>NC_141686.1:105471385-108288385 GCF_964263255.1 Lissotriton vulgaris
CCCGTGTGAAGAGATAACCCTACTCACTAGAACAAAAAGAAACGTGCTCCTGAAATGTGTAACGTAACTGATTCTATGTAAAGTGCTTTGATAACATGTAACGGAACTGGTGCTATGTAAAGCGCTTTGATAACCTAATCGGTTCAAGTTCCTGAAATGTGTAACGTAACTGATTCTATGTAAACTGCTGTGATAACATGTAACGGAACTGGTGCTATGTAAAGCGCTCTGATAACCTAATCGGTTCAAGTTCGCGCTATAGAAAACTCTAAAAATAAAAAATAAATAAACTAGTGTCCATGTAAAGGGAGTGAGATGTGAGAGGCACCCCTTGTAAACACGGATCATTTTCTCACCGTCCCTTCGGCTCTCTGGAGAAAAAAATCCCACACGCTGAGTCAAAACTGTGCTGAGCAATTTAGGAGACTTCGATAGATTGGGGATTGAATGGGTGTCTAAAAAAATACAACAAAAGACAAAGAAGCATGTACTGGATTAACAATCAGGCTGTCTTAATTCTGCAATTATGTGCACTGTTGTGCAGTATCGCTTTTTAAAACACACTTCATCTGTTAACAGGAGGAGGAAGTAATGTAACTAGACAGGTGTGCATCACATTTGTTTATTTTCCCCTTGTTAAATATATTCGTTGTTGCACGATTTGTATGTTTTATAGTAGCATGTTTTTCTGGAGGGGGCCCCTTCCCACTTACATTTATAACGGTTCTGGAGCAAGAATGTCCAGCTGGTTTGGCTGCTTGGCAACCCCGGTCATCCAGCCTTCTTTTTCTGCAGCATAATTAATGCAGCTTAGTCTGGGATTATTGTTTGAAGTTAAATGCCTGGAAGGCTTTATGAAATAATGTATTTAGGTTCCAGAATGTCTGAATTTTAAGTGGGCAATTTTCCTCCTGGACTAGTAGCATTGATATGTGCACTCTTGACCTGGTGCTGTGTCTGTCGGGTGAAACAATTATGAAGTTACCTCTTCCGAGCAGGGATACAGACCTACTGAAAATCGCTCCTTTTACGAAAGAGCCTCCAGTAAAATGTGCTCGAATTTAAGACGGGTCCACTGGAAGGAGCGCAATCAATATATATTAACATTCATGTTTCTTCTGTGAAAGACAACCTCCGATTCTAAATGGATAGTGTGTGCAGTCATTGTACTACTTATAGATGTCCTTTTAGGCTGCCATTCTCTTAGTTTTTGTACGGATGAACAGCTATCAAAAGTGGAGCGATGTTGTCAAATATTCACAAATGTCGTTTCTGCACACCTAACTGTCTGAAAGTCGTCGCTCCAATTTTTGCACCTGCCTAGTCTGTTGCCCTTTATTCTCACTGTGATGCACACTAGTCAAGTCAACGTCGGGAAGGTGAGAGGAGTTCCACGGGGCTGATGGCATAACTGTTGAGCAATAGTGGCTATTTGGTGCTTTCTGTTTGGTTTAGAGGCAGTGATCACGTGGGATGCTGGGCAATGCCAAATGTAACAAGCATTGGCACAGCCTATAGGTCTCGCTTTTGGGACCTTATAAGTATTTAGTTATGCATCCTTGGTGCAACATCAACTGTTGCATGGCTAAACACTTATAAGGTCCCCAAGGCGAGACCTATTGCCTATGCCAATTGTTACAAGCACTGAAAATGCAATAGGTCGCTCCTTTGATTAAGTTAAAGCCATTTGCTTAGTTAATGGTTTTGTATAGCAAAGCAAATGGCTTTAACTTAATGAAAGGCAAGACCTATTGCATTTTTAATGCTTGTAACAATTGGCATAGGCAATAGGTTCTCGCCTTGGGGACCTTATAAGGGTTTAGCCATGCAACGGTTGATGTTGTTGCACCAAGGATATTGTGCTGCATGACTAAATACTTATAAGGTCCCAAAAGCGAGATCTATTGGCTATGCCAATGCTTGTTTACATAGTAACTGTTGAGTATCAGCTACGTCCTACTCCCAAATAGACAGCTAGCATGTCAACCGACCAGAGTACATTTTGTATCCAATTGTATCTTGCTGGTGTACCACTGTTGACTTACATGCTGAGCATATCGCCCCAGAAGAAAGATTGGTCCATCTTGCTCTCTTACTGCGATTAGATATGTCTGTATCAGGGTAATTAAGCCAACCAGATAACATATACTGCCTGGAGCCTGCATTTTGCAAATATACCTCTGCAATAGTCACATTAAGCCATCAAGACATTTGAAAAGGGATTAAGAGCAGCCCCCCTCTGCAGAGTGCTTTGAGATATCTGCATTTGTTGCATAAATGAAGCTAATTAAGGTGATTTTCACAGGAAAGTCTATGCTTGATTGCTCTAAACATAACTGTAAGAAAGATTAATAATTGTCGGAGAGAGGGGCGCGAGGCTGTACAGCAATATACCTATCTCTTCTAAGTGCATGTGTTATTTAAAACAGAGGGCTGCAATAATGGCCATTACTAACTGTCAAAGCATGCAAAAACAGCAACTCCCTACATTCCCAGCTTCACTACAACTCAATGGAGAGTGTTGACCGTCTTCTCACAGACCTACATTAATTTCTTGCTGGTGGGACCCATGAAACCGGCCCCCCACACCAAAGGAGATATCTGCCGCTTGGCTGTGCTTTACTTTGTAAAAGCAAACTATAAGTGCACGGGCCTGAAGCTTTAGAGGCCTGCCACATGCGCTGATGATGGTCAGGGTTGCTGAACACAAAAGCTGCCTACCTAGTCTTGTTTCTACCTCGTGTATGTCACATCCACCACCGGCACAAAGGAAGCTGCCAGTTGAATATTCACATTTTCGGTGAGATCTCTCCACCCTTTCACGATCTATGTGCATGACCCCTCGTTCCTCACTGCTAAATTTCTGCCTGAACCTTCCCAAATGAGCACTTTGAGGCGACCTTAGCTTTTGTATTAACTTCTACACCAAAAAAACATCATAACATATTGAGGCGAGATAAAAAAAGACAAACTCGCCAACAGTCACTTTTTATCCTTTCAACACGGTGAAAAGCTGAGTCACACCATGGTTACCCCAAGCTGTGACCTCCCAGTTGTGCACTGGGTGTTGTAGCGAGAGTCCACGGAGGGCAGAGGCCTGGCAGACTTGAGCCGCACAAACTGTTGAGTACTTTGTACCAAAATGGAGATTAGCTTCAGATTCGAATAACAGCTTCTCCTAAACACTCCGTGATTCTGGGCAAACACCATAAGAAGAAAAAACCCAACATGCCTAACCTAATCTGGATCTGTTATAAAGCGATCTAATGCCATTGGGCCACGAGTTCATGCTATTATTAAAAACTTGCCCAAAAAATGTAAGCCCGCAAAACAAAAAACCCGGAGTGGAGCAACTCTGCACGCCGGGACCTCTACAACTTGGCAGCTGAGCGGGCTGTGCATTGGATGTTGTAGCGAGAGTCCACGGAGGGCAGAGGCCTGGCAGACTGGAGGCACACAAACTGTGGAGTACTGTGTACCAAAATGGTGACCGGCTTCAGATTAGAATCACGGCTTCTCCTAAACACTCAGTGATTCTGGGCATAACAGTTACTCTACATCAGCCCATAAGAAAAACAACATGCATAACCTAAGCTGGATCTGTCTTAAAGCTGTCTAGTGCCATCAGGCCACAAGTTCATGCTATTAATAAAAACTTGCAAAAAACTATAAGTCAGCTAAATAAACACGCTGTAGCCTGGTGACTGACGAGGAGGTAGGGGGAGAAGGGAGGGGGTAGTGAGAGCAGGGGGTGGCGGAGCATGGAAATGAAAGTGATTCGCACAAGGAACAGGGAGTGCTAGTAGATGCCACTTTTGTCTGATTTTAGAAAGAGGATGTAAAATGGCAGCAGGCATAAGTATCTCAACGCACAGTGTGGCACTGTTTAAAGCGCAAGATTGCATTTGTGGTAATAGCTGCCTGCTATTCACACAAGCTGTAGCCCAGTGACTAACTATGAGGGAGGGGGTAGTGAGAGCAGAGAGCAGGTGGTGGAGGAGCATGGAAATGAAAGTAATTCGAGCGCTGTAAGGGTGCCTGCGAGCGATGCGCTTAATGAGCCATGACGAAAAGCCAGATGGCGTCTGTGCGCTTCACCTTGCGCGTAACTGCAAGCTTTAGGCCACAAGCAAAAGCGTGTGGTCGGATTTTTAAATCCCACCTACTAAATGTCTTGCCAGACCAGCGCATGCGCTGGCTCAGGCGAAACCGAATGACCGAAAAGTAAGATGGCCCATTAGCACATTTTAGTGACCTGTAGTGTGCCCTAAAAAGGAAACTAAAAGGAGGAGAAAGAAAAAACGAGAAGGGGCCTGCACTATAAAAGGATAAACTGGAAATCTCAAACACTGGTCCTAAAGCACACTCCATTTCTGGCAGATGTGCACAATTAATCCAACTAATACCATTCAAAGTTCAAGAATCGCAGACAGAAGAAGGCTGACCCAAAGCCCCTCTTTCTATGTATTTATATAAACCTAACTATACCTGTATTTAGCTAAGACCTGACAACTAAGCTATCAGGCCTTCTGAAGGGATTCAGGCAAGAATTAAAACAGTATAAATCTGCACCTAGTATTTTGTCAAAGGGTGTATTGACACTAAAAACCATGCCTACAAATATCTGAGATTTAATGCAACCGAATGCATGTCTGCAAGCAGTTAACATAGTGTAGACACACCCAATGAGGCATGTGATCTTTTATGTATTTCATAATAAATACCCTCAATTGCCTTTTTCAAAACTTTTCATAATAAACAGGTCATGCCTGTAGCCTTTACCATCGGCTTGTCACGATAACCAGCTGATACCAACTGTATTGGGGATAAGCTTGCCCACAATGCAATCATCGGGTATACTGGTATAAAATTTCAAATATGAAAAAAATTACAGTTGGCAAAACAATATGAAATCCCCCAGACAAGGATTTTTCTAGTACAAATCCTATAGCTCCACGGTTTGTTCCAGGGGTTCATCAACAGCAAAATCCTTGCCTACTATGGTAATCTACTAGATTCCATGTATCAAAACACCTGCCTACAGGTTTTGAAACATTATGCTAAAGCCTTTATGCTTTTGCATTTAACACATGCTTTTCACACTAAGATAGCCAGGTCTTCTTGCTTTGTGATAATTTTTAATAATAAAACAGCTGAAACCTATGGAATCTGACATAACTTTTCCCAGTGAACCTAACGAGGCATGTAGCCTTTACTGTTGGTATGACACCATAACCAACACTGGCTTACTGAAGAGTGCATAAGCTGTCAACCATCAAACATACAGTTACAGAATTCGACATATGCAAAATTACAAATATTAAAACAATATACCCTCCTTTCAAAAGGGCCTAACCAGGATTATCACAGTGAAACAAACCCCAGAAGGCTTGACCAAACCAAAAATCTTGCCTCCTAGAGTGATATGCAATTTTCCATTTAATAGAATACCAATATACAACCTGTAATAGTCTGAAAGCAATCCCCTGTTAACGTTCTTTTGAGTTTAAAGGATGCCTTGTGCTATAAATACACCGGGCCTGCTGCCTTTGTCATAACTTTTCTTCATAAAAAGATCGAATCTATGGCATCGGACAATGTTTCCTAATGATCCAGTTATGTCTACAAGCCTTTGATCATTGGATTGTCCATGTAAACAACTCGGGCCTACTGTACTGAACGTAATCTTTCCTACAAGACAACAGGAGTATAGTCCTAAAATTACAAATGTATGCAAAATTATAGTTGGCAAAGCAAAATACTATCTCTTTTAAGAGTGTCATTACAAGGATATAGCAGTGTAATGAAAAATTTCCTAGCAAACGTAACGAAAGTTTCAATTCTATTAGGGACTCGAGGCGAGGATTATGCCTTCTTTCTTCACTTTATTGGCATATAGCAGCAACAAGAAATAACACAAGACTGCATTTCCCATGAGCCATAGGGAAATAGCAGTCTAATCAAAACAAATGTATCAACCAATCAAAACCAAGGAACAGTGTCCAATCAGGGTCGTCCAGAAACTCCATAGTCCCTTTCTAGTGTCCTTTTCTCTTCTTTCGGAGCGTGAAGACAGTCCACACCTCCTCTTCAGGTGTCCTGTTTATTGGAATCCGAACCTGAAACAATAGAAAGGTATTACCAAAGGTACAAAACCATCACCCTAGAAGGTAAGCATGATGTGAAATCACACATATGCACATCAA
Organism: Lissotriton vulgaris; assembly: GCF_964263255.1. Classification (NCBI taxonomy): domain Eukaryota; kingdom Metazoa; phylum Chordata; class Amphibia; order Caudata; family Salamandridae; genus Lissotriton; species Lissotriton vulgaris. The sequence continues at coordinate 105,477,592 of NC_141686.1, forward strand.
CCATAAGGGACATTGGTAACTTAATGTGAAAGGTACTTACTACTGTACGTGAAGGGACCTCCTCCCGGAGCACTGGGCAGGATAATCCTCACCTCCGAGTCCTTAATAGAATTGAAACTTTCCGTTAAGTTAGCTAGGAAATTATTCATTCTATGTCAGGACTGGAGGCGAGGATTATGCTTGTTTAAAGCTTGCCCACAACCAACTGAGCCATATCAAGTATTGGCTTAAGATAGAACCTCTTAAAGGTAGTATCAGAGGACCAATCGGCCACGTTGAGTATATCCTCCAGGTGGGCACCCAAGCCAAACGTCTTGAAAGCCATGGCACCGCTTGCCGAATGTGCCCCAAAAAGGCTGAGACTGATGCCTGCTTCCTGCATCACCCATCGGACCCATCTGGCGATGGTAGGAGACGACACTGCCTTGAAAGATTTACGAAGTGCAATCAGGAGTTGTCTTTCTCCCAGAGGGCGGAATTCTTCCGTCATCTCCTCATAAGCCTTGAGGCAATGAACCACACAGAGTTTAGGGGGATTCGGAAATTCCGGCTAAGATATAACCCTTGTGTGGCACTTAGTACTTCTGAGTAAGATGAAAGTAACCCCGTTGGGGGTGAACACTCGACCAGTAATATCAAGGGCACGAACATCCGAAACCCATCTACAAGACACCAGACACAAAAGCATTGCTAATTTCGCAGAGAGCTGCTTCCTGGAGAAAAACCAAATAGGTTGCCAGGATAGAAATAGATTCGTTACCAGATTGACGTCCCATAAGGCAGAATAACGTGGTTCTGTGGGTAAGGAAAGTCTGATACCTCGCAAGAGTCTGCAAAGCGTTGGATGTTCCCCCACAGGGGTGCCATTGACCGGAACATGACCTGAGGAAATGACTGATCTGAAGGTGTTAATCGACCGGTAGGCCAAGCCGTCCGTGGCAAGATGGGCCAGAAAATTCACAACGTAGACCACGTCTGCGACCAAGGGATCGACACCCCGTCGCACACACCAACGGGACCATCTGCCCCATGCGGATCTGGACCTCCTTGATGGTACTGTTGCCCAAGCCTTGAAGATGAGGATCTCAGCATCTCGCGAAAGGCCCGTGGTCTGCCATCTGCCCCAGAAATCCTCCACGCCATCAGAGACAACGAGCTCGTTGCCAACAGCGGATGAGGAGTTCCGTCCGGGTCCGTCGGAAGAGTAGGAAAATAGGGGAGTAGGATTGGAAAATCCCAAGAAAGTTCCAGAAGAACCAGAAACCACACTTGAGACCTCCAGAGAGGGGTGATTAGGACCAGGTCCGCTGATTGTCTGCGGACCTGAGCGGTTGACCGTGTTCTCATCGCAAAGGGAGGGAACGTATATCCCGTTCCAATCTCCAGCCCTGGAAAAAGGAATCTGTGGCTACCACCAATGGGTCGGGCATCCAACTGAAGAACCTCGGTGTAGGAGGGTGGATACCTGACTATGGTTGCCCCCAACTTTTTGCCTGGTGTTTTGCTGGTTTTCCGACTTAGTTGACCTGGGACCCTGCTATTCAGGCCCCCAGGCCTACTGCTCTCTCTGTAAAATGGATTCCATGTACCTTAGGTGCATTTACCAATTGGTACTGGGCCACCTTATCAGACCCTGTAACTCAGGGCATAGGTGTACCCCGGGCCTACCAGGGGCTGCAGCATGTATTATGCCACCCCTGGCTGGCCATCTAAATCTGACACAACTGGCTGCACGACAGCTGGGGCAAGGTGGTGTAATCACCCTTTGCTTTAGATATAGTATACCTATATCTAACCCTAAAATGGACACATGTATTCCTATCAGTCACTCCTATGGCAGGCCTTAACAATCCTGAAGGCAGAGTGCTTGGAATCATGTGAGTTGGTGCTCTGGCATGAGCTGAGCCCGTTTTCAGCTTGCGGAACCAAGTCCTAATAGCTGTTCCATGATAACGCATACCATATACTCTTAAGTGCATTATAATCCTCGCGGTTATATGCCAACTCTGGTATCGCTTTATCAAAACATGTCGAGTAAGGTGTCATACGAATTGAAATACTAACCCCTCGCCAATTCTGGCGACGGGGTTAGCATTCCACCCTTCTAGAGGGACACGACATGTGTGTAACTGTGAACCCCGGTTAAAGTTAACTCGAGTCTCAGCATCACAAAATGGATGCTGCCACCACAGACACAAGTCTGACCTCCTGCTGCTGGGAGTCCTTCCAGCGAAGAGAGCTTGGACAAAGGGTTTCCTGTCAGGGGCGGTGCTAGCACCATCCCAGACAGGGTTTTGTGTTTCCTGGGTAGGCAGGGCTTTAGAGGAAGGTGACTGCAAGTGGCACCCCGGTGCTCACTATGCATATGCTGGCTAGAACCAGTTCCAGGGGCACACCAGCCCCTGAGCTGGGGAAAGTCCGGCATGGGAGAGGGGTGTAACCACCCCCCTTCCTGGTCCCACCCATGGGCAGGACCTAGTCCCGTACCAGCCCCTTTTTTTTAGTATAAAGGTGGGAGCGGGGACCCTTCCAAATTAGATCATCTTTCAATCCTGAAACTACTTTCTACGAAAGGAACTCAAGACTTCTTCTCAAGATTTCTCCCTTGTGACTAAGGAGTAGTCACCCTGCATCTGCGGGCACCAACTAAGTAACCTGCGGTTTGCTGCACGTCTTTCCTCCGGAATCCGACCGACCAGCACGACGAGACCCGGCTTCCCTGGCACCTCTGACCTCTACCTGCATCATCAGCCACGCTGAGATTCGTGGGTGTGACGAGACCTCGAGGGACCGGCTATCTTCAGAACTGCACTACACTTATCCAGCACGACCGCCGAGGGATCCTTGCGTGAGTGCTTTGGGGTTCGAGAAGCCCTAACCCTGAGCAGCTCCAGCACCGAAGTCCAGCCCCCCAGCATCCACCAGATCTGTGTGGGGCCCTTCTGCTCTTTGCTGCTCACCGCGTTGTCCGGCTACTTGCCTGCTGGCTTGTGGCCCTCCTGACGACGCACCACGACGACAACACTGCTGGTCTGGTTGCTCCAAACTGGCCCTTGCTCCCCTCCAACAGAGGAGCACCCCGGACCCTCCTGGTCCACTCCAGACGCCATTTTGAGTCCACCGCGTGGGCTTGCATTTGCCAAGAGTTGTTGCCCCAAACCTGGGTTCAGCGACGTCGACAGCAGATACCTTCGTGGGACAGCTCGCACCTCCATCCTGGTCGCCGACAACGCCTCTTGGTCCGAGAGACTGCAGAGCCCAGCGTCGCCCACTCACCTGGTCGAGGTGACTTCGTCCTGTGCCATCCTGGTGCCCATCTAATCACGGGCTAGTGATTCAGAACTTGGTCCCCTCTGCTTACAGGTATCCTCCATCACCGATCCAGGCTTGGATCCCATCGAACTTCATCACTGGTCGCCTGCCAGCAACTTCTTCTTTCAGGCTCCATAGACTGCAACGAGGATTCCCGACGTCTTTTCAGACCTATGCAGCCGCAGCCCCTGGGCAAGGAAACTATGCATTTCGGTGCTCCAGCATAGCTTAACTATCCAAAGGTCCAGATCCTTTTTCGTTTCAGCTCTACCTAGTCGGATTCGTCCGATAACACTAACTTTACGAAATCTAGCATCCATAGACTTTGTCCCGCATCCCGCGTGAGAGTGCACACTCTGCACCCGATCTCCCTAGGCCTCCTGCTAGTAATCTGAAGGTTCAGTAGTCCAGTCCTAGCGATCCTAAAGCCTATTAGAGTAGTACTTACCTGCTAGTAATTTCGCATTCCACTTTTAGAGTATATGGTTTTTCGTGCCCCTTGGGCATTTGTGTAAATTGTGCGACTTAAAGTATTTTCGTAAGAGCTTTGTATTGTGCTTAGCGCCCTGTCCTCATAAAGAGTCCAGGGCTGTTGTGTTCTAAATAAATATCCTTTTATTTTCATAACAACTTGTGTGGTGTCCTTTCACTTGGTGTTCAAGGGGTATATGTGATGGTATAACAGCTGGCTTAACACGCCCTCTAGAGTCTAGCCTAAAGACTGCTCTTGTCCATGCTACTAGGATAGCTGGTCTACGGTTGACTTACAACCAATCATCAATAAGGGTCATTTGGACTGATACATAGTGATCACTAGAACAGTGAGCACTGCATATCAGGCCAATTTCTCACATTGGTGGCAGCGGTGGGATTTGAGCTTGCTGTTGTTTTACCACACGTATCCTAAGAATATCATTTGAAAGATCACATAAGTACCAAGGTACATATAACTTAGCTTAGAATGCTCTGAGTTCTACTGAACCAGCTGTTGTAGTTCAACAGGGCCTAGCACACCCTGACTACAACTCTTAGCAAGGGATCAGTAGGCAAACAAATAGTGTAGGTAGGTGCATCACTTACACCACACTAGAAGCATGTCAGACAAAGGAGGGAACTCAGAGGCCCCCCTTGTGTCAGTTGACCCTCCACAGGTCACTTCAAGATATGCTGCTCTTAGCTTCCAGGAGATGAGACAAATCTGTACATCCAGGAAGCTAAAACAGGGTTCTAACCCTACAATCCAATTTCTGATTGGTCTCTTAGAGACTTATGATGCCAGGAGGACTACTAACACAGACCCTTCTCATCCAGATGGGAACATGCCTCCCTTAGAGGGAACCACTGGTGACCCTGACCTCCAACTCAATGGAACAGTTAGTGAAGGAGAGGAGGAGGATTAGGAGTTGTCAGGGGATGAGGCAGACAAAGGTCAGGTAGAAGTCAGTAGGCTAACCAGGACCAACTTAAGCAGGCATGAGAATGGATTTGGGGGACCCTCGGGGCCACTCTCAGGCAGGCTTAACATTGGGAGTGGACGAGTTAGGTCTCTATCCAGAGGCTCTAACAGATCCATTCAAACCAATGGCTCTCAGACCTCTTCTCACAGAGGGATGACATCCCCTCAGAGAAGAGAGCATGAAGCTAAGATGAGGGAAGTCAATCTGAGGATTGAAAGGGAAGAACTTGCCCTGGCCAAAGAAAGACTTGCCCTTGCTAGAGAGCAAACATTGTGTGGGCTAGATCCCACTGGTGGCAGCATTTTACCGAGAGAAAAGGACAGGAGTTTAGACACTAGACACCTGAGTAAGCTAGTGCCCCCCTTTAAACAAGGGGATGATATCCACAAATGGATAACTGCTTTGGAGAGGGCCTGCACTGTCCAGTGCGTCCCCCAGAGTCAGTGGGCAGCTATCTTGTGGCTCTCCTTTGAAGGCAAAGGTAGAGATAAGCTCCTCACTACTAGAGCTGAGGATGCTAACAATTACCAAGTCCTGAAGAATACACTGGTTGATGGGTTTGGTTTAACCACAGAACAGTACAGGTTGATGTTCAGAGACACCCAGAAAACTCAGTCTCAGGATTGGACTGACTTTGTTGATTGTGCCACTAAGGCTTTTGAAGGCTGGCTACTGGGAAGTAAGGTTACTGATTTCAAAGGATTGTACAATCTAATTATGAGAGAGCAAATCTTAAGTAATTGTCAGAACCAGTTATTACACCAGCACCTGGTAGACTCTGATCTGACCTCTCCACAAGAATTGGGTAAGAGGGCAGACAAATGGGTCAGAACCAGGGTCAGGCCTAAGAACCAGGGTGGTGACCAAAAGAAGGAATCAACCAAGCCCCAAGAGAAGGGTGGGAATAAATCTTCTGATCAAACCACAGGGCCCCAAAAATCATCTGAAAAGGGTGGGTCCCAGACTTCTCCCCCTACCCAAAAGAAACCTTATTGTCATACCTGCAAACAGGTAGGCCATTACAAAACTGACAACCGTTGTCCCAAGGCCAACAACAATGAGAACATACCCCCAAATAAAAATTCCCAGCCTCCTGTTACTACCAGTAGTAATCCCCCAGGTGATGGGAGTGCCCCCAAGAATCTGGGTGCATTTTCTTTGGGAGTTCCTGGGGACTCTGGCCTAACCAGGTCCCCTGACTTAGATACTCTTGTCTGAGACTGGCATGGGGTTTGCCAACTTCACAGCTTGTCCCAACAATTTGGGCAAGTACAGACAGGAGCCCCTCATCAATGGTTCAAAAGTTGAGGCCTACAGAGACACAGGGGCTAGCATCACCATGGTGACTGGGAGCCTAGTCCCCTCAAGGCAACTTATACCTGGAGCCACATACCAGGTAATGAACATTGATGGAGTGCAGAGAGATCATCCCATAGCAGTGGTAAATCTCAGCTGGGGAGGTGTCACTGGTCACAAGAGAGTGGCAGTGTCACCAAACTTGCCTGTAGATTGCCTACTGGGGAATGATTTAGAGATCTCAGCCTGGGCTGAGGTAGAGCAAGAAACCCATTTTAAAATGATAAACCTCCATGGTAAGGTTAGTGGGGCAGTGATAGCCACTGCCCCAGTCCAAGATGTCCTCCCTGAACAGGTCAGGAGGGCTGTGCCAGTCACAGCCCTATCCCAGAAAGATGCCTTTCCTGAACAGGTTGGCAAGGCTGGGATGGTCACAGCCCATACCCAAACTGAGTCCCCTCCTGAAAAGGTTGGTGGAGTTGTGATGGCCACAGCTCAAACTCAGACAGATGATAGTGTTGTGAAGCCTGAAACTATGGATCATTCCACTCAGACAGAGAGCATTGAGGAGGAAGAGAAATCTCCCTCCCACCAGACTTTAGGAAAGGATCAGCCTCCTCAGGGAACTGATCTGACCCCTTGTGAAGAAACTGCCCCAGAGGTAGTCCGGCCCAGCCTGGCAGAGCCTCTGATGTCAGTGGACCCTTCCAAGGTGGGACCCAGTCTGGAGCAGGTAACCTGCCCCTCTCTACCCTGCCTCAGTCAGCCCAGGGCTGTAGAGGTCAGGGAGGCCAGTGGTGGACCCCAAAGGGCCCCCTGTCCAAAAGAACTCCCCAATCAGCAGATTAAGGGCACTGAAGCTAGTAATCCTAGCCCAGTGAAAATAAAACCAACTCCTGAGGGATCCCCCTTAAAATTAGCTAGGGACCTCCCACAGATGGACACTGTTGGGCACAGCCAAACCTGGGGCCTAAAAACCCCAAACCTGACCTGTCCCTCCAGTAAGCCAAACAGAGGGACTCAGCCTCCAGGTTTAGGTAGCCAGAGGTTGATCCTGAGAGCTCATAGCAACTCAGTACTGGAAAGAAAGGCACATATGGTGGATAGTGATTGGAGGAAGTTGAGCCCAACAGTAGTGGAGTCTCACTTCAGTACTCCATTCCCACACCAGCCTTTTACTTTGCCAAAGCACACCACAGGTAGAGATTCCCTATGGTGGAGACCCTCAGATACCCTTAGGGTGAGGGGTTGCTTAGTGGACCATGATATAGGGGGTAACCATGCCAGTGCAGGTACCACCTCATATGGCCACTCAGGCAATATAGGCTTACCTGGTGAAGGATAGCCTTATCTCCTTTCGTTTGGGGGGGTTTGTGTAGGAGGGTGGATACCTGACTATGGTTCCCCCCAACTTTTTGCCTGGTGTTTTGCTGGTTTTCCGACTTAGTTGACCTGGGACCCTGGTATTCAGGGCCCCAGGCCTACTGCTCTCTCTGTAAAATGGATTCCATGTACCTTGGGTGCATTTACCAATTGGTACTGGGCCACCTTATCAGACCCTGTAACTCAGGGCATAGGTGTATCCAGGGCCTACCAGGGGCTGCAGCATGTATTATGCCACCCCTGGCTGGCCATCTAAATCTGACACAACTGGCTGCACGACAGCTGGGGCAAGGTGGTGTAATCACCCTTTGCTTTAGATATAGTATACCTATATCTAACCCTAAAATGGACACATGTATTCCTATCAGTCACTCCTACGGTAGGCCTTAACAATCCTGAAGGCAGAGTGCTTGGAATCATGTGAGTTGGTGCTCTGGCATGAGCTGAGCCCGTTTGTAGCTTGCGGAACCAAGTCCTAATAGCTGTTCCATGATAACGCATACCATATACTCTTAAGTGTATTATAATCCTCGCGGTTATATGCCAACTCTGGTATCGCTTTATCAAAACATGTCGAGTAAGGTGTCATACGAATTGGAATATTAACCCCTCGCCAATTCTGGCGACGGGGTTAGCATTCCACCCTTCTAGAGGGACACGACATGTGTGTAACTGTGAACCCCGGTTAAAGTTAACTCGAGCCTCAGCATCACAAAATGGATGCTGCCACCACAGACACAAGTCTGACCTCCTGCTGCTGGGAGTCCTTCCAGCGAGGAGAGCTTAGACAAAGGGTTTCCTGTCAGGGGCGGTGCTAGCACCATCCTAGACAGGGTTTTGTGTATCCTGGGTAGGCAGGGCTTTAGAGGAAGGTGACTGCAAGTGGCACTCCGGTGCTCACTATGCATAGGCCGGCTAGAACCAGTTCCAGGGGCACACCGCCCCTGAGCTGGGGAAAGTCCGGCATGGGAGAGGGGTGTAACCACCCCCCTTCCTGGTCCCACCCATGGGCAGAACCTAGTCCCGTACCAGCCCCTTTTTTTAGTATAAAGGAGGGAGTGGGGACCCTTCCAAATTAGATCATCTTTGAATCCTGAAACTACTTTCTACGAAAGGAACTCAAGACTTCTTCTCAAGATTTCTCCCTTGTGACTAAGGAGTAGTCACCCTGCATCTGCGGGCACCAACTAAGTAACCTGCGGGTTGCTGCACGTCTTTCCTCCGGAATCCGACCGACCAGCACGACGAGACCCGGCTTCCCTTGCACCTCTGACCTCTACCTGCATCATCAGCCACACTGAGATTTGTGGGTGTGACGAGACCTCGAGGGACCGGCTATCTTCAGAACTGCACTACACTTATCCAGCACGACCGCCGAGGGATCCTCGAGTGACTGCTTTGGGGTTTGAGAAGCCCTAACCCTGAGCAGCTCCAGCACCGAAGTCCAGCCCCCCAGCATCCACCAGATCTGCGTGGGGCCCTTCTGCTCTTTGCTGCTCACCGCGTTGTCCGGCTACTTGCCTGCTGGCTTGTGGCCCTCCTGACGACGCACCACGGCGACAACACCGCTGGTCTAGTTGCTCCAGACTGGCCCTTGCTCCCCTCCAACAGAGGAGCACCCCGGACCCTCCTGGTCCACTCCAGACGCCATTTTGAGTCCACCGCGTGGGCTTGCATTTGCCAAGACTTGGTGCCCCAATCCTGGGTCCAGCGACGTCGAGAGCAGATACCTTTGTGGGACAGCTCGCACCTCCATCCTGGTCGCCGAGAACGCCTCCTGGTCCGAGAGACTGCAGAGCCCAGCGTCGCCCACTCACCTGGTCGAGGTGACTTCGTCCGGTGCCATCCTGGTGCCCATCTAATCACGGGCTAGTGATTCAGAACTTGGTCCCCTCTGCTTACAGGTATCCTCCATCACCGATCCAGGCTTGGATCCCATCGAACTTCATCACTGGTCGCCTGCCAGCAACTTCTTCTTTCAGGCTCCATAGACTGCAACGAGGATTCCCGACGTCTTTTCAGACCTATGCAGCCGCAGCCCCTGGGCTAGGTAACCTGAGCATTTCGGTGCTCCAGCATAGCTTAACTATCCAAAGGTCCAGATCCTTTTTCGTTTCAGCTCTACCTAGTCGGATTCGTCCGATAACACTAACTTAACGAAATCTAGCATCCATAGACTTTGTCCCGCATCCCGCGTGAGAGTGTACACTCTGCACCCGATCTCCCTAGGCCTCCTGCTAGTAATCTGAAGGTTCAGTAGTCCAGTCCTAGCGATCCTAAAGCCTATTAGAGTAGTACTTACCTGCTGGTAATTTCGAATTCCACTTTTAGAGTATATGGTTTTTCAAGCCCCTCAGGCATTTGTGTAAATTGTGCGACTTAAAGTATTTTCGTAAGAGCTTTGTATTGTGCTTAGCGCCCTGTCCTCATAAAGAGTCCAGGGCTGTTGTGTTCTAAATAAATATCCTTTTATTTTCATAACAACTTGTGTGGTGTCCTTTCACTTGGTGTTCAAGGGGTATATGTGATGGTATAACAGCTGGCTTAACACGCCCTCTAGAGTCTAGCCTAAAGACTGCTCTTGTCCATGCTACTAGGATAGCTGGTCTACGGTTGACTTACAACCAATCATCAATAAGGGTCATTTGGACTGATACATAGTGATCACTAGTATATAGTGATCACTAGAATAGTGAGCACTGCATATCAGGCCAATTTCTCACACTCTGGAGTTAGTGGTCCAGCCTGGATGCAAAGATTTATCAATCTTGATAGCTCTTTCTCGATTCTGTGGGGGTGCGTGGCCGTTCTTAGTTGGTGGAGGGATTTGTCTGGTTAATTCCGATAACGAACGAGACTCCTCCATGCTAACTAGTTACGCGACCCCCAGCTTTGTATTAATGGAAAAGATTATGAATGTTACTTCTGCACTTATACATCAGCCTTGAATAACTAGAGTATACGTATACTAAATTTATATTGTTGTTGAGCTCAGGGAGTAACTTGTTGGAAAAATTGTTAGACTCAAAATCTTATTTTGGGTTTTTTGTGGGATAGAGTGGTAACCTATTCCTCTTCCTTGGAGCACTCGGTAACTAAATTTCACATTACTCTGCCTTACATCTAGTTGTGCGCCAGAATCTATACCTGGTTACCATTCCTCTTATTATTGGATGCAAAGAGATCCATTGTGAATGGACCCGAATGGTTGTGAAGGGGATGCAAAGATCTCCTGATTCCGCTTCCATAGACTGGAATCCCTGAAGTGACAGGACTGAAAGTCCGCTGTCACATTGTCCTGACCCAGAAGGTACTCCGCTCTCCGAGATCTTACTGTCTAGGCAATACTGCCTGAAGCTTGCTGCTAGATCTGAGAGGGCTTTCGACCTGGTGCCCCCAAGTGATTTATGTAGCGTAATGCTGAGACATTGTCCATTTTCAAGAGTACGCAAGACTGTACTGAATCTTTCGTCCAGCTCCACACGGCGAATGAACCCGCTAGGAGTTCCAAACAGTTTATATGTAACTTCTGTTCTTCGGGAGACCACAATCCTCCCGTAGAAAGACTTCCGCACCATGCACTCCAACCGAGCCTGCTGGAGTCTGACTCTCACGAGATCCGGGGCCGACCCGAAGAACGCCCTGCCGTTCCAGGCCTCCATATGTTCTAACCACCAGACATTTTCCGCCTTCGCGTCGGTGGACAAATCTACTTTGTGAGAATAAGAGTAACCTTACTGAAGAAAGCAAGCCTTGAGGTGTTGGAGGACCCTGTAGTGTAGAGGGCCTGTGAAGATGGCCTGTATATTGAGGCTGGCAAAAGACCTACTACACGAGCCAGCTGCCGCAGGAATACTTGTTGTTTGGTCAGGACCCGCCGTAACTCGCGGCAAATTTTTGCCACTTTCTGGCCGGCAGACTGAGTGTGGAGGACGTGGAGTCCATGACAAACCCCAAGAATGTAATTGAATTGGTTGGAAGTAACAGCGATTTCTTCTCGATCACAAAATCGAGGTCCTGCAGCAGAGTCACTGCCATCCGAAGAAGTTCCGTCAATTGACGGGGACATGAGGCCATCAGGAGGAGGTAGTCTAGATACACGATCATCATCCTGACTCCCCGAGCTCTCAGGAATTCCACCACAGGCCTGAGCACCTTGGTGAAACACCAAGACTCTGCAGAGAGCCTGAAAGGAAGGGCTGTGAACGCGAAGACCTGCTGCCGCCAAGCGTACTAGAGGAAACTGCAATAGGGCGCAAAAATCAGGATCACCAGGTAAGCGTCCTTGAGGTCCAAGCGGACCATCCAATTGGAAGGACGGAGGACGTCTCACAGGAGGTGGATCCCCTCCATTTTGAAATGGTGATACACCAGCCACTCATTGAATTCGCTCAGATTTATCACCGACCTCTTGCCGTCGTCGGTCTTGTCGACCAGAAAAATATTGCTCAGAAACCCCTGAGGGTGAGGTGACATGAGGGCGATGGTGCCCTTGTGGAGGAGCGAGGGCACTTCCTCATCCACCAGGGCTACATAGTGGGCTGAAAACCGAATGGGGTTTGGTGCAACCTTTTCAATGGGAAGCCCAATATATGAAAAACCCTCAGTTTTTAGAACCCAAGCATCCCGGGTAATGGCTAGCCAGGCCTGAAAACAACTTGCCAAACGCCCCCCTAAGCTTTGAGAGGAAGAAGGGTGAACACTCACCGGAATTAGTTAGATGTTCCTGCTCTGAAGCTATTGCCTTTCCCACGACGTCCTCATGTGGGGTAAAAATTTCCAAACTTGGATTGGTCTTGGTAGTGTCCGGAGCCTCTTTGGGTGTTCTGATGGTTCTGGCGACCGGTCGAGCTGCCCCTGCCTTGACCGGCCCCTCGAAAAACATAAGGGAAAACTTTCTTAATGGTAGACTGGGCCCTGTCCAAAGATGTACATGTGTTTACGAACTTTCCCAATTCTTTTATAAAAGGCTCCTCCAACAAACCACCTTGAGCGACGGCGCCGGCCTCTGAATCCGCTAGGTCTCCTAGTTTTGGATCGATCTTAATCAGGGGGGACCGGCGGCGCTCGGTGGAGAGGGCACAATTAGCATTGCCCAAAAGAATCACTACTCTCTGCGCCCAGCCAGACAAGGTTTCTGGGGAAATGATGGAACCGGACGCCTTTGCCCCCTCAGCCATGTCCAGAATCTTAGTGGCAGGGCCGAGAGCGTCCAGGAGCTTATCCTGGCACGCCCTCCAAGATCTATCAATGCCCTTCTTGGGTTCTCTTATAAACCTCTGAAGGAATGTTAACATTCTATGGTCAATTTCTGGAGTGAGGGCAACTTTTCCCTCCAAGGTGGGGTGGGGACACTCTGCCCGAAGGCAGTTGCAGGCTTTTTTCTCTAGGGGGTGGCGGATGTGCTCCGTGACACATGTGGCAACCTTCTCAGCCACAGTCCAGTCCGATGAAGGCGGGTGTACAATCTCATTGGGGTCGAGCATGTCCGACACCGGAGGGGTGGCCTGAGGTTCTTGTGAAGGGCGGGATGGGAGCCAGGGTCTAGATGGGCTGTGCTCAGAGTCTAGATGGGCTGTGCACAGAGTCTGGGTCACCAGAGGGGCCCGGTAGGGCCTGTGGGAGCCCAGGAGTCGAAGGCCTAAGGGTAGGTGAAGGCCCAGCCGGCTGACTGTCGAGGAAAGCCTTCTTTAGACGCTCTAAAGCGTCCACAACTGGTTCCCTGGGGCGCTTAGCAGGGGGGGAACCCGCACTATCTGGGGCTGACGTGGAAGAGGCTTGTGAGGGGGCAGCCACTCTACGTTCTAAGCGTTCAAACGCTTGTTCAATCTGGCGAGAAAGCCTGTCCTCTAAAGGAGATATGGCTTGATGCACCGCCTTGTAAATAGATGTCAACTGCCTCATAAAAGGCGTCCCCCTTAAGGGTCTTCCTCCTCCTGGTACTCATCGTAGTATTCCATTGCTCAGCAGAAGAAGTTTGCACAAAACAGTACCAAATTCACCTCCAGGCCTTGGGTAAAAGTTGTATGCAACGCTGGGTGTTAGCTGGTTGTAAAAAACACAATTTAACGGGGTTCTAGCCCCAGGGGACAACAGCTGGTATAAGGAAATCAGTAGTACACACAGTCCCCAGCCGGGGAACACAAAAACTGGTCTGGGATTGTCCCCTTGTGGGCCTAATGGCCGATACTGGACCTCAAAGAGGAGTCAAATAGGTAATACAGACTCTGTGCCTAATAAAAGCTGTGAAGGAACAAAGCGTGAATCAAAAAACATGCACAGCGCGCCAAACCCCAGAGATGCTGCTGCTTACAGACCGTAAAGGCGTTCTCCTCAGACCAGGCTCTTGACTCAAGTCGCGCACGCCACCTGAACTGCTTTAGAGGTTCCGGTGGCGCTCCGCGACTTCAAAGGCCTCCCACAACTCCTTGCGTTGGGAGAACCACAGGGCAATACAGCAGTACGCCGCGTAGGGACGGAAACCTGTTCCCGCGGTGTGAAACAATACAAATATGCGAAACCCGAGTAATGAAATGTGGGGCGACGCGCTAAGAAACTGATCAGAAACGCACACACGAAATAAACCACTCCGTCATAATGAACTGCAGCACAGCAAATACATCCTTCAGCGCTCTCACGCGTACGATGTAAGGGAACAAACTGTTCTGTTATAACAATATTGCAGAACAGGAAACTACATTCAGCGCTCTCGCGCTAGCGACCTAATCATTCAAGTTAACCCAGTAACTAGACAAAGCACAAAGCAGTTAAAGAAAACTGAAGAGCTCTTATCTGGCTGCATAGCAGCGAAGAAAGAGGAGGAAAGTACAATAGCAAGGGACTACAGAGTTACTGGACAAACCTGATTGGACACTGCTCCTTGGTTTTGATTGGTTGATACATGTGTTTTGATTAGACTACTCTTTCCCTATGGCTCATGGGAAATGTAGTTTTGTGTTATTGCTAATAAAGTGAAGAAAGAAGGCATAATCCTCGCCTCCAGTCCTGACATAGAATTATTTTCTCACTACCGTTTGTCTGAGATATAAACATACCAAAACCCTTGCCCATTGCAGTAATCTGAGTTCCATGTAACTACCTACTTCCTTGCAGGCTTTAATAGAGAGTAATATCAAGTCAACCGTAAGTGCCTATTGATTAACATTTGCTTTGCTCAAAAGATAACATTTCACAACAACTAATCAGACCTATAGTCCGAATCGTTGGCTTGCCACATGATTCGGGCACAGAACTGCTGTTCTAAAAAAAAGTTTTTTCAGTAGAAACAATATGCAGCAATAAAGACATTAGTGACATCTTTAGCAAAAATGTTCATATTTACAGCATCACCATTCCAATCAACGATCCAGTAGGAGCCCAGGTGAGCTCACTCCAGCAACATCGCAACAGTCAGTAGGTGGGTCCCTTTTTGTCCCTGGGTCAGGAAACTTCACCAGTCCATATCTATTCCCGACTGCCCTCATTATATGCCACAATCTCGTCGTCTCCCTCCTCTTACCCCAAGAGTCACTCCCTCCCCAGTTCCACTGTCTGAGAAACTCATATCTCCCCCCTATATTTATTCCAGCACCCCCACTTGAGATCCCATTTGCGTGGACATCCCCTCCCTTTACATAGTTTTTTCTGCAATCATGGCATGGTCCATATCTTTTGCCCTATCTCTGAGCTGTGGTATGGTGTCTGCACCCCACTTCAGAGTAATGTTCAGTTTCGCTATACTCCACCCCTTCGTGGCCCATAATTATTCAGCTTGTGTGAGGTCTGTTGCCTCCCAGATTTTAGGAGACATAGTGTGGGAGTTATGCAGATAGGTTTGTCACAAGTCCTAGTTAATTGTCTGGTGACATTCGTCCAGTTCTGTCGCCAGTATGTGAGGGTAGTCCCATAGAATATGTAAGAATGTACCCGTCTGATTGCAGTGTCGGAGGCAGAGTGGATAAGGTCTCCTACTCAGCCGGTATAGCAGTGTAGCATCAAATATACCCGGTGAAGAATTTTAAGTTGGACCAGGCGGAGTCGCATCGGGATGGCTACATCTCGGGGTGAGGACAATGCCTCCATCCAGCCCTCATCGGCTATTTCTCCCAGTTCAGCTTCCCAGCTCACCCTCAACTTTAACATTGGATCGGTCCGATTATTGAGCAACTTTCTATATGTGAGAGAGATGGCCTTGCGATTCATAGGACATAGTGCCTGTCTTCCAGGGGAGAGGAGTCTGGAAGGGGGTTATCTTTAGGGAGGGCGGAGTCAATGGCATCGCTGATCTGGAAATACCAAAAACCTTCTGATGGTGCTAGCTGATACTTAGTCTGGAGTTCAAGAAACGATGCCTTCCTGCTCTTAGCCCACATATCGCCCACCGTGGAGATCCCAATCATATCCCATTTATCAAACCCTGCATAGGCACTAAGTCGGCCCAGAATGTCTGGTTCCCATAGAGGGGTAGCCTTTGTGAGGCGCCCATGCCACACCATCTGTCGTTGCGCTCCGTGCCATACCTCCACCGTACGCGCCGTGGGATCGGTCAGGCTCAATTTCCTGTGGTTTTTATATAGCGCTCTGTTGTAGCCACCCTTCCCAATCAACCAATGATCGGTGAGAAAGCTGGGATCATGCCGTCCAAACACCAAATGGTTGATAACCGTGAGCTGTGAAGCCTGATAGTAGAGGCGCATATCCAGCAGTCCTACACCCCCATCATACCATCCCATAGTAAGCTTGGCCATGTCTATTCGAGGCGGTTTACCATCCCACAATAAATCCCTCACTGCTGCCTCGATCTGCAAAAAAATAAGTGTTAGACACCGGAATGGAAGTGTTTTGTAAGGCGTAAAGAAAATGTGGCAGAGCGAGCATTTTGAACAAAGACGCACGTCCTAACAGAGTAAGGGGAAGTGTCTTCCAATGTGTGACGTCCGTGCGAAACCTCTGCAACGGCCCCATCGGATTCCGTTAAAAAAAATAGTGTGGCGTTGGTGGTTATGAAAATCCCTAAGTAGCGAAAGCCCTTGGACGCCACCGGAATATCATATCCCAGGGACTTTGCGGTGGCTCTTGCCATAGGGAGTACATCTGGTATTTAGACCAGTTTATCTGATACCCAGAGTGTGCCCCAAAATTATGAAAAATATGGGTACACAGCGGAGTGAGCGCGCCGGTGAGGCCAAATAAAGCAGAATATCATCCGCATACGGCGATATGCGGTCTTCGTGATCAGTCGTCCATCTAATGCCCCTAATACCTGGGTCTCCCCTGATCCAAACCGCCAGAGGCTCAAGAACCATGGCAAAGAGGAGTGGTGTCAACGGGCATCCCTGTCTTGTGCCCCGACACAGGGGGATAGGATCAGAGCGCTGGTTGTTTACTGAAACATGAGCCATGGGTTGTGTGTATTACAGTTTGACCCACCCAAATGCACATTGGTCCAACCCCGATGCGGGCAAGAACTGCAAACAAATACTCCAACGCTATTGTGTCAAATGCCATTTTGGTGTCAAGAGCAAGTATTATCGCCTCTTCCTCTAGTGTGTCTAAGTGCACCATGGACTCCACGCAGATTGCGCGCTGTTTCTGTCCTGGCCTGAATCCCGGCTGATCTGGGTGAATCAAGTCCTTGAGATAGGGGAGCAGACGAGTCGCCAACAGTTTGACCAAAATTTTACCCTCCACCGTAATCAAGGAAATAGGTCTATACGAGGCACACTCCTCAACCGGCTTACCCGGTTTATGGATGACCACAATAGTGGCCGCTCAGATATCATCCGGGAGGAGGCAATTTTCATAGCCTTCGTTATATAGGTTGAGCAAGTGAGGTGCCAGTTAGAAAGCCATAGGTTTGAATAATTCAATCAGGAGCCCATTTGGGCCCATCGCTTTACCCGCATGAGTGTCATGATTTGCCTTGTGAAATTCCTCGACCTATAGGTCAGCGTCCAACGCCTCCCTTTCCTGTTCAGAAAGACACGCCGATAGTGGCAAGGAGTTCCACCACCATCGAAGCTTGTGAATTCTGTAGAACACCATATTCTGTTTTATAATGGTTGCAAAGGTCTCAGCGATGCCCTGCGCGTCCGTAGTCAGGTCGTTGTCAGGTCCCTTTACTGCACGCACCCATCTCGCTGATTGTTCTTTGCGTTCCCGCCACGCCAGCAATTTGCTGGTTCGTTCTCCCTGTTCGTATATCCGATGCCGGGTGGCCAGAGCGCGTCTATTGGCGACCTCTAGGAGTAACTGTCTATAATCTTGTCTTTTAACATTAAGCATGTGTTGAGTGTCGGGGTCTGGGTCCCTGGAAACCCGACTTCAAGGCGCAGGATCTCTCTAATATGTGGAATCTATAGTGGCCAGGGCTGACTCACTATAGGACCAGGTTGCGGCGTGTTCTGCTCACAAGAACCGTCCACACAGGGGAATGATCTGATACCCCCTGCGCCAAACACGCAGAATCAGAGAATTTGTGTATGTGTTTTGCATGTGTGAACAAATAGTCGATTAGTTATTGAATGTCGTGTACACCAGACTGAAACATTAAGTGTGTATCGTGGGGTTGCGATCATCTCCATATATCCGCCATCCCTAATGCGTCGATAAACTCTCGTAGTTGTGAGCAATGTGCTGAGGCACGTCTGGACAGGGATCTATCCAGTAGCCCATCCATAGTCCGATTAAAGTTCTAAATAGTCTAAATATCTTTTCTCTGGATTAGAGAGTCCCTTAAAATGAAACCGAGACCAATTTAACTCACACTCGAACGTGAAACTGCCAACCAATAACAAGCAGTCGTCCATTGTGCAATGTATTTCATACGCAAGCTATAAATATCGTCAGTCTCCTTTTTGTCTAAATTAAATATCCTTAAAATTAAGCCAGGTTAGGCTTGTGCAATAGTTGTGAAGTAATTCAGATGACTTGTAGTAAACTTGCAGTCTCCGATTAGCCGGTTTTTAATTTTGATTAGCAATTAGTGGTTGACTTGGCATGTGCCACAAACTGAGTTGTTTCTTGGTGCACAAACATTTTTTTTCATTACATTTTCTGAGTAAGTTGAAAGGTTCAGTCAACCTGTTGAAATTTTAGCGTGACAGACCCCGGTTTGCGCAAAGATTTCTCTGCCCTTAGTACTACCTCCCATCATAAAGACATGGTTTAGTGAATGTATCCTCCATCTACCCACTTCCAACCTCTAATAACTTCAATATTTTATGTTGCTCGCCATGTTTGAGTGGTTTGCAGTGTAATCCTTGCCCTGTATTGGTTCCGTGTGTGCCGTGTATAATAGAAATAATTGTCTTTATAGTGTGCGCCTGAATTGCGCAGTCTTTTGCTGTAATCAGTGTCTTTACAGCTTTAACTCTTAGATGATTTGAAAACACCGATGCTGTTTTTAAAAAGTAATATTCCACTCTGTGAAGGCTCTTCTAACCATGTCGAGTGCATGCTGCTCTCGATGCCTTACTTCCTTTCGGCTTCGAGTTTACCTTCAGCAGTTCTCTTTGCTCCTGGGACCTGTCCTCTTTCAGCCTAGTGAAGGTGGTGTATGTGGTTAAAACCACATATGTTTCCTGTTGTGATTCTCTCCTCTGTGGTTTGCAGAATTTCTATTCGCATCAGCATGTGAAACCCCACACCACACTGTGGTTGAGGCATCAGAAACCACTGGGGGACTGCTCATGTTCATAAAAAGAGCAAGGGGGTGTGGGAGGGGGATGGGGACAGCTGAATGCAAAATGCATGCTGAAGTCATGTACAGTAACTTAGCACAGTTTATTTCCACCTCATTTTACTTTCCCTATTAATCATCAAATGTAGAGCTAGCCTTTGCGAAATTCCATAGAGAATTATGCAGTGTTTTGGCCAAATACCAGATACATAAGGAGAGAAACAAAGGATCTTTTCAAATATTCGAAGATGGTTAAGAGCCTCTGAAGACCTAATGTCTGGCAATTTTTTTTTTTAAAGAAGCAAAAACGCACTACTAGAAAACATTCAAGTGGCACTTAGCTACAAGTAAAACACTTTCGTATATTCCACAAAATGAATCCCTGCAGAATTTACGTTCTGCCGAGTATTTTTTTTGCCAGTCATAGAAAGTCTATATTGGCCAGTCCCTGATACCTCGTGTGTGATTAGTGCCATATTTGATTGGTTTTGAAAACGTATTTGAGGTTAAATCATATTTATTCATACATAATATTTCTTTTAGATTTTTCATTGCATTCCTATCCGTTTTTTATTGAATCTACATTCACAGCTTATTGTGTCTTGCTTTAGTTAACTATCATGAAATGTTCACTAAGCAAACTTCTTAATATTACTTCCAAAGAGTTGTTTTTTTCAGCATCATATGGAAAAGACCAATTCATTGTAACCTTTTGTAGCTCATCTGGAATACAATTCCACTGTGAAGCTGTTTTAAGTTAAACACATCCTCACTATGCTGAAGCAGAGCACCCAATCTATGTCCTAGAGGCACATGAATAAGTGCCATTTAGAACCTTCGGAGACTCAGAGCATTTCACTTGTGATTCTGTTGTGTACGGCGCCATGAAGCAGGGATGCAGTGGAAGTGTCCTGTGCAGATCTGTCGGTGCCAGGCAAAATATGGTCTGCCGTGTTGTGAAGCCTATCTTAGTCATGTCAGCAATCTTTGTTGCAAGCCCAAATGTGGACCGTTCGAGTAATCCATCTTTCACGGGATCAATGCTTACCTCCTCTCCCTTGTTTGCATACAGAGGAAGTAAAGACTGTGCTTTCCTGAAGATCTGAATTAGGAAATGGAAGGATGTTACTACAGACCAATCGGTGCATCCAAATTAAGCTGATATTTACTTCAAACTGCTACGGTTTGAACTGCAGCTGAAGGATCAGGATAGGGTTTTAGATCGGTAATCAGGACCTCAATGTGCCCTAGTCTCAAATACGAGGCACCGCTCTAGAGGCAGCAAAATAATACTTTTGCTTCCATTGATGCATTGCACTCTGGGATGATCTCAAAGAATCAGTCCAAACTTCGTGATAAGTCGAACTAAATGAGTAATGTGTTGAAAAATTAGGGACTGAAAGTTGACCCCTTCAGTTGAGCAATGCAGCATCAAAGCACCCTGTTGCAATGAGTGGGATAAGGAGGAATCGACCCTTTACAGAGCACGTCCTTCCATTACTATTAAACTGTAGGGCTTTGCTGTTCAAGAAAACATGTTTTTTGAGTGTGTTAAGGTTCTCAGTTGATAAGTGTTGGTCGGCTCAAAACTGACGATAACACAGGAAATAATTTTCAAGGCCTGTTTAGATAATGTTTTAAGGCATTTGTAGAGTTTGTTCACTAAATTGCAAATATGCAATTTTCAGTAGATGGGTCCGCTAACTCATTGCAGCAATAAAGCGTGTTTTATAGAATAACCCTCTCCTTTCAATTTCTGTCGAAATAAAGTACTCTTACGCACACACACACACCATTTATGCAATTTGTAGCTGTTGGGAACTTACATGACACTATTTGGTGGAACCTAGAAATTATACTATAGGCAATATTAAAAGTACGAGGCTGCTAACATAGAATCACATCCATTTGAAAACCTACCTGTGCTACCCAATATAGGGTTGCCAGACACTTCATGTCTCTCCAGAACATTTGAAGTCTTCGAATTTCCATTTGCTGATAATATTTTCTTTAATGTTAGTCCAGTTGAAAAGAAATAATACTACATCTTCAAAAATCACTGTGTGTAGAACGATCTGGGCTGTCAACTAGTTGTTCTAGTCATCTTGCAGGCACCTTGTAACCTTAATTTTTAACACCAGTGTTCGTTTCTCAATCTCTGACCCCTTTTGAGGACTGTAATATTGTGCATATATGCCACAACAGTGGCTTCCTTGGACCGAAGCAGGTGCCTTTAACCGGTGTTTTTTGGCTGTTGTAGGTTTCTTGTAGCTTATTAATTTCCCTGCAAAGTTGAGATATCTGTTTTCACCGATCTTCTACCACCAGAAGTGGCACATGCCACTATATTCCCGCTTTAAGTTATGGGCAGTTTTTGAAGGTGTCCAGTATAGAGTCTTTAATGTCTTGGAAACTGTTGTCCTGTTTTACAATGGTTATCACCAAATGATCCCTATGAAATCACTTTCAACTGACTTTTAGATATAATGCCGCATTCAGCAAGGCATTTGACACTAGCTGCCAGATAATATCCTGAACCAAGTCATCTGCCTCATGGCCTACATTATTTAAAATAGCCCATGAATTGTAAACTTAACTGGATTTGTATTAAACCCAGAGGGAGTCATTGCTTGAAGAGGGAGTGGAATCTTTATTTTGAAAGTAGCTATAGGAAGCTGTGATGTTCCTTGAACGTTGATCAAGTTATCTGTTTTTCAGACTTTAAGGGGTTGATCCCCACTCTGGGTTTGACATTGTATTGTTTGTCTAAAGTTAACATGGCTAAGATCACATCCCCAATAGATAAATCTCTTCAAGTGGAAAATGGGAAAAAGAAAGGGTATAACACAGGTTCCTTTGCCACTCTGCTTTTCATCACTAATCCCATTTTGCCCTCCATCACCAATCCATTTCCCTCTCCGCCTTTCCCACAGCTCCATTAATTTTTAAAGGCATGTAGAAGTATGGACAACTTTTATGTAGTTCTAATGCCCCCTACTTTGCTCCACCACTTCAGTTGCACAGTCTGCTCACTCTTGCAGTGAATAGTCAGATCTGAAAGAAACATGTTGGGTATAGATTCCTTACCTTCGAATTATCCCTTGGCGTCAGACTGGATCCCGAAAGTTTTTCGTCCACAGTACCTCTGCACGTCGGAAGGTGGCGTCAGTCGGCTCTGCGTTCGTCGTTGGTGTCGTGTCACCGGGATGATGTCACGGCAGCTACTTAAACGTCGCCCTTGCGCTCTGACGTCAGCTCTTTCTTTTTCCACGCCAACCAGTGCAAATCCGGGAAGAGCAGTACTTCCAGTCTCTTTTTGCCTGACTTTTTTTTTCTTGACTTTTGTCGACTTCTTTGCATGGGGGATGCATGAGGGATGCCCAGCTTAAAGGCATGCGGTTCCTGTAACCGACTGATGTCTGTGACAGATCTGCACTGCGTCTGTTTCTTTTGTCTGGAGCGCGACCACGACCCCAAGTCGTGCTCCGACTGCCAGTCGATGGCGCCGAAGACTTTGCGGGAGCAGTCCGGGAGCGGTCCTGAAAGTTGCTTGAGCGCCAAGGTTTGCTCTGCCCTGTTCGAGGTCCCGGTCGCGAGGGAGGTTGTGGGACTGGTCGCAGAGCCAACCTCACCATTTGTCCAAGTCATCGAAGTCTTTGCACTCTGGGCCGACCCAGAGTGCAAAGAAGCATAAGAAGAAGTCGAAGCACCACTGCTCTTTGACTTCTCCTCGTTGGTCGGCCGATCCGACGAGGGATGCGGATGGTGCCCCCCCACCTCGAACTCCCTACCATGGCAGTCAGGACTAACCTCTTGACAGAGGTGCTTCAGCCGGCGGCGAGCTCTTTAGAGCCCTCACTGACATCCTTTTGGTCACTTGGTCCAGGCCCAACACGGGGGCTCACGTGGACAGGAAGATTGCCCAACACCACAACCCTGCCCCGGGCGACCTTACTTTTCTTTCCCAAAACCCCACCCCTGAGAGCTTGGTGGTCCATGCCTCTAATTCCAAAAGCGCATTCCCTACCGCCCCATCAGAAAGGGAAGATTTTTTCTTCCACCAGCTTGGGACTGCGGTCGGTAAACACCGCATGTTTATTGGGCCGTTACTCCCACTCTGTGTGGGACTCTGTTGCGCAGGTACTGCCTCAGTGTCCGAAGGAGGCCCGGACAGTGCTCTCTCAGGCTGTCTACGCCGGGAGGGATGCAGCCAAGTTTGCTATCCATTGTGGACTGGATACTGCAGACTCTCTGGGTAGAACGATTTCTACGTCAGTAGCTCTTAGATGCTACGCCTGGATGAGGTCCACTGGCTTTTTGGGGATATCCAGAACACCTTGATGGGCATGCCCTTTGATGGCCGTCGCCTTTTTGGCGACAAAGCAGACAATGCTCTAGAGCGTTTTAAGGACTCATGGGCTATGGCCAAGTCCTTGGGCCTCTCCACTCGCTCTGTGCAGTCTGATTTTCGCCCCTTTCGTGGCTACTGAAGGGGTGCCCCTCTACGTCCTGTTCAGTGCCACAGGCTGCAGCAAGTTACCCAGCCTTCTTGCAGCTGGGGACGTGGAAACACCGGTTGTGGTTCTGGGCGAGGGGGGGGGCGCAGTCCACCAACCCCCCCTCTGCAGCAGCCTCCAAACCGTTCTAGTCAGACACTTCAGGCCCATCAAACGCCAGTGGGTGGCAGGATTCGCCATCACCTCTCCCACTGGTGCACCATCTCCGGAATGACAACCGTTTCCACCGGAAGGAGAAGTTCAAGATATTGATGCTTTCTCGGGTCCGGTCTGCCCTTGACCCGGAAGACTGGTTGGTAGCCTTGGACTTGCAGAACGCTTATTTTCACTTCCCCATTCTGCCGGCCCGACTGGCGCAGAAAGTCGTGCATAGAACTGGCGTCTGATGCCTGGGGGTAATTCTAAGCTAAGGAATCTATAACTGACTAATGTTTCTTACAGATATATACTTACCAAAGGTAAGTAACTTGTTTGTCTGCCTCAGCAACCAGGTTGCTGGGCATAGGCAGAAGAGATTACATTCTTCCCTTTCACAGCTAAATTTCAAAGACTGGTTTGTGCACAACTGGCTTTTGTGCACATGATTCTCTTAAACAGTTTTAAATATTGTACTGTTGTAAACAATTTGTCACCTGCAGTTCACAGTAGGCCACAAGCATATTCAGTTCACTGTGCTCCCCTTTGACCTTACCAGCGCCCCTCGGGTGTTCATGAAAGTGATGGCGGTGGTCGCAGATCAGGGGTTTGTCTTTCCCTATCTCGACGACTGGTTGTTGAAGGCGGGCTCGCCCCGGGCAGTCGACTTCCTGCATTCGCTGGGGTTCTCCATCAATGTGCCGAAGTCTCACCTGATTTCCTGTCAGAAGCTCCTCTTCATCGGAGCATTTCTGGACACAACACGCTTTCGGGTCTATCCTCCCGAACAGCGAGTCCGGGATTTTCAGACTGATTCCGATCTTTCAGCCTCTTTCCTGGGTTTCAGTCAGAATGACCCTGAGGCTGCTGGGCCTTATGGCCTCCTGCATCCTGCTGGTCGCGAGCATGTCAGGAGGCATATGCGGGCTGTGCAGTGGGACTTGAAGTTCCAGTGGGTGCAGCATCAGGGGAATCTGTCCAATTGTGTCCAGATCTCGCAGGGCACTGAATGACAATTGCAGTGGTGGGTCACGAACCAGTATTGGGTCAACGGCAGATCCCTCTCCCCAACCAGAACACACAGTGGTGACAGACGCGTCGCTTCTGTGATTGGGCGGCTACATGGGAGAGGCTGAGATCAGATGCATCTGGTCTCCGGCTGAGTCCGGCCTCCACAGCAACCTTCTGGAGCATCGGTTGATTCGTCTTGCACTAAAAGCATTCCATCCCTCTGTCCGGGAAAGAGTAGTGCAGGCGCTCACGGACAACACCACCGCCATGTAGTACTGCAACAAACAGGGCGGGGTGTGGTCTTGGACCCTATTTCAGGAGGCTCTCCGCCTCTGGACATGGCTGGAACATCAGGGCTTATCCCTGGTGATTCAACACATGACAGGGTCCCTGAATGCCAGGGCAGACTAACTCAGCTGCAGGTGCATGATGGATCACAAATGGTGTCTTCACTCGGAGGTGGTGAAAGGTCTCTTTCATCAGTGGGGAGGGCTTTGGTTAGATCTATTCGCCACTGAAGAGAACGCGCAATGTCAGCAATTCTACGTGTTGGAATTTCCAAGGCTGCACTCGCTAGGCGACGCTTTTTGTCGCAATGCAGTTGCGGTCTGTATGCCTTTCCACCTATACCACTTCTGCCCAGAGTGCTGAAGATCAGGCGTGACTGGGCCCAAGTCATTCTTGTGGCTCCGGATTGGGCACGAAGAGCCTGGTATCCTGAGCTGCTCAACATGGCCATCAATCCTTCGATCCGACTGCCTCTACTGGAGGATCTTCGGTTGCTGCAGCAGGGGACGGTCCTCTACCTGAACCTGTCCGTCCTCCACCTCCTTGCGTGGAGATTGAGCGGTGGCAGTTGACGTCTTTGACCTGCCTCCCGAAGTCTGCGATGACATTTTGGCAGCCATGTGTCACTCCACTAAGACAGTGTACGCTTGTCCGTGGAACAAATTTGTGGCATGGTGCACAGCAAAGGCTGTTTATCCCCTCTCTGCCCCTCTTTCTGAGGCTCTCTATTTCCTCCTTTTTTTGGCCCAGCAGGGCTCTGCTCTGGGCACTATCAAGGGCTATCTCTCAGCCATCTCTGCCTTTCTTCGGCTTTCAAATCAGCCTTCTATTTTCAAGTCCCCGGTTGTTAATTGGTTTATGAAAGGCATAACTCGCCTCTTTCCTCCTATTCCTTTCGTTATGCCTCAGTGGGACTTTAATCTAGTTCTAACTATTTAATGTGCACTCCCTTCGAGCGTCTTCGCAACTGACCTTTAAGGCTTTTCACACTTAGGACTGCTTTCCTGGTTGCCATCACCTCGGCTAGGAGGGTGAGTGACCTCCAGGCTCTTTCATCTAAGCCTCCTTTATTGTCCCTCCGGCCGGACAAAGTGGCCCTTTGTCCGGCTCCATCCTTATTGCCCAAGGTTGTCAATCCTTATTGCCCAAGGTTGTCACTGCTTTTCTCATCCGGCAGACCATCGCTTTGCCCACCTTCTTTCCGCATCCTTCAAAGAGGAGAGGTCCCACCGTCTGGACCCAAAACGTGCGCTTTCTTTTTATCTGGATCGCACCAAACCGTTCCGGGTGGATGATCAGCTCTTTGTTGGGTACCTGGGTGCAAAGAAAGGTCGGGCCGTACACAAACTCCAGATGGGTTGTTTTGTGAATCAAGGCCTAGTGTTCTCTGGCAAAGAAGGAGCCTCCAGTGGGGCTGCACGCCCATTCTACCAGGGCGACGGCAGCGACTACTGCTCTGGGACGGGCGTTCCTCTCAATGACATCCGTCAGGCAGCTACATGGTCTTGCTGCACACGTTTACAAAATACTACTGTCTTGATAGTCCGGTCCGGAGAGACAGCTTCTTTGGCAGTTCTGTTCTCCAGGACTTTCTGGTGTGATATAGGTTCGCAGACCCACCACCAGGGTTGGTATTGCTGGGGTATTTATTCTAAGGTAAGGAATCTATAACTAACGTGTTTCTTTGATATGAACATGTTACTTACCTTCGGTAACTATCTGTAAGAAACATTAGTTAGTTATAGATTCCTTACCGCCCCACCCACCCTTCCCGTTCTGTGAACTGATTTTTAGGGTTAAGGTTATCCTTTCAGGGCCCTAGTTTTGTGCACCAGTGGTCAGTGTCTTGCATGGCTCTGCATTTCTGGCGCGGAAAGTCTTATATAGAACTGACATCAGCGCGCGAGGGTGATGTCTAAGTAGCAACCGTGACAACAACCCCGGCAACACGACGCCAACGACTAACGTGAAGGCGACTGATGCCACCTTCAGACGCGCAGAGGTATTGCTGACGAAAAACTTTTTGGATCCAGTCTGATGCCTGTGGTTAATTCTAAGGTAAGGCATCTATAACTAACTAATGTTTATTACTGATACATCGTTACCAAAGGTAAGTAACTTGTTTGTCTGCCTCAACAACCAGGTTGCTGGGCATAGGCAGAAGAGATTACATGCTTCCCTTTCACAGCTAAATTTCAAAGATTGGTTTGTGCACAACTGGCTTTTGTGCACATGATTCTCTTAAACCATTTTAAATGTTGTACTGCTGTAAATAATTTGTTAGTAACTCTAATACTTCAACGGCCACCTGCACTCAATTTGCTACTGTATTCTTTTCCCTGGTGCACGACTTTAGCTCTGGAGAATGCACAATGGAAAGTTAACTTATGTTTTGTACTAATATCAGTAGAACACCATATCTTAGGGTGGCCCCTACGAGTCCCTGAGTCTGGGCCATGTAACTCTGATATTCCAGAACAGACCCAAACTATCTGCTTTCAAAGTATTTAAAAAAAATTGACCCATCAAAGCTAGCTTTGCATCTTGGGTCATGGTGGCCATGTAATGCTGTCTGTGTCCACACCACTTCTAGCTTACATTTAGGACCATAGGATGCTCCTTCTCAAGTTAGTCAATCAATTCCACATTCTTAATGTCGGCAGGTAGCTCTAAAGTGAACCAAAGGTAGCATGTAGAACATTCTACTAATACATGAAATAAAGAAAAATTCGACATCTAAAGAGGGTTAAACAGCCCAAACACAAAACAGTCTCACATCTATCAGCTGTGCATTGGACAGACATTATAAATATAGTTGTTAATTGAACTCATGCCATATGCCACCTTCCGTGAGTCCGGTCTTTTGTTCCGTCTGCACATTTCTTTCCAGGATTTATAGTTTTGCTTTCAATAGTACAAATATTGACTTAAATGTTTCTGCATGCGTTTGACCAAAAATCCCATGACTCACCGGGTTTTTTGCATGACAGCCTCCTAGTACATGAAATCATCCTGCCTCAGTGATTGCTGCCATGTGGCCGAGATCATTGAGGTTGTATGTTTTTTTACTCCCATAGATATGTCAGTAGTTACGACCGGTATCCTGAATGCTCTTTAACAGATGTCATGGTTTGTCTGATAATCATGTTTTAATGGACACCACTTGTGAAGTGTGTACTTTTTCTTCTTGTAGGCAATATCTTTACCCAAAACAGGCTTTCTTTTGGCATGATCCTGGGGTGGAATCGCTAAGCTGTCTACAAGAAAGCGAGAGAGGCATTTTTATGTGTAATGAATGATTGATAGAACCTTTATTTTGCGATTGTGGCCTTAATGTTTTTGTATGTCAGTGCAGGTGCACTTTTTCTACTGGTCTGCAATGGTTTTTTCATGCTTTCATCGAGCTTCTGCTCCGCTATCGGTTCCAGAAGATACACCATTCAGTTGAAAAGCTGCAAACTAAACATCTATGTGAAAACAGAAGCCAATATAAGAGAAGAAATCTTAGTTGCCCACGTTAGACCTTCTTTACTTTTGGGCCTCATGTGATCATGTTCCCTTGAACTGAATGCAGCATGTGTGAGATATACTGCTGTTTCTATTTCTGTATACAAGCATCAACCTTGTACGTGGTACAGCATTTCAGGATGTTACACATCTAGGGTTCTTTCAGTGGAAGAAATGAAATCCCCAAAAAACCTCTAGTTGCAGGTCGGTAACTTTCTCTTTTGCTAAAGGATGGCACAGTCAAAAATTGGCAACTACCAAGCTTTTTGAAATTTCACATTTATGAACATACATATTGTAGTCTATGTGGTAGCTTAGGAGGGTAATTGCCTACTATAGATACAAGGCTTGAATTCCAACAAAGCCAACCACCTGGCATCCATCTATGTTTGATATAGTACGCTTATTTATGGTTTTATGTAGCCAGGGGGAAGCAGGGTGCTTCAAATTATGAAGTTTATTATTGAATATAATATGATAAATGTGTACAGTGAAAGAAAATTAGTCAAGTGTAGCAGAAGTGGGACTAGTTGAGCATTCCTTTGTAAAAATCAGTGGAATAGTAAACATTCAGTTCAAATAACTTCAAGTACATTAGCCAGGTAAGAAAACATGTTGAAGGCTCTATAGAGGAAAATCAGACTAGAGCGAGAAGGATATCAAGAGAGGGCTGATATGGTCATACTTCCTACTTCCTTCTGACAAGTCTTGCAGCCGAATTTAAGACTTTCTTCAGTGCCAGGTGGAATTTAGTGATGTCAGTTAGCAAGGAGTTGCCATAATCTAATCTACATTAGATAAAATCTTCGGCTGGAGCAAAAGTTTAGTTTCTGAAGGTTTTATTCAGAATGGGTCCTTAGTTGGAAGATAATGCTTGGATTAAGGGATAGTGAGACCATTTTTGGTGCATGCTGTGAGTTTTAAATATTCATTTATTTTTTACCGAGATAATTTTGAATAAACTGCAGTTTTGCATCGTGAATCTTTCTGGATTCATTATGCTGTGCATTATTCCGTGGTCTAGTGGTTGGGTTCGGAATCATAGTAATTTCTTTGTGTTTTTTTTGGTAGCCCAGGTGGGCGTCGACGTCCCACCTTTTGGTGTCCTTCCGGTGACGTCAGCATGCTTCCTGCGGAAGCTCCCACCCTTGGGCGCAATCTTCAGATTCTTTTTTCCGCCGTTGGGTCTGGATCGTTCCCGAGAGGGCTCCAGAGATTTGGAGAAAAGAGAAGCCAAAAGCCAAGTTTTTGGGAAGAAAAGAGTTGAGAAGACTAAGTGGGACTACATCAGCGAAGGCGATGACAAAGGAAGAGGAACTTCGACGTCCAGAAGAGAATGCGCAATCCGGGGGCCCCCTGAACGCAAGAGATGGACAACACACCATTCAAATTCTGCCGGAACTGCCACCACAAGTACGCGCAGAAAGACCAACATCCAGTCTGCAACCTCTGCCTGCTGGTCGACCACTAAAGCAGGGACTGCAACGCCTGCTCCACCTTTACGCAGCAGACCCTTCGAGTGAGAGAGAGGCAAAGAAGAGCTTACTTCGCCATGCAGGTCAAGGGCCAACCACCGTCCCTTCGAGACCCGAGACTCTCGACCGACGAGGAGGATTACATTGCCGAAGAAGACGACGGCTACACGGTCGTAGAGACCGATAATACGAAGACTCCAGAAAAGGTAGGAGACTCGACGCCCCAAAAAGGCCCGAAAGACTCTCGACAGTCTGCCAAAGACTCTCGAAAAACTGAGGGCAAGACCCCGAAAGCGCCGACGACGAAAGCTCCGGCGTATGCAGCAACACCCAGGGCCAGCGGATCCTCACAGAAGGGACTCCAAGGCGCCGAAGAGTGTCTACCAGCCAAGGTCGTCGAAAAACGTCCACGAAAACGAATGCTCGACGCCGAAGACCTCTTCGACGTCGACGATGGACACAAGACAAGTCTCGACGCCGAAACCCGTCTCGACGCCGAAACCCGTCTCGACGCCGAAACCCGTCTCGACGCCGAAACCCGTCTCGACGCCATCAAGCCAGACAAAGAGACCGACACAACCAATCGACGCCGAACAGGCGGCCGAGAGGGAAAGAAAGAAGAGAAGACTCGAGGCAGAGATGGAAAACATCTTGCAGCGAAAGAAAGACTTCGACGAAAGGATGAAAGCGTATACAATTCTGTCGAAGCCAAAGCCACCGGTGGTAGAGTTCGTCTAGGAAGAAGAAGAGTTCGAGGTCGAAGCACCGCCAGGAAGATCTGGAATATCGGGAAGATGAGACTCCCTACTACGAGGAGAAGGAAGCGGACGACCAGAGGACTTTCCAGGGCTCGACATACTCGGACACACAGGACCTAGAGTGGCAGGACCTCGAAGCCGAGAGTCCAGAAGAGGGAGTGGACACATATCCGGCGAGGCCCTCGCCGCCTGACGACATTGGAATTTACAATGAAGTCATCAAGAACGCAGCATCAGCATTCAGAGTAAAACTCGAGGAGGAACAGCTGAAGGCAGATTTCCTCGTGGAAACACTGCTCCCAATACAAACTAGGAACCAGTACCTGCCAATGCTCGAAAGCATGAAAGGACAAGGTAGAGAGGCTTTCAAAGAGCCTGCGACTTGTAAACCCGTCACACCCAGGACGGAGAAAAAGTGCAAGCACTCCCCCAAGGACCCACCCTACATCCAGGGAACGGTCACTGCAGACTCCATCATTGCGGCAACTGCAAGGAAAAGGGCCAATGTCCCGACAACGTCAGGACCACCTCCAGACAAGGAGAGCAGAAGGAGTGACCTGACAGGGAGAAAGATCAAGAGGAATGCCGCAACGCACTGGCGCATGGCCAATTCCAACGCCCTGCTGAACAGGCACCGATACCAGATCCTGGACGAACTGGGCCAGTTAGTCAAACACCTCCCACAAGAATACCAGCAAAGAGCTACGCACCTGGTAGAGGAGGGGAAGAACGTGGCAAATTCATTCCTAACAGCAGCCCTGGAGGGTGCAGACACAGCCAGCAGACTTATGATGCTAGGCATCACGGAAAGGAGACAAGCCTGGCTCAGAATATCTGGTTTTAAACCAGAGGTGCAACACAACATCCTGAACACCCCGTTCAACGGTGAGACACTGTTCGGAGCACCAGTGGACGAAAAAGCTCACCCAGCTGAAAAAGGACGACAACACCGCAAGATCCATGGGGGCCTTGCAATTCAGGGGAAATAAGAGAGGAACCCCGTCACAGAGACCAAACGGGAGAGGGGGAAACCAGCCGGGAACGTCGCACCAGACTTTCCACCAGGGCAACAACCAGACGCAACAAGGCCAGCAAAAACAACACTGGAAATACCAACAGAGGTGCCAGTCCTTTCGCGGGAAGGGGAATGGACGTGGAAACAGAAGAGGTGGACAACAACCCACCTCCAAGTGACTCTGCCACACTACTAGTGCACACCCTTTCAAAAACTCCACAGGTGGACCACAGATACAACAAAGAGGAGTGGCTCAGACTAAACTTCCAAGAGCACGTAACACCGGTGGGAGGAAGACTGAACCTTTTCTTCCAGGAGTGGAACAAAATAACTACAGACAGATGGATTCTCAACACCATACAGTACGGATACTGCATAGAGTTTGAAAGAACCCCACCAAACAAAAAAACAATAAGAGCACTAGCAAAGAAGGAACTAGAGCTACTTCAAAGGGAAGCACAAGAACTCCTGCAGGAGGAGGCTATCAAGCTAGTACCTCCCATAGAGAAGAACAAGGGGGTGTACTCCTATGTACTTCCTGGTACCAAAGGTAGACGAAACAATGAGACCCATCCTGGACCTAAGGTTCCTCAACAAATACATAAAAACCCAAAAATTCAAAATGACGTCCCTGCAAGAGGTCCTTCCACAGATACAAGGCGGGGACTTCATGGTCACCATAGACCTCAAAGATGCCTACCTGCCCATCCCAATGAACAGGCGGCACAAACATCTGCTAAGTTTTGTCATCAACACAGATCACTATCACTATCAATTCACGGCACTGGCATTCGGACTGAAATCAGCACAACGGGTATTCACAAAGTGCCTTGCAGCAGTCGCAGCACACTTAAGGAGGGAAGGGATCCCTGTATACCCTTCCCTGGACGACTGGTTAATAAAGGCAAGGTCATACAAGACATGCAAACTGCACGCACAGCGAGTGACAGACACACTGATGGCCCTGGGTTTCTCCATCCACTGGGGAAAATCCTCAATGAACCCAGAACAAGCAAAAATTTTCCTGGGTGCGCAGATCAACACCGTACAGGAGAAGGTGTTACCCAGCGAGAAGAGAAGGCTGGCACTGTTGAAGGCACATCTCTGCCAGAAGTTGCGTGCTCCGACAGTGAGGACGGCGAGGAAGATGATGGCCATGATGGCCTCATGCATACACATAGTGCCAAATGTACGACTCCACATGAGGCCACTCCAGGAATGACTACAGGACCAATGGTTACAAGCTACAGGTTGTTGGGAGGACCTAGTGGTTGTAACGCACGCAGTGCACGAGGAGATATCATGGTGGAACAAAGGAAACATAACAAAAAGGAAGCCTTTAACACCACCAACACCAACTCTGACCATCACCACAGACTCATCCCAGAAGGGATGGGGAGCACACATGAATAAACTCAGGGTGAGGTCTGTGGACACCAGCGGATGCGGTCAAACACATCAATTACCTGGAACTAAAGACCGTTTTCCTCGCACTAAAGGCATTCCAGACGAAGCTGTACAACCAAACATTGTTGATCCAGACTGACCACACAACTGCGATGTTCTCCACAGCGATTGTGTTCCATGAGGGAACACAATCAGCCCGCTGTCAGAACTAGCGCAGGAAATATGGAGATGGGCCATCCCACTAAAAATAGATCTACTGGCGATTCATCTGCCAGGGAAGGACAACGTGGAAGCGGACTGGCTCAGCAGACAGACATTGGCTTCACACGAATGGGAGCTCAATGCCCAAAAGACAGAGTCTGTTCGACAGGTGGGGAACACCATCGATAGACCTATTTGCAACACGCCAGAATGCAAAATGCCAGCACTTCACATCCAGGCAACCAGGGGAAGGGTCACTGGGGAATGCCCTATGGATAAGCTGGTCAAAGATATTTGCTTACGCTTTTCCACCGATCCCCCTGATACACAAGGTACTCAGCAAGTGCAGGACGAGCAACATGACCCTGATACTGGTGGCACCACAGTGGGCCAGACAGACCTGGTACTCCCAGATTATGGAGATTACACAGAGTGCACCACACAGATTTGGGAGAAGGAAAGACCTACTCTCCATGCAAAACGGAGAGGTGCTGCATCCAGAGCCGGAAAGCCTCAGCCTTGCTCCTGAGGACATAGAGTTCGCACACCTTAAATTACCAGAGAGCACCCTGAAGGTACTTCGAGAGACAAGAAGACCTAGCACGCGGAAGTGCTTCGTGGCCAAATGGAAGAGGTTCACACTATGGTGCAGAAAGTAAAAACTGCACAACAAGATGACAAGAGACTCAACAGTGATAAAATACCTCACGCAACTGCTTGAGGCTAATCTGAGCTCATCCTCCTGCGGCCCGGACTCTGCTTCAAATTCCCCGTAGGACTTCTGTTAAATCCAGATTGGTAAAACTACACTGGCTCCCTGTTAGGGAAAGGATCAGTTTTAAATCCCTTTGTGTTGCCCATCAGTCATTCTGGGGAACTGGTCCAGCGATTAGTCGCTCCTTAATTACCCCTTACCTCCCTAGCAGACATATACGGTCTACCAATGCTTTTCGTGCTGTCGTGCCAAAGGTTAAACGGTCTAGATCGGGAGGTCGTTCTTTCTCCCGGAATGCTGCTAGGCTATGGAATAGCATACCCCTGTATCTAAGGTCCAATTCAGATCTCACCTCTTTTAGGAAGCACCTGAAAACTTTTTTTTGTTTAATAAATAGATTCATTTCCATCTGTTTCTGATAATTGCCCCGCTGTCAATCATAGCGCTTGGACGCCTCTGGTTAGCTATTTGCGCTCTACAAAACACATTTTCTTTTCATTTCATCCTCGCTAAGGTTACACCTGGCAGCTTACACTAGAGGAGAGACAGGCAAAAGCTTTTTTACTTCACAGATTGTAAAAAGATTCTTGGAAGGTGCAAAGAGGATCGCACCATCAAAGAGGTTACCAGCACCCGTGTGGAACCTCAACCTAGTACTGACGGAACTCATGAAAGCGCCCTTTGAACCGATCCATAAGGCCTCCCTACAAATGCTAACTTTGAAAACAGCTTTCCTGGTGGCAATCACCTCGCTACGCAGGGTGAGCGAGCTACAGGTGTTAACGCTACAAGAACCCTACATACAAATTCACAACGATAGGGTGGTGATGAGAACGGACCCACTCGTTATGCCAAAGGTGGAGTCTAAGTTCCACATCAACCAAACTATTCAAATACCTAGTTTCTTACAGAAACCAACGACAAACACAGAAAGGGCACTGAACACTCTGGACGCCAGACATGCAGTCATGCATTACATAGAAAGAACTAAAAATCACAGAAAAACAAAACTATTTTTTGTCATTCGCAGACCGTTTCATGGGAAAAGTTGTTACCAAGGGTACGATTGCACGATGGATCGCACAAGCAATACAATTCTGCCACAAACAAGCTGGGCAAGAACTAGCAGAGGGGCCGGGGGCCCATTCGACCAGGAAAAAGGGAGCAACAATAGCCTTCCTGGCTAACACTCCCATTCAGGACATATGTCTGGCGGCAATATGGGCCTCAGTGCACATGTTCACAAAACACTACTGTGTGGACATACAAATGAACAAAGCAGCACAAGTAGGACAGAAGGTGCTTCAACAAATATTCAAAAATCAAGGCTCATCTTCCACCCAGGAGCCACAATGATAACAAACCGCTACAATGTCTATGCACAGCATAGTGAATCCAGAAAGATTCACGCTGCAAAACAAATAGTTTCTTACCTGTCGATGTAGTTTTGCAGCTTGAAGATCTTTCTGGATTCCAGAAAGATGAGACTGGAGAAAGAGGTGGTAAAAACGGGGAAAAAGTCTTAAACAGACTTTTGAAGGAAAAAGCGGTGAAACGAAATATTGAAACATTGCCATACTATTCTGAAACAGAACACAAACGGGCAAAAAAGGAATCCGAAGATGGCGCCCAAGGGTGGGAGCTTCTGCAGGAAGCATGCCGACGTCACCGGAAGGACACCAGAAGGTGGGACGTTGACGCCCACCTGGGCTACAAAAAAACAAATAAAAGACTACAATTCCGGACCCAACCACTAGACCGCGGAGTAATGCACAGCATAGTGAATCCTGAAAGATTTTCAAGCTGCAAAACTACACCGACAGGTAAGAAACTATTCGTTTTTGGTTTGGATTTAAAATAACCTTATGTACTAGTCGCAGTTCAAATTCTCTGAAGTTCCCTTTCCATAAAATGAACTTTCCTACTAGTTGATTAAAGAAAATAAATCACTTTGAGCCGCCGCATAATCTATAGTTGCTGAGGAGCATAGCTTAAGGCATACATGACATTGACACTCCTTTTATACTATATTATAATGGTGATGGTCTTCTTAAAACATTTGTGTGCCATACACTGGTATTGTTTGAAACCTGACCATTTGATGCTCTTGTTTTTTACCGATTTTACGTAAATGTTTCAACTCTTTCTAATAGTACAGCAATTTATGCTACTACTCAGTAAGCTCAGTGAGGTACAACATGACATTTTTATTTCAATAAGATAGCCTGTTTCTCTTTGTGTCTCCCTCTAAAGGTTATGACTACTGAGGGCACAGGACGAAGGGTTTTGGTGGAAGATAAGTTGCCCCATATCTTTGGTTTCACTCTGCTAGGAGATTACATCTATTGGACAGACTGGCAGAGAAGGAGCATCGAAAGAGTGCACAAGCGCACTGCGGAGCGAGAGGTCATTATAGACCAGCTGCCAGACCTCATGGGGCTAAAGGCAACCAGCGTACACCAGATCATGGGTAAGAAAATAAGATATATCAATTCCAGCTCTTAGTTCTTAGTCCTGCCAGCATAATGTGGTATGTCGACCTATAGGTCTCCCTTGGGCTAGAGCTAAAGGATTTACCAATGTTTTTTAGCCATGTTGTACACCAGCATGGCTGCTGTCCATTATGGCTAAAACCTGGTGGCATAGAATGTCCAAATGTGCTTTATGTATGATATACTAATTCTGATATATTCTGAAACACCTGCAGTTATTTTACTGACATTTAAGTTTTGTGTGCTAGAAAAGAATTTTTCTTTAACACCCCAGATTGTTTGATGAATTGTCTCACTTTGAAGCCAGAGAAAGAACCTAAACACCAATCTCCCTCGGAAGACAGAGCCTGACATTTGAGCTCGTTCTTCGAATGCACAGCAAATGTGAAAAGAACAAAATTTGAAGGCCTGCTTACAGAAAGCGAGCACTCGTGGAAGAATAGAGTAAATAGGTGGTGAGCCCCGGGAGAGACAAAGAAATGGTGGACAGCCTGAAATAAACAAAGCCGGCAAATAGAAAGCAAGCACATGTGTTACAACTACAAAGCCAATGGAAAGCAATGAGTGGAATGCATTCCGAGGGAAGCTTTCAGAATGTCCTCAAGAAGTCTGTGCAAACCAGAGAGCTGCGCTGTCTGGTAGGCTTTGACCCCCCAAAAGAGGGGGGGGGGCGGTGAAGACGGGTTGCCCCCAAAACAAAAGAGAAAATATATTTTTTTTAAATGGTGATCAGTTCATTGTTGTGATTTACCTCATTAAAACACTTGTATTTCTAAATATGTATATATATTTATATAGATGTGTTAATATAGAAATTAAACCTAGTTCAAAACTAAAATAAACATTTTTAAATTATTGAATATAAAATAGAAATTATATTAATAGCAAATGAATAAATCCTTAAATGTAAAAAAATAAGTTATACATTTTAAATTGGCTGTACAAAATATACATTAGCTTAACGCGTGTGTATGTATGTATGTGTGTGTATGTATATGTGTATATATGTATATATATGTCCTAACACCAACCTGGAATATACGCAAACGAAAATTGATGTCTTTCGGTTCACCAGGAGACTGAAACTGCATAAACACTTTAAACTGAGACCACATACTAAGGCAACATCTAAACAAGGAACAAGACTAACAGCCACCGATGTTCTGATAGGCAATGATATGCCTTGCATTGAAGCTATGGAAGCTCTAAGAACTGAGACAGATGATGTAGCTGTCACGGGAATGGACATGGTACAAAGGGCAGAATTACAGGGGATTGAACAAGAACAAGATGAGTCATTTTAAACCTCTCCACATTTGTTCCCCAGTCACCATGGGATGCTATTGATGCTTTCTCAGAGGCCATAACTATGGAACTGGTTAAGCAGAGGAAGGATACCAAAATAAAATCATATAACCTCACAGAACCACAAGAAAGAGCACTGAAAGATCTAATGAACAATAAGAAAATCATCATAAAACCCTCGGACAAAGGGGGGAATGTTGTACTGATGACAAGAGACTACTATCGCGAGGAAGCAATGAGGCAACTCTCCGATACAAAGTACTATTCCATCACCACCAGGAGTGCATATGAAGTGAGCATCAGAGAATATGATGATTTGGTTCTAAAATGGTATAACCTTTCCATGCTGGGTAAGGACGAACACATCTTCTTGCGCAGCAATAATCCCATGATACCAACCTTCTATCATCTGCCCAAGCTACATAAAAACAATACCTCTCCCCCGGGCCGTCCTATTGTAGCTTCCATCAATGGATTAACTGAAAATATGTCTAAATTTGTGGACAATTACACAATTTCCACTGGTCTTAGAATTGAAGTCTTACATCCAAGATACTAAAGACTTTTTGAGCAAAGTGGCTATGATGAAGTGGGAATCGGACTATCTATTTCTGGTGATGGACATCACCAGCCTTTACACGATCATCGATCATACCCACGGACTGGCCACTTTTGAATACTATCTAGGCAGACGCCAAATACGTTTTGCACATCATAACATCATGTTGATAGAATTTGTGCAGTTTTGCCTAACTCATAACATTTTCTTGTTTGAGGATAGATTCTATAGACAGATCTCTGGTACGGCGATGGGCACCTGCTTCGCTCCCAGCTATGCGAACTTGTTCGTCGGCTGGTGGGAGGAGCGGGTGCCCAGGAGCTGGAAGGAAGGCCAGGAGAGCGGAAGGGTGGTACATTGGTACCGCTACATTGATGATTTATTCATCGTGTGGTAAGGTACCAGAGACACGGCAGAGAATTACATCAGATCTCTTAATAATAACATCGACAACATACACCTATCTGGTACAATTAGTGGGGTGGCAGCCAACTACTTGGATCTTCGGGTGTATGTTGAAAATGGCCATGTCCACACCTCGCTGTACCGCAAGGAAACAGCGGGTAATTCAATCCTCTTTGCTAAAAGTGGACATCCACCAAAACGTATCAAGAGTATCCCCTATGGGGAACTCTTGAGACTAAAAAGGAATAGCACCCAAGACCGGGAATTCGAGGCGGCTGCCTCCGATTGCCTAGCACGCTTCCGTCTAAGGGGATATGACGAGCCACTTTTACAGAGCACTCTCAAAAAAGTCAGGAAGATCCCTAGGCACGATCTGCTCAAAGTTAAACCCAAGGAATCAAACATCTCTAAAAAGGATACCTTTAGGATGATTGCACCTTATTCCACGGGTGCTGACAAACTTCGAGCAATGATGCGCAAAAATTGGCACATCTTGCTAACCGATGAGGTGTTGAAAGAAGACCTTCCACCACACCCACTAGTGACCTTTAGCAAGGCGAGGTCCATGGGGTATATGTTGGTACATAGCCATCTGGAAATGCCTACTGCCCAAATTAACACCTTGAGGGTCATGAGTGGGTTCTATCCTTGTGGCAAATGCAAAGCGTGTGCCAACAGCCGTAGGGTGCTCCATTATGATATCCCGGATGCAGGCAGGACTAATAAAATTCACAAATTTATCACGTGCAGTACCACCTATGCCGTGTACTGCCTCATATGCCCGTGTGGCTTATGCTACATCTGGAGCACCATTAACCAATTAAAATTGAGAGTGCTGGAGCATCTAATGGCAATTGACAAAGTAGACCCCTCGTACCCAATGGCCCGACATTTTGCGGAACACCACAACAAAGATAGAAAAAAATTGCAATTCTTTGTGATAGACCATGTTCCGCACAGCCCACGGGGTGGAGACAGACTTAGAAGGCTGCGACGCCTTGAATCAAGGTACATCATTGATCTGTCCACCAAGTACCCAAAAGGCATGAATAGCGGGGAGGAAATGGCAGTACACCTTGGAAAATAATGATTAACAACTACAACATCTCTAGTGTACTGAATTAGGCAAGTTGAGTTTTCTGTGTTGCCTACACACTGGCTATATCACGCAGGGAGTCTATTATATAATCAATAATAACCTATATCTTTGCCCTTTATCAAGATGTGACCCTGTGATTTGTATTATTCTTTGCTATATGAATAGATCGTCCCTCATTGAGTATGACTACAGTTTATCTGATGAATTGATATATCAATTTTGTTTAAGAATAATTATTATTTCTCTAGCTCTATTGATGAAGTTTAAACATGAGCATTAATGTGTTTTCTATATATTTTTTGATTGTCCTTCAGAACTTGTGTTTCTCTTTTTGCAGTGTCAGTGGCATGGTAGCCTTCGCTTTATGATGGACATTTCATCATTTGCAATTATTTGCAATTTAGCAATTTTAGGAAAAAATGAATTTGTATAATGATATGAAATGTGCTGAACACCTATATGCAGTTCCATATGCTATATTATCTGTGTTTACTAGATGGTACTCAACTGTGAAAGGGACATAAGCCGATCCACGGCTCTATTGTTTTGAGACCCTTCCGTCTTGCGAATACTCCGATTTTCGGAGGTATTCAACACATTCCAAGATGGCGCCCACTGTGGTGTCGGAAGGGCTAGTCCCTTGTTGTTGTTTATCACTGCTAGCACACTTGCATTTAAACCGGAACTGCAAGGTACCGGTAAGAAACACTGAGGAAGGCTATCGCCGAAACGTTTGTTTGCTGATTAAAAGCGGTATCCTGTCACTGCCGGAGTGCTGTCTTCCTTTCTCTAGTGGATAAGGATTTGTGAGCGTTATATATATATATATATATATATATATATATATATATATATATATATATATATATATATATATATATATATATATATATATATATATATATATAATCAGCAGCTCCGGTATGAGAATAGGCCAGCTCGTGGGCGGTCCAGGTTGGGGCCACCGGTAGCCCTAAAATTATTCCACCACGTTTCTGTTTCCAGAAAAAACGTACTCTGCCATCAGAGGTTGCTGGTGAAAAAGAGTGAAGTTTAATAGCAGGAAACTTCACTCTTTTGCACCAGCAACCTCTGATGTGCGGGTACGTTTTTTCTGGAAACGGAAACGTGTTGGAATAATTAATATATATATCTATATACATACACTTGACTCTGCCGAGTTCCTAGATGTCTAAATGTACATAGCACAGGGGAAATTACACACAAAGCTCCACAGAAAATCTACGTCGGGAAACTCCATCCTTCATGCCCGCAGCTCGCATCCCGTCCATACTATAAATAGTATACCATATGGCGAATTTATTCGCATAAAGAGAATCTGTAGCGATATTACCATTACCAACCAATGCCTTGCAGAATCTGTCCAAAGGTTTCTCCAGCGCGGCTATAAAATTGAATTACTTAACCGTGCTCTCTCAAAAGTTTCAAGTCAGTCGAGAAATGAGCTGTTAGAACCCAAAATACAGATAACCACTGACCCAAATATTATTGGTTCTGTCCGTCTGATTACGACCTATTGCTCACAAGAACGCGGAATCAGACGGATTATCAATGCAGAATGGCCTATTGTCCTTACCGATGTCATTTTAGGCCCCATTAGGCCTAGGCAGCCTGCAAAAACATGTTTAACTCATTACAGCTATTCCGAGAGGTATAGCTTGACCCAGACACAACGGAGTACCCAGTATAAGTAAAAACAATACCCTTTAAAGCCTAGCGTGCCAAACAAATTAAAAACTTTGCTAGAAAAAGATATTTGAGGTGAGCAGATTCAGTGTGTCTCTGGCTCACCCACCCACAGACCCCCACAGGCTCTCATACACCCACTCACAGACCCACACAGACACTCACATACTATCTCACATGCTCATGCAGGCACTGATACTCACTCCCTGACCTACACAGGCAATCACAGACCTGTGCAGGTACTCACACACCCATACAGACATTCACAGACCCACACAGGCAGTCACACACCCACACAGGCAGTCACACACCCACACAGGCAATCACACGCCCACCAACTCACAGACCTACGCAGGTACTCACATGCCCACTCACAGAGCTGTGCAGGCGTGCACACCCACTCACAGAGCTGTGCAGGCGCGCACACCCACTCACAGAGCTGTGCAGGCGCGCACACGCACTCGCAGAGCTGTACAGGCGCGCACACGCACTCACAGAGCTGTGCAGGCGCGCACACCCACTCGCAGAGCTGTGCAGGCGC
The DNA here is from genome assembly GCF_964263255.1 of Lissotriton vulgaris. Taxonomy (NCBI): domain Eukaryota; kingdom Metazoa; phylum Chordata; class Amphibia; order Caudata; family Salamandridae; genus Lissotriton; species Lissotriton vulgaris. The sequence continues at coordinate 105,519,857 of NC_141686.1, forward strand.
GCACACCCACTCGCAGGGCTGTGCAGGCGCGCACACCCACTCACAGGGCTGTGCAGGCACGCACACCCACTCACAGGGCTGTGCAGGCGCGCACACCCACTCACAGAGCCGTGCAGGCGCGCACACCCACTCACAGAGCCGTGCAGGCGCGCACGCCCACTCACAGAGCCGTGCAGGCGCGCACGCCCACTCACAGAGCCGTGCAGGCGCGCACGCCCACTCACAGAGCCGTGCAGGCGGGCACGCCCACTCACAGAGCCGTGCAGGCGGGCACGCCCACTCACAGAGCCGTGCAGGCGGGCACGCCCACTCACAGAGCCGTGCAGGCGGGCACGCCCACTCACAGAGCCGTGCAGGCGCGCACGCCCACTCACAGAGCCGTGCAGGCGCGCACGCCCACTCACAAAGCCGTGCAGGGCCGTAAAGGGGGCATTTCTATCGATCCAACACACCGGTCGGACGACCCACACCTGGTGTATGTAGACAGGACAATTACTGCGATAATCTAGGCTAGACAAGATGGAGCACCTGGCCCTAATGGCCTGCCACAAAACTTGTTCAAATCAGATATAACTTTTTGGTCTGGATTGTTAACTAATCTTTTTAATTATGCATTGAGAACTGCAACAATCCCAGACTCGTGGTGGGGTGTAATTATTCATCCGATTTATAAATCAGGTTCGCGAGCTGTCCCCAACATCTACAGACTTGTAGCCCTGTTGGATATCGAGGCGAAACATTATGCAGGGCTCCTTCTGGAGGACCTGAGGCATTTGGCAAATGATTTCAATAGGGTGCCAATGAACCAAACTGGGTTCACCGCTAATTCAGGGACCATGACCAACCTATTAGTGGTGTCATCTATTGTCGACAAAGCCCTTTTAACATCCAGGTTTGTGTTCTGTTGCTTTGTTGACTTCAAAGCCGCATTCAATAGGGTCCCTAGGGAGGCTCTATGGGAAAAGCTGAGGAAGTGGGGAATCCCTAACAATTTATTGAATGCAATTATTCAACTGCACTCCCGCACTTGGGTTCGAGTAAAGTTGGGGTCCGGCACGCATCTCTCGCGAAAAATCTCTACAAGACGGGTTAAGCAGGGATGCGTTCTGGCCCCTCTCTTATTCAACCTGTTCATTGCTGACTTATCCAGTGCCCTGGATGGCGTAAACAGCCACCCACCAAAGGTAGGAGGTACGGCATTAAGTAACCTTTTATATGCCGATGATCTGGCTCTGTTTAGCCTCAAAACTGTGGGGTTGCAAAGGCTTCTTGACACACTGCTACAATACACGATTAAAAATCAATTAGAAGTCAATCTGAAGAAGATCCAGGTTGTCGTATTTGGGGAAAAGCGGTATGCCGGGGGCGGATGGTCTTTTAACAACAGCCTCGCCATAGGTCACTCGTACAAATACCCGGGGGTCCATTTGGCCTCCAGGGGCAACCTTACAAAGCAGCACAAAGAGATTGCTGTTAAAGCAACAATTCTCGTGGTGTCATTGACCAAGCTTGCTAAAAATCTTTCAGGCCCCACCCTGACCCCTCTCTTGGAAGTCCTGAAAGCGAAAATTGGCCTCACCTTGTCGTATGGAATAGGGATTTTTAATGGGAAATTAAACACTGCTCTGAATTGACATACGATAAAAATTTATGAAAAGGTTTGCCAGTTGCCACATTCTGCATCCCCCCACAGATTAGACTAGAGTTGGGGTTATTGAACTACGATGTTTCCTGTATCGGGGTATTCCTTAATCTTTGCCATAAATTACGACAATCAAACCCAGGTACATTAGAGTCTCTAGTTTGGCAAGAAATAAGGGAGAAAAACCCAAGGAGGGACCTTTGGCCGACTCTTTAAGGACTATATCGAACAAATTTCAGCAGACGGCCTCTGGGCCCTTAAACCTGGTCAGTCTGCATTTAATCTTGCAATTAAAAAAACATTAAGATCGCTATCACTCATTACAGACAAAGCACTGTTCTCAAAATGAAGCCACGCGTGGGCAGTTATTAATTCCTACAATCAGCTAGCCCCCTCCACTTACCTCTCAAGTCCTTTTCCATTGTACTTAAAACGCAGCTTCATAAGCATTAGAATGGGTGATTGGCGATTCCTGCAAAACCTTCCCACCTGGCGCCGTGTGGAAGAGGATACAACCGGCAGAGGGTGCGGCAAAGCAGCAGAAACGCTACTGCATGTGGTCTATATTTGCCCCGCTTTCGACCCCCAACGCAGGCACAAGCTGAGGGGGGATGGAATCGGCTGGGGGCTCGGACCTGTAGGCAAGCTATTATTGCTGCATTGAGCCCGGATAACACTGACTTAAATAGAGGGCTGACAAACCTGATTCAGAATGCTTATCGTAATTTTAAACAAAAAAGCCTTGCTACTGCTCTACCCCCATCTGTTTTAAATTAATCAACGCCTTTAAAAAAAAAAAAAAAAATCCATTAGGCAGCCAGCGATGAGAACAGTTTAAATAGTAGGCTGCGGGTAAGGGTTGTTTTACGTATGCACTCACAGCTTGGGAAACGGTTTTAACAATTAACTGTTTGCATTGTTTTATTATGTATGAATAATACAATCTGTAATTCTCTTTTAAAGATATTTGTTTCATATCTAAATAAAGATTTTTTGATTTGATTTGCCACTCACAGAGCCGTGCAGGCGCCCACGCCCACTCACAGAGCCGTGCAGGCGCGCACGCCCACTCACAGAGCCGTGCAGGTGCGCACGCCCACTCACAGAGCCGTGCAGGCACACACGCCCACTCAGAGCCGTGCAGGCACGCACGCCCACTCACAGAGCCGTGCAGGCACGCACGCCCACTCACAGAGCCGTGCAGGCGCGCACGCCCACTCACAGAGCCGTGCAGGCGCGCACGCCCACTCACAGAGCCGTGCAGGCGCGCACGCCCACTCACAGAGCCGTGCAGGCGCGCACGCCCACTCACAGAGCCGTGCAGGCGCGCACGCCCACTCACAGAGCCGTGCAGGCGCGCACGCCCACTCACAGAGCCGTGCAGGCGTGCACGCCCACTCACAGAGCCGTGCAGGCGCGCACGCCCACTCACAGAGCCGCGCACGCCCACTCACAGAGCTCCGCAGGCGCCCACTCACACTCACAGAGCTCCGCAGGCGCGCACGCCCACTCACAGAGCTCCGCAGGCGCGCACGCCCACTCACAGAGCTCCGCAGGCGCACACGCCCACTCGCAGAGCTCCGCAGGCGCGCACGCCCACTCACAGAGCCGCGCAGGCGCGCACGCCCACTCACAGAGCCGTGCAGGCCCGCACGCCCACTCGCAGGCCCGCACGCCCACTCGCAGGCGCGCACGCCCACTCACAGCCACGCAGGCGCGCAGGCCCACTCACAGCCACGCAGGCGCGCAGGCCCACTCACAGCCACGCAGGCGCGCAGGCCCACTCACAGCCACGCAGGCGCGCACGCCCACTCACAGCCACGCAGGCGCGCACGCCCACTCACAGCCACGCAGGCGCGCACGCCCACTCACAGCCTCGCAGGCGCGCACGCCCACTCACAGCCTCGCAGGCGCGCACGCCCACTCACAGCCACGCAGGTGCGCACACCCACTCGTAGAGCCGTGCAGGGGTCATTTATATCTTTGCGGGACTTCATAAGTGATGGGGTGAATGAGGCAATGTCCACATTTATTTATGCTCTGCTCCGATCTGCTCTCTGCAGCTTGTATCCCTGCTTTCCTGAGGAACCCTTGGAGTTGGGGGCCTTGCAGCTACTGTACACTACACAAACCCAGGCGAAATTGGTTTCACGATTGTATCATACTTCTCAGCTGGATGAGGGTGCTGCGCAGGTTACCTCCAAAGCTAAGTGGGATGCGTGTCTTTCACATCCACTTACAGACGAGGAGTGGGAGGAGTGCTCTCGAATGACTGGGAGCTTTGTGATTAATGGGAATTTAAAATTTATTCAGTACAAATATATACATCAGATGTATTATACGCCTGTCCAACTACACAGATATGGTCTGCGGGACTCATCATGCTGCAAGCGATGTGGTATGGATGCTGCCGATTTTCTGCATTTAGCCTGGGAGTGTCCCAAGGTGGCAACTTTCTGGGATGGGAATTTGAATTTAAAAGTATTTATTAGGCGCACGATTAACAGGCGGTTTCTTGGCGCTGGGGGAGTAGACCCTGGGGAACAGAAAGAGTGGGAGCTAGGGTGAAAAAGCCTGTGAGAAAAGATGAGTTTTGAGCACCCTTCGGAACTCAGGATATGTCACTGTTGACCTGATGGCTAGAGGAAGGGAATTCCAGAAGGCGGGAGCCAGGACAGAGAATTTCATACCCCCGGATTTGATCTTTCTAAACCGGGGGACCGAAAGGATAGATAAGGAAGAAGAGCGCAATTGTCTACTGGGAATGTAAGCCTTGATTCTAGAGTTGATGAAAGCTGGGGCAGTTCCGGCAAGGGCCTGGAAGGTCATGCATCCCATCTTAAAAAGGGAGCGTTCTCTAATGAGAGGCCGATGAAGGGCTCTCCGTAGCGGGGTGACATGATGTGACTTGGGAAGAGCATAGGCTAAGCGTGCGGCTTGGTTTTGGACCAATTGGAGACGCCGAAGGGCATAGGCAGGAACCCCATTGTACAGACTGCTGCAATAGTCCAGGCATGAGAGGACCATGGCCATAAGGATAAGTTTAAGAGCTGCAAAGGAAAAGAACCGTGAAATCTTTCGAGTAGGGCGAAGAAACCAGACGAAACCACCGTGCTAATCTGGGAGTGTAAAGTGATGTGTTGGTTGAGCGTTATCCCTAGTGTTTTAACTGAGGTAGAAGGTAATTGGGGAGGGCCAAGGGAAGGGGGCCAAAAAGCAGGAGTCCAGGGACTAGAGTTGCCACCAGTGAGAACCAGCTCAGTTTTATCAGGGTTGAGTTTAAGGTGGTTGAAGTTCATCCAATCCCTGATAAAAACCATAACAGATTGAAAGTTGTGAATGGAATGTAGGGTATCAGAGAGATTAAAAATGAGCTGGAGGTCGTCGGCATAATTGAATACCGTGACCTCCATCTTCTGTAAAGCAAAAATGAGGGGTAAAATGTATAAATTAATTAAGAGGGGAAAGAGAGGAACCTTGGGGAACGCCACACTGCACCCTACGTGAGGGAGCAGCGAAGTCGGCCAGATGGACGGCCTGCGTGCGATCCCTCAGAAAGGAATTGATCTAGGCCAAATCTGACCCCCCCCCGATGCCCGCCGCCTTGACACGGGTAAGGAGGATGGTGTGGTCCACCGTGTCGAAGGCGGTGGACAAGTCCAGGAGAACGAGGGCCTGGGGCAAGTTGATATCCATCCCCTCTCTGAGCGTGTCCATGACCGAGATGACTACTTTTTCGGTAGAGTGTAGCGGGCGGAAGCCCGTCTGACACGGCGCTAGGCAGCAGCTGTCCTCTATAAAAGAACTGAGGACTTTAGTGACATGGCGCTCTTGGACTTTACCCAGAAATGGGAGGAGGGAAATAGGACGGTAGTTGGTGAGAGAAGTAGGGTCGGCGCTGGGATGGGCACTACGTTAACTGCAATGGTGGGAGTGACGCTTGAAAGAGATGTGAAAATGTGTCTCTTGGGCAATGTTTCCCAGTTGTCGGCTGGGGTCTGCAAATTGGTAGTGTTGATTTGCAATTAGCTAAGCGAAGGGTGGCATTAACTTGGGATGGTAAACCTGCCCCTCTATTGAAACATTGGTTGCATGATATTGCTTATTGCCGTGATCAACTCCTGTGTTACGCAGAAGAGCTGCCGAGTGCGTCAAGGCCTCAGGACGTGTGGGGGCCATATACCGCCTATATGCTGACCTGCTCTACGGAGGATTGAACATTGTGCTGAGGACTTGCTGCTATTACTGCATTGTTTGCACTTCCTGACTCTTTCTTCCCCTCCTGTTTGTGTATATTGAATTTTCTTGTGCGCTATTCTTTGTATGTATTATACTTTTGAGCCTACGGGCATGAATGAGATAACAATTGTATGTCTATTGATCAGATGCACGGTTTCTTACGGTTTGAAAATCATAAATAAATAAAATAAAAAAATGTAAAAACTTGTATATGGTGCTTAGGTGGTGTTGTATAGGGAGTGCGAAGGTAAATCAATACGGTATTCAAGTGCCAACTACTCACCCTTATGCGGAGTAGAGCCGGGGATCAAAGCGAGAGGTCTGTGCTGCAAAGTGAGATGGTCTGGCCGCTGCGCCACAGCTGTGTGGAGAATACATTTTGGTGAGGGTCCGGGAGTTGCAGTTATCTGGCCCAAAATAGCAGGCTTAAGTTGTAACTTATAGGGTGGCACTAAAAAGAGCCCTTGTGTTCATTAGTTGGAGCTACATATAAGTGCCCAGCTTCAAGTTATTCAGGAAAACTCGGTTTCCCTGATCTGTGAAGAGTACTCAATCACTTCTGTATATATCCGCCATATCAAAACGTATGTTGTTGTCGTAGATGGAGCCCATGGACAGCGTTGGTGACTTTCTTCCGAGATTTTTCAATCTGAGGAGAAAATTGTTTGGACCATTTCCACTTCTGTCTTTAGCATATATTGGAATATACAAAGACAGTTTGAGGCAAAAATAACATCAATTGTCCTAAGATGTCTTTCATAAGCATTTCCAAACCTACCCCAGTCAATGTGCCTAGGTCGTTTCCACCACAGAGCACAATCATGAGGTCAGGGTGTTGGAGATGCAAACAGGTTTTAACCAAAGGCAACAATTGGTGCCACTTCAATCCTCTCTGCCCAAACCATTTAATGTCCACATTTTGTAAACCTAGGTCTAAGTCAATACGTCTCTGTTCTGCATACCTCTGGCACCAGAAAACATAGCTATGTCCTACGATCCACACTAGCATTTTGAAGGTTTGGCTGGAAGGTATGGAAAGATGCCTGTAGCTCATGCAGTTACTTCGTAGAATAAGAGATGTTTAAAGATGGGAAACTAGTTTCTTTTCGCATACGAAACAGTACCCGATTGGGAGATGAAAAGCATTGTTATTTAAAAGTAGGTTGCACATTCGTTTTGTCAAAGCATCTTTGTGATTTGTTAAGAAAAAGAAGTTTGAACATGGAGTACATATTTTAGGATAAAATCTACTCAACTAAAACACACCTGCTACTTGCATTTGGAAGGCAGTGTTCGAACATAAAACACTCGTGAACTTATAACCTGCACTTGCTGTTAAATGTTCGCAAAAATGTTGCAAAAAAATATCGTTCGGTTTAGAAAAATTTATGAACTTTTAACCTCCACGTGTTGTAGAATGTTTTAGAAAGTAATGTAATGTAATGTAATGTAAAAAGGATTTGTAGAGCGCTGCGTTCACCGGACGGTTTCTTGGCGCTGATCACTAACCCAGGGGGAGGCAGAGGGGGGAGAAAGAGGAACCTTATGTATAAGCACCGCGGAAAAGGTGAGTTTTTAGGAGAGACCTAAAGTGAGGGTGGGAAGAGGAGAGTCTGAGGTCCAATGGAAGAGAGTTCCAGAGTGAGGGGGCCAGGAAAGAGATTCTAAGGCCTCCGTGCTTTTTACGCCTAAACCTAGGAGTCTGGAGAAGAGCGTGATGGGAAGAACGGAGGTGTCTGGAGGGGGCGTACGGGTGGAGAAGAGACGAGATGAAAGAGGGGCCGATGCCGGCCAGAGATTTATGGGTAAGGCAGCCAAGTTTAAACTTGCAGCGTTCCGACACAGGAAGCCAGTGAAGGGCTTTGAGGAGGGGACGGACGTGGTGATGTTTTGGTTGACGATAGATTAGGCGGGCGGCCTGATTCTGAATTAACTGAAGTCTCTTCATTTGGTATTGCGGAATGCCTGCGTATAGGGCATTGGCGTAGTCGATCCGGGAGATGACTAAAGCCAACAACGCCAGGATGAGAGCTTCAGTGGTCAGGAAGTGAGCAATTTTTCGAATTTTTCTGAGCTGATGGAAGCAGGAGGATACTGTGGCACTGACCTGATGATTCATGGAAAGATCCTGTGAGATGTAGACCCCCAGGCTTTTTACTTTATCAGCGGGACTAGGGGGGGGGGCCAAGGGAGAGGGGCCAGAAAGTAGAGTTCCAGGGATTGGCTGGGCCTCCGACAAGAACGAGCTCCGTCTTGTCGGGGTTAAGCTTGAGGTGGTGAGCGCCCATCCAGTCGCTGATATGACAGAGGGTGGACTGGAAATCCTGGGCCGCTTCCTGCGAGTCAAGGTTGAAAATGAGCTGAATGTCATCTGCATAATTAAATGCAGTGACATTCCTTCCCCGGAGGGAGCGGATCAGGGGGGTAAGGTATAAATTAAAAAGGAGCGGATACAAAGGCGAGCCCTGTGGGACTCCGCAGGTGAGTTTCATCCTATCCGCCGAGAATTGGGAGATTCGAACAGATTGGTGGCGGTTCGTCAGGAACGAACGAACCCAGTCAAGGGCCGTCCCTCCGATACCAGCCTCCTTGACACGGTCGACCAAGATGGAGTGGTCGACCGTGTCAAAGGCCGCCGACAAGTCCAAGAGGATTAAGGCTTGGCTGGTGTTAGAGTCAGCGCCTCTGCGGAGTTCCTCCATTACAGAGAGGATGACCGCCTCAGTTGAATGGGCGGGTCTAAACCCAGCCTGTTGAGGGTCCAGGAAATTGGAGTCCCCAATAAAAGAACTGAGGATGCTGGTGACATATGACTCAAGTACTTTGCTTAGGTAGGGAAGAAGGGAAATGGGACGAAAGTTGGCCATGATCGTAGGGTCGGCGTTGGGTTTCTTCAGAATAGGTACTACTTCCGCGTTCTTAAACTGACTGGGAACCTCACCGAGCAAAAGGGAGTTGTTCAGGAGGGCCAGTGGAGGGGTGGGGCAGGCTGAAAAGGCAGCCCGGAGAATCGCGGGGGGGCAGCAGTCTGGGGGAACCAGAGGAGACTTTGTTAAGCAAAGCGATGAAGACTTCTTCTGAAATGGGGGGGAACTGAGTCAGAAGGTGAGGGTTAATAGAAGGTGCAGCCTCAGTGAGGGCTGTGGCCGGGGGTGTGGAGGAAATGCTATTTTTGATTTTGGTAATTTTTTCTATAAAAAAACAATTGAGGGAGTGCTTGAGACGGAAGAGGTTTGATGGTCACCCTGTCCGGGTGTGAGAGCTCGTCCACAATTGCAAAGATATCTTTAGATTTCTGCGCAGAATTAAGGATTTTTGTGGAAAAGTAAGCGGTTTTAGCGGCTGATATCGCTCGTTTGTACTCTCCCAGTAGTTTTAAAAAATGTAGTTTCTTTGAGGGATCATAGCTTCTGCGCCAGCGGCGCTCGGCCTGGCGGAGACCAAGTTTTAAGGTTTTAAGACTGTCGGAAAACCAACGATGTGCGTCATGGGGGCGCTTAGTTCGAATTAATTTAAGGGGGGCAACCTTGTCGCTGCCGTGTTCTAGCCATTCGACTAGTGCAGCTTCTTGGGAGTCAATGGGGCCAGGGCTGGCCGAGACCGAAGATGTTAAAGAGGTGATGAATAAATCAAGGTCTGCTTTGTTCCAGTTGCGTGTGTTGATAGAATACGTTACATTGCTGACTTCTACGTGTACTTGAATATTAAGAACATTGTTTATGTGGAAAATTATAAAGACTGTAATAGAGAAGTTTTGAAAGCTAAAAGAATCAAGGAACTATTCTAATTTGTTCTTTATTACCTACTGGCGGTCGCCAGTAGGTAGTTATAGAGTAAGGACCGAGTTTCCATAGGTAGAACATTTTTTGTTTTGCTTATAACTTTGGCGTCATTTGATGAATCTTCATGAAATTTTGAAAGCAAATTTTTTCTTTCTTTGAAAGTTTGGAGGTGATTCGTCAATGGGGGGGTCGAGATAAAAGGGGGTCCCAAAACGTATTTTTTCCATGTTAATTTCCATAGGAAAGTTTAGACAAAGCTACTGGTCGAACAGGTGAAAGGAATTACCCCAAATGTGGCAGGGAGAAGGGTCTTGGTGTAGAAAGCACGCCTTTGTTCATTTGGTGTAAATCCGTTCAATAGTTTTTGAGAAATATCGAAATTTATAGATATCGATATTTGGTAATTCTGCTATCTGATTGGCTGAGGCATTACGAGCAGGACCTTGCTGCTCACTGGCTGTGATGGTGTTGCAACTAGGAAGTGTTGGCCACCATTTTGTGATTCCGTTGAAGCGAGTAAGGGGAAAAAAGGGTGAAAAAAGTAGGAAAGGAGGGTAGGAGCACTGTAAGGTTTGTGGTGGTGTGCAAAGCGAAGTAGTCACTGTTACTGGTCTGAAGGTGCGGTGTTGCTCAGAGTGACCTGATGCTGTTATGATATGGTGCTACACTCTGGTATGAGACAGAGTCTAAAGCATGAGTTCATTGCTGCAAAGTGATGTGGTCTGGTGTGTGTAGCATATGTGTGCAAGTAGTGTTAGTAGGCGTTCATACCATTCAGGGAGTGGGAAGCAAACTACTGACCTCTACTGTTTGTTGATAGTATACCGGAAGCGGGAAGCGAAGTAGTTACGCCTACCGGTGTGAAGACTTGGGGATGAAATTGAGGTGATTGCTGTAAAAGGATGGGCTCTGGGCCCTGTAGTATACGTGTGCAAGAAGTGTTAGTAGGCGTTTATATCATACAGGGAGTGGGAAGCGAACTACTGGCCGTTACCGTGTGTTTATACTATTTTGGACGTGGGAAGCGAAGTACTCACGCCTACTGGTGTGAAAACCTGGGGATCAAACCGAGCTGATTGCTGTAAAGTGATGGGCTCTGGGCGCTGTAGGATATTAGCTGCTGTAGTATAAGTGTATAAGTAGTGTTAGTATCCGTTTATAATATATAGGGAGTGGGAAGCAAACTACTCACCCCTACTGGATTAAACAGTGTGCCTAAATTGTGAACTCATTGCTTTAAAGTGATGTGCTCTGGGTGCTATAGCATACCTGTGGAAGAAGTGTTAGTTTACGTTTATACAATATAGGGAGTGGGAAGCGAAATACTTATCCCTACCGGTCTCAAGACTCCTGGATGAACCATGAGCTCATTGCTGTAAAGACATGTGCTCTGTGTAGTATTCCAATGTAAGTCACAGTCTAAGTATGTAATGTTAGAATGTGGGGATGTCATGAGGGGAACCTTGCAAAGTTTGTACACGGGGCTGGAGAAGACTGTTGCCTTGCTGTCTGCTCCTGTTGATAGTTGTTTCTGGTGTCTTGTTTTCATGTAATAAATCTACTTATTGGATCCACTGCTGTCTGCCTCTTCACTACATAAATTTGGCGACGAGCGGGAGAAGGTAAAAAGAAAGCACCACTCACCAATATTTCAAAATTGGTTGCGTTGTGCTGAAGACACGTTTTCTTCGTGTAGCTGTTTCTACTCATGCAAGGGTCGTCGGCTCATTGAACTGTCATCCGACTTCTGGTAGGATTTATATTTTGCGCTTCCTCTGCTTCTTCACTACATTCTGGTCGCTGTACTACACGTGTGTAAGTAGTGTTCGTATGCGCTTATACTAACAAATGAATCATGGTCCTAGGGAGGGCGACATGTCAGGCGCAGGTCATACAATGTCCCGGGGTGTGCATTCGCGGGACATTTGCGTTTGCTATTAGAGAGCTTGTGAATGACTTTAACCCTGTGAAAGCAAATTATTTGTTGACTACTTGAAGTGAGAGGAGGAAAACCTTGTATCGTTTAAATAGAGGGGATGCGGATGGTAAAAATGGAGAGAAAAAAAGAAACAAAAAAAAGCGTAGTCTCACCCGTTCTTTTAAACGAGGCCCCTGGTGAGTAATGTGCCGTGGCCAATCCAATGATTATATGGCGGGGTCTCTGTAGGACTGGGGATCTTAATGTCACATGTAAATTGGGCTCGGAAGGGCACAGACATTTTGCAGCCTAGGGGACCGCCACCTTCCCGGGTATTGTTTACTAATTGTAAGGGGGGTTCGAGGCCAACTGAAGTCTGGGAATCGCCACGCTCTGGGGCTTTATTTAAATATGCAGGGTGGGCCTTGGCAGTCCCTGAAGCCTCGGTGGTTCTAGGCAGTGTCTTATTTGTTCGGTAATCACACGGGCAGTATATATGGTGTAATAAAGTGATACACTCGTAGAACTCTTGCAGTCGTACAATTACGCAGGCTTCATTTGTCTAATAGTCAGTTAGATTATGCTTGGTAGGTACACTCTAATATTAGATAACTTTATCCTTAACCCCTTCCATGCTCATGACCAGGTCAACTCGTCATGGGTTTTACCTGCGCTGTGCTTATGACGAGTTGACCTTGTCATATTCCATGGACTTTTGCTACTTCCAGCGCACAGCGGGAAAACCCCTTAGCAGCCAAGGTGTTAAAATCTCTTATAAACAGATGATTTTTCACAAATAGACAAGTGTTGTCAGAAAAAGACCTATACACAGTTATTTAGTTGGAAAAAAGTAAGCATTATTAAAACACAAATAAATAGAAACGTAACTTTAATAGAAGAAACAATATAATTTAAAAAACGTCAGTTAGACTCCAGTGGAAGCAACGTAGGAAACCTGCCAGACAAAAATGAAACCTAAGTATGTGTGCTATGTGGAAGAGGTAAAGAAAGGAAGTCCGAATGAAAGGACGATAGTGAGAGTGGAAGGGAGGGGGAGTGGATGGAAGGGAGAAGGGGAGGGAGAGTAAAAAGAAGAGAGGGAGGAGGAGACAGAGCGTCGGCCTACTGCACCCAGCCCTTGGTGTTTTCCCTACTGTCACCTGTTTGTCTAGGACACTGGAATCGCGAGAGAGTGTGGTTCAGCAAGTTCTTAAAATGAAACACATGAGGCCAGAGATTATGGGCCATATTATCAAGGAATGGCGATAACATTATCGCTACTTTAGCGACAGGAAACAGCCGCTAAAGCGGCGATAAGGAGTTGATAACATGCCCTTGTGAATTCCCATAAAAGCCCAGCTTCTGGTGTGAACCTGGGCTTCTATGGGAATTCACAAGGGCCTGTTATCAAGCCCCTTATAGCTGCTTTAGCGGTAGTTTCCTGCTGCTAAAGTGGTGATAATGTTATTGATACTGATAATATAGTCCTACATTATTAGCTACGGAAAAATCGCTTGCGTGCACCCAGGGTGCTGCACCCCAGCCCCTTCCCCCGCACTGTGCTCAATTGTAGGTCTTGCACACCGAGGCTTCACTGCTCACCTGCCACCACCGTTGTGTCCCACGACATGTTGGAGCAAGCTCCGAGTCTGGGGTACGTTTGTATGGTAGACCAGGTCTCTGGTCGGGGACGGTGTCTTGATACCCTGATGGAAGGTGTCGGAATGCCCAGACATCATTGCGGGGTCAGCTTCCGCTCCGCCCTTCTCAAAGCAATTAATGGAATGTCTGAAAAGAGAGAAATAATTTAATGGTGGAAACGTCTGGAGGTTAATGAAGGTTTATTTCAAGCTTGATAGAAAAGAAGAGCTGAGTGAATCATTCGCTTTTGAAGTACGATCTACCAACGTTTAGTGGTGATAGTGGTTCAAAGAGGAGATGGCGTGCTCGAGAATTCACAAGGTTAAATAATTATACATTATACGAATGTTTATACACAAAAGGAACAGAGCACATGCTAGAAGCATAATGTGCTTGTGTAATGCAGTGGCGGAATCCTGTGTGCATGTACACTTAGTAACAAGCTCACTCCAGTGTCCTAAAAGCCAACGTCACGTGTCTGTAGGGCAGCGCTGCCCGCTGGCTCAGGCCAACAGTATAGTCCAGCAGGTCCTTAAAATGAGACCGATGTGACTGAATGAGGTCAGAGATCACACCATTACACACCGCGACATTACTTATTCGCACATGCGCACTCTGACTGATGCATCCCACCCCTCCCACAGCACCGCGCTCAAAAGGTGTCTGTAGAGTAGCCTTGCCCGCTGGCCCAGGCCTACAGTACGTTCCAGCAGGTCTTTAAAGTGAGACAGAGATGAGACTAAATGAGGTCAGAGATCACATCATTGCGCACAGCAACATCGCTTGTTCGCACCTGCGCCCAGGGTGATGAACCCTACCCGTCCCTCCGCACTTCGCTCAATTGAAGGCCCTGTGCACCCAGGGCACTCTGCTTACCTGCTGTCATTGTTGTGTGAGCAAACACTACGGGCAGCAGTGCTCACAATTCAGATGGAGTGTTGATTGCAGGATAGTGTACACCTCATGGATCCCTTTTGTAGATACGCAGTAGGGCTCACAATTTAGAGCCCTTGTTGATTGCCAGGATGGTTTGCACCTCATGGATCCATTTTTTTTTTATTGCGCATTGTGATATGCAAGGATCGATGCAGCCCTATCACCTGAGGCAGTGTGGAAGAACTGGGACATGTGGCTTAGTCGTTATCCTATTTATATGTAAGCAAAGTGGGCTGGGCTTGCGTACGCCAGGCCAGCGTAGGGGTGTGAATAACTATTACGGGGACCTGGGCGGCGTTCAGTTCCTGTCTGGCCAGGAAGTGTACTTATGTGTTTTTTTTTTAGTTTTGATCTCGCAGAGTGTGCAATTTAGAATAGTGTATCATATGTCGGGAGGGCGGAAACTATCGTTAATGAGATGGTGTTTGAAAAGATTGAATGGTGAACATTACATGTCGTTGTCAAGGTTGTGGATATGCGCAGACACCCATGTCAATGGTGTGCGGTATTATTGAAAGTGTTGCTATCGCGAAGCGTACACATGTGAATGTGTTCGGATGGAGGGAGGATCAGCAGTGAGGCTACGTCATACACAGTGATAACACTCATTACAGGATCACTAGTGAGGCTACGTCATACACAGGGATAACACTCATTACAGTCAAGCATTGCATGTCAAATGTGAATCTGAAAGTCGCATATATAACGCACTACTATATTGGTAAAGCCTGACAACAGAGTGTACAGCCAAAGAAATCTACACATTGCTATTTACTGTTTGTTACGTGATCTAGGATGTGCACTCTGCTCGTGGATCCTTATACTTCTTAGAGCCACGAATTCCCAGGCCGAAAGGGAGCACAATAATGTGCACACGCACACACACACACACACACACACGCACACATGCACGCACACACCAGGGGCATTGTGTAACGCATTTGTTTTTTGAAGGAACGTTTGAGATGCATGGCAATCACACCTGGAAGGCTAATGAATAATTATCAAGATGATCATTGCATGTTGTGTCGTATAAGATGTGTATACAGGAAAACTTTTCAAAAAAGCTTTCTAAGCAGAAAAGGTGTCATCAAATGCTGTAGAGAGAATGAGTAAAATGGGTGGGGTCGTCCAACTGTTACAATGGGAAATGTTATGAACCAATCTAATGCTTTTTTTTAAGGTCACATGGCACTCGTGCACAGAGCGCGCAAGGAGGCCGCACCGGACGTGATTTTGACAAAATATATTTATTATGATATAAGTTTAATACATTTAAAAATATGTAAATGTTTAAAATATTTTAGATAATCGCTTGCTCTCATATACTGTTTAAAGGTATTTAGATACACTTTTGAGACAAAAAAAGGGAATGGCGTACTCGGCGCAATACTATAGCCTGTGACATAACACAGGGCCTGGCAGCGCGTACTCGTCACATACGCAAAGTGAAGCGGGCGTGACCCCATACGTACATGACGTAACGCATGGCTTGGTACTGTGTACCCGTTAGATACCAAAGTATGACTTCATGCATATATGATGTTATGCGGGAAGTGGTGACATGGAGTAGTCGGGTACGAAATGCGCATCATTTACGAGTTATATAACTAACGTCCCTGAAACCTATGGTTTCTTTAGTGAATTTCTAAGGATTTTTAAATGCTAATTCCTAACTATAATGTGCCTGAAACCTACGTTATTATCAGTGCGTGTGTGTGTGTATGTATATATATATATATATGTCTCTTGCTCCTTCTGCCTTCCCCCGCCCTTCTTTGAGGATCGCATAGAGTTGGCGGAGCCTGCCAACATAAATCTCCAGTTTTCCACAAAATAATAATGCGATCACTTGGAGGTAACTTCAAACACCTGTGATAGTGTTTATTTCAGGTTACGCGTTTCGCTCAAAGACCAAGCTCATCTTTTCAAGCGAAACGCGTAACCTGAAATAAACACTATCACTGGTGTTTGAAGTTACCTCAGAGTGATTGCATTATTATTTTGTGGAAAACTGTATATATATACTACCAGCATGCTGTATGCCTGGCAGAATAAACGAGAGATGTTGAAACACCCTTGAGATGGAGGAGGGGCTAATAATCATCCGAGTGGGAGTGGACATTACAACACCGTTGATTTGGTTTAGCCGCCAAACGATGAGGAGCCCATGGAACCGGCACTGAAGAAAGCCAACCAAGGCTGAAACGCGTCTGCCACAAGCGTTTCATGGACTGATGTCCCTGCGTGCAAGAAAATCAATAAAGCCGTTTTTTGCACTCCGGAGCTGTGTTGTGCTTTCTATCCTTGTGGGAGAGAGCATTTTTGTGTGTGTGTATATATATATATATATATATATATATATATATATATATATATATATATATATATATATATATATATAATTCGATTGTTACCAATGTAGCAGTTATACAATCAAAATCAGAACTTGAATACCGTGTTAAAACCAACAACATAGTATGTTTATTTAAAACCATGATAAAAAATATATAAAACCAAGAATAAGCTTTCTAATATAAGTAACAAGCATTTACAATGCATCAGTCTCGCCTTTGCAAAAGTTAGAGCTATTGGCATTGTAAATGACAACATTTTCATTTTTGTGTTGGCTTTGAAAACAGATAAATAGCATTGTCATTTACAATGCCAATAGCTTAATCTCTCGCAAATGCGAGACCTATTTCATATGGAAATGGAGCAGAGTAAATGGTGGGAGTCTCGCTCACTTCAACGTTATATTGAAGTGAGGCGAATCCCTCGTAGCTTGCGCATACTAACAGCCCCTACATACGAGGAACCCAATC
Organism: Lissotriton vulgaris; assembly: GCF_964263255.1. Lineage (NCBI taxonomy): Eukaryota > Metazoa > Chordata > Amphibia > Caudata > Salamandridae > Lissotriton > Lissotriton vulgaris. The sequence goes on from NC_141686.1 coordinate 105,536,840, forward strand.
CAGATTTAATGCGGGAATGGGCCAAATGTAATTTAAACTAGTCACGCAAAGTAACATTAATATTAATCAAGTATGCCGATCTGGACAGAGCGTGCCTGCTGACAGAAATTGACACGATAAATGAAGAGCTGGAATCTTTATAGCAACAGAGGAAACGATCAAGTTACGAAAAGACATGCTGGTCAGAATTAAAAAAGAAGAAAAATAAATGAACGGAAAGCCCAAAAGTTCCAAAGAGACAAAAATGACTACGAACTAGGGAAAAACTTCACGCTCCCTAAAAAATATGATGCAATGAGGAACTCGCGTATTAAGAAAGTGACAACTACGATGACCAGCAACCAAAGGAGTTTAGATGCAAACAAAGAGGCATCATTGACGGATAAAATCTCAACAGCAGGAAGCGAATCTGAATCAGAAATGCGTGATTTAAATGCCGGGGTCTCTAAAAATAAACCTTCACATGCATGTTAAGGAGATCAACACTCAGAGCGCGCCCCCAAGAAATGTAACCACAAATGGGCAAATTACAAACGTGGCCAACGGCGCAAAGCAAACAGAAAACACAGAAGGAAACTACAAAAAGAAAGCAAGAGGATATTGGAGGAAAAAGTAAATAATATGCGATTAATCTATCCACAGTCACCTTAACAGCAGAGGAAACCAAAATCTTGAGTCTGGGCCTTTCCTTTTGCCCAGCCAACAACTTTGATTATGGCAATACTAGGATGGACATTTACAAAGGAGTCCGGAAACTCAAACTTAAAAAATTCCATATCATCAAAAACACACAAAAAAATACACAAGATCGACAAGACAACAGAAGTCAAAATGAAAATCAATTTAGCCAAGCAACTGTTTGTGACAGATTCCTGCCTTGTCAACGAATTAGAGGAGCTGTTGAATGATAGGTCCAGTCAAGAAGTCAAAATTCAGATGGCACATCAACTCTGACAACTGCTGGAACCACTTCGAACATGAGACACTATACCAATTTTAAACCCAAATCCACCTTTATGCCAATCGCTTTGCATGACTCCATCGATACAGTCCATGAGGTGGTGACCAACAAAATTAAAAAACTTAACAAGACTGCAAGATCAGAAATACCATCAACTCATGACCAAATTGAATTCTAAAAAGGATGTGGTCATAGGCAATAGTGACAAAGGGGGCAACATAGTACTTTGGTCACAACACGACTACAAGGCGGAGGCTTTCAGTCCACTAAATGATCGGGAATGCTATGCTCGCACCAACACAGCTAATCTGAAATAGACATACCATAACAAACTGTCTGGATGGTGTGAAAGGGACTTGATTTGTGAGGAAGATTACAAATTCCTGAAAAAGGATAAACCAACACCACCATCAATATACTTTATCCCCAAGGTCCATCAGAACGCCAAAAAAACACCTGGCCGCCCAATTATAACAGCCAGGGAGGGACTATTAGAACACTTCTGTTTATGTTGATTTATTTTTGCAGAACTTTGTGAAGGCATTGCCGTCATATGTGCGAGATACTAGCGATTTCATTAACAAGATCAAAGATAATGATTGGGGTCCTGATTTTCTGCTTATTTCACTTGATTTTACATTGTTGTATATCAGTATCTTACATGACGATGGCATTAATGCCATACAGTTTGATTTGTCCCAGAGGTCCACACTACATCGTCCACACAATGAGATGTTGATCTCAATGATTGATTTTTGTCTTCGCAACAACATATTCTTGTTTAACAACCTCCTTTTTCAACAGATACAAGGAGTTGCGATGGAGGCCAGCTTCTCCCCCAGCTATGCCTCTCTCCATATGGGCTGGTGGGAGGAGCTGGTCCTTAAGGCGGAGCATAATAACATCATGGGACAAAATATCAATCTGTTTCCGCCTTATATCTATCTATTTCTAGTGTGGCAGGGAACCAAAGAGCAGGCTGAACAATTTGTAGACCAGATTAATCAGAATACCTTAAATCTGCATTTCACAGCCACCATAAGTGACACTAGTGTGAATTTTTTGGACACACAAGTATTTGTGCAGAACAACAAATTGGAAATCCGCCTATACCGTAAAGAGACTGCGGGCAACTCCATTCTGCACTCCACGAGCGCCCATCCACGTCACTTAGTCAATAGCATCCCCTATGGGGAAATGCTTAGGCTTAAGCGAACATGCAGCACAGAGGATGATTTGAGACATGCTCAGGAACTGAGTAGGCAGCGGTTGTTGGAAAGAGGCTATTCGCCTAAGATATTGAAGCAAGCGATCTTTAAAACCACACTGCTCAATAGAAATGATTTACTTACGGAGAACAAGCCAACCGACACCTCTGTCGCTAAAAACTCAACATGGATGAACGCCACATCAGCCCCAGACATCACCATTGCCATCCCGGAAGGCTACAAGATCATCCGTAAGGACCCCACCGACCAAACAGGAGGAGGCATCGCTATCGTCCATAAGAAATCCATCCGCATCTCAACCAGCTCAGACGTCAATCTCGCTAACGCAGAACACCTTCACTTCCAGATCCACATCGACCCCAAGACCACACTCAGAGGCACCCTCCTCTACAGGCCACCAGGACCCCGTGCACAATTCAGTGAAGACATCACGGACTTTATCACCCCACACGCCCTCCCCTCCGAGGATTACATTCTTTTGGGAGACCTCAACTTTCACCTGGAAAAAAGAACAACGACCGCAACGCCACCACCCTTCTGGACAATCTCGCCAACCTCGGACTCAAACAACTTGTCACTACCCCACCCACACTGCAGGTCACACACTCGACCCTATCTTCACCTCCAGCAAACATGTCTCCTTCAGCCACACCACAGCTCTCCTTTGGACGGACCACAGCTGCGTTCACTTTACCTACAATAAGACCACAACCATCCTCAACCCACTCTGTGAAGAAACTGGAACAAAATCACCATCGACCAGATCTCCTCATCGCTTCTTCAAAACCCCCCTGCCCACTCCTCAAACCCCGACCAAGCAGCCATTAACCTCACCCAATGGCTATCCAACAGCGCCGACATCCTAGCACCGTTGAAAAAACGTCAAATCAAACTAGGCAGCAAAAAGGCCTCCTGGTTCAACGATGATCTTAAGAAATCTAAGAAACTCTGTCGCTCCCTTGAGAAGGCCTGGAAAAAAGACCCAAACACCAGCACCAAGGACGCCTTCAAAAACGCCACCCGTATACATCACCAACTGATCCGGACTGCCAAGAAAGCCGCTTTCAAGGACCAACTAGATAACAACGCCCACAACAGCAAGGAATTATTCAACATCGTCAAGGAATTTACCAACCCATCAGCCAACTCCAACGACATCACCCCCTCTCAAGCCCTCTGCAACTCCCTAGCTTCATTCTTCCACAACAAGATCGCAGACATCCACAACCGCTTCGACAACCGACCCGAAGTCCAACCCACCCAACCCTCTGCAGGACCTCCACCCCCCTTGAACATCCTCAATGACTGGAACCCAATCTCCACTGAGGACACCATCCGCCTGATGAACTCTATCCACTCAGGATCCCCCACAGACCCATGCCCTCACCACATCTTCAACAAAGCAGACTCCATCATAGCACCGCACCTCCGAGACGTCATCAACTGCTCCCTCAACTCCACCACCTTCCCGGAAAGCTGGAAACACGCCGAACTCAGCGCCCTTCTGAAAAAACCCACAGCTGACCCCACCGAACTCAAAAACTACCGCCCCATCTCGCTCCTTCCATTCCCGGCCAAAGTCATCGAGAAAGCTGTCAACAACCAGCTCGCCGCCTTCCTCGAAACCAACAAATCCCTTGACTCCTCAAAGTCCGGCTTCCGAGCCAAACACAGCACTGAGACTGCACTCATCGCAGCAACAGACGACATTCGAACTCTACTGGACAACGGAGACACAGTCGCCCTCATCCTCATCGACCTCTCCGCAGCCTTTGACACAGTTTGTCATAGCACCTTAATACAACGCCTCAGAAACATCGGAATCCAAGGAAAAGCACTGGAATGGATCACCTCGTTCCTTGCCGGAAGAACTCAGAGTCCGCCTTCCACCATTCAAATCAGAAGCCACCGAAGTCATCTGCGGCGTGCCACAAGGATCTTCACTCAGCCCCACCCTCTTCAACGTATACATGAGCCCCCTCGCGGCCATCGCACGCCAACACAACCTCAACATAATCTCCTACGCTGATGACACTCAACTGATACTATCACTCACCAAAGACCCTAACACCGCCAAAACCAACCTACATGAAGGCATGAAAGAAGTAGCTGAGTGGATGAAGCACAGCCGTCTAAAACTGAACTCAGACAAAACAGAAGTCCTTATCCTAGGTACCTCCCCCTCAACCTGGGACGACTCTTGGTGGCCAGAGGCCCTTGGAAAAGCACCCATCCCGACGGACCACGCACGGAACTTAGGTGTCATCCTGGACTCTTCACTCTCTATGAACAGACAAGTCAACGCCGTCTCATCATCTTGCTTCAATATTCTTCGCATGCTCAAAAAAACATTTCGCTGGATCCCCACTGAAACTAGAAAAACGGTCACCCACGCACTGGTCACGAGCCGTCTGGACTACGGAAACACCCTATACGCCGGTACCACCGCAAAACTCCAGAAAAAACTCCCAACGCATCCAGAACGCTTCAGCCAGACTCATACTAGACATCCCGCGTAAAGACCACATCTCTGGCCACCTGAAAAACCTCCACTGGCTCCCCGTTAACAAGAGGATTACTTTCCGCCTCCTAACACACGCACACAAAGCACTTTACGAACTTGGACCCGAATGCCTCAACTCACGACTTTCCTTCTACACCCCCTCCCGCCAGCTACGATCCTCCAACCAAGCCCTTGCAACTGTACCTCGCATCAACAAAACCACCATGGGAGGCAGATCCTTCTCCTACCTGGCAGCTAAAACCTGGAACTCACTTCCCACTCACCTTCGCCTCACTCAGAACCACCTAACATTCAGAAAGCAACTTAAAACCTGGATATTCGACAAGTAATTCCCCACCCTTCTTCAAGCGCCTTGAGACCCTCTGGGTATGTAGCGCGCTATATAAATCACTTGACTTGACTTGACCACTAGTTCTCGATGACCCTGTAATAGGACCCCTGCTACCGCAGAGCATGCCCATTACATATATCAAAGCCCCCTCTGTGAGACTGTCTTGTTACCACCAGTCCTGAGATTATGGAAAACACTACTTGGTTAGAAACACATAAAGGGTTCATAAAGTGCAAGACATGTAAAGCCTGTGTCCATGGAGTTAACACTACATCATACACCACTCCATTTAGTCACAGTACTCGTAAGATCACTAAACTGTTGACATGTAAGACTGAATATGTTGTATATGTTCTCACCTGTCCATGTGACCTCGGGTACATAGGGAGCACTAAGCTCCAGGCCCACAAAAGGATTCTTCAAAATCTCCGCGCTATCGCAAATGAAGATAATACATACCCTGAAGCCAGGCATTTTAAAGAAACTCATCACTCTAACAACAAGAGCCTGAGCTATTATCTGATAGACGCTATACCTCCCAGCAGAAGGGGTGGAGACGGAGAAGGCAAACTTAGGAGGTTAGAGACCAAACAGATATATCTTGCAATTAGACACAACAACCAAATGAACTCAACATTACAGAAGATTTATATACATATCTATAAAGCCATGAACCCTTTAAGCTTTCTATTCTATTTATTTTAAGCTAATCAAGTCGGATTATTCTTAGAGTATTCTTATGCATTCATTGGTATTTATCAGTATTTCCAAATGAGGAATGGCTCCATTAATCCTTACGGCTGATCACCTAATCTTATACACAACATCTCTTTACGTTCCTAGTAAGTACACATTTGAGTGTCTTTCTTTTAACACCATGCGCGCTAGCGGAATTCCGCTCGCACGCTGGGTTTTGCGGAAACGCACTTTACGTGACGAGCTGGGCTCGTCATCAGCGTGCAAGGAGGCTACGCCATGACGAGCCCAGCTCGTCATCAGCGTCGAAGGGGTTAAGATTCTCAAGAGATGGCAGTTGAGCTTATCCTTAAAGTCCCAATTTGGTACACTTTCAGCAGTCAATATATGTGTAGAATTTTAAATTGAACATTTTATACATATTTATGTCCATAATTTATTTGAGTATTTATTGATATTTATAGTGAGATATAGGTTTTATCTAGTAATTCAGATATAAATCCTGACTGTGGGATTTAGGTATGTGCATACACTTTATAGATTACCTCAAAGCTCTTTTGCACGTAAATGGATTGGTGATTTCAGCACGTATTTGCACATTATATGTATATTTATCTATTTATTCATCTATGCAAGTACTTGTTTTTACACCGTAGCGTTTTGAACTGCATATATTTAACCTATTCTAGAACTAGCTCTTTGGATACTAATTTCTCATGGTGGAACAGATCTATACCCTCCAAAGATGGTTGCCATTTGATTAAATACTCTAATAGGTAGTATGATTAGCATCAACAGACCTTAACAGTATAGAATAAGAGAGCTTCAGTATACTAGTCCCCAATAAGTGAACACCATTTTTAGACAGGGTGTTCTAAGAAGTCCCACAATGTATGCAATTCAATCATGATGAATGCCTCGAGTATTTCTCTCCAGGACAGTATTGTATGAAGATCGCCACATACTATTCTACTGTTGAGTGTATTTTACAGGTTCGAGGCATGTGGGCTGCTGAATTCATATCTGTGCATAGTCCGCCACCTAGTGTTGGGTCCGGATGATTGCACATTGTTGTCCTGGAAGAGTCTTCGAAGTATCACGAGATAGGTGGCTCCTCCCCTGGACTACAGTGCGCATGGGCATCGCCTCCATCCCCAGATTGTTTTTTTCCGCCATAGGGTTCGGATGTGTTTTCGGTTCCCTCCATCGGAACCAATAGTTGTTCGACTTTTACTTGAGACCAAAAGGTCTTTAGGCTGGGCGTCGGTATAGTTGCGTTCGGTTTTTTCTTACTGACTCTCAGCTCCGATCTCCTACTGCCCTTCCACGTGCTTCGACGCGGACGGGCCTTCACTACAACCTTTGCTATGGAGCGGACTCCATTCAAGAAGTGTCCGCTGTGTCACTCAAAATATTCGCACCTCGACGTGCACCCCGTGTGCAATACATGCTTGTCACCGGATCACCGTGAAGACACCTGCATGGCGTGTTCAAAGTTTAGGAGTAAGAAAACTTTGAAGATTCGCCGAGCTAATCGACTCCAGGCTCAGTTGTCGGCTTCGGCGCCCCCACCTGATGACATCTTTCAGGAATCTGTCGAGGAAGAGGACGACGTACAAGGGTCGGACTCTGGCCCCGCGTCCGAGGAAGAAACCTACGACGCGGATGAGGGGGCCTACGACGAACTCTCCGGTGAGGTAGGGGACGACGAACTGATTTGTGCCACGATGGGAGATAGCTCAGAGGAAGAGCATCCCCAACCAGACTCCGGGGTTACTCCCCGTCATACGGCCCAGGTCGAGGGATCGCCTTCGGGCCTTACCCAAGATCTAACTCTAAGTCCTACGTCCCCGCCTACGGGCCCGGTCACGGACATTTGTAACAAGAAAACGAAAGTGAAGCCAACTGGTCTCGCACCCTCGGATGCGAAACCGAAACCGAAAGTGGCGTTGGTGAAGACGGTTTTGGAGGCGTCAACTTCCACAAAACCCAAAATGGCTGACTTGAAGAGCCACGCCAAAATGGCCGACCACAAGAGCCGCGCCAAAATGGCCGACCCGAAGCCCTCTGGGTCGGCGCCGAAGGTGAAGGCACCCGACGCGGCTGCGTCGGCACCGAAAGGGGTCGCGGACCCGAAGACGGCTTCGAAGAAGCGTCACGCCGACGGTGCGCCAGGCCATGGAGCGTCGGCACCGAAGAAGAGACCTACCGGCGACCGGGCTCTCGGAGGCGAAGAGTCGCTCGAGACAGTTCAGCCCTCGGCATCCCTTACAAAGAAGGTGGGAGAATCCTTAAAGCGGATCCAACAGTCCACTGTGGTTCCCAGCCAGGACACTGTAGTGCCTAGGCCCACGCCGAAGCCTGCCAAGGACCAAACGCCCATTCGTTTTACCCTTCCTCCCAAGTCGGCGCCGAAGGCCTTCGCGCCTAAGCAGAGCGGACACTCTCAGGAAGTATTGACGCCGAAGGCTGCCTTGGTGGTGTCGAAGCTTCGGCTCCAGCCGCTTGCGGTGGAGGAACGTCGTGAGGTGATCATCGACGCCAACACCGGAAAATTGTCGCTCCTCAAACGAAAGATTACGTCGGAGCCGGCCTTGGAACCTTTTAGGATTCCACTCAAGAACAAAAAGTACTCTGCGGACTCTTCGGCTCTGATGGAACCTCTGTCTCCACAAGCCCTGGAACACTCGCCGGCCCATTCCCCCGTGCCTGATGTGGACGAGGAAGAGGCCGAGTACGACTATCCTGCGTACTCGGATCCGGAAGAGGAGCAGGTGCCCTGGACAGCAGGAGGCGACACAGACGACCCGCAGTCGGGGCAGGACACTCAACTTTTCGCCGCAAAGACGTCCCCGACGGAGGACTCGGCGGCATTCAATGCATTAATAGAGAGAGCTGCAGCGAACCATGACGTCGAACTGCACTCAGACCCCGTGGATGCGGACTTCTTAGTCGACACCTTCTCGGTAGCCGAAAAACAAGTCAAGACACTACCGATGCTTAAAGGGGTGCTGAAGCATGCACAGGAGGTGTTCAAGGAGCCCACCCGGGCGCGGGTGGTCAATCCTCGCATCGACAGGAAGTATAAAGCGGCGCCCACGGATCCCACCTATATTAAGGGACACTTGCCATTGGACTCCCTGGTGGTGTCCAACGCTCGGAAGAGGGCGAATTCGCAGACTACTGGTGATGCTCCTCCCCCAGACAAAGAGTCCAAGATCTTTGAGGCATCAGGCAAACGCATTGCTGCGCAGGCAGCGAACATCTGGAGGATCTCTAACACTCAAGCCCTGCTTGCACGTTATGATAGGGCCCATTATGACACATTAGAGGCCATACTACAACACTTGCCTGACCAATACAAAGAGGCGGGGGAGATGCTCATTCAGGAGGGCAAACTCATTACAAATGCATCCATCAAATGTGCCCTAGATGTAGCAGACACTGCCTCCAGGGCTATCAATACAAGCGTGTTACTTAGACGCCATGCCTGGCTTCGCATTTCGGGGTTCAAACCCGACATACAAACCACACTACTGGGTCAGACAGTGAATCCTGACCATCTGTTCGGCCCTGAGGTGGATGCCTCCCTAGAAAAGATGAAAAAAGATACCGAAACTGCCAAGTCTATGGGGGCTTTGCAAAGTCAGCAGTTTCGGGGTGGTTCCTTTCGCCGCTCCAATTCAAGAGGCACCTCCAGAGGCCAGGCATCCCAGTCCACGCAATACCACAAGGGTAACACCCAGTCCTCGTATAACAACAACAGGGGCAGGGGTGGCTACAGAGGCAATAATATCAAAGGCAGGGGACGTGGAAACAATGCCTCCAGGTCCACCTCCTCCAACAAGCAGTGACGTCTTGTCACTTCCCCCCGATCACACGATACCTGTCGGGGGGAGACTCCAGCAGTTCCTGCCGGCGTGGAGGTCCATCACCACGGACAGGTGGGTGAGGTCTCTTATCCAGTACGGGTACTGTCTAGAACTTACGTCCATTCCACCGGACATACCGCCAAGAAGCCGTGCTATGTCCGACGAGCACTTGACCTTGTTGCAGCAAGAAGTACTGGTCATGCTGCAAAAAGGGGCGATAGAGCTCGTTCCATTGCAAGAACGGGGAACAGGGGTATACTCACTGTATTTTCTGATCCCCAAAAAGGACGGATCGCTCAGGCCGATCCTGGACCTCAGGCCCCTGAACTGGTACATCAACTCGGAGCACTTCCATATGCTCACATTGCAGCAAGTGCTTCCCCTGCTTCAACAGGGGGACTTCCTAGCAACGCTGGATCTGAAGGATGCCTATTTTCATATTCCCCTGCATCCTTCCCACAGAAAGTATCTCAGGTTCAAGATCTTAGACCAGCATTACCAGTTCAGGGTCCTGCCGTTCGGGGTCACCACGGCACCGAGAGTTTTTACCAAATGCCTAGCGACTGTGGCGGCGCATCTCCGTCGCCAGCACGTCCATGTCTTTCCATACCTAGACGACTGGCTTATTCAGGCAAAGACGGAACAGCAGTGCGTAGACCACGTGTCACGCACCATTCACCTCCTGCACGATCTGGGATTCTCTCTGAACTACCCAAAGTCCCATCTCCAGCCCGCCCACGTGCGACAGTATCTGGGCGCGACAATCGACACTCTGGCAGCCACTGCGCAGCCGAGTCCAGTGAGAATCGCCAGTATCCAGGCGCTGATCCAACGATTCAGACCCCAACACTCGCTTCCGGCGAGGGTGTTCATGCAGTTGATAGGCATGATGGCCTCCTGCATCTCCATTGTCCCGCACGCGAGACTACATATGCGTCCGCTTCAGGAGTGCCTAGCACGTCAGTGGACTCAGGCTCATGGGCAACTGTCAGACCTAGTGTTGGTGAGCGGTCGGGCGTACAACTCTCTGCATTGGTGGAATCCACAAAACCTTTGCAAGGGCCGACCATTCCAAGAGCCTGTCCCACAGATCATCCTGACAACGGACGCCTCTCTCCAGGGATGGGGAGCGCATGTACTCCATTACACGGTGCAGGGACTATGGACACTTCAGCAAAGGAAGATGCACATCAATGTGTTGGAACTGATGGCAATCTTCATGGCCTTAAAGGCGTTCAAGGTACATCTGTGCAACAAGGTCGTGTTGATCCGGACGGACAACATGACGGCCATGTACTACATCCAGAAGCAGGGAGGAACACACTCTCCACAGCTGTCTCATCTGGCTCAGAGCATGTGGAAGTGGGCCATTCAGAGGAACATCTTCCTCATGGCAGAACATCTCCCAGGCAAGGACAACCAAATGGCGGATCTGCTCAGCAGACACAGCCATCAGATGCACGAGTGGGAGTTACATCCATCAGTACTCCAACCGTACTTCCAAAGGTGGGGTCATCCAGAGATCGACCTGTTCGCCACAAAGGAGAACGCAAAATGCCAAAGCTTCGCCGCCAGGTTCCCACACCCCCAATCACAGGGCAATGCGATGTGGATGAACTGGTCAGGCAGATTTGCGTACGCTTTTCCCCCAGCACCTCTGATACCGCTGGTGGCACGCAAGCTCAGGCAGCACTCGATGACTCTCATCCTGGTTGCTCCAACGTGGGCTCGCCAACCATGGTACACCACGTTTCTGGAACTCTCCGTGGTACCGCATCAAAGGCTTCATCTCACTCCCAGCCTTCTGACGCAGAGCCATGGCGACATTCAGCACCCAGATCCGCAACAGCTCAACCTGGCGATCTGGCTCCTGAAGTCCTAGAGTTTGGCTACCTCAATCTTCCTCCCGATTGCATGGACATCATTCGGGAGGCGAGAAAGCCCACTACTAGAGCTTGTTATGCGGCTAAATGGAAGAGGTTTGTCGTCTACTGCGTGGAGCACAGCATTGACCCGCTAGACGCTTCCATTCAAAACATCATATGTTACCTCTTTCACCTGTATCGGTGTAATCTAGCTTACTCTTCCATCCGCATTCACCTGTCGGCTATGGCAGCATACCTCCAAAATAGGCAACACCTGTCACTCTTTAAGGTCCCTGCTATCAAGGCTTTTCTGGAGGGACTCAAAAGAGTCATTCCACCAAGGACTCCACCAGCTCCGGAATGGAACCTCAATGTGGTTCTTACAAGGCTGATGGGTCCTCCCTTTGAGCCACTACACTCTTGCGAGCTACAGTTTTTGACCTGGAAGGTGGCGTTCTTGGTAGCAATCACATCGCTACGGAGGGTTAGCGAACTGCAGGCGCTCACCATCCAAGAACCTTTCTTCCAGGTACATGCCAACAGGGTGGTGCTCCGCACTAACCCTAAGTTCTTACCCAAAGTGGTCTCGCAGTTTCACATAAACCAAACAATTGAATTGCCGGTGTTCTTCCAAAACCCAGAGACGCTGGCGGAGCGGATGCTCCACACCCTTGATGTGAAGAGGGCCTTGATGTATTATGTGGACAGGACAAAAGATTTCCGCAAAACCAAACAACTTTTTGTTGCTTTTGCCACACAACACAAGGGAAATGCAATCTCCAAAGCAGGAATAGCTAGATGGATAGTAAAGTGCATTCAGATCTGCTACGCTAAAGCTAAGCGCACCCTCACTATCCCACCGAGGGCCCACTCCACTAGGAAGTTGGGGGCCTCTATGGCGTTCTTAGGTAACATTCCCTTAGAAGACATCTGTAGAGCAGCCACATGGTCTACCACTCATACTTTCACTAAGCACTACTGTGTAGACGTGCATTCAAAACAACAGGCAGCTGTTGGTCAGGCTGTTCTAAAAACGCTTTTTCAGACTGCTGCAGCTGGTACGGGCGGCCGCCGCTAATGGAGGGACTGCTATGTATTCTATGCACAGATATGAATTCAGCAGCCCACATGCCTCGAACTGCAAATGCTACTTACCAGTATGCATCTGTTCTTGGCATGTAGGGCTGCTGACATTCATATCGCCCACCCTCCTCCCCGGCGCCTGTAGCAGCTGCAGTATGTATTCATATACACACATATGCTCATAGCATGGTCATCACTCACTTCTTCACTCCATCTCTGCCTATGGCTAAAAACAATCTGGGGATGGAGGCGATGCCCATGCGCACTGTAGTCCAGGGGAGGAGCCACCTATCTCATGATACTTCGAAGACTCTTCCAGGACAACAATGTGCAATCATCCGGACCCAACACTAGGTGGCGGACTATGCACAGATATGAATGTCAGCAGCCCTACATGCCAAGAACAGATGCATACTGGTAAGTAGCATTTGCATTACGATCTGATGTTACTAATACAATGTACATCCAAGTCCGGTTGTCAGCAGTAGTGGGCTTCCTTTTATAGAAATAACATACTTGCACTATGCACTTATTGCACGTTCATGCAGTTTTCTTAGCACACGTGACGTGGCAAATTAGTTTTATGTACAAGAGAAAAGGGGAAACATTTTTTTCGTCCAGGAGCATTATTGTATAAAACATTTGTTTTTATTACAAAGCTTGGATATATCGATCATCTTTCAGCAAGTATATGTTGTTTTTAAAGGCATTTTTATTGTTAAATGTCAAAACAGTCTATATGCTAACAGGCTGCAATTCGGGCGAGTATGTTGTTTAGCTCTATTACTTTGCCGATCACGTGGCTGCATACAATTATCTGCACTAGCACTTTAAAAACACACCAATGGTAGTAACCTATGTCGAGTGAACAAGCGGCTGTTGCTGCGAAACGCGTCTTGACATATCAGGAATAAAGAAAATTTGAAACGCATAACCTGGGTCCGTGTCCATCTCCGGCGAGCAGTGTGAGACTGTTGAAGTTGTTTTGGAATTTTGTATATGTATGCATGCATTTATATTTGTATTTATATAGATATGCAGATTATATATATATATATATATATATATATATATATATATATGTGTGTATATATATATATATATGTGTGTGTGTATATATATATATATATATATATGTATGTGCGGGTGAGCGGCAGGGAGAGGCTGAGGCAGGGAGAGGGAGTGAGTAGCAGGGAAGGTAGAAAGTGAGTAGTAGAGAGTGGAGTAGCAGGGAAGGTAGAAAGTAAGAACAATTGCAGTCTAGTGGGTGTGTCAATTTTGCGCAACACCAACTTTCCTCAGTACTTTTCCAGATTAGATGGCTCAAGGGAAAAACTGCCACTCACGTCCCCAAAATTCTCTGTGAAACAAAGAATGCAACAAAATAGATGTTATCCCCGAGCACAGTTATAAATAGTTTCAGAGAAAAAAGAAGAACCAAATTAAAGAGAGTGGAGTAGCAGAGAGTGGAGTAGCAGAGAGTGGAGTAGTAGACATACACACAGGGGCTCACAAGCACAGGACAGGCCCATACTCACAGGAGGGGTGTCGCACACAAAGGAAGGGGCAGCACACGCCCAAGAGGGGCAGCATATGCACACAAATGGTCTCATCTGCACCGGAGGTGCTCATGTGTGCATGAGGGGTCATATGCAGGAGGAGCTCATGCGCGCAGGAAGGGGACATGTCCCCATCTCCTACTTCATCCCAGCAATAGGTGCCATATTATGAATTCTGTGGAGGGTGTGCGCATGGAATTCATTTGTGCAAACTCAATCATCCACAAGTTTTTGAGCTGCTAAGTCGCCCTCCTCCTAGAACTGTTGGACAATATGCTTGGTAAATAAAGGAGACCTGATGTTTACATTGCTGCCTGGAGCACAGGCCTGCTGTCAATACTGGAAGTGGATGTACAACAATGTGCAACACAAAAAGTGGAAAAATGTAGGACGGCTGACAGTAGGGTGCTCCAACTGTCCGCCGAGCTAATATGTGCAGGTGTTTGATTTTCTATCCCCTCCCACAAAGTGTCCTTCACTAAGATCTAAATAACTCCAGTACTTGTAACCCCTGGAAGAACCTCGCTCCTCTCATGGCCCGAAGACTGTAACTAATGGTCAATGTTTGACTCTTTCTAAACCCTTTTTTCATTCAAAGTCCCATACAGCACTGAACAGCGCGTGACAATGTAGAGGACTACATGGTTGGCGCCCTGCTGGGCTCTAGGAGAGAATGGCGGAATAATGTACGCCTATCCCACCTGTACTCACAAGTAACTCCTACTGGGACGGGTTTTCCACAGCTCACTGTAAGTCAGTCCACCATCTTGAACGAGGTGATATCGGAAAACTGTTAAATATTCAACACTGATTTTCTGTTTTGTTTTTTTTGTTTACATCAACGGAACACTGCCTTGACTTTGAATTTCAACATACTACAATTAGTCATGTTCGTACATCAGCTAATGTGTAGAATGATGGAAGTGGAGAAGCATGAGACTCACAGTGGGACTGAGGAAATAAATGTCAGGGGCTGGAGACAGGGCCTTGTCAGTGTGCGTGACTTGACATTCTGAGGTGACCCAGTGTTTCCTGATCAAAATTAACGATCACATAGTTTATCCTACGTAGAGCCTTTTACACCATTTAACATGGTGTCCCTGATCCAGAAAACCGCAGTCTGCAATGTCTATTAGCAAGGTCAGTGTCAGCGGATTAAGCAGGTCAGCTGTGCTTATCATTAGATCACTATTTTAACAAGAGATTACAATAAAACATAGTACCATTAATTGTAATGCATTCTAAGCATTTCAACTAAGCACTCTCCTTTTTACAGGTATTATCTTAAAACAACTCCTCCACATATTAATAAACCAAGGCTCCAGTAAAACATTAGCTGTACAGCGCGGCGCAAAAGCCATCAGAGAGGCTCCCTTGACTTAACTCCGAGTTGTGACAAAGGCGCAATGTGCCTCAATGCAAGCGAGAAAATTGTTCCTCAGTTCCCCGGTTTGGTAGTTTAAACAAGGCAAACTTATTTATCATGGGCAAAATTAAAGTTGCAGAAGCGTATTAGCAAATGGGCAGTACGCTACACACACACACACACACTCACTCACTCACTCGAAATTTTACTGACATAAAACCATTGAAATTCCCACGTTATAGTTAGTTGGACTCACTATAACTTGCGCTCCTGCAATGCACTGCTGATGACGTCACATATTACATCACTCATGACATGGTCAGTGACATCACTCATGACACCATCCAGTGAATGTGTCTTTCTGAAAAATAAATGTTTTATTTATGTATATGTTTAAACAATTAGAACCTCACCTATATCTATACACATCCACATCAAAAACCACCAGGAGTAGGGACCCCTCCTTGTTAATGTCCCCAGGGATTTGTCAATGACATAGATCAAAAGGTTAGGATGTGTGTAAAAATACCAAAAATCACACAGGACCACTCTTACTTCATCCACCAGAAAAGTGTGAAAGATAGAGTACCTCACGGTAGCACCACCCGAGGGGGTTCCCGGTTAGTAATTACCGGTATACCCACTTCTCATCATTGGCCACTCTCTCTATGTGAAAAGACAAAAGTGCACTAAGGAAGATAATAGTGCAGACGTGAGAATAGTGATGTGAAAAAACACAAATAGTGACAAACGTCTCACCACTAACACATAATTTGAAGTGTACAAAGAAGATGTACAGACCCCTAACCAAACACACAAATAATATATAAAAGTGTGGTAGGGTTATGCTTGCTTTACCGTTTTATTCTGATGCAGCAGAACCCCACTTCTTAAAAATGGTAAATATGTACCATAACTCTTTTCAATCTCAAGCCGACATGTTTCATCGCTGCAAGTTTAGCGATTTCATCAGGGCAATGAGGGGTACAAAATTCTCAGTCTTTTCATGAAGTTTATGGACCTGTGTGAGGAATAAAAAGGAGAGACGCAAAAGTGCGTCATTCAAACCCCTACATATGGGGCATCACTGGAGCAGCTTGTTAATGACACGCAATTTGAATTGAATTTACCTTGAGGGTGCTACGTTAGCACATACCAGCACCACTCAAAAGGGGGCACCGTGTTAAGCATCTTACATTTTACTCTTGGCGGTATAGACATGACACCCTTCCCAATGACACCAGCGGACAAGAAACCCTTCTCAATAGCACAAGCGGTCAGCCCCCCAGCCTCCTTACTGAGTAAAATGCCTCGATATATGTGATGTGGTGGCCGCGTACGCACAATTGAAGTTCTAATTTTAAATAGAGCGTTAAGCGGGAGCTTCCCTCTAACACCCCTCGCTGGCATACGGATATTTCTCCCATGGAATGGGTGGTGGACGTAGTGGTCGTGTTTATCAAGACTAGAGTAGCTTATTCCACACTGGCTATAACGTGACGGCAACTTGGATTTATGGAGACATGAGTGTGAACTTGTTCGATCTTTGTTTCCCCATGTGTACAGGTGGCTGTGATTATTGTCGGTCACATGTTGGGACACGTGGATGCTTAACACGGTGCCCCCTTTTGAGTGGTGCTGGTATGTGCTAACGTAGCACCCTCAAGGTAAATTCAATTCAAATTGCGTGTCATTAACAAGCTGCTCCAGTGATGCCCCATATGTAGGGGTTTGAATGACGCACTTTTGCGTCTCTCCTTTTTATTCCTCACACAGGTCCATAAACTTCATGAAAAGACTGAGAATTTTGTACCCCTCATTGCCCTGATGAAATCGCTAAACTTGCAGCGATGAAACATGTCGGCTTGAGATTGAAAAGAGTTATGGTACATATTTACCATTTTTAAGAAGTGGGGTTCTGCTGCATCAGAATAAAACGGTAAAGCAAGCATAACCCTACCACACGTTTATATATTATTTGTGTGTTTGGTTAGGGGTCTGTACATCTTCTTTGTACACTTCAAATTATGTGTTAGTGGTGAGACGTTTGTCACTATTTGTGTTTTTTCACATCACTATTCTCACGTCTGCACTATTATCTTCCTTAGTGCACTTTTGTCTTTTCACATAGAGTGGCCAATGATGAGAAGTGGGTATACCGGTAATTACTAACCGGGAACCCCCTCGGGTGGTGCTACCGTGAGGTACTCTCTCTATCTTTCACACTTTTCTGGTGGATGAAGTAAGAGTGGTCCTGTGTGATTTTTGGTATTTTTACACACATCCTAACCTTTTGATCTATGTCATTGACAAATCCCTGGGGACATTAACAAGGAGGGGTCCCTACTCCTGGTGGTTTTTGATGTGGATGTGTATACATACAGGTGAGGCTCTAATTGTTTAAACACTGTATGAGTGGGGGGCTGCCTTACCTACCCCCTTCCCCCTATACCCCCAAGTGATTGTTCTTTTTATTTATGTATATGTAAAGGTCGATGGAATAATAAATGTTTAAATAAGTGTCTAAATGGATTTTTTTTAATTGATTGGTTAACTGGCTTATTAAGTGTATCTTAGTGAATACATATATTAGCGAATAATGTTAAAATATTTAAATATATGTATCAGTGTTTCACTTTGTGTATAAGTGGCTGCATGTGTTGGTGAGTAGCTACTTGTGTGTGTATATGGATTATTAGATGTTTTTTTTAGTAGGAGTGTCTGTATGGTTTGGTGGGGGTATTACTTAGCACATAGATGCATCAATGACTGACTCACTGTATTTGTTTTGAAGACAGCATATGTGCAGGACTGTATGGGTGGATGAGTGTATATGTGTGTGTTAGTGAGTGATTGACTGTCTCACTAGTGTCTTTATCAGTAACTACATATGTTTTAATCTAGTATATGTGAGTATTGATGTATATAAGTGAGTATTTGTGAGAGATTGAAAGAGTTCCTGTTTAAATAAGTATGTGTTTCTATAAGTGATTGTTTAAGAGAGTAAGTATGTGTAAGTTTCTTTAGAAGTAAGGTGGTAGTGTGTGTATAGTTGTATATGCAAATAAATGGATTTTCAATAGTTTATTTGCATGTGTGAGTATGTGTGTGAGTAACTTTTGGATGACTGTCGGTGTGTAACCGGAAGTATAGGTGTATCACTACATATGATGAGTGAGTATATGTATGAGTGACTATATAGAACTGTTGGTGAATGAGTGAATGTGTATATAGATGGTGGAATTACTGAATTGGTTGTTGTAACTGGTATGGGTATCCATTTTTTTGAAAATCTTAATTTCTATTTTGAATATGTTTCAAGGGTTACATTACACTGAAAGGAGGTCTGTCACTCTGTCACAAGGATGGTGTCATCAGTGATGTCATGAGTAATGTCACTGACCATGTCATGAGTGATGCAATATGTGACGTCATCAGCAGTGCATTGCAGGCGCGCATGTTATAGTGAGTCCAACTAACTATAACGTGGGAATTTCAATGGTTTTATGTCAGTAAAATTTCCAGCTAACTATAACTGGTGTGAAACCTATGGTTTTTTCAGTGAATTTAATAGGTTTTTTAAATGCTAATTCCTAACTATAACTGGTGTGAAACCTATGGTTTTTTCAGTGAATCTCATAGGTTTTTTAAATGCTAATTCCTAACTATATATAAGGCCCCAAACCTATGTTTTTTTCAGTAAATTTCAAAATTTTGTTAATAGCAAATGTCTATAGCTATGAAATTTAATATTTTCGAAAATGAATGAATCCTATATTATATTTGTATTTAATTTTTTTTTAATGTATATATTTTTTGTGTGTGTTTTTTTTTTGCCCTGGAGCGCGCCCCGGAAAGCGTAGTTTTTTTAAGCGCCCCCAGGGCGCGCTCCGGAGAGCGTCCCATTAGCGCTATTGCCGCGAACGAAAACAACAACATCGTGACGTATCGCGTAGCCGCGTCCACGTGATACGCACAGCGTAAGCGCACCCGGAAGCACTCGAGCGAATACGATCGTGCACCGTAAACATCAGACGCGCTTACGGGATGCGACCCAGGGCGCGTCGCGTAAGCGCGTCGGGTCATGTGACCTGAAAATAACACTTTTAATTGGTGCAGAACAGTTTTGGTTTCATAATGATAAAATCCCTAGTCTTGTGACCTGAAAATAACACTTCTCATAGGTTCAGGACATTTTTTTTTCCAAATGATGAAAGACCCCACCTTTTTTCCTTATTATGACTTTGTCCTTTAACTGAGGAAGACCTGTTTTGAAATCTGTTATGTATATTTTGTACTTTGAAATGGCTACAGTTGCAGCATCAGCTGGAGCATCTGCACCACCACAACATCACATTGGTGGTCAAGAAGAAGAAGAGGAGGAGGAGACGAGGAGGAGGTGGCTGGAAGAACACAATACCCCATACCAACCCAAGCCATACATTGTATGGGAGTTTTTTTCCATCCCTGAGGGAAAAAAGAAAGTGAATGCAGCAAAGGTGACTTGCCTTATCTGTGACACGGAACTCTCAAGGGGTAACCCAAATAAAAAATATTCATTTGGGAACTATACCATGATAAGGCACATGCAGCGCAAGCACCCTAACAACTATGCTGCCGCAGAAATGAGAGAACTGGCCAGCAACCCTCCCCAATCTACACCCAGCACCTCCAAACGAAAACAAC
The DNA here is from genome assembly GCF_964263255.1 of Lissotriton vulgaris. NCBI lineage: Eukaryota > Metazoa > Chordata > Amphibia > Caudata > Salamandridae > Lissotriton > Lissotriton vulgaris. The sequence goes on from NC_141686.1 coordinate 105,557,012, forward strand.
CCACTCCATCGGGACCAGAGACAAGGGAGACAATCCCTTGCATTCAACCACGATTTGGAGAATTTAGGGTCACCTGTATTTTTTGTGGTAAGACCATCTCCTATGGTGAGCAGAGCCTAAAGCTCATCCTCCTTGCTAGTGACAACCACAATTGCCCCAAAAAACCCTAATTTTTTCCTGATTTTTTTTCCCTCCTGTTGAGCCATTTTCAATTCCCTGTTTTTTGTTTCTCCCCATAAAAATAACCAAAAAAAATACAAAATAGTTCAGAAAGCCAAAAAAAGTACAAAATGTTCAAAGAACATTAAAAAAATATATAAAACAACAAAAAGAAGAAAAAAACAGTTCTTTTTAGAACTACCTCCAATTTTTAAAAAAAAGGCTACATTTTTTTAAAACTCTATCATTCATTTATCCCCATGGCACGCTCCCCGGTCCGCTCCCCGGTGCGCGTACCCGCAGGGCCCTTTTATAGCCCCCACATCAAACATAGGGGGTCAAGGGGGGTCTACTCTGCCCCCTTATGGTCATTTCCCCCTTTGTTTTTCCTACCTCTTGTGTCTCGATCCTACTGAGACACAAGATGGCGGCCGCTCCGGACTGTTTCGAATGTTTACAGACACCCGAGAGCCAATCAGCATTCCATGTGCACCTCGCGTGGCGCGCCCGGAGCGCGTACCTGGGCGCTGCCATAGATATATATATTTTTTTTAACCTAAATTACTCAAAAACCACTGGAGCACATATCTTGAGACATAGCAAAGGCACATCGGGCTACTAGTCCCTACAATTTTGCCAAGTTTGGTGGAAATCCATTCAGCCGTTCGGGCTAAAAGTGAGTTTGATCGCCCTATGGAAATTAACATGGGGAAAACACGTTTTGGGACCACCCTTTTATCTCGGCCCCCGCTTAACGAATCCCCCCCAAACTTTCTAGGAAGGACCAGAGCTCCGCGAGGCAAATTTGAGGAAATTTTCAGGCAGATTCGTCAACCGGCGCCAAAGTTATTCACAATAGAATTTTGAGATTTTGCTTTGAAAAAAATCCTAACTATAACTACCTACTGGCGACCGCCAGTAGGTAATATATATATATATATATATATATATATATATATATATATATATATATATATATATATATATATATATATGTGTGTGTGTATATGTATATGTATATGTATATATGTGTGTGTGTGTGTATATGTATATGTATATATATGTGTGTGTGTGTATATGTATATATATATATATGTATATATATATATGTATATATGTGTGTGTATATGTGTGTATATATGTGTGTGTATATGTGTGTATATATATATATATATATGTGTGTGTGTGTGTATATGTGTATATATATATATATATGTGTGTGTGTGTGTATATGTGTATATATATATGTGTGTGTGTGTGTATATGTGTATATATATATATATATATGTGTGTGTGTATGTGTGTATATATATATATATATATGTGTGTGTGTATGTGTGTATATATATATATGTGTATATATATGTATGTATATATATATTAATCATAGGGAGAAGGAAGGAGAGTTAAAGTGTATCATATCTTCTGATTGGAAAAATTATTTGTATCTACAAATATAAGGCTTACTTGAGAAACGAAGTGATCAGATTATCTTTAGAATATAGTCTTGTCTAGGAAACCGTGCTGACAGCCACAATGAGGCTTTAAAAGAACGATTACAAAGTGCTTTCATTGTGCTCTCACTGTGTACGATTACCTATTGCAAAGTGCTTGTATTGTGTATCACCACATTCAAGATGTGTGGTAAAACATAGTAAAACCGGATGGCAAGTGAGGGTGCCCACGTTCATTACTGGAATGGATGCTGAAGGGATAGATGTACATGTATGTGTGAATATATAAATATGTGGAAAGCATATTCCCACAGGCCTAATGATAGATTGGGGAATGTTTATTTATCTTCTACTAACGTGACCCATAGCTTAAACTTAAAATCCAAAACAAGACTATGCAAAACTATTGTACGGTAATTAAATAAAGTGGCGCACAGATGCCGCTAACAACTCAATACTGTGCTGCACAATTTCATATATTGTGCCGAAAAATATCCTAGTCCATGACGCAATATGTCTGCCAGGGATACTTTGCAGAAAGCATGATGTTGTGTCTTGCCCCTCTGGTTTTTCAGCCTTTACATGAAGCCCTCTAGAACCTTATAATTCGAATGTAATGGAGGGCTTCAGCAGTGGCATTTGCTGTAGAAAAGAAGGTGGACGAGGTCAAATAAAGCACCTGCTCATTTTTACATGCGTTTAGTGTCCCACCTTTCTACACCACCTTAGGCTCCGCTCAAAACTATCAACACTACAAGACAAAATTAGGTAAGAAAGAACAAATACAGTTCATAGCTGCTGGCTAATGCCATACGTGGTAAAATTGCGCAAAGAGACTTTATTTTGACCCAACTGAGCTATCCTTTCGGAGGTATGTCATAAAACACTAATTCTCTCCTATTGTTTGGCATGTGCGCAGTCTTTTGCAGGCTGAGACCTAAAAACCACACAGGATTTTAAAGAAAGTGCAAGTGCAAAACAGTACAAAGGTACAGTACAGCCAGTGTAAGGATAATTTGTTCATAATGCTAGCTTTGAGTTGGCTAACCGTTTGCTGTAATTAACTAAACAGGTAAAAAAACAATTAAATAAGACTACAAGATAAAAAAGTGTTAGGATATGATTATAAAAGGTGACGTAGATCAGGGGGTATGCTTTTTGTTTTTTGTTGCATAGCGCCTAATGATCCACATTTTCCCCCAGAGTGTTGCCACTGCGTAGACTATTAATGAACTAGGATCTGTTTTTAAGATACAAAATGCTTCTTGGTGGTACTGGGTTCCATCCTCCTACATAAACGCAACAGAGAGAGGGTATTAAATTTACGGGATCCACCGGCGCTCTAACAGTATTAACGTAGATGTTTTGTAGATTCAAAAGGTGCTGGTGCTGCAGGGAAGGGGGACCCAAAAGACCCCCTCAATTTAAATATGCAAAATACACATCTAATACAATGAACACAAAGTCCTGCGCACTCAAATCTAGTCTGCGAAATAGTATGTGACTATATGTAATTCGATAGAAGAATATCCAACGTCGTATCCTGTAGTTTCATATATATCTCCTTTTATTTTGATCACACCATTGATAATTTACAGCCAGCCGACACATGTTTCGTTGTAGGTCTGTACATGCACAGATGCTACAACTCTTCAGGGCTCAAAGGCTGAATCCTTAGGGCCCAATTCCGGTGATATTTCCAACCCGGCAGGGTAACCTCTTAATGGAAGGGTGACGGTATATGGAAAATCCGATATTAAGTATTTCAAAGTAGTAGACGAAGCCAGTACTCCGCACAAAGGTGCAACAAGTATTAGATATTCTCAATATGTGGCAGGTTGAATTTCCTTATAAAAGAACACACCACACGGGTACGTGTAGTCTCTTTCACTCTGGGGCCGAATCGCCCTCGCTAACCTGGCGTCGTCCTCGAGGTTAGCAGTGTAAACAGCAGAAAAATGATCAACCCAGGCAGCTGCAAAGATGTTACTATTAGGCAGCCTTGGTCTGTCGGCCTCTACCCTTGTACCCAACAGCCAAAATTGTTGAGTCGTTCTTTTGACAAGCATCACGGATTTGTCCCCAGCGATTTTCAGCCCAGTCTTTTTTCGCTTTTGCTTGGGCTACCTTGTAGGTCTTCTTGGCCTCTTATTTCTGGAACGTTATTGGTTCTGACTGCAGCAGCTAGGGCAGCCCTCAGATTCTTACAATCTTTATTGAACTAAAAGGATTGTGAGCGAATAGACAGACTTTTGCGTTGATTCCGACTCTTTAGTGTGAATATGGAGTAGATCTGCTCAAAAAGAGATGTATGCCGATGTGTTACCTTTAGGAGCTCCTCCCATTGGTTACTCAAACTACGGGAATTTTCAATAGCTTTATATAATAATTGCTTTATTGCATCACATTTAGAGGTGTCTAGTGCAACCTAAGCCCACTTCATTCTCCTATTATAGTTTGTGGGACAGATCATCTTGGTTGAAAATATGATGCCCGATGGGCTACAATGTCTTACCAGAGTGATGTCATATCAAGTTCGGGAGGTTTGTGGTTGCTATCGATGGTCATCCCAACTAGCATATCCATCACTCCAGGCCATAATCTTACATCTATCAGTAGATAGTCGATACAACTCATGTTCACAGTTCTATTGACCATGTTTGTGCCTATCCTATCAGACTTGGTGCGTCCATTTGCTTCCCTTAGGCCATACTCAAGGGTAATTGCTTGGAGCTCCAAAGCTGGCCGCGTCCTTTTTAGGTCTCGGACCGTAGGCTGCGCTTGCGCAGTCTCGCTCCGAGATTTAAAGTTTTCGAGAGTGGGGCTTGAACCCGCCCCTCTTCTCCATTGGCTGGCTTCCTAAACGGAGGCCAGCCATTGGAGGAGAGGGTCGTCACTCTGTTAAAGCCCTGTCTTTTTCAGATTCGGGGGCGTGTTTTTCACAGTTTTCTCACCGTGACGTCATCAGTCACTCAACTGCAAAAACCACGCCCCCAAATGCGAAAATGTCGGCGCTTTTCTGACGCCATTTCTGCCCGACCGCCGCTGGAAGAGGTCGATAAGCTGCCGAGTCCTCCGGTGAGTGCTTGCTGTCCTGCCCCCCCCCTCGTTGCTCGTGCTTGCTGTCCTGCCCCCCCCCTCATTGCTCGTGCTTGCTGTCCTGCCCCTCCTCGCCACGGAAAGTACCACCGTGCATTTTTCTCATTTGCTGTTTCCCTCTATTTTTGCTATTTCATGCCCTGCTTCCTGAAGTACATAATTCAGTAGTCTATAGGTATACTCCAGTTGAGGCAGTAGTAGGCCATAAATTTATTGCAGTTTTTCCCCAGCAGTTTTTTCCTCCTAGTTTTATCTGCTCTGTATTTAGGTCATTCACAGAATCTTTGCTAGTAGTGAAGGGGCTAATTTTTCTTGTCAGGAAGATCTAGGTTATTGTGGATAGCCATCCAGGTGGGCGTACTTTGTAGAAACTGATGAAGCAACCTTATTATGGTATTGTACTTATATCTTGAGTTGCAGGTATAACACGGAAAGTCAGTGACTTTAACACTGTATACATTAATAATGTTCTTATTTGTGGATTCCCTCCCATATGTGTCTCCATTTACAGACTGTTATCATTTTTAATTTTTGATCATGCTGATTAGCTCTTTGTATATTTTAGGATTTCGCCCCCGAAGAAGGGTACCTTCAGGTCCCGAAATGCATTGGGCATCGTTACTCCAGAAAATCTACGTGTATTGATACATGAATATATATGGATATTGTTTTTCTATTTTTCAGTAATACATTGATAGTGATCTTGACATGTACTTATTTAAACCTTCATGTATAATGTGTTGATCTACATGCATCACATGTGTAAAATAGGTGCAATGTATATATTTGTATATGTTGGATAAATAGTTCTATGTCAGAAAATTATAATAGAACTAATTATTCTACAACACTTGTTTTGTGCATCATTTCATTTATATTTTCTTGTAATCTGTTGGAAAATAGACATTTTCCCGTAGGAACAGTGCTCACCACAAGTAGGTTTCCTCTACTTAACTACTACCATCTTCAAACCTAGCCATAAAGATATTTGCAAGGATCTTCATGCAAATTGTGAATCCTGTAAAATTATGAGAACATGAAATGCAACACAAGAAAATAAACAAAAGAAAGAAATGGTTCAACACATTAGCTCAAGCTTGAATATGCAATATTTGTGTGTTTAATATTCATGTGTTTAGAACTGTGTTGAGAACATTTATTTTAAAATTCAGGACAAGTTGATGTACTTAGGGATAAAAAATTTATGTATGAGTAAACACCGTTAAGGGTAAGTGTACAGTGCGTTCCCAACACGGACAGGTTCTGTTAGTCTTTTGATACACATCCCTGTGTGCCATGCCTACAACCCACTGCTCTGGCATAAGTAAGCCACCCCTCTAGCTGGGTGCACAATACCAGTGGTGAGGGTACAGGTGCATGAGCCCTGTACCCCTACAGTGTCTACATCAATTCTTAGACCTTGTAAGTGCAGTAATGCCATTAAGAGTATATGGTACTGGGAGTTTGTCATTATCAACGCCACAGCACCATAACGGCTTTAGGGAAAACTGGGAAGTTTGATATCAAGATTCTCGGCACATTAAACCCACACTGATGCCAGTGTGGGATTTCATGAAAAATGCACACAGATGGCATCTTAAAGATGCCCCCGGAAAAACAACCTAACACTAGTGTCCAGGCTAAGTGGCACTTCACCAGCTGCCACCACCAGACCTGTTTCTGGACCCCTGGATCGAGAGCCTGCTGCTGTCAGGGTTTGAAACAATGCCCATCCTGGGACGAGGTGCCAAGCCTCCTCCCCTAGGATGGGCAGGGTCCACGAAGGGGAAGCTTCACAGGCTTGCCACCTTTGTGAGCTACCCCAGTCATTTGCTGCTTCCAGCAACGGGCCCCCACCGGTTCTGACCCTCACTTTGGGCAGGAAAATCAGCGGTACAACCAAGTGAGGAAGGGAGGTGTGCCTTCCTTTGCCAACCCCACCCCTCCGGCGGGGTTGGCAAATAAACAGCGGTTGCCTACCCACAATGGCGAGCTCTTGTTACTGAGTTGCAGCCCTCCGATGCAGTAACACCACTGCACCCCACAGCTTTACCCTTGACCCTCCTGGTAAAGTGACAGACACTGGGCAGTTTTCCAGCTGGACTCACGTATCGCGGTGTACGCCTTGATGTCACCAAGAAGCAATGGCAGAAAGACACTGACAGAACTCAAAAGGCTTGTGCACCCAAACTTCAAATGGGGGACCAGGTTGTCTATTCAAGACCTACACCCGGAGTTGGAAATTTCAGACCCTATTTGAGAGAAAACCATTTTGTATTTATTTATTGCAGTTTTCATAGCACAAACTCGACCCCAAAGCATTGAAGCGCTTTACATAAGAGCCAGTTAGAATTACACAAGGCCAAACCTTTTTAGACACGTGTGGTTTACAAAGGCAAGTAAGCCATCAGTTCTTGGACCTCAAGGCCTGTAGGGCGGCTCTTGCACAGTCCCTTCAGTGGGGTAACTCCTGGGATCTGCTGCGGCCAGGCCGGGGGCGTGTCCAGGCTCTGTCGATCAGCGGAAGGTCTGTAAAGAGCTTATGGAGTCTCGGAAGAGGTGATTACCCTTCACTCCAGTCTGTGACTGCTTCTGGAACCGGAGAGGTGATGGCGCCACAGTGAAAGTCCTTGCCTATACCTGAGCCTCAGTCCCGGGCTAGGAGAGGGTGGCGCAGCTGTCCAAAGGGTCTGGGGTCGGACTTGGTGTTCCCAGACTCTGCCCGAGTCATGGAGGTGTGGAGGCGGGGGACTTGCCTGTGGGTAGTCGAATCCGCCTGTGTGGCGTAAATGGGCGTTAATTTGTGAACTCCACTGCCAAATAAATTAATTGCCAAAAAGTCAGCCACCGGGTTTAATACCACATTTCCCTTTTGTCAAATGCACTCCCTTAAAAACAGCTAATTGGGTTAAGGCATCGTCTGCACACCTGTATATCCGGCAAGGCTTGAGGGTTCATACTGGGAACATGGCTTTTGAGGTCTGTGCAGGCATCTGTGTGTGAGATCTCTCATCACAGACTTGAATAATCGTGAAATAGATTGGGGGGTTTTCCCGCTGTGTGCGGCATTTTTTAAAATCCCGCGTTACATGACGAGCTCAGCTCGTCATCAGCATACGAGCGCCATAGCTGATGACGAGCTGAGCTGGTCATCAGCAGCGAAGAGGTTATGAAGTGCAGTAATTACACATCAAGTTTGTATTGTGTACGGGTAGCCGCCAGTTGTTGGGGTCATGCAAACATTGCTTTGCATACGTTGATGTACACTGAGAGGTGGAGAATGTAAAGCAGTGGACGTGTCCTTGCCACCCCCCACTGTGATGCACTCCTGAGTGTGCGAAGGGACGGGGCAGGGTCCGGCATAGTTTCCAGTGACCCCACGCCAGACCACGGGTACTGCGGTGATAATAGGATTATAGATAGTTTTCTAATTGGGTGTTTGGTGTGTGTGGAGGGGGGGGGAGAGGGGCGTAGGACATTGCAGCTGCACAACAGCACATTTAAGGTGGTAGGGTGCCCGTTGCCACTGTGTGTCCCGGTGCCGCTGGGATAGGTCCAGGCCCATCCTTTTGGCGTTAACGAATCCTAGTGTCTGAAAACTAACTTAAACACGCATATACAATACAATAGGTCTTACATTGGTTAGATTTTGGGGTATTGGCTGTAAATAGCAATGCTTCTTTATGAATGAGTCTGCTATTAACCAGTTGCGGGCATCCAGAGGGAAAAAAAAGCAACGCAAATCGTTGCCAAATAAAGTAACCTGTGGCACTTTATAGGTTCTTAAGAGAGGAGAGGGTGGAAGGGAAAGACGGAAGAGTGAAGGGGTGTTTTTTAAACCCGCATAGATGCAGCACAGCCCGTGAGTTTTAAGGTGCAGGCAGATAGGGCAACGGTGAAGTCTTGTGATGTTGAAATGCGCCTCTGGCAGCACATGGTTGTAGATGGGGTCCTAGTACAATTGGGGGGGGGGAGGCGGGAAAGAGGAGGAGGAGATCATGGGTTTTTAGCTGTGCTAGGCCCCCGAGCCCGTTTATCCCTATGCCAGCCAAGGGAAATGAACACCGAGTTTATGCGTTAGAAATTTGAGGTGGCGAAGAAGAGGGGTGAAAGCATGCGCTAGTGTGACAACAAAGGGGGCGGGCGCATTTCGGCACCTTTGGCCAAAGGACCTCCAACAGTGGAATTCAAATGTTAAGAGTTGACGGGGCTGCCCACGAGGCGTTGAGATGAGGAGGATGCCCAGGCAATACAAGCATTTGCAATGCAAAAGGTCTCGCATGGCCGAGACAGCGATGTGAGCGGACGCGTCTCGTGCGAGCTCCGTCGCCCCGCTGTGTAATCAGCTTGTTTTAGCGACGTCTGGGGGGGTTCTCTCACCTGGGGGCCCCCCCGACTGCTGCGAGCCCTGCCAGCACCATCTCCTGGAGGCGAGTCCTGACCGTTGGGAGCCCCGCTGCAGGCGCCCGGAGTCCCGGGACCCCCGCGATCGGCCCTTGGCCGCCATCTTGCCGCAGGGTCTACCGCTGTGTCCCCTGGCCCGGCTCCCCCGGAGCGGAGCCGATCACCGACGCCGGCGAGAAGCTGGAGACTCCCGGAGCCCTCCTTGTGGCGAATCTCCCTCCGTGGTGCTGATTGCAGCTTGGGCGCACCATCGAGGCTGCTGGCGCCGGGCTGTCCCCGGCTGAGGACGCTGTGACCGCCCGGGCGCCAAGATCACGAGAGGCCCCGGCTTGGGCGGGAACGAGAGGCCGGACCCAGTGAAGACGCCGGAGGCTCTCCCATCGCGAGCCCCAGCTCCAGATCCTACGCCCGCCGCGGGACACTCCTGGTGAGCTGCAGACTCCGCGCCGCCCCCTCCCCCTGTCAGTCCCAGGCGGGGGTCCGGCGATAGGAGGGCCTTGCATCAGCCCTAACCGCCATCTTGTCCCCCTGATCGGCTGCTTGTGGAGCTGCGTCTGGAGGCGGGTGGCCAGCTTGCTCGCCCACGCGGCCCCCTGCCCTTGAACACCCTGCTGCCCTAGCGAGTCTCGAAAGAGGGCTGTGGGACTGCCCGGGCACTGCACTTGGGGAAGGCCCTGACTTTGGCGGGAACGGGAGGCCGAGTCTTGCCACAGCCATCGGAGGTTCTCAGCCAGCGGGACCCGGACCCCGACCACCGCGGGACGGCTACCGGTAACGGTCTTCCACCACTCTCCCTGCCTACACGCCACCTTGCCTCCCCGGCGGAGCCATCCCACTTGCTCACGCAGCCCCCCTACACACTGGACCCCTGTTGCCCTGGTGCGCCTTGCAAACTGACTACGGGCCAGCCCTGCCTCGGGCTTGTGAAGGCCCTATCTCACCCCGCCATCTCCTGCCTTGCGGTCTAGAGCCCCTGATTGTGGGCCCTGGGTTGCTGGATCGCCGGGGCACCTGTGATACCTCCCTTGGACTCTCCTCCACCGCAGACCGGGGGCTACACGTAACAGCCTGCCCTCCCCCCCGCTACCCCTGGACGCCCTGAGTGGACCATGACCCGTGGCAAGGGGAACAAGCCGGACCCCCCCAACGGCGACGACCAGAGGTGCGTCAGTGGCTTCCATGTGGGGCAAGGCGGGCTCGCCGCCATCTTCCGGGGGCCCCTCAACATCAGGGGGGAAGCCTCCGCCGCCTGCCGACTCCCCCCCAGTGACTCAGGCCTTCATGTCCTCCTTCATGGCTGACTTAAAATCCGAAATTGGATCCCTCAGGACGGAGGTCCACACGTGCGTCAAAGAGCTGCGCAAGGAAGTCACCGACCTCGGCGACCGAGTTGACGGTCTGGAAAAGACGGTTGACTCCCGCACCGAAGACCTGGAGCAGATCTGGCAGAGGGTGGCGACCCTGGAAGAGCAACATATCCAGCTCCAGATCAAGCAGGAGGACCTGGAAAACAGGGGGCGTGCAACAACCTCCGCATACCGGGTGTACCACTCGGAGAAGAGGGGACTGATACCATGGCCTACGTGGCCCTGCTCCTGCACGCGGTGTGGGGCGAGGAAGACACCGCCCCACCGCGCCTCGACCGCGCACATAGTCTTTGGAGCGGGGGGCAAAGCGGGCCTCCTGCCGACATCGTCACCAGGCTCCACTACTTCACGGAGAAGGAGGCCATACTAAAAGCGGCTAGAGACAACCCGGATCTGCGATATGAAGGCCACAAGATCCAGATCTTCCAAGACCTGGCTCCCACCACGCTCCACAGGAGGAAGGTCTTCCGCCCGATCACGGAGCGACTCCGGGCCCTCAACGTTTCCTATCAGTGGGGACACCCTTTTGCCCTCATCTTTAGGTGGGAGGGCAAACGAAGGGCCCTCCGGTCCTACCGAGAAGCGGCGCAACTGCTTGATATGCCGGAGTCCCCGGACCACAGCCCATCCCGCTCCCATCACCCGGAGAGGGCCCCTCCGCGCCCAGACTGGTCCACTGTGCGCAAACGTCGCCGGTCCCCCCCAGTGGATGGCCTCTCCGCCTTGCAGACCAAGCAAGACATTATCGCTCACATTCGCTCCCTCGAGGGCGACCGCGAGGAACAGGCCTCCCATCTCCCCGCCTCCGGCGCTGAGGGAGGGGACCGTCCTTCAACTTCAGAAGACCACTGAACATGATTAACGAGACTCATGCTGCCCTGAGCCTGCACTCGCCCCCTGGGCACCTGGACCTGTCCTACCACGCCTCGGTGGCCTGACCCTGCTGTTATTGAGGATGGGGTTCCCCTCCTCTCTAGAGGGCCGCCCCCGCGGCTCCCAACCCCCCCTGTGGGGGTCAGGGGAGCAGATGATGAGCTTCGCCCCTTTCAGGCCCTGCATCGCATCACCGAACTTCGGTGCCCTCTTGGCGTCTGGTTTGAACTTGGGGCCTTCAGGCTCGAACCACCCCCGGACTTCCTTGTGACAGCGGGGTGGACGGGCTGCGAGACGACCGGATTTCATTTCACTCACCCAGATCTCCGCTCCCTCCCTTTGTCCCGTAGGAAGTGACATTCCTGTGTTCATCCGAACCCTCGGGTAGAGGATGTCCGGTACCTGGGACAATGTACAATGGCCCTGTTGGCCTGTTTTGGTTGTGTTTCCCCTCTATGCCCTTTATCTTCCTTCTCTCTCTTTTCTTCCTACTTTTCTCTCGCGCTGCCCTTCCTTCCTGTTCCTTCCCCGCGCTTGCGGAGGGGTGGCATGGTGGGACCTACGGGGGTTGGCACACTGGGGGCGAGGTGAGACTGACACTGCCCTGTCTGCGGGGGAGTATGCTTCATTGGTACTTGCGCAGTTCCGCCCCCCCTTAGTGCGATGACAGCGAACATCCCCGCGCCCTTGAAGGTCCTGTCACTCAATGTCAAAGGGCTCAACTCCCCCAACAAACGGAATCAGATATGGCGCTACCTCCTGCATCACTCCCCTGACATTATCCTCCTCCAGGAGACGCACCTTCTAAAGGGGGATACCAGGCGCATGGCGCACCCTAGATACCCCACACAGTTCTGGGCCTCCTCTGACACTAAGACGGCGGGGGTGGCAATCCTCTGCAGGGCTGGCTTCAGACGGGGACCCACGAAACCCTTCAAGAGTGCTGACGGGCGTTTCCTCCGAGCCACGGTGCAGATGGGTTGTGCAAAGTTCACCCTGGGATGTGTATATGCGCCCAACCAGTCGCAGGACAAATACCTCCAGGCACTACTGCGAGACCAGTTCCCACCAGGCGACCCTAACGTGATCTCGGGCGGTGACTTTAATCTAGTGTGGGACCCTGAGTTGGACCGGGCGGGGGCCTCCTTTAATGGCACGGGGGCAATGTCCTCCACACTCAGAACACAGCTTACAGACCTGGGACTTGTGGATGTGTGGCGCTATCACAACCCGGGAACCCGGGACCACTCCTTTTATTCACACTCCCATAGGACGTACTACCGGATTGACTATCTTTTCACCTCCCTTGAATTGGCCCGAGACTCCTTGACTGCCGCTATATCCGACATTTCCCTATCGGACCACGCACATGTGGAACTTTTGCTACAAGATCCCCTGGCCCATGCCACTCGTGAGCGGAGGTGGGTACTCCCGCCGAGTGTCCTTCGGGACCCGGAGGATGCCGCCAGCATCCGTGACGCCATAGACTCGTACTTCGCTATTAACGACACCCCTGATCTGCCCTTCCATACGATCTGGGATGCCTTCAAGGCCACCATTAGGGGCCACATTACCTCCCTGGCGGTGGCGCGGAGGCGGGAGGCGTTTAAGCTAGAAACCGACTTGGCTAGTGAGATCAAACAAGCGGAGATTCGGGACAGGGACTCTCCCTCACAGGTGTCTAAGAGAACGCTCGCCAACCTCAGGGGGCAACTCTGCACGTTACGCACCAACAAGGCAGAGCGCTCCCTGCTGGCGCTCAAGCAACGCTACTACGAGGGCGGGGACAAAGTTGGACGCCTGCTGGCAGGCAGACTGCGAGCGCGTGCAGCCAGGGCCCACATCGCCAACGTCAAGCGACAGGATGGCACCTGCGCCACCTCTGAAAAAGCCAAACAGGAAGCCTTCGTCTCCTACTACTCCTCCCTCTATGCTGAGGAGCCTACCTCTGCGGAGGCGCGCGAGGCCGTTCTTGCGGATTTCGAGGGGTCTCCGCTGGCCCCGGCATGTGCAGCTACACTGGAAGGTCCCCTGCAGGAGGAGGAAATAACGGAGGCTGTCCAGGACCTCCCCGCCGGGAGAACCCCGGGACCAGACGGTCTGCCGTTGGCCTTCTACCGCTTATTTCTGACCCAGCTCCGCCCGCACCTGCTGCGGCTGTACAGTTCCTTCTCTGACACCACTGGCCCGTCCCCCGATATGGGCCTGGCAGAGATCGCCCTGATTCCTAAGCCTGGGAAAGACCCTGACCTGTGCGCCTCCTATCGCCCCATCGCCCTCCTGAATACCGATCTTAAGATCTACACCAAGCTCCTGGCCAAACGGCTAGACCTGTACATGCCGGGATTAGTAAACCCGGACCAGGTGGGATTTATTCGGGATCGACAGGGGGCCGATAACGTGCGCAGGCTGGCACACCTAGTGGGGAAGGTACGGCATTGGGATATACCAGCCTGCCTCCTCTCGCTAGACGCAAAAAAGGCCTTCGACCGGGTCGACTGGACCTTTTTGCGAGCAGTCCTCCAGAAACTTGGTCTTGGCCCTAAAATGATCTCTAGGTGCATGGCCCCCTATCTCGGACCACAGGCCAGAATTCGGGTCAACGGCCAACTGACACCGCCGCTCTCGATCCACAGGGGCACGAGGCAGGGATGCCCGCTCTCGCCGCTCCTGTTCGCCCTAGCGGTGGAGCCACTAGCGGAGCTGATTAGGCGCACCCCTGACATTCACGGAATCCCCCACGGGGGACGTGCCAACAAAGTGGCGCTGTTCGCGGACGATCTGATCCTTACTCTTACGCACCCTCGGGACTCCCTCCCGGCGGTGCATGACGCCCTCTCCCTATTTGAGCGAGCATCTGGCCTTAAGATTAACCACACCAAATCCTGGGCGCTTAACCTCACCATCCCTGAGGAGGAGGTCAACTTCCTGAAAGGGGTTACACCCTACCGTTGGGCGGAGACTCACATCAAATATTTGGGTTTGGACCTAACGCCCTACCTGGACTCATGGTCCGCGCGGAACTGGGCATCTTGGCGCAAAGAAGTCCTGGTGGACCTGCAGAAATGGAAGCCCTTGATGATCTCCTGGCTAGGGCGGCTCAACGCGGTCAAGATGTCGGTCCTCCCCCGTATTCTATATGTTTTCCAGTGCTTACTCCCCCCAATCCCGCTCCACTGCATTAAGAGTCTCCAACGCGACCTCACGTCCTTCATCTGGGGTGGTAAGCGACCCCGGTTCTCGCAGAAAGTCCTCATGGAACCGAGAGACAGGGGCGGCCTCGCCTGCCCGAACCTTCTCCACTACTACTGGGCGGTGCACCTTCGGTTCGTAATAGAATGGGGTGCGCGCGAGAGCGACAAGCACTGGTTCCACATGGACCGGGTGGTCACGGGGCGCACCATATGGGACCTGCCTTGGCTACCGCGCGCGGCGCGATCCAGGAGTGCATATATGGCAGTCCCGACGAAAACAGTCCTTGACGTCTGGGACAGGGTGGCGGTGTCCAAGGGCCTAACCACGTTCCCCTCTCCGCACACCCCCATCGCTGGTAACCCGCACTTTCCGCCCGCAGCCCGGACCCGCGCCTTTGAGAGCTGGACACAAGGGGACTGCAGAGTTATAGGAGACCTCTTTCTTGGAGGGGCTCCCAAATCATGGCCCGACTGCAGGGAAGAATTCGGTCTCCCCTCGGCCGCCGGCCTACAGTATGCCCAACTGCGCCATTGGACAATAAGGGACGACATGTATCGGGCTGCCACCAGGGACTACACGCCATTCGAGAAACTGGCACGCTCCCTCGGGGGGCTGAAAAGACTTATCTCCCAGATCTATAACATCCTGCAGCACCCCACCGCTTCGCCCGCGCACCCCTACCAGAGACAATGGCAGTCGGAGGCCGGCGCCGATATTACGCCTTCTCAGTGGGCCAGGCTGTGGACTGACATCCCTAAAACCTTTCGCAGCATCCCGCAGAGGGAAAATGCATACAAGATGCTTACGCAATGGTACTATACCCCCCTGAGACTCAGCAAAATGTTCCCTACTTCCTCGCCGCTATGCTGGAGGTGTAGTACTGCGACTGGCGACTTCGTACACATCTGGTGGTCATGCCCTACTCTAGCTGTCTTCTGGAAGGAGGTCCTCAGTCACATTAAGAGGGTGTTGGGTTTCCCCCTACCTGAAGAGGTTTGCACGCTCCTGCTGGGC
Source organism: Lissotriton vulgaris (assembly GCF_964263255.1). Taxonomy (NCBI): domain Eukaryota; kingdom Metazoa; phylum Chordata; class Amphibia; order Caudata; family Salamandridae; genus Lissotriton; species Lissotriton vulgaris. The sequence continues at coordinate 105,572,577 of NC_141686.1, forward strand.
ATTCGACCCCCTGCACTTAAGGCCCTCACGCGCAGCGACTGGATCCTCACACTTCACATGTTAGGCGCTGCCAAGCAACTCATTGCTCTGTACTGGAAGCGGGCTGAGGCGCCCCCAATGGCCTCCTGGTTTGTACGCCTCTGGCAGGTCCTGACTATGGAGCTGCTCACGGCACGGATACAAATGAGGGGCGTGCGCTTCAAGGCAGTGTGGGAACCCCTCGTGCGCCATCTGTGCTCCATCAGCTATGCACGCCACATGCCCCCCCAGGCTTCGTGCTCTGCAGCTATTCGAGGACGCCCTCATCCCTGCTGACCCGAGCAGACTAGGTCCTTAACTGCTCCCCCCGGTGCAGGCGCTGTTGCGCTCTAACACACCACACACCCGCTTGCGTTTTTTGCCCCCCAACTGGCGACTGATCTCTTCCCCCCCGGCCCGTCTTCCTCTCGCTACTGCTCACTCTCCTTCCGACTTTTTCTTCCTTCCTCCTTGCCGCTCTGGCTTCCGCCCCCCTATGGGGCAGTTTGGGCCCCGTTGGGCCTTTTGGAAAACGTGACACTACAGCTCCTACTTCCATACGCGCCTCCCCCACACAACAATGCTACGCCCACACATGGCCTCCTCCTGCTATCACTACCCCTAAGCCACGCGGCCGGCCCCTTCTGGGGGTTGTAGGCAGGGCGCTGTGTTAATGCTCTAGCCCCCCCTGGTTGCTCACGCCTTCAAGTTCTTCTATGCGCGGCCGGCCCTGACACGGGGTTGTAGGCTTATCGCTGTGTTCACAATAAAAACAGATTTGAACAAAAAAAAGGTCTCGCATTTATGAGAGTTTGAGCTATTGACATTGCAAATAACAATGCCTTTTATTTTTGTTTTCATTTTAAAAACCTAAATAAAAGGCATTGTCATTTACAATGCCATTAGCTTAAACTCTGGTAACTGCGAGACCTTTTGCATTGCAAATGCTCGCTACAGTTACATGTGTCGGGAGGGTGAGTGACGTTCATGCTCACTTGCGAGAATCCCTTTTGTCCTTTTCTGGCAGTGGCCACAGCGAGGTCACATGCCTGCTTCCTCACCTGGGGCAGCCCTCCCGTCACCTTGTATATAGGAGACTTGTGGTCTCCCATGGAACAGCAGTCCCACATTAACCTCCTCAATCTTTGGCCAATCTGCCTGCCTTCAATGAGATTTTGCACCATATGTCGGATAGATCACACCCTGTCGTATCTCCTATCATAGGAGATACGACCGCATAGGAGTCCTATGGTGGTGTCTGATTTTTACATTGATCAACCCTTATCCCTAATCCCCTATAGAGAGATCATTATATATATCAATGTCAAAGGAAGCCACATTATAGTCTACACAAGACTGGGAAGTTTAAAAAAATTAGGACACTCACTGTAAACGATGGTGCGGTTCAAACATGTCAAGCTTCTTATTCATTTTTGCATTATAGCCTGCTATGAGAAAGTTAGCAGGCTCTTAACTGCTGACAAGCCTAAGACCAAGTCCATGAGGGGGAAGGTGGTCACTGCTGCTCCTTTGATGAGAAATGCCACCATACCTGACATTTGTAACCCTACTACTTTTGAGGTCAGTCCATACTGTTACCTAAACCTTTTCTGGACACTGATTCCAGGACAGACACTGTAGCAGGTCATGCTTCTCTTCGTAATTTATGTGCTTTGATTATTTAAGATAGTTTGTTTAATGCTGCAGAAATAAACCTAGGGAGAAGACCCCAGGACTTGACAACAGTAATATGGGGTGGTAGGAATAAATGTTATTTATAAAAGCTGCATGTGCCTCTCTGCTTTTGGAAGTACAGCTTTTGGACATGTTTTCATAATGGGTCTTCTTACTTGCTCTAAAAACCTGGCTGCCTGGCATCATGCTGGGCATGATGGCATAGTGCAGCCTTTAAGATTCTTAAAGGAGCTGAGTATGTCTATCACTTTGTGTAGTTTTTGTTGGTGGCATCATTCAGACTTTTCTTTAGTTTACATTTTTAGTGTCCAGCTAAATATATTTTGTGTAGTAAATTCGATAATTCAAAATAAAAAAAAGAATTAACATATATTGGCATGTTTTCTTTTTATTTGTGTAACTGGAAAACATTAAAAATAAATCTTAGTTGTGTTTAGGGATCTCACACTTTTAGGTAGAGATATTCTGCTGTTTGTGAATTCAGAGGGAATACAGATGGACAAGAACGAGAATAAATAAGTATCTTTTTCTTACACCTCTCTATAGGCTCAAACCCCTGTGCAGATAACAATGGAGATTGCAGTCACCTCTGTCTCTACCGACCACAGGGTCTCCGCTGTGCATGTCCAATTGGCTTGGAGCTGATCAGTGACATGAGGACCTGTATTGTACCTGAAGCCTTCCTCTTATTCTCTCGAAGAGCAGACATCCGGCGTATTTCTCTGGAAACCAACAACAACAATGTAGCTATTCCCCTTACTGGTGTAAAGGAGGCTTCTGCTTTGGACTTTGATGTGACAGATAACCGCATTTACTGGACAGACATCAGTCTAAAGGTAATGCAGAAGAAGGGTGTGGTGTTTTCTTAATGCAATCAAGATGTATAAATGGTATGTGGGAGTTTCTGTGTAGAAATTGCTATTTAAATTCAGGTACAGTTTTTTCAGTTAAACTATTACATTTCAGTTAAGGACTGTTGAACCTTCACCAGTTAAAGGCTCTTTTGCAGGTCTGTACAAGACTCCAAAACGTACAATTGACATCCAGTGCTTACCCTGAAGTACTGTGGCAGAGTTTTGTGATTGGCATTGTCATAAGAGGTGGGCATTTCTGATTTGGATTCATGTAAAATGGCAGAACTTTGTAGTGATCAGTTTTAGTTCAAGCTGAAAACCTGTGGTATGCAGGTAGCAGCCCTCTTGCATAGTGCCATCTCTTCCCAGCATATGAAAATGCTGCTATTCAGTGCTCATTACTAGAAAATCTCAAAGCTAACTAGCAGTAAGCTCAAGTTGTCACTTTACTCATGTGAAGGAATGGACGGAAAAAAAGGCTACTGAGGCTTTCCAGATCTGCCAATGATGGCTTTCTTTAATGGCAGAGAGGGAAAAAACACAAAGTTTAACAAACATTAGAAGGTAAAACTTCCCCAGCGTGCAAGAACCAATATCTCTTTACTCAACCAACACAGTGGTTAGAATGGTGTTCCCTGTGGAGTTTCAACAGAGTCTTTCTTATTCCTTTCTGGTCTGCTGGGTAGATGCCACCAGGCCCTCAGGAAAGAAAGCGCAACAACAAAAAAAACAGGTAAGTATATCTGCATATAAAAATACTGTATCTCTCTCAGGAACATGTTCTCTTCCTGGCTATCCTTGTAGCCTGACACTGCTTTGTGAGAATGCTTTGGATATTGGTATAGTACGAGGTCCTGCAATCCTCTCTCTATTCTTTGGCTCTTGTTTCTTAATAGGGTATTTGTGCCTCCTTGAGACACACTTCTTCCTTAATGCGACTTTAAGGGTTATTTTATTAGGATATTCTCAAAGTGAGGTATTTTGCAAGAGAGTGAAGGGAAAATAAACAACTAAACAAAAAAAACGCAAGAGTACAGGCTCCACTACCGCCTTCCTCCCTGCCTTTTCCCTGTACCGGGTTTACCAACCCTCACTGTTCACCCACATCTCTCCTGGGGGGCTGCTTCATGACTGCTGGCGGCATCCACCAGTCTTCCGACCAGTCCTCCTCCTCCTCCTCTCCTTCCCTCTCATCTTCTTCAGCCGTGTCCTCTGCTGCTTCGTCTCTGTTTTTCCCTGGTGTTCCAACGATCTACTCTCTGGCTTTCTTGCTCCCCTAGGGCCAAGCTGGGTGCTCCTTGCTGGGAAGGACTTATCTTCAGCGGCGGCTTCTCCGCTAAGGCGTTCTTTTATTTTCTCCTACTTACACAGCTTTGCGTGAGGGGGCAGGGAAGGAGTGTTAGGCAGCACCTTTCTAAGTGCACAACAACTGCTTGCCCGCCCCTCTCGGACCAACCAAAACAGTCTTGCACATTTTGCAGGTTCTCCAAGTAGGCTGCATCGCAGCCTACGTGGAGAACATACCCAGGCCCTCCAGGCAGCTTTGAAACACAGCGTTCAGACCAATCACAACGCTGCTAAGGCAGCGTTGTGTTTGGCTGACTGGGACCCCTGGGTATGCTTCCTGTGGCCGAGTGAGGGAGGACTACGGAGGAGAGACGCGACGAGATGGTAAGTTGAAACCAATTTTTGTTTTATACGCGCTTCCACCAGAAGAAAGTGTTTATCAAAATTCTGCTATATGCTTCATACTATTATCAAGCCTGTCTGGCATTTACAAAAACTGGGTCAGTACATACAGGTAGGTTATAAGCTACCCTTCTGCAGCTTCGGATTAACACTTGTGGTAGGCTACAAAACAATTAGTAGCTGTTCTGTGTATGCAGGCACATCTGGCTCAGAACGTTGTCTCTGCATTCTGACCCTCTACGTTAGGGTCGTAGACTTGGCCTTCATTGGCCAAAACTAGTTTATAATTGGGGCTAATGAAGTGTAATACAGTGATGTTGACACCCAAGTTTCTGAGTAACATTGCTTGCAACTCGCAAAAAGATGCTAATTTACAAGCTTTCAATACATTGGAGTCCAATCAAGTCTCCTACCAAGCCTGTTTCGTAATTCACAGAAGCCTAAACTGCATTCTGCCACATTCTCAGTCACTACCAGTAACTCTGTGTTATGTTGTATTTCTTGTATTCACCTTTTAGACAGGTGCCTCGTGGACAGAATGCTATGATGCTCATGGAATGTCATGATTGCATCTTTAGAAGAGCGGGCAGTTGCAGAGGAGTCGGACTGCTTGGTGGCTGCTCCCTGGCCCTCAACTGTATTATTTACCGTATTGCATTAAACCTGCTTCATCCATTTATGCCTGTGACCCATCTTTACAATTGGCGACGATGGACTAATTAAAGAACCCGAGGATAAATTAATTTTGTTCGTTTCTTGCTATCCGGAGAAGAATCACCATGAACTGTGATACTGAGGGTGATACTCCGTGAAAAAGACATCTTTTATGAAAGGCGGTAAGCGGATAACTATTTAGCGACGTACCTCGTATTGTGGAAGATTTGTGCAATTTACATGTTGCCGGCTGAATGTTTGAAGCTCTGCATCTTTTAAACGTCGGCGGGATTCCACGTTGGTGTGCGAGAAGGAAGCGCGTGAGTCTACAATCAAGCTGGAAGTGCATGAATGTGACGCGCGGAAGCTGTTCTGTGTCAAAGAGGAAATGACACGGTAGCGCAGGCTCACGCAACGTTGCGTGCGTGCGCGGCAGCCATTTTAGTTAAGTATTTCAGATTGAAGTTAACGCAGCGCTACACATACTATGAATATACAGATAACGCTGTGACTACATAACGCTGTGACCACACCAATCATATTTATTGGATTTAAAGGAAAATACAGGTGAGGCAGTCGGGGAGTAATTAATTTTACACAGGAAAGAAAGACTATATATATATATTTTTTTAATGTAAAATAAATAGATTAGTCTTGTAAAGCAGTGAAAGTTTATGGAGAGAGGAGACTCTGTTGAGAACATCACTAGTGTGAGTAGTGAGAATATAGAGTACAGGATGGCCCAACAAAATTTTACCATTAGTGCGCCACAACCATTTTGGGCTACTGGTACTCAACCAGAAATTAAATGGATTGAATGGAAGGAGTATTTTATAAACTACATTGAGGCAATTGACGAAGAAAAGAAAATGAAACCAGAGCAGAAAAAAGGATTTTGTTACACTCCTTAGGAGCAATTGCGTTGAAAACCCATTCTCGCATGAGTAAAGTAGAAGATGTTAATTTAAACGTTTTTGAGAACTGCATTAATAGCATGGATAAATATTTCGCACCTAGAGTGTGTATGGGGGTAATCAGACACAAGTTCTTCCAAAGCAAACAGAGCAAAACAGAAACGGTTGATGAGTGGATCGACGATTTGAAAAAGCTAGCAATTGATTGTAAATTTGGCGCTATTGACGATGAGTTAATTCGGGACCAACTAGTCATGCACAATAATAACACGACCTTACAAGATAGACTTTGGGTGAATGGTGATGCGCCACTGGATGATATATTAGCTATTATGAGGAAGGCAGAAATGTCAGGTAGATGTTCTATGGTGATTAAGGAAACGGAACTGGAAAAATCCTCAGGTGCAGTTTGCAAAATTCTTCAACAGAACAAAACCCAGACAAGGTACCAACAAGGTCAAAGGGGACCAACAAGTTATCGACAAAATCAAAATCCACAAGGAAGATGGAATGGACAACCTATAAGATTTCAAAAGAGAGACAATGGTGGTGAAGAAAGAAGATGTTATCGTTGTGATAGCAAGGAACATTTATCTTTTAGTAGGACCTGCCCTGCTATTAATAAGAAATGTGGGATTTGTGGATTGGTTGGTCACTTTTCAAAAATGTGTCTCAAACGCAGCAATGTAAAGTATGTTTGGGATGAAGAAGAAGTAGTAGTCGTTGAGGAGGATGATGAGAATGTAGAATGGGTAAAGAATGTAAGGGGTAATTATGTCATCAACATATCTGATGAAGCTTTAGAAGGAAAACCCTTATGTAAGGTATCCTTTGGTGGTGTGGTTGTGGAAGTCTACGCAGACTCAGGATCTCCTTATACCATTGTAAATGAGGAAGTTTGGAAAAAATATTTTGTAGGAAAGATTGGAGATCATTTGAGACAATCCGATATATGTCTGGTTGGATATACTGGGAAAAGAATTGAAATGTTGGGCTACAGGTGGCTCACATTCTTATTTAAAGGGAGAGACACAAGGGGGAAATTGTATGTATCCAAGACAGGACCATCAGTTTTAGGATGGTGGGATCAGAAAAATTTGAGAATCATTCTGGATCCCAATAGTGAAGAAAAAGTGCTAGTTATGGATGAGGAGAGCAAATTGAGTGAAAGCTTGTACAAAGAATTTCCGGGAGTGTTTGGTACTGTGTTGGGGAAATTGAGAGGGTTTGAACACAAAATACAACTCCAAGCCAATGCACAACCAAAAGTACACAAAGTTAGACCTGTTCCGATGTTAATCGGGGAAGAAGTGAAGGGGGAAATACAAGGACTTTTGAATAAAGGGATCATTGAGGCGGTAGAAGCCTCCGAATGGATCAGTCCAATAGTCGTCGCACGTAAACCCAATGGGAAAATTCGTTTGTGTATTGACTTGCGCCATCTTAACAAAAATATAGTAATAGAAAAGTTTCCCTGCCCCAAGATCAATGAGATGGTTTCGTCATTTAAAGGTGCAACATGGTTTTCTACCATAGATTTATCTGCTGCTTAGCATCAAGTGGAATTGGAAAGTGAGTCTAAATTTTTAACGGCATTTATCACACCCTTTGGGTGTTATCAATTTAGACGAATGCCTTTTGGGTTCGCGTCAGCTGCGGCTGTATTTCAGAGGTTAATGTATAGACTATTGGGGAACATGGAAATGATTGGATTTTTCCAAGATGACATTTTGGTGGCAGATAGAGACAAAGTGGAGCATGACTCCAAGTTGAGACAGGTTCTTAGGGTTCTTGAAAAGGCAGGACTAACAATAGAATTGTCAAAATGTAAGTTTGGCAAAAGAAGCGTGTCTTATTTAGGACACGTTATAAGTGAGGAGGGAGTGAAACCCAAACCAGCTTTAATTGATAACATTGTGAATTCTGGGGCACCAAGTACTAAGGAAGAGGTAAGGGCATTTCTAGGAATGGCAGAATATTGCGCAAAATTTGTAAAGAATTTTGCGTCAAAAGTGTTTAATATTCGGGGATTACTTAAGAAGAATGTGAAGTTTGTTTGGACGGAAGAGTGCCAGAATGAATTTGATAAGATCAAGGTAGATTTAAAGAGTGTTAACGCCTTGGCTAGTTTTGATCCAAATATGGAATATCTATTAACTACAGATGCGAGTGACAAGGGTATTGGTGCAGTTTTGTCACAAAAGGATTCTATGGGAAAGGAGGTAATAATTCTTTTTGCATCTAGGGCACTTTCCCCAGCAGAGGTTAGGTATCCCATTATTGAACGGGAGGCGTTGGCATGCCCGTGGGCGCTGGAACATTTTAGAGCTTTCGTGTGGGGTAAACCAGTGACTATCAGGACTGATCATCGTCCGTTAGTAAAAATTTTGACGTCTGATGGCATTTCTGGGGCTTCAGCCAGGATAGCGAGATTATCTATGCGAATGAAAGAGTTTATTTATGAGATGGTTTATTTGCCTGGAAGAGATAATATAATTGCAGATTGTTTATCTAGATTGCCGCCACCACTGGAGGAGTGTGAGGATGATCCTTGGGGTAATGTTAATATTGCTCTTATCCATGATTCAGGTGTCCCTGCCATTAGTAATATAGAGTGGTTAGAAGAACTTAACAAAGATGCAGATCTCAAGGAGATTAAGAAATATATTTGCAGTGGCTGGCCAAAGCAATGTTTCTTGGAAGGAAAATTTAGAGCTTATTGGGAAGTTAGGATGGAGCTGTCATTGGAAAGGGACTTACTTTTCAGAGGTGACAGAGTGATTCCTCCGGTCTCCTTGAGGAAAAAGTTTTGGAGTTGTGCCATGAGGGACATTTTGGTATTGGGAGAAGCAAGACCGTTGTGAAAAGCATGTTCTGGTGGCCTGGTGTGGATAAGGACACAGAATTATTTGTCAAGACCTGTGAAGTTTGTAGTTCTGCAGATAAGTCTCTTAAAACTTTAAAACCCTGCATGAGTGAAGGATGTATCCCAAAACTTCCTTGGGAAACTATTGCTGTGGACATTATTGGGCCTATTGGTGAGAGGAAAGAATTTGGACTGGTGGCTATTGATTTGTTCTCTAAATGGCCTATTGTAAGATTTGTGGAGAAAGCTGACACGTGTAGCGTGTTGAAATTTTTGGACAACATTTTTGTAATGAATGGTTTACCTGTTAGTGTCCTTACGGATAACGGAGTACAGTTCCTGTCACACATGGCTAGCAATTATTTCAAGAAATGTGGTGTTAGACACAAGACAACCGCTCTGTACAATCCAAGTGGCAATGGCACAGTTGAGAGATTTAATAGAGTTATCAAGGGGGTTATTCAAGCTGCGGTCAACAAGAAGTTGGATTGGAAAGTTCAGGTACAAAAGGCGGTGTGGTCGTACAGAATCACAACACAAACGGGGACAGGTTTATCACCTTTTGTTATGATGAGGGAGGTTACCAATATGCAAAATCAATCCTGGTTGGTTGTTGAATGGGGGAGTTAAGCAGTGGTCTCCAGCTGAGGTGAAGAATGACTTGGTTTTGCTTCATTCTAAAAGTAAGGAGTTTTTCGACAGACACCATGGCACAAAGAGTGTGGAAGTTAAGGTGGGTGATTGGGTACGAGCCAAGAAACCTTTCAATGTGCCAAAAGGTGAAAGTCGTTTTGAACCACAGAAACAGGTGACTGAAGTTTTAAGAAATGCTGTTAGATTAAGTGATGGGAAGGTATGGAATATGAAAAGCATTGCCTTCAGTCGCAGTAATATTGAGGATGGTGAGGTAGATGTCAATGATAGTCAAAACATGTATGATTGGATGGAAGATCATTTTGAGAACAGTTGTCTTCAAGCACAATTTGCTGGTACTGAGGAGAACACTGATGCAAATTTGCAGGATGTAGTTCCTGTGGCTCAATCCTTTTGTGGAGAGGGGGGAAGAGTTACTGGTGGTGTCAATGGTGATTCCAATGGTTCCACTGGTGATTCTTGTGATCCTGGTTCTGTCCAACGAGGCAATAGTAAAAGGACTTCCACTTTGCCTTTTTGGTTCAAGGACTATGTCATGAATTGATTATCGCATGTACTTATGTTTATTTTAATTATCTTTTGTTTTTTTTAAATTTTGTTTTTGTTTATTCTTTTTCTTGTTTGAAGTGGGGGGGGGGGTGTTATGTTGTATTTCTTGTATTCACCTTTTAGACAGGTGCCTCATGGACAGAATGCTATGATGCTCATGGAATGTCATGATTGCATCTTTAGAAGAGCGGGGCAGTTGCAGAGGAGTCGGACTGCTTGGTGGCTGCTCCCTGGCCCTCACCTGTATTATTTACCTTATTGCATTAAACCTGCTTCATCCATTTATGCCTGTGACCCATCTTTACACTCTGTATAACTCCCTTTGGAGACTGCGGTATCTTACCATTTAATTCATAAACAAAAGCATCTCCAGTGAGGACCAGTGCTAGTAAAACTCTATTTTATTTGTAATGATCTCCATCACCCAGTGCTAGTCTGTTCAAAGAAGATCTTTTCTAAGGGACTTACATCTGGCCAGAGAGGTGCCATTTGGGGCTGCAAAGGTCAGTTGTAGGGAAAGAACACAGGCCCCTGGGTTCCTGGTTAGCAGGAACCCAGGCCACAACTAGTCAAAGAGCATCAGCATCAGGCAAAAAGTGGGGGCAACCATGCAAATAAGGGGCACTTTCCTACACCAAGGCAGCCATGTTCCATTGAAAAATGAGCAGTTGCAAAACAAAAAGGTCTTGCCTTTAGTCTCGGTCAGTCCGTAATTTGCTGCGCTCCGGGTCGACTTAGTTCGATTCCCCTTCGACGTGCAAAACTATCCGCTCGACAGTATTGTTTCGATCGCGAATCTCTCTCAACCCCTATCCAGTTTCGAAGACATTTTTGAGTCCGGTCGTCGACGTGGGCTGTTGGGCCGATCGGCGACATCGCCAGCATATGAAAAGGACTCAATTCAAAAAATGCAAGTGTGGGGCTAGATTTTCACACACAGATCTCCATGAGGTCTGCAGCCTTTGTCTCTCGCCGTAACACGAGAGTCAACACAGCCAGGCCTGTGACTCTTTCAGTTCCAAGAAGACTATACGCGATCGCCGGGCACGACGACACAAAATGTCCAGGACAACTGTTCCAGCGCCGGAGAACATCTTCGAGGCAGGCTCCGATGATCCAGACAATATCTCAGAAGCAGAGGAATCTGAATCAGAAGACCGGATGATTACTCCAGCATGAGCACTGACGTCGACGCCCCTGCCCCGAAAAAACAAAAGGCTCCGGTAACACCTTCACCTTCGGGTCTGGGTCGGCACCGAGACAAAACTTCAGAAGCCCCGCCTCCGGGCCTGGCTCCGAAGCATCCAACGCCTACAGGCAAAGGCTAAAGGAGACAGGCCAAAACACCACTCGGCGTCGAAAAAAGACTGATCCAAAGAATTTTCCATCCAGATCCACGGATCCTAGGCAAAGAACACTCCATATTGACCCCATTACTGGACATGTCACCTCTACACTACCTAAAAAGAGGAAATTGGATAAATCAGGAACACCTGGGATACCCTTCAAGAGAAAACCCATCCACTTCACCTATGAGGCCTTTCTCTTCACTTCCACAGCCTCTAAACACTATACCTTCTCCAGCACACTCTCCAGTGCCTGCTTTTTCACCACAAGGGGAGGATGACGATAAAGGGGTTGATGATGACATGCACTCACCACATAATACAGCTACTGATGATGACACCCACAGTATCCCACCTCAGCACCCATGGGACAATTATGATGTCCCGGATGTACCCGAGCCAGATTAATATCTCTCTAGACCATCCCCTCCAGACGATAGTATAGGGTTTGCGCAACTATTAAATAGAGCTGCACAATACCTGGGGGTCCAATTACATTCAGACTCTCTAGAGGAGTGGAGGAAAGTGCCCTCTTTCTTGCATGGCATGCCCCCACTTTTTGCTGAAATGCTCATTTGCTTTAACTGAGTGTGCCATTGGCTCCTACCAATCAGGTACCCAGGGCCTGTGTTCCTTCCCTAAAACTGCATTGAAGCCTAAACCCAATTGGTATCTCTGGCCACATGTCAGCCCCTGGTAAATGGTACCCTAGGTACCCAGGGCACTGTGACCAGAGAAGGCCCCCTAAGGGCTGCAGCACGTATTTGCCACCCTTAGAGGCAGTGTCCCTTGACACACACACTGCCTTTGCAGGCTTCGTGTCCTGGTGCAGAACAAAACTGAGTCGACATGGCACACATCCCTGTGTGCCTTGCCCACAACACACTGCCCTGGCATACCTCAGTCACCCCTCTAGCTGGGTGCCCTATGCCAGTGGTGTGGGTACAGGCGCATGAGCCCTGTGCCCCTACAGTACCCAGGTCCATTCCTGGGCACTGTAAGTGCAGTGCTGCCATTAAGAGTATATGGTGCTGGGAGGTAGTCATCACGAACTCCACATCATTATGATGGCTTCACTGAAGTCTGAGAAGTTTGGTATCAAACTTCTCAGCACATTAAACTCACCATGATAACAATGTGGGTTTTAATGTAAAATGCAAGACAGAGGGCATCTTAGAGATGCCCCCCAAAACTAACCAACAACCAGCGTTCTGACTGAGAGGCTGCCTAGGCTGCCACACAGCAGACCTGTTGCTGGACCCATGGGTCGAGAGCCATTCGCTCTCGTGGACCTGCAACAATGCACATCCTGGGGTGAGGGCTAGGCCTCCTCCCCACAGGATGGGCAGGGCAAGCTTCAAAGGCATATACTGCCTTTGTGAGCTTCTCCAGACCACTTGCTGTACTCCGCAACTGGCCCCCATCGGTTCTGACCCCCACTCCGGTGGGAAGATTGTCGGGAAAACTAAAGTGTGCGAAGGGGTTGTGCCAGCCTCTGCCAACCATACCCCTCAGGTGTTGGAGGCGAGGCGAAGCACAACTCTGGGATCCCTCCATCGTGAGAATGGGGAGCCCTACCCAATCCAATAGGCTTCTGCCCCCCTCCCACTGGAGAGTGGCAGGATAGGGGGTGTACTAACCACCAGAAAGGGACCCATTGGTCCCTGACTTTTCCTACCTGTAACGCCCCTATATTTAGTATTTAGGAGCACCCTGAACCTTCCTTCCTCAGATCCCGATTTTTGAAAATATAAAGAACAAGAAGAAGAAAGAAGACCAGCCGTACAGCTGCTATCAAGGGGACGATACCAACTGACTTGGCCCCAGCCCTACAGGCCTGTCGACCCTCGAACCTGCTCCTGCTAAATCCCGGCATCTCCAGTGGTCAGCAACCTCGAAAACCCCAGAGGACCCTACTGCCTTGCTCATCTAAAGACTGGGACTCCCACGAGCAGTGGTTCTGCTCAAACAGCAACAACCCCTGGTACCAGCCAGGAACCGTGAATCCACACTCTGCACCCGCCAAGCCCGGCCTGTGCCTGAGTGAACAAAGACCACGAGGACGTCCCCCCGGCAACTGTGACCAAGAATCCAGCACCCAAGGACCCTCCTCGACGCTCCTGACGATGCCTGCCGCCTCACAACCAGGGACCGCTCCAACCGCTACCAGCAGAGGGTAAGATTTCCCGACACCAAAAGACACCCCTGCACCCGGTGCCCCACTGCCCCCTGTGCCCAACTCCTGGGTGTCTACCCAACCTACAGCTTCCCAACTTACCCCTTGAAGTGGTAGTCGCACCTGACGAATCTCCACCCCCGAGCTTGCAGCCTTCGTTCGTCTTGCAGCTTTCCCATTGAAAACCATTGGGCGCCAGACGGCCCAAAAGCACCCTGCACCCAGCCGCCAGAGTGCCACTGGAAGTGCAGCATCTGTACTACTCTACTTCCCCACTTGCCCTGTGTAAGTGACCAGGAGCTCCGCTCCCACAGCCACGTGGCAGCCACCAACAAAAGGCCCACCACCTGACATAGGCTAACTGAACCTGGGAGACCCCTGAGTCTATCCCCAGAACCTTAACTCTGCAAGTAGAGTACCTACCTGAAAGCCGTTAACATACCTTTTCTCCATAGGGTAACATTGACTGATTTTCACTTGGAAATTCTTCTAAGTGTTGAGTTTTGAAACTTTGAAATATTCACTAAAAATCATCCGATCAACGAAAACGAAATTACTCACCTACTACCAGGAGAGATCCCAGTGCTGGATCTTTGTGCCCAGCACTGACCCTAAAAAGTAATTACAACTGTGATTTTTGGATAACTTGATTTTCCTCATTAGGATAACATTGCCTGGTTTTTACGAGAACTTCTTGTGGATTTTGGAAACGTTGTAATATTCCTTAAAAATCGCCTGTTTTACAAAAACAATTTCTTTCAACTGTTTAAAGGAAATGCTCCAGGGCTGCATCCTGGATCCAGCCCTGAGTAAGAAAAACATACGTATAGTAATTGATATTGCATTTACTTAAAATTCCCATTCAGCTCAATGTTATAATTGTGTTTCACTTGTGTTGCATATTGCAACAATTGTATCTATTGCTTTGAAAAGTCTATTGCTATTTGAAAGTATTCAACTGGAGCATCTCAATCTGAGAAAGTATTTTTATACCTACTTGTGGTTCTAAAATAAAACAATATATTTTTATATACAAAACAATTGGCCTAGAGTTCAGTTCTTGAGTGTGTGAGACCATTTACTGACTGTGTACAAAAAAGGCTTTACACTGTCCTCTGATACTGCCTTACTGCTTGACCAAGCTACCACTTTAGAGAGTACGGTTATATCTAACTTTAACCTCTGCCAAACCTCTGGGGACTGTGGACTCTGTGCACACTGTACCTTACTTTGGTGCAGTATATACAGAGCCACTTTCTTACAAGGAGGACTTTACACTAGAAACATTCGCTCAGCCTCAAAATACAACAAACACTCTCCTATGCTCAAAGGGATGATTAAATATGCCCCTGATGTTTTTAATGACCCTGTTAGGGCTAGGGTTCTTAATCCTAGAATTGGGAAAAAATACAAGCCAGCTCCAAGCGATACAGTTTATATTAAAGGTCAAATCCCTCTGGATTCATTGGTTTTAGCAAATGCCCGTAAACGGGCACATTCACAAACCACAGGTGACGCCCCTCGGCCAGACAAAGAATCTAAGTTACTGGACTCATCAGGGAAAAGAGTTTCGTCTCAGGCAGCAATTTTTTAGCACATTCTAATTCTCAAGCCTTACTATCAAGGTACCACAGGGCTCACTATGATGAGCTTGAAAAGCTCATTCAACACCTTCCAGACGAACATAAGACCAAAGCAAATGATCTTATACAAGAGGGAAAGTTAATTACAAATACCTCAATAAAATGTGCCCGTGATGCAGCAGATATAGCAATCTGCACTATAAATACAAGTGTGTTATTTATTTATATCATTTCTAAAGCGCTCTATCACCTGACTGCATCCTGGCGCTGGCAAACTCAAAGTGCATGGCAAAAAGACGAGCGACAGAGCAGCAAGGGCGAAACTAGCTCAGGGCAGTGCAGCACCTACGTTTTCGGAAACATCAGTGTTTTTAATCTTTTAAAAAGGAGATCACTGACCTGTCTCAATTCCAGAGGGAGCCCGTTCCACAACCTGGCCGCAGCAACCGTAAAGGTTTTGCCACCTGTTCTGACTTTCCTGAGCCTCGCGATCTTAACTAATCTAGCCGAGGCGGAATGAAGGTTTCTGGCTGGAACATACCACTCAAATTTCCTCTGCAATGAGACAGGACCCAGCCCATGCAGAGCTTTAAACACTAGACAGAGGGAATTAAACTGAATTCTCTGTCCCACCAGTAGCCAATGCAATTCTGCCAAGGCCCGGGAGGACGAAGACCTTCTAGGCCTGCCCAAAGCAAGTTTAGCTGCGGTCGACTGAATTCTGAAAAGTCTGTCCAAAAGAGACTTAGGAGATTCAAGCAAAAGGCCATTACAATAGTTCAGTCTGCTCAAAACTGTACTCTGTACAACTAATGCCCGTGCTTGAGGGGGTAGTAAGGGAAGAATTTTACGTAAGGATTTAATAATCGCAAGGCAGCTACCCACCGTACTGGTGACCTGAGCTTCCATGGTCAGCTTGTTATTAAACATAATGCCCAGGTTGCAAACCTTATGTACTGGTCTCACTGCTGTTGACATATCGCTAGGCCAGAAGTTACTTGGCAGCACTCAGGGGACCCTATCCGCAGAGCAGAAGAGCACCTCCGTCTTGCTGGCATTAAATTGTAGTGAGTTGCCCTTCAACCACTGAGCCATGTCACGCAAGCAGCAGTGGAACTCCTCAATAGAGGTGGACTGCTCTTCTCCAACGAGAAAATGAGCTGCGTGTCGTCTGCGTAAATTGTGATGTTAATCCTGTGCTCTTTTACAACTGCAATCAGAGGTTTCATATATATATATATATATATATTAAAAAGAATGGGACTGATTGCCGAGCCCTGTGGCACCCCATGTGTGATGTTAATCAGATCAGACCAATAAGGAGGAAGACACACTGCCTGCGTTCGACCCGTGAGGAAAGATTGAAACCATTGAAGAGCACAGCCCTTCACCCCCACCTTCTCCAGCCTGCTCAACAGAGTCTCATGGTTGACCGTGTCGAACGCGGCAGACCGGTCAAGCAGAATAAGAACCGCTGGCTGATCCCTGTCTGCCCGCGACCGAAGTTCATCCATCACGGTCACCAGGGCCGACTCCGTACCATGAGCAGACCGAAAGCCGAACTGAGCCTCCTCCAGCAGTTTCTGCTAATCCAGGTGATTGGAGAGCGTCCTACTGACCACTTTCTCCGTAATCTTGGCTGGAAAGGGCAGGAGAGAGATCGGCCTGTAGTTCTTGGGACATTCTGGATCCAGAGAAGCCTTTTTGAGCAGAGGGGTTACCAAAGCTTGTTTCCACTGCAACAGCACTTCACCGCTGTTGAGGGATTGATTATAAATTGACCGCAGAGTAGGAAACAATTCTGTCTCAAGTCTTCCGAATTTTGAGGTACGGGGTCTAAGGGGGAGCCAGATGAAATGCCCTGTGCTACTTTACAAAATTCTTCCAAGGTCAAAGGCGCAAACTCTGTTAAATAGTTATAATTTTTATTAGGATTATCATTTTTAATCTCTGGGTAGAAGATAGGAACATCCTTAACCTTCTTCTCCTTATCACCAATACCCACGGAGTTAATGGTTCCAAGCATCACATGCTCATTCTCCTCTCCTAACTCATCAATAATAGTTTTGATCTTAAGATGTAAAAGGTTAGCTAGATTGTTAAACAATTCCTGGGAGGTGGGTATCTGCTTTTTTGTGCATTCAGGGTTAGTAAGACTGTTAAAAATATTAAAATACTTTTAGAAGAGTTGGGAGCATTAAGGATCACATTAGAAAAAATATTCTGCCTTGACCATGTTTATCTCCTTTTTATAGCTGGAAATCTCGGATTTCCATATTTGTTTATCCAAATCTGAGTAGTCCCTTCTCCACCTCTTTTCTGCGCATTTACAATCCAATTCCATGGTTTTTTAGGTTTTCATTTAACCATGGTGCCGATGGTCTACCTCTTGTTCTATGATTTTTTAACTGTACCAATGCGTCTAGGTCTGATGTAATCTTTGCGCAGAGAGAAGTATAATTTTCGCCTACCGGCTTAGTTACAGAAAAGCAATCATCTACCGCAAACAGAGGGGCTAAACCTCGCTTGCGAAAGAGCCCCTTCCAGTCTCTACCAACATAATTTTTCCTGACCCCAGTTACTCGGTGATTCTTTTTAGCCATGTCCACTACAAATTTAATTAAAAAATGGTCTGACCAGACCAAAGGCAAGAATTCCGTAATAGTAAGAGGATACTCTTCAGAGAAAATCAAATCAAGTACATGGCCTCCCTTGTGGGTTGCTTCTTCCACCTGCTGAAAAAGGCCAAGACCTTCACACGAATGAAGAACATTAAGATACCCTGAATCAAGGGAACCATTCAACCACAAATTAAAATCTCCCAGTATAACCAATCTCTGATGTACGGCGGCCAGGTTAGTAAAGGTCTCCAGTAATAGCTGCTGTTGAAGCACCGTAAAGTCCCCAGGGGGCCTATAACAAATAATCCCTGTTAAAACATAAGCGTGGACATTTTTAATGGCAAAGCCTAAAAGTTTGATTCCCTCGATCTCATCAATATCAATAGTGACCAGATCCCAGGAGTCTTTGTAGATCACCCCAAACCCCCCATCCCACTCAGTCTGGGTTGGTGACAGAATTTATAGCCGGGCGGACAAGCCACACCAGAGTCAACATCACAGTCCGGGCGAGTCCAGGTTTCCGTCATGAACAGGACCTCCAAACCATGATGCTCCAGCAGCAATTGAGTTTCTACACAGTGTGTAGGCGAAGATCTTACATTCAAAAGTCCACAGGACAGCATGTTTTACTCACAAAATCTGAGATCGGTAAAGCTGTTTCTGCAAATATAATACTACCCGTACCTTTACCCCGGTCCCCTATGTTGCGTAGCTCATCACCAGTATACCTTATGGTGCACCCACCTGCCACAACACCGGAATTTCCAATAAGGGGGGGGCAGCGTGGCTGGCGCTGAGCGCGTCCTTGGCGTCCTTACGCAGTCATGCATGGCTGCGCATATTTGGGTGTCGTTCTAATACCCGCAACTCCCCCACCACAAAACTGACTTCCCTCCACTTCCCCCGACCATTCCACTCCAGTCGGGGGAAGACTATCGCAGTTCCTACCAGTGTGGAATTCCATCACCACTGAAAGGTGGGTAAGACAAATTATCCAGTATGGTGGTTCCTGCCGGGAACTTATTACTACTCCCCCAACATACTGCCCAGACAGCGTCCCATGTCCCTGGAACATCTGACACTTCTCAAACAGGAGGTTCTCTCCATGTTTCAAAAGCACGCAATAGAACCAGTTCCCCTAGAGCATCAGGTGACAGGGGTGTACTCACTGTACTTTCCAATCCCCAAAAAGGGACTGTACTCTCAGACCAATACTGGACCTCAGACCCCTCAATGTTTACAGTCAGTCGGATCACTTTCACATAATCACTCTTCAGCAAGTCCTTCCATTGCTTCTACAAGGAGACTTCCTTGCCACATTGGATCTCAAGGATGCCTACTTCCATATTCCCATACACCCTGCTCACTGGAAATATCTTAGGTTCACAGTAGACGGCCAACACGATCAGTTCAAGGTCCTTCCATTGGGGGTAACAACAACACTCGGGGGTCTTCATAAAGTGACTGGCAGTAGTAGCTGCACACTTACGTAGACAAAGCATTCACGTGTTTCCGTACCTGGATGAATGACTGATAAAAGCCAAGTCACAGTCAGTGTGTACAGCACACCTACCAAACAATTCAGGTGCTATATAGTTTGGGGTTCACAATAAACCACACCAAGTCCCATATACAGCCCTCCTATCTACATCAGTATCTAGGGGCCACAATAAACACTTCCAAACTCTGGCATACCTCAATCCAGCCAGGATAGCCAGTATACAAACCCTCATCACAAGGTTTCAACCCCAACACTCCCTTCCAGCTCAAGTGTTTATGCAGCTGATAGGGATGATGGCCTCTTGCATTTTCATTGTCCCTCATGCATGGCTTCAAATGCGCCCTTTACAAGAATGCGGAGCACTTCAGTGGACCAGACTCCAGGTCAACTTACAGATCTGGGGTTGGTGAACAGCCGCACGCATCGCTTTCAGCAGTGGTGGAACACACAAAACCTTTCCGAAGGGAGGCCGTTCCTAGAGCCAGTTCCACATATAGTGCTACTATCGGACGCATCCCTCACCGACAGGGGAGCCCATCTCCTAAACCATACAGTCCAGGACAGGTGGACCACTCAACAGAAAGTGCTCCACATCAATCCTCTAGAATTACTAGAAATATTTCTAGCGCTGAAATAATTCCAACCACTTCTCCTCAACAAGACTGTCCTAGTCGGGACGGACAACATGACAGCAATGTATTACATACAGAAACAAGGAGGAATACACTCGGATATTTCCTAGCAGAACATATTCCAGGAGTACACTATCAGATTGTCGATCTGCTCAGTCGTCAGACACAGCAGATTCACGAATGGGAACTTCATCCACAGGTTCTTCAACCATTTTTCCAAATGTGGGGCCACCCAGACATAGATCTGTTTGCCACACAGGAACACGCAAAATGCCCAACCTTCGCCGCCAGGTTTTCACACCCGTCATCCAAGGGCAATGCGATATGGATGAAGGGGTCAGGCAGAATTGTGTACGCTTTTCCGCCACTCCCACTCATTCTGCTAGTAATACACAAGCTTTGGCAAGAGTCTCTCAAGAGGATCCTAGTTGCTCCCACATGGGCACGGCAACCATGGTTTGCCACACTTCTCGAACTTCTCTGTGGTTCCACACCAAAAAGTGCATCTTTCCCTGAAGCTACTAACGCAGAACCATGGAGAGATAAGACACCCTGATCCAGGTCAGCTGAATCTGGCGATCTGGCTCCTGAAGTCCTAGAGTTTGGTTACCTTAACCTTCCATCAGACTGTATGAACATCATCAAAGAAGCCAGATGCCCTTCTACTAGAGCCTGTTATGCAGCAAAACGGAAAAGATTTGTCACTTACTGCAATAATAATAAAACCGATCCACTGGATGCTTCAATCCAGAACATCATTTGCTATTTGCTGCATTTACAAAGATGTAATCTGGCATGTTCATCCATAAGATTACATCTAGTTGCTCTTGATGCCTACTTACAAAACAGACAACACCTGTTGCTGTTTAGAGTACCTGCAATCAAAGCCTTTATGGAAGGCCATAAAAGAATAATTCCTCCCAGACTGCCACTCTCGCCGGTGAGGAATCTAAACATTGTCCTTACCAGGCTCATGGGTCCCCCATTTGAACCTCTACACAAATGTGAACTGCAGTTCCTTACATGGAAAGTAGCTTTCCTAGTTGCAATCACCTCTCTCAGGAGAGTAAGTGAGATCCAGGCTTTAACCATAAAAGAACCATTCTTACAAATACATTGCAACAAGGTGGTTCTCAGAACGAATCCAAAATTCCTTCCCAAAGTAATCTCTGCTTTTCATCTTAACCATCATCTTTTTCCAAAACCCGGACTCTGTAGCAGAGAGAGCTCTTCACACACTTGACTAAGCCCTTTAGAAAGACAAAACAATTGTGTAGCTTTCTCACCACCTCATAAAGGACACCCTATCTCCAAAGCTGGGATTGCTAGGTGGATAGTCAAATGCATTCAGATATACTACCCAAAGGCTAAACACACATTAACATTCCCCCTAGAGTGCATTCAACACGCAAACTAGGGGCTTCCATGGCATTCTTAGGGAACATTCCCTTAGATAACATCTGTAAGGCAGCAACATAGTCTGCAACAAACACACCTTCACCAAACACTATTGTGTTGACATGCAGGCAAAGCAACAGGCTTCTATAGGCCAAGCTGTTCTTAAGACACTTTTTCAATCCACTGCAACGGATACAGGTGGCCACCGCTATGGGAGACACTGCTGTACAGTCTATGCAGTAGTATGAATTCTGCAGCTCATATGCCTCGAACGGAAAATGCTACTTACCAATAGGCATCTGTTCTTGCCATGTAGAGCTGCAGAGATTCATACGCCCATCCGCCTCCCCGAAACCTGTATCTGTTCCAGTATTATCTTAATTAGATACATTCACATGGACATTTCTTATGTTTCTTACTAACTCCATCATTTCCCTTCATGGTGAAAAACAATCTGAGGATCGAGTCAATGCCCATTTGCAATATCACCCAAGGGAGGAGTCCTCTATCTCGTGACTACAAAAGACTTCTTCCAAGACAACAACAAGGTGCAAGCATCCGAGCCCAACACCAGATGGCGATCTTTGCAGTAGTATGAATCTCTGCAGCTCTACATGCCAAGAACAGATGCATACTGGTAAGTAGCATTTTCCTATCAACTTATGCTAAATAGTTAAAATTGTCAATATATAGAGAACAGTACTAAACAATCATGTATCCATGAAAAAACAGTGCAGTTGATCTACACAAGTAATCAGATCATTTGTTTCATTGCACGTTATGTACAGGAAGGGAGATCCAGATAAACTATTACCACTAGAAAGGCTGGTGGTAGATGGAAGCTACGCGCGTTTTGGCTGAGGTGCCTTAATCAGGGGACCGTCTCAACTTTCTCTATTTTTATATCAGCAGGATGCTGATAGAGATATAGCCATAAGTTTACTGTCTTAATAGTTTGTTGGATGTTCCTGATTTGGTGAACCTGTGTCATATAAAAGATCCAAGTCTTCTATTAAACTATGTGTTTTTTAACTTCTGTACGCTGTTCTGAAAACACTGTGAAGTGTCTAGTGTTTTTTTATTTTTTATTTATTCAGTTTAATAAATCTCTTAAGTGTGTACTGAAATTATGTGGTATATAGTTCCCTCGATCTTCAATGTTCGCTCCTAATTATGCCATGCTATATATATGTCTGCATCTCACGGTAACTGAACAAAGGAGCTTCATTAAACTGAATAAATATATAAAAATTAAAAAACTAAGACCTCTGAATACTAGACACTTCACAGTGTTTTCAGAACAGCGTACAGAAGTCAAAAAAAGACCCGGTTTCATAGAAGACTTGGATCTTTTATATGACACAGGTTCAACAAAATCGGGTACATCCAACGAATTACTAAGACAGGAAACTTATGGCTATATCTCTATCAGCTCCCTGCTGATATAGACATAGAGAAAGTTGAGACGGTCCCCTGAAGGCACATCAGCCGAAACGCGCACATCTTCCATCTACCGCCACCCTTCCCATTGGTTATGGTTTATCTTGATCTCTCTTCTTGTACATAACGTGCAATGAAACAAATGATCTGATTACTTGTGTAGATCAGTTGCACTGTTTTTTCATGGATACATGATTATGTTGTTCTGTTGATGAATTGACAATTTTAACTATTTAGCATAAGTTGAAAATAATGTTTTGATATTTAGATACAACAAATAAAATAACTTAAAACTAAAATAAAAGGTTTTTGATGATGAATAATTCAACAATGCATAATGTCATATGTATCATTTTTATGTTGTCCTGAAATTTGTAATTTCTGATTACTGTACACTTGCTTCTAGCTTCTTGTTCGAGGCATGTGGGCTGCTGAATTCATATCTGTGCATAGTCCGCCACCTAGTGTTGGGTCCGGATGATTGCACATTGTTGTCCTGGAAGAGTCTTCGAAGTATCACGAGATAGGTGGCTCCTCCCCTGGACTACAGTGCGCATGGGCATCGCCTCCATCCCCAGATTGTTTTTTTCCGCCATAGGGTTCGGATGTGTTTTCGGTTCCCTCCATCGGAACCGATAGTTGTTCGACTTTTACTTGAGACCAAAAGGTCTTTAGGCTGGGCGTCGGTATAGTTGCGTTCGGTTTTTTCTTACTGACTCTCAGCTCCGATCTCCTACTGCCCTTCCACGTGCTTCGACGCGGACGGGCCTTCACTACAACCTTTGCTATGGAGCGGACTCCATTCAAGAAGTGTCCGCTGTGTCACTCAAAATATTCGCACCTCGACGTGCACCCCGTGTGCAATACATGCTTGTCACCGGATCACCGTGAAGACACCTGCATGGCGTGTTCAAAGTTTAGGAGTAAGAAAACTTTGAAGATTCGCCGAGCTAATCGACTCCAGGCTCAGTTGTCGGCTTCGGCGCCCCCACCTGATGACATCTTTCAGGAATCTGTCGAGGAAGAGGACGACGTACAAGGGTCGGACTCTGGCCCCGCGTCCGAGGAAGAAACCTACGACGCGGATGAGGGGGCCTACGACGAACTCTCCGGTGAGGTAGGGGACGACGAACTGATTTGTGCCACGATGGGAGATAGCTCAGAGGAAGAGCATCCCCAACCAGACTCCGGGGTTACTCCCCGTCATACGGCCCAGGTCGAGGGATCGCCTTCGGGCCTTACCCAAGATCTAACTCTAAGTCCTACGTCCCCGCCTACGGGCCCGGTCACGGACATTTGTAACAAGAAAACGAAAGTGAAGCCAACTGGTCTCGCACCCTCGGATGCGAAACCGAAACCGAAAGTGGCGTTGGTGAAGACGGTTTTGGAGGCGTCAACTTCCACAAAACCCAAAATGGCTGACTTGAAGAGCCACGCCAAAATGGCCGACCACAAGAGCCGCGCCAAAATGGCCGACCCGAAGCCCTCTGGGTCGGCGCCGAAGGTGAAGGCACCCGACGCGGCTGCGTCGGCACCGAAAGGGGTCGCGGACCCGAAGACGGCTTCGAAGAAGCGTCACGCCGACGGTGCGCCAGGCCATGGAGCGTCGGCACCGAAGAAGAGACCTACCGGCGACCGGGCTCTCGGAGGCGAAGAGTCGCTCGAGACAGTTCAGCCCTCGGCATCCCTTACAAAGAAGGTGGGAGAATCCTTAAAGCGGATCCAACAGTCCACTGTGGTTCCCAGCCAGGACACTGTAGTGCCTAGGCCCACGCCGAAGCCTGCCAAGGACCAAACGCCCATTCGTTTTACCCTTCCTCCCAAGTCGGCGCCGAAGGCCTTCGCGCCTAAGCAGAGCGGACACTCAGGAAGTATTGACGCCGAAGGCTGCCTTGGTGGTGTCGAAGCTTCGGCTCCAGCCGCTTGCGGTGGAGGAACGTCGTGAGGTGATCATCGACGCCAACACCGGAAAATTGTCGCTCCTCAAACGAAAGATTACGTCGGAGCCGGCCTTGGAACCTTTTAGGATTCCACTCAAGAACAAAAAGTACTCTGCGGACTCTTCGGCTCTGATGGAACCTCTGTCTCCACAAGCCCTGGAACACTCGCCGGCCCATTCCCCCGTGCCTGATGTGGACGAGGAAGAGGCCGAGTACGACTATCCTGCGTACTCGGATCCGGAAGAGGAGCAGGTGCCCTGGACAGCAGGAGGCGACACAGACGACCCGCAGTCGGGGCAGGACACTCAACTTTTCGCCGCAAAGACGTCCCCGACGGAGGACTCGGCGGCATTCAATGCATTAATAGAGAGAGCTGCAGCGAACCATGACGTCGAACTGCACTCAGACCCCGTGGATGCGGACTTCTTAGTCGACACCTTCTCGGTAGCCGAAAAACAAGTCAAGACACTACCGATGCTTAAAGGGGTGCTGAAGCATGCACAGGAGGTGTTCAAGGAGCCCACCCGGGCGCGGGTGGTCAATCCTCGCATCGACAGGAAGTATAAAGCGGCGCCCACGGATCCCACCTATATTAAGGGACACTTGCCATTGGACTCCCTGGTGGTGTCCAACGCTCGGAAGAGGGCGAATTCGCAGACTACTGGTGATGCTCCTCCCCCAGACAAAGAGTCCAAGATCTTTGAGGCATCAGGCAAACGCATTGCTGCGCAGGCAGCGAACATCTGGAGGATCTCTAACACTCAAGCCCTGCTTGCACGTTATGATAGGGCCCATTATGACACATTAGAGGCCATACTACAACACTTGCCTGACCAATACAAAGAGGCGGGGGAGATGCTCATTCAGGAGGGCAAACTCATTACAAATGCATCCATCAAATGTGCCCTAGATGTAGCAGACACTGCCTCCAGGGCTATCAATACAAGCGTGTTACTTAGACGCCATGCCTGGCTTCGCATTTCGGGGTTCAAACCCGACATACAAACCACACTACTGGGTCAGACAGTGAATCCTGACCATCTGTTCGGCCCTGAGGTGGATGCCTCCCTAGAAAAGATGAAAAAAGATACCGAAACTGCCAAGTCTATGGGGGCTTTGCAAAGTCAGCAGTTTCGGGGTGGTTCCTTTCGCCGCTCCAATTCAAGAGGCACCTCCAGAGGCCAGGCATCCCAGTCCACGCAATACCACAAGGGTAACACCCAGTCCTCGTATAACAACAACAAGGGCAGGGGTGGCTACAGAGGCAATAATATCAAAGGCAGGGGACGTGGAAACAATGCCTCCAGGTCCACCTCCTCCAACAAGCAGTGACGTCTTGTCACTTCCCCCCGATCACACGACACCTGTCGGGGGGAGACTCCAGCAGTTCCTGCCGGCGTGGAGGTCCATCACCACGGACAGGTGGGTGAGGTCTCTTATCCAGTACGGGTACTGTCTAGAACTTACGTCCATTCCACCGGACATACCGCCAAGAAGCCGTGCTATGTCCGACGAGCACTTGACCTTGTTGCAGCAAGAAGTACTGGTCATGCTGCAAAAAGGGGCGATAGAGCTCGTTCCATTGCAAGAACGGGGAACAGGGGTATACTCACTGTATTTTCTGATCCCCAAAAAGGACGGATCGCTCAGGCCGATCCTGGACCTCAGGCCCCTGAACTGGTACATCAACTCGGAGCACTTCCATATGCTCACATTGCAGCAAGTGCTTCCCCTGCTTCAACAGGGGGACTTCCTAGCAACGCTGGATCTGAAGGATGCCTATTTTCATATTCCCCTGCATCCTTCCCACAGAAAGTATCTCAGGTTCAAGATCTTAGACCAGCATTACCAGTTCAGGGTCCTGCCGTTCGGGGTCACCACGGCACCGAGAGTTTTGACCAAATGCCTAGCGACTGTGGCGGCGCATCTCCGTCGCCAGCACGTCCATGTCTTTCCATACCTAGACGACTGGCTTATTCAGGCAAAGACGGAACAGCAGTGCGTAGACCACGTGTCACGCACCATTCACCTCCTGCACGATCTGGGATTCTCTCTGAACTACCCAAAGTCCCATCTCCAGCCCGCCCACGTGCGACAGTATCTGGGCGCGACAATCGACACTCTGGCAGCCACTGCGCAGCCGAGTCCAGTGAGAATCGCCAGTATCCAGGCGCTGATCCAACGATTCAGACCCCAACACTCGCTTCCGGCGAGGGTGTTCATGCAGTTGATAGGCATGATGGCCTCCTGCATCTCCATTGTCCCGCACGCGAGACTACATATGCGTCCGCTTCAGGAGTGCCTAGCACGTCAGTGGACTCAGGCTCATGGGCAACTGTCAGACCTAGTGTTGGTGAGCGGTCGGGCGTACAACTCTCTGCATTGGTGGAATCCACAAAACCTTTGCAAGGGCCGACCATTCCAAGAGCCTGTCCCACAGATCATCCTGACAACGGACGCCTCTCTCCAGGGATGGGGAGCGCATGTACTCCATTACACGGTGCAGGGACTATGGACACTTCAGCAAAGGAAGATGCACATCAATGTGTTGGAACTGATGGCAATCTTCATGGCCTTAAAGGCGTTCAAGGTACATCTGTGCAACAAGGTCGTGTTGATCCGGACGGACAACATGACGGCCATGTACTACATCCAGAAGCAGGGAGGAACACACTCTCCACAGCTGTCTCATCTGGCTCAGAGCATGTGGAAGTGGGCCATTCAGAGGAACATCTTCCTCATGGCAGAACATCTCCCAGGCAAGGACAACCAAATGGCGGATCTGCTCAGCAGACACAGCCATCAGATGCACGAGTGGGAGTTACATCCATCAGTACTCCAACCGTACTTCCAAAGGTGGGGTCATCCAGAGATCGACCTGTTCGCCACAAAGGAGAACGCAAAATGCCAAAGCTTCGCCGCCAGGTTCCCACACCCCCAATCACAGGGCAATGCGATGTGGATGAACTGGTCAGGCAGATTTGCGTACGCTTTTCCCCCAGCACCTCTGATACCGCTGGTGGCACGCAAGCTCAGGCAGCACTCGATGACTCTCATCCTGGTTGCTCCAACGTGGGCTCGCCAACCATGGTACACCACGTTTCTGGAACTCTCCGTGGTACCGCATCAAAGGCTTCATCTCACTCCCAGCCTTCTGACGCAGAGCCATGGCGACATTCAGCACCCAGATCCGCAACAGCTCAACCTGGCGATCTGGCTCCTGAAGTCCTAGAGTTTGGCTACCTCAATCTTCCTCCCGATTGCATGGACATCATTCGGGAGGCGAGAAAGCCCACTACTAGAGCTTGTTATGCGGCTAAATGGAAGAGGTTTGTCGTCTACTGCGTGGAGCACAGCATTGACCCGCTAGACGCTTCCATTCAAAACATCATATGTTACCTCTTTCACCTGTATCGGTGTAATCTAGCTTACTCTTCCATCCGCATTCACCTGTCGGCTATGGCAGCATACCTCCAAAATAGGCAACACCTGTCACTCTTTAAGGTCCCTGCTATCAAGGCTTTTCTGGAGGGACTCAAAAGAGTCATTCCACCAAGGACTCCACCAGCTCCGGAATGGAACCTCAATGTGGTTCTTACAAGGCTGATGGGTCCTCCCTTTGAGCCACTACACTCTTGCGAGCTACAGTTTTTGACCTGGAAGGTGGCGTTCTTGGTAGCAATCACATCGCTACGGAGGGTTAGCGAACTGCAGGCGCTCACCATCCAAGAACCTTTCTTCCAGGTACATGCCAACAGGGTGGTGCTCCGCACTAACCCTAAGTTCTTACCCAAAGTGGTCTCGCAGTTTCACATAAACCAAACAATTGAATTGCCGGTGTTCTTCCAAAACCCAGAGACGCTGGCGGAGCGGATGCTCCACACCCTTGATGTGAAGAGGGCCTTGATGTATTATGTGGACAGGACAAAAGATTTCCGCAAAACCAAACAACTTTTTGTTGCTTTTGCCACACAACACAAGGGAAATGCAATCTCCAAAACAGGAATAGCTAGATGGATAGTAAAGTGCATTCAGATCTGCTACGCTAAAGCTAAGCGCACCCTCACTATCCCACCGAGGGCCCACTCCACTAGGAAGTTGGGGGCCTCTATGGCGTTCTTAGGTAACATTCCCTTAGAAGACATCTGTAGAGCAGCCACATGGTCTACCACTCATACTTTCACTAAGCACTACTGTGTAGACGTGCATTCAAAACAACAGGCAGCTGTTGGTCAGGCTGTTCTAAAAACGCTTTTTCAGACTGCTGCAGCTGGTACGGGCGGCCGCCGCTAATGGAGGGACTGCTATGTATTCTATGCACAGATATGAATTCAGCAGCCCACATGCCTCGAACTGCAAATGCTACTTACCAGTATGCATCTGTTCTTGGCATGTAGGGCTGCTGACATTCATATCGCCCACCCTCCTCCCCGGCGCCTGTAGCAGCTGCAGTATGTATTCATATACACACATATGCTCATAGCATGGTCATCACTCACTTCTTCACTCCATCTCTGCCTATGGCTAAAAACAATCTGGGGATGGAGGCGATGCCCATGCGCACTGTAGTCCAGGGGAGGAGCCACCTATCTCGTGATACTTCGAAGACTCTTCCAGGACAACAATGTGCAATCATCCGGACCCAACACTAGGTGGCGGACTATGCACAGATATGAATGTCAGCAGCCCTACATGCCAAGAACAGATGCATACTGGTAAGTAGCATTTGCATTCTCCTTTTAATGTCCATTTCCCTACAGCTAGCAAGTTTATTTTTGCATGTAGGGGGCCCCCATTCTCTCAAACTACAATTCAAAATTTCATCCACCCAAGGTTTTTCATCAGAGAGGGTGGGTGGATTATCTAGGTGATGCTCTATTATTGTGCCATATTTCTCATAAATGTCCAGGCCATCTAAGTTTGGGGATGTCTTTTGTCAGTTCTTGCTGTCACAGAGGGTAATCCTCTGTGTCCATAGTTTGCCTCTTGTTTATTAATTCCAACACATTGGACATCCTCATCTTGGCCAAGGCTTGTTCGGTTCTCAGAACTAGTCCTTCTCTCCCACATCTAGTTTCTAAAGTCCATACCGTCCAGTTCACCTCCCTGTTTCAAGAGCATTTAATTGTAATTTATGCTTAGAATAGCCCCCTTTCTATTCTAAAGGTTTTGGCGGAATAGAACCTGTGCCAGGAAGTAATTATTCAAGTCTTGTAAGCATGATCTCATTCATCAACTGAGGGAACATTACAAAATCTGAATTTTTCCAGTCATCAGTTCTACTGGAAAATAAAGATTTCCTTCAAAATGTGTGATCCATATGGGTGCAGTCTGTTTTCAGGAGCAGCCTAAGAACTAAGGTGTTCAACTGCCTCCAAGTCTTAATGCTCATTCCACCAGAGATGAAGACTGTGTCAATCGATTTCTAAAGGTGTGCCTAATGCCACGACAGCCTTTTGGTATGCACGTACCTTTTCTAAGTACTAAGTTCTGGATGCATATTTCCATAAACCTGCTGCCTTTGATAAATACTTTTTCCATTGCTTGTATACCCTAGCATGTGCTCTTTCCTGCATTTTTAGGCTGTAGAATTAGGTTACCATCCAGTTGTAAAGGTGGTAGTGCAAGAGTGATAGAGTAAGTGTTGAAGACATTCATGCTGTTCCTCAAATACAGCACCCAGTGCACCATGCTTCACCCATTCATGGCAGAAGAAACCAGAGCTCTGCCTTGGGCATATATGTATTTGGAGCCAGTGCGAGGAGTGGGACGCTCCAAAACATAGTGAACGAATAATTTTTGAAACTCATTTTCCCATCCTGTCTGAAGTGCAAGCAATTCCCAAAAAGTTGAGAAAGAAACCCAACAGTCAAAGAATTAAGTATTTGACTCATTATAGTAATTTTACTTAATTTTTCATTTTACGTTTATTGACAATTGTTTTTACAGTTCTATCCCATCTTTGATAATTTGCTATTTCCCATAATAGGCTGACATAGATTTTAGTCACTGATAGTTAAATCGCTGAAGCTACATCCTTGTTTCCGTCCTCACTCTATTGCAATTCTCAGTCTTGTACGACATTGTCGTAGCTGGAACCATCTGATCTCATTTTGAAAATCTCAAAGGTGATTGCATCAGTGAAATAGATAAATCATTTGGTAGAAAACATAGAAAAAGTTCTATATCCCTAGGGACGTTAAGTCAAAAACTCTAAAAGAAGGTTTGGAAAGCTTTCCAAGTACTTCAGAATCTTGCCACCAGTAGCTGGAAAAGGAAGTTGAGCAACTGGCACTGACAGGGCATGGTGGAATACTTGAGGGTTCAGATTCCCTAAAATCTCCAATTTCAGTTTTCTACCCCTTATATGACTGAAGCATATGTGTATATATGGTCTTAACTGGTGCTCATGTAAACAGCTCTGATACCCGATACCTTTGGGTCAAGTTTGCTCTGTATAAAACTTTGGAGGGGGGGGGCCTTTACTTTGATTTCCTTTTTAGAAAATGTTATTTTTTATGTCGTCTTATTTGTCTATTTTAGTTTAAAATTCTTTTTTTTTTTAAACCATGAATTGCTTTCGCCAATCTAGATTTTTAATAGGCTACTGAATTGCTTTTACTTGAGATGCTTTAGATTTTCATATGGAAAGGGGAGAAATTAATTATTTGATCAAAGTGCTGTAGGGTCCTGCTCATGGGCGGGACAGTTCAGTGCTCATGATGGAGAATGGAGATTTGTTTGAAGGAGAACTAAGATTGCAGGAAAGCAACTGTGAATTTCCTTTAACTGCAAAAACCAAGTGACTGAACATTGACACTGTAATGAGACATTTAATAATAAAAAATAAAAGTAGTGAAACTTAACCCACGTCCATTTCACCCAGCTGTATCCGGACATCTCCAGTATGTCAGATTTTAACTGATCAGCATTACATTCTCTTTCGCACGGAGCTGCTATTTATCTCTCCTACCCAATCTTATTTTCCTTTCCTTTGTTGATAATGCAGGTTTCTGTTGCAATATCTGCCTTGTGTATCTCACTGCAGCATGTCTGATTTGCAGGTATAAGATTTTTTTAATGATATTCCAGATTTTGTCAATTTATTACCTAGCTACCTTCGTACTATGCGTGTTCTGACTTTAGCATATCACTTTTTTGGAGGTAAATGTGCTTCCTTCCCGTTGATTGATTTGTATGATTGTCCTCGGAAATTTGCGTGTCAACACATCTGTGTAGTGGTTCTAGTACTACAATAGCATCACAAGAAATTACTGAGCTGTCTGACTGTGATCTGTCAGGTTTACCAGTGACGTACACTGATGGAGCTGGTTTGTAGTTAAAGTCCTGGAAGAGTGTGCGATTCTGTTTGTTTTAAGATGTATTATAAAAGGTGTGCAAAGACCTATGCATAATTATCTAGGTCCTGATAGATTGTCCTAAATTTCCAGTTTGCCTTTATTGGGGAATATTTTTCATGCTTATTTAACTGGAACCATTCCTTTTGCAAAAACCTTCGGGCAAGTAACACAATGTTGAATGTTGCTTTATATGCTCTTTCCTACAGACCATCAGCCGTGCATTCATGAATGGCAGTGCCCTGGAACATGTCGTGCAGTTTGGTTTGGATTATCCAGAAGGCATGGCAGTAGATTGGCTAGGAAAGAACCTCTACTGGGCAGATACTGGAACAAATCGCATTGAAGTTTCCAAACTGGACGGTCAGCACCGGCAGGTTCTTGTGTGGAAAGATCTGGACAGCCCTCGAGCCTTAGCCCTGGATCCGGCTGATGGGTGAGAACTTGGAGTTATTTGATAACCAATTTGTTGAACGCAGACCAAAATATTCTGTTCGAGGCATATGAGCTGCAGATTACACACTATGCATAGATGGCCACCTAGTGTTGGGCCTGGATGTTTGCAGTTTGTTTGGTTGTAGAAAAGTCTTTGGAAGTCACAGGATAGGTGACTCCTCCTTTGGATGATACTGCGCATGCGCATCGGCTCCATCCCCATATTGTTTTTTCCCACCACTGGGCTCGGATGTGTTTCCAGCGCTCCGTGTTTGAACCGATTTCCTTCGGTGCGCAATCCTCACCAACTTACAGAAATTAAGTTTCGAACGCTTTTCCAGTCTACGCTACCCTTCAACACCGAAAACTTCAATTCCAGTCGTCTACGGCCTTCGGGCTTAACTAGGCCTCGACTCCAGCTCATGGAAAGGAGGACGCCTTTTCAAAAGTGTCCTCAATGTGGGTCGAAGTTTCTCCACACCGACCTTCATGAAGTGTGTAACCTTTGCCTCTTCCCGGAGCAAGAGGCCAAAGACTGTTCCGCTTGTGCCTCTTTCCGCTCCAAGAAGACTATCCAGGACCAAAGAGCGAGGCGAACAATGGCTCGATCTTCAGCTTTGATTCCGGACGACATCTTCGAGGAAGGCGTCAACGTTCCAGAACAACACGACGTTGCCAGCAATTCCGAGGCGGAAGACTCCGAAGTCGAGGACATCACTCCAGCACAGCGGGTCGTAAGACCGTCGACCCCGACCCTTCCTCGACACACCCAAAGAAGGCCCCGGTCACGCCCTCGAGCGCACACCGACACACTGCTTCTACTGCCCCACCTTCGGGCTCGGCTAAGAAGCTAATGAAGCCTTCAGGCGACTCTGGCTCGAGTCGGCCTTCGCACGGTGCCGGCGCACACTTCCCGGCACCAAAAGGCAACTTTACCGGCCACGCCGACATCCGAACCATCGGCGCCGAAACATACCACTACTCCTTTGGCACCGAAACCCAGGTCGGAACCAAGCAAACCCGCTTCGGATTCCAAAAAAACACCGGAACCGAAAAAAACAATGGCTCCAAAAAACATACCGGAGCGGAAAAAACCCTCTGAACCGAAAAAAGCTTCGTAGCCGAAAAAGACTCCTGCTTCTCCGGTTAAAGACATTGCCAAAAAACCAAAACAAACCGATTCAGTGCCAAAACTTTCATTCGCACCAAAGGACCGGCCTCCTGCAGAGGACTTACTTTATCCAGACCCTGCTCAAAAGACTCTAGCTAAAGATCCAATCACTGGACAGCTGATTTTGACTTCAAAAAAGCGACCACTGGACACACCAGCTCGAGCTCCGCATTCAAAGAAGGACATGGCTACCTCTCCCTTAAGACTGCCTTCCCCTTCTCTTTCACCTGTACCATCACCACATCCTCCCATACCCCAACATTCCCCAGCATCATCTATCATACCAGACGATGACAACAGGGATGATATCTCTGATGACATGGGGGTAACATGCCTGATCCAGCTACTCCTACAGGATCACCTGACCCGTTGGATGATTAGAACACCCCAGATGTCCCAAATGTCCCTCAGGATGACATATACCCCTCAAGGCCTTCCCCACCAGAAGACACTATGGGTTTCAATCAATTAATTCACAGGGCTGTGCAATATCATGGGGTAGACATGCATACAGACCCTGTAGATGAAGACTTCTTAATGGATACCTTTGATAGTGCACAAAGGTCCTCATCCATTTTACCAATGTTTGAAGGAGTGATTAAGCTTGCTCCTGATGTCTTCAAAGACCCAGTCAGAACTCGGGTCATTAACCCTCGCATAGAGAAAAAATGTAAAGCTGCCCCCTCAGACCCAGCATACATTAAAGGTCCTGTACCACTAGACTCACTTGTAGTTTCCAATGCACGCAAGAGAGCAAATTCACAAACATCAGGTGAATCTCCAGCACCAGATAAAGAGTCTAAGCTACTTGACGCATCAGGGAAAAGAACAGCGTCTCAAGCAGCAAACATGTGGCGTATCGCCAATACACAGGCATTATTAGCCAGATATGACAGGGCACATTATGACTAATTAAAATCATTAATGAGGCACCTCCCTGATAATTACAAGGATAGAGCAAATTAACTTATCCAATAGGGGAAAAACATTACAAACACCTCTATTCGGGGTGACTAGATGCAGCAGATACTGCCTCTAGGGCAGTTAACACCAGCGTCCTATTACGTAGACATGCCTGGCTATACATATCAGGGTACAAAGTGCCATTCTTAATCAACCCTTTTGATGAGCAACACCTATTCGGACCTAACGTAGATGTATCACCTGAAAAAATGAAAAAGGATACAGATAGCGCCAAATCTATGGGAGCCCTGCAGTCGCATGCTCCCAGATGTTCATTTTGTCACTCATCCTATAGAGGTGCCACCAGGGGATTCTTTGGACACAGCTTCTACCTCGTACAAAGCCCCTACACAGTCCACTTACAGCAAGGGCTACCAAAGGGGTGGTTACAGGGGTAACAATAACAAAGGCAGAGGTAAAAAAACCAACTCCCGCTCTGCCTCTAACCCTGCCCAATGACTCCCTTCCCCTTCCCCTTGTCCCATTCCACTCCTGTCGGGTGAAACTTCAACAATATCTGCAAGCCTGGGAAAACATCACATCAGACAGGTGAGTGCTCCAAATAATTCAGATAGGTTACTGTCTAGAACTAACATCCACCTCCCCAAATATACCACCCAAGCAACGTCCAATGTCACAAGAACATTTAACACTGCTTAGACAGGAGGTAATATCCCTCCTGCAGAAAAATGCAATAGAAATAGTTCCAGAGCATCAGAAAAACAAAGGAGCATACTCCCTATATTTCCTAATACCAAAGAAGGACAGCTCTTTAAGACCCATCCTAGACCTCAGACCTCTAAACATTTACATACAGTCGGACCATTTTCTCATGGTCACACTCCAAGTCCTTCCACTTCTGGTACTAAACGACTTCCTGGTCACCCTAGATCTCAAGGACGCCTACTTCATTATCACATCCACACAGCGCACAGAAAATATATCAGATTTGTGCTAGACGGGCAGCACTACCAGTTCAAAGTGCTCCCATTCGGAGTCACAATAGCGCCAAGAGTGTTTACCGAATGCCTAGCGGTAGTAGCAGCACACTTAAGAAGACAACATATTCATGTCTTCCCATATCTAGACGACTGGCTCATAAAAGTCAGCTCAGACCACCAGTGTGTACAACACACCCACGCTACTATTCAACTGCTTCATGACTTGGGATTCACGATAAATCACACCAAATCGCATCTGCAACCCTCGCACATACAACAGTATCTAGGCCCTACAATAAACACCCAACTAACACTAGCTTATCCCTCTCCAGCCAGGATACCAAGTGTGTAAAATCTCCTAACAAAATTCAAACCGCAACACTCGCTACCAGCTTGAGTGTTCATGCAGCTCATAGGAATGATGGCATCTTGCATATTTGTAGTACCTCACGCAAGACTGCAAATGCGTCCACTTCAAGAGTGCCTAGCACGCCAATGGAACCAGGCTCAAGGTCAACTAACTGACCTAGTGTTGGTAGACGGTCAGACTCATCGTTCTCTGCAGTGGTGGAACACCAAAAACATTTCCAAAGGGCGACCGCTTCTAGAGCCAGTTCCTCAAATAGACATGACTGCGGACGCATTGATCTCTGGCTTGGGAGCTCACCTACTGCATCACACCATGCAAGGCAGGTAGACACCGCAACAGAAGTTACTCCACATCAATCATTTGGAGTTGCTAGCAGTGTTTCTAGCCCTAAAAGCATTTCAAATGCAAGTGTTAGGCAAAGCTGTCTTAGACCGCACAGACAATATGACCGCTTTGTACTACATAAACAAACAAGGGGGAAACACACTCTCTGCAGCTCTCTGTTAGCACAGCAAATATGGAGATGGGCTATACCACTAAAGATCTTCCTCTTAGCCCACAAGTCCCAGGAGTACAAAACACTATGGCAGATCTGCTAAGTCGACAAGCAAAGCAGATCCACGAGTGGGAACTTCGTTCTTCATCCGTTCTTTCAAATGTGGGGACAACTTCAGATAGACCTCTTTGACACCCACGAAAACGCAAAATGCCCAAGCTTTACCGCCAGATACCCACACCCATCGTCCAAAGGCAATGCGATATGGACGAACTGGTCAAAACTATTTGCGTACGCTTTTCCTTCTCTCCCACTTCTTCCGTTAGTGGTACGCAAACTACAACAACATTCCCTGACGCTCATTCTAGTCGCTCCAACTTGGGCCAGACAACCGTGGTACACCACGCTGTTGCAGATGTCTGTAGTACCACACCAAAAACTAAACCGATCTCCACGCTTATTAACACAGAACCATGGAGAGATCAGACACCTGGACCAAGCTCAGCTAAAACCTAGCGATCTGGCTCCTGAGGTCATAGTTTGGTTACCTCAACCTTCCTCCAGAATGTATGAATGTTATCAAAGAAGCTAGACGTCCCACTACTAGAGCATGTTATCCTGCTAAGTGGAAACGGTTTGTCATATACTGCCAAAACAACCAAATAAATCACTTAGACATGTCTATTCAACACATCATAGGATCTCTATTACACCTTCAAAAGTGAAAGTTAGCCTATACGTCTATCAGGCTACACCTTGCTGCCATTGCAGCATACTTACAAAATAGACAACATCTATCTTGTTTTAGAGTACCAACTATAAAAGCTTTCATGGAAGGAAGTAAACGAATAATTCCTCCTAGAACGCCACCTGCACCAGTGTGGAACTTAAACATTGTTCTCACAAGGTTAATGGGACCTCCCTTTGAACCATTACATAAATGTGAATTGCAATTCCTAACCTGGAAAGTAGCTTTCCTAGTAGCAATTACTTCTCTCAGAAGGATTAGTGAACTACAGGCCTTTACCATTCAAGAACCTTCTCTGCAAATGCATCATAACAAAGTGGTTCTTCGTACTAATCCTAAATTCCTTCCTAAAGTCATTTGACCGTTCCATCTAAATCATTCAGTTGAGCTGCCCGTATTTTTCTCGCAGCCTCAAACAGTCGCAGAAAGAGGTCTACACACCTTAGATGTCAAAAGAGCATTACTGTACTATATCGAAAGGACACAAACTTTTCGTAAAACAAAACCACTCTTTGTGTCTTTCACCCCCACATAAAGACAATCCCAGGGATCGCTAGGTGGATTGTTAAATGCATACAAATATGTTACCACAAAACCAAACATACATTAACAATTCCTCCTAAAGCCCATTCTACAACGAAAATAGGGGCTTCAATGGCATTCTTAGGGAACATTCCCCTAGATGATATCTGCAAAGCAGCTACATGGCTTTCACCACACACATTCACAAAGCATTACTGTGTAGATGTGCAAAGTAAACAACAAGCCACTGTGGGCCAGGCTGTACTAAAAACACTGTTTCAAACAACTGCAACAGATACTGGTGGTCGCCGTTAAGTGTGGGTACTGCTATACAATCTATGCATAGTGAGCAATCTGCAGCTATTATGCCTCGAACGGAAATGCTACTTACCAGTATGCATCTGTTCTTGGCATGTAGAGCTGCAGAGTTACACACGCCCACCCGCCTCCCCGGATACCTTTATCTGTTCCAGTATTATCTTAATTAGATACAAATCACATGGACATCATTACCTCTTGTACAGCTCCATCAATTCCCTAATGGGGAAAAACAATCTGGGGATGGAGCCGATGCCCATGCGCAGTATCATCCAAAGGAGGAGTCACCTATCCTGTGACTTCCAAAGACTTTTCTACAACAAAACAAACTGCAAACATCCGGTCCCAACACTAAGTGGCCATCTATACATAGTGTGTTACTCTGCAGCTGTACATACCAAGAACAGATGCATACTGGTAAGTAGCATTTTCTTTGTCTAGTAAGTTGGAAAATAATATATTAGCACTCCAGCACGATAATTAAACTGAAAGCGGACAGAATTGGGGGAGAGCACTTACCACACAACTTGTATAATTTTGTCTGGTGAATGATAAGTTTGATACTACACAAGCTTTCGGAAAAATATTTGACCTCCCTTTCCTCAGCACAGCCAAGGGTTTATAAATAGGAAGGTAGTGCTGTCCGAGAGGTGGGTGTGTGTGTCTTATTTTGGCCTCCATTATCCTTATGCAGCCTCTATGCTTATCTCTGAGATGCAAACTAATTTCCATAGTAATTGTTTCCTTTTTTTGTGTTTTATCCTAAAGCATTCTGCTCTAAGGAAGTACACAGTAGAAATCCAAAATGTTAGTTTTCAATAATTGATACTAGTTTATAGTGATCACAGTCATTATCATTTTCAGATGGAAATAAATTGAAGACTTTATTCTGTTCATTATCATGCATTAGTGTAATGTGCAATTATTACATATTTACCACACCATTGCATCGTTCTTATTAGTTTGACACTCTTGTTGTACAGGTTCTTGTCTAAGTATTAACATTCTATGCAATTAGTTGCTGCTTAAGTTGTGAAGTTTGCACTCGGCCAGATTAAAAAATCTTTCCTTTTTATGTGCTCCTGCCCCAGTTCTTTAATGCAACAATTGACAGACTGTATTTTACTGTCATTCCCCGGGACAGGTGTTGGTACAGTCTGTCTTAAAGGACCAGTGTCTTTGTCGAGCAGTGCTGTCCCTCTTGGTTGACATCTAATACTGAAATGTGGTAACTGCTGCTAATGTAAGTTGTTTGGCTCGTGCCTCCTGGAGCTACAACTGACCCCAGCTTCCCCTGCAATATTAAGTAAATGGATTACCCCCTAGAAACCTAGTTATGAGTTGGCGCTGGATAGCTTATTGATGTGCCATCTATTCTAGTTCACGTCTTGCGCACAAGAGACCACACAATAGGATAATAGTGGTGCTGTACATGTGCATGAGCCCCCTACCCCTACAGTGGAAGGGTATACTCAGATGTGAGTCCCTTGCTCATTGCACCATCAGGATTCAAGCAAGCCGGGCCGAAGACGGCTGTAATGCCAGAAACCGGTCCCCGGAAGCTTGTTTCCTTCCCAGTATAAGAATTGGCTTGGTAGTTTGGTCTGCCCTGTTCCCATGATGCACTGGGCCAGGGACAGACTAATTTGCATGTAGCCAGGTTCTGAGCTGGGATGGTGCAGTGAGCTAAAAAACGGTGATGGATCAAGCCCTGATCTGTTGACTGGGTATGAGTGTTCTGTTTAATTCAGATACTCTGTCCATCACCACCCCCTTTTCTGAATCGTTTTGTCCACCATAAGCGTGGAAGGGTATACTCAGATGTGAGTCCCTTGCTCATTGCACCATTCTGTGTTAGCCAGTGTTGGAAGTCGTATGACTCATTATTACGTCAACAAAAAGCCTATATGCCTAGTGAATGTTAGTCTTCTGCTTTCCCCTCCTCCTGATCCCCTACCCCCCTTTACGGAATACAGAGCACAATTTACAAGCTAACAGTAGAGTTAAGACATTTTATAGTGAAGACACGTTGCTTGTGGGTGTAAGCATTGATAATTAGAACATTGGAGCTCCTTAGAAGACAATGGGGTGGTTTCGAACTTATAATGGCTGGTATACGCATTCTGCTTCAGCATTACAATGTTTGACTTTCTGTTCCTCCCTTTTTAATTTAGAACATTCTACCCTTAGTGGGTGGCATGTTCTTATAGCCCTTGTGCCTCAGGCTATACCGGTTGTTAAAGGCCCTCACCATAGGCCGTCGCCTGCGGCTTGTGCCTATAACTCTGGTTCAGGGCCTTTAACAACTGGTATAACCCTCAGCATCAGGCTTCAATAGAGTTGCTGATGCGGATTGCCACAAAAAGTATCTGCTTTACGTTCCACAGGTCAAGGTCAAGGAATAAATGCTTCAGAGGCTATTATTTTATCTGTCCTCAATGCTTTGTTGTCGTCAGTAGCGTTCAGCCCGTAAATAAATGCTAATCTTAAATTAACCAAACGTTGTACACCTGTTATTTGCTGAAGCTCAAAGTAAAATCAGGCTCTGTCACTAAAGATCTAGTTCATGTATCGCTAAAACAGAGCAGCCAACCTTGGGAGAAAAGGGCTTCTCTGAAGGGCTCACATTACTTCGAAGGCACTAAGACTGGATTAGTTGACAAATCTGAAAGTGTTAAACACTTTGGAATACTACCCCTGCTAGTTCTGGCGGCGGGGGTAGCATTCCACCCTTCTAGAGGGAAAAGACATGTACACAGTGGTATACCCGGTTAAATTTGAACGGAACCCCAGCATCACAAAATGGATGCTGCTGCCACAGACACGAGTCTGCCCTCCTGCTGCTGGGCAAAACTCTGGCAGGGAAGGCCTGGCAATAGGTTTCCTGTCCAGGGAGGTGCTGGAACCTCCCCAGACAGGCTTTAGTGTATTGGGGCAGGGTGGGTTGCATTCAGTGAATGCTTTTCAGACACTGCCTGGGGCACACAAGGTGCTCCATGCATTTCCCAGTTTCAACCGGTTGCTGGGGCACTCGGCCCCAGCTCTGGCGCGAAACTGGACATGGGTGGACCCGCCCCAGGTCACCCATAGGTGGGACGCTAGAGTTAGTCCAACCCCTAAACTTGCTATAAGAATAGGTTCCCAGTCCCTAGGACTTTAGATTTCCCTGCACGAAACTCTGTAGAAGAAATCTTGGACCTTCGTCATTTCATTTTGACTGAAAAACTGAAGAATCTCTCTTGTGCTCAAGGAGTGACCTCCCTGTTCTCCCTGTTCAAACAGCACCAAAGAAGCATCTTTACCGGTCTGAATTTTCGAGGCTCCCACCGGATCCCAAAGAATCTGCGACACAGGACACAGACTTCCAGACATCTCTGAAGCTGACACGAGTTCCCAGCAGAGCGGAGACCTGTAGCTGACACAAGAGACGTGGGATTGGAACTCCTGGACATCCTGCGTTTTTGCAACTGCCCCTACTTCCTGAAGTTGTGCATGGGGTATTTGAAGCCCCTGCCCGAGCACCTTTTGCACTGATGTACAGAGGCCAGCACTCCACGAGTGACCCGTGAGTCTCCTTTCTTCACCGCAACTTGAGGCTCCTTTGTGGTTCCTAGTCCGTTGGCTAGTGACCCCCCACGAAGGCCTATTCTTTGTTTCTTGAGCTTTCCTGGTTGCTCCAGACGTGCTCTGACTCCCCTCCAAAGGAGGAGTCCCTCGGACCTTGCTGGTCTGAACCAAAGCCAATCTGGTCATCTTGCGTGGGTTGCTGTTGCCAAGGCTTGTTGGGTCCTATCCGGACTACGACACTGCAGCACTCGACATCCTTCGTGGGACAGCTCGAATCCAGCTCCTGGTAGTCGTCGACGCCTCCTGGTCCTCCCGGCTGAAGAGTCAAGCTTCACCTCTTTCACCTGAAAACACCCGACATCGGCTGGCATCTTCTTGTCGCCATCCTGGTCAATGGCTAGTAACCTAGACTCTGTCCTCTCTGCTTTCAGGTGCTTCACATCTCCGATCCAACCTTTGATCCACCCAGACACTTTTCCTCTGGTCGCTTGCAGCATTTCTTCGCAGCTCTCCATTGGAATTGACGATGAAACCTGACACCAAGAGACACCTATGCACCCGGCTTCGTGGGTGAGGTAACACGAGTACTCCGGTGCTCCTGTGGGTCTTGTCTCTCGAAGTGTCCTAGTCTAAAAGGGTTCCATCGTAGTTGACCTCTAAGTGCCCTTATTCTTTAAAATTGTAACTTGTTCGTTCTCCATAGAAAGTCAATGGTGATTTGGGGCTGTGTTTAGACACTGCACCCGTCCCCCGTGGGTCTACGGTGTCCCTACCTTGGGTGGTTCCTGGTTGCCTAAGCGGTTCTACAGGCCTTAGGCCTGCTTTCTAACCCTCACGTGGTTCTTATACCACTATTTTAGTATATAGTTTTTGAGGCTTCTAGGGCATAACGTATACTGTGCAACTTATCGTATGCTAATTAAGTTCCTTGTATTGTACTTTTACCTCCTAAAGAGACCAGAGGGGTTGTGTTTAGAATAAATACATATATATTTGATATATACCTTGTGTGGTTTGCTTTCATTTGAACATTCAAGAGATTATGGACTGGTAAAACAACTTGCTTAACTTGCCTCTAAGTCTTGGCCTGAAGGCTGCTTTCCACAGCTACCACTATAAGCTTTCTATAAGGTTGACTTCAAACCTACCATCAATAAGGGTTGTTTGGACTGGTGAAAGGTGCCCTCTAGAATAGTGGGCATCATATGCCAGGCCAACTTCTCACAGTGACTGTTAGCTGTAGATGGCTCACCATTCTCCAGCTCACAAATGGTTTGTCTTGCCCGTGACAGCTTTCTAACACTACTCATCAAACACTGACAAACACAAATAAAAACTGCAGACTTCACGATGCCATTAGCAAATAATCTTGGTGCTACATAATTCAATAAAATTAATTTATATACCCAATGTATCATGTCTCGAATATACAGCCCTATGATCGCACCAAGTATACCTGATATTCTTTTCCTTCCCGTGAGGTGCTTTCTACATGGAGACTGAGGTGCCAGTCCGAGAGTTAGTGATGGATTCGGTAAAGATTCCTGACCTCCAACCGCACTAAAAGCTAATGTTTCTGAGAAAAGTGTACGCAGCTATAAGTCGAAACCTTAAACAAGCCACTGCTCACCCTGAAGCTGCTTTCAATCAATCAATCAGGAAATTTGTATAGCTTGCTACTCTCTCGGAGGGTCTCAAGGCGCTTGGGGGGGGAGGGGGGGGGGGTCCGCTACTGCTCGAACAGCCAGGTCTTGAGTTGCTTCCTGAAGAAGAGGTGGTTTTGGGTAAGACGGAGGTGGATGGGGAGGGAGTTCCAGGTCTTGGCTGCTAGGTAGGAGAAGGATCTTCCTCCCATGGTGGCTCTTCGGATGCGTGGAACGACGGCGAGGCGTGGCTGGTCGATCGTAGTTGGCAGGTGGGAGTGTAGAAGGTCAGGCGGTTGTTGAGGTACCTGGGGCCTAGGTCGTGGAGGGCTTTGTGTGCGTGGGTGAGGAGGCGGAACGTGATTCTTTTGCTGGCGGGGAGCCAGTGCAGGTCTTTCAGGTGTTCAGGGAATGTGGCTGTGGCAGGGGATGTCCAGGATGAGTCGTGCGCAGGCGTTCTGGATGCGTTGGAATCTTTTCTGCAGTCTGGCTGTGGTTCCGGTGTAGAGGGTGTTTCCGTAGTCCAGTCGCTGGTGACAAGTGCCTGGGTGACAATCTTCCTGGTTTCGGTGGGGATCCATCGGAAGATCTTTCAGAGC
This sequence comes from Lissotriton vulgaris, assembly GCF_964263255.1. Taxonomy (NCBI): domain Eukaryota; kingdom Metazoa; phylum Chordata; class Amphibia; order Caudata; family Salamandridae; genus Lissotriton; species Lissotriton vulgaris. Next base: position 105,616,238 of record NC_141686.1, read on the forward strand.
ATGCGTAGGATGTTGAAACATGAGTACGAGACGGCGTTGACTTGTCTGGTCATTGACAGGGAGGAGTCCATGAGGAAGCCCAGGTTGCGTGCGTGGTCCGTTGGTTTGGGTGCGCTGCATAGGGCCGGGGGCCACCAGGAGTAGTCCCAGGCAGATGGTGATGATCCAAGGATGACGACTTCCATCTTGTCTGAGTTCAGTTTCAGGCGGCTGTTCTTCATCCACTCGGCTACTTCTTTCATCCCTTCGTGCAGGTTGGTTCTGGCGGTGGCGGGGTCGTTGGTGAGGGAGAGGATCAGCTGGGTGTCGGCATAGGAGATGATGTTGAGGCTGTGTTGGCATGCAATGGCTGCGAGGGGGCTCATGTACACGTTGGAGGGTGGAGCTGAGTGATGATCCTTGTGGTACGCCGCATATGACTTTGGTGGCCTCAGATCTGAACGGGGGGAGGCGGACTCTCTGGGTTCGTCCGGCGAGGTACGAGATGATCCACTCCAGTGCCTTCTCTTGGATTCCAACGTTGCTGAGGCGTTGTACTAGGGTGCGGTGGCAGACAGTATTGAACGCTGTAGAGAGGTCCAGGAGAGTGAGGGCCGCTGTTTCCCCGTTGTCGAGCAGGGTTAGGATGTTGTCGGTGGCTGCGATGAGGGCGGTCTCGGTGCTGTGATTGGCTCAGAAGCCGGACTGTGAGTGGTCGAGGGATCCGTTCGTCTCGAGGAAGGCAGCCAGCTGTCCGTTGACGGTCTTCTTGATGACTTTGGCAGGAAACGGGAGAAGCGAGATGGGGCGGTAGTTCTTGAGGTCGGTGGGGTCAGCTGATGGTTTCTTCAGGAGGGCGCTGAGTTCGGCATGTTTCCAGCTCTCCGGGAAGGTGGCGGTGTTGAAGGAGCAGTTGATGATGTCCCGAAGTTGGGGTGCGATGACTGAGTCGGCCTTGTTGAAGACGTGGTGAGGGCATGGGTCGGTTGGTGATCCGGAGTGGATGGTGTTCATCGTGTGGATGGTGTCTTCGGTGTTGACTGGGGTCCAGTCGCGGAGGGTGGTGGTGGGGGGGCGTCGGTTCTGTGGTGGGGTGCGTGGTCTGTACGTCGAAGCTGTTGTGTATGTCTGCGATCTTGCTGTGGAAGAACGTGGCGAGTGAGTCGCAGAGGTCTTGTGAGGGAGTGACGTCGTTGTTTCCGGCGCTGGGGTTGGAGAGCTCTTTGACGATGCTGAAGAGCTCCTTGCTGTTGTGTGCGTTGTTGTCTAGTCGTTCCTTGAATGCTGTCTTCTTGGTGGTGTGGATCAGCTGGTGGTGTTTGCGGGTGGTGTACTTGAGGGCGGTCATGTTGTCTGTGGACGGTGTTCTTTCAGCAGGCTTTCTCGAGGGTGCGGCAGTTCTTCTGGGAGTTCTTGAGGTCGTCGTTGAATCATGCGGCTTTCTTGCTTCCGGGCCTGTTGGGATGGGTTTTCAGTGGTGCGAGGTCGTCGGCGCAGTTGGTGATCCACTGTGCGAGGTTGAGGGCTGCTTGGTTGGGGTCCGTTGATCTGGCGGGAGGGTTCTGGTTCAGTGATGTGGTGAGCTTTAAATTCCTGAAGTCCCTTTAACTTCTTGAAGTCCCTTTGCTGTATTGCACCGTACTTGTAGCCAACAGCCCGCCATGGTGCACCTCTGAGCACAGCCACCAGATGCAACGACAGAACACCCACAACCTAACGGCACAAAGAGGCGGCTCACTCACCTGGCATCCTCAGAGGTACTAATTATGAAGTGTGACGGAAACAAATATTTTAATTTGATCAGAACAAACCAAGGCACGTTACTTGGTGATGCACAAAATATACATATTCACTGAAACCCAATTCCCACACATCAATTGTGTGCAATAAAGTTTTATAAGTAAAACTAGGTCTGTGCAAGTTCAATAACTACTTGAACAGAAAATGTGCAGCCTGTAAATGTGTTTTACTACACAATGCTTTATTACATTACAAAATCGCCCACCTCATGTCTAGTAAAGCCAGGTGAGTTGCGAAAGTTTAATGTAAAAAGTGGATTGCGCTTCTTAAAAGCTTGGGCAGCTTTGCTTTCAGGTATTTTGAATTTAAAGCCTGGCCAAGGAGGTGCTGTAGTTATTACTAAGGTTGTCATGCCAACATCTTGCAGTCTTTAACAGATTTGAGCTAGGAAATTGTTGATGTGAACTTTCCCTGGTTAATGATCAGACTGGAAGTGACATGCAGTAAAGCGGTCAGTGTGTCCAGAAGGAAGTCATGGAGGCCACCAGGAAGGATACTGCCCCATCCATGTGAGACAGGATTTGCACTGTGGTTTGAAAAATACTCATGGGAAGGTGATTGATTCTGCAGAGAAGGCTGATCAGGAACAAGCCAAATGTCTGTTTTTAGATTATACATTTGAAGGTGAGGCTAATCCCCTTTTAGGCACCTCTGGATTTGGCACTGTGGGAGACTTTTCGAAAGTGCCCCTTTTTGCATGGTTTCCTCCTAACTTTTTGCCAGATACCTTATGCCAATTTGACTGTGTGTGTGTGCTGGGTTCCTCCTACCAGGCCCCAGCGTTCTTTCCCAAAACTGTACATTGTACCCAGTATCGGCACAACTCTAGGCCACATGTAAGTCCCTTATAAAAGGACATGCAAGTCCCTTGTAAAAGGTATCCCTGGTACCAAGGGCTTTGTGACCGGAGAAGGACTCCGAGGGCAGCAGCATGTATTGTGCTTCCCTCAGAGACCCCTCACCTTAACACCCCCACCCTACCATGGCAGGCTGCGTGTTATGGTGCAGACAAAACTGAAAAGTCGACATGGCACAGATCCCTGTGTGCCATGCCCACCAGCACTGCCTGTGACATGGGTAAGTCTCCCCTGTAGAAGACCTTAAAGGCCGCTTCTGCTTTCAGCAGAAGCGGCCGCTCCACACGCAGCTCCCAGCCTCCCAGAAGCGGTATCGTTACCTCAAAGATCCTGCACATTACAACTTCATTGCAGCTAGAGCGTAGCGCTACATTGCCCCGCCCGCCGCGCAGCATTGTTTACTTTTGCCGAGGCCATCTGATTCATAACGCTTGACGAATTTAGTGCGCTTGTTAGACTGTTATTCTGCACATCTCTGCCTGTATTTGTATCTGCGCCAGTTATTGCATTGTTTACCTGCCTGACCGCCATTAACATCGCGATCGCCTACTCTGTGCCCCAGTGTTGTTTGCAGATCGACTGCTAGCTGCCATTTTGTTTGTTGTGGTCCTGCCTCCTTCCCCTGATCTCCACCCCGCCTCCCTGCTGACCCTCCCTCCCACTGATACTGACCGACCACAGTGCCGGACCTGAGCTGGGAGAAGCAGACGACTCCCATGCCTCAGTCTAGGGTGGCAGAGCGAGGAGGGTGCAACGTTTGTGACTCCCGTTGGGAGTTTTGTTGAGCTGACAGGCGGGCCTGTGGTGGAGAGGACACAGATCATGACCCTGGCCCCGGGCCTGTGGTGGAGAGGACACAGATCATGAACCTGGCTCCTTTGCAGATGGCCTGTTAACACTGAGGGTCCTGGTGGAGCCCAGAAGATAGGGTGGAAACGCTGTTTTGGACTTCTTGGGCACCATTGTAACGGTGGGCCTAAGTGGCAGACCGTCAGAAGTGCAAGAGATTGTGTCGGCCCACAGAAACTGGTATCCTACTGTGAGCGAGATAGCCCACCAACAGTTTGTCCAGGAGGGCGCCCTAGCTGAGCCCAAAGAGGCGAAGGGATCAAGGCCACCTGTGGCGATACCGGAGATATGGTGAAACCTAAGGGGCCGGGTGCTTCACAAACAAAAAAAATGGACAATTATGCCATTCCAAGGCCCCCCCTAAGTGTTGGAAGCAGCAGCGGAACCCTCCCTATGGGGTGTCATGGTAGCCATAGTAGACATCAATGGCACACTAGAGCCCAATATAGACTCAGTAACTGTTGAGGTCAATCTGATCAGAGCGGATCTGCAGAAACTTAACTGAGAATGTCAAGACTGCAGAGAACCCGATAATCCAGCTCCAGTCCACGTCAAAACATCTGAAAACAAAAGTACAATCCCTGACGCAAGAGGCGAAGACCATGGCAGTCAAGTGTGAAAATCAGGAAGGGAGGGCGAGAAGGAATAATATCAGGGTGTTGGGGGTCCCGGATGGGGCCAAGGGCCCAACTGTGGACCTCTTCCACACCCATATGTCAGCTGCACATGGGAGTCTATCTAGGCTAGACTACCTCATTATGCAGAACGGGGGTTTGGGGGATTAAAAAAAAGCCTCACATATAGCACGGGGCGTCTGATCATTCGCCAGTCGAGGTAATTCTTGAGGGCCCCCAGAGAGACTACACCTGGCCCCCAAAGATAGATCCATGGTATCTCAAGGATAAAAAGTTCACCTCCGCATTAGAAAGAGAGCTGAGCTTTTCTTCGTGGATAATGTAGGTTCATTGGACTCAAAAGTGACGCTCTAGGAGGCATTCAAAATGGTGATTAGGGGCCAGGCTCAGGCCCAAGTGGGGGCTTAGAAAAAAGAAGACTACAGTGCCTAGCCCTAGAAACCACAATAACCAATTTAGAAACCTGGGTGGGAGGTGACAGCGTCATTAGAAGCAAAGCACCAATTAAAACTGCGCCAGGGAGAGCTGCTAGAGGACACTTCCAGAGCGTAAACATTGGCCTCACTGTATAGATTATATGAGGTGGTGGTAAGGTCTGTAAACTACTAGTGTGGCTAGAAAAGAAGAGGGCAAGTAAGAAATGAGTTCCAAAGATAGATGGGGCAGGGTGTCCCTATCAAACTGGGAAGAGATGGCAGCGTCGTTTGCCACATACTACAAATCACTGTACATCTTTTTCTAGGTAGACGAAAGAGGACTTTAGGGATTTCCTACAGGGCATAAACCTACCACAGTTATCTGTTGAGGACAGAGGAATGATGAAGGGAGACCTGATAGTGGAGGAAATTATAACCGAAACTCGGTCCCTAAAATCAGGGAAAACAGTAGGACCAAATGGCTTACCGGTGGAGCTATTTAAATGTATGCTGGATAAAATGGTGTAACACCTCCTTGGTATGTACACAGAAGCCGGAACGAAGGGTGCCCCACCCCAAGACCAAAGGACTTCGGTGATTGTGGCCATTCCCAAGGAAAGTAAATCTCCAGTAGATTGTGGGTCTTACAGACCAATCTCCCTACTTAATTACGAAGTCAAAGTGTTGGCCAAGATCGTATCCATATGTTTATGCAAAGTAATTACTTCTCTCATACATCCAGACCAATCCGGAGTTATGCCCCTTAGGGGCACCAGACTGAATTTGAGACGACTGTTCGGGGTCCTCCAAATGACGAACACAGGTATGTTAATGAGATTTATACAGCGCAGCTGTTACCCGGAGGTGTCCTGGCGCTAGTTACATCTCTTATGGCAAAAGATGGAAGAAGTTTATTGGGCAAAGAGCCAGGTCTTTAGGCTTTTCCTGAAAGCTAAGAGGTTTGTGATATTTCTTAAGTGAAACTGCAGTTTGTTCCAGGCTTTGGCCGCACCGTTTGTAAAACTTCTGCCTCCCCATTGAACTTTTTTATGCGTGGCACTGAGACCACCTTGGCCCTTATGAACGAAGTGCTCTATCCGGTGTATACCAGCTGTTTTAAAAAGTCAGGTCCTGAACCCTGCAGCGCCTTAAAAATCAGACAAAGGGCTTTGAAGTGTACTCTTTTCCTTAGCGGAAGCCAGTGCAGTTAATTTATTTCCTTGGCAATAGACGCAAACCGAGGTGTGCCCAAAAGCAGTCTGCCTGGTGCATTCTGCAGTTTTTGAAGTTTATTCAAGAGCCTTTGTTGAACGCTGAGGTACAGACTGTTACAGTAGTCCAATCTCGACATTACGAGAGTTGCGACTACTGTTTGCTGTCTGCTCCAGGGCAGGAACAGCAATATTTTCCTGATTGTTTTGATCATATAAAAGGTTTCAAACGCCACTGAATTAACCTGATGACTAAAGGTAAGACTATCGTCCATTATTGCACCTAGGTTTTTCACCTTGTTAGTTGGCGAGGGGAGAGAATCCATCGAATCTGGCCACCAATTTGGAGTCCAGAAGTTAATGTTGTTGCCAAACAATATAACCACCGTTTTACCAGTGTTGAGTTTTAGGCAGTTCTCTGCCATCCAACTCCCCACTGATATCATACAGACTTGGAATAGATTGTCTAACCCTGCCTCTTCACCGGGTAGCTGAGACACCAAAATGTGGGTGTCATCCTCATATGAGGTGAGGCCAAATCCAAATGCCCTAACAATAGGCGCCAGGGAGGAAGCATACATATTGAAAAGCGTGGGGCTAAGGGAAGATCCCTGTGCAGAGGGTTTTGACTGATCTTCAAGTGCAACAATTTGTCTTCTGTCTGATAAAAAAAAGATCTTGGGAGCTCCCAGGCTTTCCCGAGGACCCCGCATGCCTTTAGACGGTCCATCAAAATGTCATGATGGACCGTATCAAAGGCGGCGGACAGATCCAGCAAAACCAGGGCTGCTTTGCCCCCGATCCACAGCTCCCCTAATCTCATCTGTGGCCGTGATGGGGGCAGTCTTGGTACTATTGCCTTCACTAAAGCCATATTGGGAAGAATCCAAAGCTTGTGTCTCTGTTAAAAAGGCACTAAGTTGTGTATTCATATTTTTTTCTGTCGGTTCTGCTGGGAGCAGAAGCCTAGAAATGGGGCAAACATTGTTTGGATCCTTAGGGTCCAGACTGGGTTTTTTAATAGGGCAAGATTGAGACTAGTTTACAACATGTAGGAAATAGGGTGTTCTTCTCCAGAAAGGGACAAGGAATGGTTGTCACCGGTCCCCTATATTTTCCCTAGCGCTGGCAGCCTGGACGCCATGAGACCCCCCCCGATATGGGGTATCCCGGTGGGTGGGGACTGGGACGAATGCCTTTCCCTATATGCGGACAACATCTTATTGTATGTCAGAATACGAATACAGTCAATTGACCGGATTCGGCAGATTTTCAGTATTTACGGGGATTATTTGTGATACCGCATTAACTGAGATACATCCCTGCTGTCCCTGTTGTCGGGGGGTGTTCCTAACTTGACCACCAGATGCAGAGTTTCAGCCGAGGCGCAGGTTTTCAAATACCTAGGAATCTATGTGACAAGAGACCCCCACAAATTCTATCAAATCTAGGGACCAAACTAGACAGATTCATAGGGGGGCCTAAAGTGCTGGCAGACACAAACACACCAATGGGTCGAGCAGCCCTATTAAGAGGATGGCACTCCTGCGTCTGTGTTTTCCAAAATACACCCTATGAGATCCCACCCCCCTTTTTTCAGAGGGTGGAAATGTAATTACGCTCCTTGTTGTAGAGCAGAGCTGCCCCACACATAGCACTGCGCAAATTACCGATAGGGGTTTATGAATTGGGGGGGGTGGGGACTCTAGCAAATCCTGATATTAGAACCTAATATTGGGTATCCCAGCTAGTAACAGTAAATAACTGGGTGTTCGGGGAGCGAGCAAGCCTGGCATGGAGAGTAGATAGAGTTGCCATGATACCATGAGAGCGGGGAGGGAGGGGGGGAGGGGTACCATTCTATACGACAAGGTAATGTTTCAGGGGCTCCCAATTCACACACAGACAGTGGTAAAAGTGTGGCGCTCAGCAGGCAAATATTTGGGTTGGGAGAAGGAATTAACGAAGATGACTCACTTTGGGTCTGTGACTAACTTCGAAAGGTGGGGTAGTTGAGTAATTTTAGAAAATGAGTTGTTGGGTCTGTAGAGAATTGGCAATGTGTAGCAAGGGCAGGCATATATTCTTTCAATACGCTACAACAAGAATATGAAATGGGGAAGGGTGAATGGTTGAAATATTTGCAGCTGGTGCTCACCTTTCAGGGTTATATTACTGAGGGAGAAGAACTAGAAGAGGCGTCCCCTTTGGAAGATCGCTTGTTGACAGACCCTTTGACTACAAAAGCAATGTTGCTAATATATAAGAAAATAATTAATAACTCCCCAGACCTCCTATGATCACTGACAACAGCATGGGGGGTGACTTGGGCAATTTAGATGATGAGGATTGGGTAGTGGCGATGCAGGGCCCAAGAGAAATAGCAATACAATCCAGGTTTTGCCTGATTCAACTGAAGGTCTTGCACCAGACTTACAACGCTAGAACTGTTCCACCATCTGGGCCATACTGACAATGCGCTGAGTCAAAGAGGGTGTGAACGGGAAGGAACCTTCGTCCACCTGATATGGGAATGTCCGATATTACAATCGTACAGACCGACTAGGATTGATGTAGACAACCGAAACACACAATATATCAGAGACTGGGTTTCCCATGGAACTGGGAGAAGATTTGGGGGTATTGGCAGACCTGCCAGAGCTTTTAGAGAGGACGATCGACAGACGAAAATGTTACCTCACTGAGTTTATAACTTAATTAATCCAAATGTAATGTTTGTTTTATGTGGATAACATGACCTAAGCATCCATACTCAACTGTTCTATTAATGTATTGTATGCTGAGCATGTTGTAATAAAGAGTTTAAAAAAAGAAAAGAAATCTGTACTAATGCCAGAGAGACATATTTACAATAACATAATTTGTTGCAAAGTTGTTCTTCTACAACATCGATAGGTACAAAACTTTCAGCTCAAGGGAGCAATAGAGACTATTCCACACATAGAACCCATGGGGTTTACTCTGTATTTTTTCTAAGATCTTAACAAGACTTCACCCTGCGCCCACTTCTCTACTTACATTTCTTAATCAAGTTTGTAAGGCACATAGATCCAGAATGACAATGCTGTAGAATGTGATACCCTGCTAGAATAGAGGTATTTCTTAGAACTAGTAGACCTGAATATTTCATGTTTGTGATGCAGAGAGTTCACTGTTGGTTCAAAGAGCTTCCCTCTGAGATCAGTTAATCTCCAAGAGTGTACACAAAACGTCTAGCAGTGGTAGTTATTCATCCAAGACAACATGCTATACAGGTTTAAACGTACCTAGATGATTGGTGAAGGGAAACCTCCATTGTTCCACCAGTGCTAAAATAGTCATTTCTCTCATGTCTTTTGGACTTCATAATGAATGAGGAAATATTCCCCAGCACAGCGCCGATGGTACAGATATTCAAACAACTTCAGGTTTTGCTTGCCTTCACCATCATCAATCTCTTAGCAGTGAGAAGAAAATAAAACTTATGGTACCACACATTAATTTGAAGCCTCATTCAAGACTGCAAATGAACCATGTCCAGAAGATGCTGATGAACCAGTGAGCTCACACATTGTTCTGGGGGAATCTACTGGCTCTCGCAGGCAGATTTTAAAAGAATGTATTTTTACAAAATATCATCTTATTGTGATGTAGAACCAATTTAGCACCTGGTTTTCCATTCCTATTGGAAGAGGATTTGGCAAAGAGTCTGATGGTCTATTGTGTTGAACGCAGCTGACAAGACCATTAATACAAAAAGAAGACCTGTGTAGTATGCTTAAGGTGTCATAGAGGACAGTGAGGGTCATTGTTGCCTGTCCCTTATGTTATAATGAAATTGGAAATAATTCAGTAAATGAAAAATCTAAATGCGAGAAGTTGTACAGAGGCAGCCTTTTTCCATTATCTTTCTAAGGAACTTTAATGGCTACTCTTAAATTGCACAGAACCATCTTTACAGGAAATTGATGTGATGTTGCATATTATTGTGAAAAAAAGTATTACATATTTACTTGTGTACGGTCTTGCCTACACTGAGTTTTTTCCTATAGTTTCTTACTTTACATTGTCTAGGTTCTGCACTCTGCAAATTTCAGACTGTCAGCCAAGTTAGCCGTTGTCAACATGTCCATATTTTCTTTAGGCTGAATGTTTGCCAGCCTTGTAATCATGCTCAGTATATAGCTGCCATTTGTGGCGGTGTTAACACATGAGTATGAGTTTCTTTGTTTTCACCATCCCTCCAATAATTTCTGAGTGTAAATCATTGCAATGAGCATAACCTATAGACCAGACCATGGACTCAAATATGCATATTGCTACCTTAATGACAATGTATCCTTCTCACCAAGAGGGCCTTGTAATCTTTTCCAGCTGGGCAATTGTTATCAATAAACCCTCAGCCTGTCTTTCTGACGAGAGCTTTGTATCTAAGAATGTCTCGCTACACGAGTAAATGAGCATGTTTGCAGAGACCATGTCTCCAGTATGCTCATTTTGGAGTGTTTACCTGCATCTCCTGGAGAGAGCTCTGTGCAATGGATTTCCAACCTCAAAATGGGCAGAGCCTGCATTTTAATGTGTAGGTTAAGACTTGAGGCGCCAAAAAGATGAGGCGCTGGAAAGGTTTTACCGTGTGCCGCCACTGCATTCGCCACACTGCAGCATTGGGGCAGATACTGGAAGCAAACTCAACACCTGGCTACACCAGTTGGATCTGCATCATTCCAGTAGTTCCTACATTGATAGTACTAAGGAGTTCCATGTCGATGATCAGCTTTGTTGGATTCACTATGAATTTTTCTCTGCATCACACTGTAATGCCTTGGCCAAAAAGGACCCTTCAGAGAGCCATTTAGAGCTCGTTCCATCAAGACTTAAACCACAGCTACAGCCCTCGCTCATTGTTACTGTTTTGGGCTTCGGCCAGGTAGTCCTATTGGTAATCATCAATTCTTTTGCCATCCACTAATGCATCAGTCCTCAAGTCAGCAGAATGTGATTTCCGTACTCAGTCTACCCAACTACCTGAGGTAAAGTCCACTCCTCAGTCCCACTACCTTGGAAGGGTATAATTTTTTTATCGATGCACAAGGTCAGGAATCTTAGGTTAGATGTATATGTGAAGAGTATGTTACTTACCTCTGGCACCTCCCTCTCTTGTGGCTACCGCAGATTTATCACTGCCCACCCTGATCCCCATTCTGCAGAGCACTGTCACTCACCATGGAAGACCAGTATCGCAAAAGGATCAACAATCTTGCCAAGGTATGCAGGCACCTTAACATTGAAGGAAAAATCCTGCAACCTATTGGTGTTTGACCATTGGTTATCAAAGTCTTCACAGTCGAGACACCTGACATCCAGGGATTAGACATGGAGATATTATTCTTCTCCACTCAACTACAGAAACATTGGCATCAAGATAATTGGCATCATAGATATCGAAGTCAGTGAATTTGATATTGAGTCTAATCGTTCACCATTTCCATATGCTTCATCTTTATCATCAAGACCCCTGATTATACGAGTGGTAGACCCACTGCAAATACTGTTGCAACCTCTGCACTTTCTTCTGAAACCATGTATTGTGCAGAGGCATGTCCCTGTTGCCCATGCAAAATATGATTCTCTCCGACTTTCCAACTCGACCACCTCCTGTGGAGTTTCCTCATTAATCCAAGAGCAACAGATTGCCATCTCTTTCACCAGGTAGGATTGAGTGGTCTGATATGGCATCAACATATTAATCATTTCCATAGTTTAACAGCTTGCCAACAAGGCAGTCACCTACCATTGACATCATAATCTTTCTGATGAATATTCTTATTCCATACCGTAGAATTTTCCAGGTACCAAACTGATTCCAGAGAATTTTGTAGCAGTGCTTATGTGTGCCGACATGACTTTGCTCTGTGATGACTCGGTATTACCCCAGAATTGACCAACGCTGACAGCAGTTTTTCTTTACCCAGCTTATGATGCAGCTTATTCGCTTTCACCCTGTCCGTTTTCTGATGACTCCTAAAATTGAACAGTGTGCTAGGAAACTATGTCCGACAGATGGGTCTTGCAGGTTGTTCAGAAGGGCTGCACCTAAACTTTTCTCTTATCTCCACCCATTATTTTTCCCACACACAAACATTTTTGAAGAACCTCTATGCATCCTATTTAAGGGAGTAAGCTTTTTGCTCTCCTACTGTGGCAGTGAGAGGTTCCTGGATTCGAAGAAATGTGAGGGTTATTATTCCCACTCTTTCCTTGTCCTGAAAAAGGACAGGGGTCTCTGGCCTGTCTAGGACCTCTGATCGCTGAACAACTTCTTGTAGAAGGACAAATTCAGAATGTTTACCTTGGATCAGATTGTTTCTACCTTGGATCCGGGAGACTGCATGGTATCCTTTTGACTTGCAGGACATATATTCATATACCCATCCTCAAGTCCCGTAGTTACGTGCTGTTCATGGTGGGCCCGGGAGCTTTTTCAATTTGCTACATTCCTCTTCGGTCTCACCAGCACCCCTGGGGTGTTTGACAGTGATGGTGCTGGTATCTGCCCATCTTCACAGTCTGGGAGTTACTGTATTTCCGATCATTGATGACTGTATGCTAAAGATTGACCTCCCCCAGTCTGTAGATAACCACCTCCAAACCATGGCAGCACTCGTAATATTGTTGGGATTTACCATAAACGAGTAAAGTCTCGTCCGAATCCATCACAGCTGCTTCCATTCATTGGGGTGATCCTGTACACAGTGAAGTTAAAAGGCTTTGCTCTGCCATGAGTCAAGGTAGGGACCCCGACATTTCAGTCTCGATCTTGGATCCTGGTGAAGGTGTCTGAGGCTTCTTGTCCCCGTAACCAAGTGCAATCTCCTTTTCAACTATGCAAAGTGGCACATGCAAACCCTGTTGTGCAACCTAAAATTCCAGTGGTTCCGGCATCAGAGCCGCCTTTCTGACGTGATCCAAGTCTCAACGGAAATGACCCAAGAATTGCATTGGCGGCTGACTGATCAGTCGGTACTGTAGCAGATAACTCTCTCCTCCACCCAGAGATGATAGTGGTGAGAAACCTATCATAATTGAATCTGGGCCTAACATGGTGGAGGTGGAGATCAGAGGTCCATGTTCTCCAATAGGTGACCAGTTCCACATTACCCTAAAAAGAATTTAATGGATGTAATGCTTGAATTAACCTCAGCCACAGGTAATTACTCTGCCGTATTACACTCCATTTTTATTTGCTCACCAAACCACCTTAGATTAATTCAAGCATTTCACTAATCTGTCAAAAATGTAGGTTGCGTGCTAACTGTGCCATAGAACTCAAGTTCCACCCTGCTGAAGAAGCCCAATAGTCCAAAATCAGTCTGGGGTTTCTTGTGTTCCCATTCAGAGGGAACCTAGTTTGGCACGTCAACCTGGACTTGTGCCTATTTGATTTGGACCACAGCTGGTTTCTGTCATGGTGGACGAAAAAGAACGATTGATGGGGACTTAACGAATACATGTGGCTGAGATTAATTCAAGTCTTCCTCCCATTTCTTTGTTTGAATATATTGGTCAGAAAATTCTGTACTGGTTTTCGCCAATAACACTGATCCCATCCCTGCCTGTGAAATTCTGGCATGGTAATGTGAAGAAGGTTCTCATTGCCCCCTAGTGGTAGAGGCATTGGTTGTTCCCAGAGCTTCTTCACCTCTCAACAACACTACACAGAACGCTGCCAACCAAACCCAATTTCTTGACCAGGTTGCAAAATTTACTTTAGTATCTCAAACAATCCTTGAATTTGGTACCATATCTCCTCAAATTGGTGCAATATTGACACCCAAATTTACCTCATGAATGTGTGACCATCCCAACAAGTGCATCCTTTACCAATGAGTAGACTGGGTTCTTTCAATGGTACTAACGTCGTAATCATGATAGTGTCTTTCCAAGGGCATATGATTATTTCAAGGGTATTCCAGATCTACAGTTTGTTTGCATAAAAGTTAATCTGGTGGCTGTTACAGCATACAGGAAAAGCCTGCCTCAATTTTAATGACCCTAGTCATTAAGAACCGTTTATAGAAGGGTTTAAAAAAAACTACCTTTCTAAACTGCAGTCTTCTCCATGGGAACACAGTCTGGTTTATCTAAAGTGATGCCTGTTCTGTTGAGCCTCTATATAAGGCATCACATCTTGGAGGCTGGTTTTCTAGTGTTCATTACTTTAGCACTCTTAGTAAGTGAACTGCAGACTCTTACCAATAGGACCCCACACGGTATGCCATAAAAATAGTGTTTGCAAGAAGTTTTCCTCCTGAAAATAGTATCTGATTTCCCCATCAGTCAATCTATTTCTAATCTGATTTCTTCCGTAATCTCATTTCTCCTTCAGAAAGGTCTTTTCATTCTTTAGACGTTTAGAGTCTTAAATTATCCAACAGCTCTCTTGCAGGTAAACTCTAGTCCCATTCCAGACAGGGAAAGGGGGATACAGCAGCCTACTAACGAAATGTCTTAGTGTTCGATACTTGCCGAATGACTACTTGGAGGAAAATCTTGGGCCTTCAGAACAACGGGAAGCTGAACCTTTCTTCCTGTGTGTCCTGAAACATGGAGAATCTGCCATAATTCATTACATGTTCACGCATGATATGTTGGTAATCCATACTAATATAATTATGAGAGAGCCCAAACTTTTGAGGCGGGTAATCTCAGGAACCACAGCACCAATCACAACACCCAATACAGCGTTGGAAAGGCCAATTGCTACAGAGGACATGCAGACGACCACCATATACATTTAAAAGGTAAAAGAACCGTGCCAGCAAAGTAGTCCCTTGTGGGCGTGTCTGTTGTGCTGTGGGCGTGTGATGGGGGGGCGTGACAAACACTGGGGCGTGTGGTTCGTTCCACCCTTCATGCCATGTCTCATAGTGTGTGCTAATCCCACCCTGCTCCCTTTAAATACCCCTGCACCCCATAATCATAACCCACCCGTACTCCTTAAAATACCCCAACACCCTTAAACACTAGCCCATCTTAACCCTATAAATATACCCTGTACCCCAAACCCCAAACCTAGCCCTGAACCCTATAAATACCCCTGTACCCCAAAACCCAAACCTAGCCCTGAACCCTAAAAATACCCCTGTACCCCAAAATCCAAACCTAGCCCTGAACCCTAAAATACCCCTGTACCCCAAAACCCAAACCTACCCCTGAACCCTAAAAATACCCCTATACCCCAAAACCCAAACCTAGCCCTGAACCCTAAAAATAACCCTATACCCCAAAACCCAAACCTAGCCCTGAACCCTAAAAATAACCCTATACCCCAAAACCCAAACCTAGCCCTGAACCCTAAAAATACCCCTGTACCCCAAACCTAGCCCTGAACCCTAATAATACCCCTGTACCCCAAACCTAGCCCTGAACCCTTAAAATACCACTGTACCCCAAAACCTAACCCTGAACCCTAAAAATACCCCATTACCCCAAAACCCAAACCTAGCCCTGAACCCTAAAATACCCCTGTACCCCAAAACCCATACCTATCCCTAAACCCTACAACTACCCCTGTACCCCATAACCCAAAACTATATCTGGACCCTTAAAAATACCCAAACACCCCAAAACATATACCTCAGTACCCCAAACATATACCCCTGTACCCATACTTACTGTTGGACCCGGCCTGTTGGGCAGGTTCACCCCAAGACTTTTTTGCTTTTTCCTAGCCTGTTTATGGAACCGGGTGTTGGTGATTTTAGGCCTCTGCGCACTTTTTCACTGTGGTACAGTGTAAAGTGCTTGAGCTCTCTGTGAATGAGTGGTGAGTGACCTGCCCTCCCATAGGAATGAATGGGGAATATGTATGCCCATGGTAGTTCCTGATGTGTGGGGAGTGCAGGGGCGAGTTTGGTATGTATGAACTCGTGAGAATGAATGCTGCAAAATGAGATATGCGGCATGACTGTGTCTAGTCTAGAAGTACTACTTTTAGAAGTTGGCATATTTGTGTAAGTTGTTGCTGGCGTGTGATTGGCTGGTGAGCCTGGCCCAGAGTGCCTGGGCCTGCGTGTGGATTGACTGTCTGGTTTGAGGATGACAGGGGATGGAGAGCCCAAATGGTTGTCTGAGTCAGCCCATGGATGAAAGGCAGCATCTGCTGCCAGGGAAGTGGGAGGAGATGGCACCTGATAGTGAAGGGCTGTGCCTGCCTAACTACAAAGCTGGCTCCACCTCCCGCTGGGCGACTGACACCTCTGTCCCTGATACTGAAGGGACTTCCCTGTAACCAGTTCTGGCTGGTTCTCACACTGCCTGCTTCAAAGGACTTCCAAGGACTTCAAAGACTTTCCTGTGTATAAGAAGGGGCTGTGTCCCCTTCCAAAATGTTCTTGTTTTCTAGCTTGAATCTGCCAGGGTCATGCTGCTGCTGGGGCTCAGGGGAATCCCTGGGCCTTGCCCAGCTCCTGGACCTCTGATGGACGTTCCTGGACTCCTGGGGGACCCCTCTGCCTTGCTGGGCTGAGGGGGGGACTTTGTTTGCCCCCTTGGAATCACTGGGACCTTGTTGCAGCATGGAGGAGCTGCATTTGTCTGCAAGAAGCGCTGTGCTTCCCCCTGAGCGCCTGGGAGCGCTCTGCCTGTTTTCTAGCGCTGTAGAGCGCTTTATTTGGATTATGGCGCTGAGGAGCGCCTTGCCCGCCTTGGCGAGTGCCCACCTCGCTTATTTGCGACTTTACTTTATTTTCGGCTGCCCACGCCGATATTTTGATTGCCCCTGCCTGCCTAGAGGAGAGGGGCCGCTGCGCTGCCCGCAGCGACCCGGAAGTGGTTGGCCGGCCGGCCAATTGGAGCGCGGCCGGCCGGAAGTCCCGCCCCGCAGCCCGGGTGCCGAGGAATGGCGACCGCGAGGCGAGGGAAGAAGAAAGAAGGCGCGGGAGATTGCGGCTATTCGCGGGGCTCCTCTCGGCTGAGGGAGCCCCGAGGAGACGAGACGGCTGCTGGGGGCTCCCGTGTGCAGAGGGAGCCCCGAGTGGGGAGAGGAGCTGCAGGCGCAGACTTTCGACGGGGGCGCGAGGCACAACGTCGGTGCCTGCCCCCACCGCCAGCGCCCCCACCGCCACCGCCAGCGAAGAAGAGCCGCCCCTGAGGAGTGGGGCTGAGCAGGGGAGGGGCGCCGGGACACATTGTCGGTGTCCGGCACCCCCCCCCCCCCCCCCCCCCCCCCCCGCAGTAGCCACGGTTGGCAGTGGGTCGCCTCCACGCGAGTGAAGCCGCGAGGGCTTCAAGGGCGGCCCCGGTTGGCAGTGGGTCGCCCCAACGTGTATGAGCCCAGAGAGGCTCTAGGGGTGCCATTTCTTTTGATTTACGAGCCCCGCGAGGCTCGAGGGCCCTTTTGTTGAAAAAGCACGGAGTCAGGGCGGCCCCGGTTGGCAGTGGGTCGCCCCAACGTTGTCCAGAGCCATGAGAAGGCTCGAGGGGGCATTGTCTGCAGAGCCTGAGGACTCCAACGTTTGGCCATAGTGTTTGTGACAGAGCCTGTATGGCTCAGGTGGCGCAGATTTGTTCTAGGGGCTACTGAGAGCCCTGCCACAGCTTGTTGATTCTCCAGTTGCCCAGCACTTTGTGGGCAGCTGCCACGTTTAGGCTTTTGGTACTTTTGGACTGGCGCTGCATGGCAGCGCGCCCTGACATTGGACACAGGGCATCCTTGCCCCACAAGGCCAGTTGGCCTAGGGACTGCCACAGGTGGTGGCTTATGTAAGTCATGCGCAATGTGATTTCTATGCTTTTTATAGTTATTGCTAATGTGTGTTTTTGCGCTATTGATTTATTATGCACCTCTGAATGTGTTACTGCATCATGTGTCTTTCTTTCCATGCGCTACACCTCTGAATGTTTAGTCATCATGTGTCTTCTTGCGCTGCACCCCTGAATGTATTTTATTGCATCATGTGCTCTATTCTTAACACCTCTGAATGTATTTTATGGCATCATGTGTTCTTCTTTATTACTCCTCTGAATGTGGTTCCTGCATCATGGGTAATGTGTTCTGGTGTACCCCTAAATGTGGTTATTCTTAGGTGGTTGTCTTTTCTACTCCTCTGAATGTAGGTTTATTGCATCATGAGTAATTTATTCTTTCTTATACCCCTAAATGCTGTGTGATACTTAGGTGGTTCTTCTTTTTTTAGTACAGGTGGTCCTAGTAAGGTCCTGGTTCCTGTTACCAGTGGTTACTGGTTGTTATCTGTGATTATTATTTTATGTTCCATTTATTCTTTATTCTAGAAGTGATTTTATATTCTACATTTTATCTAGAAGTACCATATCTGATTCTGACAGGCGCCCATGTGGCCGTGTCTGGTGTACATAATCCCTGTGAATATTGCCCGTGCCAGTTGGCACAATGTATGTGTGATTTTATCTGATATGTTTTTACAATACAAAAGTTATTTTTATAATAACCTTGTGTGGAGTCTCTTTTGTGGTGTGCCTGCGATGTTGTTGCTGTTGTGCGCTGACGCAAATGCTTTACACATTGCCTCCGAGTTTAGCCTTACTGCTTGTGCCAAGCTACCAAGGGGGTGAGCAGAGGTTATCTTGGCGTGTGACTTCCTTGCCCTGACTAGAATGTTGGTTTCTGCCTGGCTTTGGCGTCAGCCTTAGCCTACCAGAAATAGCCAGTTCTAACACTTACCTTATCCAAACATTAAAAAAAACATGCTTTTACCATTCATGCATTTACAACGAATTTCGTTGTAAATGTATGCTTGGTAAAAGCATATAAAATGTAATGCCATGCGTTATGATGGCATTGCGGAGTCATGGTACTTTCGTAATGAGAGTATGCGTAGTCATGGTATGCAGAATAATCTGTGTTTACCCTCCCCCGGTAAGTACATTGATGGCACGGCAGCCCACATCTCCAGCAACATACTCATATTTTTTCACCACCCATTTGAAAAATGCACAGGTCTCTCTCATTGATGGCCAGCACCGACATACACTTTTAGACACACCTCCCGCCACAAGTTCTAGAACTGCGAACTTTAGAGCTGGGGACCTACGTTTGAATCTCGACATCAGCTCAAAATCCTGCGATTCCAGGCAAATCGCTTTGTCTCCCCGTGCCTACCACAAATGAATGTGTTCTTCTGTAATGTAAATTGTGCTCATGCCATGTTGTCGAGTTTGCGCTATATAATATTGCAAGGAAAAATAAAGTAGGGAAACTAAAGTTCACAGACTACTGAACGCCCACTCCTAAGTGCATCAGCAGTGCACTGTGAATCAGGGCGTTTCACAGGCCTGTCACAGATAAGAAATGCTATCTAAACGAAATCCTACAAAACTATATACTACTGGCCGGCAGCAATTCATACCCGGACAACGTCGGGACGGGCTGCTATTTTATATAACCATGCCTGATTACTGCTCCACTCTGCCCATTTGTGTTACTCATTTTTTTGTTTGTATGCTGTTCGTTGTATATTGAAAGACAAAGCTCTCAGAAATAATGTCTACTGTTTGTGGTCTGTGCTTTTTTGCTATAAATATAGGTTTATGTACTGGACAGAATGGGGAGGAAAACCAAAGATTGACCGAGCTGCAATGGATGGGAGTTCCCGGGTGACCTTGGTGCCAAACGTAGGGAGAGCAAATGGCCTTACAATAGATTATGCAGAGCGGAGACTCTACTGGACAGATCTGGACACCTCTCTCATTGAATCCTCAAACATGCTTGGTGAGTCTTGAATGTGAAGTATTTAAAGCATGGTTCCTGCATGCTGGTTTGTCTGAAAGCAGTTTTTGTTATCTGAAGTGGGTGCACAAAAGACTTTCAAAATTTGAATTTACTTCTGAAAGGGAAGTGGTATATTTTGGTGTGTGTGTTCCTGGGAAGTTGGTTTTGTTTTGGTACTTTGAATACAAAGCAACTACAATGTTGCTCCTTATTAGTGCAGGTGATGTGTATGTATTGCTTTTAACATTGGATCTTTCTCTTAATACAACATATTGTGAATTTTTTCCATCACAGGCTGGACTGAAAATGGGTGTTCACTTGCCTGAGCACTATAATGCTATGTTCGACTTTCTATATACAGTTACTAGCTTCTGAGCTCAGTTTTGCTGACTCAGTAGGTTGAAATTATTTTTCTCACACTTCCTCTCTTTTTCTGATGGGGTGTCTTTATTTTTCTGGGTTTTTGTATTTGATGTGGCATTACTATTTAAGGTTGGTCAGCTAAAACGTTTGGTTTTGATAAAGTATTTAGGAAATAGTTGTATGAGCTTTTAGCTGCATCCTTTATTCATTGTTTTATTGTTGTCAAACACTTGTTTCGTGCACCCACTACATAATACGGCAGTGGATCAGCCCGCTTCAGCCATCCTCTTACTTTACTGTAGGTAATGGCATTCTGCTCTTGATCAGGTGGGATGCACATCCCCTCTAAAAGTAGGGTCTTTCAGAGCCTGGCAGTACTTTGGTAATTTGTCTTTTCATGTAAAAAAGAATATTTTAGCCGGTGCTACTCCAGCACAACAACTGGACCACCTGCATCTCATTATATTAATGTATCATGCACATGATTAATTTTTTAAAGAAAAAAAGCACTATGGTAATGTCCACGTGCAGACTACTTGTAATGTTTATTTGAATAAAAAACATTCAGAGATAGATGCCTATGCATGCACATGTAAACATAGGCAGCCATCTTTCAATGGTTTTACTTTCCCAACAACAACAAAAAATACATTAAAAGTTGGCTGCCTGTGTGCACATACAAGCATCTGCAGAAGTGGCCATCTTTCAGTGGTTATAGAAAAACTAATTTACTTATGGCCGGCCATGCATATGTGCGCTCACAGGCGGCAATTTATGTAATGGTTTTTGTAGGAAAGCGCCCCTTTTTTGACATTTTTACCCCCACTCTTTGCCTGGTATTTGATGCAATTTTGAGGGAAGTGCCCTGGGGTCCTGCTATCCAGGTCCCCAGTGCAAGCTCTTTCCCCTAAAACTGTACAGTTATTCCCCCAATAGGCAACTCCTTTAGCACACCTGTAACTCCCTAATAAATGGTACCCCTGGTACCTAGAGCAGGGAGGCTAAAGAGGGTCCCTGAGGGCTGCAGCATGTATTGTGCTACCCTAAAGAATCCCTCACTACACTCATGCAGACTGCCATTGCAGGCTGCGTGACATGGTGCAGAGAAAAGCAGACGCGACATGGTGCACCTCCTGTGTGCCATGCATGCAGACACGCATGTAATACAAGTAAGTCACCCCTACAGCAGGCCTTACAGCCTTAAAGCAGGGTGCATTATATTACATGTCAGGACATATCTGCATGAGCAGATATGGCCCTGTGATGGCCATGTCAATTCGTGGACATTGTCTGTGAACAGAGAAGCCATCTTAAGTATGTGTACTGGGAACTGGTGATTACAAGTTCCCCAGCTGCTGACTCAGTAGGTTGAAATGATTTTTCTCAGACACTTCCAATGTTGGCTCATTGTGTCAGGATTTAAAGTAGGTAGCCCATTAGCTACTACTTGGCGCTCCCCTTAACACCCCTGAATTGAGTATTTAAGAGGCACGTCTGATGCCAGGAACTTAGATTCAAAGGATCCAGAAGAAGAGGACAAATAAGAAATGTGAGAAAACGACACCTGAATACTTACTGTAGACTTTTGAAGCTAACCCTTGCCTTCCTGCATCAGTGTCAACAATTGCGACTCATCTTGCATCCAAGCAACGGTCAAGAACCCTTGTAAACTGCCAGCCCTTAACAAATTACCAGCAATCTCATTTGGAGTAGAGGAGCTACTACCCTGCAGTTAGATGGCACTGAAGTTTGAGTCCGGTTCACTGTGTTGCCGCTCCTCAGCCAGCCCGATGTAGCAGCATCCCATGAAGAGGTGCCTGTGCGCCCGAAGGTCAGATCTGTTCCCAGCCACTGAGAGGACACCATGACCAACCGGAGCCGCACAGCTCTAATGTCCAGGGTACCGGGCCCCCGACGCAAACAAAGTCCATGCGAGTCCAATTAGGATTCCCACAGCACAGAAACCGAGGAGCCGTTGAGGGACATCCGCACTGCAGTGACCCACTTCCAGAGTGGCCCAGCTGTCTGGATTTCTGCACCCTCAACCGGTGAGACCAACATCCAAAAGAGCCTTTAACATAACCAGCCCAGCCGACCTATCACTTCGGCACCCGAGAACCCCAGGCCGGTAACCTTGAATCGACTGTGCTTTCTTGCTCATAGGACCCTTGTGACCAGAGCCCCCCTGTTGGGAGCTCACAGACTTGTCACCAAGTTCCTCTCTGCTGCCTGTTTCTAGGTGGCCCCCATTCTTTCCACCGGCATAGCGTGCAAAGCTACCAATCTGACCAGCTCCTCTGCACCCAGATACCCCTGGGCAGGTAACGAGTAACTGCTGGTGGTACTTTGGACCTTGGCCCCGTATGACCCCAAGTCCTGAACAAGACCCCCCCCCCCCCCCCCCCCCCCCCCAAACCATCCGTAAATAACTGTATTCAACATATGCCTTATTTTCCCATAGGAAAGCATTGATGTGTAAAGACTGGACCCAAGTCATTCTTGTTGCTCTGGATTGGGCACGAAGAGTCTGTTATCCCACGCTGCTCAACATGGCTATTGATCCTCAGATCCGACTGCCTCTTTGGGAGGATCTTCTGTCACAGCAGCAGGGGAAGGTCCTCTTACCGAACCTGTCCAGCCTCCACCGCCTTGCGTGGAGATTGAGCGGCGGCAGTTGGCGTCATTTGACTTGCCTCCCAAAGTTTGTGATGCAATCTTGACAGCCAGGCGTCCCTCCACTAAGACGGTATATGCCTGCAGATGGAACACATTTGTGGCATTGTGCACAGCAAAGGCTGCGGATCCCCTTTCTGCCCATCTTTCTGAAGTTCTTTTGTTTCTCCTGTTTTTGGCCGGGCAGGGCTCTGGTCTGGGCACTCTTAAGGGCTACCTCTGGGCCATTTCAGCCTTCCTCAGTCTTCCTGATCAGCCTCTTTTCAAGTTCCCTGCTGTAAATAGATTTCTTAAGGGCATTACTCCTCTTTTTCCTCCTGTTCCCTTTGTAATGCCTCAGTGGGACTTGAACTTGGTTCTTACTTGCCTGATGTCTGCTCCCTTTGAGCCGCTACAGAACAGTCCTCACAGACTCCTCACTCAGAAAACTGCTTTTCTGGTGGCCATCACTTCTGCGCGCAGAGTGAGTGAGCTACAAGCTCTGTCTTCCAAGCCTGTTTTTTTGGCTGTTCATCCGGACAAGGTCGTCCTCAGAACTCGACCTTCCTTTCTTCCACAGGTGGTCACTTCTGTTCATATTGGCCAACCAATCACTTTGCCCACCTTCTTTCCGCATTCTTCAAAAGAAGAAGAGAGGCTCGACCGTCTGGAACGAAAACGTGCGCTTTCCTTCTACTTGGATCGCACAAAACAATTCCAGGTGGACGACCAACTCTTTGTTGGTTACGTGGGCGCTAAGAAAGGTCGGGCCATGCACAAACGCACTATCTCCTAGTGGGTCGTTCTGTGCATCAAAACCTGTTATTCTTTGGCTAAGGAGGAGCCTCCAGTGGAGATGCGCACCCATTTCACCCGGGTGATGGCAGCTACTACTGCTTTGGGATGGGGAGTCCCCCTAAATGACATCTGTCAGGCAGCTACGTGGGCATCGCTGCTCACATTCACCAAACACTACTGCCTGGACAGCCATGTCTGAAGAGACCGCTTCTTTGGCAGTTCTGTTCTCCAGGACTTTCTGGTGTGAACTTGGTTCGCAGACCCACCTCTGGGGTTGGTATTGCTGGGGTATCTATTCTAAGGTAAGGAATTTATAACTAACAATTTCTTTCAGATGAACAAGTTACTTACCTTCGGTAACAATTGATCTGTAAGAAACATATGTTAGTTATAGATTCCTTACCGCCCCACCCATCCTCCCCGTTCTGCGAACTGATTTCTAGGGTTAAGGACATCCATTGAGGGCCCTTTTTTTGTGCACCAGTAAACAGTGTCTTGCATGGCTCTGCGTTCCTTGTGCAGAAAGTCGTGTACAGAACTGACGTCCGCGCACAAAGGTGGCGTCTAAGTAACCCGGGCAATGTCATCCCAGTGATCACGACCAAGCCGCCGACCGACGCGGAGTCGTCTGTTGCCCAGGGGAACTGCTGACTAAACACTTTCTGAATCCAGTCTTGACGCCTGCGGGTAATTCTAAGGTAAATCTATAACTAACATATGTTTCTTACAGATATATAGTTACCAAAGGTAAGTAACTTGTTCATCTCTGCCAAACTGGATTCCCCAGATGTCTAGGTGGAACTTCATCTGCTGGGCTAGGGGATTTCATGCCTAAGGCAAAAAAGAGAGGGAGAGACCGCACCCCTCTGCGGTTGATAGGGAAGGGCCCTCACCATTACCCTATAAACTTGGACTGATGCCCTTGGCGCACTTTAGATGAAACAGATCTAGCCACAAAATGTATCGCCAAAGCCGAATTGTGCAAGGATCGTGAACAGGTAAGGCCAGTGGATCTGTTGAACGCTTTCTTAGTGTCGATAGAGAGGAGATAGGCCTCTTTCTGGGATCTATAGATTTTGCACAGCAGATGTCAGATGTGCTTGGTGTTTTCTCCACATTGGCGGGCGGGCATGAAGCCAGCGTGATCTAGATCAATCAGGCTTGGCATTAAAGGGTTAAGGCGATGGGTCAAAATGCTAGTAAATAGTTTGGCATCAATGTTTAGAAGTGATACGAGTCTGTAGGGCCTGCAGAGGGCTGCATCCTTGCCTGGCTTCGAGACGACCGAGATTGATGCTTCTAACATGGAATCTGTGAGAGGGTTGGTATTGTGAAGAAGTTAAACAGCTGTGAGAGAACTGGGGCTAGCTTGTAGCAAAATACCTTGTAAAATTGTGAAGAGAAGCCATCCGGTCCAGGGGACTTAATCGGTTTCAAGTGAGGAATGGCTGATATGACCTCTTCTATATGTATGGGTTTGTTTAGCGATTGAGTCATGCGGCGTAATGAGGGTAAGCAAGCTCTCCGCAAGGAAACCAGGAGGTCTGTGGGTGCGCTATCCGGTGTATGTAGGGTGCCATAAAAATTCTGGAATGCAGAAGCAATGTGAGGGGTCAGTACATACCTCGGTGGACTAGCTAGGATTTATAACTTTGACCCACCCTCTGTGAATTTGGGGCCAAAGACGATGTGCAAGTATCCGTCGCAGTGGTTGCTACCTAAATAGAAGTTTTAGGCATGCCATAGCATATTCCGCCCTGTCTAAATATTTGAGGGGTAGCCAGGTTTTCCCTGCTCCCTCCACACCCAAGCTGCCCCTGTACGTATGTGGATGGCCTCGAGGTCTATAACTTTCTGCTCTAAACTCTGCTACTTCTTTTTGCGGCTGATGTATTCAGACGCTGAAATGGCTGAGTTGTCCTCCTACCAGTAGTTTGAGTATTTCACAGAGAGAGGCTAATGAGGATCTTGTTGGCATTGATTTGGAGGAAATCTGAGATCACCTTGAATATGGATGTAATCATGAATTGGGGAGACACCAGTGCGATGTCCTAATCTGACTGGTGTCAATACGTGCCACTAGGGTTAAAGGGGCGTGGTCTGATAATGATCTGGGAGCAATGAAGGTGTCTAGTGTATCACATGAAAGTAGTTTGCTTGCAAAATAGATCAGGGATTCATGAGACAGACCAAAGCCTTGATTTTAGGAGAGGTCCGTGCACACATGGTATACTAAGTGTGGGTCAAATTAAAATGTGAAGGCCATCCTTTTTGAAAGAGGAAACCTCACACACACAATTGTCATACTTCATCAGCATCCTCTTCCCACCCTGGTGAGATGGTACTACCAGGGCGGATTCAACCTTTGCAAAGACTTGACGTTACAACTCAAGAAAGAACCACACCAATTTATAAAAATAGCAAGTATGTTTATGCATCAGCGAGAAATCGTTCAGGTAAGTACATTTTTAAATATAAATTCTTTTGAGTTCAAAAGTGGACACTTAGTGCAGTGTTTGAGTTCTGTAATGTCCTCCTATAGGAGGAAAAGCAAGTTCAGCAAAGGTGTACAGTACATCGACTTACAGGACCTATCGCCAGGAGCTAAGGTGAGTGGTGGGCAGGGTCCAAGGCAGCACCAGCAGTACACCACCAGTGGCATGGGAGCAGCAGGGTGCAGAACAGCGTTGTGAGCCCAATAGGTTTCAGTGGCGATTGGGCCCTGCGGAAAGAGGCTGCAGGCTCCAACTGGGAGACCATTTGGGTATAAACAAACAGGGGGGTTCAAGACTTGCATTGCTTTGGGACACTGGGATGCCAAGGGTCCTCTTCTCCATGGCCCTTGGGCGACTCATGCAAAGTTGTCTTTAGGCTTCTGGTTTCTTTACCAGGAGCAGAGGTTGCAGATGGCGTTGGAGAGTCCACGAGGGGTGAGACCACGCTGGACTCAGATTCTGGAGCACTAGGGAACCATGTTGGCACTGGTGGGCGTTTCAACTCGGTCCAGAGGCGTCTGGTGCAGATGTGACTTCTGGTGTCAGGGCTTTGGCGGTTCTGGAGGCTGCAGAGTCTTTTCTTTGGAGTTTCTTTCGAACAAGTCGGCTGTTCACGGGAGGTTTCGGCCTTTGTTGAAGTCAGGCAGTTCTCCCCGGTTCTGGAGTCACTCAGCTGCCGGACGAGTTGCCTTTGGTGCAGAGTAGATGGAGAACGGCAGACAGATAAGCGGGGCTGCGGCCAGGTCAGGTGCTCCCCTCTGCTTTCGCGACTCTTCGTGTCCTTCATCGTAGGTCTCCTGGATCTCCTTCCCTGGTGCCAGGAACTCCTCATATCACTAAATTTACGTGTGTTAGGGCACTGTACGGTAGTAGCCAATGTACTGCTGAACCTTTGGGTCCCTATGCTCCCTAGTAGGCATAACCCTGTCCCAGAATTCCTAAGTATGCCCAGACAAAGATGGTTACTTCTAAACCTCTGTGTTCACCTCCCAGGAGCCCACCTTAGGGATGGTACTTGCCTGGAGATAAGACGCCTGCCTGACTAGCCAATTCTCCCTTCTGTCCAGGTGCCATGGGTGTCCTGGACACAGGGGTCAGCCTCCTCTCCTGTGACGGGATCTAGATTTGCATTTCAAAGGCGATATTCGGGGCTTACCGACCAAGGAAGGCTAATCATCAGGTCAACCTGTGGTAAAGGGTGTTACACCCTCTTCCCGGACAGGCTTTTGTTCTGGGTCTCCTGAGAGATAAGGCTCTCACCCTGGGTGGCCAGAGCAATGTCTTGGGTGATAGGCTGGCAGAAACCAGTCAGCAGGCTGCTAGGTTTTTAGGCACACTTCTAAAGTGCCCTCTGGGAGCATGTATTGGTAAATCCAACACTGGCATCAATGTGGGTTTGCCAATACAAGCTGTTTGAGACCAAACATCTCTATTTATAGTGAAGGCATCATGCAGCTGGGGAATTCGTTTTCACCAATGTCCAGCACATGGTCTAAAATGGCTTCTCTGGTCACTTGTACTGGAAGTAATAGGACTGACTAGCACTGGGGCATATCTACTCATGCAGGTAGGCCCTCACATGTAGCACTAAGCACCCTGCCTTGGGGCTGGCAGTTCTGCTGTATGGGTGACCTGCGAGTATCACATGCAGTGGTGGGGGACATGTCATGTTTTCACTTTTGGCTGCACCAAGACACGCAGCCTGCAGTGTCAGTCTTCCATATGCCAGCTCCGGCTTGGAGAGGAGGGTCTGGCATCTCGAGTTCAAAGCTCCGAATCTTCAGCTGCGTAGTGCGCTCTGCCTGCACCGGAATGCTTGTGCAGCCCACTGAGGACAGGTAGTGGTTGTTGAGATTGCCAAATTTGGTGCCCCTTCACACTACATGGGGGTGGTGCGTGCCTCAGACAGGATGGGTCCTGAGAGGCCCACAAATGCCACCATCTCTGTCTCTGCTGTATGTTGGTCTTCCTGGGTCAGGAGCCGACGTGGAGGTGGACTCCTATTGGCAGGCCCAGGAGTCTAGGTACTTTGGGTGGGAGTAAGGCCTGGGCTCATGCTGCAAAGCAATGTGTCCAGAACCACCCAGATGTCTGTTAGACCCTCATCCATAGGAAAAAAAGGTGCCGGGTTGCAATGGGACCCAATCCCTAGCTCACTGCACTTGTGGGGGAAGTCAGGGAGGGCCAGCCACAGGACCCCCTGCGAGCCAGAGCATTCCACTCTGGGTGGGAGCGCAGCAGGAGGCGGCAGATGTGCAAGAGATTACGCTGGGATCCTCTACACAGGCCGGCGGCTGGAGAATGTCCCCTAAAACTGGGCCCATAGTCCTCTACTCACATCCTGCCTGGCTTCCTGTGTGCGGTCATTTCCGATGTAGGCCACAGGCCCGGAGTGCACCTTAGGAGGCAATAATCATCTCATCCGGTCAAGGTGATGGTACAGGGTCTGTGTCCCCTGTTGTTCACCCCGGTGCTCCATCCCGGTAGTCAAAGATGAGGGGAGCAACCGTTACATCAGGAGCCCCAGCGGCCCCTGGCAGCTCCCGCTTCAGCCTGCAGTTGGCGCCGTATTTGTTAGAGTTCATTAAGCTCCCCAGGAGACCACTGCTATTGGAGGGCCCTGGTCTCTCGTTGCAGTCATGAGACATGACTGTGATCTCTGTTCCAGTTCAGGGACTCTTGTTGGCCGAGGGTAGATTGATGCGATACACTGTGTGCAGGATGCTACCAGGCGGCACTAGGCCTCTGCTGTATCTGGAGTCCAAGAAATAGTGGCAACCATGTTAGAGAGAGACTTGATGGTACGATCAGTAGCTCCTGCTTCCATCCCTCCAGTATGCTAGTGAAGGTCTGCCTGCCTTGGAGCCTGGTTAGTGGGGCCTAAGTGGCGACCATTTTCTAAGTAGCACAGCCGTCAGCCTGTGTGATGCGTTAGTTGGAGAACAGCCCAGCAGAGCGGTGAAAGCTTTTTTTCTGTCACCGCAACCGCTCTCTGCAGTCCAGGCTCTAAAATGTAGTGGTTTATGCCAGCCATGAGCCCTTCTGAACGCTTTGAATGCGGGCCTAGGTGGGGGAGGACCCAGAGGCACATCCTACTCTGCCGTCATCTTGGCCACGCCCCCTTTCCGTTTATGAAAGGGAGAATACATTTGTGTTTTTTCCATCTGAATGCATGGAATAGTTTTGTGTGCCGTTAATAATACACTAAGTCCAACACCTAATATAATGTTTTAGGAAAGTGGGTTTCTATTGCTGTAACCCCCCACCACGTTTTGCCAGACTACTGATGCACTTTTTCTTGGTGTGCCCTGGGTCACTGCCAATCAGGTTCTCAGGGCCTGTGTCCTTTCCCCAAAACTAACCCAATTGGCATCTGGCCACAGGTCAGCCCCTGGTAAATGGTACCACAGTTACCAGGGCACTGTGACCAGGAAAGCCCTCTAAGGGCTACAGCACTTATTGTGCCACCCCTAGAGGCCCTGTACCTTTACACATACACACTGCCTTCACAGACTGCATGTTTTGGTGCAGGACAAAGCAAAGAGGCGACATGGCAAACATCCCTGTGTGCCATGACTACAACCCACTGCCCTGGAATAGATCAGTCACCCCTCTAGTTGGGTGCCCTATGCCAGTGGTGAGGTTACAGGTGCATGAGCCCTGTACCCCTACAGTGTCTAAGTCCATTCATAGGCTTTGTAAGTGCAGTGCTGCCATTAAGAGTATATGGTGCTGGGAGCTTGTCATTTGGTATCAAACTTCTTAGCCCATTAAACCCACACTGATGCCAGTGTGGGATTTAATGAAAAGTGCACACAAAGGGCATCTCAGTGATGCCCCCTGAAAAACGACCAGCCTCTGGTGGGTTCCCTGACTGGTACACACCAACCTGCCACCACAAGACATATTTCTGGACCCCTAGGGTGGGGGCCTATGCTCCCTGAGCCCAGAAACAAAGCCTTTCCTGGGCGGAGGTGTTCACACCTCCCCCAGACCAGGAAATGCGATCTGTGGCAGGGGAGCATCAAAGGCCTGGCAGCCTTTGTAATGTGAACTCCAGCCTCTCCTGCTATCAGGAGCAGGCCCCCTTCCTATCTCCTCTCCCTTTCGGCGGGAAGACGAGTGGGAAAAACTAGCCAGCCCAGGAGGTGTGCCCTTCTCTGCCAACTCCACCCCTCAGTTGGGGGAGGCGAGGTGAGGCCCACTCTCCAGTGATCGCCATCTGGCAGATTGCAGGCACTGTCCAATCAGGACTAGGGATTGTGCTCACTCCCCCACGTGGGGTGAGCACACCATGGGTGTAGTCACCCTAAGGTCAGTAGCCCATTAGCTACTGACCTCAAGACCCCTAAAACGCACCCTAAATACAGTATTTCGGGGGGCAGCTCTGAACCAAAAAGGCAGATCCAGAAACCACAAGAAAAGAAAACAAGGACAAAAGGCTGTGCAGAGCGAACACTAGGACGACACCCACTGACTAGGCCCCAGCCCTACAGGCTGTCTCCTCTCTAACCTGCTCCTGCGAAATCCCGGTGTGTCCTGCAGCCAGCAACCTCATAAACCCCGGTGGACCTGCCTACTATCACTTCAAAGACTGAATCTCCTGTGAACACCAGACTTGTTCAAACTGCTGCTTCTGGTGCCAGCTAGAAACCGCAAATCCAGGCGAATACTTTGGGCTGATCTCTGTCAGTGAGTCTTATGGGGCCTTCTGTCTTATAGTACTAGATCTTTGTTTTGCTTTGGCCCACCGTGCCTCTCCTCTAGTTTGTGAACAACAAAGGTTCCAGGTGATTGGCCTTTTTACATTTGAAAAAACAATCAAACGAATACGGAAAATAGAAACAAGCATTTGCAATGCAAAAGTTTGAGCCATTGGCATTGGAAATGACAAACTCTTCATCCATGTGTTGGTTTTGAAAACCGATAAATAAATGACATTGTCATTTACAATGCCAATAGCTTACATTTTGGATTGTAAATGAGAATGGCTTTTATCTATATTTAAAAAAAAGAAACAAATAAAACGCATTGGCATTTACAATACCAATAGCTCAAGAGTTGTAAATATCAAAAATACTCGATCTCTGAACAGCAATTCATGCTTCTGCTTTTCAAACTTAAAAACATATGTTGTATTAGAAACACCTTAAACAAATTTAATGCAAAAAATTCCCTTTTGAAAATATCGTCCATACATAAATAGTATTTTATAGGATAAGCAATTAATGCACACATATATGCAGTCTGTGAAGCACTAGATATAAAGGGGCTTCCAGTTCAGAGAAAAACACACATCCCTGTTTCCCTAGTCCGCAACCTCTAACAAGCACGAACAACAGACATAGAAGTATTTTGTGATGTCTGCTGCAGCTTTGAACTGCTCAGTGAAATATCTCACTGGATTAGGTAGGTCACTAAACAAGTGCTCCTTTAAATGTCCTGTCATTTATATTTGTGGATACAGCTGAAGTACAGTCTCCCGTTGTACACAACCACTGCCCCTTAAGCTGTGGCAAGTAGAATGTGTGCATTTTTATATAGCACCAACTTTAAATGGGCATGCATGAAAGATTGAGTGACACTATCCTACGAGCAAAATCAAGCAATATAGACAACAGAAACTTATATAAATAATAGAAATTACACCTATTTGAGCACTAAGAAACTCAAAGATATTAAAACTGCTGTAGGCAAGCACCAGAAATGCAAGGGCACTAACCTCGGCTGCTGCCCGGAGTCCACAGTAAGGACTGGGCTCTGAGGAGGAGAGGAAGGGGACCCAGTCTACTGGCGCAAGCAGACTTGAAAAGACAGTTATGTTATGTTATGTTATGTTATATTAATTTAT
Source organism: Lissotriton vulgaris (assembly GCF_964263255.1). Taxonomy (NCBI): domain Eukaryota; kingdom Metazoa; phylum Chordata; class Amphibia; order Caudata; family Salamandridae; genus Lissotriton; species Lissotriton vulgaris. The sequence goes on from NC_141686.1 coordinate 105,647,897, forward strand.
TGTGCGCACAGCTACTCCAGCCAAGGAGCGTCCCGGCGCAGAGACAAGGAGAAACATAACACACCAGGAAAAGATAAAACCTAAGAGGGACAGCTAAAACAAGAATGTTTTAATCGCTCTCCGAAAAGACATCAGGTCCTCTAGCAGACGGATTTCAACTGGGAGGGTGTTCCAAATTAGTGCAGCTTTCACGCTGAAAGAACGACCCCCCATCCGGCTGAGTCTGGGGACCACAGCAAGGGCCTGGCCTTGGGATCGGAGATTGCGGGTGGGGACATAGAAAGAGATACAGTTGGACAGAATTTCAGGGCCTATACCTCTTAAGATCTTGAAGGTCAAACAAAGGACCTTAAAAAGAATACGCTTCCTTACAGGGAGCCAGTGCAGGGAGCGGAGGACATTCGCCACCGGGCGAAATCTGGGTAGGCCAACAATGGCTCTAGCCGCAGCATTTTGAACCCGCTGCAGGCGAGTTAACTCAGCCTGGTAGGCCCCAGCCAGTAAAGAGCTAGCGTAGTCCAGGCGAGAGATGATAGTTGCCTGGACTACAAGCTGTCTGGTTGGGGCGTCAAAGAATTTAAGAACTGGTCTTAAACCTCTCAACAGACCAAAACAGCAGGCTGCAGTTTTTTTAGTATGCCCTACAAAGGTAAGGCCTGCGTCCAACCAGACCCCCAGATTTTTCACCTCCGACACCGGGGTCGGAGTGGGGCCCAGCTCAGAAGGCCACCATTGATCGCCCCATAGCTCTACTCCCTTCCCGGCAATCATTACCTCCGTTTTCGTGGCATTAAGCTGGAGACAGTTTCCTGTCAACCAGCTAGCCACCGCCTTCAGTCCAGACTGAAACCTGGGGGCATCTTGTTCCGCATCCCCGCTGAGAGTAACCGCCAGCTGTGTGTCATCGGCATATGAGACCAAAGTTAGGCCCCACTGCCTCGCGACATCAGCCAGCGGTCTCACGTAAAGGTTGAACAACGTGGGACTCAGCGAGGACCCCTGCGGAACCCCCATGGCCAGAGGCTGGGAACTGGACTTGAAGGGAGGGATGGCAACACAGAAGGAACGATTGTCCAGGAAGGAGCGGAACCATTGCAGCGCCTGGCCACCGATACCAATCTCCTCGAGCCGATGCAGGAGGATGCTGTGAGATACTGTGTCAAAGGCGGCGCTGTGGTCTAACAATATCAGCGCCGCCGTCTGACCAGCATCCAACCTCGCACGGAGATGTTCCACCATCACAAGAAGAGCGGTTTCCGTGCTGTGGCCAGCACGGAAGCCATTCTGTGTGGGGTCGAGGGCATTGGTCCGGGCTAGATGTTCTGACAGGGCCAGATTGACATGGGCCTCTGTCAGCTTTGCCTGCCAGGATAGCAGCGAGATGGGACGAAAACTTTCAGGCTTAGACGGGTCCAAGGAGGGTTTTTTGATGATCGGGGACACCACCGCCTGCTTCCATTTAGTTGGAACTACCCCCGACTCCAGGGAGAGGTTGACAAGGGAACGCACAACGGGGCGTCCCATAAAGGTCTGATCTCGAAAGAGAGCAGGTCTCACTGGATCAGATGGGGATCCAGATTTAACTTGCAAAGCAAGTTTATCAAACCCATCCGAGGTAAGAGGGGGGAATGAGAGCAGGGTGATCTGATGAGATGTCCCATTGGAGCTTCCCGACGCGACCCCAATGCTAGGGAATGTCCGATAGATAGCTTGGACTTTTCCCAAGAAATAGGAGGCAAGGGATTCGCAGTGGGAGACAGAACTCACGGCCGTAGAGGTAGTCCGCTTTGCCATAAGATCTTTAACCGCCTTGAAGATGGCCTTCGACGGGTTGGTGCTGTTCCGGAATTCTTCGGCATAGAAGGCCGCTCGAGCCCGACATATAGCCCGATGATAGAGCTTGACGGACGCAGCATATGCAGCTTTTAAATCAGCCCCATATGTCTTCCGCCAAGCCCTCTCCGCCCGTCTACAGGCTCCCTTCAAGGCACGTAAGGCGCCATCATACCAGGGACTCGACTCTCGAGGGTTGATCTTAGCCGATACAATAGGTATCAGAGCGTCCAGAGCCCTAGTAAGCCAGGAGCAAAAGAGGTCATACCCCTCTTCTACGTTGTTCAATGGGCCCAGAGGCTCCACTGACAGAAGACGATGGAAGTCTTCCAGCCTGAGTTTATTCCAGGATCTCCTAGGTACCCGTCTAGCTGAAGAGGTGGAAGTGGTAGCTGATATGGGACACTGGATGGACACCAGAAAATGGTCAGACCATTCTACTGGAGTGATCGCAGTGATTTTAGCCTCTGTCAAATTGGTGAAAAAAGGGTCAAGAATATGTCCCCCAGTATGAGTAGGCTGGGAGACCAGCTGGGAAAGTTGGAAAGCCTCTAAGTCCAAAGAAATGCTACGAGCTGTCAGACTGGAAAGTGTGTCGAAATGCAGATTTAAATCACCCAGAATGGAAAAATTGGCGCAGTCAGTGATCAAGGTGCCGACAATATCCGGAAAAGTATTTCTAAACACCGCGTCACTGCCCGGCGGACGATACACCACCATCCCAGAGAGTGTGAACTCTGGGCTGACAGACTTTAAAAGAGGCACTTTCACAGCCAGCAATCTTGAGACTGTTCCACACACAGGGAAAGCTGGACCTAACTATAAGAGCTATTCCCCAACCTCTAGATGATCTATTCAAGGTGTACATAGAATAGCCAGGGGGCATGATAGATTAAGAATGGCAGGGTCAGCTTCCTGAAGCCATGTTTCAGTTATGGCGAAGATATCCGGGGCTTCATCCTCGATAAGATCGTACACGTTCTGATGATGTTTCAGGACCGACCTAGCATTCAGGTTCATAATCCGCAGAGAGGAAGGAGAGCCCCTACTGTGGTGGGCGACAGAAGGGTCTTTTCGGGGAAGAGGCATCGGGGGTCAAGTATCGAGCCATTGCAGGGACAACGATACGGACCACAAAGTGGATGGACAAGCGGTAGAGTACAGCTAAAACTCACCTGGCCGATAGAAACCAGGCTCTCCCTGGAGTATGTCCGCATGGCGACGAAGCAGATGAAATACTTGTCGCAGCCCAGCGTCCGCCACGTCCCGCACGGCCTTAGCGCGGACGGGCGCAGACGGGCAGGACTCTGGCACGACTCCGGCCACGCGAGGACACGCCCGCTGCGCGATCCCGCTGCGCTAGGGGAGGAGCATTAAATATGCGTTCCCCCGCTGGCGCATGCGCAATGAAGCGCTGTCGGTCTAATCCCTCACCTCACCCCAAACCAAGATGTCCGCCTCCCCAGGCACCAACCCGCCAAGCGGCGGTGAGGGACACGATTATAGTGCAAGTAAGGGGAGATGGAGAGCGAGGGTCTGAACGACCTAAAAGAAAGAAAACAATCAGGTAAATAAAATGCAGCTAAGCAGCAAGTGCCGTAACGCTCCTGTCTGCAGTGCGCTCCTTGTCAGTCTGTCTGCTGTGGAGATGGAGCCAGAAACACCCCTACAGGAACTCTGACATGTGGGAGCTGTGAAGGGTGCCTACCTGCGCAAGATGACTGACTCTCACCCAGCTTCTCTACCCTGCCTAGAGGCTAAAGGCCTCCCTCCCAGGGTAGGGTGTCGTGCTGGGTGATTGGAGGGAGAAGACGCCTCCAGTGGCCTCTGGAGAGTACTGCACAGGAACCTTCACAGACTACCCATGCAGAAAGGAGAAACCATGTGGAATGGAATGATGCTTTAATGAGCCATACATTTCGAATGACTGATTCAATTCCAGTTTTGGCCTAATGTAGTCATAAAATATTTTTTAATTTTACTAGAATGGTCTGGGAGCTTCACTTTGTCATTTTTTACCTTCTCAGACATTCTCTGTCCGGCGTTCCTAAAGAGTAGGCGAGGCTGTCTTACAGAAGCAGTCTGCTCCTGACTAGGCGCTAGCTTTGCACAGTGGTGGTAGAATGTGCCCCACTGCACACCCAGGCTTGCGGCACCCACTCTATTCAGGGCCTGCCTCGGTCTGCTCTTTCATCACTCTTCGGTGGGGGTCCACAGAGACCCGTTCAATGAGTCACAACAATAAACCATTTTAAGCTGCAGGTCGTCACTCGTCTCGCCATCTCACGCCAGGCGCAGCACCTAAGCAGGGGAGGCCACCACTCTGGTGACGCACACAGGACACCAGCACACTCTCCAAATAGCCAGACTGATGCAAAATTTCATCGATGCACCCCACGCCATTTGGAGGCTTCCTACCTGCTAACGTGGTTTGAAGCGCTATAGTAATGAAATACAACACCAAGGGTGAAGCAGATGCATATGTTAAGATCAAGACTAATTAACGAGATCTCAAATGTGCAAGTCTTAAAAAGACCCACTTATACGGAGTGCAAAAACCTCCATGAGAAAGCCATTAACCTCCGAGGCTGACCGGGAGGTGACCCGTGGTGCTCCGAGGCTGACCAGGAGATGAGCAGTGGTGAGATCCTGCTGAGGCTGTCCAGGCGCCCTCGTTCGCGAAAGTTAAAGCTTGGCGCGAGAAGAGACGCGCCTGTTCACAGCGCATGTCTCCTAAAGCGTGCGGTCACAGCCATTGTCTACAATAGGTTTGGTAAGCTTGTGCACCTCTCCTGTCTCACTTTGCGAGCTATCCGGCGACAATAAGGCTCGCTACGCAGGCAGCGCAAGCGCTGCATCGGTAGCGAGACCTAAAAAGTAGAAGAAAAGAAAAAAGATAAACATGTGCCCACACAAATTCAAAAATATTTGAATTATTAAAAATTAAGTTTTTCAAAATATTCACTATCAAATACAATACAGAAAACAGTTCAGGCTCAACATATTATACAAATAAATATATTCAAACATTGCAAAGTGTTAACGGAAAAAGAATAGCAAAGGGTCTATAATTCAAAAATAGTCCACACAAGATGGAAACAGTTCTAGGGGATAATCCATTCCCAATTTGTCAGTAAAGCGTTGACAGCCTTTAGACCCAAACAATTAAAGGGTCATTATCAGGACAAAGATAGTTTTTGTGCAGAAAATCTCAGCACCACTGAGCCACATTTCAAAGCTGCTTTTCAAATTAGCAACTTAGTTTACAGACTGTTACCAGTCTGCACCAAGACAGCCATCTTTCTACAGGCCTCTTTCAGGTACCAACCCTTTTCCAAATTGGAGGTCTCTTTCCGCTCTAGGCATGGTTTGGCTCTCTTGTTCAGCGCAGAGCCACCATTGCTCCTTACCCCACTCCATCAGGAGGTACTGTGCCTACATCCCAAGCGGAGCAGTTAGATCTCATCTCCGCTGTCATCTTACCTCAGGCTCCACCCCAGTGTTACAGTTAATCCACCATTTTGTAGGTTGGAATAATATTGAATGAGTACATCATGGGGACAAGTGCATTACTTATGCATGTGCTTTATCGTAGTAGATGCATGGAAGACTTTCATGTTTCCAGTTTGCTATAGACAACAATAATTTGATAAATGCAAACACAAGACAAGGGTTGGTAAATCAGAATGAGATAAAGCAACATAAGCTTTTTTTTTACCATACAATTAAAGCAACCTAAGCCTTTTTTACCATAAATTAAGGTGCAGCTGCATACTTGTTAAATTTGCTGACCCAGGACGTGTGATTGTTTTCATTGTAATCTTTACAATATTTTTTGAACTGTAAGGAAATGCCTCTTTTTGTATGGTTGCCCCCCACCTTTTGGAGAGGTGCTGGTTTTTCGACTGAGTCTACCAAGGCCTGCTAACAACCTCAGCTCCAGTACCCTGACCCTTAAACATTTTGTTTCGCTTATAACGGATTGGCGTAAGGTAACTTACTGCCAGGTCCCTAGTAAACAAGGTACCAGAAGTACCCAAGGCTTGTAAGTGCCATCTGACGGACTACAGCACTTATTGTGCCACCCTGAATGAGACAAGGTAAAACACTGCTCCCAGTCTTCCACTGCAGGCTGAAAGGGCAGTTTAAAACTGCCAGCTTCACTTTGCCATTTTAGTCAATGGCCAAGCCTGAACTCCTTTTTAGGTTTTGTCTACGCGGCGCGCATGCGCTGCACAGGAGACCCCCCCTCCCCCCCCCCGCATGCACAAGTACTGTTTCGCTTTCGCGGCTGCTGGGCCGCACTTGTGTTTCAGCGCTTGTTTTACTACCACGCCAACTTTTACTTCCTCTGCATATCTGGTTCCCCTGTGCACAGCTGTGCTACTTGCTGCTCCTTTAACTCCTTTAAATATACAGGACTCTGTGTTCTGTATTTGCACTCTGCAACTCTGGCGCGCAGCGTGTTTAGTGATGAGTTTATCACTTTTTAGTTAGTTAAAGCAAAGGTTGATTTTGTGTAAACTGATGGCTTTACTGTACGTCAAAGGCACATGATGAAGGGACGAAAGTATATGATGGTTTATGGCGAAGGAATTTGGTGAAGCACTATCATTAATAAACATTTTAAGGTTATCAACACCGATTTGCTGTGACATGCTTAAAACAATTTTAATTTATTGAGATTGATTTTTAGATGCAGAATATATATTGTATTTAATTTGTTTTGTTTTAGCATAATTCTGGATTGTATTAATCCTGTATAAAAGTAAATAAACATGAATTACTCATTTGTGCCTCCCTTGAAATGTTCCCAGACTGGTTTCTGTAATTCCTTTCCAAGGAGGGAGACTGAATGGAACACCCCCGAAACTGGTGCAGGGAAACAGTTATTTCTATTTGGTACAATATTTTGTCTCGGAGAAAAAACAGAACAGTAAAATGATGTGTAGTTGCATAGGTATTTCCCAGTGCACCTTGCTACCTTGTTAGAGGTGCCGATCTATTTAGTTTTGTATAGCGCTGTGCATTGCTTATCACAAACTTCGGAGCGCTATTAGACGGGGATGCAGCTTGCTTTTGGAAGGGACGGATCTCGTCCAACAGGGCGTGAGAGTAACATATCAGATGTTGTCCAATATGACCCATTTCCATGCTGATCTCAGCTGAAAGAAATCTGAAGTCCGTTTCAAGGGGTTCCTGATATTGCTGAAACAAACGTGTCCCCCCCCCCCCCCCCCCCCCCCCCCCTATAAGCACAGTACACATGAAGAAATGCCTCCGCGTGGTCGTATGTCACAATTAACAAACATTGTGAACTGAATTATACCTGGCAAAGCATAGTGAATGCCCTAAATATGGAAGCCTGCACACTGCAAATCACCTTTTTGATGAATCGATCTGTTAGATTTGATATTGGACTGCTTGGAGGGGAACCCATGAACTAAATACACACCGATCTCTGCAGTACCAACATTAACCCAATAGGCTATTCAGTCAAGATTCAAACCAGTGACTTTTACTTCTCTTCTGCAGTCGCCTTACTGCAACAACGTGTGAGCTTGGGACTCAAGCGTGTGATCGACACCTGAGGTACAGATCTCTGCAGCAGCCACATTAACCACCGAGCTCTCTTGCTGGGATGTGAACTTCTGCCCTTCAAATGAGACACGGATAGCTGCAGCTGCCTTAGTGTCCCACTGACCCAGGTCACTGGGATGGGAAGTTTAGCCTTACAACTTTCACACAGATATCGGCAGTAGGCACATTAACCTGCTGAGCTATCACCCTGTGCCCCACTTACACATGTTGAGCTGTACCCATTTTTGTTTTATATAAAATCTCATCTCAGTGAACAAATGGGGAGACAGTAGGCCTGCTCGAAGCACACAGACCCTGAACTAATCAACCATAATAAACCTTACAGCCTATTAATCTTACATCTTTCCTTCTGTGGTGAGTATCTACCCCAGGTGTGCACTGGCTTGCTCTGAAAGACACTTTGCTTGCTCTGAAAGACACTTCTCGTGACATAAAAGGCTCCATCCATTCTTTTCAGAGGTAAAACTGTATGCCACAATCAGTAGGTTTTCAAACCAAAATGTGTTTATTGCAGGGTTCGTCCCCTTAAACTAAATACCATAAATACATACAGTCCAATAAAAAAGATAAAAATACATATTACAGCGTTTAATACAATTAATACAGATTTAAAATGAACAGAGCAACCATTTTGAGTTATACAAACTTCTAGTTTATCTCGGTTTCAGCCACAAAACATTTCCTCCGCCTCCATGCTCGGGTCAAAAAAGCTACAAACAGGATACAGTAGGATCGTTGGTATCAAAACCGCACACAGTAGGTTCATTGGTATCCAAGCCGGATACAGTAGGGTCCTTGGTAACCAATCCGAAAACTCTTAATGAGTCTTTGTAAAAACTAAAACCGATACTTTGCTCAAGGGAGCAATTCATGTTCTCCACAAATTAGAATAGAATGCGCAAAAAAAGTATACGGCAATCGGGGCCACTGTAATTATGCAGATGGGGAGGGACAAAACATGTGGCATGGTTGAGTAAAGTATGCAGCAAGAAAAGGCAATTTATGCGGCATGATGCAATACATTTTGTGGAAGTATTGCTTCATTATTTTGTCACTTTTCTCTTAACACTGTCTGGGCATCGATTTCACCTCAAGTGCCAGTGTAACACTAAAATATAGAAATTGGCAACAGAAAGGTAACACATCGACCTTGCAAAGAGCCTTCTACAATGCAACTGGACGTGTTGCTGAATTTTCAGTAACTTTCGAAACTTTTGTGCTAGAAGCAAAACTTTTTTGTTAAAATCCGCAGATTATGCATCAGATGATGGATTATGTGGCAAAGGTGGCAAATCTACAATTATTCAAAAAACGTTGCGGCCGCAGAGTCACATAATTCCAGTGGCCCTGGCTATCATGTTCGGTTACAGATGCACAAACATTGCATTTGTTGTTTCTTAATAGGTCGTGTGACCACTTGGACTTAAAACACCTAATGGGCAATATCCCCGGTCTGAATTTAAGGGTGCAGTCCTTGCCCTAGAGGGCTCAGTTTTTTAGGACTTCAATCTGAACACTTGAAAGACGAACATTCCCAGTAACCCCCTCTTCTTACCCGTCGCAAAGCAACCATTCATCACATGCCACCTGTTTAACATACCTTTACATTTACATAATGCAGAGCCAGTGTAATCACAAAGCTCGTTTTATTACTTAAAAACTCTATCCCGATTTTATTTCTGCTTTTCGACCATTTCCACTACATTTTCTCTCATAGGATGGCAGTCAAATCATAATTTCATCTTTTTGTTTGGCTAACTATAGTCAATGTGGGGTCTGCTATACAGCTGGCAAGAGAGCTATGCGACTTAAATACTCACGGCTGATATCTACTGTGATTTGCAGGTCAAGCTTTACAATCTAAGGGGCCTTTTTATAAAAGGTAAATCTGGATTTAACCCTGCATTTACAAGCAAAATATACTGCAGTTACCCTTGACAAGAATTCACAAAGGAGTTCCTGGCCACACTAGGCCTTTTGGGGGTGGGGGGAACTCCGCCAGAATGCGTAAATCTCCGCATCTGTACGGCATCCCAGGGTGCTTCAAGGAGCGGTTCAGCGCTTAATTTGTAAAAAATAAAGTGCCAGTGCACAAAGTAATTCTTCGCAAGTCCAAAGCACATGGAGCCATCTCAGGTCCAAACCACTGCTGCCAAAGGCAATTGACAGACATACGTACCTGCTAGTTTTTAAAAGGTATATTACATCACCATTGACAAATTGTGCCAAAAAGTAAAATAGGCACACAGCACCACCATGCTGTGGATAAATAATTTGCCGTTTTTTAGAAAGTGCTGCTGCCAAGCATTGGCAAACACTGCCACAAATTAAGCACAGTTGTGGCTAAACTTGGAAGTGTCTGAACACCTTCAAAGAAGTATGACTCTGGCATTCAAAAATAGCTCACATTCACATTTCCAGCAAGGAACAACGCAACGTGCTGGCTGGCGTGAACACTGTATCAGAGTGTAGGCATCCTACTTTTTGTGTGAGCGAGTTCTTTGGCAAGGCTTGGGATTCTTTTGATGTTGGTAACATTACTAACAGTACTAGGTGAAATTACAGAGCCTAGTGACAACTTTTGGGTATTCTATTTCCTTTATTTGGTTACCATACATAACCATAAAAGTAAACATATGTACAAACAAGCATTGGCATAGCCAATACATCTTGCCTTTTGGACCTTATAAGTATTTAGTTATGCAGCACAATATCCTTGGTGCAACAACATCAACTGTTGCATGGCTAAACACTTATAAGGTCCCAAAGGCGAGACCTTTTGGCTATGCCAATGCTTGTTAATGTTTGTAAATCACCCCTACAGCAGGGCTATCGAGTCCTAAGATAGGGTGCAGCATATTTGTAAAGTAGTACTTGTTTAACATGTTCTAGAGGTAAACACACACAATTGTCTTTTTTACTGGGAGAGAGGCTGGCAGCACCATTGGCAAGTACAAAGTTTGTTGCTGAAGCACACAGCTGTGCTAACCTGTGAATTGGGCTACCAAAGTTGGTACTTCAAGGTATCAAACAACTTGCTACATTAAGCTGGACTAGATGCCCAATTCGAAATGTATGTAACTTGTTACCCAGTTTTCCGGTGGTCATTTACTGGGTCTGACCACTAGACAGCCTTTTACCTGCCTAGGAAGACATTTTAATGGCTACCAGGACAGGTAACAATAGATGCCTAACCACTGGATGTGGTGTCACCTCCTCTTGGAAGGAAGCCACAGAGTGTTGGCCCAAAAGGAGAGCTTCAAATGGGAAGCTACCTTTGTATGGCAAATGGTTAACACACTAGAGAGGTTCTGCTGTATTATTCTGGTAGACTGGTTGGCTTCAGGGATACAGTGGGAAACACTGCCAAACTGTTTGTTCCATGTGCCTGTAGCTCACAGGTAGCAACACCTCTAGGGTTGGCTACCAAGCTCCACACCCCAAGAGAGGAGTGCACAACATTAGAGTTGGCACAATAGTGCTCTTTGGGATAGCCAGATGCCCCATTTCACAAGAAGTGGCCATCAGGTGGGAGACAACCTGGTAGCCCATTGGCTAATGATGGAGACCTCCCCTGGGGGCACTTTTGGGCATAAAATGGCATCCTTGGCACCTTTCAGATCTCGTTTGACTGGAGAAGAGGACCAAAGGAGGACTGCCCTGCTGACTCTGGAACCGGCGCAGAAAAGGTTGTATCAAAGTTGGACTGCAGCTGCTGCTTCTTGGACTATCGAAGGAAAGGACTGTGTATGCTCTGTCCTTCTCATGGAGAAGTAATCTCCCTAGCCCAGTCTGAGGCGAGACTCCAAGAGTCAATTAGCTGACTTCTTGTTTGCAGCACATGGCCATAAAAGCTGAAGAAGCCTGCTTGGACGAGTTGGTAGCCCAGGTACCCCTATAGTTAGTCCTCCCAGCTATGCAGCCCAAGAGAGCCGGACCTGATGCTCAAAGGTTGTACCCAGAGCTGCTAGACCCGGGAGATGGAGAGTCTTTGGAGCAAAGTGTAGTTGCCTAGAAGGAGAGATACTACCCAAAGAAAGAAACCTTTGTGTCAGTTGACTGGTAGCCCAGTGCCAACTGGACTTCGGCTGACCCATAGAAGATTTTGATGGATTTCAACCCCTGCGGCAAGAATCACCTCACCTGACCGTGGAGTAGGAGACCCAGGAAGATCCCGTAGACTGCACATAATCTTCAACATCCTTCAGCATCCTGTATCCCATGCATCAGGACCACTTTGTAGAGGTAAGTGGCAAGGAGCCACTGACATTGGAACTGGACTAAAGACTGCTTTTCTTAAGGAGGTAACTGTTTCTTTGGACCTTGCTTGTCCCCTTCACTGGCTCCCTGCTGGAGTTGGTCGACCAAAGTAACTCTAAGTATCTACATTCAAACTTGTGAAAGTTTTTCTTGAAACATTTTTAAATGTAAAATTCGTTGAATTTCCAATGTCCCCCGGTTAAGTGAGAAGTTCCTATTTATTGTTTCTTGGAGAATCAATAGCTTCAGAACCCTCTGGTGGATCTTTTTTCTTTGGTGCCCATAAATTCATAAAAATATGCTCTATTTTAACAAATTTGTGTCGATTTCTTGAGTGAGTTTCTTTCTTCAATTGTTTTTGTGTGTTTTAATAGCTTGTTCCTTTGTGTAGGCCTGACTTCAGACCAACATCTACTCAGGGTTGATCTAAGGTTTAACAAACCAAACCTGACTGGTCTCAAACCGGACTAGTCTTAAAGGGTTGGTAGTGTGTTGCACGGTGAGGTCACTCAACCACACCATATAATTCACTGCATTCCCTCACATCAGCTACGATTAAAGCCATGTCCACCAGAGACCGAGCCTTCTTATTTAAAGGCCTAAATTTGTGGCTGCATGCTGATTGTAGTAAGAGTGAAATGCAGAGGGAGTTAGGAGAACCCAGAATATTGGAGCAGAAGTTAATGGAGTGACTGGGCAGTGAGAAAGACCATAAATTCAAAAACCTGATTGCTTGCTCTTGTTGAGATAAGACCTACTGGACTGACTCCATTCGCCGAGTGCTACATCTAACTTTAATAAAGCTTTTTCTGACAAAACATCACAAGCCTTACTTAGTGTGGATTCCTATTAACAGATACAAATATATTGCCAAAGTGGCACCTTTATTGCACACATTAATCGATCGGGCCTAGCATTTTTTTAAACCTATTTTATGTGAAATATTTCAGACACGCTGTTCCAAACTTGGAAGATATTTCTGTATATGAGATGCTGAAAGTCCAGATTACGAAACTGCATGATGCCCTTCAGCAGGCATTGTAGGTGGCCCTCCATATAATCTAAAGTTCCTCTATGAATCTCTCTGTAAACGAAAGCTGAGGTATCTGAGCAGACCTGTGTACAGCATCAGTCTTTAATATAGGCAGGTCACGTAAGTGGTAAGCCAGAGCTCTTTGATGCTATATAATCAAGACAGTAGTTTTATATTTTGGTGTGCATAATCCTAATTTAATCAGCAGGCTTGATGTCTAGTGAGTGCTGTACAGTCACAAGCAGCTTTAGAGTCTTAGTTTATGTAAGGTGAAAGGCAGAGCTTGCTTCTTTAGAATGCACAGCATAGCAGCAGTGTGCAAATGGATTAATGGCAGAAGTTGGCTGATTTATTTGCCTAGCTGATAAGTATCGAAGATTTTTTCTGCAGAAGTATTAAACACATGTTTTTCAGTATCATAAAAAAAAATCTTTCTGCCTGGCTTGTCTTAACCCATTTTTTTCAATTTTTTTTATAAAACTAGGTCTTGATCGCGACGTGATAGCTGATGACCTGCCGCATCCCTTTGGTTTGACTCAGTACCATGATTACATCTATTGGACAGACTGGAGCCGGCGTAGCATTGAGCGTGCCAACAAGACTAGTGGCCAAAACCGCACGATCATCCAGGCCCATTTGGATTATGTGATGGATATCCTAGTTTTCCACTCCTCCCGGCAGGCTGGATGGAACGAGTGTGTCTCCAGCAATGGGCACTGCTCCCACCTCTGCTTGGCAGTGCCTGTCAGTGGTTATGTCTGTGGATGCCCAGCTCATTACTCTCTTAATGCTGATAACAAGACTTGCAGTGGTAAGCAAAGTGCTTGGTGTTCATTGGTTTGGCTGTGTATGTAATGAGTACAATGTACAAAATTTGATATTTGTCGAAGAGGGATGTATAAGGATGTTTGCTATTCTTTCAGTGAGCTATTTAAAGCATGGTTTTCCTGATGTGAGGATTACTGTCCTGTTTAGCCTCTCGCGTTGTGCTTTCTAAATCCAATGAAATACCACATTCCAGTACACAAATCGACAGTATCAAAGTAGATGGCTTGGTTTCGAGCTACAACCACAAACTTTCTTAATAGAAACAAAGCCTGCACAGTTCTATCAGCCTCGTATTTGTGCTTTTTATTTGCCCACTTTGCCTTCTAGTATCGTAGGTGAGTGCATCAAAAATAATATTGCCAAAAGGCGATAATGTTTATTCATAATGGTGTTCTAGTGTACTTAGGAGTATGTCAGCAGCCTTTTGGTAGTAGTGTCTATGAGAAAGTGCCTCTTCTGAAATGGTTAGTCTCCCACTTTGTGCCTGGAAAATGAAGTAGTTTTGAATGCAAGTGCACAGGGTGCCTGCCATCCAGGTCCACAAGGCGCCTTCCCTAAAACTGTAACACGATCTGCACCACATCAGACCCCCCTGTAATTCAAGCGTGCTCATTGTCACAATACCGTGCCACCTATTGTATGACACAATATATGTAGAAGTTTCCGCATATATCAAATACTAATTGAACCAGAGACAGAGCACAGCACATACAAATAAACAGCTGAATATCCACGATCAGCAAAGTGTGTTTAATATTAAAAAAAGTGGTCAATGTATAATTAGTTAAGCAAGCAATCTTCATCATAGTCGTTCAGTTGATCCAACAGTGGTACAGCTACAGCAGACACGTGTTTCGTCGCTTTTCTTGCGACTTTTTCAAGGCTGTTGAACAAGATCATACATGATATTTTTTATTAAAATAAATGTGTACAAAAGGAGAGATGACAGAAATCAACAAAAAAACTTTCTTTCTTTTCTGCACCGATATCCCAGTTGTGATGGATTTTATCAGTCCCTCTGTTTATACTAGAATGAATTTCAAACAATGAAGACAAATTCATCCATGGCAGCCTGAATGCATCGGTGCAGAGAAAAACAACTAAATCGACATGGCACACTGCCTGTGTGCCCTGCAAAGCAGCACTGCCTAAGGTATCCCCTCTAGCAGGATTTACAAACGCTAGGGCATTGTTTACTATATCTCAGGTTTGGGCGTAGCTGCCTGAGCAGATATGTCCCTACAATATTTAAGTCTATTCTTAATATTGTAAGTACAAAGGGACCCATAGATGATACAAGGACTTGAAATTCGACATCTTGAGTTCCCCAGCACCACTGTGATGGCTTCACTGAACCCAGGAGTGTATGATGCCAAACAACTGCTCCCAATAAATATACACTGATGCCAGTGATGCCAGTGTTGTATTTATTATATATATATATATATATATACCCAGAGAGCACCTCAGAAATGCCCCAGAAAACCTACCAACCCTGGTGTGGTCTTTGACTAGCTTTAGCCAGTCAGCCACCACCAGACATGTGTCTGGACCCATGAGGTGGGAGCCCTTGCTCTCTGAGACAAAGCTCATTCTGGGTGAACGTGTCACACCGCATCTCCCAGGCAGGCTCAGTGCTCAAAAGGGAAGCTTCAAAGGCCTTGCCTCCTTTGTAATGCGACCACAGACTCTGCTGCTAGCAGCAGATGTCAGCTCACTGTTCAAACCCCCTCTTTTGGTGAGAGAACCGACAAGAAAGCTAAGTGAGAATAGGAGATGCAACCCTCTTTGCCAACTTTGCCTCTCAGGTGCTGAAGCCAAAGTGAGGCACATGTTTCAGTGCCCACCATCTTGAAGATGGTGGGACTTATCCAATCAGGGCTAGGACTATGCCCCCTCCCACATGATGATGCATAATTGAGGGTATAGACACCCCGTGTAAGGGACCGATCAGTTCCTACATGTCACTCCCCTGTAACTAGTATTTAGTAGGCACCCTAAGACTCTAAAGTCAGATTTGTGATGACCCACGAAGCCCGGACACTGAAGACCCGCAACAGCAAGAAAGAAGGACCAGTGACTGACACTGCGCCAACCCTACAGCCTGTCTGCTGCCTTTCGCCCCTGCAACAAAAGTAGACTCGTCCTACAGGCCTAGCGACCTCCAAAATCCTGGAAGAGCTGCCTGCCTTCAATAAAGTTCAAGAGCTCCTGAGGACAGCCAAGGACTTTTGAGCCCTGCAGAACCATGAAACCCGACCACTATACCCACCTCTGCACCCAATGCCTCTGGCCCGAGCCCACATGGCCAACCGGTCATAAGCAGGTTTCCCAGCGGTTCTGAGCCCAAGTCTTACTAGGGTTTATTCCTCCTGGGCACGACACAGACACCTGTAGCTTCACCCTGAAGGTCTCCCTAACCACAACCATATCTGATAAGCCTTTTCTGACGTCAAAGGCCACCCCTGCACCCAAAGCCCCTGGGCCTTGTGAAGCTTGACCAACGTGTTCCTAAGTCGCCAAGCATCATTACTTTCCTGGACGTCTGTTGGTTCTCTTCTTTCTGCATCCTGGCCGGAGCGTGCATTCTCTTCCCGAAACCGATCTCTCCTTCTCCGCATTGGCTTCTGTTGGACGCCGGACACTGTTGGCAGTCTGCACCCAGCTGCCCCTGTGCTGCGATGGTGCATGTTTGATGCTGCCCTCTCGCCCCTCCAATGCTTGCCTAAATCCCCGGTGATGACCCCGAACACCCCTTTACTTACCTGTGTACAGCTCATCTTCAATCACCCTTAGTGTCCATTGGTTAAACTTGGGCACCCGACCCCGAATGTGACCTCTACACCCGGCCGTCCCTATGCCGCTAGTGGTGCAGTCTTGGTGCGAACTTGAACCTTGCCTTGTGTTGACCTGAAACCTCGAAGTCTGGATTTGTAAGTAGTGTACTTACCTACAAAACTTCATTCTTGTTTTCCTCCCATAGGTTAACATTGCTCAACTGAAAATTTAACTGTGTCCACTTTTTAAATTGAGAAGTATTTCTTATGAGAAACGTACTCCCCTTTGAACCTTGGTCTTAGAATATACAGAGAAAGAAGCCAATTTTTCTAATATTGGTGTGGCTCTCCTTTTTGTCGTGTAGGAATCTGGCTCTGTGTATGGTATTTCACTAGGTGGGTATACCGTGCACAGTCAAGAGATTCCCCAAAAGTGTACAGGGGTCAGTGCAAACCCAATGTGCTTTATTAGTGGTAGTATAGGCGAGCAGCCTTAGACCTAACACAGAGGAGTGCAAGACATTTTTTTGCAGAACATTAACCAATAAGGGACACAACTCAAAAAGGAGATACAACCAACTTATAAAAAAAAAAAGGTTTGTTTGAGTTTTATTTTAAGGCCGAGATCTTCGCAGTAAGGTAAGTAGGTTTTGCAGGAAAAATACTTATGACTTTCAAAAGTCGACCGTTTTTGTGCAGTTTTCAGAGTTCAATGTTATCCTATTTAGGAAAACAATAATGGGGTTGTACAGGTAAGTATGCGACTCACAGTTCCAGTCTTCGGGACCGAAGGTCAGCAAGGGTCAGGGGAGTACCAGAACTGCACCAGCTGCACATGGTGCAGCCGGGTGCAGAAGGCAAAATCCGAGTTTGGCCCGAGGCTTTTCAATGGCGACTCGGTGTGCTCAAAGCCACACTGCTTGCAGGTATGTACATCTGTTGCAGGGGCCAAGCTTTTTGGCTTTGAGCAAGCCCAGGGGGCCAAAAAAGCAGCACCAAACATACACCACCAGCAGCACAGGGGCAGTCGGGTGCATGGTGCAAATACAGTGTCCGGCTGCTAATGCTTTTCAGTGGAGAATTTGCTTCGGACAGACAGGCTGCAGGTGTCAGCCTGGAGATTGTAGGAAGGAGATCAGCGACAGCAGAGGAAAGTAGAGATGTAGGGGCAGCTTCTGTTCAGCTCACTAAGGCAGAGGGGCTTCGGGTGCAGGGGTGCCTTTAGACGTCTTGATTCTTCTTACCGGAGCCGGTCGCGCTTGGGGAGAGCCTCTGGATTCAGGCTGCTGGTGTCGTCGTGGACTCCGGTAGGAGTCAACCAATGCTGGACTTGAGGTCAGGATCGCTGCTAAATGTCTACTGGGTCGGTGGTCCATGTGGACACAGCCCATAGGCATTGGGTGCTGAGTGGGCAATATTCGTTGATCCACAGGGCACTCGAGTCCTTTGTGTAAGTTTCTTGGGGGCAGAGCCACTATACTCTGAAGTCTCTGTTCTATGTCAAAGGGAAGGCAGTTTTCCTCTGGTTCTGGTAGTCGCTGGCTGCAGGACAGGCGTTTTCTTTGCAGGGTCTTTGAAGCTGGAGACTGGCAGTTAGGACTGAGATCAAGTCAGTCATCCTCAGGCTTCGCTGTATGGTGTTGTCTTCATCCTTCTCAGGTCGGCATGGAACTAGTTTCCAGGTCTGGGGAAGCCACCTAAATACAAACTGTAGGGGTGTTTTAGGGGAGTAGCAGGAAGGGCAAATGGGCACTTTACCTGGGGTGACTACCCTCAATTATGCCACCCTCCTCCCCCACTATCAGAACATCACATTGGACAGGTGGGTTTTGCAAATAGTCCAAAGGGGCTACTCCCTCACCTTCGAGACTAATCCTCTCTCCATGCCACCGTCCTTTCATCACATGTCGGAGGATCATTTGGCCCTTCTCTGCCAGGTAGTGGTAGCTCTCTTGGCCAAGGGAGCTATCGAAAGGGGCCTTCTGTCCCATCCATGTAATCGCTACCCTTCTCCTTGCCAATACCAAAAGCAGTTGTAACATTTTGTACGACAGATTATGCTTCTTGGGTTTGGGGACCAAGGCTAACAAACAATGAAGGGGAGTCAGCTCTATCCGGAGATCGGTAACTGTACGAATGTGCACCACCACTGACTGCCAGAAGGCTTTAACTAATGGGCAGTCTCAAGCCAGATGGAGGAAGGCCGCTCCTGCCGCACCACATCTAGGACAATCTTCCCTTTTTTCCGGGGAAATACGTCTCTAGGTGTCCGGAGTCACATATGTGCGGTGCATAAAGTTAAAATGAGTTAATTTAAACCTTGCATTACACAACACCTTTCAGGTAAGAGTGCCTATTCGTTTCCGCTGCTCCGGTTCCAGAACAATCCCCAGGTCAGTCTCCCAGGCCGCCCAGGCCGGAGGGACCGGCCGGGTGGAGTCCTGCTGCATGGCCGAATACAATAGGGTTATCAGCCTCCTACCCCTACCACAGGAGAGGATAATATTGAGGGTATGGGACGTCGGGGTGCCTCAGGGAATTGTGGCCAGGTATCCCGTGCCATTTCTTGAAGGCCCCTATAGTGTAGGTATTGGCCCCCACTGAGTCCGAAGGTCTCCGTTGCCCGCTCGATGGACAGGAACGTATCATCCGGGTAAAGGTCAGCCAATAACTTGCAACCACCTGTTCTCCACTCTCGGAAGGGCATAAGTACTTCCATGGCCACCACTGGGGCCAGGATCCATACCGGCAACTCCCTGTGAAATGGGGCCCGCGGTAAGATTTTTTCCAAGAAGCGCTGCCAGATTGCCGCATTGTGTCGCACTATGTATGGCAGTGCCCCATCTGCAACTCTCCCGTGCATCAGAGCCATCTGTACCGTCCTCATCTGCTCTACCCGCAGCATGAGCTTATTAAATGTTTAAACGCCATTTTTCCTTTTGCTTCATTTTGCACACGACACATAGCTGTTATTTTAACTTTCAACCTAGAAGAGCGTTGTGATTTACTTGAGAAATAATATGTTATTGCTCTGATATCAGCTTTGCTTGGTACACTGTCTGCACAGTGAGTGCTGAAGCCTACAAGGATAACTCGACACAGTGTTGTTATGAGGTCTGCTCTTCGCACCTTCCTAGACATAACACAAATGCAGCTGCTGCCAAAATCTGGCTATAAGCGGGTTTTATATTGCTTTGCTGAAAACACACGTAACACACTTGATGGTGCTTCGCATGCAGAGAGCTGGTGGAAGATGATGTGATCCTCTGCCACTGAGATTTTGAGGTATGGGCCCGCCCTGCTAAAACCCAAAAGAGACCTTCATAGATATAATATACTATGCTAAATAGGGAGGGTGAGAAATAGGTGTTAATTCCTATTCATTCCAGCATTTTAGTATGCTGTCACCGTTCGCTTTTTATGGACTAGTAACTATGCTGATAACTTTGTTTCTTATAATATATGTTTGCTTGTATTATATAAGATACAGCGTTTGAGAACCCTGTATTAGTAAATAAATATTTCAAATATGCACATGTCCTCATTTACTCCACGTTCTGGTTTGAAATGATTATATAGCGAAAGAGTGTACATGTGTTCCACGATTCCTGAGGTAATCTAAGTTCATGTTCTGGTTTGTCTAAACATTGGGAGTTTGTTATGACCAATGAGACACTGTAGCTAGCTCGGTAAGGGGATTTTGGGTACTGAGGTGAGTTTTGGGCCATGCTAATTCACTGAGGTTCCGAATCTCTATGCACAGTTCTGTAGGAGAACGGAATTCCCGCTACATGGCGCCCATACGTTGTTGGCCTTATATCATGAGACTCAAGTAGTATATCATTCAATCCTTAACCCCTTCACTGTCGTTTCCGGAAAACGGTGGTGTCGGAACAAACCTACCTATTTTTGAAATAGGTCTTTTCAAGCTTGAATCTTACTAAAACTGTTTCCTTGAATTACTACCCAGTTGTGCTACAAAGTTTATTTGTTTTTATTATTTCCTGTGCTGTCATGGCTGCCGTGGACATTCCGCAGCATAGTCTCATTGCGGTGCGAGATCATTTGCGGATTTACAATGTACCTTTGGAAGGCTTGGCTGGGATCATGGTGGTGAGTGCGGATGCTGCTTACCCTTACGAACTGTTTTATTCGTGGGTGACATTTCCGGAGGTGGAAGCTAATTCTGGTATGTTCCACACGTACACTCCCACGGTTGTACCGAATGAATATACTCTGTACAGGGCACAGGAAGTTCCTATTGACGTTTGGCAGCATCGAGTTTGGTTTGGTGGCGCCCTACCCCATACTTTGAGCACTCCGAGGTTAGATCCTTTGTCCATTCTAGGCGCGAGTTGACCTGTTTTGGCTGGATTTACTCCTCATCCTCTACACGGCAATTGTAACCTAGCTGAACTGCGAAGACTACATGTAGTCGCAATTGCCGTGATTAGAGCCTACATTACATTACATGGGCCGTAATCTTCCGGGTGGAGGCCCGGGGAGTTGCGGCGCTTCCGGCCGGACAGGGTGGTTTGAAACTCAGTCCTGCTGAAAAAACTGACCTGTACACCGGGTTATGTGTGTATTTCCTAAATTTTATCACAAGTTGTTATTTGATAGATTGACTGACACCATGATATGTGAATTTATAAAACTTCTTTTTAATTATCTTTTTTTTTCCTTTTTTTCCGCAGATGATATAAAGAATTATTTTTGTCTTTGTTTTTGTACAATTTTTTTTTAGCAAAGAAAGTCTTTTTTATATATATATACATAAATATACATATAATCACAGGGATTTCTGATACATGATCTGGTACATATAACAACAATTGATTTTTATTGCTCAATACAAAACCGAATCCAACGCGTTTCGGCGAATGGCCTTCATCAGGAGTTCTGTATTTTCAACTGTTGATTAGGTACTTGAGCGTCTAGTTAGTATGCGCAAGCAGTGTCTGAGTTTTAGTAGGACGGAGATCTTGGAAAACGTTAAAATCTGCTAAGTGGTTTACTCTGACATTAGTTCTCAGGGAACTCAAATCCACGTCACGTTCAATGTGTTGTGATATACGATGCATCCGTGACACTTGCTGCTAGCAGGTAATGATAATAGTTGTAAGTACAGTATACGTGTTCAGGGGCTAAGACGGACAGCTATGTCTGACTCATTGGCGCAATGGTGAGTACTTTAAGATCAGCATCTTATAATTGTCCCTTCTCAAGGATTTAAGGGGATATCTGTGGTTATATCTTCTACTGGTATGGCACTAATCCATAGTAAAGATGAGATCCTCTTTGGAAATCAAAATACTGCGTGCTCCCGTCTTGCCCGTACAATTGAGAAGGGACAATTATAAGATGCTGATCTTGAAGTACTCACCATTGCGCCAATGAGTCAGACATAGCTGTCCGTCTTAGCCCCTGAACACGTATACTGTACTTACAACTATTATCATTACCTGCTAGCAGCAAGTGTCACGGATACATCGTATATCACAACACATTGAACGTGACGTGGATTTGAGTTCCCTGAGAACTAATGTCAGAGTAAACCACTTAGCAGATTTTAACGTTTTCCAAGATCTCCGTCCTTCTAAAACTCACACTGCTTGCGCATACTAACTAGACGCTCAAGTACCTAATCAACAGTTGAAAATACAGAACTCCTGATGAAGGCCATTCGCCGAAACGCGTTGGATTCGGTTTTGTATTGAGCAATAAAAATCAATTGTTGTTATATGTACCAGATCATGTATCAGAAATCCCTGTGATTATATGTATATTTATGTATATATATATAAAAAAGACTTTCTTTGCTAAAAAAAATTGTACAAAAACAAAGACAAAAATAATTTTTTATATCATCTGCGGAAAAAAAGGAAAAAAAAGATAATTAAAAAGAAGTTTTATAAATTCACATATCATGGTGTCAGTCAATCTATCAAATAACAACTTGTGATAAAATTTTGGAAATACACACATAACCCGGTGTACAGGTCAGTTTTTTCAGCAGTGTAATATCCCTACTAGGGTTCATCCGTTAAGGTAGGGGCCTCTTTTGTTTCCAAAACAATTGAAACTCAGTCCTGTCATGGTCAATGCTGTAATGGGCAAGAAGCCCCAGGATAAGGATGATTTTCCTTTCTGGCTTGCCGAGAAATTTGACCAGCTGGAAGCTGTATTTCCTAATACGACTCCTGGTGAAAAACACCGGATTCTAACGCTAAGTTTGCCGAAAGATTTGGCCCCTGAACTCGTTGACTGTGAGACCTGGGGTAAGACTTTTGCAGCGGTCTATGCAAGGTGCTACGGCACCTAGTCTATGGCAGTGCTGCCTAGGGTCCTTAAACGTGTTCAAGATGATCACGGACCGTAGTCTGCGGTGAGTTGGGTATGAGCCTGTGTGGCACCTTTGATGTGATTTGTGATCTCATCCTTGCTAATGTCAAGGGGGATGCAGTGAACTTTCAGGTTGCAAACGCTTTGGTGGCGCTTCCCGATGCCGAGAAACCCCGTCAGTTAGCGAAAATTATTGTGGCGGCTTATAAAACCGTGGGTCGCAATAGTAAGTGACTTAAGCCTTTTCTGTTAAGGAGAAGAAGCAGCCCCAGGGACAAGCTTCGGAAACTGAAGTTCAGCCCAAGTCCAAGAAACAGAATTGGCCTAAAAAACAGAAACAGGGAAAGCAACAGCAACAACAACAAACACAAGTTTCTCGTCCTGCGTCTCCGTTGCCTGCGCAATCTGAACGTGTTTATGACTTGCGCGATGATAAATCTCCTGATCGATTTTAGGCTTTCAGGAATCATCTGCCTCAACGACCGGTGGTGGAGGGGGCGGCAGGGGTCGGGGTGGCCAATAAGGACGTGACCAGCCCCGCCCGAAAAAAGGTGCAGGAAAGCAGGAAGGCTCGAAGCCAAAGAGACCGCAGTTTGCCAAGAAGAAAGTCGCGGCTTTAACAGCGCATCGATATGCCACAGATAGTGAGAGCGCGGCTTCGGAATCTGACGTGGCCTCTGACCTTACTGGACAGCGCGGCGGAGATTACCATAGTGAGAGAGGCCCTGCGTCTACTACTGAAGGGGACAGCGACTGATATTTATGTTGTGATCGAAACAGCTGATACAAGAGTTGCTCCCCCTGATAGACTTTTTGAAATTGTCCTGTTAATCGAGGGTGACGTACAGCGAACCATAAAAGGGGTATTTTGGGAAAACCTTTAGTCTACGTATGACATTTTGCGTTCGGAGGCTGACTGGCCCCCACCTTTTGTTTTTTGCAGCTCCGCGAGGGGAGGAGGTAATCCTCCCCAGTTTCGTGAACACAGTCTCGAAAGAGGATGCTCTGCATTTTGCAGATGAGTGGGCTCTGGCTCTAGCGCCGGCTGTGTACCGCAATCAATGTGGTTGGGATAAATTGTCCCAAGCCACGAGATTCCTTTATGGTCTCAGCCGCAACCTCAACCTCAATATCCCAAACGGCGAGAAGCCAAGGCTTCCGTTGCGGCAATCCTTGAACAATTGGAATATCAAGATGTAATTGAAACATGTGTGTCACCGATGAATAACCCTCTTTTTACTGTAAACAAGCCAGACGGTTCGTATTGTTTGGTATTGGATTACCGGCATTTAAACTTGCATTGCCATAACTGTGCAGTATAGAATACTCATGGCTCTGCCCTAGTGAATAGTCTTGTGCGTAAGCGGTTTAAAACCACGCTTGACATTTCCAATGGTTTTTATGCCCATCGATTGGATGGTCTAAGTTCCCAATGGCCCCCCCCCTTTACTTGGGGCGGTGTCTAAAAACCATGTCGGCGTTTGCCTATGGGCTATAAGAATAGTCCTGGGATTTTTACTGCCCGCATAGTCTCTTTTGGAGAGAATCGACCCGGATGCTTGTTCGTATGTGGATGACATATATCTCACAGACGACGAACTTTGGGAGCATCTGTGTCGAGTCAACGGATTAATTTGTACCTTTGCAAATATGGGTTACAAATTCAACTTTGCAAAATCGCACATTGCAGTGTACACAGTGTTGTTTCTGCGCTACGAGCTCAACAATGAAGGAAAAGGTTTGGCTCCTCACTTCCTGGAGAAATGCGCACAACTGCGCGCTCCGACAACACTGAAAAAATTACAATCTTTACTGGGCTTCTTGAATTTCGGAAGGACATACATTCCGGAATATGCCCAGCGTATCAAGCCTTTGTATGTTTTGATACAACCTTCTTTTTCCAAATCATGCTGGCTGCCTGAGCATTCAGCTATTCTGCAGTCTTTGCAAGCTGAACTGCTCGCTTCTAATTTCTTACTGATTCATGATAACCAGACCGACCTGGTGATAAGAATTATCCCTGGGACGGTGGGTTTCACGTACCTGACTTTTAATGAAGGAGACACAGTACCTATTGCTTACAAGCCACACTTGTACACTTCGGCTGAATTGCGCTTTTCCACTGTGGAGAAAGTTTTGACGGCTGTGCAGATGGCAATTCTTAAGGAACGTGCCCTGTCACAGGGAAAGCGCATGTTGGTTGTTACCACGTGTCCTGCCTTGGAGGCAGTCACGAAAGCCAGTGTACCAAGCTTTGCACCCTCGGTGGATTCAATGGGCTGCTTCCTTGACGTCCCAGGATGTCACGTTTATTTTTGACTCCTTATTACGATCGCAGGAGTACTTACAGTATGAATTCGTTCATCCGGCTCCTTCAGCCATGCGACCTTTGGAGGATTTCCATTGCATCATTTACACTGATGGTTCGGCGCAGGTTGCGCATGGCTCTAAACTTGCCTACGTTTCCGCATGCACCATTGTGGTCGGTGCCATGGTGAACGATGAGTTCAAGTCCAGTGTTGTGCACACGCAGATACTAGGGGACTGCACCGCACAATTAGCAGAACTTCGTGCTCTGATGCTTGCATTAGAGTACGCTGATCCTAGTGTGACGACTTTGATTGTGAGTGATTCTTACTATTCTTACAATGAGAACTTGTTCTTTTGTATTCAGAATGACTTTCGTGATTCCAAGGGTAGCACAATAAAACATAAGATGATCTGGGTCCGAGTGGCTGAACTTAAGGAGAAGTTGCCACTTGTGTTTGTAATTCATACTCTCGGCCATCAGCGTGTTGGAGTCCACGCTGTCTGTAACTTGCTTGCTGATGAAGCGGCGAAATCAGCAGTATCAAAATATTTAGTTGCAGCAGTTACATGGTCAAAAAGTAAAATAGATGATGACATCTTGGCAGCTGTAGCTGCCTCTGAGAAGGGAGGTAAATATCCTACGGGGTTCCCTTCGAAGTACACATACCACTTAAGTCCCGATAAGGTTCCTTATGTGAAAATTCCTGAAGTTGGAGAACGGTTGATTCCCAACTTGGATCGCAGGGCTACGTTGATTGTAGCGGCGCATGAAGGTGTGGCGTCTGTACATGCGGGCGTCTCGGCCACTGTAACTCAGCTACAACAACGTTTCTGGTGGCGGGACTGTACAAACAGACGCGCGACTATGTCCTTCAATCTGACATTTGCCAGCAAATTAAACCTTCGACTGCTGCGCGTCCGCCTCAGACACAGGTGTACATCTCTAATAAACCACTGGGTTGCGTTTATTTAGATCACTGCGGTCCTTTTTCTTCTGATACTGCGTATAAGTGCATCTTAGTAGCAGTTGATTCATGCACACGCTTTGTGTGGGTCTGGCCCCATCGCAGCGCTGATTCACGGTCTGTCATAAGAGATTTGCGTCTTTGTAGGGATTTTTGCCTGTGGTACCTTCCATTTGGATCAGGGTCCCGCGTTCGCCTCTAAGGCGTATAAGGATGCTATAATTTCGTTGGGGGTCCAAGTCAAGTTTTCGTCTCCATACGGACCTGAGGGTAATAGTGTAGTGGAACGAATGAACCGTGACTTAAAACAATCTTTGACAGCACGAGTTATAGGCACTGGCAGAAACTGGTTGGCCCATCTCAATGGCGTGCAGCGTGCTCTTAATAATCTCCCTAGAAGGTCTCTGGGTGGGCGGACCCCGTACGAAATGCTCTTTGGTATCAAGATGTATGTCCCTGACCTTGACAGTCTAGACTGCGTGGCCAAAGCCGCGGCCTTTGACGTAGATGAACATTGCAATGTTTTACAAAAGACCAGAGACAGTCTTGCAAAGGAACATTTGCCCTCCACATCGGATGTTGCGTAGCAGATCCCGGTAGTTGGCTGGCTGGCTACTCAAAGTTGGAGAACTGGTTCGAGAGAAGATCGATACCAAGAAAGAATTTGGTCCTTCCTATCGAGCACCGGTTCACGTTCTTGGAGTGAAGGGCACAAGAACAGTCATTTTACCACCACTTCCAGGTCGTAAGGAAAACAGGTTTATCTCTATTGACAATGTCAAGATACACAGGGTGGCCGATTCTTCATAGTATGACACCAGCAGTCTCCTGTCCTTCGATTGTGAGAAATTCTGTTTTGGCCACTACCTCTAATGCTGAGCCAGAAGTGGCCCTCGAGATGCCTGCTGTTCCCAATCCTTTATTAAGTACTTTTCCCATTAATAACATTGATGACCTAGATTACGCCTATCCTGCAGATTTGTCGATGCCTGATTTACAAACACGTTTGGCCACAGAATCCAGATTCTCATTTGACTCTGTTTCAGTTAATTTGAAAAATCCCTCACGTTTTGCAGTTTATGCTAAATTATTTTAAAAACAATTTTTGATCCCCCCTTGGATATATATTCGACCTGGTGCTTTTTTCAGTATACCTTTTTATGTCAATTGGTTTTGTTTTATTTTTTCCGTCAAATTGATGGACACTATGTCGAGGAGAGAACATGCATCCGACATCTTAATGGAACTTTGGCCCCCTTTCCTAGTCACATTCTGCACACAGACTGAAGTGAGACTTGAATTTTGTTAACATTACGGCTTGGCTTGTTCTTGATGGGATTGTGTGGGATGCGGTTAAATTTCAAATCCATGGCCCTACTGAAGTGGTTAATGTCCCTAATGTACTCAGAGTGAACATGGGGGATGTGGTGAAACAAAACATACGTTCTGATGATTGGGATGTTCAGGCCGTAAAATCATTATTCTCGGATTTAAAATATTATGCTGCCTTTGATGCTGAAGATTTATATTTAGAATCTGCTAATTATGGTGAATTATTTTGCTTTCAACATTTTGGTAACCATTATCTGCATAAAACAAGTTCCAGAAGGGGTACTGTGAATTACACACAGTGGGAACATTACCCAGCACCATTACAGGGCAGCTCTAGTACATTTTTGAAAAAAGTACTCTTATTTTACCGACTTTAATCAATCAAGTCCTGAGTCCTTTTATTTTAAAATGACACAGAAGTCCATGTCCAAAGTTAGACTTACCGATACTAAATTATTGTATTCAAAGTCCTTTCTAGACAAATTGGCTGTAGAGGGCTACGAGCTATGGAAGGAAACCATTGACCTTAAATCGGTTTGGGGTTCCAAAAGTTGGCAGGTACAAGGCGTTGAGGCTTTGCACCGTGCATGTCTCATCCCAAATCATGTTTTTAAATTCTACCATTTTCCAGACAACAAGCTTTGGATTGGCTACTTCAAAAAAATTAAATACCCCTACTATCCCTGATTTGGAACAATATTCCGGTTGGAAAAATTTCACACAGTTTTCCATTCGAGAATTCCAACCATGTTGCACAATTCATCCTGTAATATATCCAGTTTGGATCCGAAGGGTTGGCTGATGTGGCACAGAAGTTCTGATTCTTGCCAACATCACTTTATGGGTTTAGCTGAAGGTTTTACACAAGTCAGGCCTGATCCACATTTTGATACTGACCATACAGTCACCACTTACTCAGTAGGCAAATTGTGTCAGAATTGGCTACAGCATTCTATTTTGGCTGCAGTTAAATTACATCTATCCAAGCTGACTGATGATGTGGATTTAAATGATTTCATTAAGGGCCCGGTTAGTGGTAGATCTAAAAGATGGATTTATGCGATTTACAATTAAATCTGGAAAACTTCACAGGTTGAGGCTGCTAAGCGCCTAAGGGCAATTGATCAAGCTAATTTGGAAAAGGTGCTTGCAGTTGTCGATAACAATATTAACATGCTTTCTTCCCGCATTTACACGTTGAAGAATAATGTATCTTCTGTTGTTGATATTGTACATGATGAGGTGTCTGTGTTATACCATGGTCAAAATCAATTGCGTTCTATAATGCGATTTGCGTGGACCCTGCAGACGCTTAAGGCTGGTAGAGTGCCTTGGAATTACATGAATGTGTCCTCCCTCTTTGCCCCATTTAATTTGACAGACAAGCAGCGCATGCTTTAAATGCGTGATGCATCTTTATCTATGTTGCACATTGAGAGGTTGGAATCTCTGCAGTATCTATGCTCCTAATGTAGACCAGGCGTCCTTCTTGGAGACTTTGTCTTCTGTCCTTGCGGATTACTTCACCACACCGGTATTGATGGGGGAAGACTTTAACTCAGTAGTTGACATGTCCATGGATAGGTCCCATCCTCCGCTACCCACGGCCCCAATTAATAAATTGGCTGGGGCTCGTGCCGGCTGGCAAGAAAATTGGGGACTCCTTGACATTTGGCGAGCGCAGCATATGGTTGATAGGGATTACTCATATTATTCGTCCTTACATGACTTGCACATCCGACTGGACGCCATTTTGTGTAGTTCCGACCTGGCATCTCTGGTAGCCTGCAGCGAATATTTAACACGCACCATATCGAACCATAATACGCTATTGGTGATGTTGGAGCGCCCCAGGATACCTAACTGGAGGTTGCAACCCGAGATGATGGAGGATCAGGCCTTTCGAACGGAGCTGATAGATGGGGTGGAATACTACTTTGAGGAGAATGCGGGCAATGATACGACAACGGCCCTTGAATGGGACGCCTTCAAGGTGGTGGTCCGCGGGGTCTGTATTGCCAAGTGGGTGGGAATTAGGAAGTTGCTGCTGCAGGAAATAGAGACGGGTGAACGGGCCCTACGGGATGCTGAGAGATCTCACTCTGAAGGCTCTGGGACGCGTGACGAGGTCCGGTCCCGGAAGGAGACCGTAGCAGCGGGGGTAGAACGCCGGCGGTGTTTCTATCACAAGGCTTTCTTGGCTCGCGCAAATGCAGAGCAGGACAAGGTGGGCACATTGTTGGCCTATTTGGCTGACCCCACCCAGAGATGTGTGCCCATTTTGGTGTTAGCTTCCGCTTCGGGACGGCTGGAATATGAGCAACATCATATCAACTACCGCTTTCGATCCTTCTATGCGAGTCTCTACACAAGCCAGTTGCAGACTGGCGAGGTGGACACTTGTGCGTTTCTAGAGGGCTTGGAGCTACCCGTTCTTGAGGAAGATGAGGCAGAGGTTCTTTGTCAGGATATCACACTGGCTGAGATTCGCTGTGCAATTAAGCAATTGGAGCGCAATAAAACACCGGGTAGCGATGGTTTGCCTATTGAATTCTATCTGACATATATTGACCTCTTGGCTCCCAGATTATTGATGATGTACCAAGAGGCTAGACAGACGGGGCTACTACCGGCTTCTACTAGGGCGGCCATCATTGTTCCGCTCCTTAACCCAGGGAAGCCGCCGACTGATCCAGCTGCGTACAGGCCTCTATCCATGCTCACAACTGACTATAAAATACTGCGCCGAGTGCTGGCTACCAGGCTTCTTCCCTTG
The DNA here is from genome assembly GCF_964263255.1 of Lissotriton vulgaris. Taxonomy (NCBI): domain Eukaryota; kingdom Metazoa; phylum Chordata; class Amphibia; order Caudata; family Salamandridae; genus Lissotriton; species Lissotriton vulgaris. The sequence continues at coordinate 105,677,957 of NC_141686.1, forward strand.
ATGACAAGGCTGGTGCATCCAGATTAAGCTGGCTTTATTCCGACTAGCAATACCGTCAGTAGCATCCGTCGGTTGATAGGAATATTAGATGGAGGTTGTGGAAGAGAGGGGCAGGCGATAGTCCTCTCGGTTGATATTGCTAAGGCTTTTGACAGCCTAGAATGGCCCTATCTTTCTTCAGTTATGTCTGCATTCGGGCTCGGTGCCGGATATGTCCGTTGGACTGAAATACTGTATTCATCGGCGACTGCTAGGGTTCGTGTGGGTAGGCCTGTCTCCTCATCCTACCCGGTGGGACGGGGCACTAGACAGGGCTGCCCTCTTTCCCCGCTGCTATTTGCCCTTGCGATTGAGCAATTGGCGGTGCGCTCTAGGAGGGGGGAGGCGTACCGTGGCCTTCAGCTCCGAGGTCATGCGCTCTATATCTCGCTCTACGCGGACGACCTCCTAACGTTTCTGGAAGAAGCGGGAGACGCCCTGGATGGGGCGCGCACACTCCTCGACCTGTTCCGGGGCATCTCGGGTCTGCGGGTTAACTGGGCATAGACCTGCGTTTTCCCAGTATCTAGTACATGCGCCCGCCCTTGTAACCATCCGGACTGGCGTGGGAGCCGAGATGCCTCCCCTATCTGGGAACACAGGTGTATCATGCCCAGGAGGATCTCATGGAAGGCAATATTGGGAGAGCGATGAGGGGCTTGAGGAGTAGCATGTGATTTTGGGGGACTCTGCCGTTGTCGGTGGCAGCCCGCGTTGCGCTACTGAAGATGGTGGCGCTTCCTCGTCTCTTATATTTCTTCCGGACCCTACCAATAAGAATACCGGCTGCTTTTTCCCGACAACTCCGCTCTGCGGTGGGTAGCTTTATTTGGGGTGCAGGACGGCGCAGAGTGGCACTAGATACACTGATACGGCCGAGAGCCGAGGGAGGTCTTGCCACCCCAGATTTTGAATTATACTATTTGGCTGCGCAATTCCAGATTCTCCCTCAGGCGGTGGCGTTGGAGTTCCGGGGACCGGAGAGGGGGACGGTTCCGGAAGTGCAGAGGCACGTTCTGTCCTTTGTGATTTTACAGCAACGACTGAGGACTGCAGACTTATCGATGGTTGAGGGCACCCTGAGGCATTGTTGGAAATGTTTCCATACTAGAATTGGGGTGCAGCGCCCATACGCACCCTAGATACCACTGGGCATGTTTACGGCGTTGCCACGCGGTGGTGATTGGTCCGGTCTAGCGGAATGGGAGGAGCTGGGTCTGCAGATGGTGGGCGATTTGTACGCGGATGGCACACTGTTGCCCTATAGCACGTTGCAGGAGACCTTTTGTCTTCCACGCGGCCATTTCCTGCTACATGCTGCATTGATTGCAGCCATACAGAAACATTGTGGTGCTGGCCTCTCAGAACCACCATTAAGCGGAGCATGCCAATACGTAGTGATGGCAGCGGGTACGTATAAGGCAGTTACCTGCCTGTATAAACGCATGCTGGGGGAAGGGCTTAACCCATAACAAAAACTGCGGGAGCACAGTGCGGCGGACTTAGACAAGGCTATCCCTGACGCGGCCTGGTCACATATAATTAGGAGAGCATGGAAAGGTACCAGGAATGATAGCTTCCAGCTTATCCCATCCTTTGTATTGCATAGGGCATATCTCGCGCCAGCTAAAATTAATCAGAATTTTCGGATAGATACTGCGACCTGCCCCCGATGTCTGTTGCAGGGAGCGGACCTGAGCCATATGCTGTGGGATTGTCCTCCGCTCGGAACATATTGGGAGGAGATAACTACATCGCTCTGCAGAGTAACTGCGTGGCAGGTTGATATGGACAAAGGAGCGTGCCTACTACACTGGTTCCCGCACACTAGCAAAACTAAGATAACTAGCAAGTTTATGGATTTGGGACTCATTCTGGCTAAAAGGGAAATTACATCACACTGGAAGGCAGCGACTGGTCCTAGCTATGTTAGATGGAAGGCAGCATTCCTTATGTGGGCGGGCAGCGAGAGTTCTGTTTGAATTCAACAAGCCCATACATCCCATACCGATAGGGCGCTGGAGGCGGCGCGGGCGTGGGAGGCCTTAGTGGTGGAACTCAGGATGCCGGATGCGGATACAGATACAGATTCGGAGTCTGGCTCATCGATGGAGGGGGAGCAGGCGCAGGCGGCTTCCTCTGGACTTGGGGAGAATAGCGCGGGGGGGGGTTCCCAGACTTCCGGGTGATTACAGCGATTCTTAATATAATGGATGAGATGGCCAGTACGCCGATCATACACTAGGGTAGTACCTTATTAACACTCTTTAGCTATTTCAATTCAAAATTTTTTATTCGGATTTCAAAAATCCATAAAAGCACACTTTAAAACAATTGGCATTTACAATTACAGTTACAATAGGTGCAATAGACACTATAAGGTACATTATTAGTGCATTTACTACGTCACGCATTTCAAAAGTGCAAGAAAGAAACAATAGACATTAATAATTCATGGGTATTCCATACTTCTACGTACATTAAAAATAACCTTTAAAAAACAGCTTGTCCGAAATATGAGTTCATCATCCTCCAGTCTTAAAAGCATCAAATAAGACTGGTTCAGGGAAATGGGTCTACATTTTTTAAAATATGGTGCTAAAAACCATTTAATGTATTTCATATAAAACTTACACATGAAGAAGAAATGTACATCATTTTGTTTGCTGGTTCCGTCACAGGGACACGGAGTCTTGTCAACTACAGTGTGTCCCAGAGGAAAACAAAGTAAAGATTTTACCGTTCCTGCTTTCAGTCTGAACAATAGAGATCTTTCCCAGTAGCACATTGGTAGAGTCAAATACAACGGAAGCTGCTGGGTTAATAGACCATTGTTAATATAGGACACAACAGTTTGTTTCTTTATCTCTTCTGACAATCTTTTTTCCCTGTAACTGGCATACAGTTCAAGTTGGACTACTTTTTTGTCTGCCCTCTGTATACAAGATGGGTTTTCAAAGAGGTTGCCCCTGTCTATACTAGACAGACTCTCTTGTATGCCACGGAACCATGGGATCTTATTCCATTTATCACAAGCCAGACATTCCCTCAAAATGTCATGTGTTAGGCTAGCATATTCGTTTACCCAGATAGCTAGCCAAAATAATGCAGGCCTGGCTGCAATAAAGTCACTAATATAGGGTGCATTCAGCTCCGAGTGACAGATAAACCCTGACGATGAAATGGGAGCCCCCAGTAGCTTCCTACAGAGCCGATTTTCTTCTCTTTGTATTGAGGGGGTTTTTACCGACCCCCAAATTTCGGCACCATAAGTTGCCACTGGGATGCATTGGAGCCTATAAATCTTTAAAATTGCTTTAGTTGCTCCAACTTTCCTCGGTTTGGGGAGAGATAAAATAGAGTTTATGGCCTTTGAGAACTTGCCTGTGGCGTGGGCAATATGCCCACTCCACAGGCCGTTCGCAGCAAAGACCATACCTAAATATGGGAATGTTTTAGTTAGGAGCAGCTTGTCAGCTCCTATCGTGATAGAATTTAATTGCTTAGCACCCGGCCCACAGGACATGATGAATGATTTTTTAAAATTTACTTTTAAATCCAAATTCCCCATATATGATGCAAAATCCCTGACTAGTGCCCGTAGGGCGTTGGGTGTTAATCCCATAAGCACAGCGTCATCCGCGTATAAAAGGCACGGTAGTTGCTGACCTTTAATTTTAGGGACATCTTGGGTAGCCTTTTTTAAGGAGTCTCTCAGGCCATTTATGTAGATAATAAATAATAGGGGTGCTAAAACGCACCCCTGTCTCACCCCCCTCTCTACATTAATTGGACCAGAGAGTGTACCCTCCATGTCAATCCGTACTTGTGCCTTTGTATCTTTGTGTAAATAGGCAAGGAAGTGTACCAGGGGGGGGTCCAGGCCATACGACAATAGAATCGACCACAATTTTGACCTGTTTACCAGGTCAAATGCGGACGATAAGTCCATAAACGCCAAGTAAATGGGAGACGCCTTAGCAATATTATATTTGCTAATTAAAAGGTTTAAATTTAAACATTGTTCGATGGTTCCCACCTTGCGTCTAAAACCCATTTGGCAACGGTCAAGTACCCCCATTTCCTCAGCCCAGTCATTAACTCTATTATAGAGTACCCTACCCAGGATCTTTAAAGTATTGTCCAAGAGCGAAATAGGCCTATAATTTGCGGGCTCAGATCTTTCGCCCTTTTTATAAATAGGCACTATTATGCTCGTGGACCAAGTTGCGGGTATTGGGGCAAACGGTAGACTATTAAAAAGGTTGACAAAAATATTTCCCCAGAGTTCTTTAGCTAAATTATAGCGCGGGAGTGGGGGTTTGGGAGTTCATAGATTACGAAGGGGGTCATGCTTGGAGTACTGATTAAAGATCTGGAGCTCTATGCTCGGATACGATACTGTACTAATTGTGGGAGCTTGACATCATAGCGATAGACTTGGAATAGGGTCCATGAGCCTTGTTAAATCGTTGGATTACTGCCGCTGAGTTTACTCTCAGTGTGTACTGTCTGATTCTTTGTATTTATGATGGTCCTCCTTCATGTCTTGTTTGTATTTTGAAATAATAAAAAGATTTAAAAAAAAGAAATTAGACCTCAAAGATGCATATTTTCACATACTTATACATCCAACTCACAGGAAATACCTCAGGTTCACAATAGAAGGTCACCACTATCCATTCAAAGTTCTCCCCTTCGGGGTTACTACAGCACCAAGGGTTTTTACAAAATGCCTAGCAGTAGTAGCAGCACACCTAAGAAGGCAACACATCCATGTGTTCCCCTACCTGGACGATTGGCCCATAAAAGCCAACTCATACACTCAGTGTGCAAACCCAACGTCTCAGACAATCCAGTTACTGCACAGCCCGGGATTTTCCATAAATTACCCAAAATCACATCTGCAACCCTCCCACATACAACAATATCTGGGAGCAACAATAAATACCTCCGTGGCAAAGACATATCCAAATCCAGCCAGGATAGCCAACATGCAGTCTCTAATTCAAAGATTTCAGCCACAACACTCCTTGCCAGCTCGAGTGTTCATGCAGCTTATAGGCATGATGGCCTCCTGCATATTCATTGTCCCTCATACCCGAATTCACATGCGTCCATTGCTGGAATGCCTAGCACGGCAGTGGAACCAAGCTCAAGGACAACTAAAAGACCTAGTGTTGGTAGACAGTCGCACTAACAACTCTCTGTAGTGGTGGAACCCACAGAACCTTTCCAAGGGGCGACAGTTCCAAGAGCCAGTTCCACAAGTAGTATTAACAGCAGACGCATCACTAACAGGCTGAATCTCGATGATAATGGGATGGGGCCAGAAAGACAGGCGGCAACAGGAATGCTATATAACATGTTCCACCCCAGTCTGAAGGCAGATGTACATAAGCTGTCTGACCGCAAATGAAATAGGAATGGCGTGATGCTTTGAAAGAAGACTTTCCCTTATCATTAAACTCGACTACAGCATTACACTCGCTGTGTCCCATATGTACTGAACCTTTCTTTCTAACGCACAAATCACCTTTTGCTGGTTGGACTGAAATAAATAGTGTACCTGTATTTTGCTTGGGCTGAACATTCAGAATCATAAAGCTAAGGGAAGCATTTCCTTGCTCGTACTCTTCATTCTCTAGATCGGTCCCCTTCCTTTGAGGGAGTCCGTTATCGTCTGGAAAACATGCCTCATTCATTACTTTATTCAAATTTCCATATATCCATTCATCCTGGTCACCTATGGACTTGTTGTCTAGTGATGTCATTAAAGCAAACCATGCTCCGCATGAACCATTGTGGGAGAACGGTAAGGGGAAGAAGGGCAGGACTCCCTTTGTCTTTTGATAAGGCGGAAGTTGGCCACATACCCAGCAATTAGTTGCATTGCTGGTCTGATGGAACGGTGCAACATTCGAATGAATGTGTTGTTGCGCAGGGCTAGTCGATATGACAGTTCATGGGGTGGCAGATCACTGAATGTATGCTCTATTGTAGTATTAAAGGAAAAGTGTACGTGTGAGGCAATAGGAGGAAAGAAAACATGTAATGTCAAGCTGATACATATTATAGTGATGCATAGAAGGGAAAGAAAAATCAGAGTTACTATACATCTACTGCGTAATATCTTGCAGTACTTCTTTTTCATCCTGCTCTTTCTACTAATCTGGTCCGTGATCTTATACATGTCAGAAAACCTGTCTAACCGATTCACCACCTAGTGGACTTAAACAATTAAACGCTGTCTGACTTACCAGATCTTAGCTTGGACCTATACTCTTGTTGTGGAGTCTTTTCTAGCAAAGGGGGCGTAAAGTCCGTACTATCTTTAGTACTATCGGCATTGTCCTTTGTCTTTATTAAAGTTCCTTGGGTTCCGTAAAATCGCTTGCCGTGTTGGGCATGGATCCAGCCCTTTCGTCCTTCCACTTTGATAGCCGTCCTCGTGGTCAGTAGCACAAGCTTCGGCGACTTCCAACGTGGCTCCAGGGGGCTTGACCGATCAAAATTTCTCACCAGGACTAGGTCTCCAGGGACGATGACGTGGTCCTTAACCTCGGTGTTGTCTGGGAAAGCGGCGGCAACCTGTGAACGACAAGAGAGTAGTGCAGACATCAAGGAAGCCAGGTAATCTGTCAGTATGTTACTGTCAACATCAGTTATTTTCTTGGGCATAGGCGTACCCCACATATTTGGTGGTCTACTGAAGACCACTTCTTAAGGAGATAGGCCTGTTCTGGAATGAGCTACCATACGCATGTAAAAGAGGGCAACTGGCAAGGCTACCATCCAATCCACGCCTTTTTCTGCACAGACCTTTGCTAACTTTGTCTTGAGAGTCTGGTTGTGGCGCTCGACGAGGCCAGCTGCCTCAGGGTGTCATACACAATGAAATTTCCAACTATATCCTAACAGTAGGGATACTTGTTTCATTAATTCAGAAGAGAAGGGTTGTCCATTATCTGAGTACACGACACTGGGCAGTCCGTATCTGGGGAAAAACTCGCGCACCAATTGCCTGGCGGTTGTCACAGCAGTATAATCTGAGACTGGGTACGCTTCTGTCCATCTAGTTAGTGCACATACTACTACCAGGACATACTTGTAACCTCTACATCTGTCCATCTGGATATAATCCATCTGAAGGACTTCAAAAGGATGGTCAGGAGGATGAAATCCGCCTTGTTCCACCGGAATGCCTTTACCTGGATTGAACTGGCAACAGATCATGCAGGTACGCACTTTCTGTTTCGCTGCTGCACGCAGGTGCTTGTTAAACCAGATATTCTGTAAGCTGTCTAGCATTGCCTTTTCTCCCAAGTGTGCTGGACTATGTGCTGTGTTTATGATTACTTGTACCATGGAATCAGGGAGAAACCATGTAGCTTTGCCTTTAGTCATCCATCCTTTGTCAGTCTGGACCCCTCCTTGTTCAGTCCATTTCTTTATTTCATCTGAAGTGGCATGTGTCTGTATGTCGAGTACATCTTGAGAAGGATCCCTGACTGTCATGCTTTTTGTCAGTAATGGTACTTCTGTCTTTGTCATGTCTGTTGGTGTCTGTGCTGTAAGTTTAGCTGTGCGATCTGCCAGGTCATTACCCTGGGAAATGGTGTCTGTAACTTTGGTGTGTGTTTTGCATTTTAGGATAGCTATGGCTGTAGGTAAATGTATTGCTTCTAACAGGGCCTGAATGAGCGGGCCATGCTGAATTTTAGTCCCATGAGAGGTCAAGAAACCTCTCTCTCTCTCCAGAGAACTCCGAAGTCATGAACTACGCCAAAAGCGTACTGTGAGTCTGTATAAATGTTCACTTTCAAGTTCTTGGCTCTTATGCAGGCTTGTGTCAGAGCGATGAGCTCTGCTGCTTGTGCTGACAGTGTGTCTATTCTGTGGGTCTCTATGACTTTAGTAGCAGTGGTCACGGCATATGCGGTCACTAGCTCTCCTGTGCTTGTTCTCATGCATGAACCATCAACATAAAGTGTCAGGTCAGGATCTGGAAGTGCCACATCTGTCAAGTCTTGCCTTGGTTTCGTCACTATATTCATTACCTCCACACAGTCATGTGGTGCAGTGTCTACTGTACTTGCGGGCAAAAGTGTAGCAGGGTTAAGAATGTTGCATCGTCTGATCTCTATGTGTGGTTGAAATAATGTCAGTTCATATCCCGTCAGTCTCGCTACAATCAAGTGTTGTGTCTGTGTCCTGTTCAAGAGAACCTCCACTGCATGTGGTACCTGTACTGTCAGAGGGTGTCCCAACACAATCGAGTCGCTTTGTCTTATGGCTAGAGCTGTTGCTACAACTGATTTCAGGCACGCAGGCAGAGCGTGGGCCACTGGATCCAGTGTACTAGAAAAATAAGCACAAGGCTTGTGTTTTCCTGATTGATCTTGTGTGAGGACAGATAGTGCTGTTCCCTCCCGCCCAGTCACAAAAAGCATAAAAGGTTTGCTGTTACAAGGAGTTGCTAAAACTGGCGCTTGACATAAGGCTCTTTTTAATTCTTCAAATGCCGAGGTATGTTCTTGTGTCCAAGGGAGGACAGTTGAAGACGCTGCCTCCTGTGTTGTCAACTGTATGAGTGGTTTGGCTAGGTAGGCATACTGGGGAATCCATTGTCTGCAGTATGAAGTGAGGCCAATGAAGGCACGTACTTCCTTTTGTGTCTTGGGCTGTGTAAGGTTAACAATTAACTGGATGCGTTCTTGTGTCAGCTGCCTACCCCTCTTGGACAGCAAGTGTCCAAGGTACACCACTTGCTGTGCACAGAATTGCAACTTGGAAGGGGACACTTTGTGCCCCTTGTCTGCCAGAAAGTGTAAGACTGTCAGTGATGCATTTTCGCAGTCTGGTTCTGAACGTGCAGTGATCAGGATATCGTCGACGTACTGGAGCAGTGCCGTGTTAGCAGGCATGTAAATACTGTCTAGCTGTCTCTTTAATGCTTGACTATATATGCTAGGACTCTCTGTGAAACCTTGAGGAGCTCTCGTAAATTTAAAGCTTCGTCCATTTAAACTGAATCCAAATAAGTACTGGCTGTCTGGATGAATGGGAACACTAATGAAAGCATTCTTCTAATCAATTACAGTAAAGAATGTTGCCTCAGAATCAATAGCAGTCAATAATGAAGAAATGTCTGAGACCACTGGGTATTGTGGTACTATACATTTGTTCAATTCTCGAAGGTCAACAACTAGTCTGTAAACTGGTGGTGCATTTGGGTCTGTTCGTTTGAGAATAGGAATCACAGGTGAGTTACATACATTTGAGTCAGTCTCTACTACCACCCAGTGTGAAATGAGTTCGTCAACAATTTTTAATAAGGCAACTACGGCATCAGGTGGTAACTTGTATTGTCTGATACGTGGTAGTACTACTCCTGCTTTTACAGTGATACGGTATGGTGTTATGTCCATGTAACCTACGTCAGTCGGACCTTGTGCCCATAAGTGCTGTGGTACATTCTGGAGTCTGTGGTCAAAATCTCTCATCACATAATGCCCCTTAAAATCACGTAAAAACAATCGTACTACTTCCGGAGAACAACATATAACTGCTCCTAGTTCTTTCAATGTCTTTATACCAAGCAAGTTTTCTGGACATGATTTAGTAAGTAGCAAGTCTGTGGTACGTGACAATGGACCAACTCCAAGGGAGATTGGTTTCGATACTTCATTAACAATAGGCTTTCGTGAAAATCCCAGGGAAATATTCTGTGAGCCTGAGAGTGGTGCCCCTGGAACCTCGTCATGGCTGATGGTAGTTCTGCTTGCCCCTGTGTCAATCAGAAATTTTCTGTCTTTTCCCAATACACGACTATGTACATAAGGACCCTCTTGATCTACAGGAACCTCAATAAGGGGCAAGCCAACTTCCCTCTCAAGGCTGTTTCATGAGAACTGTTGGTATTCTGGATAGTCTGACTGCGTGTACTGATACATTTGCTGTGTGGCTTGGACAGTCGGCGGTGGGGGTGGAAAATTCGCTACTGTCTGGTTTGTATTCTGTTGGGTGCTATTCTGCCTGGGAACATGTGGTCGCTCTTTTGTCTTGCCTGTAGCTATATTGTGTTTCAGAACAGCACATTCATTTACATAGTGACCTGGTTGCTTGCAATAATTACAGTTCCCTTTGACAGGTGCCGTGTTATTTCTGGCAAATTTGTTCGTGTTGGCTGGCACTGATTGGGCAACTAGCACTTTCATTTTCGTGTCTTTCATGCGTCTCTTTTCATGATCCTGTTCTTCTCTAATCCTGTTCTGGTGATATTGTAACATTTGCAACATTTGCGAAGGACTATTTGCTTGCCAAGCACTCTCAACCTTTAGTACTCCATTCTTGATCTGTAGTAAGGAATTCTCTACTAATTTGCTCACAAAAAGATGTGGATATGACTCGCTACTGGGCTTAAGGCCACTATTAATAGAAAAGCATTTCTCAAATCGGGAATAGAAATCACTGGTGTCCTCGTCTTGTTTCTGTTTACAGGCTGAAATAGCATCCCAATCTTCTTTTTTAGTAGTCAATAGTCTCGGCAAAACCTGTATTAGGAGTTCAGGTAGTTCTTTAGCCTCTTTCCCAAGACCAACCCCAGGGAGCCTGGCTTTATCCTCTGTTTCTAATGCTCTCCAGCTTAACTTTTTCTCTCCCACCTCCCAATCCTTTTCCTTAAGTTTTTCGTAAATACCAGCAGGCAACAGTACTTTCAATAGTTTCAGAATGTCAGCATATGTGTAATCTCCGATGCGGAGAATGTCTTTTAATTCACAGTGGAACCCCCCCGGATCTTTGTCATGGCAAGGCAGCATCTTTTTCATTTCCAGTATTTCTAATTTTGTCAAGGGAGTGTAAACATACACTCTTTGAAGCGCACCATCCCCGTCTTTGACGGGGTGGACCTCTCGTAGGGGGTTCTGTCTGTCTATGTACATGTTCTTTCTGTCGTGGTGTGGGGCAGGGAGCATGCATGTGGTCAGAGAAGATAAGTACTTATGACGTTTGTCTAAAATGACATTTATTAATTCAGTACCTAGGCCTGTCCATCTTTCTAGAAGTATGTCGTCCAGTAACTTATGCAAGGGACCGGGATCAGAATATTGACTTTCATACAACGTTATCAAATGTTGGACCATGTAAATACCAGCCAAACGCTGTTCGTTCGGTGGAAGACTCAAGAAAGTCTGGGCCAATATATCATCGCTATATATATTAGAATTGGACACCCATTGAACGGCCGACCGGGCCAATTCCTTTTCGTGTGGGGTCTGGAATCGCTCACTATCTATCCGTCGTTCCAGGGCCTTTTCAGTAGCTTGGAATAGATTCTCAAGGGAATATCTTTCTTTTATGACCGGTCCCTGTTTGCGGTAGTCGAGGCCTTTGGGCCTGTCAAACTGTCGTGCTTTGTCCTTTTCCTCGTCTTCTGGGCCTAACTCCTCCACTGAGTCATCATACTTCCCGTCAGACTCTTCACGGTGTATTTCTAAGATCTCCTTTCGTATTTTCTTGTACATACTTTCTATCTGTCCCTGTTTATCATGCCGACCGGCAGCTATGTTGTCACTCCAATCCCTTAGACCTTTCTTTACCTCGTTGTCTGGTTGGTCTTGTTCCCTGATCAGACAGTTAATCAAAAAACGTAGGATAACGCTCTTAACCTCCACCTTTCTGTGTTCCATAGCCTTTTCTATACACTCGGATCCCTCTCCCGTTCTAATGAAATGGTATATTTTATCTAGGTGTTCCTTCATGTCTGGTAATGGGAGCAAATAGTCGGTGGCATGTCTTAATCTTAGTGAATACATGAGCATTGGACCCTCCCCTGGTACCGGATCGTATATACAACGTTGGATCATTACGGAATACTTTGATGGCGTCGATGTCAATTGTGGCGTTCGTGGTTGCCCTAGTGGTCCTAGTCCTAGGGCTGTTCGTGGCGTTGGTGGTGTTCGTGGAGTTTTTGGAGTTGGCGGTGGCCCCACACCCCCTACCGCCCCTTGTCCTACATCATCTTTCACGACCTGCTGGATCTGATGAAGCTGAGCCGCTGTTGGGAGCGGAGAAAATTCTGCGTTTACATAGTCTGGTGCGGGCTCCTCTAGATAGGAGGCAATAAAAGCATCAGGGGCTGTTCGCTTTATTTTACGTGCTCTATAGGGTACAAGTGGTGGCGGGTGCGACCTACGGGATGTTTCGGAGGGGGTCACTCTAGCTAGTTCTTCTGAGAGGACGGGATAAATACCAGCAACGATGGCGTTTCTTTCTCTTTCAGCTTGTTCTGCCTTGACCCGTTCACCCTCCTCCCGCAGTTCTTTTTCTTTGGCTTTTTCCCCTGCATGTCTAGTTCTCTCTGCTTGGTGTATTTCTTTCTCTGTCCTCCTATGTGACTCCTTGCGCCATAACTCAATGGCGTCTTTCTGTGCGGGTCTTGATTTCTTTTTCCATAGTGCTTCCTCTACTCTCTTAATGCAATCAGAATCCCATGTTCCCGAGATGGGCCATCTGTACTTCTCCTCTAAATCCTTCGTGTAATCTACCCATAAGTCTAAAAACAAAATGGCGTCTAGCCCATGTTTGTTATACATGTAATGGCCAGGTGTATCTCTAGGCGGGATGTTAACTGACTCTTCTAGTATTCCTTTCCTGGTCCCTATCTGACGTAATTTCGAAAACAGTGGCATGTTGAAACTAACACAATGAAAACACAATACACACTAAAAAATAAACTGACTGAAACAATCATTCACACTAAAACGTTACAACACTAAAACAGATACAGTGTAACCTGATACTTGGAGTAAAACATGTACTTGAAAACAGTTAACTTTATGCACTGGAATACAGTACAGCCATACCGGTCTCATAAAGACACGTCTTTACCGTGCCCACCGAAATGGACCCGTCTTTACCGTGCCCACCTTTACCCGTGGACACGTCTTTACCGTGCCCGTGTGAACGGACACGTCTTTACCGAGCTCAACTAAATGAACCCGTCTTTAACTTTATGCATTCCCACTAGTGGTACTCACCGGGAAGCAGAACTTGAAGGCCTCAAACTCGATACTGCCTGCGCATGCGCCACGGAACAGGTGGACCTTCAGAAACCTCGGACCTTGCTCTCTCACGGGTTGGGCTATGGTTGGGATGATCCGGAGTCCTCACCGCCTCGTGTGGATGCCTGGTCGCAGTCCGTCCTCCTCGTGGGCCTGAGGGAGTAAGCAGGAAGTCCCGCTGGCGTGTACACTTTGAAGTCCGTCACGGCTGTAAAAGGGGGCAAGGGCTGGACCTACATCGCCGGCGCGTGGGGATGAGGATTAGTCCTATTTGGGCGCCAAATTAATGTAGTAAATAAAATATTACCCTGTCATAATTTCTATACTTAAACAAAGGGTCATGCATTAAATGAGAGGCAGAGTCCGTGGTGTCTGATTCAAAAGGGCTTTATTTCAATAACTGCAGTTAAGGGAGAATCGGGTTCCATCACCACTAAGGTTCAAGAAGGGTCGTCATCTGAAGTTTATTCACAGAGTACAATATTTATACATTCATTCTTGTACATAGAGAAAAGAGGAGGACTTCAGGCGGAGCAGGAGAAAGAGATAAGAGCATGTGGGCGTGCACTTTGAGGAGTCATAGGGGTGTCATAGGTGGGTGGATACATGGAGGGGGTTTGCGTGGCCAGCTGGAACCTTTGCCCTAATTGTGTGCGCAACTTGGTCATGACGTGTAATTGACGTGTAACTGGGGGAAGCTGACTTTCGTTCTAGTAGGGAGGCCTTCAGTGTCAGGGCGACCTGCACATCTAGTAATATCTGATATCTTAGGTCCGGGGATGTATTATCTGAAGCAAAAGGTCGCTCACCACCAAGAGCCGGTGTGGGCATATATTTCTTTGTGCATTGCATGGGGGCTGTGAGCTTTCTATGGATGTGAGCTCTGTAAATCACTTAAACTGAGACAGAATGGCGAGGCCCTATCTTTGCAGAAGGGATCTGTTTACCTTCTTTGCCAGGCAGGAATGTGATTCTGTACAGCAGGCTGATAACTGTTTTGCAAAATACTGTCTTGGCACCCCGGGCTGGGGCCTCTCTCAGCTGAGCCAGAAATATGTGAAAGGTCAGGGCAGCTTTCAGAGTGTCTTGAGCCAAGAAAACCTTAATTCGGGTCCTGGCTTAACTGAGCCACAAAAGGGTTCTTCGTGATATTATATAAACGTGCACAATGCAAAACACATGGACCATAGGCCTCATTGCAGAGTTAACATTTCTTTCATGGAAATCTTGATGACTGGCATCCTAATGCAGGACGCAAATGCAGAGGCATCATTATTGTGGCCATAGAGGGAAACATGCATGAGTGTCATGCACATACACTAATCGTTGGGGTACACGTAGGGGGACATACTGGCCATATAAAATTTCATTTTCCTCAGTTGCAGTAGGCAACACAATTTCAAACACAATGCAACATTGAGCTCAATGGGAATTTTTAGATAAATGCAATTAGTTAATTTATGGATTACTTTTCTAACCACAGGACTGGATCCTAGATTCAGTCCTGGGACATCTCTTGTAAACAGTTAAGTAAAAGCGTTTTGGTTACAGTAGTGATTTTTATGGAATAGTAGTGTATTTTAAAATTTGACACTTGGGGAGGAGCCAAGATGGCGACCGGAGCAGACTCGTAGGCTCCCGGCTCTGCCAGCCTGTTACCGCCGCTCCGTGATCCTGGCATGAATCCTGATGCATTTCACTAACGGATGAAGGGCGGCGTGGCGCTGATTCCAGCGGTGTGTTCCTGGTCTCTCGACCTGCCCGGCGGCCGGAGATAGCCGCGGTAATGCCCACAGCCCGGGAGCCCGTCTGCACAACAGCTCTTTGCCGTTCCCCGGAGACCTGATGGCGGCCGGGATACCTGATCGGCGCTGACGACCTGACACCGGTGGGGACCTCGCGATGCACAGTCTGTGCTGCGACGAATACGGCGATTGCAGAAGGAGGCCAGGAGCGAGCGCTCGTTGAGCTGAGGCACCCTCTCGCAGCAGATCCTTTGTTTGGGGCAGGTACGGGCGGAGAGTGTTGCACGGCCATGTTTGATAGCCTGTGCTTGCCTGGCCCCGCGCCTCGCTACCCCCCTGGTACGGGGCGCCTCTCCGCGCTGTGTGCCTCGCTAGTGCTGTACTCGGCAATGCTTTAGCCCTGCAAGGACGCTCGCCTGGGCCACGACTATCCTGTGTTTTTTCCCCGGATTTTCGCCATGGTGGCTTTGTTTGAGGCTCCGAGGAGTGGGGGAGGGCGCCCGTCCCTATCACTGGCCTATGTTGCCCCGCCTGCGCTGGAGTCCGAGTCCCGAATGCCTTCCTTGGGAAATGGGAGCCGGGGGCTTCAGCCTGCAATATCTCTTAAGACCCTCCTGACTGCCCTGCACGACCTCCGCGCTGATATGCGCCAAGGCTGCCAAGTGCTGTGGAAGAAGATGGACGACATGGCGTCGTCGCTACGGCGGGACTGCAATGTACTGACCCAGCCAAATCTATCAGGGCGATACAGTGTTTCCTTCTGCCGACTTGACAGAGGTGCCCGCTCCCGAATTTACTGTTACCCGAGATTGTCCGCCTGCTGCCTCACTCAGGGATACTTTGTTTCTCCCTTCACCGGAGAGTGCAACATTGTTGAAATATTCATCGCGAGTGCCTTGGGACACATCTAAACCATCGGCGACCTCATTATCGGCTCCTGGGTTGTGTCTTCTGACTTTGACTTCGGAGAACTTGTACGCTCTGCAGGTTCCCAGGGTATCCACTAATACAGTTGAAGGAGTTACTGTTGGATCTCGACGGCCATTTTGCGTTCCTGCGACACTCTCACTCTCTCTGTGGCCATATTGTTTCACTGCTTTGCTGTGGCTCTGCCTGGTGGGCTTCCGACGTTCGGGACAGGGCTGATGACTTTTCCCTTATTGATGCTGACTGTCCGCCTGGTTGTGACCCCGGACTGAAATACTTGTTGATGTGTTGATTGTGCATTTAGTGAGACTTCTACCTATTTCGTACTGTATTCCTGTCATGCGCGCTGGCCTCTCCCTGCATCTCAAGTCGCAAGTATTGTATTATATCATTTTTGGTCCCTCTCTATGGGGCGACTGTTATTCTGTGGGCGGGCTGCTCTGGGGGAAAAGTTGCGGTTGGTGGCTGCTGGGCCTGTACTTGACTAGCCGGGGGGGCTCCGGACCGGAACACTAGCATGACGTAGGGGTTGTGGATGACTGGGAGTCCGGGAGTTCTGGTGTTGTAGTGGCTCCTCCCCGCTTCCTTCTTTTTGGGAGTGGTAGATTAGCTCGTTCTTTTCTTCCTCCCTATATTCAAGTGTTATAATACTTCACTTTTTGTTCCTTTCTTTCTTCCTTTCTACGTTTTCTTGCTTTATCTCACCTTTTACTTCTACCTCTTTTCTTCTCTTCTGTATTTCGGGTTTAAGGGGCGACAGACACTCTGCTGGGGGGGGGTAGGCCATAGCCTCTGCATGTGTGTAGGGTGGGGGGTTACATTTTATTTTTGTTAGTTTCTATGGGACCGGTTTTTGCTTCTTTTCTGTTTTTCTTTTTCCTTGGCCCGTGTTCAGGCATACTGGGTGAAGGGTGGCGGAGTGGGTATGAGTGGGTGGTTGGGATTGCTACCCTGTAACGTGAACATTGTGTGGCCATCCTGCCCGGTCGGGACTGCTTGTTGAGAGGTGGATTGTGCGATTCGTAGATATTGTCATGTCCCACCTGCATGGTCCTTGCTCTTCTTTTCTCATTTTATGAGTACGGAACACTACGACCTGACTTTACTAGTTGCACAAAAAAAAACCTTGAAAACTTAACCTTAAATACTCCTGTGTCATGGTCTTACGGCAATTTCCAGTCTGATTCCTGCTTACTAGCCGCTGTGCAGCTGTACTACTATGTCACCGTATTGCAGGCCTTGGTGCTATATGAGAGTTCGTGGCGGGCCGGAAGGTTGTAGGCCCGTATTTGTACTGTATTTCGTGCACAATAAAGGTTTTCAAAAATTTAAAAAAAAAAAAAAAAAGAAATTTGACACTTGGAAACTTTTTCACATAGTCACCAATGTTATCCTATGGAAGGAAATTCACTTAGCAGGTAAGTAGTTTTATCGTTACTTTTTCTTACTCTGAGTTGGATCAGCCCTGGTGCATCTCCTGTAAACAATTGAAAGAATGTGTTTAAGTCATACAGGTGATTTTTAAGGAATATTTGTAGGTTTTGAAAATCGACACTTAAGAAACTTTTCTGGTAAAAACCATACAATGGATTCCTATGGAAGTAAATTCAAGTTACTGGTAAGTAGAGTTAAAATTACTTTTCAGGATCAGTGCTGGGCTAAAAGATGCAGCACTGGGTTCTCTCCTGATAGCAGGTGAGTAAATCGGAATTGTTGTTCGGCTGATTTTAGATGAATATTTTAAAGTTTCAAAACTCCACACTTAGAAGAATTTTCAAGTGAAACCAGTCAATGTTACCCTATGGAAGAGAAGTGAGTTATCGGCTTTTGGGTAGTACTCAACTGGCAGAGTTAAGGTCCTGGGCCAAGACTCTGGTCTTCCAGGGTCAGGTATGTACAGTTGGTACACCCTCAGCAGCACAGGGGCAGCCGGGTGCAGAGAGAGTTAGGACCAATGATAGCCTACGGGCGTCAGGGGGCCTTTGGTTGGTGGCGGCTGGTAAGCAGGCCACGCGGCTGTGGGAGCTAGGCTCCTGGTCCCTTGCTCAGGACAAATAGGGAAGTAGGTTAGGACCAAGGTTGCACTAGGACTCGGGTGGCTGGGTGCTGTTGAGCCGTCGGGCGCTCAGTGTTATTCAATGAAGAACTTAGAAGGTGAACAAAGGCTGCAGGCTCTGGGACAGAGATTCTTCTGGAGCGACCAACAATTCGAGAGGTAAGGTGGGATCTTGGAGGATAGGTGGGCACCCAGGAGTTGGCCACAGGGGGCCATGGGGCGCCAGGTGTAGGGGTGTCTTGACGTCTGGAAATCTTACCCTCATCTGGTCGCGGTTGGAGGGGTCCCTGGTTGTGAGGCTGCAGGCGTCATCTCGGTTGTCGAGGAGGGTCCTTGGGCACTGGATTTCAGGTCACAATCGCCGGGGGGGATGTCCTCAGGGTCTTTGTCCACTCAGGCACCGTCCGGGCTCAGTGGGTGCAGAGTGTGCTGGATTCGCGGTTTCTGGCTGGCACCAGGAATATATTGCTGTTTGAGCAGAACTACTGCTCATGGAAGTCCCAGTCTTTAAGAGGTTCAAGGCAGGCAGGTCCTCCAGGGTTTTTAAGGTTGCTGTCCGCAGGAGACGCGGGGATTTAGCAGGAGCAGGTTCAAGGATCAAAAAGTCTGTAGGGCTGGGGCCAAGTCAGTTGGTGTCGTCCTCTTAGCAGCTGCACGGCATGTCTTCTTCTTCTTCTTGATCTTCTTGTTTTCAAATCGGGATCTGAGGAAGGAAGGTTCAGGCTGCCCCTAAATACTAATTTTAGGGGTGTTACAGGTAGGGTAAGGACCAAAGGGTCCCTGTCCTGGGGTGAGTACACCCCGATCTTGCTCCTCTCCTGTGGGAGGGGGGCAGGAGCCTATCTCTGATTGGGCAGGGCTCCCCATCCTCAAGATGGCCGGAGCCCGGAGTTGTGCTTCACCTCACCTCCCCCAACTGAGGGGTGGGGTTGATACTTAGGGTTTCCCGCCTGTCTTCCCCCCCAGAGTGGGGGTCAGAACTGGTGGGGGCCAGTTGCTGAGTACAGCAAGTGACCTGGAGAAGCTCACAAAGGCGGCATGCTTTTGAAGCTTCCCCTGCCCATCCTGGGGGAGGAGACCTAGCACCTCGCCCAGGATGTGCATTGATGCAGGCCCAGGAGAGCGGAGGGCTCTCTACTCAGGGGTCCAGCAACGTGTCTGCTGTGTGACAGCCTAGGCAGCCACTCAGACCACATTTGGATTGTAGGTTAGGTTTCAGGGGGCATCTCCAAGATTCCCTCTGTAGTGCATTTTACATTAAATCCCACACTGGCATCAGGGTGGGTTTAATGCGCTGAGAAGTTTGATTTCAAACTTATCAGTCTTCATTGTAGCTATCTTGTTGCTGTGGAGTTCGTAATGACAACCTCCCAACACCATATACTCTTAAAGGCTTCACTGCACTTACAGTGCCTAGGAATGGCCCTGGGTACTGTAGGGGCACAGGGCTCATGCATCTGTGCCCTCACCACCAACATAATGTACCCAGCTAGAAGGGTGACTGATAAATGCCAGGGAAGTGTGTTTGTGGGCATGGCACACAGGGATCTGTGCCTTGTCGACTCTTTGTTTAGTTCTGAACCTGGACACTTAGCCTGCAAAGGCAGTGTGTGAGTGTCAGGGTACAGGGCCCCTAAGGGTGGCACAATAAGTGGTGCAGCCCTTAGGGGTCTTCTCTGGTCACAATGCCCTGGGTACTATTTACCAGGGGCTGACATGTGGCCAGAGATGCCAATGGGTTTTAGTTCAACACAGTTTTAGGGAAGCAACACAGGCCCTGGAAAGCTGATTAGCAGGGGCCCAGGGCACACTCAGTCAAAACACATCAGCAAAAAGTGCGGGCATACCATGCAAGAAAGCTGGCACTTTCTCACACAGTCTTCCTCTATCTTAGCGACTGGCTATTGAAGGAGGGCTTGCCCCAGGCTTGGAAAGTCATGTCAGAACTGACGTTGGCGCTCAAGGGCGGCGTGTAAGTAGATATCGCAACGTCATCCCGGCGAACATGACTCAGACGACGGACGTGGAGTCTTTTAAGGCCACCTACTGATGCGCAGGGGTACTGCTCAGAAAAAATATCCGGATCCAATTTTACTTCCGGGTTAATTCTAAAGGTAAGGAATCTGTAACTACATATGTCTCTTACAGACCCATCGTTACTGAAGGTAAGTAACGTGTTCTTAACGATCAGTCAAGACCTCAACTAGACAAAACTCTGATCCCTCTCCAGGAAGAACATTATTCGCCTGAGTAATCTTGACATCATTATTGTTGCCTGGAAATTGCTGGAGGCAAGGAACGCAGCAGCATGTGCTTTTAAAACCAAAATAAACTTGCAAACACAGTGCTCCCTTAAGTCCGAACCCGGTACAGTGGCACCATCCGCACTGCACTAGATCCAGCCCTGAGTCTCACCTTTCCAAATTAACCTGTCTTCTTTCCGCAACCTGATATAGTTGTGGAGAGAGCTCTTCATAATTTGGCGGTAAAAGTTTTAATTTATTATAGTGAGATTACAAAAACATTTAGACCACTAAACAATTATTTGTTGCTTTCTCACCTCTCCACACTAGAAATCCAATTTCGAAAATTGGAATTTCCAGTTGGATGAGCAAATGTATTTAAACTTATTATGCTAAAGCTGAAATACATTTACCTGCCCCCCCCCACCCCCCCCCCCAAGGCCCCCTCAACTCGTCAAATAGGTGCCTCAATTGCATTCCTAGGGAGCATATCCATTAATGACTTTTACAATGCAACATGGTCCACACCACACACCTTCACAAAACAGTTCTGTGTGGATGTATTAGCACTTCAACAATCCAATGTTGGACATGCAGGGCTACGTACTCTTTTTCAAACTACTGCAACCCCCACAGGCTAGCCACCGCTTTGGATGAGGGACTGCTTTACAGTGTATGCTAAGCATGCGTATCTACAGCCACACATGCCTCGAACAGATTGATACTTATCATGTAAGCATCTGTTTCCTGGCATGTAGTGCTGTAGCTTCACATGCGCCCACCCTCCTCTCCGGATGCCTGTGTAGGTCACAATTTACTTTTCAAATTCACTTTAATTCACATTACTTGCATGGGCATCACATGACAGGCACTTACTCTAATTCCATTCTCACCCGCCTGCGGCAAAACAATCCAACAGTTGAGTCGATGCCCATGCGAAGTATCACTAAAAGGAGGAGTCACACAGCATTATGACTCGAAAAACTTCTTTGAACAAAAACAGCTTGTAGTCATCCTAACCCAACACTAGATGGCAGACTTATGCTAAGCATGTGAATCTACAGCCCTACATGCCAAGAAAGGATGTTTACAGGGTAAGTAGCATACTCCCTCGGTACAGTAAAAATGGGAATTCCATCCAGTGTTGTTGTAAGTACTAACAATCTCTCCATTGCCAGGCTCCTAAAGAAATTCCTTTTCATTGACCCTCTTTTTGGATCTTTCTAATTGAACGTACTCCTGACTGATTAAACTCTATGTGCCGACCAATGCAGCCTTTTGTGAATGCTGTTGCGGAGCCCTTCTCTTTACAACTCGCACACCTTGGTAGGCTTGAAGACCTACTTTTATCGGATAATTCATTAACTGATCAATTCATTAAAGAATGCTGCCCCCGACATCAACTTCCCTATCTGGGAAGTCAATGGATTCCAACATAATGGGTTGGGACTTTCCATATCCACCTGCCCCCTCCCACAGTCCCTTCCTTTAAGAAAGTCGCTTAAGATTTGTATTGTTAATTAAGAATCATTCTCCCACAGAATATTCCTTTCACTCGCTGTGATTTGTGAGCCTGGGAGAAACATCAGTAGGCTGCTCTCTCTGTACAAGACTAGATCCTGTCTTCCTTATTAAGGTGTCTATTGCACATATACAATTTCAAGAAAAGTGGTCCCGGTATAGACCTTCCAGTGACTGATTCTTTTAATTTAGCATAGCTTACGTCATGTAAGGAACCACCCTCAACTTGTCAATCCAATTGCAGCTTATGTGGCCTTGCAGATATATAGCTCTTTTGATACTTGAATATTGTACACATTGCTGTTTAGATGCAGCCCACTGACATTTGGGTTGACAACCCTTCTTGTTAGGGACCTGAGCTGGTGGTGCTTGCTAGTGACTGTATATGTCTGCCTGGTCCCCTTTCTTTAAATAGTGAAGGCCTTTTTTAAGTTTTGACACCGGCTCATAGGCAGGAAGAAGATGTTCCCATCAAGGTGCTGATGCAAAATGAACAAAATAGGACTGATACCTGTACCTAATGCACTTTTATGCATACCTGTAGTATGCTGTTCTTTGCATTTCCTGATGTTGGTGGAACATTGATACTCTTAGTTCCATATGTCATGGTAACAATCCCTACCTAGAATGTTAGTATTCAAATGACTGCTGTTGAGTCTTAGATTCATAGGTGTGTGTATAGGCTGAGGTGTATATGGACCTTCTCAATAAACTCTTATGGATTTAACTACATTTTCTGTGGATTAATCTTTACAATACCCATTTTATATCTCTTTTCTTTAGCTCCTACAACATTCCTACTATACAGCCAGAAGAATGCCATTAATCGAATGGTGATCGATGAGCAGCAGAGCCCGGATATCATTCTCCCAATTCATAGCTTGCGCAACGTGCGTGCCATCGATTATGACCCACTTGATAAACATCTATACTGGATCGACTCTCGCCAGAACATCAGAAGGGCTCAGGAAGATGGGAGCCAGGTATGTGCAAGTTGTTTCCACTTGCTGAACTGTAAATAGCCTCCCACAAGACATGGCAAAAATAAGTTAAACACAATCTGATTGCTGACCTGCAGTTTCCTTATTTGCAGACTCTCTTCTTGGTGCCTGCCGACTCCTCACATATTGACTAGCTTCTAGGATCTAGAAAGTTGAAATAGCTCTCCTACATTGATATCAATCAATCAATCAATAGCATTTGTATAGCGCGCTACTCACCCGGAAGGGTCTCAAGGCGCTGGGGGAGAGGGGTGCGTTACTGTGTGAACAGCCAGGTCTTGAGCTGCTTCCTGAAGAAAAGATGGTCCTGGGTCATCCGCAGGTGGATGGGGAGGGAGTTCCAAGTCTTGGTTGCCAGGTAGGAGAAGGATCTTCCTCCGGCGGTGGCTCTGCGGATGCGTGGAACGGCGGCGAGGGCGAGGTTGGTCGATCGTAGCTGGCGGGTGGGCACGTAGAAGGTCAGGCGGTCGTTGAGGTACTTGGGGCAAAGGTCGTGGAGAGCCTTGTGTGCGTGGGTGAGGAGCCTGAACGTGATCCTCTTGCTGACGGGGAGCCAGTGCAGGTCTCTCTTGGCCAGAGATGTGGCTGCGTCGGGGGATGTCCAGGACGAGTCGTGCGGAGGCATTCTGGATACGTTGGAGTCTTTTCTGCAGTTTGGCTGTGGTTCCGGCGTAGAGGGTGTTTCCGTAGTCCAGTCGGCTGGTGACGAGTGCCTGGGTGACCGTCTTCCTGGTCTCGGTGGGGATCCAGCGGAAGATCTTACGAAGCATACGCAGGGTGTTGAAGCACGATGAGGAGACTGCGTTGACTTGTCTAGTCATCGAGAGGGAAGAGTCCAGGATGAATCCCAGGTGGCGCGCGTGATCCGTTGGCTTGGGAGTGGTGCCCAGGCCACCGGGAGTCGTCCCAGGCGGAGGGCGATGATCCCAGGATGAGGACTTCCGTTTTGTCTGAGTTCAGTGTCAGGCGGCTGTTCTTTCTCCACTCGGCGACATCTTTCATCCCTTCGTATAGGCTGGTTCTGGCGGTGGCGGGGTCGTTGGTGAGGGAGAGGATCAGCTGGGTATCGTCGGCGTAGGAAATGATGTTGAGATTGTGTTGGCGTGCGATGGCTGCGAGGGGGCTTATGTAGATGTCGAAGAGAGTCGGGCTGAGTGATGATCCTTGTGGTACGCCGCAAATGACTTCGGTGGCCTCGGATGTGAACGGGGGAGGCGGACTCGCTGGGTTCTTCCGGTGAGGAACGAGATGATCCACTCTAGTGCTTTCCCTTGGATTCCGATGTTGCTGAGGCGCTGTACTAGGGTGCGGTGGCAGACAGTGTTGAATGCTGTGGAGAGGTCCAGGAGGATGAGGGCTGCTGTTTCCCCGTTGTCGAGCAGGGATCTGATGTCATCGGTGGCTGCGATCAGGGCGGTCTCGGTGCTGCGGTTGGCTCGGAAACCGGACTGCGAGGGGTCGAGGGATCCATGTGTCTCGAGGAAGGCGGCGAGCTGTCTGTTGACGGTCTTCTCGTTGACTTTGGCAGGAAAAGGGAGGAGCGAGATGGGGAGGAAGTTCTTGAGGTCGGTGGGGTCCGCTGTTGGTTTCTCCGGGAGGGCGATGCGCTCTGCGTGCTTCCAGCTCTCCGGGAAGGTGGCGGTGTGGAAGGAGGTGTTGATGATGTCCCGCAGGTGGGGTGCGGTGATGGAGTCTGCCTTGTTGAAGACGTGGTGGGGGCAGGGGTCGGTAGGTGATCCGGAGTGCGGTGATAGGTAGCGCCTTGCTTATGACACCACCCTGGGATCCACCCCAGATATGACCGCAGAGACCCTTACAAGGCTCCGCCACGGGCACCAATATCCATTCCTCTTTTTTGGATGGAGGCAGATTCCTCACCTTATGAATATTCCCAACAAGTCAGATAGGATCTAGAAACCTTAAAGTAGTACTCGTGGGGCTCCACACTGATGTCGTGCCACTCTGAAACTAAGAGTGGAGTTGTATATAAGTGCCACCCATGCACGCTGAAGTCAGTTCCTATCTTTCTGTGTCTTCAGGCGTGGTTCTGGAGCTTATCATTGGTCTTTTAGATCAATTATGTTCTGCACAATTTACAAGTGTTCAAGGGAAAAATGTCAACCCTATAACTATGACTGAGTTTAAATCTTGCAGGGACTGTTGCAAGCAGATGACTGTAAGAGACCCTCACAAAGTATGCTTATGTGAGGGTCGGTTGAGAACTCTTGGTTCTGCTCTAAATACACAAAGATGAAGCCGAAGGCCATATGAAGGCCAAATTTTACTCTGCCAAACACAAGTAGACTCCACACCAAGGCTGTTCAAAGTAGAAAAGAAGGCCCCCTTCCCTAGGCAGATCATAGTCCTAGTTGGAGAGTTTGGATAAGTCCAAGAAAAAACATAAGTCTAAGCGGGAGTCAGCCCCTTCCTGCCACTCTGTCTCCAGAGAGGGCAAGGTTATCAAGGCGCCTTCTGATCTTGCTCACAATCGCCATCGGAGTAGATTCATTGTCTTTTCTTGGCCTACCCTCAATTTCCAGATCCGTCAGCAGCATCACAGCTAGTAGATGCCTTCAGAAAGACCATACTGTGCATTTTCAGCACTTTACTGGCATCCTCTGGAGTACCTTTATGCCCCAGAGATCCGCAGACCTCTAGTCAATCTTCCGGTGGCAAGTCCACAGCACCATGATGACTTCACTCAACCCAGGAATGTTTGTACCACACAGCTCCTTGTAATAAACCCACACTGATACCAGTGTGAGATTTATTAAAACATGTCCTGAGGGCCACCTGAGTGGTGCCTTTTGAAAACCTACCAACCCTGGTGTGGGCACAGACTGTCTTTAGGCAGCCTGCTACACACAGACATGTTTCTAGACCCCTGGGTGGAGAGCATCCGCTCTCAGGAACCATGCACATCCTGGGCAGAGGTGTCAAACCTCCTCCCCCAGTATGGGCCAGTTCTCGAAGGGGAAGATTCAAAGGCCTGCTGCCTTTGTAATACGAACCCCAGCCTCTGCTGCTAGCAGCAGATGGCAGCCCCCGGTTTTACACACGCACTTTGAGTGGGAAAGCTTGGAAAGGCTAGGAGATGTGCCCACCTTGGCCAACGCCACCCATCTGGTAGAGGATGCGAAGTTAAGCACACTTATCAGTCCACTCCACCTTGAAGATGAGGGGACCCCTCCAATCAGTGCTTGGTCTATGCTCCCTCCCAACGGTGGGTGGCATAACGATGGTGCCCATTGGCCCTACCAGGTACTCCCCTAAATCTCCCCTACATTTTATAGTTGGTGGCTCCCTCAGACCTGGAAACTAGATCTGCTATGACCTAAGATTAAAGAGGACGTCCCTGCAGGTAAGACTGAAGACGACAAATGCCTTGGCCCCAGCACTACCGGCCTGTCTCCAGCTTCTGCGAACCTCCGACCTGTCTTGCTGCTAGCAACCTCTGAAAACCCTAGGAGGACTTCCGCCTTCAAAAAAGACTCCAATCTCTCATGGACTGCAGACTTGTCGAAGAAGAAACCAGCTCCAAGGACCCTGGATCCAGGTGGATCCGTGTCTCTTGCCCACTCTGCGTACTACGCCCACTGCCAGAGTCTGAGTGGTTCACCTGTGCAGTGAAGTCTCCCTAGCGATCCTGAACTCATGTCCAGCGTTGGCTGACCTCCATGATGGCGCCTGCAGTGTGAATCCAGAGGCTCCTCCTGAGCGTGACCGGAAAGAAGACTGACGTCAAAAGGCACCACTGCACTCTAAGCCCCTGGGCCTTGATGAGCTGAACTGACGGTGCTCCTACGACCCCCTACAAATCTGCTTAGCTCTGTTGTTGGTCATTCTGCAATTTCCGGTACCGTGCCTGCATCCTCTTTGCCAAAAGAATAATCCCCATTACAAATCATTGGGCGCCTGACGTCGATATTGAACCCTGCACCCGGACGCCTCTGTGCCACGGGTCATGTATGTTTGGTGCTGCTATATGAGCTCCCGATCTCCCCCCCCCCCCCCACTGCACCCCACCTTCCCCCCGCCCCAATCACCCTGTGCTGTTGCTAACCCCCAAAGCCTGGCTCTGCAGCAGATTTACCTACCTGCAAGCAGTGTAGCTCTAGGCTTTCCCACTCTAAATTGAAAAGCATTGGGCCGAACTCCAATTTTAACCGCTGCACCCGGCTGCCCTTGTGCTGCTTGTCGTGCAGTTTTGGTGCTCACCTGACCACTTTCCCTTGCTGACGTTTGGCTCTGAAGGCTGGGATTTTAATTGCAATACTTACCTGTTTAACTGCAATATTGTTTTCCCCATAGGATAACATTGGACTGTGCTAAAAGATTTCAAAGTGTTGTTTTTTCAGTGAAAAGTTTTTTTAATTACTCATTTATATTATTACGAAGATCTTGATTTTAAACTTGAAAACATCCGGACCCAACACTAGTTGGCAGGAGTAAGCAAAGCATGTGAATCTACAGTTCTACATGCCAAGAACAGATTTTTACTGTGTAAGTAACATAATCTTTTTCTAAAATTGGACTGAATCTCCTTCTTGAGTCATGTGTCCATTATTAATCACTGTTGTGCAATAAATATCTTACACTCCTTTGTTAGGCCTAAGGCTGCTCGTCCACATTATTACTAATAGAGCACTTTGGATTTTATCTTGAGCCCTGTACACTTCTGGGAAACCCCTGGACTCTGTCCTCGGTATTGCCACCGAGTGGCAATATCTTATAAAGAGCCAGCTTCCTACACCGAGGCTACGATTCTGACAACTCAGGACAGCAGTGACAATGTGGATCCTTGTGAAAAAGTGCCCTCTTTCTGCATGGTAGCCCCCACTTTTTGCTGAACTGCTTTGACTGAGTGTGCCCTGGGCTCCTGCCAATAAGGTGCCCAAGGCTATGTTATTTCCCTAAACTATTCAGAAAAGGGGGTGGTGATGGACAGAGTATCTGAATTAACATCAGAATGATCTGTTGACTGGGTAGGAATGTTCTGCTTAATTCAGATACTCTGTCCATCACCACCCCCTTTTCTGAATCGTTTTGTCCACCATAAGCGTGAAAGGGTATGCTCAGACATGAGTCCCTTGCTCACTGCACCATCAGGATTCAAGCAAGCCGGGCCGAAGACGGCTGTAATGCCAGAAACGGTTCCCCGGAAGCTTGTTTCCTTTCCAGTAAAAGAATTGGCTTGGTAGTTTGGTCTGCCCTGTTCCGATGATGCACTGGGCCCGGGACAGACTAATTTGCATGTAGCCAGGTTCTGAGCTGGGATGGTGCAGTGAGCTAAAATACGGCGATGGATCAAGCCCTGATCTGTTGACTGGGTATGAGTATTCTGCTTAATTCAGATATTCTGTCCATCACCACCCCCTTTTCTGAATCGTTTTGTCCACCATAAGCGTGGAAGGGTATGCTCAGACATGAGTCCCTTGCTCACTGCACCATCAGGATTCAAGCAAGCCGGGCCGAAGACGGCTGTAATGCCAGAAACCGGTTCCCGGAAGCTTGTTTCCTTTTGAGTAAAAGAATTGGCTTGGTAGTTTGGTCTGCCCTGTTCCCATGATGCACTGGGCCAGGGACAGACTAATTTGCATGTAGCCAGGTTCTGAGCTGGGATGGTGCAGTGAGCTAAAAAACTGTGATGGATCAAGCCCTGATCTGTTGACTGGGTAGGAGTGTTCTGCTTAATTCAGATACTCTGTCCATCACCACCCCCTTTTCTGAATCTTTCCCTAAACTGGCATTAAAAACAAAACCCAACTGGCATCACTGGCCACAGGTCAGCCCCTGGTAAATGGTACCACCGGTACCCAGGGCACTGTGACCAGGAAAGACCTCTAAGGGCTGCAGAACTTATTGTGCCACCGTTAGAGGCCCTGTACCATTACACTCACCCACCACCTTTGCAGGCTGCGTGTCTTGGTGCAGAAAAGTGAAGAGTCGACATGGCACACATCCCACTGCCCTGGCATAGATCAGTCACCCCTCTGGCTGGGTGCACTATACCAGTGGTGAGTGTACAGGTGTATGAGCCCTGTACCCTGACAGTGTCCAAGTCATTTCTTAGACATTGTAAGTGCAGTGCTGCCATTAAAAGTATATGGTTCTGGGTCATTACGAACTCCACAGCCCCATAATGGCTGCACTGAAAACTGAGAAATTTGATATTCAACTTCTCAGCACATTAAATCCGCACTGATGCCAGTGTGGGATTTAATGAAAAATATACACATAGGGCATCTTAGGGATGTCCCCTGAAAAACGGCCTACCACTAGTGTCCAGGCTGAGGGGCTGCCTTCAGCTTCCACCACAGACATGTTTCTGGACCCCTGGGACAAGAGCCTGCGGCTCTCGGGGGGCCTGAAACAATGCACATCCTGGAAGGAGGTGCCAAGCCTTCTCCCCCAGGATGGGAAGGGTCCACAAAGCGAAAGCTTCAAGGCCTTGCCGTCTCTGTGAGCTTCCCCAGGCCATTTGCTGCTTTCAGCAACTGGTCCCCACTGGTTCTGACCCCCACTTTGGGCGGGAGAACCGGCAGGAAAAACAAGTGAGGAAGAAAGGCGTTCCCACCTCTGCCAACTCTGCCCCTCAGATGGGGGAGGCGAACTGAAGCACAACTCTCAGTCCCTGCCATCTTGTAGATGGGGGACCCAGCCACCCAGACACGCTTATGCCCCCTAACACTGGAGGGTGACATAGTAAGGTGTGTACCCACCCCAGGGAGGTTACCCATTGGTCCCAACCTTTTACCTACCTGTAATGCTCCTAAATCAAGTGTAATGAGCTGCAGATTGCACACTGTGCATAGATCGCCACCTAGTGTTGGGCCCGGTATTTGAAGTTTGTTGTTGTCCTGAAAAGTTTTTTGGAAGTCACGAGATAGGTGCCTCCTCCTTTGGACCACATTGCGCATGGGCATCGGCTCCATCCCCAGATTGTTTTTTTCCGCCATCGTGCTTGGATGCGTTTCCTGCGCTCTGGTTAGGAACCGAATTTCCTTCGGCGCTCAATCCTCACCCAGTTCGACGGTATTGTTTCGATCGCGCTCCACATCGACGCGATTCTTCACCTTCGAAGTCTTCACCTTCGAAGTCTTCGATTCCGGTCGTCGACGATGGCTTTCGAGCCTACCTAGGCCTTACTTCTGGCTCATGGAAAGGACGTCATTCAAGAAGTGTCCTCTATGTGGGTTGAAGTTTCCCCACACCGACCTACATGAGGTGTGCAACCTTTGCCTCTCACCGGAGCACGAGGCCAAAGACTGTTCCGCTTGTGCCTCCTTCCGCTCCAAGAAGACGATCCGGGACCGACTAGCTCGAAGAACAATGGCCTGCCGGTCAGCTTAAATCCCAGACGACATCTTCGAAGAGGGAGTCTATGTACCAGAACACCAGCATGCCGAAGAGAGTACCAGCTCCTCAGACGCCGAAGACTCCGACGGTGAGGAAGTCACTGCAGCTCAACGGATTGTAAGTGAGATCGTCAACCCCAACCCTTCCTCGACACCCTCTAAAAAGGCTTCGGGCACACCCACACCTTCAGGTCCGGGTGCACACCAAGAGACTGCTTCTCACGCCCCGCCTTCGGGCCCAGCAAAGAAGCCCATAAAGCCTTCAGGCAGCTGGGGCTCCAGCCAGCCTATCCACAGTGCCGATCCTACACCGACACAGAAAAAAAAGCCATCTTCGTCAACCACGCCGACCGTTGTTCCGACACCGAAGCACACGGCACCGAAGACTGGCAGCGTCTCATCAATGCCGAAACCGCTTTCGGAGCCAGCTAAAAAAAAACGCCTAAAGCTCCAGATTCACACGCTTCGGAACCGAAAAAACACCCGGAACCGAAGAAACTGGTTCCGGTAAAGGACACTTCAAAAGGGCACACTTCTAAACCGAAATCAGCTACCGACTCTGTGCCCAAAAAACCTACGGAGGCAAAAACCTCGACACCGAAAGATCTGCCCTGTTCAGAGGAACTTTTCACACCTGATCCTAACCAAAAAAAACTTGTCAAGGATCCTAATACTGGTTAATTGACTCTCAGTTACAAAAAGAGACCACTTGATGCGCCAGCACCTCCTCCTCCTCCTACAAAGAAGAGAGACATTGCAACCTCTCCAAGTGTTGTCTTCTCCTCCACCTCCCCGTACTGTTCCCCCTGCTACACCACCTCACCATTCACCTACACCATCCCCTGATCCACAAGATGATGTAAACACAGACTCTGATAACAAAGATGGAGGTGCACATGACCCAGCAAGGACCAATAGTACCGCTCAGTCACCTAATCCATGGGATGATTACAACACCCCTGATGTGCCTTATGTCCCTCAAGACGACATATACCCTTCTAGACCATCCCTACCAGAGGACACTATAGGGTTTAACCTACTAGCCCAAAGAGCTGCCCAATATCAAGGGGTGGACTTACACACAGATGCAGTGGAGGAAGATTTCCTACTAGACACGTTTGATAAAACACAAAGGTCTACTGCGATTTTACCGATGCTTAAGGGTGTAATCAAACATGCAACAAAGGTTTTTAAAGACCCCGTCAGGGCTAACCTCCTCAATCCTCGAATTGAGAACAAATATAAAGCTGCCTCTACACGTTTAAATTAAAGGTCCACCACCATTAGACTTTAGTAGTGTCTAATGCACGTACACATGCTAATTCTCAGACATCAGGCGAGGCCTCACCACCAGACAAGGAATTCAAGCTACTTGACGCCTCAGGCAAAAGAACAGCGTCTCAAGCAGCTAATTTCTGGCGCATCACCAACACCCAAGCGTTCCTGGCCAGATATGACAGAGCTCATTATGATGAACTAGAATCTATAATAGAGCATCTACCTGACAAATACAAAACTAGGGCCAATGAACTGATACAGGAAGGTAAAAACATTACCAATACTTCCATTCGCTGTGCCCTAGACGCGGCAGATACCGCCTCAAGAGCAATTAATACCAGCACCCTCCTACATAGACATGCTTGGCTACGTATCTCAGGTTTTAAACCTAAGGTACAAAACTTAATCAGCCATTTGATGAGACACATTTATTCGGCCCAAATGTTGACGCGTCTTTAGAAAAGATTAAAAAAGACACTGATACAGCAGAATCTATGGGAGCCTTGCAACAGCAAGCTCCCAGACGTTCTTTTTGTCGCTCATCATACAGAGGCAACACTAGAGGCTACTCCTCCGAAAGTCCCTCCTCCTCTTACAAAACCCCAAGCCAAGTCACAAGAACATCTAGCGCTGTTAAAGCAAGAAGTAGAATCTATGATACAAAAAAGTGCAATAGAACCAGTTTCTCTGCACCAACAAAACAAAGGGGTTTACTCTCTATATTTTCTGATTCCAAAAAAGGACGGCTCTCTAAGGCCTATTCTAGACCTCAGACCGCTAAGCAAATACATACAGTCAGACCATTTTCACATGGTCACACTGCAACAAGTCCTTCTGCTTCTGTCGCAAAACAACTTCCTTGCTACTTTAGATCTCAAGGACGCATACTTTCCCATTTACAAGACTCACAGGAAGTATCTCAGATTTGTAATAGACGGACAGCACTATCAATTCAAAGTACTCCCATTCGGAGTCACAACAGCACCAAGAGTATTCGCCTTTTTAGCAGTGGTGGCAGCCCATTTGCGAAGACAACACATCCATGTATTCCCATACCTCGACGACTGGCTCATAAAAGCCAGTAAATACAACCAATGCGTAGAACACACTCATGCCACAATATAACTGCTTCACGACTTGGGGTTCACAATAAACTACGACAAGTCCCATCTACAACCATCCAAAGTACAATAGTACATCTGTGCCACAATAAACACCTCAAAGCACTTGCCTATCCCACTCCAGCAAGGATAGCCAGCATACAAACTCTTCTAACAAGGTGTCAGCTACAACACTCCCTTCCAGCAAGAGTGTTCATGCAACTCATAGGGATGATGGCCTCTTGCATTTTCATAGTGCCCCATGCAAGACTTCAAATGCGCCCGCTACGAGAATGCTTATCACGTCAGTGGAACCAGGCTCAAGGTCAATTGACAGACCTAGTGTTGGTAGACGGTCAGACTCATCGCTCTCTGCAGTGGTGGAACACCAAAAACCTTTCCAAGGGACAGCCGTTCCTAGAGCCAGTTCCTCAGATAATCCTCACTGCGGGCGCATCGATCTCCGGCTGGGTAGCCCACCTACTGCAACACACCATGCAAGGCAGGTGGACACCACAACAAAAGTTACTCCACATCAATCATCTGGAGTTACTAGCAATATTCCTAGCACTAAAAGTTTTCCAAAAGCAGATATCAAACAAAGCTGTGTTAGTCCGCCCAGACAACATGACAGCCATGTATTACACACAGAAGCAGGGAGGCACACACTCCCTGCAACTATCTCAACTAGCACAGGACATATGGCGGTGGGCTATACCTCAAAACATATTCCTTCTAGCCCAGCATGTTCCAGGAGTACAAAATACCATAGCGGATCTGTTAAGTCGACAAACACTACAGACCCACGAGTGGGGACTTCATATGCAAGTTCTTCTGCCCAATCTTTCAGATGTGGGGACAACCTCAGATAGACCTATTTGCCACCCACGAAAACGCCAAATGCCCAAGCTTCCCCGTCAGATATCCTCACCCACTGTCCAAAGGCAATGCGATATGAATGAACTGGTCAAACAGATTTGCGTACACTTTTCCACCTATTCCACTCAAGCCACTAGTAGTACTCAAACTACAACAGCATTCTCTGACCCTCATCCTAGTTGCTCCAACGGGGGCCAGACAGCCGTAGTACACCACACTGCTACAACTGTCGGTAGTACCGCACCAAAAATGACACCTGTCTCCACACCTCTTAACACAGAACGGTGGAGAGATCAGACACCCATACCCAGCTCAGCTCAACTTTGCGATCTGGCTCCTGAAATCCTAGAATTTGGATATTTGAACCTTCCTCCAGACTGCATGAATGTCATAAAAGAAGCTAGACTTCCAACCACTAGGGCATGGTATGCAGCCAAGTGGAAACTATTTGTAATATAATGTCACAACAACAATATTAATCCTCTAGATGGGTCTATTCAACACATCATAGGATACTTACTGCATCTCCAAAGATGCAACTTAGCCTATACGTCTATTAGACTACATCTTGATGCAATAGCAGCATATCTGCAAAACAGACAACATCTATCTCTATTCAGAGTGCCTGCCATTAAAGCCTTTATGGAAGGCCTTAAAAGAAAATTCCTCCCAGAGTACCACCTTCACCTGTGTGGAATTTAAACGTTGTTCTCACACGGTTAATGGGGCCTCCCTTCAAACTCTTACACAAATATGAACTACAATTTTTAACATGGCTATTGCCTCTCTGCGGAGAGTTAGTGAACTACAAGCACTAACCATTCAAGAACCCTTTTTGCAAATGCATCACAATAAGGTAGTTTTGCGTACCAATCCAAAATTCTTACCATAAGTCATTTCTCCCTTCCATCTCAATCAATCTGTGGAACTGCCCGTTTTCTTCTCGCAACCACAGACCGTACCAGAAAGAGCTCTTCACACATTAGATGTCAAAAGAGCATTGCTATACTACATAGAGAGGACACAACCCTTTCGTAAGACAACTTTTTATGTCTTTCTCACCACCACACAAAGGTAATCCTATTTCAAAATCTGGGATAGCTAGATGGATTGTCAAATGCATACAGATTTGTTACCACAAAGCTAAACGTATGTTATCTGTTCCTCCTAAAGCCCACTCTACAAGAAAAATAGGGGCTTCAATGGCATTTTTAGGGAACATTCCCCGAGATGACATCTGCAGAGCAGCTACATGGTCTACACCGCACACATTCACAAAACACTATTGTGTAGATGTACAAACCAAGCAACAAGCTAATGTGGGCTAGGCTGTTCTCAAAACATTATTTCAAACTACTGCAACAGATAGGGGTGGTCGCCGCTAGGGATGGGTAATGCTATACAATCTATGCACAGTGTGCAATCTGTAGCTCATATGCCTCGAACGGAAAATGCTACTTACCAGTATCTATCAATTCTTGGCATGTAGAGCTGCAGAGTTGCACACGCCCATCCGGCTAACCTTGTCTATTCCAGTATTATCTTAATTAAATGCAAATTACATGGGCATCCTTCCTTTTCTTGCAAAGCTCCATCATTTCCCGAATGGCAAAAACAATCTGGGGATGGAGCCGATGCCCATGCGCAATGTTGTCCAAAGGAAGAGTCCCCTACCTCGTGACTTCCAAAGAACTTTTCAGGACAACAACAAACTGCAAACATCTGGGCCCAACACTAGGTGGCGATCTATGCACAGTGTGCAACTCTACATGCCAAGAACAGATGCATACTGGTAAAAAGCATTTTCCTATCAATATGCATGTCACAATATCACTTGAATTATCTCACAAGTGATCTATTCACAATAGTGTGTAAATTCATTAGCAACTCTCTACTTCTGTTAGCCCATAGGGTGAATGTAGGGGTGTTATGGGGTTTGCATCCCTATAGGTTAAAGTGTTCCATCTGATGGTTTGAGACCCGTTTTTATAGCCCTTCTGAAATGGTGTTCTATCGATAAGCGTGCATGATGCCTGTACGTTTAAACAGATGCTGTGTGGTAAGATATAATAGAGGACCTTGTTAAGCTTTCGTTATGTGACTGTGACACTATTAATCAGAAGAGTATTGTTATTTTAGTGATTAAGGGCGTTTGTCAAACGATGCACCCTCGTGTA
The DNA here is from genome assembly GCF_964263255.1 of Lissotriton vulgaris. Classification (NCBI taxonomy): domain Eukaryota; kingdom Metazoa; phylum Chordata; class Amphibia; order Caudata; family Salamandridae; genus Lissotriton; species Lissotriton vulgaris. Next base: position 105,713,348 of record NC_141686.1, read on the forward strand.
GTATTTCAATCTATACTTTTCTAATTGAGGTGTCATAGGTTATGAGACTAAGGAAGTATCTATTTTTCTGCTTAAAGTAAGTATGCCCAAGGAACTGACATTTTCATGCAAGCAGTGTTGGAGGCGGGGCGGTCGTGTTCCGCGAATGTACAGTAGCACATGTAAATTACCTTCGGGCCACACTTTTCGGACTTCCTCAGGGTGCCGGCGGCATACTAGCCTGTTGGAATAAAGGCTACATTAACCCTGGAGAGAATAATAAAGGGGAGTTTAATACAATACGTGTCAGACGATGCTCACTGCTGAGCGTCCGTGACTTCCTTCCATTTTACCTGGTTTGGATATCAAGCACGACTTGTGCTCACTTTTCCTACAGTGCCCCGGTAGAGGCGGGCACGCTGTTGGTCACTGTCAAAGTACAAGTGGTCCTTCTCCTTGATATTGAGTGTGTATATACTATACCAAAGTAAGATATAGTGTGCACAGTCAAATGGAACCCCAAAGGTATTCAGAGGTTAAAGTAGATCATTCCTTACTCTATTTGTGGTAGTGTGGGTGAGCAGTAAGGCTTTATCAGAGGGTAGTATTAAGCATTTATTGTCCACACTCTGGCAAAACATGTCACACACTCAAAAGACTGAACTCGCACCAATTTGTATAAAAATATTTTTTAGTTATATTTTATGTTCTCGGACTAAGCCAGGCCTGGTACAGGTGAGTATAATAACACTTTGCAAGATTTTTCAATTTAAATACAGTGTAAATGAGGTTGAATTGGTTACAGGCAAGTCTTTTGCTGGTTAAGCAGTTTAAATGACTTTTCAGTTACTTTACAGATTACTTTTCCAGTTACTTTACAGATTACTTTTTGTTACCTTTTCTACTCAGTGTGATATGCCAAGATATCACACTGGGACATTTTCTAGAGGAAAAGGTAAGTAAATTAGTTTTTTTATGTTCGCATTTTCTTAAGATTTTATACAAACCAACTCCACACTTAAATTTTTTCACAAGAAAGCAGTTCAATGCAGTCCTATGGGAGAAAATGAAGTTATCGGTTTAAAAACTACTTTGTTGTGGGAGTTGATTTTCAGGGGTTAGAACCAGGGTTCACCCAGGGTAGAGGATGCACTCTCCGGTTGGTGGCTGCTCAAAAGAAGGCCACATGGTTGTTGGCGCAAAGCTCCTGGACTTAGGCTCAGGGCAAAGGGGGATCCGATTTAACACACAGTGCACCTACAACGGCACATGGGTGGCCGGGTGCATGGTGCTGTTTTGGCGTCTTGTGCCCTGTTGTTCCCAATGGGGAGACTGTGGTTGCTGGCTCGGGGACAAAGATCTTCTGGAGACGACCACCAGTTGGAGAGGTAAGTTGGGATGCAGGGACACTGTCGGTTGGGCCACCCATCGCCGTGGGATGTCTGGTGCAGGGGTATCTTTAGGCTTCTGATTTTTCTTACCGGCTCCGGTCGTGGTCGCGGGGGATCCTCCAGAAAGGGTCTGCAGGTGTGGGATGGAGACTCTAGGTAGGTCAGGGATCGCCAGATACCTGGTCAGGATCGCCGGGAAGACTTTGTGGTTTTGGGCCTCTCTAACTAGAGCCATGGGCGTTGGATGCAGAGTGGTGCAGACTCGCGCATTTGGCCGGAGCCAGATGATGGGTGATCAAATCCGGTGTTCACGGAAGACAAAGTCTGATTTGGGAAACCAGGGCAGGTCCTCTGGGGGCTGCTGGCTGCAGGACACACAGGGATTTCTTCTTCAGCACAGCTCTTCGGTCCTTCTTCTTTCTTACTGTCTGAGGAGGAAGGGTTCAGGATTGCCCCATAATACTAAATTTAGGGGTATTACAGGTAAAGAAAAGGTTGGGAACCAATGGGTCCCTTCCTTGGCATGGGCACACCCCCTATTATGTCCCCCTCCCCCTGCAAGATGGCAGGGACTGAGTGGTGGGGTTGGCAAAGGTGGGCACACCTCCCTTCCTCGCTTGGTTTTCCCGACGTTTCTCCCGCCCAAAGTGGGGGTCAGGACTGGTGGGACCAGTTGCTGGAAGCAGCAAAAGGCCTGGGGAAGCTCACAAAGGTGGCAAGCCTTTGAAGCTTCCCCTTTGTGGACCCTGCCCATCCTGGGGGAGGAGGCTTGGCACCTCATCCCAGGATGTGCATTATATGAGACCCCTGAGAGCAGCAGGCTCTCGACCCAGAGTTCCAGAAACATTTCTGGTGGTGATAGCTGGGGAGCATCCACTCAGCTTGGACACTTGTGCTTGGTCATTTTTCAGGGGGCATCTCTAAGATGCCCTATGTGTGCATTTTTCATTAAATCCCACAATAGCATCAGTGTGGGTTTAATGTGCTGAGACGTTTGATACCAAACTTCTCAGTTTTCAGTAAAGCCATTATGGTACTGTGGAGTTCGTAATTACAAACTCCCAGCACCATATACACTTAATGACAGTACAGCACTTAAAATGCCTAAGAATTATCTTAGACACTGTAGGTGCACTGAGCTCATGCACCTCTACCCTCACCACTGGTATATTGCACCCAGCTAGAGGGGTGGCTGATCTATGCCAGGGCAGTGGGTTGAAGGCATGGCACACAGGGATGTGTGCCATGTCGACTCTTCACTTTGTTCTGCACCAAAACACAGAGCTTGCAAAGGCAGTGTGTGAGTGTAAAGGTACAGGGCCTCTAAGGGTGGCACCAGTGCTTAATTTGTAATATATGAAGTGCAGGTGCTCTAAATTTTTTGGGAGGCCACACCCACGTTCACCTGGCTCCACCCACTTCCTCCACTGGCTCCACCCACTCTCTATTGGCTCCGCCCACACCCTCAACTGGCACTGATGAAAGGCTTCTGTAATACCCGATCTGCATTTCAGCAAGGGAGTCTTGCTCCAATTAAGGTTTTGATAGAAGGTTCCCCTGCCCTGTGAAAATTCTGAAGAAGATGACATTAAAAGTGCATTTAAAGCACCATTTTGGAATGTGAAACATTCCAGTGCTTTATGTGCCAATTTAGGGAAAGGACAATACTCACATGCATTATAATGCCTAGCCCTGGCATAATGGTGGCATGACCCAGTGGTGGCCAGTGTTCGGATATTAGCATCATTGTCAAACTGAGGTAGCCACATGTTGTATAATGGTGGCCACCATTGACAAACTGAGTGCATCCTTGAATTTATGGTGCCACCCTGATTACCGTTTTTAATATATTCTGGACATCCATAGTATTAATGGTGTCTAGACCTGACACAAAGGTGACATTCACGCAATGGTACCCATTATTGGCCTATTGTGTTGTCCTTGGCATTATGGTTGCCATCTCTAGTATAGCACTTTACATGCAGCTGAAGTCTTTGATAACAGTTTTAAAGTTACTGTAGATTAGGATTGAAATTTATGAATTGCAAGTAACAAAACAATCTATATAACGAAAGCAGTAACCCCCTGAGCTACCCACATAAAAATACTTTTCTGTGATATGCAGAATTGACGTTCTTTGCAGCAGGCATATTAACTCTCTCTGTGCTACTGCAGAGTCAAAAGTTGCACCAGACAACTCTGATCTCTCCGCAACAGGAACATGATAAATCCTCACTTTATCTTTCACTTACCTACAGACTCACTGGGTGTTGGGTAAATAAGTCCTGCTGCTCAGCCTGGTAGCTGTAGCTGGAATCTGTGGGGTCACTCACTACAAACCGGTGATCTGACTGATAGTGTTCTGATGTGCTGGAGATAAGGGAAGCCTAGCCCATCTGCAGCTTACGTTGAGGGGGAGAGGTCATGGTGTGGCACGCTTTCAGAGCTTTGCCCTGTATTTAGACACACAGCGCCCACTCTCAGTCTTACCATGACTGGCATAGCCACCAAAGAATTCCCACGACAAGGCGGGAGGAGCACTGTTCAGAAAGTCATGGAGGTTGTTGAATTATGAAACCATGATGTCCGGGGGCTGGTGCTACGATTAACGTTACATAGTTAAAATCTGCTCAGCACGCATTGGTCCCAGGCTGCACTCTGCAAACTTGAAGCGCTTGAAAACGTGTGCACACGCACCAGCGCAACGAGGTCTGAGGCCTTAACAAAACTGAAAGCATGCCGCAAGTGAAGCATGTTTGAAGTGCACCGTGGTACATGCTACACACCATGAGCCTGATCTTAAGGGCAGTGGGGTGCTCAGTGTGTGGCACCAAAAAAATGAGGGAGCAATCAGATAAGGCCTAGTAATCCAACCATATGGCACCATGAGCCAAGCAGGAGGTGGCGTGAATATGCAAATTACTTTTCATACCGCCACTTTAATTCAAGTGGTATTTCTTGCTCTAAACCAGTTTGTTGTAATGCAAGAGTATGATTATTCTGGCATCGGTCATCTGCATTCTGCTAGTTAGAAGACTATTAGAAACAATCTTACACTTAGTGTGACAAATCAGCCTGAAAGATGCCCTTTGTAGAAAATTGTGTCACCATTTTCTTATGTTTTTGCATGAAGGACAATTTACATCAGTAAGGCGAAATATTTTGTACTCACCAAGTCGGTTCCTGGGTATAGAAGGCATTACATTTAGCATAAGGTGCAAATCAGATGCATAGATGCTCCTGTACCCAAATTACTGTTGCTTTCCTATGATTGGCTGTTTACTATAGTCAATAAAACAGACAGTTTGAAAGAGTATCTTTTCTATAAACAATGCATTTAGCAACCATTTGCTTACACGGTACCTGGTACTCTTTTAAGAGCAATGTGTCACACAATGTAGATTTTCGCTATTTGTTTTAATAAGCGGAAAATTACACACTAACCCGTAGGAATTATTTCACATGCACATTCATTAATTTAGCATTCTGTTACAGAGTTGTATTATTCTTAAACCGCATACAACCGCTGAAAGATGTTGAGTCACGTATTAGGATTAAAAAAAAATCTCCTTTCTGAACTCCTTTCCTTAACTGGAGTCGGGTTCTACTTTATGGTGATATTCCCCATTTGTAGTGGTGCCAGTCCGACAGGAGAAAACACTACGATGTAGCTCAGAGCTATCCCCAATTGCACGAGTTTTAATTCATGTCATTCGAATCATAAAACATGGACTGCGACTGCTTGTATTTTTGAAAGAGGTAAATCGCCATTACCTGGGGCTAGGCGAGATGTTAACACAGGCTTGTTTTAACTCCTTGAGAACTTAATGTGCTGGTGGCAGCAAACACAGGGCTGTGGGGTCATGATCATCTACCTTCTCAAAACTCTTACATCTTTCCAGAGGACGCGGTGAGTGTGTCTCTCTAGTAATATGCACCATTCTTTAAATATTCTTCATTTCCCTCCCTCCTTTCCTCGCTCACCAGGGCATGACAGGCATCCCCTTCCGGTGGAAACTGCAGCTGCCTTCGCGGGCCCCGTTGACAACCTTAATTAATGCAAACTTCATTTTAAATGTGCAGGGAGGCCAGGAGCATTGTTAGACCATCTTCGGATGGCATCTTCATACCAAACTTTAAAATGGCAACACGCTGTTTACACTTTACAACATTAAAGCTGAAGTGTTTGCTGCTATTTTAACATACCTAATACACTCCTGCTCTCCCAGTCAATCCGGTCAATGGCGACGTGGGGGCTGGGGCTGCAGCCTGGCTCCAATCCACAAAGACGCACTGCAGCTCCAAAGGAATGGGATTTGTGCGAGTTGCAAACAAAATGATCTGGCCCGCTGCACCCGTTACTTCTCTCACGTGCAAGGCGCCAACTGCCAAATACACTGTGGGCGGCGGGCCCCTCCTCCAGCCCCTGCTCTTTGAAGTAAATAGCATTCCAGGTCAGCATGGGGTGGGGGAGGGAATGATTCACGTGTTTACTCAAAATCAACCCTGCCTCTTATCTCTGGTGCTGTGTGCACCCCACCCGCCCCTGGCTAGAGGACTTAGACTGTCACGTCACCTAATGAAGCAAATATAAATGGCATTGTAAAATGCCGCGCCCACCATTCTGATATACAACACTGCCTTGTGCCTCCGGGCGATTAAATCTCGACGGGTTCACACATGGGGAGCTGCATTGTGCATTCACTTTCATTCACAGTGCTTAAAAACACGAACTTCATGATACTACAGCCTGTAACAGCTTGTGAGTTTTCCTTTTGTTAGGCTAATCTCTTAACAGCAGTCACCCTTTGTAGCCCCGGCCCTGAGACTTAAGTGCCGGTGCTTAGCACCGGAAAGCACCGGCACAAATTAAGCACTGGGTGGCACAATAAGTGCTGCAGCCCTTAGAGGCTTTCCCTTGTCACAGTGCCCGAATACCAGTGGTAGCATTCACCAGAGACTGACCTGTGGCCTGAGAGTGCCACTTGGGTTTGGTTTTCAATGCAGTTTTAGGGATAGAACATAGGCCCTGGGTATCTGATTGGCAGGAGCCTAGGGCACACTCAGTCAAAGTACATCAGCAGTTAAGCAAAAAGTGGAGGCAATAATGCAGAAAGAGGGCACTTTCTCACATGTACCCACAGTGGCACAGGGGCCGCTGGGTGCAGGGTGCTGAGTTGACGTCGGGTGTCCTGTATTCAATGGGAGATCTCCGGTCGGAATAAAGACTGCAGGCTCGGGCAGGGAGGCTTTCTGGAGGTGACCACCAGCTTGAGTGGTAAATTGGGATGCAAGGTGTGCAGGTTGTCTTTAGGCGTTGGATATCCTTACCAGCTCCGGTCAGAGTCAGGCAAGGGGTAGGGTGCTCCAGGTCGAGGCTGTAGGTGTTGTCGGGTGTTTTGAGGTAGATAGTCGATCACCAGATCCATGTCAGGTTCACTGGGGAGACGTCCTCGTGGTGTTGGGCCACTCGTACTCTGGCCGTGGCCATCAGGTGCAGAGTTGTTCAGACTTGCGGATTGGGCCGGAGGCAAAGTCTGTTTCTTGAGCACTTCTTGAGTGGTAGGCTCTCTGGTTGGCTGGATCCCCCCATCTTTAAGATGGCGGGGACTGAGATGTGTGCTACGCCTCACCTTCTTCACCTCAGGGGTGGAGTTGGTAAAGGTGGACACACCTCTCCTCCTATCTGTTTTCTGCTGATTTGTCCTCCCAAAGTGGGGGTTAGAACCAGTGGGGGCAGGTCCTGGGAGCAGCAAAAGGTAGGGTTAGCTTACACGGGTGGCAGACCCTTGAAGCTTCCCATTCGTGGACCCTGCCCATCCTGGGGAGGAGGCTTGACACCTCTCCCCAGGATGGGCTTTGTTTCAGGGCCCCGTGAGCGGGATGCTCTTGACCCAGGGGTCCAGAAACCTGTCGGGCGTGGCAGCTTGCGTATCCTGGACACTGGAGTTAGGTCAATTTTCAGGGAGCATCTCTAAGATGCCCTCTGAGTGCATTTCGCTATAAATCCATCACTGACATCAATGTGGGTTTAAAGGGCTGAGAAGTTTTATACCAAACTTCAGTCTTCAGTAAAAACATCATGGAGCTGTGGATATCGGGGTGTCAAACCCCCAGCCCATGGTTTAAAAAGGGATTTACTGCACTTACATTACGTGTGAATGGCACAGGTACTGTAGGGGCCCAGGTCTTATGCCACTGTGGTTTAGTGCACCCTTCCTAAGGGCTGTAAGGCCTGCTAGAGGGATGACTGACCTATGCAGGCAGTGTTTTGGTGGGCATGGCACACAGGGATGTGCGCCATGTCGACTTGCAGTTTTAGGGTCTCCCCCGGGCGCACAGGTTGCACTGGCAGTGTGTGGGGGTCATGGGAGGAGTCTTTAGGGGTGGCATAATATATGCTTCAGCTCTCGGAGACTTTCTCTCTGGCTACAAGGCCCTGGTACCCCTGGTACCTTTTATATGAGACTTGTATGTAGGCCAGAGGAGTGACAATGTGGGAGCAAAGTTATAGTTTTGGGGTAAGAAAACAGGCCTTGGGTACCTGATTAGCAGCAACCCAGGGCAGACGTAGTCAAGGAGCATCAAGCAAAAAGGGGGGGGGGGGCCCTGCAAAAAGGGGCACTTTCCTACAATTACAAATTGGGGTTATGTTTTTAGTGAATGGACACTAGTACTGGGAACCTGAACGGCAGGGACCCAGTACTATACAGTCAAAACTGGATCAAAAGCCAGTCAAAAAGTGTGGGGGTGGGGGTGTTACTGCTACAGAACCCCATTTTCTTTCAAAAGGAGTGTTTGGTACTCAACAACTCTTCTCAATAAACTCACACTGATGCCAGTGTGGGATTTATTGAAACGTGTATCCAGAGGGCACCTCAGAGGTGACCCCTGAAAACTTATCAACCCCGGCGTGGTGTCAGACTGGCTTTAGGCAGCCTGCCACCACCAGGCATGTGTTCGAGGCATATGAGCGGCAGTTCTCACACTGAGCATTAGATCGCCACCTGGTGTTGGGCTCGGATCATTGCATGTTGTTGTCTTCTTGGAAGAAGTCTTTGTAGTCACGAGGTAGGTGACTCCTCCCTTGGACAGTAGTGCGCATGGGCATCAACTCCATCCTTAGATTGTTTTTTCACGCCCCGAAATCCACTTTTATGGTAGTTTTGACGCGTAAACAGTTTCTTAAACTTTAATAAACAACTTTCGATATCGAAGAACATAGACTCAACCTCACCAGCTCGATTCTGGTCGTCGAAGCGGCCCGTTGGACCCACCCACGCCGTGAGGCCTAAAACTCATGGAAAGGACGCCATTCAAAAGATGCCCAAGTGTGGAGCAAAGTTTCCACACAGTGACCATCACGAGGTCTGTAACCTGTGCTTATCGCCGGAACACGACGAGTCAAGCTGTACAGCCTGCGCATCCTTTCGATCCAAGAAAACCATTTGAGATCGGAGGGCCCATCGACACGACATGCAGAGATCGGCTCCAGAACCAGAGGATATCTCCGATGAAGAATCATGCGTCCCAGAGGAAGATTCAGACTATCTCCAAATCGTATCCGAGGCAGACGACTCTGATGACTCCATACCTTTGAGTCAACGCGTGAGTACTACTGCCCCTACCTTAGACCCACATAGATCGAAGGCAAAGGTCAACACTCTGCCTCCGTAGCCCAGTCGCAACCAAAAAAAATACTTCGAAAGCCCCGCCATCGAGCCCGGCTCCAAAGAAAATCCTCAAGCCTTCCGGTAGCTCCATACCGAGCAAACCGCACGTGCCGATACCACGTCCTCCCTCGGCACCGAAACCGAAAGAAGTCCCGGTTCCAAAACACGGTACAAAACCGTCGACTTCTAAAGAGCATATGGCTCCGAAAGCAGTTAAGTCTGTTTCCGATGCTTCAAAGCCGACAAAAACAGGTTTGACTCCAAAGCCGAAATCTTCGGTATCGGAACCAACAAAACCTGCTTCCGATGCTCACAAGCCCTCGAAACAGGATTAAACTCCAAAGACAATACCTTGGGTGCCGAAGGCTACGCCAAAGGACCCTACAACAGCTTCTAAGCCGAAAGACCAGCAACAACCATGTCCGGAACCAAAAAAATCATCGCTGAAAGTTGTTCCTCGAGAAGAGGAGCTTTTTCAACAAGATCCGTTACAAAAAAGGATCTACATTGATCCACAAACAGGACATGTTTCCACTACACCATACAGGAAGAGGAAAGCAGACTCAGCACCTGCAGTGCCTGTTAAGAAGAAGGACTCTGCCACATCTCCTATGAACCCTTCTCCTTCACCTCCTCCTCTTTCAGATATTTCACCTCTAAATTCTCCTCCTCATTCTTCATTACATACACCTCCTCAGAATGATGATGAGTATAGCATAGGGGGAGGGGGAGACCCAGATCAGCCTTTTCCATATGCTCCAGACTGGGAGTATCCAAACGCACAGGATGTGCCAGATATTCCTGATCCATATACATATCCATCCAAACCTTCTCCTCCAGAAGACCGTATTGGCTTTGGATGTCTATTCAATAGTGCTGCCATCTATCATAATGTTACAATGCACTCAGACGAGGCAGAAGAAGATTTTCTATTAGATACTTTTGAATAATCCCAAAAATCTGTTCAAATACTACCTATGATTAAAGGGGTCATTAAGCATGCCCCAGAAGTGTTTAAAGATCGAGTAAGAGCTAGAATTATAAACCCAAGGATAGAAAGTACAGACCTGCTCCAGCAGATCCTGCCTACATTAAGGGACAGCTACCCTTAGATTCCGTAGTCTTTTCAAATGCTAGGAAAAGGGCAAACTGCCAAACATCAGGGGAAGCACCACCCCCTGATAAGGAATCAAAAATAATAGATGCTGCAGGCAAAAGAATAGCTGCCCAAGCTAGCAATGCTTGGCGCATCGCTAACACAGAGGCCCTCCTCGCAAGATACGACAGGGCTGACTATGATCAGTTAGAGAAGCTCTTACAACATCTACCTGACAAATACAAAGCACAGGCAGATGACCTTATTCAGGAGGGTAAACTAATTTGAAATGCCTCAATAAAATGTGCACTTGATGTTGCAGACACAACATCTAGGACAATAAACACAAGTGTCCTGTTTAGACGTCCTGCATCTCTACGCATTTAAGGATTTAAGCAAGAAGTGCAGACTACTATTTTAAATCAACCATTCAACCAACAACAACTGTTCGGACCAGAGGTAGATACAGCACTTGAGAAAATGAAAAAGGACACTGATAAAGCCAAATCTATGGGAGCTCTACCATCCACTCAAGCTAGAGGCTCTGTTCATCGCTACTTTTATAGAGGAGGCTCTAAACAAGCTGGAGCTCACAATTCAGATTCCTTTAAAACTAACACACAAACCTCTTTCAATAGAGGATATTTTTGAGGAGGCTATAGAGGCAACAACAATAAGGGAAGAGGTCAAGGAAATAACAATAGTTGAATCTCACCCTCCACAAAACAGTGACTTTTTTCAGCTCCCCAACAGCATTCCACTCCTGTAGGGGGCAGACTGACACAGTTGCTACCTGTTTGAAATTTCATCACAACAGACAAGTGGGTAAGACAGATTATCCAGTATGGCTACTGCTTAGAACTTACAGCTACCCCTCCACATATACCACCCAGACAGCGTCCAATGTTCTAGCATTGCTTCAAAAAGACGCAATAGAAATAGTTCCATTACAACATCAAGGCACAGGAGTTTACTCACTATATTTCCTAATACCCAAGAAGGACGGGACACTAAGACCGATTCTCGACCTCAGGCCCCTCAATCTGTACATGCACTCAGATCATTTTCATATGATCACTTTACAACAACTGCTCCCAATGTTGCAACAAGGCGACTTCCTTACTACGCTAGATCTAAAAGACACCTATTTCCACATTTCCATACATCCTTCTCACAGGATGTATCTAAGGTTTGTACTAGAAGGACAACACTATCAGTTCAAAGTCCTTCCATTTGGAGTCACAACTGCACCAAGAGTGTTTACAAAGTGTCTAGCAGTAGTAGTAGCACATCTCAGAAGACAACACATCCATGTCTTCCCATACCTAGACGATTGGCTCATAAAAGCCAAATCATTCAATCAGTGTGTCCAACACACATCTCAAACAATTCAAACACCACACGACTTAGGATTCAAAATCAACTACACCAAGTCGCATCTTAAGCCCACTCATGTACATCAGTACCTAGGGGCTACAATACACACGTCTACAGCTCTAGCGTATCCCAGTCCAGCCAGGATACTGAGCATTCAAGCCTTAGTCACAAGGTTCCAGAACCAACACTCTCTCCCAGCCAGAGTGTTCATGCAACTAATAGGCATAATGGCATCTTGCATTTTTATTGTACCATATACAAGACTGCAAATGCGCCCATTGCAAGAATGCCTACCAAGACAGTGGAACCAAGCTCAAGGACAACTTACAGACCTGGTGTTGGTAGACAGCCGCACACATCGCTCTCTGCAGTGGTGGAACACCAAAAACTTGCCGACAGAGCGGCAGTTCCTCGAGCCTGTTCCACAAATAATACTTACAACAGATGCATCCCTCACAGGATGGGGAGCTCATCTCCTACACCATACAACTCAAGGAAAATGGACCACTCAACAAAAAGTGCTCCACATCAATCACCTAGAGCTGCTAGCAATATTCTTAGCGCTCAAGTCTTTCCAAGTACATGTACGAAACAAAGCTGTATTAATCTGGACGGACAACATGACAGCCATGTACTATATACAAAAACGGGGGGGATGCGGGTGTAACGACCGGATTTTCAGACCAGATATCACCAGCACACCACCAATCCAGCCGAAACGTACCCATCTCCCTCCCCAGAGCCTACTTACCACAGTACCTTCCTGGGGATGGGGAATTAGCAATATACAAGCTCATGTCATCAAAACACCACTAAATCTATAGGATTACTAGGAATACTCACTGATTACTAAGGAATTCCATGTCACATCCTATGATCTCACCTTAGTCTCACAGCAATCTGGCCCAGACTGTGCTACTCTCTTCCTCATGGTGGAGAGCAGTTCTAATGCATCTACCATTACACACTGACCTCAATCAGGGCTCACGCAAGCCGCAATCCTGCGGGTATACACACCGTATCCTTCCGGTGCTCACTCAAGCCACAAACCTGTGGGTATACACACCGTATCCTCCCGGTGCTCACGCTGCCGCCACAATCATGTGACGATACACACCGTATCCCTCCGGTGCTCTCACTAACGCCGCTACACAACGGCGATCACGGTCCTATTGATACCTTCAACTCTCTCTCTCTTTGTTGGGAAGTTTCTCTATATATCTAATATCTACTGGGGATGTAATATTATATTTTATGTGGTAGATAGACAGTTCAATCCTCTCACACAAGAATGGCCAAATCACAACATGCAAAGGTTATTCTCTGATTTAGGCACTCCCTGCTCCCTTGCTCAGTTACCACTTACCCGGACAGGAAACACATCCGTCCACATAACAGCATCTGACTAGAAGAAAGGTTAGTCTTATCTTGAATAATAACACTTGCACGGCTGTTCACTAAGAACTGGGGTCCCTTTATTACACAATAGCAAATTATAACATCACAATAACTAGCAATCTAGACATAGCCTGAAAAGTAAAGGGAAATAGGTACATCTAAGGAATACACAGATCTGCGGGGTCTCTTTATTAGAATGGAAAACAAGAAAGCTTTCTTACTAACACATCCACATATAGCTGACAGGAACTGTAGATAGCTAAAAAGGGAAATAATGGATTATAAAAAGGACTGCACACCGCTGAAAGAAAAGGGATTAATCAGTGCACCAATACAGTAGGGAATATAGCCAAGGAAATAAAGGAAAGTAATGATTAAGTGTAAAGCAAACTAGTTAAGAATACCTCAACCGGAGGAGCCTGGCACGCAACCACGATGGCCGCCTGACTCCTCGGCTCCGCTGACCCTTTTGCCACTCTCCCGGTTTCCGCATCATCCTGCTTTCTATCCTAGCACTGCGCTACACCAGTGGAACCGGGAGGCGAACCCGGTCATGCCGATGTGCTTTTTTCCTCGATCCCGGCAGTAGAAGCCCCGGAACGCCCTCACCTTCTCCAGACGCCGATCAGCTCAGCCCGAGTCTTTGTTCCGCGGAAGCGACCGGCCCTGCACACAAAGACGGCGGCCATTACAGGTTGGACAGAGCCGGCTGCTGTACTCCGTCGGCTGCAACTAAATCGCTGCATTTGGCTCCGCTGCTTCTAGATTCTGGGCACCGCCGCTCCCGGAGACACATTGTATCCACTCTCCAGCCCCGGGACGGCTCCTCTATGCAACATTGTTTCCCCTAGCGCCGCTGCGAGCGCCATCTTCTTGCCTGCCATCGGCTCCTACAAGCGTGGACCCAGGGCTGCCGGTGCGGACGCGGGCGTCTGCCCGAGCCACTTCACAACTGCGCCGGGATGGAAAACACTGCCCTTGTGCTCCCCGACTGTTTCCATCGTGCCTCGGCTCGGCAGGGTGCTCGAAGGATTGCTGAGGGTGATGACGATCGGATAACGGGACAGCCCCTCGTCTGCCATACCCTAGTGCAGGAAGGAGCTGCGTCCTTGTCCTTTGAGGCGCCATTGCAACTTGGTGACATATTGAGCGCCCTAGATGACCTCAGGTCTGCCATGTGTACTGCTGCTTGTGAATTGGGGGCTCGGCTGGAGGCTACTCTGCTTGCTACCCCCCAGTCTGACCGCGAGCGGGACACTGCGCCACACCCTGTAGCTGATTCCTATGGTTCATTCGCCCCGGTCGCCATTGAACCGCTGAGGTCGCGAGACCCCGTCATTGCTGAGGTACTGGCAGAAGCACCCTCAAAGGGACACAAACTTTCTGGGGTGATGATCTGGCTTGGGAGACGCCGCGGGACACCACGCCTGGTGACTTCTTCGTGGACTACTGGCGGACCTCCGTTTCTCATCCTGAAGCGGCCATTACCGTGTGGACTAGCTGCCTTTGGTGGACCACTGTCGCGCTATGGATCTTCTTCTATGATTGTGGACCACATGGTTCCGTCTTGGATGGACTTTGGTGGCCGTCCTCTCATTCAGCTGTGGTCCCTTTGTTCAGTCCCTCCTTCCAAGATGTCTATCGTGCAGCTGGAGTGTGTCGTTACACCGCACCGTAGGGGACAGGGTTGAGGGTGTCCCCTCCTGAATCAGGACTGTCTCTCTTGTATTGCTGTGCTGCTGACGGACTGCCGGGGATATTGAACATTGGTATTGTACTGGTCTTTGGGGTCGGGGTAAGGGCGGCCAGAGTAATATATGCTAATAGTGTTGGATATACTTGACTGGCCCTCCTCCGGTCTTATGTGAACTGTATTCTTTCTTCCTTTTCCTTTTTCCTTTTCTTGTTTCTTTCTCATTTTTTCTCTTCTCTTGCTGTATTTCGGGTTTATGGGGAGACAAACACTCTGCTAGGGGGGGGGTAGGCCGTAGCCTCTGCATGTGTGTAGGGTGGGGGGGTAAATTTTAGTTTGTGTTTTTTTCTATGGCGCCTTTTTTTGCTCTTTTATAATTTCTTCTTCCTCTTTTGGCCCGTGTTAGGCATACTGGGGGATGGGTGGTAGCGCGGTTGTAGATGGGATGTTGCGCCTATTTTCTCGTGGTGTGAATAATTTGTGGCCATCCTCTGGTTGGGACCTGCATGTTGCGAATTGTACTGATCGGTAAGGGTGTATCTTGTCGAGTCCCACCTACATGGACCTCGTTTCTTCTTTCTCATTTGTATAAGTACGGAGTAACATGACCTGATCTTAATGGTTGCACAAAAATTTAAAATTAACCTGCATTGCTCCTGTGTCAAGGTATTGCGGCACCTTCCAGTCTGCTTCCTGCATAGTACCTCTTGATATGTTGTATTACCTTGTCACCGTATTGCACGCACTAGTACTACACGAGATTTCGTGGCCGGCCGGATGGTTGTGGGCCCGTATTTGTTCTGTTTTTGTGCACAATAAAGGTTTAAAAAAAAAAAAAAGAATACCTCAACCTATAAGAAAGGAATGTTTCTCTCTCTCTGGTGGAATCAGGACTCTCTCCCTCTGTCACCACGGCTTCACTCCACTGGCTCCAACTGCTCCAAAACCTCCAACTGGCAGCTCCAACTCTTCCATCTGACTGGCAACTGCTTCAATACATTCTGACAAACTGGCAGCTCCAGCTGACAGTTCCAACTCCAAGGATCATCTCTGACTGCTCTCTTCAGCTCCAAAAACCATCTGACTTCTACCATTCCAAGATCCATCTGACCTCTACCATTCCAAGATTCATCTGACCGCTCTGCCTCTCTGCACTTCGATAATTTAGAGTGCTCTCTACTCATGGAAATTTCCAACAGAAACTACCTCCCACCGAATTCTTGTGCAGCTCAAGACTCTCTGCGCAACCGCAGTGGCCATTTTCATGTTACGTCTGGACCCAAGAGACAAACACATTTCTTCGATAAGAACCAGTCTCTGCTGGCTTTTCTCTAGCACACAACAGGCTTACCTATAAACATTACCTTTACCCTGCAAGCTCCTCAGTCAGCAGAGGCAGAAAGCAAAATGGAGTCTCTCTGGTTCTGGGCCTTGTAGGCCCGAAAAGGATGAAATAGACACATAGCTCTATCAAAGTACATACACAAACCCTACCAATAGGTAATATAAAGTCAGAACTACAGGATCCACCCTCTACTATAGGTCTTCAGGCCTGAAAATGATGAAAGGACACATAATTATGTCAAAGCCAATAGGCAATAGATGGATTAGAGTCAGAAATAAGGGATCTATCATCATATAAAGCGGCTATCCTCTAGTTTATGCTTCTAGGTCTGAAAAGAGGCCTGAAAAGGACCAAAACAAGCTAAGAATAGGGATCTAGGATGGTAGCAAGCTAAAGTCACCATCACTCAGAAATAGAACCAAAAGCCCGGTCACCACAGAGGGTGGGGGCAGGGCGGGAGGGGGGGGGGGCACTCTCTACAACTGTCCCAGCTTGCACAAAACATTTGAAGATGGGCCATTCCACAAGAGATATATCTGTTAGCACAACACCTTCCCGGAGTTCACAATCAGATAGGTGATCTGTTAAGTCGGCAGACACAACAGATTCAGAATGGGAACTACATCCGCAAGTTCTTCTACCATTCTTTCAGAAGTGGGGTCATCCAGACATAGATCAGTTCGCCACACACAAAAATGCAAAATGCCCAACCTTCGCAGCCAGGTTTCCACACCCGTTGTCCAAGGGCACTGCGATATGAATGAACTGGTCAGGCAGATTTGCATACACTTTTCCACCACTCCCACTAGTAGTGCGCAAACTAAGACAGCAATCCCTCAAAATGATCATAGTAGCTCCCACATGGGCACGAGAACCGTGGTTTATAACACTACTAGAATTCTCTCTAGTTCCACACCAAAAACTGTGTCTCACACCATCCATGCTAATGCAGAACCATGGAGACATCAGACATCCAGATCCAAGTCAACTGAATCGGGCAATCTGGCTCCTGAAGTTTTAGTTTGGTTTCTCAACCTACCCCCAGACTGTATGAATGTCATTAAAGAAGCCTGAAGACCTACTACTAGAGCTTGCTATGCAGCAAAATGGAAAAGATTTGCCTTTTACTGCAACAATAATCAAATGGATCCCCTGGATGCCTCAATCCAGAATATCGTCTGCTACCTTTTACACTTAGAGATGTAATCTAGCATATTCATCCATACGTCTTCATCTTGCAGCCATTTCTGTGTACCTACAAAACAGACAGCATCTGTCATTATTTAGAGTACCTGCAATTAAAGCATTTATGGAAGGATTAAAAAGAATCCTTCCTCCTAGGTTACCACCCTCTCTGGTGTGGAACCTAAATATGGTCCTTACCAGGCTCATGGGACCTCCTTTTGAGCCTTTACACAAATGTGAACTGCAATTCCTCACATGGAAAACCGCTTTCCTTATCGCTATTTCCTCTCTCAGGAGAGTTAGTGAAATTCAAGCCGTCAATATACAAGAACCTTTTCTACAATTACACCGTAACAAAGTGGTACTAAGGAAAAACCCAAAATTCCTTACTAAAGTCATTACTCCATTTCATCTAAACCAATCTATAGAGTGGCCAGTGTTTTTCAAAACCCAGACTCTGTAACTGAAAGAGCTCTACACACCCTAGACGTAAAGAGCCCTTCTCTATTACATTGAGAGAACAAAACCCTCTCGAAAAACAAAACAATTGATGTAGCTTTCTCACCACCACATAAAGGCAACCCCATCTCCGATTCTGGAATTGCTAGGTGGATTGTAAAATGCATACAAATATGCTATCAAAAACCAAAACGTACATTAACCATTCCTCCTAGAGCGCATTCCACATGCAAACTAGGAGCCTCAATGTCTTTCTTAGGAAACATTCCCCTAGAAGACCTATGCAAAGCAGCAACATGGTCCACAATACATACCTTCACTAAACATTATTGTGTTGACTTGCAAGCAAAGCAGCAACTCTCCCCGCCTCCCCCAGGGTGAGCACAGTGCTTGAGAGGGAAGCTTCAAAGGCCTGACTGCCTTTGTAATGCAAGCCCAGTCTCTGCTGGTCAAAGAATCAAGATAGATAGGTGTGCACCGATTCCATCCCTTTGGTGCTGGAGGCAAAGTTGAGCACTTTCTTCAGTGTCCGCCATCTTGAAGATGGTGGGACTTATTCAATCAGGGCTAGGGCTATACGCACCCTACACAGGAGGGTGGCATAATATTGGTTGTAAACACCCCAGGTAAGGAACCCATTGGTCCCTACCTGTTACTTCCCTGTAACCCCCCCTAAATGTAGTATTTAGGTGGCTCCTCCAGACCCCCCCTAAATGTAGTATGTAGGTGGCTCCTCCAGACCCTAACATCAGAATCCTGATTACCTAAGAAGAGCCTGACATTACAGCGTTGCACCTGCAGAGAAGACTATAGACACCATCTGACTATGCCCCAGCCCTACTGGCCTGTCTGCAGCCCGCTACGTTATTTTGCCAAAAGACGATCTGTCCTGTAGCTCAGCAACCTCCAAAGCCTTGGGAGGACTGCCTGCCTTTAAGAAAGATTAGGATCTCCTGCGGAAAGTGGATCTTTCCAGAAAAAAACGTTGGAAAAAAAGGAACTCCACCCTGAGGAACCGCGAAACCGCCTCCGGACCCACCACTGCACCTGACGCCCATGGCCCGAGTAAGAGTGGGCCACCGGTCCTGCAAAGGTTCCCCAGTGCTTTTGACCCAGAGTCCACTGTGGCCTGACCCATACCGAACTTTACTCACCTGACCAATTAAGAATAAATCTAAGTTTGGTAACAAACATTCATTGGCAAATATATTGGTAGCACACTATTGTTTATTCACATAGTGTCAATACGTGTTTCACTGTATTTTTTCATTTTTAGTCTTTTATACACATATAAATAACATTTTTACAGTGCCCACTGTACAGGGAAGGGGAGGGGTAGTGCAGTGATCAGGATTGGTGTGGGTAGGTGAAGTGACAAATCAATTGCAAATTGCTTTTAACAATTGAAAATGGCTTCTCAAGGGAGACATACAGGAGTTCATCCAAAATCAAGTTGGCATTATTATAACATCATATTAGACAGGTGTTCAAAATCACACTCTGATTATGTGTTCCAGTTAAATAGTCTACGTTTCGACCCTCGTTGTAGGGATGTTGCCCCTTACATGGCGGGTCTTCTTCAGGACAGGGGGAGTGGGGTGGGCATATCCTATGGGGGAAAGGTATTTTAAAAATTACTTAAAAATTACCTAATGAAAACTATATACACAGAGATACATCAATTGGCATCATACGTTAGTGTAAACCCTAAACTCAGGTCCAGATGGACCGTAAGGCAGAGTGCCGAGCTAGTTTCTGTCTATTATGGCCTCTTAAGGCAGAAAAATAATAACAATTTCTGTCTAAACTGGCAAAAACTGTCCATTGTATCCTATTTAGGACCGAAAGTAATTACAACATGAATCTTTATAAAGTGGCAAAACTGTCAAGATGGTCTCTGACACAGAAAAGAAATGACATAACTGATAGGTCAATTAGAACGAGTCTCCACAGAATTCGATTAACACGGTGCTTCATGGTAGAGCTGTTAATTATTCCACCTATTAGTCACTCATTGACAATTACTTGGGTCACAGAGATATATATCGGGCGTACATTGTGAGTACAGAGTCTACCTATTGGGAGGCATTACATAGACACTGGTACCGGTATTTTTAGGGTTACCTTATTTATGGGTACTGGAGCAATCCGAAAGTAGGTGTTTTGGAATCACGTTATTGGAAATCGTGTTCCTAAAAAATATATATATGCATGGTTTCAGAATTCACTAATGTGTGATTAACACAGGCATTATCGCGATACAGGCTCTGAGTTTACCTGGTGTTAGGCAGAGAGTCCTCTTTGTTATTGGAAATCTAAAGGGAATAGAATGGATGTAGCCCGTGGCTAGATGAGGCTCTCGCATTGTAAATTCAGTTTGAAATTTAAAAATTTGAAAGGAAACCGCATGTAAATGCCCCTGCTATTACCTGAACGGTAGTGTCCCGATCTAGGCATGGGTCCTAGTTCTATTCTGACTCGGTCGCTGCAAAAAGGGGGGGAAACATGTTGCAATTAGGCTAGGTAACTGCGCAAAGCCTAAAGTAGATTAATTAATACGTACGCAGGGAAAGCGTGCAGAGCATCGCCCGTTCCTACCTGGGCAAACGGGTCAGAAATCCTCGTTTTGCAGCGTGAATCTTTCTGGATTCACTATGCTGTGCATTATTCCGCGATCTGGTGGTTGGGTCCGGATTCGTTTTTTTTTTTTTTTTTTTGTAGCCCAGGTGGGCGTCGACGTCCCACCATTTGGTGAACCTTCGTGACGTCGGCACGCTTCCTGCGGAAGCTCCCACCCTTGGGCGCCATCTTCAGATTCTTTTTTCCGCCGTTGGGTCTGGATCGTCGCATGAAGCTCCGGAGAAGTTTCAGGAGAAAAGAAGGAAATACACCAAGTTTTTGAGGAAAAAGGACCAAGGAAAGTCGGAGAAGAAGACCTCCTAGAGCCAGAACAAAGAAAGAGGAGAAAACCTCGTGATATTCGACGGCCAAGGAGAAAGCGCGCGCAGGGGGCCCCCTGAGCGAGCACATGGACAACACTCCATTCAAGTTCTGCCGTAATTGCCACCACAAGTACGCGCAGAAGGACCAGCATCCGGTCTGCGACCACTCCAGCGAGGATTGCAACGCCTGTTCAATCTTCACGCCGAAGACTTTGAGAGTTCGAGAGAGACAGAGGGTGGCCCACCACACGATGCAAGGGAAAGGGACTACGCCGACCCTCTACCAGCTGGGTGCCTCCTCCGATGAAGAGGAGAACATCGCCGAGGGACCAGATGACTTCACGGTCGCAGAGACCGATGTGAGACCTTCAAAAAAGGTAGGAGAGTCTACGACCCCGAAAACCCAGTCAGGGCCTAGAAAGCCTGAGGGAGAACCCCGAAAAACAGAGGCTAAGTCCTCGAAAGGAGCGCCGGCGACGAAAGTTACGACGTCCGAAACTGCATCCTCCGAAAGGCCCAGCGGATCCTTCGAAAAGGACTCCCAGATGGCAAAGACCAGCGAAAAGCAAAGGTCGTCGAAGCAGACCCTCGAGAAGGGACCCTCGAGCGAGAAGACGCTCAGAATGGCCTCGACGTCGAAGGTACCGTCGAAAAGACCAGCCGAAAAGCTCGACGCCGAGCAAGCGGCAGAGATGGAGAAAAAGAGAAGAAGGCTCGAGGCCGAAATGGAGAGTATGCTCCAGAGGAAGAGAGACTTCGACGAAAAAATGAAGAACTACTCGATTCCCTCGAAGACCTACTCGATTCCCTCGAAGACCGCTGCGACCGCCGAAGAGGTAGAGGTGCAGGAGGATTTCGAGGCCGAGGAGCCGCCGAAAACTCCAAACCCCACAGATGAGGGAGAAGAGGAGGACTTCTACAGCTCGGAAGGAGATTACCTCCGCGAGAGCTACTACTCAGAATCCTCGGCGTCGCTAGAGGAAGAATGGCAGGATCTCGAGGCCGATAACCCCGAGGAACCTGTGGAGACATACCCTTCGAGGCCTTCGCCGCCAGACATCGGGGCTTACTATGAGGTCGTCAAGAAGGCTGCAGCAGTCTACAATGTGAAGTTGGAGGAGGAACAGACAAAGGCAGACTTCCTGCTAGAAACTTTGCTCCCCTCGCAGACGAAAAGCAGTTTCCTGCCCATGCTGAAGAGCGTCACGGCCCAAGGGACTGAAGCCTTCAAGGAACCGGCTACATACAGGTCAGTGACCCCGAGGACGGAGAAGAAATACAAGTTCTCCTCCGAGGACCCCCCTTATATCAAGGGCACCGAGGCAGCCGACTCTATAATCACGGCAACGGCCAGGAGAAGGGCCAACGTGCCAACGACATCTGGGCCACCACCTGATTAGGAAAGCAGGAGGATGGACCTGACTGGAAGAAAAATAGAAAGAAATGCTGCTATGCATTGGAGGATGGCGAACTCCAATGCACTCCTGAATAGACACCAATATCAGCACTGGGATGAGATGAGCCAGTTGCTGAAACACATGCCTGAGGAGTACAGGCAGAGGGCAGCCCACCTCGTGGAGGGGGGAAAGGACATAGCGAACGCATGCCTGAAGACAGCCCTAGATGGGGCAGAAACATCAAGCAGGCTGATGGACATAGGTATCACTGAGAGAAGGCAAGCCTGGCTCAGAATATCAGGCTTCAAGGCAGAAGTGCAGAACAACATCCTGAACACCCCCTTCAACGGGGAAACGCTGTTCGGAGCATCAGTGGATGACAAACTGGCTCAGCTGAAGAAAGACAATGAGACAGCCAAATCAATGGGAGCCCTACAATTCAGGGGGATGCGGAGAGGCACCCCCACAAGGAGACCAAATGGTAGAGGTGGAAACCAGCAATCACATTCGCAACAGTCGCACCACCATGGTCAACAGAGCGACAACCAATGGCACCAGGGTCAACAGAGGCAGAATTGGAACTCCCAGAATAGGGGCCAGTCCTTTCGAGGGAGAGGAAACGGACGGGGCCAGAGACCGAGAGGTGGTGATCAACCCCCCAAAAGTGACTCCATGAGGAAGGAGGCGCTCACCCACCCAAACTCTCCGGGGGGATAGCACCAACAGCTAAGGAGAGGCTCACATGGACACGGCTCAAGAGAACACACAACACCAGTAGGGGGAAGGTTGAGATTTTTTCTACACGAGTGGAGAAAAATAACCACAGACAAGTGGATACTAAACATTATACAGCACGGATACTGCATAGAGTTGGAAAGATATCCACCAAGCAGAAAGCCAAAGAGAAGGGGTCACAAGGGCAAAGAACTGCAGTTGCTCCAAGAGGAAGCTCAAGAACTGCTCCTCAAAGAGGCCATAGAACCAGTCCCGCACAGAGAACGGAACAAGGGGGTGTACTCAAACTACTTCCTAGTACCAAAGGTGGACGAAAGCCTAAGACCCATCCTGGACCTACGGTTCCTGAACACCTACGTAAAAACTCAAATTTCAAGATGACTTCCCTGCAAGAGGTCATCCCACAAATAAGGGCCGGGGACTACTTGGCCACCATAGACCTAAAAGACGCATACCTGCACATCCCCATGAACAGGAAACACAAACACATGTTAAGATTCGAGGTGAACGAAGACCACTACCAGTTCACAACCCTGGCTTTCGGACTCAAGTCAGCGCCAAGGGTCTTTACCAAATGCCTTGCGGCGGTGGCCGCACACCTACGAAGGGAGGGTATACATGTGTACCCCTACCTGGACGACTGGCTCGTGAAAGCAAGCTCTTACACGAGGTGCAAAGTTCACGCAGAACAGGTCACAAGAACGCTCATGAACCTGGGCTTCTCCATCCACTGGAGAAAGTGCTCCATGGACCCAGAACAAGTGAAAATCTTCCTGGGAGCCCTGATCAACACGGTCGAATGCAGAGTAACACCCAGCGAGAAGAGAACACTCAGCCTGCTGAGGGAGAAACGTCACTACCAGAGGGGGCAAGTTCTGACAGTGAGGACGGTGAGCAAGATCTTGGGGATGATGGCGTCATGCATCCACCTGGTCCCCAATGTTCGTCTAAAGATGAGACCACTACAGGAGTGGCTGCATCAGCAATGGTCACAAGCAGAAGGGAGTTGGGAAGATCTAGTGGTTGTTACGCACAATGTGCAGGAGGAGATGAAATGGTGGACGAAGGAGAATATAGCAATGGGGAAACCTCCAACGCCACCGGACCCAACTGTGACCATCACCACAGACTCATCCCAGAAAGGATGGGGTGCACACATGGACATGCTTAGAGTGAGGGCCCTGTGGAACCCAGGAGATGCAGTCAAACACATCAACTACCTGGAACTGAAAACAGTGTTGCTGGCCCTCAAGGCCTTCCTAAAACACCTTTACAACAAAAGGGTGATGATACAGACAGACAACACTACAACGATGTTTTACATCAACAAGCAAGGGGGGACTCAGTCATTCCCCCTGTCAAGCTTGGCTCAAGAAATATGGAGATGGCCGATCCCACTCAGGTTAGACCTGCTTGCCATACACCTGCCAGGGAAGGACAATGTGGAGGCGGATTGGCTCAGCAGGCAAGCGTCGGTGTCCCACGAATGGGAGCTGAACAGCCAGGAGACAGAGAAACTGTTCAGGAGGTGGGGCACACCAACAATAGACCTGTTTGCAACACGCCAGAATGCAAAATGCCAACACTAGGGAACAGGAACCGATGTCCCATGGGAATGCCCTATGGATAAGCTGGTCAAAGAAATTTGCCTACGCTTTTCCACCGACGCAACTGATCCCCAGAGTCCTGAACAAGTGCAGGTCGAGCAACATGACTCTCATCCTGGTGGCTCCCCAATGGGCGAGGCAGACATGGTACTCGCAGATTATGGAGATGTCGCAGGGCAGAGCACACAAGTTCCCAAAAAGAAGAGACCTTCTCTCCATGGAAGGGGGACAAGTTCTACACCCAGAACCAGAAAGCCTTAGCCTGTCAGCGTGGCTCCTGAGGACTTAGAGTTCGCACATCTAAAACTACCAGAGAGCACACTTCGGGTGCTGAGAGAAGCAAGGAGACCCAGCACGCGGAAGTGCTATGGCGAAAAATGGAAGAGGTTCACGCAGTGGTGCCATAGGAAGAACTTGCAGAGAAAACTGATGAGAGATTCTACAGTACTTAGATACCTCACGCACCTAATCAAAGCAAAACTAAGCTCGTCCTCGCTGAGGGTTCACCTGGCGGCGATTGTGGCATACACAAGAGGAGAAACAGGGAGAAGTTTCTTCACTTCCAGAGTAGTTAAAAGGTTCTTGGAAGGAGCGAAGAGAATAGCGCCACCCAAGAGGATGCCGCCGCCGGCATGGAACTTAAACGTGGTACTGACAGAACTCATGAAGCCACCGTTTGAACCCATCCATAAAGCATCACTACAAATGCTGACAATGAAGACAGCCTTTCTAGTAGCAATAACATCGCTACGCAGAGTAAGCGAGCTACAAGCTTTGACGCTGCAAGAACCGTACATACAAATACACAGTGACAGGGTCATGATGAGGACAGACCCGCATTTCATGCCCAAGTAGTGTCTAAATTCCACATGAACCAGAATATCCAGATACCTAGCTTCTTCCAGAAGCCCACGTCAAGCGCGGAGAGGGCGCTCCACACTCTGGACGCAAGGCGGGCAGTAATGCATTATATAGAAAGGACGAAAGAACACAGGAAAACGAAACAATTCTTTGTGTCCTTCGCAAGGAGCTTCCTGGGTAGACCAGTGACTAAGAACACCATAGCAAGATGGATTGCCAAGACAATACAACTCTGCCACAAGCAAGCTGGGGAAGAGCTCACTGAGGGGCCGCGAGCCCACTCAACCAGAAAGAAAGGGGCAACGATCGCCTTCCTGGCAAACACGCCAATCCAAGACATATGCCTGGCGGCAACATGGGCTTCAGTGCACACTTTCACTAAACACTATTGCGTAGATGTGCAGATGAACAAGGAAGCACAAGTGGGCCAAAGAGTGCTTCAACATATCTTTTTTTTTTTTAAACTTTATTTTTGTCGCAGACAATGATAGTATATAACAGTTGCGCCGACAGTTACAAAAAATCAACGACGTTATGGCCAATAACGTACTGCTGTGTACACGGCCCTTCAGCCCACAACCCGAAGGCCGGGCGGCGATAGGTGGTAACAAGGAAGCCAGGTCTTGGACCTAGCCATGTAACTGCGCGGCAGGATATTCTAATCCGCTTTTATTTTTTCTTTTATACAGATTACCCCCCAACTCCCCAATGGAGCCCTCCCCCCAAAACTTCGGCATTCGTGACTAAAACATGTGTACACAGGTCGTTCACCTCATTATGGCACTCCTATCGGCAGAAAAAGCAGCGATCATTGCGTATATTAGGCATGAAACTTGCAGATACCAAGACACAATTCCTCTCAGGTGTATCCTACATGTGCGTGTTCGGTCAGACACTCCCCTGACTCACTGCCCATCCTCACCCTCCCCACCACCCTCATCCTCAGACCCTGTGTCCCCGGGGGTGAACAACTCCGCACTTGTTCCATCCGAGTCCTCGGCTGCCTCTCCCACCTCTCGCATCATTCTCCACGCAAGCAGGTCGTCCTGCAGCTTCTCATCCCTACGCACTGTTTGCATAAAGGTTTCCTCCGCCAGGGTCCATTCCCCCACATCTCTAAGCCACTGTGACATCTCCGGGGCCCTCTGTCCCATCCATGTGATGGCCACCCTCCTCCTTGCCAGTACTATAAGCAGTTGCAACATCTTGTAGGACAAATTACACCTCCTGGGTTTGGGGACTAAGGCTAACAAGCAGTGAAGGGGGGTCAGCTCCATCCGGAGGTCAGTAACCTTATGAATGTATGCCACTACTGATTGCCAGAAGGTGCGAACCAGCGGACACTCCCACGCCAGATGAAGGAATGACGCACCTGACGCGCCACACCTAGGGCAGTCATCGCGCTTGTCCGGGGCAATACGCTTCAAGGTAACCGGAGTCACATAAGTTCGGTGTAAAAAGTTAAAGTGTGTCAGTTTGAACCGTGCATTGCACGACACCTTTCGGGTGAGGGTACCGATGCGCTTGCGCTGTGCCGGGTCCAGCACAGTTCCCAGGTCAGCCTCCCAAGCCGCCCACGCCGGGGGCACCGGCGGGGTGGAGTCCAGCCGCATGGCCGAGTACAATAGGGTTATCAGCTTCCTGCCCCTACCACAGGAAAGGATGACATTGAGGGTATGGGACACAGAGGGCGCATCCGGGAACTGCGGCCAAGTGTCTCGAGCCAGCGCATGGAGGCCCCTGTACTGTAGAAATTGGCCCTCACCAAGACCGAACGTCTCCGTCGCCCGTTCGATAGATAGAAACGTGTCGTCCGGGTAGAGATCCGCCAGCAGCTCACACCCACCCGCTCTCCATTCATGGAATGGCATGTGTACCTCCATGTCCACCACTGGGGCCATAATCCATATCGGCAATTCCCTGTGGAAGGGTGCCCTCTGTAGGACTTTTTCCACCACACGTTGCCAAATGGCTGCGGTGTGGCGCACTATATATGGCAGTGTCGCGTCCGCTCCCCTGCCTCGCATCAGGGCCATCTGTACTGTTCTTTCATCCGCGCTCCCCGCGAGGAGCCGTAGTTCCCAGGTGTCCGCATCCGCGAACCACCTGGCCGCTGGCAACAGCTGAGCCGCATAGTAATAGAGGTCGAATCTCGGCGCCTCCAACCCCCCCTCCTCCCAGCTCCGGACAACCGTGTGTAAAGCAACCCTACTACGCCTGCCCGCCCAGAGTAAGGACGTAAGCAGCGTATTGAGAGTGCAGAACAACCGCGGGGGAAGTGGGCACAGTGAATTCTGCAACACATATAGCACTCGCGGCAGCATCACCATTTTCGCCACTGCCAGTCGTCCCATCAGGGAGAGAGGCAACGTGTTCCAGAATGCCACCGACTGTTGTAGGGACCGCACCACCCTGTCCGCATTGCGGGCCAGCAATTGTTCGTCCGACGACGCCACCTGTATCCCCAGATAGCAGAAGGCCTCCAGTTCCCATCGCAGCCCCAGGTGTGGCAAGTCCCCGCGCGCGTCCACATCACATCCCGCTAGGGGGAAGACCAGGGACTTCCCTGCATTGATACGCAGGCCCGATGCCGCGCCAAAACGGTCCAGTATCTGATGCAAAACCGGTAGCGCTTCCTGCGGAGATGTTAAATAAAATAGAGCATCGTCCGCATACAAGGACACGGTATGGACATTACTCCCCACCTTGATTCCCCATTGGGCCATCGTGGTGCGGACTTCCACCGCCAATGGCTCAATTGCCAGGGCGAACAGGAGTGGCGAGAGGGGGCATCCCTGGCGGGTGCCTCTCCCCAACGCCCAGTCCTCCGAGCGTGCGGCCCCAAGTTTGACTCTGGCTCGAGGTGCCCGATACAGTGTCTGGATCCACTTGCGATACACGGGCCCCAGTCCCACCCGTTGAAGCACCTCCGATAGGTACCCCCAGCTAACCGTGTCAAATGCCTTGGCCAAGTCTATTGAAACCAGGACCTGGGGGTCCTCCCTACCGCGCACCTCATGCATAATATGGGTTAATCGCCGTAGATTCATCGCAGTGTTGCGTCCGGGGATGAACCCACACTGGTCCTGGTGAACCAATTGGACCATGTACGGCGCCAACCAAGTGGCTAAGAGTTTGGTCAGGATCTTGACATCCGTGTTAATCATTGTGATAGGGCGGTACGCCGCAGGGTCATATCCATCACCTCCCGGCTTTAGAAGCATGCAGATCTCACCCTGGTACATTGTGGGTGGAAGAGCGGGCCAAGCACATCCCCGAATGCGTGGTAAAACTCGGAGGGAAACCCGTCTCCCCCCGGGGATTTCGCCGTCGGTAAGCCTGCCATCGCCACCCGCACCTCGTGGAGTGTCAAGGCCCCATCTAATTCCTCCGCGGCCTCTCTCGGAAGGGCCGGGAGAGTCACTCCTCGGATGTAAGACTGATAGGATGCCTCCGTGACCAGCGGATCAGCCGTATACACCTGCTGCAGGTGTGTTTTGAGGACCCGCAATATACCTGACTCCGAATGGACCATGACTCCATCAGGGCCCCTCAGGGCCGCTATCTGAACCGGGGTCGCTTCCTTCTTCAAAATCCAGGCCAATAACCGGCCGGATTTGTCCCCCTCCCTGTGGAGGCGCTGTCTAAATTGACCCAGCGTGTATCTGTCGAGGCGCGTAAGTATATCATGCCCTTGCGCCTGGGCTTCCCGCTCCAGGGCTAGTTCTGGGTCCCCAGGGTTCGGTGAGGCCTGCCGAGTCCGCAGGGAGTCTTCGGCCTCTCGCAGTTCGCGGGTCAGCTGTCGGCGGACTCCGTAGGTGAGAGCCATGCACTCACCCCGTACCACTGCCTTCAGAGCCTCCCATTTCATCGACAGGGGCACGTCGTCTCCCTCCCAATTCAGGTCTACGTAGGTAGTGAGTGCAGTCTGCACATGATCTCTGCCCAACGGGTCCTGTAGGAGGTCCGCGGGCATCCGCCATGTACGAGGGTGGCAAGGCTGGTCGACGTCCTGCGTAGCGCACAACACCGGGGAGTGGTCAGACAGGAAGCGGGCCAGGTGGGTGACCTGTAGGGCGTACGACGCATCCATATTTGCGGCGAGGACCCTATCTAGCCTGCTATGGGTGTCGTGTGTAGGGGTGTATCAAGTGTACAATTTCTGTGACGGGTGACTCTGGCGCCACACATCTACCGCTCCCAAGTTTGCCATGACCTCGCGCAGTCTCGCCGTCATGCGAGGCTTCGTCCCCGCTCGGGGAGGATGCCTATCCAGGACCGGGTCCAAGACGCAGTTGAAGTCCCCGAACCACAGGAGAGGGCTGTCCACGTCCGACACTAAGACGTCTTGCATTCGTGGGTAGAAGGTCGCGTCATCTACGTTAGGCGCATATGTATTAAGTAGCGTAAGGTCCCTGCCATTCAACAGCACCCTCAGCAGCAGGTACCGACCCTCAGTGTCTGCCTCCGCATACTGTACCGCGAGGGGGACTCCGGGCGCTACCCAGATCAAGACACCACGCGCATACGTCGAAAAGGAAGAATGGAAGACCTGACCCCTCCATTTTTTAGCAAGCTTTTGCGCCCCCTCCTCATCCAGATGCGTCTCTTGCAAACATGCAATCGATATGCCATGCCGCCGAAGGAAGGATAGGACCCTATATCGTTTGGTACAAGTGCCCAACCCACGCACATTCCACGTTAAAAATTTGTACCCCATGTTTCCTGTAAGTGCCCAGCCGGGCCATGCAGTCTGCTGCCAAAATACCGCCTCCTAGGGGCCTGAACAGTGATACACATGATGCCTATACCAACATTTTTGAACAGTTTCCCCCCCTCCTCCCACCCCCCCAACATTGCAACATCAGCGGAACATCTCCCCCCTCCCCCGCCCACGAGCAGGATAACGACAACAACCCAACCTGTCAACCCGCCCTTCCCCCGCTGGTGCCAGGACGTGCACAGCCTCCCCACATACCCCTCACATCCCATCACACACTCACACAACTATTAACTGCATACACCCCCCCCCCCCCCCCCCCCCCCCCCCCCCCAGCTCCACGCATGACCCGATGCATGTATTGAATTCTCCCGGCTCCGGACCAACTGTAGTCGACCATACAGGACCAATTCCAACAGTTGTACCCCCGACTCTCGAACATTAATCAATTCCCACACCGTAAGTCCACCGGCCCCCCTCTCCCCCCCCTAAATGCAATGTCTGGTGGCTCCTGGAACAATGTCAAACCAGTGTCCACCCATACTCCTCTCCACCCCGGGAGCCACAGCAGCCATCCAGAGATAAAGTATATACGGCTCCTACATCACCTCAGGGCGGGCCATTCACCTCCAGGGCCCCAGCTCCCCCAGTTTCCTGAATCACCAGGTCCGATGGTGTCATGTCCGGCACCGCAGCTGGTATCGTGTCTGGGACCAGGATTTCCGTAGGTTCCGGCGGGTTTTGAGACTCCGCCCCGGCCCCCTGTAGCAAGGGTTCCAGGAGCATTCCTCCATCAGCCCCAACCATGATTCTAGGTTCCTCAGCGTGTTCCGATGTAGAGCGTCGTCTCCGTCCGCCTCGGGGCCTCCGCTGTCGCTGGGGTCGGCTCCCCCATGTCTCCTTGGATCCACCACGGGCTCCCGGTGGAACCCCGTCTCCCCTGACCTCCAACCATTCCCACACCTCCTCCGGGGATTCAAAGAAGTGTGCCTTGCCCTGTGCCAGCACCTTGAGTTTGGCGGGGTACAGCAGCATGTATTGCAACTGCATCGCCCGGAGCTTCTGTTTAACCCCCAAAAAGGATTTCCTCATCTCCTGAACCTGGTGGGTATAGTCTGGGTATATTGAAATCCGGCTATTTTCAATGGTTAGGTCCGGTTTTTCCCTCGCCGCTCGCAGGATGCAGTCCCGATCCCGATAATTCAATATCTTGGCGATCAGAGCTCGCGGCGGGGCCCCCGGCTGCGGCGGGGGAACCAGGGCCCGGTGAGCCCTTTCGATGACAAACACTTCCGAGAGACCCTGCGGGCACAGCTTCGCTCTAATCCATGTTTCCAGGAAACGTTCAGGATCTCCCGCCTCCATCCTCTCCGGCACCCCTAAGACTCTAATGTTGCTGCGACGCGCCCTCCCTTCCGCGTCCTCAGCTCTCCGTTCTAAGGCACCAGTCGTTGCTGTAAGGTGTGTGACCGTCTTCCGGAGAGAGGCTACCTCCCCCTGTAGCTGCCCGATATTGGCCTCCGCGACTTTGTCCGCCACCTTGCGGAGGTCCGTCCGCAGGAGATTGACGTCGATGGAGACTGTTTCTATTTGCCTCTCCAGCGCCGTGTGGGAGCCCTGGATAGCCTTTAGGAGTTCCGCACGGGTGGGCTCACCGGAGCCCCCAGGATCCTCATCCTGGCCTGATTGGCGTGTAATCCGTTGGGGCTGCAGTCTCTGCGTGGTATACTGGGTGATCGTGTTAGCCTGTGACGATCGGGACGCCCTGTCCTTACGCATCTTCGGGTTGATCCCAACGCAGGGATGGCTTCAAAGCAGCAGCAAGCCCAATCTCGCCTCCACCCAGTCTGTGAAGAGTTCCGTGCGGAGTCGCGCTCAAGCACCCAGCCTTGCACGGTCAGTCCGGCTTCCACACTCCCCCAACACTCCTGTTGCAGGCAAGGCCCAGAGAGTGCAGGCACCGTCGGGAAGCGTCGTGCCCCAGCAAGGAGAAATCCGGGAACCACACCACGCCAGCTGGGTGGCGCGGTCTCGTCAAGGTACCCTGTGGCCCCCAGTGAGTGCGGCGCTGTGTCCCCACATCCAGCCGAGCTCCACAGGGAGGAGGTCACTCCACTCTCCACCTCCGGCTAGTATGGGCTGAGCAGTTTGTGCGCCCTGATCTCCCCGCTATCAGTTAGGAAGGGGGGGGTCCCCCAGGCCCCCCATCTCGGCTCCGCAATCTGGAGTCCAATCTGCGCCCCTCGACCAGTGGAGTCCTCAGCGGCCCAGGGCCCCCGCCGGTAATCAGTGGGGGGACTAGTGCCCCTCCCCCCCTGTGCTCCAGGATGCGGAAAGGCCCGGGAGAACTGTGCCGGCCTCGTGTGATCAGGCAGGGGCTCAGCGTTCGTGACTGCGCCGGTCACTCCGCCTGTCTGTGCTCCTCTGAGCCCCCAGCCCGCTCTCACCTCACGGCCACGCAGCTGCTACTTCTGGGACCTGGGCCTGCAGGCGCCGCCGGTCACTCCGGTGTCCACGGTCCGACGACCGACCCCAAGATGGCGGCCCGGTGGGGGAGGGCCACGCTCCGGTCCTCAGCTCTCCAGTCGGTCCCCCGCTCCGGGGTGGTAGACCCTCGTCCAGGCCGGCAGCCGCACAGTCAGGCAGGCGCACGCCGAGGCGTCCCCACGGGTTCCGACCCCCTTGTCCGCCAGCCGGTGCTCGCGGTCATCTGCACCCGGGCCGAGCTTTCTCCAGGGACGTCTCTCGGCCGGCACCGTCCGCTGCTCCTCCGCTCACGGCTCCGCCCCCCGGGTCAGCGTCCAGGCCCGGGACAATCACCTCAAGTCCCCCGCCGGCCCACCGAAGCACTTCAGGCTATGGCCACTCCCGGCCGACCAGGCCCAGACCACGGGCTCGCGTAGGTGAGGCGGCCGCTCTCCAATCACCGGGGCTGCTCCGCGGCCACTCCGTTATTTCTGCCAGCCGAGATTCGGCCAGACTGGTCCCCGCACCTTCCGTAGTATGTCCGGTCGCACAGGATGGCACACCGGAGCCTGGGCAGGATTATCCACAGGATTTTCGGGTCCGCAGGACGGGAGCTGGTAGAGCTCACGTCCTGTCGGCCATGCTGCTTGGCCACGCCCCCCGCTTCAACATATCTTTAACAACCAACGCTCATCTTCCACCCAGCCGCCACATGAGTGACAAAACCGCTACGAAATCTATGCACAGCATAGTGAATCCAGAAAGAGTCACGCTGCAAAACGAATAGTTTCTTACCTGTCGGTGTAGTTTTTGCAGCTTGAAGATCTTTCTGGATTCACTAGCGAACCCACCCACCTCCGCCAGTAAGATGAGGCTGGAGAAGGTGGAAGGACATAGAGTAAGATAGGAACGTTTAACAAGACAATATACGTGAAGAAGTTTACGTTGAAGGAAAGTTTAATACACATAGCCATGGATTCACCACAGAGACAAAAAAAAAGAAGAAAAAAAGAATCCGAAGATGGCGCCCAAGGGTGGGAGCTTTCGCAGGAAGCGTGCCGACGTCACAAAGGTGCACCAAATGGTGGGACGTCGACGCCCACCTGGGCTACAAAAAAGTCTACGAATCCGGACCCAATCACCAGATCGCGGAATAATGCACAGCATAGTGAATCCAGAAAGATCTTCAAGCTGCAAAACTACACCGACAGGTAAGAAACTATTCGTTCCCAGCATCCTACACCTTCTGCAATCACTCTGCAGTGTTGGGCTCGCGTTCGCTGGAAACCGAAGTCAAACACTTCCGCACCACGTGACCGCGAAGGCAATGGAATAAAAGCCTACACTGGTTGCTGTGGTTACTCAGGCGCATAGTTAATTGTTCTCTTGTGGTCGGTTTAGCTGTTGGACATAAGAATTCTTATTGAAGATTAAGTTAAGTGCAACAAACCTTCCCGTAAATATTAATTGTGGTTTGGATTAATTTGAATGCAACAAAACTTCCCGTATTTATCAAAAAAACGATTAGGAAGGATTGGTTATTCAATCCAACAGTATCGAGTTCTAAGTGCTCCATATTTTGCATATTGCCAGGGGTACGCTTCGCACTAAACCCAGAGTATGGGTGGAAATCTATTGACACATGTTTGGTTCAATTGTTTGGAGTGTGGTCTATAATAAAATTAAGAGTTAATTTTGTCGGTATGTCAGCTGGGATCTCTACAGTCTCTTAAAACGGACCACGTAATTGCCATCGCAGGGTATTAGAGTGGTCTAGAGTGGAAACAAACACATTTGAAATAACATATATATTCATCCATCGTTCAATGGCCCCCTTGGATTACGTAGACCTTTACAATAATGGAACACCGTATGATGAACACCATACAATAATTCAAAAAAGGCCAAAAAGTATTGCTTCATGTCAGAGACCACATAACTGCCTCACAGGGTGTCTGACCACGGATTTGACCTCTGCACCCGACTGCCCCTGTGCTGCAGGTGGTACAGTTTTAATGCTAATCGGAACCTAGCCTGGCATTGATCTGAAACCCAGAAGATAGGATCTCGAAGTTGTGCACTTACCTGAAAAACTGCATTCTTGTTTTCCTCCGTAGGTTACCATTGCACAGCCTAAAAATTGCACGGTGTCCACTTTTTAAAGTGTAAATAATTTTCCTGAAAAACGTACTTACCTTTTGCGTACATCTTGGTCTTAAAATGAATCCTCAAAGAACATAATTTTTTCTAAAATTTATGTGGATCTCCTTTCTGAGTTGTCATTTATTAGTTACTGTGTACATATCAAATATCTTACACTCCTCTGTGTTAGGCCTAAGACTGCTTGCCCACACTACCACAAATAGAGCACTCTGGGTTTACTTTGAGCTCTGTACACTTCTGGGGGAATCTTTGGACTCTGTGCATGATATAACCACTAAGTGATATACCATATACAGAGCCAGCCTCCTACAGTAAATAGCTCAAAAGCGTATTTTTTTTTTAAAAACAGTGTGAAAGCCCTTTACATAAAAAAAATTGGTATAATCCCCACTTCACGTACGCGATCTGTCATATCACAGTCGTTCATGTAATCTCTCAAGAAGTGCTTGAACAAAATGAAAGAAATAGTTCCCCAATATCAAGCAGAGGAAGCACAGACGGCAGCCAATCAAAGAAATGGTTAAGAGGCTATTCTCCAAGCACAACATGGACTGGCTGGAGCAAGAAAATTAATTGAATAGAAAGCAAGCAAATAAGAGACATTAAAAACCAACCAATGGTAAGCAATGACTCCGCTGCAAGCCCTGTATGTTCCTGGTAAGCCCACAATGTTTCACATCTTGCGCTGTCTGGTAGTCTCAACTTAAAAAGTGCCCTGTCCCTTTAAGAACCTCTGAGGCACCCTTTTCCAGACTGTATTGTACCAGCATTTGCTTCCCAGAGTCAGTTCTTTTTTTATGGTATAGAGTATTCCGGCCTAGATAACAACGCACACAACAGCAAAGAGCTCTTCAACATCGTGAAGGAACTCTCCAACCCCAGCTCCAACACCAACGGCATTCTACCTTGGCAAGACCTATGCGACTCCCTTGCCACCTTCTTCCATCGCAAGATCGCAGACATCCACGACCGCTTCAACGTCCCGATCGCTCCGACAACCACTGAGACTTCTGTCCCCACGACCACCATCCGAACCGACCCCCTGCTCTCCTCACCAACATAAATGACTACGACACCATCACAATCATGAACACCATCCACTACGAATCTGTCAGACCCATGCCCACACCACATTTTCAACAAAGCCAGCACCACCATCGCACCCCTTCTCCAGAAAGACATCAACATCTCCTTCGAGACAGCAACCTTCCTGGAGAGCTGGAAGCACGCCGAGATCAACGCCTTACTCAAAAAACCCAAGGCTGACCCCAAGGACCTCAAAAACCTCCGGCCCATCTCCCTGCTCCCGTTCCCGGCGAAGATCATCGAGAAGACCAACAGACAACTAAACCGCTACCTCGAAGAGAAAAAAATCCTGGACCTGGCCCAGTCTGGGTTCCGCAGCAACCACAGCACCGATACTGCCCTATTCGCAGCCGCCGATGACATCAGAGCCCTGCTGGACAACGGAGAAACTGTGGCCCTCATCCTCCTGGACCTATCAGCCGCCTTCGACACGGTCTGCCACTGCACCTTACGCACACGCCTCCACGACACCGGGATCCAAGACAAGGCTCTGGACTGGACCACCACCTTACTATCCGGCAGATCCCAGAGTGTCCACCTCCCCCTTTCCGCTCTGAAGCCATGGAGATCCTCTGCGGTGTACCCCAAAGGCTCATCCCTCAGCCCAACATTGTTCAACGTCTACATGGCACCGCTCTCCCAAGTCGCCCGACTGCACGACCTCAACATAATCTCCTACGCCGACACCCAGCTGGTCCTTTCCCTCACCAAGGACCCCCTCATCGCCAAAACAACCTCCACGAAGGAATAAAAGCCGCTGTCGAGTGGATGAAAAACAGCCGACTGAAGCTAAACTCGGACAAGTCGGAAGTCCTCATCCTCTGATCCACCCCCTCGGCCTGGGACGACTCCTGGTGGCCGACAGCACTGGTAACAGCTCCAACACCCACCGACCACACACGCAACCTAGGGTTCATCCTCGACTCTACCCTCTCCATGACAAAACAGGTCAACATAGTCTTGTTGTCCTGCTTCAACACCCTCTGCATGCTCCGCAAGATCTACAGGTGGATCCCCACGGAAACCAGAAGAATGGTCACCCAGGCCCTCGTCAGCAGCAGGTTGGACTACGGAAACGCCCTCTACGCAGGAGCCTCGGGTAAACTCCTGGAACGACTACAACACATTCAAAACGCCTCTGCATGCCTCTTCGTCGACATCTTTCGCCGCAGCCATATCACACCCCACCTGAGTGACCTGCACTGGCTCCCCGTCAACAAGAGGATCACCTCCAAGCTCCTCGCACACGGGCACTCCACAACACTGGACCAGCATACCTCAACAGACGACTCAGCTTCTACACCCCCAACCGCCAGCTCCGCCAACCTCGCCACAGTCCCCCGCATTCGAAGAGTAACCTCCGGTGGAAGATCGTTCTCTCACCTCGCCGGCTATTCGAGCATTAGCAGCATCTCCCCTCCCACCCCCGTCCAGCACCTTGAGACCCTCACGGGTAAGTAGTGCGCTTTACAAATGTTCTGATTGATTGATTCTATGATTCATTATGATTTATTACTGGCCAATAATAAAGCAGTAGGTGGGTTGTTAATTACTTTGAGGATGATTCCTAGAATACAGAACCAGGGCTACAGGTTTTGCAACTCAAGGTTTGGTTGTACATCTCTATATCGAATTTATATCAAAAACCTTGAGCGCGAGGAAGAGGCAGAGGGGTGTGCACCAAGCAACCATGCAGGTGCAGAATAAGAGAGCCTGTTGCTGAGGGACCACATCATGTCCGGTGAGAAGGACAATGTTGAGGAGGCAGAACTTACCCATGCAGAAGGCTCCAACGTCTAGGTGGGAGAGGTTAGCGAAGTCTAGGCAAAACAACTGACAAAGAAACCCAACTATGGGGAACCTAAAAAACAAAAGGTAACATAAATAAACTCTGGAGGGCAGATCCGATACTCTCTGTGGCCAAAGGAAAGTTGAAATGTAAAGAAGAGCCACACCAGTCCCGAAAGGCACAAATGGAAGTTGTCCCTTGCAGAAGCTTTAGACATCGAAAGCCGATCAAGTGAAGGAGAATTGAGCGGAGAAAAGGGCGCAGAAACCTCCCAATGCCGAAGAGCTGGCCCTCAAAATAGGGCCATTTCTTATGCATGTTGTTATAGCCATTTCCCTCTCACGAAGTAAGCTTTGGTTTTCCATGTTAGTTTAAAAGTGGGTAACATAAGGAAATACAAGCCACCATTCATCTAGTGATGCTTTGTTTGGAAGTTGCCAGTCCTTATCTAATATGGCTATAAATTATCAACATTACGTTTTTTCAATGTTTTTTGGTTTCTCCAGGTAAAACCACAGAACCATTGTAATATCTGAGTGGAGACCCCTTTCCTCTGTTGTAGATGGGATAGGGAAGAAAGTTAGTAGGGTAATAGCCTGATTAATGTGGAAACACAATTTTGGGAAAGAATGAAGGGTGAATCTTAAAATGACCCTTATTTGGATGAAAGATAGTAAGCGAATCTACTGATCAGGCTACTAATTGGCTAAATCTTCTAGGTTGGGTGACAGCGATATTAAAAAATAAAGTTTTCTATGAGAGATGCTGCAACGTTCTTATGAATACACACAAAAGTAGAGTTGTTCAATCTTGAAAGAACTAGGTTGAGCTAACCGGGTAGGGATGGCCTTTTCACTGTGGAAAACCTTCTTGAATTTTAAATAAAAACTGTGTGAAGACCTTCAGTGTGCTGTTACAACAGTCAAGGGGACTTTTATAGATATCTGTAGTTTTGATTTGGCTAGATACAGCAAGTACTCGTAAGGCAGAAGCACTTCTAGGCATGAAATAGTATTGCAACTTTTACTGTGGCACCATATGCAGAATCTCTTACATCCCCACCCACGCCCCCCGACCCCCCCCTCCTCCCCACGGCCCTGTTTTTGCTTCTCCTGGAAAGGCCATATCTGGGTCTGAACCCTATGATTTAAAAAAAAACTGCATTCCTGAAGCCTATTTTGTTTGAAGAACTTCTTTTGTTCCTCCAGCTCTACTGCCTTTAGGGTTTCAGTTTTATTCTTCATACAAAGCATATCTTCCTCTGTATTTTGCCCAAAGAGAGCTGTCCCCGAAAAAGGGCAGGCTAGCTATTTTGGGTTTGGTATCAGGCTTCAAAGATAAGTCTTTGTAATGAAGTTCTTGGCAGAGAGATGCAATGGCAGTATTCTCTAGCTGCAAGTTCAGTGGAGTCCACAGCAGTGTTAATGACCTGCTTTGAGCCCAGGGATCCTTCCTTTGGCAAATCTAAGAAATCTCATTGATAGTGTTTCGGTAAATCTGACACAAAGGATTTCATAACATCCCAAATTTCTTGGTGATACTGTGCAAGTAGTTCTGGTGTTCTTTAAATGCATCAATGCTGTACCACATTTCTTTTTCCTTATTGAGTCAGGTGGAGCTGCTGGTTCTGAAGAAGATGCATTTTTAACATCTCATTGCCATCCCAATAAGAGTCTAGTCTAGGAACTACCCAAACGAATTCTGGATCTTTTGTGACCTACAATCATGATTACATTTTAACCTATATTAATGGTTTTGCAGTTTGAAGTTCTTCTATATTCACATGTGACCCAGGTGCCTCCCCATCAAAGGTCTGTGGAGTACGAAAAAATTCAGATGGTAGGCACGCAAAGGGACATTGTGGGCTTAGAGTACCATCGTACTAAGGCTCTGCTCCACTTACGTCAATGCCCATTCACAATAGAAAATGTTTTGAAACCGACACATCCGGACCCAACCATTAGAAGGCTCAATTGTGCAAAGCATGTGACTTCAAACTGCAAAATCACTATTTCTTCTTTTTGGCAGACTGTTCTACCTCTGTGAAACTGAGGTCCTTCTACTCTCTCCCATCCTATTTAACATGGTTTACTACAACTCCTGTTGTCGCCTTGTCTTTTCAACCTCATTATCCACACACTTGTAACTCTGATAAAATTCAGAGTTAAGTAATCAGTAACACGTCAATGATAACAGTATCCTGGTACCCTGTAATGGAAGTCCTAATCAGTTTGACTCATTAACCATCATCTCAGACAATTAGTCTGAATGCATGATAACTGGTTTCAGCTTGACAAAGTTAACGCAAGGTCAAGAATTTTTCAGGGTATTTGTACGGTCGTGTCCACCTTAGGACAAATATTGTGACCGGGGCAAAGTCAAATAAAATAAAATCATAGTGATCCATGAAGAAAATCTATAAAAGCGCACATTAATCTTTTAGAGAATGTTTTCTTAAACTCAACTCTGCTTTAAAGAACCTGCAAGCTATTTATCTTGTCTCTGCCCCTTGATCCTTTATTTATGTTTGGAGTATGCCACCATCTGGGGATGGGTACAATGTTTCGGGTACTGAAGATTGCTCAAAAGAGTGGGAGTTCAGTGGGTCACTTAAATCATGGAATGTTATACAGCTAGAAGTCCCTTTTTGCATTTCCCACCATATGCAAAAGCAGTATTTTATTTAATTGAACATAACATTTCTACCTTTTGAAACCAGCAGTCCTAATAATCTATTATATGTATAAAATTATTCTTCCCTTAAGCTTCATTTGACCTACTCAGTTTCCTTCATTGTTCCTAATTTTCTTGAACTTTTTATTTATCCCCTGAAGAGCCTCAGGACCTGTTATGTACTTTTCACTTTCACTTACCTTTTTCTTCAGTTAGCAAAACTTCTCCTTCCTATTCTCCTTCCTATTTGTCTGTTTTAGCTAGACTTTATTTTTTTAAACACTTTTCCATTCTCCTTCAGCAGCTTGTTCTGTTGCATGAGCTCTGCAGTGCAGTCATTTGGGTTATGTCCAATGCCTTTACCTAGCATTAAGCCCAACATGTCCATAATAGGTCTGATGAACACCTCTGTTTTTTCAGTTTGAGTGGCATTCATC
Source organism: Lissotriton vulgaris (assembly GCF_964263255.1). Lineage (NCBI taxonomy): Eukaryota > Metazoa > Chordata > Amphibia > Caudata > Salamandridae > Lissotriton > Lissotriton vulgaris. The sequence goes on from NC_141686.1 coordinate 105,753,820, forward strand.
GAATGTGGCTTAATAATTATTTTAAATATGCCTTTTAGTTGAGAATGTGGGCTTAGGATGGATGTGCAAGCTACTCTTTAAATCTTAGTCCTGCAACTCCTTTACTCAACATGATCCAACTCTATCTTTACTCTCTAAAATGCCTATATTTGGGTAGACTAGGAGCTACAACTGCTGAAGAGGGTCAATAGGTGTGTTGGGACAGAGTTTATTTAGGCGGTGCATCCACTATGACTTCAAAATAAAAAAATTAAGAATGCTTTAGTACAAGGAGCACAAATGCCACTATAATAATGAACTTTTAATCTATGCATCAACATCATTAATTAACATGAAATATTTAGAAAGTTAATGAAAATGTCACCTTTTTTTCAGAGCCTCACTGTAGTGGCAAGTGCCACTCCTAACCAGAATATGGAAATGCAACCATATGATCTTAGTATTGACATATATAGCCGTTACATCTACTGGACCTGTGAAGCCACCAATGTCATCAGTGTCACACGGCTGGATGGCAGACCTATTGGAGTGGTGCTGAAAGGAGAGCAGGACCGACCCCGAGCCATCTTGGTGAACCCAGAAAGAGGGTATGTTGAAACAAAAAAATGAATAAATGAAAAAGCTAGTCACTGTGTTGAATGAACCTTTTTAGCTAAGACAAATGGTGTAGTCAACATATATTCAAGTATAATGAATGTGGGAACTCCTAAAACCATAAGTTGAAATCTGTTTGTGGTTGCTTTCATATGATGTTACGTTTACTCCAGTCACAAAATACCTAATCAGAGCTGTGTCATTGTTTTCTGGGTTCACATGCTGTGCATTAATCCACCGTCTAGTGATTGTCCACATATTGCCTTGCATTTGATGCATCTTTGACTGAAGTGTAATGAGTTCCTGTTAACCAGGTCCCCATTGCCCTTTCCTTAAAAAGGTTCAATTGTTTTCCCCAATTGGCAAAACCTTCCACACCCTCTCTGTAAGTCCCTAGTAAATGGTACTCCTGGTACTTAGGGCCTAAGGTACTAAAGAAGGTAACTAGGGCAGCAGCATGCATTGTGCCACCATAAGGGACCACACACCAAGCACATGCAACACAGGCTGTGTTTCTTGGTGCAGACAAAAGTAAAAACATGAACTGTCACACATCCCTATGTGCCATTTACCCTAACACTGCTTGTAATATTAATAAATTACCCCTACATCAGGCCTAAGGCAGGGTGCTGAATATTGAATATGAGGGCTTACCTGCATGAGCAGATATGCCCCTGTGCTGTTAAGTCCTATTACTGCCAGTACAAGTGGCCAGGGAAGCCATTTTAAAAAGTGCTGGACACGGGTGAAAATGAGTTCCCAGCTACATGATGGCTTCACTGAAAATTGGGATGTTTTGAATCAAACATCTCTTATTGGTAATCCCACACTGATGCCTGTGTTGGGTTTAGCAATACATGCACCTAGAGGGCACCTGCGAGGTGACCCCTGAAAACCTACCAGCATCTGGTGTGCTTGCTGACTGGTTTCTGCCAGCCTGTCACCCGAGACACTGTTCCGATCTCCTAGGGTAAGAACCTCTGCTCTCAGGAGGACCAGAACTAAAGCTTTTCCGGGTAGATGGTGCACAATACCCTCCCATAGGTTGGCCTGCTGATTAGCCTTCATTGGATGGAAAGCCTCAAAAGGCTGCCCCCTTTGTAATTCGATTCTGGCTTCCTCTCACATGAGAGAAAGCAAGGCCCCCTTGTCTAGGATCCCCTTTGCACCTGGACGGACAGGAAAATTAGCTAGTTAGGTAGGTGTGCCACCTCTAGGCTAGCACCACCCCTAAGATGCTACTGTGAGGTGGATACGATTTTTCATAAATGGCCCCGTTTGTGGTTGCGAACTTGGGAATTCAGGGACAAGGCTATGCCCACTTCCCACAGGAAGTGGTCATATAGGGGGTGTAGTGACCACAAGAGTCTGTAGACCATGGGCTACTACCCCACACTCCCCTAGCACTCTTAAATTCAGTATTTACCTGCCTTTGAAAAAGACTCTAGACCTCCAGTGAACAGCAGACCTGTTCTGAAGAAACTCCACAGGAGAAGACGCTCCGGCCTCCAGAACTTCCAAAACCCAACACCTGAAGCCACCACTGCACCCGTCGCCTCCTGCCCAAGTTGAAGTGGGCCAATAGTCCCAACAAGCCTTCCCAGCCATTCAGAGCTCGAGTCCATTGTGGTTTCCCCCTCCTGGACTCAGTCACCTGCTGTTTCTTCACACCGACCCCCTCGACTGCAACTTCTTCAGTAAGGAAAATTCAGATTCCTATAGACACCTCTGCACTGTCTCCCCTGGGCCTTAGAGAAGGATACCAACGGAGTTCCTCCCCCTGTCCCCAAGCATCGTAAGGCCTGAGCCCACTTGCTGGTTCTTCCTGGCTGGCTTCCTAGCTAGAGCCAAATATGTGTAATGAACAATTCCTAGGCAATCATAGATAAATACATATATGTATGCGCGGAGGGTATAGCAAAAATCAAAAACAATAGGGTATCTATAAGAATATATATAGTATATTTATTCTTCATTTATAAAAATTAATGGCAAATTAAAAACATCAAAATGATCATTTCATAAAGGTTGTGAAAAAAAATGATCATTTCATAATAAATCAGTTTCAACAATATTCCTTACAAAAACATACAAGGTGGAATTTATAAAAAAAATTCAATCATTAACACAATAGTCAAGTTATTTATCTACGTAGTAATTTTCCGACGCACGTTTCGGCATTTAAAACGCCTTCTTCAAGAAATTACCACAATCTTCATGTATTACAGGACATAAACAACAACTGTCAATGTTGTCATTTGATTCTTTGTTAATGTTCTTTAAATGGTAGTTTTAAAAAAATCCCGCTTTGAAGATATGGGGATTTGTGGAATCATATGCGACATTTAAAAATGATCCACTTTTTCATCCAGAACCTTCCTTTGATCTGGTTAGGAAAACGGCTTTCCTTAGTAGATAATAATAATAAATAAGGCACTATGATATTGTGTCCTTATGCCAACAGTTCCAGAGACAGTTGAGGCCACGTAATTAAAAAATTAAATTGCTGCAGACCTATGATGTACCATAGTCCAATACTTGATGTGAACGGAAGTGAAAAATATAGAAGTTATTAGCTTGCCACTGGTACGCGATGTGTTGGTCCCACGGAGCTTGATATAGCTGATAGTGGGTTCTAGCAGGGGTTTAATTAACCAAACTGCATAAACTATACGCTGATACTCCTATAGTTCCAACGTATATATGGCAAGCAACTCCAATCCTCAGGAGTCGGATCAATCAATATAGTCTCCAAGGCCAATGCACAAAAGAGTCCACTTTCTGTATTTGAAGTCCTTTTAATTAATTTCAAAAGTTGATTACACCAGCCAACACGTGTTTCGTCGTGCATAAATTATACCTCGACTTCTTCAGGGCTGTAATCAAACAAAACATTTCCTATAATCAGTATAAATATTTTTCTTGTAACTTAAATAAGATGTGGGATAGTACCAACCACCATCAAGTTAGATAAAGGCCTGCTAAGTGAAGAGTTTGAAGTAGGAAAATAAATCGTCAAGAAACCATTCCAGTACTAATAACCACCCTGTGTATAATAGAAAAAAGAAGAAGAACCCTGCCACCAAGATATATAAGCATGGTAGGGGTAACTTATCACCTCTGTATCTTTCCGTAATCTCTCATTCTTATATGATCCTCATAGCGTAAACAAATCTATCAGTCTGAAAAAAACAGAGGCATATCAAAATGATATATACCCTAAGTGCTGTCACTAATATCAAAAATGCAACTGAATATTCCACTGATGAATCCAAACAGAAATAATTTGCCAAATTAAAATCAAACGTTCACCCCCTATGTTGTTATTAAATTGGGTTTACCTTTAGAATCTCCTCACAATTCATCCAGCAATATGCCAACAACCTCTATTTCTTCATTCATCTCTAATGTCAACCGAAGTCAAAAGTAGATATATTACAATCCAAGTTATTATTGCTGGGTAGAATTGATACAAACGTATATCCTACAACACTCACCCAGTAATTATCGTCTGGTGTGTTCTATACGTAATCGTTTAAGCTTCACTTGTCCACTGTATTCTAAACAATAGAATTAGCACATGTCACTCCCCAATTTCAGGTCCATGTACCATGCATATAATATTAAACCATCCTGTGAGTAAAAGCATCTAACTCAGTGCATACTCCTAAACCAAATACAAAATTAAATAGAATTATTTACATAGTCATTCTGTACACGAGGTTTCCCTTATCTTCTACATTGCTAGTATAAAATTCACCTCCATTGTAAGCGAGAGAAATCTATTGCTGGTAACTCAGTAGACTGTAGAACGCTAATCTTATACCTACTCCCGCAATAAATAATTAATATGAGATTACATGTACTCACCAACGGTAAGTATAAAATATAGTGTGCACAGGGTCGTCGTCTTCTCTTGGTCAATATACGGCTATCTGTGTCAAGATAGCGACATTAGTAAGATAGCCCGTATAAGAACTGTAGTTACTTCAGGTAAATAAAGTTTAACCCACACTCACCAATCGTCGGTTTCTTCAAATATCTCGACTACCTGGAATATATATGCAAGGAGACGGCATTTAATATCTCGTACCGTTCCAAAAGTTTAGTGTCTAAATACGACCCTAGCCAACTTTGCTAGAAAATTACCTGTGTTTAGCTTATCAGCACATTATCCTATATCGTCCGGCCTCGTCCAAGCATTGGCGTCTAGCATGGGCGCCATCTTAAAGTATCCTTAAATATACTAATAAACGCGCGCCATCTTGTAATGTGTTCGTATTGTTTCTAAAAAATCTAAGCACGCTGTTGCCCATGTAAACGGGCAAAACAAATACCTGTAATTCCATATTATGCTTCTTCGTATAAGAGAAATATATAGTATTTAAGCCGTTGACTGAACTCAAGTTCAAAATATCGGCGTCTAGCATGGGCGCCATCTTGGAATAGCCTAAAATGCGCTTATATATAGGCGCCATCTTGTAGTATGTTCGTATCGTTTCTAAGAGTAAAAGCACGTTACTCTACATGTATATATGGGCCAAACTCTTATCAGTAATCCAATAGCAAGCATCCTTATACAAGTAATGCATGTAATATCCAAGCACGTTGGCATAATTCAAATTCAATAATATTAAGTATTATATCTATTCAGTTATCCGATTTTGATCGAGTTTCCAAAATAATTCCTAATTCCACATTAGACTCTGCGCTCAACCTCAAATCCTGGGATAATGTACTAATCTGTTAATGCATATCGATATAAAAGGATCACAAAATAAAAATAAAACCAAGATGTATATGTTTCTTGTAACACTAGATGTGGTCTCATTATATTCGAACATAGACCACACATTGGGAATTCATGCAGTAGAGACCTTTTTCAACAGGAGACCTGCTGAGTACTTTGAGCACACAAAGATGATACTAGACATGACACAGATAGTACTCAGTAACAATGTATTTGTGTTTAATCGTAATTGGTATAGACAGCGCCTTGGGACCGCGATGGGCTCCAGGTTTGCTCCGTCTTTTGCCAACCCTTTCATGGGATGGTTCGAGGCGGAGTGGATCTGGGGTCGTCGTGGGGTCAGGTGGATTGAATATATTCAATATTGGGGTCGTTTCATAGACGACTGTCTCATGATCTGGACCGGCAGCCTGGAGGACCTTCTGTGTTTTTTTGAATACCTTAACAGTAATGATGTTAACTTGAAGTTCACAACACAGTATGACAAGGAGAAGATCTATTTTCTTGATGTTGAGCTATATACAAAGGGAAATAAGTTGTGTTCCAAGATGTACAGGAAGGAGACTAGTTGTAACTCACTATTACATGCTAAGAGTTGCCACCCCAATTCTCAGATAAAATCCATCCCGTATGGAGAGATGGTCCGAGCTAGGAGAAATTGTTCGGAGGACGATGAATTTAAGGATACAGTACAGGATATGTCTTCCAGATTTCAAGCTAGGGGTTACCAACGGGCAGTCATTGAGAAGGCGAAAAGACGTGTACATAAACTAGAACGATCTTTTACACTGAAAGATAAAGAGACTACAGAGAAAAAAGAACGAGAGGTCCGTCTAGTGACTAATTACAATACAGAATCTAATAAATTGTACTCTATTTTAAATCGACACTGGCACTTGCTGTCAGCTGATAAGGATTTATCAGAACATATTGGACAGAGACCGGCTGTGACCTTCAGGAAAGGGAGAACCTTGGCGAGTGACTTGAGCCCAAGCTATCCAATCAGAAATAGAGAAATCTGGCCCAGGAGCTTAACTAAGGGATTCTACAAATGTGGGCGTTGTAATTGCTGTAGATGGGCTTGTAAAAAGATTGTGAGTTTCAGCTACAATAATTCAGTAATGTATGAAATAGATTCTTTCATGAACTGTGAAACCTCCTTTGTTGTGTATATTATAGCCTGCACATGTGGACAAATTTACGTGGGCAGCACGATAAGAAGACTAAGAGACAGGATGATGGAGCATATTAGGGCTTGGAAGAGTGGGGACACCAGATACCCAATAGCTGCTCATTTTGTTCAGAACGTTGATAACCAGGGAGATCACCAATTTTGTTATCATGCAATAGAGCACGTACCTCAGGATCCCAGGGGAGGTAACAGAACTCTGAAACTCAGACGTAGGGAAGTACTGTGGATAATGAAACTGAAATCGGTCCAACATGGGCTTAACATTGATAATGAGTACCAGTACTTCTTGGGCAATGAGTAAGAATTGGGCTGATCTTTGACCTGTATGAAGTTCACTTTTGCATTTTGACTGTAAATATATTATATGTCTGTTGTTGACAACTAGCAGATTTCTGGCACTAGACTGTACAGGGACACTTTGTCCCTAGGATTTGATTTCGCTTCCCTTCTAAGTATTATATGTTTGATGATGGAATGAGACTGAATAGCTAGGATAGTTGTGCACCCTCGGTTGCCTCACGTTTGGCTAACTGGCTAACATTCACCCTTCATGAACTCTACTCACCTATCCCTATGGTACAATATGGATATACATCTTGGTTTTATTTTTATTTTGTGATCCTTTTATATCGATATGCATTAACAGATTAGTACATTATCCCAGGATTTGAGGTTGAGCGCAGAGTCTAATGTGGAATTAGGAATTATTTTGGAAACTCGATCAAAATCGGATAACTGAATAGATATAATACTTAATATTATTGAATTTGAATTATGCCAACGTGCTTGGATATTACATGCATTACTTGTATAAGGATGCTTGCTATTGGATTACTGATAAGAGTTTGGCCCATATATACATGTAGAGTAACGTGCTTTTACTCTTAGAAACGATACGAACATACTACAAGATGGCGCCTATATATAAGCGCATTTTAGGCTATTCCAAGATGGCGCCCATGCTAGACGCCGATATTTTGAACTTGAGTTCAGTCAACGGCTTAAATACTATATATTTCTCTTATACGAAGAAGCATAATATGGAATTACAGGTATTTGTTTTGCCCGTTTACATGGGCAACAGCGTGCTTAGATTTTTTAGAAACAATACGAACACATTACAAGATGGCGCGCGTTTATTAGTATATTTAAGGATACTTTAAGATGGCGCCCATGCTAGACGCCAATGCTTGGACGAGGCCGGACGATATAGGATAATGTGCTGATAAGCTAAACACAGGTAATTTTCTAGCAAAGTTGGCTAGGGTCGTATTTAGACACTAAATGTTTGGAACGGTACGAGATATTAAATGCCGTCTCCTTGCATATATATTCCAGGTAGTCGAGATATTTGAAGAAACCGACGATTGGTGAGTGTGAGTTAAACTTTATTTACCTGAAGTAACTACAGTTCTTATACGGGCTATCTTACTAATGTCGCTATCTTGACACAGATGGCCGTATATTGACCAAGAGAAGACGACGACCCTGTGCACACTATATTTTATACTTACCATTGGTGAGTACATGTAATCTCATATTAATTATTTATTGCGGGAGTAGGTATAAGATTAGCGTTCTACAGTCTACTGAGTTACCAGCAATAGATTTCTCTCGCTTACAATGGAGGTGAATTTTATACTAGCAATGTAGAAGATAAGGGAAACCTCGTGTACAGAATGACTACGTAAATAATTCTATTTAATTTTGTATTTGGTTTAGGAGTATGCACTGAGTTAGATGCTTTTACTCACAGGATGGTTTAATATTATATGCATGGTACATGGACCTGAAATTGGGGAGTGACATGTGCTAATTCTATTGTTTAGAATACAGTGGACAAGTGAAGCTTAAACGATTACGTATAGAACACACCAGACGATAATTACTGGGTGAGTGTTGTAGGATATACGTTTGTATCAATTCTACCCAGCAATAATAACTTGGATTGTAATATATCTACTTTTGACTTCGGTTGACATTATAGATGAATGAAGAAATAGAGGTTGTTGGCATATTGCTGGATGAATTGTGAGGAGATTCTAAAGGTAAACCCAATTTAATAACAACATAGGGGGTGAACGTTTGATTTTAATTTGGCAAATTATTTCTGTTTGGATTCATCAGTGGAATATTCAGTTGCATTTTTGATATTAGTGACAGCACTTAGGGTATATATCATTTTGATATGCCTCTGTTTTTTTCAGACTGATAGATTTGTTTACGCTATGAGGATCATATAAGAATGAGAGATTACGGAAAGATACAGAGGTGATAAGTTACCCCTACCATGCTTATATATCTTGGTGGCAGGGTTCTTCTTCTTTTTTCTATTATACACAGGGTGGTTATTAGTACTGGAATGGTTTCTTGACGATTTATTTTCCTACTTCAAACTCTTCACTTAGCAGGCCTTTATCTAACTTGATGGTGGTTGGTACTATCCCACATCTTATTTAAGTTACAAGAAAAATATTTATACTGATTATAGGAAATGTTTTGTTTGATTACAGCCCTGAAGAAGTCGAGGTATAATTTATGCACGACGAAACACGTGTTGGCTGGTGTAATCAACTTTTGAAATTAATTAAAAGGACTTCAAATACAGAAAGTGGACTCTTTTGTGCATTGGCCTTGGAGACTATATTGATTGATCCGACTCCTAAGGATTGGAGTTGCTTGCCATATATACGTTGGAACTATATGAGTGAACTGTGGGTGTGCTCAGAGGATACTGTTCTTATTGTTGCTTCACATGAAGCCATTTGATGTAGGATACGCATCATTCCTCTAGAAGCACCTTATGATTATTGTCACTAATTATAATTTAGTACCCTGAAATTAAGGTAGTGCGCCCACAATAGGTTGGTATCCCCCACTAAATAGAGTTTTATACGCTGATACTGTTTCCTCGTCTCGCCCACTGTTGGCGTCTGACGTCACCGGGTTCCTAGCTAGAGCCTACAGTCTCTTTTTACAGTGACTGATCCCCATTGAAACTCATTGTGCATTTGTACAGCTGGGTGGTATACTGCTGGTGCTGCTTTGGACCTTTCCCCCATTTTAGAGATTGGTCCTGTAAGTTAATGTATGGTACCAGTTAGTAGAACTTGTTCTTCCTTCCATAGGATAACATTGCAGAACTCAGAAATTGCACTGTGTTCACTTTTTTTTTTAAAGTGAAAAGAATTTATATCTAAAAACGTACTTACCTGAACGATTTTTCTGTGATGCCTAATCATATATAAAGGTACTTGGTATTCTTATAAATTGGTGTGGCTCTCCTTAAGCTCCCCCAACAATGCAGAGACATGTCAAAACAAAAACCCGCATTGACAAAGCTACAAGGCAGGCAATCTAGGTCAGAGATATTGGCTGCTAATTCTTGTTTATTTCCACGTTTCTCATCATTTTTCTGGTGATCCCTGAAAGCTATATATTTCTGAAAAATAGACTAAATTCCGAATTCAGCAAGTTGTCAGGTGTAGATCCCTCAAGCTTTTTCCAAGGAAACGAACTGTTGAAATAAAGAAATATTGAAAATAAGTAGGTAAAAACAGCCTTTTGTGACCATGTTTTCATCTGTAACTTTTTGACACAATGGCAGATTTACAAAAGCAATGCGCCATTACGTTTGGTATACCCTTTTCATTGCGGGTATATATAGGGTTTGTAGGTTCTCCAAGTACCCAGGGTATCCAGAGCCAACAACTGAGCTGCACCGTACAAAGGTATTTCATTGTGTACCGAGTATAGACCAATTGATTGGTGAAATACGTAGAGTGCAAATGGGCATCAAGGAAACCTATGCAGGCCTCGAAAAACCTTTTCGCCCACTCACTATGGCGAGTTTGATTTTATCATGTCGCGCTATTTTTGGCACCTACTCATCCATTCTCGCTCTAGCGAGTGAACTGAAGCTGGAAAGGAACAGGTGTTCTGCTCACTCAGAGTGAATGAGGAATAAACACTTATTTAAATCTTGTTTTTATCTTGTCACATTTGCTGTCTGTTCAAAGTCAGGTCAAATCAGTTTCTTTTTACTAACCGTTGTTTATCTTAACCTGGAACATTGTGTTTGAGGCATATGAGCTGCAGATTGTACACTTAGCATTAAATCGCCACCTGGTGTTGGGCTGGGATGATTGCATGTTAAGGGCTCGAAAAATGTACTCGCCCCCTCGCAAATGCGAGTCAATTCCTTCAAGGGCGAGCCAGTTTTCAGGCCTACTTGACCGGCCTGGCGAGTGACATCTGCTGCTGTCCCAACCTGAGGTTCCATGCAGCTGCTGCAGTGCCAGGAGAAGGCTCTAGTGGGCAGCATGCTGAAATGCTTATCTGAAAATGCAGGCAAAGCACAGGTGTTGATTTGCTGATTGCAGCGCGGGCTTGGCCTGCTGAGGCCTAGTTGCAATCAGCCAATCAGATGATAGAAGATAATTTGTGCTCTCCGGATGATTATATGCTACGCATGTTTACACGCTTCTCATTGGCTGATTACAGTTAGCTGTGGTAGGATATACTGCCAGAGAAGCGTGTAAGCTGCCTTTCCAAGCCCCGGCCTGCATGGGCATCTTCAACCACAGAGCACAGTAGGACTGCCGTATTCCGTAAGAGGCTACTCCACTGGCATTAAGCTATGAGCATCACTGGTGCCCGAGCAGTGGCGAAGTTCTCCTGCACCCCGGGTGTTAAGCCATCCAGGGAGGCCCTGTGAGTGGAGCTCTGCCCGGGCTGTGATGTAAGCTACCGCCTGTCAAGGACAGCTCAATCTCTCAGCGAAGGGGCCCTGGACGGTAGGTGAGCCTGCCCCAGCCACGGGTTCAGGGGCTATTGCTCTGATTGAGGTGTTGGGGTGGGCAGTCATGGCTGGTGCAGGAAAGCACTGTGGGGTGGGGCAGTGAGGGATGGTGGGGCCTACCGCACCTACACCGGCCGCGACTTGCATTGCATTTACAGTGGATTTTTTCGGAGCCTCTATGTTCAAAAACGCGCTGAATAATGTTACACGTCTTCTTTTCAAATTACATTCAATGTTTTTTTGGTTGTAAAGCTTGAAAAGCTCTGTTTCAGTGTGTAATTTCTTTTACTTTCACAGATATTGATACCGCGACCTGCGCATTATAAACATGTTTACGCAGCTAGTGCATCATTTTCTCCTCGCGTAGCTACTGCTCAGTTGTTATTCATTTGAGGCTGAGAGAGCATTTATGTGCGCCATTCTGAGCGCTAGTGCAGCTCTACACCTCTGCACCTCAAGTCCCTCTCTCTCCTCGCAGATGGCTCCGCCGATCTGGCTATTTATTAATTGGTACAAAAAATGTAAAGCAACTTGAATTTCCTGCAGGCAGTAAAGAAACTCACCTGCCCAGGAAAAAAATACGCATCCATTTATTGACTCAACAGTGTGTGTATGTGTGTGTGTGTGTGTGTGCTAGTCTTGCATTTCTTACTGACAGGCCCAACTAACACATGCGACACACAGGCTGTAGAGCCTTAATAGATGGAGCACAAAGCTTGACTCCGCACCGTCTGCTTAGCCACTTTAGTAGGCTGAGTAACTTACCATCAGGAACTTGTGTAATGGGGTGGCATTCTAGAACGGGTGCCGCAGCTGACACATTTCTGGCAGTCATCAGTACTTTCCAGTTCCTCAACACCTTGTGCGTGCCACAATTACCTTCTCGGTAACTCACGGTACATAGCGTTCTTTTACCGAATTGTACAGCAGCTGATCAAGCCAAGGTGCCGATGGCCGCTTGTGTAACTTGCAGAGGAAGAGAGGGAGGGGGATGTGTGGGTGAGCAAGGTGGACAGATCTCTGGCTAGGGGCCCAGGCCACTGCATCATCTGTTCTCCCATTGTTCATTATCCATTGTTCAGTTAATTATTTTATGAAGGTTATGGAGCCTGGGTCTGCATTACAGTCCTGCAGTAGTTTAGTCTGCTGCGCCTAAAGCACACACAATTATTAGAGTGCGGTGTAAGCAGAACTCACGTTGTCATCAGAACAGCCTGTTAGCCTGCCAGTATTAAAAGCTGTTTATGCTTTTTGTGAGGCTAGACACATCTTAGGGAGGTACTTGGGTATTTAATTAAAATTAGCTGTTTACAATTTGGTTGCCCAACGTTTTCTTGGGTTGTTGGCGCTGCAAATGTTTTGAAGAAAATTCGTATGCAACCAATTTGTGGGTCAAGTGCATTGATATTAGGTCGAGTAGAAAATTCTACTCTCTCGACCTGCAGGTCAAGTAAGATTTTTTAAATTTGTCGAGCCCTTTTGTCGTCGTCTTGGAAGAAGTCTTTGTAGTCACGAGATAGGTGACTCCTCCCTTGGATGATAGTGCTCATGGGCATCTACTCCATCCTTAGATTGTGTTTTTTCCGCCACTGGGTTTGTATGCAACTTTTCTGCTCCGGTTCGAAAATCTACTTTTCAAAGACTTTGACGCGCAAAACTTTCCGAAAACAAACTTTAACTTTAATATACATAGACTCGACCTCATCACTTCGATTCCGGTCGTCGACGCCTACACTTCATGGAAAGGACACCATTCAAAAGATGCCCCAAGTGTGGAGCAAACTTTCCACACAGCAACCATCATGAGGTGTGTAACCTGTGTTTATCACCGGAACACGACGAGTCGAGCTGCACAGCTTGTGCATCCTTTCGATCCAAGAAGTCCATTCGAGATCGGACGGCCCGTCGATGCGACATGCAGAGATCAGCTCCGGATCTGGTGGATATCTTCGACGAAGGTCTATGTGTCCCCCAGGAAGATTCCGATGATCTCCAGATCGTATCTGAAGCAGACGACTCCGATGACTCCATACTGTCAGGTCAACGCGTGAGTACGACTGCCCCTACCCCAACACCTAAACCAAAGGTTAAGGTCAAAACTCCGCCTTCGAGGCCTAGTCGAGACTGAGACATTGCTTCGAAAGCCCCGCCATCGAGCTCGGCTCCGAAGAAAATATTGAACCTTCCGGTAGCTCCATACCGAGCAAACCGTACGTGCCGATACGACCAGCTCCTTCGGCACCGAAAGACGTCTCGGTTCCGAAAAACATCCAGAAACCGTCGACTCCTAAAAAACAATACGCCACCGAAACCAATGAAGCCTGTTTCCGGGGCTTCCAAGCCGACCAAAACAGCTTCCAGTCCAAAATCTCCGGTGCCGAAAACCTACAGAGCCTGCTACAGATGCCTCCAAGCCCTCAACGCCGAAAACTATACCTTCGGTGCCAAAAACTATGCCAAAGGACTATACAACAACTCCTTAGGCTAAAGAAAAGCAGAAATCGGGCCTGGAACCGAAAAAATTGGCGCCGGAAGCAATTTCTGAAGAAGAGCTTTTTAGACCTGATCCTTTGCAAAAGAAGATATACATAGACCCAGAAACAGGACATGTTTCCACCACACCACACAGGAAGAGGAAGTCTGATACAGCACCTACACCTCCAGTGCCTGTCAAGAAGGACTCTGCCACATCTCCTATGCCCCCTTCTTCTCCTGTATCTCCCTCTCCTGCTGTCCCTTTAAACATTTCACCTCAAAATTCTCCTCTTCATTCTCCAAAACATACACCTCAGGATGCTCTCTAACCTTGGTATAGTCTGTAGCCCCCACAAACCCTCTCCCCGGACCCCCCTCCACGTCAATTCCATCATCACCCAGGGGCCCTTAAAAGCCTTCAGTGCCCAGCCGTTCGATCCCCTCCCCAAGGACCAGGGTTCCGATAAAAAAAAAAAAAAACGAAACAATAAGAGCCCCTTGCACCAGACCCTTGTCCTCTATTTCTTCTCCCACTCCAACGGGCTCAAAACACCTGACCTCTAGGCCGCTTAGATCAGAAGCCCCTATGTCAAACAGGTAAGCAGCCCTACTAGCCGCATCCTACGTCTCCCCCATTGCTGATTCACCTAAATCCAAAATCCAAGTTATCACAGGCCACCGGAAAGACGTACCCATCGTCAAACCACAGAGATTACCAGTCCTCACCACTATACCTAGAGAGGCTAAAGATAGCACCACCAGCAATCAGGAGAAATTCACCAACTGCCTCCTAATCAATTGCAGATCGACCTCACTACATGCAACGGACTTAGCCGAAGCCATCCTCACACATGGCATTGACGTTGCGTTCCTCACGGAGACCTGGCTTAATAAGACATCCCCCCCTGCCTAGACATGTTAGTTCCACCCGGTTTCTCCCTCATCTCCAAAGACAGGATTGAACAAGGAGGAGGTGGGGTCGCTATCATCCACAAGGACAGCTGGAGCATCACAGAAACCTCCTCCTTCGAATACGACTCCTTTGAATGTCTATCCACCGTCATCAAGACAAAAGACAACGACTCTCTACTGTGCCACCTACTCTATCACCCCCCGGGCAGAAACAATGAGTTTAGAGAATAACTATCAAATCTGGTTGCACAAGACGCCCTTGGCGATTCCAAAAACCTAATTCTTGGTGATCTGAACCTCCGATGGAACGAGACCCATAACCCTCTAATCAGATCGCTATCTAGCCTCCTTGACGATAACAACCTCACCCAACACTGTACTGAGGAGACTAATTACAAAGGAGCCACACTGGATGCCATCATTGCCCAAAAGAATGATAGCACGGTCAATCACATACTACCCGTTGACTGGTCAGACCACCACATGATCCTATTTCATATCAATCACCCCATCATCTCGCTTAAACCTCCGCAAGACCCTCCCAAATGGTTGAGAAACCTCTCCCAAGTACCCCAAGATATCCTGGAAGGTCAGCTAAGTTCACTTCTTCCAAATAACACACTGCACCTCTCGACCAATGATCTTGTCGACCACTATAACTCGGGGTTAGTCTCCATACTCGACAATCTAGCTCCTCTAAAGCTCCACTCCATCTAGAACTTGGTTCACTGCGGACCTCAACGCAGAAAGAAGAAACTTGAGAGCCAAAGAAAGAAAGTGGAGAAACAACCCAACCGCCATTCTCCACCTCCAACTAAAATCAGCCCATAGGAAGTACAACAACCATATCAAAAACAAGAAATCCAGCTTCTTCCGCGAGGCATTGGTCAAATCCAAAAAATAGACCCAAAGAGCTCTACAACATAATCAGACAACAAATAACCAAGCCCCTGCCCTCATCCCTGCAGGCATCCAAAGAACTCTGTGATAACTTCGCCAACTTCTTCAACGATAAGGTCTTAAAAATCGAACTATCTCTAGACATCAACAACCCACACCTCCAGAAGAGCAACTCGGCCATCCCATTGGCACTCCCATCCGACTCCTTTCCCTTCCCCTGGCTAAGCTTTCGCCCCTTCCAGGAAACTGAGATAATCTCGCTGATCTCGACCTCCAAACCATCAGCACACGTTTCAGACCCCATTCCCCCCTCTTTAATCAAAAAAATGAAGCTTACCTTAGCGCCCATCTGGGGAAGAATCATAAACAGCTCCTTACAAAGCGGAGTGGTCCCCGATTGTCTAAAAATGGGGCAAGTCACTCCTCTGCTGAAAAAACCTGGTCTTGACTCAACTGACTTGAACAATTTCAGACCGATATCCAACCTCCCTTTGCTCTCAAACACTTGAACGCTGCGTACTCCTGCAACTGACGCAACATCTGGACAACATCAATCTCCTGGACCCCCTCCAATCCGGCTTCAGACAAGGCCGCAGCACAGAAACCGCGATGCTGAACATCATAGACGACATTCACGGATCTCTTGACGCAGAGAAGTGCTGCCTCATCATACTCCTTGATCTCTCTGCAGCGTTCGACACGGTGGACCACAAGCTCCTCATCATGACTCTTCAAGAAAGAGCCGGCCTTGGCGAGGTAGTTCTCAAGTGGTTTTCCTCCTTCTTACATAACCGTACGCAAATAATAAAAATTAAGAACTTCACCTCCGAGCCAGTCAAGTCAACAAGGGTGTCCCGCAAGGATCAGTGCTCTCTCCTCAGCTCTTTAACATCTACATGGAACCGCTCGCCAAGTTACTCAGGAACGCCAACATCCACTTCCACCTCTACGCGGATGACACGCAGATTTACCTGGAAACCTCTTCTCTTGAAGACATCCACAGACTTAACGATGTCCTAAATGAAGTCCAAGATTGGCTGACAAAGAATCACCTGAAACTCAACCCCGACAAGACAGAAACACTCCTCATCTCAAACAAAGAAGACAACCCTCAAATCATTGAGTGGCTAAAGTCGATCAATGCTCTCAAAGGTAACCTCACGCTAGCCGACTGTTAAATCCCTGGGCTTCACCCTAGACCCCAAACTAACCCTGACAAACCACATTAAGAATTCGGCGAAAAGCGCATTTTTCAACCTCAGACTTCTGAACAAAATCAAACCTTACATTCCTAACAAGGACCTGAAACTAGCCACACAATCTCTAGTTCTTTCAAGACTGGACTATGGGAACTCAATCCTAACAGGCATCCCCAAATAGCACCTGGCCCCACTAAAAACAACACTTCACGCGGCTGTGAGAATGATCAGACTGCAAAAAATCTGACCACATCTCCCCGGCACTCAAAGAACTCGAATGGCTCCCTGCGGAAATGCGGAGTACCTTCAGAACGGCCTGCCTAACCCACAAGGCCCTCCACACCGGCAAACCGGAATACTTGGTGAACAAGCTGAAAAAAGCAGGCCAAGCCAGAAATTTGAGAAGCTCTAACTCCCTGCTGCTCATCCTACCAAAAACCAGAAAGAAGAGAACTGCGGACTGCTCTTTCTCAGGAAATGCCCCCAAAATATGGAACACCATCCCCCCGCACATCAGAACTATACCGTCCTATGCAGAATTCAAGAGCCAACTCAAATCCTTGTGCCTTATCCGCTCCCTTGGTTGTGGGGAACTTGGTTCAGCAATCGTCCCCAGAATCCATGCGGTAACGCTGAATCCTGTTACCAAGAAGTCCTGCTGTCCGAACTTTTCCTCATTCCAAATTGTCGCTCGCTGATCGCTTTTATTGGGTTTGTGTCATATTGTTCTCTTTTTCATTCCCTCTACTGTAAAGCGCTCTGCTACCTTCGGGTCTTGTTAGCGCTATAGAAAACTTCTAAATAAAGAAATAAATGATCAGTACAGTATGGGGGGAGGGAAAGATCCTAATGACCTTTTTCCCTACTCAACAGGTTCACCAGACTGGGAGTATCCAAACCCACAGGATATACAAGATATTCCTGACCCACATATATATCCATCTAAACCTTCTCCTCCAGATGATAATATTGGGTTTGGACACTTGATTA
Source organism: Lissotriton vulgaris (assembly GCF_964263255.1). Taxonomy (NCBI): domain Eukaryota; kingdom Metazoa; phylum Chordata; class Amphibia; order Caudata; family Salamandridae; genus Lissotriton; species Lissotriton vulgaris. The sequence goes on from NC_141686.1 coordinate 105,771,633, forward strand.
ATAGGACTGCCATCTATCACAATGTCACCATGCATTCAGATGAAGCAGAAGAGTACGTTTTAGTAGACACTTTTGAACATTCCCAAAAATCTGTGCAAATACTGCCAATGATTAAAGGAGTTATTAAAACATGCCCCAGAAGTGTTTAAAGACCCTGTGCAGGCTAGAATCATAAACCCAAGGATAGAAAAAAGTACAGAGCAGCTCCTGCGTTTCCTGCTTACATTAAGGGACAGCTACCCTTAGACTCCAAACGCTAGGCAAAGAACAAATTCACAAACATCAGGAGAAGCACCACCTCCTGTGAAGAAATCCAAAATCATAGATGCTTCAGGAAAAGGAATAGCTACCCAAGCTTGTAATGCATGGCGCATTGCTAACACACAGGCCCTCCTCGCAAGATAATCAATCAATCACAGCATTTGTATAGCGTGCTACTCACCCGGAAGGGTCTCAAGGCGCTTGGGGAAAGGGGTCCTCTACTGCTCGAACAGCCAGGTCTTGAGTTGTCTCCTGAAGACGAGGTGGTCCTGGGTCAGCCGGAGGTGGATGGGGAGGGAGTTCCATGTCTTGGCTGCCAGGTAGGAGAAGGATCTGCCTCCGGCGGTGGCTCCTCGGATGCGTGGTACGGTTGCGAGGGCGAGGCTGGTAGACCGTAGCTGGCCGGTGGGCGTGCAGAAGGTCAGGCGGTCTTTGAGGTACTTGGGGCCCAGGTCGTGGAGAGACTTGTGTGCGTGGGTGAGGAGCCTGAACGTGATCCTCTTGTCGACGGGGAGCCAGTGCAGGTCCCTCAGGTGGCCGGAGATGTGGCTGCATCGGGGGATGTCCAGAATGAGTCGGGCGGAGGCGTTCTGGATGCGTTGGAGTCTCTTCTGTAGCTTGGCTGTGGTTCCGTCGTAGAGGGTGTTTCCGTAGTCCAGTCGGCTGGTGACGAGGGCCTGGGTGACTGTCTTCCTGGTTTCGGTCGGGATCCATTGGAAGATCTTGCGAAGCATGCGAAGGGTGTGAAAGCATGATGAGGATACGGCGTTGACTTGTCTGGTCATCTAGAGGGAGGAGTCCAGGATGAAGCCCAGGTGGCGTGCGTGGTCTGTTGGCTTGGGGGCGGTGCCCAGGGCTGGGGGCTACCAGGAGTCATCCCAGGCGGAGGGTGATGGTCCCAGGATGAGGACTTCCGTCTTGTCTGAGTTCTGAGTCTGAGGGCTCACTATGATCAGCTAGAGAAGCTACTTCAACATCTACCTGATCAATATAAGGCACAAGCTGATGACTTCATACAAGAACGCCTCCATTAACCCTTTCGTTGCTCATGACGGAACAAACAGTTCCGCCATGAGCATCGGTCGAGCTGTGCTCATGACGGAACCGTTCCGTCATGACCACACCCATTTACATTAGGGCCCAGCACCGGGGGTAAATCGGCACCGCACGGATGAGGTTAAATGCGCACTAGATGTAGCAGCCACTGCATCCAGGGCAATAAACACCAGTGTCCTTCTTAGATGTCACGAGTGGCTACGCATTTCAGGATTTAAGCAAGAGGTACAGACTACTATCTTAAATCAACCAATCAACCAACACCAGTTGTTTGGTCCAGAAGTAGACACAGCTCTGGAAAAAATGAAAAAAAGACACTGACACAGCCAAGTCTATGGGAGCTTTGCAGTCCACCCAAGCAAGAGGCTCCTTTTGTCGCCCCTTTTACAGAGGAGGTTCCAAACAAGCTGGAGCAGACAATTCAGCTTCCTTTAAAACTAATACACAAGCATCCTCTAATAAAGGATACTTTAGAGGGAGCTACAGAGGTAATAACAATAAGGGAAGAGGTTGAGGTAACAACAACAATTGATCCTCTTCCACCACTAAACAGTGACTTCCTTCAGCTCCCCCAACAGCATACTACTCCTGTAAGGGGAGATTAACACAGTTCCTACCTAGCTGGAACTCCATCACAACATACAAGTGGGTAAGACAGAATATCCAGTATGGTTACTGCCTAGAGCTTACAGCTACCCCTCCAAATATGCCACCCAGGCAGCGTCCAATGTCCACAGAACATCTAACGCTGCTCCAACAAGAGGTTCTCTCATTGCTACAAAAATATGCAATAGAGATAGTTCCATTGCAACATCAAGGAACAGGGGTCTATTCACTCTACTTCTTAATACCCAAAAAGGATGGGACACCAAGACCAATTCTAGATATGATGCCTCTCAATCTGTACATACACTCAGATCATTTTCACATGATCACTTTACAAGTGCTCCCATTATTTCAACAAAGCGATTTCCTCACTACACTAGACCTTAAAGACGCCTATTTTCATATTCCCACACATCCTCTCACAGGAAGTATCTCAGGTTTGTGCTAGAAGGACAACACTATCAATTCAAAGTCCTTCCATTCGGGGTAACAGCACCAAGCGTGTTCACAAAGTGCTTAGCCGTAGTAGCAGCACATCTCAGAAGACCACATATCCATGTCTTCCCTTACTTACACGATTGGCTCATGAAGGCCAAGTCATTCAACCAGTGTGTTCAACACACATCCCACACAATTCAGACACTGCACAACTTGGGGTTTACAATAAACCACAACAAGTCACATCTCCAGCCCTCTCATGTACATCAATACCTAGGGGCTACAATAAACACCAATACAGCTCTAGCTTATCACAGTCCGGCCAGGAAACAGAGCATTCAAGCCTTAGTCACAAGGTTACAAAACCAACACTCTCTCCCAGCCAGCGTGTTCATGCAACTTATAGGCATGATGGCATCTTGCATTTTTATTGTACCATATGCAAGACTGCAAATGCGTCCTTTGCAGGAATGTCTAGCATGTCAGTGGAATCAGGCACAAGGACAACTGACAGACCTGGTGTTGGTAGGCAGCCGCACACATCGCACTCTGCGGTGGTGGAACACCAAAAACTTGTCCAGAGGGCGGCCGTTCCTCGAGCCTGTTCCACAAATAGTACTGACAACAGACGCATCCCTGACAGGATGGGGAGCACATCTGCTCTACCACACAACTCAGGGAAGATAGACTGCTCAACAAAAGATGCTTCACATCAATCACCTAGAGTTGCTGGCGATTTTTATGGCACTAAAGTCCTTCCAAGTACACATACAGAACAAAGCTGTCTTAATCCGGACGGACAACATGACAGCCATATACTACATACAGAAACAAGGAGGCACACATTCCCTGCAACTGTCCCAACTCGCACAAAACATTTGGAGATGGGCCATTTCACAAAAGATAGATCTGCTGACAGAACACCTTCCAGGAGTTCACAATCAGATAGCCGATCTGTTAAGTCGACAGACACAACAGATTCACGAATGGGAACTAAATCTGCAAGTTTTTCAACTATCCTTTCACAAGTGGGGTCATCCAGAAATAGACCTGTTTGCCCCACCCGAAAACACAAAATGCCCAACCTTTGCCGCCAGGTTTCCACACCCGTTGTCCAAGGGCAAGGCGATATGGATGAACTGGTCAGGCAGATTTGCCTACGCTTTTCCGACAACCCCACTAATACCACTAGTGGTACGCAAGCTCAGACAAGTCTCTCAAACTGATTCTGGTAGCTCCCACATGGGCACGCCAACCGTGGTTCACCACACTGCTAGAACTCTCTCTAGTTCCACACAAAAAAACTGTCTCTCACACCATCGATTTAAACGCAGAACCATGGAGACATCAGGGATCCAAATCCAAATCAACTGAATCTGGCTGTATGAATATCATTAAAGAAGCCAGAAGACCTACTACTAGAGCTTGCTATGCTGCTAAATGGAAAAGATTTGCCATTTACTGTAATAATAATCAAATTGATCCCTTAGATGCTTCCATCCAAAATATTATCTGTTACCTTCTACATTTACAAAGATGTAATCTAGCTTATTCAACTATACGTTTACATCTTGCAGGCATTGCTGCATATCTGCAAAACTGACCACATATGTCGTTGTTTCGAGTGCCAGCAATAAAAGCTTTTATGGAAGGATTAAAAAACTATTTCTCCTAGGTTACCACCCTCTCCAGTGTGGAACCTAAACATTGTTCTTAGGAGGCTCATGGGACCCCCTTTTGAACCTTTTAAAAAATGTGAACTACAATTTCTCACATGGAAAACAGGTTTCCTTGTTGCTATTACCTCTCTTAGAAGAGTTAGTGAAATTCGAGCTTTCACTATACAAGAACCTTTCTTACAATTACAGTGTAACAAAGTGGTTCTAAGAACTAATCCTGAATTCCTTCCTAAAGTAATTACTCCTTTTCATCTAAACCAATCAGTTGAGTTACCAGTGTTTTTTCAAAACCCAGATTCAGTAGCAGAAAGAGCTCTACACACTAGATGTCAAAAGAGCTCTTTCTCCGTCACATAGATAGGACCAAGTCCTTTCGCAAAACAAAGCAACTATATGTAGCCTTCTCTCCACCACATGAAGGCAATCCCATTTCAAAATCAGGCATTGCAAGGTGGATTGTTAAATGAATACAAATATGCTATCACAAAGCAAAACGCACATTAACAGTTCCTCCTAGAGCGCACTCCACATGCAAACTAGGAGCTTCTATGGCTGTCTTAGAAAACATTTCTCTAGAAGATATATGCAAGGCAGCAACATGGTCTATAACACACACCTTCACTAAACACTATTGTGTTGATGTGCAAGCCAAGCAGCAAGCTGCAGTAGGCCAAGCTGTCCTTAAAACTCTCTTTCAAATGACTGCAACAGACACAGGTGACCACCGCTAGGGGAGACACTGCTGCACAATTAATGCTGCCTAATCCATCATCGCAACATGGATCCTATCGGCAATCACACATATAAAATCAACTACCCACCGTCACTCACCAAAAAAGCCGCCAAACGCTTTAAACACAACTTCCTTAGGTCACACCCTGAAACCCCCTTTGCTGACACCTACTTCTCACCGGTCAATGGATCCCTGAACACTGATATCTTCCACACCACACGCAGAGCTCAATGGAGAAAAGCGTTCCTCACCCTACTCGCCGTCTCCTCCACCAGGAAATCCGCTCACAGCCTAACTCTCTCCATCACACCATCCCAAGTCTTTCCAGGCAGAGCCACCATCACTATTTACAATAACGGGATTGTCCTATCACAATCCACAGACAGGAACCTGGAACTGCTAGACAACTTGTTCCCCACTTTCAAAGAACACCTCTCCAATTCATGGACCAACACTCATATCTCCTCCAGTCCCACCAACCATGACCTCACAGCTACATAGTCCTCAATCAGGGACACACCTACCACCCCTGACCTCCCATCCCCCACCCACAACCCCACTATCCCAATTCAGCACTCAAGCACAGACACAGATCGCTCCCCCTCATACACCACTCACACCCCCGCCCCTTCTACCAACTCGCGGACCTCCACACATACCTTCAACACTCCTATCACACCTACAGCGGGCATTAACACTCCGCTCACCGCTGACAGCACAGCTCCCACCCATAACACACCTAACTTAGTCCAGCACCAGAATAACACGCACTCCGACAAATCCCCCCCTTTACCCCCCCATTCTCAGTCCCCATTACCCTCTAACCAACTACGCAGAACACACCTCCTCTCTTAATTTAACTCACCCTCCCCTCAACAGGACCATCTCCAATCCCACTTCCCCTCCTACTCTCAGCCCCCATTATCCTCCCTGCACCCCCACCACGGCTATCAGTCTCCCAGCCTACACCTTGACCCCCCCGCCTACCACCAATGCCCTCACTCATACCACCAACCACCTCCCTACCTCATCCACACCCCTCCCGCCCAAAACCTCTCGCCTCCCTAACTCCATCCCGCACACCAACACAACGCAGACCTGCTCGAACACCAGCCCTCTCTCCCACCTGCACACAAATTCCCTGGTCAGCTATTCACTCCTGACTGCCACCCCCACCTCCACCACCTACCCCACAATGGACTACATCATGGCCACCCTCACTCAGATCAAAGAAGACATACACACCATCAAAGAACTACTCTCCACACACCCCATACACCCCTCACCCACCTCCACCTCCCCTCCCAACTTCTCCCCTACTCCGCCGGCTGACTCCCTCACTCAACACGCCCCACACCGGGCGTCAATCCCTGCAGCAACTGCCCTCGTCCCCCTCATCGCCCCTGCAACCCCTCACACAACTACACCTCCCCGCCCAACTTGTCCCCCACCCTTCCGACTAACTCTCTCTCAGCTATCCCCCAATCCGACCTCAATCCCAGCTCGTAATCGCAACAACCGCCCTCGTCGCACCCACAACTCTTCTTCTGACCTCGACACACTCACCCTTGTCCGCTCCTATGACCCAGCCCCCCAAAATCACACAGCCACCCCACACCTCAACATTCCCACGATACACTCAAATCTCCTCACACCACCCACACTAAACAGCAGATTCTCCATCCCCAATAACCTTAGAAAAGTCCCTCTCTCTCTAGAACCATCTACCACCCTCAACACACCCCGTCTCAAATGCACTCTTCTCAACTGCAGATCGGCCACGAAACATTCCGCCACCATTGCTGACCTCCTCTTATCGCGGGACCTTGACCTAATCATCCTGACTGAAACCTGGCTAACTGAATCTTCGACACCTATAATGGACATTCTGGTTCCTCCCAACTACCACATTATCAGGCTCGACAGAACAGGCAAAATAGGTGGTGGAATCGCATGCATCTACAGGAACAACCTTTCTGTTGAGAACGTCAATTCCACCTCCCTATCATCCCCAACATCCTGGGAATACATCTGCCTCGACATTATTAGTGAGGGCAAACGGATATGCTCTCTTCACAGCATTTACCACCCACCCAGGGACAACTTCACCTTTTCCCAACAAATCATGGATATGATCTCAACCAATTCCGGACGGCAGCTCACCCAAATATACCTTGGTGACTTCAACCTCCACTGGAACGATCGCAGCGACGCGGTGGTAAATAGTCTTAACAAGCATTTACAATGCAATGGTTTTGCCTTTGTTAAAGTTAGAGCATTGTCATTTACAATAGCAAATTCAACCACTCATCTAACCCATCTGAACACCCAGCCACTGATCCACCCGCTCATCTATCTACGCATGCGCTTGCCAATCTCTTCATTCACCCACCCAGCTGCCCACTTGTCCATTCCGGTACCCACTCATCTATCAAAGCAGGCGCCCGCCGACCTCATCATACATCCGCTCCCTCGTCCCTCCCTCCAGCTGCCCACCTACTCATCCATCCACTCATCCTTCCACCTATTCATCCATCCACTCACACATCCATCCGCCCACTCATCAAACTGCTCATCCTTCCACCCACCCATCCGCCCGCTCATCCTTCCACCTACTCATCCATCCACTCATCCTTCCACTCATCCATCCATCCACCCACTCATCCATCCGCTCATCCTTCCACCTACTCATCCATCCGCTCACTCATCCATCCGCTCACTCACTCATCCATCCGCCCACTCATCCATCCGCCCACTCATCCATCCGCCCACTCATCCATCCGCCCACTCATCCATCCGCCCACTCATCCATCCGCCCACTCATCCATCCGCCCACTCATCCATCCGCCCACTCATCCATCCGCCCACTCATCCATCCGCCCACTCATCCATCTGCCCACTCATCCATCTGCCCACTCATCCATCTGCCCACTCATCCATCTGCCCACTCATCCATCTGCCCACTCATCCATCTGCCCACTCATCCATCTGCCCACTCATCCATCTGCCCACTCATCCATCTGCCCACTCATCCATCTGCCCACTCATCCATCTGCCCACTCATCCATCTGCCCACTCATCCATCTGCCCACTCATCCATCTGCCCACTCATCCATCTGCCCACTCATCCATCTGCCCACTCATCCATCTGCCCACTCATCCATCTGCCCACTCATCCATCTGCCCACTCATCCATCTGCCCACTCATCCATCTGCCCACTCATCCATCTGCCCACTCATCCATCTGCCCACTCATCCATCTGCCCACTCATCCATCTGCCCACTCATCCATCTGCCCACTCATCCATCTGCCCACTCATCCATCTGCCCACTCATCCATCTGCCCACTCATCCATCCGCTCATCCTTCCACCTACTCATCCATCCGCTCATCCTTCCACCTACTCATCCATCCGCTCATCCTTCCACCACCTCATCCATCCGCTCATCCTTCCACTACTCATCCATCCGCTCACACATCCATCCGCCCACTCATCAATCTGCTCATCCATCCACCCGCTCATCCATCCACCCGCTCATCCATCCACCCACTCATCCATCCATCCACCCACTCATCCATCCACCCACTCATCCATCCACCCACTCATCCATCCACCCACTCATCCATCCACCTACTCATCCTTCCACCTACTCATCCTTCCACCTACTCATCCTTCCACCTACTCATCCATCCACCCACATAGCTGCCAAGGTTTCAGATTGCTTTGTGTGACATTTTCAGAATTGTACTTTAATGAGTGACATTTAATGACTACGAGTGACACTTTCTCACGCGCAAAATCAAGCAATGAAAATGAGGGAAATAGGTATAGGCTGAATAAATAAGACTTTACTTTACGCAAATGAGTACAGCGTCTTGTTAACAAAACTGTAAATATCACAATCGAACTGCACTTTAACACTATTGAAATCATTAACCCCGAGCGGCCGCCCCTGTTGGTGCGCCGCTACCTGCCCAACCCCGCAGTGAAGGGTTGGTGCAGGGAGAGGCTGAGGAGAGAGTGTAGCAGTGAAAGGATGGTGCAGTGAGAGACTGAGGAGAGTGCAACAGTGAAGAGACGGTATAGTGGAGCTGAGGAGAGAGTGAAGGGATGGTGCAGTGAGAGACTGAGGAGAGTGCACCAGTGAAGGGACGGTGAAGAGAGAGGCTGAGGAGAGTGCAGCAGTGAAGGGACGATGCAATGGGAGGCTGAGCAGAGTGCATGAGTGAAGGGACAGTGCAGGGAGAGGCTGAGGAGAGTGCATCAGTGAATGGACGGTGCAGGGAGAGGCTGAGCAGAGAGTGCAGCAGTGAAGGGAGGGTGCAGAGTGCAACAGTGAAGGGACGGTATAGTGGAGCTGAGGAGAGAGTGAAGGGATGGTGCATCAGTGAGAGGCTGAGGAGAGTGCATCAGTGAAGGGACGGTACCGTAAGAGGCTGAGGAGAGAGTGCTGCAGTGAGTGATGGTGCAGTGGAGGAGTGAGGGCTGCAGCCTGGATGGGGGGGCTGAGCAGAGAGTGCAGCAATGAAGGGACGATGTAATGGGAGGCTGAGCAGAGAGTGCGTCAGTGAAGGGATGGTGCAGGGAGAGGCTGAGGAGAGTGCAGCAGTGAAGGGACGATGCAATGGGGGCTGAGCAGAGAGTGCATCAGTGAAGGGACGGTGCAAGGAGAGGCTGAGCAGAGAGTGCGTCAGTGAAGGGATGGTGCAGGGAGAGGCTGAGGAGAGTGCAGCAGTGAAGGGACGATGCAATGGGAGGCTGAGCAGAGAGTGCGTCAGTGAAGGGATGGTGCAGGGAGAGGCTGAGGAGAGTGCATCAGTGAAGGGACGGTGCAAGGAGAGGCTGAGGAGAGTGCAGCAGTGAAGGGACAGTGCAGGGACAGTGCAGGGAGAGGCTGAGGAGAGAGTGCATCAGTGCAGGGACGGTGCAAGGAGAGGCTGAGGAGAGTGCAGCAGTGAAGGGACAGTGCAGGGACAGTGCAGGGAGAGGCTGAGGAGAGAGTGCATCATTGAAGGGACCGTGCAGGGAGAGGCTGAGCAGAGAGTGCATCAGTGAAGGGACAGTGCAGGGAGAGGCTGAGCAGAGAGTGCAGCAGTGAAGGGACGGTGCAGGGAGAGGCTGTGGAGAGAGTGCATCAGTGAAGGGACGGTGCAGGGAGAGGCTGAGGAGAGTGCAGCAGTGAAGGGATGGTGCAGTGAGAGACTGAAGAGAGTGCAGCAGTGAAGGGATAGTACCGTGAGAGGCTGAGAGAGAGTGCAGCAGTGAGTGATGGTGCAGTGGAGGAGTGAGGGCTGCAGCCTGGATGGGGGGCTGAGCAGAGAGTGCAGCAGTGAAGCGATGGAGCAGGAAGAGGCTGAGGAGAGGTGCTGCAGTGAAGGGATGGTGCAGTGAGAGGTTGAGGAGAGTGCAGCAGTGAAGGGATGGTGCAGTGAGAGGCTGAGGAAAGTGCAGCAGTGAAGGGACGATGCAATGGGGGGCTGAACAGAGTGCATCAGTGAAGGGACGGTGCAGGGAGAGGCTGAGGAGAGAGTGCATCAGTGGAGGGAGAGGCTGAGGAGAGAGTGCATCAGTGAAAGGATGGTGCAGTGAGAGACTGAGGAGAGTGCAACAGTGAAGAGACGATATAGTGGAGCTGAGGAGAGAGTGAAGGGATGGTGCAGTAAGAGGCTGAGGAGAGAGTGCAGTAGTGAGTGATAGAAATAAGCATAAGATTAGAAAAATAAACCAAATGGCTTACCTCTAACAGCAAAACAGCAGCATACATACCCGTCTGAACCACTTCGTGCACAGCAGTGCACACAGCTGCAGGGAGACGCCACGGGCCATGTTGGACCTGAAAAACAAAGAAATAAACATAAGATTAGCAAAATAAACAAAATGCCTTACCTTAACTGAAAAACAGCAGCATACATACCTGTCTGAACCACTTCGTGCACAGCAGTGCACACAGCTGCAGGGAGACGCCACGGGCCATATTGGACCTGAAAAACAAAGAAATAAACATAAGATTAGCAAAATAAACCAAATGCCTTACCTTAACTGAAAAACAGCAGCATACATACCTGTCTGAACCACTTCGTGCACAGCAGTGCACACAGCTGCACGGAGACGCCACGGGCCATATTGGACCTGAAAAACAAAGAAATAAACATAAGATTAGCAAAATAAACCAAATGCCTTACCTTAACTGAAAATCAGCAGCATACATACCTGTCTGAACCACTTCCTGCACAGCAGTGCACACAGCTGCACGGAGACGCCACGGGCCATATTGGACCTGAAAAACAAAGAAATAAACATAAGATTAGCAAAATAAACAAAATGCCTTACCTTAACTGAAAAACAGCAGCATACATACCCGTCGGAACAACTTTGTGCACAGCAGTGCACACAGCTGCACGGAGACGCCACGGGCCATATTGGACCTGAAAAACAAAGAAATAAACATAAGATTAGCAAAATAAACCAAATGCCTTACCTTAACTGAAAAACAGCAGCATACATACCTTTCTGAACCACTTCGTGCGCCACGGGCCATATTGGACCTGAAAAACAAAGAAATAAACATAAGATTAGCAAAATAAACCAAATGCCTTACCTTAACTGAAAAACAGCAGCATACATACCTGTCTGAACCACTTCGTGCACAGCAGTGCACACAGCTGCACGGAGACGCCACGGGCCATATTGGACCTGAAAAACAAAGAAATAAACATAAGATTAGCAAAATAAACCAAATGCCTTACCTCCAACAGCAAAACAGCAGCATACATACCTGTCTGAACCACTTCGTGCACAGCAGTGCACACAGCTGCACGGAGACGCCACGGGCCATATTGGACCTGAAAAACAAAGAAATAAACATAAGATTAGCAAAATAAACAAAATGCCTTACCTTAACTGAAAAACACCAGCAAGCACCACGGACTGCAGTAGCATGTCTGACACTGGCAGTGTGTGAGTGCAGCTGCCCTGCCCGGGCGACGATGCACCCTGTGCACACAGAGCAGGCACAGCACAAGAAGCACAAAGTCGGAGGCCTCCCTGCACGTGGGACCTGGGGGGAGCCAGGGGGGTGCCGACTGGCACATAGTTCTCACGGGCCGATAGCTCTGTGGGTCGAGATACTTCTGCGGGTGGCCGAGTGCTCTGCGCAGGTGAAGGGCTCCGTGCCAGGGGGCCGCTCAGCCCTCCATCCTTCCAAGGTCGATAACGCGAGTAAAGATGCCAAACAGTGCAGCAATTCAACAGGGTTCCAGTTATGGTAATGGGAAGGTTTTCTAGGGAAAGGCAAGTTTGTGAGGGGGCGGGCTTGGGGGTGGGTGCTGGGGATGGGCGGGTCGCCTCAGCTGCATTCAATTCCGCAATTTTAGAAAACAGAGCATTGGCTGCCTATACATTCTTTGCGTTAATCCCCCGGACGCCCTTCCCCTCTTCCCACAGCCCTAACCACAGCCCCCGCCTGATACCGGTGGGGTAGACACTTCACCGGTGTTTGAAGGTGTGGGGCGGGCCGCCCTGCTTGGATATAAGTGGGATCCGACAATATCCAGGGAATCCGGTGATGTCCACTCACCCTCGGCATCGAGTTCCCGGGTGCTGCCCATGATTCCAGGCCCCCCCCAACCCCCATGGTGTCCTGATGTAGTGTGCCAACGAAGTGACATAGATGCCAACGCGCACGCCTCCAAGGTGACTGACCCTGGGTGCGCAGACCCTCTCCACCCACTCACCTTGAGCAGCTCCCGCAGCTGGTTGGCGTCCAGTAGCTTTTCCTCGAGGCTGTGGCTGTAGTAATAGGTATCCTCGGGCATGGCCAAAAGCGAGCAGTGCCGCTTGTAGATTGTCCGTGGGGGAAGGCGGGTGCCCTCAATCCCGGACCAGATTCGGGGGCGTTGACGAGAAGAGGCTTTCGGCAGACGTAGCCAAAAGCCAAAAATTCTCGGGAACGCCCCCGAATCTGGTCCGAGATTGACGGACGGAGCCCTCTCCCAATGGCTAGCCTCCATTTATGGAGCTAGCCAATAAGAGGAGAGGGCGTATTCCCGACCCCACACACACACATCAAAAGGTTTTTTGGCGCATGCGTACTGAAGTACGCATCGCCAGTCAAAACCTAAAAATGTCCTTGATGCCCTTAACCTCACCCAAATATGCAACAGCCCGACCCACGAGAAAGGTTCTACCCTCGACCTGATCATCTCCAAAGAGGACTCTATCCAACTCGAGTCTATCCAACCCTGTGACTGGTCAGATCATCATATTGTCACATTCTTTATCAATGAAAAAGTCAAAGTTAACCCGGCTCAACTCTCCAAGCCCAAAATCTGGAAAAGAGACTCGAAAAAACTCAACCCAGGCTCTTTGCCCCCTAACAGTTGCAATCTCCTACTCCCACCGACAGGCGCTACGGACGTTCAAACCCTGACTGACCACTATCTCAACGCTATGACCTCTATAATTAATGAGGCTGCACCTATGCAGCTAAAAAGAGTCTCTACTAAAATCTCCAAACCATGGTACGACAGGAGTCTCAATGAGGATAGACGAGACATGCGAATGGCAGAGCGTACCTGGAGATCAGCTCCCTCTGCAATGCACCTAAAAGATCTGAAGAAAAAGAGAAACGCCTACTTCAGGAAAATAAAACGCTCAAAATCAGACTTCTTCAGCCTCCAACTCGACCAAGCAAAAAACCGCCCGAGAAAACTGTTTGAGCTAATCAATTCACAATCCAAGGACCAACCCCAGCCACTCAACACTGGGCGTGAGGCACCCTCCTGTGAAGACTTCGCTGCTTTCTTTATCCAAAAAACTGACAAAATAAAAAGCGATCTCCTCATTGACGCAAGCCTCTACTCCAAACCCCAGTGCCTAGCACCCACTGAACCAAAAAACAATGCTACATGGTCAACCTTCGGCACATACTCGGAAGAAGAAATTGGCAAACTGCTCAACACCCTGAAACCATCCAATCACCTCACGGACCCCCTCCCTGTCTCCGCAGTAAAAGACTTTACCCCTTTGCTTCTCCCTCTCTGGACTAAAATTATCAACAGCTCTCTCCAACAAGGAAGCATACCCGACTCCCTCAAAGTTGGTCAGGTCACACCTCTACTAAAGAAACCTACAGCCGACCCCTCTGATCTCAACAATTACCGTCCCATCACCAATATTCCCACTCTCGCCAAACTGCTGGAAAAATGCGCACAACTGCAATTGACTAAACACATTGAGCAATTTGATCTCCTCAACCCTCACCAGTCGGGCTTCCGAGCAGGACACAGCACAGAAACTGCTATGACTCACATAATTGACGACGCACTTCAAATGCTAGACCAAAACGACACCTGCCTCCTCATCCTTCTTGATCTCTCTTCAGCATTCGACACCGTTAAACATGAGAAGTTACTAGAACTACTAAACACAAGAATGGGTTTATCTGGAACTGTTCTCAAGTGGTTCACTTCCAGGTCGCAGAAATTCATGAGCGTTCATGAGCAACAACCGGATGTCCTCGCCAATACCTGTAACGCTAGGCGTCCCCCAAGGTTCCTCTCTATCCCCAACTTTGTTCAACCTAGTCATGGATCCTCTCACCACCTTGCTACAAGCATCCAATGTACACTTTCACATGTACGCTGATGACACCCAACTTTATCTCAAAGTACAATCCCCCAATGGCATCTTGCTCCTTAACTCAACGATCAGATGCACCCAATAATGGCTTGCCGATAATCACCTCAAACTCAATGCCCTGAAAACAGAGTTCCTTATGATCTCACCTCCAGCGAAGATATCCACCACTCAAATTTGGCTTAAACTCCTAACCGCACTCAATGTCCAACCCACCATCGTGCACTCAGCAAAATCTTTAGGCATAACACTCGACACCAATCTCAACATGCAGCAAAATATCAGCAAGGCAACAAAGGGAGCGAACTTCCAGATCAATACTCTGAGGAAACTGAAACCCTTCCTCCCAGCCAAAGACTTCCAAACCGCAGTACAAGCACTAGTCATCCCACGAATTGAATACGGCAGCACCGCCCTCTGCGGACTCCCCCTAACTACAACCGCACCACTAAGAGCTTCTCTAAATGCTGCAGCGAGACTCATCACTGGGTCAAAAAAGCACTCCCATATTACCCCTGACTTGAAATCCCTGAATTGGCTGCCTTTTGAAGCCAGAATACATCTGAAAATCGCCTGCATGACACACAAGGCGGTACACCTAAACTCACCCGGCTACCTCGCTCAGAAACTGACAATCTCTGGGGGAATTAGAAACACAAGCGGCACAAACAATCTTCTGCTGAAACCTCGAAGATTCCGGAAGGAAAAAACATACAAGCGCTCCTTCTCAGGAATGGCGCCTAGGATTTGGAACTCACTCCCTCCTGAAACCAGGCTTATCTCTTCCACTACACTCTTTAAAAAAGAAGTAAAAGCTATCCTCATGGCTAAATACACTTGAACTATTATCTCGAACTCTGTTAACACTCTGCACCGATCTGTACTACATGTTTGACCCCTTTGCTTATTTGTATGAGTTGTCTTATTACTCACATGATTGGCTTTGTAGCCACCTATTTGTACTGTGTGATCTATTGATTTATTTGTTTGACTATGTTCCCTCATGTACCCCTCTATGTAAAGCGCTCTGATATCTGCGAAGATCTTGTTCGCGCTATATACTGCTTAGCTGTTTAAAATGTTTACACTTGCGAGTCATGTTATTTTGTTGTATTTTTAACTCACCAGCCTCTCTGTTGCTCAGATAGGGACTGAGACCGTGACGCTGATACACCGTGCTGCGGGTCTTATCGCAGCCGCGGCCCTCCTGCAAACCCCTGCAGTGGCCGCCATCACCGGCGTGCATACAGGCCACGCCCCCTCGAGGCCACGCCCCCTTTACCTCACCTCCTCCCATAAATCATGTATATGTGGAGGAAGCGCGGCGGGCGAGCGCAGCGGGCGCGACGATTGTGCGCCGAAGGCGCGCTTAAGGCAAACTCGTCTGCGCTCGTCCGCGACCGGGCCTAGGGCTATCCCCCTACATCTCAAGCCGCAAAACCCAGGCAGTACAGTGCCGCAACCCTCCTTGGACTAAGGCCCCTTCAAAAGGAGTGCAGCCAGCATCTGTTTCACGTAGAAAAAATCCCACAAACTTGCTCTATCTGCAAATCGACCCTCAAACCCAAGCCGGCCCTAGACCAGTCCCACGAGTACCGCATGTTCATGCTAAACTGTAGATCCCTACCTAAACATAGGGAGGATTTTGCACTACTGATGGAAGAACGTATGCCAGACATTGTCTTCCTGACGGAAACTTGTCTTGCCACAGACTCGGACCCGGCCCTGGTCACAGCCCTTCCGCCCGGTTTCCAAATCACTCGTCAGGACTGCCCTGAGGGTAGAGGAGGAGGCTTAGCAATTATCTATAAAGAGCAGTTCCTCTGCCGAGTCATCCCGGAAACTATCCCTGATTGCGAGAGCTTAGCCTTCAGTCTCGAACTCTCTCCTAACAGCTTCTCAGGTACTTTAATTTACCGCCCCCCCAGGTCCCACCATGCAATTCCACAACCATCTTGCTTCGATTGTGGCCGAACGAGTCAGCACCTCTTCTAACTTCACCCTGCTAGGTGATCTTAACTTTCACTTTGACTCCGTAGCAGACCATACGGCAACCACACTTACAGACGACTTAGCAGCTCTGCAACTAATCCAACTTGTCTGTTCTCCAACCCACGTTAAGGGTCATTTGCTGGACCCAGTTTTTAGCAACTGTGTAGATCTGGCAACTAGTCTACCAATCCCTCTCCCGTGGACTGACCATCTATTAGTTCCCTTTTCCTGGACCACATCTAGGCCCTTAACCATCAGACCCACAGTAAGAATAGCCAGACCCTGGTCTCGCCTTCCAGTCGAAAAATGGACCACCAAACTGGCTAGCAACCTACCTCTCTACAATGAGGACCCCTGCCTAGCAAACCAGACATACAAAGAATGGATCACTCAATCACTCGATCACTCTCTCCCCAAAAGAAAAACCACAATGAAACGTTCCCATAAATGTGCTCCCTGGTCCCCACTCAGAGGCCCTTAGGGCAAAGAAACGCCAGTGTAGGCAAGCCGAAAAGAAATGGCGTCTGGATTTCTCACCAGGAAATAAAACTCAATACCGAAATTTAATCAAAGAGTATAAAGAAGAAATCAAAGCCACCCAAGCAGCACACTTCTCTAATAAAATTATTTTAGCTAAGTCAAAACCCAGAGAAATTTTCCAGATTGTGAAAAATCTTACAAAGTTGCCACTTAGCATGCTTGAGACCAAATCCACAGAACATTGCAACAAGATGGCAGACTTCTTCCTCCAAAAAATCAATAAAATCTATGAATCCTTCCCCCCCTTGGCCACCGCCCTCCCAACCCGGACCTACACAACCCTGACACTCCCTTCATCTCAGCCTCTTCCCACACTGGACCACTTTCCCCCTCTCAATCTTGCGTCCCAGGAATCTGTGGCTCGGAAAGTTAAATCGGGTTCCCCCGACGACCCAGCCCCACCAGACATTGTCATGTCAGCATCCCAGGTCACTTTGCCCATCATAATGGACCTCCTGAACTCTTCTATCACCTCCGGCACGGTCCCGCCAGAATGGAAACGGGCCATGGTCCGAGCCCTGCTAAAGAAACCTAGCCTGGGCCCCGCAGACTTTAGCAACTACCGGCCAATCTCTCTACTCCCTTGGCTGAGCAAAATCTTAGAGAGATACATCAACGGCCAACTGGTCGATTACCTAGAAAACAACCAACTGTTCGACCCCACTCAGACAGGCTTCAGACCCAAGCATGGAACCGAAACCGCCCTTCTCCTGGTCACCGAGGAATCCAGAAACATCCTGGACCAAGGAGGATCAGTGGCAGTGATCCTCCTTGACCTAAGTGCGGCCTTTGACAAGGTCAGCCATGACATCTTGCTGAATCGTATGACTAATATTGGTATCAAACACAAGGCATGGCTATGGTTCAAGTCCTTCTTGAAGGACAGATCATTTCGGGTATTCGACGGCGAGTCAATGTCCACTAGCAGACCATCAAGATGCGGAATCCCACAAGGCTCCTCATTAAGCCCTGCGCTCTTCAACATTTATATGAGGCCACTGGCTGAGGTTGTCCGTCCGTTTGGAGTTAAGATCATTTCCTATGCTGACGACACCCAGCTGGTGGTCTCATTGGCGCAGGAAGCCAATATGCCAATGGGAGGAGGGCTCAGAAAATGTCTAGAGGAGGTAAAGAGCTGGATGTCCTCTTCATCACTCAAAATGAACGGGGACAAGACAGAGCTGATGCTTCTGGGCCCTGCTGATCCTAGCTCTTTCAATGTTCCATGGCCACCCTGTCTGGGTACCCCCCTGGCACCCAAGGACAACATCAAGAGCCTCTGGGTGTGGCTGGACAGATCCCTCTCATTTGGCACTCAAGCGACCAAACTCTCGGCTACCTGCTTTGGCATTCTTAGGATGCTAAAGAAAGTTCTCCATCTTTTACCCATGGAAGCTAAGCAGGTAGCCATCCAGGGTCTGATCCAGTCCCGCCTGGATTTCAACAACGCCCTCTACCTTGCTGCCCCAGATTATACACTACGGAGACTTCAAACTGTGCAGAATTGTGCAGCTCGCACACTACTTCAGCTCCCTCGCTGACAATCTGTCAGAGCCGGCCTGATCAGCCTACACTGGCTGCCAGTACGCCAAAGAATCTACTTCAAAGCCATGTGTATCGCTCACCAGGCTTTTTGGAACACAGGTCCCCTGATCACCCGTAACCTAGTCTCCCACTACCAACCGAGCAGAAACCTCCGCTCAAACCAGGCCTTCAAGGCCACTGCACCCAGAATTAAAAAAAAAAGCCAGATCAGGCGGTAGGACCTTCACCCATAATGCTTCCAGGACGTGGAACACCCTACCCCTTCATCTGAGAGCCAACCCCAATCTCTCCTCATTCCGGAAACAGCTCAAAACATTCCTCTTCAACTCCCCACAGTAATTCTTTGCCAGTCCTCTTGCTCCGTCAATCTCCTCCTCTGGTTCCTAGCACTTGGACGCCCCCGGGCAGCAATCGCGCTCTACAAATCCACATACAATACAATACAGCTGCCAGACTACTCTTAGATAGAAAACCACAAGACCACATCCCCCCTGCCTAGAAAGCCCTGCATTGGTTACCAGTTGCCAGAAGATCGACGTTCAAGCTGCTTTGTATCACCAACAAAGCGATACATGGAACAGGACGATTCTTAATCAGAAATAAAATCACCAAACATTAAACAAACCAACCTCCGATCTAAAGTGGCAGCTTGCCTCAAAATCCCAGGGTACAAAAAAAAAGTGGTGGCACATCCTACTCTGTTCAAGCAGCCAAACTGTGGAACTCTTTACCCCCAACATAAGATCCACTGACTACCAACTTATCTTCAGAAAACTACTCCGGAATTAGCTCACCCCCACATAACCACCATACACAAACAGGAATATACTGCATATCTCTCTGTATATAATCCTTTATTTATACTATAGAGATGTACCTATATATGTGTATTGCTTTGTAGAAACGTGTAGAATAATTCTTTTAAAACAATATAGATATTCATTAGTTCTGCTTAACAAATGTACATGACTGATACGTTATTCTATGTTTTTAACATGTATATAAGTGACTGCATAAATAAGTAAATCTTTTATCATAACTATTTATCTACAATTGAATTACTAAAAATATAGCATTGTATCTTAAACTAACTCCCCACTTTTAATAATACCAACTCAACGGAATATTAAAGTTTTCTTTCCAAAGAGCCAGGTATTTTTTTACTTCTATTCACTCCTTCACTCACTCCTGACCCTTCCACTCACATTCCTACACTACACATAGTTTTGTTCTAAAAAAGAGTGCTCCCGCGTAGTCGTAGGTTGCAGCACGCGCCGTCCTGAACCGGGGCGGGAAGATTGCTATGATGAAGCATGACACCAAGGGCCCTTTTGGTGTGTGTGGGGTATTTAAACAAAGCTGTGTGCTTTCCACCATTGTAGGAGACCCACTTAGTCTGGGAGAACAGTTATATATCTATTCTAGGGTGAATCCCTTTTGTTTCTCATATATTGACTAAAGGAGGACGTATCCACCTCTTTTGCTCTCAGAGCATTACCTCTTCATTCCCTATTTTGATTATTTACACCCCCACCTTTTGCCTGGTACATGATGTGATTTCAACTGGAAGTACACTGGGTTCCTACTAACCAGGTCCCCAGTGCCAGATCTCTTTCCAAAACTGTACAATTTTTCCCCCAGTTGGAAATGCCTTTATCACTCTCTATAAGTCCCTAGTAAATGGTGCCAATGTTACCCAGGGCCTGAGGCACTAAAGAGTGTCCCCCACAGGCTGCAGCACGAATTGTGCCACCCTCGGGGACCCCACACCAAACTCAGGCAGGGCTTCTATCACAGGCTGTGTGTTTTGGTGCAGGCGAAAAATGAAAACACGACCTGACACACATCCCTGTGTGCCAGGTCCTCTAACACTGAATGTAGTACTTGTAAATCACCCACATAGCATGCCTTAGAGCCCTAAGGTAGAGGGTTTGGTATTACATGTGAGGGCATACATGCATGAGCAGATATACCCCTGTGCTGGTCAGTTCCATAACTGCCAGTGCAAGTAAACAGGGAAGCCATTTCAGAACATGTGCGGGACACTGTTGAAAACGAGTGCCCCAGCTACTAGAATACTTGACTGAAACTTGTGATATTTGGTATCAAGCATCTTGTATTTAGAAAACCACCCTGATTCCAATAGTGGATTTGTAAATGCATGCTGGCCACTACAGAAAACTACCACTGACTGGTCTCTGCACGGAAGAGTGTGTTCCTCCCTCTCCCTCAGGATGACCTTCTGATAAGTACTCCTAGGCCGGTGAGCTTCATAGAAGCTCCTGCCTTTCAATCAATCAACCAATCAATCAATCACGGCATTTATAAAGCGCGCTACTCACCCGGAAGGGTCTCAAGGCGCTGGGGGAGAGGGGTATGTTACTGCTCGAACAGCCAGGTCTTGAGCTGCTTCCTGAAGGAGAGATGGTCTTGGGTTCGCCGAAGGTGGGTGGGGAGGGAGTTCCAAGTCTTGGCTGCCAGGTAGGAGAAGGATCTTCCTCCGGCGGTGACTCTGCGGATGCGTGGTACAGTGGCGAGTGCGTGGCTGGTCGATCGTAGCTGGCGGGTGGGCGTGTAGAAGGTCATGCGGTCGTTGAGGTACTTGGGGCCCAGGTCGTGGAGAGCCTTGTGTGCATGGGTGAGGAGTCTGAACGTGATTCTCTTGCTGACGGGGAGCCAGTGCATGTCTCTCAGGTGTCCGGTGATGTGGGTGTGTCGGGGGATGTCCAGGATGAGTCGTGCGGAGGCGTTCTGGATGCTTTGGAGTCTTCTCTGAAGTTTGGCTGTGGTTCCGGCGTAGAGGGCGTTCCCGTAGTCCAGTCGGCTGGGGACGAGTGCCTGGATGACGGTCTTCCTGGTTTCAGTGGGGATCCATCTGAAGATCTTGCCGAGCATGCGCAGGGTGTTGAAGCACGAGGAAGAGACGGCGTTGACGGCCTTTGAAATGCAAATCTTGATCCCCTCGGGGCAGAAGTAGCCGACGGCCCCAATTCTGTCCAGAGCCCTTATGCACCTGTACAGGTGAGAAATTAGCTAATCAGATAGGCGTACCAACCCCTCAGGCTGATGTGGGTACGATTTTTCAGGAGTGGACATCTTTGTGTTGGCACACTTAGGAACTCTGGGACAGGGTTATGCCCACTTCCCACAGGAAGTGGTCATATAAGGGGGATTGTGACCCCAAGGGTAAGTAGCCCATTGGCTTTTACCCTTCACTCTGTAGCGCCCCCGAAATTCAGTATTTAGTGTAGCCCATGGCTACGGGAAATCAGATCCTGCCGACCTGAAGGTCGTGAAGTTGCATCCTGCAAGAACTGAAGACCCAGAAACTGACCTGGTGCCAAGCCTGCCGGCCTACCTGCTGATTTCAACAATTGCACCAAAAGTCGACTTCTCCTGCAACTGCTGAATCCCCAAAGCCTGCAGCCTCTACACGCAGGTCCCCTCTAACGTGACAGCTCCCAGTAAGGAGAACCCGATGTTTAACGGCACCTCTGCACCCGTCTCCCCTGGGCTGTGGAGAAGAGGACAAAAGGTGTCCCTACTTCCCCCAGCATAGTGTGGCCTGAGCCCCCCTGGCCTCCCAGTCCGAGCCAGCAGCCTCGTTACATGAAGACCGATCCCCATAGAGTAACATTCAGCACCCAAGGCTGTTTCCCCCCTCTGCACCTGGCCACCCTAGTGCTTCTCGTGGTATTCTGCTGGTGCTGTCTTAGACCTTGCCCACCACTCACCTTAACTCCTGGAGATTGGTCCCGTATGTCGAAGAACTACCTGAATGCCGCATTGACTTTTCCTCCCACAGGATAACATTGCAGCTTATAAAAATTGCACTCTCGACTTTTTGAACTGAAAATAATTCCTGTTTAAAAACATACTTACCTGAACGATTTGCTTCTGGTGCCTAAACATATATAAAGATGCATGGTATTTTTATAAATTGGTGTGTATCTTCTTATCGTGTCTCACTTTTTTACTATTGTGTTTATTTGTAGATGTCTTGCACTTCATTGATAAGCTTAAGGCTCCTCAACCACACTACTCCCTAGAAAAGTACCTTGGGATTGCCATTGCAAGTCCTTGTTCACTTATAAGGGAATCCCTGAACTCTTTGCACAATGTCTCATTTTGAGATGTCATTTAAAGAGTCAGCTTCCTACAGGGACCTTATTAATATTATGCCTATCCAACTCATGGAACCACCCTTTTAGTTGAGGCAGAGTGCAGGATGGAAATTCTTAACCTTATACATGGCCTTTTTGGTGGTTCATGTTCCTATAACGAGTGATCGAACTGCAAGCAGTCACAGTGCAAAAGTCATATTTTCAAATCGACAAAAGTCAGAGTTGTAATTCGAATAAACCCATACTTCATTCCAAAGGGGGTCTCACCCTTCCACATGAATCAAACCATACATCTACAAGCTTTTTTCCAGCATACAAAATCTTGAGTAGAACAAGGTCTTCACACACTAGATATCAGAAGAGCTGTTACGTGCTAAATTTAGGCAACAAACACATCTAGAAAGAAAGGGATTACAGTTTTGCTTGTTGTGAACAGGCCTCAGATGGCTCACCAGTAAGCAAGGTAACTATAGCTAGATTGATGGTCCAGGAAATACAAAGATGCAATATGGCATCAGGAGTTAACTGTGGAAAGAAAAACCACAAGCTCATTCCACAAGAAGAGAGCATCACTCAACTTCATCTCTAATCTCTCTTGACGGATATGAGCCTCAGTTAGTAATAGGCTGAGTTTTTTTTTCTACCACTTTTACTGAACTGTCATAATCTAGGAACTGGGATTTCCTGGGAATGGTGAGGCTGCATATTTCTGCGTTTTGGAGCATCAGCCATTGCTAAGTGTTCTAAAAATCAGAGTGTACTTCTTTTCAAACTTTAGCAGAAGAGTAATCAGAAAGGAAACATTGTTTGACTGTATGTTCCCAATGATGACCTATTTGGCCTTTGGAGCAAGACATCTGCATTTTCTTCTGCAATCTTTATTCCCTTTGAGTTTTTTAAGATTGGAGATTTCTACAAATGTTTGCCATTCCTGTATTCTCAGTTGCTTAGCCAACACGATGACTTTGACAGTAGGACTAAATAACTGCTACACTCATCACAGGCCTCAAATGAAGTCCATGGACCTTTAGAATATCAATACCCAAACTTCGAATCAATTCATGTCAGTCCACTTTCATGTCTGTCTTCTATAAGAGAGGAAGACAGTTGCATAACTGAAAGTAAGCTGTTTTGTTCACTTAAATTGTGTAGGCGATAATGGACAGTGTATTATTTTAATGATGCAATTTGCAGTTACTGTTATCTACTTATACATGCTATGTTTTGTTCACCTTCTTAGGTACATGTACTTCACTAACCTGCAAGAAAGGTCAGCAAAGATCGAGCGGGCTGCACTGGATGGTACTGAGCGTGAGGTGCTTGTACTCACAGGCTTGAGTAAACCCATCGCTCTTGCCCTGGACAACAAACTGGGCAAGCTCTACTGGGCAGACGCTGATCTGAGGCGCATTGAAAGCAGTGATCTCTCAGGTAAATTTTGTATTTTTGTCTACATCGCACAACCGTAAAAAGCTCATTTTCTCTCTTAAACCACAGCTTTGCTTGCCTTTGGCTCCTTACAGCGGTTTAAGGGTATTGCAAAATAAGTCTTAAATGTGGTAGCTGCAGTGTACCAGGGTATTACATTCATATCTGAATGTTCATATTGGATATCAGAAGAAAGTGTTTTAAAACAATGCTGAGCAGTTTATAGGAATATGGCTTTATGTAAACTGAGTTCCAAGCTGCCAGGCCAAGGTATTAATCAGTGTTCGAGGCATATGGGCTGCACATGGTACATTATGAATAGATCGCCATCTGGTGTTGGGCTCGGATGATTGCACTTGTTTTTCTCTTGGAGAAGTCTTTTGTAGACTGGTGACTCCTCCTTTGGGTGCTAGTGCGCATGGGCATCGGCTCCATCCTTAGATTGTTTTTTACCGCCATCAGGTTCGGATGAGGATCGAAGCGCTCCGGATCGACTTCGAGAAGAAGTGATATTTCGGCGCGTATTCCCTTTCCAATTCAACGGTATTGTTATCGAACGCGATTTCATTTCCATTCTGACGCATTTTGACTCCAACAATAAACATTTTCTTCTACGTCGACGAGACCGGGAGGCCTTTCTCGACGTAGTCCAGCCCGGAGTCCATGGAAAGAACTCCATTTAAGAGATGTCCAACGTGTGGTGCTAAGTTCCCACACAAGGACCTACACGAGGTGTGGAACCTCTGCCTATCGCCTGAACACGAATCCAGGAACTGCGAATCCTGCGCAGCATTCTCCTCCAAGTCGACGATTAGAAACCGTCGAGTCCGAAGACTCGAGGTTTCGAGAATGCAGTCGGAGGCAATCCCGGAGCTGTTCGAGGACCAGCACCTCGAAGAAGAAGAGGAACATGAAGACGAGTCGCGGTTGGAAGTGGACGAGTCTGATGTTGAAGAAATCGACGTTCAACAAACCGCGAGTGACGACGTCCCCTTACCAAAAAAACGACCCCGTGTGGTACCGACCCCGCCTTCGAGCCCGGTCAGACTACCGAAGAAAGTTTCCGACGCCCCGCCTTCGTGCCCGCCAACGAACCCTCGGCCTCCCACCATGTCAGATCCGAGCAACGGTCGACATCGACACCGAAGCTCCATACAAAGGAAAGCTCGGCATCGAAACATTCCATGTGGAAACCGAAACATGCTTCGACGTCTAAGACTTACTCGACACCGAAAAAATCGGAATCGAGCAAATTCTCAGTGCCGAAAACACAGAACATTGACGGACAGAAGCAAAGGCACCTTTCGGAACCAAGAACTTCGGTACCGACACAGGAGCAGCAGACAGATCCAAAACAAAAGACTTTGTTTATCGATCCGCAAACTGGCAAAGTAGTGACAAAATCACCGAAAAAGAGGAAAAATGAACAGCTAGATGACAAAGCTCTTCCTCCTAAAAAGAGAACAATGGGGACAAATACAACTCCTCCCCTTTCTCCTCGGCCTAGAGACACACCCTCTTCTCCTATTCCTCACACTATGCCAACTATTCCTCCACCTTCTACACCAAGACCATCTACACCTCAAACAGATGTAGACAGTGATACAGGGGAGGGAGAACCTCATGGGGATGACGACACTATCCCAGATGAGGACGACCCATGGGAGAATTATGATGCAGGGTCAGATGATGATAACGACCCAGAATTATACCCATCAAAACCTTCACCACCTGATGATAATACAGGTTTTGTGCAGTTGATTAATAGGGCAGCAAAATACCATAAGGTAGATTTACACACAGAACCTCAAATAGAGGATTTCCTTTTAGAAACTCTACCTGCTGCACAAAGAACATCAGGCACACTACCTATTCTAAAGGGTCTTCTCAATCACACAGCAGACATATTCAAAGACTCTGTGATGGCTAGGGTACTAAACCCAAGAATTGATAAATATAAGGCAGCCCCAAAGGACTCAACATTTATCAAAGGACAGGTACCTCTGGACTCGCTTGTAGTTACAAACGCTCGTAAGAGAGCAAACTCATTATCTACAGGAGAAGCTCCTCCTCCTGATAAGGAGTCCAAGCTAATAGGTGCATCAGGCAAAAGGGTAGCATCCCCAGCAGCAAACAGCTGGCGCATAGCTAATACACAAGCGCTACTTGCACGCTATGATAGAGCGCATTATGATGAGTTAGAAAAACTCATCACACATCTGCCTAAGGAACATCAAAAAAGGGCAGACCAGCTTATACAGGAAGGGAAGATAATAACCAACACTTCCATTAAGTGCGCCTTAGATGCGGCAGACACTGCATCAAGATCCATCAACACCAGTATCATGTTAAGAAGACATGCATGGCTTAGGGTCTCAGGATTCAAAACCAACACTTCCATTAAGTGCGCCTTAGATGCGGCAGACACTGCATCAAGATCCATCAACACCAGTATCATGTTAAGAAGACATGCATGGCTTAGGGTCTCAGGTTCCAAGCAAGAAGTACAAACATCTTTATTGAACCAACCTTTTGATCAAAAAACAGTTTTCGGCTCAGGTACAGATGAGACTTTAGAAAAGATGAAAAAAAGACACAAACGGCTAAATCAATGGGAGCATTACAACAGCCAACTCAAAGGGGTTCCTTTCGTAGGTCCACCTATAGAGGGTGGTCAAAAAATATAGGCACAAGCCAGCAATCTACCTCTTTTACACCAACATCAACCAGAGGTAATTCAAGAGGCAGTTACAGAGGTAACAACAACAAGGGTAGAGGTCGCGGAAATAATAACAACCGCAACTCCCCAACCTCAAAACAGTGACTTAATACAACTCCCCCCAGACCATATAACACCGGTCGGGGGACGTTGATCACAGTTCCTACCTGTCTGGGAAAACATCACATCAGACAGATGGGTGAGACAAATTATCCAACATGGTTATTGCCTGGAACTCACAGCTACCCAACCAAACATCCCCCCAGACAGCGTCCAATGAGTCAAGATCATCTGACATTGTTAAAACAAGAAGTACTATCACTGCTACAAAAGCATGCCATAGAGAATGTTCCAAAACATCAGCAGGGGACAGGGGTATACTCTCTATACTGCCTAATCCCCAAAAAAGACTGGTCTCTAAGACCAATCTTAGACCTCAGACCTCTCAATGCATACATAAACTCGGAACATTTCCA
Organism: Lissotriton vulgaris; assembly: GCF_964263255.1. NCBI lineage: Eukaryota > Metazoa > Chordata > Amphibia > Caudata > Salamandridae > Lissotriton > Lissotriton vulgaris. The sequence goes on from NC_141686.1 coordinate 105,798,867, forward strand.
CATGGTCACGCTCCAACAAGTACTTCCTTTACTGAAGAGAGGGGACTTTCTTTCTACGCTGGATCTAAAAGACGCTTACTTTCACATCCCAATTCACAAAGCCCACAGAAAATACCTCAGGTTTGTAGTAGAAGGACAACATTGTCAGTTCAAAGTCCTTCCGTTTGGGGTCACAACAGCACCAAGGGTGTTCACAAAATGCCTAGCAGTAGTTGCAGCACACCTAAGAAGACAACAAATACATGTCTTCCCTTACTTGGGCGATTGGCTAATAAAAGCCAAGTCACAGGAAGAATGTCTTCAAAACACACAGAAGACCATTCAATTGCTGCACCAGCTAGGGTTTATGGTGAACTACACAAAATCCCACCTAGAACCAAACAAGGTTCAACAATACCTAGGGGCTACTATAAACACAGAAAAAGCCAAAGTATACCCCAATCCAATCAGGATCCAAACAATGATCACGTTGATCCAAAAATTTCAACCACAACATTCACTAACAGCTCGAGTGTTCATGCAGTTGTTAGGGATGATGTCCTCCTGCATACTGCTTATACCATATGCCAGACTACAAATGCGTCCACTGCAAGAGTGTCTAGCGACACAGTGGAATCAGGCTCAAGGTCAGATTACAGATCTGGTGTTGGTAGACGACCGCACACATCGCTCTCTGAAGTGGTGGAACACAACAAACATTGCCAACGGGCGGTCGTTCCTAGAACCGATTCCACAAGTGATACTAACAGCGGATGCATCGCTCACCGGATGGGGAGCGCTTATGGAGAAATATACAGTGCAGGGAAAATGGAGTGTACAGCAAAAAAGACTGCACATCAATTATCTGGAACTACTAGCAGTGTTTCTAGCATCTGAAAGAGGCACGTTAGTGATAGATTCCTTACCTTAGAATATCCCCAGGCGTCAGACTGGATCCGGAATTTTTTAGCGTAGCAATACCCCTGCGCGTCGGTAGGCGTCGTCTGTGGCTCCGCGTCCGTCGTCGGCGTCGTTAGCGCCGGAATGACGTCTGAGTACTTAGACGCCGCCTATGCACGCTGACGTCAGTTCTGATACACAGCTTTTCCGCGCCAGATACGCAGAGCCATGATAGAACCAACACTGGTGCCATGAAACTAGGGCCCTGAAAGGGGATGACCTTAACCCTAGATATCGGTTCGCAGAACGGAGAGGATGGGTGGGTCGGTAAGGAATCTATCACTGACTAATGTCTCTTACAGATATATCGTTACACAAGTAGTAACTTGTGCATCTGAAAGAGACACGTTAGTGATAGATTCCTTACCTTAGAATAGATACCCCAGCAATACCAACCCCGGTGGTGGGTCTGCGAACCAATATCACACCAGAAAGTCCTGGAGGACGGAACGGCCAAAGAAGCCATCCCTCCGGACTTGACTGTCCAGGCAGTAGTGTCTTGCGAACGTGTGCAGCGAGGCCCACGTCGATGCCTGGCAAATGTCCTGTAAGGGGACTCCTCGGCCCAGGGCAGTTGTTGTTGCCGTGGCACGAGTGGAATGAGCCCGCAATCCAGCACGGGGCTCCTTTTTCGCCATGGAGTAACATGCTTGAATACACAAGATGATCCACCGTGAAATGGTCCTCTTGTGTACTGCCTTTCCCTTCTTCGCGCCCACGTAACCAACAAAGAGTTGGTCATCCACCCGGAATTGGCGTGTGCGATCTAGGTAATAGGAGAGCGCACGTCTTCCTCTTTCGAGGGATGCGGAGGCGGAAAGAAGGTGGGCAAAGTAATGGACTGCCCGATGTGGAAGGCAGAGACAACCTTGGGCAGAAAGGAAGGCCGTGTACGCAACACCACCTTGTCTGGATGAACAGATAGGAAAGGTGGAGTAGAAGAAAGAGCCTGGAGCTCACTCACCCTCCTGGCAGAGGTGATGGCGACCAGGAAAGCAGTCTTCAATGTGAGAAGACGGAGAGGACAGTTATGGAGCGGCTCAAAGGGAGCACACATCAGATAAGTGAGAACAAGATTCAAGTCCCACTGGGGCATCACAAAGGGAACAGGAGGGAACATGTGTGTGATGCCCTTCAGAAATCTATTTACAATGGGGGACTTGAGTAAAGAAGGCTGATCGGGTAGCCTTAAGAAGGCGGAAAGAGCAGAAAGGTACCCTTTAAGAGTGCCCAGAGCAGAGCCCTGCTGGGCAAGGGAAAGAAGAAAGAGCAGCACTTCCGAAAGGGGTGCAGAGAGAGGATCCACAGCCTTTGCTGTGCACCATGCCACAAATCTGTTCCACCTGCAGGCGTATACCGACTTTGTGGAGGGACGCCTGGCTGCCAGAATGATATCACAGACTTCAGGAGGCAAGTCAAATGGCCTCAACTGTCGCCGCTCAATCTCCAAGGTTGTAGGTGGAGACTGGACAGGTTCGGGTGCAGCACCGTCCCCTGCTGCTGCGACAGAAGGTCCTTCCGAAGAGGCAGACGAATCGGGGGATCGACTGACATGCTGAGTAGCTCGGGATACCAGTATCTTTGTGCCCGGTCGCGCCTGATCTTCAGCACTCTGGGCAGATGTGGTATTGGCTGAAAGGAGTACAATAGACCGCAACTCCACTCGTCTCCGAGCGAGTGCCGCCTTGGAAATTCCAACGCGCAGAACTGATGACATTGCGCGTTCTCTTCTGTGGCGAATGGATCTAACCAAGGCTCTCCCCATTGCTGAAAGAGACCTTGTGCCACGTCCGAGTTCATGCGCCATTCGTGATCCATCATGCACCGACGGCTGAGTTCGTCTGCCCTGGCATTCAATGACAATGATACTAGTAGCACCCACGTGGGCAAGACAGCCCTGGTTCACCAGGCTACTGCAACTCTCACAGGTGCCACATCAAAAGCTGAGATTATTACCCATGCACCTTACACAGAACCATGGAGAAATAATGCACCCAGATCCCAAACAATTGAACCTAGCGATCTGCCTCCTGAGGTCATAGAATTTGGATACTTGGATTTACCTCCAAACTGTATGGAAATCATTAAGCAAGCAAGAGGTCCTACCACCAGAGCATGCTATGCAGCAAAGTGGAAAAGGTTAACTGTATACTGTAACCGTAACGACATCAATCCTCTGGACGCATCCACTAAACAGATTATTTGCTATTTACTACACTTGCAGCAATGTAACCTAGTGTACACCTCTATTAGAGTACATCTTGCAGCTATAGCGGCGTACCTACAAAACAGACATCTTTCCCTGTTTAAAGTACCAGCAATAAAAGCTTTCATGGAAGGCCTCAAAAGAGTCATTCCACCAAGACTACCGCCTTCCCCAGTCTGGAATCTCAACATAGTACTTACCAGACTAATGGGACCACCTTTCGAACCTATGCATAGGTGTGAAATACAATTCCTCACATGGAAGGTGGCTATTACTTCACTCAGAAGAGTAAGTGAATTGCAAGCGTTTACAACACCCAGCTGATCCTCTCCCTGACCAACGACCCCGCCGCCGCCAGAGCCAACCTTCACGAAGGGATGAAAGACGTAGCCGAGTGGATGACGACCAGCCGCCTGAAACTGAACTCAGACAAGACGGAAGTCCTCATCCTGGGCTCCTCGCCCTCCGCCTGGGACGACTCCTGGTGGCCCCACGCCCTGGGCAGCGCACCCAAACCGACAGACCACGCACGCAACCTGGGCTTCATCTTGGACTCCTCCCTCACCATGACCAGACAAGTCAACGCCGTCTCCTCGTCATGCTTCAACATCCTGCGCATGCTACAGAAGATCTTCAGGTGGATCCCCATCGAGACCAGGAAGACGGTCACCCAGGCCCTCGTTACCAGCCGACTGGACTACGGCAACGCCCTCTACGCCGGAACCACCGCCAAGCTCCAGAAGAGACTCCAGCGGATCCAGAACGCCTCAGCAAGACTCATCCTCGACATCCCACGACACAGCCACATCTCCGGACATCTGAGAGACCTGCATTGGCTCCCCGTCAACAAAAGAATCACCTTCCGCCTCCTCACCCACGCACACAAAGCCCTACACGATCAAGGCCCGAGCTACCTCAACAACCGCATCAACTTCTACGCTCCCAAACGACATCTCCGATCAGCCAGCCACGCCCTCGCCGCCGTCCCCCGCATCCGAAGAACGACAACAGGAGGAAGGTCCTTCTCCTACCTGGCCGCCAAGACCTGGAACTCCCTCCCTCCCGACCTGCGCCTGACCCAAGACCACCTCTCCTTCAGGAAGAAGCTCAAGACCTGGCTATTCGAGCAGTAGCAGCACTCCCCCCTCCCCCCCCCCTCCCCCCCCCCCCCCACCTGCCTTGAGACCCTCCAGGTAAGTAGTGCGCTCTATAAATGTCTATGATTGATTGATTGATTGACAATACAAGAACCATTTCTGCAGTTACACCAAAATAAAGTGGTTCTTAGAACAAACCCAAAATTCTTGCCTAAAGTAATTTCAGCATTCCACATCAAACAGCCAGTGGAACTACCAGTCTTCTTTCCAAAACCACAGACGGTAGCAGAAAGGGCCCTACATACATTAGATGTCAGAAGGGCGATATTGTACTACATAGAAAGAACACAAACTTTCAGAAAGACAAAACAACTATTTGTAGCGTTTTCTCCTACACATAAGGGCAATCCTATCTCTAAAGCAGGCATTGCCAGGTGGATTGTAAAATGTATACAAATATGCTACTTAAAAGCAAAGAGGACATTAACTGTTCCTCCTAGAGCTCACTCTACACGTAAACAAGGAGCATCTATGGCATTCTTAGGAAACATTCCCCTAGATGACATATGCAAAGCAGCTACCTGGGTTACACCGCATACCTTAACAAAACTGTGTAGATGTGCAGGCAACACAACAGGCCAGAGTGGGACAAGCTGTACTAAAGACTTTATTTCAGACTGTTGCAACAGACACTGGTGACCACCGCTAGGGAGATAACTGCTGTATAGTCTATTCATAATGGACCATCTGCAGCCCATATGCCTCGAACGGAATATGCTACTTACCAGTATGCATCTGTTCTTGGCATAGAGGGCTGCAGAGTGGTACATGCCCTCCCAGCCTCCCCGGAAACCTGTGTCTGTTCCAACACTATCTTATTTAGATACCTACATGGGCATTTCTATCTGTATTCTATCATACTACTCCATCTAACCCTACTATGGCAAAACAATCTAAGGATGGAGCCGATGCCAGGCGCACTAGCACCCAAAGGAGGAGTCACCAGTCTACAAAAGACTTCCCCAAGAGAAAAACAAGTGCAATCATCCGAGCCCAACACCAGATGGCGATATATTCATAATGTACCACTCTGCAGCCCTCTATGCCAAGAACAGATGCATACTGGTAAGTAGCATATTCCTTATTGTGGACATTAAAGCCTGTATTGCCTTCAGTTGAATCAATTAAAGCACTGTCATCCAGAGTAGATCCAGGAGGGTGGCTGTGCCATCCTGGGTTTTCAAGATATCCACCTCCTGGGGAAAAACCAATGGGAACCTAAATGAAAATCACTTGCGTAGTTTGAGATTATACTGAAAATCGGTAATATAGTAGGTCTTAGTAGATCTATGTTGGATCTTCCTGAATTGAAGAAACCATTCCTTGATCATTGTTTTCCAAAAGAAATCCAAGGATTGGAAACATGCCTTGTCGACTTGGAGTCATCTGCCAAATCTTACCAGTGTTTGCCTATTCCACGAACACTGGTTATTTTGTAAGCATTTACATGTTTGAGACAGTTGCACTAAAAGGGGCAGTTTTTTCGATGTAAGCAAGTTATTTGGTGCGTGTAGGAAGCTGGCTCTGTATATACTATACCACTGTGAGGTATAGTGTGCACAGAGTCCAGTAGAACCCAAAAGGTAGGCAGAGGTGAAAGTAGATAGCACCTTACTCTTGATTTGTGGTAGTGTGGGCGAGCAGTAAGGCTGTATAAGAGGGTACTGTTAATGCTTAGGGGCGTTTGCATACATATAATGTACGGGGTCAGGCAACAATTACAGTACATGAACGTAGGTTGACCAAGCTAGAAGCATTGCTGCTCTGTTCCCCGCAGAGGAGGGGAGGGTTGGAGGGGGGTGGGGGGGGGGAAGTGTTGTGAGGCCTGAATTGAATTACTGGAGGCATGGAAGCGACTAGAAAAATATGACTATATGGTATATAGGCAACAACTCCAAAGAGAGGGATATAAATCTGGAGCTCTGCTAGCCAGGTAAGTAAAGGGGAAACACCCACGGGGCCAATACCGCAATTACAGGATACGGATGGAAAGTTAGTCCAGACGCAGGCTTTGTGGATGTTTTCGCCAGTCATTTAGCCAAAGTGTACAGTGGTGGGGTGGAGCCTGGAGGGTCGACCATAACGGAGTTTCTGGCTGTAGTGGAATTACTGTAACTCAACACAAGCCCTATCCCAACAGGAATACACCTAAATCTGCTACTCCAACACTGGAGGGGTCTCATGAATTTATATAACACACTCATAGACTTTCTAGTCAAGGTGTTGTGGTGTATTTTAATTAAAAAATACCAAATAACATACCATCATAGACCCACCCTTGCACGAGACAAAGAAGTGTGGAGCAAAGAGAAAGCACCTCCAGTTGCAGCACCAAGGGGGACGCTGGCTGGTACTCGCAGCAGGTCCAGGATTATTTGTTTATATTCTCACGGGGTCCAAGGGGCATGCATTATATTAGCATGTATAGACATTACACTCACATTTAGGTTTTCTATCTTGTTTTGATTTCTTATAGTTAAAATAGCACACACGTTTCTTTTCTTAAGAGAGAAAGTAACCAATGATAAGTGGACCTGCTGGCGAGTACCAGCCAGTGGTCCCCTTGGTGTTGCAACCGTAAGGTGCTTTTTCTTTGCTCCACACTTTTTCGTCTTGTGCATTAGTGGGTCTATGATGGTATGTTATTTGGTATTTTGAAATTAAAATAAGCCACAACACTTTGACTAAAAAGTCTATGAGGGAGTTATATAAATTCATGAGACCCCTCCAGTGTTGGAGTTGCCGATTTAGGTGTATTCCTGTTGGGATCGGCCTTGTGTTGATTTACAGTGCGTAGAGTGGGGGGCAGCCTGTCCTTATATCCCCATGTAGCTCCTATTGTGTTGATGCAGTGGAATTACCCCAATTGGATAAGGAGGTGGAGGAATCACAATCACAAAAGAGGAGGTGCTGGGAGCTATTAAACGATTAACGCTAGGGAAGGCGCCTGGGAACGATGGCTTACTGGTGGAATTTTACCAGCTCCGCAGCTGGTGGATCGGTTACTGAAGGTATTCAATGAAGCCCTACAGCGGCTAGAGTTAACAGATTCTTTGCAGGAGGCTCTGGTAATAATGATCCCCAAACAAGATAGGGATCCACAGATACCAAACTCATATAGGCCGATTTCGCTCCTCAATATTGATATAAAGATACTGAGTGTCATACTGGCAAATAGACCACTTCCTCACATGCCTTATCTGATCTATCTAGACCGGGCAGGATTTATCCCACGCCGCAGCACCATGTTCAATCTCCGACGGTTAGCGCATGTCTGGCATGACCCGAGTTTAATGACGGAAGACCACGCTGTAGCCCTGCTGGATATCGAACAAGTGTTAAATTCGATGTACTGGCAGTATGTATGGGCCACCTTACAAACAAGCATTTGCAATGCAATAGCTCTATCATTTAGGCAAGTTTGAGCTATTTGCATTGTAAATGAAAATGCTTTTTATTTATGTTTTGGTTTTTGAAACCTAAAGAAAACACATTGTCATCTACAATGCCAATAGCTTAAACCTGCGTAAATGAGAAACCTATTGCATTGCAAATGCTAGTTTACACCGGCTATGCAGTTAGCAAAAGGTAGTTGCCTCGAACTGAATTATAGCTCAGGCCTCTCCCTCGACCTCGCAAGGACATAAACACATGGACACAGGATGGGTTTGTGTTTGGGACAGACAAGGCAAACACCTGGAAAACAGTCACTTGAATTTAGCAACTGCTCAGATAATATTCCCTCTTTTAGTGCTAGTTGTGTACAACGTGCACGAGGCACTACAGTAATGTCAGTGGTAAGCAAAAGCGAGCAAGAATCCATTTTAACGTAGAGCCGGCGTCGCCTCAGTAGAGAGGGGAACAGCAATGAATGGGAATGCAGGCAATGAGACGATGCTGGAAGTAGAGTAATGTCCAAACACTCAGGGTTGGGGCGGTGGAGGCGCCACAGAGCTCAGTGTGGAAATGACTATGACACCAGCGCCATGGAAGAGTTCACTTACGGAAAAGTGCAGCGGGAAAGTCAGCAAAGAAGTAGGAGCGTGTGATGCACCAATGGCACACCGAGTCTTAATTTGGTGCAAATGAGTGAGAGTAAAAAACGTCTCATTACCTACGACGAACAATCCTACTAATAGTGATATACTGGAAGTCTGTTGTCTAGTTTGCGATGACCTGGAAGGGCCCGTCAGCAGACTCTTCATTTACTGCATCAGCCGTATTGGATGATATCACTTCAACGACAAGGTGTAAAGTTTAAAATATGTTTATAAAATGGAATTCTCGGTTATATTTAAAACAATTTAGCTTGCACTTATTGTGGACATCTCCACATAGGGTTTTCCTATTTGACGAGGTGAAACTTCAGACAACAGAAACAAGCATCAATAGCTGCCGCCCCACACAGCACTCACAGGGTTGGCTGGCAGCAATTGTTAAAGTGAAAGTGCAGTGCAAAAATAAACAAGCTATCGCCATTGCGCAAATGCACCTGCTTTTTTATATTTGCATCGCGCCCGCCTTTGCCGAAGCTGAATGAACAAAAAAAGTGATCACCGACTAATGAAGGAGACAGTGTAACGCCGCAGGTAAAAGATCCAGTCCTGATGGGTGGTCACAAAAGGAGACCGGGCGGTAACAAGGAAGGACTCATTATCAATCGGAAGCCTGCTTTTACCAAGGATAATGACACCAGCCAATGAAAAGTATGGGTGGGCTTCGACTCCAGTTCTAAAATATAGCCTACTACAGCATGCCTCGCCTACTTCAGTCCATCTCTGCATATTTTGTGTATTTACCTTCCTTTGATTTTCTTCTGATTTTTGAGTTGAAATCATTGTATTTATGTTTGAGCAGTTTGGACTTAATGTTTAGATATGTTTAAGGATGATACTACCAATACCTTGAATACCTAAATAATATCTATGTATGTACCCTGCCTGATTTGAATAATAATACTCTGACACAAAATCCTGGCCTTTCCGTTTTTTTACTTAAAAAGTTTTTTTACTTAAAAATGTTCTACTTAATGTATATATGGTGTTAGTGTGGTAACACTGTGATGTTCTGATTTTACTGTACTCTTTTTAAGAAATTAATAAATCCAAAAACAGCCATTGATTTATTCCAGATCCGGGTACTATGATATAATACAGGTCCCTATGGTGCTGTAAATTAGTTAATCAACAAAACCCCTTGCTGGCCAACTCTCTTTGTATTAACTTTGCCCGAGCCCGCAAGGGTATATTGGGTTCTTCACCTGTTTATTCACAACATCGCAGAGCGAGCAGCGCATGCGCTGCAACGCTAGGCTTGACCTAAGCTTCCCATTGGATGCTCTTTAGCGCTTATGGGAGGACTTCACCTGCGCGGCGCTAATGGAACTAGTGCAGACATGCTGGTCATTTTTTAGCATAATTTAATCTGCACTGTAGGTGATTGGATTGGCTGCAACCAAGAAGTCACAAGTTTCACTTTAAACCCAGTCAGGTTGTTCTTAGGTTAAGATGATACTAAAATTGGTGTACGTCCTGCACGGCATGAATTTGTCACATGAGTGTTCACTGCGACATTCACCTCCAAAGTCAATACTGAACACAGTCAAGCCGGTGCCTCTGCACCTGTTAATCTCGGCGTTTTGGCTCGCCACCTGTATTGCAATAGACACTATATTTTAGTGCCTCCTTTTTCGAGGGACTGAGTTACTCGAACATACTTTATGCATAAACAAACACTTGAGTTTGGTCCCAGTAATCTTACATAGGTGGTAACCAACCCTAGTATGTTAAGCGATTGCTGCTGAGGTGTGCGCGCAAACTTCAGTTCTCTGCTAGCACTCTTGATTGGGCTAACTCACCTTTCATCCTTTCAAGACAGATACATTCAGCAAGGTGATGGGGACAACTGGTATTTAGAGTGTTATGCACATGGTAAACTAGGCTATATAAAATGTTATCAATTGCCAATTAGATAATTTAGTTTGCTTGGCTCTGGCTGCAGGTCACAGGTTCCCCTGGGGTAGAAAAACAAGCGCAAAGAAGCTGTTAAATTTATGGTGCACGCTTTACAGGGGGTTGCTAGAATATAAAGAGCTACTTAAATGCAACAGCAATATATTAATACAATTTAACAATTTTAGCGCCCTTCCCCCACAAAAATGCCCACGCTGTCACCGGTCCTGATTTTTTTAGGATGTGAGAGTGCACACAATTAGGAGGATCCCTATTTTCCCAAAAGAGCTCGCCATTTCATATTCGGCTGTTTCCTTTGCTTACACATCACCAAACACACCCAATGCATTTTTGCACCTGCCTTTAAGCCTCCCACATTTTCTCCCCCGAGCGCCATAGTGTCCTGCCAACCCCTCCTCGCCTACCCATGGCCCGCACCTCCCAGTCCACCCCCGGCACACACCTCCCAGTCCACACCCTTTACCGCCCCCCTGGGACAGATTAACTACAAAAACGCCACGGTAAGTCACAGGGGATTGGTGACTCCCAGAGGATGCTCTAAGCGCCTGCTGGTGCCATCTGCCGGGTCTGTGCAGATGTGAAAGCACATATTTCTGCCTGTCCATCACACATATATAGCAGCCTGTCCATTCCCTAGGATGAAAACAGCAATTAGAGAACCCCTCCTCTCGTAGCAGTGTTAGGGGTCCACGTCTCATTACCGTAGCAACCGGAAGCTTGCCTCTCTCTGGCGACAGTCCTTCTTGGAGACCGGGGATGCCTATACCATGACAGCCGGGCAGGGTCTGGGGGCATGAGAGGGAAGCGAGCTGGGTCATAGAGCTGCCAGGCCGGAGGGTTGGTGAGGCAGCAAGAGCACAGGCATGGTGCAGCCTCCTCTGGGTTTGAGGGAATACAATGCTTTTGTGCAACTGCTGCTCTGGGGCTGTGCACAGGCACACATCACTGCTGTGGCAGGGGAGGGGGAAGTGCACGAGCTGGGTGGGGGGCCGGGCACGAGCTAAGGGGTAATAACTTAAGTAGATGCCAGGTGTGAGAAGGTGGCCTGATATGCAGTGCTCACTATTCTAGTGAACACTATGTATCAGTCCAGCAACCCTTATTGATGATTGGTTGTAAGTCAACCTTATAGACCAGCTATCCTAGTAGCGTGGATACGAGCAGTCTAAGGCTAAAGACTCGAGAGGGCGTGTTAAGCCAGCTGTTTACCACACATATACCCCTTGAATACCAAGTGAAAGGACACCACACAAGTGTTATGAAAATAAACAGTTATTTATTTAAAGATCACAACAGCCCTGTACTCTTTATGAGGACAGGGTACTAAGCACAAACCAAAACTCTTACAAAAATACTTAAGTTAGCACAGTATATACAAATGCCCGAGGGGCACGGAAAACCATATACTCTGAAAGTGGAATGCGAAATTACTAGCAGGTAAGTACAGTACTAATAGCTTTTGGAATCGCTAGGACTTGACTAGGGAATCGTTGGATTACTTCTAGGAGGCCTAGGGGACTCGGGTGCAGTGTGTGCACTCTCACGCAAGATGCGGGACAAAAGTCCATGGTAGCTAGGAATTAGAAAGTTAGTGTTCTCGGGCGAACCCGACCTGGTAGGGAGAAAACGAAAGTAGATTCTGACCCTTGGATAGTGAGGCTATGCTGGGGCACCGAAATGCCGAAGTTACCTAGCCCAGGGGCTGCAGCTGCATAGGTCTGAAAAGACGTCGGGAATCCTCGTAGACGGACCAGGAGCCGGAAGAAAAGATGCTGGCCGGTGACCAGTGAAGAAAGTTCAGTTGGATCCAAGCCTGGATCTCGAAGATAGATGACACCTGAAAGCAGAGGGGACCAAGTTCGAGACTACTAGCCAGTAGTCAGTGGGCACCAGGAGGGCACCGGATGGTAGCCACCTCGACTAGGTGAGTGGGTGACGCTTGACTCGAAGATCTCACGGACCAGGAGGCGTTGTCGGCGACCAGGATGGAGGATCGAGCTGTCCCACGAAGATAGAAGCTGTCGGCGTCGCTGGACCCAGGATTGGGCAACAAAGCCTTGGCAAATTCAAGCCCACGCGGTGGACCTAAAATGGCGTCTGGAGTGGACCAGGAGGGTCCGGGGTGCCTCTCTTGAACAAGGAAGCAAGGGCCAGCCTGGAGCAACCAGACCAGCAGTCGTGAAGTCGTTGGGCGTCGTTCAGAAGGCCACAAGCCAGCCGGCTAGTAGCCAAACAACGCGGTGCACAGCAAACAGCAGAAGGGCCCCACGCCGATCGTGGAGATGCAGGGGGGCTGATCTTGGGTGCTGGAGCTGCGCAGGGTCGGGGCTTCTCGGACCCCAAAGCACTCACCAGTGGAGGACACGGTGGGCTTGCAGTAAAGATGTCGTGCAGTCTTGGCGATCGTCGGTCCCTTGAGGTCTCGTCGCACTCACGGTTCTCAGCTTGGCTGTAGAGGTGAGTAGAGGTCAGAGGTGCCAGGGAAGCCGGGTCTCGTCGAGCTGGGTCGTCGGATTCGTGATGAAGGACTTGCAGCAGACCGCAGTGTTCTTTAGGATGGTGCCCGCTTGATGCAGGGTGACTACTCCTTAGCCACAAGGGAGAATCTTGAAGAAGAAATCGTGAAGTCCTTTCGAAGAAAGTGGTATCTTGATTCCAAAGATGATCTAATTTTAACAGGGGGCCCGCTCCCATCTTTATACTAAAAAAAGGGGGCTGACCCGGTGACTAGGTCCTGCCTATGGGTGGGACTAGGTGGGGGGTGGTTACACCCCTCAGCCATGCTGGACTTCCCCAGGCCAGGGGCTGGTGTGCCCCTGGAACTGGTTCAGACCGGCCTATGCGTAGTGAGCACCGGGGTGCCACTCAGCAGTCACCTTCCTGTAAAGCCCTGCCTACCCAGGATACACAAAACCATGTCTGGGACGGTGCTAGCACCGCCCCTGACAGGAAACCCTTTGTCCAGGCTCCCCTCGCTGGAAGGACTCCCAGCTGCAGGGGGTCAGACTCGTGTCTGTGGTGGCAGCATCCATTTTGTGGAGCTGAGGCTTCAGTTAACTTTAACCGGGGTTCACAGTTACATACATGTCGTGTCCCTCTAGAAGGGTGGAATGCTAACCCCGTCGCCAGAATTGGCGAGGGGTTAGTATTCCAATTCGTATGACACCTTACTCGACATGTTTTGATAAAGCAATACCAAAGATAGCATTTAACCGCGAGGATTATAATGCACTTAAGAGTATATGGTATGCGATATCATGGAACAGCTATTAGGACTTGATTCCGCAAGCTGCAGACAGGCTCAGCTCATGCCAGAGCACCATCTCACATGATTCCAAGCACTCTGCCTTCAGGATTGTCAAGGCCTGCCATAGGAGTGACTGATAGGAATCTGTGTGTCCATTTTAGGGTTAGGTATAGGTATACTACACCTACAGCAAAGGGTGATTACACGACTTTGCCCCAGCTGTCATGCAGCCAGTTGTGTCAAATTTAGGAGGCCAGCCAGGGGTGGCATAATACATGCTGCAGCCCCTGGCAGCCCTGGGTACACCTATGCCCTGAGTTACAGGGTCTGATAAGGTGGCCCAGTACCAATTGGAAATGTACCTAGGGTACATGGAATCCATTTTAAAGAGAGAGCAGTAGGCCTGGGGTCCTGATTGGCAGGGTCCCAGGTCGACTATGTCCCAAAACCAGCTAAAACACAGGGCAAAAAGTTGGGGGCAACCATAGTCAGGATGTACCTTCCTACACAACCCCCCCCCAAACGAAAGGAGATAAGGCTATCCTTGTCCAGGTAAGCCTCTATTACCTAAGTGGCCATATAAGGAAGGACCAGCTCTGGCTTGGTTTCCCCCTGTGTCATGGTCCACTAGGCAACCCCTCACCCTAAGGGTATCTGAGGGTCTCCACCATAGGGAATCTCTGTCTCTGGTGTGTCTTGGGAAAGAAGAAGGCTGATGCTGGGATGGAGTGCTGAAGTGAGGCTCCTCTACCTTTGGGCTCAACTTCCTCCAATCACCATTCATCATGTGTGCCTTTCTTTCTTTAGCTGAGATGCACTGAGCTCTCAGGGTCAGCCTCTGGCTACCTAAAGCTGGAGGCTGAGTCCCTCTGTTTGGCTCACTGGAGGGACAGGTCAGGTCTGGGGTTTTTAGGCCCCATGTTTGGCTGTGCCCAACAGTGTCCAGCTGTGGGAGTTCCCTAACTACTTTTAAGGGGGATCCCTCAGGAGTCTGTTCTATTTTCACTTGGCTAGGTTTACCAGCTTCAGTGATCCTAATCTGCTGATTAGGGGGTTCTTTTGGACAGGGGGCCCTTTGGGGTCCACCACTGGCCTCCCTGACCTCTTCAGCCCTGGGCTGACTAAGGCAGGGTAGAGAGGTGCAGTTTACCTGCTCCAGACTGGGTCCCACCTGGGAAGGGTCCACTACCATCAGGGGCTCTGCCAGGCTAGGCCTGACTACCTCTGGGGCAGTTCCTTCAACAGGGGTAGAGTCAGTTCCCTGAGGAGGCTGGCTCTCACCTAGTGTCTGGGAGGGGGAAGACTCTTCTTCCTCCTCAATGCTCTCTGTTTGAGTGGAGTGATCCATTGTTTCAGGCTTCACAACCTCACTATCTGTCTGAGTAGAGGCTGAGACCATTTCAACCTTGCCAACCTTTTCAGGAGGGCACTCAGTCTGTTTTTGGGCTGTGACTGTCACAGCCCTCCTATCCTGCTCTGGAAAGTCTGTCTGAGCCTGGGCAGTGGCTACCACTGCCCTTCCAACCTTTTCAGGGAGGAATGGTGCTTGGACTGGGGCTGTAGCTATTACTGCCCCACTAACCTGTCTGGATAGGCCTATCATTCTGGAATGAGTTTCTTGTTCCACCTCAGCCCATGCTGAGAGTTCCAGGTCATTCCCCAGTAAGCAATCTACAGGTAGGTTATCTGTCACTGCCACTCTCATGGGCCCTGTGACATTACCCCAGATGAGCTTGACTACTG
Source organism: Lissotriton vulgaris (assembly GCF_964263255.1). Lineage (NCBI taxonomy): Eukaryota > Metazoa > Chordata > Amphibia > Caudata > Salamandridae > Lissotriton > Lissotriton vulgaris. Next base: position 105,814,131 of record NC_141686.1, read on the forward strand.
CCATGGGATGCCTTCTCTTCATTCCATGAATGTCTGTCACCTGATAAGTAAAACCAGGGGTCAGTTGAGCAGAGGGGACCAGATGGTCACTCACCATGGTGAGGCTGGCCCCTGTGTCTCTGAATGCCTCAACTTTCTGACCATTCACTAAAACTTCTTGTCTATACTTGCCCAAAATGTGGGGTCCAGTAGTGAAGTTGGCAAACCCCATGCCAGTCTCACAGACAAGAGTGTGGTCAGGGAACCTGGCTAAGCCATAGTCCTCCTGATTGCCCAAAGTAATGCCCACCACATTCTTGGGGGCACTCCCACCACCTGGGGGATTACCACTAGTGGTAACAGGAGGCTTAGGAGTATTACCTGGGGGCACATTTCCCTTATTACCATTTTTAGGGCAACTGGCATCACTTTTGTAATGACCCACCTGTTTACAGGTATGGCAATAAGGTTTCTTCTGTTCTGAAGGAGTGTTCTGGGACCCACCACCCTTGTTGGAATTTTGGGGCCCTTGGGAAGTCTTCTCTGTGGATTTATCCCCACCCTTCTCTTGAGGCTTGGTTGATTCCTTTTTCTGGTCACCACCCTGGTTTTTAGGCCTAACCCTGGTTCTGACCCATTTGTCTGCCCTCTTACCCAATTCCTGTGGAGAGGTCAACTCAGAGTCTACCAGGTGCTGATGTAATAGCTGGTTCTGACAATTATTTAAGATTTGCTCCCTCATAATTAGATTATACAATCCTTTAAAATCAGTAACCTTACTACCCAGTAGCCAGCCTTCAAAAGCCTTAGTGGCACAATCAACAAAGTCAGTCCAATCTTGAGACTGAGTTTTCTGGGTGTCTCTGAACAGCATCCTGTATTGTTCAGTGGTTAAACCAAACCCATCAACCAGTACATTCTTCAAGACTTGGTAATTGTTAGCATCCTCCACCCTTGTGGTGAGGAGCTTATCTCTACCTTTACCATCAAAGGAGAGCCACAAGATAGCTGCCCACTGACTTTGGGGAACACCCTGCACAGTGCAGGCTCTCTCCAAAGCAGTAATCCATTTGTGGATGTCATCCCCTTCCCTAAAGGGGGGCACTATCTTATTCAGGTGCTTTTTATCAAAACTCCTTTCCCTATTGCTACGTTTATTGCTGCCACCAGTGGGAACTAGCCCACATAATTCTTGCTCTCTAGCAAGGGCAAGTCTCTCTTTGGCCAGGGCAAGTTCTTCCCTTTCAATCCTCAGTTTGACTGCCCTTTCTTCAGCTTCATACACTCTCCTCTTAGGGGAAGACATTCCTCTGTGAGAAGAGTTGAGAGAGCCATTGGTTCGAAAGGATCTGCTAGAGCCTCTTGATAGAGACCTAACTCGTCCATTCCCAATGTTAAGCTGACCTGAGAGTGGGCCCAGGAGTCCCCCAGTACCAAGCTCATGTCTGTTTAAGTTGGACCTGGTTAGTCTATTGACTTCTACCTGTCCCTTATCTGCCTCATCCCCTGATAACTCATCCTCATCCTCAGCAACATCTGTCTCAAGGAGGGGATGGATATCAAAGGGACCCTGTAAGGAGGGCAAACTTCCATCTGGATTAGAAGGGTCTGGGTTACCAGCCCTACTGGCATCATAAGCCTCTAGGAGACCAATCAGAAAGGAAGTGGTGGGGTTAGACCCCTGTTTTAGTTTCCTGAGAGTACACACTTGTCTCATCTCATGGAAGCTAAGAGCAGTATATTTTGAAGGGATGACCTGTGGAGGGTCAACTGACACAAGGGGAGACTCAGTGTTTCCTCCTGTGACCGACATACTGCTTCTAGTGTGGTGTAAGTGATGCACCTACCTACACTATGTGTTACCTACTGGTCCCTTGCTAGAGTTGTAGCCAAGGTGTGCTAAGCCTTGAGGAGCTACAACAGCTGGTTCAGTAGAACTCAGAGTATTCTAAGCTTTAGTTATATGTACCTAACAGTACTTATGTGATCTTTCAGCAAGATATTCTTAGGATACGTGTGGTAAAACAACAGCAAGCTCAAATCCCAACCGCTGCTCACCAATGTGAGAAGGTGGCCTGATATGCAGTGCTCACTATTCTAGTGAACACTATGTATCAGTCCAGCAACCCTTATTGATGATTGGTTGTAAGTCAACCTTATAGACCAGCTATCCTAGTAGCGTGGATACGAGCAGTCTAAGGCTAAAGACTCGAGAGGGCGTGTTAAGCCAGCTGTTTACCACACATATACCCCTTGAATACCAAGTGAAAGGACACCACACAAGTGTTATGAAAATAAACAGTTATTTATTTAAAGATCACAACAGCCCTGTACTCTTTATGAGGACAGGGTACTAAGCACAAACCAAAACTCTTACAAAAATACTTAAGTTAGCACAGTATATACAAATGCCCGAGGGGCACGGAAAACCATATACTCTGAAAGTGGAATGCGAAATTACTAGCAGGTAAGTACAGTACTAATAGCTTTTGGAATCGCTAGGACTTGACTAGGGAATCGTTAGATTACTTCTAGGAGGCCTAGGGGACTCGGGTGCAGTGTGTGCACTCTCACGCAAGATGCGGGACAAAAGTCTATGGTAGCTAGGAATTAGAAAGTTAGTGTTCTCGGGCGAACCCGACCTGGTAGGGAGAAAACGAAAGTAGATTCTGACCCTTGGATAGTGAGGCTATGCTGGGGCACCGAAATGCCGAAGTTACCTAGCCCAGGGGCTGCAGCTGCATAGGTCTGAAAAGACGTCGGGAATCCTCGTAGACGGACCAGGAGCCGGAAGAAAAGATGCTGGCCGGTGACCAGTGAAGAAAGTTCAGTTGGATCCAAGCCTGGATCTCGAAGATAGATGACACCTGAAAGCAGAGGGGACCAAGTTCGAGACTACTAGCCAGTAGTCAGTGGGCACCAGGAGGGCACCGGATGGTAGCCACCTCGACTAGGTGAGTGGGTGACGCTTGACTCGAAGATCTCACGGACCAGGAGGCGTTGTCGGCGACCAGGATGGAGGATCGAGCTGTCCCACGAAGATAGAAGCTGTCGGCGTCGCTGGACCCAGGATTGGGCAACAAAGCCTTGGCAAATTCAAGCCCACGCGGTGGACCTAAAATGGCGTCTGGAGTGGACCAGGAGGGTCCGGGGTGCCTCTCTTGAACAAGGAAGCAAGGGCCAGCCTGGAGCAACCAGACCAGCAGTCGTGAAGTCGTTGGGCGTCGTTCAGAAGGCCACAAGCCAGCCGGCTAGTAGCCAAACAACGCGGTGCACAGCAAACAGCAGAAGGGCCCCACGCCGATCGTGGAGATGCAGGGGGGCTGATCTTGGGTGCTGGAGCTGCGCAGGGTCGGGGCTTCTCGGACCCCAAAGCACTCACCAGTGGAGGACACGGTGGGCTTGCAGTAAAGATGTCGTGCAGTCTTGGCGATCGTCGGTCCCTTGAGGTCTCGTCGCACTCACGGTTCTCAGCTTGGCTGTAGAGGTGAGTAGAGGTCAGAGGTGCCAGGGAAGCCGGGTCTCGTCGAGCTGGGTCGTCGGATTCGTGATGAAGGACTTGCAGCAGACCGCAGTGTTCTTTAGGATGGTGCCCGCTTGATGCAGGGTGACTACTCCTTAGCCACAAGGGAGAATCTTGAAGAAGAAATCGTGAAGTCCTTTCGAAGAAAGTGGTATCTTGATTCCAAAGATGATCTAATTTTAACAGGGGGCCCGCTCCCATCTTTATACTAAAAAAAGGGGGCTGACCCGGTGACTAGGTCCTGCCTATGGGTGGGACTAGGTGGGGGGTGGTTACACCCCTCAGCCATGCTGGACTTCCCCAGGCCAGGGGCTGGTGTGCCCCTGGAACTGGTTCAGACCGGCCTATGCGTAGTGAGCACCGGGGTGCCACTCAGCAGTCACCTTCCTGTAAAGCCCTGCCTACCCAGGATACACAAAACCATGTCTGGGACGGTGCTAGCACCGCCCCTGACAGGAAACCCTTTGTCCAGGCTCCCCTCGCTGGAAGGACTCCCAGCTGCAGGGGGTCAGACTCGTGTCTGTGGTGGCAGCATCCATTTTGTGGAGCTGAGGCTTCAGTTAACTTTAACCGGGGTTCACAGTTACATACATGTCGTGTCCCTCTAGAAGGGTGGAATGCTAACCCCGTCGCCAGAATTGGCGAGGGGTTAGTATTCCAATTCGTATGACACCTTACTCGACATGTTTTGATAAAGCAATACCAAAGATAGCATTTAACCGCGAGGATTATAATGCACTTAAGAGTATATGGTATGCGATATCATGGAACAGCTATTAGGACTTGATTCCGCAAGCTGCAGACAGGCTCAGCTCATGCCAGAGCACCATCTCACATGATTCCAAGCACTCTGCCTTCAGGATTGTCAAGGCCTGCCATAGGAGTGACTGATAGGAATCTGTGTGTCCATTTTAGGGTTAGGTATAGGTATACTACACCTACAGCAAAGGGTGATTACACGACTTTGCCCCAGCTGTCATGCAGCCAGTTGTGTCAAATTTAGGAGGCCAGCCAGGGGTGGCATAATACATGCTGCAGCCCCTGGCAGCCCTGGGTACACCTATGCCCTGAGTTACAGGGTCTGATAAGGTGGCCCAGTACCAATTGGAAATGTACCTAGGGTACATGGAATCCATTTTAAAGAGAGAGCAGTAGGCCTGGGGTCCTGATTGGCAGGGTCCCAGGTCGACTATGTCCCAAAACCAGCTAAAACACAGGGCAAAAAGTTGGGGGCAACCATAGTCAGGATGTACCTTCCTACACCAGGATGCAAGCGATGGCACACAGGTCCGGAGGTCGACAATATTCCTTCGGATTGCTGAGGTGAAAGTTCGGACAACAGAAACAAGCATCAATAGCTGATGCCCCACACAGCACTTGCGGGATTGGCCGGTAGCTGTTAAAGTGAAAACTGATGCAAAAATAAACAAGCTATTGTTATTGCGCAAAGGCAGCTGCTTGTTTATATTTGCATTGCGTCCGCCAAAGCCGAAGGAACAAAAGAGTGCTTACCGACTAATGAAGGAGACAGTGCAACGCTGGAGGTAAAAGATCCAGTCCAGAAGAGCGGTCATGAACGGAGACCGGGTGGTAACCAGGAGGGACTAAGAAGACTCATTATCAATCGGAAGCTAGTAATTTACCAAGGACAATGACACCATCCAATGAAAATTATGGGTGGGGCTTCCACTCCACTTGTAAAACATACCCTACTATACTATGCCTCGCAGAGCGTGCAACGCATGCGCTGCAACGCTCTGCTCGACCTAAAAATGGGGGTGAGTGCAAGATTTCTTCAATGGATTACATTGCTGTATACGTCCCCCCGAGCCAGAATTAGACTGGGGTGGAAGCTCTAGGGCGTTTCGATTGAAGAGGGACGTTAGGCAGGGCTGCCCCCTGCCTCCTCTCCTATTCGCAATGGAGCCTTTGGCTGTAACACTCAGGACCCGGCTAAAAGACTGGGGAATTACAGTGGGGGACCCAGAACATGTGTTCTCCATGTATGCCGATAAAACACTGGTATCTGAAAGAAACACGTTAGTATTAGATTCCTTACCTTAGAATATCCCCAGGCGTCAGTCTGGATCCGGAAACTTTTGCGTAGCAGTACCCCTGCTCGTCGGTAGTCGTCGTCTGCAGGCGTCCCCTGCGGCTCCGCGTCCGTCGTCAGCGTCGTGCGCCGTGATGACGTCGCTGGAGTATATAGACGCCGCCTCCGCGCGCTGACGTCAGTTCTTCTTTTTTCCGCGCCAGTAAGCGCAGATCCGAAGAGCAGTACTCGGTCTTTTGACCAACTTTTGTTAACTTCTTATATCTTTTTGGTGCCTGGTAGGATGCCCGGTTTCAAGAATTGTGACGGTTGTGACCGCACGATGTCGGTCACGGGCCATCACCGACTCTGCCTCCGGTGCCTGGGCCCCGACCACGACGTGGACGCCTGCGTCGATTGCCGGGCTCTGACTAATAAGGCTAGACGGAAGCGGTCCCGCAAGCTACTCGAGCTCCGGGTGTCGGCCCCGCGTCGAGAGCGGTCCCGGTCCGGCCGGAGGTCAAGGGAGCGTTCGAGGGAGCAGTCGCGGAGCTGTGCCGAGCGCTCTGGAAGTAGTCACCATTCGTCTGGCTCCTCAGGTAAGAAACACAAGAAGTCGGGGGCGTCGTCATCGTACCCCCGACTCCCCACCGACGCTCGCGCAACGCGGCCGGGGGTTCGGGTGACCCCGCGGCTCCGCGAGAGTCGCCGGCGAGGCCTGCTCCATACCCTCCGGTCCCTGGGCTAGGTGCGACACCTGAGGAGAGTGAGGCGTTCCTCATGGCCATGAGGGCGCTCACTTCTCCGACGGGGCCTACGGCGCCTTCGGGCCCAGTGCTACCGTCCGGGGGCCCTAGCGGTTCGGGTGTCCCTGCCTCGACGCCATCGGGTGCTCCGGCCCCGGTGCCGCCGACGGCTCCGACCCCGGCGCCGCAGGGGCCTTTGGGGTCGACGCCGGCTGGTCTACCGGCCTCTCCGGTGCCGATTCCATCGGGGTTACCCCCGACGCCGTCCCCGCTCGGCGCCGGTTCTCCTGTGCCGGCTCCGGCCGGGGCTCCAGCGCCGGCGTCCCCATACCCTCCCCGAATCCGGACGCGGAGTCGGACCGGCGTCGCTCGACGCCGGGCTCGACGCCGATGGGGCCTGTGAACCCCGAGGAGCCGGTCTACATTGTTGACTCCGAATATGGGGATGATGTAGAGTATGGAGAGGGTTGGGAGGGGTCTGAGGACCCCCTGTCCCGTGAGTGTCAGTACGACGTGGACTGGTCAGGTGACTTGGGCGATGCCAGTGGTCTGGACGACTCTCCTAACCCTGGCTTTGTCACGCCTCCTACCGTGGCATCTGAGGAGGGGGCTGCTTATTCAGTGGTGTTGATGAGGGCTGCCAAGGCCTTCCACCTTGAGCTCCCCGTCGCGGCCGTGAGGCCTAACATCCTCACTGAGGTCTTCAAACCGCAGTCATGCCCACATGAGCCACTGCTGCCGTTTAACGAAGCCTTGTCGGACGTTCTTTTGGGCACGTGGTCCAGGCCCTCTTCAGGTTCGCCTGTTGATAGGAACGTGGCCGTCCGTGTCCGGACGACCCCAAGTTCCTGTCCACCCATCCCACCCCTGAGTCTGGTGATCCAGGCCTCGACTTTCCAGACCGCATTCCCGTCGGCCCCGCCCGACCGGGAATCTAAGAGGTACGACCAGTATGGCAAGAAGGTCTTCTCGTCCCTGAGTTTGGGACTGCGGTCTTGCAACACCGCTTGCCTCTTGGGCCGCTACACCCACTCTGTGTGGGATACGGTCGCGGAACTGCTGCCAGAATGCCCCATGGAGGTGCGGGTGCAGCTCGGCAAGGCTGTGGCTGAGGGCCGAGACGCAGCAAAATATTCCATACAATGTGGTCTTGATACGACCGACTCGCTGGGCAGAGCGATGTCCACGACGGTGGCGATTCGTCGCCACGCCTGGCTGAGATCCGCCAACTTTTCGGCAGATGTCCAGAATGCCTTGATGGACATGCCGTTTGATGGCTGTCGCCTGTTTGGTGACAAAGCGGACCACGCGCTGGAGCGCTTCAAGGACTCCAGGGTCACGGCCAAGTCCTTGGGTCTCTCGACCCAGCGCCAGCAAACGGGTTCGTTTCGCTCTTTTCGTGGCCAAGGAAGGGGCGTCCCCACACGTGCTGCCAGCCACGCGCCGCAACAATCTTATCAACGCGGTGGCGGCCGTGGAAACCGCCGTGGAGGCGGTCGGGGTCAACGGCGAGGTCAGGCCACACCTCCCCCCGCAGCATCAGCCTCCAAATCCTCCTAGTCCGTGCTTTCAGGCCTATGCGACGCCAGTGGGTGGCAGGGTTCCCCATCACCACGCCCGCTGGCGCGCAATCACATCGGACAGGTGGTTGCTGCAACTCGTCCGAAGGGGCTACTCCCTCCCCTTCGAGACCAATCCTCCAGCCATGCCACCGCAGAACCGCCGGGGGACCACTTGACACTTCTGCAGGAGGAAGTTACAGCCCTCTTGGCCAAGGGGGCCATCGAGCGCGTTCCTGGGCCAGAAGTAGGGCGTGGTTGCTATTCCCACTACTTTCTGGTGCCCAAGAAGGACAAAGGGGGCCTACGTCCTATCTTGGATCTACGGAACGTCAACGGCTTCCTCCGGAAGGAGAAGTTCAAGATGTTGAGATTAGCTCAGGTCTTGGCTGCTCTAGACCCACAAGACTGGATGGTAGCGTTGGACTTGCAGGATGCGTATTTTCACATCCCCGTCCTGCCGGCCCTCCGGCGTTACCTGCGGTTCACGGTAGGCCAGGAGCACTTTCAGTTTATCGTGCTCCCCTTCGGCCTTACCAGCGCCCCACGGGTGTTCACAAAGGTGATGGCGGTGGTCGCAGCCCATCTGCGCAGGTTAGGGGTTTCAGTCTTCCCCTACCTAGACGACTGGTTGTTGAAGGCGGGCTCGCCCCAGACAGTCGTCCACCACCTTCAGATGACGGCAGACCTCTTGCACGAGCTGGGGTTCTCCATCAATGTGCCGAAATCACACCTGTGTCCCTCTCAAAAGCTCCTTTTCATCGGAGTGGTTCTGGACTCGGCGCAGTTTCGGGTTTATCCTCCGGAACGGCGGGTCCGGGATATACAGGCTTTGATTCCCATCTTTCAGCCGCTATCCCGGGTTTCGGTCAGGTTGACGCTGCGGCTGCTGGGGCTGATGGCTTCCTGCATCCTTCTGGTGCATCACGCCCGGTGGCGGTTGCGGGCTCTGCAGTGGGACCTGAAGTTTCAGTGGGCCCAGCATCAGGGCAACTTGTCCGACCACGTCTTGATCTCGGAGGGCACTGCGAGACAACTGCAGTGGCTTACGGACCGCGATTGGGTCAGAGGCAGATCCCTCTCCCTTCCCCAACCGGAGCACGTTGTCGTGACGGACGCGTCCCTCCAGGGCTGGGGAGGCCACTTGGGAGAGGCGGAGATCAGAGGCATCTGGTCTCCGGCGGAGTCCCGGCTCCATATCAACCTGTTGGAGCTACGGGCGATTCGTCTAGCACTGAAGGCATTCCTCCCCTTTGTCAACGGGAGTGTAGTGCAGGTGTTCACGGACAACACCACCGCCATGTGGTACTGCAACAAACAGGGCGGGGTGGGGTCGTGGACCCTTTGCCAGGAGCCTCTGCGCCTCTGGCAGTGGCTGGAACGTCAGGGCGTGACTTTGACGGTTCAACACCTGGCAGGTTCTCTGAACGCCAGGGCGGACGAACTCAGCCGTCGGTGCTCGATGGATCACGAATGGCGCCTGAACTCGGACGTGGCGCAAGGCCTCTTTCTGCAATGGGGAGAGCCTTGGTTAGATCTATTCGCCACAGAAGAGAACGCGCAATGTCATCAGTTCTGCGCGTTGGAGTTTCCAAGACGGCACTCTCACTGCGACGCCTTTCGGCGCGCGTGAAGTTGCGGTCTGTTATACGCCTTTCCGCCTATACCACTTCTGCCCAGAGTGCTGAAGAAGATCAGGCGCGACCGGGCCCAAGTTATCCTTGTGGCTCCGGACTGGGCTCGAAGGTACTGGTATCCCGAGCTACTCAGCATGTCGGTCGGTCCCCCGATCCGCCTGCCCCTTCAGGAGGACCTTCTGTCGCAGCAGCAGGGGACGGTCCTCCACCCGAACCTGTCCAGTCTCCACCTCCATGCTTGGAGATTGAGCGGCGGCAGTTGAGGCCATTTGACTTGCCTCCTGAAGTCTGTGATGTAATTCTGGCAGCCAGGCGTCCCTCCACAAAGTCGGTATACACCTGTCGGTGGAACAGATTTGTGGCATGGTGCACAGCGAAGGCTGTGGATCCTCTTTCTGCCCCTCTTTCCGAGGTTCTTCTTTTTCTTCTCTCTCTTGCCCAGCAGGGCTCTGCTCTGGGCACTATCAAGGGCTACCTTTCGGCCCTTTCAGCCTTTCTAAGGCTTCCTGATCAGCCTTCTTTGTTCAAGTCCCCAGTTGGAACGAGATTCTTGAAGGGCATCACACACATGTATCCACCTGTTCCGTTTGTGATGCCTCAGTGGGACTTGAACCTGGTTCTAACCTTTTTAATGTGTGCTCCCTTTCAGCCCCTTCATTCTTGTCCTCTCCGTCTCCTGACTTTAAAGACGGCTTTCCTGGTTGCCATCACCTCTGCCAGGAGAGTGAGTGAGCTCCAGGCTCTTTCTGTCAAACCTCCTTTCCTGTCCATTCATCCTGACTAGGTGGTTCTAAGGACTAGACCTTCTTTCCTGCCCAAAGCAGTTTCTGCTTTTCACATCGGGCAGTCCATCACTCTCCCCTCCTTCTTCCCGCCTCCGCATCCTTCAAAGGATGAAGAGCGGCTCCATCGTCTGGACCCAAAACGTGCGCTTTCATTTTATATGGATCGCACACGCCAGTTCCGGGTGGATGACCAACTGTTTGTTGGCTACGTGGGTGCGAAGAAGGGACGGGCGGTACATAAACGGACCATCTCTCGGTGGGTCGTTCTGTGCATCAAAGCGTGCTACTCTTTGGCTCGGAAGGAGCCTCCTGTTGGGCTGAGGGCCCATTCCACTCGGGCCACGGCGGCTACTACTGCCCTGGGCCGGGGAGTCCCCTTGCAGGACATTTGCCAGGCGGCTACGTGGGCCTCGCTGCACACCTTTGCGAGGCACTACTGCCTGGACAGTCAAGTCCGGAGGGATGGCTTCTTTGGCCGTTCTGTCCTCCAGGACTTTCTGGTGTAGGAATGTATTGGTTCGCAGACCCACCACCGGGGTTGGTATTGCTGGGGTATCTATTGTAAGGTAAGGAATCTAATACTAACGTGTTTCTTTCAGATGAACAAGTTACTTACCTTCGGTAACGATATATCTGTAAGAAACATTAGTTAGTATTAGATTCCTTACTGAACCCACCCATCCTCCCCGTTCTGCGAACTGATACCTAGGGTTAAGGACATCCCTTACAGGGCCCTAGTTTCAAATGGCACCAGTGTTGGTTCTCGCATGGCTCTGCGTGTTCTGGCGTGGAAAAGCTGTGTACAAAGAACTGACGTCAGCGCGCGGAGGCGGCGTCTATATACTCCAGCGACGTCATCACGGCGCACGACGCCGGACGCGGAGCCGCAGGGGACGCCTGCAGACGACGCCTACCGACGCGCAGGGGTACTGCTACGCAAAGGTTTCCGGATCCAGACTGACGCCTGGGGATATTCTAAGGTAAGGAATCTAATACTAACTAATGTTTCTTACAGATATATCGTTACCGAAGGTAAGTGTTCGAGGCATGTGGGCTGCTGAATTCATATCTGTGCATAGATCGCCGCCTAGTGTTGGGTCCGGATGATTGCACATTGTTGTCCTGGAAGAGTCTTCGAAGTATCACGAGATAGGTGGCTCCTCCCCTGGACTACAGTGCGCATGGGCATCGCCTCCATCCCCAGATTGTTTTTTTCCGCCATTGGGTTCGGATGTGTTTCGGTTCCCTCTGTCGGAATCGATAGTTGTTTAACTTTCCTTACTTGAGACCAAAAGGTCTTTAGGACTCGCGTCGGTATTGTCTATCGTTCGGGTTGGTTATTCCTCGGCTCCGAACACTTGCTGCCCTTCCGTGTGCTGTCGGCGCGGACGGGCCTACACGACTCTCCAGACTACTTCAACATGGAAAGAACTCTGTTCAAGAGGTGCCCAGTGTGTGCCTCAAAGTATTCACACCTCGACGTGCACCCAGTGTGCAACAGATGCTTGTCGCCGGACCACGACGAGGCCAGGTGTATGGCCTGTTCCAAGTTCTGGTCGAAGAAGACTCTCAAGCTACGTCAGGCCGCAAGACTGCAGTTATCGGCACCCCCACCGGCAAACATCTTTGAAGAAGATGTTGAAGACGACACCGTCCTTAATGTTTCGGACTCTAACCCGGCATCGGAGGAAGAAGACTACGACACGGGAGACGAAGAGTTCGAGGAAATCGTCGAGGAGGTAGGGGACGACGACGGGGCCATTGCCACCGTAGAGGATAGCTCGGAAGAGGAGCATCCTCATACTGACTCTGGGGCCGAACCCCAACATAAGGCCCAGGTCGAGGGATCGCCTTCGGGCCTTACCCAAGACCTCAATACTCGTCCCACGGCCCCGCCTCCGGGCCCGGCCACGGACATTGGTGATGCGCCACTCCCGGTACAGAAACCGAAAGTTAAGCCATCGGGGTCCACATCATCTGTATCGAAACCGAAAGTGCAAGTCGCATTGGTGGGATCAAAGGCTCCAGAGGCCTCGGCGCCGAAGAAATACAAGATGGCCGCCGAGCTCAAGAGCCACGCCAAAATGGCCGAACCTAAGACCCCCGGGTCGAAGTCGAAGGCGAAAACGCCCGACTCGGCTGCGTCGGCGCCGAAGCTGGTCGACGCTCTAAAGAGCCGCGTCGACGCCAAGAAGGTCGATGACCCTAAAAAAGCCTCGAAGAAGCGTCAAGACGACCCCAAGTCTCTGACTGCACCGATCCCGGTCGACAAAGCAAAGGGAGGTGCTGGATCGGCTCCGAAGACTGCGCCTTCGATCGCCGACCCGAATCCGGACTCGGAGGACTCGCTCGAGCCGGTCCAGCCCTCCCCCTCATTTACCAAGAAGGTCACAGAGTCCCTTCAGCGTATTCGGAAGGATGCAGTGGCTCTCGAGCCGAAGGATGTAACGCCAAAGCCTCCACAGAAACCGGCGAAGGCGCAAACGCCGATTCACTTCACGCTGCCGCCGAAGACGGCGCCGAAGGCTTTCGCTCCGAAACATGGGGCTGGTTTGCCCTTGAAGCTGGTGTCTACGCCGAAAGCATCCCTGGTAGTGCCGAAGCCACGGCACCAGCCACTAGCGGACGAGGAGCGTCGAGAGGTTGTCATCGATGCCAACACAGGCAAGCTCTCTCTCCTTAAAAGGAAGATCACCCCAGAGCCTGTGTTGGAGCATTTTCATATTCCTCTTAAAAAGAAGTTGGACTCTGCGGGTGCATCTGCCCCTATGGAGCCTGTGTCTCCACAAGGTCTGGAGCTCTCACCCACTCACTCTAACGCTGGGGAGGGTGACGGGGACGAGGAGGAGGAGTACAATTATCCAGCGTACTCGGATCCAGAGGATGTCAATGAGCCATGGTCTGCTGGAGGCGACCCTGAGGACCCTCAGTCAGGACACGAGCCGCAGCTTTTTGCTGCGAAAACTTCCCCAACAGAGGACTCTGCAGCCTTCAACGCTCTCATTGAGAGAGCTGCGGCCAATCATGATGTCGACCTCCATGCGGACCCAGTGGATGTCGGTTTTCTTTTTGACACTTTCTCAGTGGCTGAAAAGACTGTCAAGACATTGCCAATGCTCAAAGGAGTGCTAAAGCATGCGCCTGAGGTTTTCAGGGAGCCCATCCGGGCAAGAGTCATTAATCCTCGTATTGACAAGAAATACAAGGCAGCGCCCACTGATCCAACGTACATCAAGGGACAGTTGCCACTGGACTCTTTGGTTGTCTCCAACGCACGTAAGCGGGCAAACTCACAGACCACGGGAGATGCTCCTCCCCCAGACAAAGAATCTAAGGTCTTTGAAGCTTCAGGGAAACGTATTGCTGCGCAGGCAGCTAATATGTGGCGCATTTCAAACACGCAGGCACTACTTGCACGCTACGATAGGGCGCACTATGACACCCTAGAAACCCTTCTACAGCACTTACCTGATCAGTACAAGGAGGGAGCTGAAATGTTGATTCAGGAGGGGAAGCTTATCACCAACGCTTCAATTAAGTGCGCACTGGACGTGGCTGATACCGCCTCCAGAGCTATAAATACTAGTGTGCTACTGCGTAGGCATGCATGGCTTAGAATATCAGGTTTTAAACCAGACATTCAGACTTCCATTAATCCAGACCACCTGTTTGGGCCAGAAGTGGATGCAACCCTTGAAAAAATGAAAAAAGACACTGACACTGCTAAATCTATGGGTGCCTTACAGTCCCAGCAGTTTCGGGGTGGTTCCTTTCGCCGCTCCAATAACAGAGGCACCTCAAGGGGTCAAGCGTCACAATCCACACAATACTATAAAAGCAACGCCCAATCCTCATACACCAATAAGGGTAGAGGGGGCTACCGGGGCAACAACGTCAAAGGCAGAGGACGTGGAAATAACAGCTCCGGGTCCTCCACCGCCAACAAGCAGTGACGCCTTGTCACTGCCCCCCGACCACACAACACCAGTCGGGGGAAGACTCCAGCAGTTCCTGCCCGCGTGGAAATCCATCACCACGGACAGGTGGGTCAAATCTCTTATCCAATACGGTTATTGTCTGGAACTCACTTCCACTCCACCAAACATACCTCCAAGAACCCGTCCTATGTCCGGCGAGCACTTGCACTTGTTGCAGCAGGAAGTCCAAGTCATGCTGCAAAAAGGGGCAATAGAGCTCGTCCCACTGCAAGAGAGGGGAACAGGGGTTTACTCTCTGTACTTTCTAATCCCCAAAAAGGACGGATCCCTCAGGCCCATCCTGGACCTCAGGCCCCTCAACTGGTACATTCTGTCAGAACATTTCCATATGCTCACGTTGCAGCAGGTTCTCCCGCTGCTTCGGCAAGGGGACTTCCTAGCTACTCTGGATCTCAAGGATGCATACTTTCACATTCCCCTGCATCCTTCACACAGGAAGTACCTAAGGTTCACCATTCAAGACCAGCACTACCAGTTCAGGGTTCTGCCTTTTGGGGTCACCACAGCGCCCAGGGTCTTTACAAAGTGCCTGGCGACCGTGGCGGCGCATCAAAGACGTCAAAACATCCACGTCTATCCCTATCTGGACGACTGGCTCATTCAGGCGAAGTCGGAACAACAGTGCGCCAACCATGTGTCCCGCACAATTCATCTCCTACACGATCTGGGATTCTCACTGAATTACCCAAAATCCCATCTCCAGCCCGCCCACATACGGCAGTATTTGGGCGCGACAATAAACACTCTGGCGGCCACTGCGCAGCCAAATTCAGTGAGAGTCGCCAGTATCCAGACGCTGATCCAGAGATTCAGACCTCAGCACTCGCTTCCAGCGAAAGTGTTCACGCAGTTGATAGGCATGATGGCCTCCTGCATCTCCATTGTCCCGCACGCGAGGTTACATATGCGTCCGCTTCAGGAGTGCCTGGCACGTCAGTGGACTCAGGCTCACGGGCAACTAACAGACCTAGTGTTGGTGAGCGGTCGGGCGTACAACTCTCTGCATTGGTGGAATCCACAAAACCTTTGCAAGGGCCGACCGTTCCAAGAGCCTGTGCCACAGATTATCCTGACGACGGACGCTTCTCTCCAGGGATGGGGAGCGCATGTACTCCACTACACAGTGCAGGGACTATGGACACTACAGCAAAGGAAGATGCACATCAATGTATTGGAACTGATGGCAATCTTCATGGCCTTAAAGGCATTCAAAGTCCATCTGTGCAACAAGGTCGTGTTGATCCGGACGGACAACATGACGGCCATGTACTACATTCAGAAACAGGGGGGCACACACTCTCCGCAGCTGAATTGCAAAAGGGTCACGGCAGCGGACCTAGGTCAAGCACTACTGGTTCTATGTTTCTAAATTTGGGGTGGTGCAAACTTCTTCCTACACCTGCTGCCAATAGGTGTTCAGGTCAAGGAAACGAAAGCATAAAATGGAAGGTGCACACAATCAAAGTCCAAAAAGGGCCATTCAGAGGAACATTTTCCTAATGGCAGAACATCTCCCAGGCAAAGACAATCAGATGGCGGACCTGCTCAGCAGGCACAGCCACCAAAAGCACGAGTGGGAGATACATCCATCAGTACTCCTACCGTACTTCCAAAGGTGGGGTCATCCAGAGATAGACCTGTTCGCCACAAGGGAGAACGCAAAATGCCAAAGCTTCGCCGCCAGGTTCCCACACCCACAATCGCAGGGCAATGCGATATGGATGAACTGGTCAGGCAGATTTGCGTACGCTTTTCCCTCAGCACCTCTGATACCGCTGGTGGCGCGCAAGCTCAGGCAGCACTCGATGACTCTCATCCTGGTTGCTCCAACGTGGGCTCGCCATCCATGGTACACCACGTTTCTGGAACTTTCCGTGGTACCGCATCAAAGGCTTCATCTCGCACCCAGCCTTCTGACGCAGAGCCATGGCGACATTCAGCACCCAGATCCGCAGCAGCTCAACCTGGCGATCTGGCTCCTGAAGTCCTAGAGTTTGGCTACCTCAATCTTCCCCCGGATTGCATGGACATCATTCGGGAGGCAAGAAAGCCCACTACTAGAGCATGTTATGCGGCTAAATGGAAGCGGTTTGTCATTTATTGTGCGAACCACGACATTAACCCGTTGGATGCTTCCATTCAGAACATCATCTGTTACCTGTTCCATCTGTATCAATGCAATTTGACGTATACTTCCATCCGCATTCACCTGTCTGCGATGGCCGCATACCTCCAGAATAGGCAACACCTTTCACTTTTCAAAGTGCCTGCTATCAAAGCATTTCTGGAAGGACTCAAAAGGGTCATTCCACCACGGACACCACCAGCTCCAGAATGGAACCTCAATGTGGTTCTTACAAGGCTGATGGGTCCTCCTTTTGAGCCACTACACTCTTGCGAGCTTCAGTTCCTCGCTTGGAAAGTGGCTTTCTTAGTAGCAATTACATCGCTACAGAGGGTTAGCGAGTTGCAGGCCCTCACCATCCAAGAGCCCTTTTTCCAAGTCCATGCTAACAGGGTGGTGCTTCGCACTAACCCTAAATTTCTACCCAAGGTTGTGTCCAAATTCCACATGAACCAAACAATCGAGTTGCCAGTGTTTTTTTCAAAATCCTGAGTCGCTGGCGGAGCGGATGCTCCACACCCTTGACGTTAAAAGGGCCCTAATGTATTACATTGACAGGACCAAGGATTTTAGAAAGACTAAGCAGCTTTTCGTTGCCTTTGCATCACACCACAAAGGTAACGCTATTTCCAAGGCTGGTATTGCTAGGTGGATCGTGAAATGTATTCAGATCTGTTACGCAAAGGCTAAACGCACTCTTACAATTCCACGAGAGCCCACTCCACCAGAAAGTTGGGGGCCTCTATGGCCTTCCTTGGAAACATTCCCTTAGAGGACATATGTAGAGCAGCCACATGGTCTACCACACATACATTTACTAAACATTACTGTGTAGACGTGCACTCTAAACAGCAGGCAGCTGTAGGGCAGGCTGTTCTCAAGACACTTTTCCAAACTGCTGCAGCTGGCACGGGCGGCCGCCGCTAATGGAGGGACTGCTATGTATTCTATGCACAGATATGAATTCAGCACCCCACATGCCTCGAACTGCAAATGCTACTTACCAGTATGCATATGTTCTTGGCATGTAGGGCTGCTGACATTCATATCGCCCGCCCTCCTCCCCGGCGCCTGTAGCAGCTGCAGTATTCATGTATATGCTCATAGCATGGTCATCACTCACATACTTCACTCCATCTCGGCCACAATGGCTAAAAACAATCTGGGGATGGAGGCGATGCCCATGCGCACTGTAGTCCAGGGGAGGAGCCACCTATCTCGTGATACTTCGAAGACTCTTCCAGGACAACAATGTGCAATCATCCGGACCCAACACTAGGCGGCGATCTATGCACAGATATGAATGTCAGCAGCCCTACATGCCAAGAACAGATGCATTCTGGTAAGTAGTATTTGCAAACTTGTTCATATTGTCTGGAAAAAGGCCTGTATCAGACCCATCTTGAAAAAGCCAGCACTTGACCCATTAGAGGTTAAGAACTATCGCCCCATCTCGTGCCTACCGATGGCTGCTAAAATCCTTGAGAGGGCAATTAACCAGGAGCTGACATCTTACCTAGTCAGCAAAAACCTGCTGGATTGCAGTCAGCATGGCTTCTGGTTAGGGCACTCGACTGAGACTGCGTTAGTTGTAGCAACGGAGGAGATCCAGTGGCCGGTGGATGGGGGTGGGGAGCGATAATCATCCTCTTTGACCTATCATCAGCATTCGACATCGTGAATCACATGGTTTTGGGCAAAGTATGAAGGTGGTTGTGATTGGGGAGGGGGCTCTGTCCCTCCTCTCCTCTTTCCTAGTAGATAGGGAGCAAGCTCTATACTGGGAGAGTCTGCAGTCAGAAACCTTCCTTCTGCCATGTGGAGTCCCACAGGGCTCGGCACTGTCACCAACGCTCTTTAATATCTATGTGACCCCTCTCGCCAGTCTCATTAGACAGCATGGGTTTTCGTTTGTGTCTTATGCCGACGATACCCAAATCATCTTCTCGGTATCAAAAAAGTCAAAGCAGGTAGCTGCTAGATTCAATGCGTGTCTGAGGCACATCATGAACTGGATGAGCAATAATTTCCTTAACATCAACACAGATAAGACTGAGGTCATGGATTTTGGTGTCAGTCCGTCCCTGTGGGATCACCCATGGTGGCCGGTAGAGGCGGGCATGTGCCCAATACCCTCTATGAAAGCTAAGAACCTGGGGATCATTTTTGACGATAAACTGGGGTTTTCTGCCCAGATCAACCATGTAACCTCCACTTGCTGTTAGATTTTGAAGCTACTGCAGAAGGGGTTCCCTTTTATTCCTCAGAAGCTTCGAAGAACTGTTGTTGTGGCCTTAGTCTTATACCGATTAGATTACTGCAACGCTATTTTCGTGGGTATTGACAAGGCACAGAAGACCAAACTGCAGTCCATACAAAATGCAGATGTACGAATACTCCTGAACGTCTCTAAAGGTCACTACACTTCAGCAGCTATTAAGTGGTTACATTGGCTTCCACTACAGCAACGCATGGATTTTAAGGCCTTATGCCTTGTGCATAAGACTGTATACGGTGGAGGGAATTCTGATCTGCGAAAAATCTATCATTGATACATCCCCAACAGAAGTCTCAGATCGGCTAACTCCGGCCTCATTTGTACCACTAAAGTCCGTAGAGCTAGATGGAGGGGGCGTGGGGGGGGGGGGGGGGTTGGGGGGGTAGAAGCTTATCACATTGTGCAGCTAGGTTGTGGAACCAAATGCCCATTACACTCAGACTTCAACCAAGCATGACTGTTTTTAGGAAGGAAATAAAAACATGGCTATTTCCGAGGTCTTAACTGATTCATTTTAATATTCTTAGATCTCTTCTCTCACTCTTAACGCCAAGACGCCTTGGCATTTGAGCGCTCTATAAATTGTAATCCTAACAACCTAGGTACTTGGTTCCTCTGTTATTGAATATCCTTATGGAATTCAGTGAGGCGTCGGGTCTCCGTACGAATCAAACCAAGTCTGAATTGATACCTATTAGGAGATTAGCAGACCGGCCGGTTGATGACCTTCCTGATCTGGGGATGCAATGGACCACGTCTGCTCCCAGATACCTGGGAATTGAACTAGCAAAAAACACCTGATGGTTTTCTGCAACTTAATATAGGAAGGGTAGTGGAGGGGATCATACGCTCCATACGCTTTTGGAGGGACCTGCCCTTGTCCCTTATGGGCAAGGTTGCTATCACTAAAATGACATTCTCCCAGGATGCCTGTACATACAACAGAACTCGTTTTATAAGATCCTGTCAAGTTATTTTGGAACTTTGGACACATTGGTGATAGATCTTCAAGCGGATCAGCTACGCTACACTTCAAAGACCATGGCCGTTGGGGGGTGTGGAGGTCCCATATATTGAATATTATTACATGGCAGTTAAACTACAGCATGCAATACATTGGCTGGATGAACGATATGGCTGGTGTTGGTCAGGTGGGGCGACAGACTCTGGACCTGCCATATTTAACTGGAACGATTGTAATACTCGGTTAGTCCCTGCTCCCAGTGCATGATTGCTATGCCTGGCGCCTTATATTAATTTTGATAATGCTTGCTGCTACTCACTTTACTTCTGCTGCTAATCTTGAAATAATTTCATTGTTTTAGTATTTCGCCGAGTTTTAAAATCACTTGCTATTAACTTGTTTTAAATTGCACCGTTTGCACTTTACCTGCTCCTTGGAGTACCTTCAGTGTTTGTTCCTTTTACTGCCTGTGCCCCGTTCCACAACGGGTTTTCCCGTTTGCGTGGAGGGCACGCCGGCAGACAGCTTGGTCCTCGCTCCCATTGGCTGGTGTTGGTCAGGTGGGGCGACAGACTCTGGACCTGACCGAAGTTGCGCCAAAGTTAAGCTCCTCTGCGCCCGTCCGCGCTGAGGACGCGCCAGGGGCCAGGCAGGCTGGGCCTCGCTATATACTCCCTGCAAACTGTGAGTTATATATTCATTCTACACTTCTCTCACTTAGGCCTCCGTTTAGGACCTGTCATTTTATTTCATGCCCTGAAAATCTTACTGAAATTCTATGTTGTAAAGGCAATGCAAGACCCATACGCTCCCGTTACCACCCCAAAAATCAGGCTAAACATAGGAGCACATCGCCCAAATCCAACTTCCTCAATGAGGCTGGCCTGCTCATAAACGCTAAGTCCCTAGTTCGGAATAATGTGGCATTCAGAGATTTTGTCTCCCAGAAAAAACCTCCTTCGGTTTTTATCACTGAAACTTGGTGCTCTGATTCTTCTGGCCCGGATCTGGTAGAGGCAGTCCCAGAAGGCTATACTCTATCCAGGGTGGACAGGATCAGGCGTAGGGGGGGTGGGCTGGGAATCCTTTTTAGAGATACTTTTACATGTCGTCCCGAGCCTCTCTCTCTGCCCTCAGATACATTAGAAGCTCTGCATTTTACCTTAAATTTTCTTCCCTCCGCTTCCTTTTCCGTTATTCTTTGCTACAGACCTCCCGGCCCAAGAACTACCTTTCCTCAGGATATTCTTAAACTCATAGAGCATTTTGTTGACAAGTCCCCCTTTAGTATCTTGGGCGATTTTAACTTTCATTTAGAGTCTACAGATACCAAGGACACTAGGGCACTAATAGATGGTTTAGCTGCATGTGGGCTGGGCCAATTGGTTATGGACCCTACGCACTCTGCTGGCCATACGTTGGACGGCATCCTTACTAATGATGCCAGAATTATGACCGCCACACCCATCCCTCTCTCCTGGTCCGACCATCTGGCAGTTCCCTTTTATTGTAAAATCAATCCTATTCTACCTAACAATCCTAAGAGTAATGGGTGGGAGACCAGAAGGAACTATAGAGAGATCAATGATGATACTCTAGTACCCTTCATGGACGCTCTGTTACCTCTCTCCATCTGATCCCAACGTGGCTGCCCTTAACCTCTCCAACGTCCTTGCCGGCGCTATAGACACCCTTGCTCCGGCCAAACGGCACTACTCCGCCCAAAAGTGCCCCTCTCAGCCCTGGTTTTCTGATCGCTTAAGACTGCTGCAGCAGAAGTGCAGGAAACAGGAGCGGGCCTGGCATGCTCACCCTGATCCACCGGGAAAAGCCCTTCATAAAGCTCTACTTAGAGACTATAAGAAAGCCATCATTGAGGAAAAACGGAGCCATTTCACCAATCTTACGGCCTCCCTCAAATCATCAAGGGACCTTTTTAATATAATTGATGCACTCTCTGCACCTAAAACAGCTGACTCTACCATCGAAACACAGGAACTCTGTAATAATATTGCAAATTTCTTCCACTCCAAGATTGCTGACATC
The DNA here is from genome assembly GCF_964263255.1 of Lissotriton vulgaris. NCBI lineage: Eukaryota > Metazoa > Chordata > Amphibia > Caudata > Salamandridae > Lissotriton > Lissotriton vulgaris. The sequence continues at coordinate 105,835,803 of NC_141686.1, forward strand.
TATACTTCTCTTGAAACTCGCAATCTTGAGCTGGATGTCAACGCAGTAGGTTCCCTTTCTCTACCTGCCTCTCCCTCTATTGAGAATGTTGATGCTTCCTCTAAACTACAGCTTACTTGTTTTCCTCTTTTGACTCTCGAAGAGCTTGACCTCCTTCTTGATGCCACCAAGTCTTGTTCTCCTCTCGACCCCTGCCCCCTAAGAACCTTGAAGACTTGCAGAGGGTCGGTCCTCCCTCCTCTTTTGGAGGTTATGAACATGGCCATCAGTGAGGGAGTCTTCTCCTCATCCTGGAAGACCGCCATTGTTAAACCACTGCTCAAAAAGCCCTCTTTGGACCCTGGAGTTCTTAAAAATTATCGTCTCATTTCCCTGCTCCCAGCCCCAGCTAAGATACTGGAGTCTCATATAAACCAAAACCTCTCTGCTTTTATTGAAAGTTCTGAACTCTTAGATGCCTCCCAACATGGGTTCCGGGCAGCTCATAGCACCGCATCTGCCCTAACGGTTGTGGTTAACAACATCCGCATGGAGGTTGATAGGGGACATCCTACTCTGCTAGTGTTATTAGATCTCACAGCAGCGTTTGACACTCTGTCCCCGTCAATCCTGACTCATGGACATCGGAGTAGAGGGTATTGCCCTCAGCTTACTCTCCTCCTTCTTACATCACAGGGAGAAGAGAGTTAAAATGGGCAATTTTCTCTCCGCCTCTCAAAAAGTGCAATGTGGGGTACCACAGGGCTCCTCGTTGAGCCCATTATTATTCAACATCTATGTTACCCCACTTGCCAAGGTGGTGAGATCCTTTGGTCTTGAGGTATTATCGTATGCTGATGATTCCCAGATCCTGGTATCTATTACCCAGTCGGCCAGTGACTCTGCGTCCAATTTTAGAGCATGTATGGAGGCAGTCTCCCAGTGGATGGTGCGTAACGTTTTACAACTGAACGGTGAAAAGACCGAAATTATGGTCTTTGGAGGCAGTCAAGATCTGTGGTCAAAAGACTGGTGGCCTTCTTCACTGGGGGACTGCCCTCTTCCTACTCTTTCCGGCAGGAACCTTGGTGTCCTAATCGACCCCGTTCTCTCATTCGATTCTCAGGTAAACAGAACGGTGTCTACTTGCTGTGCCATCATTAGAACACTGAGGAAGATTGCTCCGTATTTATCTCAGGCAGCCCGGAAACAATCCACTGTTGCCTTAGTTTCATCTAGGCTAGACTATTGTAATGCTCTATATAGTGGCATTAACAAAAGCTCAATCCACCGCCTCCAAATGGTGCAGAATGCCGCGGCCAGGATGGTCTTGAATCTTCCTAGGCTTGCTTCTGTAACCATGGCCAGAAGGGACCTCGATTGGCTTCCGATTTCCTCTCGGATTTCCTTCAAACTTCTTTGTCTAGCTCATGGTACAATTCATGGCTCCGGCTCAGAGGGTATTAGGTCCTTTTTACGCGTCTACACCCCTCAAAGAACTCTCCGCTCGGCATCTAAGAACATGCTCTCGGTTCCTAGATTTTTGATGGCTAAATGGGGAGGTAGAGCATTTTCCATCTTGGCTCCAAAACTTTGGAACTCCCTCCCTCTGGAGCTCTCCAGCCAGTCTTCTTTGGTGGTTTTTAGGAAGCGCCTGAAGACCTGGCTTTTCTCCCAGGCATATTAGCGACTCCGCCCCTAAGGGTATTTTGATTTTGCAGTTGGTAGTTTTGGACTTCTGTGTGTCTGTCTTTGTGCCTTGATGCCTTGGGGCTAAGTTTGCGCTTTATAAAACGCCTTTCATTCATTCATTCATTCAGGGGGAAAAAGCCACCCTCGGGAGGGGGGAGGGGGGAGGGGGGGGGGGTAGGTTCCCTATCGGAATTATTGATGAGGGGAGGGGAGTTATCTAGAGATACGCCATACAATATTAGACATGTAGACGAGTTCTGGAAGACCACAGTTAGAAAGGTGGTGAGACACGCACCGTATGCACCAGATGCGCCTCTATAGGTGGTTCCGCCGTTTGCTAAGATTGGAGAATCCATGGCAGTTCAGAGGTAGAAGACAGGGGGACGTCTGGCAATGGGGGATTTATATCATAATGGTCAGTTTATAAAGAGGGAGGAAGCGGTGGCAGTCTTTGAACTAGGTAGAGGGCAGTATCTTCAGTATGCAAAAATCTCCTCTGTGGCTTGAGAATCATGGTCGCCATTTCCGGAAGAACCACCAGTAGTGGAGTGGTGTGGCTTACTGGTTAGAGGCGGCAGACCCGGAAGCAGAGGTCGGCCCGGGACCAGGGTTTGATCCCCGGCTGGGTCTGGGGCCATGGTCAGCGGACTCGATAGTTCTCGCCTCGGTGCCTACTCCAACCATGGGTCCCACTCAGCAACTCTGGGCAATAGCTTGCGTAATCTCTACTAACGGCCCCATCAGCGCCGGGGATGCTTGTCTTCACCTTGGAGATGCCCAGGAGGGACCATCTCACAGTGAAAGCCAGGATGGGTTCCCCAGCGGTATACAGCGCCAGGACGCCCCTTTGCTGGGGCAGCTGTGCGCTTTACAAGTATACAACATTTAACAAAAACATTACAAGTTATGCTGTATGTGTCCCAAGGAAGACATTTGATAACACATTTATATAAAGCGGTTCGCGAGGATCTTCCTCGGTACCCACTCCCCATACAACGCAGTTGAGAGGAGACGTTGAAGTCCCCACTGTCAGAGAAAAGAGTGGAGCACAGTGCACAAAACGGTGAAGCAGGGATGCTCAACTGCACGTTTTAAATTAATACAGGCCTATCTCACCCGAAAGGTCTGAGTACAATATACACAGACCGATCCAGTAGGTGTGCCAGATGCCAGCAGACTGAGGCGGAATTTCTGCACGTAGTGTGGACATGTCCAAGAGTGGCAGAATTTTGGGATAAGGTATTGCAGCGCCAAAGAAGGGCCTCGGGGTGAGCTCTACCTAGGGAGGTGAAGCCGATCCTACTGGGTCTTCTCCCATCACCCAAAAAATTAGAAACTCAGCAGGAAGTTTGTATTACTAGGACTGATAATAGCAAAAAGACGCATTGCGATTGAATAGCCTGGGTCGACCTCTCTCAAGTGGAATAGATGGGTTAAAGATGTGTGAGTGGGCAACAGCTGAAGGAGTAAGAATGAAACCAGTGCGTAAGGACAATAAGGAGGATCTATTGGCGTGGTCGGTGATAAATAAACTGCAGCCCCCAACAGAAGAACAAAGAGAGAGTGAGGTCGAGTGTACCCCCTGACATAGTATGACTATAACCTACATGAAAAAGCAGACCGTGCATCATCTATTTTTATATGGTGTCCCAATAATATTTCTTTCTTTATTCTGTTAATCTTTAACGGCACACAGCAAACGAGTTTCGTTCCAAGAGGGAACTTCGTCAGGGCTCTACATATGGTAGACCAATAGGCGATGAAAAAAGTCCAAAGGGGTGAAAATAACAAATTCACGAGAGGCACGGCATGCGACGTCAAATCAATTGTAATGATCTATTTAGTCAATGGGTAAATTAACCCAAAGTGGTTACACAATCCACGAGAAGCCGCGTTTCATCCTAGGAAGCGGAGCCATGGAAGGAATATGTATTTCTGTAGCTAATCGATGTACAACCTCGCAGTACCAGAAGATAGGTGGCCAATATGAGAAAGGCTTGTTACAACAAAAAAGGTAGACGCGAGATGTGATATATATATATATAAGCGAAAACACTCATGTAGTCCCGGTGATAATACACACGAGGGATAGCAAGACTCGAACCGACTATATAAGCCGCGCTGATTGGAAAAGCTCGCATTCAGAGGTCACAACACTCCTGAGACGGAAGCCGGGAGCACGCTCGATTTTTAAAATTTTACTTGTTAAAATTTAAATTGTTTTTACCTGTCTTGCACTTCACCTAGCGCACTCTCTCGCCCTAATCACTTGCAAATCGCCGTGCAGCCGATATTAACGCTGCCACGGCACTGTGATTTTCGCCGCCATTCTTCCTCCTGAGCCCGCATGCCACGCCCACGGCCCTGAGGCCACACCCCTCCTCTCATATAATTACAATGGGCCTTCCCCGGACGCGCAGCTGACGCGCGCAGTGGGCGCGCCAAAGGCAAGCCCGTCTGCATCCGTCACCGGCCGGGGCAAGGGGCCACCCCCCCTGTCCGGTTGCCCTACCGGGTCAGAAATCTTAGCCCACACTCCTCCTCCAATTAAGGAAGGAAGCTGTACCACCTTGTCTCCACGCCTGGGATCTATCCTTACAACACTCCGCATGCAGCCAGTGCGGATTTTATTTTTTACCCCATGCAAAAACGGAACCCACACAATACTCAATGCTCTTGCTCAACTGTAGATCCCTCCCTAAGCACACCTTGGAAATCTCTTTATTGATAGAGGATGCAAACCCGGACATCCTCTTCCTCACAGACACTTGGTTGCGTACTCTAATGAGCTACGGGAGAAAAAGTGCTACTGCTAGAGATTAGAACGTAAATGGCGACTCGGATATGCCGGATCAGATAAAATTATTTATAGCGAGGCCATTATAGAGAGGCCATTAGAGCATATAAAAAAGACATAAAGAGCGCACAATCCCTATATTATTCACATAAAATTGCAGAGGCCAGCTCCAGCTCCAAGGAGATTTACAAAATTGTAAAAAGTCTCATTAACCTCCCAACACCTCCACTTATTGACGAAAATCCTCGGCTCCGTTGTGAAGATCTGGCTGATTTCTTCTTCCAAAAAAATCAATCTTATCTACTCCTCCTTTCCATCCTCAGAGCAGACTAGATCGAAGGAGACACCTTTATGTCCCCCACAAGGAAACAAATCCAACTGCCCCCCTGTGTTGTCGGAATTTCCCCAAATGGATGCGGACCAACTCACCTCCCTCATGTGTCAGGTGAAATCAGGCTCCCCTAGGGACCCAGCACCTCCACATATCTTAGTCTCTGCTATACAGACCATCCTCCCTACACTACTAGTAGTACTTAACACCTCGATCTCCACCAGCACAGTCCCAGTGGCTTGGAAACAGGCCATGGTGAGGGCCCTTGTTAAAAAACCCAACTTGGACACCAAGAATCCTAACAACTTTCGCCCGATCTCCCTGCTGCCCTGGGCAGCTAAAATTTTTGGAGAAATACATAAATGGTCTATTAACAACCTTTCTTGAACAAAACCAGCTGCTCGATCCCTCCCAGACAGGTTTCCGGCCCAAGCATGGGACCGAGACTGCATTACTGGCTGTCACAGAGGAGTCCAGAAGGATCTTAGATCGTGGAGGATCGGTGGCAGTCATCCTCCTCCATCTGAGCACTGCATTTGATACCGTTAACCACGACATCCTTTTGCAGCATCTCCTGGATACCGAAATATCTGACAAAGCCCTGGAGTGGTTCAGGTCCTACCTGAATGATAGATCCTTCCAGGTATATGAGGGCAATGCCACCTCCACCAGTAAGCCTCTGGGATGTGGAGTCCCGCAGGGATCATCATTGAGCCCGACGTTATTTAACGTCTACATGAGGCCACTGGCTGAGATTGTCCGTCCGTATGGCATTAAGATCATTACCTACGCGGACGATACTCAGCTGGTGGTCTCTCTGGTGCAGGAAGGGGGCTCCTTAGCGGGCGTGGATCTTGCAGGCTGTCTGGAGATAGTCAAGGGCTGGATGACCAAATCTTGTCTCAAACTCAACGGAGACAAGACTGAGCTCATGCTCCTGGGTCGGCTCGCACCATCTTCCATCGATTCTCTTTGGCCACCCTGCTTAGGACCTGCCCCGGCACCCAAAGATACCATTAAGAGCCTTGGTATCTGGTTGGATAGGTCCCTGTCATTTGACCAGCAGGCAATAAGACTATCTGCCATCTGTTTCGGCATCCTCCGAGTCATCAGAAAGATCCTCCCTCTACTCCCCTTCGAAGCAAGAAAGACCGTGGTTCTGGACCTGATCCAATCTCGGTCGGCATATCGGGAATGCTTTATACCTGGGAGCCCCTGACTTCACTCTGCGCAAATTACAATTGATACAAAATTGCGCCGCACGGACTCTTTTACAAATCCCCCGCAGATCATCAGTAAAGTCCGGCCTAAGGAGACTGCACTGGCTCCCCGTTAGGGAAAGAGTCAACTTTAAATCCCTCTGTATTGCACATTAGGCCTTTTGGTCTTTAGGCCCAGTAATCAATCTACCTCTCATTACACCCTATCATCCTGCCAGACAGCTGCGCTCAACCGATGCCAACTTGGCTACTGTTCCTAAAATAAAGAAATCAAGATCGGGAGGCCGCTCTTTTTCCTATAATGTGGCCAAGTTGTGGAATGCTCTTTCCCAGCATCTAAGGTCCAACACCGATCTCATCTCATTCTGCAAACAGCTGAAAACGCTCCTGTTCATTAATCAGTAGTTGGGCAGATATCCCTCCCTCAAACAACCTAAGCCTCAGTGGTAATCTTAGCGCTTGGACGCCTCAGGGCAACTATGTGCGCTCTATAAAACCCATTTCATTCATTGCATGAACATTCAGAACCTGATCTGGTGCAACCCCTCCCACAAGGATACCAAATATTCCACCATGACCGCAAAACAGGAATCAGTGGTGGACTAGCAGTGATTTACAAGATAGGATATGAAATCACTAGCACCCTCGCCCGTGTCCCAGACAGTGAATGCCTTCCCTTCACTATAAAATTCAGCCCCACCAATACGTTCTCAGGTATGCTTATATACCGCCCACCCGGGACGCAAGGACAATTCCTCTCTAACCTTGCCCCAACGGTTGCAAACCTCGCTCTTAGCTCTGCTAACTTCACGCTCCTGGGAGACCTGAACACTCACCTTGATGACCCTAATGACTCAAACGCCAGAGAACTATCCTCTAGTCTAGGTGCCCTCGAACTACAGCAGCAACTAGTCCTCTGGCCCACCCACCAAAAGGGCCATCTTCTGGACCCTATATTCAGCAATTGCCCGAACCTACAAGTTGGAAACCCCTCTCCCCTTCCCTGGACTGATCACTTCCTTATTCCTCTCACATGGACCCTCCCCAACCACCCCTTACCTAAACCCAAGACTGTCCAAAAGTCACGCAACTGGTCCAAACTTCCCCAGCCGGAATGGCGGGAGAACCTTGATTTGACCAAACCCACAAAAACTTCCAACCCTATAGAGGGCAACGAGAATTACAACAGCTGGATCACCAAATCTCTAGATCTGCTACTTCCACTCAAATGTACCCACCCCAAGCAGGGGAACGTGACCGCCCGTGGTACACCATTGACCTACGAGACGCCAAACGAAACTGTAAAAGAATTGAGAGGAAATGGCGCCTCGATTACTCACCAACGGGCGAAACAGCTTACAGGGCAGCTATCAAAAGCTACAAATCTAGTATTAAACTAGCGCAGGCAAAAAAGTTTGAGGAAAAAATTGATAAGGCAGCCTCTAAGCCCAAGGAGATCTATCGGATAGCAAAATCTCTCCTTCAATTACCTGAGACACCAAATGAGCACAGCAACACCCAGGTTCACTGTGACGAACTAGCGGACTTCTTCTACCGCAAAATAGAAATCATTAATTCCTCTTTTACTCTAAACATCCCTTCGACCAGCTGCCAACTAGACCCAGAATCCGCGTCAGTATCACCCGCCCTCCTCACATATTTCCCTTCTTTGGACCTCAGCCATTTAGAGAGTATCACGCAGCAGGTCAAATCAGGATCACCTACTGACCCAGCCCCCCCGCGAGCTCTCACCCGATCACCAGTCAGATCTCACCCACTATTCAGGACCTGCTTAACTCTTCTCTCCACCTTGGCATCGTCCCGCCTCCATGGAAGCGAGCAATGGTCATGGCCTTATTAAAGAACCCGTCCAACTATAGACCTATCTCTCTGCTACCCTGGCTCAGCAAACTACTAGAGAAGTATGTCAACTCAGTCCTGACACACTTCCTGGAATCGAATGGCATACTTGATTCCTCACAGACGGGCTTTCGGCCCCTCCACGGAACCGAAACAGCCTTGGTCGCAGTGACGGAAGAGGCGAGAAGGATCTTGGACAGCGGTGGGTCATCGGCCATCATTCTCCTCGACCTTAGTGCCGCCTTCGACACTGTAAACCACAACATTCTTCTCCACCGTCTCAGTAGGATAGGCATCTCGGGAACGGCACTCACCTGGCTGAGATCCTTTCTCACTGATCGTTCTTTTCAGATATTTGAGAGAGATTTCACCTCCTCCAGCAAACCCCTGAACTGTGGGGTGCCCCAGGGCTCCTCCCTGAGCCCCACCCTTTTTAACGTTTACCTTAGCCCTTTGGCTGATGTTGTCCGCCCCTTTGGAGTGAAAATTATCACCTATGCCGACGACACACAGCTGGTGGTTGCACTGGACCCCCTCTCAATTCCCACCACAGCCTATACAAATGTTTGGAAGCAGTCGCCGCCTGGATGACGGCCTCCTGCTTAAAACTAAACGGGGAGAAAACCGAGATTATGCTCTTGGGAAATAACATCATCAAGTCTATCGACTCCATCTGGCCCCTTTGCCTAGGCTGTCCACCTGTACCAAAAGAACAAATAAAAAGTCTCGGCATTTGGCTGGACAGAACACTCAATTTTAACTAAGCTCTCTGCCACATGCTTCGGGCTCCTGAGGCTACTACGTAAGATCCTCCCCCTTCTCCCTCTCCACTCAAGACGGATCATGGTCCAAGGGCTGATTCTATCTCTCCTTGACTGCGGAAATGCCCTATACCTCTGGGCCCCACAGTCCACGCTTAACAGACTCCAAATTGTCCAAAACTGTGCCGCCAGGACCTTTCTCGATATCCCTCGACGAGTCTCAGTCAAAGCTCGACTGAAAGATCTCCACTGGCTCCCTGTAAAATCAGGGATTGAATTCAAAGCCATGTGTATTGCCCATCGTTCCTACAGGGGAACAGGCCCCGCTATCAACCGCCCCCTTGTAAATGCCTATCATCCGAATCATCACCTCAGATCCAGGACATCATATCTCACCACAGTGCCCCGAATCAAGAGAGCTAGGTGTGGAGGTCGGTTGCTCTCCTACAACCTAGCCAAGATCTGGAACACGCTCCCCCTCTCAATCAGATCAGAGCCTAAACTGCTTACCTTCCGAAAGCTCCTTAAAACCTGGCTTTTTAATAAATCGATTTAAATTCTAGCGTACTCCGCCTAGCCCATCCTCTGCAGCGCTGGGACGCCCCAGGGTAGCCATTGCGCTTTATAAATTATCTTTTCATTTTATTTCATTTCAGTGGATAGCAAGTGTTGCTCTTCGTGATGAACTGCGATTCCCGGCATGGTAGCTGGAAGGCGTAGTTTTATACGGAATTCTAAGCGTCCGATGGGTGGTTGCGGGGGGGAGTTGGAGGGAAACGTTGATATGTTATAATTGGTAAAGCTAAGGTAATAAATTACAAGAAAAGGAGCCCAAGAGACTGGCCATAGCTGGAAATGTAAGGAAAGCAAATAATTATTCGACAAAAGTGGTGAGAATGTATATATGTGAAATGCAAACACTACCTCTGGTTACGACGTCATTATTGATATTTCTGACAATAATACTGTATATATGATGTTTCTATAAAATACCAACAAAGTAGTTTAAAAAAATAAACAGGGTACTGTTCAGCATTTGTTGTACACACTCAATCAGCAAATTATGTCACACACTCATAAGACTGGACTCGGACCAATTTTGTTTGTACAAAAATATTAAGTTTTTATTTCTAGAGCCAAGCCTGGCACAGATAAGTGAAATAAATGCTTTGCAAAATATTATGCAGTGTTTACAAATGAATGCAAGTTCAAATGCAGTTGTTTGAAATACAGGTAAGTCAGGTATTGAAATTACTGTACAGATTACTTTTTAAGTTTCTTTTTCTACTCAGTGTGATATGCCTAGACATCACACTGGGACATTTCCTAGAGAGAAGGTAAGTAAAATAAGTTTTGCACAGTTGTAATTTTTCAGGTTTCCATACACATCAACTCCATACTTAAAACAAATTTTAGAGAAAAACAGTCAATTGATTCCTATGGAAAGAAATGAAGTTATCGGTTACCAGGTAAGTACTCTGTCTTTGCGGTTGAGTTTCTGGGGTTAGAGCAAGGGTTCGCCAGGACCAAGGATGCACTCTTGTCACACCCTCAGCTGCACTAGGGCGGCTGGGTGCAGAGTGCTGAGGCCCAATTTTATCCAATAGGGAATAAGGGGCTTCCGGTTGGTGGCTGCTTACAAACCAAGCTCCTGGATTTAAACTCAGGGCAAATGGGAGTTCAAGCCAGCACAAAAGGTGCACCCTCAGCGGCACTGGGGCGGCCGGGTGCAGAGTGCTGGTTTGGCGTTGGGTGCCCAGTGCTGGTTTTGTGTCGGGCGCCCAGTGCTGGTTTGGCGTCGGGCGCCCTGTAGCTTTCAATGTGGAGTCTCTGGTTTGCCAACACACGGCAGGCTGGGGACGAAGGTCTTCTGGGTGCGCCCATCACTTGGAGAGGTAAGTTGGGATGCTGGGGGTTGCTTAGGCACCTACATTTGGGCCACCCAAGGCCGTTGGGTGCAGGGGTGCCTTTTAGGGTCGGATCTTCGTACCAGCTCCTGGTCGCGGTTGGGGTTGACCTTCCTGTTTGAGGCTGGAGGCTCGAGACCGGTCAGGGGTCGCCAGATCTCGGGTAGGGATCGCCGTCGAGACCTCCTCTTGGTGGTGGGCCACTCGAACTTGGGCCGTGGGCATCTGGTGCAGAGTGGTGCAGTATTGCAGACTTTGCTGGACTTGGAGTCTTTTGGTGAACAAATCTGGTGTTCTCGGGAGACAGAGTCTTTTCTTTTGAAGGCAGGACAGGTCCTCAGGGTTCTTGAGGCTGCTGGCTGCAGGACACACTGGAGTTTTGCTTCTGCAGGTTCGAGGTTGGGTCATGCCAGTATGTCTGGGGCCAAGTCAGTGGTAGTCCTCCTCTTCTTAGCTTCGGCACAGCTGTTTGGTCCTTCTTTTCTTCTGGTTTCTTGTCTGAGCAATGTTCAGGGGTGTCCCTAAATACTAGATTTAGGGGCGTTACAGGTAGGTATAAGGTTGGGACCAATGGGTCCCTTACCTGGGGGGGTACACCCACTATTAAGCCACCCTCCAGTGGGATGGGGCATAAGCCTTACCATGGTTGGCTGGGTCCCCCCTTGGGAAACTCATAAAGGCGGCAAGCCTTTGAAGCTTCCCTTTCGTGGACCCTGCCCATCCTGGGGGAGGAGGCTTGGCACCTTGTTCCAGGATGTTTCAGGCCCCAGAGAGCAGCAGGCTCTCGACACAGGTGTCCAGAAACATGTCTGGTGGTGGCAGCTGAAAGCAGCCACTAAACCTGGACACTTCTGGTAGGTCGTTTTTCAGGGGCAATCTCTAAGATGCCCTCTGTGTGCATTTTTCATTAAATCCCTCACTGGCATCAGCGTGGGTTTAATGTGATAAGAAATTTGATACCAAACTTCTTAGTTTTCAGTAAAACCTTATGATACTGTGGAGTTCCTAATGAGAAACTCCCAGCACCACATACTCTTAACGGCATTACTGAACTTACAATGTCTAAGAATGAGCTTAGACACTGTAGGGGTACAGGGCTCGTGCACCTGTACCCTCACCACTAGTATAGTGCACCCCAAGTTCTTAACAAGATCAGGACCAACCAGGCCTAACTTATCTAGAAGCTATGGATTGGGCCAGGAAGGTGTGGTACCTAGAGAGTCTGGGCATACGCACCTGTCCTTCACTTAAGCTGCCACTTTACTTTGGGAGGCCCTCAACCCAAATCTACGCAATCTACACTTCCATGTGTACAGATTGAATGGTGGCAATTGACTACATTTGATCTTCCACTAGATGTGTTGGATCTCCTCCTTGGTGTCAGACTCTTTTACACAGTCCATTTATATCGGCCGATGGGGCAGATTTGTGGCTTGGGGTGATAACTGCAAGACTGATCGTTTAAAAACAAAGCTAATGGATGTTCTTTTAGTTTTTTGACCTTTGACCCACCAAGATCTTGCAGTGGACACTATAAAGGGTAATGTTTGAGGCATGTGGCTGTAGGTGCGCTTGCTGTGCATACTCCTTCCATCTAATGTTCGGCCCAGATGTAGGCAAGTTATTTTTCTTTGAAGGAATATTTTGAGTCACAAGGTACTGTGACTCCTCCTCTGGCTGATAATACGCATGGTCATCTACTCCATTGTTAGATTGTTTTCTTTCCACCATCTGGTTCGGATGTGTGCTCAGGGTTGACACCGTCACAGTGCTCTTTTTGGTTGTCTTCTTGATTGCAACTCTCTCATTTTCTGTCTCTGGCCGACATTTGGTTATTTTGCTGAAGTGGGATCTAGGTGAACTGAGGCCCCCATCCTGAGCCTCACTCGTCCAGGACTACTTCCGTCTCTCCGTCACGCCTCTCCCCCATGCCTCAACTGTGGTGGAACAGATGCCATTTTGATACTGTCCTTGCTGCCATGCAAAATAGCCTCGTACCGATCTCCATCAGGTCTGCATTGTGTATCGCTAGAACTCAACGAAGCTGCTCCTTCTGCTCCATGAAGGCTCTTAGCAGCCGTTGCACTAGTTGGCTCGAGATGTTGCATAGGAGCAGACACTGCATCCCAGTCCTCTTTGGCCCCGAGGACATCGAGGGGAGCAACAAACTCAACCGTCGGCTGCGGATGAAGAGGCTTTCACCCTGCAGAAAGTTCAAAATAGAGATTGAGGACTTTCTGCCAGCCCAGCAGTCCGTGAGTACAGCCCCTCCTCAACACCGCCTCCAACCTAAGCAGCCTTCAGCCAAAGGCCATTCAGCCTCTATGGAGCAACAAAGTTAGGCTTTCGGACCAACACTGCCTTTGGGTCATGGTCGGCACCAATAAGACACTTCATACGCTCAGCTCTGGTTCGGCACCAAAAAAGCCTTCAAAGCTGACCGCCTCAGCACCAGCTACCCTGACACCAGCAACGTGCTAACATTTGGCACCGACTACATCCGCCTCAGCACTGACCAGACCCTCTGCATTAAAATCGAAGGCCCCTTTGAAGTCGAAGACTCGGGCGTCAACCAGCAGGTCTGACACCAACATAGTTCTGCAGAAGGAGCTTGACTCAAGGCAGAAATATCTGGCTGTTCACCCCCCACATGGGCCGCACCCTTGCCCACCCTCAAAACGTCTGCTGTCCTTCGAGGAATCTGGAAAAACAATGCAAGAAAGGCTACCAGCCCCTTCCCCCGTGCACCACCATCTCCTTGCCGTATTCCTTAGCCTTTGCCCTCCTTGCCTGCTTCTCCAAGGGACCCCCTTGACATCACACCTCCGGAGTCTTCACACTCTGGTGTGTGTGTGTGTGTGTGTGTGGGTGTGGGTGTGTGTGTGTGTGTGTGTGTGTGTGGGTGTGTGTGGGTGTGTGTGTGGGTGTGTGTGGGTGTGTGTGTGTGTGTATTTGGGGGTGTGTGTGTGTGTGTATTTGGGGGTGTGTGTGTGTGTGTGTGTGTGTGTATTTGTGTGTGTGTGTGTGTGTGTGTGTATTTGTGTGTGTGTGTGTGTGTGTATTTGTGTGTGTGTGGGTGTATTTGTGTGTGTGTGTGTGTGTGTGTGTGTATTTGTTTGTGTGTGTGTGTGTGTGTGTGTGTGTGTGTATTTGAATTTGACACTGCCCTGCAGGGTCACTCATGGGACTCCAATGATGCAGACTTACAGACCCCTGCCCGCCCCTCCCCTCCGAATGATTCCACATTCTTTCAGGACCCCTTACCGAAGCCTCCTTTCATAAGGTGGAACTCCACACAGAGCCATTAGTGGAGGACTTTCCTCTTTGAAACTCTCTCCTCCACTTACCGCTCCCCTAGGTACCTCACCATGCTCAAGGAAATGTTATGTCACACTCCTGATATTTTTAAAGTCCTTGTTGGAGCTAGGATTATAACACCAAGGTGGGTAAAAAATATAACTTCTCCCCTTCTGAATCCATCTGTATTCGCAGTCATTCTCATATCAGACTTTTTCGTAATCACTACTGCCGGTAAGTGTGCCAACTTCCAAGCCACCAGGGATGCCCAGCCACTAGAAAAGGACATCAAACAGATAAATGCAATAGGGAAATGAGTGGCTGTGCAATTGGACAACTATTGGTGGATAGGTACATTTTGTCCGCCTTCTAGCAAGAAATGATTGTACCTTCTGGGACAGAATAGAGGAGCTCCTTCAATACCTCCCAGAAAAGGGGGTAAGAAAAAGTTGCTGAGGGAAAGCTGATAGCCAACACCTCTATTCTCTGTGCCCTGGATGTAGCCGACACTGCTGCCAGGGGGGTAAATGTCAGTATTGTGTTATACAAACACTCACTGCTCCATATCTCTGGCTTTAAGGCAAAAGTTCAGCAGAACCCGCTGAACATGCCCTTTGATGATGAGCATCTCTTTGGTGCTCAAGTGGACCAAGCTGTAGAAATAAATTAAAACAAATACAGAAGCTTAGCTCCTCCTTCCACCACACCCTTTATGGTTAAGGCTTAAAGACCACCTCTTCTGAATCCTCAACATTCCATCAGCACACCCAGGGCCAGCAATCCTCTCTACAGGATTATTCTAGAGGGTCCTGTAATGGCAACAATTCCAGAGGCAAGGGTAGCTCCCCAAAAGGAGCTACACCCGCCACCAAACCTTGACTTGCCCCTTCTCCCCCCAACCCCACTGCACCTGTTGAGGGGTGCCTACAAGTCTTATTGCCCACATGGCAAACTGTAGGAAGCTGGCTTTGTATATACTTAAGGCTCCCTGTTTTTCGTTTTTTACAGATAAATACAGACCGAAAACATTCATTTTCTTGTCTGTATTTATTTTAAAATGTGGATAAAAACGGAAATTGGGTTGCTTTTTGAGTAATTCTAAATACTGTCTGCCAAGACTGCCAGGCCCATAGATGTGTGGATTGATAAGGTTAAAAAAATAAAGGAATTTTATTAAAGAGGCTTTTCCAGCAGTGGATATGCATAAGGTTGATACTGAAATGTGCATATTTTCATATAAGTGCACTGATTTAGCTTCTGCAGGTGTTCACAACAATGAAACCTGTCAGACATTCAAGCATGAGCCCATATTTATTGTTTAAATAAATCTGGAAATATTCTAATATCAGCTTTATTTTTCCACAAAACCCAAAATAAATATAGAGAAATACAGATAAAATTAGCAAAAAATAAATATGGATAAATAGACGGAAATGGCAAAAAAATAAATACCATAAAACTAGGATCCCTATATACACAATACCAAAAAAGAATCAGTGTGCATAGAGTCCAAGGAGTCCCCAAAGGTATAGCAGAGGATAAAGTCGATAATACCTAGGGCTCCCGCTTTTATGGTATTTATTTTTTGTCATTTCCTTCTTTATTTATCCATATTTATTGTTTGTCAACTTTATCTGTATTTATCCATATTTATTATGGGTTTTGTGAAAAAAAGTAAAGATGAAACTGGTATATTTCCACATTTATTTAACCAATAAATATACGGCTTCATGCTTGAATGCCTGCCAGGTTTCAGAAATATGAACACCCACAGAAGATAAATCAATGCACTTGTACGAAAATATACACATTTCAGTACCAGCCTTGTGCATAGCTACTGCTGTTTAAGCCTCTTTACCAAAATTCCTTTCTTTTTCAACTCCCTTACCTATCACTCCACACATTTATTGGCCTAGCAGTCATGGCAACGTGTATTTAGAATCACTCAAAAAGCACACAATTTTCGTTTTTATCCATGTTTAAAAATAAATACAAACAAGAAAATATATGGTTTTTTGTCTGTATTTCTCTGTAAAAATTTGTAAAAATGGAAAACAGGGAGCCTTAATACCTTAATCTCAATTTAGTGGTAGCTGTGCTGAGCAGTTAGGCTTATTAGAAGGTAGTTTTAATGTATTTGTTGTACATACTCGTACAAGACAGGAACACACACTCAATGACTAACTCCAGGCGAACAGTTTGTAAAAATATAACTTTAGTTACCTTTATTTTTAGGAACCCAATTGAACTCCGCTACAGGTAAATAAACTTTTCCGAAATGCAATACTTTCAACTACAGTTGGCAAAGGTTTGTGTAAGCATTAAAAATACTTTTGAGATGCATGAAATACTTTTTAATGTCAAATGAAATACTTGTGATTATTCTCAGAAACAACATTTAGTGTAATGCAGAGAAAATCAGTGTAATCCGATGGGAGGAAAGACAGGTAAGTAATTTATGCTGAGCGCTTGACTTACAAATTCAGTCTTTGGAGGGTTTGACCAACACATGGCAAGGGTCGGACCAATTTAGGTATTGCACCACCAGCGGCACTGGAGCGGCCTGGTGCCTAGGTCACTGGAATCATTGTTAGCCTATGGAAATGGGGGTTACCTCGAAGAGGCACCGGTTGCAGGCAAGTATCCCGGTTCAGGGACACAGGCCCTGGGGGGTTAAGGTCATCACTGCAGGAGCCACCAAATAGCACCAGAGCTGTACCACCAGCGGTATTGGGGCCGCCGGGTGCAAAAGAAGCGTCAGGTGCCCTGTAGAAAGCAGTGGAGATAATCATTTGGAGACAAAGGCTGCAAGCTTGGTCCGGAAGGCTGGCTGAAGGAATCCAACAACTGGAGAGGTGAGTTGGATATTGGGGGGATGCCGGGACACAGTCTGTTGACACTCCTAGGCCTGGGGGCTGCAGTGCAGGTGTCTGGTTTCTCTCATCGGAACTGGCCGCGTTTAGGGAGACCCTTTAAGTTGACCTGCAGGCGTCTTGGAGAAGTTCAGGAGAGATAGTCTAATGCTGGATCCCAGATCAGGCTTGCTGGGCAGAAGTCACTGTGTTGGTGAGCTACCTGTACTCTGGTTGTGGGCGAAGGGTGCAGGGGCTGTGGATCTGCCTGGATCCAGAGTCCTGGGGTTGGCTTCTTTCTCGCCAAATCCGGTGTCCATGGAAGGAAAGTCTATGTTGTAGACCCCACAGGTCCATGGGGTTCTTGGAGGTTGCTTGCTGCAGGCCATCACGGTTTTCTTGGAGCAGGGTTGCTGGGAAAGGAGACAGGCCGGTAGAGCTGGGGCCTAGTCAGTTGTCATAGTCCTCTCCACAGCTCTTTGGTACTCCTCCTTCGTAGGTTGTCGAATCTGAGGAACAAGGTTCAGGGGAGCCCTCAAATACAAAATGTAAGATCATTACTGAGGCCGCGGACAGTAGCCTATGGCTACTGTCCCCTAGGGTGACTACACGCTTTTGGTGGCCCCTTTCTCTGGGGAGAGGGGCACATCTCTATTCCTATTGGGCCTAATGCTCCACACCAAGATGGAGAATATTCAAGAGAGGCATTCACCTCAGCTCCTTGTGACCCTAGTGGTATGCCAGGCCAAGACGCATGCTCCCCTTGCACTGGAGAGTGGCATATGGGGGGGTGTGCCCACCCCAAGGAAGGGACCAATTGGTCCTGACCTGTACCTACCTGTAACGCCCCTACATTTTGTATTTAGGGGCAACCCTGAACCTTGCCTCCTCAGACAAGAACCGATCAGAAGAAGCGGTGCTGAACTGAGAGGATGACGCCCGTTGACTTTACCCTAGCCCTACCGGCCTGTCCCCACCTGGAATCTGCTTCAGCAAAATCCCGGTGGGTCCTCCAGCCCCTAAGAACCCGGAGGACCTGTCCTGCCTTCCAGAATCCAAGACTTTGTCTCCTTTTGAGCACCGGATTTGCTCACCTCCACACTTTGGCCCTGGACAAATTCGTGAGTCTGCACCCGACACCCTGACCCAAGTTGTCCAACACCACGAGGAGGTCTCCCTGGCGATACAGACCTGAGATCTGATGACCTCTAACCTGCCTCAGATCTGCAATCAACACCTGCAGCCCCTTTCTGGAGGATCCCCCACGACCAGAGTTGGTAAGACAACCCAACGCCTAAAGACACCCCTGCACCTGACATCCCACGGCCTTGGGTGACCCAACCAACAGTGTCCCAGCATCACCTGGCACTGCAACTTACCTATCTAACTGGTTGTCACCCCCAGAAGCCTGCAGTGTTTGTTGCAACCAGAGAATCCCTATTGAAATCAACAGATCACTCGACGGCAAAACAGCACCCTGCACCCATCCACCCCTGTGCCACTGAGGGTGCACCTAATGTGCTAACTCTGATCCCCCCTTTGCACTGAGCCTAACACCAGGAGCTTTACTCCCACAACCTTGTGGCCTGCTCACGAGCAGCCACCAACCGGAGGCCCTCTTTCCCCTACTGGATAACATTTGGCCTCAGCCCTCTGCACCCGGCCGCCATAGTGCTGCTGAGGGTGTAACAAGAGCACATGCTTGACCCTGGGGGGACCCCTGAGTTCACCCCCAGAATACCAACTCCCACAACCGAATACTTAATCTTTGAACCGATAACACTATGTTCAAGGCATATGAGCTGCAGATTACAGACTGTTGCATAGATCGCCATCTAGTGTTGGGCCCGGATGTTTGCACTTGTTTTTGTCTTGAAAAGTTCTTTGGAAGTCACAAGATAGGTGACTCCCCCTTTGGATCACATTGCGCATGGGCATCGGCTCCATCCTCAGATTGTTTTTTTCCGCCATGTGTTTCCTGCGCTCCTGTTTGGAACAGAGTTTTTGTTCTGCGTGCAATCCCTCAGCCGTTTCCGACGGTATTGTCTCGGACGCGTTTCCCCAGTCGACGCGAGTGTCAACAACTTCGAAGTCTTCGATTCCAGTCGTCGACGAAGACCTTCTTTATAGCTCATGGGAAGGATGCCATTCAAGAAGTATCCTCAATGTGGGTCGAAGTTTCCCCACGCCTATCTCCATGAGGTGTGCAACATTTGCCTCTCACCACAGCACGAGGCCAGGGACTGTTCAGCTTGTGCCTCCTTCCACTCCAAAAAGACAATTCAGGACCGGCGAGCCCGAAGGACCATGACTCGCTAGTCCGCTTTGATCCCCAATGACATCTTTGAAGAGTGCGTTGATGTGCCAGAACAGCAGCGGGCCGAAGAAGGCGCCTGCTACTCCGACACCGAGGACTCGGACGTCGAGGACATCACTCCAGCCCAGCGGGTTGCAAGTACACACGTCAGCCCGACCCTTCCTCAACACCCTCCAAAAAGGCTTCGGTCACACCCTCGCCTTCTGCCCCGGGTGCACACCGAGAGACTGCTTCCCATGCCCCGGCTTCGAGCTCGGTAAAGAAGCCTACTAAGCCTTCAGGCGACTCTGGCACAAGTCAGCCTACCCCCGATGCCGACACACACCTACCGACACCAAAAAAGAAGCCATCTTCCTTACCTTCGCCGACCGCTGCTTCGACATCCAAGCACTCAGCGCCGAAGACTGGCACTGGCTCATCGATGCAGAAAACCCACTCAGAGCTGACCAAAAAACTGACACCTTAGGGGCCCGACTCCCATGTTTCGGAGCCATAAAAGGCCTCGGAACCAAAAAAACAACACATTCCGCCAGCCAAGGACACTGCAAAAGATCCTGGTTCCAAGCCAAAAGAACCTAAAACAGCTACTGAGTCAGTGCCTTATACAGAGGAACTTTTTCAACCCGATCCTACCCAAAAAACTCTTGTGAAAGATCCTAAGACTGGTCAATTGCCTCTTAGCTCCAAGAAGCGACTACTAGATGTGCCTGCACCGGCTCCTCCTCCTAAAAAGCGAGACATTGCCACCTCTCCATTAAGGATCCCTTCTCCACCTCCTCCTCCACATCACTCCCCTACACCATCCCCTACTCCAGTAGGACGTGATGATGATGATGATGATGTGGATAGCGATTCTGATGATACAGGGGGAGGTGCGGATGATCCATTAGGGAACCCTAGTACTCCTCACTCCCCTAACTCATGGTATGATTATAACACCCCAGACGTCCCTTATGTTTTCAAGAATGATATATATATATATATATCTATCCCTCCTCCTCCCCTCACCCCCCTCCCCCGAGAGGACACTATAGAGTTTAACCGACTTGTCCATATAGCTGCCCAATACCATGAGGTTGACACAGTGGAGGAAGGTTTTTTAATGGACACTTTCGACACCACACAAAGGTCCACTTCAATTCTACCCATGCTTAAGGGGGTCATTAAGCATGCATCAGAGGGATTTAAAGAAACAGTCAGGGCTGGAGTCCTCAACCCCCGAATCGAGAAAAAATATAAGGCTGCCCCTACAGATCCAGTCTACATTAGGGGCACTGCACCGCTAGACTCCCTTGTAGTCTCCAATGCACGCAAAAGGGCCAATTCCCAAACATCAGGTGAGGCCCCCCACCCGATAAAGAGTCTAAACTCCTCGACGTCTCTGGCAAACGGACGGCGTCACAGGCAGCAAACGGCGCATCGCCAATACTCAAGCGCTGTTAGCAAGGTACGACAGGGCACATTATGATGAGCTGGAATCCATAATGCAGCATCTCCAAGATAAATATAAAAATAGGGCCAATGAACTCATTCAAGAGGGTAAAACTATCACTAATACCTCCTTCCGTTGTGCCCTAGATGCAGTAGATACTCCTTCAAAAGCAATTGATATCAGCGTCCTTTTGTGTAGGCATGCCTTGCTACATATTTCAGGTTTCAAACCTGAGGTCCAGAGTTCCATCCTCAATCAACCATTCGATGAGCAACACCTATTTGGCCCTAATGTTGATGTATCCCTTGAAAAGATGAAAAAGGATACTGACACAGCTAAATCTATGGGAGCCTTGCAGTCGCAAGCTCCCAGACTCTCCTTTCGTGGCTCATCCTACAGAGGCACCACAAGAGGCTACTCCTCGGATAGCCCCTCCACTTCTTACAAAACCCCTAGCCAATCCACCTTCACTAGGGCCTACCAAAGAGGGGGTTACAGGTGAAAGAATAACAAAGGCAGAGGCAAAACTAACAACTCCCGCTCTGCCTCCACCCCTACCCAATGACTTTTCTCCACTTCCCTCTCATCATTCCACTCCAGTGGGGGGAAGATTGCAACAATTCCTTCCTGTCTGGACCAACATCACATCAGACAGGTGGGTGCGATAAATAATTCAATCAGGTTACTGTCTCGAACTAACATCTATCCCCCCAAACCTACCACCCAGACAGCGTATAATGTCACAAGAGCATCTATTACTGCTAATGCAAGAGGTAATATCCCTCTTACAAAAAGTGTGATAGAGCAAGTTCCTCTGTACTTTCTTATCCCAAAGAAGGACGTCTCTCTTAAGGCCTGACCCCTTAACATTTACATACAGTCAGACTATTTCCACATGGTCACACTCCAGCAGGTCCTTCCTCTTCTTTCACAAAACAACTTTCTTGCTACTCTAGATCTCAAAGACGCCTACTTCCCATTCACACCGCTCACAGGAAGTATCTCAGATTTGTAATAGAAGGTCAGCACTATCAATTCAAAGTACTCCCATTCGGAGTCACAACAGCACCAAGGGTATTCACCAAGTGCCTAGCAGTAGTGGCAGTGCACTTAAGAAGACAGCACATTCACGTCTTCCCATATCTAGACGACTGGCTCATAAAAGCCAGCTCTTACAACCAGTGTGTACAACACACTCACGCCACTATCCAACTACTTAACGACTTGAGGTTCACAATAAACCACACCAAGTCCCATCTGCAACCGTCCCACATACAATACCTCGGTGCTACAATAAACACTTCAAAAGCGCTAGCTTATCCCTCTCCTGTCAGAATAGCAAACATGCAAGCTCTTCTCACACAATTTCAACCGGAACACTCCCTTCCAGCTCGAGTGTTCATGCAGCTCATAGGGATGAACGCCTCTTGCTTATTTATAGTGCCTCATGCAAGACTACAAATGCGTCCCCTTCAAGAGTGCTTAGCACGCCAATGGAAACAGGCTCAAGTTCAGTTGACAGATCTAGTGTTGGTGGACGGTCGTACTCCTCGCTCTCTGCAGTGGTGGAACACCAAAAACCTTTCCAAAGGGTGAGCGTTCCTAGCGCCAGTTCCTCAAATAGTCTTGACAGCGGACGCATCACTCTCCGGCTTGGGAGCTCACCTACTGCAACACACCATGCAGGGCAGGTGGACACCACAACAAAAGTTACTCTACTTCAACCGCCTAGAGTTACTAGCCATATTCCTAGCCTTGAAAGCATTCCAAAAGCAAATATCAAGCAAGACTGTATTGGTCCGCACGGACAGCATGACAATGTATTACATACAAAAACAGGGCGGAACACACTCCCTGCAACTCTCTCAGCTAGCACAGAACATATGGCGGTGGGCTACACCTCAGAACATATTCCTCTTAGCCCAACATGTTCCAGGGGTACAGAATACCATGGCAGATCTGTTAAGCCAAAATTATGGGGCTTCTTTTTAGCCCCATTACAGTGGCAACAGCCACGTTTAAATAATTGCTTTTGCATCCATTTTGCTTAATCTGTCATCTTTTTTGCTTCATTTTTTCATGCTTAATTTAATGCACAATGTTACTTCCACACGTTTCCATGTCATTTTTCAAAAATATCTGTTAAGCCGTCAGACACAACAGATTCACGAGTGGGAACTTCATCCACAAGTTCTTCAACCTTTATTTCAGATGTGGGGACAACCTCAGATAGACTTCTTTGCCACCCACGAAAACGCCAAATGCCCAAGCTTCGCCGCCAGATATCCACACCCACTGTCCAAAGGCAATGCGATATGGATGAACTGGTCAGGCAGATTTGCGTACGCTTTTCCGCCTCTCACACTCATGCCATTAGTAGTGCGCAAACTACAGCATCTGAAAGAGACACGTTAGTGATAGATTCCTTACCTTAGAATATCCCCAGGCGTCAGACTGGATCCGGAAATTTTTGCGTAGCAATACCCCTGCGCGCTGGTAGGCGTCGTCTGCGGCTCCGCGTCCGTCGTCGGCGTCGTGAGCGCCGGGATGACGTCATCGGAGTATATAGACGGCGCCCATGCGCGCTGACGTCAGTTCTTCTTTTTTCCGCGCCAGCTAGCGCAGATCCGGAAGAAGCTCTACCCCCAGTCACTTTTTGACTGAAAACTTTTTTGATCTTTTTGATCCTCTAGTTAGTCGATTCTCGACTATCGGTGCCAGGGATGCCCGGGTTCAAGCCTTGCTCGAAGTGCGGCCGACTCATGTCGGTCACGGACCCCCATCGCCGGTGCCTGAAGTGCTTAGGCCTCGACCACGACGATCGAACCTGCTCCGACTGCCGGGCCCTGACGTCGAAGGCTAGGCGGGAGCGGTCCCGCAAGCGTCTCGAGCTGAGGCAGTCGGCCCCGCGCCGCTCCAGGTCCCGGTCCCACGGGAGGTCGAGGGACAGGTCGCGAGGTCGGAGTCATCGACGTTCCGGGAGTGGACACCGATCGTCTGGTTCCAAGTCCTCAGGTAAGAGGCATGAGAGGTCGGAGCGACACCATCGGTCCTCCGACCCGCCCCGTCGCTCGCACGATGCGACCGGGGATTCGGGCGACACCGCCCACGCGGCTCCGCGGGAGTCGCAAGCGTCGCCGCCTGCCCCACACCTTCGGGTCCCTGGGCACGGCGCGTCGCAGGAGGAGGTCGAGAGGTACCTCATGGCCATGAGGGCCCTCCCTCCTCAGTCGGTTCCCGTGGCGCCTTCGGGCCGATCGGCTCCGTCTGGAGGTCCTTCCGGGTCGGGCGCTTCGGCCCCGACGACGTCGGGTGCTTCGGCCCCGGCGCCGCTGGCGACTTCGGTCCCGGCGCCGCGCGACCTCGCTGGATCCGGCTCCGGGACCTCGCCGGTCGACCCTACGACCTCGCCGGCGACGTCCCTTCAGGTGTCGTCCCCGGCAGCCGAAGTGGTTGCCGACCCCAATGCTTCCTACGGTCCTACTCAGGTGTCGGAGGGGCGCCGCTGGGCGCCGATTCCGTCGGCCTTCGGAGAGTTCTATCTCCACGAGGAGGCCCTGGCTGTTAATCCTGGTCTCCGGGAGCCGGGTGACGAGGAGCAATGGGAGGGGTCCGAGGACCCTCTGGCACGTGATTGCCAGTCTCATCAGGACTGGACATATGAGCTTGGGGAGGCCAGTGGTATTGACACCTCGCCAGACACTGGATTTACGTCGCCCCCGACTGTGGCTTCGGAGGCGGGTTCTGCTTACAGTGTAGTGTTGACGAAGGCAGCTAAGGCCCTAAACCTTGAGCTCCCCGTCGCGGCCGTGAGGACTAATCTCCTCACTGAGGTCCTCAAACAGCAGTCCGGCTCCGCGGAGCCCCTTCTGCCGTTCAATGAGGCCTTGTGTGACGTTCTGCTGGGCACTTGGTCCAAGCCCGCCACAGGTCCCCCTGTGGATAGGAACGCGGCCAGACGCTACCGCCCGGCACCGGGCGACCCTTGCTTTTTGTCCACCCACCCCACCCCCGAGAGCCTGGTCATCCAGGCCTCCAACTCCCAGACCGCATTCCCGTCGGCCCCGCCCGACAGGGAATCCAAGAGATATGAGCAGTTCGGGAAGAAGGTCTTCTCGTCTGTGAGCCTAGGGCTCCGGTCAGTGAACACCAACTGTCTCTTGGGCCGCTACACCCACACTCTGTGGGACACGGTTGCGGAGGTGCTGCCACAATGCCCTGAGGAGGTCAGGGCTAAACTCAGCCAAACCCTTGCGGACGGCCGAGATGCGGCACGCTTTTCTATCCGGTGTGGGCTGGATACCACGGACTCACTGGGCAGGGCGATGGCAACGACGGTGGCGGTTCGACGCCACGCCTGGTTGAGGTCCGCCAATTTCTCGGCCGATGTCCAGGCCACTCTCCTGGACATGCCGTTTGATGGCCGTCGCCTCTTCGGCGACAAGGCAGACCATGCGCTGGAACGTTTTAAGGACTCCAGGGCCACGGCCAAGTCCTTGGGCCTTACGGCCCCACGCCAGCAATCGGGTGCCTTTCGCTCCTTTCGTGGCCACGGAAGGGGCGCCCCACCACGGACCGTCAGCCACGCGCCGCAGAATGTTCAGCAACGCGGTGGCGGCCGTGGGAACCGCCGTGGCGGTGGTCGGGGCCAGCGGCGAGGCCAGTCCACACCTCCCTCAGCAGCCCCCGCCTCAAAACCTTCCTAGTCCGAGTTTTCAGGCCCATGTGACGCCTGTGGGAGGCAGGGTTCGCCATCACCTCTCCCACTGGCATACAGTCACTTCGGACAGGTGGGTGCTGCAAATTGTCCGAAGGGGTTTCTCCCTCCCCTTCGAGTCTTCCCCTCCATCCATGCCACCTCAATACCACCGTGTGTCGGGGGATCACTTGCAACTTCTGCAAGAGGAGGTTTCGGCCCTCTTGGCCAAGAGGGCCATCGAGCGCGTTCCTGGGCCAGAAGTAGGACGTGGCTGTTATTCCCACTACTTTCTGGTACCCAAGAAGGGCAAAGGGGGCCTACGCCCTATCTTGGATCTGCGGAACGTCAACGGCTTCCTCCGGACGGAGAAGTTCAAGATGCTCACTTTGGCTCAGGTCCTGGCTGCCCTGGACCCAGGAGACTGGATGGTAGCGTTGGACTTGCAGGACGCCTATTTCCACATCCCCGTCCTGCCGGCCCACCGGCGTTACCTGCGGTTCACGGTAGGCCTAGAGCACTTTCAGTTTACCGTGCTCCCCATCGGCCTTACCAGGGCCCCACGGGTGTTCACGAAGGTGATGGCGGTGGTCGCAGCCCATCTGCGCAGGCAAGGGGTGTCAGTCTTCCCCTACCTCGACGACTGGTTGTTGAAGGCGGGCTCGCCCCAGACAGTCGTCACCCACCTCCAGACTACGGCCGACCTCCTGCACTTGCTGGGGTTTTCCATCAATGTGCCGAAGTCGCACCTGTGTCCCTCTCAGAAGCTCCTTTTCATCGGAGCGGTTCTCGACTCGGCGCAGTTTCGGGTTTACCCACCCGAGCAGCGGGTTCGGGATATTCAGGCTCTGATTCCTGTCTTCAGACCGTTATCCCGGGTCTCGGTCAGGTTGACGCTGCGGCTTCTGGGACTGATGGCCTCCTGCATCCTTCTGGTGCGTCACGCCAGGTGGCGGATGCGGGCTCTGCAGTGGGACCTGAAGTTTCAGTGGGCCCAGCATCAGGGCAACCTGTCCGATCATGTCCTGATCTCGGAGGGCACTGCGAAGCAACTGCAGTGGTGGCTCACGGACCGCGACTGGGTCAGTGGCAGACCCCTCTCTCTACCCCAGCCGGAGCACGTAGTTGTGACGGACGCGTCCCTCCAGGGCTGGGGAGGCCACATGGGAGAGGCGGAGATCAGAGGCCTCTGGTCTCCGGCGGAGTCCCGGCTCCACATCAACCTTCTGGAGCTGCGGGCGATTCGTCTTGCACTGAAGGCATTCCTCCCCTCTGTCAGGGGGAGCGTGGTGCAAGTGTTCACCGACAACACCACCGCCATGTGGTACTGCAACAAACAGGGCGGTGTGGGGTCGTGGACCCTTTGCCAGGAGGCTCTGCGCCTCTGGCAGTGGCTGGAACATCAGGGCGTGACCCTGGTGGTTCAACACCTGGCAGGTTCTCTGAATGCCAGGGCGGACGAACTCAGCCGCCGGTGCATGATGGATCACGAATGGCGTCTGAACTCGGACGTGGCGCAAGGTCTCTTTCGACAGTGGGGAGAGCCTTGGTTAGATCTATTCGCCACAGAAGAGAACGCGCAATGTCAGCAGTTCTGCGCGTTGGAGTTTCCAAGGCGGCACTCGCTCGGAGACGCTTTTCGTCGCGAGTGGAGCTGCGGCCTGTTGTACGCCTTTCCGCCTATACCACTTCTGCCCAGAGTGCTGAAGAAGATCAGGCGCGACCGGGCCCAGGTCGTCCTTGTGGCTCCGGACTGGGCACAAAGATACTGGTATCCCGAGCTACTCAACATGTCAGTCGATCCCCCGATTCGTCTGCCTCTTCGGGAGGACCTTCTGTCGCAGCATCAGGGGACGGTCCTGCACCCGAACCTGTCCAGTCTCCACCTACAAGCTTGGAGATTGAGCGGCGGCAGTTGAGGCCATTTGACTTGCCTCCCGAAGTCTGTGACATCATTCTGGCAGCCAGGCGTCCCTCCACGAAGTCGGTATACGCCTGCCGGTGGAATAGATTTGTGGCATGGTGCGCAGCAAAGGCTGTGGATCCCCTCTCTGCACCCCTTTCGGAAGTGCTGCTCTTTCTTCTTTCCCTTGCCCAGCAGGGCTCTGCTCTGGGCACTCTTAAAGGGTACCTTTCTGCTCTTTCAGCCTTCTTGAGGCTACCAGATCAGCCTTCCTTGTTCAAGTCCCCTATAGTGAGTAGATTTCTGAAGGGCATCACGCACATGTTCCCTCCTGTTCCCTTCGTGATGCCCCAGTGGGACTTGAATCTTGTTCTCACCTATCTGATGTGTGCTCCCTTTGAGCCACTTCATAACTGTCCTCTTCGTCTCCTTACTCTGAAGACGGCTTTCTTGGTTGCCATCACCTCTGCCAGGAGGGTGAGTGAGCTCCAGGCTCTTTCTTCTTCTCCACCTTTCCTGTCTGTTCATCCTGATAAGGTGGTGTTGCGTACACGGCCTTCCTTTCTGCCCAAGGTTGTCACGGCCTTCCACATCGGGCAGTCCATCACCTTGCCCACCTTCTTTCCGCCTCCGCATCCCTCGAAAGAGGAGGAGAGGCTCCACCGTCTGGATCCAAAACGTGCGCTCTCCTACTACCTAGACCGCACTCGCCAATTCCGGGTGGATGACCAACTCTTCGTTGGTTACGTGGGCGCGAAGAAGGGAAAGGCTGTACACAAGAGGACCATCTCCAGGTGGATCATCTTGTGCATCCAAGCATGCTACTCCATGGCGAGGAAGGAGCCCCCGGCTGGATTGCGGGCTCACTCCACTCGGGCCACGGCAACGACAACTGCCCTGGGCCGCGGTGTCCCCCTGCAGGACATCTGTCAGGCAGCCACGTGGGCCTCGCTGCACACGTTCGCGAGACACTACTGCCTGGACAGTCAAGTCCGGAGGGATGGCTTCTTTGGCCGTTCAGTCCTCCAGGACTTTCTGGTGTGATATTGGTTCGCAGACCCACCACCGGGGTTGGTATTGCTGGGGTATCTATTCTAAGGTAAGGAATCTATCACTAACGTGTCTCTTTCAGATGCACAAGTTACTACTTGTGTAACGATATATCTGTAAGAGACATTAGTTAGTGATAGATTCCTTACCGCCCTCCCATCCTCCCCGTTCTGCGAACCGATATTTAGGGTTAAGGTCATCCCCTTTCAGGGCCCTAGTTTCATGGCACCAGTGTTAGTTCTATCATGGCTCTGTGTATCTGGCGCGGAAAAGCTGTGTTATCAGAACTGACGTCAGCGCGCATGGGCGCCGTCTATATACTCCGATGACGTCATCCCGGCGCTCACGACGCCGACGACGGACGCGGAGCCGCAGACGACGCCTACCAGCGCGCAGGGGTATTGCTACGCAAAAATTTCCGGATCCAGTCTGACGCCTGGGGATATTCTAAGGTAAGGAATCTATCACTAACTAATGTCTCTTACAGATATATCGTTACACAAGTAGTAACTTGTGCAACATTCTCTAACCCTCATCCTAGTTGCTCCAACGTGGGCCAGACAACCGTGGTACACCACACTGCTGGAACTTTCTGTAGTACCGCACCAAAAACGATACCTATCTCCACACCTCTTAACCCAGAACCATGGAGAGATCAGACACCCGGACCCAGCTCAACCTTGCGATCTGGCTCCTGAGGTCCTAGAATTCGGTTACCTTAACCTTCCTCCTGACTGCATGAATGTCATAAAAGAAGTTAGACGTCCAACCACTAGAGCATGCTATGTAGCCAAGTGGAAACGTTTTGTAATATATTGTCACAACAACAACATCAATCCACTAGATGTGTCTATTCAACGCATCATAGGCTACGTACTACACGTCTATTAGACGGCATCTTGCTGCCATAGCAGCATATCTACAAAATAGACAGCATCTATCTATTTTCAGAGTACCTGCTATAAGAATAATTCCTCCCAGAGCACCACCTTCACCGGTGTGAAATTTAAACATTGTTCTCCCACGGCTAATGGGACCTCCCTTCGAACCTTTACATAATTGTGAACTACAATTCTTAACATGAAAGGTTGCGTTCCTAGTAGCTATTACTTCTCTGCGGAGAGTTAGTGAGTTAGTAAGTGTACTAATCCTAAATTCCTTCCTAAAGTCATTCTCCCTTCTACCTCAATCAATTAGGTAGAACTGCCCGTTTTTTTCTCGCAGCCACAAACAGTCGCAGACAGGGCTCATCATACTTTAGATGTCAAAAGAGCATTACTATACTACATTGAAAGAACACAACCCTTTCAAAAGACCAGACAACTTTTCCTGTCTTTCTCACCACCACACAAAGGCAACCCTATATCAAAATCTGGGATAGCTAGATGGATTGTCAAATGTATACAAATTTGCTGCCACAAAGCTAAACGTACATTATCTGTTCCTACTAAAGCCCACTCTACAAGAAAAATAGGGGCTTCAATTGCATTTTTAGGGAACATTCCCTTAGATGACATCTGCAAAGCAGCTACATTGTCTGCACCGCACACATTCACAAAACACTATTGTGTAGATGTGCAAACTAAACAAGCTACTCTAGGCCAGGCTGTACTCAAAACACTATTTCAAACTACTGCAACAGATACTGCTGGTCGCCGCTAAGCGGGGGTACTGCAGTATGATCTATGCAACAGTGTGTAATCTGCAGCTCCTATTCCTCGATCGGAAAATGCTACTTACCAGTATGCATCTGTTTTTGGCATGTAGAGCTGCAGAGTTACACACGTCCACCCGCCTCCCTGGCTACCTTTATCTGTTCCAGTATTATCTTAATTAGATACAGTTACATGGACATCCTTCTTTTTCTTGCAAAGCTCCATCATTTCCCTATTGGCGAAAAACCATCTGAGGGTGGAGCTGATGCCCATGCGCAATGTGGTCCAAAGGAGGACTCCTCTATCTCATGACTTCCAAAGAACTTTTCAGGACAAAAACAAGTGCAAACATCCGGGCCCAACACTAAATGGCGATCTATGCAACAGTGTGTAAATCTGCAGCTCTACATGCCAAGAACAGATGCACTGGTAAGTAGCATGTTCGAGGCATGTGGGCTGCTGAATTCATATCTGTGCATAGATCGCCGCCTAGTGTTGGGTCCGGATGATTGCACTTTGTTGTCCTGGAAGAGTCTTCGAAGTATCACGAGATAGGGGACTCCTACCCTGGACTACAGTGCGCATGGGCATCTTCTCCAACCTCAGATTGTTTTTTTCCGCCATTGGGTTTGGATGTTATTCATATACTCCAACTCCGGCATCAAAACTAAACATTTTTCAAAAGTCCTTCGACTTCGACGGAATTGTTCTCGCTCGGTACCTCTTGACTCGATCAAGCTTTCCATCTCGAAGCGGACGTCGACGCGGGCCATTGGGCCTTTTCGACGCCATGTGTCGATGGAAAGGAGCCCGTTCAAAAGATGCCCACAATGCCACTCCAAGTTCCCGCATACTGACAAGCACTCCGTATGCAACTAGTGCCTCTCACCAGACCATAAGGAAGAAACCTGCGCCCAGTTTCGGTCGAAGAAAACCATACGGATTCGACGGGCCGCTAGGCAAGAGATGCAGCGACAGGCACCGGAACCGGACAACATCTTTGATGATGACCAAGAACTTCCAGAAGCTCCAGATTCGGACCTAGAGATCGTCACTGCCGAGGACTACTCGGACTCCGATCACGAGTTCCCACCGGGGCAAATCGTGAGTACACTGCCCCCGACACCAATTACCCTGTTACCGAAGGCTCCGGTCGAGGCGTCGCCAAAAGGCCTTAGCCAAGATCCAAAAAAACATTCACCAGCCCCGCCGTCCGGCTCTGCTCCGAAACCTAAGAAACCTAAGCCTTCAAAGACTCCAGGGCCAAGTACCGTGATCCCAAAGAAGGTTCCAGAGCCCAAAAAGGTCGTCGACCTGAAGAGCGTCGACCCGAAGAAGACCGTACAGCCTAGAGGCGCCGACCCAAAGAAACAGTCGACCCGAAAAAGGCAGTCGAGCCGAAGGGCGCCAACCCCAAAGATGCCGGTGAGCCAAAGAAGGACGCCAAGCCGAAGGGCGCCAACACAAAGAAAGACGTCAACCCAAAAAAGCCAGCTGTGCCGAAAGTCGCCAAACCGAAGAAAGTCGCCGACGAAAAGGGTACCGTATCGAAGCCTGTAATCCGGCCGGAGAAGGCTATCGACCCAAAAACAAGTGCTCCCAAAACACCAGTCGATCCTAAAAAGACCATCGACTCTGCAAAGGACAGTCAACCAAAAAAGCCTGTCAAGCACACGAAACGTGTCGAACCGAAAGACCCAGTCGACCCACAAACACTCGTCGACCCGAAGAAAGGGCCCGAGCCGAAGAAAAGCACTAAGGCACCAAAAGTCGTCGAAGCAGAAAGTGTTATCGACCCAAAAAAGTCAGACACAACCAAGGACAGTGGAGGAAGAACTCTTCCATCCAGATACAGAAGACGACCAGGCAAAAATATATATTCACCCCTTCGATGCGTGTGACAAGGTCAGCTCGTCATGGGCGTTACCTGCGCTGTGCGTGTGACGAGTTGACCTTGTCACGTAACGCAGGATTTTAAAAATCGCAGCGCTCAGCGGGAAAACCGCTAGCGCGCATGCGGTTAATCCTGAGACTGGTAAAGTCACAATCCTGCACATGAAGAAGAGGCCACTGGACACCGACTCTCATTCCCCTATTCCACTAAAGAAAAAGGACTTTGGGACTTCTCCCTCTAGACCCTTCATTCCCTTATATCCCATTATGCCTACTACTCCTTTTGCTCCTTACTCTCCTTCTCACTATGGGGACAATGAGGGGAACACAGGGGAGCATTATGATTATCCGCAGGATCCTGATCCACAAAATGAACGATGGGAGGAGCCAACTGACCCTTATAACACCCATCCCATCTCTGATGTCTCCTCTTACCCAACTAAGCCTTCACCTACTGAAGACACCATTGTCTTCAACCAACTAATAGACAGGGCAGCGCAGTACCATAATGTAGACATGCATAATGACCCTGTAGAGGAAGACTTCTTATTTGACACCTTCCCTACTTCAGAAAAAAATGTCAGAACACTTCCTATGCTAAAGGGAGTGTTAAAACACGCACCTGACATATTTAAAGATACAGCCTGGGCACGGGTAATCAATCCTAGGATTGAAAAAAAGTATAGAGCAGCCCCTACAGACCCTACCTACATCAGAGGGCAGTTACCATTAGACTCACTGGTGGTGGCTAATGCACGCAAAAGGGCCAACTCGCAGACAACTGGGGAAGCCCCTCCCCCGATAAGGAATCAAAGATACTAGAAGCCTCAGGTAAAAGGGTAGCAGCACAGGCCTCCAATTCATGGAGGATTGCGAATACACAAGCTCTGCTAGCTGGTTACGACAGGGCACACTATGACCAGCTTGAAAGCTTAATGCAACACCTACCTGAGCCTTTTAAAGCCCAAGCTGATTACCTCATACAGGGGGGAAAATTCATTACAAACGCCTTCATCAAATGTGCGCTTGACGCAGCAGACACCGCAGCCAGGTCTATTAACACCAGCGTTTTACTACGGCACAATGCATGGCTGCGTATTTCGGGCTTTAAGAACGAGGTGAAGTCCACCATTCTTAACCAGCCAGTCAATCAAGACTTCCTTTTTGGCCCTGCTGTCGACACCATTTTAGATAAAATGAAGGACCCAGAAACCGCAAAGTCAATGGGTGCATTGCAGTTTCAGCAACATAGAAGTTCCTTTTGACGCTCCTCATACAGGGCAGCTACACGAGGCAATACCTCGCAAACGACATCTTCATACAAAGGCAACACACAAGGTTCCTTTACCAAAAACTCCAACAGAGGAGGTTATAGGGGCAACAATAATAAGGGAAGAGGACGTGGAGGCAATAACACCAGAGCCTCCACTGCCACAAAACAGTGACTTCATCACACTACCTCCAGACCACCTAACACCGGTCGGAGGCAGACTCCAACAATTCCTACCTGTCTGGAACGCAATTACCACGGACAGGTGGGTGAGACAAATTATCCAGTATGGTTATTGCCTGGAACTCACTTCTACCCCACCAAACATACCACCCAGACACCGTCCTATGTCCAAGGAACACATCACCCTGCTGCAACAAGAGGTGAAATGCATGCTGGAAAAGGGGGCCATAGAGCCAGTCCCTTTCCAACAACAAGGGACAGGAGTATACTCCCTATACTTCCTTATTCCCAAGAAGGACGGTTCCCTCAGACCAATATTGGACACTGATCCCTAAATCAATACATACTGTCGGAGCACTTCCATATGATCACACTACAAGTGCTCCCGTTACTACAGCAAGGAGACTTCCTAGCAACATTGGACCTCAAGGACGCGTATTTTCACATACCCATCCATCCAGCTCACAGAAAATATCTCATGTTCACAATAGAAGGTCAACACTACCAATTCAAGGTTCTGCCCTTTGGGGTAACCACGGCTCCAAGAGTGTTTACAAAATGCTTAGCGACAGTAGTTGCACATCTCAGGAGGCAACACATCCATGTGTTCCCGTATCTAGACGATTGGCTAATACAAGCAAAATCGTACCAACAGTGTGCAAAAGACACGTCTCAAACACTTCAGCTGCTACACAGCCTAGGTTTTTCAATAAATTACCCAAAATCGCATCTGCAACCGTCCCACACACAACAATATCTGGGAGCCACTATAGATACCTCAGTGGCAAAGGCATACCCAAACTCAGCGAGGATAGCCAGTATGCAGATGCTCATTCGCAAATTTCTGTCACAACACTCTCTGCCAGCTTGAGTCTTCATGCAGCTCATAGGCATGATGGCCTCCTGCATATTCATTGTCCCCCATGCCAGACTTCAAATGCGCCCATTGCAAGAATGCCTAGCACGGCAGTGGAACCAGGCTCAAGGTCAACTAAAAGACCTAGTGTTGGTAGACAGTCGCGCTCACAACTCTCTGCAGTGGTGGAACCCACAAAACCTTTCCAAGGGGCGACTATTTCAGGAGCCGGTTCCACAACTAGTACTAACAGCGGACGCATCACTGACCGGCTGGGGAGCCCACCTCCTTCACTACACAGTACAAGGGCTCTGGACAACCAAACAAAAGAAACTGCATACCAACCAACTAAGTTGCTAGCGATATTCCTAGCCCTGAAAGCATTCCAAAAATACTTGTACAGCAAGACTGTGTTGATCTGGACGGACATGACCGCAATGTACTATATCTAGAAACAGGGAGGAACACACTCTCCACAACTGTCCCACTTGGCACAGAGCATATGGAAGTGGACAATTCCAAAAGACATCTTTCTCCTAGCAGAACACCTTCCAGGGAAAGACAATCAGATAGCAGACCTGCTCAGCAGGCACAGCCAACAACTACACGAATGGGAGATTCACCCCCAGGTTCTACAGCCATTCTTCAAAGATTGGGGCCACCCAGAGATAGACCGGTTTGCCACAAAAGAAAACTCGAAATGCCAGTACTTTGCCGCCAGGTTCCCACATCCATTGTCACAGGTCAATGCGATAAGGATGAACTGGTCTGGCAGATTTGCGTACGCTTTTCCCCCAGCACTGCTGATTCCGCTGGTGGCACGCAAACTGCGGCAACAGTCACTCACACTAATCCTAGTTGCTCCCACATGGGCGAGACAACCATGGTACACAACGTTCCTGGAGCTTTCAGTAGTTCCTTATCAAAGGCTGTGCCTCGCACCCCATCTTCTAACTCCGAACCATGGAGAAATCAGGCATCCAGATCCCAATCAGATGAACTTAGCGATCTGGCTCCTGAAGTCTTAGAGTTTGGATACCTTAACTTGCCTCCTGATTGCATGAACATTATCAAGGAGGCAAGACGGCCAACTACTAGAGCATGCTATGCAGCTAAATGAAAAAGATTTGTTATTTACTGCAACAATAACCAAATCAACCCATTAGATGCTTCCATACAAAATATTATATGTTACCTGCTGCATCTTCAAAGATGCAACCTAGCCTACTCTTTGATAAGACTACACCTCGCTGCTATAGCAGCATACCTTCAAAACAGGCAACACCTTTCACTGTTTAGAGTACCAGCAATCAAGGCTTTTATGGAGGGTCTTAAAAGGATGATCCCTCCAAGACACCCTCCTTCCCCAGTCTGGAACCTAAATATAGTACTTACCAGACTTATGGGACCTCCTTTCGAACCTCTACACTCATGCGAACTGCAATTCTTAACGTGGAAGGTGGCTTTCTTGATTGCCATCACCTCTCAGGCGAGTTAGCGAATTACAAGCACTAACAATTCAAGAACCTTTCATGCAAGTACATGCGAACAGGGAGGTTCTTAAAACAAACCCTAAGTTTATGCCAAAAGTCTTATCCAATTTCCATTTTAATCAATCAATAGAACTGCCAATGTTCTTTCAAAATCCAGTCAGTAGCTGAAAGAGCCCTACACACACTAGATGTAAAGAGAGCTCTGCTTTACTATGTGGACAGAAGCAAATCATTTAGAAAGACAAAGCAATTATTTGTTGCTTTTTCACCACAACATAAAAGAAATCCAATATCAAAGTCAGGAATAGCCAGATGGATAGTTAAATGCATTCAGATATGCTATTAAAAAGCCAAAAGCACTTTAACCGTCCCCCCAAGAGCACACTCTACAAGAAAAATGGGGGCATCCATTGCTTTCCTAGGGAATATTCCTCTTGAAGACATATGTAAGGCAGCCACATGGACTACCATACACACTTTCACAAAACACTATTGTGTAGATGTGCAAGCAAAGCAGCAAGCTGCTGTAGGCCAGGCTGTCCTCAAAACTATTTTTCAAACTGCTGCAGCTGGCACAGGTAACCACCGCTAGAGGAGATACTGCTATACAGTCTATGCACAGATATGAATTCAGCAGCCCACATGCCTCGAACGGAATATGCTACTTACAAGTATGCATCTGTTCTTGGCATGTAGGGCTGCTGACATTCATATGGCCCGCCCTCCTCCCCGGTGCCTGTCGCAGCTGCAGCATCATCTTTTGCATGGCCATCTTACTTTACTATCCATCTCTGCTACAATGGCGAAAAATAATCTGAGGATGGAGAAGATGCCCATGTGCACTGTAGTCCAGGGGAGGAGTCACCTATCTCGTGATACTTCGAAGACTCTTTCAGGACAACAAAGGGCCCAACACTAGGCAGCGATCTATGCACAGATATGAATGTCAGTAACCCTACGTGCCAAGAACAGATGCATACTGGTAAGTAGCATATTCCTTTCCTTTTCTCCATAGGATAACATTGACTGTTTTTCTATGAAAAGTTTCTAAGTGTAGAGTGGAAGATCTATGAAAACCTTTAAAACTGTAACTAAATAACAAACACTTTTACTTACCTGTTTACAGGAAATGTCCCAGTGCTGTATCCAGGTGTACTGCACTGTGTAATAAAAGTAATTGTAAAGTAATCTACTTGACCTTTTACTTAAAAGCCTATACAAAGTATATGTACCGTACATCAAAAGCATTGCATTGCCAGTAACAACTGTAATGAAACCAAAGTGCATATACAATTACAATTCAAACTGTTGGCAAACTGCATTACTAATGTAAAGTATTTATTGGTTACCTGTGCCAGGCATGCTTGGTTCTAGAAAATAAAATAACGAAAAATATTTTTATACAAAACCAATTGTTCTTAAGTTCTGTCTTTGAGTGTGTGATATCATTTGCTGATTGAGTGTGTACAACAAATGCTTAACACTACCCTCTGATACAGCTTTACTGCTTGACCACACTGCCACAAGTATAGAGTAAGGTGCCATCTACTTTTACCTCTGCCCACCTTTGGGGTTCCACTGGTCTCACTGCACACTATTAACTAGCTTTGGTATAGTAGATGCAGCGCCAGCTTCCTACACTTACTGCTCACCCACACTACCACAAATAGAGAGTAAGGTGCTATCTAATTGTACCTCTTCCTACCTTTGGGGTTCCACTGGACTCTGTGCACACTATACCTCATTTTGGTATAGTATATAGATGGCCAGCTTCCTACACTCACCTATAGTATAGTGCGCCCTGCCTTATGGCTGTGAGTCCTGCTAGAGGTGTGACTTAACCTATCCTGCCATGGCACCCAGACAGAGTGTCATGTCGACTTTGTTTCCTCCCTCACAGGGGCATGCAGACTGCAAGGACAGTGACATGGTCCCAGCGAGGGGGCTAATGCTGTACCCTCTTCAGCTCTCAAAACCCTAGGTACCCAGGTTTATTTTATTTTTATTTATATTCTTGTATAGCGCTGGACTCGACCCCCGGAGGGGTATCTCAGCGCTTGCGCTTTTACCATGAGAGCCTAATCATGACCATAAGCTGTGAGGGAATCAGTGTTGTGATATCTTAAGAGGCCGAAAAAAGATATGTTTTTAGAGTCTTCCTGAAAGCCTGGAGGTTACTGATTTGTTTCAGAGTGGGAGGAAGTGCATTCCATAGAATGGGGCCTTTGTAAGAGAGAGCTCGACCTCCCTGCCTGGCTTTTCTAATCCTTGGAACCTGGATCAGTTGCTGACTACTAGAGCGCAGAATGCGCCCGGGGCTGTAGGGGTTGAATTTTTCTTTCAAGTATTTAGGTCCAGTGCCATACAGGAATTTGTGTATTGTGCAGCAGATTTTAAATTTTACGC
The DNA here is from genome assembly GCF_964263255.1 of Lissotriton vulgaris. Taxonomy (NCBI): domain Eukaryota; kingdom Metazoa; phylum Chordata; class Amphibia; order Caudata; family Salamandridae; genus Lissotriton; species Lissotriton vulgaris. Next base: position 105,873,653 of record NC_141686.1, read on the forward strand.
GTTGTCTGACCGGCAGCTAATGAAGTTTGTCCAGGAGGGGACGTGAGGCAGTCCTTGGTTGAGCATTGAGAACAAGTCTCGCTGCAGTATTCTGGACCACTTGCAATCTTTGTAGTTGTTCCTCATTGGCCGAGATGAATAGGCAGTTACAGTAGTCCAGTCTACTGATTACCAATGCCTGGACAAGTGTTTTCCTATAGTTGTCAGGTAGGAATGGAATGACACGTCGTAGCTGTCCGATGACACGGAAATGGGATCCTTCTACTTGATTAGTATGTTCTTTGAACAAAAGTGCCTTGTCGAGATGCACACCAAGATTTTTTACGGTCTGTTTGGGACTTGGCGCTGGTCCCAAGTCCGGGGGCCACCATTCTGGAGACCACAGAAGCGTGGCCTCCCCGAACAGCATGACCTCCGTCTTGCCTACATTACACTGGACGATTCAGAAAAGGGGGTGGTGATGAACAGAGTGTCTGAATTAAGCAGACCACTCTTACCCAGTCCAAAGATCAGGGCTTGATCCATCACCGTTATTTATCTCACTGCACCATCCCAGCTCAGAACCTGGCTATATGCAAATCAGTCTGTCCCTGGCCCAGTGCATCATGGGAACAGGGCAGACTAAACTACCAAGCCAATTCTTCACCAGAAAGGAGACAAGCTACCGGGGACCGGTTTCTGGCATTTGCGTGGAAGGGTATACTCAGATGTGAGTCCCTTGCTCATTGCACCATCAGGATTCAAGCAAGCCGGGCCGACGACGGCTGAAATGCCAGAAACCGGTCCCCGGAAGCTTGTTTCCTTCCCAGTGTAAGAATTGGCTTGGTAGTTTGGTTGTCCTGTTCCCATCATGCACTGGGACAGGAACAGACTAATTTGCATATAGCCAGGTTCTGAACTGGGATGGTGCAGTGAGCTAAAAAACGGTGTTGGATCTAGCCCTGATCTCTTGACTGGGTGAGAGTATTCTGCTTAATTCAGAAACTCTGTCCATCACCACCCCCTGTTGTTAAATACATTACACTGGAGGCAATTTAAGGCCATCCAGTCCGATATTGCCCTAATTCCGTCCGCAAATGATTTTTGTAATGCGGGCGTGAGGGTCTGGAAGGGGAATAAAAGCTGAGTGTCGTCAGCATACGACACCGGGATGAACCCATGTGCTCTTACAATATCTGCCAAGGGGGACACATACACATTAAAAAGTGTGGGGCTTAGGCATGAGCCCTGTGGCACTCCCTTGGTGAGCTCCCTTAAGATGGATTGGTGGGAGCCCAATCTTATTCCTTGTAAGCGGCCTGAAAGAAAGCTCTCCAACCCCCACCTCCCTCAAACGAACGAGAAGTATTTCATGTGACACCGTGTCGAAGGCAGCGGATAAATCTAACAGCACCAGAATCATAGAGCCCCCTCCATCCAGTGACATCCTGTTGTTATCGGTCACTGAGAGGAGGGCAGATTCAGTGTTGTGATTGGGCCTAAACCCAGATTGTTGAAAGTCTAGACCCTCTGCTGCCTCGATGTATTTCGACAAATGAGTGTTCACATGTCTCTCGGCCATTTTGCTGAGGTAAGGCAGGAGGGATATTGGGTCGTAGGTTCGAAAGGTCTGTCCAAGGAAGTGCCACGTTCTTTCGGATAGGGTTTACCACCGCTTTTTTCCACTCCATGGGCACATGTCCCTCCCTGAGAGTGGTTTATTATTACTTGGATATATGGTCCAAGCAAAGTACTCAGGGAGGCAGCTATTTTAGCGGGCAAGAAATCGTCTGGAGACCCTGATTTTATGTGACTAATGAGGGAGGGTAAATCTGAGTCACTGACTGCTGGAAATGTCATAAGTGAAATATCTCTCTGTATGGGCGGAGTAGAAGGAATAGAGATATTGCTCTTTTGGCTGAAAGCCTTCATAATTTTCTCATAAATCAAATTAATTTTATTTTCAAAAACAAAGAAATATCATCACATAGGAGTTGGGAAAATCATCTGGGCTTTCACATGCTCCTGGTTTTATAAACGCCTGTAGTATTTTATATAATTCCTTAGAGGAATTACCCGCCTCTGCGAGTTGCTGAGTGAGGCTGTTCTTCCGTGCAAGTTTGATATTTTTATAGTATTTGGACTGAGCTTCGTGATGTGCTTTCTTGCTTTCCTCTGTTCGCGTTTTACTCCATTTCTTTTCTATCTTCCTACATCCCTGCCACTGTCACCTGAACCGTTACCAGTTACTAGGGACTTACAGGGGTCACAAGTACCAATTGGGAGTTTGTTTTAGTGAAGGAGCACTAGTTCAGGGCACCTGGTTGGCAGGGACCCTGGTTGGCAGGGACCCTGTGCATTACATGTGAAACCACATCAAAACCAGGCAAACAGTGGGGGGCTAACCATGCAAAAGAGGCACTTTATCACATATATACTCATTTCCTTTTCATGCTTAGTACTAAGAGGTAACAGTTTACTTTTTTTGCTGTTTATTTTTGTCTGAAGTATTTATGATTGCTTTACAGCGAGTGATTTTTAGTAGGCCAGGAGCTAGCTAGCTTTACTTTGTTTTACTTTTTTCCAGTGGTGTGTGCATCCTTGAGTCGGGTGTTATTCAGAAATATAAATGATATGCTACTTTACTGAGCTTTAAACATTCACACGTTAAGGGCCTAGGACTTTGTTCCTCACATGGTGGCCTATGGAGAGTTTCAGGTCATGTCCTTGCATGACTTGGCTTTCAAACAAATTCCTGCATCTGCATGACTAAGCAATTGGCCTTCGGAATGTATATGCCTGACTTACTACTAATGTGTGCAATCTGAATGCTTTTGTTCTGAAGGATGATGGGTGGGGCAAATGTTGATACGGTTGTCTGTTTGAGTATGTATGATATGATGTATGATAAAGGTGGCCTTTGCCATATATTGACCAGAGCAGCAGGCTGGTTGTGGTATTCCACATCATTAAGACAACGCTAAGAAATCGCCTGACTAACACTGATCAGTTGGTTAATTGGTGAAGAGATCAGAATACTTACTACAGTTTGTTGTTGTTAATGTAGTGTTTGCTGTTATATGATCTTGTTGCTGCTGCCTAGATGTAGCACTCTATAAACCAACATTTCTTCTACAGTATATATCTAATTGCCTTGTGTTCATTGTCTCAATTCGTTGGAACTGAATGTGCCAACAATGTACTACAAATAAACCCTGTAGAGAATGCTTGAAGTTGTTGCAGCCCTCTTATTGTGTAAGCATACTTCCATATAGATGAGCCTAACCACTACTTGCACTTCACATGTATAAGCTTCTCTTCTTCTTGGTTGCACAGTAATGCAAGTATTTTCCCACCCACCCGTTTCTTGGAATATTTTTTAATACAAATGGTTATTTTTGATTGTGCTTAAAGCATGCATTGGAAGTAGCAAGGAGTTGCATCAGTTGAATGCCACAGTGTTTGCCAAAAACCTTGTAGGGAGCTGGTTCTTTGTGATAAATCAATAATCTGATACACTGTGTAAAGAGTCCAGGGGTTCACTAGTAGACAGGGCCTATCTGTGCAGTCCCAAAGCGCTATTAGGGGGGTAGTGTGGTCGAGCAGCATTAGACTTAACACAGAGGCATGCAAGACATTTGCAAATATAAACAATGATTAATGAATGAGACACCAAACTCAAAAAGGAGCTCCACACCAATTTATAAAGATACCAGGTACCGTTATATATGTTATATTTCGGCATCAGAGAAAAATAGTTCTGAAATGTTATCCTGTGGAAGGAAGACCAAGTTCTGCAAACATTTATAGTACATTTATAGTACAGCGACATACAAGACCAATCTCCACAAGCTAAGGTGAGTGGTGGGCAAGGTCCAAAGCAGCAGGGCTAATCCAGTTAATATGCTCCGGCCTTTCGTGCTCAGGGACGAGGGACACCTTTGGTCCTCTTCTCCAAAGCCCAGGGGTGATGGGTGCAGGGGTGTCCTTAGGTTTCTGCTTGTTCCTTACTGGAGCAGTCATGGTTGAGGGGGGCTGCGTGCAGAGGTTGCGTCGGTGTCTGATTTTGGCAGTTCTGTAGGCCTCTGAGTTTTCTCTTGTGGAGTTTCTTAAGAACAGGTCTGCTGGTCATGGGAGGTCTTTAGTCCTTTTTGAAGTCGGGCAGTCCTACCAAGTTTCTGAAATCAACACCTGCAGGATTTGTTGACTTAGGCACAGTTTTCTACGAGGGATACAGACAAGCTGGCAGGGTTGGTACCAGGTCAGCTGCTTTGTCTCTGCTTTTGCGGCTCTTCTAAGGTCGTCAGTATCTGCTTTTCTGTTGCCAGGGACTGCCCTAAATACTGAATTTATGAACTTTAGGGAAGTGTAGGGTGTTGCCAATGGGCTACTGACCCCTGGGGTCATTACTCGACCTATATACCACTTCCTGTGGGAAGTGGGCATAACCCTGTCCCAGAATTCCTCATTATGCCATCACAAAGATGGCTATTTCTGAAAAATCGTGTCCACCTCACAGTAGCCCACCTTAATGGTGGTACTAGCCTAGAGGTGGCACGCCTACCTGACGAGATAATATCTGAAAGAAACACGTAGTGATAGATTCCTTACCTATGAATTACCCCCACATTCCAGACTGGATCCGGAAAGTTTTCGTCTGCAGTACCCCTGCGTGTCAGTAGGTGTCATCGTGCGGCTCCGCGTGCGTTGTTGGTGCCCGGATGACGTCTCTGTAGCTACTTAGGCAGCCCACGCGGGCTGACGTCAGTTCTTTCTTTTTCCCCGCCAGCAAACGCAGATCCGGGAAGAGCAAGTACCATCAGTCACTTTGTGAATGAGTTTAGTTTTTTAGCCCTTTTACCTCATTTCTTCTGAGTCTTGTAGACTCCTGGTGTCGTAGGGATGCCCGGCTTCAAGAACTGCGGGGACTGTCACCGCATGATGTCGGTGACAGACCCGCACCACATGTGCCTCTACTGCCTTGGACCACGACTCCAAGTCGTGTCCCGACTGCCGGGCCATGGGGCCAAAGGCTTTGCGGGAGCAGTCCCAAAAGTTGCTGGAAGTCCGGTAGTCGGCTCTGCGCCGCTCCAGGTCGCGGTACTATGGGACCGGTCGCGGAGCCGTCACCATAGTTCTTCCAGAGTCTTAACACTCGGGGTCAGGTAAGTCGAAGCATTCCAAGAAGAAGCGCCGTCGCTCTTCGACTTCCCCTCGCCCGTCGCGCCTGAGGGTGCGGGTGGTGCCACCCCGTGGCTCCGGCAGAGCCTGTGACATCGCCGCCGGCCTACCTGCCTTTTCTGGGTCCGTCCGCGATGCCTGCACAGGTGCAAGAGTTTCTTGCCTTCCTGGCCTGACTCTTTGGGCCGTCTGGCCCCGCCGGTCGGCCTTCGGGCCCGACTGGGGTTCCTGCCTTTCCAGCACTGGTGGCTTTGGCGCCGCCATTGCTTTGGCCCCGGCAGCGCAGGACCCCCTTGGATCCGGGCTTGGATCCGGGGCGACACCGGTTGACCTGATAACACCTCCACGGGTGTCGACCCCACCTCCTGCACCACCTCTTACGTCGTCCGGTACTACCGTCGACGTCTTCCCCGAGTTTCAGCCCTGAGCCGGACGTGACGTCGAATCCGACAGGGCCTTTCTACCCCTACGTCCGTCCTCCTTATTTCCAGCCTGGTTCACAGACTTCGGAGGAAGGGGAGGACTCGGAGGAGTCTGAGGACCCTCTCAACCAACAGTGTGGTTATGACCCAGACTGGGCAGAGGAGTTGGGGGATGCCAGTGGTCTAGACACCTCGCCTGACCATGGCATGCTATCTCCTCCTTCCGCGGCTACGGAGGAGGGAGCCAGTTACGCAATGGTGTTGCATAGGGCGGCCGAGGCTCTCCACCTCGAACTACAGTGGCCATCCGGAACTAACATCCTGACAGACGTGCTTCAGCCGGCGGCAACCTCTTCGGAGCCCTTGCTGCCTTTTAATGATGCACTGTCTGACGTTCTTTTGGGCACTTGGTCCAGGCCCAACACAGGGGCTCCTGTGGACAGTAACCTGGCCAGACGCCATCGCCCGCCTCCGGGCGACCCCCTCTTTCTCCCCCAACACCCCACCCCTGAGAGATTGGTAGTCCAAGCCTCTGCATCCCAGAGCGCATTCCCTTCCGCACCCCCGGATAGGGAATCCAAGAAGCTGGAGCAGCTTGGCAAGAAGCTGTTTTCATCTGCCAGCTTAGGGCTGCGGTTGGTGAACACTGCATGCCTCTTGGGCCGTTACTTCCACTATGTGTGGGACACTGTTGCGCAGTACTCTCCCAACCTATTGCAGCTGAGAGGGACGCAGCTAAGTTCACAATTCGTTGTGGGCTTGATTCAGCCGACTCGCTTGGCAGAGCGATATCCATGACGGTGGCGCTTCAGTGTCACGCCTGGCTGAGGACCACTGGCTTCTCGGAGGATATCCAGTACACTTTGATGGACATGCTGTTTGATGGCATTCGCCTTTTTGGCAATAAAGCGGATAGTGCGTTGGAGCGCTTTAAGGACTCGCAGGCTACGGCAAAGTCCTTGGGCCTTTTGGCCACTCTGCCTCCTCCTCCTTCTGCTTTTCGCTCCTTTGTTGGCCACGGAAGGGGTGCCCCAACACGTTCATTCCAGAACTACAGGCCTGCGCAGCAACAACCTTGCAGCGGATGTGGGAACTGAGCCGAGGCGGTTCTGGGGGCCACAGGGTGGGTCAGTCCACCTCCACCCCCGCAGCATCCACTTCAAAGCCTTCCTAGTCCAACCTTTCAGGCCCGTCAAACGCCAGTGGGGGACAGAATACGCCATCATCTCCCCCACTGGCCTAACATCACCTCAAGCAGGTGGGTGCTGTATATAGTCCGAAGGGGCTACTCCCTCCCCTTTGAGACTACCCCTCCAGCCATGCCATCTCAGTACCACCGCATGTCGGGGGACCATCTTGCTCTTCAGCAGGAAGTCACGGCCCTCTTGACCAAGGGGCCATTGAGCCTGTTCCTGGGCCAGAAGTAGGTCGTAGTTGCTATTCCCACTACTTTCTGTTTCCTAAGAAGGACAAGGGCCTGCCACCTTTCTTAGACCTCAGGGACGTCAATGGCTTCCTACGAAAGGAGAAGTTCAAGATGTTGACGCTAGCTCAGGTCTCGTCTGCTCTTGACCCTGGAGACTGGATGGTAGCGTTGGACTTGCGGGACGCATATTTTCACATCCCCGTCCAGGCCCACCGGCGTTACCTGCGATTCACGGTAGGCCACGGGCATTTTCAGTTTACTTTGCTCCCTTTCGGCCTTACCAGCACCCCTCGGGTGTTCACGAAAGTGATGGAGGTGGTCTTAGCTCATCTGCGCAGATCAGGGGTTCCAGTCTTCCCTTATCTCCACGACTGGTTGTTGAAGGCAGGCTCACCCCAGGCAGTCTTCTCCCACCTCCAGACTACGGCTGACCTCCTGCATTTGCTGGGGTTCTCCAATGTGCCGAAGTCACACCTGATTCCCTGTCAGAAGCTACTCTTCATCAGAACGGTTCTGGACTCGGCGCAGTTTCTGGTTTATACTCCAAAACAGCGAGTTCGGGATATTCAGGCTATGATTCCGATCTTTCAGCCTCTAGCCCGGGTTTTGGTCAGGATGACCTTCCGGCTCCTGGGCCTGATGGCCTTCTGCAACCTGCTAGTGCAACATGCCAGATGGCATATGCGGTGGGACCTGATGTTCCAGTGAGCACAGCATCAGGACAACCTGTCCGATCACATCCAGATCCTGGAGGGCACTGCACGACAATTGCAGTGGTGGCTCACAAATAGAGATTGGGTCAATGACAGATCCCTCTCCCTTCCCCAAACGGAACATACCGTAGTGACGGACGTCTCCCTTCTGGGTTGGGGCGGCCACATGGGAGAGGCGAAGATCAGAGGCCTCTGGTCTCCGGCTGAGTACCGGCTCCCTATCAACCTTCTGGAGCTTCGGGCGATCCAACTTGCACTGAAAGCATTCCTTCCCTCTGTCCGGGGAAGTGTGTGCAGGTGTTCAGGGACAACACCACCGCAATGTGGTATTTCAACAAACAGGGCGGGGTGGGATTGTGGACCCTATGTCAGGAGGCTCTGCGCCTCTGGACATGGCTGGAACGTCAGGGCGTGACCCTGGTAGTTCAACACCTGGCAGGTTCTCTGGACACCAGGGCGGACAAGCTCAGCCGAAGGTGCATGATGGATCACGAATGGCGTCTGAACTCTGACGTGGAGCAAGGCATCTTTCTGCAGTGGGGAGAGCCTTGGTTAGATCTATCCGCCACAGAAGAGAACGCGCAATGTCATCAGTTCTGGGCGTTGGAATTTCCAAGGCGGCACTCGCTCGGGGACGCTTTTCGTCGTGAGTGGAGTTGCGGTCTGTTGTACGCCTTTCCGCCTATACCACTTCTGCCCAGAGTATATAATACAAAGCCTATTCGTTAGATTGCTCATTTCTTAAATTGTGTTGGCTTGGAAAAGATTGTTCTGAAGGTGTTGTAGGCCTGGCACTGGATCAAGAAAATATTTTTTGAGAGTGATTGTCAGTCCTACCATGAGCTTACCAACTCCAGGCACTCATTCAGTAAAATACCAATTCTGTCAAAGATTTGTTTTACAAGGTCTGCTGTAGCAGTGCCTACAAAATGGGTTAATGGCCTCACATCTACTGATGGCATCTTCACCCCCAATGCCATTGCGAAGTGTCTTTAATTATATACCATTATTTGCTTTGCCAGTTAACCATAATGTCTGTGAATGCGTCTGCACCAGTTTAAATTAGCATGTGAGTTAAGTAGGTAATGTGCAAAATAATGAATCAAAAAATTATATTTATCTTCTGATGTTTTTTTTTGTAAAGGTGCCACTCGTATTGTTCTTGAAGATTCAAATGTTTTGCAGCCTGTTGGGCTGACTGTGTTTGGGAACCATTTGTATTGGATTGACAAGCAACAGCAAATGATTGAGAGAATTGACAAGACTGGACAGGAAGGTCGCACAAAGATTCAGGCGCGAATCCCTCTGCTGACTGACATCCATGCTGTGAAAGAACTGAATATTCAGGAATACCGTAAGTAGTTTGAAGTGGAGAAGCTAATGTGTCTGATTTTGTAGAAGGGGCAAATAACATACACCCCCACAATTAGCACAAATTAGTGTTTGAATTCATGGTGGTACAGATGTGGATATTGCAGATAATGACCAGAAGTACATGAATGCCACATTAGCCAATCAGGTTTTGTAGTGCCCATACTTGTGCCCCGTGGACAGAACTTGGAGCACATTAGATATCGATCACACAACAAATGCAGGTCCTTTCTTTGTAGTAAAATTAAGTTTGGTACAAAAACTTTGTTGTGACAAAACCCTTCCCCCGGCCCCCCTCCCCTCCCACCCCTCCCCCAGAGTTTTATATAGCGTGCACTTGACTTGAAGGTTTCATGTATTGGAGCGCTTTACATAAGCACCAGTTGCGTTGCACAAGGACACATTCATTTAAGTTAGGCACGGGGAGATTAAGTGATTTGCTCAGAATCACAGGATGTTGAGCGTCCTTCCCGAGACTCTAACCCGGTTCCCCGGATTTGAGATCCACTGCCCTAGCTGTTAGGCCACATCCTTTTTTCCAGCTTATGCCTTCCACTAGCACAGTCCAAGCCGCTCTTCAAGTGATTGCTATGAGGCAGCAGGCTTGTAAAAAGTACATGAACGATGCAGAAGTGGCACTGTCATCATTATATTGAACGGTCTTGCTTAACAAAACACTGCTTCTGTAATTTGTCAGTGCAGAGGGAAATCTGTCCTATGCTGTTTTGGCTAGTGTGTCAAGCGGGGGGTCCTATTAATAAAATGAACTACTTCACCAACTGCCCATGTAGACTAAAGCCTCCATTCTCTACCCAGTCCCACCCCTACTTTGGGTGGGTGATGTGTATCTCTTGACCCGAGCGTCAGTCTTAGTTGTAAATGAAGGTTCCATGTAAGTGTGAATGATGAGGTCTTGATGTTACATGAATGTAGCACTCAATGAAGGTACCCTCTGTTTGTGCAAAGTGCCAGTGCTTTGTTAAGTCACATTTGAGTGAGTTAAATGTAAACATCCATATCCTGCTCAGCCCAACATCAACATCTGGGCTTTCCTTTAGCATCAGTGTTACGCATGACACTGCATTAAAGTTAACAGTTTCTGACTGTTGATGCTATTGTATAGCCAAAGGCATAAAGTACAGCAATAGTGCAGGGCCCAGGACAGACATTCCAGGTGCGATTGTAATGACCCTTTTTCGACCCAGCCCTTACTTTGTGAGTAGTGTCAAGCCAAATCCAGCTGAGTGTGACAGCGAGGGGCGTAGATATCTTTTCGTTTTCAACTTTAGCTCTTATGGAAATGTTCTGTTCTCTGAGACTGATCCCCTTGATTGTGGTATAGTTTGAACCATCTCTGACTTTTACTGTTGTGAAGATAGTCCAAGTTACAAGTGTGACTGAGCCATTACCCATAATCATTAAACAGTCCCTAGTAGGAACTAATTTGTCCAGCACAGCAGATATTCAAGATTTTGTGGTAGCTGTACTTCCAGAAAACCTGGACTGCATCTATATTTCATGAGATTAGAGCTAAAAAGTGGTATATTTGGGTGTCAACCGTTTGGGCACTAGCCTTTAGCCCACCACCAGTAGTTCCCCTTTTCAAACATTTGACTTTGGAGCAGTCCCAGATCTTTACCCCATCTGTGTCCAATGTGTTTCATTGGCCTCCAGAATTAGGAATAAGACTTGATCACAGGGAACACAGTTCACATTTGGGTTTTGGGTATGTAATATATTTGGATTCAGGATCAGGTAATCAGCACCGCTATTAATAAACTTGTATGCTCTTAATATGTTGTTTAGAGATGACCAATTATTGATTGAAAAACTGCACTATACTGTTAGAACAAACATTTATATTTGCAAATTAAGAGTAACCACACAGAATGCTACTTCATTTGTTTTCTGACAAGCTACTTGGATTGTAACACTTCAGTATCGCACACTAAATATAAGTTGGGCTTAATATCCACTGTAGCTATCAACTTTCTTCTCACCCCTCTGCAGAAGAACATCCATGTTCACAGGATAATGGGGGATGTTCCCATGTCTGTATTGTAAAAGGAGACGGGACCACTCGCTGCTCCTGCCCTGTACATTTGGTTCTGCTGCAAGACGAGCTCTCTTGTGGAGGTAAGAACTTGAAGATCTTTTCTTATGTACACTGCAATGTATGAAGGTCATGGCATGTAATGAGCTCTTTGTAGCGTGGATCTTTTCTGGATTCACATGCTGTGCATTATTCCGCCTAATGGTTGAGTCTGGAATTGTTGTATTTCCCCCTTTTTTTTCTGTTAGTGGGCATCAACGTACCACCATTTGGGGCCTTCTTGTGATGTTGTTGTGCTTCCTCCGCAAGCTTCCACCTTTGGTCGCTATCGTCAGATTCTGTTTTTTCCGCCGTTGGGTCTCAATCGATACAGAAGGAGCTCCAAGATTTGGAGAGACGAATCGATGAAAATTGGTTAAAAAAGATCTTCATCTAAGACTATTCAGGGTACCGGACTTCAAACCAAGGTGCCGGAGGCTGCCGAGAGGGGAAACAACCTTGTCAACGACCGGAAAACAATGCGTGTATAAGGGTCTCGCTGTGAGTGGTAATTGACAAAACACAGTTAAAGTCTTGCCAGAATTGGCATCACAAGTACGCCCATAAGGACCAACATCCAGCCTGCAACCTCTGCTTACTAGTGGATCACCGAAGTGAAGATTGCAAAGTGTGTTATGCATTCACCCCAAAAACTTTGAGGGTAGGAGAGACAGAGAAGAGCCAACCACAGCATGCAGGGGCAGAGCACAGCGTCATTGCTACGGCACCTGGGCCTCTCAAGTGCGGAAGAGGACAATGTCACAAAAGGTCCAGAAGGAAACACGGACATGGACACCCAAGTCGTCGAGGTTGAAAAGAAAACTTTGAGGTAGGTATGAGAACTGTCATCCTTGAAGAAACTAGACAAGTCCCGAAAAAATTGACTCACGGGTCTTGAAGGGAGCCTCTGTGTCGAAGCACTCGATGTCCGCAGTTGCATCCCGAGAGAAACACGCTGTAGGATCCTTAGGCAAGGACTCCAAAACGGCTAAGACCCAGACACAAATCCAAGACGTCCAAGGACGGTAAAGATAAGGACGCATCGACATCGAAGCAAAAGAGGTCAAAACCCGGAAAACACGGCCCGACACCGGCATCAGCAGTAAAGGCGAAGAGGTACGCAGAAGGTCTTGACGCTGAAACGCACGCTTCGGAGTGATGGGACTCTGTCCTTTAAATAGGGCTTCCCAGTGAGAGATTAAATAAATGTAAAACATATTAAACTGTCTTGCTTGTGTATAGGATGTTTTAGGCGCCAGTTGATTGGCGAGACCCACAGATATTTCAGTGTTTTCTACTTCCTCACCGGACATTGGTATCTACAAAAAAAGTCTTAAAAAAAGCAGCAGAAACCTATATAGTACAGCTGGAAGAGGAAACACTCCAGTCATGTTTTTTGCTCAAAACTTTGATGCTTACACAATCAAGGAACCAATTCCTTCATATGCTGCCAAGTGTGCTAGACCAAGGTACGTATGCATTTAAGGAGCCTGCCACATGTAAGGCAGTCATGCCTTGATGGATAAAAAATAAAGACAACGAAATAGCAAGTGTAAAAGTGCCCTCTTTCTCCATGGTTGCCCCACTTTTTGCTGAACTGCTGATGCACCTTGACTGAGTGTGCTCTGGGCTCCTGCCAATCAGGTACCCAGGGCCTATGTTCTTTCCCTAAAACTGCATTGAAGACCAAACCCAATTGGCCCTCTATGGCCATAGGTCAGTCCCTGGTAAATGGTACCACAGGTACCCAGGGCACTGTGACCAGGGAAGGCCTCTAAGGGCTGTAGCACTTACTGTGCTACCCTTACAGGCCCTGTACCTTTACACTCACACACTGCCTTTGCAGGAGGCATATTTTGGTGCAGAACAAAGTGATGAGTCGACATGGCACACATCCCTGTGTGCCATGCCTACAGCACACTGCCCTGGCATAGATCAGCCACCCCTCTAGCTGGGTGTACTATGAGTGGTGAGGGAACAGGTGCATGAGCCCTGTACCTCTACAGTGTCTAAGCCAATTCTTATGTGAAGAAGACTCTGGACTCCCAGAGTCTATACACGGTGTACCGCATTAAAGGACAACTAACTGTTGTCTCCCAATCTTTTACAATATTTTGGAACAATAAACCAAATGGACTCAATTGTCAATTGTCATTCAAAACTCAATTCATTCATTATATGAACATTTTAGCAAAACAATGTGATTGTTGCAAAAAGAAATGATGAACATAATCAACAATTTCAACAAGACAAATCTGAAGTATTTCATACAATCTTTTAGGTGTCACTGAGCAATTGTACAATGAGGTAAGTGCTGGTTTAACAAAACGAAAATCCCAAATCCCAATGCATTTCGGGTTCCTATATTTTGAACCCTTCGTCAGAGGAGCACAATAAAAGACCAAACAATAAACATATTTTTGAAAATCCGCTAAATCCTCCAATTGTTATCATCATCCGCAGGAAGCCTACAACACAAAAGTTGACTGCTGTCAGTTTTAAATGGTATGCTAAGTCATACCCAAAAATCCTCACCTTTTACAAAGTGATAAAATAGAATTCGCACTCATGTGAAAAATGAGACATGCTTGGAAATGAGATGAGATTGAAAGAAGAGTGTGAAAAGGTATGAAATTCCCCAAAAACTTGAGAATTATATATGGTAATTCTCGTGAATTGTGCTTAATGTAAAGTGATGCTATAATGGAATGTGACATCCATGCTGTGATACGCAAGTGAAATCTACCTTAACCCCATCGGGTTAAATAAGCTGTATATTTACCCGTATCTGAAGGCAATGAAACAGAAGAAAAAGTAAAACTCAGAGTGGTTTAACTACACGTCAATAAAAGACATGTGATGGTTCTTTCTGGAGGATAAAAGAACACAGTTTCACTTGTCTAGCTGCTGAGTAAACTCTAGGATATTCGAGAGGTTATAGTGATAGACCGCTTACCAGTAATCTGTGTCTATACGAGCGATACAATCTTCGTATATTATAGTGTGTTTGGTATCTGTCACTGAATTTGGCCTCAATTATTGTACCAAATGAAAAGATAAATATAAGGAACTGATGTAAATGAAATTGAGAGAAAGCGGTAACTGCAAAAATAATGCAAAAGAAGTAACAGAATGTTACCTTCGATCTCGGGTCCGTGCTCGTATTCTATGTACACGCTTCCGCATACGAAAGACGCTATCCCAGTGTCCTTTGCCATTTTAAAGGGGTATCATCACCGATAATGAGAGGTCTAAGCGGGGTTCGATTCCCGCGGTTACAAATGCGGGACTAACTCCGATACCAAAATAAAGAAATGGTAACTACTAAATTAATGTCACAAAATTAGTGCCACAAAATTGGTATGAGGGTAACAGAATGTTAGCTTAGATCTAGGATCCGTGCTAGTATTCACTGTATGTACTTACGCATGTGAGAGACGCTATCCCAAAATCCTTGACCGTTTTAAAGGGGTGTTCTCTGTATGTGTTTACGCATGCGAGAGACGCTATCCCAAAATCCTTGAACGTTTTAAAGGGGTATCATCACTGATAATCAGAATTCTGAACAGGGTTGAAATCCCACAGTTGCAAAAAAACGGGACTAGATACGGTACCAAGATAAATGTGCTATTAACCAGGGAGATTGTAATTGTGAAATATATGTATGAAAAGACAAGATAGATGTTGCATGTTGGTGAAAAGGTATGGTGCCCTGATGTATATGTTGATGTATCGCGATGGGCAATGCTTAGAGAGTAAACATGTGACCACTCAAATATAGGTCAATTAGAAATGGAGACTAGAAGAGTTATGAAAATCATGAATGATGTTGTGACCTCTGTAAATTACTCATAAAAGTGAAAAAAGGGAGGGTGATAGGGGTCTACTCACTCCATACTACGGTAGCACGCGTACACACACGCAATTATAGATTACAGATAACATTGAGGTTCACTAAATCAAATTAGGTGTGCAGTAACACTCAACCTTCTTTTCGCATTAAGCCAATTCTTAGACATTGTAGGTTCAGTAATGCCATAAAGAGTATATGTTGCTGGGAGTTTATCATTACGAACTCCACAGTAGCATAATGGCTTTACTGATAACTGAGAAGTTTGGCATCTAATTTCTCAGCACATTAAACCAACACTGATGCCAGTGTGGGATTTAATGAAAAATGCACACAGAGGGCATCTTAGAGATGCCCAGTGAAAACGACCTACCACTAGTGTCCAGGCTGGGTGGCTGCTCGCCAGCTCCCACCACCAGACATGTTTCTGGACCTCTGGGTTGAGGCCTGCTGCTCTCGGGGGTCTGAAACGATGCACATCCTGGGACGAGGTGCCAAGCTTTCTCCCCCAGGATTGGCAGGGTTCACGAAGGGGAAGCTTCAAAGGCTTGCCACCTTAGTGACCTTCCCCAGGCGTATTGCGGCTCTCAGGAACTGGCCCCACCGGGTCTGACCTCCACTTTGTGCGGGTGAATCGGCAGGAAAAACGAGTGAGGCAGAGAGGTGTGCCCATCTTTGCCAACCCCTCCCCTTCAATGCCCCAATTGAAAAACCAGATCCGAAACAAAAGCTTTTGTATATCCATTCACAGACTGGCCATATCTCCACTAAAGTGACTCTGAAAGGAAGGGCTGATGTAGATCACATCCCTTTAAAGAAGAGATCTGTTGGAACTAACCCTTCCCCTCCTCTTCCTTCACCTATTCTACCTTCATCACCATCTTCCCCTCAGCTTCAACCAATTTCACCTGAATATTTACCACCACATACACCTGACAACCAGGCTGATGGGGATGATGATCAGGATAGGGATGATGATCAGCCAAGACGCATGGGACGATTATAACACCAATACGCAAACAGGCAATGATCTTGACCTGTACCTGTTAGAAATTGGAGTCTCTAGTTGGCAGAGGTAGGTACCTTTGACCAAATAGGGACTCTTGCTTCTAGTCAGGGTAAGGGGGATACACTCTCTAGATAACCCCTGTTCACCCCCTTGGTATCTTGGCACGAGCAGACAGGCGTATCCCAAAGGCAATGTGTTAAAGTATTTGTACCAACACTCACAGTAACATAGTGAAAGCACCACAAATGGACACCAAACCAGTTTGGAAAAATAAAATATCTTTATCTAAACTACACAAGACCAAATAGACAAAAATCCAACATACAGTTACTTAGTAGAATGTCTTTAAAAAGGTTGTTGCAAAAATAAACTTGTAGATGATAAAAGCGACACTTTAGTCCCAAGGTACCTAGGATGCTTACCGCAAAAGAAACAAAAGGGGCGCAGAGAAGGAGATGCGCTGATTCTTCCTGCGCTCCGGTTCCAATGCAACAAGATGGCGCCTCGATGCATTACGACAATCTGGTACGATGCGACAAAATGGCGTCTGTTGAGATGCAACAACGTAGAGGCAGTGTGTGCACGCCCGACGGCTGTGCGGCGAACTCAGTGGTTTTCTGAGCCGTGACATGCCCTGCGACACGCTTCCCCAGTAATGCGACAACACCCTCGGTGACGACTATACGTTTTTCCGTTGCTGCAGCAGCAGCTCGCTTCCTCGGCGATGCGACGGCCCTGCCACATGCTTCTCCGATGATGCAACAGCACCCTCTGTGGCGACAGCATACTCATCCGGTGATGCTACGGCGAGCACTGGTGTCACGCTCCTCTCTCGTTGCGTCGCGCTTCCGGCTCTCAACAGCAAAAAGCCATCACACACAGTTACAGGCCCTTCTGGCAGACTGGAACTCCCAGCAAGGAAGTTCAGGGAAGCTGGGGGTGAACTCCTTTTGGCCTGGGACTTCAGAAACAGGAAGCCAGCTCTTCTCAGGCTCTTGGAGACTTTTCTTTAGATGGATATAGCACACAGCAAAGTCATTCTTCAAGCAGGGGACACAGCAAAGTCCCTTGATTCTCTCCTCAGCAGAAACCGCAAACTGCAGGCCAACCTCAGACACACAGCAAGGGCAGTACTTCCCCTCAGTCTGACCTCTTTGGGAACAGGTTCCTCTTGATCACGAAGTAGTCTAACTTTCCGGGGTTTCAGCTCTCATATTTATACCCCAAAAGTCGTTGTTCTCTGTGTGTGAGGGGTCCTGCCTCCAGTCCAAACCAGTTCTGGGTGCACTCTGCCAGTGTAAAACTTCTTCCTTTGTGAGTGTGGGCCAGGGCCATCTAACACACCGCAGGAGGTGGAGCCAGCATTGTGGAAGGCAGGAACAGCCTTATTCAGTTCCAGGTGCTACACCTCCCACCACTCCAAATGCAGATAGGTCTATTCAGCCTAGTCCTGACTCACCCAGACTCTGGGAGCCACCCCAGCCCCTGTCACTCTCAAACCAGACAGTCAATCCACAAACAGGCAGAGGCACACAGAAAGGTTGAACCAGAAAACAGCCACTTTCTAAAAGTGCTATTTTCAAACACAGAATTTAAAAACCATCCTTCCTAAAATGTGTTATTAAATTCTGAGTTCGGGAATACCAGATTCCAATTTTCCATCTTGCTCATATGGGAAGATATCGCCCTGTGGTACTGCAACAAACAGGGCGCGGTGGGGTCTTGGACCATATGTCAGGAGGCTCTCCACCTCTGAACATGGCTGGAACAGCAGTGCATTTCCTTTGTTGTTCAACACCTGGCAGGTTCACTGAATGCCAGGGCGGACGAACTCTGCCCCAGGTGCATAATGGATCACTAAAGGCAACTTCACTTGGACGTGGCGCAGGGTCTCTTTCGACAGTGGGGAGAGCCTTAGTTGGATCTATTTGCCGCCGAAGAGGACGTGCAATGCCAGCAGTTCTGCGTGTTGGAATTTCCAAGGCAGCACTCGCTAGGTGACGCTTTTTGTCGTGAGTGGAGTTGCGATCTGTTGTACGACTTTCCGCCTATACCTCTTCTGCCCAGAGTGCTGAAGAAGATCAGGCACGACTGGACCCAAGTCATTTCTTTGGCTCCGGACTGGGCTCGAAGATTTTGGTATCCCAAGCTACTCAGTATGATGATCGATCCCCTGATCCGACTGCCTCTTCAGGAGGATCTTCTGTCGCAGCAGCAGGGGACGGTCTTCCACACGAACCTGTCCACTCTCCACCTCTTTGCGTGGAGATTGAGAGGCGGCAGTTGTTTCCTTTCGACTTTCCTCCTGAAGTCTGTGATGTCATTCTGGCAGCCAGGTGTCCCTCCACTAAGTTGGTATACGCCTGTAGGTGGAATATATTTGTGGCATGGTGCACAGAAAAGGCTATGGATCTCCTTTCTGCCTCTTTCAGAAGTTCTTCGGTTCCTTCTTTCTTTGGCCCAGCAGGGCTCTTCTCTGGACACTATCAGGGCTACCTTTCTGCTATTTAGGCCTTTCTCAGGCTCCCTGATCAGCCCTCTCTTTTCAAGTCCCATGTTGCAAATTTGAATTTAAAATTATTTATAAAGCGCTCGTTCGCCAGCGGCTTCATGGCGCTACAACTTGCAGAAAACAAGACAGAAAGGCAAATGCAAAGTAAAGGAATTCAAGCTGCAGGAGGGCGGTTAGTTGAAGGCTTTGGTGAACAAGTAAGCTTTGAGCTGTTTTCTGAACTGAGGATAAAGAGTTGAGGCTCTGAGCTCAGGAGGCAGGGAGTTCCAGAGGAGTGGAGCAAGGGTCGCAAATTTCGAGCCTCCCCATTTCTTCCTCCGGAATCGCGGGACAGTGAGAAGGGATTGGGTGGATGAACGTAGTTCTCTGGTAGGGCCATAGGGTATGATCTCAGAAGAGGCGGCCATTAAACTAATCGGACCCGAGGAGCCCGGTGCGGCAGCAGCACCTACCGGACCGAGTGGGACCCTGCCAGCTGTCTCCCCCCGCCGCCGCAGCTCCTGACATTGCGCTGCGGCAGCCGAGCGGGGGAGACTACAATCCCCAGCCTGCCTTGCGGCAGGAAGCCGCGGGAACCTAATTCCGCGCCAGGAGGCGCTACTAAATTCCCAACAGTCCAGGGGAGCGGGCGGCCATTAAACTAATCGGACCCGAGGAGCCCGGTGCGGCAGCAGCACCTACCGGACCGAGTGGGACCCTGCCAGCTGTCTCCCCCCGCCGCCGCAGCTCCTGACATCGCGCTGCGGCAGCCGAGCGGGGAAGACTACAATCCCCAGCCTGCCTTGCGGCAGGAAGCCGCGGGAACCTAATTCCGCGCCAGGAGGCGCTACTAAATCCCCAACAGTCCAGGGGAGCGGGCGGCCATTAAACTAATCGGACCCGAGGAGCCCGGTGCGGCAGCAGCACCTACCGGACCGAGTGGGACCCTGCCAGCTGTCTCCCCCCGCCGCCGCAGCTCCTGACATCGCGCTGCGGCAGCCGAGCGGGGGAGACTACAATCCCCAGCCTGCCTTGCGGCAGGAAGCCGCGGGAACCTAATTCCGCGCCAGGAGGCGCTACTAAATCCCCAACAGTCCAGGGGACCGGGCGGCCATTAAACTAATCGGACCCGAGGAGCCCGGTGCGGCAGCAGCACCTACCGGACCGAGTGGGACCCTGCCAGCTGTCTCCCCCCGCCGCCGCAGCTCCTGACATCGCGCTGCGGCAGCCGAGCGGGGGAGACTACAATCCCCAGCCTGCCTTGCGGCAGGAAGCCGCGGGAACCTAATTCCGCGCCAGGAGGCGCTACTAAATCCCCAACAGTCCCGCGTCGCGGGAGCGCGCGGGAGCGCCGGGCGAAGCCCGGGCAAAGGGCGGGCCCTCTACGGCCCTCATCGGACATAGGAGGACGGGGACGGGCTACACCTCTTGGCTGTTTGTTGAGGTAATTTTCCAACTTGTATTTCATAACCACATGCCCAAGTCCGTTGCAGGGGAAATGCCCAATACAATCCCAGATGACATTTTTGCACACTCACCATCTAACTTCCAATGGCTGGAGGACCTAAATAGTCTGTGCAAGGTCAAATATGTCCCAGCAGTACCCTCCCCCACGCGTAAACATAGCAGCCCACTATCATCTACAAGGGAGCCGAAATCTATACCTTTCAGGGCCATCCCTGCCAATAGGAAGATCGAGGGGGTCAAAGATAACGGGAGTCTTACGAAAGGCCAAACACCTGATAAACTTTCTGTAAGTTCAATTCCACCTTCAAATAATTCTTCTCCTACTGTGCCACCTGTTGCTCATCTGGACGATTTGCTACCATCTCCCCAGCAGGCTCTTCTGTCCATGATTGAGCAAATGCTGAAATCTTTAATACACCCCTTGATGGATAAAATCAATACACTAGAGTATAAGCTCACGGGGCTGGAGAGCTCCATTGGATCCTTCTTGAAACCATCAGCCCATGTCGCTACAACTGACTCCTCGCCGACAACCACCCTTACAAATCTATCTAACCCAATTACTCCTCAGGATGCGGCGCTTATTCAACTCTCAACCACCACTTCCATGTTGCCCACCAAACCCAAAGGCCCCCTGAAAGTGACAACACCACGCCATATTCCACCTAAACATGTGCGAACCACCCACATACATTTACCGCCAGAAGCAGCGCCTTTTGTAATAGTTCTATCGGGAGTCCCTGAACTAACAAAAGGCAAAACTGAGAGTCACACTGAACTTATGAACAAGGTCAAGTTCTGGTTATCAAAAAACAGACCTCTGCCTTACCATCTTGATGGCTGCATAATAAGTGTCCGGAGGGTGGGATGGCTGGGACCCCTTAAGAAAGACATTTTGGGGGATCTGATCCTGATCCGATTTAGGAGCAGACACATTGTGCCATACCTGCAGACTTGGCTACCTCAAAATGAAGATGGTCTTATTTCTATTTGGGATCTATATGACTTTTATCCTTACATGCCCTATAATCTTTCATCTAGTACACGGGGCTTTGATAACATCCATGTGGGCAGAGGAACCCATTTAAGCAATGGCAATAGTTTTTCACTGCCTACTAACTGTCCCAAACCGTCTTTTTACAGGCCTTCGTATCATAATTACTAAATCTTTTGGACTACTAAATCTTTTGGATTATTGAGACCTATAACGTTGCCTAAAGATAGTGTAAAGAACGTTTAATATGTTAACTGTGCAAATCTAAAACTAATAGGAGATTTATTTTAAAATGTTTTTAGAATGTATTGTTTTATTTGTCTGTATGCTTTTATGATTTTCATTCTCAAAATCGAATAAAGCTTTGTGATACTGATACTGATACTGATCTCAGAAGAGATAAAAGCCGGTGCCGTGCCCAGTCTCGCTTGGAAGGTGATAGAAGCCAGCTTGAACTGGACACGTTCACGAACTGGGAGCCAATGCAAAGATTTAAGAAGGGGGGTGACATGGTGGGATTTTGGTAGTTTGAACACCAGGCGCGCCGCCTGGTTCTGAATCTGCTGCAACCGCCTAAGGCTATATGCAGGTATACTAGCATATAGGGCGTTGCCGTAATCCAGGCGGGAGATGACCATTGCCAGGGTGATCAATTTCAAAGCGTGAAAAGAAAAGAAACGGGACACCTTGCGGATAGTGCGCAGTGAAAGAAAGGAAGAGGACACCACAGAACTAACCTGGGAGTGAAGGGTGAGCTGGGGATTGAGCTTGATGCCTAGAGTTTTTACTGAGGTGGAGGGGACAGGTGGAGAGCCGAGGGAAGGGGGCCAGAACAAAGGAGACCAGGGACTGGATGAACCACCCGTCAACACCAGCTCGGTCTTGTCTGGGCTGAGTTTAAGATGGTTGTGGTTCATCCAGTCTCGGATGTGGGTCATAGTAGATTGGAAGTTGGAGGTAGAGGACGGGAAAGAGGACAGGTTAAAGACAAGTTGGAGGTCATCCGCATAATTATATACGATGACCTCCATCTGCTGTAGTGACAAAATAAGAGGGGCGATGTAAAGGTTAAACAAAAGGGGTGAGAGGGAGGAACCTTGGGGAACCCCGCACTGAACTCTCTGGAAGTCCGCAGTAAAGTCACCCAGGCGAACTGCCTGGGTGCGGTCCCTCAGGAAGGAAGATAGCCATACCAGTGCGGTACCTCCGATCCCCGCCGCCTTGACACGGGAAAGTAAGATGGTATGATCAACCGTGTCAAAGGCGGCTGAGAGATCAAGAAGGACCAGGGCCTGGGTCTTGTTGGTATCCATTCCCTCCCTGAGGTTGTCGAGGACCGAAAGTACTACGGACTCCGTGGAGTGTGCGGGGCGGAAACCGGCCTGGCGGGGGGCTAAGACCCCATGCGTCTCCACAAAAGAGCTCAGAGTGCAGGTGACATGGCGCTCGAGCACTTTTGCCAAGAATGGCAAGAGGGAGATGGGGCGATAGTTGGCGGGGACCGAGGGGTCCGCGCCCGGTTTCTTAAGAATGGGGACGATGATTGCTGTTTTCAGAGGGGCGGGTACAACGCCCTGAGAAAGTGAACTGTTGAGGAGGTGAAGGGGGGGATCGGAGCAGGAAGAAAAAATGTGACGGAGAATGTGGGAGGGGCAAGGGTCTAGGGGGGAACCAGATTTGACTAAGGGTATTATCGAGGTCAGGGCTTCCTTAGTCAGGAGGGGGAGGGCATCAAGTTGTCCCTTGGGGGGGGGGGGGGGGGGGGGGGGCACTGAGGATCCACAAACGTAGGAGAAGGGGGAGGGATATTGGCTTTGATGGTGGCAATTTTTGGGATGAAAAAATTGTTAAGGGAGTGGCAGAGTTCCGGAGAAGGAGTGGGTTTCAAGGTAGTTCTGTCAGAGAATGCCAAGTTGTGCACAATCGAGAACATTTCCCTCGATTGGTTCTCCAATTCTTCAAAAGCATTACTCCTCTTTTCCATCCTATTCCTTTCGTAATGCCACAGTGGGACTTGAACCTGGTTCTTTCATATGTAATGTGCGTTCCCTTTGAACCTCTTCACAACTGTCCTCTTCGTCTGCTGACCTGAAGGCTTCTTTCCTGGTTTGCATCTCTTCTGCCAGCAGAGTGAGTGAGCTCCAGGCTCTTTCTTGTAAACCTCCTTTTCTATCTGTCCATCCGGACAAGGTTGTGCTCCGAACCCGTCCATCCTTTCTACCAAAGTTGTCACTGCCTTTCACATCGGTCAGACCATCATTTTGCCCACCTTCTTTCCGCCTCCGCATCCTTCCAGAGAGGAAGAGAGGCTCCACCGTCTGGACCCAAAAAGTGCGCTCTCATTTTACCTGAACCGCACACAACAATTTCGGGTGGAGGCCCAGCTCGTTGTTGGATACTTTGGCGCCAACACAGGTCTGGCCATACACAAGCGGACTATCTCCCGATGGATCGTCTTGTGTATTAAAGCCTGTTATTCTCTGGCTAAAAACGAGCCTAAGTGGGGGCTACATGCTCATTCCACCAGGGCGACTGCTGCCCCTACGGCGTTGGGACAAGACATCGGTCAGGCTGCTACATGGGCCTCGCTGCACACTTTTACTATGCTCTATTGCCTGGACAGCCAAGTCCAGAGAGATGGCTTCTTTGGCCGTTCTGTTCTCTGGGACTTTCTGGTGTGATCTTGGTTCGCAGTCCCACCTCCGGGGTTGGTAGTGCTTGGGTATCTATTCAAGGTAAGAAATCTATCGCTACATGTGTCTTTCAGATGAACAAGTTGCTTACCTTCTGTACCAATATATCTGTAAGAAACATTAGTTTGTGATCGATTCCTTACCGCCCTACCCATCCTCCCCGTTCTGCGAACTGATTTCTAGGGTTAAGGTCATCCCTTTCAGGGCCCTAGTTTTAATGCGCCAGTGGTCAGTATCTTGCATGGCTCTGCGTTCCTGGCGCCGAAAGTCGTGTACAGAACTGACGTCCGCGCGTAAGGGTGGCGTCTAAGTAGCTGCCGTGACATCTTTGCAACCACAACGCCACCTTCCGACTCGCAGGGGTACTGCTGACGAAAACTTTCCGGATAGTCTGATGCCTGGGGGTAATTCTAAGGTAATCAATCTATCACTAATGTTTCTTACAGATATATTGTTACCGAAGGTAAGTAACTTGTTCTTCGGGAAGGCCGTCTGGCCTAATAGTGTCGGCCCACCTCGCAGTCGATGGAATGGACTCAATTCAGATTCAGTCCTCGGTGCCACGTGAAGTATCCGCACACATACTCACACGAAGTGAGCAACTAGTGCTAGTCTCCGGAGCACAATGAACAAGACTGCAACGCGTGTAATTCTTTCTAGTCAAAGAAAAGGCTCCATGATTGTCTGGCTCGACATCGCAAAATGCAGACTCAAAATGCTGAATACATGCTGGACATCTTTAGTGAAGGATCTGAGGACGAATTTGACACACAAGGGGCAGAGGAAGAACAAGAAGAACTTGTGTCTATTCCTGAATCGGACTCAGAGATGGAAACTTGCTACAAGGCCAACGTCCAGTGAGTACTGAACACTCCTTGCCCCAAACTCCACAACAGCCCAAGCAAAAGGCCTCTGTTCCACCCAGTCTTCGGGCCAGGGTTGACACCGGGAAAATGTTTGACGCCCTGCCTTCTAGCTCGGCACCGAAACATGTAACTAAACCTTCCTGCTCTGGATAGAGTTGGTCAAAGGCAGACCCCGAGCCGAAACCTTCAGGCTCGAAGCTGAAAACTGCTTCGGAGCTGAAATCATTGATACTCAAATCAAAGATGACTTCGGAATCGAAAACTTCCGTGCCGAAAAGTCTCACCTTCCCAACACGGAAGTCCCCGGTGCTGAAACCGAAAAATGTTATTCCGATGCCGCAGGATCCGATTTTTGACGTCCCACACCGAAATCGAACCCAAAACAAAAGGAACATTATATAAATCCACATAGAGGTCGTGTCCTTTCTAAACTACCTCAGAAACGCTAACCTGAATCAGAGGACACTCTTTCATATTCTTTTAAGGAAGAAGAATATAGGTACTAACCCCTCTCCTTCTCCACTTTCCCCTGCACCACTATCTCCACCATTGGAGAATTTACTCATTACATCAACTAGATCACCACCACCACCTGATGACAGAGATGGGGGAAGGGGGCAACATTTTACCAATAGTCCCTGGAAGGATTACAACACTGATTCACCCACAAGCAACAACCCATATCTTTACCCTGCAAACCGTTCCCCTCCCGACGGTACTGTAGGATATCTAGAATTACTAGCTCTGGTAAAAGGGTAGCCGCTCTAGCAGCAAATCATTGGTGCATTACTAACACCCAGGCCCTACTAGCCAGGTATGATAGGGCACATTAGAGCTACTGTGCCAATATCTTCCAGATGAACACAAAGCAAAAGCTCAAGGTTTAGTGCAGGAAGTGAAGCTCATCTCTTAGTTCATCAATTAGATGTGCTTTCGATGCTTAGAACACCGCAGCTAGAGAGATCAACACCAGTGTATTATTAAGGAGGCATGCATGGTTCAACAGTCCATTTTAAATACTCCTTTCGACAAAGAGCATCTCTTCGGGCCCAAAGTAGATAAATTAGGAGGAAAAAATTAAAAAATATTCAAAAGTAGCCAAGTCCATGGGAGCTCTGCAGTCCCCTTCTAATTGTGACTCCTTTCGTCTCTCCTTCTATCATGACGGGTCAAAAATCATGTCCTCAGATGATGCTATCACCTCTTACAAAAGCAACAATCAATCTTCCTCTACAAGAGATTTCTTTAAAGGAGGGTACAGAGGTAACAACGATAAAGGTAGGTGCAAAGGTTCCAAACCACATAATTCCCCCTCCCCTAACAAGCAGTGACTTGCCTACACTTTCCCCTGATCATTTAACCCCTCGTGGGGAAACTTCTTCTACAATTTCTCCCTATTTGGCAATCTATCACCACAGATAAATGGGTGTTAGTAATTATCCAATATGGTTATTGCCTGGAGCTTACCAACAATCCTCCAAAAATTCCACCACGCTCCCACAAAATGTCACCAGAACATTCACACCTATTTAAACAGGAAGTCCAGTCTCTCTTGCTAAAAGGAGCCGTAGAGCCTGTACTGTTATAATATCAAGGGTCGGCTTGTACTCCCTATATTTTCTAATGCCCAAAAAGGACGGTTCCTTAAGACCTATTCTGGACCTCAGACAGCTAAACCACTACATACTGTCAGAGCATTCCCACCTGTTGACCCTTCAGCAAGTGCTCCCACTTCTACAGCAGGGCGACTTTGTCTACTCTAGACTTAAAGTACGCATATTTCCATATTCCAAGTCATCCCGCTCATCGAAAATACCTCAGATTCATGATAGTGGGTCACCATTACCAATTTAAAGTACTACCGTTTGGAGTCACCACTGGTCCCAGGGTATTTAACAAATGCCTGGCAATAGTCGCCGCTCATCTGAAAAGACAGCACATCCACGTCTTCCCATACCTGGACGACTGGCTTATCAAAGGCAGCACTTACCAAATGTGTCTCCAGCACATTCAAACCACTGTTCACTTACTTCACCAACTAGGATTTACAGTGAACGTGTTGAAATCTCACCTACGGCCTTCCAACTCACATACCTATCTGGGAGCCAAAATAAATGCTCAAAAAGCTCTGCCTCTTCCAATACATCCAGAATTCACAGTATTCTGTCCCTTCTCACTCCGTTTCAACCCAACCAATCCTTACCAGCAAGAGTATTCATGCAATTGCTTGGGATGATGGTGTCTTGTATTGTAATTGTTCCCCACTCAAGACTTCACATGCGCCCCCTTCAAGAATCCTTAGGAAGTCAGTGGAACCAGTCCCAGTGTCAGTTGACAGTGCTAACCGTAGACTCATCGCTCATTGGTTTGTGCGCTCACATACAGAATCACACAATCCAAGGGTTATGGAGTCTAAAGTACAAGAGTCTCCATAGAACTCACCTAGAGCTCCTGGCACTGTTTCTAGCGCTCAGAATTTTTCAAACTCACCTCATAGGCAAAGCAGTCCTAGTCCGCCCAGACAACATGTCAGTGATGTACTATATACAGAAACAAGGCTGGACACTCAATCTGTCACGCCTAGCACAAGCCATTTGGAAATGTGCTATACATCACATTTATCTCCTAGCAGAGCATCTTCCAGGAGTAAACAATCAGATTGCAAATTTTCTCAGCAGACACACAGCAAATCCATGAGTGGGAACTTCATCCCCAGATTCTCCTCCCCTACTTTCAGGAATGGGGTTTTCCTCACATAGACCTGTACGCCACGGCTCAAAATACAAAATGCCCAAGCTTCGCCTCCAGGTTCCTACACACACTCTCCAAAGGCAATGCCCTATGGATGTGGATGAACTGGTCATGGATTTTTGCTTATGCTTTTCCGCCTCTCCCACTCATTCCGTTGGTAGTTCGGAAGCTCAGACAAACATCCCTCAAACTGATTCTCATAGCTCTCACAGGGCCACTTCAGTCTTGGTTCACCACTCTGCTGGAGCTCTCAGTAGTTCCACACCAAAAGCGGCATCTCAACTCCAGTCTCCTCGCTCAGAGCCATGGAGAAATCAGGCATCCAAATCTCAAAGAACTCAATTTAGCAATTTGGCTCATGAATTCATAGTTTGGTTATTTACAATTACCACCAGACTCTTTGAATATCCTAAAAGAGGCTAGAAAGCCTACTACTAGGGCATGTGATGCAGAAAAATGGTAACGGTTTGAATAACAATAGCAATCCTCTTGATGCTTCAGTGCAAAACATAATCTGTTATCGCTTATATTTGCAGCAATCTGGACTAGCCTATACATCTATTCTATTGCATCTAGCAGCAGTAGCTGCCTACTTATAAAACAGAAAACACTTATCTCTATTCAGAGTACCAGTAATTAAAGCTTTTATGGCGGGATTAAAAAGAGTAATACCACCAAGAGTCCCACCTGCACCAATATGGAACTTAAACATAGTCCTTACTAGGTTATTGAGTCCACCTTTTGAACCAATGCACAGGTGTCAATTACAGTTCCTCTCATAGAAGATAGCTTTTCTCATCGCTATCACTTCACTAAGGAGAGTTAGTGAACTTCAGGCGTTACCTATTCAAGAACTTTCCTTTCAACTTGACAAAGTGGTTCTTCGAACCAATCCCAAATTTCTTCCTAAAGTAGTTTCTGCTTTCATATCAATCAGTTGAGTAACCTGTGTTATTTCCTCAACCTGATTCTGTAGCAGAACGAGCTCTACATACACTAGATGTTAGAAGAGCTCAACTATATTATGTAGAAAGAACAAGAATTTTGCAAGACAAAACTGAGTTTTGTTGCTTTGTTCCCACCGCACAAAGACAATCCCATATCTAAATAGGGCATTGCAAGATGAATCGTGAAATGTATCCAGACATGTTATATGAAAGCGAAAAGAACTTTGATAATAACCCCTGGAGTGCATTCCACTCGCAAAATAGAGGCTACTATGGCCTTCGTCGGGAATATTCCCCTAGCTGATATCCATAAGGCAGCAACATGGTCTAGACTGCACACATTCACCAAGCACTATTGTGTAGATGTGTTAGCGAGGCAACAAGTGTACATAGGCCAGGCAGTACTTAAAACACACTTTCAAACAACTGCAACAGGTTAGCCACCGCTTTGGGAGTATACTGCTGCATAGTCTATGCAAAGCATGTGAACTACAGCTCAAATGCCTCAAACGGATAATGTTACTACCTAGTAAGCATCTTTCTTGGCTTGCAAACTTCCGGTCCGGACCCAATACTAGATGGCAGGAGTATGCAACGCATGTGAATGTACAGCTCTACATGCCAAGAACAGATGCTTACTGGATAAGTAACATTATCCATGCTCTCTATGGTGCCTCAAAGAAGGTGTTTTCCAAAGGATAATAAAAGAAAAGACAGTTCTGAAGCACTTAACACATCTACTGCATAGTAAACTAACCTACACATCACTGAAAGTTCACTTAGCAGCAGTTGTATCATATGCAAGAGGACACACAGGGAAGAGCGTCTTCACTTCACAAGTGCTCAAAAGGTTCTTAGAAGGAGGCAAAAGAATTGCCCCACCTAAAGACTGTGCCAGCACCCACAAGGAATCTAAATATCGTTCTCGCCCAGCTGATGTGAGCACCATTTTGAGCCACTACACTAGGCAGTGCCACAGATGTCCACAGTAAAGACAGCGTTTTTAGTAGCACTAACATCACCACAAGTTAGTGAGTTGCAGGCACTAACATTACCGGAACCCTACTTCCAAATTCATTATCAACACTCATCTTGAACCCAGCCAGCAGAGAACTAACAAACCGCTTCAAAATCGATGTACAGCATGTGAATCCACGAAAGATTCACGCTGTAAAACATATAGTTTAACTGTCCATGTAGTTTTGCAGCATGAAGAATTTTCTGCATTCACTAGCAAACCCACCCACCTCCACCAAAGAAGACTGAGAGGGGAGGGGGGAAAAAAAAATATAAAAGCATGATGATATCATAAGAGGACACCAAATGATGGTACATGAACGCCCACTAACAGGGAAAAAAAGGTGGCATGTAGGAAGCTGGGTTTCTGTTGCAGTAACCGTCACACTTTTTGCCAGACTACTGATGCACTGTGATTTGATGTGCCCTGGATCCCTGCCAATCAGGTTCCCAGGGCCTATGTTGTATCCCCAAAACTGTACATGTACCCCCAATTGGCACCTCTCTGGCCACATGTCAGTCCCTTGTAAAGGGTACCAAGGGCACTGTTGCCAGGGAAGGCATCTAAAAGCTGCAGTACGTATTTTCACCCTTAGAGACCCTGTACCTTTATATATACGCACACACACACACACTCACACACACACACACACTCACACTCACACTCACACTCACACTCTCACTCACGTGCCCTATACCCAGTGCTGAGGGTACAGGTGCATGCGCCCTGTACCCCTACATTGTCTAGACCAATTCTTAAACATTGTAAGTGCAGTCATGCCATTGAGAGTATACGGTACTGGTAGTTTGTCATTACGAACTCCACAGCACCATAATGAATTTACTGGGAACTTTGGTATCAAACATCTCAGCACACTGATGCCAGTGTGGGATTTAATGAAAAATGCACTCAGCAGGCATCTTGGAGATGCCCCCTGAAAATCGACCAGCCTCTGGTGAGTTCCCTAACTGGTACACACCAACCTGCCACTACAAGACCTGTTTCTGGACTCCTGGGATGGGAGCCTTCGCTCCCTGAGCCCAGAAACAAAGCCTTTCCTGGGCGGAGGTGTTCACACCTCCCCCAGTCCAGGAAGAGACATCTTTGGCAGGGGAGCCTCAAAGGCCCTGCTGCCTTTGTAATGCGACCCCCAGCCTCCCCTGCTATCAGGAGCAAACCCCCTTCCTGTCTTCCCACCGAAAAGGAGGGGAGACAGCCCAGAAGGTGTGCCCACATCTGCCAACCCCACCCCTCAGGTGGGGGAGGTGAGGTGAAGCCCACTCTTCAGTGCCCGGCATCTTGCAGGTGGCAGCACTCCCCAATCAGGATTAAGGATTTTGACCACCCCCACGTGGGTGAGCACACCAAGGTCCCCCTAAAACCACCTCTAAATACAGTACTTAGGGTGCAGCCATAAACCAAGAAGTCAGATTCCCACAACCTAAGCAAGCGGATGAAAGAAGACGCCCAGCAGAGGAGACTGCAGAAAAGAACTGACTAGGCCCCAGCCCTACGCGCCCGTCTGCAGTTTCCAGAGAACCTGCGCCAAAAGTCGACCTGTCCTGCAGCCAGCGACCTCCAAGACCCCTGGGAGGACTGACTGCCTTAAGCAAAGACCGTATCTCCTGGGAACAGCAGCTCTGTTCAAAGGAAAACTCCCAAGACAGACTCTGAGCC
Organism: Lissotriton vulgaris; assembly: GCF_964263255.1. Lineage (NCBI taxonomy): Eukaryota > Metazoa > Chordata > Amphibia > Caudata > Salamandridae > Lissotriton > Lissotriton vulgaris. Next base: position 105,904,600 of record NC_141686.1, read on the forward strand.
TACTGAGGATAAAGAAACCCAGCGCCTACGGCCCGAGTTTGAGTGGCCGACCGGTCCCAGCGAGGTCCCCAAGCGCTCCAATGTCGGAGTCCTCCATGGGTTGACCCTTCCAGGAATCCCCGACGTCACATGCAGCCTCTGCACTGAGACCATCCCCTCTCCCAAGTGCCAGTGGCCCGCTAAGGTTAAATCTGACCTCAAGACACCCTGCATCCCTGCGCCCTGGAGAAGAGAACGCAAGGTGCACCTACGTTCCAGAGCCCTCCAACTTACCTGCCCACTGTTGGTTTCCCCCATCAGTCTTCATGGACCGAGCATGCAGCCAAAATCGGCAACCCCCATTGAAAATGGAGCGCCCAAAGCCAAAACCTTTGGCTGCACCTGCCCGCCACTGTGGGTGCACATTTTGTGCTAAGCTGGAATCCCCCCTTTGCCCTGAGCTCAATTCTAGCAGCATTGCTCCCACAACCTTGTGGCCTGCTTGTGAGCAGCCATCAACCGGAGGCCCCCTATCCCCTATTGGATAACATTGGGCCTCAGCACTCTACACCTGGCTGCCCTAGTGCCCCTGAGGGTGTTTCAAGGGTGCATCCTTGACCCTGGAGGAACCCTGGTTCTAACCCCAGAATACCAACTACCACAACAAAGTACTTACCTGTTGACCGATAACTTAATGTTCGAGGCATATGGGCTGCAGATGGTACATTATGAATAGATCGCCATCTGGTGTTGGGCTCGGATGATTGCACTTTGTTTTTCTCTTGGAGAGTCTTTTGTCTCTTGGTGACTCCTCCCTTGGTTGGTAGTGCGCATGGGCATCGGCTCCATCCTTAGATTGTTTTTTTCCGCCATCGGGTTCGGATGAAGATCGAGACGCTCCAGATCAACTTCACAAGAAAGTGATTTTCGGCGCGTATTCCCTTTCCAATTCGACGGTATTGTTATTCGAACGCGTTCTTTTCCATTCCGACGCATTACAAATTCAAAATAGAAGAGAAAAACTTGGATCTACGTCGAAGAACAGGAGGCCTTTCTCGACGCAGTCAAGCCCGGAGTCCATGGAAAGGACTCCATTCAAAAAATGTCCAACGTGTGGTGCTAAGTTCCCACACAAGGACCTACACGAGGTGTGCAACCTCTGTCTATCGCCTGAACACGAATCCAGGGACTGCGAAGCCTGCGCAGCATTCTCCTCCAAGCTAACGATTAGAAATCGTCGAGCTCGAAGACACGAGGTTTCCAGAATGCAGGCGGAAGCGATCCCGGAGCTGTTCGGAGACGAACAAATCGAGGAAGAAGAGGACCAGTCGGGGTCGGAAGGGGACCAGTCGGAGGTTGAAGAACTCATCGAGCAACAAACCGTGAGTGACGACGTCCCCTTACCGAAAAACCGACCCCGTGCGGTAACGACCCCGCCCTCGGGCCCGGTCAAACCGCTGAAAAAAGTTTCCGACGCCCCGCCCTCGGGCCCGGCAACGAAACCGAAACTGAAACCGAAACACTCGGACTCCCACCATGTCGGATCCGAGAAAAGGGCGACATCGACTTCGGCACCGAGGCTACATACAAAGGAGAGCTCGGGATCGAAACATTCCATGTCGAAACATAAATATGACTTATCGCCCAAGAGACACTCGATACCAAGAAAATCGGAATCGAGCAAACATTCGGTGTCGAAAACAACAAGATCTGACGATCGAAAACAAAAGCACCTCTCGGAACCAGGACCCTCGGTACCGATTCAGGAGCAACAGACAGATCCCAAACAAAAGATCTTGTTTATTGATCCACAAACTGGGAAAGTGGTCACGAAGAAGAGAAAGAGTGAACAGTCAGAAGATAAACCTCTTCCTTCAAAAAAGAAAACAATGGGGACGAATAGAACTCCTCCTGCTTCTCCTCGTCCTAGAGTAACACCCTCTTCTCCTATTCCTCACAATAGGCCAAATATTCCTACACCTTCCACACCAAGACCAGCTACACCTCAGTCAGATGTAGACAGTGATCTAGGGGAGGGAGAACCTCAAGGGGATGACGAAACTATCCCAGATGAGGAGGATCCATGGGAAAATTATGATGTAGGGTCAGATGAGGACAACGACCCAGAGCTATATCCCTCAAAGCCTTCACCACCTGATGATAACACAGGTTTTGTGCAGCTCATTAATAGGGCAGCAAAATACCACAAGGTAGATATACATACAGAACCTCAAATAGAGGATTTCTTGTTAGAGACTCTACCTAATGCACAGAGAACATCAGGTACTCTTCCTATGTTGAAAGGTCTTCTTACTCACACAGATGAGATATTCAAAAACCCAGTGAGAGCCAGGGTGTTAAACCCAAGAATTGATAAAAAATACAAAGCGGCTCCAAAGGACCCAATATTTATTAGAGGGCATGTACCGCTAGACTCGCTGGTGGTCTCAAACCCTCGTAAAAGAGCAAACTCATTATCTACAGGAGAGGCTCCTCCACCAGATAAAGAGTCAAAGTTAATAGATGCATCAGGTAAAAGAGTAGCATCACAGGCAGCGAATAGCTGGCGTATAGCCAATACACAAGCACTACTCGCACGTTACGACAGGGCACATTACGATGAGTTAGAAAAACTTCTTACACATCTCCCAAAAGAACATCAGAAGAAGGCAGACCAATTAATACAGGAAGGTAAAATAATAACAAATACTTCCATTAAATGTGCATTAGACGCAGCAGACACTGCAGCAAGATCGATTAACACTAGTGTCATGCTAAGAAGGCACGCATGGCTTAGAATCTCAGGATTCAAACAAGAGGTACAAACAGCCCTACTGAACAAACCATTTGATCAGAAGACATTGTTTGGTTCAAGCACAGACGAGACATTAGAGAAAATGAAGAAAGATACGGAAACGGCTAAGTCAATGGGAGCATTGCAACAGCCAACACACAGAGGTTCCTTTCGTAGATCCACCTATAGAGGGGGCTCAAAGAACACAGGAACGAATCAGCAATCCACATCTTTCACACCAACATCACCCAGAGGTAATTCAAGAGGCAGTTACAGAGGTAACAACAATAAGGGAAGAGGCCGCGGAAATAACAATAACCGCAACGCCTCAACACCAAAACAGTGACTTCATAGAACTCCCCCCAGACCACATAACACCGGTCGGGGGACGTCTATCACAGTTCCTACCTGTCTGGGAAAACATCACGTCAGACAAGTGGGTGAGACAAATTATCCAACATGGTTATTGCCTGGAACTCTCAGATACCCCACCAAACATCCCCCCCAAACAGCGTCCAATGAGTCAGGATCATCTGACATTGTTAAGAGAAGAAGTGCTAGCACTTCTACAAAAGCATGCAATAGAGAAGGTCCCAAAAGATCAACAGGGCACAGGAGTATACTCTCTATACTTCCTGATCCCCAAAAAGGACGGGTCCCTACGACCAATATTAGACCTCAGACCTCTCAATGCTTACATAAATTCGGAACACTTCCACATGGTCACGCTCCAACAAGTACTCCCTTTACTGAAGAAAGGGGACTTTCTTTCTACACTGGATCTAAAAGACGCTTACTTTCATATCCCAATTCACAAAGCCCACAGAAAATACCTAAGGTTTGTGTTAGAAGGACAACACTATCAGTTCAAAGTCCTTCCATTCGGTGTCACAACAGCACCGAGAGTTTTCACAAAATGCCTAGCTGTGGTGGCAGCACACCTGAGAAGACAACAAATACATGTCTTCCCATACTTGGACGATTGGCTAATAAAGGCCAAGTCAAAGGAAGAATGTCTTCACAACACACAGAAGACAATTCAATTGCTGCACCACCTAGGGTTCACGGTGAACTACAAAAAATCACACCTGCAACCAAACCAGATTCAGCAATACCTGGGGGCTACAGTAGACACAGAAAAGGCAATAGCATACCCCAACCCAATCAGAGTACAGACAATGGTCGGGTTAATACAAAGATTTCAACCACAACACTCACTACCAGCACGAGTGTTTATGCAACTATTAGGCATGATGTCCTCCTGCATACTGCTAATACCACATGCCAGACTTCAAATGCGCCCACTACAAGAGTGTCTAGCGACACAGTGGAATCAGGCTCAAGGTCAGATTACAGATCTGGTGTTGGTAGACGACCGGACGTATCGCTCTCTGAAGTGGTGGAACACAGAAAACATTTCCAAGGGACGGTCGTTCCTAGAGCCAATTCCACAAGTGATAACAACAGCGGACGCATCGCTCTCCGGATGGGGAGCGCATATGGACAGATACACAGTACAGGGGAAGTGGAGTGTGCAGCAAAAGAAACTGCACATCAACTACCTAGAACTATTAGCAATATTTCTAGCACTAAAAGCTTTCCAAATGCAAATAACAGGCAAAGCAGTCCTGATCAGAACAGACAACATGACTGCAATGTATTATATTCAAAAACAGGGGGGGACACACTCTCTCCAACTGTCCAGACTAGCACAGGACATATGGAGATGGGCCATTCCTCAAAAGATCTACCTGTTAGCGGAACACCTACCAGGAGTTCAAAACCAAATAGCAGACATCCTAAGCAGACAGTCAGAACAAGTACACGAATGGGAGCTGCACGACCAAATACTACAGCCATTCTTCCAAAAATGGGGGCAACCAGAGATAGATCTGTTTGCCAATCATCAGAACGCAAAATGCAAAGAATTCGCATCCAGGTACCCACACCAAAGGTCCCAGGGCAATGCACTGTGGATAAATTGGTCCAACAGATTTGCTTACGCGTTCCCTCCTCTACCACTAATTCCATTACTGGTTCGGAAACTGCAGCAACATTCAATTACAATGATACTAGTGGCACCCACGTGGGCAAGACAGCCGTGGTTCACCACGCTGCTACAACTCTCACAAGTACCACATCAAAAGCTAAGGTTATTACCCATGCATCTTACACAGAACCATGGAGAAATAATGCACCCAGATCCCAAACAACTGAACCTAGCGATCTGGCTCCTGAGGTCATAGAGTTTGGGTATTTAGATTTACCACCAGAATGCATGGAAATCATTAAACAAGCAAGACGTCCTACCACCAGAGCATGCTATGCAGCAAAATGGAAGAGGTTTGCTATACACTGTAACAGTAAGCACATCAACCCTCTGGACGCATCCACTAAACAAATCATTTGCTATTTGTTACACTTACAGCAATGTAACCTAGCATATACCTCTATCAGAGTTCATCTAGCAGCCATAGCGGCATACCTACAAAACAGACAACATCTGTCACTGTTCAAAGTACCAGCAATTAAAGCTTTCATGGAAGGACTCAAAAGAGTCATTCCACCAAGAAGACCACCTTCCCCAGTCTGGAATCTCAACATAGTGCTTACCAGACTAATGGGGCCACCATTTGAACCTATGCATAGGTGTGAAATACAATTCCTCACATGGAAGGTAGCCTTCCTCATAGCTATCACGTCACTTAGAAGAGTAAGTGAACTGCAGGCTTTTACGATTCAAGAACCATTTATGCAGCTACACCAAAATAAAGTGGTTCTTAGAACAAACCCAAAATTCTTACCGAAGGTTATTTCAGCATTCCACATCAATCAGTCAGTGGAATTACCGGTTTTCTTTCCAAAACCACAAACAGTAGCTGAAAGAGCCCTACATACACTGGATGTTAGAAGGGCCATATTGTACTATATAGAAAGAACACAAACTTTCAGAAAGACAAAACAGCTATTTGTTGCGTTTTCTCCCACACATAAAGGCAATCCCATCTCCAAAGCGGGCATTGCCAGATGGATTGTAAAATGCATTCAAATATGCGACTTAAAGGCAAAGAGAACATTAACTGTTCCTCCTAGAGCTCACTCTACACGTAAACTAGGAGCATCTATGGCTTTTCTGGGAAACATTCCACTAGATGACATATGCAAAGCGGCTACCTGGGTTACACCGCACACCTTCACAAAACACTATTGTGTAGATGTGCACACAACACAACAAGCTAGAGTGGGACAAGCAGTATTAAAAACATTGTTTCAGACAGTTGCAACAGACACGGGCGACCACCGCTAGGGAGAGAACTGCTATATAGTCTATTCATAATGTACCATCTGCAGCCCATATGCCTCGAACGGAATATTCTACTTACCAGTATGCATCTGTTCTTGGCATAGAGGGCTGCAGAGTGGTACATGCCCTCCCAGCCTCCCCGGAAACCTGTGTCTGTTCCAACATTATCTTATTTAGATACACTTACATGGGCACTCTTATCTGTATTCTACTATACTACTCCATCTAACCCTACTATGGCAAAACAATCTAAGGATGGAGCCGATGCCCATGCGCACTACCAACCAAGGGAGGAGTCACCAAGAGACAAAAGACTCTCCAAGAGAAAAACAAAGTGCAATCATCCGAGCCCAACACCAGATGGCGATCTATTCATAATGTACCACTCTGCAGCCCTCTATGCCCAGAACAGATGCATACTGGTAAGTAGCATATTCCTTCTCTCCTTAGGAGTATATTGACTGTTTTTCCTTGAAAAATGCTGCAAGTGTGGAGTTGATTTGTACCTGAAAAACGGTACTAAAAGTGATTTACTTACACTTATCTAAAAGATGTGTGTGTGATATTTATGCATATCACACTGATTAGCAAAAGTAATCCAATAAGTAATGTACCAAGGAATCTGAAAAGTAACTGAGCAGTAATTTCAAAACATTGATTTACCTGTAATTCCATCTACTGCATTTGAATCTACTGCATTTGAATTTGCATTCAATTGTAAAACATTGCATAAGATTTTGCAAAAGTATTATTTCACTTACCTGCACCAGGCCTGGCTTGATTCTAGAAATAAAATAACTTAATATGCTTATACAAATCAAATTGGTCTGAGTGTGTGCCATCATTTGCTGATTGAGTGTGTACATTGTGGCACTTGCTTAAAAGTACCCTCTGATAAAGCCTTATTGCTCGACCACACTACCACTAGTAGAGAGTAAGGTGCTGTCTACTTTTACCTCTGCCTATCTTTGGGGTTCCACTAGACTCTGTGCACACTATACCTCATTTTGGTATAGTATATACAGAGCCAGCTTCCTACAGGGAGGTAATACAACATTTCCGGACCCAGCCACTAAATGGTGGAATAATGCACAGCATGTGAATCCAGAAAATTTTTAAGCTGCAAAACTACAATGAAAGGTAAACTATATGTTCTTCATTATTTGCTAGGCATTCAAGTAGTTTATTGTGGCCTCACTTTTTAAATCTACTTTGACAGATTTTTACTGTGCCAGATATCACTTTTGTAACAATACCATCACTGTCTTTCTCACAGTTGATAAATAAATAAATAAAAAAACATACATCGCCATGACTTGATACAGTGCCATCCTTTGATATTTGTTCTGTTTCTTATAAATAAATCAGTCTTTAGTGTAATTTGTTGGTCCCAAGGTGATCACATTTTGAAAAATTACTGTGGTGCCATTTCTCTAATTTGAAATGCTTCTAATGTAATGCCAAAAACCTTTAGCACAATTTCCCAACGGTCATTTAGGCTCCAGGACATGTTTTAAAAGTAAGGATCTGATCTGACCTCTGATTCCTCACCTTTAAAGTATACCCAGACACCAAAGTGGATGTTGATTTTCTTTTAGCAGTGCTCCTACACACCAGTTGATGGGGTAGTAAAGTTCCACAGTGACTCAATACAACCTCAGAAGGGACAGAGCTGAGCTGCAGATAAGCATCACCCCTGTGCACTGACGTCCGTGATTAAATGCATTAGACTTGCCGACCTGGGCGATTGCCCTTCCTCAAAGTCAATTAATGCGAGTACTGGGACAAATGTTTTGCTTGATATTAATCATGGAACCCTTACAGGCCAGATTTTCAGATTCTCTTTTGTTTGGTCTTTTGGTAGCCCAGCAAGAGCTTGTGTTGAGCAGATTGAAAGTTCATTTTACAGCCCATTCAGCATTTGTGAAATCTTGATCAGTCATGGTTGTTTGAGTTTCCAGTTGTCACGGTTTGACTCGCATGTTCCCCCATCCTCCCCCTCCCATACCCCTAACCATTTTTTATGGCACAATGGGGCCTGAGTTTGATATTGTTGCTCATGAGAGTGCCATTAGAGAGATGCACAGCTGCATATTATGAGACTTGCCTCTAAAGTCCATCTTTCTTATTTAGATTACGCCAGAGTAAGTAAACTTCAGGCACTTGACTTACAACTGTCCTACACCACCACCTTCCTGGAATAACCTGTAGACCAGGACAGCCTTTGTGGCTCCCTTCCGTGTTTGTCAATCAATCACTCTACCAGCATTTTTTGCTTTGCCTCACCCCTCAAAGGAGGAGAGACCATTGGTTTGATAAGAAAGATCTGAGCTTTTCCATTGACCACACAAACGACCATCACATGGAAGATTAGCTTTTTCTGAATTTCACTGGGACAAAGAAAGGGAAGGCAGTGCAAAAGAGGAGTTTGTCAAGGTGGACAGTGCTGTGTATCAAAATCTACTATGCACTGGACAAGGTACAACACCCTGAAGGCTTGCAGGCCCACTCCACCTGGGGAAATACTATTGTTACCACATTGCTTAAGAGGTACCTGCTTAAGGCATCTGCTAGGCTGCAACATAGGTGTTAGTGCATATGTTCACAAAGCGCTACTGCCCAAACAGTCTTGTCTGGCGGGAAGGTCGCATATCCAGCTCTGTTCTGCTGGATCTTTTGGTCTTAGTCCACTCCCCAGACCGTCCACTTTGAAAGGTAAGACTATGGTGTCTACTCTTAAGGTTAGGAATTTGTGCTTAGTTAGAAATATCTGTAATAAATTGGATTACTATTTGGGGTGGGTGATTACCTACCTCAAGTAACAATTATAACCTTTGTCAGGCTGACCCCACAGAGTCACTTATTAACCTACTCTCAACCCCCTGCTAGCTATATCACTGAGAAGACAGGCTTAGCATCGAGAAATGTGTAAAGTATTTATGAAGTACCAAAACAGTAAAAAGAAAAAATTAAACAATAAAAATCCCAAAACAAATTAGAAAATTGGAGTGAAATTTCATGTGAAATTACACCAGATTGACAAATCCAGTAAGGGGAACCGGAGACATGATTTTTAAAAAGTTTAAGCAGAAACACCTCTGAAAAGCCCCAATGATAGTCAGTGGTTGCAGTAGAGCAGGAAATGGGCATAGTTTGATGCTGATCGCGATGGAGCACCAGTTGAACACACCAACCAGGTTCATCCTGGTCAAAGAGTTTGCCTTCTAACTTGGTCCTTAATCCCCTCCAGGACCTCTGGGGCAGTATTTAGACGCTCACAGGGTGTGCGGCAGAGGCCAATAGCAGGGTCTAGTCCAGGTCCAGTTGCCTCTGGTCAGTTGCACTAAACTTCTTTTGTAGCTTGTTGTATCTCTGCAGCTTTAACAGGAGAGCAGCCTTCTAACCATTAGAGTCCACTTCTTTGTCCTGGGTACAAGAGAGAGCAGGTCCAGTACTTCGGGACTTCTCTCCGGTCACAGACCACAGGTCCAGCCATCTGTTCTTCCACGGTTCCTATAGTGTTCTGAAATCTGTGCCTGGAGGTTCCACATTTATGCCTGGCACTGGCTAGTGGGTGGGAATAACCCCATGGCACATCCTAACCAATAGGATAAAAGTTCCCAGTGACAACCCTACCAACTTTGGGCATTTTCAAGATGGTGAAAGTTTTTGTCCACACACAACATGGGCTATGAGTGATGGGTGTGTTTGGGGAGTGTACTATGGCAATATTAGGACCAACCAGATCTAACGATAAAGTCCAGTTTAAGGCACCCAATTTACCCGCAACAAACCCAGATACAGAAGTCTGCTAGGACAAAAGGATTTGTCAGCAATGAGACAGCGGCATCCACAAGAATTGTCTTAGCATTCCCCTCCCTTCATTTCAAGAGCACCCTAAGTGTTGTGTGTATATCCAGCAGGATTTGACACTTGAGCAGAATGACACTAATTTCAGAAAGGATGCTCACAGCTCCCTCCCTTCTGCTGAGCTCAGAGGAGTGATCCCTGCCCATTGAGGTCGACCTGTCATTAACAGTAACCTATTTTGTAGCTCCTAGGACTAATTTCACATCTTTTTCACACCTTTAAATGCTAATTACTTGCTGGGAGAAGTTGGAGAGCAAATGAAAATATTTATTCAAAATTGTAATTTATCCTTGAATTGGAGTTTTAATAGCTATTGAAAATAGTTGTTTATTTTTCAAGCAAGTCGCATCTCCGTGTAAAATATTAGGGTTTTTATATATACTTTGGTGTAAGGAAACAGGCTTATAGCAGGTTAGCCAACACTTTTTGCCCCCATTTCGACAGCTAGGTACTGATGTGTTGACTCTGAAATGCACTGAACCCTGCACAACAGGACTCTGTGCATATGCTCTGACCCTTAAAATGGTTAATGTTTCATTGGCTTGTCCCCAATTGGCATAGCCTAACTTCCTTGTAAGCCCATAGTATATGATAACTGGAGTACCAGGGCCTTTAGGTTGGTGTTTCCCAGGGACTGCAGTACTTGTGCCACCCTGAGTGGGGGCAAGATAAAACATGGCTCCCAGTCTCACTGCAGACAGGAAGGACATGTATTAAGCAGCTAACTCGACTATGCCATTTAAGGTAATGGCAAAGCCCAAAAGTCCCTTTTTAATATATGTAAGTCACCCCTGATGTAGACCGAGTTCTATATGTTAAAAAGTGGAACATGTACTTTTACAAGTTCCATCAGTAAAATTTTAAAATGTTGTTTTTACTGTGGAACAGCTAGTAGCCCTATTGGTAAGTACAGAGTTACAGGCTAACACCTCATTGCTACCAATTTCTGAATGGGACTACTAAAGTTCGTACTGTAAGGTATCTAAAGAATCAGTGCATTAAATCTGATTCGATGTTTAAATCAAATTAAATCACTGGTGGGTAAAGTGCAACTTTAGAAGTTGGCACTTTAGTTGCCCAAGGTTTCTGGTGCCCATTTAATGTTGTATTCGGGGTCTGTCCTGCAGATTGCTTTCTGCCCTCCTGGGGAGATGAGAACGACTCCCAGGAAAGATAACAATAGAGACCTGCCACTGGAAGAGGTGTTACCTCCCTCCTGCAGGAAACCACATGGGTGTTGGCGCATAAGGTGAGCTGCAAATCTGAAGCCCTCTCTGAAGGGCAAGTAGAAAAACGCTTGATAGAGAGACTGCTCTGTTGTTTAGGCAGACAGGCTGACAATAGGGACAGGGCGTGCAGCCTCTTTTTAGCCACACAAGTGTTGGGCTTGGGAGCTCTGGACACTGAGAGAAGGGTTCTGCCATTTTGGGAGAGGGCAGAATGGTCAGTCCTGGGATAGCCAGATGCCACACTACCAGGAAGTGGTCATCAGGAGGGATGAAAGCTAGTAGCCCATTGCCTACTGACAAGGTCTACGACTCTACCATATGGGCATTTTCTGAACATAAGTGGGGCACTCTTCTGGACTTGAACAAAGACTGAAGGACTGCCCTTCTGCTCCTTTGAACCGGCAAAGAGAGGGTGTATCAGCATTGACTGTACCTGGTGAACCTGGTGGCTAGTGTAGGAATCTTGCTCTGTATATACTATTATATACACATGAGGCCGCTCCTAATGTTATGACCTAAAAGGTGTTCAGGGTTGTTTTGTGTATCTGAGTGTAGGCATCTCACATAAAGTTTAGGACTGGCCTCACAAACCACCTGGTGTCGTGCTTCATCATCAGCCGTTGTTTTGCACGCTTTTGCTTTCCTTTACAGGGTTACAACGCACCCCCAGGAAGTGGAAAGTGACACCGGTCACCCCACCTAGTGGTTTTCTCACCACAGAGTTGGTAAGAGGGAGCCCCTTATAAATATAGGTCCTGATGAATGCCATGTACCACTGTATGACACTAGGCAGAAACATGTTGTCCCAATGTTATACGTTGAGGGGTTAATTACTTTCCCCATACCACCGTTCACTTGTTGTTAACATCATACAGCTACCTATTCAATTAAAAATTAGTGAGGCAACTGTAATGGTTTTTAAATCTCACTCACTCAATTTGGGCCCCCACTTAGTTTATAAGTGCATCCCTTTCAGGTGAATGCCTGCCCTCTATCAAACCAAGTTTTTAGAGAGCGAGGACGGCCGATGATAAAGCATGACACCAAGTGGTGTGTGAGGCCAGTTCTGAACTTTTATGTTTATGTTGAAGGCTGGCCAGCTCCTGATGCCCTGTCTGCCTCTAGTTCCCTCCCACGTCACAGCCTGGGGTTAGTGTGGTCACTCTGTATTTACTATACCAAAATGTGGTATAGTGTGCAGAGTCCAGTGGAACTTCAGAGGTAAAAGTAGATAGTTCTTACTCTCTATTTGTGGTAGTGCGGGCGAGCAGTAATACTTTCAGAGCCTAGTGTTTTGCATTTGTTGTACACACTCAATTAGCACATGATGTCACACATTCAAAGACTGAACTCAGACCAATTTGACTTGTATAAAAATATTATTTAGTTTTATTTCTAGAAACAAGCCATGCCTGCTGCAGATAAGAAAAAATAAATGCTTTGCAAAAATCGTATACAGTGTTTCACAATTAAATGCAGGTTCAATAGGAGTTGATTGAAATACAGGTAAGTTAATATGTCGAAATTACTTTTCAGTTACTTTGCAGATTACTATGCATGTTACTTTTGAAATTACTTTTCAGAATACTTTTGCTTATCAGTGTTATGTGCCTAGTTTTCACACTGAGACATCTCCTATACAAACGGTGAGTAATTCACTTTTTCTACATATGCAGTTTTTCAATGTTCCATACAAACTAACTCCACACAACAATTTTCAAGGAAAATAAGTCAATGTATACCTATGGAGAAAAAATGAAGTGAACAGTTTGCAGCTAAGTATAAGTTTGTGGGAGTTGGTATTCTGGGGTTAGAACTATGGTTCCCCCAGGGTCAAGGATGCACTCCTGAAACACCCTCAGTGGCACTAGTGCGAGTGGGGGGTGGGGGGGGGGTGCAGTGTGCTGAGGGATAATGGAAATAGGGGGGGGCTCCAGTTGGTGGCTGCTCATGAGCAGGCCACAAGGTTGTGGGAGCAAATCTCCTGGTGTGAGGTTCAGGGGAAAGGGGATCCGAGTTAGTACCCAAAGTCAACCCAAAGCGGCGGCTGGGTGCAGGGTGCTGTTTTGGCGTTGGGTGCCCTGTTCCCAAAGGGAATTTTCAAGTTGCAACAAAGACTGCAGCCTTTGGGACGAAGATCTTCTGGAGTTGACCACCGGTTGGAGAGGTAAGTTGGGATGCCTGGGGATGCCAGGACACAGTCATTTGGGCCACCCAAGGCCGTAGGATGTCGCATGCAGGGGTGTCTTTAGGACTCTGGTTTTCTTACCAGCTCTGTTTGCATTCGTGGGAGTCCTCCATAACGAGACTGCAGGCATCATTTGGAGTGTCGAGTCAGGTCAGAGTTCACCAGATCTAAGGCCAGGATCGCCGGGGAGACGACCTTGTGGTGTTGGGTCACTCGAACTCTGGCCGTAGGCGTGTGGTGCAGACTCAGGGTTTTGACTGGGGCCAGAGTCTGTTAGTGAGCAAATCTGGTGCTCACAGTAGACTTGGGTTTGGATGGCAGGACAGGTACTTCGGGTTCTTCAGGAAACCCCGGGATTTCGCAGTTGCAGGTACCAGGTGGAGACAGGCTAGTAGGGCTGGGGCCATGTCAGTGGGCGTACTCCTATTCTTTGCGTAAGCACAGCTTCTTCTGGCCTTCTTCTTTTCTTCTAGGTCGGTTCTTGTCTTATGAGGCATGGTTCAGGGGTGCCCCTCAATACTAGATATAGGGGCGTTACAGGTAAGTAAAGGTTGGGTACACCCCCTATTATGCCACCCTCCGGTGGAAGGGGGCATATGACACACTCTCTGGATGGCTGGGTCCCCCCATCTGCAAGATGGTGGGGACAGAGAGTTGTTCTTCACCTCGCCTCCCCCACCTCAGGGGTAGGGTTTGCAAAGTTGGGCAGACCTCCCCTTCTCACTTGGTTTCCCCGCTGATTCTCCTGCCCATAGTGGGGGTCAAAACCGGTGCGAGACAGTTACTGGAAGCAGCAAAGGGCTGGGGTAGCTAATAAAAAGGCAGCAAGCCTTTGAAGCTCACCTTCGTGGACCAGCCTATCATGGGGAGGAGGCTTGGCACCTCGTCCCAGGATGTGCATTGTTTCAGTCCCCCAAGAGCAGCAGGCTCTCGACTCAGGGGTCCAGAAACATGTCTGGTGGTAGCAGTTGGCGAGCAGTCACTAAGCCAGGAAACTAGTGTTATGTTGTTTTTCAGGGGGCATCTATGTATGTATTTTTCATTAAATACCACACTGGCATCTGTGTGGGTTTAATGTGCTGAGAATTTTGATACCAAACTTCCCAGTTTTCAGTAAATCCATTATGGTGCTCTGGAGTTCGTAATGACAAACTCACAGTACCATATACTCTTAATGGCATTACTGCACTTACAATGTCTAAGAATTGGCTTAGACACTGTGGGGGCACAGGGCTCATGCACCTGTACCCTCACCATTGGTATAGTGCACCCAGCTAGAGGGGTGGCTGACCTATGCCAGGGTAGTGGGTTGTAGGCATGGCACACAACCAGCCTGCAACGGCAGTTTGTGTGTGTAAAGGTACAGGAACTCTAAGGGTGGCACAATAAGTGTTATATCAAAAGATGTGTGCATAACTGCATAAGCATATATATTGTAAGTGCCAGGAAAGGCATAGAGAGTACATGTGCTGAAAACTCAATAACTCGAGTTCCCAGCACCATAATGGCTTCTCTGAACCTAGGATTGTTAGGTACCAAACTCCTCCTCCTCAAAAACCCACACTGATGCCAGTGGGGGATTTATTGAAACATGTACTCCGAGACCACCTTAGAGGTGGCCCCCGAAAAACTACCAACCCTGGTATGGTCACTGGCTGGTTTTAGGCAGCCTGCCACCACCAGACATGTTTCTGGACCCCTGGGTGGAAAGCCCCCGCTCTGTGGCACCAGAAACAAAGCGCATCCTGGGCAGAGGTGTCACACCTCATCCCCCAGGATGGGCATAGTGCTGCCTTGGTAATGCGACCCCCCTGTCGCTGCCGCTGCTGCTAGCAGCAGATGGTAGTCCCTGGTTTACATCCTAAGTTTGGGAGGGGAAATCGGCGGGAAAAACTAGGAAGAATAGAAGGTGTGTCCACCTCTACCTACTCCACCCATAAGGTAAGGGGAAGCAGGAGAGGTGAAGTACACCTTTCGGTCGCCGCCATCTTGAAGATGAGAGTGGGTCGGTAATGCTCCAGAAGGGTGGCATAATTGAGGGTGTAGACACCCCAGGTAAGGAGCCCATTGCCTACCATGCCGCCAGACTTGTTAACCAAAGACCAGGGAAAGGTGTTTCACCCCAACCTTCCTTCCCTTCGCTTGACGGCATGGCTCCTGAGGTCATCCAGTATGGACATTTAGACCTCCCAGCAGACTGCATGACTATTCTTAAAGAATCAAAACGACTCTCCACTAGGAAGTCCTATGCTTTCAAGTGGAAGAGGTTCTTCTTATGGTGTCATGAGCACTCTCTTGACCCAGTACATGGCCAAGAGCAGGTGATACTTCCATATCTATTGCATTTAGCGAGATCAGGCCTGAAATACCCCTCCATCAGGGTTCATTTAGCTGCAATCTCAGCATATAGGAAGACTCCTGATCAGACATCTTCCTTCCTTATGCCTGTAGTTAAAGATTTCCTAGAAGGTCTTAAGAAAGTCTTCCCACCGATGAGGTCCCGCTCCCCTCCCTGGGAGCTTAATATCGTCCTGACTAAGCTGATGAGTGCTCCTTTCGAGCCTATACATAAGGCCTCTTTGCAGCACTTGACCTGGAAAGCTGCTTTTTTAGTGGTGATTACCTCGGCCCGTAGGGTCAGCGAAATCAAGGCCTTGTGTTGTAAGAAACCTTACACAGTTTTTCATGCCAACAGGGTGGTCTTAAAAACGCACCCAAGTTTTCTGCCTAAGGTGGTTTCAGACTTTCATATCAACCAGTCTATTACCTTACCTACCTTTTTTCCTAAACCTTCCACTCCCCCGGAGAGGTCATTACACTCTCTAGATCTCCGGAGGGTCCTGAAGTTCTACTTGTCAAAAACCCTTCCTCTTAGAAAGTCTGACCGGCTTTTTAGGTCTCGCCTGTCGATGCGCATGTGCATCGAGCAAGCGAGACTATGGGGGCTTATCCACTCTTTATCCAACTTGCAAGGAATCGTGGCGATTCCTTGCAGTGCCCGTGCCTTTTAAGCTCAATGCGCATGCGCATTGAGCTTAAAAGCGCGTGCACATCAGTTCCCTCAGCCGCACTCCAGGCCCCCGCTCCGCCCCCTCCCCTGCCCGCCGTGTCGCATTTCTCCTCCCCCCTCCCCTTATCTGCCTTCCCTCCGTCTGTTCCCTCTCCCCGCTCCGCCCCCTCCCCTGCCCGCCGTGTCGCATTTCTCCTCCCCCCTCCCATTATCTGCCTTCGCTCCGTCTGTTCCCTCTCCCCGCTCCGCCCCCTCCCCTGCCCGCCGTGTCGCATTTTTTTAAAAATCCCCACGTCCCCCCTACCCCCCAGCAATGCCAACACTGACGCCGTGCTCGGTGTTTCTCTTGTTTTTACACTGTATTTATTTTGAGCTCTCTTCAGGGGCTCTGCTCATTCTTGGGCTTTTAGTGCCAAGCCACCCTGTCCTTGCCCGGATGTCTCAATACATTTTCTGTCATTAAATCTCTGGTTTTATAGCTGTAACTATAACTGGGCGCTCACCACCCCCGTCTGCATTACACTTTAACCAATGAAGTCCTCCATCAGCTTTGCCCGCCCCTAAATGTCACCAAGTCACCAATGTACCGCACTGCCCCTCATCCAGACTGGAGCCACATCTACCACCTACTCCCAAAATCACACAACCCCCACAATTTTGAATTTTGAGGATTCTGGCAGAACCATTGCCCTCACCAATGGCAGCCCCAAGCTTGGTGGGGATCCATGTCTTCAGCAAACAGTCTGTCCCGTCCTCGGCGTCCCAGTACCCCATCTTCAACGCTGCAAGGGCAAACAGCGGCAAATCTCGCGAGAAGAGCACGCATGTACTTTTGTTGCCATAATAAAATACCAAGTTTGAAGTATTTCAATAATAAAATATTGTATTGAGTAATGTTCGCATATATTTGCAGAGCATATCTTAAAAAATATTTTTTTGATTTTGTACAAAATGATGAACTCAAACGTTATTATGATATTAAAAAACATTCATGCTTTTTCTCGTCCTGAATTTTACTGCGCAGTGCGCCAAAGAATTATAAACGTGTAAAGATGGATTCTGCTTTTTCACGGTATGAGAGCATACGGCCCCTCGCAGTCTAGCCTGGCTCTGCCTGTGCAGCGGCGGAGCGCCCTGCCCATGCGCACCGCCTTTGTTGGTCTGGTGTACTCGATGCCTTCGGAGTAACCGGAAATCGGCGGTCTTTAAAGAGATACTCCAAAAGTTCCTGCTCGGGTATCACTGTAATTTTTTCAATATAGGTATCGGAAGCCTTACCGATTGGATGCCTGCCTCGTCCTCAAGAAGTAAGTCCCGCTTCTGGCCGCCTGAGTGGACCCATAGACTTTAATGGAGGCTCACACCTGGCCAGGTGCTCTGGATCTATAAGCTTGCATGTAGGTCCACATCTGGCAAGCCCAAATGGCAATATGAAGCTCAGCTAGGCTTAAAGGGTGTTTCATTCCTAGCACGACCCAGTGGATGTATATGTTTCTAAGGGTGTTTCACGCCTGACAAATCATAAATGGAATCCCATCTATCACAAGCTGAGGTTGTATACACCCATGGACTTAACGTGAGTCTCTGAGCTGTGCATAAAGACACAAGTCCTAAAATACATCCGTAAGAGGGAGTAAAATGCAACTACATGTGCATGTGTGCCACTAAGTACACAAGCTACCAAAAATCACTTATATAGCACATGTATAAAGTACGGTTATCAAGTGTGGCTAGCTGACATTTTAGTCTGCTTTCAGAACACATACTGCTGGATTAACCACAAACCAGTGGACAATGATTTCCATGCCAAAAAAGACAATGAGGTCCAGCCACCTACCACTTCATCTGGTACGACACTATCCGAACAACATGGATGTCGACAGAAGTGTGAATCCACCTTACAGAATGCAAAAACGAAAACGAAATTTTACAGAAACCGAAGCGGATATCCTAATTCGCTACGTGATGGAGCACTATCCAGCGCTACACAACAACCAAGGACATAATTTAAACGTTAGGGCCAAGCAGGCCATGTGGCAGCAGGTGACAGACCAGGTCAATGCCATGGGTGTTGAGCGCCACACTGTTACTGATATCAAAAAAAGGTGGCAGGACGAGAAGCGCCGAATCAGGGACAAGGTTCTGCGAATCCAACTTGCTGCTGCATTTCCAGGAGGTGGTCTTGGGAACCATGAGAGGCTGACCCCAAGGGAGCAGGCCGTGTGTGCTCTTATCAGCCCTCAGACAGCAACAGAGTCTGGCATCGGTGGTCTGGACACAGCCACCACAGATCCAGGTAAGTGAAGAGCTATGTACGTGATAAAAATGAGTTTTGCCAGATCACCTGGTGCCTCACCGTATCTAGTATGTCCATTCTTTGTTGTATAGACCACATCCACCACCACATCCACCATCACCGCCACATCCACCATGACATCCACCGCATCCACATCCACCGCATCCACATCCACCACATCCACATCCACCGCATCCACATCCACCACCACCACCACACCCACCACCACCACCACACCCACCACCACCACCGCATCCACCAACACCACATCCACCACCACCACCACAGCCACCACCGCATCCACCACCACCACATATACCACTACATCCACCACCACTTTCACCACACCCACCACCACTACATCCACCACCCCATCCACCACCACCACCCCATCCACCACCACCACCCCATCCACCACCACCACCCCATCCACCACCACCAACACCCCATCCACCACCACCACTGCATCCACCACCACCACCATCACCGCATCCACCACCACCACATCCACTGCATCCACCACCACCACATCCACCACCCCATCCACCACCACCACCCCATCCACCACCAACACCCCATCCACCACCAACACCCCATCCACCACCAACACCCCATCCACCACCAACACCCCATCCACCACCGCATCCACCACCACCGCATCCACCAGCACCACATCCACTGCATCCACCACCACCACATCCACCACACCCACCACCACTACATCCACCACCCCATCCACCACCACCACCCCATCCACCACCACCACTGCATCCACCACCACCAACACCCCATCCACCACCACCACTGCATCCACCACCACCACCGCATCCACCACATCCACTGCATCCACCACCACCACATCCACCACCCCATCCACCACCAACACCCCATCCACCACCAACACCCCATCCACCACCAACACCCCATCCACCACCAACACCCCATCCACCACCAACACCCCATCCACCACCAACACCCCATCCACCACTGCATCCACCACCACCACCGCATCCACCAGCACCACATCCACCACCACTACATCCACCACCCCATCCACAACCACCACTGCATCCACCACCACCAACACCCCATCCACCACCACCACTGCATCCACCACCACCACCGCATCCACCACCACCACATCCACTGCATCCACCACATCCACCACCACATCCACCGTCACCTCCACATCCACCATGACATCCACCACCACATCCACCACCACATCCACCACCACATCCACCGCATCCACATCCACCGCATCCACCACCACCGCATCCACCACCACATCCACCCCCACATCCACCACCACATCCACCCCCACATCCACCACCATCACCACCACATCCACCACCACATCCACCACCACATCCACCACCACATCCACCACCACATCCACCACCACCACCACATCCACCACCACATCCACCACCACCATATCCCCCAGATCCACCACATCTACATGTGTGTGGCTCTGTGTGTGTAGGTGCAAATGCAATGTTCTTGGATTGTCGTCACAATAAAATACACTGATAATCTTCACAAAAGTTATTTACAAATGTTTAAGCTATTGCCATTATAAATTACAATAGCTTTTATTTAAGTATTAATTATTTACAAAATTAAAAGCCATTGTTATTTGTAATATCAATACATCTAAGTCACGTAAATACAACACACATTGCATTACAAATGCTATAGGTGTCACATTTGCAAAAGTTAAAACTATTGGCATTGTAACTGACAAAGCTATTAATTTTGCTACTTTCAAAACCAACACATAAATAAAAAAAAAGTGTCATTTACAATACCAATAGCTCAAACTTTCCTAATGCAAGACCTATTGCATTTCCAATGCTTGTTGTTAATTATGGCAGTACTAATACTGGCCTGTCAGCTTCTAAAAGGTCCATTTCTTGCTGGATTGTCTCCTGTATAGCTTTAGCTTATCAACTAGCTAACAAGACCTTGCAGGGTAGACCACATGCACATTCTACTAGAGGGAAAGCGTCCACTACAGCTCTCCTTCGTAATGTTCCTATTTCTGAAATTTGTAAAGCGGCAACTTGGCGGTCTGTCCATACCTTTACCCGCCATTATTGCCTGGACTCAGATACTCAGGCCGATGCCAGAGCAGGGCAGGCCTCTTTAAGGAACTTATTTGCATAAGATGCATTTGCAATATATGTCTGTCATTCTGTGAAGATTTTTACTTCTTGCTCGTCCGCGAGACTTTGGGTATGAGCTTGCTAATCTATTCATAGATTATGACTATTGATGAGTATCCCCTGGATGAGAAGGATTAGTTACTTACCTGTAATCCTAGTTCTCATCCAGGGGTATACTCATCAAAGTCATAAACTCCCGCCCACCTCCCCGGACGAGCAAAGTTAGAGTTATGAGTTGTTTTATTGTGGATCTCCTCAGGTGTTATGCACCTCCAAAAATAACTGACCCAACTGTTACCTGTGGTGCATCATGGGAGCAGGGGGTTGCCTTCAGGTCTTAAAGGCACGGTACCCCTACTCTAATGCCTTAAAGGCAGGGTGTCCGTTTTTCTTTGTTGCTTTATACTCTACTGCAGCCTACTGACAAATGCCTGCAATTACAGGTTTTTCCTATGGCAATAAAGCATTGTTGTATACAAATGTTTTCCTGCTCTTAGGTGTTGGGAGAGTACTACTGTATATATGCTAATTTATGTAATTTTGCGGCAATTATGCCAGTTGGGAAATGTTTTAGGCTGCAAATATGTTTTCACATATATATACATATATATTTATATGTATTTTCTATATGCTCCGGGATCCCGCACATGGGCGGGGATTATTCATAGATTATGACTTTGAGTATAACCTGGATGAGAACTAGGATTACAGGCAAGTAACTTTTCCATACCACCGATACACTAGGCAGAGCGATGGCCACGACAGTGGCGGTCCGACGCCACGCCTGGTTACGGTGCGCTAATTTTTCGGCCGATGTCCAGGCTACACTCCTGGACATGCCGTTTGATGGCCGTCGCCTGTTTGGCGACCAGGCAGACCACACGCTTGAGCGCTTTAGGGACTCCAGGGCTACGGACAAGTCCTTGGGCCTCTCGGCCCCGCGCCAGCAAATGGGTGCCTTTCGCTCCTTTCGTGGCCAAGGAAGGGGCGTCCCCAGACGGACCGCCAGCCACACGCCGCAACAGAATATTCAGTGCAGGGCGGACATGGAAACCGCCGGGGAGGCGGTCGGGGTCAAAGGCGAGGCCGGTCCGCACCCGCAGCATCCGCCTCAAAACCTTCCTAGTCCGAGTTTTCAGGCCCATGTGACGCTAGTGGGGGGCAGGGTCCGCCATCACCTCTTCCACTGGCGCACAGTCACATCGGACAGGTGGGTGCTGCAAATCGTCCGAAGGGGCTACTCCCTCCCCTTCAAGGCGACCCCTCCAGCCATGCCACCTCAGTACCACCGCGTGTCGGGGGACCACTTGCGACTTCTGCAGGAGGAAGTTATGGCCCCCTTGGCCAAGGGGGCCATCGAGCGCGTTCCTGGGCCAGAAGTAGGGTGTGGTTGCTATTCCCACTACTTTCTGGTACCCAAGAAGGGCAAAGGGGGCCTACGCCCTATCTTGGACTTACGGAACGTCAACGGCTTCCTCCGGAAGGAGCAGTTTTAGATGTTGTCTTTGGCTCAGGTCTTGGCTGCCCTAGACCCGCAAGACTGGATGGTGGCGTTGGATTTGCAGGACGCCTACTTTCACATCCCCGTCCTGCCGGCCCACCGGCGTTACCTGCAGTTCACGGTAGGCCTCGAGCACTTTCAGTTCACCGTGTTCCCCTTTGGCCTTACCGGCGCCCCACAGGTGTTCACGAAAGTGATGGCGGTGGTCGCAGCTCATCTGCGCAGGTTAGGGGTTTCGGTCTTCCCCTACCTCGACGACTGGTTGTTGAAGGCGGGCTCGCCCCAAACAGTCGTCAATCACCTCCAGATTACGACGGGTCTCCTGCACCTGCTGGGGTTTTCCATCAACGTGCCGAAATCACACCTGTGCCCCTCCCAAAAGCTCCTCTTCATCGGAGCTGTTCTGGACTCGGCGCAGTTTCGGGTTTATCCTCCCGAGCAGCGAGTCCGGGATATTCAGGCTGATTCCGATCTTTCAGCCTTTATCCCGGGTTTCGGTCTGGTTGACGCTGCGGCTCCTGGGGCTGATGGCTTCCTGCATCCTTCTGGTGCATCACGCCCGGTGGCGGATGCGGGCTCTGCAGAGGGACCTGAAGTTTCAGTGGGCCCAGCATCAGGGCATCTGAAAGAGACACGTTAGTGATAGATTCCTTACCTTAGAATATCCCCAGGCGTCAGACTGGATCCGGAAATTTTTGCGTAGCAATACCCCTGCGCGCTGGTAGGCGTCGTCTGCGGCTCCGCGTCCGTCGTCGGCGTCGTGAGCGCCGGGATGACGTCATCGGAGTATATAGACGGCGCCCATGCGCGCTGACGTCAGTTCTTCTTTTTTCCGCGCCAGCTAGCGCAGATCCGGAAGAAGCTCTACCCCCAGTCACTTTTTGACTGAAAACTTTTTTGATCTTTTTGATCCTCTAGTTAGTCGATTCTCGACTATCGGTGCCAGGGATGCCCGGGTTCAAGCCTTGCTCGAAGTGCGGCCGACTCATGTCGGTCACGGACCCCCATCGCCGGTGCCTGAAGTGCTTAGGCCTCGACCACGACGATCGAACCTGCTCCGACTGCCGGGCCCTGACGTCGAAGGCTAGGCGGGAGCGGTCCCGCAAGCGTCTCGAGCTGAGGCAGTCGGCCCCGCGCCGCTCCAGGTCCCGGTCCCACGGGAGGTCGAGGGACAGGTCGCGAGGTCGGAGTCATCGACGTTCCGGGAGTGGACACCGATCGTCTGGTTCCAAGTCCTCAGGTAAGAGGCATGAGAGGTCGGAGCGACACCATCGGTCCTCCGACCCGCCCCGTCGCTCGCACGATGCGACCGGGGATTCGGGCGACACCGCCCACGCGGCTCCGCGGGAGTCGCAAGCGTCGCCGCCTGCCCCACACCTTCGGGTCCCTGGGCACGGCGCGTCGCAGGAGGAGGTCGAGAGGTACCTCATGGCCATGAGGGCCCTCCCTCCTCAGTCGGTTCCCGTGGCGCCTTCGGGCCGATCGGCTCCGTCTGGAGGTCCTTCCGGGTCGGGCGCTTCGGCCCCGACGACGTCGGGTGCTTCGGCCCCGGCGCCGCTGGCGACTTCGGTCCCGGCGCCGCGCGACCTCGCTGGATCCGGCTCCGGATCCGGGACCTCGCCGGTCGACCCTACGACCTCGCCGGCGACGTCCCTTCAGGTGTCGTCCCCGGCAGCCGAAGTGGTTGCCGACCCCAATGCTTCCTACGGTCCTACTCAGGTGTCGGAGGGGCGCCGCTGGGCGCCGATTCCGTCGGCCTTCGGAGAGTTCTATCTCCACGAGGAGGCCCTGGCTGTTAATCCTGGTCTCCGGGAGCCGGGTGACGAGGAGCAATGGGAGGGGTCCGAGGACCCTCTGGCACGTGATTGCCAGTCTCATCAGGACTGGACATATGAGCTTGGGGAGGCCAGTGGTATTGACACCTCGCCAGACACTGGATTTACGTCGCCCCCGACTGTGGCTTCGGAGGCGGGTTCTGCTTACAGTGTAGTGTTGACGAAGGCAGCTAAGGCCCTAAACCTTGAGCTCCCCGTCGCGGCCGTGAGGACTAATCTCCTCACTGAGGTCCTCAAACAGCAGTCCGGCTCCGCGGAGCCCCTTCTGCCGTTCAATGAGGCCTTGTGTGACGTTCTGCTGGGCACTTGGTCCAAGCCCGCCACAGGTCCCCCTGTGGATAGGAACGTGGCCAGACGCTACCGCCCGGCACCGGGCGACCCTTGCTTTTTGTCCACCCACCCCACCCCCGAGAGCCTGGTCATCCAGGCCTCCAACTCCCAGACCGCATTCCCGTCGGCCCCGCCCGACAGGGAATCCAAGAGATATGAGCAGTTCGGGAAGAAGGTCTTCTCGTCTGTGAGCCTAGGGCTCCGGTCAGTGAACACCAACTGTCTCTTGGGCCGCTACACCCACACTCTGTGGGACACGGTTGCGGAGGTGCTGCCACAATGCCCTGAGGAGGTCAGGGCTAAACTCAGCCAAACCCTTGCGGACGGCCGAGATGCGGCACGCTTTTCTATCCGGTGTGGGCTGGATACCACGGACTCACTGGGCAGGGCGATGGCAACGACGGTGGCGGTTCGACGCCACGCCTGGTTGAGGTCCGCCAATTTCTCGGCCGATGTCCAGGCCACTCTCCTGGACATGCCGTTTGATGGCCGTTGCCTCTTCGGCGACAAGGCAGACCATGCGCTGGAACGTTTTAAGGACTCCAGGGCCACGGCCAAGTCCTTGGGCCTTACGGCCCCACGCCAGCAATCGGGTGCCTTTCGCTCCTTTCGTGGCCACGGAAGGGGCGCCCCACCACGGACCGTCAGCCACGCGCCGCAGAATGTTCAGCAACGCGGTGGCGGCCGTGGGAACCGCCGTGGCGGTGGTCGGGGCCAGCGGCGAGGCCAGTCCACACCTCCCTCAGCAGCCCCCGCCTCAAAACCTTCCTAGTCCGAGTTTTCAGGCCCATGTGACGCCTGTGGGAGGCAGGGTTCGCCATCACCTCTCCCACTGGCATACAGTCACTTCGGACAGGTGGGTGCTGCAAATTGTCCGAAGGGGTTTCTCCCTCCCCTTCGAGTCTTCCCCTCCATCCATGCCACCTCAATACCACCGTGTGTCGGGGGATCACTTGCAACTTCTGCAAGAGGAGGTTTCGGCCCTCTTGGCCAAGAGGGCCATCGAGCGCGTTCCTGGGCCAGAAGTAGGACGTGGCTGTTATTCCCACTACTTTCTGGTACCCAAGAAGGGCAAAGGGGGCCTACGCCCTATCTTGGATCTGCGGAACGTCAACGGCTTCCTCCGGACGGAGAAGTTCAAGATGCTCACTTTGGCTCAGGTCCTGGCTGCCCTGGACCCAGGAGACTGGATGGTAGCGTTGGACTTGCAGGACGCCTATTTCCACATCCCCGTCCTGCCGGCCCACCGGCGTTACCTGCGGTTCACGGTAGGCCTAGAGCACTTTCAGTTTACCGTGCTCCCCTTCGGCCTTACCAGCGCCCCACGGGTGTTCACGAAGGTGATGGCGGTGGTCGCAGCCCATCTGCGCAGGCAAGGGGTGTCAGTCTTCCCCTACCTCGACGACTGGTTGTTGAAGGCGGGCTCGCCCCAGACAGTCGTCACCCACCTCCAGACTACGGCCGACCTCCTGCACTTGCTGGGGTTTTCCATCAATGTGCCGAAGTCGCACCTGTGTCCCTCTCAGAAGCTCCTTTTCATCGGAGCGGTTCTCGACTCGGCGCAGTTTCGGGTTTACCCACCCGAGCAGCGGGTTCGGGATATTCAGGCTCTGATTCCTGTCTTCAGACCGTTATCCCGGGTCTCGGTCAGGTTGACGCTGCGGCTTCTGGGACTGATGGCCTCCTGCATCCTTCTGGTGCGTCACGCCAGGTGGCGGATGCGGGCTCTGCAGTGGGACCTGAAGTTTCAGTGGGCCCAGCATCAGGGCAACCTGTCCGATCATGTCCTGATCTCGGAGGGCACTGCGAAGCAACTGCAGTGGTGGCTCACGGACCGCGACTGGGTCAGTGGCAGACCCCTCTCTCTACCCCAGCCGGAGCACGTAGTTGTGACGGACGCATCCCTCCAGGGCTGGGGAGGCCACATGGGAGAGGCGGAGATCAGAGGCCTCTGGTCTCCGGCGGAGTCCCGGCTCCACATCAACCTTCTGGAGCTGCGGGCGATTCGTCTTGCACTGAAGGCATTCCTCCCCTCTGTCAGGGGGAGCGTGGTGCAAGTGTTCACCGACAACACCACCGCCATGTGGTACTGCAACAAACAGGGCGGTGTGGGGTCGTGGACCCTTTGCCAGGAGGCTCTGCGCCTCTGGCAATGGCTGGAACATCAGGGCGTGACCCTGGTGGTTCAACACCTGGCAGGTTCTCTGAATGCCAGGGCGGACGAACTCAGCCGCCGGTGCATGATGGATCACGAATGGCGTCTGAACTCGGACGTGGCGCAAGGTCTCTTTCGACAGTGGGGAGAGCCTTGGTTAGATCTATTCGCCACAGAAGAGAACGCGCAATGTCAGCAGTTCTGCGCGTTGGAGTTTCCAAGGCGGCACTCGCTCGGAGACGCTTTTCGTCGCGAGTGGAGCTGCGGCCTGTTGTACGCCTTTCCGCCTATACCACTTCTGCCCAGAGTGCTGAAGAAGATCAGGCGCGACCGGGCCCAGGTCGTCCTTGTGGCTCCGGACTGGGCACGAAGATACTGGTATCCCGAGCTACTCAACATGTCAGTCGATCCCCCGATTCGTCTGCCTCTTCGGGAGGACCTTCTGTCGCAGCATCAGGGGACGGTCCTGCACCCGAACCTGTCCAGTCTCCACCTACAAGCTTGGAGATTGAGCGGCGGCAGTTGAGGCCATTTGACTTGCCTCCCGAAGTCTGTGACATCATTCTGGCAGCCAGGCGTCCCTCCACGAAGTCGGTATACGCCTGCCGGTGGAATAGATTTGTGGCATGGTGCGCAGCAAAGGCTGTGGATCCCCTCTCTGCACCCCTTTCGGAAGTGCTGCTCTTTCTTCTTTCCCTTGCCCAGCAGGGCTCTGCTCTGGGCACTCTTAAAGGGTACCTTTCTGCTCTTTCAGCCTTCTTGAGGCTACCAGATCAGCCTTCCTTGTTCAAGTCCCCTATAGTGAGTAGATTTCTGAAGGGCATCACGCACATGTTCCCTCCTGTTCCCTTCGTGATGCCCCAGTGGGACTTGAATCTTGTTCTCACCTATCTGATGTGTGCTCCCTTTGAGCCACTTCATAACTGTCCTCTTCGTCTCCTTACTCTGAAGACGGCTTTCTTGGTTGCCATCACCTCTGCCAGGAGGGTGAGTGAGCTCCAGGCTCTTTCTTCTTCTCCACCTTTCCTGTCTGTTCATCCTGATAAGGTGGTGTTGCGTACACGGCCTTCCTTTCTGCCCAAGGTTGTCACGGCCTTCCACATCGGGCAGTCCATCACCTTGCCCACCTTCTTTCCGCCTCCGCATCCCTCGAAAGAGGAGGAGAGGCTCCACCGTCTGGATCCAAAACGTGCGCTCTCCTACTACCTAGACCGCACTCGCCAATTCCGGGTGGATGACCAACTCTTCGTTGGTTACGTGGGCGCGAAGAAGGGAAAGGCTGTACACAAGAGGACCATCTCCAGGTGGATCATCTTGTGCATCCAAGCATGCTACTCCATGGCGAGGAAGGAGCCCCCGGCTGGATTGCGGGCTCACTCCACTCGGGCCACGGCAACGACAACTGCCCTGGGCCGCGGTGTCCCCCTGCAGGACATCTGTCAGGCAGCCACGTGGGCCTCGCTGCACATGTTCGCGAGACACTACTGCCTGGACAGTCAAGTCCGGAGGGATGGCTTCTTTGGCCGTTCAGTCCTCCAGGACTTTCTGGTGTGATATTGGTTCGCAGACCCACCACCGGGGTTGGTATTGCTGGGGTATCTATTCTAAGGTAAGGAATCTATCACTAACGTGTCTCTTTCAGATGCACAAGTTACTACTTGTGTAACGATATATCTGTAAGAGACATTAGTTAGTGATAGATTCCTTACCGCCCTCCCATCCTCCCCGTTCTGCGAACCGATATTTAGGGTTAAGGTCATCCCCTTTCAGGGCCCTAGTTTCATGGCACCAGTGTTAGTTCTATCATGGCTCTGCGTATCTGGCGCGGAAAAGCTGTGTTATCAGAACTGACGTCAGCGCGCATGGGCGCCGTCTATATACTCCGATGACGTCATCCCGGCGCTCACGACGCCGACGACGGACGCGGAGCCGCAGACGACGCCTACCAGCGCGCAGGGGTATTGCTACGCAAAAATTTACGGATCCAGTCTGACGCCTGGGGATATTCTAAGGTAAGGAATCTATCACTAACTAATGTCTCTTACAGATATATCGTTACACAAGTAGTAACTTGTGCAACATGTCCGACCATGTCCTGATCTCGCAGGGCACTGCGAGACAGCTGCAGTGGTGGCTCACGGACCGCGATTGGGTCAACGGCAGATCCCTCTCCCTTCCCCAACCGGAGCACGTGGTGGTGACGGAATCGTCCCTCCAGGGCTCGGGTAGGACACATGGGAGAGGCGGAGATCAGAGGCCTCTGGTCTCCGGCGGAGTCCCAGCTCCATATCAACCTTCTGGAGCTGCGGGCGATTCGTCTGGCACTGAAGGCATTGCTCCCCTCTGTCCGAGGGAGTGCAGTGCAGGTATTCACGGACAACACCACCGCCTTGTGGTACTGCAACAAACAGGGCGGTGTGGGGTCCTGGATCCTCTGTCAAGAGGCTCTGCGGCTCTGGCAGTGGCTGGAACATCAGGGCGTGACCCTGGTGGTTCACCACCTGGCAGGTTCTCTGAACGCCAGGGCGGACGAACTCAGCCGACGGTGCTCGATGGATCACGAATGGCGTCTGAACTCGGACGTGGCGCAAGGCATCTTTCTGCAGTGGGGAGAGCCTTGGTTAGATCTATTCACCACCGAAGAGAATGCGCAATGTCATCAGTTCTGCGCATTGGAATTTCCAAGGCGGCACTCGCTCGGCGATGCATTTCGTCACGAGTGGAGTTGCGGTCTGTTATACGCCTTTCCGCCTATACCACTTCTGCCCAGAGTGCTGAAGAAGATCGGGCGCAACCGGGCCCAAGTCATCCTTGTACTCTAGACTGGGCTCGAAGGTTCTGGTATCCCGAGCTACTCAATATGTCAATCGGTCCCCCGATCCGTCTGCCTCTTCAGGAGGACCTTCTGTCGCAGCAGCAGGGGACGGTCCTCCACCCGAACCTGTCCAGTCTCCACCTCCATGCTTGGAGATTGAGCGGCGGCAGTTGAGGCCATTTGACTTGCCTCCTGAAGTTTGTAATGTTATTCTGGCAGCCAGGCGTCCCTCCACCAAGTCGGTATACGCCTGCCGGTGGAACAAATTTGTGGCATGTTGCACAGCAAAGGCTGTGGATCCCCTTTCTGCCCCTCTTTCTGAAGTTCTTCTCTTCCTTCTTTCTCTTGCCCAGCAGGGCTCTGCTCTGGGCACTATCAAGGGCTACCTTTCTGCTCTGTTCAAGTCCCCTATAGTAACTCGTTTTCTGAAGGGCATCACACACGTTTCAACCTGTTCCCTTTGTGATGCCTCAGTGGGACTTGAACCTGGTTCTTACTTTCCTGATGTGCGCTCCCTTTGAGCCGCTTCATTCTTGTCCTCTCCGTCTTCTCACCTTGAAGACAGCTTTCCTGGTTGCCTTCACCTCTGCCAGGAGAGTGAGTGAGCTCCAGGCTCTATCTTGCAAACCCCCTTTCCTGTCTGTGCATCCTGACAAAGTGGTGCTGCGTACGAAACCATCTTTTCCTGCCCAAGGTAGTCTCTGCTTTCCACATCGGGCAGTCCATCACCTTGCCCTCCTTCTTTCCGCCTCCGCACCCTTCAAAGGATGAAGTGCGGCTCCATCGTCTGGACCTAAAACGTGTGCTTTCATTTTATGTTGATCGCTCACGGGAGTTCCGGGTGGATGACCAACTCTTTATGGTTACGTGGGTGCGAAGAAGGGACGGGCGGTGCATAAGCGGACCATCTCTCGGTGGGTCGTCTTATGCATCAAGGCGTGCTACTCCTTGGCTAGAAAGGAGCCTCCAGTTGGGCTGAGAGCCCATTCCACTCGGGCCACGGCGGCTACTACTGCCCTGGGTCGGGGAGTCCCCCTGCAGGACATTTGCCAGGCGGCTACGTGGGTCTCGCTGCACATCTTTGCGAGGCACTACTGCCTGGACAGTCAAGTCCGGAGGGATGGCTTCTTTGGCAGTTCCGTCCTCCAGGACTTTCTGGTGTGAGTATTGGTTAGCAGACCCACCACCGGGGTTGGTATTGCTGGGGTATCTATTCTAAGGTAAGGAATCTAAAACTAACCTGTTTCTTTCAGATGAACAAGTAACTTACCTTCGGTAACGACATATCTGTAAGAAACAGTAGTTAGTATTAGATTGCTTACCGCCCCACCCATCCTCCCCGTTCTGCGAACTGATACCTAGGGTTAAGGTCATCCCCTTTCAGGGCCCTAGTTTCATGGCACCAGTGTTGGTTCTAGCATGGCTCTGCGTATCTGGCGCGGAAAAGCTGTGTCTAAGAACTGACGTCAGCGCGCATGGGCGGCGTCTAAGTTCTCCAACGTCATTCCGGCGCAGACGACGGACGCGGAGCCAGAGACGACGCCTAACGACGCGCAAGGGTATTGCTACGCAAAAATTTCCGGATCCAGTCTGACGCCTGGTGATATTCTAAGGTAAGGAATCTAATACTAACTACTGTTTCTTACAGATATATCGTTACCGAAGGTAAGTAACTTTAGTAATATCCCCTGTCTGCCTGAGTTATTATTGGTCTTACTTTTTAAGCCCTGTTTCAAAGTGGAAAAAAATACACCTTTCTGTTGGTGAACTTCTGTCTTGGTCCAGATAACTTAAAAACAATTCCATGGAATGTGCCCAAGAAAATATAGTGGCTCATATTAATTAAAGTATTTCCATCCATTGCTTATTCATCATCTATACAAATTTTTAACATAACGTGTGATTTTCCAGAAGCAGGATTTGAGTTGTGATGGCAACTATGAGTTTCTGAGATTCATTTTGGAAGCATTGTATATTGGTCAGAGAGCATGGATAATTTGGCCATGCTGTTATCTCAAAATGTTCTCTTTATTGCTTCTTATTCCTCTAGACAAATTAATTTGTTTTCTGTATGTGCCAGAATTACGCCTCCAGATGTCACAGGAAGGCAGTAATGTACCCTATTGACTAATAGTCCTGTAATACATACAGTATTTCACATCACTAGCTTTAGCTCTGCTACTACAGCTTAGATTTGGCTAGGAGCATCATCTGAACCAAGTGTGAAACATACTCAAACATACAGATGTTGTGGTTTAAGTCTCTGCTTGAAGCCTCTGCATGTGAGGTATCTGCTGATCTTTATTTGGCTCAAATTGCAAAAATTGGGCTCATGAAAGTGCTCATTTACTGATCATGTTGGTTGTAAGGGCATTAAAACAGACTTTATTGTGAGCAAAGTGAAATGTTCTACTCAAATAATCCCTAATTTTGCTTTAATTTTCTTAAGAACCTCCAACGTGCTCCCCTCAACAGTTTAGTTGTTTAACTGGTGAAATTGACTGCATCCCGGTGGCGTGGCGCTGTGACGGCTTCACAGAGTGTGAGGACCACAGCGATGAACACAACTGCCCGGTCTGTTCCGACTCCCAGTACCAGTGTTCGAGCGGTCAGTGTATTGATGAGGCCCTTCGATGCAATGGTGATGCCAATTGCCAGGACAAGTCTGATGAGAAAAACTGTGAAGGTAACTTGTCGCAGCTAGTGTTTCTTATCCATCTTCAGTATAAATTATGGTAGAAAGTTGCAAAGATGTTGCTTATGTTGAATCGTAACAATCACAGTAACACAATGTGTATATTCATGATGGTTTGCTAGTCCCATATCGTCTGCCTCTTCACCTTCCTGCGTTTAGTCATCAGACCCTTCATGGTATCCAACTGCACTGTTGCTCATATAGTCTTTAAGCTGTTTCTGCCTTTTTCCCACTAATCTTGTTTATTTTTACTGCTTAATATCCTATAATGCCTTAATTTTCTAAGTCTGTTCTAGTCTGTGGAACAAAGCATACTGCTTATGCTGGTAATCTCCATTTCAGATATTTAAATGTCTTAATCTGAAAGAGACACGTTGGTGATAGATTCCTTACCTTAGAATATCCCCAGGCGTCAGACTGGATCCGGAAAATTTTGCGTAGTAATGCCCCTGCGTGCCGGCAGGCGTCGTCCGTGGCTCCGCGCCCGTCGTCGGCGTCGTCGGGGTACTTCAGCTCTTCTTTTTTCCGCACCAGCTAGCGCAGATCCGGACAAGCTCTACCCCTTGGTCTTTTTTAGGTCTCGGCTAGCCGCGCGGAAGCGCGTCTCGGCCGAGATCTTTTGTTAGCGAGTGTGCTTCCCAGGAGACAGTTCCGGCCGCGCGCATCCTTGGAGCCGATTTGAAACGGGAACGCGCGCTGTGGCCAGGCGCTGTCTCCTGGGAAGCTCAAGCACCACACACGCATGCGCATACACACACACAAGCGCCCATGCACGCACGCACATACATACATACAGAGACACCCCCCCTGACACATACACACACGCGCACACTCACAAGTGCACGAGGCCCCTCCTCCCTCCCTCCCCCGCCGTCACCGTCGCACACATACATACACACACAAGCATACACGCACACACACAAGTGCACCAAGCCCCCCCAGCCTTTTGGAGCTTACCTGGCCAATGTCGGGGACTCTGCTCTCAGCACGCGGCGCCCAACCTCCTGCTGGCGCGGCCCCGGGGCTCTACACCGCTCACAGGAGCCCCGGGCCGCGAGACGCATCGACTCCGCCTGCCTCCTCTTCCGGTCTGGACGTGGCCCCGCCCCCGTCAAAGGCGACCGTGCCTGACTTCCGGGGCGGCCGCGGCGGGCTTCCGGGGGCATTTAGGATGCTGCTACTTTAAATTTGCCCTGCACCAAGCTTGCTCAGGTTTTCAGATACCCGGACGTTCGATAGACTCGGCGGTGAGATTAATGCAACTTTCAATTTTATGTTCCTTGTTTACTCTTGTTTTTTAAGTTAACATACAATTAAAAAAAAAAATCTTTCATCATCAAGTGCTTCCTGAAAGTGCAGAAGACGGTAAGTGGATTTATTTACATTGCGTGTGTCCTCTTTTCCCGCCTCCACCCCAGGGGCAATCCCTTATCTATCCTTCCACCCCTCCTTGCAAGCTAGCCCTGCTTCCCCTCGCTTAGTCTCACATGTTCCTTAAGTAACAGCACTGTACTCTCTATAGGTCTTTCTCCGGATGCATACATACACGCGCGTGACCTGCTCACTTCCTAAGAGGAGCAGGACAGCTCACCACCTCTTGCCACTCAATGAACCTTGAGCAGGTGGTGTTGCCTCGAATCCTAAATATAAGGAGAATATGTATAGACATGGCCTGCGCGTCTCCAACTTCATGCTAAATTGTACTTCATATCACTTTATGCTGCATAGAGGACCCATGAATGGCCCTGTATCAGTCCACATGTTTCATCATAGTGACGTGTAAACTCGACTGCAGGAGCGCGATACCTCAGCATGCGAGCCACATTTGCAAGGCAGTTATGTATAATGGCAACCTACCGCCGCATTCAAAATGTAAACACGCCTTACTCTAGGCCATGATATTACTGCTTTCACTCAAGTCAGTGAAACTGATTTTATAGACAATTGCAGCATGAAACGTAGCCCCAAGGAGATGACCAGGATTTAAATATGTAAGCTGCCAATCTCTGCATTAGGCGCCTTTACCCACCGAACTATCAACTGATTAATTCTAAGTATAATTTCCATCCAAAAAAACATGGCACTGTGGTCTCCTTTGCAGAGTTACACATCTCTGCATGTGCTGCGTTCACCCACTGAGCTATCTGCTGATTCATTGTAAGCACCCACTTCATCCAATCAAATACAGCAATGTGGCCGCCTCTGAGGAGGTGATCTTCAGGGGGGTTCTCGATATTCCCAAAGAACCTGGCCCACCCAGGTGCCCTTGAGGCATCTGCATCCGTGGACTAGTGACTCATTAGAAGATACCCATTGTTTCCTGCGCTTCAATCCAGGCTGTGACCTCTTGTAAACCACAGAGACCCCGACAGTGTTTGCTGCGTCCAGCTGTGATGTGGTTTGTGACTGGTGAAGGCGTGTGTGCTCATTGCATACAGACAAGATGTGTTTGTCTTGGGCTTGGACATTTGGGGGCCATTCTCGCCTCATTCACCTGCACTCTTTCCACGTTTGGCGCCAATTTCCCTCCTCGATCACCTGCCTTCATTCTAGTTTGGCGGCCCTTCACTCCTCATTCACCTGCCCCAGTCCACATTTGGCGCACATTCTTCCCAGCATGCATCTGTCCTCGTTCTACAGTACCAATAGGTGGCCAAGAAGCAGCAAGGGCTACCCTGAAAACACTTAGAAACTAAAGTCATCGGTGACGCCTGCTGGCTTTTTAGCCTACAGCAACTTGTCTTCAACCACACAATGTGGGCCCAACTCATGTGGCCGGACACACCTTAGACCTGGTTATAACCAACTTCCCTAATGTCACATGCATGCCACCCATACAGGTCAGTTGGACGGACCATTTTATCCTTGAGTTCCACACTCCCTATCCTACAACTACTGCCCTCAAAACCACCAACATCCCCGAAATACGACGACAATGGCATAAGGTTAATGAGGCCTTATTTGCTGAACAGTTTGTTCAATCCTACCATGAGATTCCTGATGACATCGATAAAGCTATTGACATATTCAATAAAGACACTAAAATGGCCATAGATAAGATTGCTCCTCTAAAGCAATTTAGACCTCGACCAGCCAAAAAACAAGAGATCTGGTTCTCTGAAGAGCTCAGAAATCTCAAGAAAGCAGCCAGGAAGCTAGAAAAAATATGGAGATCTACCCATCTAGTAACAGATCGGACACATTACTGGGACGCCCTAAGCATATATCACAAGGCTATTAGAATGGCGCGTAAAACCCATATTACTAACACTATCATGGCTGCAGATAACTCTCCCAGAGTACTGTACCAGGTCCTTCACTCTTTCACCAATCCCACAGCATGTGAGAGTGAAGACACATCGTCGCAATTACTTTGCGATAATATATCGCTATTTTTCTGCAATAAAATAGATCTTATCTATGCTAAAATAGTAAATACAAATAATACCCTGACTACAAACACAGCCCCGAATTTCCAGGATTCAGAACTTGATAGTGGTTCTCATACTTTAGACCTCTTCTCCCCTATCACTCATAAAGAGGTATCCCTGCTCATGGCGCAGATTAAAAGTGGAAGCCCTGATGATATCATCCCGGCAAGACTCATGCCCACCTTACTTGGAATCTTATCTCCCACCATTGAGAAACTTGTTAACTTATCCCTTTCCACAGGTTCTGTCCCTAAGCAGTGGAAACAAGCTTTGGTCAGACCAATCAGGAAAAAAACCACAACTCCTTGGACTGACCTATCTAACCTTAGACCTATTTCGTTGCTGCCATATCTGGGTAAACTAGCTGAGAAGCATGTTAATCGTCAGCTATCTAGCTACATTGAGAAAGCTGGCGGCCTAGACTTTTCTCAATCCGGGTTTAGGCCGAAACACAGTACAGAGTCCACCCTCCTGTCTGTGTCTGACGATCCGCACATGTTTCAAGACAAAGGCTACTCAGTAATTTTGGTGTTATTAGACCTTTCAGCCGCGTTCGACACCGTGTCACATAACATCCTCATTGACCGGTTGTCGAACGCAGGGGTTAAGAACAACGCCCTTGCCTGGCTAAGGAGTTTCCTTACAGATCGGACCCAGACTGTCACCATGGGCAAATACAGATCAACTGAGGTGGGGATTACGAAAGGGGTGCCACAGGGCTCCTGTCTGAGCCCAACACTCTTTAACATCTACGTGGCACCCCTGGCAAGAGTGATGCGCAAATACGGTTTCATCCCCGTGTCATATGCGGATGACACGCAGCTCCTCTTCCCATTTCGTAACCTCACCACAGAAACAAGAAACTCCTTCTCCGCTGGCATGAAAGCCGTCGCACTGTGGATGTCCACAAACTTCCTACAGTGCAATGTCAGCAAGACGGAAGTAATGCTGTTTGGAGACGCCAAATTACTGTGGACCCCTGACTGGTGGCCCTCTGATCTCGGTGTCGTTCCAGAGCCTAAACAGATTGTCAAAAATCTGGGGATACGCCTTGATCATGACCTTTCGCTCAAACAGCACAGCAATATGGTAGCTGGCGCATGCTTCCACATCATAAGCATGATGCGTAGAATTTTTCCACTGCTACCGGACTCCTCCAGAAGAACATTGGTGCAAGCCCTTATTTTGAGTCGTATTGACTATTGTAACGGGCTACTCCTTTCTGCCAATGAAGGAGTTCTAGACAGGCTTCAGGTGGTCCAGAACACGGCAGCCCGCCTTGTTCTAAATGCTCCCCCTAGAACAGCATCAAAACCTCTGCTGCAGAAACTACACTGGTTGAGCATTAGACAAAGAGCCAAGTTCAAGATATGTTGTATCTGTGAGAAGGTGGCCTGATATGCAGTGCTCACTATTCTAGTGAACACTATGTATCAGTCCAGCAACCCTTATTGATGATTGGTTGTAAGTCAACCTTATAGACCAGCTATCCTAGTAGCGTGGATACGAGCAGTCTAAGGCTAAAGACTCGAGAGGGCGCGTTAAGCCAGCTGTTTACCACACATATACCCCTTGAATACCAAGTGAAAGGACACCACACAAGTGTTATGAAAATAAACAGTTATTTATTTAAAGATCACAACAGCCCTGTACTCTTTATGAGGACAGGGTACTAAGCACAAACCAAAACTCTTACAAAAATACTTAAGTTAGCACAGTATATACAAATGCCCGAGGGGCACGGAAAACCATATACTCTGAAAGTGGAATGCGAAATTCCTAGCAGGTAAGTACAGTACTAATAGCTTTTGGAATCGCTAGGACTTGACTAGGGAATCGTTAGATTATGTCTAGGAGGCCTAGGGGACTCGGGTGCAGTGTGTGCACTCTCACGCGAGATGCGGGACAAAAGTCTATGGTAGCTAGGAATTAGAAAGTTAGTGTTCTCGGGCGAACCCGACCTGGTAGGGAGAAAACGAAAGTAGATTCTGACCCTTGGATAGTGAGGCTATGCTGGGGCACCGAAATGCCGAAGTTACCTAGCCCAGGGGCTGCAGCTGCATAGGTCTGAAAAGACGTCGGGAATCCTCGTAGACGGACCAGGAGCCGGAAGAAAAGATGCTGGCCGGTGACCAGTGAAGAAAGTTCAGTCGGATCCAAGCCTGGATCTTGAAGATAGATGACACCTGAAAGCAGAGGGGACCAAGTTCGAGACTACTAGCCAGTAGTCAGTGGGCACCAGGAGGGCACCGGATGGTAGCCACCTCGACTAGGTGAGTGGGTGACGCTTGACTCGAAGATCTCACGGACCAGGAGGCGTTGTCGGCGACCAGGATGGAGGATCGAGCTGTCCCACGAAGATGGAAGCTGTCGGCGTCGCTGGACCCAGGATTGGGCAACAAAGCCTTGGCAAATTCAAGCCCACGCGGTGGACCTAAAATGGCGTCTGGAGTGGACCAGGAGGGTCCGGGGTGCCTCTCTTGAAGAAGGAAGCAAAGGCCAGCCTGGAGCAACCAGACCAGCAGTCGTGAAGTCGTTGGGCGTCGTTCAGAGGGCCACAAGCCAGCCGGCTAGTAGCCAAACAACGCGGTGCACAGCAAACAGCAGAAGGGCCCCACGCAGATCGTGGAGATGCAGGGGGGCTGATCTTGGGTGCTGGAGCTGCGCAGGGTCGGGGCTTCTCGGACCCCAAAGCACTCACCAGTGGAGGACACGGTGGGCTTGCAGTAAAGATGTCGTGCAGTCTTGGCGATCGTCGGTCCCTTGAGGTCTCGTCGCACTCACGGTTCTCAGCTGGGCTGTAGAGGTGAGTAGAGGTCAGAGGTGCCAGGGAAGCCGGGTCTCGTCGAGCTGGGTCGTCGGATTCGTGATGAAGGACTTGCAGCAGACCGCAGTGTTCTTTAGGATGGTGCCTGCGGATGCAGGGTGACTACTCCTTAGCCACAAGGGAGAATCTTGAAGAAGAAATCGTGAAGTCCTTTCGAAGAAAGTGGTATCTTGATTCCAAAGATGATCTAATTTTAACAGGGGGCCCGCTCCCATCTTTATACTAAAAAAGGGGGCTGACCCGGTGACTAGGTCCTGCCTATGGGTGGGACTAGGTGGGGGGTGGTTACACCCCTCAGCCATGCCGGACTTCCCCAGGCCAGGGGCTGGTGTGCCCCTGGAACTGGTTCAGACCGGCCTATGCGTAGTGAGCACCGGGGTGCCACTCAGCAGTCACCTTCCTGTAAAGCCCTGCCTACCCAGGATACACAAAACCATGTCTGGGACGGTGCTAGCACCGCCCCTGACAGGAAACCCTTTGTCCAGGCTCCCCTCGCTGGAAGGACTCCCAGCTGCAGGGGGTCAGACTCGTGTCTGTGGTGGCAGCATCCATTTTGTGGAGCTGAGGCTTCAGTTAACTTTAACCGGGGTTCACAGTTACATACATGTCGTGTCCCTCTAGAAGGGTGGAATGCTAACCCCGTCGCCAGAATTGGCGAGGGGTTAGTATTCCAATTCGTATGACACCTTACTCGACATGTTTTGATAAAGCAATACCAAAGATAGCATTTAACCGCGAGGATTATAATGCACTTAAGAGTATATGGTATGCGATATCATGGAACAGCTATTAGGACTTGATTCCGCAAGCTGCAGACAGGCTCAGCTCATGCCAGAGCACCATCTCACACGATTCCAAGCACTCTGCCTTCAGGATTGTCAAGGCCTGCCATAGGAGTGACTGATAGGAATCTGTGTGTCCATTTTAGGGTTAGGTATAGGTATACTACACCTACAGCAAAGGGTGATTACACGACTTTGCCCCAGCTGTCATGCAGCCAGTTGTGTCAAATTTAGGAGGCCAGCCAGGGGTGGCACAATACGTGCTGCAGCCCCTGGCAGCCCTGGGTACACCTATGCCCTGAGTTACAGGGTCTGATAAGGTGGCCCAGTACCAATTGGTAGATGCACCTAGGGTACATGAGGTAATTTAGAAAGAGAACAGCCAGGCTGTGGGTCTGATTGGCAGGCCCACAGCCAGAGGAAGTCGTAAACCAGTGAAACAAAAGCAAAAAAAATCTGGGTGATCATAGGATTGCAGACCCTACTCTCCTACATGACCCCCCCCCAAACTTTGGGACAATAAGCTAACCTTGACCAGGTGAGTCTTCTTGTTCTAAGTGGAAATATCTGGAGAGCCCATCGGCATTGCCATGATCAGTACCAGGTCTATGTTCCACTGTAAAGTCCATCCCCTGTAGGGAAATGGACCACCTAAGCAGTTTGGGGTTTTCACCCTTCATCTGATTTAGCCACAAGAGGGGCTTATGGTCGGTCTGAATCTTGAAGTGAGTGCCAAACAAGTATGGCCTCAGCTTCTTCAGGGCCCAAACCACAGCAAAGGCCTCCCTCTCAATAGCTGACCAATTCTTCTCTCTGGGGGTCAGCCTTCTGCTTATAAAAGCAATGGGCTGATCCTGACCATCAAAATTCAGTTGAGAAAGAACAGCTCCCACACCCAACTCAGAAGCATCTGTTTGGACAATGAATGGTTTGGAGTAGTCTGGACTCTTAAGGATAGGTGCTGTGCACATGGCCTGCTTTAGGTCATCGAATGCTTTTTGACAGCCTGCTGTCCACTGAACCTTTTTTGGCATTTTTTTACTTGTCAGTTCATTTAATGGTGTCACAATGGAACCATAGTTCCTGACAAATTTTCTGTAGTATCCAGTCAGGCCCAAGAAAGCTCGAACCTGAGTCTGGGTGGTTGGAGGAGCCCAGTCCCTGATTGACTGTATTTTGCTCTCCAGTGGCTGAACCTGGCCTCCACCTACAAGGTGGCCCAGGTATACAACCTGTGTCTGCCCTATCTGGCACTTGGTGGCCTTGATAGTGAGGCCTGCTGCTTGCAGAGCCTCTAACACTTTCCTCAGGTGGACCAGGTGATCCTCCCAGGTGGAGCTAAAGACAGCAATATCATCTAGATATGCTGCACAGAAGTCATCCAGCCCAGTAAGGACTTGATTCACCAACCTTTGGAAGGTGGCAGGTGCATTTTTCAGACCAAAGGGCATTACCACAAATTGATAATGCCCACCAGGGGTTGAAAATGCTGTTTTGGGCTTGGCATCCTCAGCTAACCTGATTTGCCAATACCCAGCTGTTAAGTCAAATGTACTTAAGTAGTTGGCAGAAGCCAATCTATCTATAAGTTCATCTGCCCTTGGTATTGGATGGGCATCAGTCTTAGTGACTGCATTGAGACCCCTGTAGTCTACGCAAAACCTCATCTCTCTCTTACCATCTTGGGTGTGAGGCTTTGGCACTAGAACTACTGGACTAGCCCAAGGGCTATCTGAGGGTTCAATGACTCCCAATTCCAACATTTTCTGCACTTCAGTTTTTATGCAGTCTCTAACATGATCAGGCTGCCTGTAGATTTTACTCTTGACTGGCAGGCTGTCACCAGTGTCAACCTCATGGGTGCACCAATTGGTCTGACTGGGTGTCAGAGAGAACATACGTCTGAAAGACTGAAGAACCTGTTTACAGTCTTTCTGCTGATGTTCAGAGAGGCTGCCACAAAAGACAACACCATCTACTGACCCATCATCAGGATTCTGAGTGAGCAGGTCTGGGAGAGGGTCACTCTCTTCCTCCTGTCCCTCATCTATGGCCATGAGCAAGCTCATGTCCTTCCTGTCGACATATGCTTTGAGCCTGTTGACATGGAGTACCCTATGGGGACTCCTGGGAGTTCCAAGGTCCACCAGGTAGGTGACCTCTCCCTTTTGCTCAAGGATTGTGTGGGGCCCAGACCATTTGTCTTTGAGTGCTGCTGGGGCCACTGGCTCCAGCACCCACACCTTCTGTCCAGGCTGATAAACAGTCAGGACAGCCTTTTGGTCATGCCAAGCTTTTTGAAGTTCTTGACTGGCCTTAAGGTTTTCTGATGCCTTCTCCATATACTCAGCCATCCTGGAGCGGAGACCAAGTACATAGTCCATTATGTTGGTTGCAGGCTTTTTGAGAGGTCTCTCCCATCCTTCCTTCACCAAACACAAGGGGCCTCTCACAGGATGCCCATACAAAAGTTCAAAAGGGCTGTAGCCAACCCCCTTTTGTGGGACCTCTCTGTAAGCAAACAGAAGGCAGGGCATCAGGACATCCCATCTACGCCTGAGTGTTTCAGGTAGTCCATGAATCATCCCTTTTAGGGTCCTGTTGAACCTTTCAACAAGCCCATTGCATTGTGG
Source organism: Lissotriton vulgaris (assembly GCF_964263255.1). Lineage (NCBI taxonomy): Eukaryota > Metazoa > Chordata > Amphibia > Caudata > Salamandridae > Lissotriton > Lissotriton vulgaris. Next base: position 105,946,442 of record NC_141686.1, read on the forward strand.
GTGATAGGGTGTAGTGAATTTGTAATTGACACCACACTCCTTCCACATAGCAGTTAAATAGCTTGACATGAAGTTTGCACCTCTGTCAGAGACAACCTCCTTAGGGAAGCCCACTCTGGAGAACACTCCAACTAGGGCCCTTGCCACCACAGGGGCTGTGGTGGTCCTAAGTGGAATAGCTTCAGGATACCTGGTGGCATGATCCACTACCACCAGTATAAACTTGTGCCCTGATGCTGTCTGGGGTTCCATTGGACCAACAATGTCAATCCCCACTCTTTCAAAGGGCACCCCCACCACAGGCATTGGTATAAGGGGGGCCTTTGTTGTGCCACCTGACTTACCACTGGCTTGGCAAGTGACACAGGAGCGACAAAACTCCTTGGTATCCTCATTCATGTGAGGCCAGTGAAAGTGTGAGACAAGCCTGTCCCAAGTCTTTGTCTGGCCTAAGTGTCCTGCTAAGGGAATCTCATGGGCCAAGGTAAGTAGGAAACCTCTCTGAGACAAGGGTACAACCAGCCTCCTGGTCATGCCAGGCTTGGGGTCTCTTGACTCAGTGTACAGGAGTCCATCTTCCCAGTATACCTTGTGGGTACCTGTGGCGTTCCCAGCAGCCTCAGCAGCAGCCTGCTGTCTGAGGGGTTCAAGAGAAGGGCAGCCTAACTGGTCCTTCCCCAGGTCTTCCCTTGAGGGTCCCCCTGAACCCAAGAATTCAACTTGATCAAGTTCAAACTCTCTAGGCTCAGTTTCCCTCAATTCCTGCAGGTCAGCCTCCTCTGAGACTTGATCCACAACCTGGGGCAAGGGGGAAGGCACAGCCTTAACCCTACTGCTCTTTTTCTTGGAAGGTGTCTGGTCCATTGTTCCAGGATCCAGCACCTGTTCAGTGGGGCATCTTCTGGCCTGTGACCTAGTCACAGCAAACACATGTGCTGGCAAACCTAACATTTCCAGATGAGTCCTCTGCTCCACTTCTGACCATTGTGATGACTCCAAATCATTGCCCAACAAACAATCCACTGGGAGGTCTGAACTAACTACAACCTTCTTTTGGCCAGTTACCCCTCCCCAGGAGAAAGCTACAATTGCCATACTATGATTGGTAGTGACATTGCTTGCATTGGTCACCAGGAATTCTGTACCTGGCATGATCTGTCCAGGGTCCACAAAGCTAGGTGTCACCATTGTGACACTGGCACAAGTGTCCCTATAGGCCTGAGCCATTTTTCCATTAATAAAAGGTGTCTGTCTGTATTTGCCCAAAGTATTGGGACTTATGTCAGGGGACATATCCATATCCCCTGTACTGACAAGGACAGCCTGAGTGAGGGTGCCAACTAAGTTGTCACTCCCCTCAGAACCCAGGGTTAACCCTACTAAACCCTTGGGAGGTGCACTACCACTGCTGGCTGTACTAGGGGGCACAGGTGCCTTAGGGGCTGCAGTGGCAGGAGTCTGCCCTCCTCCTTTCTTGGTGCACTCACTAAACCAGTGAGTTTTACTTTTGCAGTATTGGCACCACCTTTTAGATTGGCCTTCTTTCTTCTTTTGGGGAGCCTGACCCCCACCCTCTTTGGGTTGTTGGGGACCTGTCGAAGACTTCTGGTCATTTTGTTCCCCTTTCGAATCCTTACCCTTCTGGTCTGCTTTCTTCTGACCACCTTGATTCTGGCCCTGGTTCTGTTTAACTCTTGTTCTAACCCATCTGTCTGCCTTCTTTCCCAATTCTTGGGGAGAGGTCAGATCTGAGTCAACAAGATGCTGATGCAACAACTGGTTCTGACAATTGTTTAAAATTTGCTCTCTCATCATCAAATTGTACAATCCTTTATAATCAGTAACCTTACTGCCCAGCAACCAGCCCTCAAAAGCCTTAGTGGCACAATCTACAAAGTCAGCCCAATCTTGAGACTGAGTTTTCTGGGTATCCCTGAACAGCACCCTGTACTGCTCAGTGGTTAGGCCAAACCCATCAACCAGTGCATTTTTCAAGACTTGGTAATCATTAGCATCCTCCACCCTTGTGGTGAGGAGCTTGTCTCTTCCTTTACCCTCAAAGGAGAGCCACAAGATAGCTGCCCACTGACTTGGGGGAACACCTTGCACAGTGCAGGCCCTCTCCAAAGCAGTAATCCATTTGTGGATGTCATCCCCTTGTTTAAAGGGGGGCACTATCTTACCAAGGTGTTTTGTATCAAAACTCCTTTCCCTATTGCTAGGTACAATGCTGCCACCAGTGGGGACTGTCCCACTCAATTGTTGCTCTCTAGCAAAGGCAAGCCTCTCTTTGGCCAGGGCAAGTTCTTCCCTTTCAATCCTCAGATTGGCTGCCTTTTCCTTAGCTTCATACATTCTCCTCTGGGGAGATGTCATTCCCCTTTGAGAGGAACGTTGAGAGCCATTGGTATGAAGGGATCTGATAGAGCCTCTTGATAGAGATCTATCTCGTCCATTCCCAATGTTAAGCTGACCTGAGAGTGGCCCCAAGGGTCCCCTAGTGCCCATCTCATGTCTGCTTAAGTTGGACCTGGTTAGTCTGCTGACTTCTACCTGTTCCTTTTCTGCCTCATCCCCTGATACCAAATCATCATCCTCATCATCAGCATCATCTGCTTCCTGAAGAGGATGGTCCTGGGCATCAAAGGGACCCTGTAAGGAGGGCATGTTGCCATCTGAATTAGAAGGGTCTGGGTTACCAGCCCTCCTTGCATCATGAGTCTCTAAGAGACCAATCAGAAAGGCAGTTGTGGGGTTAGACCCCTGCTTAATCTTCCTAGAGGTACACACTTGTCGTAACTCATGGAAGCTAAGCGCAGTATATCTTGAAGGGATGACCTGTGGAGGGTCAACTGACACAAGGGGAACCTCAGTGTTTCCTCCTTTGTCCGACATACTGTTTCTAGTGTGGTGTAAGTGATGCACCTACCTACACTATGTGTTTACCTACTGATCCCTTGCTAAGAGTTGCAGCCAAGGTGTGCTAAGCTTTGAGGAGCTACAACAGCTGGTTCAGTAGAACTCAGAGTATTCTAAGCTTTAGTTATGTGTACCTAACAGTACTTATGTGATCTTTCAACAAGATATTCTTAGGATACGTGTGGTAAAACAACAGCAAGCTCAAATCCCAACCGCTGCTCACCAATGTGAGAAGGTGGCCTGATATGCAGTGCTCACTATTCTAGTGAACACTATGTATCAGTCCAGCAACCCTCATTGATGATTGGTTGTAAGTCAACCTTATAGACCAGCTATCCTAGTAGCGTGGATACGAGCAGTCTAAGGCTAAAGACTCGAGAGGGCGCGTTAAGCCAGCTGTTTACCACACATATACCCCTTGAATACCAAGTGAAAGGACACCACACAAGTGTTATGAAAATAAACAGTTATTTATTTAAAGATCACAACAGCCCTGTACTCTTTATGAGGACAGGGTACTAAGCACAAACCAAAACTCTTACAAAAATACTTAAGTTAGCACAGTATATACAAATGCCCGAGGGGCACGGAAAACCATATACTCTGAAAGTGGAATGCGAAATTCCTAGCAGGTAAGTACAGTACTAATAGCTTTTGGAATCGCTAGGACTTGACTAGGGAATCGTTAGATTATGTCTAGGAGGCCTAGGGGACTCGGGTGCAGTGTGTGCACTCTCACGCGAGATGCGGGACAAAAGTCTATGGTAGCTAGGAATTAGAAAGTTAGTGTTCTCGGGCGAACCCGACCTGGTAGGGAGAAAACGAAAGTAGATTCTGACCCTTGGATAGTGAGGCTATGCTGGGGCACCGAAATGCCGAAGTTACCTAGCCCAGGGGCTGCAGCTGCATAGGTCTGAAAAGACGTCGGGAATCCTCGTAGACGGACCAGGAGCCGGAAGAAAAGATGCTGGCCGGTGACCAGTGAAGAAAGTTCAGTCGGATCCAAGCCTGGATCTTGAAGATAGATGACACCTGAAAGCAGAGGGGACCAAGTTCGAGACTACTAGCCAGTAGTCAGTGGGCACCAGGAGGGCACCGGATGGTAGCCACCTCGACTAGGTGAGTGGGTGACGCTTGACTCGAAGATCTCACGGACCAGGAGGCGTTGTCGGCGACCAGGATGGAGGATCGAGCTGTCCCACGAAGATGGAAGCTGTCGGCGTCGCTGGACCCAGGATTGGGCAACAAAGCCTTGGCAAATTCAAGCCCACGCGGTGGACCTAAAATGGCGTCTGGAGTGGACCAGGAGGGTCCGGGGTGCCTCTCTTGAAGAAGGAAGCAAAGGCCAGCCTGGAGCAACCAGACCAGCAGTCGTGAAGTCGTTGGGCGTCGTTCAGAGGGCCACAAGCCAGCCGGCTAGTAGCCAAACAACGCGGTGCACAGCAAACAGCAGAAGGGCCCCACGCAGATCGTGGAGATGCAGGGGGGCTGATCTTGGGTGCTGGAGCTGCGCAGGGTCGGGGCTTCTCGGACCCCAAAGCACTCACCAGTGGAGGACACGGTGGGCTTGCAGTAAAGATGTCGTGCAGTCTTGGCGATCGTCGGTCCCTTGAGGTCTCGTCGCACTCACGGTTCTCAGCTGGGCTGTAGAGGTGAGTAGAGGTCAGAGGTGCCAGGGAAGCCGGGTCTCGTCGAGCTGGGTCGTCGGATTCGTGATGAAGGACTTGCAGCAGACCGCAGTGTTCTTTAGGATGGTGCCTGCGGATGCAGGGTGACTACTCCTTAGCCACAAGGGAGAATCTTGAAGAAGAAATCGTGAAGTCCTTTCGAAGAAAGTGGTATCTTGATTCCAAAGATGATCTAATTTTAACAGGGGGCCCGCTCCCATCTTTATATTAAAAAAGGGGGCTGACCCGGTGACTAGGTCCTGCCTATGGGTGGGACTAGGTGGGGGGTGGTTACACCCCTCAGCCATGCCGGACTTCCCCAGGCCAGGGGCTGGTGTGCCCCTGGAACTGGTTCAGACCGGCCTATGCGTAGTGAGCACCGGGGTGCCACTCAGCAGTCACCTTCCTGTAAAGCCCTGCCTACCCAGGATACACAAAACCATGTCTGGGACGGTGCTAGCACCGCCCCTGACAGGAAACCCTTTGTCCAGGCTCCCCTCGCTGGAAGGACTCCCAGCTGCAGGGGGTCAGACTCGTGTCTGTGGTGGCAGCATCCATTTTGTGGAGCTGAGGCTTCAGTTAACTTTAACCGGGGTTCACAGTTACATACATGTCGTGTCCCTCTAGAAGGGTGGAATGCTAACCCCGTCGCCAGAATTGGCGAGGGGTTAGTATTCCAATTCGTATGACACCTTACTCGACATGTTTTGATAAAGCAATACCAAAGATAGCATTTAACCGCGAGGATTATAATGCACTTAAGAGTATATGGTATGCGATATCATGGAACAGCTATTAGGACTTGATTCCGCAAGCTGCAGACAGGCTCAGCTCATGCCAGAGCACCATCTCACACGATTCCAAGCACTCTGCCTTCAGGATTGTCAAGGCCTGCCATAGGAGTGACTGATAGGAATCTGTGTGTCCATTTTAGGGTTAGGTATAGGTATACTACACCTACAGCAAAGGGTGATTACACGACTTTGCCCCAGCTGTCATGCAGCCAGTTGTGTCAAATTTAGGAGGCCAGCCAGGGGTGGCACAATACGTGCTGCAGCCCCTGGCAGCCCTGGGTACACCTATGCCCTGAGTTACAGGGTCTGATAAGGTGGCCCAGTACCAATTGGTAGATGCACCTAGGGTACATGAGGTAATTTAGAAAGAGAACAGCCAGGCTGTGGGTCTGATTGGCAGGCCCACAGCCAGAGGAAGTCGTAAACCAGTGAAACAAAAGCAAAAAAAATCTGGGTGATCATAGGATTGCAGACCCTACTCTCCTACAGTATCATTCACAAATGCCTGAATGGAAATGGCCCTACATATCTGGAGCAGAAATTTACCTTCTATACTCCCTCCAGATCGCTGAGATCTAGTGAGAATTTTCTGCTGACTGTACCCCGTGTAAAAAAAACTAGACATGGAGGGAAAGCCCTATCCGTTGCGGGGCCTACACTGTGGAATAAACTGCCCCTGACCCTTAGGCTCTGCACAGATCATTTAAAATTCAGGAAGCAACTCAAAACTCTGCTATTCACCGATAAAATCTAAACCCTTTCTCTCATCTGCATAGTGTTGGACTCTATCTGGTATCACAGCGCAGAGATACTCCGGTCGGAGTCGATTCCAGCGCTATAGAAACCCACAAATAAATAAATAAAATAAATAAACTTGCATTCCGGGATTTCCAGGCCGCTATTGAGAATGGGAAAATAAAACTACATGCTGCAGAACTCAACCGGCGTCTGTTGACTAAAACGCCAAATATTTGGAAAACTGTCGCACACGCTACAGGGCACGTTGCACACTTTAAGAAATATATGTTAAGGCTCTCGGGGGCTCATATCTATAAGCCACCGGTTTGGCTTGGCTGGTAGGAAGATGGAAGTGCGGTCAGCCGGGGACACATGGTGCTGTTTTGCAGCCTCTCTTAACTGCTTTGCAACCTCTGCAACTTTTTCAGTACAGTTTTTTTTGTACTGCACTCCTTGCCTCTGGTCCTGTTCTACATTGGTGCCTCAAAAGAAAATAGAGCAAACTTACCTTTAGTGTTTGCATGTTTTAATAGCTGTGCATTGTGTATATTATTCAAAAATATTATTTACTTGCTGCAGCCAAAATGTTTTAACATTAGCAAAGCCAAAAGATTTCACCGTTCATTTGTATTCCTCAACATTTTTACTTTGCCAATAGAAAAAATTATTGTTTGCCCATGTGGAACAGCCTCTGCAACAAACAAAAATAGAAAAAGCACAATGATAAATGCGCAAGTATATATCATCACTCACGTGCATATAGGCGTCATTGTATTCTATTTGATTGTTTTTGCATTTATACAGCGCTTACTACCCCTGACAAGGGGTTGAAGCGCTTTTACAGCGAGTAGCACGCTACTGATGAACCAATACGGCAGGCTCAGCGGGATGAAATATGTACAGAGTAGTGAGTAGTGAGTGCTGAGTAGTGAGTGTGCAGAGTAGTGAGTGCAGAGAGAGTGTGCAGAGTAGTGAGTGCAGAGAGAGTGTGCAGAGTAGTGAGTGCAGAGAGAGTGTGCAGAGTAGTGAGTGCAGAGAGAGTGTGCAGAGTAGTGAGTGCAGAGTGAGTGTGCAGAGCAGTGAGTGCAGAGTGTGCAGAGCAGTGAGTGCAGAGTGAGTGTGCAGAGCAGTGAGTGCAGAGTGAGTGTGCAGAGCATTGTGTGCTGTTGAGTGCAGAGTGCTGTGTATTGGCAATGTTAATGACAATGCCATTTATTTTTGATTTAAAGAAAAAGAAATGTCATGAGCAATGCCAATAGCTCTACCTTTAATGATGCCGAGACCATTGCATTGCAAATGCTTGTTGACTAAACTTTTTGATCATTTCTCTACTAGAGTCTTCGACTCCAACGGTGCCGGTAGGGATGCCCGGGTTTAAACCCTGTTCCAGGTGCGACCGACTGATGTCGGTTGCCGACCCCCATCGCCGGTGCCACAAGTGTTTAGGCCTAGACCACGACGACCGCACCTGCTCCAACTGCCGGGCCCTGACGTCTAAAGCTAGGCGGGAGCGGTCCCGCAAGCTACTGGAACTCCGGCAGTCGGCCCCACGCCGCTCCAGGTCCCGGTCCCACAGGAGGTCGAGGGACAGGTCGCTGGGTTGGAGCTCTTGCAGCTCCGGGAGTGGACATCGGTCGTCAGGATCCAAGTCCTCAGGTAAGAGGCATAAGAGGTCGGAGAGACATCATCGTTCCTCCGACCCACCCCGACGCTTGCACGATGCGGCCTGGGGTTCGGGTGACACCACCCACACGGCTCCGACTGAGTCGCAGAAGTCGCCGCCTGCCCCACACCTTCGGGTCCCTGGGCAAGACTCGACGCCTGAGGAGATAGAGCGGTACCTCATGGCCTTGAGGTCCCTCCCTCCTCAGCTGGGTTCCGTGGTGCCTCCGGACCCAACGGCCCCGGCTGGAGGGCCTAGCGGGTCGGGTGCTTCGGCGCCGTCGGGTGCTCCGGCGCTGTCGGGGGCGCCGGCGCCGCAGGCCCTCTCTGGATCCGCTTCCGGATCCGGGTCGTCGCCGGATGGGCACCGCTACCGACGGCATTTGGAGATTTCTATTTCCATGAACAGGACCCATCTGTTGAACCTGTACTACAGGAGATGGGTGACGAGGGTGATTGGGAGGGGTCTGAGGACCCTCTGGCACGGGAGTGCCAGTCACCACAGGATTAGACATATGAGCTTGGGGAGGAGAGTGGCATTGACACTTCGCCAGACACTGGATTTGTCTCCCCTACCACCGTGACTATGGAGGAGGGGGCTGTTTATAGTGTAGTGTTGACACGGGCGGCCAAGGCCTTAAACCTTGAGCTCCCTGTCGCTGCCGTGAGGACTAACCTCCTCACAGAGGTCCTTAAACCGCAGGCAAGCTCCAGTGAGCCTCTGCTGCCGTTTAATGAGGCCTTGTGTGACGTTCTTGTGGCCACTTGGTCCAAGCCCTCCACAGATCCGCCTGTGGATAGGAACGTGGCCAAAGGCTACCGCCCGGCCCCGGGCAACCCTTGCTTTTTGTCCACCCACCCCCGAGAGCCTGGTCATCCAGGCCTCCACTTCCCAGACCGCATTCCCGACGGCTCCGCCCGATCGGGAACCCAAGAGGTATGAGCAGTTCGGGAAGGTGTTCTCGTCCCTGAGTTTGGGACTGCGGTCAGTTAATACCGCATGCCTCTTGGGCCGCTACACCCACACCTTGTGGGACGTGGTCGCGGACGTGCTGCCACAATGTCCGGAGAAGGTCCGGGCAAAACTCCCCCAAACCCTTGCGGAGGGTTGAGATGCAGCGCGGTATTCCATCCGGTGTGGGCTGGATACCACGGACTTACTGGGCAAGGCCATGGTAACGACAGTGGCGGTTCGACCCCACGCCTGGTTGAGGTCCGCCAACTTTTCGGCCGATGTCTAGGCCACTCTTCTGGACATGCCGTTTGATGGCTGTTGCCTCTTTGGCGACAAGGCAGACCATGCGCTTGAGTGATTTAAGGAATCCAGGGCTACGGGCAAGTCCTTGGGCCTCTCGGCCCCTCGCCAGCAAACGGGTGCCTTTCGCTCCTTTCGTGGCCAAGGAAGGGGCGCCCCCACAAGTGCTGCCAGCCACGCGCCGCAGAATGTCCAACAACGTAGTGGCAGCCGTGGAGGCGGTCGGGAACAACGACGTGGCCAGTCCACACCTTCCCCCGCAGCACCTCCCTCAAAACCCTCTTAGTCCATGCTTTCAGGCCCATGTGACGCCAGTGGGGGGAGGGGGGGTTCGCCATCAACTCTTCCACTGGCGCACCGTCACGTCGAACAGGTGGGTGCTGCAAATCGTCCGAAGGGGCTACTCCCGCCCCTTCGAGGCGACCCCTTTAGCCATGCCACCGCAATTCCACAGCGTGTCGGGGATCACTTGCAACTTCTGCAAGAGGAAGTCACGGCCCCCTTGGCCAAGGGGGCCATCAAGCACATTCCTGGGCCAGAAGTAGGGTGTGGTTGTTACTCCCACTACTCTCTGGTACCCAAGAAAGGCAAAGGGGGCCTACGCCCTATCTTGGACCTGCGGAACGTCAACGGCTTCCTCAGGAAGGAGAAGTTCAAGATGCTGACTCTGGCTCAGGTCTTAGCTGCCCTGGAGCCAGGAGACTGGATGGTAGCGTTGGATTTGCAGGACGCCTATTTTCACATCCCAATCCCGCCGGCCCACCAGCGTTACCTCAGGTTCACGGTAGGCCAGGAGCACTTTCAATTTACCCTGCTCCCCTTCGGCCTTACCAGCACCCCACAGGTGTTCACCAAAGTGATGGGGGTGGTCGCAGCCCATCTGCGCAGGTTAGGGGTTTCAGTTTTCCCCTGTACTGTGTCGGGACACAGTTTGGAAAGCACTGGTCTAGCCCCAGAATACCAACTTCCACAACCGGATACTTACCTTTGAACCGATTACCCTAGTTCAAGGCATGTGGGCTGCTGAATTCATATCTGTGCATAGATTGCCGCCTAGTGTTGGATCCGGATGATTGCACATTGTTGTCCTGGAAGAGCCTTCGAAGTATCACGAGATAGGTGGTGTGAGAAGTTGGCCTGATATTCAGTGTTCACTATTCTAGTGATCACTATGTATCAGTCCAAACGACCCTTATGGTGATTGGTTGTAAGTCAACCGATAGACCAGCTATCCTAGTAGCATGGACAAGAGCAGTCTTCGGGCTAAACTCTAGAGGGCGTGTTAAGCCAGCTGTTATACCATCACATATACCCCTTGAACACCAAGTGAAAGGACACCACACAAGTGTTATGAAAATAAACAGTGTATTTATTTAGATCACAACAGCCCTGTACTCTTTATGAGGACAGGGTACTAAGCACACAACAAAACTCTTACGAAAATACTTTAAGTTGCACAATTTACACAAATGCCTGAGGGGCACGAAAAACCATATACTATGGAAGTGGAATGCGAAATTACTAGCAGGTAAGTACTGGACTAATAGGCTTTGGAATCGCTAGGACTACGTTACTGAACCTTCAGATTACTAGTAGGAGGCCTAGGGGACTCGGGTGCAGAGTGTGCACTCTCACGCGGGATGCGGGACAAAGTCTATGGAGGCTAGTAAAAGCAAAGTTAGTGTTCTCGGGCGAACCCGATAAGGTAGGTTGAAAACGACAGTGGATCTGGACCCTTGGATAGTGAGGCTATGCTGGGGCACCGAAATGCCGAAGTTACCTAGCCCAGGGGCTGCGGCTGCATAGGTCTGAAAAGACGTAAGGAATCCTTGTTGACGAACCAGGAGCCTGAAAGAAGGAGTTGCTGGCAGGCGACCAGTGAAGATTGTTCGGTGGATCCAAGCCTGGATCGAAGATGGAAGACACCTGAAAGCAGAGGGGACCAAGTTCTTAACCACTAGCCAGTGATCGGATGGCACCAGGATGGCACCGGATGGTAGTCACCTCGACCAGGTGAGTGGGCGACGCTGGGCTCTGCAGTCTCACGGACCAGGAGGCGTTGTCGGCGACCAGGATGGAGGTGCGAGCTGTCCCACGATGGTTGATGCTGTCGACGTCGCTGGACCCAGGATTGGGGCAACAAGTCTTGGCAAATTCAAGCCCACGCGGTGGACCTAAAATGGCGTCTGGAGTGGACCAGGAGGGTCCGGGGTGCTCCTCTTTTGGAAGGGAGCAAGGGCCAGTCTGGAGCAACCAGACTAGCAGTGGTGATGTCGTCGGTCGTCGTCGGGAAGGCCACAAGCCAGCGGGCTAGTAGCCAGACAACGCAGTGAGCAGCCAAAAAGCAGAAGGGCCCCACGCAGATCCCGTGGATGCTGGGGGGCTGGACTTCGGTGCTGGAGCTGCTCAGGGTCGGGGCTTCTCAGACCCCAAAGCACTCACCAGAGGATCCCTCGGCGGTCGTGCTGAATAGAAGTCATGCAGTTCTGATGATGGCCGGTCCCTCAAGGTCTCGTCGCACCTACGGTTCTCAGCTTAGCTGTAGAGGTAGGTAGAGGTCAGAGGTGCCAGGGAAGCCGGGTCTCGTTGAGCTGGTCAGTCGGATTCTGGAGGAAGGACGTGCAGCAAACCGCAGAGTTCTTAGATGGTGCCTGCGGATGCAGGGTGACTACTCCTTAGCCACAAGGGAGAAATCTTGAGAAGAAGTCGAGAGTTCCTTTCGTAGAAAGTAGGTTCGAGGCATGTGGGCTGCTAAATTCATATCTTAGCATTAGATCGCCGCCTAGTGTTGGGTCCGGATGATCGCACATTGTTGTCCTGGAAGAGTCTTCGAAGTATCCTGAGATAGGTGGCTCCTCCCCTGGACTACAGTGCGCATGGGCATCGGCTCCATCCTCAGATTGTTTTTTTCCGCCATTGGGTTCGGATGCGGTCTCGACGTCTCTCTGTCGGAACCGAGAAAACATAACTTTAAACGGCCAAAAGGCTGTGTGTTCTTGACGTCGGTATTGTTTGCGTGCGGTCTCGAGTTCTTCCGTCTCTCGGAGCCGGATTCAGCGGAGTATTTCCACTCTTCGGACATCGAGGCCTTCTCATCGCGACTCGACACCGACTTTCCAACATGGAGCGGAGCCCATTTAAACTCTGTCCGCTCTGTGGGTCCAAATACCCACATATAGACGTGCACCCGGTCTGTAACAAATGCCTTTCGCCAGACCATGACGAAGGAAACTGCAGGGCTTGTGCGAGTTTCAGGTCAAAGAAGACTCTCACGATTCGGCGCGCGGTGCGCCTTGTGGCCAAACAAGCGGCCCCGGATCCCGAAAACATCTTCGACGACCAAGAAGAGGAGGACCAGAGCCGTCATCTTCAGATTTCCCCGCCCGAGACGGAGGTCGAGGCAGATCCGGAAGACGACGACGGAGTCGTGGGTCAAGGCCTTGAATACGTCGACGAGGTAGGGGACGACGAAGAGGTTTATGGGGCCGCGGAAGATAGCTCAGAGGACGAGCTATGCCCCGAAGTTTACGGACATAAAGAACGGGTCACGGGATCGCCTGTCGGCCTTCCCCAAGACCCCGTAGCGCAAGCCACGGCCCCGCCTTCGGGCCCGGCCACGGACATACTTGCTGCGCCGAAAGTATCGAAACCGAAACTGAAAGCAACGGTATCGACAACACCTAAAATGGCCGACCCGAAACCGAAACCGAAACTTAAGGACTCAGGCGTCCCTAAGATGGCGATCGTAACAACAAAAACGAATAAGCCTGCAGCCTCATCGACTCCGTCGACCTCCGGTCCACAGAAGTCGAAGAACTCTGGCGATTCCACGGGGTCGAAATCGGCGCCGGAGGAGAGATCCTCTAAAAAGGGGGGCACGCACAAGACAAGCGCGGCGGCGCTGGCAAAACACGCCAAAGCCAGCGACACAGCTCCGGCTCCGACTGGGACATCTGCGCACCGGTCCAAGGACTCGGGGTCGGCGGACGTGGCATCATCGACCAACCCTCAAAAAGACCAGCAGAACGTCGGATCCGAGGGCATAGCCACCTCGTCGGTGCCAAAGGCCACTGTCTCCGACGCCTCTCTCATTGCTTCTTCACTACAAAGAATTAGGGAGAAGGCCTCTGCTTCGTCGGCGCCGGCGCCATCGCCGCAGAAGGCGACAGACGTCCCGGTCAAGCCTGCAAGTAAACTCCTCTTCCTTCTGCCGCCAAAAGTGGCGCCGAAGGCCTTTTCATCAAAATCGACGCCAAAGAAGTCGGAATCTTCTACGGCAGGGGCACTTTCAGGTCAAATACTCGACTCAGAAGAGGATTCGGAGTGCTTCATAGATGCAGACACGGGCAGATTAACCCTTTACAAAAGGAAGATCACTTCGCAGCCGGTGGAATCCTATGTCATCCCCCTGAAGAAGAAAAAGTTTCCACAGGACGCCTCCGGCCTCATGGAACCTATCCAGCCCACTCCTAGAAGGAGCCCAACACCGTCTCCAGACCACTCTGAAAGTGAGGGCTACGATGAAGATGACCAATACACTTTCCCGGTCAATGAACCAGGTGCACAACAGGATTCATATGATGACATTGGGGACCAAGGCACCCAAAATGTGGGACAAGACCCACAGGCTTTCAGTACACGTGCATCCCCAACAGAGGATTCTGCAGGTTTCCATGCACTCATTGAGAGGGCAGCTGCTAATCATGATGTGGACATGCATGCTGACCCAGTTGAAGAAGACTTTCTATTCGACACCTTTTCAGTCTCGGAAAGAACTGTGAAGACACTGCCTATGCTCAAAGGGGTCCTCAAGCATGCTGCGGACATCTTTAAAGAGCCTACCAGGGCGAGGGTGGTCAATCCACGTATTGAAAAAAAGTACAGACCAGCGCCTGCAGACCCTGCATACATTCGGGGACAGTTGCCGCTTGACTCCCTGGTGGTCGCAAATGCCCGTAAAAGGGCCAACTCCCAAACAACGGGTGAAGCTCCTCCCCCGGATAAGGAGTCCAAAGTGCTAGAGGCAGGAGGCAAAAGAGTGGCTGCGCAAGCTGCCAATCTCTGGCGTATTGCAAATACACAGGCACTACTGGCACGTTATGATAGATCACATTACGACACACTAGAGCAAATTGTGCAACACCTGCCTCCGCAGTTTCAAGAGGGCACCAAAATGGTTATACAGGAAGGACAACTGATCTCCAACGCGGCCATAAAGTGTGCACTTGATGCCGCGGACACAGCCGCTAGGGCTATTAACACCAGTGTCATGCTGAGACGACAGGCGTGGCTCCGCATATCGGGGTTTAAACCTGACATCCAAACAACCATACTTAATCAACCAGTCAATCCTGATAGACTGTTTGGTCCAGATGTTGACACCACCCTAGAAAAAATTAAAAAAGACACCGAAACTGCTAAATCTATGGGGGCCCTACAATCACAGCAGTTTCGTGGCAATAATTTTCGTCGCTCAGGTGCCCGTGGAGTCACCAGAGGACAGATGGGTCAGCCGTCACAGTTCCCTAGGGGTGGAGCACAATCCTCGTACCCCAAACAGAACAAGAGGGGCTACAGGGGAAACAGCAACAAAGGACGCGGCAGAGGGAACAACAATACACGCTCCTCTGCCCCAAGCAATCAGTGACTCTCTGTCACTGCCCCCCGACCACTTAACACCTGTCGGGGGGAGACTACAGCAGTTCCTGCCCGTCTGGATCAACATCACCACAGACAGGTGGGTGCGACAACTTATCCAGTACGGTTATTGTCTAGAGTTAAAATCCACTCCACCCAACATTCCACCAAGGCAAAGACCTATGTCCGCAGAGCACTTGCACTTATTGCAGCAGGAAGTGGTGGTGATGCTGCAAAAAGGAGCAATCGAGCTCGTGCCAGTGGGGGAGGAAGGCACAGGGGTATATTCCCTGTACTTCCTCATTCCAAAGAAGGACGGATCGCTCAGACCAATTCTGGATCTCCGTCCCCTCAATCTGTATATACTGTCAGAGCATTTCCATATGCTTACACTGCAACAGATTCTTCCCATGTTAAACAAAGGAGACTTCTTAGCAACCTTAGACCTCAAGGATGCTTATTTCCACATTCCCCTACACCCGTCCCACAGAAAGTACCTCAGGTTCACTATCCAAGGCACGCATTATCAGTTCAAAGTCCTACCCTTCGGAGTCACCACAGCCCCAAGGGTGTTTACCAAGTGCCTGGCAACAGTGGCAGCGCACCTCAGGAGGCAGAACATCCATGTCTACCCCTACCTCGACGACTGGCTCGTTCAAGCCAGGTCGGAACAACAGTGCGCAGCGGACATGTCGACTACCATTCACCTCCTTCACGACCTGGGTTTCTCGTTGAATTACCCAAAGTCACACCTTCAGCCGGCACATGTCCGACAGTTTCTGGGTGCGACAATCAATACCCTGACGGCCAAGGCGCAACCAAACCAGGTCAGGATAGACAGCATGCAGTCTCTAATCCAAAAGTTCAGACCGAGACACTCACTTCCAGCACGAGTGTTCATGCAGTTGATAGGCATGATGGCCTCCTGCATCTTCATAGTCCCTCACGCACGGTTGCATATGCGCCCGCTCCAGGAGTGCTTAGCAAATCAGTGGACACAGGCTCAGGGACAATTGACAGACCTAGTGTTGGTTACCAGTTGGGCATACAACTCTCTGCATTGGTGGACTCCACACAACCTTTGCAAGGGCCGACTGTTCCAGGAGCCAGTGCCACAGGTTATCCTGACGACGGACGCATCTCTCCAGGGATGGGGAGCTCATCTGCTCACTTACACGGTGCAGGGACTATGGACGACGCAGCAACAGAAGATGCACATCAACTATCTAGAACTGATGGCGATCTTCATGGCGCTCAAGTCCTTCATTGTACATCTGTGCAACAAAGTGGTGTTAGTCCGGACGGACAACATGACCGCGATGTACTACATCCAAAAGCAGGGGGGAACCCACTCACCGCAGCTGTCTCATCTGGCTCAGAGCATGTGGAAGTGGGCCATTCAGAGGAACATCTTCCTCATGGCAGAACACCTCCCAGGGAAGGACAATCAGATGGCGGATCTGCTCAGCAGATACAGCCATCAAATGCACGAGTGGGAGATACATCCATCAGTACTCCAGCCGTACTTCCAAAAGTGGGGTCATCCAGAAATAGACCTGTTCGCCACAAGGGAGAACGCAAAATGCCAAAGCTTCGCCGCCAGGTTCCCACACCCGCAATCACAGGGCAATGCGATATGGATGAACTGGTCAGGCAAATTTGCGTACGCTTTTCCCCCCGACACCTCTGATACCACTGGTGGCGAGAAAACTAAGGCAACACTCGATGACACTAATCCTAGTTGCTCCAACGTGGGCGCGCCAGGCCTGGTACACCACGTTCCTCGAACTCTCAGTGGTACCGCATCAAAGACTGCGCCTCACGCCCAGACTTTTGACGCAGAACCATGGAGAAATTCAGCATCCAGATCCGCACCAGCTCAACCTAGCGATCTGGCTCCTGAAGTCTTAGAGTTTGGATACCTCAACCTACCTCCTGAATGCATGAACATCATCAAGGAGGCGAGGAAACCGTCAACCAGAGCATGCTATGCCGCAAAATGGAAGCGTTTTGTCATTTACTGTGCAGACAATGACATAAACCCGCTAGATGCATCTATCCCTAACATTATTTGCTATCTGTTACACCTTTACAAGCGCAAACTAGCGTTCACTTCTATTCGGATACATCTATCCGCCATCGCAGCTTACCTTCAAAACAGGCAGCATCTCTCGGTCTTCAGGGTGCCTGCCATTAAAGCGTTTCTTGAAGGTCTGAAACGAGTCATTCCCCCAAGAACACCGCCAGCTCCGGTGTGGAACCTCAATGTGGTCCTCACCAGACTGATGGGACCACCATTTGAGCCACTGCACTCGTGTGAACTGCAATTCCTAACATGGAAAGTAGCTTTCCTAATTGCTATTACGTCACTAAGGCGTGTTAGTGAGCTACAAGCGCTCACAATCCAAGAGCCATTCATTCAGATTCATCCAAATAGGGTAGTGCTACGTACTAACCCCAAATTCCTTCCAAAGGTGGTGTCACATTTTCATCTCAACCAAACTATCGACTTGCCGGCATTCTTCCAGAACCCACAAACAGTGGCGGAAAGAATGCTCCATACGTTAGACGTACGGCGGGCATTGATGTACTACATAGACAGGACACAACACTTTCGGAAAACAAAACAACTTTTTGTTGCCTTCTCACCACAACACAAAGGCAACCCGATTTCCAAAGCAGGAATAGCCAGATGGATTGTTAAGTGCATTCAAATCTGTTATCAAAAAGCCAAGCGCACTTTAACAATACCCCCAAAGGCGCACTCCACACGCAAATTGGGGGCATCCATGGCTTTCCTAGGAAACATTCCTCTAGAGGACATTTGCAGAGCAGCCACGTGGACTACACCACATACCTTTACAAAACACTACTGTGTTGATGTACATTCCAAACAGCAAGCGGCTGTAGGACAGGCTGTTCTCAAGACACTTTTTCAGGTTTCTGCAGCTGGCACGGGCAACCGCCGCTGATGGAGGGACTGCTATGTATTCTATGCTAAGATATGAATTTAGCAGCCCACATGCCTCGAACTGAATATGCTACTTACCAGTATGCATCTGTTCTTGGCATGTAGGGCTGCTAACATTCATATCGCCCACCCTCCTCCCCGGTGCCTGTCGCAGCTGCAGATATACTATTGTATTCAATCATTAGCATGGACATCCTTTACACTTTTCACTCTATCCTCTGCCACAATGGCGAAAAACAATCTGAGGATGGAGCCGATGCCCATGCGCACTGTAGTCCAGGGGAGGAGCCACCTATCTCAGGATACTTCGAAGACTCTTCCAGGACAACAATGTGCGATCATCCGGACCCAACACTAGGCGGCGATCTAATGCTAAGATATGAATGTTAGCAGCCCTACATGCCAAGAACAGATGCATACTGGTAAGTAGCATATTCATTTCGTGATTCAAAGATGATCTAATTTGGAAGGGGGCAGGCTCCTAACTTTATACTAGGAAAAGGGGCTGACCCGGTGACTAGGTCCTGCCTATGGGTGGGACTAGGAGGGGGGTGGTTACACCCCTCTCCCATGCCGGACTTTTCCCAGGCCAGGGGCTGGTGTGCCCCTGGAACTGGTTCTGACAGGCCTATGCGTAGTGAGCACCGGGGTGCCACTCAGCAGTCACCTTCCTGTAAAGCCCTGCCTATCCCAGGATACACAAAACCCTGTCTGGGATGGTGCTAGCACCGCCCCGGACAGGAAACCTTTTGTCCAAGCTCTCCTCGCTGGAAGGACTCCCAGCAGCAGGAGGTCAGACTCGTGTCTGGGGTGGCAGCATCCATTTTGTGGAGCTGAGGCTTCGTTTAACTTTAACCGGGGTTCACAGTTTCATACATGTCGTGTCCCTCTAGAAGGGTGGAATGCTAACCCCGTCGCCAGAATTGGCGAGGGGTTAGTATTCCAATTCGTATGACACCATACTCGACATGTTTTGATAAAGCAATACCAGAGATAGCATTTAACCGTGAGGATTATAATGCACTTAAGAGTATATGGTATGCGTTATCATGGAACAGCTATTAGGACTTGGTTCCGCAAGCTGCAAACGGGCTCAGCTCATGCCAGAGCACCATTTCACACGATTCCATGTACTCTGCCTTCAGGATTGTTAAGGCCTGCCATAGGAGTGACTGATAGGAATCTGTGTGTCCATTTTTAGGGTTAGATATAGGTATACTATATCTACAGCAAAGGGTGATTACACGACTTTGCCCCAGCTGTCATGCAGCCAGTTGTGTCAGATTTAGGAGGCCAGCCAGGGGGGGCATAATACATGCTTCAGCCCCGGGTAGGCCCTGGGTACACCTATGCCCTGAGTTACAGGGTCTGATAAGGTGGCCCAGTACCAATTGGAAATGTACCTAAGGTACATGGAATCCATTTTACAGAGAGAGCAGTAGGCCTGGGGCCCTGATTGGCAGGGTCCCAGGTCGACTATGTCAAAAACCAGCTAAAACACAGGGCAAAAAGTTGGGGGCAACCATAGTCAGGAGGTACCTTCCTACACTATAGACTTGAAGGACTCATACCTACATATTCCCATCAAACACAAGCGCCTACTAAGGTTTGTGATCAACCAAAATCACTACCAATTCACAGTACTGGCATTCGGTCTAAAATCCCCACCAAGGGTGTTTACATAATGCCTAGCAGCTGTCGCAGCACATCTTTGAAGGCAGGGGATACATGTATACCCCTATCTCGACGACTGACTGGTAAAGGCAAGCTCATATGATCAATGAGGACGCGCCAGCACAGTAAGGCGCTAGCGAGCGGTGGTGCGGCAACTGTATTGTGCTTTTCTCTGGAACTTGACTTTAGAAGTTTCGAGATACCCACGTTTAAAAAAAAAAACTGTATATATCTTAAATTGTTCTTTTTTACCTCATTCCTACGTGTGCCTTTTTCCGGTCTGAGCCCCAGTCCACCACGGCTTGTGTGGAGGACGCTGACAGACCTGGCTCGGCCCCTCGAGGGTGACGCACTACCGCCAGAGGCGGGTCCTGCGCCCTCATAGCTGCCATGTCAGCACTCCCGTGCAGCGGACGCGCCGTGGGCGCACCCAAGGCAAGCCCGTCTGCGCCCGTCTGCGCCAGTCCGACGCCAGACGCCGGACCTCCTGGTTGTGGGATGGCCCATAAGCCCCAGTATTCCCGGGAGGACCTGCTTGCCCTCCGCTCTCAGGCCCCTTGCGCTCTTCATCACTGGCGTTTAGACATCCCAGTCACAAGAAGCAATAAATGCTGTTTTAGAGCTACAGAGTATGCTCCAACTACCCTAGAGTCTTCCAACCCCACTAGCTTAAATGTCTATAGCCTGATCTGCAAGTCCCTCGTGAGACACCATGAGGATGTATTTCAGATGCTTCAGGACAGGTCCCCTGACATACTCTTCCTTACGGAGACATGGCTCACCAATGATGCGACTGCTATCTCTGCTTTGGCCCTCCTACCAGGCTACTCTATGTACACTCAGAATAGGCTCAAAGGTAGGGGGGGCGGGCTAGCTGTGATAGTTAAATCTACCTTTGCCTGCGTTCTTTCTCCTGTGACAGTACCAGATTGCGAATGCACGCAATTTAAGATCAGGATGTCAGACAATTTCACCCTCACGGGGCTCCTCATTTACCCCCCCCTGGGATCAGCAAGTGCCTTCCAGGAAGCCCTACCTCAGATCACATCCTTCCTGGCCCTACAGACGCCAAACTTTAGCATATTAGGGGACCTTAATCTACACTTAGAGCGACTTGACTCCCAGGACATTACTAATTTCCTCCGAGATCTGGAAGCCTGCCAGCTATTTCAGCTGGTTAAAGGTCCCTCTCACCTAGCGGGCCATCTGCTCGACCCGGTATTCTCGAACATTGAGGGAATTAACGGTCATGCTCCCCTCCTCCTCGCCTGGACAGATCATTTTCATATTCACACATGTATCAATGTCACGGCTATCGCCCATCAGAACCCTTCCCCTCCCCTCTGGAGACGCCCGTGGCACAAACTGGACGCCCCCAGCTTGGAATCAAGCCTTTTATCCTCCCGTCCGGACTGGCCTGATAACCTGGAGGAAGCTGATAAAGCCTTCAGGGGCTGGATTAACAGCTCCCTGGATCTCCAGATCCCCAATAAAATCTCCCGGCCGAAACGGGCGCAGTCACACCCTTGGTATACTGAGACATTAGTGCTAGAATGAAAGCGCTGTAAGATTCTTGAACGCGCCTGGAGGCGTTCCTACGACACCTCAGCAAAGAATAGTTATAGGTCAGCCACCAAAGCATACCACAAACATATTTGAGAAACTAAGGCAGCATTCTATTCCGATATGATCAATTCCAGTCATAACCCCTCCAAAACCATGTTTTCTTTAATAAAAGATTTGGTACTAAAACCCCTGAGGGAACTAGTAACTTAATTGCTTCAAACTCGCAGTGTGAAGACTTGGCTATTTTTTTTTACTAACAAAATTAAGGAGATCTATACCTTGCTGGAAACTAGAAAGCCCCTACTCAGTGTCCCACCCACTCGTTTCCCCTGTTCCTTTACATACTCTCCCTCGTATCTCACATAAAGATCTCGACTTCCTTGCCACCAAGGTGAAATCTGGATCTCCTGATGATCCTGTCAAACCTACTACCTTCCGGCTCTTCCAGGACTCCATCTTGAAAGAAGGACAGGTACTGATTAATAGCTCTCTTAAGTCCTCCACTATACCCAGGTCCTGGATGTGAGAATGTGGCCTGATATGCAGTGCTCACTATTCTAGTGAACACTATGTATCAGTCCAGCAACCCTTATTGATGATTGGTTGTAAGTCAACCTTATAGACCAGCTATCCTAGTAGCGTGGATACGAGCAGTCTAAGGCTAAAGACTCGAGAGGGCGTGTTAAGCCAGCTGTTTACCACACATATACCCCTTGAATACCCAGTGAAAGGACACCACACAAGTGTTATGAAAATAAACAGTTATTTATTAAGAATCACAACAGCCCTGTACTCTTTATGAGGACAGGGTACTAAGCACAAACCAAAACTCTTACAAAAATACTTAAGTTAGCACAGTATATACAAATGCCCGAGGGGCACGGAAAACCATATACTCAGAAAGTGGAATGCGAAATTACTAGCAGGTAAGTACAGTACTAATAGCCTTTGGAATCGCTAGGACTTGACTATAGAATCGTTAGATTACTTCTAAGAGACCCAGGGGACTCGGGTGCAGAGTGTGCACTCTCACGCGTGATGCGGGACAAAGTCTATGGTAGCTAGGAATTGCAAAGTTAGTGTTCTCGGGCGAACCCGACCTGGTAGGAGGAAAACGAAAGTGGATTCTGACCCTTGGATAGTGAGGCTATGCTGGGGCACCGAAATGCCGAAGTTACCTAGCCCAGGGGCTGCAGCTGCATAGGACTCAAAAGACGTCGGGAATCCTCGTAGACGGACCAGGAGCCTGGAAGAAAGAAGTTGCTGGCAGGCGACCAGTGAAGAAAGTTCGGTGGATCCAAGCCTGGATCGATGGAAGATGACACCTGAAAGCAGAGGGGACCAAGTTCGAGACTACTAGCCAGTAGTCAGTGGGCACCAGGAGGGCACCGGATGGTAGCCACCTCGACTAGGTGAGTGGGTGACGCTGTGATCGCAGATCTCACGGACCAGGAGGCGTTGTCGGCGACCAGGATGGAGGAGCGATCTGTCCCACGATGGATGAAGCTGTCGGCGTCGCTGGACCCAGGATTGGGCAACAAAGCCTTGGCAAATTCAAGCCCACGCGGTGGACCTAAAATGGCGTCTGGAGTGGACCAGGAGGGTCCGGGGTGCCTCTCTTGAAGAAGGAAGCAAGGGCCAGTCTGGAGCAACCAGACCAGCAGCAGTGATGTCGTCGGGCGTCGTGAAGAAGGCCACAAGCCAGCCGGCTAGTAGCCACACAGCGCGGTGAGCACGCAAAAGCAGAAGGGCCCCACGCAGATCGTGGAGATGCTGGAGGGCTGATCTTCGGTGCTGGAGCTGCTCAGGGTTGGGGTTTCTCGGACCCCAAAGCACTCACCAGTGGAAGACTCGGTGGGCTTGTTACAAAGAAGTCGTGCAGTCTTGGCGATCGTCGGTCCCTCGAGGTCTCGTCGCACTCACGGTTCTCAGCTTTGCTGTAGAGGTGAGTAGAGGTCAGAGGTGCCAGGGAAGCCGGGTCTCGTCGAGCTGGGTCGTCGGATTCGTGAAGAAGGACTTGCAGCAGACCGCAGTGTTCTTAGGATGGTGCCCGCTTGATGCAGGGTGACTACTCCTTAGCCACAAGGGAGAATCTTGAAGAAGGAAATCTTGAAGTCCTTTCGCAGAAAGTCGTGTCTTGATTCCAAAGATGATCTAATTTGAACAGGGGGCCCGCTCCCATCTTTATACTAAAAAAAGGGGCTGACCCGGTGACTAGGTCCTGCCTATGGGTGGGACTAGGAGGGGGGTGGTTACACCCCTCTGCCATGCCGGACTTCCCCCAGGCCAGGGGCTGGTGTGCCCCTGGAACTGGTTCTGACCGGCCTATGCGTAGTGAGCACCGGGGTGCCACTCAGCAGTCACCTTCCTGAAAAGCCCTGCCTACCCAGGATACACAAAACCATGTCTGGGACGGTGCTAGCACCGCCCCGGACAGGAAACCCTTTGTCCAAGCCTCCCTCGCTGGAAGGACTCCCAGCAGCAGGAGGTCAGACTCGTGTCTGTGGTGGCAGCATCCATTTTGTGGAGCTGAGGCTTCAGTTAACTTTAACCGGGGTTAATAATAATAATAATAATAATAAAGCGTTTTGTAAAGCGCATGGCTGCACAGCTGTGTATCCCCGCGCTAATTGCTGACAAAACTCCCTACGGCCCACCGGAACAGAGTACAGAAAAATGTTAATGGGGGAAGAGATGAGTTTTAAGTTTAGCTCTAAAGAGGGTTTCTGATGGTTCCATTCTCAGATGAACTGGGAGGGCATTCCAGTGTTTTGCTCCAAGGAATCGAAAGGAGCGGCCACCCAGTTTTGCTCTATAGATCCGGGGCAGTTTAAATTGTGACATACCCGAGGATCTGAGGTTTCTGGTAGGACGATGGATAGTGAGAAGATTTCTCAAAGAGGTAGGACCTTTGTTGTGTGCAATTTTATGGGCATAGCAGAGACTCTTGAATCTAATTCTTTCTCTAACTGGGAGCCAATGTAGCTTAGACAAGGCTGCAGAGGCGGATGATCTTTTTGGTAAACCCAGTACCATGCGGGCGGCAGCATTCTGAATGCATTGAAGCTGGTGCAGTTGTTTTTGGTTCACCCCTAATAGGAGAACGTTTCCGTAATCCAGGTGGGGTGTTATTAGTGCATGCACTAAAGTTTTCCTTGCTTCAATGGGAATCAGATCGATGGTTTTTCGCAAGATTTTTAACGTGCCCATACATTTGCCTATTGTTTTATTGACTTGTGATTTTCCCGACAAATCCGAGTCAATCATTATCCCTAGGTTTTTGACTTTTTCGACTGGGTGGGGGTACTCGCCCAGTGTAGTAGGCCACCAAGCCTGGGACCATATTGAGGTTTTGTTCCCTACCACTAGCACCTCCGTTTTGTCACCATTTAAACGGAGGCAGTTATTATCCATCCAGGTGGCGACCGCAGCCATGCAGCTAGAGAAATTGGTGGCAAATTTCTCGCTATCTGGAGTGAGCTTGAACATGAGCTGGGTGTCGTCAGCATAGCTGACAATGCCCACCCCAAAGTTCTCTACGACTCGAGCCAGGGGTTCCATATAGATGTTGAACAAGGTAGGGCTCAGAGTAGAGCCCTGTGGAACCCCATAGCTGACGTCGCGAGAAGATGACTTGAAGGGTGGGTAATGTATTTGGAATGATCTTTTGGAGAGAAAAGATTTAAACCAGGCAAGAGCATGATCCCTCACTCCAATGTCCGATAGTCGGGACAGCAGAGTGTCATGAAGCACAGTATCGAAAGCTGCACTTAAGTCTAGCATGACAAGTGCAGCTGTCTCCCCCTCATCTACCATCTTGCGAATACATTCCGTGGAGTAGAGGACTGCGGACTCCGTGGAGTATCCAGGTCTAAAACCTGATTGTGTGGAATGAAGTACAGTTACATACATGTCGTGTCCCTCTAGAAGGGTGGAATGCTAACCCCGTCGCCAGAATTGGCGAGGGGTTAGTATTCCAATTCGTATGACACCTTACTCGACATGTTTTGATAAAGCAATACCAAAGTTAGCGGATGACACGCAACTTATTTTTACTTTTCCTTAGGATACTATGCCCGGCCAGGCCAAATTTCAGGAAGACGTTCTGGCCATTTCTAACTGGATGGCGGATAATTACCTACCGCTTAACTCCTCTAAAACGGAGGTACTTTGGCTGGGATGTGACTCACAGAAGTGGGACCATCAGTGGTGGCCCCCGTCGATGGGTCTTCCCCCCTATTCCCGAAGAGGTTGTTAAGAATCTTGGTGTCCTAATGGACAAGTCTTTGTCCTTTGAGTCCCACGTTAAATGTATAGGCATTTATATAGCGCACTACTTACCCGTAGGGTCCCAAGGCGCTTCGACCGCTGCGAAACCCTTCTTGGCTTCCCTGAGAGATGGTCCCTTAATGGGTATCTCCAGGGTGAGACCAGGCATCCCCGGCGGTCTGGTGGGGCCGTTAGTGAAGATGAGGCAAGCTAATGCCCAGAGTTGCCGAGTGTGATCGCTGATCAGAGTGGGCACCGAGGCGAGAGAATTATCGAGTCCGCTGACCCTGGTCCAGAAACCTGCCGCGCCGGGAATCGAACCCTGGTCCCGGGCCGTCCTCTGCTCTCGGGTCTGCCGCCTCTAACCAGTGAGCCACACTACTTCGTTAAAAAGGTTGCGGGCACTTGTTTAGGTCGCCTACGCTGTATTAAACCTATCCTGGGCTTCTTTGAGCCAC
Source organism: Lissotriton vulgaris (assembly GCF_964263255.1). Lineage (NCBI taxonomy): Eukaryota > Metazoa > Chordata > Amphibia > Caudata > Salamandridae > Lissotriton > Lissotriton vulgaris. Next base: position 105,972,052 of record NC_141686.1, read on the forward strand.
CCACCCGCCAAGTTATCATCCAGTCCCTGGTTCTCTCCCACCTAGACTACTGTAACGGTCTCTTGTTGGGTGCCAACAAGTCAGTTGTTAAGACTCCAGAGGGCCCAGAACGCTGCAGCCCATACCCTTTTTGCCCTTCCCAAACACTGTCACGTTTCTCACCTCCTTCGCCGGCTTCACTGGCTGTCGGTGAAACAAAGAATCGAATTTAAGACTCTCTGCCTCACCCACAAAATTCTACACGGCCGGGGTCCTCAAATACTACAGGACCTCTATACCCCCTACGTTCCCACACGGGCCCTACGCTCTGCTGACCTCCATCTTGCCCGGACCATTAGAGTACGCAAGAGCTGAGCGGGCGGTCGATCTTTTAGATCCCTCGCCCCGTCCCTTTGGAACTCTATCCCCACTGAGGCACGTGCCTTTCAAAACCACTGGCACTTCCGGAAATGTATCAAAACCTGGCTGTTTGCCTCCATTCAGGGGACCAACACTTAGGCCGCCTTCAGTGTCCCATCCCCTATGCCGCGTCTTTCTGTCTGGCTGTTTGCAAGCGCTGGGACGCCCCGTTGCTGGGGCAGCCATGCGCTATATAAGCCCATTTAACATAACATAACATGCAGACTACACATCCAGCAGGTCATGCTAATACTGACAGAACTGGGTTTCTCGATTCATTGGGAGAAATCGTCAACAGAGCCAGAGCAAGTTAAGATATTCTTAGGGGCAGAGATCAACACCATACAGGCCAAAGTGTTTCCCAGCAGGAAGAGAACTGAAGGAAAAGCGTCATTACTACAAGGGGCAAATTCTGACAGTGAGGAAGGTGAGCAAGTTGATGGGAATGATGGCGTCTTGCATTCACCTAGTCCAAAATATTTAACTACACATAGGCCATTCCAGGAATGGATACAGCAGCAATGGTCACAGGCAACCTGGAGTTGGGAAGATCTAGTTGTTGTCACACGCAGTGCATCAGGAAATAGCGTGGTGGAACAAACAAAACATATCACAAGGGTAACCATTCACACAACCAACTCCAACACTTACCATCACAACGGACGCCTCCCAGCGCACATGAACAGACTGAAGGTGAGGGGACTATGGTCGCAGCAGATTGCGGTCAAGCACATCAACTACCTGGAACCAAAGACAGTGTTCCTAGCCCTGAAAGCTTTTCAGAAGCAGCTGTGCGGAAACAGGGTGTTGATCCAAACAGACAACACCACGACCATATTCTACATCAAAAGGAGGGGGGGGACACAGTCAGTAGCGCTATCAAGCCTAGCACAGGAGATATGGTCATAGGCCATCCCACTAAGGATAGACCTACTAGCAATACATCTCCCAGGGAAGCACAATGTGGAGGCAGACAGACTCAGCAGGCAGACGTCCGCATCACAAGAATGAGAAATCAAGCAACAGGAATTACAGAAGGTATTCCGAAAGTGGGGTACACCGCAAATAGACTTATTTGCAACACATCAGAATGCAAAATGCCAACACTTCGCATCCAGACAACCAAACCATTGGTCACAAGGGAATGCGCTATGGATAAGTTGGTCAAAGACATTTGCATACGGTTTTCCCCCAATCCCACTGATACACAGGGTACTCAGCAAATGCAGGATCAGTAACATGACTCTAATACTGATAGCACCTCAGTGGGCCAGACAGTCATGGTTCTCGCAAGTTGTGGAGATGGCGCAGGCACCAGCGCACAAATTCCCAAACAGAAGGGACCAATGCAGAACGGAAGGGTGCTACACCCAGAGCCAGAGAGCCTCAGCCTGGCGGCTTGGCTATTGAAGACCTAGAGTTTCCACACCTCAAGCTACCAGCGAGCACAATGGCAGTGCTCAAGGAGGCAAGAAGGCCTACCACAAGGAAATGCTACGTAGCAAAGTGGAAGAGATTCTCAGAATGGTGCATTAGGGAAAATTTGCAAAGAAAAATCACAAGGGAATCAACAGTGCTAAAATACTTAACGCATCTGCTGCAAAGCAAGCTAAGCTACAAATCCCTAAGGGTACACTTTGGGGCGATTGTGGCTTATACTAGAGGAGAAACTGGAAAGCGCTTCACCTCCTAGCTCGTTAAGAGATTTCTGGAAGGGGCGAAGAGGATCGCACCTCCAAACAGAATGTCAGCACCAGCATGGAACCTCAGCGTAGTACTGACACAATTGATGAAGGCACCATTCGAGCCCATGCACATGGTTAAACTGCACATGCTCACACTAAAGACGGCCTTCTTAGTAGCTATCACATCACTACGCAGAGTAAGTGAGTTGCAGGCGCTAACACTTCAAGAACCATACCTGCAGATACAAAATGATAGGATTGTAATGAGACCAGACCCTCACTTCATGCCAAAGGTGGTGTCCCGGTTCCACATCAGCCAAACAATTCAAATAACCTATTTTTTTCCAAAATACCAACCACAAGCATAGAGAGAGCGCTGCATACACTGGACGCCAGAAGGGCAGTGATGCACTACATAGAAAGAACAAAGGAGTGCAGTAAGACAAAGCAGCTCTTTGTTTCCTTCGCAAGCAGTTTCTTGAAACTGCCTGTTACCAAGAATACCATTTCATGATGGATTGCACAAACCATACAACTATGCCACAAACAAGCTAGGCAACAGTTAGGAGTAGCTCATGCTCACTCAATGAGGAAGAAAGGAGCAACAATTGCGTTTCTAGGTAACACACCAATTCAAGACATTTGCTAAGCTGCAACATGGTTTTCAGTGCACACGTTCACAAAGCACTACTGTGTGGACATTCAAATGAACAAGGAAGCGCAAGTGGGACTAAGTCTTACAGCACATTTTCAGTAACCAGTGCTCATCTTCCACCCAGCCACCACAATAAGGACAAACCGCTACAAAGTCTATGCACAGCATAGTGAATCCAGAAATATTCACGTTGCAAAACATATAGTTTCTTACCTGTCGGTGTAGTTTTGCAGCTTGAAGACTTTCTGGATTCACTAGCGAAGCTACCCTCCTCCGCCAGAAAGATGAGAAAGGAGGAAGGGGATATAAAAAAAAAAAAGGACAAGAATTAAGAAATTAGAGGAAAAACAATAAATACACGGAGAAAGAATCCGAAGATAGTTACCAAAGGTAGGAGCTTCCGCAAGAAGCATGCCGTGGTCCCGAAGGACACCAAATGGTGGGATGTCGACGCCCACCTGGGCCATGAAAAGAAGAAAAAAAAGAGAAAAGACAATTCTGGACCCAACCACTAGATGGCGGACTAATGCACAGCATAGTGAATCCAGAAAGGCTTCAAGCTGCAAAACTACACCGACAGGTAAGAAACTATATGGTACTGTTATTGTAGACTGCTCCTCCGCACCCATGTTGGGGGTGTGGGGGGGTGTATTTGAACTCTGCCAAACATTGAAATACGCCTTGTGATGTGCCATAAACAGGGTGGAGCATGGCACCCTAGGGCTGCATCACTGACTGGGCCTTAGGCACGATTGGCTCCTCAACCCCTCCCCTCTTTTTATTCCTTTCCTTTCCTTTTTACCTGGTTTACTTGTGATTGATTGGTGCAGGTAAGAGTTGGCAGGGCCTATAAGGATGTATCAGGAGCTTGACTGCACACCAGTCCGCCTTCTGGGTAGCCTGGTCATCCTCCATCCCCTGGACTACTCGTACTACTAGTGGGGCACAGGGTGGATCCCAACAAACACTGATATAGCACTGGTTAGTTATTCCTACACGTTGCTGGGCAGATACTAGTTCGGTTTCAAGGTGTTTACCTGGGGGGGGCGGGGCGAGGGAGGGGAGGTAGGTGCAGGTTCAAGTTTACTTGCATGCAGCGGAAGTGGTATTGACTTGTCTGGGTGGGCTGTGGGGAGATGGTACTAACGTAACTTACAGTAGCCCTAGATGGGAGAATGCATAAGATTCCTCATGTAGAATGTAAGGGGATTGAATTCATTTGTTAAATGGTATGGAGCACACTCCTATCTTGGGTGAAAGCCCACAACGGACTACTACACGAAACACACTTATTAGACAGTGAAGCCCAAAATATGCACAAGTGAAGAGGGCAGTTTTATTCCTCAACATACTCCTGTTATGCCAAAGTGGGGTCAAGTTTCAGATGTGTGGACACATCGCAGATGTTGTGGAGTGCTATGTGCTCCTGCACCATGTTCTGGATGGTAGGGAGATCCGTCTCCTTAATGTATACGCACCAACCAGCAATTACAGTGAATATTTTGAATCAATGGAGGCCGATCTCCTGCCCTATGTCAGAATGCTCATGATATGAGCTGGGGATTTTAATTGTTTCACGGAAGGACAGCTGGACAGGCACAAACGTTACCTTCCCCTCCTCCCAAGCTTGGGCAGTAGAGGTAGTTGCAGCGTATTAGCGCAGATACCAAAAGGGATGGAAGTGCGTGAGAAGGTTTAAAGGGGGAAAGGGTGTGGTGAGATTTACGATAAAACGAGATGACGCAGTGTCTGTTTGAACGGCAAATGTATTGATGGCCAGATTGTGTATAGAAAAAAAGAAGGAAAGACAAAAGGAACCACTTGTAATTACTGTACAACAGCCTTCATAGAGACGTATTTGGAAATTTATGCCAGAATGGAATGTTATATACATATTTTGACAAACGGAAGACTCGGTAATCATCAATGAACATTATAACATTAGTCATGCACTGTGCAAAAAAAAAACAGATGGACAGATATTACATGAAGATATACCATGGTTATGGTTGAGATAGACGCTAAACCTAAATTAATGCTATATCAATGAAACGTTTTTCTGAACGAGGTACACACTGTATGAGGATCAACTGATTGGCACATATTACTTAACAATATCCAATTGTTAAGGTGGTAATACTGTGGAAATTAAATCTGGAACAATTAATGATTATAAAGAGGGGATAAATGATTGATAGCACTTGTAAATCATGCGGAGTGGTGAGTGGGCTTGAGATGAGTTCTTATTGGCTGAGCCAATAGTGGTTCCAGGATTTGGCTTCCTTTGTGCTCATGGTGTCAGTATAAGAGTACATATTATGAAGGCATAATGGGCAGCATTTAGTCTATATGGACAGAAGGCACTAGTACAGAAACAATTCTGCACTTTTCTTTCGGGGCTAGATAAGGGTGGTCAAGTCCTCCGTTCGGTTAATGCCTGTGTATAGGCTCTTGGGCAGAAGAATCCATTTCAGTTCCTCCTTATTTAGGATTGTTGAATGTCTGCTCCTCTGGGTGGTGGTTTGCCCACATTGATGACTTGCCAGCGAATATCGTCCTCTGTGTGTCCCTTTAGAGAGAAGTGATCTACGAGCGGGGCACCTGGAAACTTTCAACGGTTACAGCTTCGATGTTGGTAGATGCGAATCCTTACTGTTAGAACGTGGTTCTGACCATCTGAGCCGCCTGGATTTTTGCTTTTTGAGCACCTAATCTTTTAGCTTTTACTGTGGGAGAGCCTCATCAGCTGAGACTTACCCATAGTGAATTCATGATGGAATAGACTGCATGTGGAGTTCACCAGTGTCCGCCTTGTGAGAGAAGGCTGCTGTGCTGAAGCCAGGGTAAAGGGCACCCGACGGGTTGCATGTAGACACATGTGCACTTGTGTAAGGGCTGAGCGGGGGAGTTTCCGGTCATGCGCAGCCCAGGAGCAGGTACAGATAGAATGGTGTAGCAGGAATTATGCAGAGTTGGGTGGTGGCATGAAATATGCTTTATAATGTGGGGAGACACATGTGAGGGAAAGTCGGTGTGCTTTACTGTTTCACTGTAGGAACACTCCATTACTCTCTTATGAAGACAGACCCCATGGGGTAGTTTCACTTTCCTAGGGTGTAAGAAAGTGACTATATATATACTGCACCAAAGTAAGGTACAGTGTGCACAGAGTCCACAGTCTCCAGAGGTTTGGGAGAGGTTAAAGTTCGATATAACCCTACTCTCTAAAGTGGTAGCTTGGTCGAGCAGTAAGGCAGTATCAGAGGACAGTGTAAAGCACTTGTTGTACACACTCAGTCAGCAAATGGTCTCACACACTCCAGAACTGAACTCTAGGCCAATTGTTTTGTATATAAAAATATATGGTTGTTTTATTTTAGAACCACAAGTAGGTATAAAATACTTTCTCAGAATGAGATTCTATAGTTGAATACTTTCAAATAGCAATAGACTTTTCAATGCAATAGATACCGTTGTTGCAATATGCAACACAAGATGAATACAATTATAACATTGGGCTCAATGGGAATTTTAAGTAAATGCAATATCAATTACTTTGCGTAGGTTTTTCTTACTCAGGGATGGATTCTGGATTCATCCCTGGTGCATTTCATGTAAACAGTTGAAAGAAATCGTTTTTGTAAAAGAGGCGATTTTTAAGGAATATTTGTAGGTTTCAAACATTGACACTTTGAAAGGATTTCTGGCAAAAACCAGGCTATGTTATCCTATGGGAGAAAATCAGGTTATCGGAAAATCACAGTTGTAATTACTTTTATAGGGTCAGTGCTGGGCACAAAGATCCAGCCCTGGGATCTCCCCCCCCCCACTGAATCACCCCTGGTAAAAGGTGAGTAATTTCGTTTTCGTTGATCGGATGATTTTTAGTGAATATTTTAAAGTTTCAAAACTCGACACTCGAAGAATTTTCAAGTGAAAACCAGTCAATGTTAACCTATGGAGAAAATGTAGGTTATCGGCTTTCAGGTAAACTCTCGACTGGCAGAGTTAAGGTTTTGGGGAAAGACTCTTGGGTCTCCCAGGTTCAGGTAGGTACAGTTGTTACAGCCTCAGCAGCACAGGGGCAGCCGGGTGCAGAGAGAGTAGGCCCCATGTTAGCCTACGGCAGGTGGGGGCCTTTGGTTGGTGGCTGCTAGCAGGCAGGCCACGCGGTTGTGGGAGCTGAGCTCCTGGTCACTTACACAGGGCAAGTGGGGAAGTAAAATAGAACAGATGGTGCACTTCCAGTGGGACTCGGGCGGCTGGGTGTAGATTGCTTTTGGCCCGTCGGGCGCCCAATGGTTTTCAATGGAAAAGCTACCATACGAACAAAGGCTGCAAGCTCGGGGACGGAGATTCTTCAGGTGCGACCACTACTTCAAGAGGTAAGTTAGGAAGCTGTAGGTTAGGTAGCCACCCAGGCGTTGGGCACAGGGGGCCTTGAGGCGCTGGGTGCAGGGGTGTATTTTGGTGCCGGGAAATCTTACCCTCAGCTGGTCGTGGTTGGAAGGGTCCCTTGTTGTGAGGCTGCAGGCATCGCCAGGAGCGTCGAGGAGTTTCTTTGGTGCTGGATTCTGAGTCACAGTCGCAAGTGGGACGTCTTCGTGGTCTTTGTTCACTCAGGCACAGGCCAGGAAGAGTGTGCTGGATTCGCAGTTCCTGGCTAGCACCAGGGGTTGTTGCTGTTTGAGCAGAACCACTGCTCGTAGGAGTCCCAGTCTTTGGATGAGCAAGTCAGTCAGGTCCTCCGGGATTTTCGAGGTTGCTGACGACAGGAGACGCTGGGATTTAGCAGGAGCAGGTTTGGGGTCGACAGGCCCGTAGGGCTTTGGCTAAGTCAGTTGGTGTCGTTCTCTTGTTAGCAGCTGCACGGCAGGTCGTCTTGTTCTTCTTTGTAGTTTTGGAATCTGGATCTGAGGAAGGAAGGTTCAGGGTGCCCCTAAATACTAAATTTAGGGTCGTTACAGGTAGGGGAAGGTCAGGGACCTATGGGTCCCTTACCTGGGGGGAGTACACCCCCTGTCCTTCTACTCTCCAGTGGGAGGGGGGCAGGAGCCTGTCTCGGATTGGGTAGAGCTCCCCATCCTCAAGATGGCGAGAGCCCAGAGTTGTGCTTCACCTCGCCTCCCCCACCTGAAGGGTGGGGTTGGCAGAGGCTGGCACACCCACTTTCCTCACTTATGTTTTCCCGCCCGTCTTCCTGCCAGAGTGGGGGCCAGAACCGGTGGGGCCCAGTTGCTGAGTTCAGCATGTGGCCTGGAGAAGCTCACAAAGGTGGCATGCCTTTAAATCTTCCTCTGCCCATCCTGGGGGCGGAGGTCTAGCACCTCTCCCCAGGATGTGTATTGTTGCAGGCCCATGAGGGCGTATGGCTCTCTACCCAGGGGTCCAGCAACATGTCTGCTGGGTGGCAGCCTAGGTAGCCTCTCAGTCAGGATGCGGGTTGTTGGTTAGTTTCAGGGGGCAACACTTAAGTTGCCCTCTGTCGTGCAACTTACATTAAATCCCACACTGGCATCAGTGTAGGTTTAATGTGCTGAGGAGTTTGATACCAAACTTCAGTCTTCGTGTAGCCATCATGGTGCTGTGGAGTTCGTGATGACCTCCCAGCACCATATGCTCTTAATGGCAGCACTGCACTTACAGTGCCCAGGAATGGACCTGGGTACTGTAGGGGTACAGGGCTCATGCCCGGGTACCCACACCACTGGTAAAGGGCAACCAGCTAGAGGGGTGACTGAGGTATGTCAGGGCAGTGTGTTGTGGGCATGGCACACAGGGATGTGTGCCATATCGACTCTTTGGTTTGTTCTGCACCAAGACACTTAGCCTACCAAGGCAGTGTGTGGGTGTCAGGGTACAGGGCCTCTAAGGGTGGCACAATAAGTGCTGCAGCCCTTAGGGGCCTTCTCTGGTCACAGTGCCCTGGGTACCTAGGATACAGTTTACCAGGGGCTCACATGTGGCCAGAGATGCCAATTGGGTTTAGGTTTCAATACAGTTTTAGGGAAGGAACACAGGCCCTGGGCACCATATTGGCAAGAGCCCAGGGCACACTCAAAGTACATCAGCAATTCAGCAAAACATGGGGGCATACCATGCAAGAAAATGGCACTTTCTCACATAGGGCCTACAAATTCCAGACACGCCCCTTAGTACACTGTAAGATGTGTAAAAATAAGTATTCTGCTGTGTCCAAAGCCATATCTGTACTGTTTATGGGTCATCCAGAAATGCCATATTCCTCTGACTCTGCTCATAACCAGAGCCTGAACAGGTGTGACCCTGCCAGGCTGGTTTAATTACCTTCCTCCACAAGCTGCAGCATCAGAGGCCTAGCCCTTCACTGCAAGCATTCCAATAGCAAAGGTACTCTCTCCAGGAGGGAGATATGGGGGTGAAGCTGCAGGTTCTCCATTAGCAGCTGTCACCAGGTGCAAGGCACCAGGACTGCTCTGGGCCCAGACCATGAAGTCAGCAAGGGGGGAAGGGGGCTTTTACCATGTGGCATGAGTCCCCTGGACGTCCCCATTTTGAAGTATCCCAGAGGCCTGTGCAAGAAAGAGGGAGCAGGGGCAGAGAGGTCATGTCGCTGCAGGGTAGGGCAGAAGTGCATTCCTGCCAGCCCCCTCCAGCACAGGAAGAGCTCTCTGGGGTGTGGTCTTGCTGAGGAAGACTGGTGCTGGAGCCTGGCGCCATGGGCAGTTGGCGGGAGGAACCCCCTGACTGTCCTAGGACTCTGGTCTGCGCCTTTGAGGGAGTCCAGGGCCAATGAGGAGAAGCCTGGGCCTCTGCGCAAGAAGAGAGGCCCAGAAGGAGAGCCAGAAAGGCTATCACAGGGAGCTAGTGAAGACAGCTCCTTGAAGAGTCATCCTCTTGGAGGCGAGATGGGTGGTAAAACGTGCTCCAGGTGGCTAGGGCTGGCCACCAGGAGCAAGAAGAGGCCAAAATTGTGAAAATCGTGTCTCCTGGGGGCTGAGATATGCCCCCCAGAAAGTAGGCGACCGTTGCCCTCTAATCAGACCGACGACTAAGCACGTGGGGCTCTGCCGCTGGTTTTGGATGTGGTCCCGGGGGCTGCCCCCAGAAGAAGTCGCGGAGCGCCGTCGCGCTCCCTGTGAAATTGCCCCAGGGGATGCCAGGAGCCTACCCTGGCCCCCAAGGAAAACTGAGGTAGGGGAGTGCCTTTGCGCCCCCCCTGAAAATGGTGCAAAGGGCCCAGGACCCCTAACTCCGGGCCCCACAGAAGTCTGGTAGCGCCGTCGTGCCCCCGCGAAGAAATAAGTCTGGGAACGCAGTTGCGCTCCCCGTGAAGAGCCTCCTGGGTCCCAGGACCACCAACTCGGGGCCCCGGTGAAGGGAGAAGTCGGGGAGTGCCGTTTAGCTCCCCGTGAAGAATTCCCTGGGGGCCTGGGTTCTCGAACTCCGGGCCCCGGTGTTAGGTGAGAGTGCCTCTGCATTCCTCCACAGCAGGAAAGAGGGGGAAGTGCCGCCACACACTCTCGAGGCCCCACCCGACCGGCTGCATCATGTGTCTGACCACAGGAACGGGCAGACCAGAATGAAGAGCTAGCTCCTTCGGCAGCACGCGAGGATTCTGGCCGGTTGAGGAGCCAGCAAGAGCAGGGTTTGGCTCCCTGAGCTGCTCTCCAAACTCATCTGGATGCAGGCTGCCCGGTAGGGACTGGGCCCCCAAAGAAGTGGAGACCCGGCGAGGGGCCACCTACGAGGCAGCACTGTTCTCCCCAGAGCAGCAGGAGAGCCGCTGCTACAATATGTATGCCAAGTGTGAAAGCGCACCATAATGCCTTGCAAAGCCATACAGAAGCCTTCAGGACAACCTGCTTGTTTTTGCGTGTGGTGGCCCCAGAAATCCATCTTCCTACACTCCTGTGCCAGTTTGTAATCTGAACATTGTGCTTACAAGACTCCTGGTTCAACCTTTAGAGCCATTACACAATTGTCCATTTCAGTTTCTTTCACGGAAGGTTGCCTTCTTCATTGCTATTACTTCATTAAGGAGAATTGGTGAGCACAGGCATTTACCCTAAAAGTAGTTCTTCACAATAACTCAAAATTCCTTCCAAAAGTAATTTCTGCTTTTCGGATTAACCAATCAGTTGAGTTACCTGTGCTCCTTCCTCAACTCGATTCAGTAGCAGAAAGAGCTCTTGACACACTGGATGTCAAGAGAGCGTTATTAAACTATATTAAAAGAACAAAGAATTTCCGTAAGACAAAGCAACTGCTTCTTGCATTTGCTACACATCACAAAGGCAGTCCTATCTCTAAATCGGGTATTTCTAAAGGGATTGTTAAATGCATTCAAACTTGCTATACTAAAGCTAAAAGAACGTTATACCTCCTAGAGCGCATTCCACTAAAAAAATAGGAGCACCTATGGCCTTTCTTGGTAACATTCCCATAGTTGACATTTGTATAGCAAGAACATGGTCCACACCATACACCTTTCCTAAACGTTATTGTGTGGCTGTGTTAGCACGCCAACAAGCTAATGAAGGACAATCAGTGTTAAAGACACTTTTTCAAACAACTAAAACACCTACCGTTTAGCCACCGCATTGGGATAATACTGCTACATAGACTATGGACAGGCAAGCATATCTACAGCACACATGCCTCGAAAGGATTATGCTACTTAACCTCTAAGCATCTGTTCTAGGCATGTAGAGCTGTAGATTCACATGCGCCCTCCCACAGCACCTGTAGTTTTTACAGTTCTTATAATTTACATTATATACGTGTGGACAACTCTATTTTCACTTACTTACTCCATTCTCACCCTCTTGCGGGAAAACAATCTTTACAATGGAGTCGATGCCCATGCGCAATATCACCAAAAGGAGGAGTCACCTTACCTCGTGACTGGAAAAGACTTCTTCGAAGAAAAACAACTTGCAAACATCCGGATCCAGCACTAGATGGCAGGAGTATGCAAAGCATGTGAATCTAGAGCTCTACATGCCATAAATAGATGCTTACATGGTAAGTAAAATCTTACCTATCCTATCCTGGTGCCAATGGGCCTCAGGGCAGGGGGTGGCATCTCACAGGTCTGCTAAGGCCAAGGTCGCAAATCACAGGTGGAAGAGGCTTTGAAGTCCCCAGCCTTGGAATGCACATTCACAAGCCATCCTGCTGGAGGAGATGTGAACACCAGGTGGCAGGCTGGACGATACCAGTTAACCAGCACGCTAAGATCTTGGTAGGTTTTTAGGGGGCATCTTTAATGTGCACTCTGGTGCATGTTTTAATAAATCCACTACTGGCATCAGTAGGGATTTATTAAGGCAAGATGTTTGATGCCAAACACCATAGGTTTCAGTGAAGACATCATGTAGCTGGGAAACTCCTAATGACCAGTGCCCAGTCCATATACTTAAGATGACTTCCCTGTTCACTTGTACTATCTAGCAAATAAGCTAGACAGCACATCAAGGCATATCTGCTCCTCCAAATATGTCCTCACTTGTAATATAATGCAACCAGTCTTAGGGCTATAAGGCCTGATAGGGGGGACCATATATTGCATGAAGTGTCTGTTGGTATGGCACACAGGTTGCGTGCCATGTCATGTTTTCACATTTGTCTGCACCAATTCTCAGAGCTTGCAATGGCAGTTCGCATGAGTTTGGTGGTGAGTCCCTTGGGGTGACATAATACTTTATGCAGTCTTTAGGGACCTGGGTACCAGGGGTGCAATTTACTAGGGACTTTGGGCTGCTAACGGTCTTGCCAATTGGGTAAGGGAAAGAGCACTGGCATTGTGGACCTGGTTAGCAGGAACCCAGTGCACTTCAGTCAAAATTGGCTGAAATATCATGCAAAAAGTGGGATGGCCATTTCAAAAGGGCGCTTTACTACAATTGTCAAGTGCAGCGGGATTAAAGAAAACTGCTGCACAGGGAGGGGGACAGGTCGGGACGCATGCTGGCCTGGTTGCACAAACATCAGAGGTCCTCGCCGTCCATTCTCTCTAAATCGACCAGAGGGTGAAATAGCAGTGGAAGAGGCAGCAATCAGTTTCCTGCTGCGAGACCAACTGGTGGGAGTATACCTGAAGCCAGCAGCCAGTGGGGAAACATGTAGTGGCAGATTTCTTAAATCTGGTGGAGAGCTCCCTGCCTAGCGCAGGATCAGTCGGAGGGGCTAGACGAAGACATACAACTGGAGGAACAGCAAGAGGGTCTTCGGGACCTAGTCCGCATTAGTTGCCTGACTCCTATTGTGTATTTTCAAGCATACTCCACTTCCCGCCCCGACTGAGACCTTTTAATAGGCCTGATCCAATTGTGGTTTACCAACCCAAATGAGGGAGACCCCGCGGACCCCTGTTCATTCAGCTGCTGTCCATGCTGAACATGGATGTCATGCTCCTTGCGAAAGTACTGGCAATGTATTTCAGCCATGTGGTCACATACCTGGTACACCGGGATCAGTGCGTATTTATGCCAGGAAGAGGCACCCACAACCTGAGGAAGCTCTCATATGTGATGCACGAGACCCGGGACAAGGTGGTGAAGGCAGCACTGGTTGCCTTCGATATTGAGAAGACGTTTGATACTTTTCTTGGGAATATCTATGGGAGATGCTGAAACGGAGCGGATGGATATGGGTTCAGGCTTTTTTACATGGGTCTGCCTTCTAGATCAAGCGCCCAGAAAGAGGGTGCACACCTGACAGATTGTGTCCGACACATTCGATAGCTAGAGACTGAATAGGCAGGGATGCCCATTATCCCCACTCCTTTTGGGGCTCTCCATGGAGCCATTAGCCATACACCTGAGGGCAGAACTGGGAAATGAAATGAAATGAAATTTGTTTTATAGAGTGCATGGCTGCCCGAAAGCGTCCCAGCGCTTGCTTAGGGAACCCGTCCTGGTATTCCCCTGCGAGATAACCCATTACTGGGCATCCCCAAGGTGAAAGCCAGGCATCCCACTTCGAGGGGCCGTTGTGGAGTTTAAGTAAGCTATTGCCCAGAGTTACAGAGTGGGACTCCATGATTGGAATAGGCACCGAGGCGAGAATTGTCAGGTCCGGGGAAATTTTGAGCCCAAGACCCACCGAGGCGGGGAATTAAACCCTGGTCCGGGCCAGACCTCTGCATCAGGGTCTGCCGCTCCAACCACTTGAGCCACACTTCTCCACTGGGGTGTGCAAGTGGATGACGTGACATGCACCCTCCGGCAGCAGCCAAATTACTTTGTTTACTTGGGTGAATGAAGTGAATAGGATTTATGTGCACTGGCTGGGAGCTTTGGAAGACTGAGAACCGTTTAGAAGACCCTTGGGCACCCTCTTCACCAACACCCATCTCCACCAGGCCCTATGCCTAGACAGTCTTCTACAAATGTATGAGAGGTCAAATTTGTGCGATTGTGCATTGCTTCCCATTCCCTCCTCCCAAACTCCTGTCTCGGTGGGGAAATGATACTCATTCTGGATTATCCCCCCTTTTTGAGGGATATTACTACACTGCATTTTCATTTCTACATTTGTATATGCCGTACTATCTGAAAAATGTGAATGAAGAAAGTTTGGATTTTTTTTTATATAAAGCTCTATATAACTGCACTTACAATACTCTTTTGATGGTGTCTTGAAAAGCAGCGGTTTTTAGAAACAGGTGTTTGGGAGAGTTAACTAAGCATTATATTCTAATGGTGAAGACAAAACCGTAACCTATTCAGCTCGTTTACTGGAAAGGTCTTTGGCCAGTGCTAAAAATGAAAAAAAAATCATGAATGTTTTGTTTGATGGCTATTTTTCAACTTCAAATAAACATTCTTCTGATAAACAATATTCACGTTACTGGCCATGCTGTTCCTTTCTGTCTGCTGTCAGTGATTCATTGGATTTAATTCCTCCTCAGCATTTCAGTACATGTTGAAAAGCCTATAATCTGAAACGGATTTTTGCCCCTGAACACTAAACATAAAACTCGCTTCAAACAAGCATTCTACAGCGGATGTACAATTTGCTTAGCAGGAGAGTAAGACTTGATGAGGAGGCTTAAAGTATCCTCCACTCAGCCCAAACCTCACCAGTTTCCTTAACTATGCTGTCACCAGCTCAGAGTCTGAACTTGAATCTGTTTCAAATGTATCTCACTTACTGGCATCACATTTCTCTCCTTGCTCTTGGAACAACTATCTGTTATTGTAGGAGTCAGAAGAGTCTTCCGTTTACAAAGGTGTGTACACCTTTTCACAAAGTTTTAATTCTGATTTTGTGCTCCATATCCAGTCTTTGTACTTGGATGATTTTAACTAAGCCAAACTGTTCTTTTATTTTCATAATATATAATAGTCGAATACCTCCAAACAACCTTGTTAGTTTGTAATGATTATGCATGTGAAAGAATTTGCAACTAGTTGATTGACCAGTCGTAATACAGCAGATCTTAACAGTAAAAAGATTGTCATTGCATTTGATGATTCCTGCTCTCGCTCCCTCTCCTTTTTTGCAGTGATTTGTTCATCTGATCAGTTTCGATGTACCAGTGGACAGTGTGTTGGGAAACACAAAAAGTGTGATCACAACTCAGACTGCAGCGATGGCTCAGATGAGCAAGGATGTTGTAAGTTATTTTTGCCTAAAGAACTTCACTGCTTTTTGTATATCCATCAAAGTGAAATGCTTGACATAGTTACTAAATTATATTTGAGTCCTTGATAATGACAGCATTGTAAATTCATATAGAATACATCATGCATTAGAATCTGACAAATAAATTGAGTCTGCTTAAATATAGTACTCCCTCCACGAGTCCCAAATCCTTTGGTCAGGCATCCTAATGCTTGATTGACCTTTCTCAGTTTAGTCATGATCATCCATACACCTCAGTCAAGTGGAATGGGGAGGTTAGCTGGGACTGGTGCTGGGCACGCTGCAGCTGAACACAAGTGCTGTGAAATATCATATCTGAAAGAGACACGTTAGTGATAGATTCCTTACCTTAGAATATCCCCAGGCGTCAGACTGGATCTGGAAACTTTTGCGTAGCAATACCCCTGCGCGTCGGTAGGCGCCGTCCGCGGCTCCGTGTCAGCCGTTTGCATCGTTAGCGCCGGAATGACATTGCCGGAGTACTTAGACGCCGCCCTCGCGCGCTGACGCCAGTTCTTTTTTTTTTTCGCGCCAGCTAGCGCAGATCCGGCGAAGCTCTACCCCGTAGTCACTTTTTTGATCTTTTGATCTGTTTTTTATCGAGTCGTTCGACTCCTACGGTGCCGGTAGGGATGCCTGGGTTCAGACCCTGCTCCAAGTGCAGCCGACTGATGTCTGTTACCGACCCCCATCGCCGATGTCTTCAGTTTCTAGGCCTCGACCACGACAACTGAACCTGCTCCGACTGCCGGGCCCTGACGTTTAAGGCTAGGCGGGAGCGGTCCCGCAAGCGACTTGAGCTCCGGCAGTGGGCCCCGCGCCATTCAAGGTCCCAGTCCCACAGGAGGTAGAGGGACCGGTCTCGGGGTCGGAGCCCTTGTAGCTCCGAGAGTCGGCATCGGGCTTCGGGATCACGGTCCTCAGGTAAGAGGCATGAGAGGTCGTAAAGGCGTCATAGCTCTTCAGACCCACCCCGACGCTCGAGCGACGCAGCCAGGGGTTCGGGTGACACCACCCACGCGGATCCGACTGAGTCGTGGGCGTCGCAACCTGCCCCACACCTTTCGGTCCCTTGGCACGATGCGACGCCAGAGGAAATCGAGCGGTACCTCATGGCGCTACCGGCGACTTCGGTCCCGGCGCCGCAGGCCCCCACTGGATCCGCTTCCGAATCCGGGTCGTCGCCAGTCGACCTCTCCAACGCAGGCCACTAGGGTGACACTTCTCTCGACGTCGTATGGAGACTTTTATTTCCAATAGCCGACCCCATCCTTTGAACCTGAATTTCAGGTGATGGGTGACGAGGGAGATTGGGAGGGGTCTCTGACCCTCTGGCACAGGAGTGCCAGTCTCCACAGGACTGGACATGTGAGCTTGGGGATGCCAGTGGACTGGACACTTTGCCAGACACTGGTTTTGTCTCCCCTCCAATCTTGGCTACGGAGGAGGGGGCTGCCTACAGTGTAGTGTATCTGGGCAAACTACTTAATCGTCCTGTGTCTAAAAATGTGTAACGTCAAGTTTTGAGTATAAAACCTTTTATGGATTTACATGCAGTAAATCTATGACTCATCTAGTGATTGGCTCCGGAATTGTTTCTTCTCTTTCCTTCTCCACCGCCACTTCCTCCTTTGTCGATCACCATCCAGTGTAGGACCCACACTATTCCCCAGGACACAACATGCCCTTGCCAAGTTCAGCCTCCCTGTCCCGGCCAAACATGTGGGATCATCGCTCTCCTGGGTCCAGCAGACTCGGGGCTACTTTTGAGCATTGGTTCCTGGTCCCTTGGACAGCCCGGAGGCGAGGAGTAGTGGGCTGAAAATATGTGCTACCAACTCGCCCCAGAATGCTTAAGCTGTTCTTGCTCTGTTTACGAAGAGGAGGTCAGCCGATTGACTTTTGGAGTCTTTTGCTTGGCTCAGGAGTGGCCTCTGCGCGAGCAGGACACAGCAGGCAGAGTCCTTTCATTTGCTAGCCACACTTCCCTTGGTGCAGCAGGGGATTCCTTCTTTGGTCCTTCTGTCCAACAAGATATGACCTATGAGTGCCCTTTTTATGCCCAGGAAATGCCATCAGTGAAGGTGAAAAAGAAGTATAAGGCCCCAGAGGGTAGTCTGTCCTGCCTGGTGAGTTACCCACAGCCAGATTCTGTAATCTCCCAGGCAGCCCAAAGGAAGTCCAAGAACCCGGCTGCTCCGGTCACAACAGCTCCCGACAAGGAAGGCAGACGCCTTGACAATGCAGGCAATCGATTCTCTTCGATGTCAGGACTGATGGTCAGGGCAAAAATATTTACAACAAGGGGTGGTGAGGGACAGAGTCTCTGAATTATACAGAAAGCTCTCACCCAGTCAAGAGATCAGGGCTAGATCCAACACCGTTTTTTAGCTCACTGCACCATCCCAGTTTCAGAACCTGGCTGTATGCAAATTAGTCTGTTCCTGTCCCAGTGCATGATGGGAACAGGGCAAACCAAACTACAAAAGCCAATTCTTACACTGGGAAGGAAACAAGCTCCCGGGGACCGGTTTCTGGCATTACAGCCGTCTTCGGCCCGGTTTGCTTGAATCCTGATGGTGCAATGAGCAAGGGTCTCACATCTGAGAATACCCTTCCACGCTTAGGGTGGACAAAAATATTTACAACAAGGGGTGGTGAGGGACAGAGTCTCTGAATTAAACAGAAAGCTCTCACCCAGTCAAGAGATCAGGGCTAGATCCAACACCGTTTTTTAGCTCACTGCACCATCCCAGTTTCAGAACCTGGCTGTATGCAAATTAGTCTGTTCCTGTCCCAGTGCATGATGGGAACAGGGCAAACCAAACTACAAAAGCCAATTCTTACACTGGGAAGGAAACAAGCTCCCGGGGACCGGTTTCTGGCATTACAGCCGTCTTCGGCCCGGTTTGCTTGAATCCTGATGGTGCAATGAGCAAGGGTCTCACATCTGAGAATACCCTTCCACGCTTAGGGTGGACAAAAATATTTACAACAAGGGGTGGTGAGGGACAGAGTCTCTGAATTAAACAGAAAGCTCTCACCCAGTCAAGAGATCAGGGCTAGATCCAACACCGTTTTTGAGCTCACTGCACCATCCCAGTTTCAGAACCTGGCTGTATGCAAATTAGTCTGTTCCTGTCCCAGTGCATGATGGGAACAGGGCAAACCAAACTACAAAAGCCAATTCTTACACTGGGAAGGAAACAAGCTCCCGGGGACCGGTTTCTGGCATTACAGCCGTCTTTGGCCCGGTTTGCTTGAATCCTGATGGTGCAATGAGCAAGGGTCTCACATCTGAGAATACCCTTCCACGCTTAGGGTGGACAAAAATATTTACAACAAGGGGTGGTGAGGGACAGAGTCTCTGAATTAAACAGAAAGCTCTCACCCAGTCAAGAGATCAGGGCTAGATCCAACACCGTTTTTTAGCTCACTGCACCATCCCAGTTTCAGAACCTGGCTGTATGCAAATTAGTCTGTTCCTGTCCCAGTGCATGATGGGAACAGGGCAAACCAAACTACAAAAGCCAATTCTTACACTGGGAAGGAAACAAGCTCCCGGGGACCGGTTTCTGGCATTACAGCCGTCTTCGGCCCGGTTTGCTTGAATCCTGATGGTGCAATGAGCAAGGGTCTCACATCTGAGAATACCCTTCCACGCTTAGGGTGGACAAAAATATTTACAACAAGGGGTGGTGAGGGACAGAGTCTCTGAATTAAACAGAAAGCTCTCACCCAGTCAAGAGATCAGGGCTAGATCCAACACCGTTTTTTAGCTCACTGCACCATCCCAGTTTCAGAACCTGGCTGTATGCAAATTAGTCTGTTCCTGTCCCAGTGCATGATGGGAACAGGGCAAACCAAACTACAAAAGCCAATTCTTACACTGGGAAGGAAACAAGCTCCCGGGGACCGGTTTCTGGCATTACAGCCGTCTTCGGCCCGGTTTGCTTGAATCCTGATAGTGCAATGAGCAAGGGTCTCACATCTGAGAATACCCTTCCACGCTTAGGGTGGACAAAAATATTTACAACAAGGGGTGGTGAGGGACAGAGTCTCTGAATTAAACAGAAAGCTCTCACCCAGTCAAGAGATCAGGGCTAGATCCAACACCGTTTTTTAGCTCACTGCACCATCCCAGTTTCAGAACCTGGCTGTATGCAAATTAGTCTGTTCCTGTCCCAGTGCATGATGGGAACAGGGCAAACCAAACTACAAAAGCCAATTCTTACACTGGGAAGGAAACAAGCTCCCGGGGACCGGTTTCTGGCATTACAGCCGTCTTCGGCCCAGTTTGCTTGAATCCTGATGGTGCAATGAGCAAGGGTCTCACATCTGAGAATACCCTTCCACGCTTAGGGTGGACAAAAATATTTACAACAAGGGGTGGTGAGGGACAGAGTCTCTGAATTAAACAGAAAGCTCTCACCCAGTCAAGAGATCAGGGCTAGATCCAACACCGTTTTTTAGCTCACTGCACCATCCCAGTTTCAGAACCTGGCTGTATGCAAATTAGTCTGTTCCTGTCCCAGTGCATGATGGGAACAGGGCAAACCAAACTACAAAAGCCAATTCTTACACTGGGAAGGAAACAAGCTCCCGGGGACCGGTTTCTGGCATTACAGCCGTCTTCGGCCCGGTTTGCTTGAATCCTGATGGTGCAATGAGCAAGGGTCTCACATCTGAGAATACCCTTCCACGCTTAGGGTGGACAAAAATATTTACAACAAGGGGTGGTGAGGGACAGAGTCTCTGAATTAAACAGAAAGCTCTCACCCAGTCAAGAGATCAGGGCTAGATCCAACACCGTTTTTTAGCTCACTGCACCATCCCAGTTTCAGAACCTGGCTGTATGCAAATTAGTCTGTTCCTGTCCCAGTGCATGATGGGAACAGGGCAAACCAAACTACAAAAGCCAATTCTTACACTGGGAAGGAAACAAGCTCCCGGGGACCGGTTTCTGGCATTACAGCCGTCTTCGGCCCGGTTTGCTTGAATCCTGATGGTGCAATGAGCAAGGGTCTCACATCTGAGAATACCCTTCCACGCTTAGGGTGGACAAAAATATTTACAACAAGGGGTGGTGAGGGACAGAGTCTCTGAATTAAACAGAAAGCTCTCACCCAGTCAAGAGATCAGGGCTAGATCCAACACCGTTTTTTAGCTCACTGCACCATCCCAGTTTCAGAACCTGGCTGTATGCAAATTAGTCTGTTCCTGTCCCAGTGCATGATGGGAACAGGGCAAACCAAACTACAAAAGCCAATTCTTACACTGGGAAGGAAACAAGCTCCCGGGGACCGGTTTCTGGCAGCTCTACCCCGTAGTCACTTTTTTGATCTTTTGATCTGTTTTTATCGAGTCGTTCGACTCCTACGGTGCCGGTAGGGATGCCTGGGTTCAGACCCTGCTCCAAGTGCAGCCGACTGATGTCTGTTACCGACCCCCATCGCCGATGTCTTCAGTTTCTAGGCCTCGACCACGACAACCGAACCTGCTCCGACTGCCGGGCCCTGACGTTTAAGGCTAGGCGGGAGCGGTCCCGCAAGCGACTTGAGCTCCGGCAGTGGGCCCCGCGCCATTCAAGGTCCCAGTCCCACAGGAGGTAGAGGGACCGGTCTCGGGGTCGGAGCCCTTGTAGCTCCGAGAGTCGGCATCGGGCTTCGGGATCACGGTCCTCAGGTAAGAGGCATGAGAGGTCGTAAAGGCGTCATAGCTCTTCAGACCCACCCCGACGCTCGAGCGACGCAGCCAGGGGTTCGGGTGACACCACCCACGCGGATCCGACTGAGTCGTGGGCGTCGCAACCTGCCCCACACCTTTCGGTCCCTTGGCACGATGCGACGCCAGAGGAAATCGAGCGGTACCTCATGGCGCTACCGGCGACTTCGGTCCCGGCGCCGCAGGCCCCCACTGGATCCGCTTCCGAATCCGGGTCGTCGCCAGTCGACCTCTCCAACGCCGGCCACTAGGGTGACACTTCTCTCGACGTCGTATGGAGACTTTTATTTCCAATAGCCGACCCCATCCTTTGAACCTGAATTTCAGGTGATGGGTGACGAGGGAGATTGGGAGGGGTCTCTGACCCTCTGGCACAGGAGTGCCAGTCTCCACAGGACTGGACATGTGAGCTTGGGGATGCCAGTGGACTGGACACTTTGCCAGACACTGGTTTTGTATCCCCTCCAATCTTGGCTACGGAGGAGGGGGCTGCCTACAGTGTAGTGTATCTGGGCAAACTACTTAATCGTCCTGTGTCTAAAAATGTGTAACGTCAAGTTTTGAGTATAAAACCTTTTATGGATTTACATGCAGTAAATCTATGACTCATCTAGTGATTGGCTCCGGAATTGTTTCTTCTCTTTCCTTCTCCACCGCCACTTCCTCCTTTGTCGATCACCATCCAGTGTAGGACCCACACTATTCCCCAGGACACAACATGCCCTTGCCAAGTTCAGCCTCCCTGTCCCGGCCAAACATGTGGGATCATCGCTCTCCTGGGTCCAGCAGACTCGGGCTACTTTTGAGCATTGGTTCCTGGTCCCTTGGACAGCCCGGAGGCGAGGAGAAGTGGGCTGAAAATATGTGCTACCAACTCGCCCCAGAATGCTTAAGCTGTTCTTGCTCTGTTTACGAAGAGGAGGTCAGCCGATTGACTTTTGGAGTCTTTTGCTTGGCTCAGGAGTGGCCTCTGCGCGAGCAGGACACAGCAGGCAGAGTCCTTTCATTTGCTAGCCACACTTCCCTTGGTGCAGCAGGGGATTCCTTCTTTGGTCCTTCTGTCCAACAAGATATGACCTATGAGTGCCCTTTTTATGCCTAGGAAATGCCATCAGTGAAGGTGAAAAAGAAGTATAAGGCCCCAGAGTGTAGTCTGTCCTGCCTGGTGAGTTACCCACAGCCAGATTCTGTAATCTCCCAGGCAGCCCAAAGGAAGTCCAAGAACCCGGCTGCTCCGGTCACAACAGCTCCCGACAAGGAAGGCAGACGCCTTGACAATGCAGGCAATCGATTCTCTTCGATGTCAGGACTGATGGTCAGGGCAGCCAATGCTCTAGCGATCTTAGGTTGCTACAATTGCCAGATGTGGTGCGACCTGCCCTTTACATCGACTAATTTCCTAATGGGAGTAAATCAGACGCCCAGAAGATCTTCCAAGAGGGCCACCTCAGAGGTTATAGACCGCACGATTGATATCGCTAGGAACGCTTTTCAGTCTCTGGCAGGAGCTGCAGTCTTACGCCGACAAGGTTGGCTCAGAGCGTCATCTTTTCGGCCTGAGTTCCAGAATAAGATATTGGATCTGCCCTTTGACGGAGTAGCCCTTTTTGGGAAATATATGGTTCAGGCACTCCAGGATATAAAGGAAGACACAAACGACAGTTGTTGGTGACGCTCCAGTACCGTTAGGTACCTTTTCGAGGGGTTGTAAGAAAATGCCCTCTTTTTACATGGTTGCCCCCACATTTTGCTAAACTACTGATGTGCTTTGACTAAGTGTGCCCTGGGTTCCTGCCAAACAGGTACTTGGGGCCTGTGTTCTTTCCCTAAACTGCATTGAAAATAAAACCCAATTGGCACTCTTTGGCCACAGGTCAGTCCCTTGTAAATGATACCACAGGTACCAAGGGCATTGTGGCCAAGGAAGGCCTCCAAGGGCTGGGCACTTATTGTGGCTCCCTTAGAGGCACTGCACCTTTACACCCATAAACTGCCTTTGCAGGATCTGTATTTTGGTGCGGAATGAAGTGAAGTCAGCATGGCACACATCCCTGTGTGCCATGCCTACAACCCACTGCCCTGGCATAGGTCAGCCACCCATCCAGCTGGGTGCACTATACCAGTGGTGAGGGTACAGGTGCATGTGCCCTGTAACCATACAGTGTCTAAGCCAATTCTTAGACATTGTAAGAGCAGTAATGCCATTAAGAGTATTTGGTACTGGTAGTTTGTCACTACGCACTCCACAGCACCGTAATGGCTTTACTGAAAACTGGGAAGTTTGGTATTAAGCTTCTCAGCACATTAAACCCATACTGCTGCCATTGTGGAGTTTAAAGAAAAATGCACTCATAGGGCATCTTAGAGATGGCCCCTGACAAACAACCTAACACTAGTGTCCAGGCTGAGTGGCTGCTCACCAGCTGCCACCACCAGACATGTTTCTGTGCTCCACGCCCCCCCCCCCCAGGATGGGCAGAGTCCACGGAGGGGAAGCTTCAAAGGTTTGCTGCCTTTGTGAGCTTCCCCTGGCCTTTTGCTGCCTCCAGCAACTGGCCCCCCACTTCGGGCGGGAGAATCGGTGGGGAAATCCAAGTGAGGAAGGGAGGTGTGCCCACCTTTGCCAACCCCAATCCTCAGGTGAGGGAGGAGAGGTGAAGCACCGCTCAGTCCCTGCCTTCTTGCAGATGGGCGGACCCAGCCTACCAGAGCAAGGCATATGCCCCCTCCCACTGGTGGGTGGCATAATAGGGGGTGTACCCATCCCAAGGAAGGAACCCATTGTTCAAACCTTTACCTACCTGTTACACATGTAAATCTAGTATTTAGGGGCACCTCTGAACCTTGCCTCCTCAGACAAGAACCAACTAAGAAGAAAAGAAGGACCGAAAAAGCTGTGCTAAAGCTAAAAAGAGGAGGGCGCCCACTGACTTGGCCCCAGCCCTACCGGCCTATCCCCACCTCGAACCTGCTGTAGTGAAATCTCGGTGTGTCCTGCAGCCTGCGACCTCAAGAACACAGAGGACCTGCCCTGCCTTCCACAGAAAAGACTATCATGAGCACTGGATATGCTCACCCACAGACTCTGGCTAGATTCGCAAGTCTGCACCACTCTGCACTCGACGCCCACTGCCCGAGTTTGAGGGGCCCAACACCACGAGGAGGCCTTCCCAGTGATCCTTGATTGAGATTTGGTGATTCTGACCTGCCTCGAATCTCCCCCCGAAGCCTGCAGCCTTTTTCTGGAGGATCCCCCTGACCCCACCGGAGCTGGTAAGGAGAACCTGATGACTTAAGATACCCCTGCACCCGAAGTCCCAGGGCCTTGCGTGGCCTAACCGACTATGTCCCAGCAGCCCCAGGCATCTCAACTTACCTCTCCAACCGGTGGTCACTTCCAGAAGATCTTCGTCCCCGAGCCTTTGTTTTTTGTCTAAACTGGAGAATACCAAATGAAATCAACAGGGCACCTGACACCAAACCAGCACCCTGCACTCAGCTGCCCCTTCAACGCTTTGGGTGTACTTTGGGTGTTAAAACGGATCCCCCTTTGCCCTGAGCTAAACCCCAGGCGCTTTGCTCCCATAACCTTGCAGCCTGCTGGTGAGCAGCCACCAACCAGAGGCCCCCTAACCCCCATTGGATAACATTGGGCCTCAGCACTCTGCACCTGGCCATCTTAGTGGCGCTGAGGGTGTTTTGAGAGTGCGTCCTTGACCCTGGGGAAACCCTGGTTCTAACCCCAGAATACCAACTCCCACAACAAAGTACTTACCTGTTAACGTATAACTTCATTTCTCTCCATAGGAATACATTGACTGTTTTGCCTTAAACTGTTTTAAGTTTCGAGTTGGTTTTGTGTCGAACTTTGAAAAACAGCAAAGAACTAATAATTGCTTACTTAGCTTTTCTCTATGAAATGTCCCTGTGTGATATCTAGGTGTATACCACTGAGTAAAAAAAGTAATCCAGAAAGTAATCTGCAAAGGGATTCAAAGTAATCGAATAGTAATTTCCACTGTTTTGATAGCATTTACAAACCTGTAACACTTATTTTCATTCAGCTGCTTGTATTGTTCAACCTGCCTTGAAAATTATCAAGTACACTTACCTGTGCCAACCTTGCTTGGTTCTAGGAAATAAATGCAACTTAATAATATTTTTATACAAATCAAATTGGTCTGAGTTCAGTCTTTGAGTGTGTTGACATCATTTACTGATTGAGTGTATACAATAAATGCTTAACATACACTCTGATAAAGCTTTACTGCTCGTCCACACTACCACAAATAGAGAGTAAGGTGCTATCTACTTTTACCTCTACCTACCTTTGGGGTTCCACTGGACTCAGTCCACCCTATACCTCATTTTGGTATAGTATATCATTCCAATTTCTTATGCTGATGATACTCAGCTTCTTTTTTCTTTCAATAAATCTAGACCTGCAGCCCAGTCCACTTTCTCCACAGGTATTGTAGTCATCTTCAATTGGATGAGGAGCAATTCCCTCCAACTTAACACAGGGAAGACTGAGATCATGCTCTTTGGAGACGCACCTGATTGGTTGCCGGTGGAGCTCGGTGATACCCCTGTACCCAAGACAGTTAGGAATCTTGGCATACACCTAGACCAGGCACTGACTATGAAGGAACATGTGGCCTTCACGTCTGGTTCCTGTTTCCATGTACTCGTTCTGTTACGTCTTCCCTTTTCTACCAGTATCCACACGGAATAATCTCATTCAGGCAGTGGTATTAAGTCGATTAGATTACTGTAACGCTCTCCGGGTCTCAGCTAATGAGTCCTCGCTGTGCAAATTACAGGTAGAATTAAAACGCCGTTGCGCTTTATCTCAAATGCTCTACCTAAAACAGCTTCCCTTCCCCTTCTCCAACAGCTTCACTGGCTCCTGGTGCGCAAGCGACTTAAATTTTAATATCTGCTGCCTCGTCCACAAGGCTGTGTATGGCAAGGGTCCCACTTATCTTGCTAAGAAACTTAATCGGTATACTCCTACCAGGGACCTTCGCTCCGGATCGTACGATATTCTAATCATAAATACATCTTGCATCTGACACGGCCATACACGACAGAGGCAGTGACCTGGGATTTCACCCACCTGGACCAATAGATAGCCCTCTTCATTAGAGGTCTTCTCCTCATTCTCTACGTCCAGACAGACGTGCTCTCATCGCTGACTTACTAAAGCTCCGTTGGCGAGACTACAGCACCTCAAAATTGCCCTGAAGACGCCCGTGTTTAGGCGGAACGCATTGGCTGTTCACCTCTGTAATCAAGCACATTTGTGTTAAAGACACATTAAGGCTACAAACAGCAACGTCAACTTATTGTTTTTCCTATACACTTCCTTGGTGATTTACTTTGAATATATATTGCTCTCATATGCCTATAATGCATGTTTCACTTGGTGGTCAATTGGCAGCTGGTCATTTGAAGTGGGCAATATCCAGAACCTACGTAACTTTACTAGGCAGTGCAGTCCTCCTCAACCCGGCTGCCTTTTTCCCTCCGATTAGCAATGCCCTTACCATCTTCAATTTAGACGGCTACTCAAAACTGCTCTGTTCCAATTTTAGTCTTCTGTCAGCCTCTTGTTGCAGGTCTGCAGCGCAGAGATACCCCTTCGGGGGGAATAAGGCGCTCTACAAAACAAAAAAATAAACATATACAGAGCCAGCTTCCTACAGGGGTTACGAGGAAGAGGTGGATACCAACAGTAGAGATATCCCTCCAATACACTCAGTGGCAATCTCAATCTATGACTTATTCCAGATGCGCACCCAGAGGAAGAGCAGGGTGACAGAGGAACGATTTCCCATGTTGCCAATGACAACTTTCAGGCTCTTCCTCTTTTTCCTTCCTATGCTCAGGTGCCCTTTGGGGGAAGTGTCTCTTAATATATCCAGAACTGGCGAAATATAACAACGGATCAATGGGTGCTCAACATTATTCAGTTTGGCCATACATTAGAGTTTATTCAAATACCACCATCCACTCCACCTCGCTGTCGGCATCTACACTACCTGCGCCTAGAAGCCCAGTTGCTGCTCCATAAAGAGGCAATAGAACCAGTTCAGGCATCCCAGAGAGGATAATGGTACAACTGTTTCTTTTTGGTACCGAAGGGTTTCAGAAAGTGGCGGCCTATCCTAGACTCGTGAACTCTCAACACCTACCTCAAGAAACAGTCCTTCCATATGGTCTCCTTGCAAGACATACTGCTTCTTCTAAATTCAGGAGATTTCATGGCCACTCTAGACCTACAGGACACTTACTTGCATGTTCCCATTCATCCATCGCACGGGAAGTATCTTTGCTTCACTGTAGTCAAGAGTCCCTACCAATTCAAGGTCCTGCCATTCGGCCTAAGATCGGCGCCAATGATATTTACAAAGTGTCTGGCGCCAGTTGCATCTTTCCTTAGAAAGCAACATCACCAGGTGTTTCCTTAATTGGATGATTGGCTGATACAAGCACTGTCCATTTCGGCAGGCCTGGTGTCTACGGCAGCTTGCCCAAATCTGTTCGAAAGTCTAGACCTTACCTTAAACAAGGAGAAATCAAACCTACAACCATCCAAAAGCATCACCTTTCTGTGAGCTATTTTGGACATAACTCTGAACAAAGCCTTTCCATTGCTAGAAAGACAAACCAAACTGATATCTATGGCTCAACTCTTTCTCAGGAAAAAGTCACTTTCAGTTCGCCTTTTACAAGTCGCTCCTAGGGTCAGTGTAATTTTGCATCCCCCTCATTCCCTTCTGCTGCCTGAGGAGGCGTCCCCTTCAAGAACAGCTAGACTTAAAATTGCATAAAGTAGCTGGTTCTTTCCAGGATATCATCAAAGTAATTCCGGTTATGGTTTAGGCCTTCTCTTGGTGGACCCAGCAGAAAAACATTTCAAAAGGTCTATCTTTTCTGGCATTACCAGCTCTGTGAATAATAACCATGGATGCTTCCCTAGAAAGATGGGAAGCGTTCCTGCAATACCTTAAAATCCCTGGCCGTTGGCAGCAACATAATCTCCTTCTTCACATCCATTTTCTGGAACTAAGAGCAGTTCTTTTAGCCCTGCTATCGTTCCTGCCAAGGATATGGAACTCATCAGTTCTCATCAGGATAGACAGTACAACAGCGATGCATTATGTCAACAAGCAGGGGGGCACAAGGTCTCCTCTATTGTCGCTTGAAGCTCAGTGCATCTTGAAGTGGGCTATCCAGAATGGAGTTTCACTAAGAGCAGAACGCCTTCCAGGGAATCTCAACATAACACAAGATAAGTTATGTACCTGTAACTATGGTTCGAGACATATGAGCTGCAGAATACATACTTGTGCATAGATCGCCATCTGGTGTTGGGCTCGGATGTTTGCACTTTGTTGTTGTCCTGAAAGAAGTCTTTGTAGTCACGAGATAGGTGACTCCTCCTTTGGATGTGCATAGGCATTCATTCCATCCTTAGATTGTTTTTTTCCGCCATAGGGTTCGGATGTGACATGCTGCGCTCCGGTTCAGCACCGTGTTTCCAACCGTTTTCGACGCGCAACCCATCAGCTCTCGACGGTATTGTTTTGTTCGCGTGCCCTTCGACACACTAACCTTAAAAAACCTCGATTCCGGTCGTCGACGTGGCCCGCTGGGCCTATTGACGCTATTCGGTCCTACGGCTAATGGAAAGGACTCCATTTAAAATATACCCCCAGCGTGGAGCTACATTGCCACACAGTGACTACCACAAGGTCTGCAACCTTTGCCTCTCACCAGAACACGAGGAAAGGGATTGCCAGGCCTGCGCCTCTTTTCGCTCCAAATAGACTATCCGTGATCGCCGGGCTCGACGACACGTTATGGCTCGACAGGCTGCACTGGTGCGAGATGACATTTTCGATGAAGGCCCCGATGTTCCAGAGGCTGAGGATTCGGAAGAGCTCAAGATCGTATCTGAAGCTGATGATTCCGACTCCGATGACCACATTACTCCAGATCAACGAGTAAGTACAAACGTCCATGCCCCTGCCCCATCCGATAAACAGAAGGCTCTGGTCAAAACCTCGCCTGAAGGCCTAAGTCGAAATCGAGGGAAAAATTCAGAAGCCCCTCCTCCGGCCCGGCTGCAAATACAAGAGAAAAGTCATTCCGGCAGCTCAGGACCGAGCAAGTCGCATGCTGGTACCCATAAAACATCTTAGGTACCAAAATCAGGGACACACCCTATTCCCGTTACACCCCAAAAGGCCTCTGTATCGAAATCTTTGGCACCGAAAGACCATAAGGCCTCGGAACCGAAAAAACACCAAAAACCTTCGTATCCAAAGATGATTTGAGACTAGACACCGACATTGAAGCCAAAGGAGCACTCCTCCTATGGCTCCCAGAGCCCAAATCAAGACCACGCTCTGAACCGCACAAAAACGGCGTCGAAAGGAAACAACAAGCAGGAAGAACTGTTTCAGCCAGATTCTATCGGTCCGAAACAAAAGACATTACAAATTGGCCCTAAAACTAGTCATATTGTCAATATCCCAGCAAAAAATCCTGAGGTACCTGTGAAGAAAAGAGACTTTGCAACTTCACTCATAAGACCCTCTTCTCCTATTCTTCTTACCAAACCTTTGTCTCCTGCAAACTCTCCTATACACTCTCCTAGACTCTCTCCAATACTTCCATATGTACCCTTACCACCACAGGATGTAGAGGGACCGGGGTGGACACAATAAGGATCCTTTAGATGACGCTGATGATAACACTACTCCACTACAGGATACATGGGATGATTACAACAATCCCACAGATCCCCCAGACCTTCCTGATTTGGATGTATACCCATCTAGGCCATCCCCTCCAGACGACAATATAGGTTTTAGTCAGCTCATTAATTGGGCTGCCCAATATCATGGGGTTGAACTACATTCAGACCCCATCGACGGAGATTTCCTACTAGATGATTTGCTCAGTCACAAAGATTAATACATAGATAACCCAAGCTTAAAGGTGTCATTAAACATGCACAGACATATTTAAGGACCAGGATTCTAAATTCTCAGATTGATAAAAAATATAAGCCTGCCCCTAATGATCCAATTTACATTAAAGGACAACTCCCTTTAGATTCTTTGGTAGTCTCCAGCCTCCAGACAAAGTGTAAACTGCGAACAAGTTGCCTCCCAAGCAGCCGATCACTGGAGAATAGCTAATGCGCAAGCCCTGCTTGCCAGATATATCTGAAAGAGACACGTTAGTGATAGATTCCTTACCCTAGAATATCCCCAGGCGTCAGACTGCATCCGGAAATTTTTGCGTAGCAATACCCCTGTGCGTCAGTAGGCGTCGTCTGCGGCTCCGTGTCCGTCGTCTGCGTCGTTAGCGCCGGAATGACGTCGTCGGAGTACTTGGACGTTGCCAATGCGCGCTGACGTCAGTTCTTCTTTTATCCGCGCCAGCTAGCGCCGATCCGGAGAAGCTCTACCCCTAGTCATTTTTGTGACTGCATTTTTGATCTTTTTGATCATTCTCTTTCTTAGTGTCTTCGACTCTATCGGTGCCGGTAGGGATGCCCGGGTTCAAACCCTGCTCGAAGTGCGACCGACTGATGTCGGTCACGGACCCCCATCGCCAGTGCCTGAAGTGCTTAGGCCTCGATCACGACGACCGCACCTGCTCCGACTGCCGGGCCCTGACGTCGAAGGCTAGACGGGAGCGGTCCCGTAAGCGGCTCGAGCTCCGGCAGTCGTCCCCGCGCCACTCATGGTCCCGGTCCCACGGGAGGTCGAGGGACAGGTCGCGGGGTCGGAGTCATCGCAGCTCCGGGAGTGGACACCCGTCGTCAGGCTCCAAGTCCTCAGGTAAGAGGCATGAGAGGTCGGAGAGACGTCATCGTTCCTCCGACCCACCACGACGCTCGCACGATGCGGCCGGGGGCTCGGGCAACACCGCCCACGCGGCTCCGCAGGAGTCTCAAGCGTCGCCGCCTGCCCCACACCTTCGGGTCCCTGGGCACGGCGCAACGCCGGAGGAGATCGAGCGGTACCTCATGGCCATGAGGTCCCTCCCTCCTCAGTCAAGTTCCGTGGCGCCTTCGGGCCCAACGGTTCCGACTGGAGGCTCTAGCGGGTCGGGTGCTTCGGCCCTGACGCCGTCTGGTGCTTCGGCCCCGACGCCGCCGGCGACTTCGGTTCCAGCACCGCCGGACCTCACTGGATCCGCATCCGGGTCGTCGCCGGTCGACCTCACCGGCCCCACAGGTGTCGCCCCCAGCGCCCACTGTGGATGCCGTCCCCAATGTTCCCTACCGTCCGACTCTGGCGCCGGAACAGCGCTGCTGGGTGCCGCTTCGACGTCCTTTGGAGATTTTTATTTCTATGAGGAAGCCCCATCTACTAATCCTGTTTTACAGGAAACGGGTGACGAGGAGGATTGGGAGGGTTCTGAGGACCCTCTGGCACTCCAGTACCGGTCTCAACAGGACTGGACAGATGATCTTGGGGAGGCCAGTGGTATTGACACATCGCCAGACACTGGATTTGTCTTCCCTCCGGCTGTGGCTTCGGAGGAGGGGTCTACATATAGTGTAGTGTTGACAAAGGCAGCCAAGGCCTTACACTTTGAGCTCCCCGTCGCGGCCGTGAGGACTAACCTCCTCACTGAGGTCCACAAACCGCAGTTAAGCTCCAGCAAGCCTTTGCTGCTGTTCAATGAGGCCGTTCTTGTGGGCACTTGGTCCAAGCCCGCCACAGGCCCGCCTGTGGATAGGAACGTGGCCAGACGCTACCGCCCGGCCCCGGGCGACCCATGCTTTTTGTCCACCCATCCCACCCCGAGAGCCTGGTCATCCAGGCCTCCAATTCTCAGACCGCATTCCCGTCGGCCCCGCCCGACCGGGAATCCAAGAGATACGAACAGTTCGGGAAGAAGGTGTTCTCGCCTGTAAGCTTAGGGCTGCGGTCTTTCAATACCGCCTGTCTCTTGGGCCGCTACACCCACACTCTGTGGGGCGCGGTTGTGGACGGGCTGCCACAATGTCCGGAGGAGGTCCGGGCTAAACTCGCCCAAACCCTTGCGGAGGACCGAGATGCAGCGCGTTATTCCATCCGGTGTGGGCTGGATACAACAGACTCACTGGGCAGGGCAATGGCAACTACGGTGGCGGTTCGATGCCACGCCTGGTTGAGGTCCGCCAACTTCTCGGCCGATGTCCAGACCACACTTCTGGACATGCCGTTCGATGGCTGTCGCCTCTTCGGCGACAAGGCAGACCATGCGCTGGAACGTTTTAAGGACTCCAGGGCTACGGCCAAGTCCTTGGGCCTCTCGGCCCCACGCCAGCAAACGGGTGCCTTTCGCTCCTTTCGTGGCCACGAAAGGGGCGCCCCCACACGTGCTGCCAGCCACGCGCCGCAAAATGTTCAACAGCGCGGTGGCGGCCGTGGAAACCGCCGTGGCGGCGGTCGGGGACAACGGCGAGGCCAGTCCACACCTCCCTCCACAGCACCCGCCTCAAAACCTTCCGAGTTTTCAGGCCCATGTGACGCCTGTGGGAGGTAGGGTTCGCCATCACCTCTCCCACTGGCGCCCACTGGCGCACTATCACGTCGGACAGGTGGGTGCTGCAGATCGTCTGAGGGGGCTACTCCCTCCCCTTCGAGGCAACCCCTCCATCCATGCCATCGCGTGTCGGGGGATCACTTGCAACTTCTGCAAGAGGAAGTCACGGCCCTCTTGGCCAAGGGGGCCATCGAGCGCGTTCCTTGGCCAGAAGTAGGGTATGGATGTTACTCCCACTACTTTCTGGTACCCAAGAAGGGCAAAGGGGGCCTATGCCCTATCTTGGACCTGCGGAACATCAACAGCTTCCTCCGGAAGGAGAAGTTCAAGATGCTGACTTTGGCTCAGGTCCTAGCTGCCCTGGACCCGGAAGACTGGCTGGTAGCGTTGGACTTGCAGGACGCTTATTTTCACATCCCCGTCCTGCCGGCCCACCGGCGTTACCTGCGGTTCACGGTAGGCCAATAGCACTTTCAGTTTACCGTGCTCCCCTTCGTCCTAACCAGCGCCCCACGGGTGTTCACGAAGGTGATGGCGGTGGTCGCAGCTCATCTGCGCAGGTTAGGGGTGTCAGTCTTCCCCTACCTAGACGACTGGTTGTTGAAGGCGGGCTCGCCCCAGACAGTCGTCAGCCACCTCCAGACTACGGCCGACCTCCTGCATTTGCTGGTGTTCTCCATCTATGTGCCGAAGTCGCACCTGTGTCCCTCTCAAAAGCTCCTCTTCATCGGAGCGGCTCTAGACTCGGCGCAGTTTCGGGGTTACCCTCCCGAACAGCGGGTTCCGGATATACAGGCTCTGATTCCCATCTGTAGGAAGGTGGATACCTGACTATGGTTGCCCCCAACTTTTTGCCTGGTGTTTTGCTGGTTTTCCGACTTAGTTGGCCTGGGACCCTGCCAATCAGGACCCCAGGCCTACTGCTCTCTCTGTAAAATTGATTACCTGTACCTTAGGTACATAACCAATTGGTACTGGGCCACCTTATCAGACCCTGTAACTCAGGGCATAGGTGTACCCAGGGCCTACCAGGGGCTGCAGCATGTATTATGCCACCCCTGGCTGGCCATCTAAATCTGACACAACTGGCTGCACGACAGCTGGGGCAAGGTGGTGTAATCACCCTTTGCTTTAGATATAGTATACCTATATCTAACCCTAAAATGGACACACAGATTCCTATCAGTCACTCCTATGGCAGGCCTTGACAATCCTGAAGGCAGAGTGCTTGGAATCGTGGGAGATGGTGCTCTGGCATGAGCTGAGCCCGTTTGCAGCTTGCGGAACCAAGTCCTAATAGCTGTTCCATGATAACGCATACCATATCATGTCTGACATGCTTTTCTAGTGAGGTGTAAGTGGTGCACTTACCTACACTATTTGTTTGCCTACTGATCCCTTGCTAAGAGTTGTAGTCAGGGTGTGCTAAGCCCTGTTGAACTTCAACAGCTGGTTCAGTAGAACTCCGAGTATCCTAAGCTAAGTTATATGTACCTTGGTACTTATGTGATCTTTCAAATGATATTCTTAGGATACGTGTGGTAAAACAACAGCAAGCTCAAATCCCAACCGCTGCTCACCAATGTGAGAAGTTGGCCTGATATATAGTGCTCACTATTCTAGTGATCACTGTGTATCATACCAAACGACCCTTATTGATGATTGGTTGTAAGTGAACCTTATAGACCAGCTATCCTAGTAGCATGGACAAGAGCAGTCTTTATGCTAAACTGTAGAGGGCGTGTTAAGCCAGCTGTTATACCATCACATATACCCCTTGAACACCAAGTGAAAGGACACCACACAAGTTGTTATGAAAATAAAAGGATATTTATTTATAACAAGTCTACCCTGATCTCTTTATGAGTAAGGGAGCTAAGCACACAACAAAACTCTTAAGAAAATACTTTAAGTTGCACAATTTACACAAATGACCAAGGGGCACGAAAAACAATATACTACAAAAGTGGAATGCGAAATACTAGCAGGTAAGTAACTGGATCCAGAGGCTTTAGGATCGCTAGGACTACACTACAGAACCTTCAGGTTAGGAGCAGGAGGCCTAGGGAGATCGGGTGCAGAGTGTGCACTCTCACGCGGGATGCGGGACAAAGTCTATGGATGCTAGATTTCGTAAAGTTAGTGTTATCGGACGAATCCGACTAGTTAGGCTGAAAACGAAAAAGGATAAGGACACTTAAATAGTGAACCTACGTTGGAGCACCGAAATGCTCGAGTTACCTAGCCAAGGGGCTGCGGCTGCATAGGGTTCAAAAGACGTCGGGAATCCTCGTTACAGTCTATGGAGCCTGAAAGAAGAAGTTGCTGGCAGGCCACCAGTGATGAAGTTCGATGGGATCCAAGCCTGGATCGGAGTTGAAGATGACCTGAAAGCAGAGGGGACTCAGTTCTTGATCACTAGCCAGTGATCAGATGGGCACCAGGATGGCACCGGATGAAGTCACCTCGACCAGGTGAGTGGGCGACGCTGGGCTCTGCAGTCTCTCGGACCAGGAGGCGTTGTCGGCGACCAGGATGGAGGTGCGAGCTGTCCCACGAAGGTGTCTGCTGTCGGCGCTGCTGAAACCAGAATTGGAGCAACAAGCCTTGGCAAAGGCGAGCCCACGCGGTGGACTCAAGATGGCGTCTGGAGTGGACCAGGAGGGTCCGGGGTGCTCCTCTGTTGGAGGGGAGCAAGGGCCAGTCTGGAGCAACCAGACCAGCGATGGAAGTGTCGTGGTTCGTCGTCAGGAGGGCCACAAGCCAGCAGGCAAGTAGCCGGACAACGCGGTGAGCAGCAACGATCAGAAGGGCCCCACGCAGATCTCGTGGATGCTGGGAGGCTGGACTTCGGTGCTGGAGCTGCTCAGGGTTAGGGCTTCTCAAACCCCAAAGCACTCACTCGAGGATCCCTCGGCGGTCGTGCTGGATAAGCGTCGTGCAGTCTTGAGGATGGCCGGTCCCTTCAGGTCTCGTCACACCCACGAATCTCAGCTGGGCTGATGATGTAGGTAGAGGTCAGAGGTGCCAGGGAATCCGGGTCTCGTCGAGCTGGGCAGTCTTGATCCGGAGGATGGACTTGCAGCAAACCGCATGCGCTTAGATGGTGCCCGCTGGTGCAGGGTGGCTACTCCTTAGCCACAAGGGAGAGTCTTCAGAAAGGTTCAAGAGTTCTTTCGTGGAAAGTCATCAAGATTCAGAATTGTCTAACTTGGGAAGGGGGCCCGCTCCTATCTTTATACTAAGGAATGGGGCTGGCACGCGACTAGGTCCTGCCCATGGGTGGGACCAGGAAGGGGGGTGGTTACACCCCACCCTCCCCTGTCCGGACTTTCCCCAGCTCAGGGGCTGGTGTGCCCCTGGAAGTGGTTCAAGCCGGCATATGCACAGTGAGCACTGGGGTGCCACTTGCAGTCACCTTCCTCTCAGCCCTGCCTACCTGGGAGACACAAAACCCTGTCTGGGATGGTGCTAGCACCGCCCCTGACAGGAAACCCTTTGTTCAAGCTCTCCTCGCTGGAAGGACTCCCAGCAGCAGGAGGTCAGACTTGTGTCTGTGGTGGCAGCATCCATTTTGTGATGCTGAGGCTCGAGTTAACTTTAACCGGGGTTCACAGTTACATACATGTCGTGTCCCTCTAGAAGGGTGGAATGCTAACCCCGTCGCCAGAATTGGCGAGGGGTTAGTATTCCAATTCGTATGACACCTTACTCGACATGTTTTGATAAAGCGATACCAAAGATAGCAAATAACCGCGAGGATTATAATGCACTTAAGAGTATATGGTACGCGTTATCATGGAACAGCTATTAGGGCTTGGTTCCGCAAGCTGCAAACGGGCTCAGCTCATGCCAGAGCACCATCTCACATAATTCCAAGCACTCTGCCTTCAGGATTATTAAGGCCTGCCATAGGAGTGACTGATAGGAATACATGTGTCCATTTTAGGGTTAGATATAGGTATACTATATCTAAAGCAAAGGGTGATTACACCACCTTGCCCCAGCTGTCGTGCAGCCAGTTGTGTCAGATTTAGATGGCCAGCCAGGGGTGGCATAATACATGCTGCAGCCCCTGGTAGGCCCTGGGTACACCTATGCCCTGGGTACATGGACTGATAAGGTGGCCCAGTACCAATTGGTATATGCACCTAAGGTACACGTGTCAATTTAGTGAGAGAACCGCTAGGCTGTGGGTCTGATTAGCAGGCCCACAGCCAGGGAAGTCGTAAACCAGTGAAGCAAAAAGCAAAAATCTGGGGTGATCATAGGATTGCAGACCCTACTCTCCTACACATGCCACTACCAGAAGGGGGAGCTCTGACAGTGAGGACAGCGAGCAAGATTATGGGGATGATGGCATCGTGCGTACACCTGTTCCCCAATATACGGCTCCACATGAGACCATTCCAGGAATGGCTGCAACAACAATGGTCACAAGCTACAGGAAGTTGGGAAGAGCTAGTGGTTGTAAGTCACGCAATGCAGGAGGAGATTATGTGGTGGAACAGGGAGAACATAACAAAAGGGAAGCCTTTAACACCACCAACCCCAACAGTGACCATCATCACAGACTCATCCCAAATGGGATGGGGAGCACACATGAACCAACTCAAAGTGAGGGGTCTATGGACTTCAGCAGATGCGGTCAGACACATCAACTACCTGGAACTGAAGACCTGGTTCCTCGCCCTGAAGGCATTCCAGAAACAACTGTACAACCAGAGAGTGTTGATACAACACAAACAATGTTCTACATCAACAAGCAGGGAGGAACACAATCAGTCGCACTATCCAACCTAGCGCAGGAAATATGGAGATGGGCCATCCCACCCCAAATTGACCTGCTAGCCATACACCTACCAGGGAAGGACAATGTGGAGGCAGACTGGCTTAGCAGACAGATTTCAGCATCCCACGAGTGGGAACTCAATGCACAGGAAACGCAAAAGCTATTCAGTAGGTGGGGAACACCAACAATTGACCTATTTGCAACAAACCAGAATGCAAAATGCGAATACTTCGCATCCAGGCAACCAGGGGAACGATCCCAGAGGAATGCCCTATGGATAAGCTGGTCGAAAATATTTGCCTACGCTTTTTCCCCCAATACCACTGATACACAGGGTACTCAACAAGTGCAGAACCAGCAACATGACACTGATCCTGGGGGCACCACAGTGGGCAAGGCAGACCTGGTACTCATATAATGGAAATGGCACAGGGACTACCCCACAAGTTCGGGAAAAGAAAAGACTTACTCTCCATGCAAAACAGAGAAGTACTACACCCAGAGCCAGAGAGCCTCAGTCTAGCGGCATGGCTCCTGAAGCCGTAGAGTTTGCACACCTAAGGTTACCTGAGAGCACCCTGCGGGTGCTACGAGAGGCAAGGAGACCTACCACACGAATGTGCTATGTGGCAAAAAGGAAGAGGTTCACACAATGGGGCAGCAAGAAGAAACTACAGAAGAAGTTGAAATGGGAATCAACGGTGTTAAGGTATCTCGCGCACCTGCTGAAAGCAAAACTAAGTTCATCCTCGCTAAGAGTACACCTAGCAGCGATAGTAGCCTACACCAGAGGAGAGACAGGAAAGAGCTTCTTTACACCACAAGTAGTAAAGAGATTCCTGGAAGGGGCAAAAAGGATCGCACCACCTAAGCGGATGCCGCCACCGGCATGGAACCTTAATTTAGTCCTAACAGAGCTTATGAAAGCGCCCTTTGAACCCATCCATAAGGCCTCTCTACAAATGCGAACAATGAAGACAGACTTTCTGATGGCAATAACCTCGCTGCGCAGGGTAATCGGGCTGCATGCGCTAACACTGCAAGAACCCTACATTCAAATACACAATGATAGGGTGGTAATGAGAACTGACCCACACTTTATGCCAAAGGTGGTGGCTAGGTTCCACATCAACCAGACAGTACAAATACCAAGCTTCTTTCAGAAACCATCCACAAGCGCAGAGAGAGCACAGCACACTCTGAACGCTAGAAGAGCAATAATGCATTACTTGGAAAGAACCATGGAGCACAGGAAAACAAAGCAATTCTTTGTGTCCTTCGCAAGCAGTTTCCTGGGTAGACCAGTAACAAAGGCAACCATTGCACGATGGATCGCACAAACTATACAATTCTGCCACAAACAGGCAGGCCAAGAACTAGAGCCCACTCTACCAAGAAGAAGAGAGCAACTATAGCCTTCCTGGCTAACACACTCCATCAAGACCTATGCCTGTGGCACCATGGGCTTCATTGCACACGTTCACTAAGCACTATACAAATGAACAAGGAAACACAAGTAGGACAGAAGGTGCTTCAACATATATTCAACAATCAACGCTCATCTTCCACCCAGCCGCCACAAACATAGCAAACTGCTACAAAGTCTATGCACAGCATAGTGAATCCAGAAAAATTCACGCTGCAAAATGAATAGTTTCTTACCTGTCGGTGTAGTTTTGCAGCTTGAACATCTTTCTGGATTCACTAGCGAACCCACCCACCTCAGTCAGAAAGATGAGGCAGGAGAAGAATTTGGAAATAAATAGGACAATATTCAACAGACACCTTAAAAGACAACGCGGGAAAATCATTTACTTGGATGAAAAACTAGGAAACGTTGCCAAAGGATTCACAAACCGAACACAAAACAAGAAAAAAGAATCCGACGATGGTGCCCAAAACCGTGCCGAGTCACAGGAAGTACTCCAAAAGGTGGGACGTCGACGTCCACCTGGGCTACGAAAAAAAAAAGACTACGATTCCGGACCCAACCACTAGGCCGCGGAATTCTGCACAGCATAGTGAATCCAGAAAAATCTTCAAGCTGCAAAACTACACGACAGGTAAGAAACTATTTGTTCTCTCACTTCTTCAAGAGAACCAGTTCCCCTTCAGCATGAAGGAACAGGGGTTTATGTAGTAGGGGATCTCTGTATATAGTCATAATCATGTGAATAGTCCCACCCATGTGCGTGGACCCCGGAGCACTTCACTAGATATAGTCTCTTAAGTTGTCCTCTTCTGCAGTCCTTCATAGACACTTAAGGGATAATAAAAGACAATAATGCAGCCTAAAAACTAGGCTATGCTGGCTATTACTTCATCCTGAAGTGAAAAAGATAGCCAGGTAATAGTTAAATGTAACTATTTTACTAAGTTTCACACTCCCCTTCACAAAGATCCCATTTTCATGATAGAGATGAAGGGTTGGACAGACAAGCCCCAGAGGCTGCCATTATGTGTCTGTAAATGGATACCATGCCTTTAAGAATCCTTCCAGAGACCCTCAGTATCCCATGACGCACAGCAAAAAGCCAGATACTTTCAGTTCTTTTTTTTACGGCTCCTGCTAGCTGGACCCTGGAGCATTGAGCTCTACCTTCAGTGGTATAATTTTCAATTATTAAGCTCTAAAGTTAGTTTGAGTGTGTTACTCGACATCTTTGGTCTTTTTCTTCCTTTTGCTGTCTTTTTTGGGCAGTTGGCTCGCATTTTTCCTGTCCAAATGCCATCTTTATTTGACAAGTGCCCTGAATGTGGCAGGAAGAAGGCCAAGTCGGACTCCCACAGAGTTTGTATTCTTAGTCTACCTACTTCTCATGTTGCTGAATCCTGCGCCATCTGTGAATCCTTCTCCAGGAGGACCCTGCGTGACAGGGAGAAGATTAGTCTTCAAGGCCTGGAGCAGAGAAGACAACAGGCTGCAGGTGGGACATCTGGGCAAGGAGGGAGCCTTTCCTTCTCCACAACCCCTTGCGCTGGCCTCTGGGGGGCGTCCCAGTCAAAAAAAGGCTAAGAAAAGACGCCAGTCCCGGTCGAAGTCTAAGGCGACAACATCGACGTTGAAACCAGGTATGACGACGATATGCTCCCCGTCGACTCAGGGCTCTGGGTCTAAGCGACGTCTAAGATCAACGTCTAGGGGAAGGACGTCGAGGCAACACCGCCGCTCTCCGTTGACG
This sequence comes from Lissotriton vulgaris, assembly GCF_964263255.1. Lineage (NCBI taxonomy): Eukaryota > Metazoa > Chordata > Amphibia > Caudata > Salamandridae > Lissotriton > Lissotriton vulgaris. The sequence goes on from NC_141686.1 coordinate 106,012,684, forward strand.
CAAAGATCGACGTCAAGGAGAAGTTCGACGTCACTAAGAAGATCGACGTCGAGGAGTTACCATTGTGGCTCTACGTCAAGAGACCAGTCGCACTCTGTGGTCAGCCTCTCAACGTCTGCAAGTTCTAGATCACGACAGCATCGGCGCTCGCCGTCAATGGGTAGTACATCCAGGGCTCCCTCTTCAAGGCCAGCCCGCAAACTGAGAAGGGTAGTATCTACCTCGGACTCTGAGTATTCCAGGGCCTATTCTACAACTAGGAAACCGGACCCTGCTCAGCCTGTAGCTCCTCGTCAGTCGCCTCTGTGGCCCAGGACTCCTACACCTCCTAAAACTCCTCTGCCACCTCCGCCTCCTCCTCAGCCTCCAGCGGCTCCCCCTGTGCCCATGATCCCTGCAGAACCTAGAAGGCCAAGATCACGGTCCTGGCCAAGACCTCGCTCTTGCAGCCGGCACCGTTCTCCTACAAAGTTTCGCCGGCACCGTCGTCACGAGAGCTCGCATTCTCGATATACTAGGGACACGGTGTCTTCTAATGGAAGGAGATACCCACATTATCGGAATTTCCACCTCAGAGTGTCACCTGTCGATGACATTGCCACATTTCAGGAGGTTCTTATGAGGGGAGCGGCGAAACTGGGCATTGCGTTGTCTGTGCCTACTCCCACTACGTTGGTGGTTTTTGAGACTCTACCGCAGAGGCAGACCTCTCGTCCTCTGCTTCCTTTGGTACTTGGAGGAACTGGCGATGGAATTATTCCTTACGCCTGCCTCGGTAAAATCTGCGCCTTCGAGGCTCCAGAAGGAATACCACCCTCCGGACTCTGGTCCTGCATTACTTCGGGTGGACCCCCCACACGTATTCAGTCATAGTGGTGGCGGCTAAGAAGCAGCATGCTATGGCCCCCTCATCTACAGTCCCTCCGGACAAAAAAAGCTGTAAACTGGACTCTATGGGGCGGAAAGTCTGCAACACTGCAGCCACATCTATGAAGGCGGCTAGTTCTACTGCACTTCTGGGCCGTTAGACCGTTCCTTGTGGGAATCTCTTCACCAGTTCATGGACCTCCTACCTAGGAACAAACGGGAGGATTACCAGGAGGTACTCAACGAGGGGCTGCTAGTCTCTAATCAGATCATCAGCGCGGCAGCGGACACCTCTCTCCTTGCAGCCCATGAGTATTGTCATGGCGTTACACTCAGACGACATTCCTGGTTGCGTCTCACCTCTTTAAAATCGGAGGCTCAGAGCGTCACGAACCTTCCGATTCTCGGGTACCACCCTCTTTGGTCTCCATGCGGACGAGGAGATGTCCCACATGAAGGCTGAGATGGAGACCCTCAAAGCCTTGGGCTTGGGAAAAAAGGAGCAGCGTAGGAATCTCCGCCCCTTCCAACGGCGTTATTCCTCTCAACGGTTCCAACATGGGCAGGGTCGTCAGTCTGGAAAGCAACAACAGCAATAGTTTCAACGGTCATTTCAGCCATTTCAGAGACGCCGTCGAGAGGAAGGGCTAACCAGCAGTCTATACCAGGTAACAAGGCCCCAGCGGGTTCCAAGCCCTGAAGGGTTACTTCCCCCTCTTCTGTTGCCCACTCCGGTGGGGGGGGGGAGCATTCAAAATTATCTGGCAGAGTGGAAAGAGATCTCAGGACAGTTGGGTGCTGAATATTGTTGAATATTGGAGCCCTCTTCCATCGATACCCCCAGTTCGCTCACAACACCGGCTGCGTGAACTTCAGGTGGAGGCTGATACCCTGTTAAGAAAAAGTGCGATACTACTGGTTCCTCCTACCCTGAGGGGACAAGGTCTATATTCCAGATTCTTTCTGGCACACAAGAAGGACAAGAACGAATTCAGACCCATTCTGGATTTGCGGAAAGCGAACAAATGGATCCGCAGAGAAAAGTTCTGCATGTTATCCCTGCACCAGATCTATCCTCAGCTGCATCAGGGAGACTCCTATGCGCAATAGATCTGTAAGACACATATTTTCATTTGCCCATAGCAAGGAAACATCGCAAGTTCGCCGGCTTGGTCAAAGACAGAGGTACCGACGGACAGAGCGGGGCCTCCCACACCGAGCAGTTGCCGGGCGAGGTGAGGTTTACTCCAACATAAAGCTGGGAATGGAAGAACACCCTACATCTTCTGGATACTGAAACAGTCACTTGTACTCCAGGTCTTTGGTAGGGGTATCGTACCAGTTATTATTATTAATACATTTACACTGAAATTCTTCTTCATTGAAGTAGCATTTTTCAAACTAGGTCCTGAAGAAAGCCAGGTTAACATTAACCATTATGGCTGAAACATGTCGACCCTGATCCTATTGCCTCGAGATAGTTATTATTTCAAACTATCTGGTATTTTCACTTCTTTTTAATCTTAGCACTTGGCAATCACTAAATAAAAGATGGTGGTGTTTTCCGGTAGCTATTTTTAACCCACACCTTTTCATGCACTGCACTTTTCAAAAAAATTTCAGCACCACTCTACTGAGAACTTGGACAGTTTAGTGTCCTCTAGATGCAGTGTGAGCAAAGTCCCCCTCATTGAGAGGTGCACTTCACTGTATCTATATACCTCAGTCCCAAATGACGATGCTCTGCCAGTGAGGTGGGCTGATGGGACGTGTCTCAGTATAGTGGAACTGAGTCCATTGGAGTTTTTCTAGCTTAACAGTCTCACCATTATTGTTGACCAGTGTTCTCCTAGTTTTGTTGTTTGTTCGTCTATCCATACCTGAGCGACTGGCTGATTAAGGCAGCCACGTTTCAGGAGGCACAGCTGCATTTCAATAGGACGTCCATTCTGCTGAATCGCTTGGGTCTACACATCAATCTTTTAAAGTCTGTCCCGATGCCTGTCCAGTGTTTGCAGTATCTGGGAGCCTCCATCGATACTCGCAAGGCAAGCGTGTGTCCTTCGGAGGAGAGACGTTTATCAATCCTTCAGAAGGCTCAGACTCTCATGACCATACCCTTCCCTACGGTGAGGCAGGTGTCCTCTCTCCTGGGCTCCATGGCATCGTGCATTTTTCTCACTCCCCATGCACGCCTCCAAATGCGACCTCTGCAGGAATGTTTGGAGGATCAGTGGAACCAGAAAGAGGGGAGTTGGGAGGACAGGATTATGTTGTCACAGCAAGCCATCCAGTCTCTACGATGGTGGTGCTCTCCACACAATCGCCTGAAAGGGCCTCCTTTCCACAAGGAGATTCCAACGCAGACCATTGTGACAGATGCGTCTCTCCACAGTTGGGGTGCGCATTCGAATCACCTGCAGGTACAGGACACATGTCCAGGAAGGAGTCCACGTATCACATCAACTTCCTGGAACTGCGTGCGGTTCACCTGGCGCTGAAAGCCTTCCAGCCTTCTTTTTGCACGAGTTCCCTGCTTGTTCAGATGGACAACACAGCAACGATGTTCTATCTCAACAAGCAGGGGGGGATCCCACTCTCGCCCACTGTCTCGGGAGGCCCAGGTGATCTGGAGTTGGCTTCTGGCCACGGACTTAACCATCAAAGCGACTCACCTCCCGGGTGTGCAAAATGCTCAGGCAGACGCTCTCAGCAGACTTGTTTTCACGAGTGGGTCTTAAATGAGGATGTGGTGCAAGGAATATTCGAAAGATGGGGAACTTCCGGAGGGCGATCTGTTTGCCACGGTGGAAAACAGAAAATCCTGGGACTTCGCCTCCAGGTTCTACCAATCAGGGACGCTGGAGAATGCACTGTGGATCAACTGGTCGAACAGCTTTCCCAACAGTGTTGATCGAACTTTCCCAATCACGGGCCAAGATGATCCTCATTGCTCCGGAGTGGCCCAGTCAGTGGTGGTTCACCGATCTATTACACCGATCTGTTGTCCACTGGAGGGTGCTGTTGGGCAGCAATCGAGCGGCGTGGAGCAGTCGAGCTGCAGCGGGAGAGGAGCAGGAGAGGAGGGTGACGGAGCGGGCTGTCAGTGCAGCTGAGAGTGCTGGCGGAGCGTCGGTGGGATCAAAGCCGGCTTACCGCATCGCACTGCATCGCACCGCATCGCACCGCACCGCACCGCACCGCACCACACCGCGAAACTGAAGCCAGGTGTGGAGCCGCGACCCGAGAGAGCTGGTGGAGCTCTAAAGCACCGGAGACGAGAGCGCTGGTGGTGCTCTAAGGCGCTCCAAAGCCCAGAGGCGTCGCAGTATTTTCGAAAGCCCCGAGGCGCCTGTTTCAACTTCTGAAGCCCATAGGATTCCATTACAGCTCCGTGCCGCACCGCCCTGCAGAGGTTCAAGTAGAAGCAGGAGCCGGGTGCTGGGAGCAGGCTGAGAGCTGCTCCCAGGCTGAGTCGGTACTCTGAGCCTTGAAGAACTGCATCACACCATTACACCAGTGCCAGACACCAGACTCAGATAAACAAACAGAAGCATTTTAATAAACGTCTGGAGCACAAATGAATTTTGAAGCATTGAAGCGCCGTGGCATCCCGAAGCCCTGAAGCCCCCGAGGCGCTGCCAGCCCCGTGTCTGACCTAAAGCTTGACCAGAGGAGAGGACCCAAAGCCTGTTCAGAGGAGAGACGGCAGCACGTAGGTGTCTAAAGTGCTTGGAGCGCCTAAAGCATCTTTTTAGGAATCCTGCGAGCGAGCAGTGAGGAGCATACCCGGTGAGGAGAGGAGGAGGGTGGGTCTCCTTGTGACCCAGCATCGCCGAAACTTCTCGGTAGTAGCATTGAAACTTTAGAACCCTACATTAGAGATGTTCTTGACATCTCCTTTAAGACCTGCACTGTACCCAAAAAATGGAAGCATGCAATTGTACTCCCGCTCCAAAAAAAGCTAATCTTAGCTGGGACAAGTTGGATAACCTGAGACCCATTTCCCTTCTTCCTTATATGGCCAAGGTGGCAGAAAAAGTGGTCAATTCTCAAATTATGACCTTTGTGGATGAATCTAATCTCCTCCACCCTACGCAGTTTGGATTCCGCCCTCTCCATTCCACAGAGTCTGCGCTGCTTATGGCCACCGAGACCATCAGGCAAGGAGTTGATGAGGGTCAAACTATGGCACTCATCTTACTTGACCTTAGTGCCGCCTTTGACACTGTAGCACACTCCATCTTGCTACAGTGTCTCAATAAAGGAGGAATCAACGGGAGGGCACTTAGATAGCTTCAATCCTTTATGATGGAAAGGGGCTTCCAGGTCAGACAGGGTGAATGCTACTCTAAGATATTCTATCTCGACCAAGGGGTTCCCCAGGGCTCTGCCCTTAGCCCCACCCTGTTTAACCTGTATGCATCTCCTGTCGCCACTATCGTGGAGAGATACGATATCCAACTTGTATCTTATGCTGACGACACGCAGCTGGCCATCCCCCTATCGCGGGCGCCCGGCATTGCAGCCGTCAACTTCAGTGCTTGCATGCAGGAGCTTGCCTCCTGGATGTCTAACAACTGCCTGAAGTCGAATGGCGCCAAGACTGAGGTGCTCGTGGTGGGGAGGAGTCCATCTGTGTGGTCCTCTGCATGGTGGCCAGACTGCTTGGGCCCTACACCTAGGCCAGCTCAACAGGCCAAAAATTTGGGGGTCCTGTTTGACTCCGAACTATCGTTCACGCCCCAGATCAATTGGGTAGTGGGAATGTGTTTTGGAGTACTCAAAACCCTGCGCAAGGTTCTTGATATGCTCCCTGTTGGAGACAGACAGACCCTCGTACATGCCTTGGTAACATCAAGACTGGATTATGCTAATCTCCTGTACCTGGGTAGCACGGTCAGCAGTATTAACCGTCTCCAGGTGCTGCAGAATGCAGCAGCCAGGCTGGTGCTAAGGCTCCCGAGACGTACCTCCTCTAAAGCGGCCTTAAAATCTTTACACTGGCTACCGATCTGTGAAAGGATCAAATACAAAGCCCTCTGTGTATGCCAACGTATCCTAGGAGGCAAAGCACCCGCCCCTTTGAACAGCCTTATTACCCCCTACAGACCTGAGCGGTTGCTTAGATCCTCCGACACTGGCTTGGTCACTGTCCCCAAAATCCGCAGAGCCCGTATGGGTGGAAGATCGTTCAGTTTTCTTGCTGCCAAGAATTGGAACGCACTGCCGATTGAACTACGCCTGGAACCCTCTGAGCCTAAATTCCGCAGAGCCCTCAAAACACATCTGTTCCGCCTAGCACTGCCCTAGTTCTTTTTCCCCTATTTTCCTCCCTTACGAATGCAATTTTAGCGCAGGGACATGCCGGTGAGCGTAACTAAGCGCTTTATAAAATTCCAAAATAAATAAAATAAATTGAGTGCTAGCGGCAACAGAGGAGACAGCAGGGGCGGGCAGTGGCAAAGGCAGCCGTAGTTGGAGCCACTGTTTTGAAAGGACTTTGGAGAGGGGGTGTTTGGGCCGTGTCAGTTCACTTATTGATGGCCACAACGCATGTTTATTGATAGTCATACTAAGCAAGTATACACCTAGCAAGTTCCCGTTGCGAAAGTGCACAAGGGAAGCGAGAGGCCTGGAGTTCAGTCGGTGGGAACAATGAGGTCGGGAAAAACACAAGGAAACCCCCCGCAGACCATAAAACGGACTACAAAACGGAAAAGCAAACACTAGCCTCTGTAAAGATACTGTAGCCAACTACCCCACTAATACCTCCAATCTACTCCATATTCGGCTCTATGAAGCCCAATGGAAAATTCACATTTCTGAAAGATCCTGTGTCTGCGATATACACCATGCCAGCAATCCCAAATGGACTACAAAAACCTATGACTCCGAGCAAGGCTACAATGCAATCTGAAAGAGACACGTTAGTGATAGATTCCTTACCTTAGAATATCCCCAGGCGTCAGACTGGATCCGGAAAGTTTTGCGTAGCAGTACCCTTGCGCGTCGGCAGGCGTCGTCTGCGGCTCCGCGTCCGTCGTGGGCGCCGTGATGACGTCGTCGGAGTACTTAGACGCGCCTCCGCGTGCTGACGTCAGTTCTTCTTTTTTCCGCGCCAGCCAGCGCAGATCTGGAAAGAGCAGTTCCCTAGTCACTTTTTGACTAACCTTTTTGTTCTTTTTGATCCATTCGAAGTCTTACGACTCCGACGGTGCCGTTAGGGATGCCCGGATTCAAGCATTGCGACGAGTGCGACCGTACCATGTCGGTCACGGATCCCCACTGCTTGTGCCTGATGTGTTTGGGCGTCGACCATGACGACGAGGCCTGCTCCGACTGTCGGGCCCTCTCGAGGAAGGCCAGGCGGGAGCGGTCCAGCAGGCGACTCGAGATCCGCCAGTCGGCCCGCGCCGTGTGAGGTCCCGGTCCCACGGGAGGTCGAGGGACAGGTCGCGGGGAAGGAGCCGTCACAGCTCCGGGAGTCGGCACCACTCCTCCGGGTCCAAGTCGTCAGGTAAGAAGCATAAGAAGTCGAAGAGACATCATCGCTCTTCTGGCTCCCCCCGACGTTCGCACGACGCGGCCGGGGGTTCGGGTGACACCGCCCACGCGGCTCCTCGTGAGTCGCGGGCGCCGCGTTCGGCCCCATACCCCCCGGTCCCTGGGCTGAACGCGACGCCGGAGGAGATCGAGCGCTTCCTCATGGCCATGAGGTCCCTTTCTCCTCCGACGGGTTCCGCGGCGCCTTCGGGCCCAGTGAACCCGTCTGGGGGCCCTAGTGGGTCAGGGGCTACGACCGCGACGCCGCCGGCGCCTTCGGGCCCGGCGCCGCAGGGCTCCACGATCCCGACGCCGCCGCTGCCCTCGGGCTCGGTGCCGCAGGGTACAGCGGCCCCGGCGTCGTCGGTGCCTTCGGGCGTTGGATCGTCACCGGTGGACCTTACGACCCCCCCGGCGTCGGTCTGTGTGGTGTCCCCTTCGGCATCGGCCTCGGCCGGCGCCGCCTCCGATGCCTCCTCTCAGTCGGTTCCGACGTCGGGACGACGCCTATCGACGCCGGTCGGAGATTTTCATCTCTATGAACCGTCCTCATTCGCTTATGACCCTGAGTCTCAGGAGATGGGGGAAGAGGAGTATTGGGAGGGGTCTGAGGACCCTCTGACAAGGGATTGTCAGTCTAACATGGACTGGAGAGGAGACCTTGGGGAGGCCAGTGGCCTGGACACCTCTCCGGACACTGGATTCGTCTCTCCTCCTACCGTGGCTTCGGAGGAGGGCGCGACATATGGTGTGGTGTTGACGAGGGCTGCTAAGGCCTTGGGCCTTGAGCTCCCCGTCGCGGCCGTGAGGACTAACCTCCTCACTGAGGTCCTTAAGCCGCAGTCATGCTCCATGGAGCCTCTGCTGTCGTTTAATGAGGCCTTGACGGACGTTCTCTTGGGCACTTGGTCCAGGCCCGCTACAGGTTCGCCTGTAGATAGGAACGTGGCCAGACGCCACCGCCCGGCCCCGGGCGACCCATGTTTCCTGTCCACCCACCCCACCCCCGAGAGCCTGGTTATCCAGGCCTCTAACTCCCAGACCGCCTTCCCGTCGGCTCCCCCCGATCGGGAATCCAAGAGGTACGAGGCCTTTGGCAAGAAGGTGTTCTCGTCCCTTAGCTTGGGACTGCGGTCTTCCAACACCGCATGCCTCTTGGGCCGTTACACCCATTCTATATGGGATACGGTGGTCGGAAGTGCTGCCAGAGTGCCCGTTGGAAGTACGGGCCAAACTCGGCCAAGCCCTAGTGGAAGGCCGGGACGCAGCAAAGTATTCAATCAGGTGCGGACTGGATACTACTGACTCGCTAGGCAGAGCGATGGCTACGACTGTGGCGATACGACGCCACGCCTGGCTGAGATCCGCCAACTTCTCGGCAGACGTCCAGAATACACTCATGGACATGCCGTTCGATGGCCGTCGCCTCTTTGACGAAAAGGCAGACCACGCGCTTGAGCGCTTTAAGGACTCCAGGGCTACGGCCAAGTCCTTGGGCCTCTCGGCCCCGCGCCAGCAAGTGGGTGCCTTTCGCTCCTTTCGTGGCCAAGGAAGGGCGTCCCCACACGTGCCGCCAGCCACTCGCCGCAAACTATCGTCCAGCGCGGCGGCGGCCGTGGAAACCGCCGTGGAGGCGGTCGGGGAAACAAGCGGAGCCAGTCCACACCTGCCCCCGCAGCATCCGCCTCTAAACCCTCCTAGTCCGTGCTTTTCGGCCCATGTGACGCCAGTGGGAGGCAGGGTTCGCCATCACCACTCTCACTGGCGCACAGTCACTTCGGACAGGTGGGTGCTGCAGATCGTCCGAAGGGGCTACTCCCTCCCCTTCGAGACGACCCCTCAAGCCATGCCACCGCAACACCACCGCGTATCGGGGGATCACTTGCGGCTCCTGCAGGAGGAGGTTTCGGCCCTCTTGGCCAAGGGGGTTATCGAGCGCGTTCCTGGGCCAGAAGTAGGACGTGGTTGCTACTCCCACTACTTCCTGGTACCCAAGAAGGGCAAAGGGGGCCTACGCCTATCTTGGATCTGAGGAACGTCAACGGCTTCCTCCGGAAGGAGAAGTTCAAAATGCTGACACTGGCTCAGGTCTTGGCTGCCCTAGACCCAGGAGACTGGATGGTGGCGTTGGACTTGCAGGACGCATATTTCCACATCCCCGTCTTACCGGCCCACCGGCGTTACCTGCGGTTCACGGTAGGCCTCGAGCACTTTCAGTTTACCGTGCTCCCCTTCGGCCTTACCAGCGCCCCACGGGTGTTCACGAAAGTGATGGCGGTGGTCGCAGCTCATCTGCGCAGGTTGGGGGTCTCAGTCTTCCCCTACCTAGACGACTGGTTGTTGAAGGCGGGCTCGACCCAGGCAGTCGTCAGCCACCTCCAGACTACGGCGGATCTCCTGCACCAGCTGGGATTATCCATCAATGTGCCGAAGTCACACCTGTGCCCCTCTCAGAAGCTCCTTTTCATCGGAGCGGTTCTCGACTCGGCGCAGTTTCGGGTTTACCCGCCCGAACAGCGGGTCCGGGATATACAGGCTCTGATTCCGGTCTTTCGGCCGTTATCCCGGGTTTCGGTCAGGTTGACGCTGCGGCTTCTGTGGCTGATGGCCTCCTGCATCCTTCTGGTGCATCACGCACAGTGGCGGATGCGGGCTCTGCAGTGGGACATGAAGTTTCAGTGGGCCCAGCACCGGGGCGACCTGTCCGACCATGTCCTGATCCCGGAGGGCACTGCGAGACAGCTGCTGTGGTGGCTCACGGACCACGATTGGGTCAACGGCAGATCCCTCTCCCTTCCCCAACCGGAGCACGTAGTTGTGACGGACGCGTCCCTCCAGGGCTGGGGAGGCCACTTGGGAGAGGCGGAGATCAGAGGACTCTGGTCTCCGGCGGAGTCCCGGCTCCATATCAACCTGTTGGAGCTGCGGGCGATTCGTCTGGCACTGAAAGCATTCCTCCCGTCTGTCCGAGGGAGGGAGTGCAGTGCAGGTGTTCACCAACAACACCACCGCCATGTGGTACTGCAACAAACAAGGCGGAGTGGGGTCGTGGACCCTTTGCCAGGAGGCTCTGCGTCTCTGGCAATGGCTGGAACATCAGGGCGTGACTCTAATGGTTCAACACCTGGCAGGTTCCCTGAACGCCAGGGCGGACAAACTCAGCCGTCGGTGCTCGATGGATCACGAATGGCGTCTGAACTCGGACGTGGCGCAAGGCCTCTTTCTGCGATGGGGAGAGCCTTGGTTAGATCTAATCGCCACCGAAGAGAACGCGCAATGTCATCAGTTCTGCGCGTTGGAATTTCCAAGGCGGCACTCGCTCGGCGACGCTTTTCGTCGCGAGTGGAGCTGCGGTCTGTTGTATGCCTTTCCGCCTATACCTCTTCTGCCCAGAGTGCTGAAGAAGATCAAGCACGACCGGGCACAAGTTATCCTTGTGGCTCCGGACTGGGCTCGAAGGTACTGGTATCCCGAGCTACTCAGCATGTCAGTCGATCCCCCGATTCGTCTGCCTCTTCAGTAGGACCTTCTGTCGCAGCAGCAGGGGACGGTCCTCCACCCGAACCTGTCCAGTCTCCACCTCCATGCTTGGAGATTGAGCGGCGACAGTTGAGGCCATTTGACTTGCCTCCTGAAGTTTGCAACATCATTCTGGCAGCCAGGCGTCCCTCCACAAAAACGGTATACGCCTGCAGGTGGAACAGATTTGTGGCATGGTGCACAGCAAAGGCTGTGGATCCCCTCAATGCCCCTCTCTCCGAGGTTCTTCTCTTCCTTCTTTCTCTTGCCCAGCAGGGCTCTGCTCTGGGCACTATCAAGGGCTATCTTTCGGCTCTTTCAGCCTTTCTGAGGCTGCCTGACCAACCTTCTTTGTTCAAGTCCCCTATTGTAAACAGATTTCTGAAAGGCATCACTCATACCTTTCCTCCTGTTCCTTTCGTGATGCCTCAGTGGGACTTGAACCTGGTTCTGACATTTCTGATGTGCGCTCCCTTTGAGCCACTTCACAACTGTCCTCTTCGCCTTCTTTCTTTGAAGACTGCCTTCCTGGTAGCCATCACCTCTGCCAGGAGAGTGAGTGAGCTCCAGGCCCTCTCTTGTAAGCCTCCTTTCCTTTCAGTCCATCCGGACAAGGTTGTTTTGAGGACTAGGCCCTCCTTCTTGCCAAAGGTGGTCACGGCCTTCCACATTGGGCAGTCCATCACATTGCCCACCTTCTTTCCGCCTCCGCACCCCTCGATAGAGGAGGAGAGGCTCCACCGTCTGGACCCAAAACGTGCGCTCTCGTTGTATCTGGATCGCACACGCCAGTTCCGGGTGGATGATCAACTCTTTGTTGGGTACGCGGGCGCTAAGAAAGGGAAAGCGGTGCACAAGAGGACCATCTCTCGATGGATTATCATGTGCATTCAGGCGTGTTACTCCTTGGCTACGAAGGAACAACCTGTTGGGCTACGGGCTCATTCCACTCGAGCCACGGCCACTACAACTGCCTTGGGCCGAGGTGTGCCCTTGCAGGACATTTGCCAGGCAGCTACGTGGGCCTCGTTGCATACGTTTGCTAGGCACTACTGCCTGGACAGTCAAGTCCGGAGGGATGGCTACTTTGGCCGCCCCGTTCTCCGGGACTTTCTGGTGTAAATATTGGTTCGCAGACCCACCACCACGGGGATGGTATTGCTGGGGTATCTATTCTAAGGTAAGGAATCTATCACTAACGTGTCTTTTTCAGATGCACAAGTTACTACTTGTGTAACGATATATCTGTAAGAGACATTAGTTAGTGATAGATTCCTTACCGACCCACCCATCCTCCCCGTTCTGCGAACCGATATCTAGGGTTAAGGTCATCCCCTTTCAGGGCCCGTGTTTCTTGGCACCAGTGTCGGTTTTTGTCATGGCTCTGCGCTTCTGGCGCGGAAAAGCTGTGGCTAGGAACTGACGTCAGCACGCGGAGGCGGCGTCTAAGTACTCCGACGACGTCATCACGGCGCCCACGACGCCTACGACGGACGCGGGGCCGCAGACGACGCCTGCCGACGCGCAAGGGTACTGCTACGCAAAACTTTCCAGATCCAGTCTGACGCCTGGGGATATTCTAAGGTAAGGAATCTATCACTAACTAATGTCTCTTACAGATATATCGTTACACAAGTAGTAACTTGTGCGTCAGATGTTCCAGAGCCCCCCCTGTCCGGTGCAACGGTCACCCCAGCGAAGGGCTTTGGAAAAGTTGAATTAGACAAGAGCCCACAAATAGCTCTGAGGAACAACAAGCACAAGATACAAATCCAAGCACAAGTACATACGGTACACACGGAGCACGCGGATAACCGTAGTCATGACCCGGCGCAAGAACAAATGAATCGCTCAATGCCGTCAGGTATCCTTGACTGGAAACTAGACAGTCCTAGTGAAAAACCCTTGGATGACAGTATGTCGACCACGTGGCCTCAAAACCACCACGAATCCAACTTAGTCTGTTCCATTAATAATTGACATAAATCAAGAACTACCAAGGACCAGTAGCCCTCTGGCTGTGGGTGTTGATGTAGGAAGCCACAATGCTAGTGCAATTGATGCTGCGTACAAGGTACAATCAAATAATCATTCAACCCCGAGACTGGACTCACGTTTAAATCAAATAAAGTTAAAGTCCAGCAACAGTGATGGGTGTAATTACTGGAAGGACTGCCAAACCTTTTGGGACAATAAACAAAGCATAATGTCGCGCAATGTAAAACAAGACCAGCAAATAAACCTGACTGAAATGAAACTACACAACAAGTCTGTAGTGCCAACAACAGAGGCAAAAGAAAATATCTCAAATGAACAGCACAGAGGCAATCAATCAACCCTGGTAATACCAAACAATAACTTAATTGAGATATCTAGTGGGTCAAATCAGGACATAGAAACCCACGAAACCCAAAAACGTACAGATTTGCTCAACTGCAACGACGACGAGCACCGTCAGGAAACCTCAATAATAGAAATTTCAAGTGTGACAGCATTATGCGAGCCACTACCCGTAAAAGAGTCAGTAAATAAAGGATCTTTACATAAACTAAACGAGGAACATCGAATACTAGCGTCTCTTGATGAATGCCCATACACTAAACTCACGGCAAACACTACTAAAGCAAACATACACCAACAAGCAGGAAGGCACGGTCTCAACCAAAATCTGGAATCAATAATAACTTTACATAGTGCACTGGGTAACATTTTGGAAACCTCAATCAAAACATTGAATAGGCAGTCAGACAAACTTGATATTCAAATCCACCTAATGAGCACAATAGTGGAACACATATCGAGTATAAACAAAAAATTGGATACGATGGGAAACATGGTTGAGATTATTCAGGAACAGTCTCGCCTCCGGACACATCCCCCGAATTGTACGTGCAGTCCAATATTGGAAAAACTAAAGGAGTTGCCGGTAATACTTAAAGACATTCTACAGGAATGCAAGCAGGCAAATCAGGGAGTCAACAGTACATTCGATACAAGAGACCTTATCGTGCAACAAAAAGATGTACTCAAAGATAAAATAGCAAATCGGGAAAAGAGAAAGGCAGATTCGAAAACAGTAGCAGCACAACAAATAACAGATAAGGAATCGAAACAAAACATGTCAATAAAAATAATAACTGAAGAACAACAGGATGTCCAAAATCTTAAAGGGACAAACCCAGGAGCTCGGAATAGCATTTGTCATGACCTAACAGGGAAGAAACATTTCACACAGGTTAGTGAAAAAAATCCGAACACCAAACAACCCCTAACTAAAAGACAGAAAAAACGAGCGAGGAAAAATAGAAACCAACTATTAAACCGTATGCCAGCAACAAAGCAGACCTTGATCAACTTCCCAATCTTTAACCGCCCAAAGCCAGCAGTCCAAGCCAAAGTTGGTAATGAAGAGGGGTTACACCCCCTGTCAATATCAATAACACCAAAATTCCGGAAGCAGAGCTCAAAAGAAGAAGGACAACAGCACACTGCCAAAGAGGAATGGTGTAACGACTTAGCCCAAATAAAAAGATCACGAACAACAACACAAGAAGAGATGTTCCATGTCGCAAGCTCAGATACAGATGACTCAAATAAGGATGAACATGCAACCCTAGCCACAACATCAAGTAGTGCGGATTGGAGCCTGGAAAGTATAGAGTATGACCACTTACCATTGAACAGAGTACAAGTGAGTCCGAAGGACGAGCCATATAATGATGGGAATAAAAAACAACAAAGAACCTGCGTTAAGCCGCAAGGCACTAACCACCAAGGAATGAAACAAGAACTCCGTAAATAAGAGTTCAACAAGCAAGGAGATCAAAAGGTAGTGACTAACAGTTTTGATAATAAACATAAAGTTACGCCAAATCCTGATTCAACTAGGAGTACCAACATTACCTCCAAAAGCGACAAAACTAACACAAGACAAGTTACAGCAAGAGTCAATAGAAGTAAGCAGGACCAACTACAAGTAAAGATTATTACAGAGCATTATGACAAACATCAAAGCATAGGACCGGAAAAAGCAACAAGGCCAATGCCTTCTCTAGTGACCACCATTAACGATTGTACGCCTAACACAAAATCATGCGGACAGAAAAGAACAATTCTGGAAGTAAAAACTAAGACAAGAATGCCAACAGAGCAATTAGTGAATGATGACTATATCCAACAGGACAAAATCATAAAGGATGAGTTGAGGGACAACGGAAGTAATAAAAATATGAGAACTCTGCAACATCGCAATGTGCATGATATAAAATCAACAATAACTGGAAGGCTACTTTTTATACCTAACTTTACAATGCGAGACACACAAGACTATTTAAACTGAGGAAACATCTTACACCTGATCTCGGCTATCCCGAGCCTCAACCATATAACGCCTGCAGACTTATTGACAATCAAATTTGTTAATCTTGGGAACAATTCAGCCAAGGAAGGCACCCTCTCAACCTGGAGGAGCGTGGAAATAGTTAAGCAGTTACTCAACGAAACCATGAAATTTGAAGAGTGGAGGATCTCGCTCAAAGAAGAGAAAACGGCAGGCTACCCCTCGCCCCTATTAAGAAGGCACATCAAACGAGAAGACCATCCCGGTACAAGTCCAAAACAAACATACTCGGTATTGCAAGGTGCCAGGGGTGCAGAACTTATAAAAGCTGAGCAACAGAGTAGGCCGATGCAATGTTCAGCTGAACACTGAATTAGCGGCAGGGCGTATAACCTCAAACAAAGTATAGTAAAAGTCCTCTCCTGGAACATCGCTGGAGCAAAAGAAATTTTAAACAACAACTGGAAAATGGACACTTGGGACACTTATGACATCGTTGCCCTGCAGGAAACATGGCTAACAGAGCCAATTGATGTCCCAGGCAGAATCAGTTTTCATGTTAGTGCAAGCCGCACCCAGCGCCATGGACGAGCGTAAGGTGGTTTGTTGGTCTACATAAACACAGCATTAAACATCAAAGCCTCCCAACTGGCAAACTCTACGACCGACTTGCAAATAATCATATTTGAGAGGTTATCCCAGGCTGGTATCGGAACCATAATACTAATCAACATATATGCTCACCCAAAAATGAAGGTAAAAAAAGAGCTATTTAAATGCATTAACAATGTAATATCCGGGTTTCGTCTAGATCAACCAGCATGGGAGATAATCCTCACAGGCGATTTCAATACTGATCTTATACACCACCCATAAGAGGAGGATAACGTCATCGCTGCAAATGAATTTTGGGCGGTTGAAACACAGGAGATCCCGCTCGCCAAGAAGGCCGACTAAGTGGGAAAACAGTTGATGTGGGCCCTGGAAAATCATGGGTTGTGAGTACTTAATGGAAGAATCAAACAGGATAAACCCCCTTCAAACACCTACATATGCCCTAGCGCAAGTACAATTTTGGATTATACCATCGTCTCGCTCCCTCTGCTGGGATTAATCAAAAGTTTCCAAATTCTATGTTCGGCTGACAGCAACCATTCAATGCAGTATATTGAAATCAGCCTGTCACCGTTCAAGCATTTAAAAGCTCGATCATTAGCTGGGGAAACATCGACAATCAACCTGAAGCGTTTAAGATGGACGAGTAACTCCCTACCACAAATTGCACAGGATGCAAAGCACTTACTCCAAAATATAACCAATGGAAATGAAATGTGCGCAGAAACATAGACTACCTTTTTGAATAAATTATTAAAGACTAGAGCCAACTTGAGCGTGAAATTCAACCAAAGGAATAAAGGACAGCCCAGTAAGATCATTCTGTCCTTAAGGCGTTTGCGGACGTTCATGAGGCAAGCAAAGGGTCGCAGTTCAGATTCGCGTGTTTGGCAAACAATCCGACATGTAAGGAAACCATATAAGAGACAAATATGGATTGAAAAAAAAAAACAGAGATACCGATTTTTGGACCAAACTACTGAACAACATAAAGAAATCAGATTCCAGAGCGTTCTGGTCACGAGTAAATTCATTAAGCAGATCAGCACAAATAATAAATATAACCTGTGTCACAGAACACATGGGTTCAACATATGCTTGACACATTCTCAGTAAATGTATCGATGCCACC
This sequence comes from Lissotriton vulgaris, assembly GCF_964263255.1. Classification (NCBI taxonomy): domain Eukaryota; kingdom Metazoa; phylum Chordata; class Amphibia; order Caudata; family Salamandridae; genus Lissotriton; species Lissotriton vulgaris. The sequence continues at coordinate 106,029,702 of NC_141686.1, forward strand.
CAGAATAACTAACAATACATCAAATGTAGTGAACCTAAAGACCTCCGTTTTAGCATAATTAAACAATCTGTGTACCAATCAGAAAGGTGGGGCTCAGATATCCAGCTCTTACGTGGAATCAGAAATATCAAAAATAATTAAAAGAAGCAGGCAAGATAGCGCACCGGGACCAAATGGTGTTCCCCAGGCCATCTATAAGGAGGACCCCCAATATTAGGCATGCAAATTAAACATTCTATTTCGGTCAATAAATGGCACAAGTAAGCTCCCTGAAAGCTGGAGAGGGGCAAAAACCCAGCAAATTACCGTCTGATAGCACTTATTGATGCTGAAGCAAAATACTACGCATCCCTTGTGCTAATCGACCTTACCAAATGGTCTGAAGATAAGAAGATTCCGGTTAATCAGACAGGGTTTCGCAGGGGTACAGGCACTATGGCTAATGCCATGGCGATAAGTTTAATCGCCGAAAAGAGTATACAAAGCCGTCAAGCACTGTACGCCTGCTTTGTTGACTTCAAGGCGGCTTTTGACCGTGTCAATCGTCCGCTACTATGGTCCATGTTAAACCAGCAGGGACTGCCGGACACAATTCTAAATCCCATAATAGATTTATACACGGATACCTGGATGCAGGTAAAGATCGCTAATGGGCTCCACCTAACACGGAAGATCAGGACATATGACGGATTGAAACAGGGCTGCGTCTTGGCGCCCCGTCTTTTTAATCTATTCATGGCAGACCTAAGAACAAGTCTGGATGGGATTAACGCCCACCCACCGCGGCTAGGAACATTACGGCTGACACATCTCTCCTATGCCGATGATGTGGTGCTCCTTAGTCAGACTAAAATAGGTCTGCAACGCCTCCTGCATGAACTGGCTGAATACACTAAACAGAATCTTCTAGAAATAAATAGCTAAAAAACAAAGATCATGATAATAACTCGCCAACGCAAAGCCCTGCCACTTTTTGTCATAGACAACAAGAAACTGGAGGTAGAGGATAGCTATAAGTATCTGGGAATACAACTGGACAGACGCCTTAACTTTTCCTTGCACTTCGAGGCCATCGAAAAAAGGGAATAACACTGTTACATGCATTCAACAGTATTTCCAAGCGGTTAAAGGGCCCTCTGTTTTATCCACTTCTGGCTGTTATTAAGGCCAAGTTACTCCCTACAATAGCCTACGGCAGTGTGTTACACCATGGGAGAAGTGCACAACTATTAGACAAGATTCAAACTAGAGTCTGCAAGCGTATATTCAGATTACCTTCAAATTCCTCTCTGGCACAGATCCGACTCGAGTTTGACCTGCAATCCCAAGATCTGCAAAAAAAGTATGAGACAATTAAGTTCTGGTATGACATTTGGATGAACAGGCAAACAGAGATCAATTCTGCTACGTGGGAGGCAATGCAAAATAGTCCCAATTCCCAGTACACCAAGTTTTTAAATCTGTCCCTTGATACTACCGAACTTGCATCATTGTGGCAAACTAAGCTACCGGTTTCATCGTTCAAGCAAGTACTTAAAAAGGCGGCAAACAGGCATTCGCTGACTAATGACAAGTCAATCTTTAGTCACCGCGCACTTGCCTGGATGATAATTCAATCATGCACTATGCTCAAACTCGCAGTTTATTTCAGGTCATCCTTCTCATCATTTGTCAAAGTGAAATACCTTAGTTTAAGGATGGGAAACCTGCCGACAAATGCAGATCAACCAGCTTGGATGAAACCGGACACCAAGGAGTGTGACTTATGTGGTGCCTCAAAACAAGACCTCATCCACCTATTTTGCATCTGTCCAACATTGGACGAGGAACGACGGCGCTGGTTAAAGGAAAAATTTAATGACTATGGAATACGTACTTGTCGAACTGCCATCATACAAGTTTTGTGTACAGCGGATCCACAATTTATCTGCAGAACAGTCAAGTTTGTTATGAATTTGAGAGCAAAAGAGTTGTCATTGTAAAGGGTCGTTAATAATTCAGATCAAGACATAACGTCAAGAGGCTATTAGAACTTTTACTACTCTCACGCAAGCAATTGCACCCGCCGTCTTACGTCACTCAATGGCTTCACATAACTCTCAGTAGATCGACCCTAATCAACTTTGATGTTGAGTAGGAAGAGCTGTGCGATCCGTTTTACACTAGCAAATGGATCGATGTAATTTGACATTGAGCGCCTGAAATAAGAGCTATTTTGTATAGAACGAATATGAAATTATATAATGTAGTTCAGTAATATTCTCACACTTGATATTTTATGAATATAAATAGTTATCAATGTTTTTTTTAAACAGGCATGTATACTGACCAATTTTAAACTAATGCATTTTTATTTTTGTAATGGTTTTATTAACTATACAATAATTGTATTTTTAAAAAAAATATTACACCGGTCTCTCCTGCCACACCTTCGACTTCCGTGTCGGCCGGACCTTCTCACAAAGTTCGGAGGGCAGATGGTGCACCCTAACCTCCTGTCATTGAATTTGGCAGCATGACTCCTGAGCTAATGCAGTATGGACATTTAAATCTCCCTCAGAACTGTATGGAGTTATTAAAAGAAGCAAAAAGACAGTCTACACAGACTTCCTACTAAATAAGTGGAAGAGATTTTACATTTGGTGCACCTCAAAGAATGCAGATCCTACCTCCTGCAAGGAGGATGTCAATCATCCTTATTTGCTTGCCTTAGCTCAATCTGGCATGAATTTTCATTCCATAAAAGTTGACCTAGAAGCTTTATTTGCATATAGGAAATGTCCTTCACAAACTTCCTTTTATCAAATCCCAGTCATCAAAGACTTTCTGGAAGGTCTGAAGAAAGTGTTTCCTCCCATTAGGTGTCCTTCGCCTCCATGGGAGCTTAATGTGGTGCTTTCTAGGCTGATGCAGGAGTCTTTTGATCCCATTCATAAGGCTTCTCTCCAACATCTGTCCAGGAAGGAAGCTTTCCTTGTAGCCATAACATCAGCTCACAGGGAGAGTGAAATTCAGGCTCTGTTGTCAAGAGATTTACGCAGTGTTTCATTCTTCTACGGTAGTCATGAGAACTCACCCAAAATTCCTTCCAAAAGTAGTGTCCGAGTTTCATGTGAATCAAACTATTTCTTTACCCACATTTTTTCAGCATCCTTCCTCTCCTGCTAAGATCCCTTCATTCTCTCGATGTTAGAAGGGTGTTGAAATTCTACTTAGATAAGACTAAGGAGATTCGTGAATCGGATCAGTTGTTTGTTAATTATGGTTCTGTCAGGACTGGTCTTGCGACCTCCAAGCAATCCATCTCCAGATGGATCGTCTCCTGTATTTAGTTGTGTTATCAGAAAGCTAACAAGACGCTAGTTCGAAAGCCTAAGGCTCACTCTACCAGAGGAAAAGTTGCTACAGCGGCTTTACTCCGTAGCGTCCCTATTGCAGAAATCTGTGGGGCTGCCACTTGGAAGTCAGTCCATACCTTTACTAAACACTACTGCCTGGACACTGATGTCAGGGCAGTTGCACAGGTTGGGCAGGCTTCACTGAGAAATCTGTTTGCACAATAGTGGGTCTGTCTGTTTCTTTCACCGCTGGGGTTTGTTGTTGGGGATGGGCTTGCTATTCTATTCATATTATTATGACTATACACAGAGATCCCCTACTACAGAAGGAATTTGTTTCTTACCTGTAAGTTCAGTTCTGTAGTAGGGGTATCTCTGTGATAGTCATAAGCAACCTGCCCTCCTCCCCAGTGGATGAAACAGTGATATCCTGAATGCAACAGGCCTTGCTTTATACACCTTCAAAAAAGAACTGAAAGTAACTGGCCTTTGGCTGTGCATCATGGGATACAGAGGGTCTCTAGAAGGAGTCTTAAAGGCACGGTATCCATTTACAGACACATAATGGCAGCCTATGGGGCTTGTCTGTCCAGCCCTTCATCTCTATCATGAAAAAGGGATCTTTGTGAAGGGGAGTTTCTCTATGTTTGAAACTTAGTAAAATAGTTACAGTTAGCTCTTACCTGGCTATCGTGCTCTGGGGTCCACGCACATGGGCGGGACTATTCACATGATTATGACTATCACAGAGATACCCCTACTACAGAACTAGAGTTACAGGTAAGAAACTACTCCCTATGCCCTCTATTTTCTCATCCCCAAAACAGACAGAACTCTCAGACCAATACTGGGCCTCAGACCTTTGAATATCTCCATACAATCAGACCATTGTCACATGGTCACTCTTCAACAGGTCCTCCCACTACTCCAACAAGGCGATTTCCTTGCCACTCTAGATCTCAAGGACGCCTACTTCCATATTCCTATACACCCTTCTCACAGGAAACATCTAAGGTTTGTAGTGGACTGTCAGAACTATCAATGCAAGGTCCTCCCATTCGTAGTGACCACAGCACCCAGAGTCTTCACAAAATGTCAGTAGCAGCCACCCACTTACGAAGACAACACATTCATGTGTTTCCATACCTGGGCGACTGGCTCATAAAAGCCAAGTCATATAGCCAGTGTGTTCACCACACTCACCAAAAAATTCAGCTGCTCCACAACTTTTGGTTCGTAATAAACCTCACCAAGTCAAAATCTTCAACTGTCCCAGATACATCAGTATCTAGGGGCCACAATAGACACTTCCAAAGCTCTTGCATACTCCAATCCAATCAGAATAGCCAGTATGTAAACCCTCATAACAAAATTTCAGCCCCAACACTCACTACCACCTCGAGTGTTTATGCAGCTAATAGGAATGTTGGCCTCTTGCATTCTAATAGTACCTCACGCAAGACTCAAGATGCACCCTTTTAAAGAATGTTTTGCACATCAGTGGAACCAGGCTCAAGGTCAACTTTCAGATCACTCTCTGCAGTGGTGGAACACACTAAACCTTTCCAAAGGGCGGCTGTTCAAAGACCCAGTTCCACAGATAGTGCTAACAGTGGACGCATCGCTCCCCGGATGTGGAGCCCATCTATTAAACCATACAATTCAGGGCAGTTGGACCCTTCAGCAAAATGTGCTCCACATTAATAACCTGGAGTTACTGGCAATCTTTCTAGCATTAAAATCATTCCATACACATTTCATCAACAAAACTGTCCTTGTCCGCACCAAAAGTATGAAAGCAATGTTTAATATACAAAAACAAGGAGGAACACATTCTTTGCAGCTTTCTCAACTAGTGCAAAGCATATGGAAATGGGCCATCCCACTAAAGATATACCTTCTAGCAGAACATCTTCTAGAGGTACACAATCAGTTTGCGGATCTGCTCAGTCGTCGGACACAGCACATCCACGAATTGGAACTTCATTCACAAGTTCATCCATTTTTTCAGATGTGGGGCCACTCAGACATAGCTCTGTTCGCCACACACGCAAATGCTAAATGCCCAACCTTCGCCACCAGGTATTAACACCCATTTTCAAAGGGCAATACAATATGGATGAACTGGTCATGCAGACTTGTGTACGTTTTTCGGCCACTCCCACTCATTCCATTAGTAGTGCGCAGGCTCAAACAACAGTCTCAAGATGATCCTGGTTGCTCCAACATGGGACCGGCAACCATGGTTCACAACACTCCTGGAACTCGGAGTAGTTCTACACCAAAAACTACAACTCTCCCCAAAGCTTCTTACACAGAACCATGGAGAGATAAGGCATTCTGATCCATCTCAACTAAACGTAGCAATCTGGCTCCTGAAGTTCTAGAGTTCGGTTACTTCAACCTCCCACCGGACTGTATGAACATTATTAAAGAAGCTAGACGCCCTTCTACTAGAGCTTGCTATGCAGCCAAATGGAAAAGATTAGTATGCTACCACAAGGCAAAATGCACATTAACAATTCCCCTAGAGCGCACTCAACACGCAAAATAGGGGCTTCCATGGAATTCTTAGGAAACATTCCCTTAGATGACATTTGTAAAGCAGCTACATGGTCTACAACACACACCTTCACAAAACACTATTGTGTAGCTGTGCAAGCAAAACAACAAGCATCTGTGGGCCAGGCTGTTCTTAAAACGCTTTTTCAGACGTCTGCAACAGATAAAGGTGACCACAGCTAAGGGAGTGCACTGCTATACAGTCTATGAACAAGTATGTATTCTGCAGCTCATACGACTCGAACAGAAAATGCTACTTACCAGTATGCATCTGTTCTTGGCATGTAGAGCTGCAGAATCGCATACGCCCACCGCCTCCCCAGTACCTTAATCTGTTCCAGAATGATCTTACTTGTATATATTACACATGGACATCTTTTCTGTTTTTATTTCTAACTAACCCCATCACCCCCCTTTATGGCGAAAAACAATCTAAGGATGGAGTCGATGCCCATGCGCACTATCGTCCAAAGGAGTCGCCGCCTATCTTGTGACTACAAAGACTTCTTCCAAGACAACAACAAAGTGCAAACATCTGAGCCCAACACCAGATGACATCTATGCACAAGTATGTGAATCTGCAGCTCTACATGCCAAGAACAGATGCGTACTGGTAAGTAGCATTTTCCTTCTCCAGTATTGGAATCTTTCATAGATTCATATGCAGCCCACCCTCCTCCTCTGAGAAACTCACCTTTTGAGACCCTTACGGTTATGCTTATTGCACTAGTGCTGTGAAATTCTGAAGGTATGAGGCTCTCTCAGGAATGTTCTAGAGGGACGGGTGTTCTGATTGGCTAAAGTCTAGTTATTGGTCTCTTTTTCAAAAAGAGATGGATAATATTACTAAACTGAATTGTGCCTAGGCCTGTTTTTCTAGTTTATGGTAACTTTGCATTGCTGTTTTGATATACTGTGGACTCCCATCTCCACTATGGGGAATGATTCAAGCATTTGAATCTATGAAAGATTCCAATACTGGGGAACTATAGTTACAGGTAAGTAACTTATTTTAATTTTAAGGGTCAGAGCACATGCCCGAAGTCCTGGTTCAGCAGGGCATTTAAGGGCCATTACACCAGTGTAGTGTAGTCCAAAATGGGGCAAAAAGTAGGGGTGAACCTGCGAAAAGCCGGTGCCCTTACAATAACATAAGCCTGATCTGTTTCCCTGACAATTCTCAAAAAGTTCACATCAAAGCTTTTGCCAGATTAAATCCTGACTTATTTTTCAATTAATATCAGTATGAATATCCAACATGTATGCCTGCTTTCTATCTCAATTCCCTTTGCTCCCTTTCCCTTGCCAGCCCTACCCAAACTCTCCCTCAAGATCTTCATGTTTGGTCTTTGCCATAGGTACTAAGGAAATGTACGTATACTGTGATGTAGTGACATTAGAAATTATCTTCCTGATAAGGACACAGTTTTTTGCAGAAAAGCATGTACATCGGTCGATCTCCAATTTCATCGAGGAGAACGACCTCTTACACATGTCTCAATCTGGCTTCCGTGCTCGAGATCACCGACGCCATCAGGGAAGTTTTAGATTCAGGAGGCAAGGCCATGTTGGTTATGCTTGATTTGTCGGCGGCTTTCGACACCGTTCCCCACGACGGCCTCCTTTTATGACTCTGGGAAATTGGCCTACGTGGGACGGTGTGGAACTGGCTTCAATCCTTTCTTACCGGCCGCCGGCAAACGATCTGGGCGCCTCCTTTTTCCGCCGATATGTCGCCGCTAGGGGTGGGGGTTCCTCAAGGTTCCATTCTTAGCCCCATGCTTTTTAACATCTTTATGGCCCCTCAAGCGGTGGTGGCGGAATCCTTCGGCGCCCAGATTATATCCTATGCTGACGACACCCAGCTTCTGTTCTCATGTGACAGAGGTGGGGCTTTCGACGGCATATGGATTAGGGATTGTCTTGATGCTGTCTTTGAGTGGTTCCGGCGGCATGGTCTAAAATGCAACTCCGATAAATCGGAGCTGCTCTTCTTTAGCTGTACACCGGATCCCAGCTGGAAGGCCTGGTGGCCGCAGGACATGTTTCCCCCGGACAATGTCTCCTCCAAAGCGAAAAACCTTGGAATTTTGATTGACTGTGACCTATCTTTTAGACCCCATATTATCGGGCTCTCAGGGAAATGTTTTGGTATTTTGAGGATGCTCAGGAAGTTTCTTCCTCTGCTGTCGCTCCAACACAAAAAAAACATTGTGCAGGCACTTATAGGGTCGCGTTTGGATTATGTGAACGCCCTCTATTTGGCCTACCCAAATATCTTTTGACCCGCCTGCAGGTGGTGCAGAATTCGGCAGCTCGTGCCATCTTTGGGTTCCCGAGACGGGCCAGTGCTGCTGAGTTGCTTAAAGCATTGCACTGGTTGCCCATTCCCAAGAGAATCCTATTTAAAAGCCTGACCCTGGCTTTTAAAGCCCTGCACGGTGAAGGCCCCAAGTATATTGGGAAACGCCTATCTTTCTATCTGCCTGACAGGGCTTTGCGGTCAGCCTCCTTGGCCAAAGTGGTAGTGCCTGCCATCAAGCGTTCTAGAATAGGTGGTCGGTCTTTTCGCTATCTGGCTCCTCGGGACTGGAATGAGCTACCTCTGTCTTTGAGAAAGGCAAACAGCCTTCTAGCTTTCAGGAAAGCATTGAAGACCTGGCTCTTTGTTCAATAGTAGCTCTTGATTTCCCTCAGTTTTTAGTTGTTGTGTTGTTACTCTGCACTTAGTTCTCTTCGCCAAAGCGCCGGGATGCTCTTGTGAGTAGCCGTGCGCTATAGAAGAAAATAAATAACATAACATAACTGTGTGCTTCCATGATACAGAAATGTTCCCCTATCTTCTTATATTTTGCTTCACCACTAAAAATAAGTTCGAGGCATGTAGGCTGCTGAATTCATATCTGTGCATAGATCGCCGCCTAGTGTTGGGTCCGGATGATTGCACATTGTTGTCTTCGAAGTATCACGAGATAGGTGGCTCCTCCCCCGGACTACAGTGCGCATGGGCATCCTTTCCATCCTCAGATTGTTTTTTTCTGCCATTGGTTTCGGATGTACTTTTCTTTACTCAAGTTCGGAAACTTTCTATAGGCCAAAAGGCCTTCGGGGGATCGGTATTGTTTCGATCGGTGCCGAAATCTTGTTCCAGTTATTCTTAAGCAGGACGTCGAAGAGAGCCCCGTGGCCTTTTCGACAACGGTGACGATCGTCGATGGAACGGAGCCCGTTCTAACGATGCCCCCTTTGTAACTCTAAATACCCGCAAATCGATGTACACCCGGTGTGCAACAAGTGCTTATCACCGGAGCACAATGAAGACAGCTGTCTAGCTTGTGCTCGATTCAGGTCAAAGAAGACGCTTAGACTCCGACGTGCAGGGAGGCAAACTATGTAGAAGCCAGCGCCCGACCCGGTGAATATCTTCCACGCCCAAGACGATGAGGTAGTCGAGATCGAGGATCCAGAACAGATGTCGGATCCCGGCTCGGAGCATGATTCCACCTATTATGAAGACGACTATGAGAACGTCTAGGATGAAAACGACGTTTCCCCCACCGGAGCCGTCGATGACGACTCAAGCGATGAACCAGGCCTAGCAGGGCCCGGAACACACTCAAAGACTTCCAAGGGCTCAGGTCGAGGCATCGCCAGAAGGCCTTAGCCAAGATCTTCAGGAAAATTCTATAGCCCGCGTCAAGGCCTGGCTAAGAATCCATCACATGAGCCATCGGTCCAGTTGCTAAAAACAAAACCGAAAGCCCTCGAGTCAAAACCGAAACTGCTTAAATCAGTCTTCGAGTCGAAGAGCTCAGCACATCGGAGTCGACGAACAAAAGAGGTGTCGACGACCCTGCGGGGTCGAAGGTGAAGAGTGTTGAGCCGAAGATCGGTGCCCTAAAGTCCACCATCAAATCCAAGCACGTCGAACCGACGAAGTCGACGTCGACTGACACAAACAAAGGACTCGAGTCTCGGAAACTTCTCGATCCGAAGCATCTGGTCGACCGACCCCAGCTCGTCAAAGGCCTCAAGTCGAAATCCAAAAGCGCCTCGAAGGAACACGTTGAGCCGAAACAAAAAAGCGCGCCTCTGACGCCACAAGCGCCAAAGTCGACGCGAGGACATAAACTTACTGGCGATAAGGCAAAAACGGTCAGGGCTCCATCGACGCCGCCCCCGAAGAAGGTCGGTCTGTCTAAAGACAATGTGCCGCCAATAAAATTTGGTCTGCCCCCGACTGCGCACTCTAAGGCGCTCGATCCGAAGACTGGGGTCGACACAAGCCAAGAAGGTGTCGTTGGGAAAAAGGACACATCCTATGGAGGAGGATGTTTTGTATCAGGAGCCCTCGTATGATGACCAGTCAAAGCTTCATATCGACTCCAAATCTGGCAGACTGACTATCTATCAAAGGAAGATAAGGTCAGAACATCCTCTGGATTCATACAAAATCCCACTCAAGAAGAAGAAGGATTTTTCTACATCGCCTGTCCTTTTTGAGACTATAAGGTACCATTGTCAGGACACTTCTGCATACTCTCCAACACACACTACTAAGGATATGGGGTATGACTTATGATGAACAATATCACCCTGTGGACACGGATCAGGATGACCAGACTCAGGCCTGGACGGACCCTGCTGACCAAGGGGAGTCACAGACTATTCCGGATACTCCCTCTGATCCTGTTAAAACTTCCCCAACGGAAGATACGGCTGCGTTCAACGCGTTAATTGAAAGGGCAGCGCTAAATCATGATGTGGACATGCACGCTAACCCAGTTGAGGAGGACTTCCTATTCGACACTTTCTCCACTTCGGAGAAATCTGTTAAGATTTTACCAATGCTAAAAGGTGTTCTTAAACACACTGGGGACATTTTCAAAGAAACCACTAGAGCAAGGGTTAGCAACCCCAGGATTGAACGAAAATACAGACCGGCGCCTGTGGACCCTACCTATATTAGGGGACAGTTGCCATTGGACTCGCTAGTGGTCTCAAATGCTCGTAAGCGGGCTAACTCGCAAACTACGGGTGATGCTCCTCCTCCAGACAAGGAATCGAAAGTATTGGAGGCTTCAGGGAAGAGGGTGGCTGCTCAAGCAGCTAATATCTGGAGAATTTCCAATACACAGGCCCTATTAGCTAGATACGATAGGGCGCATTTTGACACTTTAGAGCAACTGCTTCAACATTTGCCTGAGGCCTACAAAGAAGGTGCAGAAATGTTCATCCAAGAAGGGAAGGTCATAACAAACGCATCCATCAAATGCGTGCTAGACGCAGCAGACACTGCAGCCAGGGCCCTCAACACATTTAGTCCTGAATGGGACACAATCTTAGAAAAGATTAAAAAAGACACAGACAGCCAAGTCTATGGGTGCCCTGCAGTCCCAACAGTTCCGGGGTGGTTCCTTTCGTCGCTCCAGTAACAGAGGAACCACGCGAGGCCAGACATCACAACAAAGTACATACAATAAAGGAAGCACGCAGACCACCTATAATAAAAACAATCGAGGTGGTTACCGTGGAAACAGCAGCAAAGGCAGGGGACGAGGGAACAACACCAGGTCCTCCGCCAATAATAAACAGTGACGTCTTGTCACTGCCCCCTGACCATGTAACACCGGTCAGGGGAAGATTACAACAGTTCCTGCCAGTCTGGGAGAGCATCACCACAGACAGGTGGGTGAGGCAACGTATTCAGTAGGGCTATTGTCTAGAGCTCACTTCCGCTCCACCCAACATACCCCCAAGACACCGTCCTATGTCCGCAGAGCACATAGACTTATTGCAGCAAGAAGTTATCATCATGCTGCAAAAGGGGGCCATAGAACTCGTCCCCGTACAAGAACAAGGCACAGGGGTATACTCGCTGTACTTCTTAATACCCAAAAAAGACGGGTCTCTCAGGCCAATACTGGACCTCAGGCCCCTGAACCAATACATCTTGTCAGAACATTTCCACATTCTCACCTTACAACAGGTTCTGCCGTTGCTCACTCAGGGAGACTTCCTGGCAACGCTAGACCTAAAGGACGCATACTTCCACATACCAATACATCCTGCACATAGGAAGTATCTCAGGTTTACCTTACAAAATCAACATTACTAGTTCAAGGTACTACCTTTCGAGGTGACAACGGCCTCCAGGGTGTTTACCAAGTGTCTGGCAACGGTAGCAGCGCACTTAAGAAGAAATCATGTCCACGTCTATCCATATCTGGACGACTGGCTTATCCAAGCAAAGTCAGCCCAGCAAAGTCAGCCCAGCAATGTGCCAGCCACATGTCTCACACTATTCACCTCCCCACAGCCTCGGATTCTCATTGAACTACCCAAAGTCCCATCTCCAACCCTCCCACATACAACAGTAAATGGGGGCAAGTATAGACACTCTGGTAGCAAGGGCACAGCCAAACTCAGCAAGAATCAACAGCATTCAAAAATTCAGACCCCAACACTCACTCCCAGCGAGGGTGTTTATGCAGTTGATAGGCATGATGGCCTCCTGCATATTCATAGTCCCTCACGCGAAACTACACATGCGTCCGCTTCAGGGGTGCTTAGCACGGCAATGGAACCAGGCTCAGGGACAATTAAAAGACCTAGTGTTGGTGACCGGTCGAGCAGATCACTCTCTGCATTGGTGGAACCCACAACACCTTTGCAGGGGACGACTGTTCCAGGAGCCTGTGCCACAAATAGTGCTGACAACGGACGCATCTCTCCTGGGCTGGGGAGCGCATGTCCTCCATTACACAGTTCAGGGTCTATTGACGACACAGCAAAAGAAGATGCATATCAACTTGTTGGGACTGATGGCAATCTTCATGGCAATGAAAGCGTTCAAGGTGCATTTGTGCAACAAAGTCATGTTGATCCGGACGGACAACATGACTGCCATGTACTATATGCAGAAGCAGGGAGGGACACACTCTCCGCAGCTGTCACACCTAGCGCAAAGCATGTGGAAGTGGGCTATTCAAAGGAACATATTCCTCATGGTGGAACACCTCCCAGGCAAAGACAACCAGATGGCGGATCTGCTCAGCAGACACAGCCACCAGATGCACGAGTGAGAGATACATCCCTCAGTTCTGCACTCGTACTTACAGCAGTGGGGTCACCCAGAGATAGACCTTTTCGCCACAAAGGAAAACGCAAAATGCCAAAACTTCGCCGACAGGTTTCCACATCCGCAGTCTCAGGGCAATGCGATATAGATGAACTGGTCAGGCAAGTTTGCGTACGCTTTTCCCCCAGCCCCGCTCATACCACTAGTGGCACACAAACTGCGACAACACTCCATGACACTCATCCTAGTTGCTCCAACGTGGGCGAGGCAACCATGGTACACCACGTTCCTAGAACTTTCCGTGGTGCCTCATCAAAGGCTGCGCCTAACTCCCAGTCTTTTAACGCAGAGCCATGGAGATATTCAGCACCCAGATCCGCAACAGTTTAACCTTGCGATCTGGCTCCTGAGGTCATAGAGTTTGGTTACCTTAACCTGCCTCCTGACTATGGATATTATCAAGGAGGCAAGAAGACCTACAACCAGAGCATGCTATGCGGCAAAGTGGAAGCGGTTTGTCATCTATTGTGCCAATAACAACATAAATCCGCTAGATGCATCCACTCAAAACATCATATGTTACCTGCTACATTTACATAGACGCAATCTAGCCTACAGCTCCATACGCATACATTTGGCTGCGGTGGCAGCTTATCTTCAGAACAGACAACACCTTTCACTCTTCAGAGTTCCTGCTATTAAAGTTTTTATGGAGGGACTCAAACGAGTGATTCCTCCAAGACACCCACCTTCACCTGTCTGGAACCTCAACGTGGTTCTAACCAGACTAATGGGTCCACCTTTCGAACCTCTACACTCGTGTGAGATTCAATTCCTAACGTGGAAGGTGGCTTTCTTAGTGGCGATTGCATCACTTAGGAGAGTTAGTGAGCTACAGGCCCTAACTATTCACGAACCATTCATACAAATTCATGCAAATAGGGTGGTGCTGCGTACAAACCCTAAATTTATGCCGAAGGTGGTGTCCCAGTTTCACATCAATCAGACTATCGAACTGCCAGTGTTCTTCCCAAATCCAGAATCAGTGGCAGAAAGAGCTTTACATACCCTGGATGTTAAGAGCCCTCCTGTACTATATAGACAGAACTAAACCTTTCAGGAAGACTAAGCAACTGTTTGTTGCCTTTTTACCACAGCACAAATGCAACCCCATTTCCAAATCAGGTACAGCCAGATGGATTGTTAAGTGCATTCAAATGTGTTATCAGAAAGCTAAACGCACATTAACGGTTCCCCCAAGGGCGCATTCCACACGCAAGTTAGGGGCATCCATGGCTTTCCTGGGAAACATTCCTCTAGAGGACATATGTAGAGCAGCCACATGGACTACCATACATACATTTACTAAACACTACTGCGTAGATGTACACTCCAAGCAGCTGTAGGACAGGCTGTACTCAAGACTCTTTTTCAGGCTGCTGCAGCTGACTCGGGCAACCACCGCTAAGAGGGGGACTGCTATACATTCTATGCACAGATATGAATTCAGCAGACCACATGCCTCGAACAGAATATGCTACTTACCAGAATGCATCTATTCTTGGCATGTAGGGCTGCTGACATTCATATCGCCCTCCCTCCTGCCTGTCGCAGCTGTAGCACTCAGTATTATTCCGTAGCATGGACATCACTTACTGTATCATACTCCATCCATGCCACAATGGCGAAAAACAATCTGAGGATGGAAAGGATGCCCATACGCACTGTAGTCCGGGGGAGGAGCCACTTATCTCGTGATACTTCGAAGACTCTTCCAGGACAACAATGTGCAATCATCCGGACCCAACACTTGGCGGCGATCTATGCACAGATATGAATGTCAGCAGCCCTACATGCCAAGAACAGATGCATACTGGTAAGTAGCATATTCCTTACCACTTCTGGACAAATTCAGCTTCTTAAGTTGGGGGTTTGTGAATCAAGCAAGTAGGGTGTTAGTCCTGTGCTTGTATCATTTGTGCCGTTGCGATGCTATAAGTTACCCGCATTTTCTCTCCATTGCTTTAGATCCAACTGAGGAGCCACCGCCGCCATCTACCAACACAATTGGGTCAATCATTGGGGTTATCCTTACAGTGTTTGTAGTTGGTGGCATGTACTTTATCTGTCAGAGGATTCTATGCCCCCGCATGAAAGGTGATGGCGAGACAATGACCAATGACTATGTAGTGCATGGACCAGCTTCTGTACCACTCGGCTTTGTGCCTCATCCGAGCTCACTCTCTGGGTCACTCCCAGGTAAGTGGAAACATTTCACAGAACCTTACTTTTTCAGATGTTGTTTGATAACTGTTAGTAATCCCAGCAAACTGACAACAGTAGCACGATTGGGTGAAAAGTTTTGAAGAAAAAGTAATACATTTGAAACAAAGTAATACGCTTTGTGATGCATGTTTCTATTATGGAAAGTTGTACTGGTGAGTTACCTTTACACAATCTCTTCTTGACAAAGTTGGGAGTAGTGGTGATCCAGGTGATAAAAGTAAGAAGTTACTTATAAGTAGGAACTCAGGTTCTCCTAGTCCTTACTTTTAGTTTCATATGCTATTTTAGAACTGAGGCTTAGGATTTATTGGGTCACAGATTGGCACTTCATTCCCTGTGCACCCCCAAGGGGGAAATCAATTCTTGTAACAAAGACATACTTCCAATACGAGGCACTACTGAAGGCGCTGCATAATAAAATCACCAAGCATCCTGCTTTGTGCACAGAGACTTGAATAAAGGCGAAACGTTTGCTCCTTCGATTGAAGCACAAATGGCTCATTTTATACAACAGCTCAGCTAAGGCAGGATCTATTCAAATATATAACTTTCTTTGAAGCGTGGAATTCGATGTGTGGACTACGAATCCTCAGACACCTGTTTTAATACGTTGTATTATCATCTTTCATGCCGGAGGAATTTCAATTGTTTTTTTATCAGTTTTATAATTTAGCACATTTGTGTGGTTTCAACTGAGGCAGAACGTGTAATTGTTGTGGGCTGTACAAATGCCACTATAAAAATATTTTAATGAAGTTAAAAGAATGTATGTTAATTGGAAGTATGTCAATGGTAAAATATTCACATGAGGGGTGCATGTTGTGAAGCAAAGGGTAGACAGTGCACCCAAAACATACATAGGAGCTTAGATTTAGGTTGTTTTGCTGAAATTACGCTCGGAGAACAATAACGAAAAAAAATGAACATTCCAAACTAGGACGACCCAGACATTGGCAACATCTGTATGCCACCTTTCCTAAGCAAGTGACTAAGCAAGGTCACTCCCGGACTCTGTAACTGAGTGCGGGTATGAATGGGAATAAGGGAAGTAAAGTCACTTGCCAAGGTCATACGGTGCACTGAACAGCACTAGGGTACATAACAAATTAATAAGTGCTCTTTGGCCCACCAAGATCACAGAAAGAGTCAGAAGCAGTATCAAGAAGTTTAGACTTCCCACAGTAACACTAGTCCATAGAAGGGGTGTAGATGGGAGAGTAAAGCCTTATCAAGTTCACGATCAGCGTAAGTAGCAGGACCCTGGTTAAGAATGTAAATGTAGTAGTATTTGTATAGCGCACCAAATCGTCCCCCGTAGGGGTATCTGAGGCGCTTGTACGCATACCACTGTGGAACCCTTCCTTGCTTTTCCCTGTTAAGTGCCCACTCCTGGGCACCCCCAAGGTGAAGCCAGGCATCCTAGCGTTGTTGGGGCCGTTGTGGAGATTAAGCAAGCTATTGCCCAGAGTTGCAGAGTGGGACCCATGATTAGAATAGGCACGGAGGCAAGAATTCTCAGGTCCGTGGAAATTGAGCCTAAGACCCGCCGAGGCGGGAATTTGACCCTGCATCAGGGTCTGCCGCTCTAACCATTGAGCCACACTTCTTGCACAATAAGAGTAAGGTTAGTCATCATGACATATTACTTAAACTCAGTAATACACACTTGATTCTCTTCAAAAGGCTGATATGGGGTTCATATGTTTGACAAACTGGTTGCATCCAGTTTTCTGCAGCAATTATATTTACCCACAGTTCAGTCCTATCAGTGTAAAAACATTTGCTTGTTAATTTACACAACCTCCTTGTGAAAGCAAGCTACAATGATGGAAACAAAACAAAAGATACAAGCAGATAAAAGAAGAACTACTAAAACAGCGAGAAGAAGCATTGGTAAAATATAATTCCTTAAAATCTCTAGGAAATATGTATGGTAGTAAATCTTCACTTCCCAGACTTGCAAGGAAGTGCAACTAAAACACCATTGCAAACATTATTTTGGAGCTAATGCCAAAGAAACAATGAAACAAATGTAAATCTTTATTGAATTAGTTTCAACTGTGTGGAGTGTAGCAGCTTTTACTGTGGAAATCAAGAGCTTGGCAAGGATAAAAAGTCAAGTGTGCATCAGCCTTTAAAGCAATCTCACGTAGATGCAGAAGTTAAGGTTCTGAACTGAGTGGATTCACAGGGCGAAGGCACTTTTATCCTGTTTGCAAGTTGGCAACTGTAAAGACTCAGCTGAAGAGTACCAGGTCATGTTGCCCAAATGCAGAAGCTTGTGCCATGTATGTGCAATGAGGCCTATCAATGTCCTGGCCTGCACGAGCCTCAAATGAAGCTTCAGCAGGCAAAGCTAGACATATACCCATTATATTTTACGCAGGATGAGAACTGCCTGCAGGAGCAACTAGCAAGAGTCCCAAATCCACAGTGAGAAGTTCCCAAAATCAGCCACTGTTGTATTAAGTGAACTTACTCCCTTTTAGTGTGGAGGGGTATGCTAAAGGCTGCTGGTACGTCTTTATTCCTCATTTTCTACTATACTATTCAACATTTACTTTAGCTCCTTCACCATTCTGATAGCCTCCTATGATTTCGATTCTCTTTTTCCGATGGCACTTGTCTCATTGTGCATTTAGTTTGATGCTTCACATGCCCTATCAAATCTAAGTAGTTTTGATTATTGGGAAAAATAAAGATCTTTAAAAACAATATCTTGCCTACCATATCTGATAGAGACTACTAGCCGCAGATTCCTTTACGTAGAATTATCCCCAGGCGGGAGACTGGATCCGGAATTTTTTTGCCACAGCATCCCTGCGCGCCGGGGTGATGGCATCATGCGACTCCGCCCTGGCGTTGTCCACGTACGTGACGTTAGCGACGTCACAAATCCCACCCCGGCACGCCTACGTCAGTTTTTCCTTTTCCGCCTGCAACGCAGATCCGGATCGTGCTCCTGGCCTGTTTCGGGCCTTTCCCTTTCGCTTGTTGTGTGTGTGTGTGGGAACAGTGTGCGAATGCTTTCGGGCTTTAAGACCTGCTCGTCTTGTGCGCGCTCCAGATGTCGGCGACAGATCTCACACCATCTGCATGTGGCGTTTGGGAGAACACCACGACTCCAATGATTGTGAGGCATGCCAGCAGATGAAACCGAAGTCCCGGCGGGAGCGCCGGATGAAACTTCTGTCAGCCCGCATGTCCAGGTCTGCATCGTCTCCACGCCCGGCCCCTGCGGAGGGTTTCAGTAATAGTCACTTCCATCTTAGACATCGCCCTTCTCCGAGGCCGCAAGAGCGTTGCTCACCTGTCTTTAAGTGTCGCAGTTTGTCCCCGCGGGCTGGTTTCCGACCTGTTGGGGGCGTGGGCTCATCGCGGGTGGTGCAGGCCCGCGTGTCGTCCCCCTATCCGCCGTTTCCCGGTGTGGGGGCGTCTAGAGCCCAGATGGAGACATATGCTACAGCCTTGCAGGCCTCGCTGGCTTCTCCTCCTGGGATGTCGGCGGATCCCTTGCTGTTTGCGGGGCCCTCCGCGGCTTCGCCGGTGGCTCCGGCCCGACTGGCTCGGATGCAGGTTCAGAGGACGTGGTGCCGTTGGGGTGCTGCCCTTCGGGGGTCCCACCTTCGGACCATGCATCTCTGCTTCAGCCCAAACTCCTCTGGGAGTCCCTGTGGTGTCGCGGGAGGTCGCCGGGGCTCAGGTCACATCCATAAGCCCTCTTCGGCCCTCGGGACAGGCGGTGGCCTTGCCTGAGGCCGAGGTGACGCCGCTTAGGCGCTGGCGGTTGCTGGCCCTGGCAGTGCCACAGGGGCTGGCGGGGAGGGCCCTTCTCGTCCCGTCATGGGTCGAGGCTGGCGGGTGTCCCCTCAACCCTCCCTGGGCCCCTCGCGCTCCTCCACGCAGGTGGCTGCCTCGTCTGAGGTCGGGTCGACACCTTTCCGGTGCCGTGGTCTTCGCCGGAGGCGCAGCAGGACCCCACTCCTCGGTCCCTCTTCCTCCTTTCCGGACCTGTCCTTCCTTTCTCCGGTTGGCTTAGGGGACGGCCGCCTTAGCTTGCAGCCCTCCCCTACTGCGGAGCTGCTTTCTCCACCGCGGGGCTGCTTTCTCCACCGCGGGGCTCTACAGAGGCGGGTGCTGCCTTTGCTTGCGCTGTTTCCACGGCTGTGGCAATCTTGCGCATGGGTGATCCAGCTGCCCATTTCCCCGCGGATCTTCTGGAGGTCTTCTATCAGGGTTCTGGTGGTAGGGAGCTGCTGCTTCCCTTCGAGGGTTCGCTCCATTCTTCTCTTCTGGGGGCTTGGGGCCACCCCCTCACGGGGGACCCGGTGCCTCAACACCTTCTGCACTGCCACCATCCAGCGCTGCGTGATCTGGTGTGTCTTTCCCTCCACCCTTCTACCAGGGGCCCTCTTTTGCAGAATGCCTTCCCCTCCCTGCCACAGCTGTTGTCGCGGGAGGCCTGCTGGCTTGACTCCTGGGGGCGTAATGTGTTCGCCTCCACCAGTGCTGCTCTGCAGGCTCTTAACACCTTGTGTGTTTTGGCTAGGGCCATTTCTTTCTTGTGGGACTCTGCAGAGTCCCTTATGCCTGCCGCCTCTCAGGAGGGTCTGTGTGGATCTTCAACACCATGTGCTGGATGGCCGGGAGCTGGCGGTGTATATTCTTCGCTCCGCTCTGGACATCTCTGAGGTGCTTGGTCGTGCCATGGCTTCTTCTGTCGCACTTCGTCGACATGCCTGGCTCCAGGACAATGGGTTCCCAGAGAATGTTCGATGGCGCTCTTCTGTTCCACGCCCCTGCGGACTCGGCCATTCAGAGTTTCTTGGCAGGCTTCGGCCTCCTCTTCCTTCTCCCCCTCCTCCCCCTCAGTGACCTGTGAGTTGATCTGGTTTTCGGTAGGTGTTCCTCCGTTGAGGCAGGTCGCCCCAGTTGGATGATATGTGCATTCTAGTCATCCTTTTACGGACTATGGTGTTGTTGGGTACTAGCCGGCCCTTTTTTGAGTTTTTTGGCTTTTTCTAAGCCATGTTGGCCCTTGAGACTGGGTCTTCTGTTATTCTTATTGGCTGATTGACTAGCCGTCTGCAGGTTCTACGCAGGTCTTTCTGTTGTCCTCTGCGGAATGTTTTTTCCTAAGTGGGTTCCCATGTTTTGGGACGTGACACGCCCTATGTGGGGTGATGCTAGCGATCATGTGCTGGGGAGATGTGTTCGCTTTCTGGCCTCTGCTCTCCGTGGCGTTACGGTATGTTGCAGGTGTGATCCACTTGCTGGTAGTTCTGGATTGGCTTGAGTTGCGCCCCGGGCTGTCATCTCCAGGGTCGCTGCGTTGTTGGCCTGGTCTTGCCTGCTGTCTTCGGCTTTGCAGCCTGGCTCTGCCTAGTTTGACTTCTTTTTGGGCTGTGTGGGTGGACTCCTCCCTTGGGGACGTGTCCGGGCCCTTCTTGGCCTTCCTGGTCTCTGTCTTCGGCTGGCGTCTGGTTTGCCCTGAGTGCACCGTTCTGTGGTGTTGTCGGCGTCTGGCCGTGCTGCCGGTGCCTTCCTACTGTTTTTATGCACCATTGTGCCTTCTGGCACTTTGGCGGGACAGTCCTCCTTGCCTTGTTCGCTTCTTCCAGTGGGCCTTGCCTTCAGTTCTCTCTGTCCTCCCTAGGGGTTGGGCTGGTCCTTGAGTTCCTTGTCCCTCTTGGAACACAGTCTGTCCTGCGGGGTGTTGGGCGGTTCTTCCTGGGTGACCTTAGGTTACCCTGCCTGCTTCCGCCTGCCCTACTGTTGAGGGTGCCGTTCTGTCTGGCCTGTTGCCTTATGGCTGTGTTCCCAGTGCGGGGGCTTGCCTATGCTCTACCTCTTCTCCTTGGAGTCTCTAGGTTGTTCTTCTTCCTAGGTGCTCCCCTTCCTTCTTTGGGCCTTGGGGCTTCTGGGGGAGGTTCTTAATACCTTGAATGGGTGTGGGGCGCTCTGGCCTCCTTTCGCTTTGCCCTCTTTTCTCCTGCTGATGGACGGCGGACTGCCTCTCTTGTCTTCCTGCATTCCCTCTGGGGCTGGTGGTCTTCTTGATGCAGGGCTCTTTTGCCTGTCCGTTGGGCTCATCCCTTCTGGGACCCCCTGTTATGTCCAGGTTGGTGGGGTCCTCTCGCAGACCCTCCTTCCCCTTGGGTATGGCTAGGGTATATATTCTACGTTAAGGAATCTGCAGCTAGTAGTCTCTATCAGATGTACGAGTGACTTACCTTTGGTAACGATGTATCTGGTAGAGACGATTCTAGCCGCAGATTCCTTCACGGCCCGCCCTTCCTCCCCGTACTGCGAGGACCTTTGGCTTGGTCTTATGCATTCGCTCCCTGTGGGTGGCTATGTCTTCAGTGAGTACATTTTGTTGCTCTTTCTGACAGGATGTTCGTCCTGTTTATTGTTTCCTTCCTCTCTTTTTGGAGCATAGAGGGTAGGCTTCTAGGTACTTCTGTGCCCTTGTGCTCTAGTTGCCCCGGGTTGGGGCCTACTTTCTACCCCCTCCCCCCCTTTCCCCTTTCATTCTAGGGGTTCTGGCCCCTTTGCTATCTCTAGGTTGGGGTCTTTTGGCCGGGCCTCTGCACCCGTTCCTTATTGGGGTTGTCACGTTCTGTGATGGGGCTGTCGTGGAGTCTTGTCCTGCCTTGTTTGTTCCGGACTGGTTCCCCATTGTTATTGGTTGGGGTCGTAGTCCTGCTACATGTTTTCATGATGTTTTTTTGTATACTCTGTCTCCGGGGGTGGGCTATCTCCGTACTGGCGGGGTTGCTGTTCAGGGATGTGCTCTGTTCTTTCTTCCTTCCCTTCCTTTGGGTGCTGCAGTGTCTGACACTGCTCCTTATGGTATTGTTCCTTACCACTCCTTTTTAGGTCGAGCCTAGAGCAGCGCATGCGCTGCTTGCTTGACTTTTAGTAAGGGGGTTTTCAAAGTGCTACCAGAGGCTTTTGCTGGCCTCAAGCTTGCATGCATGTGTGCGTGCTCGCGCTCAGGCGCCATGTGTGTAATTAACTTAAGCGCATGTCTTGGGCCCCCACTGTGCTCTTCACTTCTTTTGGCTTCACTCTGCCATATGGCTTTCCTCGCGGCACCCCTCTGCCCCTCCCCCACCAGAGCACGTCTCGCGGCCATTTCCCCTTCGCCAATGCCAACTGTGTGCGATGCCCAAAGCACTTCTGGGAGGCCACAAACCCCAGCGTCTATATCCCGGCTCCTAAACCTCCCCATGTCCTCTATCGCAAGAAGCGCCTCGTAAACCTAATGCCAATCATCCCGCGCCATCGTGCTCCATAGCAGTGCGTTTGTTTAGTGTCTCTCTGCCTCGTGTGCCGTCACTTCTCTCCTCACTCTCTCTCCTACCTTCTTCTCTTACCCTATCCCATTCTCTCACCTCCCGCCCCTCACCCCCCCTCCGCACCCCCCAGATGTTGGATGTACACGCAAAAGCACGGTAGATGCAAATGAGCCCGCATCAAAATCATCCTGTGAGTTGAAATTCCAAACAACAAACCGTCTGATGTATTAGTTACACGCTGCAACCATATCTGTAAGTACGAACAAAGTCTGCACACATATTCTCCCATTCACCCCAAATGCTCATCCCATGATGGCTGCACATCAGACACCGCTGCAGTCCTACACATTCCATTGTGACATGGCTGGGACTCGCTTCCCACACAGGACCAAAAAACGAAGACGAGGACCCTCAAAAACACTCTCTCAACACAGCACACATGCCTCCATGTCGGGTCCTCATCCCGAACGTGCTTCACTCTAACGAAGGAAAACCAGCTAAGGCAATTCCTCTGGAACATCCGAGGTCACCAACGCTGTGTCCCACACACCCCGCTCGTTGCGCCTCTGCTGCAGCACTTTGGGAAGGACCAGTACGTATTGGGACCAACAAGTCCTGTATATGGTATGATCAAACCAGTCTTCTACACATTTAGTGCATGCACTTCTTCCCATATCGGACACCCTCTCCTGATCGGCCAGACTAGCACCAAACATCGGGCTTCTGTGATTCGGCCCTCGCAGCGGGAGACAAGGAGCAGAGGACTGAGGAGGCAACAATCTGAGCCTAAACTCCTTAGGAGGCCCCTGCCAGCTCGGTGAAAAGCCGGAAATCAGGCCAGAGATCCGGAGCTGCCGCCAATATCTCCCCCCCTCCCCCCTCCCCCTTCCCCCCTCACTCCTCCTCCCACGACCCCCATAGCGGCATTGTCCAGGGGCTGATAAGGCCCCTGCATACCTGCAGTATAAACCACGGACACTTGGTAATTTCAGCATCCTTCATCTGAGGGCACGGAGCACACACTCACCCCTGGCCCCAGCATCAGTTTAGACTCGATCCAACACCGGGGCTGCCTGGACTCAAAATGGCGCCCCAGAGCTTCGTGGCTGAGACGGACCGGGAGAAGTGATACAGCTCACTCTGCGATGACACCGCAGCGAAGCTCGGGAGGCAGGCTGTGAGACCCCCTGAGCCACCTGCTGTCTCCCGTACGACCCCCCCTTTACTGACCTAGATAGGTCAAAGGCACGGCAGGAGATCATTGCCTGACCTTAAGATAGCCGCTGGACCGCCCAGTCTGCACCCAGTTTGATCAACCTCCCTCCCCACTGATATCTTTGGAGTAAGGCCTCCCAGCGCCTGCCAGATGGACTGAGTTCCTGAGGCGCAACCCATCACCCGCGCTTTGAGTACCCACTGGGGAGTGGGGTGTGGACTACGCCTGCCCGGTAGTGACTACTGAGGGGGAGGCCACACACGATTTTCTGAGCTGGGGAACCATACAGATAACAGACAGTGCACTACACTGGACCATCAGGTGGCACTAGCTCTACGAAGCACAATGGGGAAACCAAAGTTCTCACAGAACGCGACGGGACCAGAAACTACACAGGAAAACCTACCAAATACCCACGCCTCATCAAGACACCAGCGACCCCCTCTGACCCATAGTGGTCTTTTACCACGTTGTGCTACTACTATTGGACATCGACCAGTCCTCAGGCATATCCCCTATCCGGCTCACCCGTCAAGACATTGAACCTGCAAACTTGCCGCTGACCGTTGAGACCTAGCAGTTTGGCCGATGCCCGGTGGAGCTACCTTGATAGCTATAGAGGAGATGGGCTGTGGGCTTCCCCCTCGGCCGTCACCTACCCAGCCGGACTTGGGACAGACTTTCCTTTGTCTCTCCGCCGGGTCTCCCTCCTACCCATCTACCTTACTCCCCTACCCTTCTACACTCCTTTTATCTTGTCTTCTATTCTCTTAAAATGTTTTCTTGCAACAAATATAACTTATAACTGATGTAACCTTTGACCATTGTGGAACCTCATGTAAAGCGCTCTGATACCTCCGGGTCTAACCAGCGCTATATAAACCTCCACCCAAGAAAATGTAGCATCCCTGTGCAAACCATTCCTTATTATAGGCCCATTTATAATTAGCTCCCAGTGGTACTCCTTTTATCCATCTTGGACAGGGAAAGGTTTTAGTTAGACAGCAGGGTTAAGGCCGCTACCTGGAGTACACGCACTGATTTGTTCAACAGAAGTGTCGTCTCACTGAGGTATTTATTTACAATGAAAGGCCATACCAAACGGAGTGTGCATGTTGCTTACATTTTCTGACTGTTCCTGCTTTAGTTGTATTGCAGACATGATATTCCTTTGTGCTGCCTCTCTCCCTCCATCAGACTGTGCTGCCTTTACCCGCTTCCTCCTACCCTCCATCGGTATTCTTTTAGTCACCCTCCATCTCACCCTCATTCCCTTGGTCCATGTTGCCTTTGCCCACCTCCCTCCCACCCTCCTTCCCTGTGGCTTTTGATACCACCTTCAGTATTTCTATCTTTGTTACTACTTCAAACACACTACACCGTACTTAAGAAAGTTTGTTTTCGGAGTGTGTATGTCACTTATATTTTTCTGACTTTTGTTGTTTTAATTGTATTGCAGAAATTATATTTCTTCATGTTGCCCTCTCTCCCACTGTTACCTTTGCACCCCCAACCTCCGTCCCTGTGACTTTCGACCCTTCTCTCCGTGTCTCTCTCTGTTACTGTTTCAAACACACTACACAGTAGTTAAAGTTCTTATATGTTCTGACTTTTTGGTTTTAGTTGTGTTACAGACATATTCCTTCATATTTTCCTCTCTCCCTCCATTTGTTTGTGTTGCCTTTACCCACCCTCTCTCACCCTCCATCTGTATGCCTTTGCCCTCCTTCCTCCTCTTTTTCTACTGTGGCTTTTGCCCAATGGCGGCCGCCATAAATAAAAGGTGGGAGGAGGGGTCGCCCGGGAGGTCGCTTGGGGGTTTTAGAAATAATATATTATTTTAAAAATAAAAACATGCCGACAGCCCCCTCCAGTGTTGCGCCGCCTCTCCTCTTCTTCCTTCAGCTTCAGCCTTTGGGATAGACTCTCATCCCCTCCCCGTGCTTAGTGTTTAGCCATACAGCAGTTGATGTAAGGATATTGTGCTGCTTAACTAAATACTTATAAGGTCCCAAAAGCGAGACCTATTGGCTATGCCAATGCTTGTTCTAATTGTTCTGCTCTTTCGCACACTGTTCCTATACTCTCAGTCTTGTCTGTTAGCTCCGCGTTGTGGCGCGGAAAAGTTCTCTGAAGAAAACTGACGTAGGCGAGCCGGGGTGGGTCTTATGTGACCTCGCTGACGTCACGTACGTGGCCAACGCCAGGGCTGAGTTGTGTGATGCCGTCACCCCAGCGCGCAGGGATGCTGTGGCAAAAAAAATTCCGGATCCAGTCTCACGCCCGGGGATAATTCTTCGTTAAGGAATCTGTGGCTAGAATCGTCTCTACCGGATACACCGTTACCGAAGGTAAGTAACTCGTACATTGGGGTTCTAGAAGTAAAATCTTTGGGTGTTTAGCTTGATGATAACCAGTTAGTGCGACCTCATCCTCGTTTCACTATGTTACACCTAATTGGGAAAGTTGTAGCTACTCTCACTAAGGCTTTCCACTCCAGAATTATATCCATTGATATGTTATTATAATAAATTCTTGTTGATAAAGAAAAACAGATTATAGCACCGAATAAGATAAAACAGTGCATGGATTACATACTATCTTCTCATGCTTTCAGATCAACATATCCATCAATAGGTTAGCCATAATCTATTAGTGTATCATCTTATGTAGTTGCTTGGGAAACGGCCTTAGCCAAATTACAGCTGCCCTGAAATGTTGCTGTAAGGAAAGCAACTGGATTGATGATTAGCTTTAACTGTACTTCCCACTGGTTGCCAGTGACGGAGATAATTGTATTCAAGGTTGCCTGGCTGTTCATAATGTCTGTTATAGAGCTGACAGCTCATGCCTTGGGAAAAGATTTGCGAAACATTCCTTAGCCAGCTCTCTGCACTTCCTGATTTATGCATGTTCCTTGTTAGGGTAGTTAGTTTGAATGGCAGTTCTTTCAGGTGTCTAGTGTTCAAACCTTGAGACTCTCACTTTCGTGGCCTGCACAAAGTCTGAAAACCACCTTATGCTATCTGGCCTCTTAAGTCTGGGGGTTTGGCCTGACAGTAGATAGTAGATGCCAGGAAGCTTTGTGTAATGACCGTTTTGAGCTTTATAAATAAATGTAATGAAATATGGAGGCAAAAAGAATATTTAGAATTGCTGCAGTTAGTCCTGGTGAAAGCACTTCTTTGAATGGACCTTGTTTGTTTCTACCTTACGTTATGTTCGATTTCCAAAGGTCAGAACCAGGTAAGAGTCATTGCAGTAATGGTATTATAAAGGTGAAAATTGGTTCCATCTTTAGTCAGACTTTGTTAACTTGCATTGCTAAACTCCCACACTGTCTCCCACTGTTATTCCCCTGGTATTTCTGGTATAAGATTCTATAATACTTTACAGAAACAAGGTTTTTCTTAGTTTGTATATGTTTATTATTTTGTAGGAATGTCTCGAGGTAAATCTGTGATCAGCTCCCTAAGCATTATGGGTGGAAGTAGTGGACCTCCCTACGACAGGGCACATGTAACTGGAGCATCTTCTAGCAGTTCTTCAAGCACCAAGGGCACTTATTTCCCTCCAGTAAGTAATGAAAATGTATTTCTGTATTGTATTTTTGGTCTTTCTTTCTAGAAAAGATACCATGAGATGATCTTGTGCAACAGAATGACCTATTGGAATCTATTTAGTGATTCGTTTTCAATACATAAGTATGCTTTATGGCTACAAGAGTCTAGGGTCATCTGCTTGGTAGAGTGCCTCGGCTGTCCGAAGGAGGATCTCGGACCACTTTAGCAATATTTTTGGTCTATTAATATCCATTTTTGTTCTGTAAGAATTACTCTTATAAAATTAAAGGCATCCTGTACAGACGACACTCGGCTCATTCTCTCGCTTTCAAAAAAACCCTTCACTACAAGGGCCAACTTCCTGATTCGCGCTTTTTGAAGCACTACACAACCAAGGACCAGCACACATCAACCACCGCCTGAACTTCCACAAACCCTCCAGATAAACACACTCCACCACCCCCAGCCCTATCCACCGAAGCAACAGTGGAAGACGCTCCTTCTCTTACCTCAATGCTAAATCCTGGAACAACCTCCCTCCTCACCCCTGGACCTCATGCTCTCTTCAGGAATTCTGGAAAGGACTCCAGACTTGGCTGTTAAATTGATACCACCCGATGCAACAATGCCCTCATTTCCTGGTTACGCTCAAGGGTGATTAGCTGCGCTTTATAAATCCTGATTGATTGATTGGGAGGCAGGAAGCCCTCTTATCCCAGGCAAAGTCCCCCCCATCAATATGAATCATATCGGCCACTGGCCTTTTTATTAATATCGATAGTAAGATTATGCTAAAATATTTGCTTTTTTGCTGCTCCCCAAGTTCATTGGCCTTGTCTTACCTGACCAGGTAGGATTCATCCCCAATCTATCAACTTCCCATAATCTCCACAGAATATTTACATTGGTCCATCAAACTGATGCAGACTTGGAAGTAGTCGCTATCCTGCTGGATGCTATAAAGGCATTCGATTCTGTGGAGTAGGGTTTTCTTGGTGCTGTGCTGCCTGAGGATACAAACTGTGGGGTGAATTTCCTTGATCTAACCAGTTTGTTAGCATCATACATATAAATGAATGTTCGAGGCATGTGAGCTGTAGATCACATGCTTTGCATACTCCTGCCATCTAGTGTTGGGTCCGTATGTTTGCAAGTTGTTTTTCTTTGAGGAAGTCTTTCCAGTCACGAGGTAGTTGACTCCTCCTTTCGGTGATAGTGCCCATGGGCATCAACTCCATTGTTAGATTGTTTTTTTCCGCCATTGAGTCCGGACGTGCATTGCTGCGCTCTGACACAGTTTCTCGGGTTCCCCCTCGGTGCGCAATCCACCTAACCTCAATGGTATTGTTTTCAACCGCATTTTCCCTTTCTTTGCGTATCGTATTAAGACAAAAACTTTTTGATCTGGAAACTCGTGGAAGGCTCTTCGCTGTCGATGTAACGGACTCCATTAAAATTCTGTCCTCTGTGCCACGCGCAGTACCCGCGCACCAACTCAGACGAAGTGTGCCACCTGTGCTTATCTCTGTAGCACAATTAACAAGACTGCGACACATGTAGATCTTACCTCTCCCAAGAAAACGCTCCGCGACCCTCAGGCTCGACGCCGCAACATGCATTCTCAGAACACCAGCTCCATTCCGGACCTCTTCAGAGAAGATTCAGAGCAAGAAACCGGATATCACATAGAGGCTGAGGAAGAACAAGAGGACCTTGTCTCAGAGTCTGCCTCTGATGTGGACAAAGATATTCTGCAAGGTCAGCATGTCGTGAGTATCGATCCACCCTTGCCCCAAAGTCCAACTCAGCTGACAAAAAAGGCTCCGGTTCCACCTCTGCCTTCGGGCCATGGTTGGCACCGAGAACATGTTCCAACGCCCCACCTTCAGGCTCAACACTGAAGCATACGTCAAAGCCTTCCAACTCTGGGTCGAGTCGTCTACAATCAGGCATCGAGCCGAAACCAAAACCTGACTCGGTCCGACCTCGTTCAACGCCTTCGACCGTATCTGCCCTGCCTTCCCAAGAAAAGTCTTTGTCTCCTGTGAACGCTGGATTTGTTCACCAACAGACTCCAGAGAATCAGCGAGTTTAAACCACTCCACCTGTCGCCCACGTTTGAGTGGCCCAACACCACGATGTCGCCCGCCAATCCAGACCCAAGATCCAGTGACCCCTGACCTGCCTCAAACCTCCAGCCGATGCCTGCAGCCTCAATCCGGAAGGTCCCCCAACAGCGAACAGGAGCTTGTGGTAAATATTTGATTTACCGTCCTAATTTCTATGCAGGTAAGTACTTGATCAATAATAACTCAATCAGAAAGAAAGAGGCAGAGTCCGTGGTGTTAGAGTTCTTAGGGGTTTTATTCCTTAAAAAGGAATGGTACCAGACCAGATATCATGTTCCTACCACCACTGGGGTGTAGGAAGGGATAGAGCAATATTTTATTGACAATACATAGCTTATATACTTAAGTCACATTATAGAAACCAATACAGTAGGCGTAACAGCTGAGAGAAACAAGATAAAACACACATGTGGTAGTGATACGTAATTAGAAGGCGTGAACTAGGCGTGAACATAGAGGTGTGTGCTAGAAACGTCACAGGTAGGTGTCACAAGTGGGTGGCAACAAAGCAGAATCTTGTAATGTCAGCAGAAATCTGAGGCCTGGATGCGCGCGCAGCTGCATGACGTGTGATTGACGTGAAACCAGAGGGTGCAGGGGACTTGACATTTACACTGGCGGAAAGAGACAGAAGTCTGGCATGTCAGATCAACTCGTACTCTATCATATCTGGTATCTGATGTTTAGGAACTATATTATCTAAACGGAAGAGGTCTCTGGGGCAGAAGCTATTCTATACTGACTGTGAGTGTGTGTATAAGCGTCTAAGTGTCTGCATGAGAGGCGAGGGGGCATGGGCCTACCATGGTAACAGAGGCTATGAATTACTTGCACGGAGACAGTGAGGCCGGGCCCTTTGCTCTGCAGCTGGGGGGATGTTTACTTAAACTAGTAGGCAGGAATGCATTTTCGAGGAGCGGAACAGATAATTCGAAGGTTGAATACAGTCTTGGCAGGCAGCAGGCTGAGCTAAGCGCCGTGAGCCGCACAGGGAGTAAGACAGAGGTCACGGGTACAGAGGCAGTCCAGGCTTGAGGCGTTCAGAGTCAGAAGGCAGGAAAAGGCTCGATGGCAGAATTCAGGGCCTACTTCGCCAGAGCTGAAAAACGTGTAAAGTACACCACAAAAAGACGTTGGCATAGCATACTTAGGAACGGAATATTCAACCCATTCAGGGTGGGTCTGAAAGAGGACATGTTAACGTTGGACGCAAATGTATTTGCGTCTTCATAGCTGGCACAGGAGGGAAGTTACATGCACTTTAAGCTGGTACATGGAGACGTGGGGTACACGTTAGGGAACATTACTTGACCATAAAATTTATATTTCCTCATTCCCTCCTTGTTCCCTACGGACCCTTCATGATATATCGATCCTCATGAATCGATCAGTCTGTTCTTGTAACATCATTTGCTCTTCTTTCTTCCTTTCACGTTTTGAGAGAAAACTGGAATGTTCAATGCACGATGTGGCACACAGTCCACAAATCGCTGGCCCACACTGTAGGCACAGGCAGCAACTGAATACTATGACAAGGGCAATGCCTAGGAAGGATAGGATCTTCCATCCCCAAGCGGTCAACGTTGTCCAGAACCAACCGGACCAAGTCCAGGTGCCTGGATTCTGATGTATCAAACTTGCAATTTTATGAAGACGTGTAATAGCTTGGTATACTGTTGGCGCGTTTTCTGGAATGAAAACACAGCAACTTGACCCGATGACCTTACAAGCTCCGCCTCTATCTGCCAAGATGACGTCAATAACAAGACGATTCTGAAGAACAACAACCCGCATGGCGGACTGCTCCTCTGTTAAGTTACCTAGGGCGGAGGCCGTTTCATTCACTACTGCTTCGAGTGTTCTAGTTAATCTGCGTATTAGTTTACTGTTTTGGACGGGACCTGTGAAGAAAAAGAATCCTTTATTGAAATCTGTGTATTGCTCCCATGCCGTTTCAGTATAGTCGACAATCGGGAGATCTCTTCGGAGTCTATTCTTTACTAGATTTGTATTTCTGTGATAATCAGGAGGTGCTAGAAAAACAGGTGGCAGAAGGAATGCAATGTAACAGGTACCATCCCAATCTGGAGGTAAGCGTATGTATGCGGTATGGCCACAAACAAAGTAGGAATGACGGGTAGCTCTAAAGGAAGACTTGCCTTGATCACTGAATTCGACCACAGTAGTACATTTACTATGACCTAAGTGTACTGAACCCTTCTTTCTGACACATAAATCACCAGTGACTGGTAATACTGACATAGCAGGGAGAACTGGTGCAGCTTCGGATTCGACAGTAAGAATCATAAGGTTAATTGTATAATTACCTAATCCATATACTTCATTTTCTAGATCAGTTCCTATTCTAGTGGGAAGTCCCCTCTTGTCAGGGTAACAGGCATTAAGCAGAACTAAGTTCAAGTTTCCCCAAACCCAGTTCCCTTTGAAAACAGCGACATCAGGATCTAAGGAATTAATTATTCTGAACCATGCACCACAGGAGCCATTGTGAGTGAACGGGTACGGAAAGAGAGGCAGAACTCCCTTATATTTCTGATAGGTAGGGAGTCGACCACATATCCAGCAGTTTGTAGCGTTGTTAGTCTGATGGGAGTGATGTAACATACTAATGAATGTGTTGTTGCGCAGCGCGAGTCTGTAAGAGAGTTCGTGGGGAGGTAATTCACTAAAAGAATGTTCGGCAGTGACATTGTAAGCAGATTGTTCATGCTTGAAAATAGGGTAATATATGGGAAGCAATATACTGGCTACAATAATCAGAAGACTTAGAAAAAACATAATCAATAATGTCACTATACAGTGACTGCGGAGTGATTTACAATATGTACGTTTCTTGAGTTGTCTCTCTCTCTCTCTATCTCGATCTAGGGGATACATGTCAGAAACTATTTAACCGATTCACCTAGGGGAGGACTTAAACAATTAAACTGTCTGACTTGCTAGATCGAAGTTTCATTCGATACTCCTCTTGGGGAGTTTTCTCTTGTTTGGTAACTTTAAAGTCACTAGGTTCGATACAGTCTTTGGAGGGGGTGGACGAGTCAGTTTCTGGCAACAGTTCATTACATTTTTTAATATGACTCGTGTGGATCCACCCCTTTCGGCCTTCCACCTTGATAGCGGTCCGCGTTGTAAGAAGGACGGTCTTCGGCTCTTTCCAGCGGGGCTCCAGCGTACTTTTCCTGTCGAAGTTCCTAATTAGCACTGTATCTCCGGGACGGACATCATGTGGCTTTACATCAGTGTTGTCAGGAAAGGCTGCGGCAACCTGTGAACGACATGATTGGAGTGCAGACATCAATGAGGCAAGGTAATCTGTCAGCATGTTACAATCAACATCTGTAATTTTCTTAGGGATGGGCGTCCCCCACATATTCGGTGGTCTTCCAAAGACCACTTCATACGGGGATAGTCCTGATCTCGAATGGGCGACCATTCTCATATAGAATAATGCAACTGGCAGGGCGACTATCCAGTCGACCCCTTTCTCTTTACAGATTTTAGCAAGGCGGGTTTTTAGTGTCTGGTTATGCCTTTCTACAAGGCCAGCGGCTTCGGGATGTCGGACACAATGGAATCTCCACTGATATCCTAGCAGCAGGGAAACCTGTTTCATGAGCTCGGATGAGAATGGCTGTCCGTTATCTGAGTACACGAAACGAGGCAAGCCGTATCGTGGGAAGAATTCTCGAACCAGCTGCCTGGCAGTGGTCGGAGCAGTGTAATCTGGGACTGGATATGCTTCGGTCCAACGGGAAAGTGCACAAACAATTACGAGGACATATTTGAATCCTCGACAACGGTCCATCTGGATATAATCCATCTGGAGGACTTCAAAAGGGTGATCGGGAGGATGAAATCCACCTTGCTCTACAGGGACGCTTTTACCTGGATTGAACTGACAACAGATCATGCAAGTACGCACTTTCTGTTTTGCTGCTGCTCGTAAGTGTTTGTTGTACCAGAGATTCTGTAAACTGTCTAACATCGCTTTCTCTCCTAGATGTGCTGGACTATGTGCTGTATTTATTATGACTTGAACCATAGAGTCGGGGAGAAACCATGTAGATTTTCCCTTCGTCATCCAACCTTGATCTGTCTGGATCCCTCCTAGTTCAGTCCATTTCTTTATTTCATCTGTAGTAGCATGTGTCTGAATATCGATTACATCTAGTGTGGGATCCCTAACTGTCATACAATGTGTCGGTACTATTGTCTTTGTCACGTCAGTTGTCTGGGTGTGAGTCAATGCTGTATGTTTTGCTGTCTGGTCTGCCAGGTCGTTACCCTGGGAAACAGAATCCGTAGCTTTAGTATGTGCTTTACACTTCATGACGGATATGCCTGAAGGCAGATGTATTGCTTCTAACAGTGCTTGAATGAGGGGACCGTGTTGGATCTTGGCACCGTGAGAGGTCAAGAAACCTCGTTCTTGCCATAACATTCCGAAGTCGTGTACGACTCCGAACGCATAACGGGAATCAGTGTATATGTTAACATTTCTGTTCTTGGCTAGTATACAGGCTCGGGTCAGAGCGATGAGCTCTGCTGCTTGAGCAGACAGTGTATCAATACGATATGTTTCTTTTACTTCAGTTTCAGTGGTCACTGCATACGCGGCCACTAATTCTCCTGTACTTGTTCTCATGCATGAACCATCCACGTAAAGTGTCAGGTCTGGATTTGTCAATGGAACATCTGTTAAGTCTCGTCGGGGCTTTGTTACTGCATTAATGATCTCTATACAATCATGCGGGGCTGGATCTGTCATAATCGAAGGTAACAATGTTGCGGGGTTTAGAATGCTGCAGCGCCTGATTTCTATGTGTGGCTGGAATAGCGTCAATTCATAACCTGTCAGTCGTGCTATAGTCAAGTGTTGAGTCTGAGTTCTGTTTAAAAGAACCTCTACAGAGTGTGGAACTTGAACTGTTAATGGATGTCCTAAAACAATTGAGTCGCTCTGTCTGATTGCTAGTGCTGTTGCTGCTACTGACTTCAAGCACGCAGGGAGTGCCTGGGCTACTGAATCCAATGTACTTGAAAAATAAGCGCAAGGCTTATGTGATCCTGCTTGATCTTGAGTGAGGACAGACAACGCTGTAACATCACGTTCTGTAACAAAAAGTGTAAAAGGTTTGCTGTAACATGGTGTCGCTAAAACTGGTGCTTGGCATAAAGCTTTCTTTAATTCCTCAAAGGCCTGTGTATGTTCCTGAGTCCAAGGAAGGGCAGTCGAAGTCGCTGCCTCCTGTGTTGTCAACTGAATGAGTGGTTTAGCTAGAAATGCATACTGAGGAATCCATTGTCTGCAGTACGAGGTGAGGCCTATAAAGGCCCGCACTTCCTTTTGTGTCTGGGGTTGTGGCATATTTACAATTAACTGGATACGGTCAGGAGTGAGCTGTCTCCCCACTTTGGACAGCAAGTGACCCAAGTACACAACTTGCTGAACACAGAATTGTAGCTTCGAAGGAGACACCTTGTGTCCCTTGTCGGACAGAAAATGTAAAACTGTCAGTGATGCTTGTTCACATTCGGGTTCACTTCGTGCGGTGATCAGCAGATCATCGACGTATTGCAGTAAGGCGGTGTTAACTGGCATTTGAATACAATCAAGTTGTCTTTTCAGTGCTTGACTATAGATGCTGGGGCTTTCTGTGAATCCTTGAGGTGCGCGTGAAAATTTGAAACTTCGTCCATTTAAACTGAATCCGAAGAGATATTGGCTCTCTGGATCAATAGGCACACTAAAGAAGGCGTTCTTGAGGTCAATTACAGTAAAGAACGTTGCTTCTGAATCAATAGCAGTCAATAGGGATGAGATGTCGGGAACCACAGGGTACTGTGGTACAATGCATTTATTCAGTTCTCGTAAATCAATCACCAGCCGATATACTGGCGGTGCATTGGGATCAGTACGTTTAAGAATCGGAATGATAGGTGAATTACAGATATTGGAGTCGGTCTCTACGACCACTCCTTGGGCAATGAGCTCTTCAATGATTTCCAGTAAAGCCACTACAGCATCGGGTGGTAACTTGTATTGTCTGATTCGTGGTAGAACAACACCTGGTTTGAGTGTAACACGATATGGTGTAATGTGCATGCAGCCTACATCGGTTGGGCCCTGTGCCCACAAGTGATCCGGTACATTTTTCAATCTGACGTCAAACTCTCGTAATACATAGTGACCCTTGAAATCTCGCAAGAAAAGTCTAACTCCTTCCGGAGAACAACATATCACTGCTCCTAGAGCCTTCAGTGTCTTTATTCCTAACAAGTTTTCTGGACATGATTTCGTAAGTAACAAGTCTGTAACACGTGATAATGGACCCACAGCCAGGGGGACGGGTTTCGATACCTCATTTACAATAGGTTGTCCTGAAAAACCAAGGGAAACATTCTGTGAGCCTGAGAGGGGTGCCCCTGGGACTTCATCATGGCTTATTGTTGTGCGACTTGCCCCTGTGTCAATTAAAAACTTTCTGTCTTTTCCCAATACTTGACTGTGTACATAAGGACCCTCTTGATCTACAGGAATCTCAATAAGAGGCAAGCCACCCTCCCTCTCTAGGCTGTTTCATGTGTATCGTGGATAATCGGGGTAATCAGATTGGGCATACTGGTACATCTGTTGTGAGACTTGCTGAGTCGCGGCAATGGGCTGTGGCTGTGACTGTGACTGTGGTACCGCTACTGTCTGTGCTGTATGTGGTGAAACATGCATAGGCTGTGTATTCTGCATGGGCTGTATATTCTGTGAAGTCTGTTGCTGGACCTGGTCTTGTCTAGGCGGACGCGGTCTTTCTTTAGTTTTACCTGTTGATATATTATGTTTCAGGACTGGGCATTCATGTACGTAGTGACCTGGCTGTTTGCAATAGTTGCATGTTCCTTTAACGGGAGCTGCTGAATTCTGGGTCTGGGTCGTACCCTTCCTCTGGCCGTCGGCTGGAACCGACTGGGCCACTAACATTTTCATTTTCATTTTCGTGTCTTTCATGCGTCTCTGTTCATGATCCTGTTCTTCTCTGATTCTGTTCTGATGGTATTGTAACATCTGTAACATCTGGGATGGCGTATTTGCTTGCCATGTACTTTCAACCTTATATACACGGTTCTTAACTGCTGTCAGGGAATTCTCGACTAACTTTGATACAAAAAGATGTGGGTACGACTCGCTACCTGGTTTTAGGCCACTATTTATAATGAAACATTTCTCGAATCTTGAATAGAAGTCACTGGTATCTTCATCGTGTTTCTGTTTACAGGCTGAGATTGCGTCCCAGTCTTCCTTTTTAGTGGTCAGTAATCTTGGCAGGACCTGTACTATCAAACCTGGTAATGCTTTGGCTTTCTCCCCAAGGCCTAGCCCTGGAGTACGAACATCTTTCTGTGATTGTCTGGCTTTCTTTCTCCATAGAGCTTCTTCTACTTTCAGGATGCACTCAGCATCCCACGTTCCTGTAACGGGCCATCTGTGTCTTTCTTCTAGGTGCTTAGTATAATCGGCCCATAAATCTAGATACAGTATGGCGTCTATGCCATGTTTATGGTACATGAAATTTCCAGGCGTGTCCCTAGGGGGGATAGGAATTTCTTCCTCTAGTATCCCTTTCCTAGTTCCTATCTGCTTTAACTTATTGAAAAACGGCATCTTGTTTACTTAGTACTGTATACTCAATCCTTGCTATTTAATTCTGAACACAGCTAGTTACATAAGGACACAATAATGCACATTAGAAACAGTCACTCATACCACGACATTAATCACATGAAAGACATTTGAGACATATATGACTACCCCCCTATACTGGATGTACTGCTAAACAGCACAGATACACTGCTAAGAACAGTGCAATAACTGGAATAACGGATATACTGCTAAACAGTACAGATACACTGTCTAAAACAGTGCAGACCGAATTTGTGTACCCAAACCCGTCTTTACCGGATACATAATAATGCACCCGTCTAGATACGTCCCAGCAATGGTACTCACCGGGAAGCACGGAAACAGAAGGCCTCGGAAAACTCGACTGGACTGGACCGGACTCGACTCGACACGTGGATACTTCGGAAACTGGTGGGCCTCTTGACACCTCGGACCTTGCTTCTTTCGGCTAGGCTCTGGTCGGGGTCCTCCGCACTCCTCACCGCCTCGCCTGGGTGCTGATCGCAGTCTTCGTCACCTCCGTGGGCCAGAGGGAGATACAGGAAATCCTGCCAGTACGCGTAGTTCCGTCTAACTGATGGCAGGGGACAGAGCTTGCAACGCACCAACCGGCGCGTGGGGTGGGGGAGGGGTCCCTGTTCGGGCGCCAAAATAATGTGGTAAATATTTGATTTACCGTCCTAATTTCTATGCAGGTAAGTACTTGATCAATAATAACTCAATCAGAAAGAAAGAGGCAGAGTCCGTGGTGTTAGAGTTCTTAGGGGTTTTATTCCTTAAAAAGGAATGGTACCAGACCGGATATCATGTTCCTACCACCACTGGGGTGTAGGAAGGGATAGAGCAATATTTTATTGACAATACATAGCTTATATACTTAAGTCACATTATAGAAACCAATACAGTAGGCGTAACAGCTGAGAGAAACAAGATAAAACACACACGTGGTAGTGATACGTAATTAGAAGGCGTGAACTAGGCGTGAACATAGAGGTGTGTGCTAGAAACGTCACAGGTAGGTGTCACAAGTGGGTGGCAACAAAGCAGAATCTTATAATGTCAGCAGAAATCTGAGGCCTGGATGCGCGTGCAGCTGCATGACGTGTGATTGACGTGAAACCGGAGGGTGCAGGGGACTTGACATTTACACTGGCGGAAAGAGACAGAAGTTTGGCATGTCAGATCAACTCGTACTCTATCATATCTGGTATCTGATGTTTAGGAACTATGTTATCTAAACGGAAGAGGTCTCTGGGGCAGAAGCTATTCTATACTGACTGTGAGTGCGTGTATAAGCGTCTAAGTGTCTGCATGAGAGGCGAGGGGGCATGGGCCTACCATGGTAACAGAGGCTATGAATTACTTGCACGGAGACAGTGAGGCCGGGCCCTTTGCTCTGCAGCTGGGGGGATGTTTACTTAAACTAGTAGGCAGGAATGCATTTTCGAGGAGCGGAACAGATAATTCGAAGGTTGAATACAGTCTTGGCAGGCAGCAGGCTGAGCTAAGCGCCGTGAGCCGCACAGGGAGTAAGACAGAGGTCATGGGTACAGAGGCAGCCCAGGCTTGAGGCGTTCAGAGTCAGAAGGCAGGAAAAGGCTCGATGGCAGAATTCAGGGCCTACTTCGCCAGAGCTGAAAAACGTGTAAAGTACACCACAAAAAGACGTTGGCATAGCATACTTAGGAACGGAATATTCAACCCATTCAGGGTGGGTCTGAAAGAGGACATGTTAACGTTGGACGCAAATGTATTTGCGTCTTCATAGCTGGCACAGGAGGGAAGTTACATGCACTTTAAGCTGGTACATGGAGACGGTGGGGTACACGTTAGGGAACATTACTTGACCATAAAATTTATATTTCCTCAAGCTGGTAAGATCTGACCCTAAAAGACGCCCACCGACGGTGTCTTGCCAACCCGCAGCATCCCAACTTACCTTGCCAAGTGGTGGTCGCACCCAGAAAACCTTAGTCCCTGAACCTGGAGGTGTGTTTGGAAACCGGAAACGACTCATTGAACGTAACAGGGCCCGATGACAAATCTGCACCCAGTGGCCCTAGTGCCGATAAGGGTGTACTTTTGGGGCTACCTTGAACCCTCATTTGCCCTGCGCTTAAATCCAGGAGCTTTGCTCCCACAACCTTGTGGCCTGCTTGTAAACAGCTACCAACCGGAGGCCCCTATCCCCCATTGGATAACATTGGGCCTCAGCACAGTCAGTACATACCCAAAGTGTCTCCAGCACACTCGCATAACACTGCAGTTACTGCACCAACCGGGTATTCACTGTCGCACAATCTCACCTGTCCCCTCCCTATCTAACGACTCTATATGAGGAAATGGCTGAAGACCGGGAGATGCCCCCAAATTTAAGGGAGGCCCTGCTAGTTACATTACTGAAACCTGGCAAGCCGCCAGAGGCATGCTCCTCATATAGGCCACTATCTCTTTTAAATATAGACACAAAGATCTTTGCGAAGATATTGGCCAAGAGCAGGCAGGTTTTGTGCCAGGTCGCGATGTTACATATAGTTTTCGTACTATTTTTGGGATAATTCAAAGAATTGACCCTGCAGTGAAGGTAGTTGCAGTTTTTAGGTCTCTGCTGGCGTTGGAGCTCGCATGCGCTCCTCACCTGCGAGAGCTATAGTGAACAAGTCAGTTTCCAGAAGGGAACTCAAGCCCTGCCCCTCATTTCCATTGGGTAGTGTCAGTGTTTATGGTAAAGGCTGGCTTCCCATTGGAAAGGAGGGTTTTTGGTTTCTCGGCTGGCGTTGGAGCACACATGCGCTCCTCACCTGCGAGAGCTATAGTGAACAAGTCAGTTTCCAGAAGGAGACTCGAGCCCCGACTCATTTCCATTGGGTAACGTCAGCGTTTATGGTAAATGCTGGCTTCTGATTGGAAAGGAGGGTTTTTCATTGCCTCCCTTTGGCTTTGCCGGACTGGCTCGCCTGATTCACGGCTGTCATGAAGACTTTTCTTATCTGCTTGTTTATTTAACATGCAGATAAGAAAAGTCTTTACGACAGCTGTGAAGTAGGCACCGAGCTCATCGGTGCACGGGGTCACAGGGAGGACAAGGAATTTCTGAAGACACATAGAATTGCTGTTACAATTGGAACACGTGGCCATTGTTCTGTGTGCCCAGTAGAGAGGCCAAGGATTGAATGAGCATTTACTAAGAACACCTTTATGCGAGGCTGTCCGAATCGAACTGCCTTCAACCTCGGCTGCAGTTCTCAATCGTGCCCAGTCATGAACAATCACCCACACCCGGAACTCATACCGACATCTTGAGGTGACTGGGCTTGCAGTGCGGTTATGCAAGATTTGTACATTGCATGAAAAACATTACTCAAACCCATCTGAGATATGAAAATATTCTTAGGAAATAGAGGCGCGCACATCGTTCACCATTAAATAAATCAAATAAACTTTAACAGGGACTAAGTCACTGACTTGGATCACCTTAAAAGTTCTTACCCACACTGTCAGAAATCGATGTTTTCCTTGTAAAGTTAATGGCATGAATAATTGGTCGGGGTGTCTTATCATTTACTGGGAGTGCGGAGCACTGGCAGGACCCACCCAACTTAAACCAATGCCTTGCTCTGGTTCTCCCTACTTATTTTCTGTTACTGGACCACTAGGTTGTTTCCAGCCACACCAGGAGACAGGTGTGGGTGTGTCCTACGCTCTCACTCTGAGAATACTTGGGAAAATCTGCAATCCACGGACGTGAGAAGGGACAGCAGGAAATTCTGGGCTGTTATTAATCAACAGTTCTTCTCGGACCAGGAGAATCTGGACACGGACTGTGTGATCCCCGATGAGAGTTGACTTGAACACTTTAAAAGCATTTATGACATAGATCAGAGGGGGCCAGCTTTTGGCGACACTGTTGCCGACGCTGACATTGTTTGGCATGCCATGCCTGTCAGGTTTTACTTGGCTGAGGTAGAAAGGGCTATTAAAGAGACTAGTAGAAATAAGGCCCCAGGCCCTGATGGGGTTCCTGAAGACTTGTACATCCTGTATCCACAATTTTGGGCAAAAATTCTGACCAATGTATTTAACGCGGTGTCCACTGCGGGTTTCCCATCCTCTTGGTTTCCCATCCTCTTGGTCCTCTTCTGTCATAGTCCCTATTTTTAAAAAGGGGAATAGAGGGGACCCCGCCTGCTATAGGCCAATCTCATTGTTGGACTCTGCCGTTAAAATCTTGGGCAGGGTCGTTTTACAGAGATTGGGGGATTGGCTTGCAGGTAGGGGGGTCCTCTCCAACCTCCAGTACGGTTTTAGAGCACACATGGGTACCATGGACCAATGTTTTAACTTATACTTCCTTATAAGTAAATATACAGTTGTGAAGGAGGGACTTTTATATTTAGGTTTCATGGACCTATCGTCGGCTTTTGATTTAGTTAACCGTTCAAAACTGTGGCTTATTTTGCGGGAGATGGGTTTGGATGCGTCTTTGGTAAATTTTTTAAGTGTTCTTCATCAGGACCTGTCCGCCTCTGTCAGGGTTACGAGGGAAGGCCGGTGTACTGGGCAATTCAGCTCTAGAAGGGGGTCAGACAAGGCTGTATTCTGGCCCCTCTTCTTTTTACCATTTACATCAATGCCCTTGAAAAATCATTGGACTTGGCTACACTAGATATTCCGCGTATAGGTGGGTCGGGTATCCCGGTCCTCCTGTACGCGGATGATGCCGTCCTACTTGCACGCACGGGCATGGGCCTACAGAGGCTGTTAGATCACTTTGGCAGTTTTATGGAAGCCCTTGATTTAAAGGTTAACACTACAAAATCCCATGTAATGGTTGCCGGAGCACGGAATAAAAACTTAAAGGTTAAAACCTTCACGTGCAACGGTGCAGAAATGACGAGGGTGCCGTTTTTCTCCTACTTGGGAGTTCGAGAAGGGGAACTGGGGCCCTCAGATGAACCTAAAGAGCAATATAGTAGCAAGATCCACTACAGCTCTTTTGAACTTCTCCAAGAGATTGGGAGAAAGACCCATGGAAGCAATGCTAAAGATTTATAAATCAAAGTGTTTGGCATTTGCCTCCTATGGCTCGGATATCTGGGGTTACGTAACCTCGCCCAAGATACAAACTGCAGAAAACAGGTTCCTCAGATCCCATCTGTCACTCCCGCAATCATCCCCCACATTCTGTATACACTGTGAAGTGGGACTGGGTTATGATTCAGACTATCTAAAAATGGCTCCGCTGATTCGTTGGGTTAAAACATGGCTGAACGAGGAGATCACTCTTAACCACCTGAAACTGAAGGATTGTATTGCCCTTGAGAAGGGGGATAGGGTCCCATGGCTGTCGTATGTTAGAGCGGCATGCAGCAGGTTGGGCCGACCAGAATTGTTTTCATCGCCACAGGGCATTAAGATGGAGGATATAGGGTGGATCAAGCATAATTTTTTTAACTTGTTGGAGGCGGAAAGGGAGGAGGAAGAACTTAGAAAACCTATTGGGAGATCCACTTATGGTTTATTAATCTCCTAGGGATTGAACCGTATCTAAAGTATGTCACCAAGCATTTCCATCGCTTTCTTCTGGTTAGATTCCGGTTCAACCTTATTCATCTCACGTTAAGTATATATCCTAAATGGGGGAAACCAGAAGACACTGCACCATGTACTTGTGACAGCTTTTCCTTACAGGATACGCTCCACTTGGTAATGTTCTGTGAGCACTACTCAGTGGCGCGTAAAAAAATGTTTTATCCAATTTTGCGGGAATCTGGTTTTGTACAAGTAAGGCCTGCCCTCCTATATTTCCAAAGGCTTAGTTCTGTCCAGGTTACCTATAGTGTAGCCAGTTTTTTGGTGCCAGCAGCCCGGTTAAACAAAAGGAGACTCCTTTAAATCTTTGTGCAGGGTCAAATGGGGTTATGGCCATTAATTGATATACCAAATGATACCAAATGATGCACTTTATACTGGATTCAAATTGCTGATGGAGAAGGAATTTGCCTACTATTTTAAAGCATTTTAAATTCTGAATTGAATTATATGAATTGTAAGATTCAAATGTGTTCTTAATTATCTATATATTTTTAATATATAGATAATTATTATTTTTAATGTGCGGAAGATGATTTTGTACTGTCTTTTATGATTTTAATTATTCAAAATAAATGACTTTGACTTTGACTAACTGAGTATACAGCGGTGGGTACACTCTTTGCACCAATAGGGGACATCTGGAAGAGCTGAGGACTGCTACAGCTTTAGCTTCAGGAAGCTAGCCACCTGGTCTCTAGGCTCCTAAGTGAGGCAGGTGTAAACTCACCCTCTTTCCACCCGCACCTGCTATCACCCCATACTCTCTCACCCTAGAGTTGTCGTAACCTGACATCTCTTGAGTGACTTTCCCATGCCAGTTTACACGTGCTCGTGTTGTTAGCGGAGGGCTTGCTGTACACTGTGTCTCCTAGCAGTGCCAGCCTGGACTTGGGGCATAATTAGACGTGTACTCTGCGCCAAACCCCAAAAGGGTATCCATGTCAGTTTACAGTTGTCGACTGTAGGGGGGTATGATAGAAATTCATTAGTGGCAAGGCGCACGTGCTCGCTGTACTTGCCCACACAGCCGTCTCAAGATGACTTAAGGCGGTTTAGAATGAAGTACCCCACGGGAAGGGTGGCACGTATGAGCTTTTAAAGTGCCCCTTAGAGCATGTAGTGCATACGAAGAGTGGGAGCTGGTTCACTGCCCTTTTGAAATGCCCGTTCGCACTGCCAA
This sequence comes from Lissotriton vulgaris, assembly GCF_964263255.1. Lineage (NCBI taxonomy): Eukaryota > Metazoa > Chordata > Amphibia > Caudata > Salamandridae > Lissotriton > Lissotriton vulgaris. Next base: position 106,073,655 of record NC_141686.1, read on the forward strand.
CTTTGTACCACGGCACACATATGCAAGGGTGTCTCTATACAGATTCGAGTGAGAACTGGGTAGGAAAGTTGGCTAGCAGGCCTTCATTCCCTGATATACATGCCCATTGGCACTGCCAGCATCCCACAAGAATCACTGACGTGCCAGCTGGTCAGTTATTGCTTTGGACTGTCAGAAAGGCTGTAGGGAGGGGCTGCGTCTGTGATGCCCCATGGCCATCGCTAGACACCTCTACCAGCTAGAGACGTGCCCCTTCAGGGAGCAGGCACCCGGGCTGCTTTGGTGACCCTTGCCCCCGAGCTCATGGTTCCCGAGGACTGTGGTCGCAGGCTTGTTCCAGCCACGGAGCTGGTGGGCACTTTTGCACGCCCTTCTCGGCGGGCTTGGCATCCGCTGACAAGAAGCAGGGCCCGCGCCATCGAGTGGTGGGGGTAGTGGAGGGAAATATGTAATGTAAACACCGCCTGCCCGAGCGGCGTGCGCCTCAGCCTCTGTTTAAGGAGGGCCTGCTGTACCCACACGCCTTTAATCCTGGAGTTTACCTCTTAGGGTGCACCTCGAAATGATCGCCCAAACGTAATAGCTAGTAGCACGTTTTTAGGTCTCTCCTATGTAGCGCGCATGCGTTGCATAGGAGACCTTTAGCCGTTGTACAGCTCTTTTTCCAAGCACATACTCGTGCTTATGGCGGCACAAGTGTGTGCTTTAAAAAAGAGCAGCCTGCTCTCCCCAGCGCGCGCTGTCACAATATGTCGCAATTAACTTTAACGAACCGCTCGCCTCAGCCTAGTCCCTCCTCCCTCCACTCAATTGCTGCTAGTCACACGCCTGGAGACCAACTGCAGCAGCTTTGTGCTACATAAAATGTAATAGAATTTGTTGCATTTGTTTGTTAATGCAGCGCGAGGCGCACATGCGCTTGTTACAGCAGCGTATGTTCTCTTTTTGTTTGTGCCTTCCTGCTGCTTATTTATCAATACGTCATCTTTGCGGTCCTTTCAGGGAAGAAAGGAAAAGTGCACTCTTCCCAAAACATGGCTAAATGCTTGATCGGCAGATTAAGTCATTGTTTGAAGTAGTATCCAAAAGAAGCCGCCAGCACAATAAAGTTAGTCCTTTTTATTCGATCTTCCTACTTTGCTGAAAACAGTCCGCTAAACTGTAACAATAAAATGCCAGCCGGTTCGGCAGGCCCCCGCGGTGGCTGCACGCGCGCTCAATATGATCTGTTAATGGGCTCAGGCGGATTAATCGCGGCTACGACGTGATGTAGATGCTCTTACAGCTCCTTGTTTTCTTCGCCGTTCTTAGTCTAGAGCGTGTTGTAGGGAACTACCCTATGACACTTAACGCTGTCTATCAGCAGCTCGGTTATAAGAGGACCAAAATATTCCTAGCCATACTTTTTTTTTGTACATCTGATAGTCACAAAGTATGGTGATAATTTGGAAATGCTTATTCCATAGCATGCTGTTGGGCGCTAGGGCCACGTCTCTGTTCACTCTAAAGCAGGCTGTGAGGACCCGTTACTGTGCTGAAAGGGACCCAGGGCAGTCCAATATCTCCCTCCATGACCATTATCCCAAATAGCAATGAGAGAGTACGTGAGGCAAGAGGCCAGCACTCGTTTGGTTCCTTCCGCCAGCAATCCATTCATCTCTCCATCCAGCCTCCTGAGCCATCCTTTCTCCACCCCTCAGACCCTTCTTTCCATCCATTCTTACTTTTCTCTTTCCATTTATTCATGTATCCACCCATCTCTCCGTCTTTCTTCCCATCAGTCCATCTCTATATCTTTCTCCCCACCAGTCTATTTCTAAATCTTTCTCCACATCTGTCTTGCTTGGTGTATTCATCATCTTTCCCTCCATCTATCCCTCTTTCTTCCCATCCACCTCTCCCCCCCCCCCCCCCACCCGGTCTTTGATTTCATGTTTTCTTGTCACGTGTGTTCTCCCACTCCATAGTTTTACCATGCTATTCCCTTTCAGTGGTTTAATGGGGTTTTATGAGGTGGAGCCCTTTTGATCAAAGTCAAAAGAGAAATTCATAAAGTAAAGGTGCATGCTACACAAACGCCCCAGTGGCACTCACCCACTTAAGCTACTAAAGTGGGGAGTTTGTGATTCCTGTGGTGCAACCCGCACTATACAGACTGGCACCACACAGAGACCACACAGAGCTCGCTGCGCTCCAAGAACATCCTTCGAGCAAGAATAGACTGCAGTGGACAAGAGATTTAGGTCCCGATCAATTAAGAGACAGCTTTTTTTAAATGGACGATATGTTATTCTGGCTTATGTCAAGTCACTTCAGCGCATGGGATGGCTGGTTATTAGACATTTAATGCAAAAAGCGGATTAGAGAACGATGGGTAGTTTTCAGCTTTTGTTTACAGAGCAGCAGGAGCTCCCATGGTTTAAAGAGCAATAGGATCTTGAACTGTTTCTTGGAATTCTGTGAAACCTTTACATTACTGTACTTCTCCTGCTTGTAGTGTTCTCGTAGTCTTATTTTCTAATGGATTCTCTCTCATTCCATTCTCTTGTATTCCCTTTCTTGCTATCTCACTCTATTTCTTTTACAGTGGCATCTTTTTTTCATGGTCATCATTACGATACAGGTGCTTTGCGGTCACCCTGTGTCCCATGAAAACGTGTTCTTTGCACTTTCGAAGAAAATAGGTTGGAGCAGTTCCCCTCACAGGCGTCTCTGCTGTGACAGGCTCCAGGCAGTACACGAACAGTACCATTAATGGCAGCAGAGTGGCATGGACACAGCATTGACATCTGCCTTCTGTGTGGGAGGGAGACAACTACTTGAGTCCATTCATTAGCTCTCAGGGCAGACATGCAATGTCAGACTGGATTCAACCATTTTCACATTTTATTTAAGTAGATGAGCTGTCTGCTTCTATTTCCATATAGCTTACTTTGATAAGACAGAGGCACAGACCACCTAGGACTGGGTTTGTTTACGTTATTGGGAGTAGAAAGTCATGGGCCTTGCTCAACTGGGATAAAGTAAAGCAGCAATTTACTGTTTCTATGCATAGTCAACAAGCATTGGCATATAGGTCGCCTTTGGGACCTTATAAGTGTTTAGCCATGCAACAGTCGACGTTGTTGCACCAAGGATATTGTGCTGCATAACTAAATACTTATGAGGTCCAAAAAGCGAGAGCTATTGGTTATGCCAATGCTTGTTTTCAAGTCTGGCTTTGAAACTGAGACTGATACAGACTATTGACCCCTTCCCCCAAAAACAAAACAAAACAGAGGGGGTTTTGATAAACATGCCCTGTCCATTGGTCTGTTGAACTATCATTCACATTTTTCTTTCACCCACCACTGCATTGGGCTTTACCAGCTGGCACCATTCAGTAGAATTAATTGACTGCTTAAAGCCAGTGCACATTGTTCACATCTGCCTAAAACTATTTTTTCCAGTGGCTGAGGTTGTTCAAACTGCTCTTTTATATTTTATTTTAATTTAACTTTGATTACCAGCTATTTATTTTGCCTGCAATTCGTGTGTTCTGTTAGATGGTGATTTAATTTTTTAATTTTTTTATTATGTCACTAAGTGACATTGCAGCATTGTAGATGCCCGTGATTTGAATCCGTTTCTTGATCGGGCAGTTTATTCTTGACTTCTTCACAAATAATAATAAAATGCATGGCACAACTGAAAGGCTTTGTATTTAAAAAATAATCACCAGTTATACAGCCATGTTAGAGGTTTTCAAAAAATAGTTCTATTTTATTTCAATCCTATGGCTGCCACACTTACCGGGCAGTATATATTTTTACTTTTTCTTTTTGAAGACAGTCCTTGTAACTAAAATAAAAATATGTAAACATTTCCTCAGCATGCCAAGGCCACTTCTATTGGCGTTGCCAGTCATTGTTTCTTTAAGTAGCTAGTGGGTTTTGGATTACACAAAGGGCTTGGGTTACACCAGTGATGTCTTTTCCGGAAAAGCCTGAGAAAATATTGACTTAAAAAACGATTGGCAAAATATAGACTCCAAAAGGCAGACGGCCAAAATCCTGGATTTACATAAATATGCTACAAAAATGTTGACTTGCTCTCAAGCACTTGTCCGCAAACATGCTGCGACTGGAGTCGCTGAAATGAACATGCATTGAAAATGCAATATGTCTCGCCTTTGATAAGTTGAAACAATTTGCTTTGCTAATGGTATTGTATAGCAAAGCAAATAGCTTTAACTTAATGAAAGGCGAGACCTATTGCATTTTTAGGTCTCGCCTAGCGATGCAGCGCCATGCATTGCTCGCGTAAGCGAGATCTATTGTTGCCGACTTGCTTAGCATGCGGGACAGGATAGGTGCACGTGTGTTAAAGACATCAGCTGTGCACACGTATGGCTCGCAACGTTATCTCAACGCCTGCTCACACCATACGTGTGCACATCTGACGGCCCCGGACATGCCATGTGCACACTCACTCTTTGAGACAGCCGATGTGCACGCTCATGGCGTGGGTCTGCTAACAGAATGGGCACCGGCAATGCATCTAGTTACTCTCTGACTCACCGACTTGGTCTGCAGGTTACCTGGCCGTTTCTTGGAACGCCGCAGGGCTCTCCCCACCACTCGGAAACCCCGTATTGCTGTAGTGCTATGCAGTCTGCCTCGCTCTTCACCCGGTTCCTCTGATGGGGCCGGGACTTCAGCATGGAGCCTGCTGCAGAGTTCCGGACGTCCTCCCCGGCGGTTCCTTCCTGTTTGATTAGCAGGCCCTGCCCACGTCCCAACGAAGGCTGCCTGACTTCTGGTTTGCAGAATGCTCATTTGTAAGGTGAGACTGAGCACCTTCCCCTTAAAATTTGCCTTTCATGTTTGCAATTCACTTTTAATTAGTGTTAAATTCAATATGGCACTAGAAAATGTATGCTTTGCCACACCAACATTACCTGTACTATGTGCTTTATAGAGATCGCTAGATCCAGTAATCTGCCTCGAAGGCCCTGCATTTGGCCCAAAGTTTCGTACCCAGTGAGTGATTCTCTTTCGTGCACAAGTAGTCAGTAGACTCTGATCATGCAGGAAATCTGATTTACTGCCTGTGAATGTAGTTGAATGTGTTGTCTCAGGGCTGGCTTCCCCTGGAGTCCAGCACAGTCCACAGCATCTGACCTCTGTGTTAAGAGTACCTTCCTGTCTGCGAGCCACCCCCTCCATGTTAGATTATGAACCTGCTGCCATGGCATGTGAAGTCATCCCCTGCAGTGGGCGGTGGCCGCCTGCACAGGCAATGAATAATTTCCACGTCCTAGGCCACAAAACCCCCCGTCCACCACTGGACCTGCCCACCCTTGGTATTTACTGGAAGGCAGTCGTGAAGTCTTCCGATGCATTTTCTGGGCCCCTCAGTTCGAGGCATGTGGGCTGCTGAATTCATATCTGTGCATAGATCGCCGCCTAGTGTTGGGTCCGGATGATTGCACATTGTTGTCCTGGAAGAGTCTTCGAAGTATCACGAGATAGGTGGCTCCTCCCCTGGACTACAGTGTGCATGGACATCCTCTCCAACCCCAGATTGTTTTTTTCCTCCATTGGGTTCGGATGAACTTTCTCGACTCCAGTTTGGAAACTTTGTTATAACTCTTTACTAAGGCCGAAAGGCCTTCGGGGCGTCTGTATTGTCTCGTTCGGAGCCTGTTTCTGCTCCAGTTCCTCGAACCGGACGTCGAAGCCAGTTATCCGCTTTCGACGCCATAGGCCCAAACTACGACAATGATGGATCGGAGCCCGTTCAAACGATGCCCCGTCTGCAATTCGAAATACCCCCACGTTGATGTGCACCCAGTGTGCAGTAAATATTTATCCCCGGAGCACGACAAGGCCAACTGTATGGCCTGCTCGAAGTTCAGCTCCAAGAAGACGCTTCGAGTTCAACGCTCAGCAAACAGTCAGCGCAGAAGTCGGCGCCCGAGCCGGTCGACATCTTCGAGGCCGGTGACGAAGAAGGCGCCGACGAAGAAGATCCTGACGAGCAGTCGGACCCAGCGTCGGAGCATGACTCCAACTTCGACGTGGACGAGCAGGATGAGGAATACGTCCATGAAGACGTCATCGAGGTAGGGGACGACGATGAGGCCATCGGGGCCGTCGATGACGACTCCAGTAATGAGCCAGGCCCAACCGCAGTAGCGGGGCCTACCACTGACAATACGCTCCCTACGGCTCAGGCCGAGGCATCGCCGAAAGGCCTTAGCCAAGATCTTACTCCACATTCTATAGCCCCGCGTTCAGGCCAGGCTAAGAATACTTCAAAAGAGCCATTGGTCGATCTTTCAAAATCGAAACCGAAACCTAAAGAGCCAAAACCGAAACTACTAAAAGTGGTCGTCGGATCGACGTAGACGCCAGTCAAGTCAAAGACTGTCGCCGACCCTTCGGCGTCGAAAGGGGGCGTCGCCTCAAAGACTGGATTGTCGAAGCCAGGCTCTGCAGTCAAGCACGTCGCCTCGACGCAGTCGGCGTCGACGCCCAAGCCGGGCGACAAGACCAAAGGCCTCCAGACCAAAAGGCTGTCGAGCCGAAGATTTCAGCGCTCAAGCCGCTACTGGGCGAAACTCTCGAGTCAAAGTCCAAAGCCGACCCGAAGCAGCAGGTTGCATTGACGCCAAAGGCCGTGCATGCTACGCACCGTGAGCTCGAGTCGACGCACGGAAGCAAGCATACTAGTGAGTCGCCGAAGCAGCTCGGATCGAACACTACGGCAAGCTCTAAGAAGGTCGGCCCGCCCACAGGTCACCCTCAGATTAAATTCCTATCTACCACCGACGGCTCGAGCCAAGCATCTCGAGCACCACAAAGGCACCGACCCATCAAAGACGGTGTCCGCGTCTTCGAAGTCCACCCCTGAGGGGGTTGTGTTCCAAGAACCCTCGTACGACAACCAGTCAAAACTCTTCATCGACTCGGAAACGGGCAGGCTCACCATCCATAAAAGGAAATTCGCACCTGAACATCCCTTGGAGGCGTATAAAATCCCTCTTAAACGGAAAAAAGACTCGGCCACCTCACCAGCTCTCTTTGAACACGTTGAGAGCTATTCACAACATATGGCATATTCTCCAGCACAAAGCGAGGAGGACATGGGTGATGAATACGGTCAGGCGGCCTTCACTTATCAGGCTGACACTGATCAGGATGAACCTCAGCAATGGACTGATGCTGTAGACCCTGATGATCCACAAGCTGCACCGGACACTCAGTCCTACAATGTCAAAACCTCGCCTACTGAAGACACGGCGGCGTTTAACGCTTTGATAGAAAGGGCCGCCCTCAACCATGACGTGGAAATGCACGCAGAACCTGTGGAAGAAGATTTCTTATTTGATACTTTCTCCACCTCGGAAAGATCTACAAAGACATTGCCTATGCTAAAAGGAGTCCTCAAGCATGCTGCGGACATTTTCAAAGAGCCCACAAAAGCAAGGGTTATCAACCCTAGGATTGAAAAAACATATAGGCCTGCTCCAGTGGACCCCACCTACATCAAAGGCCAGCTCCCATTGGACTCCCTCGTAGTGGCCAATGCTCGCAAAAGGGCAAACTCGCAAACTAGTGGTGACGCTCCTCCTCCGGACAAAGAATCAAAGATCTTGGAGGCGTCAGGAAAGCGAGTGGCAGCACAGGCTGCTAATATTTGGAGGATTTCAAATTCACAGGCCCTGTTGGCTAGATACGATAGGGCTCACTACGACACGCTAGAACAGTTGTTGCAACACCTGCCTGATGTTTACGAAGAGGGAGCAGAAATGATCATACAGGAGGGGAAGTTGATTTCTAATGCATCTATCAAATGCGCACTGGATGCGGTAGACACGGCAGCTAGGGCCGTTAACACTAGTGTAATGTTGCGACGTCACGCATGGCTCCGCATCTCCGGGTTTAAACCCGAGATTCAAACAACCTTGCTCAACCAGCCAGTTAACCCAGACTTCCTTTTTGGTCCCGAGGTAGACACAACCCTCGAAAAAATTAAAAAGGACACAGACAGCAAAATCCATGGGGGCTCTGCAGTCACCGCAGTTTCGGGCAGTTCCTTTCGTCGCTCCGGTAATAGGGGAGCCTCTAGAGGACAAGCTTTACAGCAAGCCCAGTACAGCAAAGGGAGCACGCAAACCACCTTTACAAAGAATACCAGGGGTGGATATCGTGGGAACAGCGCCAAGGGCAGAGGACGTGGAATAACAATGCCAGATCCTCCGCTCCCAACAAGCAGTGACGCCTTGTCACTGCCCCCCGACCATTTAACACCTGTCGGGGGAAGACTCCAGCAGTTCCTGCCAGTCTGGGAAGGCATTACCACGGACAGGTGGGTGAGACAACTTATCCAATACGGCTATTGTCTAGAACTAACCTCCACCACCTACCCCCAAGGCACCGTCCTATGTCCGCAGAGCACATGCACTTATTGCAGCAAGAAGTACTCTCCATACTGCAAAAAGGGGCAATAGAGCTCATGCCTGCAGAAGAACGAGGTACAGGAGTGTACTCTCTGTACTTCTTAATCCCAAAAAGGACGGTTCCCTGCGGCCCATTCTAGACCTCAGACCCCTCAACCAATACATACTGTCAGAACACTTTCATATGTTAACCTTACAGCAGGTCCTGCCATTGCTCAGTCAGGGCGACTTCCTAGCCACCCTAGACCTCAAGGATGCATATTTCCACATTCCCATTCACCCAAGTCACAAGAAATATCTCAGATTCACCATCAACAATCAGCATTACCAATTCAAGGTCCTGCCTTTCGGGGTCACCACTGCCCCCAGAGTGTTCACCAAGTGCTTAGCGACTGTGGCTGCGCACCTTCGGAGACAACACATTCATGTATATCCCTACCTGGACGACTGGCTTGTTCAGGCAAAGTCAGCCCAGCAGTGTGCCAGCCACATGTCACGTACCATTCACCTTCTTCACATACTGGGGTTCTCACTAAACTACTCAAAGTCGCACCTTCAGCCCGCCCATGTGCAGCAGTACCTAGGGGCAACATTAAACACTCTAACGGCAACGGCGCAGCCAAATTCTGCCAGAATCAACAGCATGTAGCTGCTCATTCAGAAGTTCAGGCCTCAACAATCGCTCCCAGCGCAGGTATTCATGCAGCTGATCGGTATGAAGGCCTCCTGCATATTCATAGTCCCGCACGCGAGGCTGCACATGCGTCCCCTTCAAGAATGCTTAGCAAGACAGTGGAACCAGGCTCATGGGCATCTAAAAGACCTAGTGTTGGTAACCGGTCGTGCATACAACTCTCTGCATTGGTGGAATCCACAAAACCTTTGCAGGGGACGACCGTTCCTAGAGCCTGTCCCACAGATAGTACTGACGACGGACGCATCTCTCCAGGGTTTGGGAGCGCATGTCCTCCATTACACTGTGCAAGGACTATGGACGGCTCAGCAGCAAAAGATGCATATCAATCTTTTGGAGCTGATGGCAATCTTCATGGCACTGAAAGCGTTCAAGTTGCACCTGTGCAACAAGGTCGTGTTGATCCGGACGGACAACATGACTGCCATGTATTACATCCAGAAACAGGGAGGCACACACTCCCCGCAGCTATCTCACCTAGCCCAGAGCATGTGGAAGTGGGCCATTCAGAGGAACATCTTCCTCATGGCGGAACATCTCCCAGGCAAAGACAACCTGATGGCGGACCTGCTCAGCAGGCACAGTCATCAGATGCACGAGTGGGAGCTTCACCCCTCAGTGCTCCAACCATACTTCCAGCAGTGGGGTCATCCAGAGATCGACCTCTTCGCCACAAAGGAGAACGCAAAATGCCAAAGCTTCGCCGTCAGGTTCCCACACCAGCAATCTCAGGGCAATGCGATATGGATGAACTGGTCAGGCAAATTTGCGTACGCTTTTCCCCGAGCCCCACTCATACCGCTGGTGGCGCGCAAACTGCGGCAGCACTCCCTGACGCTCATCCTGGTTGCTCCAACGTGGACACGGCAGGCTTGGTACACCACGTTCCTGGAACTTTCAGTGGTGCCTCACCAACGGCTGTGCCTCACTCCCAGCCTCCTCACTCAGAGCCATGGAGACATTCAGCACCCAGATCCGCAACAGTTGAGTCTTGTGATTTGGCTCCTGAGGTCATAGAGTTTGGCTGCCTCAACTTGCCCCCTGAGTGTATGAACATCATCAAGGAGGCAAGGCGACCTACAACTAGGGCGTGCTATGCAGCCAAATGGAAACGTTTTGTCATTTACTGCTCCAACAATGACATTAATCCGCTAGATGCGTCCACGCAAAACATCATATGTTACTTGCTGCATCTATATCAATGCAATCTAGCGTATAGTTCCATTAGGATACATTTGGCTGCCATGGCCGCTTATCTTCAAAACAGACAGCACCTTTCCCTCTTGAAAGTGCCTGCCATTAAAGCCTTCTTGGAAGGCCTCAAAAGAGTAATCCCTCCCAGACACCCTCCTTCGCCTGTCTGGAATCTAAACATCGTTCTCACCAGGCTCATGGGGCCCCCCTTTGAGCCTCTTCATTCTTGTGAGATACAGTTTCTTACATGGAAAGTGGCTTTTCTGATAGCCATCACATCGCTACGAAGAGTCAGTGAGCTTCAAGCCCTGACAATTCAAGAGCCCTACCTACAAATTAATGCTAATAGGGCAGTGCTGCGCACCAACCCCAAGTTCATGCCAAAGGTAATCTCGCAGTTCCACATTAATCAAAACATAGAACTGCCCGTTTTCTTTCCAAACCCAGATGCAGTGGCAGACAGAGCACTGCACACCTTAGATGTCAAAAGAGCTCTCCTGTATTACATCAACAGGACAAAAGACTTTAGAAAGACTAAACAACTGTTTGTTGCCTTCTCTCCACAACACAAAGGCAACCCTATTTCCAAATCCGGTATAGCCAGATGGATTGTTAAATGCATACAAATCTGTTATCAGAAGGCTAAACACACTTTAACAGTTCCCCCAAGAGCGCATTCCACACGCAAGCTAGGGGCATCCATGGCTTTCCTAGGTAACATTCCTTTAGAGGATATATGTAGAGCAGCCACATGGACCACCATACATACATTTACCAAACACTACTGCGTAGATGTACACTCCAAACAGCAAGCTGCTGTAGGACAGGCTGTTCTCAGAACTCTCTTTCAGACTGCTGCAGCTGGCATGGGCAACCGCCGCTAAGGAGGTAACTGCTATTCATTCTAACCACAGATATGAATTCAGCAGCCCACATGCCTCGAACGAAATATGCTACTTACCAGTATGCATCTGTTCTTGGCATGTAGGGCTGCTGATATTCATATTGGCCGCCCTCCTCCCCGGTGCCTGTCGCAGCAGTAGCACTCAGAATCATTTTCAGGCATGGTCATCACTTTCAGTATTACACTCCATCTCTGCCACAATGGCGAAAAACAATCTGGGGATGGAGAGGATGCCCATGCGCACTGTAGTCCGGACCCAACACTAAGCGGCGATCTATGCACAGATATGAATGTCAGCAGCCCTACATGCCAAGAACAGATGCATACTGGTAAGTAGCATATTCCTTCCGGCTTGCCCCTTGGAGATGGTGGGCTTAGTGCTTGAGAATAAAGGCTGTCTGCAGGACCCACTAAGGTGGTTAAACTCGCGTGCATGAAGGTGCAGAGGCGACCACGGCCTGCACCAATGGCACTTTTAGCCGGCCACACAGGGCTACCAATCTGACATTTGGTGGCACGTATACTTTGGTTCTAAAATCAAACATGGTTTTGTTACCAACATGTCTTTGGCCAACTATATGGCAGCTGGAACCACATTGGGAATTATATTCTACGGAACTAAAATGCTTTCTATGTGTATCCTGTTGGATATATAGCCTCAACAAAATTATGGTTTTACATTGAACCTGAGATGGCAGGTGCTCCTAAAAAAAAAAAAAGCATTTGCAATGCAATAGGTCTCGCATTTACGCGAGTTTAAGCTATTGCCATTGTAAATGACTGTCTTTTATTTAGGTTTTAAAAACCAATACCAAAATAAAAGGCATAGCCATTTACAATGCCAAGAGCTCAAACTTGTTAAGGCTTGTTCTTGATGCTGAGAAGGCATTCTACTCAGTTGAGTGGAGCTTCCTGAAATGCGTCCTGAATAAAGGTGGGGGTAGGCGAGGTGTTCCTCCGATGGATCTCCGTTTTATACACGATCGCGAGCCAGAGTCCGGGTGAGCAATGTTGTTTCAGACACTATTAAAATTTCACGGGGCACTCGACAGGGCTGTCCGCTCTCCCCATTGTTATGTTCCCTAGTGGCAGAGCCTCTTCTGTGTGCGTTCAGAGAATACCATCATCACAGAGCCATACGTTTCGTGGGTATTCCCTTATTGTATACGCTGATAACACCCTAATCTATGTCCGTGAGCCGGAGAGGAATCTTGGGCCAGTGCTAGCTGTGGTCACGCAGTTTGGGCAGGTCTCTGGGCTGCGCAATAACTGGTCCAAATCAATTATGTTCCCCTTAACATCGTGTACTACACAATTACAGCTCGATCTCCTCTGCAATGGTCCACTGACCCAATTTGGTATCTGGGGGTCCAAATTCCTACCATAGCCCTGTCGATTTCCCGGCTTGAGGACGACGTTAGTAGATGGATTAAATGTCCCCTCTCTCTAATGGTGCACATATCTATGATATAAATGGTAGTTCTTACCCAATATTTTTTTTTTTTTTTGGGGGGGGGGGGGGGGGGTTGTTGTTGTTTTTTTTACAAATATACCCATAACCCTTCTGATACGCACCATTAACCTACTTGGGTCCCTATTGATCAGGCTGGCGTGGGCAGGTAAGCAACCCAGGGTCAGATGGGAAACCCTGACATTAGCCTACTCTGCCGGTGTACTAAATGCTCCTGACCTGGAGCTATACTACAGAGCAGCACAAGCCTCGCGTGCACATGTGTGGATACACGGTCCAGAGGACATCCCGCACTATTGTATTGAAAGAGTGGTTGCCGACCCAATTCCACCTGATCTTCTATAAGTTCAATCGGAGACATGGTGTCTTGAGAAATAGGCGAGGCGCTCTTATACTCTCCTTTAATAACGATACAATGGTGTAAGTGGTTCTCAATGGGGACTGAGCTAGAGATCACCAATGCGCTGCTTAAAATGGGCATCACTTGGCTGGGGTATTTCTTTGATGATGGGGTGGTCTATACGTGGAAGGATGTACAGGAGGAGAAAGGGTCCTCCTCCGTACTTGACCAATTTCAATACCATAGAACCCGACACACCCGGTGCACCCTGCTTGGGGGTCTGCAGGAGCCTGAGGCTGTGCCTACTCTTACGTATGTCCTGCAGACAAGTTCCCCCAGAAGCTAGTGACCAGGTTGTATGGGCGACGGCAGGAACAGAAGAAGTCACTATTGTCCAAGTCTTGCCAAGGTTGGCAGAAAGATTTAAACATAGTCATAGATGATAAAGCTTGGGAGTGTTGCTTCTCTGTCATCAAGAGCATTTCCCTAAATAGACAAAGACTCGTACATTTCAAATATATTAATAGAGTTTATTATTCACCAGAAACACTCTGCAGATACGGTGTTAAGGGACACTGCTAACTGTCATTGCTGCCTGGAGCAGATAGATTGTTTTATACATGTGGCTTGGTACTGCCTGAAGATCCTTGGCTATTGGGAGCGAATATATCGCAAGTTAAGTGACATCACAGGACATACCCTTGCCCCTGACCTCGTGCTGGCTCTACTCGGTTGGGATAAGGATATAGATAAAGATATTAGGAATCTAGTGGCGTTTGGTATGATGTTAGCCCAGCACCAGGTAGCCATAAGATGGGGAAGAGGCCCCACACCTACGAGAGAGGAAGGGGCTGCTGATATGCTCTACTGTAATACCCAATATGATGTGTACAGCGAATTATTGCCTCCCCAGTCCGCCTAGAAGCTTCTGGGGATTGTATCAAAATTATTTAGTGAGGAAGGAAACTGGGGAAACTGAGTGTGAGCTGAATCCAGTATAACGCTCCTCATTCATGTACTGCACTATGTGAACAATTATATGTTACATTCAATAACTTATAGTCTGAAATGTTGGGTCGAGACTTCAATGCACAATTTGACTTGTAAGTTTAGTGTGCTCTTTTCTTCTCCAATTGACATGTATTCTTACCTAGGGTTCCTCTCACCCCTGTCCTGGATATCATTATGCTTCCTAGCTCTGTGACTGTAGACTTTATTATGTATGCTATTGTTTGAACCACCCTCGCAGTCGTGCAGAGGTGTTTGTCATGCTCGTAAAAAAAACAATAAATAAAAGTTATATATATTTTTTTAACTAACTTATCCTTCCATTATTTATGTGCATTGTGGTTCGGCTGTCTTGACATTGAAGTAACCAGAAAACTTACGAGACTGAAATGAATATCTAGTTTTACCATATGATAGAGGCAGCTTTGCAGAACGTGACCTGGAATTCTACTACAACAGCTTCCAAGCGCAATATACATAATATTGGTATCGGTTTCCATACTTGCCCCATATTGCAGTTCAAACAGATAATACCTCTTCTGTATCACTCCCAACCATTCTGCACCAGTAGATAAACCGCAGTGGATCAACGATGGATACAGTGGCGTGTGTATGGCGTTGGTCTCCCAGAAACTTGGCTTTAGAGTCATTTATACTCACGGGAGTTGTCACTTTTGTACCAACCACAATTAACACCCAGGTGCAAAGATAAATCACTCTAGCTTCCTTAAATTACTAAAGATGAGTGATCTGTTCCCGAATTTATCATTAATTTCACTTTCCACCTGCGGAACTGCACACATCATTAGAGACATTCCTATATGATCGCCAGAGTGTGGCGTGCGCTGCTGCATTTCCCTACATTCCCTTGAGAACCATGCATTTCGAGGCATGTGGGCTGTTGAATTCATATCTTACCATAGATCGCCGCCTAGTGTTGGGTCTGGATGTTTGCACCTTGTTGTCTTGGAAGAGTCTTTGAAGTATCGCAAGATAGGTGACTCCTCCCCTGGACTACAGTGCGCATGGGCATCTTCTCATTTTCCAGATTATTTTTCTCCGCCATTGGGTTCGGATGCACTTTGATAACTCCAACTTCGGGACCGAAGTTTTCCAAATTTCTAAGGCCAAAAACCTTATACTTCCGACGGTATTGTTTCCGCTCGGTATCCCTCGACTCGACATCTCTTTCCATCTATCTCTGGTAGCCGAAGCAGGCCGTTGTGCCTTTTCGACGCCACGTGGGCCTCCTGCTGATGGAAAGGACCCCGTTCAAAAGATGCCCACAATGTCGATACAAGTTTTCACATAGCGACAAGCATACAGTATGCAACAGGTGCCTATCTCCGGAGCACAACGAAGAAAACTGTACAGTTTGTGCTCAGTTCTGGTCGAAGAAAACTATCCGGAACCGAAGAGCTGCTCGACAAGAGATGCAGCGACAGGCACCTGAACCGGAAAGCATTTTCGCCGACTAACATGAACTCCCAGAGGCAGCGGACTCCGACCTAGAACTAGTTACAGTAGAAGACCAGTCGGACTCCGATGACGACATCCCACCGGGGCAAACAGTGAGTACCAAAGCCCCTTCCCTGCCTTCACCTCCAGACAAGGCTCCGGTCAAAGCATCGCCTAAAAGCCTAAGCCGCGACCGAAACACTGCTTCAGAAGCCCTGCCTTCCGGCTCGGCTCCGAAGACCACACCCAAGCCTTCCGGTACCCCCGGACCGAGCAAAACACTTACCAAAAAGGCAGTCGACTCAAAAATGGCAGCAGAGCCGAGAACGGGCGCCGACATTAAAAAAAGTCGTAGATCCAAAAAAGGACGTCTAGTCAGAGAAGGTCGTCGATCCGAAAAAGACCGTCGACCCGAAGAAGGTCGTCGATCCAAAGAAGACTGTCAACCCAAAGAAGGTTGTCGATCCAAAGAAAACCGTCGACCCGAAAAAGGTCATCGACCTAAAAAAAGGAATCGACCCAAAGAAAGTAGTCGATCCGAAGACTGCCACCGAGCCGAAGAAAGCAGTCGAACCGAAAAAAGTTGTTGAGCCGAAAAAAAACATCGAGTCGAAAAAGGCTGTCGACCTGAAAAGGACTGTCGAACCGAAGAAGGTCGTCGAGTCGAACAAGGCCGTCAAGCTGAAAAAAGCTCAACAGAAAAATAAAAACAAGCAAGCGACTGATCCAAAAACATCGGCGCCGAAGCCACGGACAGTGGAGGAAGAGTTTTTTCAGCCTGATCCAGTGAGCCCAGACCAAAATAGACTATATATAGAACCTGATACGGGACATATAGCAGTTTACAATAAGAAAAAGAGAAGACTGGACACTGAGGCTCCTTCTCCTGTTCCTCCTAAGAAAAAGGACTTTCGGACATCCCCTTCTAGATCTTTCACACCTCCTCCTTTCACTCCTCAAATGCCTTATATTCCATATTCTCCTACACCTCCATACTATGATGAGGGAGAAGACATGGGTAAAGACCCTCAACAGGATTTTATAGACCCTGATGATCAAGGAAACCAGGATCACACATGGGACGATCAGAATGGCCCTGATGACCCATATTATAAACAACCCATACCCAATCCCTCTCCATAACCCACAAAGCCATCTCCTACTGACGACACTGTTGCTTTTAACCAGTTAGTTGACAGAGCAGCTTAGTATCATTGCGTAAGCATGCACACTGACCCTGTAAAGGAGGATTTCCTATTTAACACCTTCCCAACATCAGAGAAAAGTGTATGTATACTCCCTACGCTAAAGGGAGTACTAAAGCACGCACCAGACATCTTCAAAGACCCAGCCAGAGCGCATGTCCTCAATCCTAGAATTGAAAAGAAATATAAACCAGCCCCTACAGACCCCCTCTTATATCAAGTCTCAGTTACCACTAGACTCTCTAGTTGTTTCTAATGCTAGGAAAAGGGCAAATTCGCAAACAGGTAATTGCCCCCCCCCCACCCTCTCCCCCCCCCCTCCCCCTCACCCCCCCTCCTGACAAGGAGTCAAAAATCTTAGAAGCCTCAGGGAAAAGAGTGGCCTCTCAGGCAGCAAATACCTGGGAGAATTGCCAATACACAAGCTCTCCTAGCACGCTATGACAGATCACACTATGATGAACTGGAGGGATTACAACACCTACCAGAACCCTAAAAGGCAAAAGCTAATGACCTAATACAGGAAGGGAAATTCATCACTAACGCATCCATAAAATGCGCCCTTGATGCAGCTGATACAGCCGCTAGGTCTGTCAACACTGGTGTGTTGCTACGCCGGCATGCCTGGCTCCTCATCTCAGGTTTTAAAAATTAGGTGCAATCTACCATACACAATCAACGCATTAACCAGGATTTCTTGTTTGGCCCTGCAGTTGATACCATCTTAGAATAGATGAAAAAAGATACCGACACCGCTAAGTCCATGGGTGCACTTCAATTTCAACAGTCTAGGAGCTCCTTTCGTCGCTCCTCTTTACGAGGCTCAGGCAGAGGCAACACATCCCAAACCTCTTCATCATTTAAAAGTACAACACAAGGCACCTTTAATAAAGGCTCCAACAGAGGAGGTTATAGAGGGAACAATAACCAGGGCAGAGGACGTGGTGGTGGTAACACCAGATCCTCCACCGCCAACAAACAGTGACTTGTTCACACTCCCTCCAGACCACTTAACACCAGTCGGAGGCAGAATAACACAATTCCTACCAGTCTGGAACGCCATTACAACAGACAGGTGGGTGAGACAAATTATCCAGTATGGTTACTGCCTGGAACTCACTTCTACTTCACCCAACATACCGCCCAAACACCGTCCAATGTCCAAGGAACACATCACGCTGTTACAACAAGAGGTGCTATCCATGCCGGAAAAGGGTGCCATAGAACCAGTACCTTTTCAACATCATGGGACGGTAGTATACTCTCTATACTTCCTCATTCCCAAAAAGGACGGATCCCTCAGACCAATATTAGACCTCAGACCTCTGAACCAATATATACTCTCAGAGCATTTCCATATGATCACTCTACAACAGGTACTCCCACTACTCCAGCAAGGCGCCTTCCTTGCTACATTAGACCTCAAAGATGCATACTTTCACATCCCTATACATCCAGCTCACAGGAAATACCTCAGGTTCACAATAGGTCACCACTATCAATTCAAAGTTCTCCCCTTCGGGGTAACTACAGCACCAAGGGTTTTTACAAAATGCCTAGCAGTAGTAGCACACACCTCAGAAGGCAACGCATCCATGTGTTCCCCTACCTCGACGATTAGCTCATAAAAGCCAACTCATACGCACAGTGTGCAAGCCATACGTCGCAGACAATCCAGCTACTGCACAGTCTAGGAATTTCAATAAATTACCAAAAATCACATCTGCAACCTTCCCACATACAACAATATCTGGGAACAACAATAAATACCTCAGTGGCGAAGGCATATCTAAATCCAGCCAGGATAGCCAACATACAGTCTCTCATTCAAAGATTTCAGCCACAACACTCCCTGCCAGCTCTAGTGTTCATGCAGCTTATAGGCATGATGGCCTCCTGCATATTCATTGTCCCTCATACTCTGCTTTAAATGCGTCCCTTACAGGAATGCCTAGCACAGCAGTGGAACCAAGCTCAAGGACAACTAAAAGACCTAGTGTTGGTAGACAGTCGCACTTACAACTCTCTGCAGTGGTGGAACCCACAAAACCTTTCCAAGGGGCGACTGTTCCAAGAGCAAGTTCCACAGGTAGTATTAACAGCGGACTCATCACTGACAGGTTGGTGAGCCCATCTCCTTCAATACATAGTCCAAGGTCTCTGGACAGTCCAGCAAAAGACACTACATATAAACCACTTAGAGTTACTAGCAGTATTCTAGCAATGAAAGCCTTTCAGAAATACTTGCGCAATAAGGCTGTGTTAATCCGGACGGACAACATGACAGCCATGTACTACATCCAAAAACAGGGAGGGACACACTCTCTGCAGCTATCTCACCTAGCACATAGCATATGGAGGTGGGCAATTGAAAAGAACATTTTTCTCCTGGCAGAACACTTCCCAGGGATAGACAATCGTATAGCAGATCTACTAAGCCGACACAGTCAACAAATACACGAATGGGAAAATCACCCTCAAGTTCTACAACCATTCTTCCAAAAGTGGGGACATCCAGAAATAGATCTGTTTGCCACAAAAGAAAACTCAAAATGCCCATCCTTTGCCGCCAGGTTTCCACACCCGTTGTCACAAGGCAATGCGATATGGATGAACTGGTCAGGCAGATTTGTGTATGTTTTCCACCAACCCCACTGATTCCATTAGTGGCACGCAAACTAAGGTAACAGTCACTCACAATGATCCTGGTTGCTCCCACATGGGCAAGACAGCCATGGTACACAATGCTCCTAGAACTCTCAGTAGTTCCTCACCAAAGACTGCGCCTTTCGCCACAATTGCTAACACAGAACCATGGAGAAATCAGATCCCAATCGGATGAACCTAGCCATCTGGCTCCTTTGGTCTTGGGGTTCGGATATCTTAACTTGCCTCCAGACTGCATGATTATTATCAAGGAAACAAGGTGTCCCACAACCAGAGCATGCTACACAGCTAAATGGAAAAGATTAGTGATTTATTGTAATAATAACAACCAAATCAATCCATTAAATGCCTCCATCCAAAACCTAATCTGCTACATCTTCAAAGATGTAATCTAGCATACTCATCCATAAGGCTACACCTTGCTGCTATAGCAGCATATCTTCAAAACAGACTACATGTGTCCCTGTTCAGAATACCACCTATCAAAGCTTTTATGGAAGGACTTAAAAGAATTATCCCTCCAAAGCATCCACCTTCGCCAGTCTGGAACTTAAACATAGTACTTACCAGACCACCCTTCGAACCACTTCATTCATGTGAACTACATTTCTTAACATGGAAGGTGGCATTTTTAATTGCCATTACCTCCCTCAGGCGAGTGAGTGAGCTACAAGCACTAACCATTCAGGAACCCTTCATGCAAATACACCACAATAAGGTAGTGCTTCGTACAAACCCTAAATTTATGCCAAGTTATCTCCACTTTCCACATCAATCAGTCCATAGAATTGCCAGTTTTCTTTCAAAACCCACAGTCAGTGGCTGAAAGAGCTCTACACACACTAGACGTTAAAAGAGCCCTGCTATATTACGTTGACAGAACTAAATCATTCAGAAAGGCAAAGCAACTATTTGTTGCCTTTTCACCACAACATAAGGGTAATCCAATTTCTAAGACCAGAATAGCCAGATGGATAGTTAAATGCATTCAAATATGCTATCAAAAGGCAAACCGCACTTTAACAGTTCCCCTAAAAGCTCACTCAACGCGCAAAATGGGGCATCCGTGGCTTTCCTAGAAAATATTCCCCTAGAAGACATATGTAGGGCAGCTACATGGTCTACCATACACACTTTCACTAAACATTACTGTGTTGACGTGCAAGCTAAGCAACAAGCTGCTGTGGGCCAGGCTGTCCTTTAAACTTTTTCAAACCACTGCAGCTGGTACAGGCAACCACCGCTAGAGGAGAAACTGCTATACAGTCAATGCTAAGATATGAATTCAGCAGCCCACATGCCTCGAACGGAAAATGCTACTTACCAGTATGCATCTGTTCTTGGCATGTAGGTCTGCTGACATTCATATCGCCCACCCTC
The DNA here is from genome assembly GCF_964263255.1 of Lissotriton vulgaris. Lineage (NCBI taxonomy): Eukaryota > Metazoa > Chordata > Amphibia > Caudata > Salamandridae > Lissotriton > Lissotriton vulgaris. The sequence continues at coordinate 106,094,422 of NC_141686.1, forward strand.
CTCCCCGGTGCCTGTCACAGCTGCAAGGTTATCTTCTTTACATACATTTGCATGGTCATCTCTTACTTTCCTATACTCCATCTTTGCCACAATGGCGAAAAACAATCTGAAGATGGAGAAGATGCCCATGCGCACTGTAGTCCAGGGGAGGAGTCACCTATCTCGTTATACTTCGAAGACTCTTCCAAGACAACAAGGTGAAAACATCCGGACTCAGCAATAGGCGGTGATCTATGCTAAGATATGAATGTCAGCAGCCCTACATGCCAAGAACAGATGCATACTGGTAAGTAGCATTTTCCTTTTTGAACCCTTGCATTGCTTTTAGAGGCTTCAACCACTAGCCGCCTCATAACAGCTTTGTGCGGCTGTACAATCCGAAATGCCAACAATGGCCCTCCAGACAGATGGAACCCCTTCTACTAACAACATAGATGAAGAATGGACATTTTGGGCTCTGTCACTCAATACTCAATTGAGGATCGTGTATTTTAAGTTCCTCCACACGATCCGTACACCCCTAAACCTAACAAAAAGTAAACATGAGACAGACTCTTGCTTTTGCAGGTGCAGTGTACCAGAGACTTATTTCATGCATTTAGATTGGACGTGCCTTCCCATAAACAACTACCTGTGTGAGATGCTGACTACACTTTCAAATATATTTTCAGAGACCTCTGAATATGCCTTCTTGCCCATGTTCATGGGGTTTCTACTGAAGTGTAGTGGTTAACTGCCCTGGTCATCCCGGTATCAAAAACGACAAGTGGCGTGTCGTTGGGTTGCGAAGGCGATACCACCCAGAAGACATGGCTCAAACATATGACCTACTGCCTGGAACAACTTGAAGCATATGCTTAAACACTGCCCCTTACTTCACGCTCTAGATCCATCTGGCCACTTAGAGAATATTTATTGAATGCAAATGATAGTTCAGCCTCTAACCAAGTGTGATGCGTGCTATTGTAGTACTATCTGACACTTTATCATCCTGTATGTTTTTCGAGTGACCACCGTGAGATACCAACAATGATAGCTTATGAATTTATAACTGAATTCCACTCTGCAAGTCTGTAAGTGGACCTTTGTCTAACTATGTATGTAAATGGATAAAATACAAATTAGTGTCAAATGTTTATTCAACAATATTTTTGTATTCTGCAATATTTTTTGGTGTTTTTGGAAAATCAATATAAACAAAGTATTTTTTTTTTTTAAACCTATGATCCTGTCATAGTCTTGGTGTGATTAAAAAGCAGTCACCTGGGTACAGTTACATCCAGGATGCCACTCTTACCAACATCCTGCCTCAGTGCAAAAATCCTAGGGTCTAAACAATAATGTAAATTTATCATTTGTGAGGCTTTTCGCCAGTCTCCACGGTCTCCTGCTACGCACCAGTCTGCTGCATTAAAGCACCAGCTGGATTGTCCCACAGTCAGGAACAAGCAACAGTTCCCAGAATAGAACCACTTGTGATCCATATGTGGAGTTCTAGCAACAGTATCCTTGGAATCAGAGCCCTGTTGCTTGATTATAGAGTGCCATATTTACGCTTTCCCAGTTCAGGGGGGAATGACAAGCTAGAAAGCGGTGTGATGTCCAACCACACTCTGGGCAGTTGGGTACAATGGAATGACATCAATGTCTGTTATGAGGCAAACAGTGCAGGATAGCTTTGCCTGACAGATTCCTGTCCATCACTTCTCACCTCAGCCTCACTGCCCACCCCAAAATCCCTCCTCTCCGGGCACCTCACAACAGGAGTCCCAAGTCTGCAACCATTTCCTTATGAAAATTGACACCTAAAGTCTGATACATGTTTTACAACTAATTATAAATGTCTTAAAACTGGGCAATTTTAGCACATTTAAATTCCTTCTTTTCAAAAGGAATGCAAAAAGAACATTGAAGAAGCCTCCAAGCTGCTTCAAATCTGCATGGTTCACTGTGTGTTGCGCAGGTTCATATTTCTGCCCGCTACTGGCCTTTTAATTTTTTTAAAAAGTTTTTTTACTTTCTGACTTTTACAAAATAGATTGTGACGCATTTTATTTCCTTTTACTCAATGGCATCGTTTAGCCTTCAAAATCTGTTTTGTGAGGTTAGTATTGCTTTTTGGTAGTTTTCTCTTCTGTTTTTCCTCAACTGCTCTCAGCCAATGTCAGACATTGACCAGTGTCCACACCACGTATTTTCTGGGTATTGTCTTCTTGCACATATCTTTTTGGGCAGTGTGTTGTGTCCAGTGAGAGCTGTTGATGAATGTTCTCTATTAGAGAGGTCTGCAATTGGGCAGGCTTAGTCTTTACTTTGGCAGATATATGCCGTTTGTTTTGTGAGTAGAGAATGTCTATGCCTGGTAATGCTAGTTCTGTAACACCTTTCATCTCTCTAGGTCTACAAAACTGTTGTCATTGTCAGATGTGCAGTGTTGTACCCTCTGCTCATATTGCATCTTGGTGTCCTGCTGCGGCAGACACCAGCAGCACCATTAGTTGGCGCATCAGATCCGAGTTTCATGGGTTTTGATTTTTGGCTGTTGATTTCTTCATGTAGAACAAATGAAGCTTGCCATAGGCCAAACTTTGTAATCCACATATTGTTATGAGGGAAAACCTATAGAAACTTTACATCAAATTCTGTACATTTACTCCAAATGATCACCAGAACTGGGTTAGTCTTTGGTGATATAATAGTGCATATTTCCCCTTTTCCGCCAGGGCTGAGATGGCAGTTATTGAGCAGGGGTTGGCATACCAATCCTCGCTACCGAAGGCTCCTGCAGGCCTTCTGTCTCTAGGTGACTGGGCCTTTTTATGCCACTTCTTACAAGTCTAGCCTGGTTTGCATTTTGGTCATACTAGACTGTAGTATCCCGTCGGACCCGTGCTGATTAGGCCTCCAGCATATCATATTATTTGGCGTGGACAGCTAACATATCTCAATTCTGACCAGGTTTTGCCGGAGTCTGTATTTTGGCTAGCAGCTTTCTGTGTAACTTTTGTTAAAACCTATGGGTAAGTCGACTTGGTTTTTACGTTTTAATCCTCTACAGCATTCAAATTAATATGAATTGGGATTGATCTCGGTGAAGATTTTTCATATGCAGTTGATAATGAATAAGGTGCTCAATTAAAAAATGTTGCTTTTTAGGTGGTGTGGTGCTGCATTTTGTCCTCCCTGTATCAATTTCACACTTTGCGTAAATTATTTTCTGCCGGAAACAGTACCTCTTGTTGCTATGTTGACATAACACATGATTGTTGCTGTTCATATACCCATACACTGAGAGTTCTGTTCATTGCCACTGTATAGTCTTTAAAAAGCATTTTACCTTTTTTTCTTTTGAAGATTTTGAATCCACCGCCATCGCCGGCCACGGAGCGCTCCCATTACACTATGGAGTTTGGTTACTCCTCCAACAGTCCGTCCACTCACAGATCATACAGGTAATTCTTCCATTGGCTTCTGTAGATAAATTGCTGCTGTGTTATGAATGTGACACTCTGATGTGATGTTCTTTTCTTAAAGCATCCCTCTTTTATCAAGCATTTGTTGATTTTCTCCTCCGTGTACAAAAGAGAATTTAGCCCATAGTTTCATTTTAGTTTGAGAAGTAAGAAGTAATAAAATACCTTTATCTATCTGCTAGCAGGGAGTAATTTTGCATATGGTTTTATATAGGTGTGTGTCCTTCCCATGGTTCTGGCTGCACAAACACTTGCATTATTTCCATGTATGTGGATGGTAGGAATTGAATTCATCATGCACGGGGAATCCAGATGGCAGTGACTTAAATTTCTTTGTGAACTTGTCTTCAAGATCCAAATGTCAACATTGTGTTGAAGAGTAATTTGGATGTTTGTCTGAGTTGCTGAATTGAATTGCCATTTCACACTGTTGATGTATACCCTAATCCACCCAACATATTTATGAGAAAATCTTAAGATTTGTTGTTTCTACACATGAGATGCACAGTCATTTCCTAGCAACGGAATGTACAGTATCAGTCAAAAAGGGTGTTTATTCAGAGTAAACCATAGTCGTTAAACCATCATAAAATCATACATACACACATCTCTTAAACATTTACACTTTAAAATATGTATAAAACCCTACAAAATCAAGTATTTCTATTAAACTTTCTATTAGACTTAAAATCTGTTCTATTTACAAACAGCTCATGAATAATCTTTTTTTAAAGTATTTTTACTGCTAACAAATATCTTCGTATGCACATGATACATCCAAATATTTCATATCAATTAAAAGTTCAGTTGGTTGCTTGTGTTCTAAAATACCATATTCATCACATATTGATCTTAAAAAGTACCGTATTTTCCGGCGTATAAGATGACTTTTTAACCCCGTAAAATGTTCTGGAAAGTCGGGGGTCGTCTTATACGCCGGGTGCCAAATTTTATGGTCTGTTTTCATGCGCTGTTTCATAGCGAGGACTTCACTCAAAGGTGTCAGACCGCTTCACAATAGGAAATAACAAGAAACAACACACCTTATGTTAAAAAATACAGCCACCGGCACTGGCAACGTCCACACCTAGGCCCCGCGCCATGAACTGTGCAAGTATCGAAAGCGAGCGGTTTTTTTCATAGCGAGGACTTCACTCGAATAGTAAATACAACACACCTTATGTTAAAAAAATACAGCCACCGGCACTGGCAACGTCCACACCCAGGCCCCGCGCCATGAACTGTGCAAGTATCGAAAGCAAGCGTTTTTTCATAGCGAGGACTTCACTCGAAGGTGTCAGACCGCTTCACAACGCGCCTCCAACCGCTTGCACATCCCCAGGCAGACGAGGCAGCAGGACGTCCGAAATATATAACGGGCAGCCAGCGCCGAAGATGGCAGCCCCCGCTGTGTTGCACGTTAGGCACGCGCTCCTCTCTCCTCTCTCCATGACATGGGCATAGAAAGGGGACTGTAGAATGTTCCCAAAGGCAGTAGAGCACTTGCCGTGATTGTCTCTGCACCTGTTCATACTGTACAGCACCGGTACGGTACATCCAGTGCAAATGGCTGACAGTGAAGAACCCGGCAAGGCTCCAGCAGTACATCCAGTGCAAATGGCTGACAGTGAAGAACCCGGCAAGGCTCCAGCAGTACATCCAGTGCAAATGGCTGACAGTGAAGAACCCGGCAAGGCTCCAGCAGTACATCCAGTGCAAATGGCTGACAGTGAAGAACCCGGCAAGGCTCCAGCAGTACATCCAGTGCAAATGGCTGGCAGTCAAGAACCCAGCAAGGCTCCAGCAGTGGCAAGAAGAAGGAAATATGAAGCCAGTTACAAACTTAAAGTTGTGGATTTTGCCACGGAACATAATAACTGTGCTGCTGCAAGACAATATGGAGTAACAGAAAAGATGGTCCGGGCCTGGAGAGCAAATGAGAAAGCATTAAGGAGTATGGCAAGTGTGCATTAAGAAGAGGCACCCCACATTGGCCAGAACTCGAAAAGCATGTAGCAGACATGGTGACTGAGCATCGCCAAAGCGGTTATGTAGTGACCCGAAATAAAATCCGATTGGTTGCACTTCAGTGGGCCAAATCTAACCCAGATCTCAGCAACAGATTTAAGGCCACTGTATCCTGGTGTACTAGATTCTTGGGAAGGCATAATCTGGTATTGCGGCAAAAGACAAAAATTGCCCAAAAATTACCTGCGGATCTTGATGCCAAAATGCATAGCTTCCATCGCTACGTTATTAGTCTGCGCAATGAACATGGTTATGCGCTAAGTAGTATCGGAAATATGGAGGAAACTCTAATGAATTTCGATATGATTGCAAACAAAACTGTCCATCAAAAAGGTGAAAAGACAATTTTAATAAAAACAGGACATTAGAAGTCCAGTTTCACAGTGGTACTAGCATGCACAGCTGATGGCGCAAAACTGAGACCAATGGTTATTTTCAAAAGAAAAACAATGCCGAAACTCAAGCTTCCTGCTGGTTGTTTTGTGCATGTGAATGAGAAAGGATGGTAGGATGAAGAAGGGGTAAAGCTATGGCTTGATAATGTATGGAGCAGGCGACCAGGTGGACTTCTACAAAGACGTAGTCTACTGGTGTGGGATATGTTCAGGGCTCATTTAACTCCAAGCACCAAGCAAAGGCTGGCAAGACTAAAAACAGATGCTGCAGTTATACCTGGAGGATTGACATCGTTGGTGCAGCCACTGGATGTGTGCCTAAACAAGCCATTTAAAGATCGCATCTGAGAACAGTGGAATGAGTGGATGGTTAGCGGTGAAAAAACATTCACAAAAGGAGGAAACATGCGTGCTCCACAGTTGGATGTTTTGTGCAACTTTGTCATCAAGGCCTGGAACGACATCGATGCAGAAACAGTCATAAAGTCTTTCAAGAAGTGTGGCATATCAAATTCATTAGATGGTATGGAGGACGACTACTTGTGGCAAGATCAAGAGGATGCCGAAGCAGAGACCACATCATCTGATACGGAATTGGTACCAGATCCATACGATGACTGCCTTACAGATGTACCACAAGATCTCATTGATTTACTTATGAGATCAGATGACGAAGAGGAGGATTTTGAAGGCTTTTAAAGGGAACGTCGTAAATCCTGTAAAAATCGCTTGGACTTATGAAAAGTTTAATCCACTTGCACTGTTTCATGCAATAATTTATGTTTATCGTACCGTACATGTTTGATGACAAACAGGTATGTTCACAAGTGACAGTTTTTCATATGGTTCTAAATACAAATATTGCGACTAAAGCAATATTGTTTATACAACCAATTTGTTTGAGTTCAGTCTTTGAGTTTGTACAATAAACGCTTAACACTGTCCACTGATAAAGCCTTACTGCTCACCCACAGGGAGGAGGATTAGAATCACTAATACGGTAAGCTCAAAATAAATTCTCGGAATGGCTATGCAGGACTGCGTTGGACTGCGCTGGAAGTGGGGGTAGTCTTATACGGCGAGTATAGCACGAAACCTAAATTTTATCAAGCAAAGTAGGGGGTCGTCTTATACGCCGGGTCGTCTTATACGCCGGAAAATACGGTACTTTAGGGGACATTATCAGGTTTTGACAATCTAGGATTATATGTACACAGTCACACTTTACGTTTAGCACGCAGGTTCATTTTCCATTAGTATTTACCATTGCTTTTTTTCACATTTCCATTCTTCAAATACGGACATAGGCCAATTCTAAATTTTAACAACTCATAACTGATGGAGGAGTTTGGTAAGGCATCTATAATAAGGAAACCATTCCTCATTTTGCCAAGAAGATAACCTAAATCAAGTTGACGATTTATCACTTGAATACCTCAGATCATGTTTTCTTGCATTTTTTTTTTACAAATTATACAGAGGTCTGGCTTTGAAGTGGATATTTTCAAATTTTGGCTTTCTATGTTTACTCCCAGTCTCCTATGTATATTTTCCAGATTTTTCCTAAGCCTTTTGCCCACTTCAACTCACTTAGTGCAATGTCCTTTTTGCAGAGGGTGGAGATCTTTGGCCCTTCCTGCTTTCCAAACTTAACCAGAATCATTTGTTTCCAATATGATGGCCTGGACCATCAATGACTTTGGTAATTACAGTAACCTTTTTAATCATTCCCCCGCCCCCTTCCTTCTCTGAGTCATATTTATCACGAAGACTTAAAAATTATACATTAAAATTGTGGACGAATCCTAGCATAAGCAGGCAGGGCTGGTCTCAAAGTCGGCCTCCCATGATCTTTGCTACATCTTTTAAATCCATTCCCCGGGAAGAGTGCTCTTAATTATATAATGAGATATTTATATTTATTCACTCTCTATTTTGCTGGTTTGTAAATGCCAATTATACCTTACTGGCCGTTCTGAACATCTCCCAAATGCTAGTACTTTGTTCTTATTCATATATACTACCAATTTTTTCTTTTTCACAATATTGTTTAAAAAATGTCTAACTTCCTCAGGAGATTTATCTCGGTCAAATCCAAAATGATGAGATCGTATTCATTTAAAAGGAAAGAAACACGTTAGTTATAGATTCCTTACCTTAGAATTACCCCAGGCGTCAGACTGGATCCAGAAAGTCAGCAGTATCCGGGATGACGTCGCGGCAGCTACTTAGACGCCACCCTTGCGTGCTGACGTCCGTTCTTTTTTTCCACGCCAGCCAGCGCAGATCTGGGAAGAGCAGTACCTCCAATCAAACTTTGACTGCCTTTTTCTCGACTTCTTTTTCGAGTTTTCGACTCCTGGTGCATGAGGGAGGCCCGGTTTGAAGCCTTGCAGTTCCTGTCATCGCATGATGTCGGTGATGGATCCGCACCGCGTGTGTCTCTTTTGCCTCAAGTGCGACCACAACCCCAAGTCGTGCTCTGACTGCAGGTCAATGGCGCCAAAGGCTTTGTGGGAGCGGTCCCGAAAGCTGCTTGAGCACCGGCGTTCCGCTCTGCGCCGTTCAAAGTCCCAGTCGCGAAGGAGGTCGAGGCACCGGTCACTGAGCCCCCATCATTCGGGTTCCTAGTCTTCGAAGTCTTCGCACTCTGGGTCAGGAAAGTTGAAGCATAAGAAGTCGAAGAAGCATTGCACTCTTCGACTTCTCCTCGTCGGTCGGCTGATCAGACTAGAGACATTGGAAGGGCCTGAACAGTCGACTCTGCGTTTCCCTCCCTTTCCGGGACCCAGAGAGACTCCCGCCCAGCTTCGTACATTCTATAAGGCGATGCATGCCATCTTTGGCCAGCCCAAACCTGATGGTGCGCCTTTGGGCCCCGCGGACTCTGTTGGGGTACTTAGGCTTTTTCTGCCGACGGATCCGGCCCGACACTGCAGGCCCCCCTTGGATCAAGGCCTCTATCCGGATCGGTGCCGGTTGACCTCATTACGCCTCCACCAGCTCTGCTCCCCCCGGCACCACCACCGCAATCGACGCCGGTCGGCCCCCTGGTCGGCGTCTACCACCGTCTCCAAACCAATGTGGAGCCGAACCGTTGTCGCCCGGCGCTGAGGGGGGGTTTTGTGCCCCTGTTCACTCCTGGGTCCCCTTTTGGACACCTCCCCCGACCTTGGCATGATGTTTCCTCCTACCGTGGCTACGGAGGAGGGAGCGTCATGCGCAGTGGTGTTGCATAGGGCGGCCGATGCTCTCAACCGTGAGCTTCCTACGGTGGCGGTCAGCGCAGCTGTGCTTCAACTGGCTGCAAGTTCTTCAGAGCCTTTGTTGCCATTAAATGAGGCCCTCACTGACGTCCTTTTGGGCACCTGGTCCAGGCCCAACACGGGGGCTCCCGTGGACGGGATGATTGCCCAACACAACTGCCTGGCTCCGGGTGCCCCACTTTCCTCTCCCAACACCCCTTCCCGGAGACCTTGGTAGTCCAAACCTCCACTTCCAAAAGCGCATTCCCTACCGGTCCACCGGAAAGGGAATCCACGAAGCTGGACCATCTTGGAAAGAAAATGTCCTCTTCCGCCAGCTTAGGACTGCGGTCAGTAAACACTGCATGTCTCTTGGGCTGTTATTCCCACTCATTATGCGATACAGTTACCCGGGTGCAGCCTCACTGTCCGGAGAAGATCAGTACTCTCCCAGGCTGCCAGGAGGGATGCAGCTAAGTTTACTATTCGTTGTGGGCTGGACACTGCCGACTCTCTGGGCAGGACCATTTTACCGTCAGTAGCACTTCGTCGCTACCCCTGGATGAGGTGGACTGGCTTTTCAGGTGATGTCCAGAACACCTTGATGGACATGCCCTTTGATGGCTGTCTCCTTTTTATCGACAAAGCAGAGCAAGCCCTAGAGCATTTCAAGGACTCATGGGCTACGGCAAAGTCCTTGGGCCTCTCCACCTGACCTGCACAGTCTGGTATTTGCCCCTTATGTGGATACAGAAGGGGTGCCCCCCTACGTCCTGCCCAGAGCCACAGGCCCCAACAAGTTACCTAACCTTCGCATGCCTGGGGACGTGGGTACAACAGTCATGGTTCCGCAGGCCAGCGGGTGGGCCAGTGCACCAACCCACCCTCTGCAGCAGCCTCCAAACCCTCCTAGTCCGACCATTAATGCCCATCAAACGCCAGTGGGTGGCAGGATTCGCCATCACGTCCCCCACTGGCGCACCATCACGTCGAACAAGTGACTTTTTCAAATAGTATGAAAGGGTTACTCCCTCCTCTTCAAGACTACCCCTCCAGTCATGCCACCGAGATACCACCCCACGTCGAAGGATCATCTGACCCTTCTCCAGCAGGAAGTTTCGGCTGTCTTGGCCAAGGGAGCCATAGAGCGCGTTCCTGTCCCAGAAGTAGGTTGTGGTTGTTAATTCCACTACTCTCTGGTTCCCAAGAAGGACGCAGGCCCTTGTCCTATCTTGGATCTCAAGGATGTCAACCGCTTCCTCCAGAAGGAGAAGTTCAAGATGCTGACGCTTGCTCAGGTCTTGTCTGCCCTCGACCCAGAAGACTGGAAGGTTGGACTTGCAGGATGCTTATTTTCACATCACCGTCCTGCCGGCCCACAGGCGTTACCTACGGTTCACGGTATGCCACAAGCATTTTCAACTTACTGTGCTCTCCTTTGGCCTTACCAGCGCCCGTCGGGTGTTCACGAAAGTGATGGCGGTGGTCGCAGCTCATCTGCGCAGATCAGGGGTTACAGTCTTACCCTATCTAGACGACTGGCTGTTGAAGCCGGGCTCGCCACGTTCAGTCGTCTCCCACCTCCAGGCTACGGCCGACCTCCTGCATCCGCTGGGGTTCTCTATCAGTGTGCCGAAGTCACACACGATTTCTTAAGAAACTCGTCTTCATCGTAGCGGTTCGGGACACGACACAGTTTCGGGTCTATCCTTCCGAACAGCGAGTCCAGTATATTCGGGCTATGATTCCGATCTTTCAGCCTCTATCCCGGTTTTCGGTCAGAATGACTTTGAGACTGCTGGCCCTCTTGGCCTCCTGCATCCTGCTGGCATATGCAGGCTCTGCAGTGGGACCTGAAGTTTCCATCGGGCCCTGCATCAAGGGAATCTGTCCGATTGCATCTAGATCTTGGAGGGCACTGCTCGACAACTGCTCGACAACCAGGATTGGGTCAATGGCAGATCCCTCTCCCTTCCCCAACCAGACCACACTGTGGTGACGGACGCATCTCTTCTGGGATGGGGCGACTACATGGGCGAGGCGGAGATCAGAGGCCTCTGGTCTCCAGCGGAGTCCGGGCTTCACATCGAGCTTCTGGACCTCCGGGCAATTCGTCTTGCACTGAAAGCATTCCTTCCCGCTGTCTGGGTAAGAGTAGTGCAGGTGTTCACAGACAACCCCACCCCCATGTGGTACTGCAACAAACAGCGGGGTGTTGTTGTGGACCCTATGTCAAGAGGCCCTTCGCCTCTGGACATGGCTTGAACATCAGGGCATATCCCTGGTGGTTCAACACCTGGCAGGTTCTCTGAACGCCAGGACGGTCGAACTCAGCCACAGGTGCATGATGGATCACGAATGGCGTTTTAACTCTGAGGTGGTACAAGGTCTCTTTCAACAGTGGGGAGAGCCTTGGGTAGATCTATTCGCCACCGAAGAGAAAATGCAATGTTAGCAATTCTGCGCGTTGGAATTTCCAAGGCGGCACTCGCTAGGTGATACTTTTCGTCGCGAGTGAAGTTGCGGTCTGTAGTATGCCTTTCCGGCTATACCACTTCTGCCCAGAGTGCTGAAGAAGATCAGGCGCGACCGGGCCCAACTCATTCTTGTGGCTCCGGATTGGGCACGAAGATTCTGGTATCCCGAGCTGCTCAACATGGCCATCAATCCTCTGATCAGACTGCCTCTTCGGGAGGATCTTCTGTCGCAACAGCAGGGGACGGTCTAAACCTGACCCTGTCCAGTCTCCACCTCCTTGCGTGGAGATTGAGCGGCGACAGTTGACGTCTTTTGACCTACCACTCGAAGTTTGTAATGTAATCTTGGTAGTCTGGCGTCCCTCCACTAAGACGGTATACGTCTGCCGGTGGAATAGGTTTGTGTCATGGTGCACAGCAAAGTCTGTGGATCCTCCTTCTGCCCCTCTTTCGGAGGTGCTCTTGTTTCTTCTCTCTTTGGCCAAGCAGGGTTCTGCTGTGGGCACTATAAAAGGCTTTCTTTCGGCGATCTCTGTCTTCCTTCAGCTGCCAGATCAGCCTTCTCTTTTCCAGTCTCCAGTACTTAACTGTTTCTTGAAAGGTTTAATGCATCTCTTTCCTCCAAACCCCTTTGTAATGCCTCAGTGGGACTTGAACCTTATTCTTACCTATTTAATGTGTGCTCCCTTTGAACCGCTTCACAACTGCCCCCTTAAGACTCTTGACTCTTGAGACTGCTTTCCTGGTAGCCATCACTTCTGCTAGAAGGGTGAGTGAGCTCCAGGCCCTTTCTTCCAAACCTCCTTTCCTGTCTGTCCATCCGGACAAGGTGGTTCTCAGGACCCGTCCATCCTTCCTTCCTAAGGTGGTCACTGCCTTCCACATTGGGCAAACCATTTCTTTGCCCGCCTTCTTTCCACCTCTGCATTCTTCCAAAGATGAAGAGCGGCTCCGCCGCCTGGACCCAAAACAAGCTCTCTTTGTATCTGGATCGCACAAAACTGTTCCTGGTGGATGACCAACTCTTAGTTGGTTATGTGGGCACCAAGAAAGGTCGGGCCGTACACAAACGCACCATTTCACGATGGGTCGTTTTGTGTATTAAGGCATACTATTTTCAGGCAAAAAAGGAGCCTCTGGTCAGGCTATGCGCCCATTCCACCAGGATGACAGCAGCCGCTACTGCCTTGGGAAGAGGAGTTCCTCTAAATGACATCTGTCCGGCGGCCACGCGGGCATCGCTGAACACGTTTAAGAAACACTACTAACTGGACAGCCAAGTCCAGAGAGGCGGCTTCTTTGGCCGTTTTGTTCTCCAGGACTTTCTGGTGTGATCTTGGTTCTTGGTATTGATGGGGTATCTATTCTAAGGTAAGGAATCTATAACTAACGTGTTTCCTTCAGATGAACAATTACTTACCTTTGATAACGATATCTGTAAGAAACATTAGTTAGTTATAGATTCCTTACACCCCCGACCTCCCCACCCATCCTCCCAGTTCTGCAAACTGATTTCTAGGGTTAAGGACATCCTTTCAGGGCCCTAGTTTTGTGTACCAGTGGTCAGTGTCTTGCATGGCTCTGCGTTTCTGGCACGGAAAGTTGTGTACAGAACGAACAGCGCGCGAGGGTGGCGTCTAAGTAGCTGCTGCGACGTCATCCCAGCGACCACAATGCCAACGACGGACTGACGCCACCTTCCGACGCGCAGAAGTACTGCTGACAAACTTTCCGGATCCAGTCTGACGCCTGGGGTAATTCTAAGGTAAGGAATCTATAACTAACTAATGTTTATTACAGATATATAGTTACCTAAGGTAGGTAACTTGTACTTCAAACCCGGAGGTGTGCCATAAACAGGGAAAATAAGAGGACCCGAGGTGGCAGACGGAGCACACCGACCCTTGGAGTAAGTTTGACAAAAGGGCGATGTTCCCACAATGGTCCTGGGTTAGAACTACTCGTGAAACTCAGAAAACAAATGTGTTATGGAGAAAGCAGAAGGTGCACTCTGCCTTTTATAATCGCTTTTATATAAATGATCACACACTGATCATGACCACATTGCCAAGGGATCCTAACCCTGAAGAAGGCCTATGACCCATGGTGGCTCATCGAAAAGGCTGAAACATGTTGGTACATGCAGGTGGGATTATGGAGCAATTACCCCTTCTTCATACCCCCCATTCTTAATCGTTTCTAACCCTGTCAAGGGGTGCTAAGAATTAAGGCATCCTAGTGGTACCCCCTTAGGCAGTTTTACTTTTCTTTTCTCTGCGCTAGTGATCTCTTTTAGGGAATACTTTTTCCTTCTCAAACCTTTCCTTTTTTCTTCTCCCTCACTAAAAAAAAAAAACAGTGCTCCGTCCAGTTTGTTGGTCGGCAGCGGCCCAATGATAAAGCATGCCACTACATAGTGGGTGAGGGCAGTATGTCATGATGTGCTGATGAATATCTTCCGCCAATTACTATTTTAGGAATAAATAACTATTCCGTGTACTTTAGTGCCCATCACTGAGGACAATATGGGCTATTGCTGATAACGTGTTTAATGCATAGCTCTTCAGACCCTAGTTATGCAGCTTCTAAGCGCTGTTTAAAACATCTTATTCTTCTCTAGTGTAGTACTGTTCAATGTATCCGCCTTGTTCAGATGAAAGGCTGACGTCACATTGCCTGTTTTCTAACACGTGACCTTTTAATCAGACCATATGCAAGCAGCAGGTGCCTAATTCGTTGATTGGTTTACTAGTTTGCATATAATTGGCTGGCGTGGATGTGCTGGTGTCTGTCCTCCGTTGACACATCTTTCAAGTACAACTGACACCGAAGGCCCTCCATAGACAACACTATTAGATATAATGGACTATGATTTGTGCACCGCTGGATGTCCACCGGTGACCATATTTTAGGATACAGGTGACTGTCGTTGGCATACTGATGGACGTCTTAGACGCATGGCGCTTTGGAAGGTAATTGCTTGTTTTTAAATGCTTAGAGAAAGGAAGCCTTCTTCAATGAGCTATCATTTGAAAAATAGAACAATGCCATTCCCAGAAACGCTTGATACGCAGAGCGGTGAATAAAGGGTGATGGTGTGTCCAGCTCATAGAAAGCTGGAGATGGACGGGAAAGATGAATCAGCAGGTGCACTTGATGGGTATAATTACATTTCGCAGCAGATAATGGTTGTCCGAACCAAGCACTCTGCCCACGTCTCTGTCTACAGGGAAGCAGGGTGTGCACGTGTGTGCCCGCGCATGTGTGTTCTGTTGTAATAAGCCCTCTGCACTTTTGGTGCAAGCTCAGCTCCTTTGCACCGTTTATAATCGATTCAGTGAAGCTCGCATAACCATAGAAGCCAGTTTACTGCAGAAACACGAATTGGAGTTGGAGAAGGACGGAAGAAATACTGAAATTGGCATTCATTTTCTCCTGTTTCTCGTGTCATGACTACGCTCTTCCGCCCAGTGCAGTTTATATAACTGCTTGGAAAGCGCTTTCCAAGCCTTAATCTGCAGAAAGCACTTTCTTCGAGCGTCTCCGACTTTGGATGAGTAAAACAAGAAGGCCTGGTGCTGTGGCGAAATGTCAGTAAGGGGCCTTGGCAGATTAATGGCAAGCATCCTGAGGGTAACGCTGGGCTTTTTGTGTCTGGCACATGAGAGAGCTCTAGTTGTCTTGCAAAATTATTGTTTTCCCCAAAAAATCCATTCATCAAATACATACAAGGGAGCTTTTGATTAGCCCGTTTCATCCATTGGTCAATTAAATTGTCAGTAAAATGTTGCTTTCACCCACCACAGCATACATACAGCATGAAGCACTGGTTCAGTCCTTTCTCCCTCTCATATATATCTACACCTTTCTCGCTCCTCTGATTCTTCCCCCACTCTGTCCCTTCTTTCTTCTCTCCCTCAAGATAGCACCCTTCTCTGCTCGTATGTCGGTCTCTCTCCTTCTGTCCGTCTGTCAACCCCCCGCCTCTCTCGTCCTGCCCTCGGTTATGTAAGAAGCTCTCCAAGTCTTTGACTCAAAGCCTCTTGATCTGTGTCCTGCTCTCGGTGTATGACAGCTTAGAAATTATAGGCTAGGCAGCTGTCACTGACCCTTGCCCCTCCCCAACCCCGCCCCCCTCCCCCCGCGACAACTACTGGCATTATGGCATTATCCTCTGTGTCTGACCCTGTGACAGATTATGACATTACCCTGTGATCCCGGGGCCTCCTCTCTCTCTCTCTCTTCCTGGTCCTGTGATATCCGCTGACTGTGATCCTGTGAAGCTCTGTTCTCTAACTGTCTCTCTGCCTGGCCACGAGACAGCTGCTGATATTATACTGTGATTCCGGGAGCCTCTGCTCTTTGACTGTCTCTCTTTCTGCCTTGTAAGCGCCGCTGACATGATCCTGTGGAGTTTTGTTCTGTGTACCTGCAATGAGATTGCAGCTGACATTCTCCTGTGATCCCGGGGGCCTCTGCTCTTTGACTGTCTCTGTCTGACCCTGTGAGAGCTACTGACATTTTTATGTGATTCTGCTCTCTGACTCGGGGTGTGATCCTGAGGTGATGACGCACCTTTTACTGCCTCTGCGTCACTGTGCTCTTCTCCCTCAAGCCCTTCATCTCCTCGCCCTCTGCCCTCAACTCCTTTCATTTACAGTTTTTCCAAAGCGCCACCTAGAGGTGGTCATGTGTGGTAGCAGTTGAGGGAGAAGTAATATCTAAAGATCAGAAGAATTTCTCACTGGAGACAGACAGAGGCTCCTCAGTACAGACAGACCGAGCTCATAGTGTTCTGAAGACAGACAAAGCTCCTTGCTGAAGACAGACAGAGCTCATGTGTTCTGAAAGACAGACAGAGCTCTTCATCTCCCTGAAGACAGACCGAGCTCCTCGCTGAAGACAACAAGCATTTACAATGCAATAGGTCTCGCAGCATTACAGTTTGAGCTATTGGCATTGTAAATGACAATGCCTTTTATTAATTTGTTTTTAAAACATGGAATCGGTGCATAAACACGCACTTTGAACGTATATTTCTTGTTTTTAACTGTCGCCTGCCCAAGATCAGGAAGCAGGCATACCGAACCGGCACCTCCTCACCACTTCTTGTCAGCCAATAGCTACCCCCATGCTCAGCATACACAGAGAACTACACTGCTATGGCAAAGCACTACCAACTGTCTGCATTCCTGCCCCTACACTGTTACCCCGCGGTGCAGCCACAGGACAGTGGCTACATTGCTTGTGTCTGCCGCCAAGTACTAACTGAGGTCTTTCACTAAATATGGCACTCATTGGGAGAAATCACTATAACTCCTGCCAGTATATATAGAAGTTCTTTAGTGTGTGTTGGAACTGGGGTCACCAGTCCCCTAGGGTAGCATGGCACGAGCGGGTAAGCATCTGAAAGCACATGTGTTAAGGGATCATGCAGCACACACTCACACTGAGACCGAAACCTGGGCACGCAATAAATGACTCCAGAGCTTGTATAAAAACAAGTGATTTGTATTAAGATAAATAGTTAGATAGAGCAGGATCAGGGAAATCATAAATTCATTTAAAATACATGTGTCTCAAAACTTGCAATCAATATTGGATGAATAAATATCCGTTCTGCAATAAATATTAAATATTGGATCAATAAATAGTTAAATACATTTTTAGCGGAACACAGGCCTGTCCTTTGCCTTGCTTCTTGACAGCACCTGTAAAAATACATTAAAGAAACAACCAAGTGACATTGCATTTGTTCCTGCGGGTATTTCACCCATGTTTCACCAACCATAAATAGGTGAATAAATAACTGTAGGTTTCAGTAAATATATGCAGCACTAAAGAGGCGAAAACATTTTACTAAGGATAAATATTCCATATAGCAAGGATGGGCATCCCTTTTGGAGAACTTCTCACTGGGCCCAGATAACCCTTGCATTAGCCAGCACTAACTAGGAGAAAACATTGCAAAATAAATAAATATTCCCTTGTGCAGGTTTAACTGTTGCCTTAAGATGGAATAACCCTTCTAGGTAACACTCCTAGTAAGAATAAGCATTAGGAAGTTCAACAGTTTAAAGGAAAACCTTCCCATTAGTTATGCATTAACATTTAATTCATGAAGTAACCTCTTCCCGCTGTAGGAATAAACAATTCGTTAAGTGTAGGTCAAACATTTCCTTAAATATGAAACATCATATTAGAGGCAACATTAGCTGTGCATAACTCTTCTCCCATATTAGGAGTAAAACATCTCTTAAATAAATAAATGATGTATCATAACTGATTGTAGGTCAAAGTTATCATTCTCCTTACGCAGGGGAAAGACTTCCTGAAAAGTCAATGTAAAACATTTCATTACAAATAAATTTCCCCTCTAAACAAGAAGACACATTTCAAGAATCAACCCTAGGCAGGCCTGTCCTTTTAGAATTCAGGCTGCATTTCAATAGGACAGCAGTAAAACAGCTTACTGTAAACCAGGCAACAGCTCATTAAAGATTGGCAATAATTCATGTAGCCGGAAACAACATTTCAGTAAGAAATTATAACCAACCCATTAGGCAGGAAGGAAGAACACTTCCTTAGAGATCAGGAATAAGCATTTCATTACTCTTATAACTTTGGCTATGCCTATAAAACATTTCCTTGTACGCCCTTCCTTCAGAAATTACTCAGCATCAAATTTCCCATCAGACTCCAATAAGCTCTGCATTAGGCTTAAACTGAGCATGGCATACAACTATACCCCAGATAAGGGTTAACTTCATGTTACTGGAGCCCCCACCGTGTCTTTTAGGACCCTAGCCCCGTTCCAATACGTGAAGGGGTTAACTAGGGCCCAGCCACAGTCTTATCTCGGGGCAAATGTCCAGACTGGGGTCCTTGTTAGTTCATTAGGGCCCACTGAGTCCACCAACAATTCTCCCCGAGGGTAGGGCGGTACCGGGGCCTCTTTCTCCCCCTTAGGAGGCCCCGCTTCTAAACTAATCCTCCGCCCTCCCCTGGGCTTTACCTCTGCTCTTCGGGCCTCCCTCCGGCCCCTTTCGCAGATCTCCTAGTTGGGGAGGCTCTCGCTCTCCGGGATCTCTACCCGGCTTCGGTGCTGCTAGGGGGGGTCCGGCCCCGGCCCCTCCGACATCGGGCCGGCCCGAGACTCCGCGCGGCAGCAGCCAAAAGCCGGACGAGAAGGCGGGGGCGCGGCTCTAGACGAGGCGCGCCCCCGTCACGTGACAAGGGTGCCGACTCCCTTGCAGCTTCAGGGACCACCGCGGGGCCTTCCTCAAAAACCGGCGGTCCTCTCCTCAAACCGGGGGCTGCCGGGGAAACTCCTCACTCCACGGCCGGGCTGCGGCGGTGACCACGGCTCTCAGATGTGGCGGCGGCCCTCTCCTGGCACCGAGGGCTGCCCGGGCAATTTCAACTAGGCGCTACAGGTAAGCGCTTGGCAGCGCTCTTAGCGCTCGGTACAGGTCGCGCCTGAGGGGTACTTCTCGACGCTTTGGGGGCGACCCAATGGCAGGCAGAAGGGCGCTGAATCCTCATAGCGCCAGGGGGCAAAATATAACGCTTCCTCTGATAGCAGGATGCCGGGGTCCAACACTCCTCAGAGGGGCATTTACAGCAGCTCTGTCAGATTGCAGCGCTGGGCAGTCCCTACAATAGCGCTTGGGAGACATGTATAGCGCTCCTCAGGGGCAAGTACCTCACAGCAGGTGAGCGCTTCTCAGGGGCAACAGTTCACAGCGCTTTACAAGCAGCTTGACAGGACAGGCAGTCTCTGATACAGCGCTTCATCCATAGTGGATTTAAAATAAAGACAGCTCACAGGACAAGCCACACAGCATTGGCAGGTTAACGCAGGGACCCCAGGTGGCGTCAGGGGGCACAGGGAGCGGCACAGCGCCAATACCTGGTGGGTTCCTCAAGCGTCCTGTGGTGTTTTGGTTTCTTCTTGGCGTGATGTTTCTTGCGCCCTTAGATTAGATGTTTAGTTTCTTGTTCCTTGAAGGGGGGGGTAAATTGGTGGCTGGTGTTCCAAGTTCTCCTCAGCCAATCCCTTCAAGTGGTCCCTGGGGGTTCCCTTCCGCTGGGCTAGGTCAGGGGTGATTTACAGGAGTCCTCAATACTTGTAAGGCAGCACTCCAAGCCCTATCACTTCCAGTATCATAGTCCCTGGCTAGGTCCCTCTGCCTAAACTCCTGCGTAGGTTCCTCCCCCAGGTCTCCCCTCAGTCACTCTGACAGGAAAGTCTCCCTCCCTTTCCTTATATACTGCCAGTTGACAGTTGGTAGTGGCAGTTGGTGTCACCTCACCTCTTCCAGAAGGTTCCAGAGGCTTCCAGGAGGTTCCACCATTCTACCCGTGGGCAGGCTAAGTTGATACATTGTTTGGAGGGTTCCAGCCAGGCCCTAGCCACTAGAATGCACCCACTAAACCCCGCTGCAGCAGCAGTGGTCAGGGGCAGCCATGTTAGGGGTATAAGACACCTGCATCTTAACATCAGTTTCACAGTACACAGGGCTTTCCTCACTACACAAGGCCTATACATTGTTGTTACCATGAGGGCATTCTGATTTAAAGGGGAAATAAAAGGCGAAAAATTTTGGGGAAAGGGCCAAGTCTCACACATCTCCCCCCCAGCCAAAAGCCAGGGTAGACCAATCATTCCCTTGATGGGCTTCCCTGCTTGGGGCGGAAAAAGGTGGACACAGGCCCAATACCACCATCAGCTTCTCGCTAATCCAACCACCCCACTGGTGTTCCTTAGTGGGATGCGGCCAGGACTGACCTCTAAACAGTTCAGATGTCTCTGGCCCTTGCTCTCTCTCAGAGTGGGGGGCAGTAGCCCCAGGCCCGTGGTACCCTTTCCACTCTCCTCCTCAACCTAGGGTCTAAACCCTTAGGTTGAATTGGTGACAGGGGCGAGACCTGCCTCTCCCTGCACCCCCTCCGAGGGTTCCGCACCCTCCCACCTGGAGTAGTACCCCTGAGAGTCACAACAACTGGGGGGACTCTGAATACAGAGATTCCTCCCGCCAGGTCAGGCAACCCCTGAACCTGGCCACCCAACCCAGGATCTGAACACTGTGGCTGGACCGGTGCCAGAGGAGAGTCCTTCCTCCCTCCGCACCCCCTCCCAGTGTTCCGCACCCTCCTACCCGGATAGGTACCCCTGGAAGTCACATTGGTAGGGTCCTTAGTTACTGGTACCCCACCCTCCAGGTCAGGCAATCCCTGCACCTGAAACACCAGTCCAGGTTCTACACCCTGTGACTGGTCCAAACCCCGAACCTCGGGTACGCTGCCACCATGGAAGTACCTGGCACACATGATTCTAAGGTCTTCAGCTCTGACTCTGTTAGCTGAAGCCTGTGTGCCAGCTTCCTTTCCTTCATTGCAAGGCTCACTCTCTCCCTTTTCTGCTCTAACCTCTTTGACGACACACACCCCCTTCCAAGGTTCTCTGGTGTGCCCGCCTCCCTGGGTGTGACCTGCCCCTCCTGTCCCGATCCCCTCTCCCCTCTGGGTGGGTCCTACCCATGCCCCAAAAGTGGTACGGAGTTCCTTCTTCCCTCCGCCCAACAGGCACCCCCATCCCCTGACAACACTCCAGTACGCCAGGTGGGGACTCAGATAATTCAGGAAAAAGGTTCTAGGATGTGGCGACAGAATGAGGTCCAACAGGCCCTGATACACTCACAGGCTAGACAGTGGAGGGGTCAATCACTAAGGCTTGCACACACAATAATTGTGCAACCCAATTACTTTGCACCCTGTCCCAAGGGAGGGTGCTGCATGGTCACAAGTCCTGGATCCCACCGCTCGACACCAATATCTTGGAACTAGGGTCACCAGTCCCCTAGGGTAGCATGGCACGAGCGGGTAGGCATCCGAAAGCACATGTGTTAAGCGATCATGCAGCACACACTCACACTGAGACAGAAACCTGGGCACGCAATAAATGACTCCACTCCAGAGCTTGTATAAAAACAAGTGATTTGTGTTAAGATAAATAGTTAGATAGAGCAGGATCAGGGAAATCATTAATTCATTTAAAATACATGTGTCTCAAAACTTGCAATCAATATTGGATGAATAAATATCCGTTCTGCAATAAATATTAAATATTGGATCAATAAATAGTTAAATACATTTTTAGCGGAACACAGGCTGTCCTTCGCCTAGCTTCTTGACAGCACCTGTAAAAATACAATAAAGAAACAACCAAGTGACATTGCATTTGTTCCTGCGGGTATTTCACCAACCATAAATAGATGAATAAATAACTGTAGGTTTCAGTAAATATATGCAGCACTAAGGAGGCGAAAACATTTTACTAAGAATAAATATTCCATATAGCAAGGATTGGCATCCCTTTAGGAGAACTTCTCACTGGGCCCAGATAACCCTTGCATTAGCCAGCACTTACTAGGAGAAAACATTGCAAAATAAATAAATATCCCCTTGTGCAGGTTTAACTGTTGCCTTAAGCAGGAATAACCCTTTTAGGTAAGACTCCTAGTAAGAATAAGCATTAGGCAGTTCAACAGTTTAAAGGAAAACCTTCCCATTAGTTATGCATTAACATTTCATTCATGAAGTAACCTCTTCCCGCTGTAGGAATAAACAATTCGTTAAGTGTAGGTCAAACATTTCATTAAATATGAAACATCATATTAGAGGCAACATTAGCTGTGCATAACTCTTCTCCCATATTAGGAGTAAAACATCTCCTAAATAAATAAATGATGTATCATAACTGACTGTAGGTCAAAGTTATCATTCTCCTTACGCAGGGGAAAGACTTCCTGAAAAGTCAATGTAAAACATTTCATTACAAATGAATTTCCCCTCTAAACAAGAAGACACATTTCAAGAATCAACCCTAGGCAGGCCTGTCCTTTTAGAATTCAGGCTGCATTTCAATAGGGCAGCAGTAAAACAGCTTACTGTAAACCAGGCAACAGCTCATTAAAGATTGGCAATAATTCATGTAGCGGAAACAACATTTCAGTAAGAAATTATAACCAACCCATTAGGCAGGAAGGAAGAACACTTCCTTAGAGATCAGGAATAAGCATTTCATTACTCTTATAACTTTGGCTATGCCTATAAAACATTTCCTTGTACGCCCTTCCTTCAGAAATTACTCAGCATCAAATTTCCCATCAGACTCCAATAAGCTCTGCATTAGGCTTAAACTGAGCATGGCATACAACTATACCCCAGATAAGGGTTAACTTCATGTACTGGAGCCCACACCGTGTCTTTTAGGACCCTAGCCCCGTTCCAATACCTGAAGGGGTTAACTAGGGCCCAACCAGTCTTATCTCGGGGCAAATGTCCAGACTGGGGTCCTTGTTAGTTCATTAGGGCCCACTGAGTCCACCAACAATTCTCCCCGAGGGTAGGGCGGTACCGGGGCCTCTTTCTCCGCCCTAGGAGGCCCAGCTTCTAAACTAATCCTCCGCCCTCCCCTGGGCTTTACCTCTGCTCTTCGGGCCTCCCTCCGGCCCCTTTCGCAGATCTCCTCGTTGGGGAGGCTCTCGCTCTCCTCAGAGAGCTCTCCGGGATCTCTACCCAGCTTCCGTGCTGCTAGGGGAAGTCCGGCCACGGCCCCTCCGACATCGGGGCCGGCCCGAGACTCAGCGCGGCAGCAGCCAAAAGCCTGACAAGAAGGCGGGGCGCGGCTCTAGACGCGGTGCGCCCCCGTCACGTGACAAGGGTGCCGACTCCCTTGCAGCTTCTTTAAAATACCGGCGGTCCTCTCCTCACACCGGGGGCCGCCGGGGAAACTCCTCACTCCACGGCCGGGCTGCGGCGGTGACCACGGCTCTCAGATGTGGCGACGGCCCTCTCCTGGCACCGAGGGCTGCCCGGGCAATTTCAACAGGTCGCGCCTGAGGGGCACTTCTTGACGCTTTGGGGGCGACCCAATGGCAGCCAGAAGGGCGCTGAATCCTGACAGCGCCTGGGGGCAAAATATAACGCTTCCTCAGATAGCACGATGCAGGGGTCCAACACTCCTCAGAGGGGCATTTACAGCAGCTCTGTCAGATTGCAGTGCTGGACAGTCCCTACAATAGCGCTTGGGAGACCTGTATAGCGCTCCTCAGGGGCAAGTACCTCACAGCAGGTGAGCGCTTCTCAGGGGCAACAGTTCACAGCGCTTTACAAGCAGCTTGACAGGACAGGCAGTCTCTGATACAGCGCTTCATCCATAGTGGATTTAAAATAAAGGCAGCTCACAGGACAAGCCACACAGCATTGGCAGGTTAACGCAGGGACCCCAGGTGGCGTCAGGGAGCACAGGGAGCGACACAGCTCCAATACCTGGTGGGTTCCTCAAGCGTCCTGTGGTGTTTTGGTTTCTTCTTGGCGTGATGTTTCTTGCGCCCTTCGGTTAGATGTTTAGTTTCTTGTTCCTTGAAGGGGGGGATAAATTGGTGTTCCAAGTTCTCCTCAGCCAATCCCTTCAAGTGGTCCCTGGGGGTTCCCTTCCGCTGGGCTAGGTCAGGGGGGGATTTACAGGAGTCCTCAATACTTGTAAGGCAGCACTCCAAGCCCTGTCACTTCCAGTATCATAGTCCCTGGCTAGGCCCCTCTGCCTAAACTCCTGCGTAGGTTCCTCCCCCAGGTCTCCTCTCAGTCACTCTGACAGGAAAGTCTCCCTCCCTTTCCTTATATACTGCCAGTTGACAGTTGATAGTGGCAGTTGGTGTCACCTCACCTCCTCCAGAAGGTTCCAGAGGCTTCCAGGAGGTTCCACCATTCTACCTGTGGGCAGGCTGGCAGGCTAAGTTGATACATTGTTTGGAGGGTTCCAGCCAGGCCCTAGCCACTAGAATGCGCCCACTAAACCCCGTTGCAGCAGCAGCAGTGGTCAGTGGCAGCCATGTTAGGGGTATAAGACACCTGCATCTTAACATCAGTTTCACAGTACACAGGGCTTTCCTCACTACACAAGGCCTATACATTGTTGTTACCATGAGGGCATTCTGATTTAAAAGGGAAATAAAAGGCGAAAAATTTTGGGGAAAGGGCCAAGTCTCACACCCGCAACACGTTGTTCCTGCCATGGAGGTTTCCCACAGCCGGTTGCAGTTAATAAATACAGGGACCCAAAGATATGTGGCATCAAAGAATAAGAACGGACGTGGTACAGGTAGGCTTTTTTAAATTTATTTATTAGTTTTCACTTTCATATATCGCAAACTTTACCCGCAGGTATCAGAGGCATTTAAATCAGCATGCTTACAACGAGCAAGACTAGCAATCTATATTACTGCCAACTTTGCTTAGCATAAGCAACAGCTAACCATTCACAAACACTGTTTATATACCAATTGCAAATTTAAAAAAAAAATTATGCAAAGCATTGTCATTTACAATGCCAGTAACTCAAACTTTAATGCTGCGAGACCTATTGGATTGTAAATGCATAGCTGCCAAGGTTTCAGATTGCTATGTGTGACATTTCTATAATTTCAGTGCAATTATGAGTGACATTTCAACGACTATGAGTGACACTTTCTCGCGAGCAAAATCAAGGAATGATGACAAAGGAAACATATAAATATCAGAAATGTAAATCCATTTGAGCAAAAAGACTCTGTAAGAAGATCTTGAAACTGCTGCAAAGCACCAGAAATGGAAGGTTACTCAGCGGAGACAGACTGCATGACTGCAGTTCTCAGTAACAGAAAGTAGGCAGGCCCTCCAGATGCTCAGAAGACGATCCCGTTGATCTGATCATTCATGGACTGTGTGCCAGCCTAAATAAGTAATGTTTGATAGCATAGCAAGTGCAACTATGAGATTGTCACTCAGTCTCAGGGAATTACTGTTTTTGCTAATCTGGTGAGCTAAAGCTGGGGCAACAAGCAGGCCCTGCTGCCGGTCTCCATGGCAGCATAAACATCATGCGACAGTGTAGGAACTACTTAAACAAATGCAGGATGTAACAGAAAATATATATTTCCTTAAACAAGAACACAGGTAGCATTTGGACAGAAAGTGTCCACCTGTTTTAAAAGGCAACAACTGACGCTACTCTTAGGATATACATTGCAAATATATAAAAATATCAGATAATGTCAGATATAGAAGGAGTAGCAGTGCACTCTAGGGGAAACATGTTTGTATACTTTAAATTAGGCAGTGTTCGTACATAGAATGTGTTGAAAGTCATGCCCTGCTTCCACGAGATTCGTGCAGAAACTGCAGTGTCTTTGGTGCTCCAGAAAAGATGTTTTCCACCTTGAATACTTCCCTTGAGCTACCATGGCAAAAGACACTAGAACGTCAACCACAGTTTGAAACTCCGGTCTTCAAAGCAGCGAGTAGTGCCTGGAAGTGAGCCAACTGAGCTTGGTATCAGAGCTTTACTGAAGTCTGCAAGTACAGCACTGCTGCACAAACCTACTCACTGTACTCGGCGCTGTGACTGGCGTGGGCACTATTTCAGCCTGTTGCTTGGGGGTTAGTGGTGCTGCTACAAATAAAAAGACAATGAAGGGACAGTTTGCTTTTTCTAACTCATAGTGCTGTGTAGGTAAGAATTCTTGTCTCGCAGCCGCAAGAGAAGAATTCTCATCAAATTACACTGACAGGCAGGCCTTGCTGTGCATCTGCGTGTGAGATGAACATTTTGCGGGTAATTTGCCAGGTGTACATTGTTTAAAATATATTGCTTGATTTGTTGGAAAATGGAAGTGAATATTTTTGGTCTTTTTCGCTGGGTTTTTTTCAGTAGGGGAAAGACACAGCGAATGTACATTTTCTCCTTTCTTGTAGCATTGAGGTGGTGTGCTGTCTGTCTATGCTCTGCCCTAATGGGTGTCTTTCTGTGTTTTCAATCAATGTGTTAGATTCTCGAGGTGAGCCTTTATCTGTAACTGCTCCCTGAGTTGTGAGTGACTGCTGATTGCTCCTAAAATGCGCCAGACCCAGCTGTAAAGTTGAGCATGACCCCCTCCGGTCCTCGCAGCATGTGCCTCGGTGATTTCACAATACCCTCGGCCTCCCTGACATAGCAAGGTTCAGGATAAAAAAAAGATTTGCTGCGGCGTTGCCCATGGACCTGGCTCAATAGTAACTTCGGTACCTGGAGCAACCTACAGTCCACCCTGCCTGTTAAAATAGAGGAGGAAGTTGTAAACCACAACATTCCCAAGAAAATATGGTGATTTTCCTGCATACATAAGCAGCCACAGCGTGTGCCCTGGGGTGGTGCCAGGGCCTTCAGGTTAAGCGTCTGGGAAATCGGCACGTCCTCTGAAGTTTTGGTTGATTGACTTTTTATCACTTTAATTACAAACACCCCAACGCCACCAGAGAGGAGCCGAGGCCCGTGCATGGCGCTGCAGCAGCAGGAATCGATGGGCTCTCTGGGCCAGTGAACTCTGAGGCGAGGGCAAGGACTCCCCCCTGAGAGGCCGAAACTCGGGCCTTTATATGTACAGACAGCGAACAGGGATGACTTGGGAGATAAGCACTACTGGGCTCTGGTACCGACTAGAGGCAGCAGCTCCCAACGCCGCCTGCATCTCGCAGACACTTTCACTCTAGTAAGTAGCATATTCCTTACCTGCTGAGGTGAGCTCATTTTCTAAAAATCTTCGCATAATTTCAGGCTCGCTCGGGCCGGCCGGCTCAGCTGCACAGTTCCTGGTGCTCCTCTGTGGCCTCAAAGCAACCACTCCGACCGCAGCAGTCTGCCCAGGGGTTTCTTACGTGACTCTGCCACCGCCCGGACAGTGGTGATAGAGCTGGGTCAGGTGCGTTGATGCAGCGGGCGCGGGATTCATTACCGCGCCGGCTGTGACCTCATCAAGACCACCCTGGAGCCCTTCCTGAGGTTAGTAAGCTGCTGCCCGGGCTGTGAACGGACCCCCTGCGGCCGGCCCGGCCTGCCTGGTGCCATCATGATGAGGGAGAGTGAGCAACTGAGTGAGGCAGCCTGCACGCTCACTCAGATTCCCCCGCCCGCCGACTAACTTCCTGTCAGTTCCTGGCGGCCGGACGTGTCGCGGGAGTACCCATACTCCGATACATTGTAGCACCGGCTCTCGGAGAGCTGCGCACGGATGTTAACTGTTTGCTGGGACACAGGTGGCCGGCACCTCGAGCAGCAGAGAGAGCCACACCGTGACGGGCACAGTCAGGCACAGGCGCCGTTGGCAAAATGCGTGATATTTCATTTCAGTGCGGTGATGCGGCTCACCGCACTGAAATGCGTGGGCGTCACACGTGTTGCGTGACGCTTGGCAGGACTGTAAATGCTTGTTTCTATAGGTACCCAATGAAGGGCTCCTAGTCTGTGGGCGACTGGCTCAAATTTGGGAATGTCTTGCTGCAGCGTTCTGTAGGCGCTGCAGTTTTGTTAGATGTATGATTTGTATCCCAGCATATAAGGCATTCCCGTAATTCAACCTAGATAAGGCCAGTGCTGTTACTAAAGTTTTACACAAATCTTGGGGAATAAACGGCAATAGTTTTTTTTTATCATTTTAAAGATATACCACACCATGGAAGACAGATTGTCTGGGCGTTAAAAGATAGTTTGTTATCCAGTACCCCTCCCAGGTTTCTGACTTTGTCCACTGGGGATGGGCAGTTGCCTAAGGTATCTGGCCACCATTTTGGGGACCAAAAATTAGTATTTGTCCCAAGCAACATAATTTCGATTTTATCCCTGCTTAATTTTAGGCAATTAAGCTGCATCCAGTGATTAATCTGTCTCATGCAGTTGCTAAATCTGCCTGCAGTCTCCTCTAGATTGTTTGAGACCGATACCACTATTTGGGTGTCGTCTGCTTAGGAGACTGGTAGGAAACCACAGTTCCTTAGTATAGCTGCTAACGGGGCAACATATATATTAAAGAGGTTGGGGCTAAAGGAAGACCCCTGAGGTACGCCACAAGGCGAGTTAAAGGATTTGGATGTGGTGCCTCCTAATTTAAATGTAAACGTTTTATCAGTCAAATATGAGGATAGCAACTTGACTGCTGTCTCGTGGACTCCTACTTCGGCTAGTTGAGTCAGGAGTGTATCGTGGTTTACAGTGTCGAAGGCCGCCGAGAGATCTAATAGAATCAAGGCGGCCTTCCCTCCAGCATCCAGTACACTCCTGAGCTCTTCCACTGCCATGATCAGGGCTGTTTCAGTTTCATGTTCCTCCCGGAACGCGTACTGTGAGTGCTCCAGGGCATTTACAGAGGTTAGAAATTTTGACAATTGCTTAGTCAATAATTTTTCCAGTACTTTTGCTGGGAAAGGGATTCTCGAAATTGGTCTGTAGTTCCTGGGATCCTGCAGTTCCAGATTTGGCTTCTTTAGTAACTGGAGGACTGAGGCTGTTTTCCAGGCATCGTCATTGCCAGCATTCAGCTAGGAACGGCTAGATGTAATTATCTTTGTGAAAACCAGGGTTAATTGGTCGCTCTGTAGATCTGGAACCAGGTGCATCACCTTAGGTGGGCAGGGGTCTGCTTGACCCACAGACTTAGTTGTCATTATCACCTCTTTAATCTGTTCCACAGATGGGGGCTGAAAGTGGAACTCCGGATTGGAGATTCCATTGGGCAGACCCTGTTTGGGTTCTGTGGGTGACTGTGGTATAACAGCTTTGTTGGTCATTTTGAAAGACTCATAAACAGAATTAACTTTATCAACGAAGAACTACTGACCTAAAGTGTTGCACAGTTCAGTACTACAGTCTATCTGTTTTTTAGTATTGAGGTTTGTTAGTGTTTTTTTATCGTAGCAAATAGTTCCTTACTAGAATTTCTGGCCTCATTTATTTTTCGTATAAAATAGCTATTTTTTTCCTCTATGATTAATTTTTTGTAAGTTGCCAATGAGCTTCTATATTTGTCTTTCGTCCGTTGTTCATAGTCGGCCCTCCATTTCCTTTCCACCCTTCTAAAAGTTTGTTTTTGCGCCTTCAGTTTTTCGGTGAACCATGGTTGTGAGGAATTTTTCCTCCTAGAGGTAATCTTTTTCAGCTGGACTGCTAATTCGACCTCTGAGTTCACCCAACTGGAAATCTGATCGGCAGCTAAGTTGCTCTCTATCTCAAGTTCCGGAATGGTTCGAAGAAGCTGCTCCTGTAGTTTAGGAGTATCAATCTTGGACCAGTCCTGATAGGTGAAACACCTATGCTGGGAAGCAATGGCTGCTGTGACCTGCTCTACCTTTAAAGTGAATTTTATTACTTTATGGTCTGACCAGGGAACGGGTAGTATTTCCACCATCTCGATGTTTGTGTTTGAGGTAAAGATCTTATCGAACATGTGCCCAGGCACATGGGATCATGCTTAACAATCTGTTCCATAGACATGTTGGACATTGTATCGACCAATGTTATCGTATTTTTGTCTGAAATCTTTTCAAAGTGTACATTAAAATCGCCCAGAATGGTGAAATCTGAGCCCTTTACACTTGATTCTAAGAACTGGCTTAGTAGCTGTAGCAGAGGCGTTTTTGCCCTTGGCGGTCTTTAAATCAGAAGACCTTTTAACATATAATTGTTTGTGATGGTGATCTGAAAAGATACGTTTTCGCTGTCTGGGCTGCTGCCTAGGTCCGAGCCCCTGGCTGGCAGTTTATCCCTGAAGATGATAGCCAACCCGCCCCCGGTTTCCCTTTTCTGTCTGCCCGGACGATTGAGTAACCTTCTGGTATGGCTAATGCTATATCCTACATCCGAGGCGTCGTCTGCCCACGTCTCTGTAATGAAAACGAAGTCAAGATTTTGTGTATCCATTAGTTCAGTCATTTATGTATTGTGTTTTATTAATGACCGTGCATTAATAAGCCCGGCATTATGACTTTAGTAGACTTCCTGATGGGGTGGGTACATTGTTGTGTTAGCCCATTGATTTTTGTGAAATTGAAAGGCAGCTGGCAGTTCATGCACTGCTTAGTTGCTCTCTGCATGTTCAAAATAGGGCAGCGGGCTTTGGACCTAAGACTAAGCAATTCCTTGCTGGTGTAAGTTAGCCTCTCAGAATTTACCTTATTTTGTGCAAAGGTCCTGGCCCAGAGCATGGTCCAAGCGCGGAAGTGCGCAGACGGGCTTGCCTTTGGCGTGCCGGCAGCGCACCCGCTGCGCATCCTCTCTGGCATAGGTTTAAGTAGGGTAAGCGACTAGGCCGCTCCCCACCAGGAAATGCCCCAGAGACCGGAAGTGTGTAAAATTTCAGCTGCCCTCGGCACCCACTGTACAAATGGCAACGACCGGGGAGACTGGTGGCAAGCTGTCTCAAATGCCACAAGTGCAGCGTGAAAATACAGCAGGTAAGAATTATTAAAACAATTTAAAAATGACAATTTATAAAAGTGTCCCCGTTCATGTTATTAAAATGGTCTATATCAGCGTACTTAACAGTGGCAGAGCTGCAGTAGTCTTTAACATCAGACTCCGCGTCTGCTCTAATCTGGTATTAAGTAGGGTATGCAGTGTGTGCGACTAGCCCGCTCACCACCGGGAAATGTCCCAGAGACCGGAAGTGTATAAAATGTCCCCTCTCTGGGGCATTTCCGGGTGGTGTCATTTACAATGCCAATAGCTCAAACTCTCGTAAATGCGGGACCTATTGCATTGCAAATGCTTGTTCGCTACTTGATGCTGGTTTTTATGTCGCCCCTACGCGGTGCATGCAGGAGGGCATTTAGCCGTCATTCTGCTCTTTTTTGAAGCACATACTTGTGCTTGTGGCGGCATCCACCTTGTGGGAGCGAGCAGGGGGCGCGCCACAAGTATGTGCTTCCAAAAAGAGCAGACATCTCTTCCCAGCACGCGTGCACCACTCATGGGCTCACTTCCTGCTCCCCCTGGTGTCCCTTTCCGGCAACCGGTCTCCCCACGTTTTGCTTTGCCGCCCGAATCCCTTTTAAGTTGCGCAGTGGCGTCAGTTCCTCAGCTCGGCCCTGATGCTGCATCTCATCTCTGGCAGTATCTCACCTGGTTTCTGCCGCAATGCCGGAGAGTTCTCTTGTTGCCTCACACTTATTTCCAAGCTTTGGCCGGATCCCTTCTACTTAGCGCAGTGGCGTCAGTTCCCCAGTTCGGCCCAGAATTTGGATCCTGTCTTAGGCGGTATCTCTCCTGGTTTCTGCCACAATGCCGGAGGGTTCTCTTGTTGCCTCGCTGGGCCTTCCCCACTTGTCGAGGCCTCGGTCTTGTGTGACGTCGCTTCTCACAGCCTAGGTCAATGTCAGCGAAGCCAGGCCAGTTCCGAAATGCTGTTTGTGTTTAGCCCGTCCTTTCCGCAGTTCAGTCCGCAGGTTTGGGAAGCAGGGATCCCTGTGTATACATTTCTGCTGTTTTATTTTGTTGTAGCGAGCTATTTGGGCAGGATCTTAATAGATATTTGAGGCGCGCTTGTTTTTGTTGTTCTGACCCGAAAGGTCACTTAGGAAGGGAACGATTTGTTCAGTCCGGATGCTGTTCTCTGTAGTAACGGACTCCACGCAGGTTGGTGATGTTCAGATGGATTTATTGAAGATAGAGGGGAGATCAGTAGTACATCAGTATATAGCCCCACCAGGAGCACCCAGCTAGGCACTCAGCCCTACTCCAACTGACAGCTTCATAGAACAACATTCCAAATGACATCACACCAGAGTGTTCTACAGATGGAGTAGTGGGAAATATGCATACACACAATATACAGAATACTACATATCCTCTTTTCTGATAAAAGCAAAAGAACATATTCAGGTGTATAACCATGTAGGCAGAAATAAAGAGGAGAGGTGTAGTAACAAAGCAAGACTAGATAAAAACCTAGTGGATGGAAATTAAGAGAAGAGAGCTAGAGAAAGAAAGTAAAGCTAGATAATAAACAAAGTAAAGCTAGATAATAAGAAACAGAAATACAAAACCCGTTTCCCATCCTCCTTTCTGATGAATGCGAAAAGAAATAAAGTGAAGAAACAGAAACCATCAATGAGAACCCTCTTTGCACAAACTGGCCAGGAAAGTACACAAAAGAGTAAACCACATCAGGAGAAAATAAGATGATAGAGAAGAAGAGAAAAGCAATCTAGAATTCCTTCCTCTCAATACAATAAAAAAAATAGAATAAATAATACAGTTGAAAAGTACTGGGCTACAGCGAAATAAGTTTGTAAAACAGAATAAAGAAATGCCCAGTCTTAATAGACCACTGCAGTAAAACCCAAACTATACACCCAACAGGGTAAAATATGAATGTGCAGAGGAAAAACGAGATACCCAAAACTTTTGTGCACAGTTGACGTAAAACCATTAACCTACACTAGACACCTTAAGAAAGGTTTAAAACGTGCACTAAAATGAAGGTAAACACATGGAATGCCATGAATAGTTGTGCACTGTAGACAAAAAAAAACATTAACCTACTCTAGACACCTTAAGAAAGGTAAAAATGTGCACTGAAGTTAAGGTATACATGTAATGTCATGAGTAAAAATAACATGTATGTGTTTAAAACGTACCTCGACATGAGGTCAAGTTATGCACAGGATGATGGGCGGACCCAATAAACACACCTCCAGAGGGGTCACAATTGTGCACAGAACAACAAATAGAACGTAGAGCCAACCCCCAAACAACAACATGTGAATGCAGCACAAGGTGACTTACGCATGCAGGGCAAATAAAACCCTAAAGTCAACCCTCCTGTAAGGGTGCGAAAAGTTTAGCTAAAAAAATAAATAAAGTAATGTCATAAGTACTACCGTGTAGGAAGACTATAATACAGTTAAAAAGCTGTACTAGGAAAGAGACTATACTGTTAACCATAATTGGCATTAAACTGTACTTAAAATAAAGCCACTAGATGGCAGCATTGTACAGCGCAGTGTATACTTAGTACATATCGATCTTGCATAACACTTGAGAAGAAAGGTACTCCGATGACCTTTCCAACTATGTTTAGCCAATACTAAAAAGAAATGTCTTGAAGTGGCAGTATCTAAATAAGGCTTGAATGAGTTGTTGCCAAATAATATGTAAGACCTCAATAGAACGTGAAACAATGACCCTAGAAGATCGTGAAGTGTGCCTCTGACTATGTTGACACACAAAAAGTACCTTGAAACACCAAAGTGTACTGCGGCAATTTTTCCTCTTTTCAAACGTTTGCGAAGCATCTTGTCTAAAATAATCTTTTTTACCTATGAATTGCCACTTAATCTGATGTCGAAATAGTCTGCTTCGATACACAGAGTTGTCAGCCACTCATTACGCCTCTTAAGTTTGAATATGAGCTTCATAGCGATGCAGGCAGATCTCCGGCACATACACTGTGTGACGTGATTTATTTGACAAGACCGAACATCCTCATAGAAGGCAAACATCAAAGAAAAATGGCGGCACGTAATCAACGTTATACTGGTTGGCTCAAGGCAGCAGCGTGCGCCAAAACACTTGAAGGCATCGCTGCAGTCGATGCGTCACACTGTCGACAGTCGAGAAGATGAAGAAGTCTCCAGAGTCTGCACGAGACGCTAGAACTGCTCTCAGGTAAGCGCGAGCAAAGTTTTAGAAATTTTGAAGTGGCAGTTGAAAAGTGCGACATACCTGAAGATCTTAAAAAAAAACATTGAATTTGACCTAAAAAAAAAAAAATTTTTAAAAACTGTTTTGCTCGAGACTCCGTTCACAACGCTGGTAATCCCACACCACTCCTGTGTGGAAAACGCACTGCCCCCTCACATCAATGTCAATTAGTTTAACTCCATAGGTCGCAGCTGCGTGCCCCCAAATCCATTCTGTGACCTAGTTTCGCTCTTCCCGGTACCACAACAGATGAGATTAGGGAAACAGACATAAATCAAGCAGTTTCTTTTGCAAGTCTGTTTGAAGCCAGATAATCAACAGCCGAATACTTTTGGAAATGCGAGTCAAACAAATGAATTGGCTTACTGTACATGAAGAGTGTCTCTGCGCAGTTTCAAACACGCATGTAAAATTAATTTGTTTGGACATTGAACATCACGCTTTATCTGACGCAGAATATCTTTTCAAAAATGTCCTTGCGCAGGTTTCATTAGATTTATAGCAGTCACAAACAAGTAAATAAAACGTGCTTACTTTGTTGAATGGCAATTAATGTCCATATGCCAAGGTGAACCACACACAGCACGCTTGAGCAGGGCTGTCCGGTCTGATGGACACTGGTTAAAGCTTGAGGTGCTGCCTGCGTTGTTAAGAAAGTCTTGTAACAGGCAAACAGATCACGCAGGACGCATACTGGCAGGCTTACCCTCACTGAAGAAACTGGAACTTGAACTGGCACTTGAGCGTTGAGGGCGACCGGTGGCAGGTCACTGGTGGGGCTGATGTGTGCCAGATGAAGAGTTGGAGCAAATTGTAGTTTCAAAGGTTGCTTGAAGTTACTTGAGGTTGAGAGTAGGAATACAGGATGTCCTCAGTGGTCTTCAGAGGTAGCATTTGTAGGTTCTTTAGTTCAAATCGTCGCCAAATAAATGTAATAACTGACTCCACGCAGGTTGGTGATGTTCAGATGGATATATTGAAGATAGATGGGAGATCAGTAGTACATCAGTATATAGCCCCACCAGGAGCACCCAGCTAGGCACTCAGCCCTACTCCAACTGACTGCTTCATAGAACAACATTCCAAATGACATCACACCAGAGTGTTCTACAGATGGAGTAGTGGGAAATATGCATACACACAATATACAGGATACTACATTCTCTAAGCAATATCTTGCTGATTATGTTTGATATTATATAAATATACTTGTGGAAGTTCAGCAAGAAAGGTTTCATGTTCACTCTGCTCCACACAGGCATTTATTTGGGGTTGCTGTGTTTCTCCTGCTCAAGATCTCATTGAGCAGCAAGTATCCCTCTCTTGATAGAGCAGAGAGCCTCTTGTCCCCTTGATTGGATGGCAAGATGAGGAATTCTTGGGTGCTGCATGAAGGGTCGTACATGCTGGCATGGCTACTAAGAGAGAACATTTCAATTTATTTTTCTATTGCTAGACGTGAAAATTGCTTATTGACGGTGAAATTTATTTTCCCTTTTGAAGGGAACTGCATGTTGCTAGGAACTGTGGGTAGCACGATGCAGAGTCTTTTAGCTTCGTTTGCCCACTGCATTGCAAAAGATGACTTGACGTTTATAGCTAAATGATATTTCCAGGGAAACTCAATCAAGTTGTCACGTGGCGCTCGGAGTCGTTTTAGCCACTATTTTATAGGGGCCATCTGGCCTTCGATTTAGAGGTAACACACATCGGAGTCCAAAGCTACTGCAGGGATAGCTAAATGGCCGGTTGGGCATCAATTTCCAAAATTTCCTCTTAAAGCAACTAGTGTGGCTTGTTGTCTCTTGAAAGCCCCATAGCTCCACTCCACAGGGAACCGGGCTTTCCACTTTTGCTTGGAAAATGTCATTAATGTGCTTAGAAAAGCGCTGTCCATGTTCTTGTATCATCCTCAAGATAGCATAGGTAGCTGTTTCTTTTGCTGTTTGGCTGTGAGGGTTCCATTTGATATTTCTATTGCTTACTGCCCCAGGTATTTGAAAGAGACCGCTTATTCCAATCATGTGTCATTTATGAAAAGTAATGTTTTGGGTGGTTTGTCAACAAGGTCATGATTTTTGTTTTTCTGATGTTGATTTTTTAACTATTTTCAGTGCAGTATTTTTCCCATGGCTCTTAAGTGTTCATGGAGGAGTTAGGGGGTCTTGGAAATCAAGAATGAGTAGTCGGCACATAGGAAAGCAGGTCTTGAATCCATTTATTACCAATATATCATCAGTGGCCTTTCTGCTATAGATCGTTAATGTAGAGGGAGAACAACCCCCCTTTCTGATACAGATTCTTTTGCTAACGTGTCCTTTTTCGATTCACACTTACCTGGGATGTAATTTCAGTAGGCAGCAGTTTATTTAAGGACAAAAGAGCTGGGTCAGGAGTGATCCTTTTTCCCAGAGGTGGTGTCTTGAGACCAAGAGAAAGGCCCAAGATAATCTAAACAAGCATTGGCATAGCCAATAGGTCTCGCCTCGGGGACCTTATAAGTGTTTTGTTATCCAGCACAATATCCTTGGTGCAGCTACATCAACTGTTGCATGGCTGTAATGGCCGGATTTTCTGATTAGATGGGATCAGCCCCTAGGGGCCCCTCCAACCCAGCCAGAACGTAACCACATCCCTCCTCAGGACCATCTATCCAGGCACCTGGGTACCTACCTGAGGATGGGGAACTCGCAATATACAAGCTCATATTATCAGAAACACCACTAAATCTATAGGGATACTAAGAATACTCACTAATTACTAAGGATATCCATACCCTACACCACACTCATACATCAGTTAGTCTCGCGGCCACTCCGACCCAGACTGATCTACCCCAGGGCAGACATGACACACAATCCGGCGTGTCTACACACGGGCCTGCAGAACCCAATGCTCTCTTTTCCAAATGATCTACAATCCGGCAGATCTCCACATTGGTAATCCCCCCCAACGCTCTCATTTACACACGGGCCGCAATCCGGCAGCCCTCCACGCTGGTAATCCTCCCCAGCGTTCTCACTAACGCCGTATATCAACGATGACCACATTCCTATGAACACCTTCAGCTCTCTGTCTATTCACTAAGGGTCTGCTACTACAATAATATTATGGGATGGCCGAATTACTTAGTGTCAACAATTCCCTAGCTCAAGGGCTCCCTGTTCTCCCTAGTCATTCAGACTTACCGGATCAGGGGCAGCATCTGTTCTGGCTATAACATCTGACTAGGAGAAAAAGGTTACCTATGCTTTGGAACAGAAGACGCTGTTTACAGGATTATGGGAGGGTGTACTAACGTGGTCCCTTAGTTGCAGGTCTCCTCTCTCCCTCACTATTACTTACCTGATCAGGGGTAGCATCTGTTCAAACAGTAATACCTACCAGGAAAGGAGATTACCCTCACTGTATGGGGATACACACTATGTGATTGAGTTATTTCTTGATTTTAACGCTCCTACTCCCTTCTGATCCATCAGTGGCTCAACGGCAACTGGCTAGAAGCCAGGCTAGCTTGATCATAAAAAAACTCATGCACACTAATTCACTAATTAATGGGGATGTTTTTTGTAGCAATAATAAAATACACATATACAAAACTATGGGGTCTCTATAACTAGCAGTAACTTTAACACACCGCTGAAAGAAAAGGATTAGACATACAATTTATTTGTGGGGTAGCAGGATACTTTAACACACCGCTGAAAGGGAAAAGATTAGACATACAATAGCCTAGGGAATAAAGACAAGATTAACATGCAAGTGTACTAGTTCAGACTACCTCACCTATTAGAAGGAAGATTTCTCTCTGCCTCTGGTGGGATTAGGGCTCTCTCGGTCTCTCCCTCCTTCACCACATCACCACGCCTCTGGTTCAGTTGCTCCAGCTGACAGCCTTCTTTGATGCTCTCTGCACTGCTCTCTCTCTCCTCATCTTCAGCAATCGTCTGCCTTCTTTCTCCATTCAAGAACTGCACTCTATTCTGCAGCTCCAGCAGACATCCTCTCTCTCTCTCCAAGCTGAACTGACCTCCAAGCTGAACTGAGCTCCCAGCTGTTCTGAGCTCCAAGCTGTTCTGAGCTCCAGGCTGAACTGCACACAAGCTGGAATGAACACTCCTCCTTTCCTGCAGCTCGCTAATATGGAAGCTTGTCCTTTCATGGAAAGTTACGGCCAGTAACCTGCCGCCCACCAAATTCTTGTACCTCCCCGTACCAAGGACACGTTCCCAGCTGGCCAGCCTGAAGTTGTGTCTTCGGAGTGGAGAAAAATACATTCCTTCGATAAGGGCCAGCCTGAGCCGGTTCTCTCCAAGCGAACAACAGCTTTAACTATAAACTTTACCTTTACCCTGAAAAGCCTCTCAGCTCCATCAAGATGGAGTCCCTCTAGTTCTAGGCCTGTAGGCCTGAAAGGGATGAATACCCCTTAGCTCTGTCAGAATACCTACATAACCATACCAATGTGTCAAGTATGTCAAAGCCAATAGGCAATAGACAGGTTAAAGTCAAGAATAAGGGATCTATCATCATATTAAGCAGCTATCCTCTTCTAGGTCTGGAAGAAAGGGCTTAAAAGGGCCAACACAAGCTAAGAATACCTATCCTAGATGTGAGCAAGACTAAGATCTATATCACTGCTAAATAGAGCCAAAAACTCTGCCATTACAATGGCTAAACACTTATAAGGTCCCAAAGGCGAGACCTATTGGCTATGCCAATGCTTGTTGACTTTGACAGTGCACTGAGGCCTGCCAACTAGAGCTCGGTGCTAGTGTTTTTTGCTTGAAACAAGGTGATGTCTAAGTGTAACCCAATTGGCATGAACTTTAGTACCCCTGTAAGTCCCTAGTAAATGGTACCCCGGGTACCTAGGGCATGGGTACTAAAGAGGGTCCCTAAGGGCTGCAGCATATCTTATGCCACCCTATGGGATTCGCACACAAATTCCAATCACGCGTCCATTGCTGGCTGCGTGACATGGCGCAAACTAGGTGTGAGAACAGATTATGGCATACTCACTGTGTACCATACCAAAGTCACTGCATTTAATACAAGTCACACCCTATAGCAGGTCTTTGAGCCCTAAGGCAGGGTACATTATATGTTATGTGTAGACATAACTGCATGAGCAGATATGCCCCGGTGATGTCTAGTTTAATTAATAAATATTGCATGTGAACAGGGAAGCCATGTGAAGGTATGTAATGGACACTGGCCAAAACGAGTTTCCCAGTTCCATAATGGCTTTACTAAAACCTATGGTGTTCGGTATCGAACATCTCGTATTAATAAACCCACATTGGTTCCAGTGATGGATGTATTAATCAATACATGCATCCAGAGGGTACCTTAGAGGTACTCCTGAGCCCTGCTAGTCCTCTACTTTGCTGGCAGACTAGTCCTGTCCAGCCTGCCACCACAGACTAGTGTCTGACCCTCTAGGAGGTGGAAGCATTGCTCCCAGAGGTCAGAAACAACGCCTGCTCCTGCAGGAGGTGTTTACACCTCCAACAACATGGCTAGTAAATTAGCATGTCAAATCAGGGAGCTTCAAGAAGAATACCGCCTTTGATGTGCGACCTTACTCAGTTGCTTGCCAAGCATGATATGACCTTGGTAATGTCAGAAAACCTTACAGGGGATGGATCTGTCAGTGAGGATGATGAGTACGCAGATTACCCTAGTGGTAGTACCCCTACTGGGAGTACTTCTGGCACTACCCCAGAAGAAGTAGAAGATGCATACCTTGATCTTCAAAAACGAACTAGGAGAGTAGCCCTTGAGGCTAACATTTTAGCCATAGAAAAGGAAAGACCATCTCTAGTGGCAGCAACATTTTAAATAGAAAGAAAGATTAAGCTTTTGATCCTAAAATCCTCCAATGGTTTGTCCCAAAATGTATAAACGGTGATGATATAACCAAGTGGTTCTCTGCCTTTGAGAGGGCTTGTAGAGTGAGAAGGTTGCATCAGGGGCACTGGGGCTCTCTACTATGGGAGCTGTTCTCAAGCAGGTGGAAGGATAGACTCCTGACAGATGCTGGGTCCCATGACCTCATGAGGGAGATCCTGTTTGAGGGCTTTAGACTCACTACCGAAGAGTACAGGATTAAGTTCAGGGAGACTCTCAAAACCTTGAGTCATACCAAGGATGTTGATGTTGACTTTTCAGTCAAGACACTAGGTGGCTGGTTAAAAGGTAACACGGTGCAGGACTATGAAGCGCTCTACAGTTTGAGTATGAAAGAGCACATTTTAGCAAACAGTACATCAGAAAACTTACATCAGCATCTAGTAGATATTTCACTTTCTAGTTTCAGCGAGCTGGCTAAGAAAGCTGATGAATGGGTTAGAATTAGGATTCCCAAAAAGCATCGGGGGGAGATCCCAAGAAAGTGGTGGTAAGGCCTACAGGAGGTAAAAGAAGGATGAGGTAGGTCCTCCAAAGAAGTTCCTTCAGAGACCCAATCCGTTGCAAAAGTGGATAGTGCATCCCATCCCACCTCTGATGGTTGCCAGAGTAGTGGTGACCGTAAGCTTAAAAAGTTGATAGACAGTAGGCCCTGCTTTGATTGTCAGCAGGGTGTGCACCACAGAGGGGGCTTTGCTTGTCCCAAGGAAAAAGTGAGCCCCGGGGTTGCCAGTGTAGCCTTTGGGAATGACTCCTCAGGTGAGGACATCCTATTCGCTATCAAATGGGAAGTGGCACCAGAAGGTGAGTTGGTGATTTCAGAGGAAAGCAGGCACTTCCGCTACATCGAGGTGAATGGAATCCCAATCACTGACCTAAAGTATACTTGTGCCATTTACATCTTTGTGCATTCCAGCTTGGTATTCCCAGACCAATATTTACCAGGAGAGACTAGACCAGTAAGGTATGTCCCAAGTGAGGTTACTGTTAGGCTTGTGGCTTAAGTATCCTTAGAGATAGCTGGGTAATTAAGTTGGCAGAGGGTGGTAGTCCGTCCAGACCTCCCCTTGGATTGTCCCCTTGGTCTGAGCTCATAAGAGATACTGGTCCAGTGCCAGTCCTCTCCCAAGGATTCTGGATGTGCTGAACCTACAATTAGTAATTGTGGGCCCCAGAGGAAAGACAAGCGGAAGAAGTGTAAGAAAGGAGGGCAACTTTTAGAAAATGTTTGTGTGCGAAGGAGATTCTGCTCCAGTAAGGAAGAACTCCAAAGTTGGCACTGATGAAGCTTTACCTTCCCCACAAAAAGTCCTTACTAGTTAGGCAACTGTTCAGCAGGAGGCTGGGGCTCCTCAGCCAACAGACGAGAGAGTGGAATAAGGGTGTTTGCGACACAATGTAGTAACCCCCCATTCAAAAACAGCAGTAGTAACCCCTGAACCCAAACAACCCTATTTGTTAGCCCTGTCCACTCATAAGAGATATCTGGACTCTGTACACAATGTAGCTCTTTTTGCAGCGTATATCTTTTCTGGATTCACATGTGCATTATTCCGCCATCTAGTGTTTGGGTCCGGAATTGTTGCATTTGTCCTGTTTTCTCATTAGAGCTATCTGGACTCTGTACACAATATACCTCTTTTTGGTATATTATGTAAAAAGCCAGCTTCCAACAGTATCCTTAATATTCTTTGCAGAGAACAGTAACAAAATATTGCTCTCTATATGGTCTTTCCTCCCCTAGCTCGTTCTCCTTTCCCCTACCATATATTTCTTACAGATGTCACCCACACCTCTTCTTTGACAATCTAGTTCCTCTTTTCTGCCTCCCTCCATGATCCTTGTTGCACCAATTGCCAGAACATTTTCAGTTTTTTTACTTCAATTGCTTCCAACAATTGTTTTCAACAATTCTTCCTATAAACCCTTTTCTTATGTATCAT
Organism: Lissotriton vulgaris; assembly: GCF_964263255.1. NCBI lineage: Eukaryota > Metazoa > Chordata > Amphibia > Caudata > Salamandridae > Lissotriton > Lissotriton vulgaris. The sequence continues at coordinate 106,136,451 of NC_141686.1, forward strand.
TCTTTTATACATCCTTTTAGCACTGAGTAAAGTTTGGTGTATCTTATAATCCTACTTAATCTTAAGGGTTCTCCTATTTTTTTATTCTTTTTTTTCAATTCTCTACAATCCCTTACAAACAATTTTTTTTACTTTCCTCAATAATGTCTGGTCCATTTTTGATTATTTCTCGTGTGTGTAACAGCACCCTCAAGCAATTAACTACCTTGTTAATATTTTATTATGCCAATTTATAAAATCATCAGGTACCTCTTCCCAGATAAAACATCCTGCTTTTGTTGGAAGTTGGCCAACGCTAACAGATGTTTTTCCGTAAACCTACTTATGAGCTGTCCAGGGAAATCTGCCTGTAATGGGAGGACGTTCTCTCTAATCCTAACATCACCTACTTTTAATTAAACATGCAGGTGGTAATGTTCTTATCTGCTCAACCATACATTTAGAACTTTATAAAAGAGCCAAGCATGCCTCAAAATATAGTCAATAGGACACATTGGGTTTTCAGTTGTGAAAGTCTGCCTAGCTGGCCGTTCTGGGTCAGTACCCCCATTTAAACTGGACATCTCAGTTGTACCCAGAGATTTTACCAGGGCTACATCACATGCTGCTGTTGTCCCTAATGGGGAGGTTTCAAAACTGTTATATGCAGATAAAATATCTTTATACAGTGGGTCACATCTATCCTGATCCAATTTATCGTTAACATCTTCCCATAACAAAACCATGTCTGTATGATTGCAAAAACATAGATGTTCTATATCCTTCTTGAATACAGCCACTTCATCTCCATAATCTATCAATAACAGGCTGTACAAACTAAATATGATAGACTTCTAGCCTCCGATTGCTTACCTTTGAATTTCCACCAGACTGGATTTGTTAACTTTTTCGCGAGCAGTAACCCTGCATGCTGGTATGTTGGTGGTGGTCTGCTCTGCATGGCGTCGTCCACACCGGAAGTGGCGGTCACGATGCCTATGTAGGCCCCACCCAGGCGTGCTAACGTCTATTCTTTTCTTTCCACGCTAGTCAGCGCAGATCCAGGGAGAGCTACGCCGGACGCATTTTTTAATAAACTTTTTTGGACATTTTGTTGAATCCTGTTTGCGATCCCTCAAGCTTCTGACTGCTCAAAGTGTTACGCCGTGAAGATCGAGGTCCCAATAGAGAGGAAGTTCCTGGGAGCAGTCCCGTAGTCCAATGTCGTTGTCGCACTCTAAGTCGTCGCGCCGTTTGGGTACGTCCCTCTACCACAAAAAGTTGTCGAACTGTGCTTTGACTTCACCTAGTCTGTCCGCCTACTAGACGAGGGAGCATCGACACTTGAGGCCTAGATTCGCGGTTGAGCCAGCACCTGGGTCGACTCCACGCATTCCAGAGTTTCTGCGAGCTGGAGCGACCTCCACCCAATTAAAAGAATTTTATGAGGTTATGCACCTCATTTTTTGGTTGCCTGCTCACTCTGGCATGACTTCGGACCCGCAGGTTTGGGAGGAGTCCCTACTAGACACGCTAGTGGCTTTGTGCCAATCGGGCCCCAGAGATCCATAGATGGACTGGAATAGGTGCCGGTCTTGCCATCTCGACCTTCCCCCGACGCTGATTGCTAGGCCGACACTCCAGGTGCTGTTTTCATCCCTGATTCCAAAACTGAGTTAGAGGCACTTACTGATGTCCTGCTTGGGACTTGATACAAGCCCAGCACAGGGGCTCCTGTGAACAGGACAATTGGCCCCCGCCCCACTCTAAGGGACCCAAACTTCTTCAACCAATATGGTGGTTCAAGCCTCCACGTCGGACACAAATCCTGGTGCATTCCCAACTGCACCACAGGATCTGGAATACAAAAGTTTGTGCAATTCAAGCTAGAAAATGTTTTCTTCCACAAGCCTGGCATTGCAGTCGGTGAACACCGCATGCCTTTTTATGCTGCTATTCCCACACTCTGTGAAATGCAGTTGCGCAGGTGGTGCCAACTGTCCCAGAGGAGTCCCTGGCCATTGCTCTCTCAGGCTTTTGCCAATGGGAGGGATGTAGCTAAATTCACCCTTCGATGTGGATCTATGGCGTTACAACGCATAATTTTACATCGCATTCCATTACAACGCGATTTTTACAACGCAGGATCCATTACATCGCATGCCTTTACAACGCATGACATTACATAGCAGATGCTATTACAAAGCATGCCATTACAACGTAAGTATAGGTAAGTAAATCTTTTTTTTTAAATGTAATAAAGTTAATTTAATTAAATTAATAAATGTAATTCTATTAATTTAATTAAATTAAAAATTATAATTAATATAATATAATTAATTTAATTAATTTAATTTAATTAATTGTAAAAATGTAATTAATTTATTTTAATTAATTAAATTTAATTAATTTAATTTAATTTAATTAAAAATTGTAATTAATATTATTTAATTAATTTAATTAATTTAATTTAATTAATAAAATTATAATTAATTTATTTTAATTAATTTAATTTAATTAATTTAATTAATTTAAAAATTGTAAATAATATAATTTAATTAATTTAATTTATTTAAAGTCGTGTTTTTTTAAAAAAAACTGAACTCTAAAAATACCCCTGTACCCTAAAACCCAAACCCAGCCCCTGTACCCTAAAACCCAAACCCAGCCCTGAAACCTAAAAATACCCCTGTACCCCAAAACCCAAACCCAGCCCTGAAACCTAAAAATACCCCTGTACCCCAAAACCCAAACCCAGCCATGAAACCTAAAAATACCCCTGTACCCAAAAACCAAAACCCAGCCCTGAAACCTAAAAATACCCCTGTACCCCAAAACCCAAACCCAACCCTGAAACCTAAAAATACCCCTGTACCCCAAAACCCAAACCCAGCCCTAAAACCTAAAAATACCCCTGTACCCCAAAACCCAGCCCTGAAACCTAAAAATACCCCTGTACCCCAAAACCCAAACCCAGCCCTGAAACCTAAAAATACCCCTGTACCCCAAAACCCAAACCCAGCCCTGAAACCTAAAAATACCCCTGTACCCCAAAACCCAAACCCAGCCCTAAATCCTAAAAATACCCCTGTACCCCAAAACCCAAACCCAGCCCAAAAACCTAAAAATACCCCTGTACCCCAAAACCCAAACCCAGCCCTAAAACCTAAAAATACCCCTGTACCCCAAAACCCAAACCCAGCCCTGAAACCTAAAAATACCTCAGTACCCCAAAACATATACTCCTATACTCATACTTATTTTTAAAATTACTTAAATTAATATATTTAATTTAAAATAAAAAACGGAAATTAATATATTTATTTATAATTAATATTATTGAAATTAATTAAAAAAAATTATATACTTACCTATACTTACGTTGTAATGGCATGCGTTGTAAAAGCATCTGCTATGTAATGTCATGCGTTGTAAAGGCATGCGATGTAATGGATCCAGGGTTGTAAAAGTTGCGTTGTAATAGAAGTGCGTTGTAAAATTTGCGATGTAACGGTTGTTTCCCCTTCGATGTAGATTAGACACTACTGACTCAATAGGCAGAGTGGTTTCAACTACTGGCTTTTCTGAGAATTTCTAGACATCACTCAAGGACATACCCTTTGATGGTTCTCATCTCTTTGTAGACTAAGTAGATTCAGCGCTGGAGCGCTTTAAGGAGACAGGGCTACGGCCAGGTTTTTGGGCCTTTCCATGGAAGAGATGTTCAGCTACGTCCTTACCCATCCAGTCACCAAAGTGCTCAAACTTTCCAGCTTATTCATGGCTGTGGATGCAGCTCCTACAGACCCGTGGGTTGAGTGGCCATTGGTTGTGTCAGTTCCACCCTTCCCCCAACAGTTTATTTATTTTATTTTTTAAACTTATAACGCACACAGCTACCCACAGTGGGTTTCCCGGCGCTAGGGACGGACTCGAGAAAGAAAAGCAGGTAATAAAGGTGGAACTGGTACATCAGACAGAAAACTCAAAAAGCAAAGTTTTGAGTCCCTTCCGGAAACGAAGCAGGTTTGTCTCCAACTTTAAAGTCACCGGTTAAGCATTCCAGAGCTTAGGGCCCAGGTGGGAAAAAGACCGACCACCAATTTTTACAAGCTTGAACCTTAGAATTTATTTATTTATTTATCTAAACTTGTATTGCGCACAGCTACCCTCAATGGGTTTCCCGGCGCCAGGGACAGACAAGAGAAGAAAGCAAGCAAAAAGCCCAAACAGAACAGACAGTGCAGAAGGATCAATTAAACAAAAGAGTCTTTAATTTTTTTCGAAATGAGAGGAGATCAGTCTCGGCTTTCAGAGCTGGCGGAAGAGCATTCCACATCCTTGGACCAAGATAGGAAAACGAGCGGCCGCCCATTTTGGCCAATTTAATTCTAGGGACCAAGAGATTGCCACTGGTGGAGGATCTTAAAGTACGACCAGGCTCATAGACTTGAACCAGGTTCTGCAGGTATTTAGGAGCAGAGCCCTGCCGAATTTTGAAAAGAAGACATAAGGTTTTAAATTGGCTGCAGAAGATCTCCGGGGTACATTACACAATAAACGAGCTGATGAGTTTTGCACCACCTGGAGTTTGTTTATTGTGGCCTTATCGGCCCCAAGATAAAGCACATTCCCATAGTCGATGCGGGAGATCACAAGAGCCTGGACGACAGTTCTCCGAGTAGAGCAAGGTAACATCCATAAGATCTTATGCAACCATCTTAAGATGGAGAAACAGATTGCAGCGACCTTTGTTACCTGCTGTCTCATTGAGAGCTTATCGTCAATAAGAAAGCCGAGGTTGCGGGCTACGGGGGTAGGATTCGGCAAAGGACCCATGTCGCAGGGCCAATGTCGAGGGCCCCACAGATCTTTATTTTTGGCCAAAATAACAACCTCGGTCTTATCACCGTTGAGCTTGAGCAGATGGTCGTGCATCCAGGCAGCAACGCGTGATAGGCCAGACTTCAAAGCAGAGACCTCGTGGCCCTCACTGCTAGAGAGAGAGAACACTATCTGCGTGTCGTCAGCATACGAATAGATTGTTAGGCCGGCGTCCTCCACGATGGTGGCAAGGGGTCTGATATAGATATTAAACAGCAAAGGACTGAGAATCGACCCCTGGGGTATGCTGTATGCTGATGAGTAGACAGTAGATTCAGCTTCTGTCGAAAATACCTGAAAGGTGCGTCCGCTTAAAAAGAAGGCAATCCAGGCCAGCGCAGATCCAGCAACACCAAGGGAGCGGAAAGAGTCAAGAAGGATGGAATGAGACACGATATCGAACGCTGCACTCAAATCCAAAAGGATGAGTGCAAAGGTCTCCCCGCGATCGATACCGTGCCGAAGCCTCTCCGTCACCCCAAGGAGTGCGGATTCAGTGGAATGAAATCACCATTCTTGGATGATCTCAGAATACGGTGAGGTTTATAGGGTTGCACCAAATTCTGCAAATATTTAGGCACCGAGCCTTGCCTGATCTTAAACAGATAGCACAAGGCTTTAAATTTAATGCACCTCAGAACTCTGTGCCAGTGGAGATCGCGCAAGGCGTGGGCAGCAGAAGTTCTTCTTGGGACATTACGGAGGAGACGGGCAGATGCATTTTGCACCACTTGAAGAATTTTGGTTGTTGCTACGTCAGCTCCGAGATAGAGAACATTACCGTAATCCAGGCGGGAAACGACCAACGCCTGGACAACAGTTCTCTGGGAAGGTATGGGCAGCATCCATAAAATTTTCTGGAGCCATCTTGTAACAAAACAGGTGGCGGCCACCTTTTGTAGCCTGCTGTCTCATGGATAGTTTTTCATCTACAAGGAATCCAAGATTGCGAACTACCGCCGCTGGTTGTGGGAGCGGCCCCATATCACTAGGCCAATGCTGGGGGCCCCAGAGGTCTTTATTCTTGCCCAATATCACCACTTCCGTCTTCTCCCTGTTTAGCTTAAGACAATTCCTCTGCATCCACTCTGCTACAAGAGATAAACCGAGCCTCAAAGCAGAGGGGTTGTTCCCGTCTTTGACTGATAGGGAGAAGACTATTTTGTCATCAGCGTAGGAAAATAGCGTCAACCCCGCATCTTCCACGATAGTAGCCAGGGGTTTGATATAGATGTTAAACAGTAGAGGGCTGAGTATAGACCCCTGGGGGACGCCATGCGCCGATGGACAGATGGCAGATGCTGCTGTTGCTGAAAAGACCTGGAAAGTACGCTCACTAAGAAAGGAGGCAATCCAGGCTAGTGCCGAGCCTGCCACTCCTAGGGACCGGAGAGAATTTAAAAGAATGGAGTGGGACACGGTATCGAACGCGGCGCTCAAATCCAACAGGATGAGTGCAGATGTTTCCCCACGATCGATACCGTGTCGCAGACTTTCTGTAACTCCAAGTAAAGCAGTCTCGGTCGAGTGATGAGCTCGAAAGCCGGACTGGGATGGGTGCAGAAATCCCGAACTCTCCACAAGATGATTTAACGGAGTGGTAATGTGTCTTTCCAGAATCTTCGATAGAATGGGCAGCAACGAGATAGGTCTAAAATTAGACAAGGTGGAAACATCCGCACCTGCCTTCTTTAAAAGGGGCACCACCATCGCATGTTTCCAGTCCTGGGGTACATAAGATTCAATTAAAGAAGCATTTAGCAGTTTCATAAGTACCTGATGGGAATTGGAATCCAGTAGCTTCAGAATTGTAACAGGTAATGGGTCACGAGGAGAGCCCGATCTTACACTGTTCAAACAGGAGAGGAAAGAGACATCATCTAGCAGTTGCCATTCCGTGAGCTTCACTGTGGCGAAGGAGCATTCCACTGGCAATGTAGATTCTGTCTGGAATTCCTCCACCACAGAAGGAGAACCTAGCGAGGCATAGATGCGTTCAACCTTTGCAATGAAAAACTCAGCCAAAGCTTAACATTGAGCCTCCTCTAATGCAGGGGGAGCTGGGGTAGTATCTGCTCCGGTCAATTTCTTGACTACAGAGAAGTGGACGCGAGAACTATACTGTGTGTGCGTCACCATATTCACAGTATAAGACGCTCTCGCAGTTTTACATTGCTTATGGTATCCTTTTAAGGCCTCTTTGTAGGCCACTTTCCGGGAGACAGAATATGTACGTCTCCACTTCCTTTCAAGGGCCTTACATTTTGCCCGCAGAAGTTTCAGATCATCAGAGAACCATGGCACGGGTGGACGATGAGACCCGGAGCGCTTGGATGTCAAAGGAAGCAGAGTATCCACCGCATTATTTAGCCATTGAAGTACCATGGTATTTAACTCAGTGGCGGGCAAATCAGTATCTGGAAGAGTCCCCGATAGGTGTTGGTTAAACTTTGTTACATCAAGCTTGCCCCACCGGCGTACATGCCCATCCTTTCCGATTCTGACCCCGGCCTTGATTTTATTGCGAGGTAAGGAGAAGTGAACCGCATAGTTATCTGACCACTCCAATGGACGAGCACTCTGTGCACAGTCAAATTGAAGATTAGAAAAGATTGGATCCAGCAAATGACCAGCAGAGTGAGTGGGACCTGAGTTACACAGCAGAATATTAAAAACCTCAAGGTCAGAAATAAGATGTTAACTAGAAATGCAGGAAGAATCTTCAAGGTGAAGATTTAAATCACCAAAAATGGTGAAGTTAGCTGCCCTTAAGAGCAGAGGGGCTAGTGTTTCAACTAGAGAAGACACCCAGGAATTTCCATTACCAGGGGGCCGATAAACCAAGAGACCTGTCATAGTGAATTGGGGGTTAATCGCAAGCTTAAAAAGAGCAGCTTCACATCCTTGTAAGGGAAGATCTTCAAGCTTGCAGGTATACATATATTTAAAAATTATTGCAATACCTCCCCCTTTACCGATGTTCCTGTCCTTCCTCAACATGACATAGTCATAGGGAATAGCAGTTGCAACATCTGGCCCGGAACTCTCATGGAGCCAGGTCTCGGTGAGAAACACAGCATCCGGCTTCTCATCAACAAGAAAATCATAAATATTATGCTTGAGCTTGGGAAGGGACCTGCAATTAATATTCCAGAATTGTAGTGGAGGGTGAGTCATTGCAGTTTTACTGCCTCTCAACCTACCACGTTTATAAATGTGTTTCATAGCCTTGCATTTGCTCTTTTTCCCCATAGAAAAGGCGCAGCACGGACATTTAAAATTGTGTGGGTAAATTACACAGAGTACAATTAATGCAAAGAGATTGCCTCATCGATATCAGTTCCTCACCAGTGTAAGTGTAGGCGGTGGTAGGGAGGCGGGACAGGTCCAATTTTGATGCAGAGGGTCTGGCCCCTGTGCCCGTCCAGGCATGGACGGGCGCAGACGGGCTGGACTCAGGCGCGACTCCGGCGCGCGACCGGCGCTCCCACTGCCCGCTACCGCTGCGTGTCTGCAGGGCCATCTTAAATAGAGGTCTCGTGAGTCCTTCTGGACACTAGACCAGGACCATCGATGGCGCCTCCAGGCGCCCCGTTTTCACCCCCAAGATGGCCGCAAGTTAAGAAATACGAGGGAGGGGACCCGCCAAAGAAGCAGTGGGCATCCAATTATAGTGAAAGTATGCGGAGATGTCAGGGCTAAAAGCAGGGGGAATGAAAGTAAAAAAACGAAAATGCTAAAACAGGATAATTTAAAATTTGAAATACAACACACTAAGTATCTTTCCTGAAGCGCTATCTGTCGCGCGCAGAGCGCAGTAACAGCAGTAATTACCTGAAACAAGCTGCAGCCTCCAAACCTTCCTAGTCTACCCATTTACCATCACAGGCGCTAAGTGGATGGCAGGATTCGCCATAACCTGCCCTGCTGGCAGTTCATAACATCGCTTTAAAAGAGAGCAGGGCGCACACCATGTTCCTTCAATTTTAACAATATTTATCCAATGTTTATCCTTGTATGCGTGCAATTTGCTGTAGTGCCGTGCCCAAGAAGCACTGAGGTACTAACATCATTGGCGGTCGGACAGCATTGCAGTCCGCAGTAAATGCACAGCCATGTGCCACTTTCGGCCATCCTTTTTTTAACCATTATAACGTTATTTCCAAGTTTCTACTGCTCAAATGGTGTCACTCTGGACTTTTTCCAAGAACATGATTGAAACGTGAATTCATTTCAGGCAGTATTTATTCAAATAAAATAACCCAATGCATTTCGGGCTTCACGCCCTTCTTCGGGGGTCACTGTAAATAATCGTAAAACAACACAATTAGCAGACTGTTTACACCAACTTTCACATTTCTCAATCTCAAACCTTGTACGACAACGTTTATATAGTGTGTTCTGTGGAGAGGTAATCACAACATCTCAAAACTTCGCCCTATGATAAGTAAACCAACCGACCCAGCCTATGCTTCAAACCCATACTCGTTGACTTCCCTTCTTCCCTTGTATTGTGGTATGCAACCCCCTTCTACCAGATATTTATTTTACCCATGCAGCTCTCGTCTTGTATATTTCTCATATGATTTTACAACAATATACTTTAGGTAGAAAACAACTTATTTATCTTTTCACCCATTGACCTTAACGGAGAACATATGTGGTTACGCCCATGTTTCTTCACTTTTCTACTAGCGGTGAAACACCTACAATGAATTTTCTCAAAATATTCAACATTCCGTAAAAAGGGCCGCACTTATTCCTTCGATTATGTAAATTTAATTCCCTAAGTGCCACGTACCTGCCATTCCTGATAAAAACTATTTTCTCGCTGCCTTCTCCGACAAACCCTGTACCTCACCACAATCCCTCTCCCTTTTAACTTCAATGAATGGCCGAAAGAGGCACATGACTGTGCATTTACTGCAGACTGCAATGCAGTCCGACCTCCAATGAAGTTCAAAACATCGGACAGGTGGGTTTTGCAGATTGTTCGAAAGGGCTACTCCCTCCCTCCATGCCACCTACTTACGACAGGCTGATAGAGGAACTCATATCTCTTCTCCTACAGGAAGTGACTGCTCTTTTGGCCAGTGGAGCCATGGGAAGAGTGCAGACGCCAGAAATAGGTTGTAGTTGTTATTCTCGCTACTTTCTGGTGCCCAAAAAGGATGGAGGCCTTTGTCCTATCCTAAGCTTCTCTCTCAACTTCTTCCTCAAAAAGAAGTTCAAATTGCTCCCGCTAGCTCAGGTCCTATCTGTCCTGGACCCAGGAGACTGGATTGTAAAATTGGAATTGCTTTATTTCCATATTCCCATCCTGCCTGCCCCCAGGCATAACCTGCTGTTTACGGTGGGCCATGAGTACCTTCAGTTCGCTATGCTCCCCTTTTGCCTCCCCAGCGTCCCTCGGGTGTTCACCAAGGTTCATGGCGGTAGTTGCATCTCATCTTTGGAGATCAGGGGGTTCCAGTCGTCCCCTATCTTGATGACTGGCTGTTCAAGGGAGGCTTGCCCCAGGTTGTCGTCTCCCACCTCAAGACTACGGCCGACCTCCTGCTTTCACTGGGGTTCACTATCAACTTGCCGAAGTCACACCTGCCTCCCTTTAAGACACTCCCTTTCATTGGAGCTGTTCTGGACACCGTTCAGTTTCTGACCTATCTTCCCGAATGGCGAGTCCAGGATATTCAGGCTATGATGCGATGTTTTAATCTCTATACAGGATTTCAGTGAGACTGAATCGGAGGATCCTGGGCGTCATGGCCTCCTGCATCCTGCTGGTGACGCATGCCCATTGGCGTATGCTGGCCCTGCAGTAGGACCTGAAATTCCAGTGGGTGCAGCATCAGGGAAATCTCTCAGACATGGTCCAGATCTTGGAGGAATTTGCAAAAGATCTGCTGTGTGGTTAACAAACGACGATTGGGTCAGCGGCAGACCTGCCTCCAACCAGATCTCACATTATTGACAGATGTATCACTCCTGGATGGGGCCACCAAAGGACAATGAAAGGTAACACCACAGGAAAATGAAAGGGAACACCACAGTGGCAAACAGCAGTCGAGCAGAGAATATTGGGCTCTAAACATGCAAAGTTAATGATGTCAAAGGTTTTGGTAGAAGAGGGCAGACATTAGTCGAAAGAACCACATGAATCCAAATAAAAATATACTTCTGGAGACATATATTCTCACAACCACCTTCGACTTTGAAATAGGACCGCGAGCATAGGAGGGACAAGACTTGAGGGAACAATGGCTTCATGCTGGAAAAAAAAGAAGTGAAATATTCAACACCAAAGAAAGATCGCTCAATGGTGAGAAAAAGAGAAGGCGCCTCATGGCTGAAATGAAAACACTTGTGCGCAAAAAGAAAGCATTCAAATATTCTCTGAAAACATATATGATTACTCTCCGGTCCCAAATCAAGAAGCAACACCAAAGCAGGCGCCTGCTGAGCTGAAACTACCACTCAAACCTGAACTGCACGTCGAGACCGAGGAAGACCTTTTACTTTACGAAGAAGGGGAAGAGTTTGTCGAAAATGACCCTTCCCAAGCAGTGAAGTCAGCAGAGGATTAGCAGGACATGTACAGACTCACCAGAAGATGAGTTAGGCTCCCATCCCCCAGATGACATCACCGCATACAGTGTGATTATAAAGAGAGCAGCTAACACTTATGGGGAGCAATTGGAGGCAGAACAAGTGGAATCATCCTTTCTGCTTGAAACACTGCTAACCGACCAAATAAGGTATCAGTTCCTCCTAGTGCTACCCAGTGTCCTTAACCAGGGCAAGGAAGCATTCTGAGAACCAGCAGTAACAAAAACCTGCACTTTAAGGGTGGAAAGGAAGTCTAGGTTCTCTGAGTCTCTCCTGACATCCAGGGAAATGTACCACAGGACTGTCCTATTGTGGCAACCACCTTCCAAAGAACCAATACACCAGCCACAACAGGTCTGCCGCTGATAAAGAGACCAAAAGGGTGGGCATGGTAGGGAGAAAGATGGAGGGGTCAGCAGTGATGTGGTGCAAATTCTAAGCGCTTCTTAATGATTACGCCTACTAAGAATGGGATGAGTAAAGGACCCCGTGCAGCACATACATGCAGGGTTGAGTAAGAGACAATACCTTGGTCCAGGAAGCCAATAAAATTGCCAATACCTGCTCCAAATCTGTTCTGGATGCTGCTGATGCAGCCAGTGGGCAATTATATACTACCACAACCTTGGGCTGCCATGCCGTGTTAAGAGTATCTAGGTTCAGACAGAAAGTACAATCTTCCATTATCAATATGTCCTTTACAGGAAACTCCTTTTGAGGAATCCGTGTATGAGGCTCTACAGCGCATGAAAAAAAGTCTCTGGAAAAGCCTTAGGGACTTTGCAGTATAGATGAACCTTTCGAGGGGGCATAGAACAGAGGAAAAGAACACCTGCATGGTGAGGTGGACACCCTTTCCCTGTGGCTAAAAGAGTGCAGGCAATAATGCACCAAACTCACCTCTACTAGAAGTGGCAATGTCTGGGATGACCATTGGAGAAATGTTGGGCATGATGATTTCATGTAATTATTAGCACAGGCGAGACTACACAAGACCACTTTTGAAGTGTCTACAACAGTGGTCAGAAGCAGCAGACAGTTGGATGATTTTGCGGTTCATACAGCACAAGTACAGAGAGATGAAGTGGTGGAGCTCGAGCAACATCAAAGTAGAAAAATATTTTCAAGACATTTTTTTACAACAGATGGATCCCACACAGGATGGGGCGCTCACAAGCTAATCCAAAACGTTAGGGGGCTTTTTATGAAGTACAGCACATGAATATGCTGTAACTTCAGACTGTTTTCCTAGTCCTGAAAGCCTTCCAAAAGTATCTCAACAGCAGGACAGTATTAGTTCAAACGGACTACGCAACAACTATGTTCTACCTCAACAAACAAGGGGGACAAGATCGCTCGTATTGTCCAAACCAGCCTAAGACGTATGGAAATGGGCAATCGAGAAAATAATCTTGCTACTGGGGAGAACGCCACACAGAAGCGGACAAGCTAAGCAGAACAGCAGAAATGCAACGCACAAATAGGAGTTAAAAGTAGTAGTAGTAAACAACATTTTCTACCGGTGGGGCACGCTGCAGTTGGATTTGGTTACAACCCACAAAACGCCAAAATTCAAACTTTTCATCCAGATTTTACCACCCAAGATCCCTAGGGAATGTCCTATCCATAAACTGGTCAGGGACATTTGCCTACGCTTTTCCACCGGTGCCTCTAATACCACTTGTAATACATAGGTGCAACGAGGAACTATTGATGCTAATTATCATTTCCCTGCAGTGGCCCATACAAACATGGTTCTCAGATCTACTGGAAATGTTGCATGGGCAAGTCATAAAGCTTCCTGCTCAAGAAAACCTGTTGGCAATGCAAGGGGGACAGTTATGCCATCTGGAACCAGTTTCCATGAGCCAGGATGCATGTCTCCTGAAGACGTAAATATTGGATATCTGAACCGACCGACAAGGTAAATGCAAATAATTAAGGCAGCAATGCGTCCTACTACAAGAAAGAAATGTTACACCAGGAGGTAGAATAGATTTATACATTGATGCAATGAGAAAGATGATGTTGGAACCTGGTAACGTGACTCCTCAATTATCACATACCGCATTCACCATTGGATAAGTAACTCTCCTATGCCTCGCTGAAGGTTCACCTGGCGGCCTTTCTCCAGGGGAGTGGCTGGGAAGAGTTTTTTCACCACTCCAGTTGTAAAAAAAGATTCCTAGAGAGAGAGCAAAGAAACTTTCCCCACTAAGTACACCAATGTTTATGTGAAATCTCACTGTAATATTAACACGATTGATGAAATCACCGTTTGAGCCAGTGCACAGCTAGATTTCCGAACCCTAAAGACAGGCTTCCTAATTGCCATCAAATCTCTTATAAGAGGTAATTGGTAAGGAGGACAAACCCTAAGTTCATACGAAAGGTGGAGCAAGGTAGCATGTGAACTTGACCATACAGTTACCAGCCTTTTTTATTTTTAGAACAGCCTAAAATACAAGCCGAAAGGGCACTACATAAGTTGGATGGAAGAGGTTCTGTCTACAAAAGACGATCGGAAAGGAGGAACAATTCTTCATATCCTTCGCTCACGCAGCCAAGGACTCCCCTGTTACAAAGGGTCCCATTGGAATAACAAGCATTTGCAATGCAATAGGTCTCGCAGTTACACAAGTTTGAGCTATTGACATTGTAAACGACAATGCCTTTTATTTATGTTTTTGTTTTTGAAACAAAATTATAAGGCATTGTTATTTACAATGCCAATAGCTTAAACTCGCGTGGCAAAAGAAATGCAATAATTTGCTAGAGTTTAAGCTATTGGTATTGTAAATGATACTGCCTTTTATTTATGCTTAAAACGAACATTTAAATAAAACGCATTGTCATTTACAATGCCAATAGCTGAAACTCTCACAAATGCGAGACCTATTGCATTGCAAAGGACCCACTTGTCCCCAGTTATAAGTATTTACATTTGGCAAAAATAGTAACAGCAGATTTCAGTTAAGGCCCAGTGATGAAATAAGCTGGTGTTGCTTTCACACCTTACCCGATTCACAGGGTCCCTTCTGCGTCTAGAGGATTGCGGGCAGCCCTTGTTGCAGTGCCTTGCGGGTCTCCACCTTCATTTGCCACACCTCTTGGCACTGTGTGCTGTATCTGCGAGCCAATAGCCGCGGGCAGCCTCTTGGCGCTGCGCGAGTTAGGGCAGCTTCTTGGCGCTGCGCGAGTTAGGGCAGCCTCTTGGCGCTGCGCGAGTTAGGGCAGCCTCTTGGCGCTGCGCGAGTTAGGGCAGCCTCTTGGCGCTGCGCGAGTTAGGGCAGCCTCTTGGCGCTGCGCGAGTTAGGGCAGCCTCTTGGCGCTGCGCGAGGTAGGGCAATTTCTTGGCGCTCTGGGAGGTCAGGCAGTCACGACCGCACGCCGCCCTCAGGCCAGTGCAGGCACTGTGGTGTACACCTGACTAGTAGTGACGTCAAAATCTTATTATATAGTGCCTACTACCTCTTTACACTCGTTTCAAAACACTATGCAGAAACAGCACTAGAGAAGCAGCACTCAAATAAGTAACAACTATACAATTAATACGGGCAAACATGGCCATGTGCAAAGACATAGGAGACACGAAAATGGCCGTTATCCAGTAACAATTTGCTCATGGATGAAAAGTCTATCCAAAAGATTCAATAAAAAGGGAGAAGCTTAGCTATTTGCAAATTTATTAACACAGCGTTGACAGCAGTTAGGCTCAACGTTATTTGTCACTAAATCATTATTAGTATGTAGGCAACAACCAGCAAAGAAAGGGTGAAACATGACAAAAACTGACAAGGGTAACCCTGTGGTCTAACTGGTAGAGCGGTCGACCTCGACGCAGGGGACCTGGGCTTGAGTATCGACAGGGACGCTCTATATCCTGGGATTCTGGGCAAATCACTTATTCTCCCTGTGCAAACAAAACGATCAAAATGAATGTGTCTGTCTGTAAAGCAAGTGGTGCTCTTGTAAAGCTCTCGGAAACCTTCAGGTCAAATTGCCGCTATTGAAAACAACATTCACACCTTTAAGCATAATTTAGCAAAGTTTCTGTATTAGGGCAGCAAGCTGACCTTTCACACCAGTAATGGAAGAGACAAATTAAAAGTGAAAAAATAAAACGTATGACTGTGCAAAAAAGTTGGAAAAAATGCAAGTTTACATGTCAGAGTAAAAACAGCCGTACTGAGGAAGCATTGCTTAATTAAAGAGCTTCCTGACTAATATGGTTTGACTTAAAACAATCAGAATTTTGAATGGTGTTGAATTACGCGCAGCAACCAATTTCCTGAGGATAAGGGTAAGTAAAGAAAATTATGCATTGTTATATCGTGGAACAATAAGGATGCCAAGGGGATTTTTTTACCTACAAACGAGAGCTGACTGAATATGCTGGCTAAAAACAAACCCAGTGTCGATAAAAAAGGAGGAAAAATCTCAAACATGTATTTGTTTCAAGGAAAACGTGACTTCACAATTGAATGGCCATCACTACATTTACGGCCAACCAACGATCTGTTTATCTAGACACATGTGGAAAATCTGGAAGGATCCACTAGCCCGGAACAGATGCATTCCCATCTTCTAGGGAGCCCCGGACGTCGCCTATCACACAGACACCATCTCGGACGTAACCGCTCTGAGAGGTCCGCGAACACTCCACCAGACACCCCTCACGGGTGAGACCGCTCCCATGCGAATTCTGTCACAAAGGCGCCCACCTCACACAAATCCCACCTCCCTGCCACAAACATTCTGAGGTTCTGAATACAACACCCATATGCCTGTCTCTCAGACACACAAGCCTCATATATTCCTCCGAACTCTCTTAAGGTTTTGCAAACAGTAAAAAGATAAACAAGGTGGGTGCTACTAGCGACCTGTAGCTCGACCTAAAAAAACATTATATAGCGCGGACTTTACCTGTGCTCCGACGCTGTGCTCGTCAACAGGGTGACTCAAAACGAAACCAACAGAGAACTGTGAGAGGCCTCTTCTGAACCCCATCGGCTAAGTAAACATGCAGTAAGTCAGGTTTAAAATGAAATAAACTGCGTCTGTTCACTACAGAACACATGCTGTTCTCTTATGTTATTGCTGTGAAGAAGTTAGTCAGTTGTTACCGTGGTCTAGCTATATTGAAAGTTCCACTGCATTGTATACAAAGGCCAGTCCGATAGACTTTGCTCACTTCAGGGAAAGATCAATCTCTAATCGGGAGTTTTCTTGCCAGTGTTTACATGCGTTGCATGTAAGACTAGCTGTCTCAGTGGAGCCGACAGCGGGGGGAGAGGGAGAGAAAGTGAAAAACGCGCGATGTGTGCGCTGGTTAACACCAGCCTCCGGGACAAGAGATGTGCACGCGTACGGAGTGCACATCTCCTGTCCACGCGTGCCACCTCCTGTCTACCTTCAGCACCAAAGTGGCAACAAGAAAAGCATTGGCGGCCGCAAAAAAAAACAAGGAGCAGAATGTAATACATCCGGTTACCGGAGGCGACTGGAGCGTTTCCGGGTCAGCAGAGGCGGCTGCTAAAGGCAAGGGGTGCGCTGGGACGCGGCGTCCGCTTACACTCGGTTTCGGCGCATGGCTGTTGGGTGCCGTTTCAATTATGCTACCCAGGCCAGGCTATGCGGCGGAGATACGGGGAATCACGACAAAAGAGCCAGGTGAGTGGGGGGTGGCTGCGTGCATGTGTGTGCGCGCGCGCGTGTGTGTGTGTGTATGTATATATATATAGATGCTTTCTGTGAGGCTGCAAATCAAGGCAGCCTGTTTCCGGCGTGAGGAAATCTGACAATTGAGCATTGGCTTCACGACCCTGGGGCTCACTGGAGGGCCGAAAAGTAAAATGCTAAGAAAATTATGGCGAAAAAAACAAAGTTGTAAATGGGACCCACAGAAGGGAAGATATTGTGGACTGCCGATCCCAGCATGCTACTCATTGGAGAGTGTACGCATTGGAAAGGCAAAACAAACGACAGGCAGCCCAGACTTTACAACTTGCCTTTCCCTAAGAATAAGGTGCAGGTGTGCACCGAATCGCGTCAGGGACTACAAATGGCGGGTTCGTATTGCCACTGCAACGCTAATAAAAGTTTGAACTTTTTCTTCACGGAGTGCGTTTTTCAAAGCTCGGAGGCTTTTGGAATAATATATATATATATATATATATATATATATATATATATATATATATATATATATATATATATATATATATATATATATATACACATGGGAGCTTGGGAGGAGCTGGTCCTGGGACACGAATACCGTCATAATATCCGCAACAATTTGGTTGCATGGTTTCGCTTTATTGACGACCTTTTGGTCATTTGGCGGGGGAGTAAGGAGGGTGCACTGAAGTTCATTGAAGATATCAATGACAATGAATTGAACTTAAAATTCACGGCAACATTAAGTCAGGACAGTGTAACCTTTCTTGATACTGAATTATACATAAGAGATGGCCAGTTGGAATCTAGGATTTTTAGAAAAGCCACTGCTGGAAACACCATATTACACGCAGCCAGTGCACACCCTTCACACTTAATATCGAGCATCCCCTATGGGGAGATGCTACGATTAAGGTGCGTCTGCAGCAACCCTATTGATTTAAAAAGGGCACAAGATCAAAGCAGAACCCGCTTTTTGGAGCGAGGTTATTCGAGTCAACTCATACAGAGGGCCAAGGATAAATCTATGGTGTTTTCCCGGGAGGAACTACTTACTAAGAACAGTAGTAGGCAGGAAGATAAGTCAGGTAACACACCAGCTGATGCCCCAGTGGGCAACAACTGTTTTCGAATAATTACGGGATATAATAAACAACACCAACAGATTAGCAAAATCCTTAATAAACACTGGCCCTTGGTCACACATGATGCCATCATTGGCAACAGTCTCCCTAAACAAGTCTCCCTTACATTCAGCAGGGCACCCTCGCTACGAGACCATTTGGTGGTAACCAATCCTGAACCTTATGTAAAATCTACCTGGTGACAAGAGAATAAGGGCTTCTACAGATGTAAGACCTGTAAAGCTTGCCTCCATGGACAAAATATGAAAACCTACAAGGATGGTTTCACCAACATTCAACACTCTATTACCCAGGTCTTAACATGTAAGACCGAATTCGCAGTGTACATCTTGGAATGCCCCTGTTCATTGAAATATGTGGGCAGCACTAAAAATGCTGTCCACATACACATTCTCCAACACCTGCGGGCTATCACTAATGGTGACAACACCTACTTGGTGGCTCGCCACTTTAGGGAATGCCACCGAAGTGATAATACTGACCTCAAATACTGGGTGATTGATTCGATCATGAGTAGCAAGAGAGGTGGAGACAGGGATGCCAGACAGAGAAAACTTGAGACTAAATATATTTTATTGCTCAATACTAAGTCACCAGTTGGCTTGAATGTCACGGAGGACTTGTACACATGTCTGCCTTAAGTGGGTGATTCTGGATTGCTTCACAACTATACAGGGATCCCCCGCAACAGTTCTCAATGACAGGAATCACCCGGCTGGGAGATACTGTGTGAGAACCTAGTGGGGTTGAGACCTGTGTCGAAATGTATTTTAATCTGAATGTGCTGCTACCTATATGAATTAAATTTTAAATTGTAGTACACGTATATAATATTCGGACTGTGTTGGGTCCTAAATCCCAGTCAGTCTGTAATTGTTATTTGTAGTATTTATTCACTTCTTATTATTAAGCAGGTATATAGAAATCATTGAAGTCTTGATTGCTGAAGGGTTGAGGTGTTAACATCATGAATTACAGGCTGGCAGGCTGTATTCTAACACTCCCCCCGGTATTTGACATAGGGAGATAGGCATCGTATGGGTATTTAACTCTGATTGTATTCTTTCGGAAGGGTGCTCAGTTTATTTATTCAGGTTCTTAAATACGTTTATTAGTAGTGATGTAGATTTCTGGTTGACACAACTGGACTATGGCCAGATATTGCTACTTTGTACATATTGCGGAATTTGCACATTAACCCTTTAATTGCTGCCGTTGGCCGTCCGGTCAGCATTCGTTCTCCGAACGTTCAGCACTGGGCGCTGAACGTTCGACGCTGGGAACGGGTCAAATTGCTATTTTGCTAATTTTTGCGGAATTTGCACATTTGATTGCATTATTTGCATTATTTTGCACATCTATGAAATAAGCATTTGCACTTTATTATTGACACTACTACAACATTGTATTTGGAACCTAGATGAAAGGATTAGATATCCTGAGCTTATAGCAGTGGGACTCCTGGTATGTTCTTCTTATTAGGAGAATACAATATCAATGTTTACAACCTCCAGTACAAAATGTATTTCACCATGATCTTAACGAGGTTATTGCACCCCGGGATAATGAGCAATGTTTATATGTGTATATATATATATTTTACACTATGTACTTAATTCCCGTTCTGGTATTTCACTGATATTTTTTCAATCAAGCAAAGTCATTCATTATTATAATGTAATTAGAAACTTCAACACAGTATGTTTTCTATGTCCTTGCTTAAGCACTTACACGTGACGTCAATTAAATCATCGCTGGCACTTTAAAAGGTTGTGACCTGCTAAGTAACATTGTCATGTGAACAAGGCTCGTGGAGCCGAAACGTCATGGACTTTACCTGCACTAAATAAACGAAAATGAAACTTGACTGGTCCGTGTCCGAGCGCTGTTTACCCTGGCTGGCTGTAACTCCAGAGCGAGGTGGAAGCGACGGAATGGTATATATATATATATATATATATATATATATATATATATATATATATATATATATATATATGCAGTGTGTGTCTGTGTACGCATGCGTGAATGAGGCTGTGAATCTGAGGCATGGGATCTGCACGGCGCCGTGTGCGCCCTCGAAGGCAAATCGGAGACAGCAGAGGCTCGTGCCTGTACGCTGTCTCACATTCCCCCGAACACGCCAACAAAAGGTCCTTCGCTACGCTCGACCTAAAAATATTAAATTAAAAAAAGCAAGAGACTTTAAAGGACAATTCATGATGACCCAACCACTAGATGGTGAAATACTGACAGCATGTAAATCCAGAAAATTCTTCAAGCTGTAAAACTACTCCTACTGGTACATAAGCTTTTCGTTATAAAGCATTGGCCAATTCTTCCTCCTATGTACTTGGATCTTCGACTGAGATCTGCTGCAAGCGCCTAGTAACAAGCCGAGCTCTACAAGTATAACCTGATTGATTGATTCAAGGGGCACTGCCATTCTTATTAAACCCTTGACCCCTTTGAAACTCCATCATGATGGGCATATCCACCGCCCACCCAAAGCAATGTATATGTACCCAACACTACTGAGCCTGACTTTTTATGGCAAGTATGCACAAATGGGCAGCACTGACACCTCAGACCATATTGAGGGGTGGGAATTTTAATTGAGCAGTTAATAAGATCATAGACTGCTCTCACTCTGCGAGTCACACCCATCTCTGTGTCGCACAAGCATTACTCCATATTATGGAGTAATATGGCATGGCCGATATATGGAGGATCAGACACCCCTCCCTTAGAGAGGGCACTTGTGTGTCTTCAGTGCACAGCTCTCGGGAGTGTCTAAAGTATTGGGAAAATATAAAGGACATATGTGCTTGGGTAAAGTCCATCAATCTTATACCTTACTTACTCGCAGACAACTTGCCTGATAGGTTGATGGTCGGGGTGCCTGCATCTCGGCATTGCACCTTTAATTGGCGATTATTGCCCCTTCCTCTCCTCAATACAGTGTTTAAAGAGGAAGAAAAAACAGAGATCATAAACTATTTCCAAGCTAATGAAATAATAGGTAGCCCTGTTGGCACGTATTAGAATGCCTTTAATGCTGATGTTAGCAGTGTAGCTAAGCAGCATGGCATATGGAAGGCTCTCCTGCTTCGCCTTCACAAGTTAAAGCTTGAAATACGTACACTTGAGGTGCTTTACATGTAAAATGACCGCGCTCAAATGTTAGCTGATATTATGTCATGCACCTAAAGCTAATTTCATTCCTCTAGCATGGAGTTGTCCAATGATTAGATATTGGTGCACAGAGTTCTTGCAAATATCTGCCATGACCGAAGTGAATGCAACTCCTTCACCCATGCTGGCGTTCTTGGGGTGTACCTTTCACACTCGGCGCAATGTGCTCTGCTTTATCTCTACAGCCCTATTGCTGGCCAAGAGAATTGTCCTCCATTTAGAGGAGCAACCAGTCCCACCTTAAAACATGGTAATCCGATTTAGTCTATTGTAATGAATCACCTTGAGACTTACTATGCCACACTTCCCCCAACCAATAGGCTGAAATATTTTTGGGGCCCGGTTCAATTATACTTGGCCAGCCTAGCCACGCCTATTTAATGTTACTGTCCTAGTTGTTGGTTATCACCATGAAGGTATTTATAAGAGGTCCTGCCAGCTAACTGCCTGAAGGCTGTTTATTGCTGTAGTGTATCTTTGTTACCATATCTGGTACTTGGGCCCTTTTGCTTAACTTCAGTTCCCAGCCTGTAAACCATGCTATGTAATTTGTATTCAAGCTCAGTTTAAAATATTGACTGTAGTCTGCATAAAGATAATTAGCTGTACAACTCCCTACCTGCGGGAGTTAATCACATTACTTGATGTACTTTTCGCATTGCTTGTTGATGTAGTTTTTGAACATCAGAAATAAACATTTAAAAATCTGGATTGTAATGCTGTTCATTGCTCTTCCTGGACATCTTTCGTCATCTGTAACACTTTTTACATTTGTCGTATTGTGACTCTCAAAACTTAACTTTGTTTCAATAACCCTGAAATTTTGTCCACCTTTATCAGTACTTAGCTGCTCTTGGATACATGGAAACGTGTTGTAGATCTTTTTAATCAAACTGAAATGTTTTAGTATAGCTGATTTCTGCTGTGGGTATACCAGTCCTATAAAAATGTTATTTTTGTTAATATTTCACTTGTATTTTATAACACTAATGTCGCCTTTGGGCTCTTTTACACAGTTACAGACCCTACAGCTACAGACATTTTGCTCCTCCCACGACGCCTTGCAGCACTGATGTTTGTGACAGTGACTACACCCCAAGTCGACGGGTCACTATGGCGGGGGCCAAAGGCTATACCAGCGACCTGAACTATGACTCTGAACCAGTGCCACCCCCACCCACTCCAAGGAGCCAGTACCTTTCTGCAGAAGAAAACTATGAAAGCTGCCCTCCGTCACCCTACACAGAGCGCAGCTATGCTCACCACTTGTACCCACCCCCACCCTCACCATGTACAGACTCTTCGTGAGCCCCTCCTCTTATTCTGCTTCTGTACACACCTGTAAATATAAATTGTTTATGGAGGGAGGAAGTTTAATATCGGAGGTGACCATGCCATGTACAGTTCTCAGAGATCGCATACAGCCCTTTATTAGACTCTTTTTTTCTTCACCCTGTGCAGTTGTGCATTCACATTGACCACAGATGCACTGTATCATTCTTTATCCACTAAAGCGATACTGCGCTCTCCAGAGAACGGTATGATTTTAAGTTCTTTCAATATCTAGTTGGAGTAATACCAGATATACTGATATTTTCTCTGCTTACATTTCTCCCATAAATTGTACATGGTACTAGTAGCTCAGGGTGGCCATTCATGGAATATAACTGTGCTACTAAGCTACAATTGGAATTCAATTTGTTGCACATTAAATTGCACTGTGGTTGTTTTCTTGCACCGTAGCGCCCTCGAGTGTAAAGTTGTATCTGATTTGGGTATTCAGTTTTTAACTGCATAGATTTTAACGATCTGAGTCAAACTGCATTTGGATGAAGAAAATAGAGCAACTAGCTAAAGGAGATGTTTGCAAGTTGAGCTTTAATGAGGGCGGGGGGAGGGATGGTGTTGCTCAATTCTCTGAATATATTTGTACAGAAGAAAAAAGGGTATTTATATATTTTCATAATAGCACCTGTTGCTTGTGCCATACACATGTTTTTGTATAAAACCAATTGATTTGTACAAAGTGTTTATTTTTGCATACTGAGACACAAATTGTGCCTTAATCCAGCGACGTGACCAACTACATAAGAAATAGAAAGACCAGGACACCAGGCATGGAATTCAATACCAAAAAAAATGAACAAAAACGAATGATATCTAGACTGAAATGGCAACATCCTGCATCCGCTCTATATGTTTGTAACCTTTTATTTGAAGAACTTGGGAAAGAGACATTATGCTTTAGGAGTTATTGTGCTACATAAGTACAACGAATTTAACAGTCAAGTTTACAATTTAGATCCTAGGAGAGCAGTGCGCACAATTCACAACTCCAATTATTTCAGCCATGGGGCTGTCATCCAATTGATAATCCCCTTTTATTCTTCATATCAAATGAGATAAAACAATCTTTTATTCTTTATTCTGTAAAGATAAATGACTACTTGTACCTTTTTATGACATGAAAAATAATATAGTTATTCCTCATTTGATATGAAGTATAAAAGATTCTTTATTGGAAGACAGTCTTATGGCTGAATTTATTGAACTTATGAACTGTGTGCTCTCCTCGCCTTTTTTTCTACATTGTGTTCTGCTTCGTACGGCGGCCCTATGTGTTGCAGCGGAGTACTGTTTGGAGACGCACCTCTGAGCACTAAAGGGACTTACCAATGGAGTGCTATTGTCTGTTGCCATAGCTGCTAAATGTATATTAGAAAATTTCAAGTTTAGTCTAGGAAATGCATGTGTTACTGTGGGTTTGGAAACGACTTTCCCTTGGAGATCAACATTTCTCACTCCTATCCAAATCCCACTTGTTCTTTTCACATTTCTCTTTGACCTTTATAGATATATTTTGGTAATGGTTAAAATGCATATGTAAACCACCTTCAACGGTACAGAGGGAAACAATCCTGATGATGACACCCCTACCCCTGGAGTGCCTGGATTCTTTTTCTGGGCTGTAGAATCTGAACTATCTGAATATGCTCATGAGAAGTGCAGCTTGTAAGATTCATTTGAATCCTTAATCCATGTGATACATTTTGAGGGTCATTTTAGCCCTATGAAGGTTAGAATACCTTCAGCGTTTAAAAAAGAAAAAAAAAAAGAAATAACATATGCTTTCAAGACGTTCTTACTTGTTCGTGCCACATGTATTGTTGATAAACTATTTATAAATTGTAAATGTAAACTTGTATTAACACTAAATGAACCATGTATCTTCACAGTGCATTGTGTATATTTTATTGTCAAAGTATACAAATAATGTTATATGTTACTTTCCCTCTTACCGAGAAAACACGTAAAACTGTTCCCAGACAACCTTTTGGAAGCAAATGAAATCACTTTTTTCCTTTGCTCCATTAACATCTATCTAGTTGAGCAAGCCTCTTGGGAAGCTGCTAGTTTATCTCATTTCTGCATTGAGACTTTCATGTTTACTCCTTTAAAATTGCTTGAAAGACTCCAATTGTATTGTCAGTGTCCTCTAATAGGTGTGTTTTTGTATGTCCATTATTGTTATCTTTTTTTTAAAGGGCATGCAGGAAGCTTGGTCAACTCACTTTGAAACTGGAGGTATCAAAATTAATGTCTGGAAAAATTAAGCCCTCACTGTCACCCAAATTTGTACATTTTGGTATTTGTATTTGATACACGAGAAAATCACATCTTTAAGTTAAAAATGGCCTTTGAGTAGAAAAGGAGAAACTGTGCCATTTATTTCAATTGAGTCTCACTAGTGTTTGGAGAATCTTGGGATTTAGGGCTGTGGGCCTACCAATTGAATAACTAATAGCAAAACCCATTTAATATTTGTCATTGACTGCTGTGAATATTCTATCACCTTCCATTTCTACCTTGAAACAAAATTTCATATGGTAACTAAGGGATATTGCATACAAATGTGCTAGTGTTTCTGAACTTGACCAGGAAGCAGAAAGTATTTGACTTTCTAGTCATGGCAGGAAGTGTTGAAAGCTGTAGCATTGCTTCCTGTATTGGTTCAGTCTTGAGCATTTCAGTTGTATCCAGTATTCCGCATGTTTCACTATAAATTCATCTTATATAACCTCTTGTCTGATTTGCGGATGAGCATAAGAGAATTTGAAAACTCTATAGCTGAACATGAAAAGCATGCCTTGAATGAAATTCAAGTTATATAGTGAAGACTGCGGAAAATGCCTCTGCAACTGCTGTTACTTTTCCGTGAGATGTGACAGTAGGTTGCGAGGTATTTCTTAATGCACTTTTCTGCACTTTGAATATGGATAAATAGGGTGGTAGCGTATTTTAAAAATGACCACATTTAAATTGAGATAAGATGCACATTTGCTCATATGCTCCTAAATTACTCTTGAGTAATATTTGATTTTAAAAAAATGCCCCACTCATCCATATCTTGATCACATGGATCATGTGGTTGCAGATCTTATTGCAAATGTATTTCTGACCAGCAAGATATTGACAAAATAGTATCTTCACAGTTATTTGTAATAAGTGTCATTATGCAGCAGACTAATCTTCGAACCAATTTACGTTTTTAAAAATATGCTCTTCAGGTCCTTTTTTGTTTGCATTCTTTGTAAAGAGGCCAGAAGGGCATGCAGTTGCAACGAAATTGAGTTACTTACAGTTTTTCCTATTAGTTTAGTAGAATGTTTTGCTTGCAGTGAAATGCTAGCTCTGTGCTGTTTACAAAGATGTACAGATCTTATGATTTGTAGTAAGTCTCTGGCGCCTCTGAAGCTACCATGCATTTAGTGTCTTGGCTGACTTGATTTTGAGTAGTTACATACCAATATATTGAACACCCCCTGAAAAACTCCTTTCAGCAATGAATAAATGCAGAATTTGCTTTGAAATTTGTAAGCATTCTGCCGTTCTAAATGTTGACGCTCTGTCAAATTGAGCCGATACATTAATGACTGAAGAAACAGTGGTTGCTGCTTGGATATATAGTAAGTGACAGTATATGTTTTAAAAAATGATAATAGATGAGAGCATGGTCTGCTCTTTTTTACAGATCTCAATGTTTATTCACTGAATCTTGTCATTCATTGGTTGGGTTAGACAGTAACATTTTGCTCAATCTCAGTCTTCCAAACTCTTCACAAAAATACTTTGAGTACCTTTAGTCCAACTTCTTCCGATCCCCAGTTCATGTGAAACCTTCAAGGTAAGGGTTAAAAATGCAATCACTCCTTTTGCCATACCTGGACACAGCTACTAAATGTTATATCTCTCACATCCCTTACTCATCCAGTTCTCTCATTTGACTGGAGAGCACTAGGACATGTAGCCTAGGTTACCTTTCCTTTAGGTGTATCATCCTATGCAACTCTTAATTACTTTTCACTTTAGAAACTATTTTGTTACAATTCATCTCTCTAACTTGGTGACTCATTTCAGCTAGTGCTTTCCCATGTCAACATGTGAACGGCTTTGTGAGCCATTTAGCTGTTGACAAGAAAACCTTATTTTTTTTTTTTCTGTTCCATGTTTGTTCTTTGTCTAGAAGCAGCTTAACATTCTTTAATAAATAGAGTAGTGATACCAGATAGGAGTCTCATACCTCTGGAGGATTGTGTACCTCAACCAGAATCGCAAGGCTATATCGACATCCCGAGTAATTC
Source organism: Lissotriton vulgaris (assembly GCF_964263255.1). Classification (NCBI taxonomy): domain Eukaryota; kingdom Metazoa; phylum Chordata; class Amphibia; order Caudata; family Salamandridae; genus Lissotriton; species Lissotriton vulgaris. Next base: position 106,163,584 of record NC_141686.1, read on the forward strand.
AGTTTATACCGTTGAAGGTATAATGGCTTGCAACACTCGTCTCATCTTTAAAAAATGCTATAGGGCTCACCTTAACTTCTTTCTCACAGCTATTTCTAGCCATTATGGCTAGACATGCGCCTAAATCATGTGTTAACGATTTTCAGTCACAGGTATTAGTCTTAATGATTGCTGAACATACTCAACGAAACCATACAGATTCCTTAGTGTACAGCATTGCCTGCACAGAAATAACATTTTAATTCTGCAGATCCTTGTAATAACTCTCCTTCAACGAAGTCTGTAGAGCTTCTAGACACTGTTCAGAATGTTCTGTCCCTCATTCATTCAAGCATATCTATAAATTCCTGCAAGCAAGTCTCATTATCAGTTTGAAAAGGTAACCCATGGCACGTGTTCTGGTTTCTGTTCTAGTAGAGGTAGGCAATGACCAACCTAAGATTGTTATAAAGTAGATTTTTGACTGAAAAGTGTGATGTGTATCTTTTTACCAGACTCTATAAAGTGTTGAGATAGTTATTCCATCAAACTGAAATTTTACTCGGGAGCACAGGCTTGTGCTATGTTTTCGCCCAATATTTTGACTGTGGGCTTGAAGCAATGTACTTGGTGTCTAGGATTGATGGCCACTGTTAAGTGGAGATTGGTCAGAACCTAATCCCAGTAATTTCCAGTCCAGAAGAAAGATTTAATTGCCAGAGCTTCCTTTAATCTGCCACTGTCCATTTCTACTCTTCGATTTGATCAGGTTGTGAACGTTCTTGGACATCAGTCTAGATCTATTGCCTCTGAGTAGCCCTGCCATCCATGAAAGTTTCATAGCAATGCTGTCCCAGCTACACATTTTTTAAAGGTTTCTAAATTGTATGGTCTTATTTGTTCAAATACTTCCATGTGCCCTCATTGAGGGCAACTCTTATCCTAGAAGAGACCTGTATAAGAGTTGATTTCTCCTACATTTATTAGCTGTATCCTATGGAATGCTGTTTTGAAGCCACGTTTTTTGAAATGCCCCTTTTCTGAACCCAAAATCACAATTGATTTGTCCTCATACTGGAGATGTCTCTCCAAAGCAGTGGCTTATGCCATGCAGAGTCTCTCAAAAGCAGTGACTTCTGTTTTGGAGGAAAGGATGATTTGAATTTTTAAATATCTGCAACTCTAAGATTGCTTTCAATTGCTTAATCCCAGTTTCCTAAAGCAGATTTCTTATTTCATTTATGTGACTCTATTTACCTTTACTAACTGAGTCTCTGCTGTGCTTAACATTACTTAGTTGGTTATAACGTAATTGATCTGGCCCCATCAATCAACATATCACAGCCTTCTGCTGAACAGTGGGTTCCTGCCTTGTAGATTTGTGAAGCTTATTGTAAGGAAAGGTTGTTTTGACATTTACCAACCACACCATTAAAATCCATTTCATTCCGTTTGGTTGGCCATGAAATTTAGCAAATACACCCTTCTTGCAGACTGCATTGTAAAGGGTGGTGCAGCTATGTTTCTTAGGTAAGCGTAATACAGCAATTGTTCATTAGATCTTGAACATGTTCGTCCTTAACCAGCATTAGAACCAAATGTAGATCGTTTTCTTACTCTTCAGGTGGTGAACTTATTTTTAATCTCTTTTTATTTGATGACGTCAGGGGTTCTTGCTCCATTCTTGGGAAAGCCACATTTTACACTCTAACTTTTTGTCCCTTATCAGGTATAGAAGTGCTGAGACTTGTCTCACAGTTGACCCAACATTTCTTTGACCCTACTCTTTGAGTGTTGAGTCTGTCTGGTAGGTCTGTGGAATGTACCGTGTTTTAGTCTAAAAGCTGGTAGGAATAAAAGTTTCATGCTATGAATAACGAAGGAAATGTCCATATTCTTGTTGATTTAACAAAGACAACCTATTAGAGAGTTGTACATGTGCATAGGAAGGGACACTCCTATTACTATTTTTTACATTAAAGTTTGCTGGTTCATTCACAGCATTTTTATTTCTGACAATTTGCAGATATGGATGAGTCCATAGACTCACATTTTCTCCCATATTAATCTTTTAGTTAATTCCTGAAGGATTCTCTGTAGCATATGTTCAAACCAATATCTGGACGTTTATTGAAATACTAAATTAGATAATCACTGTTCACCCTTGCAAGTGCTGCAGCATCAGAACGAAAACAATGCATTGATAACATGTTGGCTGTAGCAGTAACAATATTACAAGCAATTGCATCTCTGGCAGCCTATGAGGGTGAGGGGTTGTCTACAATTAACCACTTCTCATTTATTAATAGCACAAAGATGATCATTCTGCCATGGGTATTCATTACCACTATGTAGCTATAGGTGGGCAGTTTACATGTCACATTTTTATGCGATTGTGTGCTGCAGTGGAGCAGTAACATGTGCATCAGCCAGTATGGCTTGGAATGTTCTTGCACAATTATGCTTGGACATCTCCAAGAAAGGCACCTGAGCAGCCAGAGCTCGGCCTGCCTCGTTTGCAAATGAAGGATCTGATGCTTCTTTCTAGCATTGTTTTGATACATATATATATATATATATATTTTTAAAGCTTTATCATTGTTGTCGTTGTCTAAAAAATTGGTGTTAATCGTTCACATCCGCCTTTGTACAATGTTACTTTGCCAGGATGTTTCTATCAAATGGCCAACATTTGGTCAGCCGTAGCCACTAGCCCTCTAGCGCTATTGCCACTTCTTTTTTTGTAAAATAAATACTTTATTTTAATCTGTGTATAAATCCCATTGTACAAAACCTGTTCATTACTACTGTAAGTGGAATTGTAACAAATGTTGATTTTTATAATAAAACCAATTTCAAAACACTACTTTGTTAATTTCTGTTATTCAATTAGGATTGTCATGAGGGTATTCAAACTCTTTTTTTTTTTTTTCTTGAGTGAAATTGTTCAAACTATGTACCAGTACTGTTCTATTGATGTATAATTTTCCTGCATCACATCACTGAAAATGTACTTTAAAAACCTGTTTCTCAGCCAGGGGATACTCAACAATAGTCCTAAGCACTGAATAGTCCCGCCCATGTGCTGGCACCCCGGAGCATATAAAAAAATGTGTATATATGTGTATGTATATATGTATATATGTATATGTATATATATATATATATATATATATATATATATATATACACACAAACAGTCCATTTTCCCAGTGGTTTGGCGCTCAAAAGCGGTGCGTTGCCCTGCGGCGCGACCAAGCCGCTAAATACTACTCCACAAATCCCGGTCTGACCAGAACAAAAAGAGCCGCACTAATCACAGGTACTTGTAATGAATTTATTTTATTTTCAACATTTCGATGATATTTTCGTCATTCCAGACAGGCAAACAAACCTACGCGTTTCGGCACCACCTGTTCCTTGATCACGGTTCAAACATTGCAAACTGCGGTGCTTGTGTGGGTTTTCCGCACCATGCGATTACCTATGGCACCAGATTTTGCCTAGCACATAGGGATTCCCAGATACACTGCTGCGCATACCACATGACAGGTCACCATGGGTGACACGCAACCTATGGTTGAGGGACATCAGCACCCTGCGATCCAGCAATTTTGAGCACCATGCGATGCGTCGCTATTATTGTCTCAACTTCCAGCGTTCTGCGTACACACGCATCTAAGGTGTCGATGGTCAGTTGACCACGTTGACAACCCAGAAGTTAACAGCATTTTAGCCGTACAATCGCTTAGCGTAGAAGTGAACTACTTGTAACCCACGTCCATATTATAGCCAGCGGGGAGTATACATTACTTATGATGACTACAATATTTTTTTGACCTTTTCACACACTCAGTTGCGTTACATTTATCTTATTTTTTATTACGGGCCATGCAAGTAGCATTATCAAGGCAATTTTTTTAATATGTATTTTCTATACATCTATTCAACATTGATATTATATGGACCATCCAATTTATATAACCGTGGATCCGATGATATATGAAAACACTTGTGGCTCATATTCACCACTCCAATATGGCTGCCAATGTAAGCTACTATTGTGTCTTTTGTTTGTTTTGTTTTCAGATTCCCGGTCTGATGGTATATAGACATCTTGTATTTTGTGCACATAAGACACGTGAACAAGGCTGCGGATGCAGTCGAAACGCGTTGTGGAATAAACCTGGTTGCATCTTAATTTTGGGTTGTGTATCTTTGATCCTGAAAGCGCACATACTTAGGACTGGTTTCAGAGGATTAAATTGCCAGCGCGCTCCACTGGCGTGTATGGCACCTTTCACAGGTGTTTGCTATCCGGAAGGAGCAACATTGAGAGATAGATATATATATAGATATATATATATCGCAAACCCTGGCCCGACGTTCTCTATCAGGAAACCAAGGCATGGACCTCGTTGCGCTCAAAGAATAATCACAGCAATGTTGTGATGTTCAAATAGCTGTGAAGTTTATTCTGGAATATTTGTCACAGAATAATCGGGCATAGTGCCTGCTCTGACGCTTTTCACTCTCATCGTGCGAGCTTGATCACATGACGCGTGTCGTGATCAGGAAATCCAATAAATACAAGAAATACAAGAGTGCACAACTGACCTTCAAAACAGACGTGACAACAGTGAAAATGAAATCAGACTTATCAGAATGACTAGAACTTCAACTATCACGAATATTCCACACTATTCTAAGGTGGACCCATAGCGTATTAACTAGTGCTCAGATTTCTAGATGGAAAAGAAACATTGATATGTGCAAATATGCAAAATACAGGATAAATAGAATACCTCCTTATTCATTGGATATGGTGTAAACAAACTCTCACAGCATAACAATTGTTAAAATATAAATACATATAAAGTGCAAGATTAGCTCTTCAGTCCCTGAAATTGTACAACATACTGCCAGGTCAATAAACTACAAGTGCACAATAATTAGTATCCCAAATGAGATATGTATTGTAATTGAATTTATATAGCGCTTACTACCCCTGACGAGGCGTTGAAGCGCTTTTTCGGTGAGTAGCACGCTACTCCGGGACCAATAGAGGATTAGTGTTGAATAAGTATAGTGAAACATGCAAGTACATTTTAAGTGGTGGATAGGTTAGTCAGTTATTTGGATTTGGAATGATAGCAGAAGGATAGAGGAGGACAAAGGTTTGTATTTATATAGCGCTTGTTGACGCACACTTTTCAGGAAGCCTACAAAGGATTAGTGGTGAATTAATATGGTGAAATATGAAGTCATTTCAGTGGTGGATATTAGTCAGTTACTTGGAGTGAGAAAGATAGCGGAAGGATAAAAGGGGAAGAAAGATTTGCATTCATGTAGCACTTGTTACCCCTGATGGGCGTTGAAGAGATTTTCTCGCGTATAGCACGCCACTCCGAAACCCATAAAGGATTACTGTTGAAAATTAGTATAGTACAAAATTTGAAATAATTTGAGTAGTGGATATGTTATTCAGTTATTTGGGTAGTATAGTTTAATATGGATTTTGAGAAGTGAACATGTTAGTCTGTTAATTTCGATTGAAAAGGATAGTGGAGGGATAAGAGTGAAAGATTTTTTTTTTAAGGTCCTCTCAATAGGAGGAGGCTTTTGGATGAGTAAAAGAGTTTTGGAGGGGAGGACTCAGAGTAAAGAGTTTAAAAAGGTTTCTTTTAGGGGATCGGTATAGTAAAAGACGTATCAGATGTTGCAAGGAGGGGTAGAGTAGGAGAGAGTCTAGAAAGGGTTCTTTTGGCAATCATAGTAGTGGTATGGGGTTTGGGATAAATGAGAGAGTGGATGTAGAGGATATATTGATAGATGTATAGGATAAGAGATAGGGTAATGCATTGGAAGGAGTAGTAGAAGAAGTTTGAGATGAGTCAGAAGGTTGGGCTAGAAGATATATTGAGCTGAGAAATAGGGTAGTGCATTGAAAATGTTAAATTAGAAGAAAGTGATAAATATATAGATCCATAATTACATTGAAAGTATATAGATACATAAAAAAGGCAAGTATATGTAGATTAAAGATATTGATAGAGGCACAGGATGAGAAATAGGGTAGTGCATTGGATTTGCTTTTTCAGGAGAAAAGTAACACACACAGATCCAAGTACATGGAAGGTACATAGATGCACAATGGAAGTATGTTCATGTAGACCAAAGATGATTTTCATTTATTATAATTTTTTCTCTCAACATAATTTTTTAAAATGTTTATACAAAGTAATACACAAAGATAGGTACATATCTGTAGTGAAAAAAATGCTTGTATACAGAGGGATATGCTGTACATTTCTGTTTGCGTATGGTGCTTATGAGGGGAAGAGCCAAATCTAGAGTAGTTTTCTGAAGATAAGGTAGTTGTCGGTGGACCTTATGTTGGGGGGTAAAGAGTTCCATAGTTTGGCTGCTTGGACAGAGAAGGATGTCCCACCTATGGTTTTTTTCTTGTATGTTGGGATTTTGAGGTGAGATGCTCCTTTAGAGCGGAGGTTCCTTTGTTGAATGTGTTTGGTGATTTTATTCCTGATGAAGAGCAATCCCATTCGATTTAAATATATGTAAAAAAAAAAAAGACTAATACACGTTTGAAAGCTAAGAATTGGAGCAGTCACTATAGTTCATGATGGCATCAACCAGTACAAGTAGAAAATGATCCCATAAAAGCTAGACCAATATAAAATCACGCACCTAGAATATAAGAAACCAGTCTCATCTGACATGAAGTGTACAAAATGTGCAAAACTTGCAAACTTGTGCAGATTAAGTACTATACAACCTATATATGCAAATAGCAGCATTTGTTACCCTCAAGCCTGAATGATAACCATAATACAGTACCAGTATTAGAGAAATTCTAAAGATGGAATTAAAACGAGCAGAAGTAAAAGTGTAGTTGCTATATATAGAATGAGCACATAAGGAACTTAGACACAGATTGTTAAATTGAATTCATATGTACACACAAGGGAATAAAAAAATAGAGAATAGATTTACAGGAAATTATGCATATCTTCACTCGTAGTCATCCCATTAGGCATCCTAGTATCTAGTGCTAGATAACGCTCGCGAGCCCTGGGTTACCCTTATCGACCCCCGCACCTGAGGTGAGCAGACCTCCAGAGAGGATATCGAGAGGTGCTACCTGTTTTGCGGCGAGGGGTTTGCCCGAAGGGGGTGCCTTTTGGGGTCCTGACTCTGCAACTGCGGCTCCCGTGACCCAGCAGTGCTGCTAATTCTCACTGCTCACCGTATGGACTCCTGGGGCATGGTGGCGTGTGGAGAGCCCTGGGAGTGGCCGCGCGACTTTAACCACGCGCCCCGGTTTGCTGCTGAGGAGCCCGTCATGGCGGCGGCTCGCAGACACGGAATCAAGCCTCCATTCACCAGACTTTGGGTCTCCCCAAAGTCTGCACGGCCCGCAAACTGTGCCACAGCACACTCCACAGCACCCGCCTCCCCACGCGACGACAAATTGGCAAGAGTAAAACACTGAGGTGACCAGAGCGACCCCATCATGGCCGAAAATGATGACTTCTTCCCCCCCCCCCCGCTGAACTGTGACTTACTCTTCCCGTCCAGGACTGCGCCTACCCTTATGCGAACATCTGCAATTCTTTCTTTCCTCCCCGCTCTACTTCTCTCCACTTACTTGCTACTGACCTTTGCCCTCACCTTGTCCTGGCCCTAGTCCCCACCCTGCTCACCCGTGAATTTTCCCTTGGCATGTGAGATCTAGCTATTTTGACTGATGCCTGATGAAGCTACCTGGTTTAGCTATAGGGGAGAAAGGTTGGGGATTCCATCCTTGGACGTCACCTACCTAGTCGGTCTTCAGCCAGACTTCCTTTCATCTCTCCTGTCATCTCTTCCCGCATCCTCCCTCTATGTCTCTCCTCCTCCTTCTCCATGCTTGTTTTAGGTTTCCCTTGAGACCTAGCCATTTGGCCAAATCCCAGTGGAGCTACCCGATAGCTATAGAGGAGATGGGTTTTGGGACTCACCCCTCGACATTCACCTGCCCAGCCGGACTTTGGGCAGACCTTCCTTCGTCTTTCTTCTGTATCTCCCCTTACCCCCTTCCCCTCTATACTCCACTTATCTCGTTCTCTCTGATCTTGTAATTGTTTTTCTAGAAACTGTTGTATATTGAAACAGATGTAATCTTGTAATTCTGTTGAACCTCATGTAAAGCGCTCTGATACCTCCGGGTCTAGCCAGCGCTATATAAAACTCTTTAAATAAAATAAAGAAAGAAAGAAAGAAAATAAAGTGTGATTCCAGTTGCCTGAGACTTTTCTCTCGGTTCCCTCCCCGTCCGGGGACTGGAACGGCACCTAAAACAGAATGACAGATCTTTCCGTTTATTCTGATAAACTAACTTAAAGTGCCTGGCAACTGGATAGCTGGAATCTGAGTTCACAATCGCCCTGAAATGTTGGAGAATTTGTTTATGCACAGGGAGCTTGGTACTCCCTATGTATGCAAGGCAACAAGTGCACCGAAGAATGTAAATAGCAAATTCCGTGCGGCAAGTGAGGTAATCCATAATTTCTATTCTTTTGTTACTGAATGCCGTCACATGGTGTGTTAAGTTACTTGCAAAAGTGCAGGCGCGGCATGAAGTACACTTATGGAAACCCTTTCTAACAAGCCAAGTACTTTTAGGAAGAGTTACGGGACTTGATTTCACCAGTGCATCCCTCATTGAGGGTGCGCTCCTGAATGTAATGTCAGGTAAAGCAGGTAAAATAGATCCTAAAGTCATGTCAGTGAGTACTATTGCGGTACAAAAGGGGGTGGTGATGGACGGAGCATCTGAATCAATCAAACACTCACACCCAGTCAAAAGATCTGGGTTTAATCCATCACCGTTCTTTAGCCCACTCTGCCAGCCTAGTTCAGACATTGCTATATGCAAATCAGTTTGACCCTGTGCCTCATGGGAACAGTCCAGCCCGAACTGCCAAGCCATGTCCTCCCTGGACCGGAAACAAGCTTCCGAGGACCGGTTTCTGGCATTCCAGCCGTCTTCAGCCCGGCTTGCTGAATCCAGTGGCAAAGTGAGCAAGGGACTCACGTCTGAGCATACCCTGCCACACTTATGGCGGCCAAAAGCGATACAAAAGGGGGTGGTGATGAACGGAGCATCTGAATCAATCAAACACTCGCACCCAGTCAAAAGATCTGGGTTTAATCCATCACCGTTCTTTAGCCCACTCTGCCACCCCAGTTCAGACATGGCTATATGCAAATCAGTCTGACCCTGTGCCTCATGGGAACAGTCCAGCCCGAACTGCCAAGTGAGTACTATTGGGCATAGGGAGTAAACAATATTGCAAATCTTTTGTTCCTGTGCACTGAATGTGGTTATCAGTTTAACAGTACGTTTTCCAACAATGTTATCTGCATTAGGCGCTGCCTCAACCAGGCAGTATGTTCTATATATATATATATATATATATATATATATATATATATATATATATATATATATATATATATCCAGCCAAAACAAAGTCGCTTCGGATACTTAAAGTTTGCAAAGCGTGCAGAAAAGCATTGAGACAAAAGGAATCAAAACATATCATCAGCTTCAGGACCCTCGAGCCACGTGGCCTCAATCAAACAGAAGAACTACATGTCCATCTGTAACTAAAGTCTCAAAACTATCAGAAACAGAAAATTACAATATTGTTGTCATCCAATAACTACTTTGGAGGACTCACTCACCAGAGAGTTGATACCTTCACAATTACCCAAATACTCAGAGACATAAATGACAAAACTAATTAACCCGTGATCACTGTGAAATCACTCACTCACCAGAGAGTATGCATTGCGACACAATCATAGCTGAGAATGCCAGTCACCAAAGACTGAAAAACATGAACGTTAAAAAAAAAACATTGTTCTAATTAGTCCATAAAATCCAAACAATTGTTTCCATGTAATTTTATTGTAAATTGAGCCCCTTAACACCTTTTTCACGTGAAAAACTACGTTACCCACAATGCAATGCATTTCACTGTTAAGTTTTTTTCACTGTGCACTAAAAATAAAAGTAGGTTCGTGTTAGAGCTCAACCCCCGTGATCAAGCCTTCGGCTGAAGGCGAAACGCGTTGGGTTAAGACGAGTATGCTGAAAATAAAGCAGTTGGTCTAAAACTTAAATTTGCCTGAGTGAGTGCCTCCTTACCGGTTTCCAGCTTGTTTCTGCGTGCATTTTCACGACTGGTTCTGTCATTTGGAGGAGGGCACCATGCTACAACTAAGAGCGCCGGCGTTCTACATGGAACCACACCACGAAAAAAAATATATATATATAAAAATATATATATATATATATATATATATATATATATACATGTTTAACCAAATCTAAGGACTAGTACTCTGGAAACATACATTAATATATATATTATGCATATATACACACACATATATGCAGCCTAAACACCAAATTAGAATATGAAAGATTGGTTAGTAACAAATATTAAGAATTCCGTATTTTTTACCTACATCTGAAATACCGATTCCAAGATACCGAATCGGTAAAATTCGGTATTTAGGAATCGGTATTTCCCAGTTAACCTACATTTAGCCCTTAGTTTTATAAAATATAGAAGGTCTCTTAGGCTTGAATAGGGGACCCCGTACCTCCAAGATCAGCACGAGTGCATCACATCAGGATCGCCCAAAGCTCTCGCTCTCTGGCTACGGATTTTCTCCAAGTGCCTAAAATGATGTATGCAGTGCAATATTAAAGACGCCAGAATTTTTGCTAGCTGCAGCTGCGTACATGTTGTGTCTAGAGCATGAACCGATCAGCCCGAACAACACCTAAAATTCTTATGATAGCCTTGGATGAGTAGACTGATACAGAGAGGGTATCCACGACGCTTAGTGAAAAGAGCCAAAAAACGGGCGTGGTATAATCCGAGAGAATGCCTCTTACAGCCTAAATTGAATACTGATCAACAGAATAATCAGATGGTATGTGTGACCACCTTTACAACAGAGAGTAACAAGATTAAGAAAATCATTAATAAACATTGGTCTCTGATATCGGATGATATCGGATACCCGTCAATACCTCTGCATGCCTTTAAAAGGGGCAAGAACATCAGGGACCATGTTGTCCGATCATTTCTTCCACCAACCATACCGACAACTGTTCTATCACTCTGGAATCTTCCTCCTGTTACAGGGCATCATAAGTGCACTAAGTGCAAAGCCTGTGACAGTTCAATCCAGACCAAGGTCTTTGAATATAAGGATCACAAGATTCCTTTGAAAACACTGACAAACTGCAACACTCAGAATGTGACCTATGCTATCATCTGCGAATGTGATCTAATTTACATAGGCCAAACCCAGCAGAAAGCAAAAGTTAGGATTATGCAACATACTAGTAGAATTAGATGTGAGGTAATGGGAGCCCCCCTAGTGGAGCACTTCAAGGTTAAACAACACTCACCAGACAGCCTTAGGTGGGTTATTTTGGAGAAAGTCACACTGGGCCCTAGAGGTGGCAGCCTTTCCAATATCCTTAACATCCGTGAGGCAAAATGGATGTTTCTCTTTGATTCTGTGAGGTCAGGACTCAATTTAACAGAGTACACGTTTGCACAAATGGCTAATCTGTGATTCTAATCATCAGCTCAATATTGAACCATCTAGGCATTTATGAATATTGTGTAATCTGTACCCCATACGGCCTTTACCATCGTGTCCGATAGGTACGTCGTACCTGTTACTTATTCTGCAATTCCGTTAAAAATATCTATTAAGAAGGTGACTAGTTCTATCATTGAATTGTTGTGACTAACTTCTGATTATATTATGCTGATTGTCATTGTCTTCTGACTTGAAGCATTACAATGTGATAATGAATGTGCTCTGTCATTATACTGCTTTTGCTGATAATTTGGTTTTTCCGCAATGTATTATGCATTGAACTCTTTTAACTATATGAATCCGTGCCGGTCAGCATTTGATAAATTTTGTATTTCCAATGACTGTTATATACTTTCGCGGTCCCCGTAATATCTGGTTTGATATATAAATTAGAACCTAAACCATCTCCCCTTTTAAATAATCTTAAGGTTCCATGCTCGAACCCTGTGGACCTAGACAGTAGGATTTCTAATGACCCCTGTATAGTACTACAACTAGCTATCCGCCGTTTGTATACAACCCTGTGAGCAGTCCGCTTTCTATCATAATGACCAACGTGGGTCACGTGACCGGGATGTTTCCCGGAACCCGATATATAGCTGTGCTGTGTCGGCGTATACCGATGACTGCTACTCTCTGGTATCCCTTGAACCACACTGTGTATAGGTAGGTGCTGCGCAATTTCTACCAATTAATCCAAGCCTCCCGCATTTTCTCGGGGACAACCGAGTGTTCAATGGTGTTTTGTCATTTTACAGATCCTGTTGCTGTATGCGTTGCATGTATTGCGTCTGCCAATTCATCTCCTTATCGGCGTTGTATCTCCAAAAACAACTCTAGCTGAACCCCACTCTTTCAAGGCGTCTGTCCATGTGACCACAGGTATGCGCCAACGAAAGACTGATAAATAAACAGTGTGTTTTAATTGCACTGTGCACCTCTCCAAAGTGACCTTAGCCAGTAATGGGTGTATTTCTCCCTTATACAGTGTTTAATTGACAAGCTGGACGTCTCCTCTATATTCAGCGACACAGCATTGCTTTCAGACACCGCTTATAGGTAGGTGCTGCGCAATTTCTACCAATTAATTCAAGCCTCCCGCAATTTCTCGGGGACAACCGAGTGCTCAATAAGTTTTTGTCATTTTACAGACCCTGTTGCTGTATGCGTTGCATATATCGCGTCTGCCGATTTACTCAAAGCCAATTTCCTTATCGGCGTTGTATCTTCAAAAACAACTCTAGCGGAACCCCACTCTTTCAAGGCGTCTGTCCATGTGACCACAGGTATGCGCCAACGAAAGGCTGATAAATAAATAGTGTGTTTTAAATGCACTATGCACCTCTCCAACGTGATCTTAGCGAGTAATGGGTGTATTTCTCCCTTATACATTGTTTAATTGAAAGGCTGGACGTCTCCTTTATATTCAGCGACACAGCATCGCTTTCAGGTATACTCCCAACGCCTTTATTATACCGGCAATTGCGATATCATTATACACAGTATTCATTGGTGTTTCTGTTTGATATCATTCAGATCCAACCACTCTTTTTTTCTGCACGGCCTATGACCTACCATCTACATAATTTGTCTAGAGTACGACATTATTTGTCAATCAGGTATGCTATACTCCCCTAATTATAATATCTCTATGCATTAATAATCTTAATTGATATTATATTGTCGATTTTTCATATTCCAGACGCAGCTATATTTTGAATTCTACCGAGAGTTTTTGCCACCCATTTCTATGTATCCTACCGTTTTTAACAACTAAAGGTAGGCATTTGGCCTATTGTGTGTGTCATCTTTACTTAAGTGTTCATGTTGATCTAGCTGTCATGTTCAAACCAGTTCATCTAACTGTCTTGACACCACTCGTTGTTTTTAATCTCAACTTCGTCATTAGAACAAGTGCCCTACCTGGGCTCTCAACAAATGGCGATGCCTGGTGGTGAAGTCCCTGACTATGGCTCATCCTATGTGAAATGTGTTCCTTATTAACATCACCTGACACGTCTTCCTGTATTCCTCTTATGATTTAACTATAAAATCATGTATTTTTCCTCTTCGGCCTTTTATAATTTTAGGATTATTTGGGATCTTTATTTGACCCTCAATAATAGTAATTTATTAATTTCCTATACAGATCCTTTGCTCCATCCTCCACGCTCTACTGTCCTGATGAAGACCCTCTAGCAAGGTCAAAACCACGCCTGCATCTACTTGGGTCGAAACGTCGACACTCCCTCCTATGTTCAGCCTCTTCCCAGACATATCATTTGTGATTTTACCTTTTTTGAGGCATGATTGTTTAATTGATTGATGAATTTCTCTCCATTGTGTTTACCGATTATTATTTCTGGTGTACTTAGATCCAATTGATTTGTATTATAATTCTTGTACCTTCACTATCCCATCACTACCCTTCCCTGTCCTACCCTCTAGGGGCATTGTATGTGATTAACTGTGTATCCATTTTATGAATAATTTTCTACAGGACACGTTGTGATTAAAAACAATGTTATATTTTCCTTGTATTCATTTAAGTGATTTTGATTGATTAACTTTCTGGGACCACTTTGTTTGCATCAACCTTGGAGGCTTCAGCACTCACTGTGCAGACTAAGGTCGAGATGTAAGTCTAGGCACGTTGAAAACCAGCCATTATCCAGTATTGGGGTATCTTTCATAGATTCACATGCCTGAATCATTCCCCGTCGTCGAGGCGGGAGTCCCACGGTAAATTATATATATATATATAGCAGTGCCTAAAACCATTAGTAGTAGGCTAAGAAAGGATATAGGCCCAACTAGGCCCAAAACTTAGCAGCCTATCTACCTCATTATGTAAAAAGAACTGAAAATGTAGCCTCAGCCAATCAGCTAACCTCACCCTCTAGAACCTTCCCAGCCCAGGCAGTTCTCCTCAGATTTTCACCGCACTTCGTGTGTAAGGGAGTCTCCCTAGTGCCTACTCAGTTTTCTTCAGAAATTTCTTCAATTCTTTCAAGATGTCGGAAAAGAAGGCTTTATTCAAGGCCTGTGCTTCATGCTTCAAGAAGAGAGTTCACGTGGACGACGAGCACTCGGACTGTATTTATTGTTTGCATCCTTCACATGTTGTGAAGGATTGCAGGATATGTCGAACCTTCCCTCCTAAGACCAAAAGGGATAGAGAGGCGAGAGTTCTTTTGTGGCTGAAGTCGTCTGTCAGAGATGACGAGGACAGAGCCTCTACTTCAAGTAAGAGAGCCAGTTCCAAAGAGAGGTGTTCCCCTGAGAGATTGAAAAAATCTAAGTTCTCTCATAAACCCTCTGAATCCACAAGGAGTGCTGCGTCAACAGAGTCTTCTACTGTGAGTACAGTCCGCACTAAAGCTGTCACTTTAGTGTCTTCTCTCACTGTTACCACCTATTCTACGTCTTCTACTTCTTCAAATACTGTTACCACCTCAGCAATTACTTCTCCTGTGGTGTCCGTCATGGCCTCTTCTTCTGAGACAAGATCGTCAAAGAAAAGCGCGTCGTCGACGAGTCTACCGTCGACGACCAAATCACCATCTTTGAAGCGCTCGTCATCGCTTCCGTCGACGCTCTCGTCGACGGCTCCTCCGTCGACGAAGACTTCCACTATCCCGTCGACGAAGACCCAGTCGACGAAGATCCCGTCGACGAAGACCCCGTCGACGAAGGCCCCGTCGACGGAGGGCCCGTCGACGGAGGGCCCGTCGACGGAGGGCCCGTCGACGAAGCGCCCGTCGACGAAAGGCTCGTCGACGAAGACCCCGTCGACGACAGGCCCGTCGACGACAAACACGTCGACGAAGATTTCAGCTCCGTCGACGACTAGCTCGACGACGAGGAGTCCTTCGACGGATCCGTCTACTAGGACGCCTTCCAAGAAGTCTTCATCCATGATTACAATACCTGTGACGATACCGTCGACGACTATATCGGCAACTCACACATCGGTTTCACTTTTGCCATCGACAGCAGCGCTGGCATCTTTGAATGTGCCGTCTACGCATTTGTTGCCCACATCTCCGGTTAGGGTGCAGTATACCCATTTTCAGATGAAATCTTTTCAGAGACAGAGTTACTCTCATTTGTCTCCCCTCTTGCCTTCGCATATCTTGGAAAATTACGTGGAAGCAGATTCGGATAATGAAGAGGATGAGGATGATGATGATGATCCTTTTGGAGTGGCCCATCACCCTTCCCAGTTGCACATAAAATATCAAGAGGATGAGGATGATGATGAGGTTCATTACTATCAGGAAAATTTAGCTACTCCTTACCATCAGGAGCAACAACACACAGAAGACACGACTCATCTTCCGTCTGTTCTAGTACAGGATTTGCAGGCCATGCTGGCCGATTATCGTCAGAGGTTTCCACCAACTCTGCCTACTCCAAATACTGTGCCAGAGGACATGCCAGTAAATCCACCGCCACATCCTTCACATTCTCCAAGGCAGGATGTTGACCCCGGGACTGGAGGTCAGGATGTTGACATCTCATCTCCAGATGAGGATGAAAGAGAGGATGGGGAACTTCCGGATTCCACGCCTACGGAACCATGGAATGATTACGTCATTCCTATGCCCTCTCCTAATCTGCCAAAACCTTCAGATTCTCCGCCAGAAGACATAGGAGGTTTTCATAACATCATGCACCGGGCAGCTGCTCGATTTGCAATCACAGTTTCGGTTGAACAAACCGACTGTTTTCTTCATGATTTCAAAGAAGGGTATAGAAGGGTGTCCAGATCTATCCCTATCATTGATTATATCTGGAAAGAAGGGATTGATATTATGAAGACGCCAGCTTCCATCCCGGCGGTTCTTCCAAGAGTCGACAAGAAGTACCGAGCACCACCGGACACTCCTTCATGTTTGATTGGTCATCCGCGTCCTGACTCAGTGATTTCACAAGCGGCTCAACAACGATCCAAAAATCCGGTTGCACCTCTTTCAACGCCTCCAGACAAAGAGGGCAGGAGATTGGATGCAATTGGAAAAAAGTTCTCGGCTAATGCCGCTGCTACTGTCAAGATTGCTAATTCTTTGGCAATTTTAGCACGGTACGACAGACAAATGTGGTCAGATCTGTCGGAGTTCATCAATTTGGTTCCCGATGACCGTGTTGAAGAGGTCAGGAAGGTTGTCTTGGAAGGCGAGCGGGCAGCTTCTGAAATTATCGATTGCGCCCTCGACGTATCTAATACAGCCTTTAGACAATTGGCCGGAGCGGCAGTTCTCAGACGGCAAGGATGGCTCAAGGCGACTTCTTTCAGACCTGAGGTCCAGACCAAAATACTGGACATGGCCTATAATGGCGAGTTATTGTTTGGCAAGCACATAGATGAAGCATTGCTTGCGATAAAAACGGATACTGATACGGCCAAATCGCTTGGTGCACTACAGTATAAGCGAGGTTTTTTCAGAGGAGCAAGAGGCCGTGGTTTTTCATCAAGAGGACATTATCAAAATCAGCAAAACCGTCAGTATCAACCTCAAAATAAACCGTACTACCAACAGTCCTATCGGCAGTCATCGTCAGCGGGTTTCTCTCGTCAAGGAGGGAAACGACGTTCTAACTACCAGGGACGTGATTCAAATAAACGCCAGTGAGTTTTGCCGGACACCATCCTCCCTTCCCTCCCTCCCTGTGGGCGCCAAGATTTCCGCCTTTTATCAACAGTGGCGGAAGATAACTTCAGATCAGTGGGTTCTGGACATAGTCAAACACGGACACACTCTGGAGTTCTTGCAGAAACCTCCAACATTACCGCCCAGGGGTCCCTCCCCTCCTCGTCTTCATTTGTTATACATGGAAGCCATGAAAATGCTGCACAAAAATGCGATAGAGAAAGTCCCAACATCCCAGAAAAATCAGGGGTTTTATTCTCGCTTCTTCCTTGTGGAAAAGGTTTCAGGAGAGTGGCGTCCAATTCTGGATCTACGAAACTTAAACACATATCTGAAAAAGCAGAGTTTCCGCATGGTGACACTCACGGATGTCCTCAATTGCCTCATGGAGGGAGATTTCATGGCTTCCCTGGATATGGAAGACGCCTACTTCCACATTCCAATTCATCCAAATCACCGCAAGTATCTGAGATTCACAGTGGCTGGTGTCCATTTTCAATTCAAGGTGCTCCCTTTCGGCCTGAAGTCTGCACCAAGAATCTTTACCAAGACTCTAGTCCCAGTTGCAGCTGCGTTGAGGTCACAGGGAATCCAAGTATTCCCGTACCTCGACGATTGGTTAATAAAGAGTCCGACGAGGACTTCGACAAGGCAATCGGTCAAGAGTGCTCTGTCAATGTTCTCGAATCTGGGTTTGACCCTCAACGCCAAAAAATCTCAACTTCAACCCAGACAAATTCTGACGTTCCTGGGAGCAGTACTAGACACTTCTCAGTGCAAGGCTTTCTTAACCCAAATTCGTCAGGACAAGATCACAAGGCTGGCAAGTCAAATACGGTCAAAAAAGTCTCTTTCGGTCCGACAGTTTGTTTCCCTGCTAGGGATGTGTTCCTCCGCACTCCATCTAGTTCCACTGGCTCGACTCAGAATGAGGCCTCTCCAGGAGGAATTGCATCGACAATGGCGGCAGATAGACGGATCTTTCGAGGACCGTATCAAGGTCACGCCCAAGATAAAACAAGCTCTTCTGTGGTGGGCGGCAAAGAACAATTTGTCTCCGGGGCTCACTTTTCTTCAGACTCTACCGGAATTTACTCTAACGACAGATGCCTCCATGGAGGGTTGGGGAGGTCATCTCCAGGACCTTCAGGTGCAGGGACGGTGGTCCCATCAGTACAAGCACAAACACATCAACTGCCTCGAGTTGAGGGCAATTTTCCTGTCCTTGCGAGCCTTCCTGCCAAGAATTGCAGGCTCTGCAGTACTGGTGCGCACGGACAACACCACCAGCATGTTTTACGTAAACAAGCAAGGGGGCACAAAATCTCTGGCCCTGTCTCTTCAAGCGCAGGAAATGTGGGAATGGTTACTCCACCACAAAATTTCCCTCAGAGCGGAACATGTTCAGGGAATTCAGAATTCTCTGGCCGACGATCTCAGCAGATCGTTCACAGGATGTCACGAGTGGGAACTCGAACAACGCCAAGTGGAAACAATTTTCCAGCTCTGGGGCACACCAACGCTGGACCTGTTTGCCACGCAGCAGAACAGCAAATGCATATACTTTGCCAGCAGGTTCCATCAGCAAGGATCGAGAGGAAATGCCCTGTTGCTGAGGTGGACCGGAATCTTTGCATATGCCTTCCCGCCGATTCCTCTCATCCCAAAGGTTCTACAGAAAATGAAGAGAGAGCGTTGCTCTCTAATCCTAATTGCTCCTCGCTGGCCGAGGCAGTATTGGTTCCAGGAGCTTCTGATACTCTCCCATCAACCTCCACTGCGCCTCAAGCCGACACTTTCAATGCTGACAAGGGAGGAAGGACAAATACTTCATCCAGATCCTCAGTCGCTACACTTGCACGCCTGGCTCCTGATTTCTTAGAGTTTAAGGACCTAGAGATTTCTCCAGACTGTAGAGCTGTTCTATCTCAGGCTCGTGCACAGTCTACCATCAGAACCTATCGCTTCAAATGGAAGAGATTCTGTTTATGGTGCGGAGAGCATGACGTCCATCCACTACAGGCTCCTCCAGAGAAGATTCTGCCTTATCTGCTGTCTCTAGCCAGATCAGGTCTCGCTTTTTCTTCTATCAAAGTTCACCTTGCTGCCATATCCAGATTCAGGAAGAGTTACAACAAACCATCTTTGTGCTCTTCTTCTTTAATTAAACAGTTCCTTAAAGGATTATTTCGAGTTTTCCCTCCAGTGCGGCCTCCTCCTCCTGAGTGGGATCTCAATATTGTGTTATCTCAGTTGCTGAAAAGGCCTTTTGAACCAATTCATAAATCGGAACTTAAATTCTTGACTTGGAAAGTGGCTATTCTGTTAGCCCTCACTTCAACCCGGAGAGTAAGTGAGATACAAGCGTTCACTATATCAGAACCTTTCCTACATTTTTCAAAAGATTGTGTGACACTTAGAACTCATCCTAAGTTTATTCCCAAAGTTCCGACCCAGTTTCACATCAACCAACCGGTGAAACTCAAGACTTTCTTTCCAGACCCCAAGACTCCAGCTGAAAGGATGCTGCATTCCTTGGATGTCCAAAGATGCCTCAAATTCTATTTACAAAAGACAAAAGATTTACGCAAATCTACCCAACTGTTTGTGGCTTATGGACAAGCTACACGTGGTCAGGCAGTGACGAAGGCAACTATAGCCAGATGGCTTTCCTCTGTCATCGTCTTCTGTCATGAGAAAGCGAACAAGCCCCTGACAAGAACGGTTAAGGCGCATTCCACCAGGATGATGTCAGCGTCTACAGCCCTATTTGCAGGGGTGTCCCTGGAAAACATCTGCCGTGCTGCTACATGGAAAAGTGTGCATACTTTTACGAAGCACTATTGCCTGCAGCCGGTACTACATGGAGATACGTCAGTGGGAGAAGCAGTGTTGCAGCATCTTCTTCACTGAGGTCAGCCTTTTATGGTTTTTTCTTTTCTATTGCTACATGCTTACTAAAATACTGTTTTAATGTTCTATATATAGATACATGTTATATGAAGGTGTTGTCATGATTTTGCATATGTATTGAGATATGTTATTGCTCTAGTACCTTCCAGGTTGTGTGGGGATATATGGTTTGGATTGTCTCCCACCTTCCTCTACCGACAGTTATGGTTGTTACTGCTTGCTACTCTGATTCAGGCATGTGAATCTATGAAAGATACCCCAATACTGGATAAGAAAACAAGTTACTTACCTGTAACTACAGTTATCCAGTATTGGTATCTTTCATAGATTCACATGCACCCACCCTCCTCCCCGGCTAGGCAGTTCTTATATAGGATACTACTTCTCACTTGTGCTGGGAAAATCTGAGGAGAACTGCCTGGGCTGGGAAGGTTCTAGAGGGTGAGGTTAGCTGATTGGCTGAGGCTACATTTTCAGTTCTTTTTACATAATGAGGTAGATAGGCTGCTAAGTTTTGGGCCTAGTTGGGCCTATATCCTTTCTTAGCCTACTACTAATGGTTTTAGGCACTGCTATATATATATATAATTTACCGTGGGACTCCCGCCTCGACGACGGGGAATGATTCAGGCATGTGAATCTATGAAAGATACCAATACTGGATAACTGTAGTTACAGGTAAGTAACTTGTTTTCTTCTTATGTGAAGCAATTCACGCAGCCTAACTTACAACAACAGTTACATATAGTATTGTGTGCAAAAGCAGCAGGAAAGTAAAATGGCGTTTAAACTTATGCTAACATACCAATGTGCGCCAGCAAGGCCCTGCCTTCACTACACCCTCCCTTGATCGAAACATGCACAGAACGGGGGGCAATTTAGAACGCAGAGTTCAAGTTCGAGTGAGACCGAGCCCAGTTAAAAATGTGCCAAACTGGACACTTGAGAGTAAAAAAACGAATTAGTAACCACAAAAAATATTTGCTTTATTCTCTCACTCAAAACCAAGCGGGCGTTGCGTAGTGTCTAAAGCAGGAAATGTGAACAGAGTAAAAAATGGGAAAAAAAAGAACGAGCCCAATACTAGTTTGAAGCCGGAACTACGCTACTTCAGTCCAAAAGCGTATAGGCACAGTACGTTGCAACTGCCTCCAAGAGGAAGTCATTGTTCTCATCCGAAAACATTTCAGCCATCCAATTTAACAATGGGAAGGAACATACATGTTCTTCGACAGCCGGAGCCTCTAGCACAATCGGAGGACAACTCGGGTGTTCTTCGATATATGTTCCATTTACTCAGGACTCTATGTGCCGCTGCGCAGGCCATTATTCCAATACGAGAACAGTAACTCATGAGCGACTAAGGGACTCATTAGTAGATCATAATCCGGGTTAGGAGACACCGTGTTGCAGAGACACAAATCCAGAGCCCATTCGAAACCGCAATTCAGGCAATGGAAGACAGGCTGCACGAGAACCGGAAAGGTAATCCATACACCACCCTCAAGGTAGCCAGCGGGAGCGCTCCATAGTAATCAAGCATCCGGTTACGAAGTTGAAGCAACCGGGGCAGGTTGTCCTGGGGCACAGATTGAGCAAGCAAATCAACAGCAGTATACCGGCAGCCAAGGCGAGAATTAACGGTAATCCGCCGAAGAGGCTGGAAAAAATATAATGAAAAAATGCCGGCATCACACCAAATATAGTTTGGAATGAAGTCACGAGGCCTGAATTTACAATTTAAAAAAGTACGCCAAGCCTGTGGTAGACGAGGCACTGAAGATAGTATGAATCAAGCACTGAAATGCAGGGGGAGATCAGTATTTAAAAGGTCATGCACCTCGTTGAGTGTTTGCCACGTGAAGGACGAATGTTTCACGCAAAGAAGTAAGGGCGACTAATTTTTGAGACAATAGAGCCCTGATTTAACTCATCTTGTTGAACTCTGCTTTCAAGGACGGAATGGAAGGCCAGATGGATACATCGAGCTTCCCATGCGGAGGAGGGAATAGCAAATTTTTGCAACAAACTACATGTTGGAAAACAGTCACAATGTACGGAATCCCTGCCAGCATACCACAGCAATCTTCATTATTTAAAAGCAAATAACTACTGTTTGCTAGCAACGTGAAAGTCTGAGTTATGGCCGGGACAGGACTTCCTTTTAAAATGCATGCTAAATTCAGGGCATCAGAATTACAAGAGCCGTGCAATTGGATGTTCCTGAAAACTGATGAGTGATCAGGTGTGGAAGTGCAATATTCACCTTTCAGATAAACTTCTTTACCCTGCCTCAGGCACCTGTAGGTAAATGGCAGAGACCAAACTTCATGAAGATACGCGCTACCCAAAGGTTCATATCTGCCTATGGCATAGTATTTCATACATGAATCGAATTTAAATAGCAGAAAAGGCAATGTTATTAACCCATGAATGAGCCATACCACTGAATTATATTCGGCAACAATAAAAGGCAATGGTTCTAACTTTTCAGTATGCAAAAGTGAATACGCAGCATCTTTCATAGACATGAATTGTTGTTTCACAGTCAAATTAAATGGTAAAAAAAGAGAAGAGGTATTCATGTAGTCCCAAGACACTTTACCAGCCTTTAACGTTTGTAATGTCCAAGCAAATTGCGTAATGGAACGTAATTACTTTTAACCATGATACAAAACAGACACTTCATCCTGTACGATAACAGATAAAACAATATTGTCCAATGTGTAAATTCGGAAAGAAAGGGTGTTGATGCTGTTATCAACAACTGCTAGCACTTTTTCTAAATTTGCTTGATCTATAGCACGTAATCTGAAAGCAGCTTCAATTGATGACTGTTTCCAAACCTCATTGTAAATAGCATATACCCATCTCTGCCTCCCACAGGGCCTTTAACAGTCATTCAGATCAACATCCTCAGTTAATTTGGACAAATGGAGTTTAATGGACGCTAAATTGGAGTGTTTGAACCAATTTTGACATCATTTGCCTACTGAATAGGTAGTAACAATATGGTCACTTTCAAAACGGGGATCCACCCTAACCTGTGTATATCCAGGGGCCAGACCCAGAAAACTATGTTGGCATAAATCTGAACTTTTCTGCCACAACAACGAACCTTGTGGTTCAAAACTGGAAATGTTAAAAGACGAATTTAGCTTCAGAGACTGTAATTCACTAAGAGTCCTATCGGTGTGATTGGACCATGTAGGATAACTCTCCCAGATCAGGAAGAGAAGGAGCATTTAATTTTTTAGACTTATCCAATCCAAAGCAGGTTGTTTGTGAAATAGTCGAATTCAAAAACAACATATGGTTCGGGATGAGACATGCACGATGCAAAGCCTCAGTGCCTTGTACCTGCCAGCCTTTAGAACCCCAAACAGATTTAAGATCAATAGTGCCTTTCCACCGTTCATAGCCCCCTACTGCTAACTGGTCAAGAAAGGACTTAGAATATAGTAATTTAGTGTGGGTAAGTCTAACTTTGGATGGGGACTTGCCAGTCATCTTAAAATAAAATGCATCCGGATTAGATCGAATAAAATCAGTAAAATATGCAAACTTTTTCAAAAGAGTTTTTGAGCTGCCTTCAACGGGGGCCGGACAATGTTCCCACTGTGTGTAATTAACCACATTTCTAAATGTTTGCTTTGTGCAGAAAATAGTTGCCATAATGGTGGTAGCAAAATAAATCAGCATCATTTGCTGAGTCTAAATACAAATCTTCAGCATCAAAAGCAGCATAATATTTCAAATCAGAACACAGAGCCTCTACGGCCTGTACATCCCAATCATCAGAGCGTATATTCTGTTTAACTACATCCCCCATTGAAACACATAAGACATTTGGACATTAATAACCTCTGTGGGGCGATGTATCTAAAAATTTTACAGCATTCCATACAATTCATCCAAAACGGGCCAAGCAGTGATATTAACAAAAATCTGATCCCTCTTCATGATGTGAGATGAGGAGTGGGGTGCCAAAGTTCCATCAATTAGTCTAATTGAAGTTCTTTCTTTAACAAAGTATCCATTTACAAAACCCAAAGAAATACACCACAAATCCAATTGACATGAATAAAAAAATAGAAAAAAGCACCTGCCAAATGTAAGTCCATGGGGTATCAAAATTTGTTTCTTAACCCCTTCGACGCTCATGACGAGCTCAGCTGTACATGAGTTATGGTTCTCGTACGCTCATGACGAGCTGAGCTCGTTATGTAACGCAGGTTTTTTAAAAAGTCAGCGCGCAGCGGGAAAAGCCGCCGCGCGGATGGTGTTAAACCAAACCGCAAAAATCGAAATTTTCGATTGGGACTTTGATGTAGTAGAGCCAGTGTCAAATGAAAAGCGTGACTGATTAACAGCAGATGTTTGCAAATCAGGCATCGACAAGTCTGTAGGATAGATATACTCCGTTTCATTAAGGGGATCACCAGCCGGTGAACTCAACAAAGGATTTGCAACTGTAGGCATCTAGATTTCAACGTCAGGCCTGGTGTTAATTGCCGGAGCCGAAACAGAATATCTCAGCATTGCTGGATAAGAGACCGCCTGAGTCATACTAAGAAGAATCGGCCACTCGCTGTAATTTGACATTGTTAATGGAGATGTACCTGTTTTCCTTGCGACCAGGAAGTGGAGGTAAAATTATCCAGTATTGGGGTATCTTTCATAGATTCACATGCCTGAATCATTCCCCGTCGTCGAGGCGGGAGTCCCACGGTAAATTATATATATATATATAGCAGTGCCTAAAACCATTAGTAGTAGGCTAAGAAAGGATATAGGCCCAACTAGGCCCAAAACTTAGCAGCCTATCTACCTCATTATGTAAAAAGAACTGAAAATGTAGCCTCAGCCAATCAGCTAACCTCACCCTCTAGAACCTTCCCAGCCCAGGCAGTTCTCCTCAGATTTTCACCGCACTTCGTGTGTAAGGGAGTCTCCCTAGTGCCTACTCAGTTTTCTTCAGAAATTTCTTCAATTCTTTCAAGATGTCGGAAAAGAAGGCTTTATTCAAGGCCTGTGCTTCATGCTTCAAGAAGAGAGTTCACGTGGACGACGAGCACTCGGACTGTATTTATTGTTTGCATCCTTCACATGTTGTGAAGGATTGCAGGATATGTCGAACCTTCCCTCCTAAGACCAAAAGGGATAGAGAGGCGAGAGTTCTTTTGTGGCTGAAGTCGTCTGTCAGAGATGACGAGGACAGAGCCTCTACTTCAAGTAAGAGAGCCAGTTCCAAAGAGAGGTGTTCCCCTGAGAGATTGAAAAAATCTAAGTTCTCTCATAAACCCTCTGAATCCACAAGGAGTGCTGCGTCAACAGAGTCTTCTACTGTGAGTACAGTCCGCACTAAAGCTGTCACTTTAGTGTCTCCTCTCACTGTTACCACCTATTCTACGTCTTCTACTTCTTCAAATACTGTTACCACCTCAGCAATTACTTCTCCTGTGATGTCCGTCATGGCCTCTTCTTCTGAGACAAGATCGTCAAAGAAAAGCGCGTCGTCGACGAGTCTACCGTCGACGACCAAATCACCATCTTTGAAGCGCTCGTCATCGCTTCCGTCGACGCTCTCGTCGACGGCTCCTCCGTCGACGAAGACTTCCACTATCCCGTCGACGAAGACCCAGTCGACGAAGACCCCGTCGACGAAGGCCCCGTCGACGGAGGGCCCGTCGACGAAGCGCCCGTCGACGAAAGGCTCGTCGACGAAGACCCCGCCGACGACAGGCCCGTCGACGACAAACACGTCGACGAAGATTTCAGCTCCGTCGACGACTAGCTCGACGACGAGGAGTCCTTCGACGGATCCGTCTACTAGGACGCCTTCCAAGAAGTCTTCATCCATGATTACAATACCTGTGACGATACCGTCGACGACAATATCGGCAACTCACACATCGGTTTCACTTTTGCCATCGACAGCAGCGCTGGCATCTTTGAATGTGCCGTCTACGCATTTGTTGCCCACATCTCCGGTTAGGGTGCAGTATACCCATTTTCAGATGAAATCTTTTCAGAGACAGAGTTACTCTCATTTGTCTCCCCTCTTGCCCTCGCATATCTTGGAAAATTACGTGGAAGCAGATTCGGATAATGAAGAGGATGAGGATGATGATGATGATCCTTTTGGAGTGGCCCATCACCCTTCCCAGTTGCACATAAAATATCAAGAGGATGAGGATGATGATGAGGTTCATTACTATCAGGAAAATTTAGCTACTCCTTATCATCAGGAGCAACAACACACAGAAGACACGACTCATCTTCCGTCTGTTCTAGTACAGGATTTGCAGGCCATGCTGGCCGATTATCGTCAGAGGTTTCCACCAGCTCTGCCTACTCCAAATACTGTGCCAGAGGACATGCCAGTAAATCCACCGCCACATCCTTCACATTCTCCAAGGCAGGATGTTGACCCCGGGACTGGAGGTCAGGATGTTGACATCTCATCTCCAGATGAGGATGAAAGAGAGGATGGGGAACTTCCGGATTCCACGCCTACGGAACCATGGAATGATTACGTCATTCCTATGCCCTCTCCTAATCTGCCAAAACCTTCAGATTCTCCGCCAGAAGACATAGGAGGTTTTCATAACATCATGCACCGGGCAGCTGCTCGATTTGCAATCACAGTTTCGGTTGAACAAACCGACTGTTTTCTTCATGATTTCAAAGAAGGGTATAGAAGGGTGTCCAGATCTATCCCTATCATTGATTATATCTGGAAAGAAGGGATTGATATTATGAAGACGCCAGCTTCCATCCCGGCGGTTCTTCCAAGAGTCGACAAGAAGTACCGAGCACCACCGGACACTCCTTCATGTTTGATTGGTCATCCGCGTCCTGACTCAGTGATTTCACAAGCGGCTCAACAACGATCCAAAAATCCGGTTGCACCTCTTTCAACGCCTCCAGACAAAGAGGGCAGGAGATTGGATGCAATTGGAAAAAAGTTCTCGGCTAATGCCGCTGCTACTGTCAAGATTGCTAATTCTTTGGCAATTTTAGCACGGTACGACAGACAAATGTGGTCAGATCTGTCGGAGTTCATCAATTTGGTTCCCGATGACCGTGTTGAAGAGGTCAGGAAGGTTGTCTTGGAAGGCGAGCGGGCAGCTTCTGAAATTATCGATTGCGCCCTCGACGTATCTAATACAGCCTTTAGACAATTGGCCGGAGCGGCAGTTCTCAGACGGCAAGGATGGCTCAAGGCGACTTCTTTCAGACCTGAGGTCCAGACCAAAATACTGGACATGGCCTATAATGGCGAGTTATTGTTTGGCAAGCACATAGATGAAGCATTGCTTGCGATAAAAACGGATACTGATACGGCCAAATCGCTTGGTGCACTACAGTATAAGCGAGGTTTTTTCAGAGGAGCAAGAGGCCGTGGTTTTTCATCAAGAGGACATTATCAAAATCAGCAAAACCGTCAGTATCAACCTCAAAATAAACCGTACTACCAACAGTCCTATCGGCAGTCATCGTCAGCGGGTTTCTCTCGTCAAGGAGGGAAACGACGTTCTAACTACCAGGGACGTGATTCAAATAAACGCCAGTGAGTTTTGCCGGACACCATCCTCCCTTCCCTCCCTCCCTGTGGGCGCCAAGTTTTCCGCCTTTTATCAACAGTGGCGGAAGATAACTTCAGATCAGTGGGTTCTGGACATAGTCAAACACGGACACACTCTGGAGTTCTTGCAGAAACCTCCAACATTACCGCCCAGGGGTCCCTCCCCTCCTCGTCTTCATTTGTTATACATGGAAGCCATGAAAATGCTGCACAAAAATGCGATAGAGAAAGTCCCAACATCCCAGAAAAATCAGGGGTTTTATTCTCGCTTCTTCCTTGTGGAAAAGGTTTCAGGAGAGTGGCGTCCAATTCTGGATCTACGAAACTTAAACACATATCTGAAAAAGCAGAGTTTCCGCATGGTGACACTCACGGATGTCCTCAATTGCCTCATGGAGGGAGATTTCATGGCTTCCCTGGATATGGAAGACGCCTACTTCCACATTCCAATTCATCCAAATCACCGCAAGTATCTGAGATTCACAGTGGCTGGTGTCCATTTTCAATTCAAGGTGCTCCCTTTCGGCCTGAAGTCTGCACCAAGAATCTTTACCAAGACTCTAGTCCCAGTTGCGGCTGCGTTGAGGTCACAGGGAATCCAAGTATTCCCGTACCTCGACGATTGGTTAATAAAGAGTCCGACGAGGACTTCGACAAGGCAATCGGTCAAGAGTGCTCTGTCAATGTTCTCGAATCTGGGTTTGACCCTCAACGCCAAAAAATCTCAACTTCAACCCAGACAAATTCTGACGTTCCTGGGAGCAGTACTAGACACTTCTCAGTGCAAGGCTTTCTTAACCCAAATTCGTCAGGACAAGATCACAAGGCTGGCAAGTCAAATACGGTCAAAAAAGTCTCTTTCGGTCCGACAGTTTGTTTCCCTGCTAGGGATGTGTTCCTCCGCACTCCATCTAGTTCCACTGGCTCGACTCAGAATGAGGCCTCTCCAGGAGGAATTGCATCGACAATGGCGGCAGATAGACGGATCTTTCGAGGACCGTATCAAGGTCACGCCCAAGATAAAACAAGCTCTTCTGTGGTGGGCGGCAAAGAACAATTTGTCTCCGGGGCTCACTTTTCTTCAGACTCTACCGGAATTTACTCTAACGACAGATGCCTCCATGGAGGGTTGGGGAGGTCATCTCCAGGACCTTCAGGTGCAGGGACGGTGGTCCCATCAGTACAAGCACAAACACATCAACTGCCTCGAGTTGAGGGCAATTTTCCTGTCCTTGCGAGCCTTCCTGCCAAGAATTGCAGGCTCTGCAGTACTGGTGCGCACGGACAACACCACCAGCATGTTTTACGTAAACAAGCAAGGGGGCACAAAATCTCTGGCCCTGTCTCTTCAAGCGCAGGAAATGTGGGAATGGTTACTCCACCACAAAATTTCCCTCAGAGCGGAACATGTTCAGGGAATTCAGAATTCTCTGGCCGACGATCTCAGCAGATCGTTCACAGGATGTCACGAGTGGGAACTCGAACAACGCCAAGTGGAAACAATTTTCCAGCTCTGGGGCACACCAACGCTGGACCTGTTTGCCACGCAGCAGAACAGCAAATGCATATACTTTGCCAGCAGGTTCCATCAGCAAGGATCGAGAGGAAATGCCCTGTTGATGAGGTGGACCGGAATCTTTGCATATGCCTTCCCGCCGATTCCTCTCATCCCAAAGGTTCTACAGAAAATGAAGAGAGAGCGTTGCTCTCTAATCCTAATTGCTCCTCGCTGGCCGAGGCAGTATTGGTTCCAGGAGCTTCTGATACTCTCCCATCAACCTCCACTGCGCCTCAAGCCGACACTTTCAATGCTGACAAGGGAGGAAGGACAAATACTTCATCCAGATCCTCAGTCGCTACACTTGCACGCCTGGCTCCTGATTTCTTAGAGTTTAAGGACCTAGAGATTTCTCCAGACTGTAGAGCTGTTCTATCTCAGGCTCGTGCACAGTCTACCATCAGAACCTATCGCTTCAAATGGAAGAGATTCTGTTTATGGTGCGGAGAGCATGACGTCCATCCACTACAGGCTCCTCCAGAGAAGATTCTGCCTTATCTGCTGTCTCTAGCCAGATCAGGTCTCGCTTTTTCTTCTATCAAAGTTCACCTTGCTGCCATATCCAGATTCAGGAAGAGTTACAACAAACCATCTTTGTGCTCTTCTTCTTTAATTAAACAGTTCCTTAAAGGATTATTTCGAGTTTTCCCTCCAGTGCGGCCTCCTCCTCCTGAGTGGGATCTCAATATTGTGTTATCTCAGTTGCTGAAAAGGCCTTTTGAACCAATTCATAAATCGGAACTTAAATTCTTGACTTGGAAAGTGGCTATTCTGTTAGCCCTCACTTCAACCCGGAGAGTAAGTGAGATACAAGCGTTCACTATATCAGAACCTTTCCTACATTTTTCAAAAGATTGTGTGACACTTAGAACTCATCCTAAGTTTATTCCCAAAGTTCCGACCCAGTTTCACATCAACCAACCGGTGAAACTCAAGACTTTCTTTCCAGACCCCAAGACTCCAGCTGAAAGGATGCTGCATTCCTTGGATGTCCAAAGATGCCTCAAATTCTATTTACAAAAGACAAAAGATTTACGCAAATCTACCCAACTGTTTGTGGCTTATGGACAAGCTACACGTGGTCAGGCAGTGACGAAGGCAACTATAGCCAGATGGCTTTCCTCTGTCATCGTCTTCTGTCATGAGAAAGCGAACAAGCCCCTGACAAGAACGGTTAAGGCGCATTCCACCAGGATGATGTCAGCGTCTACAGCCCTATTTGCAGGGGTGTCCCTGGAAAACATCTGCCGTGCTGCTACATGGAAAAGTGTGCATACTTTTACGAAGCACTATTGCCTGCAGCCGGTACTACATGGAGATACGTCAGTGGGAGAAGCAGTGTTGCAGCATCTTCTTCACTGAGGTCAGCCTTTTATGGTTTTTTCTTTTCTATTGCTACATGTTTACTAATATACTGTTTTAATGTTCTATATATAGATACATGTTATATGAAGGTGTTGTCATGATTTTGCATATGTATTGAGATATGTTATTGCTCTAGTACCTTCCAGGTTGTGTGGGGATATATGGTTTGGATTGTCTCCCACCTTCCTCTACCGACAGTTATGGTTGTTACTGCTTGCTACTCTGATTCAGGCATGTGAATCTATGAAAGATACCCCAATACTGGATAAGAAAACAAGTTACTTACCTGTAACTACAGTTATCCAGTATTGGTATCTTTCATAGATTCACATGCACCCACCCTCCTCCCCGGCTAGGCAGTTCTTATATAGGATACTACTTCTCACTTGTGCTGGGAAAATCTGAGGAGAACTGCCTGGGCTGGGAAGGTTCTAGAGGGTGAGGTTAGCTGATTGGCTGAGGCTACATTTTCAGTTCTTTTTACATAATGAGGTAGATAGGCTGCTAAGTTTTGGGCCTAGTTGGGCCTATATCCTTTCTTAGCCTACTACTAATGGTTTTAGGCACTGCTATATATATATATAATTTACAGTGGGACTCCCGCCTCGACGACGGGGAATGATTCAGGCATGTGAATCTATGAAAGATACCAATACTGGATAACTGTAGTTACAGGTAAGTAACTTGTTTTCTTACTGTTCACGTACCCTGCACGCCAAGAACCGGAACTCGTGCACGATATGAGGTGCCGAACTCCTTCTTGTTCTCCATCTTCTCACGGACCAGAACAACAACTCTGCGTAGCCAGCCAACTACCAGAATCTGAAGAGTAGCATCAGATGTGGAGGGCAAATGTTCCTCTGCAGGACTGTTTCTGGTCGTTTGTAGGTTCTGTAAAACAGCAAAATGTTCATCTACGTCAAAGGATGCAGCAGACGCCACCATGTCTAGACCCTCAAGGTCCGGAACAAACATTTTGATGCCAAGGAGCATTTCGTATGGGGTCCGTCCACCCAGAGACCTTCTAAGGAGATTATTAAGTGCACGGTGTACGCTATGGAGATGGGCTAGCCAGCTAGCCTGTACCTAAAACCTTTGCTGTCAAGGATTGCTTTAAGTCATGGTTCATTCACTCCACAACACTTTTGCCCTCAGGCCTGCATGGAGACGAAAATTTGACTTGGACCCCCCCCAATGAACCCATGGCATCCTTGTACGCATTAGAGGCGAACGGTGGACCCTGGTCCGAATGAAAGATACCACATGCAAATATTCCCACAAAGACCCGCAAATCCCTGGTGACAGTGCGGGAATCAGCACTCCTTTGTGGCCACACCCAAACAAGGCATGTGCACAAATCTACTTGCAACTAAGATGTACTTATACGCAGTATCTGAGGAGAAAGGACCGCAGTGATCTAAATAAACATACCCAAGTGGTTTATTAGATATGTACTACTGTATCTGAGGAGGGCACGCAGCAGTTGAAGGTTTAATCTGCTGGCATATGTCACAATGAAGGAGATAATCACATGTCTGTTTGTACAACCCACGCCACCAGTAACGCTGTTGTAGGAGAGATACAGTAGCTGACACGCCGGCATGAGCCGAGGCCATTCCCTCGTGAGCCACGGTTATCAAAGCCTGCCTGCGGTTCGAGTTGGGAATCAACCTGTCACCAACGCCATCAATTCTCACATAGGGAACTTTATCAGGACTTAAAAGATAAAAGTATTTAGAAGGGAAACCTCTAGGGTAAATACCTCCCTTCTCTGTTGCGGCAATAGATGCCAAGATGTCATCATCAATCTTACTTTTGGAACGTTTAACTGCTGCTACTAAATATGTTGCATCTGCGGTCTTGGCTGCTTAATCAGCAAGACAGTTACCAACAGCGTGTACCCCCACACGGTGTACCCCCACACGTTGGTGACCAAGAGTATGAATCAGAACATGAATGGCAGCCGTTCTTTAAGCTCAGCCACTTGAACCCATAGCATTTTGTGTTTAATCGTGCTACCTTTGGAATCGCGATAGTCATTCTGAGTCCAAAAGAATAAATTGTCATTGTAAGACTGAACACAGTAGTAAGAGGCACTCGCAATCAGTGTAGTCACACAAGGGTCCGCGTCCTCCAGTGCAAGCACCAGAGTATGCAGCTCTGCCAATTGGGTGGTACAGTCCCCTAATGTCTGTGTATGCACGACATCGGACTTGAACTCTCCATTCAGCATAGTGCCAACCACTATTGCTCAGGCTGCTGAATACTCATGCTTTGACCCCGTCGCGGGCTGTGCCGATCCGTCTCTGTATATGATACAATGGAAATCCTCCAGCGGGCGCATGGTCAGTCTGTGTATATGATACAATGGAAATCCTCCAGCGGGCGCATGGTCAAAGGAGATGGATGAACAAATTCACACTGCAAATACTCCAGAGTCTGCAAAGAGGAATTAAAGATGAATGTGACATCCGGAGATGTCAAGGACGTGGCTCATTGTGTCCACCGAGGATGCAAAGCTTCTGAATTTGGTACACTGGCTTTCGTCACTGCCTCCAGGGTAGGATACGGTGTAACAACCAATATGCGTTTCCCCTGCGACAGTGCCCGTTCTTTCAGAATTGCCATCTGCACTGCAGTCAAAACTTTTTCCACAGTGGAAAATCGCATTTCAGCCGAAGTGTACAAGTGTGAGTTGTAAGCAATAGGGACTGTGTCACCCTCATAAAAGGTCAGGTACGTGAAACCCACCGCCCCAGGCACAATTCTTATTACCAGGTTGGTGTGGTTATCAAGAGTCAGTAAGTATTTAGATTCAAGAAGATCAGACTGCAAAGATCGCAAAATTGCAGAATCTTCAGGCAGCCAGCAAGATTTAGTGAAAGTTGGTTGTACCAAATTGATATGCTGGGCATAATCGGGAATGTAAGTACGGCCGAAATTCAAAAAACCCAGTAAAGATTGTAGTTTCTTCAGAGTTGAAGGAGCGCGCAACTGTGCGCATTTCTCCAGGAAGTCGGGTGCTAAACCCTGACCTTCATTGTTGAGCTCATAGCCCAGGAACAACACTGTGTACTCTGCGATGTGTGATTTTGCAAAGTTAAACTTGTAACCGAAGTCCGCAAACATGCAAATGATGCGGTCAACTCGACACAGATGCGGCCATAACTTGTTGTCTGTGAGATAAATGTCATCAACATATGAACACGCATCAGGGTCGAGTCGCTCCAAAAGAGAGACAATGCAGGCGGCAAAGACGCCTGGACTGTTCTTATAGCCCATAGCTAATCTTCTGAACTGTTTGTTTACTGCCACAGGAGAAAGCTTTCCATTGACTACTAATCAAGGACAGATTATGGCTTAAAAAGCCATTGGATATGTCAAGTGTGGTCTTAAACCGTTTACGCACAAGACTATCCACAAAGGCTGAACTGTGAGTGTTCTGTACCGCGCAGGTCCGACAATGAGAGTTTAAGTGCCGGTAATCCAATACCAAACTGTACAAGCCACCAGGCTTAGTCACAGTAAAAAGAGGATTATTCATCGGAGACGCTCATCTGAAGGGGACACCAGAACTCAACCAGCCACACGACAAGCTCGTCAAGAAGGAGCAACATCATCCACACCTACTGCGGTTCATTTTTTAGTAGAAGGCCAAGAAGAACAGGTAGACCCAGGCGGGGCAAAACCCACAGAAACACTAAAAACTCCAGTCGAAACCAGGAACAAGAAGGGCAGCAAGAAGAAATAATGGAAACTGACAATCTGGTCATCAACATCCTTTGACAAAGAACGAGACCAAAACACTGAAGAAAGGACAAATGTTTGTATACACAACTATGACTAATACCCTAGAACTGGAAGTGAGCGCATTTAAATTGACACGCAACATCAGATTAAGACACTACTTTCAAAATGTGGTTCCACCATCGATACAAGAAGACATCCTGAAAGGTCTAAGACCTCATAGTACATACATGGCCCCGGTGAGCCACAAAATCATACACATTTGAGAACCTTATCAAACGAGACATCATGAACCTGAGTTTTCAACAGAACACTAAAAGGAGGAATATGACCATCCAAGAAAGAAACACCCTGTCCAAACTAGCCAACAATAAAGCCATCACATGTCAGAATGCAGTCAAAGGCGGAGCCTTAGTTATAATGGACTCCACATACTATTCCACACAAGTTGAACTTCACACATCAGATACCAATATATATGCTCCCTTGGAAGGTTATCCCACACAGGAGTATGCTGCCATGCTCAACAACATCATTAAACAGGCGTTTGACAATGGTACCATCAACGACAAAGCTCAAAGATTTCTCATTCAAAATAATCCCAAAGCACCAGTACTGTACATGGTACCTAAGATACACAAACACCCAACTCAACCACCCTTCAGACCGATCGTATCCACCAAAGGAAGCATACACGAACTAACTGGAAAATGCATAGACAGACATTTACAACCCTTCGTCAGAACCACCAGATCATACATCAGAGACACCACTGATTTTTTTTTACTAAACAACACATGTTCTACTTCAATTGAGCCACAAGAAATACTACTGTGCACAGTAGACGTACGATCTTTATACACTTCAATACCACACAACTTGGGCTTAGAAGCTACAGAACAAGCAGTAATCAATTCCAATTCGGATGGAGACTTACAGACATTTCTCATGGAACTTTTGGTTTTTACATTATATCATAGTTATTTTAACATCAACGACAATTGGTTCCAGCAACTCTGGCACATCCATGAGAAACTGCACAGCACCGGCGTACGCCAACCTTTTTATGAAGGCATTCGAGGAAACCCAAATCTTGATAGACCCCAACTGGTCAACACATGGCAAATTGTATTTAAGATTCATAGACAATATTTTCTTATTACGGTCAGGAACTGAAGGTTCCTTAAAAGCTTTTCTTCACACATGGAATGAGGAAGACGACCGTATACAATTTACCTGGGACATCAGTCCACACCTCATTCATTTTCTGGATGTACAGATACAACCACAAGATGGCAAGATGTCCACCACACTGTTTCGGAAGACAATGGATCGCAATTCGATATTGCATTATAATAGTTTCCACAGGCCTGGTTTGAAGAAGAACCTCCCGTTCTCCCAACTTTTACGCGTGAAGCGCATTGTTTCCACTCCAGAGAAAAGTGAACAAGAGATGAACAGCATGATCAATAGATTTGAATCTAGAGGGTACCCGCTCGACATCTTACAAGCAGCACAAGAACGATGCAAGAAGATCAACAGATCGGAACTGCTGAGCGTGAAAGAGAAGAAAGCTGACACCAGAATGGTAGTGGTATCCAAATATACAATAGCCAGCCACAAATACCGCCAGATCATACTGAAACATTGGCCACTTCTAAGTGGAGAACCGGACTTTCAAGGAATTTTTGAACAACCACCAATATTTGCCTACACACGAGGTAGAAACTTAAAAGAAATGTTGACCAAACCAATAGAAACGACTACACCTATTAAATACCAAGGTCTGAAACCTTGCTACAATTGCAGTAACTGCAACAACATAATTCCAGGAAACTTCACACAACACCCAATGAAAGGCACAAAAATTAAACTTAAAGTTAATGCGACATGCAACACAGCAAATGTGATTTACATGCTGAAATGCCCATGTGGCCTGAGCTACGTGGGCCACACAGAAAGGAAAATATGTACAAGAATCTTAGAACATAAGAGCAACATACGAACAAGAAATGCCAAGTCCTATGTTGCAGTTCATTTCATCAACAACAACGATTCAGTAGCTCAATTAAAGTTCTTAGTATTGGAAGTGATTAGGCCCAAGGTGAACAATAAGAATTTACTTTTGAAAAGAGAAAACTTCTGGATCCGATACATTGCCACGATGCAGCCCCCACGGATTAAATGACAGGATGGAGTTTACGTGCTATCTATAAACTTTGTAGCATTCAATGACAATCTGAACCACTAGCGTCTCTCCGTACAGTATTGAATAATGCAATCATAGTATAATTTGTAATATTCATTTCCGAATTTCGTCACATGTTATTGTATTCATTTATCTGTACCTTTTATTGAGAATGTTTGGGTATCATATTCATATTGAGGGTCTTTTAACCCTGGTTTTACACACACAATGTCACTCCAGCAATAATCTTTAAAACACTCAAGCCATTCCAATATGGCGACCAAATTCACTGCACTCTAATAAGTCCGTCATCGTTGCTTATCACTCTTATCTTTAAGCTCGGCAGACAAACGCACATCCCCGAATTAGCAACACGAGTGCATGAAGACACTAGCGCATAAGTTTAACCCACAAGTAAGTACCATTTTGGACCGCACTACAATGTTTTTATAACAGAAACAGGCTATCGGACTGTTCAACTTTACAACGTGTACTTTTTTCAACAGGCGGAGTATGCTACCGCGAACCGTCATGTAAGTGATCATCAAACTTGTGGATTATATGGTTTGATATTGGTAGAGCATGTTAATAGCACCAGAGAGCACCCCCATGAATACAGTTATCGGATTGAAATCGGCACAGTAAAATTAAAGGCACAATGAAATTTAAGAAGCCCTGCACCTTTGTCGTTACTGAAATCTATATACACACGTTGAGCACAACAGGCACATATAACCAGGCATGAGTTAGAACACCTCTTTCATTCAACCGGACACATTTATTTAATGCACATGTTTGTACTGTTTGAGCATGAGACGTTAGATCACCCCATGAAGAATCCCATTCACGGCATGCCCAGATTCTAACTGCACGCATAACTAGATAAATCACTACATATAGATCAACGTTACATATGTACTTTCTTTATTGTTTAGAGTTGAACCCCTGACGAAGGGCGACTCCAAAGCCCGAAATGCATTGGGAGAAGTAAATTTATGGCGATACAAGCAATGCAAGAGATATCAATCTTATGGATGAAACATAACAAATGATTGTGAATAAACAACATTGAAGATGAACTTTTTTTGAAAACAAACTTTATTGAGATTGAGTTAAACGTACAAAACCTTCATAGGTCCCCCCAGAGCTGTTCATGGAGGCAGCTTCCTCTGTCACAGAGGTTGCTCAGCATTAGCATTTTGTACTTTACGCTGGATGGAACAGACAGCGATACCTTTGTAGCACGCGACAACTTGTTTAACCAGATGAACTTAGTTCAATTTCAGGATGTGCGAGTCCTATCCTAAAGAGTTGTCAGATTTTCCCAAAATACCCCTTTTATAGTACGTTGTCTGTCTCCTCCCATTAAAAGGACTATCTCAGTCTTTCAGGGGGAGCCACTCTAGTGCCAGCTGTCTCAAAGTTAACAAACGTGTCAGTTGCTGTCACCTTCAGAAATGGATGCAATGCTT
Organism: Lissotriton vulgaris; assembly: GCF_964263255.1. Taxonomy (NCBI): domain Eukaryota; kingdom Metazoa; phylum Chordata; class Amphibia; order Caudata; family Salamandridae; genus Lissotriton; species Lissotriton vulgaris. The sequence continues at coordinate 106,201,748 of NC_141686.1, forward strand.
CCCGCACTACTGTACTTTCCGCCGCGCTGTCTAACAGAGTCAGCGCCCATGTCAGGTCCCGAAGCTGTGTTCTCATTATCCGTGGCATACCTCGCTGTTAAAGCTGCAACTTTCTTCTTCTGAAACTGAGGTCAATGGCGCTGAAAGTCGTCTTGCTTGCCTTTACCGTCAGTCTTGCGGGGCTGCTCGCGGCTTTGCTGGGCACCCTGACCTTTGCCGCGGTCTCCTCCACCGGTTGGTGAGACCGATGAATCCTTCAAAGAGCTAGGAGAACGTTGGTCAGGAACCTGAAAAAGATCAGGTGACTTTATATTAGCGCGGTCACGCAAATCATATGTGGGCTCAGTAGACTCCGGTATTGGCGAAGAAGGACGTGACCCCTGTTTCTGTTGCTTTTTCCCCTGCTTTTTATTCTTATTCCAATTTTGCTTTGGAAAATTGGGGCATTCCTCTTTAGTAGACTTCTGCTCCTGAGTTTGCTTCTGTGCTGTTTTAGCAAAAGGCTTAACACCCAAAAAATTGTGGCCAATGGTTTTATAAGCCTCCGCAATGATTTTCGGTAGCCGCCGGGGCTTATCGGCATCTGGGACCTCGCGTAGCAGCCACCTCCGCTCCGTGTTAATCTTGGGCACGCTTAATGACGGAGGGCAGGACAGCCATGGACGGAATGCCAAAGCACTTAGTATAGACCATCGCAAATATCTTACCCCAGGTTTCACAATTTGTTACCTCCGGTATTGAGTTTTTCTGCAAACTTATCTTTAGAATCCTTTGTTTCTCAACAGGAGACTTATTAGGAAATACTGCTTCCAGCTGGTCAAATTTCTCAGCAAGCCAACAAGGCAAATGATACTTATCTTGGGGCCACTTGCCCATTACCAAATTAACCACAACGGGATTCATTTTCATCCCGGCATGACCAACTGATTGCACCATAGCACCAGGTGGCCTCACCTGGACGTCGCGGGAAACATATTGCACTAGAGCCCGGTGCACTACCACCAAAGAGTTAGAGCACACGCAACTCATCAGTAGTGACTTGTATGTAACACGGATGCGGCGTGGAACAGGCCACGTGGCCCGAGAATAGACAAAGGGCCCAACCGAACCGCCGTTACCGATTGGGGAAGGGCGCCATTAAACCAAACTCGATGCTGCCAAGCTGAAACAGGACTCTCCAGTGTCCTATATGGGGTGTAGTTCAGAGGCACAGCCGTGGGAGCACACATGTGAAACAGACCAGAATCCTCATTGACTGAAGGAAAAGTAACCCATGAGTAGAAAAGCTCAAACGGGTATGCCACTTCAGCACTCACCACGAAAACTACCGCCATGCCATCCACAGTGATGCCGTACGTCAGCAAATGATTGCGGACGGCCACCCTACTATGTTGGGGTATTTCAACGTCACCCATTAGGACACAGGAGGCAAGAAACAATCTTATATAAATGTAGCACAAACGAGATTTAATCCAAACAAAGAACCTTTTTAAAATATCAAGCTTTAATAAACCTATACCGAAACCATATAGTATAGGTCAACCCGTCACCACTGTCAAGCGGAAACAATAGTGAGGGGGTCGTGGACCGATATAAGCACTACTCGAGTGTCTCAAAAATACGACCACTACGTTAGGAGCGCCATGTTGTAGGGAGTCTGCTCATACAGAGAACTGTGCACAGAGACCCAGGACATCAGTGAATTGTGGTGGACCAAAAACTCACCTCAGTACCTAGAACCCCTAACCGATTAGCATCAGTGTCACATTAGCTCTTCATTCTATAGCAAAGGTACCAATGATTAGACAACCCAGAACATGCGACTTAGGTTACTCTCAGGAATGTTGGGAATCAGGAACACTCTTTTGTTTGTTATTCTCACACTAGTCCACAACATGGGTAAAAAGAGACACGATAAAGTTTAAAATGTTTATTTTAATGACGTGCTCTAAGATGCAGTATTTTTGCTAACATAAGCAGGCATATGATTAAAAATAATACTATCAGCATTGTTACAATTCCATAAAACACAAAAGGAGAAATTATATTATAATGATGGTGGAAACAGGTCCTGTAGTGCCTTGTATGCCACCCTGCCTAGCTAGGAACTACGTTTTAAAAATATAGAAGGTCTCTTAGGCTTGAATAGCGGACCCCATACCTCCAAGATCAGCAGGAGTGAATCACATCAGGATCTGCCAAAGCTCTTGCTCTCTGGAAACTGATTTTCTCCAAGTGCCTAAAATCATGTATGCAGTGCAATATTAAAGACGCCAGAATTTCAGCTAGCTGCAGCTGCGTGCATATTGTGTCTAGAGCATGAGCTGATCAGCCCGAACAACACCTAACATTATGATAACGTTAGTCTGCACAGTCAGTAAAGAAGCCTCCAAGGTTAAGATGTAAGTCTAGACACGTTGAAAACAAGCCATTCTCATGTGAAGCAATTCACACAGCCTAACTTACAACAACAGTTACATATAGTGTTGTGTGCAAAAGCAGCAAAAAGGTAAAATGGTGTTTAAACTTCTAATAAGTCTATACTAACATAGCAATGTGCGTAAGCAAGGCCCTGCCTTCACTACATTATTACTGCCAGCAGTTCTCCAGAAGGACTCTTCAAGACAGGGAAAGGATCAGGCGGAATGCCATGCAGGAGAGAGGAAAATGTTACAGAAGTGGCCTGTAAGGTAACAAACAGCCTTCTAAAGAGCTCTCCTCTCAAGTACGGTGTGAGCATAGAAAAAGAGTTGAAAAAAGAAGACATTGTCTGCTTCGCTGTCAATGGAGAGAAGATCAGCATCGAAGATACCTCTATCCTCACCATCAGCTTCCAAGTCGACAGGTGGATGTCGAAAGAACACGCCAGGCCCGTTAAAACCAAGTAAGACTAAGTCTAGAGTTAAAGCGTCAACCACTCGCCAACCATCGTCGACTGTTCCTCATTGACATATCAGGTCTGGTTCACCTCCGTCGGAACACAGACGCTTAACGTCTGTCATACCGACGTCGAGGACACCACAGAGGTTAAAAACCTCACTGATGTCGTAAACACCACCGATGGCAAATCAAGGACACTCAGTACAATGGCAGTCTGCTTCACCACAGCTGACGTCATGGTAAAAACAATCTGCTTCGAGGCCACTGTCCTCTCTGGCAAAGAGACAGAGATTGACTTGGTCACTTGTACTGACGTTGAGAGATCCTTAGACGTCGAGGGAAATTCCAGTGGTGGAGTCTCAGGAACCAACATCGAGACGGTCGACATAGAGTAGTGCATCATCTTCTCAGAGACTGAGAATTGTACAGATCATGTGGGAAGGATGACCGGTTCGAGAACAGCACACGCCTCCGATCAACCTCTCCCTGAGATGGCTGAGGAGTGTGAAAGAGTGGAGAGTGCCAAGGCGCGGTCAAGGGTCAGACTACTCTCAAAAATAATCCCCCTCTCGAACATCTAGTAAAGGGTTGTGTCCACCGACACCACCCACAAGGTCTCCTCTGGGACCTACAAGGCAGCAATATCCAGCTTCAAGGAGACATCGATCTCGGACACCACTCAGGCACTCTCTGACTAGATCCCAACACTCCCATTCCTCAAGGCCTAGGGAGCGTAGACACATGTCTCAATCGTTGACTACAAACATTTCCAGATCCTCAGTGGAAGAATATGTTCGAGGCATATGAGCTGCAGATCTCACACTGAGCATTAGATCGCCACCTGGTGTTGGGCTCGGATGATTGCATGTTGTCGTCGTCTTGGAAGAAGTCTGTCTAGTCACGAGATAGGTGACTCCTCCCTTGGACGATAGTGCGCATGGGCATCGACTCTATCCTTAGATTGTTTTTTTCCGCCACTGTGTTAGGAAGCAACTTTTCCGCTCCGGTTCGAAATCTACTTTTCAAGTAGTTCGAAACGTAAAAACTTTACCAAACAACGTTGGATATCAATACCTATCAACTCGATTTCATCAGCTCGATTCCGGTCGTCGACGCGGGCCATTGGGCCTATCCACGCCGTGAAGCCTACAACTCATGGAAAGGACACCATTCAAGAGATGCCCCGAGTGTGGAGCAAACTTTCCACACAGCGACCATCACGAGGTGTGTAACCTGTGCTTGTCGCCAGAACACAACGAGTCAAGCTGTACAGCCTGCGCATCCTTTTGATCCAAAAAGACCATTCGAGATCGGAGGGACCGTCGACACAATATGCAGAGATCGGCTCCGGAACCGGTGGATATCTTCGACGAAGGTCCATGCGTCCCAAAGGAAGATTCCGATGATCTCCAAATCGAATCTGAGGCAGATGATTCCATACCATCAGGTCAACGTGTGAGTACTACTGCCCCTACCTCAGCCCCAACACCTAAATCGAAGGCAAAGGTCAAAACTCTGCCTCCGGGGCCCAGTCGCGACCGAAACACTGCTTCGCAAGCCCCGCCATCGAGCCTGGCTCCTCAGAAAATATTAAAGCCTTCCGGTAGCTTCATAATGAGCAAACCGCACGTGCCAACACCACCAGCTCCCTCGGCACCGAAACCAAAAGAAGTCCCGGTTCCGAAACACACTCAGAAACCGTCGACTCCTAAAGACAAGATGGCTCCGAAAGCAATGAAGCCTTTTTCCGACGCTTCCAAGCAGACCAAAACAGTTTCCAACCCGAAATCTTCGGTGCCGAAACCTACAAAGCCTGCATCCCATGCTTCCAAGCCCACGGAACAGGCCTAAACTCCAAAGCAGTGCTTAATTTGTAAAATATGAAGTCCAGATGCTCAAATGTTTGTCGGAGGCCACACCTACTTTTCCACAGCTCCACCCACTTACTGTATTGGCTCCACCCACATCCTCAACTGGCACTGCTAATAGTCAGAGGTAATACCCTATCTGAATTTTTGCAAGGGAGCCTTCCTCATAGTAAAGTCTTGATAGGAGGTTACCCAACCTTGTGAAAATTTTGAAAAAGATTATATTATATCACATCATTCATTCACATGTGGAGAAGAGCAACATAGAATGTGCACTTGACAATAGCATCGCTTAGCCAGTGTGCGATTAGATTACAAAAGATATTGCAAATTACATTAAGAATACTTTAATAAAAATACAGAAAGAAAAGGTAAATCTCTGATAACATAAAGGGTTCATCCAGCAAATACAGATGTTCTCCACAAAGCACAAAAAGGTCTGCAAAATATTTATTTTAAAAATGTATGTGTAAATCCTATTTGCATGTTGGTAAACATTTGTCTACATCAGAACATTCTCAACTTGCCAGTCGTAGCGTTGAGACACTCTTGCTCCAGGGCACTGGTTTTAAAAGAGAGAGGAGGCCAGGTGAGAACCGCAGTGATAAGTGACTAGTGACTGGTGATAGAAGGAAAGAGGATGGGAGAAGAGAGAAAGTTGATAAAGACCGGGGAGGAGATGATGCTTCAGAAGAGAGAAAGACAGGAAGTAAGAGTAATGAAAAGATTTAAACAGGGAGAATGAGAATGTTGGAGAGTGTGGGAAAAGAGTTAGAGAAACAGAGAAAAAGAGATGGGGGTTGACACAGTGAGAGATGCTTGGCCGACATCTGCGCTATTGCTTTTATGTAACCATGACGCACTGATCCGGGGTAGGTTTGGATGTGCTTGGTTATATTTCTTCCCACTGACTTCCAATGGTTGGAGTGTAAGGTCCAGTATGGAAGGGGCACCTGGGACGCTGTGAAAGCGGTACTACAAAGTGATATATGCACACCTCTGTAGTGCAAGATGGGGGCCATTTTTAAATCGGCAGCTCCAGCCCAGACCCTGGTAGAAGGCTAGAACTTAACGATCATAAAACTAAGGAGGTAGGCGAAGGGTTAATGAGGAATGAATGCAGTGGGTAGCTAAATTGTCCGGCGGCGGGCACTACTGTGGTGTTTGCTCACAACACCAGTGTTCTAGGTAGTGTTTCAGGATCATGTTTCCGGTCCTACACCGATATTGGTTGAATTTAGTCTCATTACACAAGTTAGACCCTTGTTTGGTGATTGCTAGAAAAATATAATTTTCTGGCTTCTTCAGAGAAAATATCGGTGGCGGCCCAATTTGAGAATGCACTGCACACTTTACACCGCACTGCCTTTCAGACTCCACCCTGCCAGCTACAGGAAGCATTCTCCCAGCTGTATTTATTTCACACTCTCTCCCCGCTTCTGGCTTTTCGTTTGTGTTTCGGCCTGTTGCTCTTCTCTGTCCCTCCTCCCTGGTGCGAGTCATGAGCCCAAGAGGTCCGGGCTGTAAACCAAGTGTATGTACATGAAATTAATTGCCAAATTAATTGTGTTATAGTCACCATTCAGGCGCGTATTAAATCAAATCTTGGTTTCTTTTCTTTTGTGGTTGCTCTTCAATATCTTTCAGTGAGGCGCTTTAGCCGAGCTCAGGGCCTCGATAAAGTTTCAGTGGCTTCTAATCTCAGCAAACCGTGCTGTAGGCATCTTGAACTGAGGTTACCGCGCACCTGAAATAACTCAAAGCTGTTACTTAACATTGTTCCAGTGCCCCCTTGAGGAAAGATTTCACTGTACCTCGGGCACAAAATCATCTCTCTTCAAGACTTTTGGCATTTTTTTTTTTTGTACTTGGCATATGCTTTTATTGAAAAGGGCTCCCTTTCTGAACGTGATCCGCTGTGGACGACTATGGAGAAACAAGTGCCTGCAAATGGCAATGATCATCATTTGTCAACAGGCTTAACCATAAATTAGCTGCATGTAAGAAATCCAAGTAGGTCGTGTAGGAGCATCGAGAGACATGATGTGCTCTTGGAAACGAAAAACAGCAAGTGTTCACTTCCCAAAATGTACTCAAGTGGTTTCATTACAATAACTCAGATTTTATGAAGACAAAGCATTACCTGCAGCACTCTGTTCTGCCGTTAGAAACACCTGAGAATTCTTCAATGCCATCCAAACAGTAGTTTTTTGTTGAGTTCACAAAGAGCATTGAAAAGGTACCACTCCCTTTAAACGGACCTTGGAGCAGTTAATTCATGGTCACAGTATTGCACTTCTATCACTTCTTTTGCACATGAGCAGAGTCATATTTGCCTCTCACGACTTTCAACTTGACCCCAGGCAGATCCTGAGTCCGAACTCCCTCAACTAGTACAATGTTGTGTTCCTGCAGGTTGTGGCCCTCGCCGGGAATGAAAACAACTTTCGGCATCTTTATAGAGAGTTCGATCCCAAGCGCAAGTGATCAGCAACGCTGAGACAGTTTACCCAACACATGCAGTCCTGCCAAACGTCACGCAACAGGTGTGACACTCACGCATTTCAGTGCGGTGATCCGCATCACCACACTGAAATGCATTGTCACGCATTTTGCCACCAGTGCCAGGCGCGCCACAAGCGGCTCCTGTGCCCGGGCTCTCTTGCGCTGCTTGCTGAACCTGAGTTCCTAAATAGTATCACTGGCGTGACACCATGGGGGCCAGGATAATCCGGATGTGCCAGCGGTGTGCCGTCATGTCCAGACTCGAGGAAGTAGGCAGAAAGCGGCGGGGGAATAGAGCGCAGGCAGGAGACTCGGACTCACTCTCATGCCCCCATGGGTCATGCCGTCCACCGCAGCGCAGCAAGACTAGAAAAATCCTGTCTGACCCCTCCCTCACAGTAATAGCATATCCAACACCCCCTTGGGACGTGGCTAAGATGCGGGCCACAACGAGTATGTAGCACAAGGCTCTTGCCTGCATCGCTACGCCGGCGCTTCGCACAACTAAGAGGTGTAACGGTAACTTTCGCCTTCTCCATTACAAGTTCCTACATCAATGGTACTACACCCCTGTCCAGTTAGTGAGGTACGGTCTTCGTGAGACATCTCAGTGTGTGCGATGTGGGGCAGATGGAGCGGACTTTGTGCACTTGGCCTGGGGCTGTGCGCGTGTGTACGATTTTTGGGTCGCTGTGACTGGTGCACTATCTACCATGACGTCGGTTGAGATCCCGATGGATATTCGCTTATGCCTACTGGGCATGGCCTCTGGAGCGCCTGCAAGTGTGAGACGATTGATTCTATTGGCATTACAGATTGCTAAACGTAGAGTGGCTATGGCCTGGGGAGGGAGGCCAGCGCCTGAGGTACGAATGTGGCTGCAGGATGTGGCGTACTGCAGGGATCAACTGGTTTGCTACCACGAGGGGCTCCCTGCTAACTCACGCCCGCGCAATATCTGGGACCCGTTTACGGTATACATGCTTTATTTGGACGCGGATGGAAGCACTAGCGGTGTGCATGATGGCTCCCTGGCTGGGGAGGAGGCTCGGGGTACTTAGATGCAGGGGGTTCACTGATGAGGAGTGCTGGATGCGAGTCGTGCTTTCTCCACTTTATAGATGATCATTCGGCTGCTCTCCTGTTGAGCCGTGTGGGCTAGTTGGATGGGGCCTGCCGATATGCTCGGTGCGCAGTTGTTAATACTCAAGAGCATTTGGGATGCATTTACCTGTTGTCCTATACAGCTGTATGATGCTTGCTGCTAGAGTTACGACCTAAATCACTGTGTACAACTATCGTGACCTGACTCATGGGGTGAGGGGTGGTGGGAGGTTGGGGCGTTGCATTGTTATTTGTATAAAACGCAAAATGAGACCATACTTCCTGTATACAGTACTATTGTAAGATACAAGTGACACCTGGGGGGCGTAGGAGGACCGCCTTCACAAGACTACTGCGTGTTGTTATCCATGACGGACTGTGTGTTTCCTCTTTTCGCTGCCCATTTGATTGCGGCCGGCCCTACTAATGGGTTGTAGGACTGTTGCTGTGTATTTGTAATCTTTGCAATAAAGGTCTACCAAAAAAAAAAAAAATTCTTTAGCTCACTTCACCACCTCAGCGAACAAGGAAGGCTTGTTACACTCCTATGGAGTCTTCTTCACAGAGGTTCTGTACTCTGTTTCTGCTGTTATGCCAATTATTTATCACACTGTGATTAAAGTTGATCACATACTAGAATAAGTAAAGAAGGCAATGTATAATTACATTCACACAGACTCATAGACATTCCAAGATGGCGCTCACCACAGAAACACAGTCCTTCCACTATGTTCATTAAACAGGAAGTGCATGACTATCAATCAACAGACTGTCCCAGTATCCAACTAACATCGGCACAGAGCAGGAGAACACACTATCGGGCCAGCAGAATTACCTTCGTACAGTAAGTCATATGAGAAGCGCGTCTAATGCATGATCCCCCTAAATCATTAGGGATTATCAGCCTACACAAATTGCGGCACAGAGTTCATGAAGAAATACCGATAGGCACGTTTACTAAGCGGCACTCCCGACCTTAATTTCCGAGACGCGGATCGCATCTAATGCATGCCCCCACTAAATCGTTAGCGATCATGAGCCCATTACAAATCGCGGCACAGGTTTAATGAATAAACAATGATAGGCACGTTTACCATTCAGCACCCCCAACCTTAATATCCGAACGGCGATCATATCACCAAACGGCACCCATCAAGTTTAGCCTAATAATACACAGAGTGGTCGATCTTAATAGCGCGGATAGTATTAAGTCACGCACCATAGCCACCACGCAGACCCTGAATGTCACAATTAGACACATAAGCATTTGGCTTGATCGAATACCCCAATGACGACATAAGAAGTAGGTCATAGTAGAAGGCACCATGTACAAACAGATGATGCCGATAATAGCTACGTAGAAGTCTAATTACACACACCACTTTATGAAGATTGGCAACCATCACCTGTATGACAATATTAAGTTGAATTTATTTTGCATCCTTGTATATTAAACATAAACTTTGATTTATAGATGAACATGTCCCTGATGAAGGCTGAATCCAGCCAAAATGCATTGGAAGATGTACTAGCATGAATTTAAATATAACAAGGATATAAAAGATAGAGTGAATAACAACTCTATAACTAGAAATTAAAGGAATTAATAAAAACAGTAACTGAGTAAAAAATTGGATGTCTCATTAACTGATTAAACCCTGAGAGGTAATAAGTTGTGACCAGGGGACGTTCCCCAGTTTCTAGCTGCTCTTCTTTTCGCCAGTCACTCCCCCTTAGGGCCCCTTCTTCTGTTCCGTTCTGGCACAGTTTTTCCATGACTGACGCCCTGCCATCATATGGTGCAAGGGCGGAGACGCTGCACAGCACAACCTTTTAGTGTTTGCGCGTAGTGTGGGGGCACCCTGGTATGTTCGCTATTATATGGTGCCTGCATTCTTCCGCTTCTGCGGTGACTGGTTCTATCCTGCACTCTCTGGATGGGTAGCGCTTTCTTGTACTTCAGCTCTGTCTGGGCTTCTCTATAAGCAGTGGCGCCTTCGCCACTTACGTCTGTGCTGTACGCTGTCGTGTGCCCTCATTTTCTGGGCACTTACCAAACAGGAGTTTTTCTCATTTCCCTGCTGCCTTACCCGCAAGTCTTTTCTACGCTTCTGCAATGGGTTCCTGCTGTAACACTCTCAGAGGGAGTGTTCTCTTCAGGATACTCGCTTTCTTGTCTGTACATCCTTACGCCATTTCGTTGGTCCTGCCTGTATCCACTTTCGTGTCCTACTCCATCTCCTCCGCTGTCTAATGGGGGACCGTGGGTCCTCCTGGACGGGTGGCTGATGTCGCTTACAGATCTGGCATTATCCTGTCCAACTCTGCTTCCACATGACTGTTGGTGCTTATGGTGCACCCTTTTCTGGTTTTATGCAACACATCCTTTTTAGATGTGTATCTTTCGTAATTTATATCTACTCTGTGCTCTTCTTACAACAGTTTTGTGCCAGCAACGTTCCTTGCTGCAGTGTCAGTGGTTTTCGCCCCGGTCTGCTCATGGTGTGAGCTCTTGTGTATGTGTCCGGCTTGCCGGATGCCCCTTTTTGCCTACCTGGTGATGCATACTTCACATCTGGGCTGCTCACGTACCCTACAGGGGGATTTCCCTATACTTAATGTGGTTCTAGTATCCGTGTATATCTTTCTTCCACATGACTGCCTCGTTTACTGTGGTTCTGTTCTGGGTGCTTCTGCTTGTTTCCGTCCACCTCTCACATATGTTTGTGAAACAGCGACTGTGTACTAGAGTTTCTCCTGTTCTGGTAATGCCGGCACATTCTGGCCATGGGTCGGCATCCAGTCACTGCTGCTCCACATTTCTTTGCTGGTGGTTCAGCACTGCTTTTTTCCACTGCTGTGCATACTCGACCGGTATGCGCTGACTCTGTCATACTGTTTTGTTCTCTCTCCGGGTCTTGCTTCCGGTCGACACCTCTGCCCCTGCGGATCCTTCGGACCTAGGTTCAGTTCATCTTCTTTACGAAGCCATGCACTCTCACTTTCGCACCGACATTTCTGGTTCTGTGCTTCTTTCTCTAACCCCGGTATACATATGTTTTATTTTTTAACTGTTCTTTGATGGTTCGTGGTGCCTTTGCTTCCCATTGTTTTTCGCTCTTTTCAGAGCTTCATGGTCTGGTGTTGGATCCGCTGGCATTGCTGTCCCCACTGAGTTTCGTCACTTGTTGACGGCTAAGTTCTTCTGGAACATGATGGGGTTTGCTTGCAGACCCTCCTCTTCTATGGGTATTGCTTTGGTATCTATTCTAAGTTAAGGAATCTGCGGCTAGATGTCTCTATCAGATGGATGAGTTACTTACCTTTGGTAACGATGTATCTGGTAGAGACACAGTCTAGCCGCAGATTCCTTAACGCAGCCCATCCTCCCTGTTGTGCGAGGAGCTTTTCAGGATGGGTTTCCCACATTGCCTTTCGTCGGTGGCTTGTTTTCCTGCCAGGTGTCATTGTCACTCCACGCCTAGGCAGGATGTTTATTCTGTTTTATTTGCTCTGCTCCACCCATTCTCATGATTGGGTGGTATGTTCATGTGTCCTTTTACATCCCTACGCCCTGGGTCGTCCAGTGTGAGGTAGGTTCATGTTCACCCCCCTCTCCTTCCTCTTTTTCCATTGGCTTTGTGGTCTTTCCCTCCCCTACAGTCCATTATTTTGAAGTACACTGGCTCTGCCTCAGTCTAAAACTCTCTTACAGGGGATACAACGTCCCTTTCTAATATTGACTTCTGGTGGATCGTCAATGCTCCTGGTCTTTTTGCCCTTCACAGTTATATATTATGGTTGCATACTTCCTGTCGTCTGTCCTGATGTTTTTCACAACTTTTTCTGCCTCATGGGAGGGTTTGCCTTCTGCTTTTGCGGTGTTGCTTCTCAGGGCAGTGCTCTGTTCTTTCCTTCATTTCTTTTCGGTATACCGTGCTTGGCACTGTACTTTATGGTGCTGTTTTTCACCATTCAGTTTCTCTTTTTCGCACACTGTTCCCATCCTCTCACAGGTTTTTGCTGGTGGCTCCGCGTTGAGGCGCAACAAAGTTTCTCAGACAAAAACTGACATCAGCTCACTGGGAGGGGCTTATATGGCTCCACTGACGTCCTGTCCATGAACGACGTCAGGTGGGAGCCGTGCGGCGCCGCCCCCGGCGCACAGAGGTGATGCTGCGGAAAGTTTTCCGGATCCAGTCTGACGCCTTTCTAAGTAAAGGAATCTGCGCCTAGATTGTGTCTCTACCAGATACATCAATACTGAAGGTAAGTAACTCGTCCTTTAGGAGCAGGAAAAAGACAGTCACTACACCTATCCAGAGGACTAGAAACAGTAAACCAATTGCAATCCACAGCTGTAGCCAGGGGGAAACAAAGTAAGTCTTTTTCAGCCAAAGGTAGATATATATTTTTTCTTTGGGTGAAACAGAAGCTGCCGGTGACTCGGGTTCACTTGGATCCAGTGAGAAAGTATCAAAATAGATGGAGTAGCCAGACGCTGTTCGATCTATCTTTGGTAGCTCAGCAGGTTTAGTTGAACTAGCAGATGACTCGTTGTGAGACATTCACATATATGTCGGTATTAGGCCGAATTGAGATCTGTGTTTCATTTGTATTTTGTTGTTGGCCAATTTCAATAGACACTAGTTACATTCGATTTTTCGCAACTCTTATTTCCTACTGTAGTATCTTCAAATGTTATTAATCTTTCTGTCTGAACTTCCTGTATGGTAGCAAAAGGAGATCGGCTGCTACCCAGGATCCCACGCGCCCTCGGCCACATAGTGTGGTTTGATCAAATCAATGGAGACGAATCTCTTTCTTTCTGGCAAGAGGCGGAAGGAGTCCTGTTCTTGTTCCTTCGACAGCCAGGACAGGTATAGGCGCTCTGTAAGACGGCCCAGATTCTTTCTTGTCCACAATTTTTTCCCTCACCAGATCCCCAATCTTTGGGACCAAGCAGGTCTTGCCGAAACAGCTTTCACTTCCCCAGTGGCGGTGCGTTTTACTTGGACTTTGGTTTGTAGTGCCCAGAATTCATTGAGTTCCTGTAAAACAGCCAAACGATCATTGATGTCAAATGCTTTTTCATCCGCCACTGTGCTGCCACTATTGGGTACCACATTCTTATCCCAAACAGGACCTCATATGGAGTGCGGCCTCCTAGGGGAGTTCTTGGCATGTTAAGTGCCCTCTTGACCCCATATCGATGATTGAACCAACTGCCACCCAAACCTTATATCCTCGCTGGTAAGGATTGCTTTAATTCATGGTGTTTCCTTTATACAATCACATTTTCCCTCGGGAGGCTATGGAGAGGAGTACTGCAAGGCCACACCCAAACTTCCCATGGTGAGAATGTAATGTGCCAATTGTGTATGTCCCTATGTAGACTTGCAAATCCTTTATAACAGTTTGTGCGCCAGTGGAGTGTTGGGCCCAAACCCATAGGAATCTAGAGCTTGAATCCACTGCCACCAAGATGTACTTGTAAGCGCTGTCAGATTGTAAGGGGCCGCAGTGGTCCAAATAAACACATGCAAGGAATCTGTCTGATATTAGTAGTGGTGTCTGTGATGGACGTGCTATGGTGCAACTCTTTACCTGTTGACTTATGTCGCAGTTAAGGACAAAGCCCTTGGTCTGTTTAGTAAGACCTGGCCACCATTAACGTTGTTTCAGTAGTGAAACTGTTGCAGTAATACCTGCACGTGCTCAACCTAGACCCTTGTGTGCAGCTAGTATTATACCTAATCTGCGATCCATGTTTGGTATTACTCTATCCCCCCACTCCTGGAATTAGAGCATACAGAATATTTTGTGCATCTAACTTGTAGAAGTACTTTAGTAGAAAACGTTTTGGCAAGGCTGAGCTGCCTTAACGTGAAGCGAGGATAGCAACCATTATCTGTCTGTCTATCCTCATGCTAGAACGAGTGATTGCAGCAACGGCAGCCGTTTGCACTGTCGCCTTGGCGGCTTCATCAGCCAGTGAATTCCCTTCAACATGCACGCCAACGCCTGATTCATACGCTGAGTCATCAACGTGAGCCTGTGGCAAGCCTTTTTTCCAGCTCCGCCACTTGTTCCCAAAGCAGCTTATGCTTTATTGTGAAACCTTTTGGATCTTTCAATCCATTTTGGCCCTAGTAGTGAAGATATTCATTGTAAGACTGGACACAATAAAATGAACTGCACACAATTAGTGTGGGGAATTCTTGATCTGTGTTTTTTAGTGCCAGTATCAGGGTTTTTAGTTCTGCCAGCTATGTCGTGCAATCTCCTAGATGCTGCGTCTGCTTACTGCTAGGACGGAATTTGCCGTATCACATATGTCACTTTACAATCGCACACGCTGCGCTGTATTGCTGTTTACTTTCTACAGCAGGCTGGGCTGAACTATCAGTGTAAATTATTTATCCATACTGATCTAGTGGCATTACTTCATTTGGAAGGGGATATTCTTGTTCATACTGCAAGAATGCTTGTGTTGTTAATGTAGAGTCAAACTTGTAGTGTACATCTTTTGCAGTGAGAGAATTGACCCACTGTATCCAACTCGGATGCAGTGCTTTTGCCTTCGGAACACTTGCTTTTGTAACAGCCTCTCAGGTTGGTACTAGATTCACGACAATTATTTCCCCGGGGCTAGTGCCCTTTCTCTCACTACAGAAGTCTGCACTGCTGTCAGTATTTTTTCAGTTGATGCAAAGCGCCTTTCAGCGTTTGTGTACAAATGTGATTTTTATGCAATGGGTACAGTTTTGCCTTCATTGAAGGTGAGGTATGTGTACCCAGATTGACCCGCAATTACACGGTTCACCAAATTTGTGGTGTTTACATGTATTTGTAAGTGTTTGGAAGCTATCATGTCAGCTTGTAGGGAACATAGTAGATATCCCCAAAATAGGACAATGAGGTGGGCAATGTTTCATTTTTTAAAGCTAAACTTGTAGCCCTCAGCTGCAAATCCCAGAATAATATTGTTCACCCTGTTCAAATGATCCAATAATTCATCGTCCGTCAGACAAATATCATCCACATAGAATGCCTACTCATCACAATTTTGAAGTAACTCTGATACTCATGCTGAGAACAGCCCCAGGGCTATCATTATATACCCTTGGGGCAGTATACAGAATTGGCGTGTAGAGCCTAGGGCCGAAAAGGCTGTCAAATACCTGCTTTCCGACACTATATTGTGGCATGTGTTACAATGCCTATAGTATAAAACTAGATGATATGAATTGTCAGGTTTAATTACAATAAACAAAGAATTATTTATGGAAGAGGTGCAATTATCTTTCACACCTTGGTATTCAAGTTGATCTAAGATCTCCCTGACTTGCTTATCTGAAAAAGACTTACTTTGATAACTTTATTTTGGTCAGATGACCATAAAAGTGCACATAAAATACATCAGCACGTTCAATAAAACAATAAATAGGCATAATATGTTAAAAACAGAATTAAACTAGAAGTTATCAGAGTACAAGGATAAAAGCAGTAAATACAACAATTAGTTTAGTTTAAAAAAGTTTGTCTCCTGGGCCACATGCTTAGAAGATAGCGTGAGACCGCAAACACAATCGGAGGATGGGTATCATAGGTTAAAATCCTGCAAGCCTGTGTAAAATGCAAGAGTCCCAGGTTCTTACAAATGGGGATCAGCCAACATTTTCTAATGGCAGAGTAGGCAGGGCAGAAAAACAATACATGGGTTGCATTCTCGTTTTTATAATTACATGCAGGGCAACCTTCGGTGTTAGATTTTACCCATTTAGATGTAAAAGACCCAATCAGAGGAGTACCATGCCTTAACTGGATATATAGCTTTCGAGCAAACGGGGGTTCAATTGTATCCAAGAATTCCTCAATTCTGGGTTCAAGTTTTACTTGGAGGAATTCAGAAGTTAACCTGCCCAGTGATGTAGAGCTCGATAGCATCTGAACGCTCTGCTTGCGTATATGAGAAAGAAGTTCCTTCTTTGATATCCCTAGGCAATAAGTCTCTGGGTTTTCCCACAGTTCCGGAAGACCTAGCCTGGTACTAACCGCACGAATGTGCTGAAGACAAGGGATCTTTTTGTGTATAAGAAGAGACAAAATCTCAGAAAATTCTGCTCTGTACGCGGCCAGTTCAGGGACTGATCACAGCCTCTTCCAATACATGATTGGTCTTGCACCGATAATCTCTTCTAATGGGACCATGACCAGATCAAGCCTAAGAGGAATCATAGGCGTACTAGGCGGTAACCCAACTAGGTTTCTCACAAAAGAGTGTTCTGCCTGTTTGAGGATCGTTATCTGCTTGTGCCCCCAAAGTTCTGCCCCGTAAATTGCTGTCATTCTAGCCTGACGGCAGTATATTTCCAGAGCTGGGGACAATGGCCTGAATGTTGACTCCCTAAAGACTTTACTTATACCCCAGCAAGCTGGGATAACTTGAGTGTGGACTTGGCAATCTGGGTGTTCCAATCGAAGTTCTCAGTTAAAGTAACACCCAGATAAACAAATGTTTTCACCCTTTCAAGCGGGGTACCATGTAGGACCGGGTTTGGATGTAACCGCTTAGGGGGATTAAAAATCATAAACTTAGTTTTTCCCAGATTGATCTCCAATCCCCGAAGCTCACAGAACTCGATAAATCCATCAAGAGTTTTTTGAATGCCCGATGATGTTCTAGACAACAACAATGTGTCGTCTGCGAACATCAGAGCGGGCACTCTACCCGTGGCCAGTTTAGGGGCATCGTTGTTAACCACACTATTCAAGTATTCCACAAGGCCATTAATGTAAAGACTGAATAGTGTGGGTGCCAACACGCACCCTTGGCGAACTCCTTTTTGGACTTGAAACTGATCTGTGAGTTCACCATGCCTACCACACCTAACTTGGGCAAAATTATTTATATGTAGCCTAGATTGGTTGCTTGCATTCTAGCATACCGGTGTGCGGTCTTTTGGCGGTCGACTACTGTTACAAGTCCTTTCTTACCAGGAGCGTTACCGTCTTCATCAAATCTCACGGACACTGCTATGACCAGATCATCCTCCATAGTATCTTCAGCTCCTGGGACATTTTTTCTGCTTTATCTTTAGGTGGATACACAATATTCGTACTAACAATTATACATCACTATTGCTTACCTCCGGATATTTTATCTACTTGTGGAGATAAAAGACTCGCTTCTTTCGTTATTGCTCTCATCACCTTACCATCTATTCGCTGGAAGTTATCCTCGTGGAGGTTCAACAAATGTCAACACAAATAACGATCTGAATCTAAGCTACCGCCATTATATTGTTCTATCACCTCCTCTTCTCTGATGTCATAACATCATATGACACGTTATAGAATTACATCGTTTCACATCTCAAGATTTTGAAAAGCTGTTTTTACCGACTGACCTTTTATATCCACGCCACACCTAACTGTGAGTCCTGGACTCCTTGAAATTCTAACAATAGACGGCCACCTGAAGAAGGCTCAAGAGCCAAAACGCGCGTAGTGGTGTCTACCGCTTTGCCTTCATCACTGTATATATGTTTCATGTCTATTGATTTTGTATTTTCTCTTTTGTATTTTTTAACTCAAGACTATATAAAATTTAAACACATAATCACTTATAAAAACTATATATACAAAAAACAGTAGAAAACAAAAGAAAAATAATCAATAACAATAAAGCTTTATCAGAAATTATTTGTTTATTGGTTTCTGTACATAAGTGGACTTAATATACTGTTCATTCTAGGTTTTTATTTTCAAAAAACCGTAAATTACATTATCTAATCAATGTCTGTCACTTGGCTATAGACCTCTCCTAACTCTATGTAGCCTAGATAATACATTTAGTAGGTATAGAGGGAGTCCCAAGTCTGCCAACACCTTCCACAATTTGGCGCGCGGAACCAGATCAAATGCTGCCCGCAGGTCCACAAACACAAGGTAGAGGCTGCCACCCTCCACCTTTGCTGTTTTCCAGTACAGGACCTGCAGGCGAAAAATCTGGTCTAGGGTAGATGTTCCCGACCTAAACCCTGCCTGGTGTATAGAAAGGATCCCTTTCTCTTCGATCCATCTGAGGATCCTATCAAGGATAACCCTCCCCATCAGCTTTTGTGAAGTATCAATTAGACTGATGGGTCTATAATTAGAGGTGTTAAGCGGGCAGCCCTTTTTTAGAATAGGGACAATTTCTGCTCCTAGCCACGTGGGGGGCAGGTCATCTCCCTGCAGAATGCCATTAAATAAGATGACCAAATAGGGGGCCCAAATTTTCGGTTGCCCCCTAAACAAATCCCCCGGCAGTTTATCCAAGCCTGGGGCCTTATTGGGGAGCAATTTGCCTATGGCTGTCTCAACCTCTATCAGGGTGAAAGGTACCACCGAAACGAGGAGCGTAGGTGCTTCAATCAACCATCCACATTCATCAGCCCCATTGACGCCGTGCGGTTGCTGAAGTTCTAGAGAACTACAAGGCAAGGCATCAAGCTCAGAGATATCGTATAAAGCAGCAAAGTGGTTTTCCCAGATTGAAGAGGCAATGTTGGGGGCAAGCGCCTGGGTGTGCCCATTAAGACCAGTGGCAACAATGGACCAGAATTGTTTAGAGTCCTTACACCTGAGTGCAGATCCCAGCTCCTCCCACATTGCAGCTTCCCGTTCCCTTTTAGCATCACCGATTGCCTTTTTATATGTAATGCGATGCATCTTGATGGCCTCACTATCTTTGGTTTTTAGTACAGTAAGCAAAGACTTTTTGGCCTTCCTACCGGAGCTATTGAACCATCTAGAAATCGTGGTCCGGGTGTTATTTGCCCTTTTTACTGGGTACAAAATATCTAGTGGCAACCAATTGGTTATGTATTTGAGTTGCCCTACCCAGGTGACCGGATTTCCCCATCTCTTCGATGAGCGGGATAGTGGTTTCATATAGTTCTGCGAGTTTGGTGATCGACGCTTGTAGATCTGGCCATTTAACCCTACGCCTACAGTTTGGTATTATTAGTGGCACAGTAACAGAATGATCAATCGTAGTTGAACCCTTCAGCCCGAAACTCCCCGGTTTGAAGGACAAAACTAGGGCATTATGGTCACTGTCAAACCTTTCAATGACCCTAAATTCAGACAGCCTATCCCAATGCCTAGCCTCAATAAAAATATAATCGATTATTGAGGTCTGTTTTGATCGATTGAACGTGGCTCTCCCTGGTCTGTCAGGCTCCACCCTCCCATTGCATGCTCTTAGCGATGTGGCTAGCGCAAACGACTGCATTTGCAAAACAAGAGGGGTCTATGCAATGACCTGAGGGGCCAATGGCTCTGGGATAGCCCAAAGCAAATCCACATCGTCCTGATCACCAAAGTTCGTGTCCATAAGGGGCTCAAAATGACAATTAAAATCTCCACCCAAAATTAATACAGTAGAGTGTTCAATCGAGTGAATGAGGGTTAATAGTGTTTCAATAGCTTTTGACTCAAGACCCCGCCTAACTGGCCTTGAATATACATTAATCAAAGCAATATTAGGCCCATTAGGCAAGATCAACAAAACACACTGGACATCCATTGAATTAGTTAGGATTGGTGTTACCTTTACTCCCAAGTGCGTGCCAACCCATATAGACAATCCTCCCGAGGGTCTGCCCCTGTCACCCATGCTTGCCAGAATATCATATGTTGCAAAACCCTGGGCTACACTTTCTTTTAGCGCCCAAGTTTCTTGCAACAAACAGATATCATGTGAAGCCATAAGGGATCTCCACTCTGGAATGAGCAATTTACTCTTAAGACCCGCCACATTCCAGGATAAGATTTTAACTGGAGCGTCAGCCAAGTCTTGCTTTATCAATTCACAATCCAAAAGGCCAGAGAGATTGTTGGAAGCAGGAAGGCTAACTTCTACACCTTGCTCAAGCTCGCAATTCTCTGGTTGATGTTTATCAGAAAAAGGGGCAGTTACAGGTTGAGTGGTTTGTACTGATGTCAAGTTTTTTGCTAAGGGGCAAGATTTTACATTACCAACTAAGTTGTCAATAATGGGTAGCATGATATTAGGGGGCCCCGTTTGTCAATCGCAGTCATCAAAGCCTGAAAAGGCATCGTATCTATTTGTGACTTCCAGCGGGGTAAACAGCAACATGTGGTTCATCCTCCCATTTCTGTTTCTGTGTCTCTTAAATGGTACAGTGTCCCACCTAGATGAGTTTTCAAAATTCACAGGGTTAAATACATGCGTCCTATACAGCTTGTTTGGAGGTATAGTAGGGTTGGTCTCCAGGCAAGATAGAGTCCCGGGGTATGTTATAGGGGTCACCAAATGTCTTGGATAAAAATAAGTCAATTCACAGGGGACAATTGAATTTCCAACATTCCCTGGAGACCAATTTAAAATATATCTAACAGCTCCGGGATCTCTGAAGTTGATGACAATTAAGTCCACCTTTATGTCTTTTACTCTGCTTCCCAACCGTTGAAGTCGCCGAACATGCAAGATCTCACCATTAATGTTATAAGGGAGAGGTCGATTTTGGTTAAGCCAATGCATAGTTTTGTTTTTTAACTGGAAGAACCCTTCCCTTTTCCCATCCGCTAATATGGGGACTCCCGTAAGAACACCACAAAGGGTACCGCTTCAGGGGGTAAGGTTACCTGCTCTAACGGGGCTAGTACTTCCCCTATCGCCTCGATTTTCTCCTATATAAGATTTTTTCTTATCTAACTGCTGTACTACACTGGCATCAGATGATGCCGGTTTTTGGGCTGGTTTGGGGGGTATTGCCCTGCGCTGTTCAGAATTATTGGGCTTATTGATTTTATTTTCACCTTTATGGGCAACGGGAATGGGAGATAGCACTATTGCATGAGGGGATAGCGCCGGCTTCGCAAGGTTCTTAGTTAACCCAGTATTGTTACCAATAGCCCGCTCTAAGTTCTCCAACCGTTGCTCAACCCTCTTCAACCTCTCAATTACGGGTAAAATGAAAGACCTAATCATGTGTTACAGACTTTCCAAAGGAGCAAGAGACAGTGCTTCCCTTGGCGGACAGTGTGGAGGAGTGACTAAGCCTGGTGACATTAGTACAGTTATTATATCAACTGTTGGAGTAGGTACGGTTGAAATAGGGCCCTTTAAAATTGGCCCAGTTGTTACAATACCCTTTGTAGGTTTACCAAAGTCAGAATGGCTAATCTTCGTTCTTTGTGGATCGCCACCCCTCTTTCTTCTTTTGCTAGGTGGTGGGCCATGAACTTTAAGCGTCACAGAATTCTTGGTCCTCTTCTTGGCAGTCCCAACTACTGGTGAAGATGGCTCAGTTGTCACATCTGATCCCATGGTAGAGTTACTACCGGGGAGAGATATGACATTCGAGTACAAATAATTTGACACATCGGGTAAAGAAGATGATGTGTCACGCAGGAGCATTGGGACATTATCTGTTGAAAGAGGATCTTCAATGTTTTTTTTTTTTTTTTTAAATTTTTGAAAACCTTTATTGCACAATGTCATGAAACAATTACGGGCCTACAACCATCCGGCCGGCCTCGACAATGAATAGAGCACATCCGTACACATTACGACACCACAGTAGTTCGTCAAACAAAGTACAGTAGGCTTAAATTACACTGGAGGAAATACGTACTACTGAGGAGGAGGAGAAGTGAAGGTTCATTTTTTAAAGGTTTTTTATGAAGGATAATAACTAGAGAGACTAGATAGGATCAAGGACCAGGCATACCACCCGAACTGAAGTGGGTTACGCATAGCAAAGTAATCCAGCGAGCAGGGAGACAACATCAAAATGGCGGCACAAAAACAATACACAAGGATAGGCAGTCTCAGAATACGTTGCGTGCCAATTGCTACCCACCCCCTTACAACCGACGCCATTGACCCAGGAAAAAGGAGAAGAAAAAGGAAAATAGAAATAAGAAAAAACCGAGGCCCATAGAAACAAAGTGGACAAAATAATATCCCCTCCCGACCCCTCACCCTACACGCATGCAGAGGCTACGGCCTACCCCCCCCTAGCAGTGTGCCTGTCGCCCAAAAAAGAGTACCCGAAATAAAGAAGAGGAGAAGAAAGAAAAGAAAAAGGAAACATTTTTTACCGGAGGAGGGCCAACCATGAGCACCCAAAGTAACCAACAGGAGTGTAATCGGCCACCACTTCCCCGACCCCTAATCAAACCATACCCAACGTCCAGCATCCCCGTCCGCCCATCACAGTCTTAGTAATGTAAATACCGGTAGTAAGGCAAGAAAAAGGCAGAATCAACCCTGACCCCTACGATCCAGTGCGCCAGTGACGTGCAATAGCGGCGTAGCCCCGTGGAGCAGGAGAAGCAGCCGGCATGACAACCTCGAGATAGGGCAACGTCCATTAATAGTCATCCGAAGCAAAACAGTGTGATCCACAAGAGTACAGTACGGGCAGGCACACATCAGCAGTCCGCCGAAGTTAGGCAACTCAATACCAAGCAACATGCCCAGAGGAGGCGGAGCAATCTTGTGAACAGAACCCGCTGGTGTTAGTAGATATGGCGTCCGACGGCGATCTTCTGGCATCTGTACAAGTACAGAAAGCACACTGTCCTCCATAGCTGCAACAATCAGTGTCGCGGTGATGTTGAGCGCACTCACATTTAACCCCTCCACGTTTCTCCGAAGAGGCTGCACACAACTGCCGAGCCCAGGGCGCGGCGATATGCTCCGCGCACAGTCGCCCTCTCGGTCAGCCGAGGAGAGTGGAGGCAAAACGTCGTCCAGTCGGTGCTCCAGGTCACGGGCGTCGTAGCACAAGGCATCTCGCAGATCAGCCAAAGCACCCAGGACATCGCCGATACTCAAGGGCATAACGGGAGAGGATGATATTTCAGTTCCCTGCCCATGGGGCTCGCAGGCATGTGGCAACCCTCGATCCTGATCTTCGGCAACCATTTCTAGCTGCCGTTTATTAGAGCAAGTCCCAGACAAGCAGAGCCAGGGCGCAGGGACCAGGGCAGCACCCTCCATTTCAGCGCCTCGCACGGGGACAACACAGTGACGGTCCAAACAGGCGCCGTGTGCAAGCGCTATTCACTCAGCCCAAAATGGCCCCCTCTATTCCGCTGCGTAGCAAGAAGACTCACAGATCCATCCGAGGAGGGGGATACATTTGTTGCATCGGCGGTAATGAAGCCATGTAGCAGAGAGACTCCAAAAAGCAACTGTTGCGCCACTCCTGAAGACCCCGACCGTCTGCCACGTCTCGCCGGCGGTTTCAGCAACTCCCTTAATGGCCGACGTTGTTGTCGTCCGGCCGGACGCTGCCGAGAACAAAGGACCGGTCCCACTCAGCGGCCGCCAGCAGGAGTTCAGGGCATTCCGTCACTCCCGGTGCAGGAGGACCGACGGGGAGCACATCATCGGATTCAGCGTCGCTTCCCACACCCGTTACCGCACCACAGACACGATTCAGCAATCAGGAGAAGAAGCGGTACGGGAGGGAAGCGGATGGGTCGGCGGAGCCGAGGGCTCAGGCGGCCATCGCGGTTGCTGGCTAGGCTCCTCAGGATATTCAATGTTGATGTGAAAACTTACATCAGATGGGATAGTGTGTTTTGAAAGATCCAAGGAAGGTCTATTTTTCATACCTTCAACAGACCATCGTCGTTCGGCGCGGCGTTCGGCCAATACATTCTCCCTATCAACGTCTAGGGCAACCATAGTAAAATAGCTATCCAATATACCTTTACTAGTTCCTCCTGACTTCGCAGGTGGAGGTTTTTCAAGGTTCAGGGCCATGGTCCCACAATCACAATGTACAAGCAGATAATCCTCTCAGAAATGTTAGGTGATGGGCCCAGCCCAGACTCTTCTGGCCTCTGAGGGCCTAAGAGGGCCCGCCCTTTGCCCGGGCTTAGCCCGGCGCTGCCCGCGCGCTTCCGCGACGCGGGGGTGACGCTACTTTTTATGCGCCTCCTGGCGCGATATCCCTGTGCGCGGCTTCCGGCCGAATGGAATGCTGGGATTTGTAGTCCGCTCTCCTCACGGCGGCTGCACCAGATGGCGTTGGTGTGCAGCGGCGGGAGGTGGAAAGATACGAGGTCACAGGCGGCGTCCACAGCAGGACAGAATGCCTCAGGTAGGATTCGCTGAAGGGAGCAAACAGGATCTGAAGTGTGCACTAATCAAAGGCCAAAGGAGTTCCCCGCTCCACCGGGGGTGACGCTACTTTTTATGCGCCTCCTGGCGCGATATCCCCGTGTGCGGCTTCCGGCCACATGGAATGCTGGGATTTGTATTCCGGTCTCCTCGCGGCGGCTGCACCAGATGGCGTGGGTGTGCAGCGGTGGGAGGCGGAAAGATACAAGGTCACAGGCGGCGTCCACAGCAGGACAGAATGCCTCAGATAGGATCCGCTGAAGGGAGCAAACAGGATCTGAAGTATGCACTAATCAAAGGCCAAAGGAGTTCCCCGCTCCACCGGGGGTGACGCTATTTTTTATGCACCTCCTGGCGCGATATCCCCGTGCGCGGATTCCGGCCGCATGGAATGCTGGGATTTGTAGTCCGCTCTCCTAACGGCGGCTGCACCAGATGGCGTGGGTGTGCAGCGGCGGGAGGCGGAAAGATACGAGGTCACAGGCGGCGTCCACAGCAGGACAGAATGCCTCAGGTAGGATCCGCTGAAGGGAGCAAACAGGATCTGAAGTGTGCGCTAATCAAAGGCCAAAGGAGTTCCCCTGAAAAAGACAGTTATAGATTCCTTACCATAGAATTACCCCCAGGCGTCAGACTGGATCCAAATAAATTTTTTCGTAGCAGTACCCTTGCGCGTCGGTAGGTGGCGTGGGTCGAATGCGCTCGTCGGCTGTGTCGTGATCACCGGGATATGTCGAGGTATCTACTTAGACGCCGCCCTCATGCGCTGAATTCGCTTTCTTTTTCCGAGCCAGCCAGTGGTACCTTTAGTCATTTTTTTACTACTTTTTTAAAAACTTTTGTTGACTTCATTTCGAGTCATTCGACTCCTGGTGCACGTAGGGATGTCCTGTCCTCGAACCGGCTACAAGGCTTGCGACTGTTGGTTACGGACCCGCACCTTGTGTCCCTTTGGTGTTTGGAGCGCGACCACAACCCGAAGTCGTGCTCTGACTGCCGGGCCATGAACCCGAAGTCTTTGCGGGAGCGGTCCCGAAAGCTTTTTGAGGCCCAGCAGTCTGCTCCGTGCTGCTCAAGGTACCGGTTGAGAGGGAGGTCATGGGACCAGTCGCGGAGCCATCACCACAACTTATCGTCAAAGTCTTCATCTTCGGGTTAAGTCGTAGCACAAAAAGAAGGCAAAGAATCATCGTCGCTCTTCGGGTTCTCCCCATCCGTCAGCCGGCACAACGCAGATTGCGCCTGCGGAGCCTGATGGGTCGACTCCGAGCCTCCCCCACTTCCCGGGAGCCGGAGCAAACCCTACCCAACTTCATAGTTTTTACGAAGGCCTCTACTCTATCTTCGGGCAGCCTGACTACACCAGCGCGCCTTCGGACCACGAAGACTCAGTTGGGGGTTCTAGGCCTTCCAACCCGGCAGCTTCAGCCCCGGCACTGCAGGGATCCAGGCCTGGATCCAGATCGGCATCAGTCGACCTTACGACACCACCTCCGGTGTCGAATCCACTGACAACACCTTCACCCCCTCTGACGCCAGTTGTGTCCATAGCCTGCGTCGACCCCAGCCTCCACCCTGACCTGGACACCGAGCCGGAACTGCGTCGACCGGATCCGGCACCGGGCAGTACTTTTGTACCATTGTTCTATCATAGCGTTCCATTTCACCCTGAGTGGCAGCCAGAAGAGGATGAGGAGGACTGGGAGGGGTTTGGTGACTTTTTAGCTGACCCGTTGAGTGAACTGGACTGGAGAGAGGAGTTGGGTGTTGCCAGTGGGCTGGATACCTCACCAGACCCTGGTATGCTTGATCCCCCTACTGTGGCTAAGGAGGAGGGAGCCTCATGAGCAGTGGTGTTGCGTAGGGCGGCTGAGGCCTTGAACCTTGAGCTTCCTTCGGTGGCGGTCAGGACCAATCACCTGACCGAGGTGCTTCAACTGGCAGCGCCCTCTTCAGAGCCCCTACTGCTGTTGAATGAGTCCCTTACTGACATCCCCCCGGGGAACCTGGTCCAAGCCCAGCACAGAGGCTCCTGTGGATAGGATGATTGCACGATGGCGCCCGGCCGGCCCCGGGCGAGCCACTTTTCCTCTCCCAAGACCCTACCCCTGAGATCATGGTAGACCAAGTCTCTACTTCTGAGGGTGCATTCCCTACTGCTCCCCAGATAGGGAATCCAAGAAGCTGGATCATCTTGGGAAGATATTTTCTTCCACCAGTTTGGGACTGCGGTCGGTGAACACTGCATGTCTTTTGGGCCGCTATACCCACTCTGTGTGGGATACGGTTGTGCAGGTGCTGCCGCAGTGTCCGGAAGAGACCGGACCACTCTCTCCTGTGCAGTCGCTGAGGGCACAGATGCAGCAAAGTGCGCCACCAGGTGTGGGATAGATACAGCCGACTCGCTAGTCAGAACAATTTCAACATCAGTAACCCTGCGATGCTACACCTGACTGAGGTCCACTGGCTTTTCGGGTAATGTCCAATCGACTCTTTTGAACATGCCTTTTGATAGCCGTCGCTTGTTTGGTGACAAAGCGGACAACGTGCTCGAGCGCTTTAAGGGTTCCAGGGCTACGGCGAGATCCTTGGGCCTCGCTACCACCTCTTGCCCAGCGCAGTTTGCTTTTCACCCCTTTTGTGGCTACTGAAGTGGTGCCATCCCATATTCCGCCTATAGCCACAGGCCATTAAGTGTAATGGGGTAACCCTCTAACCCTCAGAACCTGTGCGGGTAATTAAACAAACAACAATGGTTCTGTCGGAAACACATTTCAATTGAACATAGTACTTAATACGTAAATGTAACCATATATCCCATGAAGGATATACATGAACAATAAACACTGACCACAAGAGGGAAAAGTAAATCTTTAGTATTCAACTTTTTCACTTTTTGATTCTACAAAGCATTATGCATGCTGCCCAATACACACAAAACACATGGACTGTGAATACATAAGGGGTGTGGGTCGTGACTGGTGACTCAGTGTTACAGGTGATAGTACATATATACATGAAATATAAACTTTTTCAAAATATCCACTGTAAACCACAATAGTCTCAGGAAGTTAAATTGTTTCTTTTGTTCGTTGGGACTGTGTGCAGACGGATATATTGCATAGAACGTCAACGTTTCGACCCTAGGGGTTTATGTGCATCTAAAGCAGGTCTTCATCAGGACTGGAATATGGTTGGACAGCCTATAAATGTAAATAACATACGGTCAGGGACTTCTGTGTGTGAGTGTTGAAAAACGAAGAAGGGGGACACCCTTACTAGGCTCACCTTATTGTTAGGTGTGTGATTCGTCTGATCTTCTACTTCTGACGGAGCTTGTCAGCCGACAAGCACTGGTTGCACTGTTTGACGTACTTGTTCTATAATCAATGTATGATAGAGACCTTAGCGCACAGATAATGAAAAGTGGTTTACTGTTATAGAGCCCACAATAATTGGGTCTCATCATACCTTTTACTTCATGTTGATTCTTCTACACCAGACGGTGGACGATTTAAGGGTCTGGGCCACCTTGATTGTTCAGGTCTCAGTTAATATGTACACGCGCTAGCCTTGTTATTTGGTGACTAGTTGTGGATTAGGTGATACTAGACACACGCATTCTTCTGGTTCTTCCGGTGCCCTTAAACTCCCCTGTTCATAATTCAACTGTGGACATAATCATCCTATGGAATGCCATGCCATTCAGTACTAAGGTTGTAAAATTAATTCTGTGAGATTAAACCAACCCATTTATTTGGAGGTATCTGTGTTAGTTCCGCCGTTGCTGTCTTATAAAGTGGTGGGCTATGTGAACTAAACCCTCCCGGACAGTAAATCGTGAATAATGTGCTCAGTGGTGCCGCTATTGTTAAAAGAAGGCCATTGTGGGGCGAGAACTTAGGGATGTGATCTGATTAGAAAGGAATCTAATCCTCGTTGTACCTATGCGGTGAACTCTTCCTCGTGTCCTCCTTTACTGCACGATGGAAAATATTCAAAACCGATTGTGCATCGGGTTACGATCAATAGTCACATGCGAGTGATGGGGTGGTGTCTGTGTTATTATTTGGATGGCTTACGCAACTAAAGTATGACGGTGGTAGTGCCAGAGTGTTCTTTTTAAAAAAAGGGGGTTGTTTATTAAAAACGGAAGAAATCCAAAGCGCACTGGTGGTAACAGTCGCTGCTTTATCGTGCGGAAAGGCCAAAGGTGAAAGGAGGGGATTGTGTACTTACTCGAGCGTGCAGGCAAGAACGTCTGTCTCCGTCGGATCGTTGTATTGAATGCCGACCCGGGCTCTCGAGCACGTCCTATTTGAAATGCGCTGAGAATGGCGTGCGTGTCAGACGTGAGTATCGGGACGGTGTATTTTCCGGGACTTGACAGGGATTCTATGACGGGCTCAGTCAGCGCTCAATGACTATGAAGTATTCATGTAGCCACGGATGGAGGAATTGTAATTCGTGTGGCTTAAAGGATATTTAACCATATTGTATGTATGTATGTATGTATGTATGTATAGGCATTTATATAGCGCACTACTTACCCGGAGGGTCCCAAGGCGCTTCGACCACTGCGAAACCCTTCCTGGCTTCCCTGAGAGATGGTCCCTTAATGGGTATCTCCAGGGTGAGACCAGGCATCCCCGGCGGTCTGGTGGGGCCGTTAGTGAAGATGAGGCAAGCTAATGCCCAGAGTTGCCGAGTGTGATCGCTGATCAGAGTGGGCACCGAGGCGAGAGAATTATCGAGTCCGCTGACCCTGGTCCAGAAACCTGCCGCGCCGGGAATCGAACCCTGGTCCCGGGCCGTCCTCTGCTCTCGGGTCTGCCGCCTCTAACCAGTGAAGTGAAACTAATTAGGGACCACGATGTGCAGGCGATTACTATCCAACATGGTAAAGAGACCAACTAAGGCTAGTATGAGCTTTTAAAACCATACAATTTTACATACGTTAACACAAGAGGAATATCTGTTTCTAGGCTCGTCAGTCATAATCATATTGACATATATAAGGATTTGGGATCGCATTCCTATAAACAGTTATATATGGATATTTTCTGAGGACACATGGTGTGTATCTGTTTCCAGGTCCATCAGTCATAATCATGTTGACAACCGTACAATTTTACATAGGTTAACACATGATGAATATTTGTTTCTAGGCTCGTCAGTCATAATCATGTTGACATGTATACATAGTGGGGTCGCATTCATATGCACAGTCATATATATACATATTTCCTGAGGACACATTATGGTTGTGTTACATCCCTCATAGGCTATTTGGCATATACATCGATAATAGGATTGCATTTATTTAGATGAGCATATATATCGGTACTGCAGATACATTTTATCAATAAGCTATTGATCATACAGCAAGTACGAACTCAGGGGTATAGTCATTTAAATGATGTCAGATCCGATTTGTATAATAGCTAGATGGCCTAGCTCGACTAACCCCTTGGTGCATTTATATGATGACCATATTTGTGTCTGTTACTGAGTGGTATAATAAGCAAGACCAGGTGATGGTAAAAATGAATGCCTGCTCATTTGGACATAGGTTCCCTCCTGTTCGTTCAGGCCATGGATTGTGGTTTCAGTAGTATGTATCCAACAGCATTCCCTAAAATTGAGTTGGTTTGCGATGTTGCCACATCTTTGGTGAAGGGTCACTTTTTTTAGTACTGTCCATTCAATCTGTTCATGTTTGTGACCCAGTGTGGAGTAATGGTCTACCAATGGTGCTCCCTGTACTTTGCATTTGATTCTGCTTTGGTGCTGTAAAATTATGTTCTTAATTTTCTGAGTGGTCTGGCCAATGTAGGTCAATTGGCATGGGCATCTTATCGCATATATGACGTTTTGGCTGTTGCAATTGGTGAAGTGGTTAACTGTATATGTCTTCCCACGATGCATGATCTTTTTGCCTGTTATTGCGTATTTCCATGCATTGCAGCTGCCACATCTTTGGTGTCCGGTTATGGGCGCAAGGCCTAACTGTGACCTTGTATCTGGGGCGGTATTGGGTCTAGGAATGAAGACACGACATGGTCCTTGACATTCTTTGCCCGCTTGAACGAGAACATGGGGACGCGGCACTCGTGGAGGGCTGAGCTTTGGTGCAAAAGGCACTCGGGTCTGGGGCTTCTCATACCCCAATGCACAACTGCGAGGGTACCTCGGGAGTAGAGCAGTTAGCAAAATGCAGGTAGTCCAGGGTGTCCGGTCCCATGTCTCTCGTGTTTGCCAGGGGTCTCACCTTTGCAGTGGATGTGGATCGGAGTTGGAGAAGTCTAGAAGTCCAGTTCCTGAGTTGCTGAGTCTTCGGGTTCCGGCAGGCGCATCGACAAAGCAAATCGGCGAGTTACTGGTGGTGCCTGTTTGCACAGGGTGGTCACTCCTTGACCACAAGGGAGATGTCTTCAGTCTTCTAGTCGATATAAAACGTCGAAGGTCCAAGAGTTTCGTATCAGAGTTTCATTCCAGGATAAACTAAAGTCTCTAGACACAGCTCCTATCTTTATACTGATTTTAAGGGCTGGATTACCTGCTAGGTCCCTACTATGGGTGGACCTGGGAAGGTGGGGGTTACACCCCTTTCCCTTTGTCCAGTTTCTCCCCAGAGCGGGGCTAGAGTGCCCCAGCAACTGGTTTGAACTGGGCTATGCATGGAGCACCTTATGTGCCCCAGGCAGTGTCTGGAAACGCATATTTCCATTCAACCCACCCTGCCCCAATATACTACAGGCTGTCTGGGGGGGGTGCTAGCACCTCCCTTGACAGGAAACCTATTGTCCAGGTCTCCCTTGCCGGAGGTTCATCCAGCAGCAGGAGGTAAGACTAGTGTCTGTGGCAGCAGCATCCATTTTGTGATGCTGAGGTTCTGTTTAACTTTAACCGGATAAAGCAGTAACATACATGTCTTTTCCCTCTAGAAGGGTTGAATGCTACCCCCGCCACCAGAATTGGCGAGGTGGTAGTATTCCAGAGTGTTTGACACCTTACACAACATGTTTTGATAAAGCCAAACCAAAGTTAGCATTAACCGCGAGGATTATAATACACTTAAGAGTATATGGTATGGCTATATAATAGAACAGCTATAAGGAAATGGTTCTAAAAGCTGCAGAGGGGCTCAGCTAATGCTCTCTCTCACATAAAACCAAGCACTCTGCCTCCAGGATTGTTAAGGCCTGCCATAGGAGTGACTTGTAGGTTACTATGTGTCTATAGGTAAGGTAGATATAGGTATACTATATCTAAGTAAGGGGTGATTACACCACCTTACCCAAGCTGCGTGATCAGCCTGTGGTGTCAGTTGAGATGGCCAGCCAGGGGTGGCATAATACATGCTCCAGCCCCTGGTAGGCCTTGGATGCAGCTATGCCCTGGGTACCTATGGTACACTATACAGGGGCTCACAAAGGTGACCCAATACCCAATCAGGTATGTACCTAAAGTACATGGAGTCCATTTTATAGGGAGAGCAGATAGCCTGGGGCCCTGAATAGCAGGATCCCAG
The DNA here is from genome assembly GCF_964263255.1 of Lissotriton vulgaris. Classification (NCBI taxonomy): domain Eukaryota; kingdom Metazoa; phylum Chordata; class Amphibia; order Caudata; family Salamandridae; genus Lissotriton; species Lissotriton vulgaris. Next base: position 106,233,795 of record NC_141686.1, read on the forward strand.
GCCAACTAAGTCGAAAACCAGCAAAACACTAGGCAAAAAGTTGGGGTAACAATATAGTCTGATATCCACCTTCCTACAGAAGAGTCCACCACACATTTACAACGAGGATTAGATTCCTTTCTAATCAGATCACATCCCGAAGTACTCGCGCCACAATGGCCTTCTTTTAACAATAGCGGCACCACTGAGCACATTATTCACGATTTAATCACTGTCCGGGAGGGTTTAGTTCACATATCCCACCACTTTACAACACATTCAACGGTGGAACTAACACAGATACCTCCAAATACGCAGGTTGGTGTAATCTCACAGAATTAATTTTACCACCTTAGTACTGAATGGCATGGCATTCCATAGAATGAAAATGTCCACAATTGAATTATGAACCGGGGAGTTTAAGGGCACCGGAAGAACCAGAAGAATGCGTGTGTCTAGTATCACCTAATCCACAACTAGTCACCAAATAACAAGGCTAGCGTGTGTACATATTAACTGCGACCTGAACCATCATTTCCTTAGGCAATCGCCAAGGCGGCCCAGACCCTTAAATCTTCCTACCTGCTGGTGTAGAAGAATCAACATGAAATAAAAGGTTTGATGAGACCCAAATATTGTGGGCTCTATAACAGTAAACCACTTCATTATCTGTGTGCTAAGGTCTCTATCATACATTGATTATAGAAAAAGTACGTCAAACAGTGCAACCAGTGCTTGTCGGCTGACAAGCTCCCTCAACAGTAAAAGATCAGACGAATCAAACACCTAACAATAGGGTCAGCCTAGTAAGGGTGTCCCACATCTTCGTTTTTCAACACTGACTCACAGAAGGCACTGACTTTATGTTATTCACATTTATAGGCTATCAACCATATTCCAGTCCTGATGAAGACCTGCTTTAGATGCACTTAAATCAGCGCATCGCCTCAAGGATCGAAACGTCGACGTACTGTGAAATATATCCGTCTGCACAAAGTCCCAACGAACAAAAGAAACAATTTAACCTCCTGAGACTATAGTGATTTACAGTGGATATTTTGAAAAAGTTTTTATTTTATGTATATATATTCTATCACCTGTAACACTCAGCCACCAGTCACGACCCACACCCCTTATGTATTCACAGTCCATGTGTTTTGTGTGTATTGGAAAGCATGCCTAATGCTTTGTAGAATTAAAATCTATGAAAAAGTTGAATACTAAAGATTTACTTTTCCCTCTTGTGGTCAGTGTTTATTGTTCGTATATATCCTTCATGGGATATATTGTTACATTTACGTATTAAGTACTATGTTCAATTGAAATGTGTTTCCGACAGAACCATTGTTGTTTGTTTAATTACCTGCCCAAGTTCTGAGGGTTACAGGGTTACCCCATTACACTTAATGGTATTCTAGCGCAGGTGCATACCTGCGAGGGTATAATCCTACATTTACTTGCATTCTGACTCAGAGGTAACATGTCAGAAAAAGAAACATTATCCCACACTAAGGAATATATCAGGAAATGGATTCAGGAACAAGCAGAATTTGATTATCTGGACACAGGATTGACACCTGTAGACACCACACTTAATGATAAGCTGACACGCCTAGAAAGACTAGAGAAAAAATTGATCTGTACACGCTTACATTGACATCTCTTCACAAAGTACTTGCAAGAGAATATTATCCCGAAGGGATTACAAGTGTGCAACGAACCAGGAATCTTTATCGAACTTGCTAAGTTCGATAAAGTCCGTGAGGGATTTAGCTTTGTGGCAAACAACTGCTCCAGACACGGGATGGTGTTAGGTGTCAAAACAGCACTGGAGTACGTGAAGAAATTAACCCAGGAAATTGTAGACCTAAAAAAAGAAATCTTGGAAGACAAATCCTTAAGAAACGCCAGAGAGGCACTGGAACGGGCTGAAAAGGCCACTGCAGAATTCAATACTATAACACTCAACTAAAAATTGGATAAATTAGCCAAAGATATCAAGGCATATGATAAGAGAGTGACATATCCATACATCTGTGACAAATATTACATCCAAGATGCCCAGGGATACTACACAAATCGCAACAGAACAACAGAAGATGTGCCACTTTCTCAAATCCCTCCTTTGGAAGTGGCCCAGAAAATGATTCAGAAAGAGCAAGCACCAGTTCTGATCCCAGAGGATATCAACAAGGATCTCTCTACCAACCAAAAACATTGAGTTTCCTCACTGGAGCACCACCACAAGTGGGGTTACAATACCAAGATTCATTTGGCCCCCAGAATTATTCTTCTTTTTTAGGGGACCCTACTTGGAGCAACAGAGACCCCAGCTGGAGTCGTCCACCCAGATGGAACCACGGAAGAGGCAACCGCCGGGGCAACACCAGAGTCCGATCCCAACCACAGCCACAACAGAACCATGGAGAAATCAGCACGAGATGCCAAACTTACTGCTGGTAACCACCACCACAACAGCGGTACGAAGTAGGAACGCCCCACCACATGTAACCAACACAGGCCAAGGAAATGCTGCTAAAGATAAAGACCCCATCTTAAATATCTTGAATTATATCCTGAGCACAGCAGAGCAGGATATCTTATCATTTGTACCCACAGCACCCCCAGACTCCTTTAATGTCTAACTGGAGCTCCAACAGTTCTTTAGGAAAATACGCTGGAAATACTTTTTTGCCAAAAGAGATGAATACACAAGAAAAACTGCTGCAACTCACTTTCGCTCTCCATCCACCTTCAATCCGGCCAGTAACCTTATGAACGAAAGAATACTTGCCTATGAAAAAGTTGTGATGTAGGAAGTCATAAACCTTCTACAGAGCACACAATACATCAAGCACAACATCACTAAAGAAGAAAGAGAAGCTTTACATTCACTAAAAAACAACAAATCTATTGTTATAAAGAACACAGAGAAAGGAGGAGCAGTAGTTATCCAGAATAGGGAGGACAACATCACAGAGATCACACAACAACTTGACTGCGAGAACAGCTACATCCGCATACCAAGGGACCCAACAAAGGAGATTGCCAAACTCATAAAGGAACTCACTGAACAAGGAGTGGAAGATGGATTCCTCTCAGAACCCGAATCCAAATTCCTGAATAATTAGACCCCGAGGATCCCTACAATCTACACGATTCCGAAAGTCCACAAAAACCTGCAGCAACCACCGGGGAGACCGAAAGTCTCAGGCTGCGTTTCTATCCTAGAACCAGTCAACCAATACTTGGACAACTTCCTACAGCCGTTTGTGTGGAAAACCAGATCATTTATACGTGACACTATGCACACTATTCAAACTTTAGAGGACCAGCCGTTTTACAAATCCAAACAACTCTTCGTCACACTGGACGTGTGCTCACTATATACAAGCATACAGCAGGAGGAAGCCATTAAAGTAATGAGGAAAGTTCTAGACATCCTCCCTACACCGCATTGGATTCCAACTGAATTCTTGATCCAATTGCTAACCATCGCCATGCCAAAAAACAATTTCATATTCCAAAACATGTTTTTCTATCAATGTAAAGGAGTAGCTATGGGGGTCGGAATTGCCCCCAGTTTAGCTAATCTGTACATGGACGATTTTGCAAACCAGTACATATATCCAGACCAAAATCCATATAAATACAATATAACATCTTGGAATCTATACATCGATGATATTGTGATGATCTGACAGGAACAGAAGAAACACTCCAGCTGTTTCTTATATGGCTAAATGCCCGCTCAACAGACATTCAGTTCACTATGGCACAAAGCAAAGAGTCCATCCCATTCCTAGATCTCAATCTGGAAGTAGAGGATGGGAAATCATAATGAACCTATTCAAGAAACCAACGGTCCGGAACACACTATTAAGATACAACTCGCACCATCCCAGAAACGTGAAGGACAACCTACTATACAGACAGCTCCTGCGGGTCCAGAGAAATTGTACAAGAAGAAATTATTATTTCATGGAAAGCGATCTATTCATCTCCAAACTCAGAGATAGAGGATACTCTAAAGGGCTCCTCAACAGAGCCAGGAAAATAGCCTGGTACAGACCACGAGAGACACTACTGGAAATACAACCTAAAAACAGAGAGATGGACAAGCTAATCTGTGTAACTACCTTTAATACAAGAAGCCATGAAATCAACAAAATAATCCGAAAATACTGGAACCTGGTAGGTACAGATATCGGAATACCAGAAGTCCCCATGTTCTCGTTCATGCGGGCAAAGAATGTCAAGGACCATGTTGTGTCTTCATTCCTAGACCCAATACTGCCCCCAGATACAAGGTCACAGTTGGGCCTTCCGCCTATCACAGGACACCAAAGATGTGGCAGCTACAATGCATGCAAATACGCAATAACAGGCAAAAAGATCATGCTATGTGGGTAGACATATACACTTAACCACTTCAGCAATTGCAACAGCCAAAACGTCATATATGCGATAAGATGCCCATGCCAATTGACCTATATTGGCCAGACAACTCAGAAAATTAAGAACAGAATTTTACAGCACCAAAGCAGAATCAAATGCAAAGTACAGGGAGAACCATTGATAGACCATTACTCCACACTGGGTCACACACATGAACAGATTGAATGGACAGTAATGGAAAAAGTGACCCTTCGCCAAAGAGGCAGCAACATCGCAAACCAACTACATTTTAAGGAATGCCGTTGGATACATACTACTGAAGCCACAATCCATGGCCTGAATGAACAGGAGGAAACCTATGTCCAAATGAGCAGACGTTAATTTTTAACATCACCTGCTAATTACACCACCCAGCAACCACACACAAATATGGTCATCACATGAATGTAAATGTTGTAGTGCTTATATAGCGCACAATCACCCCAAAGGGGTATCAAAGCGCTGTACACATACCGCTCTGGAACCCCTCCTGGCCTTTCCATGTTAAGTGCCTACTCCTGGGCCCCCCAAGGTGAGACCAGGCATCCTGGCGCTGTTGGGGCCGTTGTGGAGATTAAGGAAGCTATTGCCCAGAGTTACAGCGTTAGACCCATGATTAGAATAGGCACTGAGGTGAGAATTGTCAGGTCCGGGGATATTTAGCCCAAGACCCACCTGAGGCGGGAATTGAACCCTGGTCCGGGCCAGACCTCTGCATCAGGGTCTGCCGCTTTAACCATTGAGCCACACTTCTCCACAATGGTGCACCAAGGTATTAGTCGAGCTAGGCCATCTAGCTAATATACAAATCGGGTCTGACATCATTTAAATGACTACACCCCTGAGTTCGTACTTGCTGTATGATCACTAGCTTATTGATAAAATGTATCTGCAGTACCGATATATATGATCATCTAAATAACTGCAATTCTATTATGCATGTATATGCAAAATAGTCTATGAGGGATGTAACACATAACCATAATGTGTCCTCAGGAAATATGTATATATATGACTGTGCATATGAATGCGACCCCACTATGTATACATGTCAACATGATTATGACTGATGGACCTGGAAACAGATACACACGATGTGTCCTCAGAAAATATCCATATATAACTGTTTATAGGAATGCGATCCCAAATCCTTTTATATGTCAATAGGATTATGACTGACGAGCCTAGAAACAGATATTCATCATGTGTTAACCTATGTAAAATTGTACGGTTGTCAACATGATTATGACTGACGATCCTAGAAACAGATATTCATCATGTGTTAACCTATGTAAAATTGTACGGTTGTCAACATGATTATGAATGATGGACCTGGAAACAGATACACACCATGTGTCCTCAGAAAATATCCATATATAACTGTTTATAGGAATGCGATCCCAAATCCTTATATATGTCAATAGGATTATGACTGACGAGCCTAGAAACAGATATTCATCATGTGTTAACCTATGTAAAATTGTACGGTTGTAAAAGCTCATACTAGCCTTAGTTGGTCTCTTTACCATGGTGGATAGTAATCACCGGCACATTGAGGTCCCTAATTAGTTTCACTTAGATGTGAAATAATGTTAAATATCCTTTAAGTCACACGAATTACAATGCCTCCATCCGTGGCTACATGAATACTTCATAGTCATTGAGCGCTGACTGAGCGCGTCATAGAATCCCTGTCAAGTCCCGGAAAATACACCGTCCCGATACTCGCGTCTGACACGCACGCCTTTCTCAGCGCATTTCAAATAGGACGTGCTCGAAAGCCCGGGTCGGCATTCAATACAACGATCCGACGGAGACAGAGGTTCTTGCCTGCACGCTCGAGTAAGTACACAATCCCCTCCTTTCACGATAAAGCAGCGACTGTTGCCACCAGTGCGCTTGGGAGAGAGGGGTGGGGGAGAGTGAGCAGACCAAAACAACCAATGGAGTGTGAAAAAGGCCGCTTTATTGGAACAGGTGCACATTTACAAATACCACAACCTCGGCAACCGTCTAACAATCTAAAACCATAACCAAGTTTTGTTCGTTTTATTTCAAATCCCCAAACCCCGCCCCCACCCCTCACCCTCCATCACACCCGCCCCCACCCATACATACCCAAACACATAATAAACCATACAAAACCCCAATAACATTATAACATCACATTACCAAAATCCTAATTATCAAATCCCAATTATAAACCAACTGATCCATATCCCCGACCCATATTCTCAGAACCCAACCTCATTCTGTATAAAACTTCCCCCAACAAGATCCGACTTCACAACTAACGGGTCCAAACCTGGCCCCAAACTGACAATTACAGAATAAACTGCCACGCACCTGTCCCAAGCGACAAAGAAACAAAGCTAAAACCCTATGCCCACCTGTCCCAATCAGCCGCCAAATAAATAATTAAATAAATGAAAAGAAGAAAAGAGCCCAGCGAAAAGGGAGGGAGGGAGGGACAAAAAACTAGCTAGGAGCAAACCGGCCACCAGGTCACCTAAGCCCAAAATGGTGCCCGGAGAAAGGAGCCCCGCCCATTTATAGGCTGCGCTCCAATCCAACCAAAAATAGCCCAAAAGAAGCCCAAATGGAATCTGCTAGAAGGAGAGCCCCACCCAGATCTCCCAAACCGCCCGGGAGAGGAGACCTCCCAGGGGTCGGCTGCCCTCCCCCAAGCCCCCCTTGGGAGAGAGGGGTGGGGGAGAGTGAGCAGACCAAAACAACCAATGGAGTGTGAAAAAGGCCGCTTTATTGGAACAGGTGCACATTTACAAATACCACAACCTCGGCAACCGCCTAACAATCTAAAACCATAACCAAGTTTTGTTCGTTTTATTTCAAATCCCCAAACCCCGCCCCCACCCCTCACCCTCCATCACACCCGCCCCCACCCGTACATACCCAAACACATAAAAAACCATACAAAACCCCAATAACATTATAACATCACATTACCAAAATCCTAATTATCAAATCCCAATTATAAACCAACTGATCCATATCCCCCGACCCATATTCTCAGAACCCAACCTCAATCTGTATAAAACTTCCCCCAACAAGATCCGACTTCACAACTAACGGGTCCAAACCTGGCCCCAAACTGACAATTACAGAATAAACCGCCACCCAGAAAGCCGTGGGGAGAAAGACCTAATAGGAAAAGAGCCCCACCTTTCTGCCCCCCAAAACAAACACGAAAAAGGGGGGGGGAACCACATGGCGGGGGGAAGAAAAAACAGCGAAACAACAAAGCAACTCACTATTCACCTACAAATTGCTGAACCGTCAAACAGCGAGACAAGACCTCGCGCAGCTCCAGGAGATACAAATCCATCCCCATCCGAGACAAATGAACACCGTCACCCCTAAAAAATTCAACCGCATCATATTTAATATCGCTGTGGACGATACGTCCAAAACCCAGGTCTCTACAGAACCTAGAAACTTCCAAATTGAGCTTCCTTCGGGATTTATCAACCGCCTTCGGCTTCACAGCGTTCCTCCAAACCCTCCTGGGGACCAACTCCGTCCATAAAACATGACACCCCGACCACTGCTTATGTATCAAAGACAAATCTTTCTTCATTGCCTGGAGAAGAACGACACCCTTCACTGAACCCAAATCATTTTCACCCAGGTGGAGAACGAGCACGTCAGGACAAACCCCACCTACCAACCAAGAGTTGAGGGCAGGGATTAATTCTTTCCACAACATGCCCCCTTTACCTTTCCACACAATGTTAAATAAACGTTCATTAAAACCTAACGATGCACCAAAATAACTTTGTCGAGCTTGAACTTGCGCCCGTTTAACAAACGAATGGCCCACGATCCACACCGTTAGGAAAGCAGCGCGAGGACCAGCCACGGAACCTGCAAAAGAAAACAGAATCAGACAGGCAAAACAGAAGAAGACGCATGCGCTCCACTAGATTCGCTCCTGACATAGCGCTGAAAGCAATTAGAAGTCCAGCGCCCCAGGCCCATGATATCTTCCCTCGACCAACCCCTGTGAAAAGCCTCTGTGGCCGCCCCAATCCTGAATGAGTGCGTGCCATACAGCGTCTCGTCCAAGCCAATATGACACAGCGCTTTTCGCAGTACCATGCGCAATTGATAATTAGAAACCAAGGAACGATTCATATGACGAAAAACCGGGTGGTCTACAACCCCACCCGACAGCTCCTTCCAGCAGTGAGCCCAACGTAAAGGGCACGTCTCCGGAGGGGAAACCGCCTCCAACCAAACCCCCTTGCCAGTACTTCTCTGATCTGTTTTTGAATGAAAGAGCCAAACATGGACTCCCCTGACCGACAGCTGAACGTCCCCCCACATAAGACTTCGAGCAGATTTATTACCCAGCAACTCAGACACCCGAAACGCACCAAAAAACATCCACACCATCAAAGTGGCAAACAAACAAGCTTCCACTCTATTAGTACATACAACAGGCAGTACAGAAATCACCTGAAACAATTTTTGCCACGATAAAGGGGACCGAAGGGTTCGAACAGATCCCCGCTGCCGCGACCACCCTTCTAACATTCTCCTACCCAACTCCCCAGCCGACGGAGCATACCCCCACAACAGCTTACCCATAAAAGAAACACCTGCCAGCTTGCCAGTAATGGTAACTCTGGTTAAATCCCTATCCATAAGACACAAAATAAACTGAACCACATCTTCCGACCGTTGCCAAGCCAGCTCTCTCTTACATGCACCCGACGCCAAAAACTCGCTCCAGGCCAAATCATACGCCAATTTAGTAGAAGGAGCCAGGGAACCTAAAACCAAATGAATGACCCGGTGTTGCCTACCGTCCATAGATGGTCCGGCATGAGAGTCGGCTCCTCGTCTGCCTCCAAAGCAAGCCCACGGAATCTCTCCCACTGTGAACGAGACAAAGCATCCGCAATGTCATTGTCCACGCCAGGAACATGCAGGGCCCGAAAGCAAATATCATACTTCAGACATCCCAACACAAACACTCTGAGAAGCTTTAGGATTTGAGGATCCCTGGCCGACTGTTTATTGATCACTTGAACCACAGCCATATTGTCAATGCGAAAAAGCACCTTTTTGTGGGCCAAATCCTGACCCCACAAAGTAACAGCCACCACGGCAGGGAACAATTCCAAAAAGGCAATACTCCTGCCTCCATTCTTCCAGCGTTCCGGCCACTTCTGGGCACACCATTTTCCCTGCCAGTAGAGTCCAAAACCCTCACTGCCTGCAGCGTCAGAGAATATTTGCACATCCCAACACCAGTCCACCTCCCGACAAAAAGGCACACCGTTGAAAGAATGTAAAAAGAAAATCCACATACGTAAGTCCTCCTTAACCCCTGCTGACAGCCTCACTCGATGATGTGGTAGGGAGTGACCAGACAGAGCTCTACCCAGCCTCCTACAAAAAGTCCTCCCCGCCCTGACCACCCTGCAGGCAAAGTTAAGGTGCCCCAGCAGAACTTGAATCTCCTTCACCAACACTTTTTCCTTGCCCAACATCACTCCCACCAAATCCAGCATTTTCTGTTTCTTCTCAATGGGAAGACGAGCTTGCATCAAATGCGAGTCAAGTTCAATTCCCAAAAAAGACTTGGTCGCGCAAGAACCCATGGTCTTTTCGGGAGCCAATGACCAAATGACTCATCAAGGACTGAAACGTTGAGAGAGCATCCTGGCAGACCAGTGAATTTGCCACACCCACAAAGAAGAAGTCATCCAAGTAGTGCGTGACCAACTCATGTCCACTTCGTCGAGTAAAAAACCATTGCAGAAACGTACTAAAGGTTTCAAACAACGCACAGGACATAGAGCAACCCATTGGCAGTGCTTTGTCCACGTACCATTTACCGAGGAAATGGATGCCCAGAAGACACCAGTCTTCAGGATGGACTGGAAGCAGTCGAAATGCAGATTTAATATCGCATTTTGCCATCAAGGCATCAGGGCCTGCCGTTACAACCAGTTGCATAGCCACATCAACCGAAGAGTAAGACACAGAGGCAGCGTCATTGTCAATAAAATCATTCACAGACTCCCCCTCCGGCCAAGACAAATGCTGGATGAGCCGAAACTGCCCAGGCTCCTTCTTGGGGACCACTCCAATAGGGGACACAATCAAATTCACCAGAGGCCAATCATCAAAGGGACCTACCATTCTACCCTCAATCACTTCCTTGTCCAACTTTGCCTGCACAATACCAGGATGTTCGCTTGCCGACCTTAAATTTTTCGACCAACGCCTCAAACGAGGTCCCTCATAACCTAACCGAAAACCAACCTGGAAACCTGATAACAAGAAAGACCGCAGCTCCGCGGGTTCGTAGTCCTGTAAAGCGGCAGCCAAATTAACCACATTAACCGGTGTACGAGCCTTTGGGCCCAGGACCGGCTGATGACTTCCCACCCCTGGGAGCTGGGGGCTGCTGTGGCGTGACAAAAGACCCTGTACTCTGCTGTGAAACTTGGGAACCTCCTGAAGGCCTGGGACCCCAACATCTGGACAAGGGATGATTTTTCCTGCCACACTGGGAACATTCGTGCCGAAACTTACAGAATTCCCTGTTACACACCCCTTTGTTGAAATCCCAACACGTGCCTGTAGGTGACTGCGTGGTAGAACTGGCTCCCACCCCTCCCCGGGTGGGACGAGCCTGAAAGGGGCGATAAACTAAAGGAAAACCACTAGCTGTGAAAACAGTTCTACCACCCGCAGCCGACCCCATAGTATGTTGCCAAAGGTCAGTATCTAACTCACCCCATTTCGCCTCGGGGTCCCAAGCCATGCGCGCCCTAAACTCCTCATCATACTGAGCCCATGCGAAATCATTGCGTGTAATTTGAGCCTTACGAATAACATCCATATACTTGAACAATGATACGCAGCGCTCAGGAAACTTCTCACAATAGACACTGGCATATATTAAAAAGGCCGCCGTCCAATTCTCAATATTTAACGGCACTTTAGGGCGCTTAGCCAATTCATTCCTTAGAGCCTTCCTTGGCTCGAACCTCCCTGTGTAACAGTTTTAGCAGTTCCACATACTCACCGTTCCAAATACGTTCTTTTGTGCTGACATTAAATGGGCCCCCAAGGGCTTAGTAACCCCCATATACGGCAACTTTTTAATTTTTAGCTCTTTACTGTGCAACACATTTTTAGAAGTGCCCAAACCAACAGTGGAAGTGCCACTATCCACTTTAGAGCTTGTATCTATATCATCACCGTTTGTGCCCACACCTTGGTCTCTAACAATACGACCTTTATATAGTTTACCATCACTCTCACTAGAGACCAGGTCCACACCAATACCAATAGAGACCATGTTTGGCCGCACAGAATGCACCACAGTCTCACCTGGGCGTAGTAAAGGAGGCTGACTGGATTCCGTCCTCCACTCCGCATGGGAACCGTCGTCCGCCCTCCGAGGAGCCCTCACCGAGGGGCCGAGCACTCGTGGCCTTGACGACTCCGTACGACTCCGCACCACTGGTGCCTGCAACACACTGTGAGAGACATTAGAATGCCCCCCCCCCAGACACCACTTCCCGAACCTCGCCCTCCTCAGGGCTGTCTTCATCATAATCCAAAATGAATGATTCTTCCAACTGGGAAGGGGTAGGTACAACCACTGATTTCTGAAATGTCTCCACCATTTTAGAGCGACCATGGGCCTTACCAGCCCTTACACTTGACCTTGGCGGGGAGGACGACTGAACCCGCCTATACACTCCTCCGCTAGTACCACTTACAACCTGTTGATGCCCTGTAAAATTAAATGCAGCATTACGACCACCACGTGGCACAAGAGAGGTCGTGCATGACCCGCTCCCATGAAAAGCGCTGGATTCCTCCGTTGAGGCTGGTAAGGTCGCGCTTGACCTGCTTACACCGCCTATGTCGAAATCCCTCGTTGGGGCCATCGAGGTCGTGCTGAACCTGCGTGGGATGGCCGCGACGGGATCCCTCGTTGGTATGGGACGTGCCGCGCCAGGCTCCACCCGCACTTCTCCTCGGCGTGATTGGGCTGCCTGCCGCCCTGCCTAGTCTGCTGCTCCCGGTCGAACTCCAACCTGCAACAAAAAAGGCTGGACTGGTGTGCCGGGTCCCTTACTAAACACAACCCTAGGAACAGAAGACAAACCACCAACACGACCACCAAAACCCTGACTAGCCTCTGTAAAAACCATAGAACCACCTGCGCCTTTCCTTTTTAAAGCATCACTTAGCCTAGGAGATGGCTGGCACACTTCTTCATCCGAACTAACATCCAGCAATGCTTGTATAATCTGCGACGCAGGGCCCTGAACCGAAGAATCCTGAACCCTCGCTTCCTCTAAGGAACCCCTTGATACAACCCCCGAATCAACATTGAGCCCAGGAAACTGAAAATCCCCGGACAGCCCATGAAAAGAACCACCTTCACCAGAAACCTGTTGAAAAACGGAATCACCACGTCCCTCCCCCCCAGAAGGGAAACCTTCTAAAACCTCCAACGGACGGAAACTCACCGCCGGGATACTCGCGCCAAAAGGATCCCCTCCAAAAGAGGACCCCTCTACACGCCCAGCTCCCTCCACCATACCCATCTGTGCCCATTCCCCCTCACCCAAAGAACCACTACAAAAAGAAACTGCTTCCCCCCTGGTAGAAACCGCCGGGGAAAACAATAAAGGACTACTCTGGTCCCGAACCGACGCCCTACTCACAACCAAACCAGAACTCTCCGACATAGCAATACCAGGCAACAACGCTAAAGGCTGTGCGATAGAAGCACCCACTGTACTAGCGTCAACAGCCACAGGAGTCGTAACTACATGCTGACGAATAACGCTCTGAGGAGCGACAACCTCGGGCACAACCTGCACCTGACCGCCCTGTAATGGTCGCGGCGCCACAGTTTCGAAATCCAAAATGGCCTCCGCCCCTCCTCCCCCAGTGACGTCAGAAACCGCCACCGCGGAGGCCAAAACAGAGCGACGCGTGCAACCACGCTGTCTGGAAGCACGACAGCCTCGCAAAACAGGAGCAGAGGCCGCCCTGTCGTGAAAACCGACCGTTGAAACCTCCGCCGTTACAGTGTGAAATTCACCCTCCAAAACCACACCACCCAAAGAGGGGTCCAAATTACCTGATGGATCCGAAGACCCCGAGTCACTCCCACGTCGGGACCTCGCACCCGCCCTCCTAGTCCTAGAACGACCCCTTTCACTTACCCCATCCTGTCTCCGACGTTTTGGGGAGAAACACGCTGCCACCACAGCCGACACCCTCGCCGAAGCCTCCCGCTGGGGACGCGGAGGCTCAGCCTGTACCCGGTCACCTATCACCAGGTCCAAACGACCCGCCTCGCTGAGAAGACGGATAGCTTCAAGAACACGATAATCCTCTCCAGCCATGATAATCAAAAGAGAGATCACTACAAGAGGGAAAATAAAGAAATACCAATAAACTCCGACAAAAAACTAGCTAGGAGCAAACCGCCCACCAGGTCACCTAAGCCCAAAATGGTGCCCGGAGAAAGGAGCCCCGCCCATTTATAGGCTGCGCTCCAATCCAACCAAAAATAGCCCAAAAGAAGCCCAAATGGAATCTGCTAGGAGAGCCCCACCCAGATCTCCCAAACCGCCCGGGGGAGGAGACCTGCCAGGGGTCGGCTGCCCTCCCCCAAGCCCCCCTTTGGATTTCTTCCGTTTTTAATAAACAACCCCCTTTTTTTTAAAAATAACACTCTGGCACTACCACCGTCATACTTTAGTTGCGTAAGCCCTCCAAATAATAAGACAGACTCCGCCCCATGACTCGCATGTGACTATTGATCGTAACCCGATGCACACGCGGTTTTGAATATTTTCCATCGTGCAGTAAAGGAGGACACGAGGAAGAGTTCACCGCACAGGTACAACGAGGATTAGTTTCCTTTCTAATCAGATCACATCCCGAAGTACTCGCCCCACAATGGCCTTCTTTTAACAATAGCTGCACCACTGAGCACATTATTCACAATTTAATCACTGTCCGGGAGGGTTTAGTTCACATAGCCAACCACTTTACAACACAGCAACGGCGGAACTAACACAGATACCTCCAAATACGCGGGCTGGTTTAATCTCACAGAATTAATTTTACAACCTTATTACTGAATGGCATGGCATTCCATAGGATGATTATGTCCACAGTTGAATTATGAACAGGAGAGTTTAAGGGCACCGGATGAACCAGAAGAATGCGTGTGGCTAATATCACCTAATCCACAACTAGTCACCAAATAACAAGGCTAGCGCGTGTACATATTAACTGAGACCTGAACAATCAAGGTGGCCCAGACCCTTAAATTGTCCCACCGTCTGGTGTAGAAGAATCAACATGAAGTAAAAGGTATGATGAGACCCAATTATTGTGGGCTCTATAACAGTGTACCACTTTTCATTATCTGTGCGCTAAGGTCTGTATCATACATTGATTATAGAACAAGTACGTCAAACAGTGCAACCTGTGCTTGTCGGCTGAGAAGCTCCGTCAAAAGTAGAAGATCAGACGAATCACACACCTAACAATAAGGTGAGCCTAGTAATGGTGTCCCCCTTCTTCGTTTTTTAACACTGACACACAGAAGGCCCTAACCTTATGTTATTTACATTTATAGGCTGTCCAGACATATTCCAGTCCTGATGAAGACCCGCTTTAGATGCACATAAATCAGCGCATCGCCCCTAGGGTCGAAACGTCGACGTTCTATGCAATATATTCGTCTGCTCAAAGTCCCAACGAACTAAAGAAACAATTTAACCTCCTGAGACTATTGTGATTTACAGTGGATATTTTGAAAAAGTTATTATTTCATGTATATATGTTCTATCACCTGTAACATTCAGTCACCAGTCACGACCCACACCCCTTATGTATTTACAGTCCATGGGTTTTGTGTGTATTGGACAGCATTCAAATCTATGAAAAAGTTGAATACTAAAGATTTACTTTTCCCTCTTGTGGTCAGTGTTTATTGTTTGTATATATCCTTCATGGGATATATGGTTACATTTACATATTAAGTACTATGTTCAATTGAAATGTGTTTCCGACAGAACCATTTTTGCTTGTATAGCCACAGGCCTGCGCATACTGTTCAGCCTCTGCGCGGCCTGGGACATTGGACACAGCGTAGTGGGTCAGGAGGCCAGCGGGCGGGCCAGTCCACCAGCGTCCACTCTGCAGCAGCCTCCACACCCTCCTAGTCTGTCCTTTCTGGGCCACCAGTTGCCAGTGGGCGTCAGGATCCGCAGTCACCTCCCCACTAGCAGACCATCATATTGGACAGGCAGGTTTTGTACATAGTGCGAAGGGGCTACTCTCTCTCCTTCAAGACTACCCCTCCACCCATGCCACCACAATTCCATTGCCTGTCTGAGGATCAATTGGCCCTTCTCCATCAGGAAGTTATGGCTCTCTTGCCAAGGGGGCTATTGAGTGAGTTCCTGCCCCAGAAGTAGGTTGTGGCGGTTATTCCTAGTATTTTCTGGTACCTAGGAAGGACAAAGGCCTGCGTCCTATCTTGGACCTCAGGAACGTCAACCACTTCCTCCGGAAGGAAATGTTCAAAATGGTGACATTGGCTCAGGTCCTGTCTTCCCTCGACCCTGGAGACTGGATGGTGGCGCTGGACTTGCAGGACGCCTATTTCCACATCCCCGTCTGCCGGTCCACAGGCGTTACCTACGATTCACGGTAGTCCAGGAGCACTTTCAGTTTACTATGCTCCCCTTTGGCCTTACCAGAGCCCCTTTGGGTGTTTACAAAGGTAATGGCGGTGGTCACAGCTCATCTGCGCAGAACAGTGGTGCCAGTCTTCCCCTATCTCGATGACTGGCTGTTGAAGGCGAGCTCGCCCCAGGCTGTCGTCGCCCACCTCCAGATTACGGCGGACTTCCTGCATTCACTAGGTTTCACAGTCAACGTGCCAAAGTCTCACCTGAACCCGTCTCAGAAGCTCCTTTTCATTGGAGCAGCTCTGCACAGAGCACAGTTTCGGGCCTATCTTCCCAAGCAGCGAGTCCGGTATATTCGGCTATGATATCGATGTATCTGAAAGAAACACGTAGTTATAGATTCCATACCTTAGAATTACCCTCAGGCGTCAGACTGGATCCGGGAAGTTTTTCGTCAGCAGCACCCCTGCGCGCGGTAGGCATCGTCGTGCGGGTCCGCGAGGGTCGTTGGCGTCGTTTACGCCGCAATGATGTCGCTGGAGCTACTTAGACACGCCCATGTGCGCTGACGTCAGTTCTTTCTTTTTCCGTGCCAGCAAGTGCAAATCCAGGAAGAGCAAGTACCCCTCTCAATTTTTGATTGCGCTTTTTCGTGGCCTTTTACCTTATTTCTTAGAGTCGATTGACTCCTGGTGTCATAGGGATGCCCGTCTTCAAGAACTGTGGGGACTGTCACCGCATGATGTCGGTGACGGACCGCACCGTGTGTCTCTCTACTGCCTGGGGCGCGACCACGACTTCAAGTCGTGCCCCGACAGCCGGGCCATGGCACCGAAGACTTTGCGGGATTGGTCCCGAAAGTTGCTGCAAGTCTGGCAGTCAGCTCCATGCCACTCAATGTCCTGTTCCCGTGTGAGGTCGAGGGACCGGTCGCGAAGCCGTCACCATCGTTCCTCTTGGTCTAAATCTTCGCACTCGCGTCAGGTAAGTCGAAGCATTCCAAAAAGAAGTCGAAGAAGCACCGTCGCTCTTCAACTTACCCTCCCCCGTCGCGGCTGAGGGTGCGGGTGGTGCCACCCCCGCGGCTCCGCCAGAGCCTGCGACATCACCGCCAGTCTACCCACCCTATCCGGGTCCGTCGGCGATGTCTGACAGGTGCAAGAAAGAATTTCTTGCTGCCATGGCCCGACTCTTTGGGCTGTCTGGACCCACCGGCTCACCTTCAGGCCCAAGGGCCCGACTGGGGGTCCTGTTCTCCCGACGCCGGTGGCTTCGGCCCTGGCACTGTAGGACCCCCCTGGATCCAGGCTCGGATCCCGGGTGACACCGGTTGACCTGATAACACCTCCACTGGTGTCGACCCCACCTCCGGCACCACCTCCGACATCGTCCGGTACTACCGCCGATATCGTCCCCGGTTTCATCCCTGAACGGGACGTGGCACCGGAACTGCGACGACCGACGCCAATTCCGACGCCTATGGGGCTGTTCTATCCCTACGTCCGTCCTCCTTATTTTCAGCCTGTTTCACAGACTTTGGAGGAAGGGGAGGACTGGGAGGGGTCTGAGGACCCTCTTGCACAACAGTGTGGTGATGATCTGGACTCTGCAGAGGATATGGGGGATTCCTATGGTCTTGATACCTTGCCTGACATTGGCATGCTGTCTCTTCCTTCTGTGGCTATGGAGGAGGGAGCAAGTTATGCAGTGGTGTTGTGTAGGATGGCCGAGGCTCTCCACCTCCCTACAGTGGCCTTTAAGACTAACCTCCTGACTGAAGTGCTTCAACAAGCTGCAACATCTCCAGAGCCCTTGCTGCCGTTTAATAATGCACTGTCTGACGTTCTTTTGGGCTCTTGGTCCATGCCCAATACAGGGGCTCCTGTGGACAGGAACAAGGGCCCAACGCCATCGCCCGGCTCCGGGCGACCCCTTCTTTCTCTCAAAAACACCCCACCCCTGAGAGCATGGTTGTCCAAGCCTCTGCATCCCAGAACGCATTCCCTTCCGCACCTCCGGATAGTGAATCCAAGAAGTTGGAGCAGCTTGGCAAGAAGCTGTTTCATTTGCCAGCTTAGGACTGCAGTCGGTGAACACCGCATGCCCCTTGGGCCGTTACTCCCACTCTGTGTGGGACACGGTAGCGCTGGTACTGCCCAACTGATGGCATTTGCCTTTTTGGCAGCAAAGCGGATAGTGCGTTGGAGCTTTTTAGGGACTCACAGGCTAAGGCCAAGTCCTTGGGCCTCTCAGCCACTCTCCCTCCTCCGCCTTCTGCTTTTCGCTCCTTTCGTGGCTACGGAATGGGTGCCCCAACACGTTCTTTCCAGAACCTCCGGCCGGAGCAGCAACAACCTCAGAGCGGCAGCGGACGTGGGAACTGCCAAGGTGGTTCTGCAGGCCAGCGGGCAGGTCAGTCCACCTCCACCCCCGCAGCATCCACTTCAAAGCCTTCCTAGTCCATCCTTTCAGGCCCATCAAACACCATCATCTCCCCCACTGGCACAACATCACTTCGGACAGGTGAGTGCTGCAGATAGTTAAAGGGGCTACTCCCTCCCCTTTGAGACTACCCCTCCAGCCATGCCACCTCGGTACCACCGCATGTCAGGGGACTATCTTGCGCTTCTTCAGCAGTGGGACTTGAACCTAGTTCTGACTTATCTGATGTGTACTCCCTTTGAGCCACTTCACAACTGTCCTCTTTGTCTTGTCACCTTAAAGTCTGCTTTCCTGATGGCCATCACCTCTGCCAGAAGAGTGAGTGAGCTCCAGGCTCTTTCTTCTAAGCTTCCATTTCTCTCAGTCCATCCAGATAAAGTTGTTCTGTGGACTCGTACATCTTTTTGCCAAAGGTTGTCACTGCCTTTCACATCAGGCAGACCATCACTTTGCCCACTTTCTGTCTGCCTCCGCATCCCTCAAAAGAGGAAGAGAGGCTCCACTGTCTGTACCCAAAACGTGCGCTCTCTTTCTATCTGAACTGCACACAACCGCTCCGGGTGGACGACCAGCTGTTTGTTGGCTACGTGGGCGCCAAGAAAGGTCGGGCCGTGCACAAGCGGACCATCTCTCGGTGGGTCATTCTGTGCATTAAGGCTTGTTATTCTTTGGCTAAAAAGGGGCCCGATTCACAGAATGAACTTAAGACTCAATCCTAAACTTACTACTATTTTGGTATTCACAGAATGCACTTACTACTTTTGGCATTCACAGAATGAACTTACTACTTTTGGTATTCACAGAAGTTAGGATTTTGTCTTAAGTATGTCTTAAGTCTGTCTTAAGTCTGTCTTAAGTTTGTCTTAAGACAAACTTAAGACAAAATCCTAACTTCTGTGAATACCAAAAGTAGTAAGTTCATTCTGTGAATGCCAAAAGTAGTAAGTGCATTCTGTGAATACCAAAGTAGTAGTAAGTTTAGGATTGAGTCTTAAGTTCATTCTGTGAATCGGGCCCACCGAGTCTACGGTGGGGCTACGCACCCATTCTACCAGGGCGACGGCAGCCACTAGTGCTTTGGAACAAGGAGTTCCCTTGCATGACATCTGTCGGGCAGCTACGTGTGCTTCGATGCGCATGTTTACCAAGCATTACTGCCTGGACAGCCAAGTCCAGAGAGACAGCTTCTTTGGCCGTTCTGTTCTCCAGGACTTCCTGGTGTGATCTTGGTCTGCAGACCCACCACCGGGGTTGGTATTGCTGGGGTATCTATTCTAAGGTAAAGAATCTATCACTACGAGTTGCATGCGATGCCGCACGGCGACATCTACCGACGCGCAGGGGTACTGCTGACAAACTTTCCGGATCCAGTCTGACGCCTGGGGGTAATTCTAAGGTAAGGAATCTATCACTACTAATGTTTCTTACAGATATATCGTTACCGAAGGTAACTAACTTGTGCTTCAGCCTCTATCCTGGGTTTCGGTCAGGCTGCTGGGCCTCATGGCCTCATGGCCTCCTGCATCCTGCTGTTGGATCATGCCAGGTTGCACATGCGGGCTCTGCAGTGGGACCTGAAGTCCAGTGGGCATAGCATCAGGGGAATCATTCCGATTGCATACCGATCTCGGAGGGCACTGCACACCAATTGCAGTGTTGGCTAACGAACCAGGATTGAATCCCCGGCAGGTCGCTCTCCCTACCCCAACCAGAGCTCACAGTGGTGACAGATGTATCACTTATGGGGTGAGGCGGCCACACAGGAGAGGCGTAGATCAGAGGCCTCTGGTCTCAGGCGGAGTCCGGGCTCCACATCAACCTTCTGGAGCTCCGGCGATCCGTCTTGCACTGAAGGCATTACTTCCTTCTGTCCGGGGAAAAGTAGTGCAGGTGTTCACGGACAGCACCACTGCCATGTGGTGCTGCAAGGAACAAAGCGGGGTGGGGTCGTGGACTCTATTTCAAGAGGCTCTCCGCCTTTGGACATGGCTGGAACATCAGGGCATACCTCTGGTGGTTCAACACCTGGCAGGTTCCTTGAACACCAGGGCGGAGAAAATCAGCAACAGGTGCATGAAAGATCACAAATGGCATCTTCACTTGGAGGTGGTGCCAGGTCTCTTTCAACAGTGGGGAAAGCCTTGGTTAGATCTATTTGACACCAAAGAGAACGCTACATGCCAGCATTTCTACATGTTAGAAATTCAAAGGCAGCACTCGCTCGGCGACGCTTTTTGTTGCGCGTGGTATTTGGTCTTCTATACGCCTTTCCGCCTATACCACTTCTATCCAGAGTGCCAAAGAAGATCAAGCTCGACCGGGAAAAAAAGTCATTCTTTTGGCTCCAGATTGGGCACGAAGAGTCTGGTAGCCAGAGCTCTTACACATGACTATCGATCCTCTGATCACACTGCCTCTTCGGGAGAATCTTCTGTCGCAGCAGCAGGGGACGGTTCTCCACCCGAACCTGTCCAGCCTCAACCTCCTTGCATGGAGATTGAGCGGCGACAGTTGACAGCTTTTCACCTTCCTCCCGAAGTCTGTAATGTTATCTTGGCAGCCAGGGGTCCCTCCACTAAAACGGTATACACCTGTAGATAGAACACATTTGTGGCATGGTGCACAGCAAAGGCTGTGGATCCCTTTTCTGCCCCTCTTTCTGAAGTTATTTTGTTTCTCCTTTCTTGGGCCCAGCAGAGCTCTGCTCTGGGAACCCTTAAGGGCCATCTATCGGCTTTTTCAGCTTTCCTTCTGCTTCCTGATCAGCCATCTCTTTTCAAGTCCCATATTGTAAATAGATTTCTTAAGGGCATTACTCATCTCTTTCCTCCTGTTCCTTTCGTAATGCCCCAGTGGGACTTGAACCTGGTTTGACTTATCTTATGTGCGCTTCTTTTCAGCCACTACAAAATTGGCTTCTCAGACTTTTGACACTCATGACTGCTTTTCAGATTGCCATCACTTCTGCTCGCAGGGTAAGTGAGGTTCAGGCTCTGTCTTCTAAGCCTCGTTTCTTTGCTGTTCATCCAGACAAGCTTGTCCTTCGAACAAGACCTTCTTTTCTCCCTTACTCGCTTACTCTCCCCTGAGGCGAAAAGCCGGGGGTTCTACCTACTTTCCCTTTGCTGAAGCGCGCTGATACTGCATAGACTTTAGCGCTGTTACTGCACAGAATTTTAACATTTGTAAATATTTTAAATTGTTGCAATTTTAGACTGCTGTAATTATAGTCCGCTCGAGTGCAAGAATACTTTTGCACCGAGGCGTGCTTCACTCACCCCCTCATCCCGGCGTGGCCGATTGCGGGCTGACGACGCGGGACAGGGGCGCCATCTTGGAGGGAGGAAGGGTTGGCGGTCCAGTGGCAGGACGCCTCCCGCCCTCCCGGATACTTAAGGAGCGGTATTGCAAGGCTCGCTGTACTCGCTTACTCTCCCCTGAGGCGAAAAGCCGGGGGTTCTACCTACTTTCCCTTTGCTGAAGCGCGCTGATACTGCATAGACTTTAGCGCTGTTACTGCACAGAATTTTAACATTTGTAAATATTTTAAATTGTTGCAATTTTAGACTGCTGTAATTATAGTCCGCTCGAGTGCAAGAATACTTTTGCACCGAGGCGTGCTTCACTCACCCCCTCATCCCGGCGTGGCCGATTGCGGGCTGACAACGCGGGACAGGGGCGCCATCTTGGAGGGAGGAAGGGTTGGCGGTCCAGTGGCAGGACGCCTCCCACCCTCCTCGGCAGGATATAAAATAATGGGGTCATTCCGTCCGCGCAGCGGGCGGGCGCGCCGGCGGCGCGCCGAAGGCGCGCCAAAGGCGGGCCCGTCTGCGCCCATCCGCGCCAGACACGGGCCTAGGGCCACACCCCCTGGTCAAAACCTCCATGCAAGCGTCATCTCATAACCGCGCTGGGTTCTGACCGATCTATGCCCGCAAATCTCGAAAAATTGCACAAAGTATAGTCCTGACTCCCTGCTATCGAAAACTGAATTGCACTGTAAACATTGTCAAATGTCAACCCCCCTATTAAATAAAAGAGCAGGTGGCGAAAACGTGAACCAAACAAACCAAATGTTCACGATAGCCCTGATTAACGTGCGCTCTTTACCCAAACACAGGCAAGAGGTAGCCGATGTACTCATCGACAGGAACATAGATATAATGTTCCTAACAGAGACCTGGCTGGACAAAGCCTCTGACCCAGACCTCGTAATAGCCGTTCCACCTGGATACAAATGCTACAGACTAGATAGAACTGGCAAACGAGGTGGTGGGGTCGCAATAATTGCCCGTGACCTTTTTAAAATTCGCACCACTGCCTTACCTTTAAAGGCATGTGAGGCGCTTCAATTCGATATTTATTTCTCCCCCTCATACAATTTCAAAGGTATTCTACTTTATAGAAGACCAGAAACACGGGCAGACTTCCTGACAGAAATACTTACCATCCTAGAAACTTCAAGTACTGACAACTCGATAACTCTGCTAGGTGATTTTAATTTCCATTTGGAATGTGGCGAAGACAAAGACACTATATCATTGCAATCTGAAATGGAGGTCTTTGGTCTATCTCAGCTGGTGAAAGGACCCACTCATAATGCAGGCCATACCTTAGATGGTATCTTTACCAATTTAGAAAATATATCAGTATCTGATGTCTTGCCTATGGCTTGGTCCGATCATTATTTGGTTTTGGCAACCATTCAAATCAATAAAACCACAACCCCCTCCACATCTTCTTCACGAGAATTGTTCAAGGTCTGGAAAAACGTCAGTATCCCCTGCTTTAAGGAGGCACTACTGAACTCCACTCCCAAATGGGCAGCTGATCCAGACACCGTTATTGAACAATATCACACATGGGTAGGCCAGGCGGCTAACAAACTGGTACCTGAAAAAAGAATGTCCAGAAACAGAAGTACCCCTTCAGCCCCTTGGTACACTGAAGGGCTTAAAAAACTGAAACAGCAATGCCGAAATAAAGAAAGAATATGGAGGAAAAAGTATAATAACAAGGACAAGATAGCGTACAAGGAACTCTTAACTCAATATAAACTTCTAATTATAGAGACCAAAAAGAAGTTTTATACGGAGCAAATCGAAAGCGCAAAAAATTCGAACAAAAAGCTTTTCGAAATAACTAAACATTTGGCGGGATGTGCCCCAGATCTCAATCCTCCTTGCTCACAAGAGTTCTGTGATTCATTGGCAGCATTCTTCTTCACCAAAGTAAATGACATATTTTCAGCATTTAACCAAGGTGAAGATCAATGGATCAGGAAAACAAATACCTCTCCTCCAAGCAATACCCTTTCTTGCTTCACAGAGGTAACAGATGCCAATATTCAGGACATTGTGAAAACAATCAAATCCGGATCAGCTCTGGATCCCTGCCCTTTAAACACTCTTCGGTCATTAATAGACACCGTAATTCCAGCTATTACTCAAATGACCAATCTCATGTTCCACACAGGAATCTTCCCTAACCAGTTAAAAAAAACATTACTCAAACCACTCTTGAAGAAACCAGGCTTGGATAAAGCGGAACTAAAAAATTACAGGCCTATAGCGAACCTACCCTTTATCGCCAAGGTAATTGAAAAAGCCATGAACATTCAACTTGCGGGATTCATCGAGCAACACCATCTGCTCGACGAAACACAATTTGGTTTCCGTAAGTTTCATGGGACGGAAACAGCCCTCATAAAGGCAGCGGATGACATCCGTTTAATCAGAGACCAAGGTGGAACTGCATTATTGGTGCTCTTAGATTTATCAGCTGCCTTCGACACGGTTGACCATAAGATCTTAGTCAACCGTGTCGAAAGGATGGGGGTGCAAGGCCTAGCAAAAGACTTAATAGCGTCTTTTCTAGCAGAGAGATCCCAGGCAGTCATACTCGGCCAATATGAATCAGCTGAACTATCACTGCCGTGTGGGGTACCTCAAGGTTCATCCCTTAGTCCGACACTATTTAATATCTATGTGTCGGACCTCGCTAATACCATCAAAGCGCACGGGATGAACCTTACCTCATATGCGGATGATACTCAGCTGATACTGGCTGTCAGAAATGACGGGGAAACAGTGGCGGAAAATTTCAAGACAGGTATGCTGGCCATTGGAAAATGGATGTCGGCAAACGCCTTGAAATTAAATTCCGACAAAACTGAGGTGGTCACTTTTGGCCACCTCAGCCCTAGCTGGTCCCCCACTTGGTGGCCATCATCTTTCGGAGCTGTACCTGAACCAGTTACGAAAGTGAGAAACTTGGGTGTCATCTTCGATGATAACCTAAATTTCATGGCTCACGCCAATCAGACGGCCTCCAATGCCTTCTACAAGCTACGATTGGTAAGGAAGATTCTTCCGTTTCTCTCTACCAATGTGGGAAAGACATTGGTTAGCGCAATGGTCCTTTCAGCGCTGGATTACTGCAATGGCTTGTTTGCAAATGCCCAAGTTAAGACAATCAAGAAACTGCAAACAATCCAAAATGCAGCAGCCAGACTTCTCCTCAACATTCCTAAATTTAAACCTGTATCCGAATCCTTGAGGAGTCTCCACTGGCTGCCTGTTAGGAACCGAATTAAGTTTAAGACGTTATGTATCGTCTACAAGGCACTACACCATCAAGCGCCTCAATTCCTTTGCGACCATCTCGTCCCGTACATTCCCACTCGAATGCTACGATCTGCAGGACAGAATGATCTGGTAGTGCCACGAACCAGATTAGTCAACTGGGGAGATAGACGCTTTTTAGCTGCCGCCCCAAGATTATGGAACACGCTTCCTCAAAATATAAGATCAAGTCCAAATCTATTGTCCTTCAGGAAGAAATTGAAAACCTGGCTATTTAACCTCTGAAAAACTGTACAGATTATATAGGAGGGTAAAACAGTACAGCGCCGAGACGCCTGCGGGCAATTGTTCGCGCTTAATAAATGCCAAAAATAAATAAATAAATACATTTTCTCCTCAAAGTGGTTAACTCTTTCTAAATTGGACAGACCATCACTTTTCCCACCTTCTTCCCACCCTCGCATCCTTCAAAGGAGGAAGAGCGGCTCCACCGTCTGGATCCAAAACGTGCACTATCCTTCCATCTGGATCGCACAAAGCAATTCCCGGGCGGATGACCAACTCTTTGTTGGCTATGTGGGTGTCAAGAAAGGTCGGGCCATGCAAAAATGGATCATCTCTCAGTGGGTCGTTCTTTGCACCAAAATGTGTTTTTCCTTGGCAAACAAGGAACCTCCGGTAGGACTGCGTAACCATTCCACCGGGGCGACGGCAGCCACTACTGCTTTGGGATGTGGAGTCTTCCTCAGTGACATCAGTCATGCGGCCACGTGGGAATACCTGCCTACGTTCAACAAACACTACTGCCTGGACAGTCAAGTCCGAAGAGACTGCTTCTTTGGCTGTTCAATTCTCCAGGACTTTCTGGTGTGAACTTAGTTCACAGACCCACCTCCGGGGTTGGTAGTGCTAGGGTTTCTATTCTAAGGAAAGGAATCTATAACTAATTGTCTCTTTCAGATGAACAAGTTAACGATATATCTGTAAGAGACATATATTAGTTATAGCTTCCGTACTGCCCCACCCATCCTCCCCGTTCTGCAAACTGACTTCTAGGGTAAGGAACTCCCTTTCAGGGCCCTAGTTTTGTGCATCAGTGATCAGTGTCTTGCATGGCTCTGCGCTTCTGGCGTGGAATGTTGTATAAAGATCTGACGTCCGTGCGCGAGGGCGGCGTCATCCAGGCAACGAGCATGGAGTCGACCAGTGCCACCTACTGACACACACAGCTACTTCTATGAAAAATTTCTCCGGATCCAGTCTAATGCCTGGTGGTAATTCTAAGGTAAGGAATCTATAACTAATATATGTCTCTTACAGATATATTGTTACCGAACGTAAGTAACTTGTTCTTTAGCGTCCTGTTTCATACTGTCTCTGTGGAGTTGGAGTAATTTTTACTGGGATTCCATGGTGAGGTGACTCAGCATCCCACCCTACATGATTGCGATATACAGCAGGAGCTAGTGCTACTGCCCGCTCCAGGGCAAATTAATGTTTTAAAGATTCAGGAACGAGGTTGGAAAAAGATGGTAAAATTACTGTTTCTCACTTTGGGCAGTCCATAACGAATCAGGAGGCCAATCTTTTTCAGCCAAAAGGATATTGTATACAAAAGTCAGGTTCTCCCAAAAGAAACACTTCACTTTCCTGGGAATGTCCCCCTCCACATGGAGTGCTTTTTCACATAACTGGTGTGGGACACTTACCCTGGTATCAGGTGTTTCCACCATGATACCATGTGTTCAAGGCCGCTGTCACCAGAAATTCCATCAGGTTCTGGCGAGCTATTGTTACTTCTATGCTGTCTAGCATCGTCAGAGCATGTTCAGAAGTTGAGTCCTCAGTAGCCTTGGTGTTTCTTATTTTAAGACCAGCTGCTTTCGTCTTTTTAAATTGAGGTTTGGATTTTGGTTTATCTTCTTTTTTGATATAGTCTGAAGTGCAATGTGATCTCTTGATTTTGCTCGCTCTTCTGATCTGTGTTCTGACCGTCCTTCCCTCACGGAGCGTTTTGATGAATCCTGAAAGGAATGAGAGGAAGGTACATCAGAGCGCGTTCAGAAGTTGAGTCCCTAGTAGCCTTGGTGTTTCTTTTTTTAAGACCAGTTACTTTCTTCTTTTTAAATTGAGGTTTGGATTTTGGTTTATCTTCTTTTTTGATATAGTCTGAAGTGCAATGTGATCTCTTGATTTTGCTCGCTCTTCTTATCTGTGTTCTGACCGCCCTTCCCTCTCGGAGTCTTTTGATGAATCCTGAAAGGAATGAGAGGAAGGTCCATCAGTATGCTGATACCTGACAGGTTTTGAGGTCTCGCCTGTCAATGCGCATGCGCATTGAGCTTGCGAGACTGGGGGCTTAAACAGACTTTAACCAACTTGCAAGGAATCGATGGCGATTCCTTGCAGTGCCCGTGAAATTCAAGCTCAATGCGCATGCGCATTGACATTAAAATCGCGTGCACATGCCCCCAGCCGCCTGCCTTGCACGTCTTTTCCCTCAGCCGTACTCTCACACTCCCCCGTTCCGCCCCCTCCCCTGCCTGCCGTGTCGCATTTCTTCAGGGCACCTCCCCTCATCACTTTCCCAGCAGCATCTGTTCCCCAGCCTGCCGAGAGCAGCTCTTCCTGCTCCGCCCTCTCCCCACTCTCTCTCCCCTCACGACGCTCCTCCCGCTCCGCCCCCTCCCCACTCTCTCTCCCAGCACACCTCCCCCTCCAGCATACAGCACGGAATTCAGGCTCCGCCAGCAGCTCTTCCCCTCCCCACTCTCTCTCCCAGCACACCTCCCCCTCGATCCGCCCCTTGTTTAAACCTTGAATAGACATCCCGCCTCTCCTCCCCCTTCCTTCCCTCCCTCCGGCTTCTTCCCACCCTCCTCCCTTTGCCCGAGGACATCACGAGAGCGGAGGAGACGCACAACTGCGGACCTCTCCTGCTGGCACACGAACAGCAGCATCTGTTCCCCAGCCTGCCGAGAGCAGCTCTTCCTGCTCCGCCCTCTCCCCACTCTCTCTCCCCTCACGACGCTCCTCCCGCTCCGCCCCCTCCCCACTCTCTCTCCCAGCACACCTCCCCCTCCAGCATTCAGCATGGAATTCAGCAGGTAGAATTGAGTCCAGGTTCCGTGGACTATTCTGCTCATTGCCTTTTTCAGGAAGATTTCATTATGACTGCTGCCAAGAGGTCCTTCACTATTAAAGCAGCTGGTTAATCCTCATCCCAAACTTTGATTCTTTCATTACGGCAACTAGCGTTCTTGTCTTCCCTCCCTCTGTCTAGGTCTATATACTGAATGTTCTGTTATTAGCGTATTTCCTCCACTGCAAATTAATTGCCCATCAAATTACTAACAATAATATTTTTGACATATAGCGCTTGGAACTCCGCCAGCAGCTCTTCCCCTCCCCACTCTCTCTCCCAGCACACCTCCCCCTCGCTCCGCCCCTTGTTTAAAGCTTGTTATTCTGAATGTCTGTCTAATTTTACCCCGTGTACGGCTGTGTTTATTCTACGGGTAAGCAACCTTGGAGACTGCAGCCCATGTCTGCTTGCCTTCAACTGTGTTTTTACTGTAATATATGGACTTCGTGGGCTTTATTTGATTCGTGTTCGGCTCTGTCTAGTCTGTTGTTCAAATGGGGGTTGTTTACAGTTCCGCAGGTAGCTGAACCTTTTCCTCCTGCTTGCATCACCAAGCACGCCCTCATTGCCCAGTTGGAGGTGGGGAGCGGCGGGTGTTGATGAAAATGATCTGATAGCTTCTGATGGGCTCGTCACAATTCGGCTTCGATAGTTTTCAGTGACACAGCCATGGCTTAGTCTTCAACTATCCATGCATCCATTCACCCACCCATTCACATTTGCATCCATCCATGTGTGCATCCATCGACCATCACCTCCAAATCCACCTCCACCACCACATCCACCACCACATCTACCACCACATCCACCATCACATCCACCATCACATCCACCGCCACATCCACCGCCACATCCACCGCCACATCCACCGCCACATCCACCGCCACATCCACCACACCCACCACCACCACATCCACCACACCCACCACCACTACATCCACCACCCCATCCACCACTGCATCCACCACCACCACTGCATCCACCACCACCGCATCCACCACCACCACATCCACCGCATCCACCACCACATCCACCATCACCACCACATCCACCACCACATCCACCACCACATCCACCACCACACCCACCATCACATCCACCATCACATCCACCATCACATCCACATCCACCGCCACAGCCACATCCACCACCACATCCACCACACCCACCACCACACCCACCACCACTGCATCCACCACCCCATCCACCACCACCCCATCCACCACCGCATCCACCATCACCACATCCACCACCACATCCACCACCACCACATCCACCATCAACTCCAAATCCACCTCCACATGCACCACCACATCCACCACCACATCCACCATCACATTCACTGCCACATCCACCGCCACATCCACATCCACATCCACAGCCACATCCACCGCCACATCCACCACACCCACCACCACCACATCCACCACACCCACCACCACTACATCCACCACCCCATCCACCACCACCCCATCCACCACCACCACCGCATCCACCACCACCACCGCATCCACCATAACCACCACCACATCCACCACCACCACATCCACCATCAACTCCAAATCCACCTCCACATGCACCACCACATCCAATGCCACATCCAATGCCACATCCACTGCCACATCCACAGCCACATCCACCGCCACCAGATCCACCACACCCACCACCACTACATCCACCACCCCATCCACCACCACCACCACCGCATCCACCACCACCACATCCACCACCACATCCACCATCACCACCACATCCACCACCACATCCACCACCACATCCACCACCACATCCACCACCACATCCACCACCACATCCACCACCACATCCACCACCACATCCACCACCACATCCACCACCACATCCACATCCACCGCATGCACCACCACCACATCCACATCCACCGCATCCACCACCACCACATCCACATCCACCACCACATCCACCACCACACCCACCACATCCACCACCACCTCCACCACCACATCCACCACCCCATTCACCACCACCACCGCATCCACCAACACCACATCCACCACCACCACCACATCCACCACCGCATCCAACACCACCACATACACCACCACATCCACCACCACTTTCACCACACCCACCACCACCACATCCACCACACCCACCACCACCACATCCACCACCACATCCACCACACATCCACCATCACATCCACCAACACTTCCACCACCACCGCATCCACCACCACCACATCCACCACCACCACATCCACCACCGCATCCACCACCACTGCATCCACCAACACCACATCCATGACCACCACCACATCCACCACCGCATCCACCAACACATCCACCACCACCATATCCCCCAGATCCACCACCACCACATCTATATGTGTGTGTGTGTGTGTGTGTGTGTGTGTGTGGGTGGCTGTGTGTGTGTGTAGGTGCAAATGCAATGTGCTTGGATTTTCGTCACAATAAAATACACTGAACATAATCTTCACAAAAGTTATTTACAAACGTTTAAGGTATTGCCATTATAAATTACAATAACTTTTATTTAAGTATTAATTATTTACAAAAATGAAAGCCATTGTTATTTGTAATATCAATACATATAAGTCACGTAAATACAACACACATTGCATTACAAATGCTATAGGTGTCACATTTGCGAAAGTTAAAACTATTGACATTGTAACTGACAAAGCTTTTAATTTTGCTATTTTCAAAACCAACACATAAATAAAAAAGTGTCATTTACAATAACAATCGCTCAAACTTTCCTAATGCGAGACCTATTGCATTTCCAATGCTTGTTTAATATTGTACCTATTTCTAAGGTTATAACTCTTGTCATACGGCTCCTGTTGAGGAGACCCACCCCGTTATTATGATCTATTCTCTCTCTTTTTCTGTTTATTATCCTATTTCTTTTTAGAAGAATCCAGTGTTTACTTGGAGTTATTCGTTTCAAGACTACCAATTACTTGTGACTTCGCCGGTATAGCTCCCAGATTATCTCTACCTAATGAAGCATAGGCGTCTTCGATAATTTTAGGTAATTCTCGCTTTTGATGTACAGGAGTGCATTCCCTAAGGCGTTGGCGTGTAATCACAGCTGCTGCCTCCGCTTTAATGTTTGTCAACATAATCGTAGATACCTGGGAAAAATTGCCTGTTAATTTCATCCCTACGTTCAGAGCAGGTTTTCCCCCGTACTCATTCTGTATTTATCTTAATACCTCTAGTATCACTGCTATTTAAGGGGTGCCATGAGTCCTGGTATAAATGACTGCGAAAACTGTGCCCCATGTGGTACAGTCCTCTATTTTGGGAGCTTTTCCCATCTGCAAGCAGATTGTTAATATTCTGTGTTTTTCTTGTGGGCCTGTGTGTGGAAATACAGCCTCTAGGTGTGCTATTATCTGTGCTATCCAGAATGCCATTTGCTCACGTCTAGTGAGCATTCTTCCCATGACTGCGTTCAGTGTTTGTGGGGTGATTTTAGTTGCGGTCCCTTGTGGTTGACCTGCTAGAGTAACACTTGTAGGTTGAAGTGAAAGTGTTATTTCTGTAAAGTTGTATTATTTTTTTGTGAAGTGAATGTAACTCTGCTGTTGGCAATATGTCAACTTCTGGATGTGGTATGTAAGCAGGTAGGACTGGCCAAGTCTTTCTGTCTCTGCTGAACGGACCGAATCTCACTTTCTCTGTAGTGTGTGTGTGTGTGTGAGGCCACCTTTAAACCAAGGTATATGCGCTTGGTACGTGAGCGGAACTTCTATGTCATCATATGGACAGTATTCTTCTGGTATTTCATACAAAGTATAAGAATGAAATGCATTTGTCTGTGCATCTGCAGGTGGGAATTTAACCCATTAATAGAAGACTTCTGTTGTAATTGCCTTGTGTGCCTCAATCGTAAATGATAAGGTCCCTCCTAATGCTGAGAGATAAACACTTTTCTAATTTTGCAGCAATTGCATTTCTGCAATTTCCTGAAATGTTGTGGCACCTTCCTGCTCAGCTTCCTCCCTATATATACTAGCATTGCCACCAGCTGCAGTGTTTGCTGTCTGAGACATTATGGGTTGAAGTTTATAGACAAAATAGGGTTTTTGCTCAATAAGGGGAACTATAATCCTTCAAGCTTGAATAAATTTACAGTCAATACATAGGGTATACGTACTCAACTGCGGCGGATTTTCCCTTCCCATTCCAGAAGTCTCTGGGTTAATGTGAGTAGGGGTCTCTGGAGTTCTGGACTTTTATTAAGGTCCAGAGGTGTCAGGGACAACACCCGAAGAGCCCTGAGTTCTACCTGTCTCGGTGCACAAATAAACAGAAACACGGGCTTCTCGATGGTGGCGTCAAAGACCAAAGGTTTATTACTGCAGGGACACAGAAGTCACAGAAACTACACACGGGCAGATTCTAGGAGCCTGTTCGATTTGCACAAAGTGGGTTGCTCCTTAAATACAAATTATTTAGCTGGGGGCAACATTCTCCACATACTCGTACGTTTCTTAACCTTCATGTCCTAAACAATAAATATTTGGCGTTACATGGGAATCGTCAACAATATCTGATGTCAAAACATTACGAACGAGGGGTTCCCACTGTTCCATCATAATCTCATGTCAACTTTTCATTCAAGAGCCGGACCGCCTCATCGTAAATTTCGTTACCTCCCCCTAATAAAGGCCCAGAAGAAAAGGTGCAGAGCCAGGTGCAGAAGATAGAAAAACAGGATAAGAGATGTTTGTGGGTCGTAAATGGGCAAGGCTACCAGCTTCGGCCGCCTAATCATGATCAGGCCAACGAACACGAGAACCAGTATAGCAGGACTGGCCTCAGGCCGGGGAGGCAGCTTTTGCCGAGTCATGCGGCCACAGCGTTTCTGTCCTAAGGTGCACGTGTCACTAGCAAGGTGAATCGCCGGTTAAAGCTTACGTGTCCTTAAGTGAAGTGAATTGATCAGAGGTCACTGTGTGTCCATTGACTATGTGAGGGCAAGAATACAAAATGGCTGCCATAATCTAAAATGGATGCCATGGGTGAATCAGAAATGTGGTTATAACAAGAGTGCTCTTGCTCGTAGCATAGCGAAAACACCAGGATATGCTAAATGGATCATTTGCGGTTCACTGATACCAAAATTGTGAGTTTACGACAATGTTGAAAACACGGGTTCAAATCGTCACGGAACCTCAGACCCTCCTTTTGCCCTTACATAGGCAATTACTCAGTCTATATCAGAGTCTATCTCGATATTCATTAGGT
Organism: Lissotriton vulgaris; assembly: GCF_964263255.1. Classification (NCBI taxonomy): domain Eukaryota; kingdom Metazoa; phylum Chordata; class Amphibia; order Caudata; family Salamandridae; genus Lissotriton; species Lissotriton vulgaris. The sequence continues at coordinate 106,267,366 of NC_141686.1, forward strand.
CAGTGATATGTTGTTGCATCATCATCCTTTCTCGTACCTTGTTTCCAAACACAGGTGGTTTTCTAAAACAGGTTGCAGCACAGAGGCTACACAAAGCGGGACCACATTGGATAATAAGGCAGCACGAGAATAGGAATACTAGGATAATACCAACGACCATCAGAACCTTCCATCCCCACGCTGATAGTAGAGTCCAAAGCCACTCCATTAAGGACCAATTTCCCTTGTCTACGTGAATAGAGTCGGAAATCCTGTGTAGCTTAGAGATCGCTTCGTACACGGTCGGAGCATTATTGGGGATGAAAACACATGTCAGTTATTCCCTTTATCAAGGCTTTATTAACGGATGTATACTTAGCGGAACGTGGAGGACGCGGGGGATAGGACTCGAGAGCATAGACAAATACAGTTTGGAAGGCCCGACATGATCCATTATAGCTAAAAGGCAAGACCAGATAGGGAATGCCTTTATCCATAGTGTGTGGTATCAATCCACATACCCAGCAGTCTGTTGTGTTAACTACCAGTTGGTGTTGATGCAAGAGTTGTACAAAAGTGTTATTTATAAATTCTGAGCGTCGAACTTTGCTCATGTTCAGGGAACGGGTGAAAAGAATGATAAGAAGCAACAGTAGAAGAAACAAGATCAAGGGGAGGTACTGTAGTTGTTATCGGTACAAAAATTAAATGTACACCAAAGACGATTCCACCCACCAACGTTATTAAAATAATCAAAAAGGTAATTGCACATTGCATCAGAAAACATTTGTTATGAAGAATCTTGTAGAGTCTATTTCTGCGAACATAAATCACATTCTCTCGGTGCAGCCCAGGAAGCTCCATCTTCTACAACCGCTCGTGACCACTGATGATATGTACGTAGTTGAAAATGCCTCTATCAGCCCTGGGAGTTCCCAGAACTAACAGAAAGACCGACCTTGTGTCTGGCCCCCGCAGATTCAACTAGGCACAAAGCCACGACCCTACGGCTACCCAGACAGCAAGGTAATTAAAACAACATAACATACATAGAAAAATACAAAATATTAGCAAACTTCCTGGCTGGAGGCAATGTATCAAATTAAAATATGTAAAATAGGCAGTTTCCTGCTTTATTAGTTCTTAGAATGAGAACGTAGATTGTATCTCAATTTCCCTGGAGTTGTTTGATCCGGAAAAAGTCTATTTTCAGCAGGAGTTACAATGTTTGAGTTCGCAGATGGCAAATGTTCGTTTGATGCAGAGGACAAATGTTCAGTGTTCAAAGGAGCAGTTTCAGAAGGGGAGTCAGAGTTCGGTGAATCAGTTATCAGTTCTGCATCGCTGAAAGGAACGTATCTAGGAACTGGTTCGGTTTCAGAGGCACCAATTCCTTTTCTCACCCAGTTATCATAAGGGAGTGGAAGGGGTACACGCTTAGCATGTGTCGCGTGGACCCAATTTTTTCTACCAGCCACACGTATAGCAGTCCTTGTCGCCAAAAGTACTTGAAACGGTCCGACGAACTTGGGTTGGAGATTTCTGGTCCGTCCAAAGTTCCTAATGACGACGTAGTCGCCGGGTTTCAGCTGATGACCTAGACTTTCCGGAGGCTTTGGCAATGCATCGAAAACCTGTTGGTGAATAAGACTCAATTTAGCAGTCAAGTCAAAAAGGTAATCAATTAGCATTGGGTATTCCAGTTGTTTGAACTCCCTCGGTCTAGGTACCCCCCAAATATTAGCAGGGCGACCGAACACAATCTCATAGGGACTAAGCCATACTCGAGAATGCACAGTCGCTCTTGTGGATAACAGGGCCAAAGGTAGTGCATCTGGCCAGAGAAAAGAACAAAGAACGTAACCCTGCCTAATGATGTGATGGTCCTAACAATAGGATCCCATTATATATGGGGTGATTAAACTAGGAGTTTACCAGTGCACATACCATTTGGTCAATCCAATTATACTCAAAAAACATGTGTTTAGCAAACATATATATATTTTTATTTTTTTTGCATATACTCTTTGATTAAAGGTAAAAAAGATCGTACAAAAATAGAGATCATATTAAATCCACAGCATATTTGAAAAGACATCAAACAAAATACATTGGTGCAAAAAGGGGTAAAAAAGAGAAATTCATCCTATATAGGGACCTACCCAGTAACAATTCCTACTTCAATCATGCTCTCATACTCACAAATCTCCAAATTAATCTATCTAATATTCTGTCATTCAACTTTCATTCTCACAAGCATTCATCTCAACCTGGCGTATGCAACACAAAGATGGTAAGTCCGTTGCATAAATCAGGATGTTATTCCAGACAGATGGCATTAATACGGCTATTAATAGATATAGAACAGTGTGCCGTATTTCTGGAAACACAAGCCGACGCGCGTTTCGGTGACAGGCCTGAGGGGCCACACCTTTGTCAGGGCTTGGGGTTGTTGACTGGGAGGGGAGGGAATGAAGATCTGAAAATAAAAAGCAATCTCTTAATATTTTTAGTTCCATACAAAAATATACAATCATAGCATGTTCAAAAGCATATACCTTTGTCACCTTATGATGCATTTTAACAAGGATAGGCAACGATTATCAACATTCGTTTGACAACTATATGGTTGACTTTTAATGGCTGTGCAATGCCTTACTACCTAGTGACACTCCCTAAGACAGACTCCCAATTAGGTGAGATCTGTGAAGGCATTGAGATAACCTTATCTAAGCTACCAATCGAGTACCTGTTATCACAACTCTCATTTGTCCTAATGTTACATACACTCACTTTCTAGCACATTTGACCAAGTGACATGAACAATTTTCATTATAGTTACTGAACCTGGTCAGTGACCAAGAAGCCGAAAGCCCGCCCTTATGGCGAGATACTTTCGTCTCAGAATTCACAGAGGGATAGTTGGCATAATATTTGGAAGACTTTTCGAACCATATTGGGGTTTGAACACAATAATGGATCTGCGCAGTATTTTCAGGTCAGATTTTAGTGATATTTAATACTTTTCGTTTTATTTTTTAGACCATTATTTACACTAGACAAGACAAGTTATTAGTTAAGATTTTACCTATTGAGAAGTTTTAGTCATATTTACAAGGATGCTCGGTGCCCGTTGTCCTGTGTGCAGTAGATGTTTTTTATTTCCGTTTACACCAGATCCTGTTGTAGAGGACCTATAAGTCAAAATAAGGCTTTGAATACTTATTTTAATTAAATCATACTAAAGTGCCATTTTTAAACCTGTTTTTAAACCGGAATTTAGAAAAAATCTTTACGTGGTTCTTCAGTTATAGATAGGAGGTAGTTTGTCCCAAAAATTTTAGAGCTATGTGGTCCTTGGAAAAAGGGGGACATTAGTTATAAACGGACTCGCATTAATGGATCGGCCCCCAATGATTAAAAGAAACAGAAGTCCCATTACCTAATTCAGGCGGCTATTACAGTACAAAATATAGGGAAACTCGATCCGAGAGTAATCAGTTAGAAGAGATGTAGGTCCGCCGTATTTCCAACTCTCCAGGTAAGCAGGTGGCTAGCAATACTGGGTCCTTAGTTGGAAATAAAAGGGACCAATAGTGAGTATATACTGCTATGATAACCTCCGGTTAATACAACGTCAGGTAAGATGGTGTTTGTCATCTATACACACCGTAAGGGATGGAGTAGGGTCCCCAGAAGGTAATAGTCAATAGTCTCGGTCCGCCATGTAGGTAGTTACTCAAAATAGGCCGATTGCTATCAGTAAAAGGTGCCTAATGGATGATAAAGGGCCAGTTGTGAGAAAACATAATTACAGATATCTTTTGAATAACGTGGGATCAGATAGAAAATTGTCTGAGAGTCATACACACCGTAAGCGATGAGGCAAGGTGCCGCAGTAATTTCCACTATGAGGACCGTGTGTTGCTGTGAGCAAAGCTACCTGATAGACGATAGAGACAAGAAGGGGGACAGTTTTAAGTGTATACCTTAGCATGTGAGAAATTAGATCTAGGTGATAAGGGCTCGGTCGGTGGTACATACCTTAAAAGATGAAAAATCGGGCTGTAAGGAGGGGTTCCGTCGATTCGCCGCATCGACCCATAGAGACGGGAGACTGCACTCTCACTGATTCAAAACAAGAGGTCGTTTAAATAGCCCATTTTTCGCGCTATTTTTCGCCCCGTAGTAAAGGGGCACCAGCTGTGTAGCTTGATCAACATAAATGACAGACTGGAGGTCTCCTGTTAAAAACGTGGCGGCCATCTTGAAATGGCTATTCTGAGGATCTAAAGATAAATAAGCCGCATAAGGTAGTGAACATAAACGACAGGTTTGTTGTTTCAGTTGAAACGGTGGTGGACATCTTAGAACGGCTACTCTAAAGATATAAACATGGAAAAAGGGCCTTAGCATAGACTCGCGGACATAGATGACTCACTTGTTTTCTCTGTTGGGACAATGGCGGACATCTTAGAAAGGCTACTCTAAGGATGTAAACATGGAAAAAGGGCTTTTGCATAGACTCGCGGACATAGATGACTTACTTGTTTTCTCAGTTGGGACGATGGCGGACATCTTGGAACGGCTACTCTAAAGATATCACGATGGAGAAAGGACCTGGTTAATTTAACTAAATATTAGCCACCTTCTCGATATTATTAGTCCAGTTGGTATGAAATCATTAGGGGAATTACGAATTTACATAACTGTTAAGTTGTCCTCCCTTAGGATGTTTCAAAGTGCTTCCAATTTTCAAATATTTGCCAAGTGCAGTGAATTTTTTTCCTCTCTATCCCATTTATAGAACATTTCCAGGAAAGAAAAAGTCAGGCATCATTATCAAGGAGCTCATTTTTACAGAAATGCCTGGTGCCAAGGACATTCCTCATTCAGTCCTTTATCCACAGCATTTAAGAAAAAAATCCAAAAAACTTCCCGTTTTTTTCGTAAACACACGGGGTCAATTCCAGGATTCGCCTTTATTTTTTCCAGAATAAACCAACGTAGTTCCAATTCTTTATGTTCTTTTTCTAGCCAGTGTGCTACGATGGGGGCTGCAATTTTTTGGTACCTAATATTGGACCTATGCTCCCCTATCTTTAGAGTAGCCGTTCCAAGATGTCCGCCATCGTCCCAACTGAGAAAACAAGTAAGTCATCTATGTCCGCGAGTCTATGCAAAAGCCCTTTGTCCATGTTTACATCCTTAGAGTAGCCTTTCTAAGATGTCCGCCATTGTCCCAACAGAGAAAACAAGTGAGTCATCTATGTCCGCGAGTCTATGCTAAGGCCCTTTTTCCATGTTTATATCTTTAGAGTAGCCGTTCTAAGATGTCCACCACCGTTTCAACTGAAACAACAAACCTGTCGTTTATGTTCACTACCTTATGCGGCTTATTTATCTTTAGATCCTCAGAATAGCCATTTCAAAATGGCCGCCACGTTTTTAACAGGAGACCTCCAGTCTGTCATTTATGTTGATCAAGCTACACAGCTGGTGCCCCTTTACTACGGGGCGAAAAATAGCGTGAAAAATGGGCTATTTAAACGACCTCTTGTTTTGAATCAGTGAGAGTGCAGTCTCCCGTCTCTATGGGTCGATGCGGCGAATCGACGGAACCCCTCCTTACAGCCCGATATTTCATCTTTTAAGGTATGTACCACCGACGAGCCCTTATCACCTAGATCTAATTTCTCACATGCTAAGGTATACACTTAAAACTGACCCCCTTCTTGTCTCTATCGTCTATCAGGTAGCTTTGCTCACAGCAACACACGGTCCTCATAGTGGAAATTACTGCGGCACCTTGCCTCATCGCTTACGGTGTGTATGACTCTCAGACAATTTTCTATCTGATCCCACGTTATTCAAAAGATATCTGTAATTATGTTTTCTCACAACTGGCCCTTTATCATCCATTAGGCACCTTTTACTGATAGCAATCGGCCTATTTTGAGTAACTACCTACATGGCGGACCGAGACTATTGACTATTACCTTCTGGGGACCCTACTCCATCCCTTACCGTGTGTATAGATGACAAACACCATCTTACCTGACGTTGTATTAACCGGAGGTTATCATAGCAGTATATACTCACTATTGGTCCCTTTTATTTCCAACTAAGGACCCAGTATTGCTAGCCACCTGCTTACCTGGAGAGTTGGAAATACGGCGGACCTACATCTCTTCTAACTGATTACTCTCGGATCGAGTTTCCCTATATTTTGCACTGTAATAGCCGCCTGAATTAGGTAATGGGACTTCTGTTTCTTTTAATCATTGGGGGCCGATCCATTAATGCGAGTCCGTTTATAACTAATGTCCCCCTTTTTCCAAGGACCACATAGCTCTAAAATTTTTGGGACAAACTACCTCCTATCTATAACTGAAGAACCACGTAAAGATTTTTTCTAAATTCCGGTTTAAAAACAGGTTTAAAAATGGCACTTTAGTATGATTTAATTAAAATAAGTATTCAAAGCCTTATTTTGACTTATAGGTCCTCTACAACAGGATCTGGTGTAAACGGAAATAAAAAACATCTACTGCACACAGGACAACGGGCACCGAGCATCCTTGTAAATATGACTAAAACTTCTCAATAGGTAAAATCTTAACTAATAACTTGTCTTGTCTAGTGTAAATAATGGTCTAAAAAATAAAATGAAAAGTATTAAATATCACTAAAATCTGACCTGAAAATACTGCGCAGATCCATTATTGTGTTCAAACCCCAATATGGTTCGAAAAGTCTTCCAAATATTATGCCAACTATCCCTCTGTGAATTCTGAGACGAAAGTATCTCGCCATAAGGGCGGGCTTTCGGCTTCTTGGTCACTGACCAGGTTCAGTAACTATAATGAAAATTGTTCATGTCACTTGGTCAAATGTGCTAGAAAGTGAGTGTATGTAACATTAGGACAAATGAGAGTTGTGATAACAGGTACTCGATTGGTAGCTTAGATAAGGTTATCTCAATGCCTTCACAGATCTCACCTAATTGGGAGTCTGTCTTAGGGAGTGTCACTAGGTAGTAAGGCATTGCACAGCCATTAAAAGTCAACCATATAGTTGTCAAACGAATGTTGATAATCGTTGCCTATCCTTGTTAAAATGCATCATAAGGTGACAAAGGTATATGCTTTTGAACATGCTATGATTGTATATTTTTGTATGGAACTAAAAATATTAAGAGATTGCTTTTTATTTTCAGATCTTCATTCCCTCCCCTCCCAGTCAACAACCCCCAGCCCTGACGAAGGTGTGGCCCCTCAGGCCTGTCACCGAAACGCGCGTCGGCTTGTGTTTCCAGAAATACGGCACACTGTTCTATATCTATTAATAGCCGTATTAATGTCATCTGTCTGGAATAACATCCTGATTTATGCAACGGACTTACCATCTTTGTGTTGCATACGCCAGGTTGAGATGAATGCTTGTGAGAATGAAAGTTGAATGACAGAATATTAGATAGATTAATTTGGAGATTTGTGAGTATGAGAGCATGATTGAAGTAGGAATTGTTACTGGGTAGGTCCCTATATAGGATGAATTTCTCTTTTTTACCCCTTTTTGCACCAATGTATTTTGTTTGATGTCTTTTCAAATATGCTGTGGATTTAATATGATCTCTATTTTTGTACGATCTTTTTTACCTTTAATCAAAGAGTATATGCAAAAAAAATAAAAATATATATATGTTTGCTAAACACATGTTTTTTGAGTATAATTGGATTGACCAAATGGTATGTGCACTGGTAAACTCCTAGTTTAATCACCCCATATATAATGGGATCCTATTGTTAGGACCATCACATCATTAGGCAGGGTTACGTTCTTTGTTCTTTTCTCAGTTTATTTCCCCCTCACGGCCTGCCTACATCCTTAAAAACCCACCGGGGAACCCCCTTCTTTTATTAAGTGCATCTGGCCAGGACAAGCCCGTGGAGGCTTGTATCTTGGCCAGTTTCAGCTTGAGGGTGCCATTGTAGCCTTCAACTAAACCTGCTGACTGGGGGTGATTAGCACTGTGAAATTTTTGTTTAATACTCAAACCTGCACACACACTCTGCATAACTTTCCCTACGAATTCACTTCCGTTATCTGACCATACAATCCGTGGCATGCCATACCTGGGGAAGTATTCTTTTAGAAGGATTTTGGCTGTGGACAAGGCCGTATTATCTTTTAGTGGATATGCTTCGATCCACCTTGAAAAAGCACAGACTACCACTAGAACGTACTTAAGGTTGTTACAACGATCCATGTGAATGAAATCCAACTGAATCACTTCGAAGGGGCAAGAAGGAGGAGCGAAGTGACCAGCGGGTGTGGGGATTCCCTTGCCAGGATTATGCAGCAGGCATATCATGCAATTTCTCACCACTCTTTCTGCACACTTACTAATTCCATCATTCTTCCAGACTGGAGCCAACATCTTACAAATCCCTTTAGAACTGATGTGCGCTGCTCCATGCGCCATCGTTACCACCGCAAGCACATACGCATCAGGCAACATCCAACGCTGCTGTTCCGACAAATCAATCCAACATCCACTCGAGTCCAATTTACCCGTATTCTCTTTCCATGCAAGCTTTTCCTCTTCAGTCGCTTCTTCCTGAATTGCTTTCACACTTTCCACTGTGTCCTCACACATTCCCGAGTCAGTAATCCATCTTGCAGACGTTGCAACATACATTCTACTCATCGTATTCCTTGCTGTCTGTTTAGCGGTCTCATCAGCAAAGGCATTTCCACGACCAACATCATCCGTGATTGCTCGATGAGCACTGCACTTCACAATCGCAACTTCAGTCGGTAAGGTTAGAGATTCCAACAAGTCATTGACTAGCTGACCATGCTGGATCTTAGTCCCATGGGACGTAATGAAACCTCTTTCCTTCCACAAACGGCCAAAACTATGCGCTACACCGAACGCGTACTGACTATCTGTGAACACATTCACTCTCTTTCCCTTAGCTAAAACACACGCTCTAGTCAATGCAATTAATTCTGCTGCTTGGGCAGAATTCTGACTCACTCTTGCAGTCTCCACAATCGTACTCAAAGTCGTTACTGCGTAAGCAGCTGTTACATCACCATTCTCCAATTTAAAACAAGACCCGTCAACATACAACGTGCCATGTGAATCTGATAATGGAGTGTCTTTAAGATCAATCCGTCCTTTTGTCTCTTCTTCGGTTCTGAAACAACAGTCATGTGGTTCAGAATCACTCGACTCCTGACTAGTCGGCAACAATGTTGCTGGATTCAATACATTGCATCTTTTAATCTGAATATGACTTGCTAGCAGTGTCAGCTCATAGCCTGATAATCTAGCACTGGTAAGGTGCTGTGTCTTGGTTCGGTTCATGAGCGTGTCCACGGCGTGTGGAACCATGACCACTAGCATGTTGTTCATGACCAAACCAGCAGATTGTCGAATGGACGCTGCAGCTGCTGCTGTAGCTCTCAAGCAACTAGGCAACGCTCTGGCTACCGGATCTAATGTTGATGAAAAATACGCACAAGGGCGTTGTTTATCACCAAATCGTTGCGTCAGAACACTCAACGCGCAACCTTCTCTCTCGTGGACATAGAGTGTAAATGGCTTACTGTAGTCAGGTGTACCCAACACCGGAGCTGAACACAGTGCATTTCGTAACTCAGAAAAACTTTGCTGACATTCGGCAGACCATGGCACCGGACTCGGAACACCTTTTCCAGTCAAGGCCACCAATGGTTTTGCCAAAAGAGAAAAATTTGGGATCCATTGCCTACAGTATGAGGTAATACCTAAAAAGGCACGCACTTCTCTCTGTGTGCTAGGAACATTCATCTGCGTAATTGCTTTTATTCTCTCTGGGGTCAACCTTCTTCCCTCCTTTGACAAGAGATGACCTAGGTAGGTCACTTCTTGACAACAGTATTGCATTTTGGAAGGTGACACCTTGTGATTTAAATTAGACAAATGATGCAATAGGGAAATTGTAGCTGCTTTGCAAGTTTCCTTGTCATCGGCAGCCACTAAAAGATCATCGACATATTGCACTAAAGCAGAACCTGGAGGAAGTACAAAGGAATCTAACTGACTTTTTAATGCCTGACTGTAGATGGATGGGCTTTCACAATAGCCTTGTGGAGCACGTTTAAACCTGAAGCTTCGGCCTCCTAAAGAGAAGCCGAAAATATCTCTGCTTTCTTCGGCTATCGGAATGCTGAAAAAGGCATTCTTCAAGTCGATAACTGAGAACCATGTGGCTGTAGCAGGAATCAACGTTAACAATGCAGTAATGTCTGGAACCACAGGGAACTGTGGGATCACAATTTTGTTAACCTCTCTAAGGTCGATTACAAATCTATAGACTGGGGGCTTTGAAGGATCAGTGCGTTTTTTAGAATTGGCAGTACAGGACTGTTACAGACATTTCCTCTAGTTTCCTCTATTACGTCTTTCTTGATCAAATCTTGCACGATCAATAAGAGCGCACGTTCACCTTCACTAGAGATCTTGTATTTTGGGATTCGTGGAAATTTGACATTTGCTTTCAAAGTTACTACATATGGTGGAATTTCCAAAAGACCATCGTCGTTAGGACCAGTCGCCCAAAGAGTATCAGGGAGAGAACGCATCTCCAGTGGGAGCGCATCCATTGATAAGTACATCGGAGAGATGATTCTCTTACCCAATGTAAGCTGTACTCCTGACGGAGAACAGTACAAAGTCGCGTACAGGCGTTTTAACAAGTCTAAACCAAGCAGATTTTCATTACAACCAGTCGTCAAAATCAGGGGTGCTTTCAATTGACGAGGTCCAACAGAAATAGACAAAGGACCAGATACGGGGTTGTGAACAGGGGCGCCTGAAAAACCTACTGAAACATTTGTTAAGCCAGACAAAGGTGCGCCAGGGAGTTTCGCATGTATGATAGAACTTTTTGCTGCACCAGTATCCAACAGAAACGGTTCGACTACACCTGATGTTGCTACTGCGACATAAGGCCCACTCTGATCTACTGGAACTGATACTACTCCCTCTCTTTGTCCATGGCTGTCCTAGTACTCATTTTGCTGAAATTCCTCACTAACTTCACAGTAGTCCTCAACGTAATACTGTTGAGATCTAGTTGGTTGTGCAGGTTGTCCATTTCGCTGATCAAAATAATTAGAAGGGCGATCATTCGTTTGTGGAGGCATAGCACCTCGTCCTCGACCTCTAGAATTTTGCGTAGAACCACCACGACCTCTCTGAGCTGCAGCAGCATTATTTTGTGCTAATACTGGACACTCATTCTTATAATGACCTTCCTTTTTGCAGTAAGCACACTGATTCCATTGGTATTGCGGTCTCTGAGAACCATAGTCGGTCCTCTGATATGGCCCTTGCTGTGTATTTGTCTGATTCGTGCGAGGCGGATATGCCTGCTGCAAAAGGACTTTAGTTTTTAAATCTTTTGTTTTCTTATCTGACTTTTCCTTCTCTTCTTTATCCCTATTTTCATAATACTGGGCAGTTGCGAGTATTTGCGCAGTCGTAGAGACAGCCCACGCACTTTCAGAATCTTTTAATTTATTACTGAGCTCTGGTAACAGATTGTACACAAATTTATCAACGAATAATCTCTGTCCTCCTTCCGTGCTCATATCCTGACCACTGTGATCTACGAAAGTTTCTTCAAACCTTGTGAAAAAGTCGGAGACACTTTCGTCCTTCTTCTGCCTGCATGCGGACAACTTGTCCCAGTTAACGCGCAATGCTGGCATCAGAGTTTTCATTAAATCGATTATTCTACCAGGCAAATCAGCAATTAGAGGTTCGGGTTTAGAACCACCTATTTGTTGACCATCTGCCGCTATTATAGCTGCCCAATCACCACCTAGGGCAACTGGATGATTTTCTTTACGAATTTTAGCCCAAATTGGTTGCGGTACTACATTACCAAATAACATGTCAATGTCCGCTAAATTCATTACGCAAGCTTCAACCGTTTGCGCCAACTCTTTGTAATATCCAGCTGTATTTTTACGCGGATCTGGCAAGGCCTGTTTTACTGCTAACACTTCAGCTCGTTTCCACGGAATGTGTATCCACACTCTCTGGAATTGGGCCGGAGCGGCTGCAATACCATGGGCCGCATCAGCTTGCACAGCTTCGCGCCAAATTGGAGGAACTTCTCTCATAGGATATTGACAACCTTGTTTCGTACTACGTTTTTCTAGATTCTGTTGAGCGAAGGGAAGGATCGAATCTAAAATCTAAAATTAATTCCATTGCTTCTTTTACTTCTTGACCAACTATCATACCTGCAGCAAATTTTTGTTGAACATGGATTTATTCATCCGGTACTTGTTCAGATTCGCTCTCCTCCCACTCTTCACGTAAAAGAGAACACATGACATCAAACACATAGCGCTGTGTCGGTTCATTCCATTGCATGAATGTATCTAATACATCTCATACACTATACCTTCCAACTTTCGAAATCCACCTAAGGGCAGTGGAGTCTAATATTCCCCGTTCTTCACTACTAGGAAGCTGACTACGTCTCTGAACAGATTCAGAGGCAGGACTCCTCATCAGAGTTTTGTAAAAGGGAGATAGAATGTTAGTGACAGAATCAGTGATTCTCCGACGAACAGAAAGCGGAGTCACATAGCTTGCAGAAGTTTGAAGTAGAGTAGTAGTCGGAACAGAGGAAACAGCAATAGTAGGGGTAGCAGGCAAAGTAGCTTGTGATACAACAGGTATCAGGGGTACAGGCGCAGGCAGAGGAGCTGGCAATCCCGGAAGAGGGGGTGCCGGAGGAATATTGTTAACCACAGGAAGTACAGGAGCTTGATTCAGGGGAGCAGGAGCAGGTATACCAGGCTGTCCAGCAACTGGTAACAAAGCATTCAGTAAAGGAGGAGCCGTAGCACCATGTGCATACGGTGGGGGTGACCTCAACAAGTAAGACAACAGGGGATCCTTTTCAGGGTCCTCTACTATCTTAGCTGTACTCGATGGCAAGGCAGGATAGCATTTGTCTATCGCTAAATTACGCTCTCTATTGGCCACCTCTATCGCTTTCTCAGATTCATTGAGTTGCAGCTGCTTGGCAGACTGTTCTAAAGTCAACTATTGCTCTTTTTGCTCTTTCTTCAATTTTTTAGTTTCTCTCTGTTTGGATTCTTTTCGCCAATAACGGAAAGAATCAAACATTGCCGGCCGGGCTTTCTTCTTAAACAATTTCATTTCTAAATTATCAAGAATTTCGGGTTCAAAACTACCATACAGTGGCCAACTAAGGACACCATCTTTCTCTGTGTATCGGATCCACACCTCATTATAAGATATAGGACCCACACCATGTTTACAGTACAGATCATAAAGAGGAGTTCCAATCGGAGGAACCAGACATGAGTCCTCCAACCGGGCATCTCTGTTGCAACCAAAACACGACAACATACAATTTTTCCGACTTACCATTTTATAGACCGGAACACAGAACAAACACAAACAAAGGTGCGCACTCGAACTAAGAACTTAAGCCTACCAAAGTGAACAAATGTATCGATACCCAAACTAAACCAAAAGATTATCGTAACTAGAACAACCAGTGATAATCTTACGAAACCAAACCAAACCAAGGAACTAAAAGGATTATCCAAACAGGAGCAACCCTTACGAAGTAACCAAACAACTAGCAACCACTTAATACTTAACTGAGGCACTGAAGACGTCACCAAGGAGAAACCCGTCTCGTCTCGCTGTACTAAGGTCTGCACCTCGGGTCCAAGACAGGGCGACAGTCAAGACAGCGGACCACTGCAGCCGTCCGAACGGGAACCCTCGTGGAAGAGAACGTCGGGCCACTTTTGCGATATGCCGGGATCGATGAAGTGGGGCGCCTCCCTCTGGAATCTTCACACGAAGCTTCTCGAACTCTTCAGGCTTTTGGACCGGTACCAAATGACGTCGCCCCACGTGGGCGCCAATTGGAGTTCTGGACTTTTATTGAGGTCCAGAGGTGTCAGGGACAACACCCGAAGACCCCTGAGTTCTACCTGTCTCGGTGCACAAATAAACAGAAACACGGGCTTCTCGATGGTGGCGTCAAAGACCAAAGGTTTATTACTGCAGGGACACAGAAGTCACAGAAACTACACACGGGCAGATTCTAGGAGCCTGTTTGATTTGCACAAAGTGGGTTGCTCCTTAAATACAAATTATTTAGCTGGGGGCAACATTCTCCACATACTCGTACGTTTCTTAACCTTCATGTCCTAAACAATAAATATTTGGCGTTACATGGGAATCGTCAACAATATCTGATGTCAAAACATTACGAACGAGGGGTTCCCACTGTTCCATCATAATCTCATGTCAACTTTTCATTCAAGAGCCGGACCGCCTCATCGTAAATTTCGTTACCTCCCCCTAATAAAGGCCCAGAAGGAAAGGAGCAGAGCCAGGTGCAGAAGATAGAAAAAAAAGGATAAGAGATGTTTGTGGGTCGTAAATGGGCAAGGCTACCAGCTTCGGCCGCCTAATCATGATCAGGCCAACGAACACGATAACCAGTATAGCAGGACTGGCCTCAGGCCGGGGAGGCAGCTTTTGCCGAGTCATGCGGCCACAGCGTTTCTGTCCTAAGGTGCACGTGTCACTAGCAAGGTGAATCGCCGGTTAAAGCTTACGTGTCCTTAAGTGAAGTGAATTGATCAGAGGTCACTGTGTGTCCATTGACTATGTGAGGGCAAGAATACAAAATGGCTGCCATAATCTAAAATGGATGCCATGGGTGAATCAGAAATGTGGTTATAACAAGAGTGCTCTTGCTCGTAGCATAGCGAAAACACCAGGATATGCTAAATGGATCATTTGCGGTTCACTGATACCAAAATTGTGAGTTTACGACAATGTTGAAAACACGGGTTCAAATCGTCACGGAACCTCATCTCTGAGAAAATCACGATTGAACTATTCAGATTTGACCTTGGTAGTTGCCTCAGTTGAAGTTTGATGATATGGGGCAGGTGACGGGGAGTGTCCTGATGGGTATGGGCCTATAGAGTGGGAGGGTTAGGGTGGGGGTTGAAGTATGTATTAGACACTTGGAATTCGCATGGTACACTACCTGCAGGCTCTACAACACAGGTTAACATTACATCAATGATAACACACTACCCTTGTTTACTATGGTCAAAAAACTTGCTGGATCTGACACACAGTCAATACCACTTATTTTTAGATGAACAACAATGTGACAGTCTTGCCAAGTACTTTGTGAATAAAGTAGAGCAAATACATTCCACACTGCACAATACTCAGCCAGTGGTACCTTCTTTGTCGCTTTCTACGACTTAGCCTGACCATAGGGTTGAGTACACCACCACATTAGCAACTCGGGCACTTTTTGACATCAACTCCTTTAAAAAGATTTTAAACAGCATTAAATCCGGCTCTCTTTGCAATCTTATTCCCCGCACCTGTGTTGCAGCAGCTGGATTTACCATCTTTGTTATTAATCATGCAGTTGCTCAATGCCTCTATTCAAGAGGCTACTGTCCTGTCAGACTGGAACATGCTATGGTCCTTCCCCTATTCAAGAAGGCCAATGCCAACCCTGTCCAGACATCTAATTTTAGGCCTATTTCTCTACTTCCGACCTATTCTAAGATTCTGGAAAGGTATGTTAACCTGCAACTAACTCAGTTTGTTGAATCTGTTGGCTTTCTACATCCCTCTCAATCCGGCTTTAGAGCCGGTTACTCAACCGAGACAACTCTCCTTGGAGTATCAGAATTGTTACAACAGCGTTTGGACTCTGGGGACACCGTTTTGAGTGCTACATTTGACACAGTGTCCCATACCGTGCTAAATAAGTCCCTGCAGTCTCTTCGCATCACTGGCTCAGCACTTGGTTGGCTTTCATCTTTTTTAGCTAAACGGACATTGCAAATCTTTTCATCTAGAGTCACTTCTAAAATGTACTCCTCTTTCTATGGGGTACCCCTTTGGGACAATTGCAGAGGAGGCTGGGTTGTCCCTTTTTTTCTTACGCAGACAATACCCAAATCATATTTTCCCTTTCTACGGAAAGGACGTCTTCAGTCTGATTTGAGTAATATTGCATCCTGGATGCAAGCAAACTTAAGCTAAATGGCGAAAAAACTGAAGTCCTAATTCTGGCTAAAAATAAAAATCTCTGGGGTCCCCAGCATTGGCCAAGTGAAATGGGTGTCCTACCCCAGCCCACTGATCATGTCCGTAATTTGGGAGTCATCATCGATGACAAACTATCTATGAAGCAGCAGACAGTGAAGGTGGCAGCCACTTGTTTCACCCTTTTTAAAAAGATTGAAAAAAATCATCTGGATGCTCCCGGCCCCTACTCAAAAGACCGTAGTCCAGGTGCTTGTGACATCTAGAATGGACTATGGAAACATCCTCTATTTGGGGTCAAATAAGGATGTTACGTGGAGGCTGGTACAAAACTCTGCTGTCAGGCTGCTCTGCCAGACTCCAAAAAAATCTCCCGTCTCCAGTGTTTTGCAAGATCTACATTGGCTTAAGGTCGAAAAGCGTGTTAAGTTTAAAGCCCTTAGTGACATGTATAAAATCAAGGTTGGTTCTGCCCCTAAATACCTGCAAAACCTAGTCCACCCTGACCAAACTTCTCGTCTACTACGATCGACCACTCAGGGAAAATTCTTGGTGCCCAGGATTAAACTTACAAGAATGGGAGGTCGCTCGTTTGTGTGCCTTGGCCCATCTAGGTAGCATTCTCATCCCATTGCTCTTCGTAATGAAACTTCATACATGAATTTTCGTAAACTTTTAAAAACTTGGGGGCATATTACCAAGCAATAGCGATAATTATCGCTATTGCTTGGTTAGCGGGGAAAAAATATCGCCGAGGATTTTTACCGCTGAGATACCTTGATATTATCAAGGTTTATCTCAAAAGCGGTAAAAATCCTGCGAATGCATGAATATCGCTGAAAAATCAGCGATATTCATGCATTATCATGACAATGCTCTTAGCCATGTTATCCACCTTCTATTGGATAACATGGCTAAGAACTGCTTTTAGCAGGCGTTAGCTTTTGGAGATATTCGCGCTTAGCGCGAATATTTCCAAAAGTTGTTAATAGGAGTTAGAGATGTTAGCAACTGTTTTCAGTCGCTAACATCTTGGCACGCCCACTTTGCATGTCATTAGCGATAATTCTCGCTGACATGCAAAGTGGGCCCCTAAATGCCCGCTATCGCCTACAAGCTGTCGCTAACTGGTGTTAGCGACAGCTTGGTGATAGGGCGATAAAATTATCGCCGCATTAGCGGGAAAAAGTCCCGCTAATGCGGCGATAATGCCCTTGGTAATATGCCCCTCAGTTGTTTAACCAATAATTCATTATTCATCTGTATCTTTCTTTTCTTTCCTTTTCTTTTTCCTTCTTCAGGCTTGGCGCTGGGAAACCCTTGTTGGGTAGCTGTGCGCCATACAAAACAAATTTAACATAACATAACCCTGTATGGGTACACATCTGGCAACTAGTCCCCCCTGGTGTGACTGCTACCGAATATGTATATAGCCATACAGTGGTGGGCATGACCTGGAACGTGCAGGTATTGGGGAACTCTCATAAAGAATGCTGCAGGAGACCCATTTTGACCCACTTTGTGTGCCAGCATTAGTAAAGAAATGGTTGTGACATATAAATCTGTCCTGATTTGGAAGGGAACCCCCCTAAGGGTGGACGATGCACGCTCGGACAGTCAAGGCCAATATGTCATGGTACGAGATAGATGGGGGGGTCAAATCCGCCTACGATTATTAATTTCTATGGCCCCATCGTGGACACCCCTGGCTTCTTTGATGTGCTATGGAAGATATATATATATATATAATGGATTACGTGCATGAAGTTATTTATTCCAGGTAACACCACGCACCGCCATGACGTGTTTCGGCCCCCAAAGAGGCCTTGATACACATATTTATATATGGGGTCCTCACTCACAGGTACCGCCTGTGGCATGTTTCATCATTGGACCCTAACCCAGACATTGAACGTGAATGGGTCGGCTCAACACCTTTGTAAGTGGAGCTCTTTGAGTGGTTGCAGGGAGTCAAGTCAGGGTTGAGTGAGTTAAAATAACCTTTATTCTGGGATCTAGGACTAGGTTAAAATAGATCAGTGTGATGCTTTTAGGAATTAAAGTTCACAGGCATGCGAAAGGTTGATATGTTTCAGCCTTTATATAGCCTATGAAGGGTCAGTAGACTTTCCTCAGGACCTCGTTTTTACCCTGCTTTTTGCGATTGCTAATTTTCTGTGCGATTAAATAGTAAAAAACATACACATAACCATACAGACCATATTTATAGGACCTTTTTCTTGTAGGGTTGTAACTAAGAAGAGAAAAAGTATGGGGCGGGTTAGGCATCAGTGGGCGCTCATACTTTTTGGAGCACCCCCTGTACTGAGATTATTCAATTGGCTATAAGTATTTAGGTGAAAACGATGTGTTTGCCTTAAAATAGTTACTACATCTAGAAACTCAGCATAATTAAAATTTAGAGTAGCTCTAAGTCAAATAAATTTCAAAGGAAAAACAGACTAGACCTATAACATACATGACTTGTTTTTTCAACAGCGGTACAAAAGGGGGTAGTGATGGACGGAGCATCTGAATCAATTAAACACTCGCACCCAGTCAAAAACCTGGGTTTAATCCATCACCGTTCTTTAGCCCCCTCTGCCACCCCACTTCAGACATGGCTATATGCAAATCAGTCTCACCCTGTGCCTAATGGGAACAGTCCAGCCCGAACTGCCAAGCCATGTCTTCCCTGGACCGGAAACAAGCTTCCAAGGACCGTTTTCTGGCATTCCAGCCGTCTTCAGCCCGGCTTGCTTGAATCCAGTGGCAAAGTGAGCAAGGGACTCACGTCTGAGCATACCCTGCCACACTTATGGCGGCCAAAAGCGGTACAAAAGGGGGTGGTGATGGACGGAGCATCTGAATCAATCAAACACTCACACCCAGTGAAAAGATCTGGGTTTAATCCATCACCGTTCTTTAGCCCACTCTGCCACCCCAGTTCAGACATGGCTATATGCAAATCAGTCTGACCCTGTGCCTCATGAGAACAGTCCAGCCCGAACTGCCAAGCCATGTCTTCCCTGGACCGGAAACAAGCTTCCGAGGACCGGTTTCTGGCATTCCAGCCGTCTTCAGCCCGGCTTGCTTGAATCCAGTGGCAAAGTGAGCAAGGGACTCACGTCTGAGCATACCCTGCCACACTTATGGCGGCCAAAAGAGGTACAAAAGGGGGTGGTGATGGACGGAGCAGCTGAATCAATCAAACACTCATACCCAGTCAAATGATCTGGGTTTAATCCATCACCATTCTTTAGCCCACTCTGCCACCCCAGTTCAGACATGGCTTGTTTCAACAGACATCATAGGGGTATCAGAGGACGGACTCTGTAGTGTCACACTAGAAGGAGAAAATTCATATCTAAAAGAGGCAGTTATAGATTCCTTACCTCAGAATTACCCCTAGTCATCAGACTGGATCTGAAGATTTTTTTTTTTTTTAGCAGTACCCCTGCGCTTCGGTGGGTGGCGTTGGTCAACTCCACGTCCGTCATCTGTATCGTGGTCACTGGGATGATGTTGCTGTGCCTACTTAGATGCCACCCCTGCGCGCTGACATCAGTTCTTTCTTTTTCCACGCCAGCCAGCGCAGATCCAGGCAGAGCTACTGCTTTAGTCACTTTTTGACTAAACTTTTTCAATGTTTTGTCAACTACTTTGAGTCTTTGACTCCTGGTGTGCGAGAGATGTCCTATCCTCGGACCGGCTCCAAGCCTTGTGAGGCCTGTCACAGGCTGATGTCTGCGAAGCACCCGCACCATGTGTGCCTTTGGTGTCTGGAGTGCCGGGCCATGAATCCGAAGTCTTTGCGGGAGCGGTCCTGTAAGCACTTGGAGGCCCGGCAGTCGGCTCCGTGTCGCTCCCGGTCTCGTTGTAGAGGAAGGTCTCTAGGCCGCTCACAGAGCCCCAACACCTCATCCAAGTCCAAGTCTTCGAAGTCCTTCAGTAAGTCGAAGCACAAGAAGAAGGCAAAGAAGCACTGGCAATCTTCGCCTACTCCCCGTTGGTCGGCTGACGTGACGCGGGACCTGGAGTGTTGTTGATCCAAGGCTCCGTCTCCAGTGTCTTCTTCAGGGACGACTCCACGCCTCCCCCCGTTTCGGGAGTCAGGGCATTCCCTGCCTAGCTTTGTGCACTTTATGAAGCCCTCCAATGTATCTTTGGGCAGCCCGACTCCACCGTAACGTCTTCTGGCCCAGTGGAGCCGGTCGGGGGTCCTGTGCCTTCGATACCGGCAACTCCAGCCTCGGTGCTGGAGGGCCTCTGCGGATCCAGGCCTGGATCGGGATGGACGCCTGTCGATCTTACCTCACCAGTGTTGATCCCCACGACGACACCCTCCGTCCCCATCCTCACCCCCGAGATGGACCCAGAGCCGGACCGGCGTTATTCAATGTCAAATCCGATGCCAGTGGGTACGTTTGTTCCTCTATAGCCCAGTAGGTGGTGATGAGGATTGGGAGAGGTCGCTAGACCCTTTGGCAGACCAGCTTGAAGATCCGAAATTGAGGGAGGACCTGGGTGAAGCAAATAGTCTGGACACTTCTCCAGACCTTGGCATGCTTTCTCCCCCTACCATTGCTAGGAAGGAGGGAGCGTCTTATGCTGTTGTGGTGCGAAGAGTAGCCAAGGCCTTGGGCCTGGAGCTCCCTTCAGTGGCAGTCAGGATTAATCTCCTGACAGAGGTGCTTCAGCCTGCAGCCACCTCCTCTGAACCCCTTCTGCCCTTCAACGAAGCCCTCACTGACGTCCTTCGGGACACCTGGTCCAAGCCCAGTACAGGGGCTCTGGTGGAAAGGACGATTGCCCACCGATACTGCCCGGCTCCGAGCCACCCATTTTTCCTCACCCAACACCCTTCCCCCGAAAGCTTGGTTGTCCCAACCACTTCTTCCAAGGGGGCATTCCCTTCTGCTCCCCCAGACAGGGACTCCAAGAAGCTCGACCATCTTGGGTAGCGCATGTTCTTTTCCTCCAGCTTGGCACTGCAGTCCGTGAATACCGCATGCCTCTTGGGCCGATACTCCCCATACTATCTGGGATACAGTTGCGCAAGTGCTGTCTCAGTGCCCGCAGGAGGCCCTGGGCCACTCTTTCCCAAGCAATAGCAGATGGGAGAAAGACAGCTAAGTTCACGATTCGATGTGGGCTGGATACCACCGACTCACTAGGCAGATCAATTGCCACGTCGGTATCCCTAAGGCAATTGGTTGAGGACATCTGGATTTTTGGGGGATGTCCAGTCAACCTTGCTGGACATGAACTTCAATGGATGTCGCCTTTTTGGCGACAAGGCAGACACTGCACTAGAGCGCTTTAAGGATTCTTGTGCTACGGTTACGGGTCTGAGAGCCAGCAGGCAGGCCAGTCCACCCTTTACCTCCCTGCAGCAGCCTCCAAACCCTCCTAGTTCGACCCTTCAGGACCAGTGGGTGGCAGGATTGGCCATCACCTCCCCCACTAGCAATCCATCACTTTGGACAGGTGGGTTTTGCCAATAGTCCAAAGGCCCTGTAATTTGAGACTGTCCCTCCTTCCATTCCACCATCTTTCAATCGCATGGCGGCAGATCATTTGGTGCTTTTTGCCACGAAATTTCCGCTCTCTTGGCCAAGGGAGCTATCGAAAGGGTCCCTGTGCCAGAAGTAGGTTGTGATTGCTATTCCTGCTATTTTCTGGTGCCCAAGAAGGAGAAACGCCTGCATCCTATCCTAGACCTCAGGGCCGTCAAAGTCTTCCTCTGGAAGGGGAACTTCAAAATACTCAGGTTGGCTCTGGTCCTGTCTGCCTTCGACTATGGAGACTGGATGGTGGAGTCGGACTTGCAGGATGCCAATTTTCATATTTCCTTCCTGCTAGCCAACAGACGCTCTCTACGGTTCACGGTAGGCCACAAGCATTTTAAGTTCACTGTGCTCTTCTTCGGCCTGACCAGTGCCCCTCAGGTGTTCATGAAAGTGATGGCGCAGCTCCTCTGCTCAGATCAGGGTATTCAGTCTTCCCTTATCTCGGCGACTGGCTGTTGAATGCGGGTTTGTCCCAGGTTGTCGTCAGACTACGGCGGACCTAGTCTGGAGACTGGATGGTGGCGCTGGACTTGTAGGACGCCTATTTCCACATCCCCGTCCTGCCAGCCCACGGGCGTTAACTACATTTTTTACGGTAGGCCACAAGCACTTTCAGATTACCATGCTCCCCTATGGCCTTACCAGAGCCCCTTGGGTGTTCACGAAGGTTATGGCAGTGGTCGCAGCTCATCTATACAGATCAGGGGTGCCAGTATTCCCCTATCTCGACGACTGGCTGTTGAAGGCGAGTTCGCCCCAGGCTGTCGTCACCCACCTCCAGACTACGGCAGACTTCCTGCATTCACTGGGGTTCACAGTCAACGTGCCAAAGTCGCACCTGAACCCTTCTCAGAAGCTCCTTTTCATTGGAGCAGCTCTGAACACAGCACAGTTTCGGGCCTTTCCTCCCAAGCAGCGAGTCCAGTATATTCAGCTATGGTATCCACGTATCTGAAAGAAACACGTATTTATAGATTCCTTACCTTCGAATTACCCCCAGGCGTCAGACTGGATCCAGAAAGTTTTTCGTCAGCAGTACCCCTGCGCGTCAGTAGGCGTCGTCGTGCAGCTCCGTGTGCGTCGTTGGCGCCGGGATGATGTCGCTGGAGCCACTTAGATGCACCCACCTGCACTGACGTCTGTTGTTTCTTTTTCTGCGCCAGGAAGTGCAGATCCGGGTAAAGCAAGTACACCCTCTCAATTTTTGACTGAGCTTTTTCAGTCGATTGAACTGCGGGAACTGTCACCGCATGATGTCGCTGACGGACTCCAAGTCATGCCCCGACAGCCAGGCCATGGTGCCAAAGACTTTATGGGATTGGTCCCGAAAGTTGCTGCAGGTCCGGCAGTCGGTTCCACGCCGCTCAAGGTCCCGGTCCCGTGGGAGGTCTAGGGACCGGTCGCGGAGCCGTCACGATCATTCCGCTGGATCTAAGTCTTCGCACTACGGTCAGGTAAGTTGAAGCATTCTGAAAAGAAGTCGAAGAAGCACCTTCGCTCTTCAATTCACCCTCGCCTGTCACGGCTAAGGGTGTGGTTGGTGCCACCCCCGCGGCTCCGGCCGAGCCTGCGATGTCACTGCCGGTCTACCCATCCTATTCGGGTCCGTCGACGATGTCTGAGGTGGCAGAGTTTCTTGCTGCCATGGCCCGACTCTTTGAGCTATCTGGCCTGCCGGCGCACCATCGGGCCCCAAAGGCCCGACTGGGGGTCCTGTTCTTCTGACGCCGGTGGCTTCGGTCCCGGCACCATAGGATCCCCCTGGATCCGGGCTCGGATCCCGGGTGACACGGATTGACCTGATAACACCTCCACCGGTGTTGACCCCACCTCCTGCACCACCTCCGACATCGTCCGGTACTACTGCCGATATCGTCCCCGGTTCCAGCCCTGAACCGGGCGCGGTGCCGGTACTCCGTCGACCGACGTCAATTCCGACGCCGATGAGGCTCTTCTATCTCTACGTCCGTCCTCCTTATTTTCAGCCTGTTTCACAGACTTCGGAGGAAGGGGAAGACTGGGAGGGGTCTGAGGACCCTCTTGCACAACAGTGTGGTGATGATCCGGACTGGGCAGAAATTTGGGGGATGCCAGTGGTCTTGACACCTTGCCTGACCTTGGCATGCTGTCTCTTCCTTCCATGGCTACGGAGGAGGGAGCAGGTTATGCAGTGGGGTTGTGTAGGGCGGCCGAGACTCTCCACCTCGAACTCCCTATAGTGGCCGTCAGGACTAACCTCTGACTGAAGTGCTTCAACAGGCGGCAACATCTTCGGAGCCCTTGTTGCCTTTTAATGATGCACTGTCTGACGTTCTTTTGGGCACATGGTCCAGGCCCAACACAGGGGCTCCTGCGGACAGGAACAGCGGCCCAACGCCATCGCCCGGCTCCAGGCAACCCCCTCCTTCTCTCAAAAACACCCCACCCCTGAGAGCTTGCCTGTCCATGCCTCTGCATCCCAGAGCGCATTACCTTCTGCACCTCCGGATAGGGAATCCAAGAAGCTGGAGCAGCTTGGCAAGAAGCTGTTTTCATCTGCCTGCTTAGGGCTGCGGTCGGTGAACACTGCATGACCCTTGGTCCTTTACTCACACTCGGATACAGTAGTACAGGTACTGCCCAACTGTCCGGAGGAGGCCCAGTCAGTACTCGCCCAAGCTATTGCAGCTGGGAGGGACGCAGCTAAGTTCACCATCTGTTGTGGGCTTGATACCGCTGACTCGCTGGACAGTGCGATTTCCACAGCAGTGGCGCTTTGGTGCCAAGCCTGACTGAGAACAACTGGCTTTTGGGGGGATGTCCAGAACACCTTGATGGACATGCCCTTTGATGGCATTTGCCTTTTTGGCAACAAAGCGGATAGTGCAATGGAGCACTTTAAGGACTCACAGGCTACAGCCAAGTCCTTGAGCCTCTCGGCCACTCTGCCTCCTCCTGCTTTTCGCTCCTTTCGTGGCCACGGAAGGGGTGCCCCAACATGTTCTTTCCAGAGCCACAGGCCGGTGCAGCAACACCCTCAAAGCAGCTGCAGACGTGGGAACCGCTAAGGCGGTTCTGGGGGCCAGCGAGCGGGTCAGTCCTCCTCCACCCCCGCAGCATCCACTTCAAAGCCTTCCTAGTCCTACCTTTCAGGCCCATAAAACACCAGTGGGCGGCAGAATACACCATTGTCTCCCCCACTGGCACAACATCACTTTGGACAGGTAGTTGCTGCAGAGGGCCACTCCCTCCCCTTCGAGACTACCCCTCCAGCCATGCCTTTTCGGTACCTTTGCATGTCGGGGGACCATCTTGCGCTTTTTCAGCAGGAAATCACGGCCCTCTTGGCCAAGGGGGGCATCGAGCGCATTCCTGGGCCAGAAGTAGGTCTTGGTTTCTATTCCCACTACTTTCTGGTCCCAAAGAAGGAAAAAGGCCTGCGTTCTATCTTGAACCTCAGGGACATCAACGGCTTCCTTCGGAAGAAGAAGTTCAAGATGTTGACGCTTGCTCAGGTCTTGTCTGCTCTCGACGCTGGAGACTGGATGGTAGCGTTGGACTTGCAGGATGCTTACTTACACATCCCCGTCCTGCCAGCCCACCAGCGTTCCCTGCGGTTCACGGTAGGCCCAAGCATTTTCAGTTTAGCATGCTCCCCTTCGGCCTTACTAGCGCCCCTCAGGTGTTCACGAAAGTTATGGGGGTGGTCTCAGCTCATCTACTCAGATCGGGGGTTCCAGTCTTCCCCCATCTCGAAGACTAGTTGTTGAAGGCGGGCTCACCCCAGGCAGTCGTCCCCAACCTCCAGGAAACGGCCGACCTCCTGCATTTGCTGGGGTTTTCCATCAACATGCCAAAGTCGCACCTGATTCGCTCTCAGAAGCTCCTCTTCATCTGAGCGGTTCTGGACTTGGCGCAGTTTTAGGTTTATCCTCCCGAGCAATGAGTCCAGGATATTCGGGCTATGATTCCGATCTTTCTGTCTTTATCCCGGGCTTTGATCAGAATGACTTCGAGACTGCTGGCCCTCATGGCCTCCTGCATCCTGCTGGCATATGCGGGTTCTGCAGTGGGACCTGAAGTTTCATTGGGCACAGCATCAGGGGAATCTGTCTGATTACATCCAAATGTTGGAGGGCACTGCTCGACAACGGCAGTGGTGGCTCACAAACCAGGATTGGGTCAATGGCAGATTCCTCTCCCTTCCCCAACCAGACCACACTGTGGTGACGGACGCATCCCTTCTGGGATGGGGCGGCCACATGGGAGAGGCGGAGATCAGAGGCCTCTGGTCTCCGGCGGAGTCCGGGCTTCACATCACCCTTCTGATCTTTCAGCCTCCATCCTGTTGTTCGGTCTGGATGACCCTAAGGTTACTGGGCCTGATGGCCTTCTGCATCCTGTTGGTGGATCATGCCACCTGGCATATGTGGGCTCTGCAGTGGGACCTGAAGTTCCAGTGGGCACAGCATCAGGGCAACCTGTCCGATCACGTCCAGATCTCGGAGGGCACTGCACGACAATTGCAGTGGTGGCTCACGAATCGCGATTGGGTCAATGGCAGATCCCTCTTCCTTCCCCAACCGGAGCACACAGTGGTAACGGACGCGTCCCTCCTGGGATAGGGCGGCCACATGGGAGAGGCGGAGATCAGAGGCCTCTTGTCTCCCGCGGAGTCCCGACTCCATATCAACCTGTCATGGGGAGAGTAGTGCAGGTGTTCACAGACAACACCACCGCCATGTGGTACTGCAACAAACAGGGCAGGGTGGGGTCATGGACCCTATGTCAGGAGGCTCTGCGCCTCTGGACATGGCTGGAACATCAGGGCATTTCCCTGGTGGTTCAACACCTGGCAGGCAGGTTCTCTGAACGCCAGTGTGGAATAACTTAGCTGCCTGTGCATGAGGGATCACGAATGGCGTCTGAACTCTGACGTGGCACAAGTTCTCTTTCAGCAGTGGGGAGAGCCTTGGCGCAATGTCATCAGTTCTGAGCGTTGTAATTTCCAAGGTGGCACTTGCTAGGCGACGCTTTTCGTCATGAGTGGAGTTGCGGTCTGTTATATGCCTTTCCACCTATACCACTTCTACCCAGAGTGCTGAAGAAGATTAAGCGCGACTGGGCCCAAGTCATTCTTGTGGCACCAGACTGGGCTCAAAAAGTATCTTATCCCAAACTACTCAGCGTGGCGATCGATCCCCCGCTCCGTCTGCCTCTTCTGGAGGATCTTCTGTCGCAGAAGCAGGGGAGGGTCCTCCACCCGAATCTGTCCAGCCTCCACCTCTTTGCGTGAAGATTGAGCGGCGGCAGTTGACTTCTTTTGACCTGCCTACCGAAGTTTGTGATGTAATCATGGCAGCCAGGCGTCCCTCCATTAAAATGGTATAAGCCTGCAGGTGGAATACATTTGTGGCATTGTGCATAGCAAAGGCTGTGGACCCCCTTTCTGCCCCTCTTTCAGAGGTCCTCCTCTTTCTACTTTCTTTGGCCCAGCAGGGCTCTGCTCTGAGCCCTATCAAGGGCTACCTCTCAGCCATTTCAGCCTTTATACAGCTTCCCAGCCTTCCCTTTTCAAGTCCTCTGTTGAAAAATGTTTTTTTAAAAGCATTACTCATCTTTTGCCTCCTTTCCTTTCATAATGCCTCAGTGGGACATGAACCTAGTTCTGACTTATCTGATGTGTACTCCCTCTGAGCCACTTCACAATTGTCCTCTTCGTCTTGTCACCTTAAAGACTGCTTTCCTGGTGGCCATCACACCTGCCAGAAAGAGTGAGTGAGCACTAAGCTCTTTCTTCTAAGCTTCCATTTCTCTCAGTCCATCCGGATAAAGTTGGTCTGCGGACTTGTACATCTTTTTTGCCAAAGGTTGTCACTGCCTTTCACATCGGGGAGACCATCACTTTGCCCACCTTCTGTCTGCCTCCGCATCCCTCAAAAGAGGAAGAGAGGCTCCACTGTCTGGACCCAAAACATGCTCTCTCTGTCTATCTGAACCGCACACAACCGTTCCGGGCGGATGACCAGCTCTTTGTTTGCTATGTGGGCGCCAAGAAAGGTCGGGCCGTGCACAAGCGGACCATCTCTCGGTGGGTCGTTCTGTGCATTAAGGCTTCTTATTTGTATAGCTAAAAAGGAATCTCCGGTAGGGCTACGCGCCCTTCTACCAGGGCGACGGCAGCCACTACTACTTTGGGAGGGGGAGTTCCCTTGCATAACATCTGTCAGGCAGCTACATGTGCTTCGATGCGCACGTTTACCAAGCATTACTGCCTGGACAGCCAAGTCCGGAGAGACGGCTTCTTTGGCCGTTCTGTTCTCCAGGACTTCCTGGTGTGATCGTGGTTTGCAGATGCACCACCAGGTTTGGTATTGCTGGGGTATCTATTCTAAGGTAAGGAATCTATCCCCACGTGTTTCTTTCAGATGCACAAGTTACTTACTTTCGGTAACGATATATCTGTGAGAAACATTAGTAGTGATTGGTTCCTTACCGCCCCAGCCATCCTCCCCGTTCTGCGAACTGATTGCTAGGGTTAAGGTCATCCCTTTCAGGGCCCTAGTTTCATGGTACCAGTGGTCAGTTTATTGCATGGCTCTGCATTCCTGACACAGAATGTTGTGTACAGAACTGACATACAAGTAGCTCCAGCGATGTCATCCCGGCACCAACGATGCCCACAATGCACACAGAGCCGCACGACGACGTCTACCAACGCGCAGGGGTACTGCTGACAAAAAAATTTTCAGATCCAGTCTGACGCATGGGGGTAATTCTAAAGTAAGGAATCTATCACTACTAATGTTTCTTACAGATATATCGTTACCGAAGGTAAGTAACTTGTGCTTCAGCCTCTATCCTGGGTTTCGGTCAGAATGACCGAGGCTTCTGGGCCTCATGGCCTCCTGCATTCTGCTGTTGGAGTATGCCAGCTAGCATATGCAGGCTCTGCAGTGGGACCTGAAGTTCCAGTGGGCACAGCATCAGGGCAATCAACCCGATTGCGTCCAGAACTCGCAGGGCACTGCACACCAATTGCAGTGGTGGTTAACGAACCAGGATTGGATCCCCGGCCGATCTCTCTCCCTTCAACAACCAGAGCTCACAGTGGTGACATGTGTATCACTTTTGGGGTGGGGCGGCCACACGGGTGAGGCGTAGATCAGAGGCCTCTGGTCTCAGGCGGAGTCCGGGCTCCACATTAATCTTCTGGATCTCCGGGCGATCCGTCTCGCACTGAAGGCATTACTTCCTTCTGTCCGGGGAAGAGTAGTACAGGTGTTTACGGACAGCACCACTGCCATGTGGTGCTGCAACAAACAAGGCGGGACCCTATTTCAGGAGGCTCCCCGCCGTTGGACATGGCTGGAACATCAGGGCATATCTCTGGTGGTTCAACACCTGGCAAGTTCCTTTAACACCAGGGTGGAGGAAATCAGCCGCAGGTGCATGATGGATCATGAATGGCATCTTCACTTGGAGGTGGTGCCAGGTCTCTTTCAACAGTGGGGAGAGCCTTGGTTAGATCTATTCAACACCAAAGAGAACGCGCCATGTCAGCATTTCTGCATGTTAGAATTTTGAAGGCGGCTCTCGCTCGGCGATGCTTTTCATTGTGAGTCGAATTCGGTCTATACACCTTTCTGCCTATACCACTTCTGTCCAGAGTGCCGAAGAAGATCAAGCTTGACCCGGCCAAAGTCATTCTTGATTGGGCATGAAGAGTCTGGTATCCAGAGCTCTTACACATGGCCATCGATCCTCTGATCACACTGCCTCTTCGGGAGGATCTTCTGTCGCAGCAGCAGGGGACGGTTCTCCAACCGAACCTGTCCAGCCTCCACCTCCTAGCTTGGAGATTGAGCGGCGACAGTTGACAGCTTTTGAACTTCCATCTGAAGTTTGTAATGTCATCTTGGCAGCCAGATGTCCCTCCACTAAAACTGTATACGCCTTTAGATGGAACAAGTTTGTGGCATGGTGCACAGCAAAGGCTGTGGGTCCACTTTCTGCCCCTCTTTCAAAGGTTCTCTTGTATATACTTTCTTTGGCCCAGCAGGGTTCCGCTCTGGGCACTCTTAAAGGTTATCTTGCTGATATCTTTCCTTATTCAAGTCTCCTATTGTGAAAGTATTCTTTTTAGGGCATTACTCATTTCTTTCCTCCATCTCCTTTCATAATGCCCCAGTGGGACTTGAATCTTGTTCTCACATGTCTTATGTGTGCTCCCTTCGAGCCTCTTCACAAATGTCCTCTCAGGCTCCTCACCCTGATAACGGCCTCCTTTTTGGCACCACCTCTGCTCGCAGGGTGAGTGAACTTCAGGTTCTATCTTCTAAACCCCTTTTCTTCTTTGTGCATCTGGACAAAGTGGTCCATAGAATGAGGTCCTCGTTCCTTCCTAAAGTGGTTACACCATTTCACATAGGACAAACGATCACTTTGCCCACCTTTTTCACACCTCCACACCCTTCCAAGGAGGAGGAGAGACTCCACTGTCTGGACACTAAATGTGCGTTGTCCTTCTACCTTGACCACACAAAAGATTTCCGTGTGGATGATCAACTCTTTGTCGGCTATGTAGGTGCCAAGAAAGGTCGGGCTGTTCAAAAGCGTACCGTCTCTCGATGGGTTGTCCTTCCTATTAAAATCTGTTATGCTTTAGCAAAAAAGGAACCTCCATTGGAGCTGCCTGCTCATTCCACTAGGGCTACTGCAGCTACCACTGCTTTAGCACGTGGAGACCCACTTCTTGACATCTGCCAGGCAGCCACGTGGGAATACATGCACATGCTCACCAGACATTACTGCCTGGAAAGCCAAGACCGGAGGGATGACTATTTTGCCTGTTCTGTCCTCCAGGACTTTCTGGTGTGAACTTAGTTCGCAGTCCCTCCTCCAGGATGATATTGCTGGGTTATCTATTCTAAGATAAGGAATCTATAAACGTTTCTTTCACATGAATAAATTACTTACCTTTGGTAACGAAGAATCTGTAAGAGACATAGGTCAGTTATAGATTCTTTACCTCCCCACCCATCCTCCGTGCTCTGTGAACTGATTTCTAGGGATAGGGACTCCCTTGCAAGGCCCTACTTGTGGCGCACCAGTGGTCAGTGTCTTTCATGGCTCTGCACTTCTGGTGTGGAAAGTCGTGTTAGAACTGACATCAGCGGGCAGTTGCAGCTTCTAAGTAGGCACCGCAAGGTCAGTCCGGCAACTATGATGCTGATTATGGACGCAAAGTCGACTGACGCCACCCACCGACTCGCTGGGATACAGTCTGACGCCTGGGGGTAATTCTAAGGTAAGGAATCTATAACTAACCTACGTCTCTTGTCTCTTACATTGCTACCGAAGGTAAGAAACTTGTTCTTTAAGTCATTTTGTTGTACAACATTACTTTCTGAATTAGCAGAGCAATTCAGCTAATCAGCGTAGAAAAATGGGAGGTAAAATTAGCAGAGAAAAGACCTTACTCAAGAGTATGTGTCCGCTCGCTCTCGTAGTGTCTCCCTGCATGTTGAGGAAGGTCTGTTCATTTTCTCCTTTTAAGTGCCCTGTTTATCCTTGTCATGTAATCTTTGGTCACATGATAGGGACTGGAAAGGAAATGAAAGATAGATTCTTTCAGTTGCATTGAAATACTCTGGTGTTTGTGTGAGCCTCAAAATACCTCCACCAGTATATGGTTGGAACAATAAACTGCCTCTTTGCCAGTGGTTGTGTGCGGCCTTGCTGGTTTTTGTCAAAGTACTGATACATTTTATTGTGTTTGCATGAACGAAACACCTCCCTTTCAATATATCAGGGCAAAGGATTCTGGAACCTTGAGTCCAAAATCGAGATTGAAGTTAAAATCCTTTTTTGTAACCTAAACGGTGAATCAAAACAATCTATGAATAAACCCTATTTATATAATGATCCTACTCCATTTTCAATACGAGCAATCATATAGTTGCAATTTTCAAGATGGTTAACCGCTTTGCTGCGGTGCGAATTCCGCTGTTGTGCTGGGACATTCCAATCTTGGGTGTGGCTCGGACGGCCACCGGCCGTCGTGCGCACACGCACACCGTAACTCATGACGGCCGGGGGCCGTCACGAGCATGGAAGAGGTTAAGTAGTTGCTTCTACCCCTGTTGCATCCAATGGGGGTGATAACGAGTATTCGGCTGTGGTTGTTATCATGCCTAGTATTACACGCTGTGTAAATAGCGGGATGCCAATATTTGGGGTGGCTGGATTCAGAACTATCACTATTCTGCATTCTAGACTTATTTGCAAAAACTATATGAGAATATTTAGAGAATGTTACTCTAGGGAACATCATCATTTAATCCTCTGGTATGACTAAATAGTTTATAAATCCAGCTTTGTTCCTTTTCAAAAAGAATTTTTCCAAATTTCTCGTCTCTGCTGATACCCGTTCTAAAACTATCCATCTCATATCATTAGGGGTATGATTCTCTGTTATGAAGTGTTCCACTATCTTGGTGCTACTACGTCTACATCGTATTGTGCTCCTATGTTCTACGATACGTGTGTTTACTTTAAGTTTTGTCATTTCTATGTATTTGAGATAACATGGGATTTCAATGAGGTAGATCACTTGTTTGGTGTTGCAATTAATCTTTTCTCAACTCCCTTGGGGATATTTAGTCCCAGGTCTACAGTTTTTGTTGCTCATGTCAGGTGGCAAACGCTAAAGTGCCCACTGGGGTAATGTCCTGTGATTGGTGGGAGCCCCAGCATCGAGTGCATTGCCTGTCCTGGTGTTTGTTGTTGTCTAGATCTTGTGTGTACCAGACTGTCATATATGCTTTGTGCTCTCTTGTGAGAGAATCGGGGATGATCCCCTTGTCTGCCTCCTAAATTCTGTTGAATTATTTTTTTAGTTTGGTTAGGTGCTGTGTTATATGTAGTGACGCACATCAGGGCGGGATTCGTCTTGTTGCATGTTGTTCCCTCCAAAAGTGCCTCTCTGTTTTGGTTTCTAGCTCTTTTTTAATTGTCTATCAGTTGTCGAGGGTGGTTCCTGGCTTTCAGCTTGTTTGTCAATATGTCTGCTTGGTTCTTTAAGTCTTGTTTGGCTACAGTTGCGTCGTAAGCGGTAAAACTGGCCATAAGGGAGATTCTCTTGCAGAGGGCGCAGATGAAAAATATCAGATCTCAAAAGATTGTTTTTTGCTGTGGGTTTATGGCATCTGTCTGTATGTAACCTACCCTCTTTATGGAAGATCATGACATCAAGGAACTTGAGACTATTTTCATCTATGGTACGAGTGAATTTGAGGTTTCTGTCTTGTCACTTAACCAAACAATAAAGGTTAAGGAGGTGGTCCTGTCTCCCTTCAATAGAATGAAGATGTTGTCTATTTATTTATTTGCCGCTTATAAAGCGCCTGGTTACTTCAATTCAGAGTGTCCCCGTGCTAGAAACCGACTGAGCCAGAGTAAGAGAGACGGGGCAAACTGGGCAGAGCCTACTATAGGTTTTTTTTTAAATAGCCAGGTTTAGAGGCAGTTACGAAAGGCCAGTTCAGAAGGCTTTAATCTGAGATCTAAAGGGAAAGAATTCGATTGTTTGGCTGCCAAAAAACTGAAGGAGGCACCAGCAAAGCATTTTTCTATTGTATGAGGGGACATTTACTAATCCAGTGCCAGCTGATCTCAGGCAGCACCCATGATGGTAAGGTTGGATCATCGGGAGCAAGTAATGCAGGCCTTTGCCTTGCAGTATTTTGTAAGCATAAAATAGGGCTTTGATGGATATCCTTTCCTCCACGGGTAGCCAATGGAGGGTTTCAAAGGCCCGTCCTGTGTGGGCAAATTTAGGGATATTCAGCGGCATACGAGCTGCTGCTTTTTGTACCCGCTGTAAATTGTGTATACACTTCCTGGCCTCCCCCAGGTACAGGATGTTGCAATTATGTAATCTAGAAGTCACAAGGGCCTGGACTGCTGTTTTCGGCACAGTCTGGAATAAGATAGAGTATCTTTCTGATCATCTTTAGGGTCCCGGAGGAAGAACCTGTGAGGGAGGAGATTTGCTTTGTGAAGGATAAAGTAGGGTCAAGCCAGACTACCAAGTTTTAACTTTGCAACTTGGAGTTGGTAGAGTGGGCCACCAGCTCGAGGACCAGATGGATGATTGTTTGCCTACAACTAAAATGTCAGTTTTGCTGGCATTTAATGTAAGGCAGCTATTTGTCATCCAGTTGGCAGGTCTGTCAAGCGTAGCCTGAAGTCCTCTGCTGCTTGGCCATTGTCCTGGGCCAAGGTAATGGTCAGCTGCGTGCCATCTGGCTATGACACTGTCTGCACTCCATGTTTTACCACAAGGTACACGAGCGGATGCATATAGAGGTTGAACATGGTCGTGCTCAAAGCTGATCCTTGAGGTACACCCTGTTTCAACTGTTGAGTGGAAAAAACAACAGATTGAAGAGTAATTTAGAGTGTACGGTCCTCTAAGAAGTTGGCTAGCCAGCCCAGAGCAGAATCTTCTACCCCTGCATGGTATAACCTATCTAGTAGTAGGGCGTGAGAAACCGTGTCGAATGCAGCACTCTGGTCGAGCAGAATTAGAGCCGCAGTGTGGCCCTCATCTGCTCTTTTACAGATATGCTCAGTTACGAATAACAGAGCTGACTCTGTGCTAAAGGAGGGTCAAAACCTGAATGTGTCTTGTGAAAGAGATTCTTCTCCTCCACGAACTGCATAAGTTGTTGATTCACCCATTTCAGGGCAATTTTTGCAAAGAAAGGCAGTCGCGAAATGGGTCTGAGATTTTCTGGCAGTGATGGATCTAGAGTAGGCTTTTATAATAGTGGAGTCCCCATAGCATGTTTATACTCTTTAGGAACTAATCCTGAGCAAAAAGATAACTTTAGTAGCTCTATATCTACTGGTATAATGACTTCTCTTCCCCGTATTAAGATAGACACTGGGGCGCTGGATCTAGCGGGGATCCTGATTTGACTTTCAGCATAAGGCTGTTAGTTTCATCCTCCGAAATTGGTCACAAATAAAGGAGCATGTTGGGAACATCTACAGGAGAATTGTAACAGAAGACATTGTCACCTGAATGACGCTGTGCCCACTTGGCATCTACAGGAGAACAGGCAGGACTTGTCCTTCTGAAAGTCCTAGCACTCTCCGGGAACAAGGAGTAGATGATGGTAATCAGAAAAGGCTTGCGCAATCTGATTGCAGTGACCAATTGATGCTGGAATAGACGCCACTGTGAGAGGTTCTAGATTTAATAATCTGGAAGAACTCCCTGGACGAGTTTCAGGACTGCGCGTTTTATTGAGCAAAAAAATTGCCCGAGCGCGCCTACGCTCCTTTTGATAATCTTTTAAGGCCTCAAGATAGACAATTTTGTGGTGCTCATCGTAATTTTTGCGCCACATGTGTTCTAGCCTTTTAAAAAAAAAATTCGTTTCCTGGAGGGCTGCCGAGAACCATGGTGCAGGGGGGTTTGTCCGCCTACTGGGAGCGGATCTACTGGACCTAGGGTATCTAAGGCTTGGTTGATTCACCCCTTGAATTTTAGTATTATTATTTAGCTTTTATAAAGCACGTAGCTACCGGGAAGCGTCCCAGCGCTCGCGACTAGACAGGAATTTACAACAGGCTATACAACTGGTTGTTGGAAGAGCCAGGTCTTGAGAAGTTTTCCGAAGGGGAGCAGATGAGATCCGGCTTGGACAAATGACCTGCTCCGCTTCTTGTCATGTTTATTTTTGGGGTGACTGCTAAGTGGAGATGGGTAGAAAGAAGGCATTTTCATAATCAGAGGTCTGTTAATACCTGGGCCATTGCCCCAGAATGTCCTATGTGCTATGCACAGGGCCTTAAATTTAACTCTATTGGAGACAGGTAGCCAGTGTAGCGTTCTCAGGGCTGGATTGGCCGAATTAATTTTCAGTACTCCCAGTAGTAGCCTGGCCGCACAGTTCTGAGTCACTTGCAGTTTCCTTAAGGTTGCAACAGAAGCTCTAAGGTATAAGGAGTTTCCATAGTCCATGCGTGATAGGACCAGGGACTAAATCAGGAGCCGCCTGGCACTTCATGGCAGAAGGGGAAGAATCTTGCGCAGAAGTCTCATAGTGCCAAAACATGCTCCTGTTACTCCTACCGCTTGGTCTTCAAATTCGTCCAGCCAAACACCCAACCATTTTATCTTGGACTTGGGGGGGGCATGGAGGGGGCGGCAGGTCCTATGCAGTTTGGCCAAACCTGTTTAAGGTCCAGGCTCGAGGTGTTACCCAGAAGCATTAGTTCAGTCTTTACACCATTTAGTTTGAGGCAGGAGTGTTCCATCCATGAGGCCACTTCTTCTAGGCATGCTTTCAAGTCCGAGGAATGATTACATGGCCCATTAAGGGAGATTACCAGTTAGGTATCATCTGCGTAGGTGACTATTTTTATACGGTATGTCAAGATGATATCCGCCAGTGGCTGCATAGACACATTGAACAGTGTGGGGCTCAGGGAGGATCCTTTTAGTTGGGCATTGGCAGAAGAAGAACAGACTATAAGTGAGGATATATTTTCGTGTAAAACCGCTGGAAATGCCATGGGAGTGATGCAGGCCCATTTATGCGAGCAGCATTTTTGAGATGGTATCACTGGTTGAGATGGTATCACTGGTTGAGAGGGCTCTGAGATCCCAAACGTGATCAGGTGGTGGTCTGACCAAGCTACCGGTAGGGGCGCAGCAACCGTTAAAGAATGGGAGTTAGTAAAGGTAGGGTCCAGTATATGGCCTAAAGCATGAGTAGGTGCATTGAAGGAGGTCAAGGTCTTCCACCAAGTCTTTATAAATGGAACAAGACTCATTGTCTATATGAATGTTAAGATCTTCTAATACTATAAAGTTTGCATATCGGATTGCATAGTCCGAAATTACATCCATTAGATGTTTTAGAAAAATGGCGGGCGGTAAATTAAAAAGCCTGCCAGTGTAAGCTGATTATTCAGGGCAAGACTAAAAAAAGGCTGCTTCAGACTCAGCAATATTTATCGGTTTCAGCTTACATTGCAGGTAACACTTGTAAATTATTGCCTATATATCTCTACCACATGGAGGTGTTTGTGATAAGGATTTGTCTCTTGAAGGATACATTCTGTTTCTAGGTTGAAGACATGAAGTCCTGCTATGCTTGGAGCGAAGGTGCTCTCCATCAATGTTACTTTTGCTTGCAGGGACAGTGTTCTCTCAAATTCAAAAAAGTTCCTGGTCAGAGCTAGATTTGCACATTCTAAAATTAATTCTGTTGGTGTGTTAAATTGCCAGTCTTCTCTGTGTAAGGTTTGTCTTAATACCTCTAGAGTCTCATCCTGACTGGTATAGAGGCTTTCCACATCCAAGCTCAATAGTAAGTGTGTTTGAGCATTATACTTGTAATCTCGAATTTGTGTCAACAAATCTTTTGTGTCTTATGTATGCTTTCGTTTTTTGTAAAATAGGTTTGAAATAAAAATCGCAGAATTGGGACATGGGCTCTAACAGTGAGTCAATACCTGACAGGATTGTTCATCCTGCTTGTGGTGGGGGAGCGGGGGGGGGAAGGTGTTCTGATTTAGTGTATTTTTGGGAGGGTGTAAAAGTAGGGAGTTCTAGAGTTGGTGTTTCATAGGAAATCTCCCTCTGACTTTGTTATCCATCCTTCACTTTCTGCCTCCTCTACCAAGTTTGCAATTTCTAGTTCCAATAATGGTGTCAGATCTGTGGGTAGGATCTTGTAGTTGTGTCTCTCATTTAACAACCTTCAGCATTCAGTTTTGTATGCTTTAGTATTCTGGAGGACAATGTTACCGCCTTTATCAGTGGGTTTGATTATTATGGTAGTGTTGTTCTGTAGTTCAGTCAAAGCCATCCTTTCCTGTCTGGTCAGATTCTGAAATGTCTTAATGTTCTTTGTGTCTAAATCCACAACATCTGAGTATACTGCTTTTTCAAAAGCTAATACTTCAACTGGTGTGATACGTGTGTCATTGGATAGTAAGTGGACTTTTTACATAGTTCTGTTTTCAAGAGTTCCCCAGTAGGTTCTTGATCATTAAAAAGAGCCCTCAGGCGTAACTTGCAGAAGAAGCCAGCCAGTTCGCAATGTAAGCAGAATTTGTCAAACCCAGGAGTGGGTACAAACCCTAATCCCTTGTTTAGCACTCGCATCTGGATGGGTGTCAGTGTTTTATCGGATGAGTTAGTGACTCGGTTTTGGACGTACTCGCTCCCTGTTGTGCTGACATTCTCATAGTGTTGACTCTGGATTCTTCCTCCTCCCAAGGCACCTTGCTATCCATTCTTCTCCCTCTCCTTCTGTTTTGACCTCTCCCTAAAAAAGGGGGGTGCTGGGTGGTTTGGAAATTCAGTAGAAGCATTGTGGTGAACGGTAGGATCCACTGCTGCATGTGTGCACTTTGTGGGTGTAAAGGTGTTTGGTAGAATGGTTGTGTATGATGACTGTATCCCTGCCATGCACGTGTCCTTGGTCTTCTTCTATTTCTACTCTAGTTGTTCCATTTCTGGTTGTAATTGCTCCATCTTGTCTCTGAATCAGTTATACTACCATCTGATGAATTATCAGAGGTATCAGAGTTGTACCCTGTTGGAATTTTATAGTTTGCAATTGAGTATGGATAAGTCTTGCTGAATGCAAAACGGGTCCTGTCTTTCTGAAGCTTTTTTATTTTCGCCTGCATTAAATAGTCCTTATATTCATTGGTCTATTTATTTCGTCTAGTCGTTTTTGAAGGATCCAATTGTTGCCCTCGTTTGTCCTTCACTGGTTTGGATTTCGACTATTATTTTCTCTGATAATGTTTGTGCTGCTTTGATTGTCAGTATTTGCCAGTTTCTGGTGCAGTGCCAGGCTAATGGTAGTGACTCTGTGGTACCCATATAGCAACACAAGGAGATGATGGACGGAGCGCTGAAACTTTTCAGACACACAACCCCCGGTCACAGATCTGGGTTGAATCCATCGTTGTTCTTTAGCTCACTTCGCCACCCCAGTTCAGACCCAGCTATATGTAAACCAGTCTTAACCCTGTCCCTCATGGGAACAGTTCAGACTGAACTGCCAAGCCAGGTCTTCCCTGGACTGGAAACAAGCAACCAGCGACCGGTTTCAGGTATAAACCCCTCATCAGCCAGGCTAGCTTGAATCCAGTGGCAAAGTGACCAAGAGACCCACTTCTGGGCATAACCCTGCCAACTTAGGGAGAACAAAGCAAACACAAGGAGATGATGGGCGGAGCGCTGAAACTTTTCTGACACTCACCCCCAGTCACAGATCTGGGTTGAATCCATCATTGTTCTTTAGCTCAATTAGCCACCCCCATATGAGAGCCACCCCGGCACACTAACATCAGTTCCTTTCTTTCTGCCCCAACATCACATATCTGAAGAGTTTCCTCTGTCACTTTTTTACCTCTTTTTTTAAAATGTCTTGTTGAACCTTAGCTCACTTTGCCACCCCAGTTCAAACCCAGCTATATGCAAACCTGTCTTGACCCTCTGCCTCATGGGAACAGTCCAGACTGAACTGCCAAGCAAGGTACCCATGTCTGGGCATACCCTGTCAACTTAGGGCGAACAAAGCAAACACAAGGAGATGATGGACGGAGCGCTGAAACTTTTCAGATACTTGCTCCCAGTCACAGATCTGGGTTGAATCCATCATCATTCTTTAGCTCACTTCACCACCCCATATAAGCACCACCCCGGCACACTAACATCAGTTCCTTTCTTACTGCTCCAACATCAAATATCTGAAGAGGTTCCTCTGTCACTTTTTGACCTCTCGTTTTTAATATTTTGTTGAACCTTATCAGGTCTGGCGTTAGCCAAGGCCTTTTGATTTTAAAAAAAAATAAATAAAAACTTTTATGCCAGTTTTGATCTTAAACGTACTGATTGTTGGTATGATACGTTAGTGAGTTATCCTGTCAGACAACTAGTACCCTGGAATCGTAAAAGGTGCTCAGATTCTGAAGCACAACAACCATAGAAATGGTACTAAGCGCTATAAAAATGCAAATTGTATAACAGTCAAAACAGTGGGCAAAGATCCTTTATATCTAGGGCCGCATCTCCTCCACTACATATGGAGATTCATTTTGATTTGTACAAGGACACAAAGGAGAAGACGTGGCTGGACATTTTATGCCACAACCGGACGGATTGTCCTGCAGTAGTGACAGCAGTACTGCGCTTAGCAGGCCGAGGCGCACCACGGAGTGTGGACTGACACTGAAGCGGTGGGTGCGGGGGGTTTACAGAGAGTTCGGCTGGCTGAGTGGCATTAACCTAATTGCAACAAACAGACAGGTGGCTGGGAACAATGACTTCCTGCCCGGGCCCATCAATAAACCAAGCTCTGATCACAAGTGCCTTTCAGCAAGACCCCCCCCCCACCCACCCCCCCACCCTTCGCGATCACCTCTCACAAGGGCTGCTTTCGTTTCACCTTCCCTTCGAAGAAAACAAACAGTGTTACTGCTGACTTGAAGAATCAGGTGAAAGAATTCTCCTTAGTGGTGTATGCGTACAGGCAAACTATTACGTCATTAGTTTCAAGTGCATGTTAAATTCTTTGCATCAAGTCAAGTCAAGATATTTATATAGCGCGCTACATACCCATAGGGTCTCAAGGCGCTTGAGGCAGGGTGGGGGATTACTTGTCGAATATCCAAGTTTTAAGTTGCTTTCTAAATGCTAGGTGGTTCTGAGTAAGGCGAAGGTGAGTGGGAAGTGAGTTCCAGGTTTTAGCTGCCAGGTAGGAGAAGGATCTACCTCCCATGGTGGTTTTGTTGATGCGAGGTACAGTGGCAAGGGCTTGGTTGGAGGATCGCAGCTGACGGGAGGGGGTGTAGAAGGACAGTCGTGTGTTGAGGCATTCGGGTCCAAGTTCGTAAAGTGCTTTGTGTGCGTGGGTTAGGAGGCGGAAAGTGATCCTCTTATTTACGGGGAGCCAGTGGAGGTTTTTCAGGTGACCAGAGATGTGGTCTTTAGGCGGGATGTCTAGTATGAGCCTGGCTGAAGCGTTCTGGATGCGTTGAAGTTTTTTCTGGAGTTTTGCGGTGGTACCGGCGTATAGGGTGTTTCCGTAGTCCAGGCGGCTCGTGACCAGTGCGTGGGTGACCGTTTTTCTAGTTTCGGTGGGGATCCAGCGAAATGTTTTTTTGAGCATGCGAAGGATGTTGTAGCAAGATGATGAAACGGCGTTGACTTGTCTGGTCATCGAGAGTGAGGAGTCCAGGATGACACCCAGGTTCCGTGCGTGGTCCGTCGGGCTGGGTGCTTTTCCAAGGGCCTCTGGCCACCAAGAGTCATCCCAGGCGGAGGGGGAGGTGCCTAAGATGAGGACTTCTGTTTTGTCTGAGTTCAGTTTCAGGCGGCTGTGCTTCATCCACTCGGCTACTTCTTTCATTCCTTCGTGTAAGTTGGTTTTGGCGGTGTTAGGGTCTTTGGTGAGTGAGAGGATCAGTTGAGTGTCGTCAGCGTAGGAGATGATGTTGAGATTGTGTTGGCGAGCGATGGCCGCAAGGGGGCTCATGTATACGTTGAAGAGGGTGGGGCTGAGTGACGATCCTTGTGGCACGCCGCAGATGACATCAGAGGCCTCTGACTTGAATGGTGGGAGGCGGACTCTCTGGGTTCTTCCGGTGAGGAACGAGGTGATCCATTCCAGTGCTTTTCCTTGGATTCCGACGTTTCTGAGGCGTTGTAGAAGGGTGCTATGACAGACTGTGTCGAAGGCAGCGGAGAGGTCAAGGAGGATGAGGGTGACTGTGTCTCCATTGTCCAGTAGAGTTCGAATGTCGTCTGTTGCTGCGATAAGTGCGGTCTCGGTGCTGTGTTTGGCTCGGAAGCCGGACTGTGAGGAGTCGAGGGATTTGTTGGCTTCGAGGAAGGTGGAGAGCTGGTTGTTGACAGCTTTCTCGATGACTTTGGCCGGGAATGGAAGAAGCGAGATGGGGCGGTAGTTTTTGAGTTCGGTGGGGTCAGCTGTGGGTTTTTTCAGAAGGGCGCTGAGTTCTGCGTGTTTCCAGCTTTCCGGGAAAGTGGCGGAGTTGAGGGAGCAGTTGATGACATCTCGGAGGTGTCAAGTCAAGTCAAGTCAAGGAATTTATATAGCGCACTACATACCCAGAGGGTCTCAAGGCGCTTAGGGAGGGGAGGAGGGATTACTTGTCAAATATCCACGTTTTAAGTTGCTTTCTGAATGCTAGGTGGTTCTGGGTGAGGCGCAGGTGGGTGGGGAGTGAGTTCCATGTTTTAGCAGCCAGGTATGAGAAGGATCTGCCTCCCATGGTGGTCTTGTTGATGCGAGGTACAGTGGCGAGGGCTTGGCTAGAAGAACGTAGTTGGCGGGGGGGGGTGTAGAAGGACAGTCGTGAGTTGAGGCATTCTGGTCCGATGTCATAGAGTGATT
The DNA here is from genome assembly GCF_964263255.1 of Lissotriton vulgaris. Lineage (NCBI taxonomy): Eukaryota > Metazoa > Chordata > Amphibia > Caudata > Salamandridae > Lissotriton > Lissotriton vulgaris. The sequence goes on from NC_141686.1 coordinate 106,309,509, forward strand.
TGTGTGCGTGGGTTAGCAGTCGGAAAGTGATCCTTTTATTGACGGGTAGCCAGTGGAGGTCTTTCAAGTGGCCAGAGATGTGTTCGTTGCGCGGGATGTCTAATATGATTCTGGCTGAGGCGTTTTGGATTCGTTGGAGTTTCTTCTGGAGTTTAGCGGTACACCCTGCGTAGAGGGTGTTTCCGTAGTCCAGTCGGCTCGTGACCAGGGCGTGGGTGACAGTTTTCCTGGTTTCGGTGGGGATCCAGCGAAATGTTTTTTTGAGCATGCGGAGAATGTTGAAGCAGGATGAGGATACGGCGTTGACTTGTCTGTTCATTGAGAGTGAAGAGTCCAGGATAACGCCAAGGTTCCGTGCGTGGTCTGTCGGGATGGGTGCCTTCCCAAGGGCTTCCGGCCACCAAGAGTCGTCCCATGCAGAGGGGGAAGTACCTAAGATGAGGACTTCTGTTTTATCTGAGTTCAGTTTCAGACGGCTGTGTTTCATCCATTTTGCTACTTCTTTCATTCCTTCGTGTAGGTTAGTTTTGGCGGTGCTAGGATCATTGGTGAGTGATAGGATCAGTTGAGTGTCATCTGCGTAGGAGATGATGTTGAGATTGTGTTGGCGAGCGATGGCCGCCAGGGGGCTCATGTATACGTTGAAGAGGGTGGGGCTGAGCGAGGATCCTTGTGGGACGCCACAGATGACTTCAGTGGCCTCGGACTTGAATGGTGGGAGGCGGACTCTCTGGGTCCTTCCGGTGAGGAATGAGGTGATCCATTCCAGTGCTTTTCGTTGGATTCCTACGTCTCTGAGGCGCTGTAGAAGGGTGCTGTGACAGACTGTGTCGAAGGCAGCGGAGAGGTCGAGGAGGATGAGGGCGACTGTCTCTCCATTGTCCAGTAGAGTTCGAATGTCGTCTGTTGCTGCGATGAGGGCGGTCTAAGTGCTGTGTTTTGCTCGGAAGCCAGATTGTGAGGAGTCGAGGGATTTGTTGGCTTCGAGGAAAGCGGCGAGCTGGTTGTTGACAGCTTTCTCGATGACTTTGGCCGGGAATGGAAGGAGCGAGATGGGGCGGTAATTTTTGAGTTCGGTGGGGTCCGCTGTGGGTTTTTTCAGAAGGGCAGTGAGTTCAGTGTGTTTCCAGCTTTCCGGGAAGGTGGCGGAGTTGAAGGAGCAGTTGATGACATCTCGGAGGTGTGGTGCTATGATGGAGTCTGCTTTGTTGAAGATGTGGTGAGGGCATGGGTCAGTTGGGGATCCTGAGTGGATGGAGTTCATCAGGCGGATGGTGTCCTCAGTGGAGATTGGGTTCCAGTCATTAAGGATGTTCGAGGGGGGTGAAGGTCCAGCATATGGTTGGGTGGGTTGGTCTCCGGGTTGGTTGTCGAAGCTGTTGTGGTTGTCAGCGATTTTGTTGTGGAAGAATGAGGCTAGGGAGTCGCAGAGGGCTTGAGAGGGGGTGATGTCGTTGGAGTTGGCTGAGGGGTTGGTGAATTCCTTGACGATGTTGAAAAGTTCCTTGCTGTTGTGGGCGTTGTTGTCAAGTCGATCCTTGAATGCTGTTTTCTTGGCCTTTCGGATTAGTTGGTGGTGTGTGCGGGTGGCGTTTTTGAAGGCGTCCTTGGTGCTGGTGGTTGGGTCTTTTTTCCAGACCTTTTCAAGGGAGCGGCAGAGTTTCTTGGACTTTTTGAGATCATCGTTGAACCATGAGGCCTTCTTGCTGCCAGGTTTGTTTTGACGTTTTTTCAGTGGTGCTAAGGTGTCAGCGGTGTTGGATAACCATAGGGTGAAGTTGGCGGCGGTTTGGTCTGTGTTGGAAGAGTGGGCTGGGGGGTTTAGAAGAAGCGATGAGGAGATCTGGTCGATGGTGATTTTGTTCCAGTTTCTTTGCAGAGTTGGTTGGAGGTGGTTGATGGGTTTTGGCTTGTTGTAGGTGAAGTGAACGCAGCTGTGGTCAGTCCAGAGGAGATCCGTAGTGTGGCTGAAGGAGACGTGGTTGCTGGAGGTGAAGATAGGGTCGAGAGTGTGACCTGCAATGTGGGTGGGGGAAGTGACCAGTTGTTTAAGTCCGAGGTTGGCGAGGTTGTCCAAGAGGGTGGTGGTGTTGCGGTCGTTGAACTTTTCAAGGTGAAAGTTGAGGTCTCCCAGAAGGATGTAGTCTTTTGAGGGGAGCGCGTGTGGAGTGATGAAGTCCGTGATGTCTTCACTGAATTTTGCGCGGGGTCCTGGTGGTCTGTAGAGGAGGGTGCCTCTGAGTGTGGTCTTGGGGTCGATGTGGATCTGGAAGTGAAGGTGTTCGGAGTTGGTGAGGTAGGCGTCAGAGCTGGTTGAGATGCGGATTGATTTTTTATGGACGATAGCGATGCCTCCTCCTGTGTGGCCGGTGCGGTCCTTGCGAATGATCTTATAGTCTTCAGGGATGGCAATGGTGATGTCTGGGGCGGAGGAAGCGTTCATCCATGTTTCCGTTAGGAAGGCGACGTCCGGAGAGGTGGTGTCTAGTAGATTCCATAGGTCAATGGCGTGCCTGTGGACCGAACGGGTGTTGAGCAGGATGCATTGTAGGTGGTTGGGGTCGGGAATCTGAGGTGTGTTCGTAGCGGAGTTGGTGACGGTACCGGTGAATTTGCAGTAGTAGCAGGAGAAAGGTCCATGGGTGTGTCCGGGAGCGGCTATGACGCAATCGGGGGCGCAACCGGGGTTAAGGGTTAGAAGGGTGGCGGCATCGTAGGTAATGCGGGAGGGCTGGGCAGCGCGAGGGACAGGGGGTCTGGCGCTGGGCGCGGTCCAGGCGCGGACGGGCGTAGACGGGCTTACCTTTGGCGCACCTTCGGCGCGACTGGGGCGCGGTCGCTGCGCGTAAACGCTGCGCGCGGGAACTGCTGTCATATATGGATGGTGGAGGGGGAGGGGCGAGGGCGGCTCAGCTGGGAGGCGGGGCGGGCTCGGGTCAACACGAAGCACAACAACAACAGCTACAAAATGGAGGGGGGAGTCGAGCAGGGCGCTGGGGGGTATCGCGCTATTAACTTTGGCAAGAAAACAGTGGTGCAAGCAGGCGAGGTGCACTCAATGCAGTTAAAGGCACAGTTAAATAATGCAGCTCAGTTCTATGATACCGGCAGGCAAGCGAGGTCGAAACAATTAATTAAATGGCAGTACAAATATGCAAGCGAGGTTAAAACAATTAATTAAATGGCAGTACAAATATGCAAGCGAGGTTAAAACAATTAATTAAATGGCAGTACAAATATGCTACAGTCGCTCAAAGCAGCGTGGGTCAACGATACCGCTACACGGTGGAGAGGCAGGGGAGCGACCACTCGGGGCAGAAGCACAGAGGGATCACAGCGCTTCTGGTACAGGGAGCGCTGTAAATAGATAGTGGGAGGGCGGCTCAGCTGGGAGGCGGGGCGGGCTCGGGTCAACACGAAGCACAACAACAACAGCTACAAAATGGAGGGGGGAGTCGAGCAGGGCGCTGGGGGGTATCGCGCTATTAACTTTGGCAAGAAAACAGTGGTGCAAGCAGGCGAGGTGCACTCAATGCAGTTAAAGGCACAGTTAAATAATGCAGCTCAGTTCTATGATACCGGCAGGCAAGCGAGGTTGAAACAATTAATTAAATGGCAGTACAAATCTGCAAGCGAGGTTAAAACAATTAATTAAATGGCAGTACAAATATGCAAGCGAGGTTAAAACAATTAATTAAATGGCAGTACAAATATGCTACAGTCGCTCAAAGCAGCGTGGGTCAACGATACCGCTACACGGTGGAGAGGCAGGGGAGCGACCACTCGGGGCAGAAGCACAGAGGGTGCTATGATGGAGTCTGCTTTGTTGAAGATGTGGTGAGGGCATGGGTCTGTGGGGGATCCTGAGTGGATGGAGTTCATCAGGCGGATGGTGTCCTCAGTGGAGATTGGGTTCCAGTCGTTGAGGATGTTCAAGGGGGGTGAAGGTCCTGCAGAAGGTTGGGTGGGTTGGTCTCCGGGTCGGTTGTCGAAGCTGTTGTGGATGTCTGCGATTTTGTTGTGGAAGAAGGAAGCTAGGGAGTCGCAGAGGGCTTGGGAGGGGGTGATGTCGTTGGAGTTGGCTGATGGGTTGGTAAATTCTTTGACGATGTTGAATAATTCCTTGCTGTTGTGGGCGTTGTTATCTAGTCGGTCTTTGGATGCGGCTTTCTTGGCGGACCGGATTAGTTGGTGGTGTATGCGGGTGGCGTTTTTCAAGAAATGTATCTTAATTATGGGAACTCTCCACATACAATGGATTGGGGGACCCTGCTTCCCTTACCTGGTGATGGTAGGGACCAGATGGCATGATAAACCCATCTGCATTTTGTTTACGGAATTAGCTTCTTATAGCAGGCGAGTCAAATATAAAACGTTGTCCCTGATCTATAAAGCCACCTGGAAGGGTGGTCCTGCATACTGTAGGCACAGGCTTACAGATGTGCTCCTGAGAGGACTTTGAGATACTTTAAAGGTGTAATCTTGGGGTGTAAAATGTTGCAGGTGGAGGAGGCAACACCATGGAATGACACCTTCTACAAATGAAACCAGCTAATCTTAACTGCTTTTAAAAAGGGCTGCTAAGGTTTCCATACTGAGTAGTAGTGGTTTCTTGATACCACGAAAGCACCCGGATGCATGACTGCTTCAATGCTCTATAAGCACTATAATCCAGCAGTTCCTCACCAGTGGTCTATTACACTCACACGGGGTCCGTAACTGTTTAGAAAATTAAATAATAAGTCCTTACTATGCTCTTGTATCTGATCTTACTTTTAACGCAACAATCCTAAATGTAAAGCGCTCTGATACCCTCTTTGGTCAAGTTCGCGCTATTTAAAACTTTATAAATAAATAAAATAAATAAATAGCTAAAGTGTAATAAACCCAATTGTGTTAAGAAAGGAGACATACTGCACCAGTATAAGAAGTCAAATCCCTACTAATAATTGCATTCTTGAGTTTGTGTTCTGTTTAATTAAGTGCCCTTCTGGCTACAATTATGTACATGACTTGTAATGTAATTCAAGTACATGGATCGGGTTAGAACTGTGAATCAAAGCTAAGCAATGGTCCACTGCTTCTGAATTTTCTTAGGTTTTCTTTAAGAACATTTTCCCTTATTTTAGCAATACAAAATTAAAGATTATGCTCTTCCTTTGTTGAAGACCGCATCAAAACAGAACGGTTAACTGTATTACCCAGAACCCCTGGGAAATACACTACATAACACATGCCAATAATGACCTCTTTTCGTGTATAACCATTTCAAATGCATTTTTATGTATTTTGAGTGGGGTTTGAACACATCATGTTTAGATATGTTTTATGTGTTCAGAACTTAGTAATGTCATACATAATAAAGTGGAGTTGGTGTTGTGTGGCGTTTTAGGCTCCAAGTGAATTTTCCCGATTCATGCCCTTATATAGGTACACATCACATTGCCTTAATATCTGTACCTCTGCAAATGTGCCTCAGAAATAGCTTTTAATGGGAATATACACTTTCCCAAAGGAACTGTTGTTCTTGTATATGATCATTGTTTTTGGTTTGGTTGTTGCTCCATCATCTAGCACATTCTTCGTTCAACCAGGTGTATGTTAGATTCCCCATGTTAGACTAATGTTCTGATTTGTTACCTTTGCCTCAAATTGCAAAGCACTCTGATATCCTTCAGGATCAAGTTTGCACTATATAAAACTTTATAAATAAATAAAATAAATGTATAATATACTTATTTAAATAGGCTTTTGGCCATCTATCTTCAACCACTGGTATGTCATTCACATTTTGTTTCCACCCACTACGGTATACAGCATGGGACAGGGGTCAGCCCACTTTAACCACTGGATAACTTCACTTTGAGTGACTGCATTTTGCTCTTTAACAAGTAGGACATCCGCACACAATGTAGCTCTAAAGTGCCAGTATTTATTTTTACTTTATTACTTTGGGTTCGCCTTTTTGGTTAGAGTCTGATGAGATGGCATAATGCTTTCTACCAGCACTCAATTTTAAGCAGAGGGCACGTTTCAACTTTCAGTTCCTCTCTCCTGCTGATAGTGTTGTAAATTCCTTTTGGATCGGCCTTTTTATTATTTATCGGAGTGCTGCTATTTAACCAAAATTGTGTCCCATTGAATGAAACTGTTCTTCATGAATTTGTCTTTTTTATTTATTTAGTATGCACGCAGTGAAGTGCATTTTTAACTGCACCTCTGTATGACATGTTTGTATGTATTTTAATTGAGAACTGGAGTTAAATTTGCAAACCAATTTAGTCTGCATGTCAGTTTTGTATGTTCTATTTTGCTTTGTGTTCTTGTGTGTCGTAATATTTGTAAACCAATTTAGTCTGGATTTCTTGCTTATATGACTTTCAGTGGTCTTGTATGTCATGCTTATATTGACATATAACTTTTATATTACTAATTTTACTTCTGCTGTTTATTACAATTTACCGCATATCTATGCAACCCTTTCTGTCTGTCTACGTAATTAACCGCCTGCCTGTCTTTCTGTTTGTCTAGCTACATGTCTATCATACTGTCAAGCAACTTATCTGGCTATCTATCTACCTGTCTATCAACCTGCCTATCTACCGGTCTGTCTTTATCTGTCTGTTTTTCTGTTTGTCTCTCTAAGCAACCCTCCCCATATACACAGTCTTTGCTATGCATGCAACCATGTAAATCTATCTGTATATCTAACTCGATTTGTTTAGCTCAATCTGTCTCCCTATATGGCTATTTGTCTATCTAGCTACTTGTCTAGTTACCTGTCCGTTTGTATCTGTTGATCTATCTAACTCTCTTTGCAAAGCAGTCTGTGTATTTTTCTAGTCAACTATCGTTATCTATGCAACCATGTCTCTGTATGGAACCTTATCTGTTAATCAATCAGGAATTATAAAGGGCAGCTAATCACCAATAAAAAATCCAGACGCTTGCCGGTCCTGGAGGCTTACCCAAACAGCTAGGTCTTGAGGGCCATTCAGCATTCCGAAAGTGAGGTGATGGTCCGGAGGCTGTTCCATGTCTTTGCTGTGATGTGGGAGAAGGAGTGTCCTCCACTTCTGCTTTGGTAGAAGTGGGGAGTATGGGCAAGTGAAAGGGAGGCAGAAGGTAGTCTTCTTGAAGGTGGTGGAAGTTCATGTGGTGGTTAATGTAGGCAGGTCCTTGGTTGTGTTGAACCTTGTGTGCGTGGATCAGCAGCTTGAATTGGTATCTCTTCTGTATGGGGAGACAGTGGAGTTTCCTGAGGTGGGGTGTGATGTGGGTTTCTCGGGGAAGGCGGAGGATGAGTCTGGCTGTGGCATTCTATATGGTCTGAAGTTTCTGTAGGAGGCGTGCAGCGAGTACTACATAGAGGGCATTTCCATAGTCCAATCGACTGGTGATGTGGGTTTGTGTCACTGCGTCTCGTGTGCAGGGGTAGAAGATTTTACGTAGCATGTGCAGAGTGAGGAAGCAGGCGTAGAGGACAGCGTTGATCTGTGATTTTATAGTGAGCTTGTTGTCCCTGATGATTCAGAGGTCTCTTGTGTGGTTAGAGGGAGTGGGTACGGGTCCTAGGTCTGATGGCCACCAGGTGTGCTGCTGTTTCTAAAGATCAGTACTTCCTTATTGGTCTTGTCTGTGTTCAGCTACAGATAGTTGTTCTTTATCCAGTCAGCAATGTTTGTCATGCATCTGTGGAACTTGGTTCTGGTGGTGGTGGGGTCATCGGTGAGTGAGAGGATAAGTTGGGTGTCATCTGCATTTGGTAATTATGTGGAGATCATGGGATCTAACAATGCTGGCCAGCTGGGTTATATATTCGTTGAACAGCTTGGTGCTGAGGGCTGAGCCCTGGGGGGGCTGCATGTGATCTCCTTGAGTTCAGAGGTGGGAGGTGGATGCTCTGGGTTCTTCCAGTGAGGAAGGAGGTGATCCATAATATATATTAAAAAAATATCTGAGCGCGTCCCCTTGGATGCCAATGTACTGGAGTCTTTCGATAAGTGGGTGGGGGGATACAGTGTTGAAGGTTACCGAGAGATCTAGGAGGATCAATGCTGCTGTTGCTCCTCGACGGAGGGGGGTTCGGGTGTAGTCAGTGGCTGCAATGAGGGCGGTTTCAGTGCTATGATTAATGAGGAAGCCGGATTGGAAGGTGTCTAGTAGCTGGTTCTGCTCCACTTATGTCATCAGTTGTTTGTTAATGATCTTTTCCAGTACCTTCGCTGGAAATGGGAGCAGGGAGATTGGCTGGTAGTTTTTGAGGTCACTGGCATCAGCAGAGGGTTTTTTGAGTAATGGTCTATCTTTGGCGTGTTTCCAGGCGTCAAGAAATGTTGCAGTGGTGATAGAGATGTTGAGTAGGGTGGTGAGTTTCCTGGCCGATACTTTGGTTTCTGAGGTTGAAGATGTGGTGGCGGCATGGGTCTGTGGGAGCTACTGAGTGGATGGATTTCAAGGTGGAGGTGAAGAAGATATTCCAGGTGGACAGTGTGTGGCTCGTGTCAGTTATAGCGGTGGCGTATCTGACGAGGAAGTCCGTAGGTGTGGGTTGGGATTCGAATTTTCTTTATATGGTTGCGATCTTGTCGTGGAAGAAGTGGGCAAGGTAGTCGCACAGCTTCTGTGAGAGTGTGACGTTGTTCTCGCTGGCAGCCGGGTTGGAGAATTCCTTAAAGATGTTGAAAAGTTCCTTGATGGTGTTGGCGCTGGTTCCGAGGCATGCGGCAAGGGCTGTCTTCTTGTTGCCCTCAGCAGGCGCTGGTAGAGGTCGCTGGAGGTGGTGAAGGCTGACTTGTCGGAAGTGTTCTTGCTGGTGCGCCATCTCCTTTCCAACTGTTTGTCTCGTTGCGCTGTTCTTGATTCTTTGGTATAACAGTTGGCCTTTTTGGTGGATTTTCTCTGGATGTTGCTCTTGATCGGGACAATACTGTCCGTACAATACAACTGATTAGTTTTTCAGTCCCTGATCAAGGTTGGTGGCGGTAGAGTTGGAGGTGTTGAGGGCGATCGCCCAGCTGGTCTTTTGAGATTTTGTTTCACCTCCAGTGGGGGAGTGGGGGGCGTTGGTCATCTTGGGAGTGGTGGTGCCGGGGCTGGAGATGCTGAAGTGGACAATGGGGGGATTGGTCCATGTGACTTCTGTGACATGGCTCTATTTGACGCGGTTGCTGAAGGTGAAAATTGGGTCAAGTGTGTCCTGCGGGGTGAGTAGGGTCATGGACGTTCTGGGTCAATCCATGGCTGCTCATACTGTAGAGGAGGTGTGCAGTGTTTTTGTCATTGGGGTCGTCCATTTGAAAATGTATTTTCCCAAGGAAGATGTGGTCCTTATATATAACCCTAGTGGGAAAACCTGGGCAGCTGCAGTATCACTCGAGCTAGGTGTCCAGGTGGCTACTATCCATCTATCATCCATACATCTCTTTGCATTTGTCTTGGCAAAGCTCCCTTTTTGCCTGTCTTTTCAATGCTTCTTATCCATTAGTCTGTCATTCACATATTTCTTCCATCCACCCCACCAGGCATCATGCGGCAATGAGACAGTTTCCTTCAACCATTGACTGACTTCACTGTGAGTTGGGGCATGCTTCTCTTTCACAAGGAGTACATCCATACATAATATAGTTCTCTTCTGTGCCAGTGACTAAAATGGCAATGTGAGGTTTTTGCAGACTAGAAAATATTTTTGGCTTGAACCATGTTTTTGTTGTTTTTGTAAATGGACGAAGGTCCTGCAGTTTCCCCAACTAAAATGTTATGCTAAAACCAAAGCAGAACACAACACAAATTGTTGAAGCCGAAAGACTGACAGCCAGTGCCAAACTCATGGCTTTGCCATTGCTTTTCTGAGTATTTGCTCTCATGTGTTTAGGGATATGTCCCCTCCAAAACCTACAGGTTTCAAACCTTGTGGGGGATGCCACAGACAAATGCCAGTGTTGATCTTCACTTGATTTGTCTCTGGTGCCTGTTCTGAGTGCATGTCCATTCACACCAAGGCGATCTGTGAGTGGTCGATAAAGCTCCTGGCGAAAAGGTTTTAGAAGACTCGGTGCCTTTCCGGTTCCCAAGGGAGATCTAGGGGCCACATTCCCATGGATGTTCGTCTTCTCACTCCAAGATGTTCTCTTTGAAGTCTGGTAAGTTGATGAAACACAAAAAGATGTAATCGAAGCATTCTTCGGCTTCCCCCTCCCGACCTCGTGCTTTGTCCACCCCCCTGCTGCGTTTCTCTGAGTTTCCTGGGGCCGAAGCGGCTCCTGCTCAGTTGAAGGAGTTCTACGGCTACTTGCATGACATATTTGGGCCACTAACTCCCTCAGGTGTGCCTTCAGACCCCACGGAGCAGAGTGGTGTCGTAATTGGGTTACAGCCAGAGGTTTGCTCCGACTTCAGCCAGGCCACCTGGATCAGCTACTGGATCTGGATTAACACCAACTACTTCCAGCCTGGCTCCTTTCTATCTGGCGCCGTCATTGATGCCATCAGAGCTGCTCATGGACCAATCTATCCTCTTACCAAATCCTGGACTTCCCGCCCCTTGATAGACCCTTCCTTCCTGAAGGGGAAGATGAGGATGAATGGTTTGGTCCCCTAGTGGAGGACCCGGAGTCAGAAGAAAACAAGCATGAGGAGCTGGGTGACTCCAGTAATTTGGACACTTTTCCTGACTCTGGCATGCTTTCCCATCCAGGCCCTGTTTTGTAGCAGGGTGAATCCTTCGCCACCCTGATGCGCAGGACAGTGGAGGTCCTTGACCTATAGCTGTCCGCAGTTGAGGTCAAGTCTAACATCGTGACAGGGATGCTTCATCCAGGAGCAAATTCGTCTCACTGTTGCTCTCCTTCAAATAAGCCCTTACAGACTTTCTACTGGGAGCCTAGGCCAAACCTTGCACATGGGTTCCTGTGCACTGCATCATTGCCTAACACCATTGTCCTGCCCTAGGAGACTTAGCCTTCCCCTCCCAGCATCCTTCTCTTGAGAGCCCGATTGTCAGGCTTCGCTAGCCAAGGACAACCCAAAAGTGTTCCCTTCCACTCCACCGGACAGGGAATCCAGGAGGATGGATCCCTTTGGGAAGCGCATTTTTTCATCCACCAGCCTAGCCTAGCCTTGAGGTCGATGAACACCACATGCCTCTTGTGCCGATGCACAAGTTACTACTTGTGTAACGATATATCTGTGAGAGACATTAGTTAGTGATAGATTCCTTACTTTAGAATATCACCAGTCGTCAGACTGGATCCGGAAAGTTTTTGCTTATCAGTACCCCTGCACGGCAGTAGGTGGCGTCCTACGGCTCCGCATCCATCACTGGCATTGTCAGTGCCGAGATGGCGTCACGGAGAGTACTTAGGGGCCACCCATGCACGCTGATGTCAGTTCTGTACACAGCTTTCAGCGCCATGAACGCAGAGTCATGCAAGATACTGACCATTGGTGCATAAAACTAGGGCCCTGAAAGGGATGACCTTAACCCTAGTAATCAGTCAGCAGAACGGGGAGGATGGGTGGGGCAGTAAGGAATCTATCACTAACTACTCATTTATTTTACTGTCCATGTTATCCAATCAGAGGTTTTCACCCCAGAGTTGAAACACAAACCGGAAATGAAAATACGCACATTCACTGGGGCAAGTCCATGTTTTTCATCCAACAAGTTGTAGGCAAAAACTCTGAAGATCATTGTATTCTAGCACAGTGGCCACTTAAATCCTAGCATTGTACAGCCCATACCTGGACTCTGGGTGAGTCTGCACAGCTAGGACGGGTTTTTATAGAAAGGGTTCTGTTTAGGTCAAACCTAACAGACAGGGCAATCAGTCTAGTTATGAAAGAATTACTGTGCACTTGCGAAGAACATTGAGACTTGCAGTCCACTTATTCCTTACCATTGGGTAGCTTTACTGTCGCTAGCATTTGCCCGATTCTTATTCAGTGGCTTGCCTTCTCTATTTTGGGCCTGTCTTTCGCCTGGAGTGTTTCCAATTTGCTTGTGTTAGTTCCCAAGAAATGAGCATTGAACAACTTTTTTCTTCTGTCTTAAGCACTCTATGAGAGGGCATGTGTTTTTCAGTGGTCTCCCTAGTGTACTCCCTTTCCGCGCTCTGAACTTCTGTCTCAACTTTGTAGTTCTTCCACACCCACCCTATGTGTTTCTTTCGCTGCCTTGTACTTCTCTACGTGTTGTTTTCGTGCCCATGTGCTTCTCCCCACATCTCCTTTACAATGTCAATAACTCAAACTAATGTCAATGCGAGACCTATTGCATTGCAAATGCTTGTTCTTATGAGAATTATGCTACAGAGCTTGGCTATCTGGACAGAAAATATCTCTCACCAGTGCCAACGTTTTCTGAAGGAAAGTATCTTTGTGAAACTTTCCACTTCATGTTTTATCTTGCTTTACGTTAATGAAATATTTAACATCTGTGTGTGCTGGTTTCAATGTGAGATGCTCTGTGGTATTTTGTGTGTGACTTACCTTGCTTGCAAAATGCTGTTTAGGACACTGTTATAGCTTACTATATGACATATTTGTGCTGAGTTGGTTGCGTTTAACCCCTCCCATGCTGGTGACTGAACCGCTCCGTCACCAGCCTCAGTCGCGCTGTGCTGGTGACGGAGCGGTTCTGTCACGTCCCGTTCGGCGCGCCTGCGTGGCGCTGATTTCGCACCTGCGCTGGACCTTCCATTGAGCAGGCGGGGCCGTGACGGAACCGCTCCGTCACAAGCACAGCGCGCCCGAGGCTCGTGACGGAGCGGTTTTATCACCAGCATGGGAGCGCCGCGCAGCCCCCCTCCCCCCTAGCACTGCGGCGGAATTGCCGCCGCAGCGAAGAGGTTAAGAGATGTTCCTTGTGTTCTGTGGTGTTTGCGTGTGGATACATTTAGGAGTGTCTGCTGTTGAGAGCAGCAGAATTGCCTATTAATTGGCATATTTATGCTGCTAGATGTGTACAAAAATACTTTCTGATGAGTACTTCTAATTGCCGATTTCTCAACGTTTAAATTCCCTCATGCCTCAGCGTGGACTAGGAATCTTCTCCAATAATTGCTCCCACATGCTTATAGGTGGTGCCATTGGAATCTGCAGCAGCCTTGTCCCACCTACAGAACAAGTGATGGCACAGAGCCATATGCATCCTGGCATCAGTAGTCTTTTCCAAACTATCTGAGCATAGGGACTTCTTGTTCAGTTTTGTTGTTCTCAATTACAATAGTTGCAAGAAAAGAGAATAACGGGTATGCAACAATCTACTGTAACAGAATAGAATAATGGTAGAATTGCATACATAAAAGAAAAAAGGTCCAACATATTTTATGATTTTTAATCGGTCAGAGCTTATGTAAACAAAGGATTTCCTGTGAAACGTAAAATAATAACAATTGTAAAAAAGAAAAGTAGGTAACAAGGTGGCATTAACTTCCACAAAACATGTTTACACTGACCTATATTTAAAAGGAAATAAACGAAACTATCTGGAAAAAAACTTGAGACCAAACTGCAACGACATATTTCTAGAGAATGTAAATGCAATCTTGTTTGTTTTCATGAAAACCAGAATGCGCCTTTGAAAAAAGAGGTAACATGTTTGCATAGAGGGCTCTATAGAGGATATTTGAGAAAGGTACATGCATACAAACATTGTCAGATATAATAACTGCTACTAGTATGGATTGATTACATAAGTAATCAGAATATACTTATGTTTTTGCATATCTCCCTCCTGGCTGTTCTCTGTCCCGTCCCAAACCCCTGCCCCTTCACCTTCCTGTTCCTTCTTGGTAAAACGCAGGGAGTTGGTGTTGCTTGGAGGTGAGACCCCATTGAGCATCGTTCCATTCCTGAGGAATTACAGCAGACGTCCTGATAAACGGGATAGATCTGGCAGTGTCTGGGGTTGGGGAGTTATTTACTTTTCTTCAAGCACACATCACAATTTTGGATAGCATAAGTCACATGCCTACATTAGAAGGGCCGCCAGACTCATCTTTGGACGAGTTCCAATGTTTTAGCCACTCGTGGGTGACCTGTGTAGGAATTACGTGACGCCAATTAGGCGTTACAGTTCTTTAGTAGTCATCAATCAATCAATTATGGCATTTATAAAGCGCACTACATACCTGTGAGGGTCTCAAGGCGCTGGGGGGTTGGGGGGGATGCTGAGTTTTTGCATGAAGAGTTTTTGACTGTGAAATGGGAGACCAACAATGATTTTTCATTTTTTTTGTTAAAATCTTTTTATTAACATTTTTGCACATTTTTAAGAAAACATATAGTCAGAGCAGCGCTCATTCATCAAGTGGAAAAACAAAGAAAAGTGATTGCCAGCAGCACGATGCACAATGCTCAATAATAACAGGAATAACAGATGTGTAAATTATGGCGAGCACATCAAATCGTGAGTCAATATCCCTAGACAGGGCGGAGCAGTGCTAGTGAGTCACACCACCGGGTGGCATGTAAACGATTCTGGTATAGTGCAGTTTGAACCCAACTGAGGTCATAGGGCACAAAAAAATGAGGACAACATAAGTCAAGGAAGGGAAAGGGGAGTCACTTGAGACCTGCTGCTGTATCTAGTGTAGCCGGGGGGCCAAAGCTGCCAGGGTCTAGTGACAATGAAGTTCTGGAACAGAAGGGCTGAGTCAGTTTGTGTGTCAGTGCTACTCAACACTCCCGCCGGCGGGGGATGTACCCTTAGTATCGGCCCCAGGTAATGTATTTGGGTCCCTTGTTAGTGACCATTTCTTGGAGCTTGGAAACCATTGTGTCCCACTGAGGCGTTAGGGGCAATTTACGAACACCAAGTAGGTCCTCTCTACGTAGCGCCACACCCTCCGCCTTAGACCAGTTAAGCAGGGATCGGGCCAGGCAAGTGGGTGAGGCGACAGAGGGGATTTCACCAACAATGATTTTTCTTGTGGGTTATTGTTCCACCCATCTCTTTTCTGTAGGTACTTGGAAGTTTGTCGGATTCTGCAAAGGAAAGCATTCATCATAATAGTCAGTCAATCAATCAATCCTTTGCTTTATTCGGCACATGAATAGATATGAGACATACATCAATAAAACATCCAGATAGTACATAATTAGCGAATACTAAATGCAACAGCCCCAATGCTTATCCCAGGATACTGCCCAATAATAGCATCTTCCATTGCGAATATCATCAGTCCATTTACCATTACCCCTCAAAATAGAATCTGGTACTCTAACCCTCCTCTGTTCTCCTTGATCTTACCTCGGATTAAAAATAATACAGACACCATAGCAAACATCATGAGTACTTAAATGTTGAAGGTAAAACAATGCATCCCAAATGCCAAAGCTTTTAGAATCAATGTAATAAATAATTTAAAATAAGATGTGAAAAAAGTGCATCTCAACATGAAGTGCATCCATGATTGCTCTGAATTAACCATCACAGGGGAAGCCACCTATGGCCTACCCGTATGAGCAGTCTTGACATGTGTGCTCTGTAGAAACAGGACCCACTCCTTCCTTGCACTCCTTTCTCTTTCATTCAATTCTTAGTCCATAAATTCAAATACTTTTTCTTTGAAAATTTTCATTTTCAAACCAATTTTGTAGCGAGGTTTTCAATTCATATACTTCATATATCTTTCATGATGTTTTTACATGATTATAATTAGTCCCAATGCATTTCAAGCATTACGCTCTTCATCAGGGGATAAGTTTTCAAAACTGGTGCGCGGTCATGATAAACTTCCCTCGCTACCTTGGCGTTCGTCCAAGTATATGAATTGAAAAACTCGCTACAAAAATGGTTTCAAAATGAAAATAAATTTTCAAAGAAAAAGTATTTGAATTTATGGACTAAGAATTGAATGAAAGAGAAAGGAGTGCAAGGAAGGAGTGGGTCCTGTTTCTACAGAGCACACATGTCAAGACTTTTCATACATACCCTAAGAGCTCAGTAGGGTACCAACCTATGCACCAACGACCTGTATGATTATATTTGAAACACACAAACCAGGTAAACTAAGAGTGCACTACCACAAATCAAACATTCATATATTCTACCCATATGAGCACTCACACTCGTTCCCCAAAAATGTAAAAGCCAAACCACAGTGCCAGGCTTGAAGCTGGAAAGTAAAAATCGCTCCTAGCGCGAGAGAGGTATCGCAAGATACAACACGAAGTACTCCGGCACAAGAGACATAAGATACTCTTTAAAAGTCCTCTTGCTCATTTAATTTTCTAATTTCTGGGAATGGCCTAAATCTAAAAACCGTGGGGCAGATTTACAAGCCTCTTGCGCCACTTTTGCGTCACTTTTCCCATGTTAAAAATTATGCAAAAGTGGTGCAAGGGCCTTGTAAATAAGCCCCCGTAACTTTACCTTCTTATCAAATGTCCTTATTGTAAGCGGTGCATCAAACACATTTGGTGCATTTACTGCTTTACACGTTTTGCATACATAATAAGCCTTGTCTAAATTCAAACAACGCAAAAAGAGTTCCCTGTTCGCGTACGCCTCGGTACTGGCCCACATGCTAACCCATAAAAGAAGTGGTGCAACTTTGGAATGGTCTGTAATGTATCTAAGGCCGAATGGGAACTTGTTGAGGGGTAAATGCAAAATCCGCCTACAAATACGTTTTTCTTCAATCTGCAGGGTATTTGTGTTGCAATACCCCCAAACATTCACACCATAGAGTGCACAGAAACACAGTGAGCATTCTAGATATTCAAAATAGGAGAAACTCTGCCCCTTTCAGCACCATGAGGCAAAGTAAATATAGCACCAGCCGCTCTGCTAAGCTTTAAACAAGAGTTTCTGATCTGCCTGTGATAAGACCCTGCACTACTAAAGGTGACCCCCAAGTAAATAAGATCATTCGCTCTTCCCAGTGGGTTCCCCTAGCCATTCATTTGGTCATGGATTGCTTGCCTGGTCCATATTCTATAATTTGTAATTTTCTATAGTTTGGGACTAGGTCCAGTTCACTCATGAAGGATATAATGGATTCCACCAACAATCTCACGGCCCCTGAAGTCCGCGCCGCCATAAGTTCCACATCGGCTGCGCCGGCACAGAAGCTCACCTAATCATTGGAATGTCTCGGGTGTCTTTAGTCAGGGTTGGGCACAGGTTGTTGATATAGACAACAAAGAGGAGGGGGGCAGGATATAACCTTTAGCACACCCCACGAGCCAGGGGAAATATATGAGACAATTCACCTGTATGTAAATGTAAATGTATTGCGACTTATATAGCGCACGTATCACCCGAAGGCATCAAGGCGCTTGCCTTGGGAACCCGTCCTGGCTTTTTCCCTGTGAGATAACCCCTACTGGGCATCCCCAAGGTGAAAGCCAGGGATCCCGCAGCGGGTGGGCCGCCGTAGTGGAGATTAAGCAAGCTATTGCCCAGAGTTGCAGCGTGGGACCCCATGATTAGAATAGGCACCGAGGCGAGAATTATCGAGTCCATGGACATTTTGGGCTCAGGACCCCGCCGCGTCGGGAATTGAACCCTGGTCCCGGGTCAGACCTCTGCATCAGGGTCTGCCGCTCTAATCAGTGAGCCACACTCCTCCACTGTCATGCCATACCTGACCCTCGCTGCCAGATTCTCATGCAAGGATTGCAGGAAGTTTATTAACACCAACTTCACCCCTAAATCCATCAACATCAACCAGAGCAATCAAAGGCAGTTATCAATTCCATAAAGGCCAGGTGCAGTGGACAGCGCTTTGCAATGGTGTATTTGCCAATGATCAAGTTCGAGGTTAAGCACTGTTCCACTGTAGCAGCCCCTGGTGGAACCCATATTGATAGGGGCACAAGATGGTCTAGTTCACCCATTATCTTAAATGATTAAATAGCAGCCGCCCCATGAACTTAACCAAGCTGCCTGAGAGGGTTGAGACTATAGCTTAGGTGAGTTCCGATTCCCTTTTTTGGAGATCGGCACTATAGTGGAAGGTGACTCGGGAATCTCACTACATAATGAGTTGTTAAAAATATTCGTTATCAGGGGCCCCCATAAATCAGTATTACACTTGATTATATCCATCGGGACCCCATCCGTGTCCAGGGCTTTGCCACTGGGGCTTTGTCTGATAGCAAGGGTAACTTCCTGTAAAGTAATTTTCATGGGTGATTGATCAAGTAATTTGACCCATAACCGCTCCTTTAGTTTCTCAACTTCCACTAGGTAATACATACTTTTGTAATATGAGACCCATTCAGGCTGGGGACATAACAGCTTCAAAGGGGGTTTTGTAGTGCTTCCCTTTCTTTGATCCTATTTACCATTTCCCAGAAATTCTCACTATTCTTAGAGGATGATGCAGGGCAAATTTAAGCGCTTTGTGATCTTCTTGGACTGCGAGGGGATCTTTGGGATTAGCTGGCTGGCTAAGGATCTGTGGCTATCAAGCCAATGAAGCATCGCTTGCCCGTTCCTTACCGGCTGTGGCAATAATTGCTCGATAGTCAAATTTAAAGAGTTTAAATGATTTATTATGTCAACACCCTGCACGTCAGCCAGACAATTTATAAAAAACACAAGGTGAGATTTCAGCAACGTGGCTTGTATTGCCCCAGGATCTTTCAAATGGCAAACAAGCCTTAAACCATAATGGTATGCTTAATTATTGGGATCGATACCTCAGGAGAGGTCATTTTATGAATCAGGAAGTATCCTTCAAGTTACAAGTCATCGTGACCGCTCCATTCCATAGCAAGGATTACTCCCTGCAAAAAGATCACATGTTGAAAAACTGAGATAGAGACATCAGGCTGCAGATTCCTTATTTTAGAATCCTTTCCAAGTGCTAGACTGGATCCGGAAAAGTTTTTCCCCCACAGTACAGCTGCGTGCCGGTAGAGGGCATTGAGCGACTTTGCAGCGACGCCGTCCTCCGGATGTGATGTCAGCGGAGTCCGTGTCACTCCCACATCGACGCGCTGACATCCTTTCCTTCTTTTCCGTACTTACAACGCGAATCCAGAGCGGAGTTCTGGCCATTATTAGGCCCTTCTCTTCTCGTTTAAAGAACAGTGTGCCAATGATGTCATTAGGATTTAAGCCCTGTTGCTCTTGCGAGAGGCAGATGTCGATGAAGGACCCCCATCCGATCTGTTTATGGTTTATGGTTTCTTGGTAAGGAGCACAACTCCATCAACTGCAGCTTCTGTCGGCGTCTTTGGCCGAAGGCGTTGAAGGAACACCGTATGATGCTCTTTGTGGCATGACTTTTGGATAAACCACCATGTCATCCATCTTCCCCAAAGCAGAGAGACAGGTCAAGGAGTCGCTCGGATGGGGAGCTGGTGCCTTACAAGATGGTCTCACAAAGAATTGAAAGAGGTTTTGCACAGCTTTTTTTGAATAAATCCAAGATTGACCACTGTATAGGTCCGTGGCGTGCTGCCAGGGATAACGCTGTCTGTACCTGTCAGCGTCAACACTGAAAGACTACTGCAAGGCTTCCCCCACTAGGAGGAAGACTCCCCGGTGCACAGCACAAAGAAGACTGTCAAGTCTAAAATTCTAAATAAAGTTCATCCAAAAGTTAAATCCACAAGATAACGTCGTTTCTCAAATTATAATCCATATTCATTGTTTTCATGTATGGTTCATCAATGTTTCAAAACGTATGAAGTAAACATAATCCAAATAAGTGTAATCCAATCATTAATAATCCCAATGCATTTCGGGCGGATGCCAAGCCCTTCCTCAGGGGACAGCTCTACAAACCAAAGGAAAACATCATAATGTCACTAGAATTGTCCATATGCCACAGTATCGTAGAAACAATACTAAGAACTCAACAGTGGTGCCATTAGCGACAAATGGTGTTAGTGGGTACACTCAAAGCCCAGTGTACAGAAATAAAGAAATAAGAGAAAGCCCAGTGACAGCGAGTACCGGTGAGTTAATGGAAAGAATCGTGTTTGCCAGCAGTCAAGAAAACAGAAAAAATCTGAGTTATCGGTATTTTTTCACCGTTTACTAAGTGGGGGTATGTTTTTCTGGGTCCTGATCCTGTCATCATAACAAAAGATTTCGAGTTATTGATGCTCAGGCCTCGGGAGTTCATAAATGCAAAGAATGAATCTAGCAAGGTTTGAAGGCCAATCGCAGTTCTAGAAATTAGGACGGCGTCGTCCGCATATAGCAGGACGGGCACGCCCTTCCTTCCTATGTATGGGTAGTCTGTACCTTTTTTTAATAGATGCTCTTCCAGTTCATTAATGTAAAGATTAAAAAGAAACGGGGCTAAAATGCACCCCTGTCTGACCCCCCGGTTTATCCTAAAATCCCTAGTTACTTTCATGTCTTGGGTGTAACGGACATTTGCTCTTGTGTACGAGTGAAGGTCAGCCAAAAAATTAATCAGGTTTTGCTCCACTCCAATTTTTTGCAGGATCTCCCAAAGCCTACCTCTGTCAACGCAATCAAAGGCGGACGATAAGTCCATAAAGGCCATATGAATGGTCCCTTTTCTAGCCATAGTATACTTGCCATTTATTAGATACAGATTCAGACATTGGGTTACCGTTGAGTGGCCTGGTCTGAACCAGTATTGTGTTGGCGACATTATGTTGTTTTCATTTGCCCATGCTACCAGCCTATTTAAAATTATACCCCCCACCAGCTTAGCAACTGAGTTAATCAGCGAAATAGGTCTATAGCATACTGCACTGCTTCGATCACCCTTCTTAAATACAGGCACTATGGCTGAAGACCCCCAGGACTTTGAGCAACCAATTGATGCTCCAGCATTTATTACTGCAGTAAGGACTGGAGCCCATAAATGGATGTTTGATTTAAATAAATCAGGAGGGAGGCCGTCAGGGCCAGGAGCCTTATTGCAGGTTAGACCCCGAATCCCCTTCTCTACCTCCCCAGCTGTAAAGCACAAGACTTCCTCAGAAGTTTTAATATCGAATTCCGCTTGTGGCTCATCACTTTTAAAAATAGTACTAAAATGGGATACCCACTCTTCCTCGGGTATGTTAGTTCCAAGCATAGAGTTACTAGGATCATCAAACAATGGCTTATTAATAATGTTCCAAAACTTAGAGCTATTACCCAGGATTGCGGGATCAAACAGAGACTCCCAAATGCCTGCTTTTACTTCTTTTTTCCGGGCTGCCAGAGTTGCCTTATATTTAATTCTCAGAGTCTTTATAAGGACAGAGTCTCTTGGAATAGCCTTTAATGCCTTTTTAAGATTTCGCCCAGCCTTGGAACATGCTTGATCAAACCATCTTGGTTGGTATTCGGACTGACCCTTCACTGGTATACTTAACATTTGACCAACTCTATGAACCACACAGAAAAGGCATTTAGAGTCATTTCAGGCGATGTAGTTGGAGAGACACAAAGACCAAGTTCTTGGCCACAACTGGTATTAATTGAACTGTACTAAGTATCACTGTTAACCTTTGACCATTTCAGTCGTCGATTTCCGTTTATTGGTTTTAGGGACCCACAGTCTTTACGCGTCTTCCGCTGTTCAAATATGCCTCCTCCTACTACAATAGAGATAGGGTTGTGGTCGCTATGAATGCTTATATGAATTTGAAAGTCAGAGGATAAATCAAGAAGATCTCTGGAAAGTAAAATGTGGTCTATGTAGGATCCATGACCAGAGCCTTTATAAGTGGGAATGTCAAAGATGTGAGAATCCTCCGTCATGGACATTGCAACAGTTAAATTCCTGTCGTCAGTTAGGTTGTTAACATGAGTGCCACGCATCGAGTGGTCAAAATGGAAACCAGACCTGTTATTACAACCTAGGAAACCAATAGGTGTCGTTACAGGGTTGCCACATGGATGCGCGTTAAAGTCACCAGCAATTAGAATATTTCGAGGCAAACTTGCCGCTTTGGCTTTTAAGAAGTTGTGTAAATGGAGGATATTACACTCCCTGTTTGAAAGTACAGCGTTGTAAAAGTTGATCAGGGTGAGTGCCCTTTTACCTCTCCTAAGCACCAAAGCTTGGATATGTCTATTATTAGATTGTCTGTTGGTGACCTGGCAGATAAGTGCGAGACTAATGTAGGTTACCAAACCTCCCTTTGATCTTCCACTGTTCGACGGGGCTGCCGGTGAAAAGAAACTCTGAAAGCCCTCGATGTGTACATTTTCGTCTTCCAGCCATGTTTCTTGGAAACACAGAACAGTGTATTTCTTTATGTATGCTACCCATGTTGGATCCTTTACCTTAGCAGCCAGACCGGCTATGTTCCAGGATAAAAGTTTTATAATGCTAGGTGGTGCGTAGCCTGGTCCTGCTACCTGTGCCGTATTTGTGGGTGAGGATGGAACTTGACTTACCTCGGTCTATCGCTATGTCTACTTGCACTTCGCTGGTGGAGAGTAGGGGATTTACATCGCTGAGGACAGAGCTATAAGCTTGGATGGTAGAATGTAATGAGGTAAACCCATTTTGTGACAGCATGCTCTCATGGTAGTTTACTGACAGTTCTGCTATACAGGTTTCATCTAACTCTTGGATGGAAATTTGTGCGCACTCTGAGTTAGTGCTCTTTATTTTGTTAGAGAATACTACCCTATTTAGGGGCTCAGAGAGGGCAGGAAGGGGCGAAAGTGCTGTTTGTCAGTCGATCTCATCCAGGTAGTCTGGAGCGTAGAAGGCGTCAAATCTATTTGAGATGGGAACCCCATATTGCATGTTTGGATGATGTGGGTGTGAGTAATGTCGTTGTTGTGTATGGGGTAAAAACTCCCTTCTCTCTTGAAATGTTGAGAGATGGTTTTTAGACCTACTCATCCATAAAGGTTCCTGCCTATGGTGTGTGAAATCCGTTGGGATGGCCTGGCCATAGAGCCATGGGGTTTCCCTTGGTTGGTAGTGAGCTACTGGCTCAAGCGTCCCCCCCTGACCATAGATTGTCTGTGATTGTATTGTATTTTGGCCAGGGATGTTAGAGGGGTAAAAGTAGCTTAGGTCCATAGTACGGATCAGGCTGTTTGTGACGCCACTTTTCCAGCTACTAATGAAACTAGCTGCACGACTATCTCCAAAGTTTACCACAATACAGTCACCCTCAGTCGATTTGAATCTGGTTCCCACCCAATCTACTCTTCTCACATGAGAGATGTGGCCGTTTATATGATGGGGAATCGGTCTATGTGTGGTCAGCCAATGGCTCACCTTATTTTTTAGTTCCACTTGAGATTCTGTCCTCTCTCCAACTAATTTAGGTACACCAATCATAACGGTGTACGGGCTAGATTCAGGAGGGAGATTTATGTAAAGTGGTCTTTTGACTGCCGCCGGTTTTAACAATTTATCCCCTACTAAATTTGTGGGTGTAATCAGGTCTGGGGTTTTAGTATGACTTGATGGCACAGTATGAGTTTTAACTAGTTCGACAGGGGAGCCCTCAGCAGCCCATTCGCTTTCATCATTTTCAATTTCAGGCAGGATTGGGGCACTGCTCGGGGTTGTGGCCACTATGTGTGGTGAATTGGCAACTGCGCCTGGGTTTATTGCAGATTTGGTAGGGGCTATGTCACCCTGGTGATTAAGCGAAGTTTGTTTGATGGCGGTATTTTGTGTAGCTCTCTTTGCCCGTGCATTTTTGGTGCTAGTTGGGACAAGGGAGCTGCTTGCTGGTACAAAAGCGGAGGTAGATTTTGGTGCTTTCAATATTTTAAGCAAACTAGAAGATGCATCGTTTTGGGCCCTCTCAAATTTCCCTAATGCCTTCTCGATGTTAATAACTCTCTCACTGATGGGCAACAAAAGAGACCTGACTAGAGTTTCTATTTCACCCAAGAATGATTTATTATTTATCAATGTGTGGTCTGTCTGACTTGTCTGGTGTATAAGCGTATTTGTATGCACTGTCCGCATTTCACTTGAGAGTGGACCTGGGTCTTGGCTGGATGTAAATGGGCACGGGGTTACTGTTTTGGTGGCAAGGTTAGCCAGTCTAAAAGTAGACCAGATATCCTTGGCTGAATGTTTCTGTTTAGCCATTGGGCGATGAATTTTCCTGGTTAAGGATGTTGTTTTACTTTTTTTCCCACAACGCCGATTAATATTTGTAGTGACATGACTTTTTCCAGGGGCAGATTGTGTTATGGGCGGTAGACTTCCCACAGGTACATCCCTTGGTTCTAGACAGGCTGTGGGCGGAAGACATGTATTATCGCCGTTTTTGCTGGACAACATATAACTACTGTCCCTGCTGTTACCTGTAGAGGGTATGAGCAGATCTGTTGGTGTATTATCTCTAGTTTGAGGGCTTGGAAGCCCCATAAACGATAACATTAGTATGGGCTCTTGGGAGTTCATTGTATTGTCCACAATACTGATGTTATCGGTGGTATGCAGGGAAAGATCCGGAAAACACAGATCTGGAGTTAATGAAAGGCGTCTCTCTATATCTTGTATGGCATCCGCCACTACACTGATCGTTTTCTGGAGCATTAGCTCCTCCGCCGCTAGTCGAGAGTTTTGCAACCCACCGCGTCGTTGCTTAAAATACCCATCTTTAGATGTGCCTTCCACGGGGAGGTGACGTTGGGGCCTAGGTCAGTCGGAACTGTCAGGCTCCAGAAAACGCTGAATTCATATCGCCCCAATTACAATACCGCTGCGAAGATTGCTAGAGCTGCGCTGCGGGCTAATAGCAGGAAGCCACCATTTGTGTCTACGCTGAATTCATATCGCCCCAATTACAATACCGCTCCGAATGCATCTTTTATTAATCTTCTTTGCTTGGATCTCCCCACCTGACAGCCAGGGTTTTCATGCAGCAGTAAATCCACCCAGAAATGGATTACAAAAATGAAAAGCTTCTTTAAATGTGCGTTACAGCGTCTGACACAAATCAAGAGAGGCATCCATGCCAGGCTCTAAGGATAATCTTCAAGTACATAAAATTCACTATATGGATCTTTTGTAGATGTCATGAAATATGGCCCATATGAAGCCAAACTTGACCATCTTTGAAAATATCTTTATCTATATATATTGCTAGTATGGTTTCATAGTCCTTTCTAAGTGTGGGTGCCCTTTTTGTATGTTTGTGGCATTTCCATCGACCTGTTTCGGCGCGTTGGTGGTTTGGTTGAGTATGGTTAGATGTAATAATCGTTTTATTTAGTGCTATAATGTTTTTGATGTTTAATATAAAAGTAAAATGTGTTTGGTCCTACGCAAGCATTTTATTGTGTGTTAAGCATGTATTTATGAGCGCCAAATGAGTTTGAAATTTTTCATTGAGCTGTATGGTCAATGTCCGTAGCCCAGCCCATGCCAGCCTTTGTTTTCTAGCAGCACCATTATTTGCGTAAATGGTTCTAATGTGATGATGATGTGTGTGTGTGTGTGTGTGGGCGTGTGTGTGTGTGTGTGTGAGGCTGTGCTATGCGTAAAGCTATTTGTATCTCTACATGTCGAACCACATTGCAGATGTAGGGTTAGCTAATGTCCCTGACAGGCTGATGCCTTTCATACGTGAAAGGTTTCAACACTGGCTGTTCAGTCAACAGATTTTGAGTTTACCCTCTAACAATCTCTGGGGGGAGTTCAGCAGTCAGGAAAATCTGCTTCTTTTGGCGTGCAGAGGTCTGTGTCTAAAAATACATACAAGGCATAACATTTGTTCTAGTTCTCTGTTCGGTTTATGCCTCCATTTAAAATTATTTTATTAATAGAACAATGTTGTAACCCAGAGGGCAAAAGTTCTTTTTTTATAAAGAACTCCACCAGCAGCTTGGCAACGCTTTTGTGAAGTAAAAGCATCTTTCTTCACCGGGGTTAATTTTCTCTGTGAAATGTTCGCATTTAAAAGTAACTGAATTACGTGTTTGCCGTGTTGGAGATGTTCAGTTAATAAAGTGAACACCTTTCCAAATAAAAGCTGAAATTGTTTCTCCAGTATTAACGGAGGATTTTAGCTTCACAGAGCTGAAGATTACCCTATTAACCTGCATTTCTACTACTCACTCTCTACTACTCACTCTCTACTACTCACTCTCTACTACTCTCTCTCTACTAGTCTCTACTATGTACTACTCACTCTGTACCACTCACTCTCTACTACTCACTCTCTACTACTCTCGGTACTACTCTCTACTACTCACTCTCTACTATGTACTACTCACTCTGTACTACTCACTCCTCTACTACTCACTCTACTAATTAATATCTACTACTCACTCTCTACTACTCACACTCTACTACTCACTCTCTACTATTCTCAGTACTACTGTCTACTACTCACGCTCTACTACTCACTCTACTACTCACTCTCTACTACACTCTACTACTCTCTACGACCTCTCTCTACCTCTACCTCTCTCTACGCGCACACACACACACATATATATATATATATATATATATATATATATATGCTTTTATATATGTATGTGGATATATATATATATACATACATATATATACATCTGCATATCTATTTAAATACAAATATAAATGCATGCATACATATATGTATACATATGCATGTTATGTACATGAAAGTTTGAAAAACACTAATAAAAGCAAAGCTAAAAAGCCACCTAATTACGAACAGAGTTGCTTTAACTTAAACGAGGGCAAGACCTATAGCGTTTTCAATACTTGTTTCGAATAGTGTTTCCTTACGTCATGTTGACCAGTTTTGAGAGTTTTACCTTCGTGGTATACACTACACCCTATATGGGGTATCTCTATGTGGGATTTCAGAGGGGGTCTCGAATAGATTCGCACACACGGGTTGTCGGGGTAGTGCAGGTTTTATTATTTTATACAGTCTGCGTTTCTGTACAGGCACACGGTAAAAGGGTAGGGGTTGTTCTGCCTCCTCCGTCGTGGATCTTCCCCCTCCAGAGCGTCGATCCCAAGGTCTCCTGGGAGTTGTAGGCCTTTTCCCCGCCGTCTCGATGTCCTCGTTGGGCCGGTATACAAAAAGAAAGGAAAATCCGTCTCAGTACAGGTGTTCAGTAAGACACTTCTTGTAGGGAAAAGGGGGTGGGGAAAACACACGTGCAAACTAGTACCCCTGCTCAGTGACGTGACCCCTTGTGCTCATAAAAAAAACAGCAAGGGTGTGCAGAGGGGGTTTCGTGCAGTTAAGGGGGCTTCCCTCGCCTGCCCACCCTGTGAATTTGGACTGTACCTGGTCGAGCCACACTTCCGTGTTAGTGTGGCTGGGCGATGCGCGTTCCACAGAGCCTCCTGGCTTATAGCGGTAGTCGCCCTCAGCTTCGTCCTCCGGTCCTGTCGTCGCCTTCTCTCCTGGAGTCTCCTCGTAGCTCCGCTCCGCCTCCGATTCTCTCCCCGTCCTCCTCCGAGGTCGCGCTCCGATTCCCTCGTTTGTCCTGCGATGTTCTTCCACTTCCGCCGCCTCCGTACTACGCTCTCCTTCCTCCTCGTCCTCCGTCCTCTGATCTTCCTTTGTCCTCCGATCGCCGTCCTCTTCCGTCCACTCCGCTCCGCTGTCTCTCCACTCACGCCACCAGTCTCCTACTCCGCCTCCGGGTGTCTCGCACACCTGGTTCGACTCCGGGATGGGTTTTACCTCTTCGGGGAGGGCGTGCCGCCATTCCAGATCCGCCCCCTTAAAGGTGCAAGCCTGCCGGGTCTCCGCATCGGGCCGTCTTCGTATGACATCCGGAGTATTCCATGCCTCTGTATGCTGGACAAAAAGGGTAGAAACATTAATAGGCATACCAGGGGGCCCCTCATCCGGGTCCCCCACGTCACACACCTCCCCCCTAGGATTCTCCCGATCGGGGAGAGGGTACCGAGACAGGAAGTCCGCATTGACATTCTCGGACCCCTTCTGGTGCCGGACCTGGAACCTGAAGGGCTGCAAGGCCAGAAACCACCGCATTACACGAGGGTTATTAGAAATGTTCCTCGCCATCCACAAAAGAGGGGCATGGTCCGTATACAGCAGGAAAGAACGCCCCTCCAAGTAGTAGCGCAGCTTGTCCACCGCCCACCTGATGGCAAGGCACTCCTTCTCGATAGTCGGATACCTGACCTCCCGGGGGAACAACTTCCGGCTGATGTAGAGGACGGGCCGAAGGCCCCACTCCCCAGTGTCCTGGGACAACACAGCCCCGATGCCGAAGTCAGAAGCATCAGTATGCAAGACAAAGGGCTTGTTGAAATCGGGAGACGTTAGAACTGGCCTGGTGGTGATAGCCTTCTTAAGGGTTTGGAAGGCTTTCCACATGGCCGGTGTAGGGTTGTGGAAGTCCGGGCCGGTCCTCGTTTTCCTGAGGGTATCGGTCAGGGGTGCCGCCACCTCAGAGAAAGCTGGTATGAACCGCCGGTAGTAGCCCACCAGGCCCAAAAAGGCGCGCATATCCTTCAGGGTCTTAGGGAAAGGGGTGTCCGCGATGGCCCTCACTTTCTCGATTTGCGGTTCAATGACCCCATGTCCCAGAAGGTATCCCAAATACTTGACCTTATGGTATCCCACTCTGGATTTCTTGGAGTTTACGTGTAGACCAGCGGAGGCGAGCAGTTGTAGTACAACATCGAGATGGTGTAGGTGAGCGTCCCATGAGGGACTGAAAATGATAATGTCATCTAGGTATGCAGAGCAATACTGATGGTGTCCCCGTAGGACCGTATTCATGAGTCTCTGAAATGTGGCGGGGGCTCCGTGCAGTCCAAAGGGCAGAACTGTAAACTCAAACAGTCCCTCAGAGGTAGCGAATGCTGTTTTTTTCCTGTCCTCTTCACGAAGGGGCACCTGCCAATACCCCTTGGTCAGGTCCAGCGTACTTATATATTTTGCGTCCCCGAGTTTCTCGATGAGTTCATCGATCCTGGGAATCGGGTACGAATCGAACGCTGATACCTCGTTCAAAGCACGGAAGTCCATACAAAAACGGCTACTGCCATCAGGTTTGGGCACCATGACAATGGGGGATGACCACTCACTCCTGGAGGGCCGTATCACGCCTAACCTGAGCATTTCCGCAACCTCTTTGGCTATGGCTTCCCTTTTGGCCGCGGGGATCCTGTAGGGACGCTGCTTAACTATGGTACCAGCTGGCGTATCGATCCTGTGCTCTGCCAGGCTGGTTTTTCCGGGAAGGTCGGAGAATATATGTGCATATTTCTTCAGAACTAGTCGGAGTCCCTCCTGCTCGTCTTCAAACAACTCCTCGTTGACAACCAAATCATCCATAGTGGTTGAGGGTACCGTCTTGGGGGTCGTTACCAGGTGGGCTGCCACTGGAGTTGTTCCTAGCCATTTTTTTAGCAGATTTATGTGGAAAATCTGGGACTTCCTGGCTGTGAGGCGTAGTCGATACGTCGTCTTGCCTATCTTATCGATAACTTCATAGGGGCCCTGCCATTCATTATGGAACTTTTAAGCCGTCGACGGCAGTAGTACCAGGGCCCAGTCTCCAATGTTCAGGGATCTCCATTTTTTCCCTTTGTTATAGTGTGTCTGTTGTTGTTTCTGGCTTTCTTCCAAGTGGGTAAATGCAAGTTCCCTGATTTTCCCCAACTTGTTCCTTAAGTTTGTGCTGTATTCGAGAAGAGCTCTGGTCTCTCCTCCTCGTTCTGTTTCCCACATCTCCTTTGTCATATCTAGTAGGCTCCTGGGTTGTCTCCCATAGAGCATCTCGAATGACGAACACCCAAGACTACTTTGTCTCTGGCCCCTGATCACATACAGGGCAAGTGGTAACAAGGAGTCCCAGTCTGTATGATTCACCTCAACCATTTTCTTTAGGACCGTCTTTAATGTCCGGTTATACCGTTCCACTAACCCGTCTGTTTGCGGGTGGTACACGGAAGTCTTAATCTGGTGCAATCCTAACAGCTGGCACACTTCCTGCATAACCTTGGACATGAATGGGGTCCCTTGGTCTGTGAGGATCTCTTTAGGGAACCCCACTCGAGAAAATAGTTCAAGGAATTTGTCGGCTATGTTCCTGGAGGTGGGGGTTTTTAGAGGAAACGCCTCGGGGAACCTGGTGGCGTAGTCCACAATGACGAGAGCGTATCTGAAGCCTCTTTTAGTGGTTGTTAAGGGGCCTATCAGGTCCATTCCCACCCTCTCAAAGGGGGTTCCGATGACTGGAAGAGGTTGCAACGGCACTGCAGGAGGTCGCTGGGTATTTTTCTTTTGGCAAAGATCACAGGTTTGGCAGTGCTTTTTTATATCGCTATAGATACCTGGCCAGTAGAAGTTCCTGAGTACATTTTGTGTAGTTTTCTCACTCCCTATATGTCCAGCCAACAGGTGGGTATGCGCATAGAACATAATCTGCTCTCGAAAGCAGGCGGGCACCAACAGTTGCATTGGCTCATCCCGAGAGGCCTGTCGGTACAGTAGATCATCCTTGATCAGAAAACGGGGGTAGATGGGGGAAGGGATGGTTAGCCCGACATGTGCCTGTTCCCAAGCGTTGATGAGGGTGTCATCGTTGGCTTGGGCGAAGCAAAACGAACTATCTCCTTCCCAGGGACCCGTAGACAAGAGGTTAGGTACCGCTACCTCCTTGTCACTGTCCTGGCGTAAATGGGTTTTGAACAGGTTCAGGAAATGGGGGTTATCGGTTCCCAGGATCAATGGTTCAGGCAGGGCGTCCATTACTCCCACTTTTACTACCATCATTTCCATCCCCTCCAGCCCAATGGGGAGGTGGGCTACCATGTATTCCTTTACATCCCCGTGTACGCATTTTATAAACACACTGGTCTCAGGCAGCAGTTGTAGAGGATTCACATAAGACCCGTGTATGACCGACTGCTTACAACCGGAATCAAGGAGCGCCCTGACCACCACCCCATTGACCGTAACACTCACGTGGAAAGAGCCTCCTAGTTCTGCTGAATATAACACCGCCTTGGGAAGATAGTTGATGTCCATCGGTTCTTCCTGGGTTCGTTTCTGGGGGCACAGGCGAGGTATATGGCCCCACTGTCCACAGTCGAAGCACTGCGGACCCCGGAACGGGGAATGTTCCGCAGCCGATGGTCGTGGAGGGGGAGGGAGGGGTCCAGGCGGAGCCCTTACTCTGCGTTCGGGTCTGGTCGGTCCCTTTGCTGGTCTGTCTGGTTCCACATTGTGAAGACGTGGTTGGGCTCTGGCATAGGTGGAGGCCATCTCCATGGCCTGGGCTGTAGACAAGTTGGAATGTTGGCGTAGCCACCGCTGTGTACCATAGGGAAGGGCTTCCAGATATTGCTCCAAGTATATTTTATCCATGATTTGTTCTTTGGAGCTCGTGGTTAGGGTAAGCCACTTGTCTGCGGCGGTTTTCAGTCTAAAGAATAAGGTTTTGGGATTGTCGCCGGCTTGCCCCCTCTCCTTTCGGAACCGCACCCTATAGGCTTCAGAGTCCAAGCCTAGGTGATCTAAAATTATTGTCTTGATCTGGGCATAAGGGGTGGTGCCATTGCTGTTGGCTACCTGGTAGGCTGCCTGGGCCTCTCCGTTCAGTAATGGTGCTAAGAAAAAGGGCCACTTATCCAAAGGCCAGCCACATGCCAGAGCCACCCGTTCAAAGTTGGTTAGGAAGGCATCTGGGTCCTCCCCACTGACGTATTTCTGTAAGGAAATACCTGCGGGTGTAGGGGGGGCCCGGGTCTCACGGACTGGGAGACTGGCTGGGTCGCCGGTACCCCTCATTCCTTCCAGTTGCTGGACCACTGTGCTCCGAAACGTGTCTCTGTCCAGTTGGGCGGCGGCGAGTTGCTGCTCTACCGCCCACGCTAGTTGTTCTTGGCCCTTCACGAGGGCCTGCAGGATCGCATCCATCGTTGTGTCCTTGATGTCTATCACTGGCTGGTTGCCCGCATTCTCCACCACTTGTGGGATTTCAGAGGGGGTCTCGAATAGATTCGCACACACGGGTTGTCGGGGTAGTGCAGGTTTTATTATTTTATACAGTCTGCGTTTCTGTACAGGCACACGGTAAAAGGGTAGGGGTTGTTCTGCCTCCTCCGTCGTGGATCTTCCCCCTCCAGAGCGTCGATCCCAAGGTCTCCTGGGAGTTGTAGGCCTTTTCCCCGCCGTCTCGATGTCCTCGTTGGGCCGGTATACAAAAAGAAAGGAAAATCCGTCTCAGTACAGGTGTTCAGTAAGACACTTCTTGTAGGGAAAAGGGGGTGGGGAAAACACACGTGCAAACTAGTACCCCTGCTCAGTGACGTGACCCCTTGTGCTCATAAAAAAAACAGCAAGGGTGTGCAGAGGGGGTTTCGTGCAGTTAAGGGGGCTTCCCTCGTCTGATGCCTGCCCACCCTGTGAATTTGGACCGTACCTGGTCGAGCCACACTTCCGTGTTAGTGTGGCTGGGCGATGCGCGTTCCACAGAGCCTCCTGGCTTATAGCGGTAGTCGCCCTCAGCTTCGTCCTCCGGTCCTGTCGTCGCCTTCTCTCCTGGAGTCTCCTCGTAGCTCCGCTCCGCCTCCGATTCTCTCCCCGTCCTCCTCCGAGGTCGCGCTCCGATTCCCTCGTTTGTCCTGCGATGTTCTTCCACTTCCTCCGCCTCCGTACTACGCTCTCCTTCCTCCTCGTCCTCCGTCCTCTGATCTTCCTCCGTCCTCCGATCGCCGTCCTCTTCCGTCCACTCCGCTCCGCTGTCTCTCCACTCACGCCACCAGTCTCCTACTCCGCCTCCGGGTGTCTCGCACACCTGGTTCGACTCCGGGATGGGTTTTACCTCTTCGGGGAGGGCGTGCCGCCATTCCAGATCCGCCCCCTTAAAGGTGCAAGCCTGCCGGGTCTCCGCATCGGGCCGTCTTCGTATGACATCCAGAGTATTCCATGCCTCTGTATGCTGGACAAAAAGGGTAGAAACATTAATAGGCATACCAGGGGGCCCCTCATCCGGGTCCCCCACGTCACACTCTAGTACGCTTCTTTTAGCATTCCTATCTATACCCCTAAAAAAATGTTAATGTGTTATCTACTTCCCTATATCTATTCATAAAAATGAATGTTATTCTGCTTACATATGCGTCTGGATATGCATATATATTCTGTTTCAGCTGTATATTTTTGTATATATGTATGAATATTTTTACATGTATATACATAAATATTTATATAAAAAAGGAGAGAACTCTGGGTAGTTCTCAAGTTTAGGTGGAAAGCAGCTCCTGTATAGAACACCCTCAACAGCAGCGACACTCTGAATTTGCTAACCTCAAATGTTTGCTTTTCTTTCAAACTCTTTAAGCCTAGGATTAGGGCAGTGCAGTCCATGCAGAGATAGAAAGGGACAAAGTATTTTTCCATTTCTACAGCAAAGGTTTTAAGCATAGTACTAGCACAGTGCTATCCATGCCGAGCTGTAAAATGGCAAAAGCCTTTGGCCACTCCAGGCACAGTATTACAGCTTTAAATTGGTAAAATACCAACCAAGCCAACCTAAAATGAATAAAAGCAACCCCTGACATATGTTTAACTCTAAGACTCTTCAGAGAGGTATAGCTTTGTCCAGATATAAGGGAGCACCCAGTATAATTATGCAAAACAGAAGCAGAAAACTCTGTAAAGTTCTCAAGTTTAAGTGGAAAGCAGCTCCTGTACAGAGCACCATCAACACCAGCAACACTCTAAATTTGCTCACCTCAAATGTCTGCTTTTCTATCAAAGTCTTTAAGCATAGGATTGGCACAGGGCAATACACAGCGAGATAGAAGGGGCAAAGTATTTTTCTATTGTTTCAGACCCCCAAGAGCAACAAGCTCTCAATTCAGGGGTCCAGAAACATGTCTGGTGGTGGCAGCCAGCTGGTGAGCAGTCACTCAGCCCGGACACTAGAGTTAGGTCGTTTTTCAGGGGGCATCTCTAAGACGCCCTCTGAGTACATTTTCCTTAAATCCCACACTGGCATCAGTGTGGGTTTAAAGTGCTGAGAAGTTGGATACCAAACTTCCCAGTTTTCAGTAAAGCCGTTATGGTGCTGTGGAGTTCATAATGTCAAACTCCAAGTACCATATACTCTTAATGGCATTACTGCACTTACAATGTCTAAGAATTGGCTTAGACACTGTTGGGGAGGAGGGCTCATGCACCTGTATCCTCACCACTGGTATCGTGCACCCAGATAGAGGGGTGGCTTACCTATACCAGGCCAGTGGGTTGTAGGCATGGCACAAATTGATATGTGCTAAGTCGAATCTTCACTTTGTTCTGCACCAAAAGACACAGCTTGCAATAGAGGTGTTTGTGTCTAAAGCTACATGGCCTCTAAGGGTGGCATAATACGTGCTGCAGCACTTAGAGGCCTTCCCTGGCCACAGTGCCCTTGGTACCTATGGTAACATTTACAAGGCACTTACATGTGGCCAAAGAGTGCCAACTGGGGTTTGTATCAATGCAGTTTAGGGAAAGAACATAGGCGCTAGGTACCTGGTTGGCAGGAACCCAGGGCACACTCAGTCAAACTACATCAACAGTTTGGCAAATAGTGGGGGCAACCATGCAAAAAGAGGGCACTTTATCACAGTGATCACTTATGGCCTTGTTAGGTCATTTATTGGTGTTTGTTTGCCATGGATATTTTCTCCTAATGTCGTTGGAGTTATTTTGCCTATCCTGTGATTTGGTGCACAGTTGTTGTCACATTATATGCATTGGTCAGATGCCTTTGGGGTCGAAACTTTCTTGTTTCTCCTGTTGCATTCCTTGGGCAGTGATATCAGGTTAACCGGCATTCTGCTTTCGTGGTTTTAGGTGCACGATCTAGTCCCTTATGCAGGACTTATAGGGCTGATTTGGATATGTTCCTTAGTCTCTCTACCTTCCAGTCTTCTTGTCTTCTGGACTGGGTTTAGTCTACTTCGGTGTTTCTTTTTTGTGGTCCCAGTTTGCAGTCGTACAGGGATGGTATGGGTTGGGTATCTGATTCTAATGTAAGGAATTTGTGGCTAGATGTCTCTATCAGATGAACAGGTTACTTACCTTCGGTAAAGCTGTATTTGGTAGAGACAGGATCTACCCCAGAATCTTTATGCCCCTCCCATCCTCCCCACACTGCGAACTATTATCTTTACTTCTTCCACATTGACCATGGTATGGGATATTCCTCCTTGCAGATATCCTTGTTGTGTTGCAGGTCCTTCCTGCTTCATATCTGGATACTACTCCCTCCGGTACAGTTGTATTCTCGGAGGCTATGTCTACCTTGTTGGAGGATAATAGGACATTGCTGTTCCTGCTTTCATCCCTAGGACTTCTATGGGCTCTTACATTTGTTGGCTGTTTCCTATTGAAATTTTGATTCAGTAGGAATGTAACATATGGTGTCCGTGATCTTGGCACACTGGTCCATAGGCAGTTTCTATATGTGGCTCCATATTTCGGATGCGGAAATTAGCCACGGAAGAAACTGACGTCAGCGCACCGGCTAGGGAATTATATCCACTAACATCACATCTGGAGGACGACATCTATGCGGAGACGCTCAACGCTCTCTGCCAGCACACAGGCATACTGTGGGGAAAAAAGTTTCTGTATCTAGTCTGGCGCCTGGGGAGGGTTATAAAGTAAGAAATCTGTGGCTAAATCCTGTCTCTACCAGATACAGCGCTACTGAAGGTAAGTAACTTGTTCATTTGGTCAATGACTGAAACCCAGCCGTACCCCTTAAAAGAGGGCAGTAACATACAATCTGCACAGAGCAACTCTACTGGCTTAACAAATCGTGTTCGGGCAGATACCTCCCCAGTTCCTCCCCTCTATGATCTGCTCTCCCTTGCTGTGGTAGCAGAAGCTCGGAACCCTGGATCTTATAATTAATCTCCAGTTTTAAGTTAAAATCTCGCAGAGGAGCTTATTGGGTAGTTTCACTTTGCTAGATCCAATTGGCTTTGAATCAGCTTAAAAAAGAACTACACGCAGGATTTAAGAAATTATTATCAAAAAATTTATGAAATATAAAACAAATCTGCAGAGTTCATCCTTAATAATTAACAAGGCCATATGAACTGCGTTTCTAGTGTCCAACGCTGAAACTTTCATTTTCAGAAAAATGTTAATCCAGACAGACAGACCACCCTTGGATCTGCCACATAAGAAGTGAGTTCTAGACAGGAATAACATATGAAACCAGGACAGGAAGAGTCAATGGTTTCACAAGTTTCCTGTAATACAACAAAGTCATATCCAGCAAATACATTTACCCAGGATGTATCATTAACCTTATCCTTTAATCCAGCAATATTCCTTAGGACTCTTTGAGAATAAACTTTCATCCAGGGAGTCAACAGTGCTGTAGCATGGATGCACAAATATATGATCACCAGCATGGGTATCTTGTGAATCCACATTTGAGAGAACAGAAAAACAATGCGGAAAGAGTATAGAACGAGAATCCCTCAAACAGAACTGGGGGACAGATGTCCACACGGTTGAAGATACTGCATTAAGAGCGCACAAAGGCTCCCTGCACACCCTCATTTTTGTTTTTAAACATGTTAGCGGGTTGACAGTGACGCAGTTGCTGCGGCAGTGCAGACGGTCTGTAGAAAAAAAGCTAGCAGTACCATAGTGATGTTGCTCCCCACAGTCTCATTGCTGAAAGAACCAAATAGGAGGCTCTGAACTAGGGATGGAGAGTTAAAGTTTATAATAACATATTCCTCCTTTAAACAGCGGTCCCCGGTTCAATGCATTCAACTCTGTGTCATCAGAATGCCCTTACCTCGCATGAAAGTGAATCCTCTGTTGCGTGCAAGTCAGTCTAGAACTTTATTGCAGAACTCTTCACTAGTCTCTACCTGTCCACTTTGCACAGAAGGGACTCCAATGAGAATGGCTACATATGGACAGGCAGCTGGGGGTGAATTAATTTTAGGCCGAGTCAGATGCGACTCACAGCAGAATAGCCTCTCCAGGCGGTAATTTATTAATAGTCACCCCTTATTAGCGTATGAGTTGGCCAGAGGAAGGCTCCTCGATCACTCTTACAATATCTAAAGTTGAAGCATGGCAAAGGGAAAGTTGGAGATTTGTCTGTTTGACCCAGAGCTAACAGATTCAACTTGGCAAAGTTGCCTGTGGAATGTCTCAATTAACTGTTCCATATTATTGAGCTGCTCATTAAGCGAGGAAAGTTCAGCACAAAGCAATTTCCTAATTTTGCCCCATTAAATTTCCAAGAATTGATCCTTGCTGAGTAGATCCAGTAATGTGGTCCCTGGAGCCCCTTCAAAAGAGTGGTAAGGGGGGAGAAGCCAAAGTAGCAGATGAAACTGTTCCTGCACGCAAAATGTGAGTTGCCTGAGTTTCCTTCTTTGATAGGGCTTTATATCTGTTACGTGAGCCTCACTTTGGGTTCATGGAAACAGGAGACTGTTCATGCACGAGACTGGGCCCTGTGATGGATACATCAGGAATTTCAGTGGTCTCCCTAGCGGCATTTTGAAGAAGACTGGGTGCCAGAACCATGCCAGGGACGGAATTCACAAATTCCTCATGATTCAGAACTGGAGCAGCCATGCCCACACTCAACAAAATCCTCCTCTCAGTAAGGGCAATTTCAGTGTTGATGACCCCCCCATGTCCTTAACCAGCATGCGTTCAATATAGCTGCTTTTTGTTGAGGGGTGGGAACAGAATTACCCCAATTTCCTCTTCCCCATGATAACATATGAAAAGCAACATTGAGGGAGCAGAACAAAGCACCCGCTATAAGTTAGAGCAATTTAATTGAAAGAAGTACAAAAGTAATAGGGGTCTAACAAAACAAACACACAGAGTACCTTGATTATGGGGCCAAGAGGGGTGGCCCAGCCCGGCCTCCTCAGAGCTCTGATGGGACTGGGCAGACCCACCCTTGGCCCGCAGGCATCCCGCATTGTGGTGATTAAAGTCACCCATTATACTGACAAGGGGCTTCTCTGCTCACACACCCCGCCTTTAGGCAGCAATCTCCTGGGACATGTTGTCCCTTCAAAGTGGTGTGAGTCCCACACAGCGATGGTGAAAGTTGTGCTTTGTAGGTGCCAAGAGGCTTCCCTGGACTGGACACAAGGATCCCATAAGGAACAGGGTCAAGACTGATTTGCCTATGGCTGTGTCTGAACTGGGGTGGCGAAGTGAGCTAAAGAATGATGATGGATTCAACCCAGATCTGTGGCGGGGGTGTGTGTCTGAAAAGTTTCAGAGCTCCGTCCATCACCTCCTTGTGTTTGCCATGTAGAACATGAATCAACAGCAGTGGGTACTTATTTTTTATGGTTATTTTATTGAGTGCCCTGTAATTTATGCAAGTTCTTAACTCACTGCTGGCCTTGGGCACAAAGGACAGGGGTGAGGCCACTAGGGATTGTGAGGGCCAAATTAATTCAGGTACTTGATTCTAAGATGATTATTCTCAGCATCTGGGAGAACATCAATCCAACAATTTAGAACTTCATTTCCCAGCATCATTTCAGGTTGATGGTCATACAGTAGATGGGGAGGTAATGTTTCTTTTTTTTAATCAAATACATCGGCAAAGAGTTTGTAAGGAAAAAATAGCTCAATCTCCTTTTCAACTGCAATAGCAGTTTCATGACTTGAAACTAAACGTTAGGAATGGCGATTGATATACTGCTCTTATTTGATTACTGTTAAAGCAATGAATAGAACAAAACTCTGATAGTAATCAACTTAGAAAGACATACAGTCATTTCTATTTGTGACAAACTAACCAAGGCATTGCAAGGATTAATCCTTAGCGGGTGAATCATTCACATTGAAGATAATTAATTCTACATGTCACCTTTCTCCATTAGGACTCCAAATGGATATATATTGATCTTGAGTGTTTTAGATGTAAGGGAGATCCATCAATGGCTACTACAGCCTCAAACCTCTGTTTTTATTTTGGTAACAGATGTCATCTAAAAGCCATTTGAGTTCACATTTCATAGCAGCTCCAGAGTCAGTCATAAATTCAACAGGGTGTGACACAGTTTCTGAAATTACTAGTATCATTGATAATACCAATCGATTTTCCTATCTTTGCTTGGATCCAGGACAGCAGTGAAGGGATTCTCCAAGTTCAACTATAAATGGCCCCTTCATCCTTCCTTGAGCTGTCTAATTTTCCCTCTGAGATTCACAGACCCAATTATATTCTTTATGCACTCTCCTTTCCCTTTTGGGTTCCCTTGGGTTTGGTATGGCACTCATACAAGCAAATGTGTGATCCTAGAGGAAAAACTAGATGATCTTGTGGAATGTAAATCAACCCTAGAGAAAAATTTGAAAGAAATAACTTTGACTGTGAATACTAATTCCCGAGACATTGAGGCCCTGAAGCAGCAGAATAAAATCTTGTGTGAGAATTTCGAAAGGTTGGAAAACCACTCAAGGCGCAATAATCTTAGATCATTGAACAATCCAGAAGGTTCAGAGAAAGGGAATGTGAAAGAGTTTGTCAGCAAATTACTAAGAGAGTGGATCTTACTTGATAGACTGGATGTGGACCTCGATAAGGACATCCAAAGGGTTCATAGAGATCCATTTAAGTTAACTGCTAACAGGAAATCCCCCAGAAAATCCTCGTAAATTTCCTTACTTATGAGGTTAAGAAGCTGGTCCTAGGCCTTGCATTGTAGGAGAAAACTCTGAAGTATGAGGATTTCACCTATCAAGTGAGGTCTGATATTGGAAAGAGGACAGCACAGAGGCAATGGGAGCTGGGTTTCAGGATGAATGATCTTCAGAAGATGGGGGCTAAGGTGCAGATGAAATTTCCTGGAATGTTAAGGATTATGTGGAGGAACAAGATGCACAACTTTTGGGTCATAGAGGTGGTCGATGTCCTGATATAGAAGATGCTTCTGTTGCTAACTCAAGTGTTTATCTGAGACTGAGGGGCAGGATTGAAAAGATATGTATATAGTTAGGAATATTAAGCACATGTAATGGAGATATGCACCTCACTCCTCAGGAGGGAGGGAGCAAAAGGCAGACTTAATCGCCTAAGGATAGGGGGGAGGGTAGGGGGGTTCCTCAGAGGCGGTGGGGGAGCACCAGGGGTTGGGAGCATAGAGGGAATAAATTAAAAAATAAAAATAAGTCCTCATCTTATAATTTAGTAACAATAAGAAACACAGCAAGTTCTGGGAAAATCCTATTATATAATATCAGGTAGGAGAGTATATGCAGAGGGGCAGTGAGATACCAAGAAATAAAGAATGAATATGAAGGTTAAAATAATCACCTGGCATGTCAATGGCTTGAGGGCTACGAGGAAGCAGGGGATGCTGGCAGAGTTTCTAGGGGACAGTGGAGCACAAATAATGCTACCTGAAACTCACCTAAAGAGGAAAGAGAGTAGAATTTTTTAATACCTTACGGTGGGTTCAGATCAATGAAGCAGCACCAGAGAAGTGACTTTAGTTATCAGAAAAAAATCTAGAATAAAATTACTGCGGTATGATACAGATAGCACTGGTAGATGGTTAGTTGCAACCCTTTTGGTCAGAAATACGCAGATAGCTTGTGCAACATTTACTGTCCAAATAGTGATGACCCAGAAGCGTTAGGTTGCAACTGCATATTTTGGAAGTGTCTGCCCCCAATGTTATAGGGGGAGATTTTAACATTGTATTAAAAAAGGACCTAGATAGAACATCGAGAGCTAAGTATACAAGTACACTTAAGACTTTGTGCAAGGTAAAAGATATGATGGTAGAGTTGAATCTGCTAGATGCTTGGTGCAGGAAGATGTGTTTCACCAAGGGTTTCACTTTTTATAGTAAACAATATGGACATCATTCAAGGATAAATTATATCTTGGTTGACTATTCCCTATATCACATGGTAGAGTCAGTGGCCCATGGCCCAGCCCTACTTTCAGAACATTCTCCTGTGACTTTATATCTAAGACTTCACGAACAGCGGAGACAGAGACGATGGACTCTAGTCGGAGCCATATTGCGGGATGGGCTGTTGTTTCAGACTTGGCGGATAAGACCACTGAGTTTTTTACATTTAATAAGGACTCTTCTAGCTTAACAATAGTATGGGACACCTATATGGCATACTTAAGAGCTGAAATCAGCGCCATAATGATTAGAAGAAACGATAAGTAAAGAAGAGACACTTCAAGCTAAAATAAAGATGAAAGAGAAGGAAATCCAGGATGTTTCATCAGAGGGTTCAGCCAGGATATCTATCCTACGAAGAGAATTGGAGGGTATGCAGGCACTGTATGAGAGTCAGCTGGCTAAGAAAATCCTGGACAGATGGAGAGTTAGCAAGCTGCAACATTTCTCATATGGTGAGAGATGTAGCTCGTTCTTGGCTTGGAAAGTTAGAGCAGACAAAACTAGGAATAAGATACGTGTCTTGGTAAAGTCAGAATCAGGGCTGCCTCTGGATACTAATAGGGGGACCAGAGGAAAAGCTTGGAAATATATGAGTAGGCTATATAAAGAGGATATACAGCCGAAAAAGGAGATGATTAAGTCCTGGTTAATGGATAAAGATATAGATTAACAAGAGCACACGTTGATACATTAAGGTTAGAGATCACAGAAGAGGAGATAAAGACCTAGTGTACAAGAATAAAAGGTGGTAAGGCAGCGGTCCGGATGGTCTCCCATTTGAGCTATATAAGGTAATTATGGAGAAACAAATCCCAACATTAAAAGCGCTGTTTAATGCAATATATATGAAAGGGAAAAAAGCTCCAGCTCCTTGGTCAGAGGCCACTATAGTTCTAGTGTTAAAACCAGACAAAGACCCCGCTAAATAGAATCTTATAGACCAATATCCCTAATAAATGTTGATTATAAGATCTTTTGCGGTATATTGGCCTCCAGGTCGACTGGATTAATTAAGAGTCTTACTCACCCGGATCAGAGGGTGTTTATTTCAGGGTGGCAGCTAAATGAGCTTTAGTACTTGTTGATGGGTCCCAAAAGTCAAAAATCTATTCTCCCTGTAGAGATACTTCAAAGTATGCATCCACAAACAGATATCCACATCAGTCATATACAGGCAGCCACATCTCATCAAGGCAGCTCTCCACTCAGGATGTTAAGACACTTATAAAAATATTTAATGAAAATTCCGCAATAATTCAATAAAAATATACAGTTAAAAAGGTTCCAAATACATTCAATATACTTTAAAAGACATAATATATTACAATTTTTCAAATTGTCAAAACTCCTGGAAAGGAATATAATGAGACTCAAATTTGTCTCATATGTGTTAATTTTTGATAATAGACCGCACACCACAGAGGAATTAATTCTCTGTCTTTGTATATTTACTGGCTTTAACAAATGTAACAAAAATTTCTGCGTTGAAGCGTTTCGGCCAATTGTTCACTGATGATTTTATGTATCTAAAACAGAGGTATAAGTATATCCTCATCATCATTATATATTGGCAAGTCCGGGCTCTCTATTACCCCTGTTCCTCCCATTACCATACCTATTGGACACCACTGTGTCCTTGTAGAATTTGGTTATATAGTTGTGTGTGTGTGTGTGTATACATATATATATATATATATATATATATATATATATATATATATATATATATATATGTATATGTATATGTACATATATGTATACATCCAGCCAAAACAAGTTGCTTCGGATCCCTGCCGCTTCCAGTGGCGGGCCTCGGACGGGGTAGCGAATCCCAAATATTCCAGCCAAACACTCTCCTTTGTAAAAGGGAAATCCGGGCCACTTCAAGTTTGCAAAGCGTGTTTAATAGAAAAACGGCTTTTCCTCGACGCGTTTCGCAGGTGAAACCTGCTTTATCACGAGAACAAGCAAACTGAATAAAGTGCACTATATACAAGGTCACATGGTATTAGCGTCATACCGAAGGTAATAAACAACAGACTTGCCGGTTTACGCGCGGGTTGTGTTCAGGCATTGTTAGACATTGTCAAATAAACAAATAAACATTACGTTTGAAACATGACTGGTTGAGTTACAATTCATTACTAATAGCGTAAAGATCACCGTGTTAAATGATTATACATTCGAAGGCAAACAACGGGAAAATAGTCCCAATCACCAGTGTATATGGGAAAATAATGAAGTGTTCGTCAACGAGATATATGTATACATATATATATAAACAAATTCTACAGGGACACAGTGGTGTTCAATAGGTATGGTAATGAGAGGCACAGGGGTAATATATATATGTTTAGAGGGGGAGTTTAAGAATTCATGTAAACACCCCTGATAATCACAACAGTATCACTGTTTCTTATGTAGCAGCTAAGTTATAGTGCCCCCCATTAGTTGTTATCTACCTGTTTTATTCTCTTCCCAAGTGTATCAAACTTTTCCAGAAGGCGACTATTCAATTAGTTCACCCCGTATACTATCACTCCAGCAGTAATGTATATTAGGAAAGGAGGACATGGGGTAACCATTATTTACAGTTTACCGTTTTCTATCTCTCTTATTGGTATTACACCAATCTCAGGCTCATTACTAATTTTTCAAATGCTGCAAAGAGCCTGAAGAAAATAATTTTTTCCAATTGGAAAATTCTTAAATCTGACCCAATCATCGGTAGAGACATACCTGCGCAACCATCCATAACCTTTCGCAAGACAAGATCAATAAAAGATCTGCTAGTACAGAGCCACCTAGCACCTGTCAGTAGGGGGTTCCAGGGTCTGAAAGGCTTCTATCCTTGTAATAAATGCAAGGCTTGTGCCGATAGCAAGAAAGTCAACAACTATCAGGTACCTGGTAAAAGTGATCCAGTCATGATTAAAAAATTCATGAATTGTCTGACACCGTATGTTGTATATTGTCTGAGTTGCCCATGCGGCCTCAGATACATAGGCAGTATGAAACATCAAGCCAAAATCCGCATTTTAGAACACCAAAGAGCGATTCAAAACAATGACAGCAGTTACCCAGTGGCTCGCCATTTTCACACACACCACAACAGTAATCACAAAGTTCTGAGTTTTTTTTGTTTAGATCATGTTGCTGCAGACTCTAGGGGAGGGGATCGAGAAAAACGACTCAGGAGACTAGAGTCTCGCTACATAATCGATCTAGCAACTAAGACTCCTTTGGGTCTGAACTTGGGGGAGGAGTTGAAGGTACACCTGTAAATACTGTATAAAATTGTACATATTTATTGATATATTTGTTCACATAAGCCTCACCTTGGGATTTTGGAACTCACCAGATATATTGAGAGATAATCTTTATCTACATTGATTAAGAAATCTGTATATATTGTACATATTCATCTGTACAT
Organism: Lissotriton vulgaris; assembly: GCF_964263255.1. Taxonomy (NCBI): domain Eukaryota; kingdom Metazoa; phylum Chordata; class Amphibia; order Caudata; family Salamandridae; genus Lissotriton; species Lissotriton vulgaris. The sequence continues at coordinate 106,353,741 of NC_141686.1, forward strand.
AGCACCTTTTTAGTTGGGGTAAGGGAGTATTTGTTAGATTTAAAAGAGATTGCATTGTGTAAGATACCTTTGCTTTGGATACATCTATGAATTCGCCCATCCAGGGCTTTATTTTACTTTTTGTAAATAGAAGGGTACTAATCAACTGAAAACATTCGATTTATGTATCAATACGTTGAATTATAACATACTGTTTGTTTTTCCCGTCAAACACATCTGATTTATCCATGCCACACAATTAATTGCTTTTGCTGATTTGCTTCTAACTATGCTTGTTAGATTTGATTCACCCCACTACATGTTTATATGGAATACAGATTTTTGATCGAATTTGTGCTTATTAACTTACGCCAGTGAAACTGCCTGATGTTAAAATGGCGTCTAGGTGAGACAATTCCCGCGAGAACCAGTGAGAAGCTATGTGTATATGTATGCAGCTTAATGGTGGTCGCCTGTAACTGAGGAAAGCGTACCGCTGAAACGCGTCTTTATCTTTAACTTGTGTGCAATAAAATCCGGCTGGATTTGACCCCCGTGAGTGCAGTTTTTCTGTTTACACTGAACCATATATATATATATGTATACATCCAGCCAAAACAAGTCGCTTCGGATCCCTGCTGCTTCCAGTGGCGGGCCTCGGACGGGATAGCGAATCCCAAATATTCCAGCCAAACACTCTCCTTTGTAAGAAAGAAATCCGGGCCACTTCAAGTTTGCAAAGCCTGTTTAATAGAAAAACGGCTTTTCCTCGACGCGTTTCGCAGGTGAAACCTGCTTTATCACGAGAACGAGCAAACTGAATAACGTGCACTATATACAAGGTCACATGGTATTAGCGTCATACCGAAGGTAATAAACAACAGACTTGCCGGTTTACACGCGGGCTGTGTTCAGGCATTGTTAGACATTGTCAAATAAACAAATAAACATTACGTTTGAAACATGACTGGTTGAGTTACAATTCATTACTAATAGCGTAAAGATCACTGTGTTAAATGATTATACATTCAAAGGCAAACAACGGGAAAATAGTCTCAATCACCAGTGTATATAGGAAAACAATGAAGTGTTCGTCTACGAGATATATGTATACATATATATATAAACAGATTCTACAGGGACACAGTGGTGTTCAATAGGTATGGTAATGAGAGGAACAGGGGTAATATATATATGTTTAGAGGGGGAGTTTAAGAATTCATGGAAACACCCCTGATAATCACAACAGTATCACTATTTCTTATGTAGCAGTTAAGTTATAGTGCCCCCCATTAGTTGTTATCTACCTGTTTTATTCTCTTCCCAAGTGTATCAAACTTTTCCAGAAGGCGACTATTCAATTAGTTCACCCCGTATACTATCACTCCAGCTGTAATGTATATTAGGAAAGGAGGACATGGGGTAACCATTATTTACAGTTTACCGTTTTCTATCTCTCTTATTGGTATAACATCCATTCTCCCTTCAAATCCAATTTCTCACCTTTATGTCAATAACTTTCACCACCAAGCTTTTGTAGATATTTCATTTACATCTGGTAAAATTGTGGCTGAAATGTAACAAGAAGCGACACATACGAGATGTTAATGAACTGCCATCTTACAACATATTGTGACTCCCCACCCCCTGTGGGGTTCTTTCCCTCAATTTATATACTTGGATTGTTCCGTCAGCATTCAATAATCCTGTGTGACCGGCTCGTGTAACCGTAGCAACAATGCAGGAAAAAAGTATACACAAGTCAGGAAAAAAGTAAAAATGGGTAAAACAAGAATCCAGTTAACTTGTATAACTATTGCTCCCTATGCGCCTGAGGCTCCGTGTGTAACCGCCGACTCAGCTTTTAAGTCTGATGGTGTCCGCACAGTCTGGTGTTATGCTCCTTTACTGCTGCTCTGGAGTTCAAAGCGTTTTACCTGGATCCGTGCTCACTAAATACACTGCGTCATCCTGGTATTGCGTGTCCGTAAAGTCAGAGGCACGTGATGTGCGTCTCTACGCGGGTGCCGCCATCTTATAATGGTGTAGTTATGTGGCCCTTAGGGTCATTCCCGACATTGCTAAGTTAGCATGAGTGTCACGATTCCCCGACCGCTGGTAGACACTGCCTGCGCTGGGAAAGTATCACGGGACAAAGAAACTACAAATCCCATGATCCTTTGGGGCGGCGCGCTGTAATGACGTTATGCGCCAGGAAATGCATATAGCGTGACTTCCATGAAGACGCGCTGCCGATTATTTGTGGTTGCAGGATTATCGTTTGTCTTGAGGGTCTGAGATCTCTGGTGGAGTGTTCTACTCATCTCGTTTATGATTGTGGAGTATTTGCGGAGGCTTAGGAAGCGCCTACATGGATTGGTTCAAGGAAGCTTCCACTGGTGTGTTTACCCTGTCCCTTGGATTACTGGCTGAGGCTTAGGAAGCGCCTATCTCTTCAGACACGGGGGGCCTGCTCCGAGGATTCGGGTGTTTGGAGTACCGAGGATTAACTGCTGGGGCTTCGGAAGCGCCCACATTGTGAAGACACTATTTACAGGTTTTCTTTTTTCTTGTCTGAGTTGGTGTATGACTTAGAGACTGGTAAACTCGGTGAAGTTTACTCTTTACACACATTTGAAACGTATATTTACTTTGCGGGTCTTTGGGGTTATTGAACGCTCTTGCAGTGTCTAACTCGAAGATCATTTTCTAGACTATTGGAGCGCTTGGATTTGGCAAACCTATTTTGGTTCTTCATTTGTTTGCAGAGCTGCTGTTATTCTTTCTTATTGGAACTATTCTATAACATTTCTTTGTGTAGGGAACTGGGAGTGAGAGAGAGACAAAGGTGACAGAGCTTATGTACACCCAATATGACATTGCTACATGCATGAGTTAATGCATGCAAGAACATTATCAATAGACAAAAGGAGACAAGAGGTAGAGAAATAGGTGGTCCCAAGATACGAGAGGACCGTTGGGTATTTCTTAGCCCTCAAGGGTAGCACCTGGGGATGAGCAGTTGCCCAATTCTTTACCTGATATACCAGCATTCCTGATTTTGATTTACAGGTCTCCGGTTCCAGCAGCCCAGCAGTTCCACTCCGGACCTTCTTTTTTCCCCCGTTTGATCTCCTTAACAGTCTGCGAACTATCAGTGTCAGACTTGGGATGATCTAGAGGAGGGCCCCTTTATAGCATCAATACAATCCTGGGGATACATCAAGGAGAAATCTGACAGAATAATCGGCCCAAGTATTAGTATCCCCCGGTTGTAGTGATAAAGGATGGCCTCCTTGGATGACGTGATGGCGGCCTTAGGCCTTGTGCAGGCCGAACTCGCGGCATCACGTCAGGAAACGGCAGCGTTACAAGCAAGGGTTGACGCGTTACAGCGTAACCCTTTTGATGTAGGGGCCCCTCAACCTGCGTCAGTGGTGGTGGAAATGCCTTCCCCAGTCCCTTTAGCTCCCCCAGAACGATTTTTAGGTGATAGAAAGAAGGTGCAAGTGTTTATGACACAAGTGATGTTACATTTCACTTGTAAACCAAAATTTTTTTTGACCAATCAAGCTAGGGTTTCCTTTTTGATATCGTACCTGGGGGGTGAGGCAGCACAGTGGGCAGTCCCTATAGTGAAGAGTAATGATCCCATTTTGTATGATTGGGATTTGTTTCGAGGGGAGTTCGAAAAGACATTTGACAGGCGAGCAGAAACCTTTTCAGCAGACAAAGAATTGTTGGTGCTTAGACAGGGATCATCTGATTTAGTCACTTACCTGAACCATTTTAGAAGACTAGTAGCAGAAACGGAGTGGCCTGAAGCAAAACAAACCATTTTGTTCTATCAAGGACTCACAGAGAACTTAAAAGATGTCATAGCACAGGTCGATCCCCATGTGCAGCTCTGATCGAATTGGCATTGAGGTTGGACCATCGTTTAAGGGAACGTAAAGGAGACCATGGTAGAAAAGACAGGCCGCTGCCCATGGGCGACAAACAGACTGCGGAGAAAGGTCAGAAGGAAAAACGGAACCGATGGAAATTGGAGCTGTCAGATCTTCATTGACGCTCAGCGAAAGAGAGCATCGCCGCAAATTTGGGTTGTGTCTTTATTGCGGAAAGAAAAGACACTTCTTGCGTGAATGCCCTGTAAAACCCAAGGGGGGTCGGTTTCGTTCAGGACAAGTGGCTGCTTCATCAGTAGAAAAAGGGTCGGAAAACTCCAGCGCTTGAGTCCACCAGAAGGGAGTAACTCAAGCAAGCAACTTATCCCTTCCGTGACAGGTGAAGATTATGCTGGTAATCGGTTGTTCTTTTTGGATATGTAGTTATGGATCGACCAAGCCCCAAAACACATCAGAGCCATGGTGGACTCGGGAGCTACAGGCTGTTTTATGGATAAAGAGGAAGCACGCAGACTGGGGGTGACTCCTATATTGAAACAAGTCCCTGAAGTGGTGTTTGCCGTAGAGGAACATGAATTGGAGTCAGGTCCGATCAATCAACATACTCCTGAGTATGAGCTTTGGTATGGAGGTTACCATAAAGAATATCTTTCATTTAATCTTATCCATGCTCCTCACTATGGGGTGATATTGGGACTCCCCTGGTTGCAGAAACACGAACCCACAGTGCAGTGGACTGAGCAGTCTTTGGACTTGCACTCCTCGTATTGCCAAGAACATTGTAACGTTGAAAATCCCCGTCCATCTAGTGTCTTGGCGACCATGCATGCCATAAATACCGCAGCTGAAAAGGAGGTATTGTTACCACGTTGTTACCAGGAGTTTGTGGAAGTATTTACTGAAAGTAAGGCCGAGATATTACCACCACATCGGGAATACGACTGCTGAATAGATTTGGTACCCGGTTCAGTGATTCCATGCGGCAGGATATACGCAATCTCCCAACCGGAAACAACGCATCTCAGGGAATATTTGGATAAACTCCTACAGCTAGGATTCATTCGACCTTCTAGGTCCCCAGCAGCCTCTACGCTTTTTTTTTATACCAAAAGCGAATGGAGAGTTGCGTTGTTGCATCGACTTCAGAGCGTTAAATGCCATTACAATCAGGAATCAATACCCATTGCCATTAATTCCAGTCCTGTTGGAGCAAGTACGGTCTGCCAAGATCTATACCAAATTGGATTTAAGAGGTGCGTACCACTTAGTCCGGATGAGAAAAGGCGACGAATGGAAAACAGCCTTTAAGACGCGGTATGGGCTCTTTGAATATCTTGTAATGCCCTTCGGGCTCTGCAATGCCCCTGCCTCCTTCCAGTTTTTTCTGAATGAGGTCCTACGTGAGTTTTTAGACATCTTTGTTGTGGTATACATAGATGATATCTTGATTTATTCAAACACGGAGTTGGAACACCAGGGTCATGTATGCCAAGTTCTCCAATAGTTTGAAAAGAAAGGGGACCCCTACATACTAGTTAGTTTGCTAATCGTAGGGAATATATAAACACAAGTTGAGAAAGTTAGTATCTAGCAAACCAGTGATAGTATTGTCGCCCTTATTTCAACCTCATTTCAAATATTATCTACATAGACAATAATGATTCATTTAGACAGTAGTATATCAAAAATATTGATTGTTTTATTTTTCATTCTATTTATTTACTTTTTATATTTTTTTCGATATTAGAAAAGAGTCTATATTTTTTTTATAGTGTGTCGATTAATTCATAAAAAGACATATAAAATTCATAACAATGACAATAAGTGACATGCAATACTCATATTAACAAAGAACTGGACATTTTACACATAAATACAAAAGTGCTATACGATATATTCAGTTGGTGGAAGAAATTTATGAAGAAGGCAAATGCGGTAGAATGGAACACAACGCGTTTCGACCTGAGGCCTTCGTCAGGTGACCGTCATTCGTATTTTACATAAAGACTGGTATACAACATAAACCTATACAGAAAGAGATAAAAAACATATAGAATACACATATAAGTATTTTTAAATGACTGATATATATATGCTGTCTAAACATATATTACGAGGTTGAATAAAAGTATGTTGTTTTAACAACCTTTTGGTAGTTTAGGGTCAATTATTTTTTATATATAATTACATGATGCATTTCCATTTTATGTACAAAGTGGGCTAGCACAATAGATCCTATATACTATATAATGCTTACATCGCTCATATATTACAAACACTGAAACAATCTTATGTAGCATTTGTTGTAAAACATTCAGAGTTATAGTGTCCCTTTCTCAGCCGTATATCTTATAAACTCTATCTCTATTATATTGTCTCATATTTCTCATCGTGAAGATAGGTGATAGAGCAGTAGTAGAGAAAAGAAACTGAAAAGATGTATCGAGAAAGATAGGGTAGAGAGTAGTATTCTGGATGTTAGTAATTGTCTGATATAGGGCTACGTGTTTTTCATCATGAAAATAGATGACAAACCCATAGTAGAACAGTGAAGGTTAAAAAGATGTTTAGAAAAGAGAAGAAGGTGATTTTTTCTAAATAAAACAGGTAGTGGGTTTCTAATATGGGACTACTTGTTTACTCACTTTAATTTATTTTGATGTAGAGTAGACTCTGATTTTTTCAAAAAAAGCTGATTGAGTTATTATTTGTAATATCTGTGGGACATCGTCGAGATATATATAGCACTGGGGAGACAAATATGATCACAATTACATACTACAAGAATTTATTAAAAATTTAGTTACATGAAGGAGTGGTCAATTATATAGAGATACCTGGTATTTTCTGTTCCTATTTCTTTTCTCTCTTTTCGGGTGTCCCCTGAGGTATACAATTGGACTCAAGATCCACGTTACGGGAGGTAGAGGTTCATAGGCACTTTAGTACATATTATGCTCCAGTATAAATCCACGTGATGATCTAAAGGATGAAGGCGCTTTTTAATATTGAGATTTCCAACATAGGTATATCTATTCTCAAATGTAGAGGGTTTTTCAGTTATATGGTTATTACCTCTACTGTTCAGCTGTTTAAGTACTCTAATGTTCAGATGTTTAGTTTAAGTACTATATGGTAGTCTGCCTGTTATTTGCAGAATATATTATTCATAGCTGTATTGCATTACTTTCAACTTTTTACTTCGCATATTGCGTTGTAATATGATAGATATGGAGGTACTAGAGTACAGGATTCTTACCTTAATATAGATGATTTGAAAAAAGGATATTTTTGTTGCGCAATAATTATATCATCCTTATTTTATTCTTAGGGTGGAACCTTCTGATATTCCTCTTATTTTGGTGGAAATCAAGTATTTCTTTTAATTCCTGAAACATTATTAAAAAGCGCAATCATACACCATGATCTAATCTAACAGGAGGTCTAGATTTTTCTATTTTGTCCTTTAGTTCTAAGTTTACCTTTTATTTAGTGCAAGGGATTCTGATCATACTGGGTAGTCTGTTCCAAATTTGAGATCTAGAATAACAAACAGGACACAAGAGAATAACGTTATTCCATCTCTTGTTTGTTAATGCCATTTTTATATATGGGCGGATTCTATACTATAGCCTAACCTTCAGCGAGTAAACATACCTTAAAACTGTTAGCGCTTCTCCGTAACGGGGGGTCTGCTAGTGTGCACTTCCGAGAGTGCCGGCGTAAGAATGAGTAGGAATACGCCCAGTATTTATAGGTCGAGCGTATGTTAAACGGTTTCAGCTGTATTCCTAATTACCTTGTTTTGGTTCGATGACGTATCTAAAAGTCAACATGCTGCCTGTAGTAGGATAGGTCAATGAAAAGGGAAGACGGACCCAGAGTAGTTCCCCCGGTGACTAGGTGACTCTAATGGAGCGCGAGAATAGACTTCCCGGATGATATTCTCCCGGATTAGTTTAAGCGAGGGAGAAGATGGTTGTAAAGCCTCTTCATCTTACCATGATCGAAAAATATAGCATACAGACTGTATTTTACGAGGCAAGAGACACAACTAGTTTCTATATCTCAAAATTAGTCTTTTGTTTCCCTTGACCAAAAAAACGGGTTGTTGGTCTAAAATATATTCATATATCGTATGATGTATCGCTTATACGGAGAACCTTATTTTAGAAAAACGGTATATATTTTAAGGTGTGAATGTTTCCTGCAAGACTTTGATAGATAGTGAAAAAAGAAAAAGGAACTTCCCCTGTTTTATTCCTTAAGGGTAGGTCTAATATAAAGCAGATTACATTCTTGGGGTAATATAGTATATCGCCTTTATTTTGAAAGTCAAATGACATCAGGTGTCCTGCAAATTTGATTATGCTATCTTCAGGTTATTTTCAAGTTTGGTTATGCTATCTTCAGATTTTACATTACAATAAGCAACATAAGGTGATGCAAAGGGAGTAATGATTGTCAGTATATATAATATTGGCAATCATCTAGATGGCAGAAATGTTTCTTTTAATTCTTTATTCTGCATGTAGAACTGTAACAGGTATTCATAGAATGGCCTGCTGCCAAGGGATTTCAGAATTTAGTCCCAGTCTTACAGTATCTAATGTAAATATCCAAAAAACCTCGCGTTTTCGGTGGATTTGGTCTGTATTCGCTCCTGGTCTTCGCATGATTTTTTCCAGCACTATCCATTTTATTTGTTCCGGATTGTGGTCATTTTCAATATAATGGGCCACCATGGGAGCATTTTGTTTTTTGGTGCGAATAGCTGATTTATGTTCAGTCACTCTTGCGTAAACTGAACGTGAAGTTTCTCCAACATATCCCTTATTGCAGGGACATATCAGTAGGTAAACGATGTTGGTCGTTTTACAATTAGTCATATAGGGTAATCTAATCAGTGTGTCATTGAATTTAAATTCTTCTGTTTCTATTGCTAGAGGGCAGATTTTGCATATTCCGCATTTATGATTTCCTATTACCGGGGCCCCGGTAATTATGTTCTTAAGATGGGTGTCTTTTTTGACTGTTGGCATTCTCGATCTGACTACTAGGTCTTTAATGTTCTTGTTTTTTTTTGTATGCAAATAAAGGTTTTGGGATCACTTCAGAACCTACTTTATTAACATTTAAGATGTGCCAATTAGAGTAAATAATTTGGCGAATCTGGTTGTTGAGTAGCGAATGTCTGGTTACAAAAACTAGACTAGCATCTCGTTTGTTTTTAGTGTTTTTTAAGAGGTGCTGTCGATCGTAATATCTCGCTCTTTTGTATGATTCCCTTATCAATCTATGAGGATAACCACGTTCCTTGAATTTTTCCTTCATTACAGTAGCTTTTTCATCAAAATCGTCTAGTCCGGTACAGTTTCTTCTCAATCTAAGAAACTGACTGAAAGGGATACTATCCTTTTGAGAAGTAGAATGAAAGCTACTGTAATGAAGTAGTGTGTTTCGGGCAGTAGGTTTTACATAGAGATCCATGATAAGTTGGCCCTCGTGGTGTTTAATCATTAAATCCAAGAATTCTATTTGTGAATTGCTTATTTTTTCTGAGAATTTCAGATTGGGATCACAGGAGTTGAGCCATAGTATAAATTCTTGTAAGACATCTTCATTATCATCCCAGATAAAGATGATGTCGTCGATATATATCTCGACCAGTAAAAAATTGACTCAAAGAAAGGGGCCATTTCATTAAAGATATGTTTCTCCTCAAACTGTGCTACATAGATATTAGCAATTGTTGGTGCACAGGACGCGCTCATACTGACGCCTTTTATTTGCTGATAGAGGCTTCCTCTGAATTCAAAGACGTTGTTCTCCAGAACAATTTTAAGACAATCTAGAATAAAAGGCAAATTACAGTCAATTTGGAAAGATTCAATGAACCATTTTGTTGCTTCAATAGCACCCTTGCATGGAATGTTCGAATATAGACTCTCTACATCTAATGTTACCATCCACTGTCTTCGGGCATTAAATGCTGTGCCCTCTAGTTGGGTAATGACGTGTCTGGTATCCTGAATATATCCTAGTATTTTACCGATATGTGGACGCAAGATCGCGTCCAAATATTTTGATATTGGCTCAGTTACACTTCCAATCGTAGTGACAATTGGACGAAAAGGGGGATCATACTCATTTTTATGTATTTTAGGGGTGCCATATATACTGGCCATTTTAGGATTGTCTGTATTCATGAAGTCATGTTCTTTCTGACAAATGATACCATGATACTTTTTATGAATTAATCGACACACTATAAAAAAAATATAGACTCTTTTCTAATATCGAAAAAAATATAAAAAGTAAATAAATAGAATGAAAAATAAAACAATCAAATATTTTTGATATACTACTGTCTAAATGAATCATTATTGTCCATGTAGATAATATTTGAAATGAGGTTGAAATAAGGGCGACAATACTATCACTGGTTTGCTAGATGCCAAGTTCTCCAAGCCTTACAACTGAACCACCTGTACTGTAAATTGACGAAATATGAATTCCATGTCACCACCGTGGAGTTTCTAGGAGTCATGCTCACTCCGTCAGGTCAGGTAATGGCCGAGAGGAAGGTAAAAGCGATTGTGGAGTGGCCCAGACCAAAAAGTATTAAAGATATTCAAATTCTCCTAGGATTTGCAAATTTTTACAGAAGATTTATATCGCATTTCTCTGAGATGGTGACTCCACTCACAAGGTTGACTCGGAAAAACATCCCATTCGTGTGGAGCGTTGCTGAACAAAAGGCGTTTGACCTACTGAAAGAAGCCTTCGTCACAGCCCCAGTTCTTACGCATGCAAACCCTGACCTTCCATTTGTGGTAGAAGCAGATGCCTCAGAAATGGCCATAGGGGCAGCACTATCCCAAAGAAACGAGAGTACAGGACATCTTCATCCCATTGCATTTATGTCATGCAAACTAAACACAGCAGAGCAAAACTACACAATAGCCGAAAAAGAACTTTTAGCTATAAAAGATGCATTTTCTGAATGGAGACATTGGTTAATGGGAGCGTCTCATCAAATCACAGTGTATACTGACCATCGCAATTTACAGTTTTTAAGGGCGACCAGACATCTTACTTCCAGGCAACTCAGATGGATGTTGTTTTTTGCTGAATTTCATTTCATTGTCACCTTTCGTCCAGGAAGCGAAAACAGGAAGGCGGACGCTTTGACCCGCCAAGAAAATAACCCCCCTGTAATGATGGCACCAGAGAGGAGCATCATTGAACCGCAGAAAGTGGTGGGAGTGATACGCCTGGAAGACTTTATCCAGAAAATTGAGAGGGATCCAGACCTTTGAATGGAAAACATGGATTCAAATGCATCCGGAGCGGAAAATCAGACAGGGGTTGCCAATGAAAGGCCAACAGATGCTACTGCCTACCCTGGGTCTACGCAAAAAGGCATTCGAATGGTGTCACAACCTTCCATGTGCGGGCCATACTGGAGGAATAAAAACATTGGAAAAGATGCTGAGAAAATTCTGGTGGCCTACCATTCATCCTGACGTGTTTGCCTGGGTACAGAAATGTACCGTTTGTTCGCAAGCCAAGAGTGATCATCGTCCTACACAGGGGCTTCTGCAAGTTATGCCTACTCCAGCGATTTCCTGGGAGTGGTTCTCGGTAGACTTTGTGGTGGGGTTGCCTAAAGATCAGGGTATGACAGCCATTATCGTGGTGGTGGATTATTTAACAAAGTTGGGGCATTTCATTTCATGTAAACAAATTCCAACAGCAAGTCAGTTAGCTCAGCTTTTGCTCAAGCATGTAGTCAGGTTGCATGGGCTTCCTCGTTCCATAGTATCTGATAGGGGGGCTCAGTTTACTGCAAGGTTTTGGAAGGCTTGGTGTGAGAAACTTTGTATTTCTTCATCCCTCTCCACAAGCTTTCATCCCCAAACAGACGGTCAGACCGAACGGTTAAACCAAACACTCAAGCAATATCTGCGATGTTTCGTAGACACCACCACTGACTCATGGGTTGATTGGCTGTGGGCTGCCGAGGTGGCGTACAATGATGCAATACATTCTTCCACTCAGTATACTCCATTCTATTGTACCTACGGTTTTCACCCCAGATTTGCCCCTTTGAGTTTGCCTTCTATTAAGGTTAAGATCCCAACGTTGCAATCCCGATTGGTTACTCTACGGAACACTGTGATACAAGCACGGAATAACCCCGAAAAAGCTAAAAGAAGGTATAAGACTCAGGCAGATAAACATCGCAGGTCTTGTCCTGAGTACAACAAGGGGGATTGGGTGTTGCTGTCCACTCGGAACATTCGATTTCGCAAGTACAGTGTTTTCAACCCTCGGTTTATTGGTCCTTATAAGGTGATCAAGCATACAAACCCTGTGGCTGTGAAATTGCATCTTCCAACTCATTTCCGGATACATCCGGTTTTTCACGTGTCTCTTCTGAAACCTGCAAAGAGTCCGTGCAATAAGCACCCGGTGCCTGTGAGAGTGCAACAGGACATTGAATATGAAGTGAGACGTATTTTGGATGCTAGGAGAGTGAGAGGCAAACTACAGTATTTGATATCCTGGAAGGGGTATGGGCCAGAGGAGGACTCGTGGGAGCCTGTTGCGGCTGTACATGCTCCTCGACTTGTGCGTATGTTTCACCGCCTGCATCCAGGCAAACCTGGTGGCAGTCAGTGAGTATCGAAGAGGGGGTGTTCTGTCACGATTCCCCGACCACTGGTAGACACTGCCTGCGCTGGGAAAGTATCACGGGACAAAGAAACTACAAATTCCATGATCCTTTGGGGCGGCGCGCTGTAATGATGTTATGCGCCAGGAAATGCATATAGTGTGACTTCCATGAAGACGCGCTGCCGATTATTTGTGGTTGCAGGATTATCATTTGTCTTGAGGGTCTGAGATCTCTGGTGGAGTGTTCTACTCATCTCGTTTTTGATCGTGGAGTATTTGCGGAGGCTTAGGAAGCGCCTACATGGATTGGTTCAAGTAAGCTTCCACTGGTGTGTTTACCCTGTCCCTTGGCTTACTGGCTGAGGCTTAGGAAGCGCCTATCTCTTCAGACACGGGGGGCCTGCTCCGAGGATTCGGGTGTTTGGAGTACCGAGGATTAACTGCTGGGGCTTCGGAAGCGCCCACATCGTGAAGACACTATTTACAGGTTTTCTTTTTTCTTGTCTGAGTTGGTGTATGACTTAGAGACTGGTAAACTCGATGAAGTTTACTCTTTACACACATTTGAAACGTATATTTACTTTGCGGGTCTTTGGGGTTATTGAACGCTATTGCAGTGTCTAACTCGAAGATCATTTTCTAGACTATTGGAGCGCTTGGATTTGGCAAACCTATTTTGGTTCTTCATTTGTTTGCAGAGCTGCTGTTATTCTTTCTTATTGGAACTATTCTATAACATTTCTTTGTGGAGGGAACTGGGAGTGAGAGAGAGACAAAGGTGACAGAGCTTATGTACACCCAATATGACATTGCTACATGCATGAGTTAATGCATGCAAGAACATTATCAATAGACAAAAGGAGACAAGAGGTAGAGAAATAGGTGGTCCCAAGATACGAGAGGACCATCGGGTATTTCTTAGCCCTCAAGGGTAGCACCTGGGGATGAGGAGTTGCCCACTTCTTTACCTGATATACCAGCATTCCTGATTTTGATTTACAGGTCTCCGGTTCCAGCAGCCCAGCAGTTCCACTCCGGACTTTCTTTTTTCCCCCGTTTGATCTCCTTAACAGTCTGCGAACTATCAGTGTCAGACTTGGGATGATCTAGAGGAGGGCCCCTTTATACATCAATACAATCCTGGGGCTACATCAAGGAGAAATCTGACAATGAGCTCTGCTACCATGATACTGCTTTTGCGCACGTTACTACATGACTTTATTTTGCAAATCTCTGTTTGTGTCATTCACATGAGAACTGTCTGCTTTCTCCGTTCTCTGCTGTTCCTGGAGTTTAGTCTGAAACCGATTTGCAAGGTCGAAAAACATGCCCCTTGTTATTCTGTTCTGGTCAGTCCCTATTACCTAGACAAAACATGCTACACACAGCTGCACTGATAGAGAGCTTGTGCTTTGATATTCGCGAGTTGCATGTTGTTCACATGCACTTGGAGGGACACCTTTCCTTGGAGAAGAGCTATGCTGTTCTTATGATTTAAGGCTACCATCTAGACTCTAAGGCATGGGGTCTGCTGACAAAGCCCAGAGATCTACCTTTACATAATAAACCTCAAATTACCATGGGGAGGGTTCTTAGGCCTTATAGTCTTTTTTTCCACTGTCTATATATATAATGACTTCCCACTTCATATTCTATGGTATTGTAAGAGTTCTAACTGTGCTAGGTTCATGCATTTTACTGCTTGTAGTGGTTTGTATACTGTATTATAGAGCACAATAGTTAAAATAAACATTTCGAACTATACAGTGACTATCCTTATTGTGAACAAGTATGTGTGAGTGAGTGAAAGGGTATGTCTTGCTACTGCGATTCCTGACAGAGTCGGGAGTGTTGTGTTCTGTGTTGTCTAATCATTTGTAGCTTCGTAATTTTGTTGGAGAACGAATGAGACACTACAGCTAGTCGGTTCTAGGATTTTGGGCGCTAAGGTGGTAGGAAGGTACAACCCCTATAAACCGAGGTCCTGTTTTCCTGCCCATAGTTCTGTGTATGTGAAGAATCCCTGCAACATGTTTCCGCCAACGTTTAGTCTGGTATTTATCTGCAAGACTCCTGAGTAGTGCTTATGCTTGCCCACAATCTCCTCTCTTCTGTTTCCGGAGACACTCCTGAGTAGCCCTGCGCGATATAAATGTTAATAATATAACAGTTGTGACTGTGTATCCTCCTATATGGTGAAATTTTATATAGATTTTTCAAGCTTTAATTTTAAAAGGACTTTCTCTTTCTTTTAACTCTTTATTGTTCTGCATTGGTTGTTATTCTCTGTTCTTCATTATGGCGGTTTCTATCACGCCTCCCAATTGCGCACCGCTGAGGGCTTATTTGCAACAATGCGGAGTACCTGATGCAGGGGTTGCACTTATCTTCGTTGTGGAGGCAGATCCAGCCTTCCGCTTTGAAGTATTTTATTCTTAAGTCACTTTTCCGGCAATCGATCGAACAGACAATTTGTTTCACGAGTATTCTGCCACTGCGATTCTGCAGGAATATAAACCATATAGTACCCTTGAAGTTCCGCTCACAGCTTGGCAAAACCAAATATGATTTAATGGCGCCCTTCCACACCAATTAACTTTGGTCCATTTAGGTACTTTATCGTTAGTAAGGGCCACATGGCCCGCCTTGGCTGGGTTTACCCAACACCCACACTATCTAACAACTGCTACGATTGCTGAACTCCGTATATAACATACTTCCTTAATACGTACGCATAGGGCAGTTATAGTCGCGCAACTTCCAGATGAGACCACCTGGGGCTGCTGTGCAACCACCAGCACCTGGTGGTGTGACCATCAGTCCTTTGATGGTTAATTCTGTGATGGGCAAGTGTCCCTTAAATAAGGATGAACTTCCTTATTGATTCGCCGAGAAATTTGGGCAACTCGAAGCTGTTTTTCTAAATACCACACCTGTCTAAAAGCACAGGATTTTAACAATAAGTATGCTGAAAAATCTGGTTCCCGAATTAGCTGATTGTAAGACTTGGGGTAAAGTGTTTGCAGCTTTATATTTGATATCTTTCGGCACCCCCTCAATGACAGTTCTCTCATCCGTAATCAAATGTGTTCAAGAAGAACATGGGGCCGAGGCGGCCCTGGAGTTGGGAATGAGACTGGTGGGGGTGTTCGACATTGTTTGCAATATGATCCTTGCTAACATTAAGGGAAATGCTGTATGCTTACAAGTGACGCAGACCTTGGAGGCTGTAGCAGACGCAGACAAGCCACGCAAATTGCCTTGCCACAGATTATTGCTAAAGCTTATAAATCCATAGGGCGCAATAATCTGGGAATCAAGCCTTTTACTCAACCACAGAATCAAACTCAACTAAAGGCCCAGACTGATAAAGATGGGCACCCGTTCTTCCCTAAAAGGAACTGGAGAATTAAAAAACAAGGGCAGCAGAAGCAGGGTTTGCGCGTGAGTTTGCTGACACACGGGTCTTCTGAACGTACTTATGACTTACGCACCCACATGCAAATTAAGTCTCCTGATAGATTTCAAGTTCCTGATCAGTGCTCTCCTCGTTCTTTACAGGACACAGCGGTCTCTCAGGTCAGTGGAGGAGAATGCCAGGATTTTGGCAAAATGAATGAAATGAAAACAGGATTTCTAAAGCACCTGGTTACCCATAGGCACCCCAGTGCTGTTGCCGGATTACACACTGAGCTGTGACCCATTCAATTCAGGAAGAGTAATGTTTTAATCTGTCTTCAGAAGATGAGGTAGTTAGGTTGGGCACGGATCTGCAAAAGCAATCAGCAAAAGTCAGCCTGCACCACAAGGACGAGATCTACCTCGACAGTTTGACATTAAAGCCAAACAAGTGGATCTGCCTCGTTTTAGACCACCCTATCAGTAGAAGAAAGTTGCAGCGTTAACAGCAAAATATGCCTCAGTTTATGCCCACATCTTCTGGACTGGACCTGGGTGCTGACTCTGCTCAACAGCGCAGCAGAGGTTACCATAGTGCGGGAGGCACTGTGTCCCTGTATGGAGGCGACAGCAACTGATACATTCATTATAGTAGAGACAGCTGATACACAAGTTGCCCCCCCTGGATAGACTCTATGAGATAGCCTTCCAAAATGAAGGTGATATACAGCGTACAGTCACAGCGGTTTTCTGGGAAAATCTAACCTCTTCATATGTAATTTTGTTAGCAGAGGCAGATTGGCCACCACCATTTATGCTAGCCGCTCCAAGAGGGGAAGACGTGATACTTCCTAGTTTTTAACGTTATATCCCTGAGGAACATACAAAGGCTTTTGCAGCTGAATGGGCTTTGGCCCTCGCGGTGTACTGTAATCAGGTGGACTGGGATAGAGATTCCCCTGCACATGAGATCCTGTTACGGTCTATGCCACAGTCGCAATATCCAATCAATCGAGAAGCTAACGCTCTTGTTTGTGATATTCTGACACAGTTGGAGTATCAGGGTGTGATTGAATCATGTGTATCACCGATGAATAATCCTCTTTTTCCTGTATCAAAGCCTGATGGATCGTATCACATTGTCTTAGATTATCGAAATTTGAATAGTAATTTTCGTACATTTGCGGTACAAAACACACACAGCTCTGCGCTACTGAACACACTAATCCATAAAAAATATAAAACTACGCTGGATATATCCAATGGTTTCTATTGTTACAACTTAGACTCCTGAGAGCAGTGGCTGGACAGCCTTCACCGCCGTCGGAAATCAGAAAAAATGTACATGTTTGCCTATGGGGTATAAAAATAGCCCTCGGGCTTTTGCTGCACGTGTTGTGTCTTTGCTACACAGCATAGACCCTGATGCGTTCTCGTACCTTGATGATAGTTACTTGACGGACGATGAACTGATGCCACATCTTGTCCGAGTTGACTGCATTACTTTGTCGTTTGCAGACTATGGATACAAGTTCAATTTCGCAAAATCACACATCGCACATTTTGTGGTGCTCTTTTTGGGCTATGAGCTTAACAACAAAGGTAGGGGGTTAGCCCCCCACTTTCTAGAGAAATTTTCACAATTGCAACCTGCTTCTACACTGAAAAAACTGCAGTCTGCTGGAATTTTGAATTTTGAGAGGACATACATTCCCGATTATGCCCAGCGTATCAAACCGCTATATGCGTTGATACAACCTACATTTTTTTTGGCCAGCTGACTTCCGGAACATACCTCAATTCTGCAGTCTTTGCAAACAGACTTGCTTGCTATTAATTACTTGTTGACGCATGATAATCACACTGACCTGGTGATACGTATAATCCTGGGGACAATGGGTTTCACTTACTTGACCTTCAATGAGGGAGACACAGTACCTATTGCTTACAAATCAAATTTATACACATCGGCTGAAATGCGATTTTCCAATACTGAAAAAGTTTTGACAGCGGTGCAGATGGTGATCCTAAAGGCACGGTCTCTCGTGCAAGGTAAACGCTTTCTTATGGTCACGTCCCTCCCTGCTTTAGAAGCAGTGACTAAAGCGAGTGTACCAAACTCTAAGGCTTTACATCCCTGTTGGATTCAATGGGCTGCATCTTTGACATCGGCTGATGTCACGTAGACACAGGAGTTCTTACAGTATGAACATGTTTATCCTCCTCCTCTGTCCCTGCTACCTTTGGATGAATACAAATGTATTGTCTACACCGATGTCTCGGCTCAACCGGCCATCGGTTCTAAACACGCTTATTCAGCGGTTTGCCCTATTGTTGCTGGTATGATTGTCAATGGAGTGTTTAAGTCTTCCATAGAGCTTACACAAGCACTTGGGAACTGCACAGCACAATTGATGGAGCTGCATGCTCTTGTTCTTGCTCTTGAGTTTGCGGAACCTAATGTGAATACTCTTATTGTATGCGATTCTTACTACTGTGTTTAATGACAACTTATTCTTTTGGTCACAAAATTACTATAGTGACTCTAAAGGCAAGGCAATAAAGCATAAAATGCTTTGGGTTAGAATGGCAGAACTTAAAAAACGTCTCCCACTCACACAGGTTATCCATACTGTTGGCCATCAGCGTGTGAGAGTACATGCTGTTGGTAATTCTTTGGCTGATGAAGCGACCAAATCTGCAGTAGCCACGTGTTCCATTGAAGCAGTTACAAGGTCCTTGACTAATATTGATAATGAAATTGTGGCAGCTATTGCTGCTACAAAGGATGGAACTCCTCTTTCGCAGGGCTTCCCTTCACAGTATTCTTATAATTTATGTTATGTTATGTTAATAACCACTTATAAAGCGCACGGTCACCCGTAGGTTTCATGGCACTGGACATGAAGAATTTTGAGGCAAAGTTACTGAGCATAGGCTTGCTCGAACAGCTAGGTTTTCAGAGCTTTCCTGAAGCCCAGAAGGTTGTCACAGCTTCTGAGTGCCAGGGGAAGAGAGTTCCAAAGTCTGGGGGCAACAGCCTCCTTGCCGTTTCCATCTAAAGGAAGGAGTGAGTAGCAGAGAGAGGTGGGCTGACCGGAGAGTGCGCGAAGGTGTGTACTTTGTGATCATGCTACTGATGAATCTGGGGCTGTTGCTGTGCAAAGCCTTGAAGGGTAAGCATCCAGTCTTAAAGGCTCCCCGTTGTGCTATCGGGAGCCAGTGGAGTCTCACCAGTCCGGGTCTGGCTGACAGCCATTTAGGCTGTTTATGGATAAGTCTTGGTACCTGGTTCTGGACAATTTATAGTCTTTTTTGTAGACCAGCTGGCAGACCAAGGTAGATTGAGTTCGAGAGTACCAGGGCTATCACCACCTGAATTAAAGCTAAGTGAGTCAAAGGCGATTTTCTTGATTTTCCGTAGCTGGTAAAGCTGGAGGAGATCACTGCTCCCACCTGTCCTCTAAGCAAGAGATCGGCATTGAGAGTAACCCCTAGGCTTTTCGCCGAGGGTAAGGGTGTGGGAGGAGGCCCTAGTTCCACCGGCCAATAATGCAGGCCCCAGCTAATCTCGCTCTTCCCAGGCAGTACCAACTCCGTCTTGCCCGGGTTGAGTTTCAGGTGGTTCATGTCCATGCAGCCCTGGATGTGAAGCATGGTTGCCCGAAACTTAGCCGCGGAGCCAGGGGAGCCAAGTGGGAATATAAACTGAAGATCATCAGCGTAGTTAAAAATTGTGATATTTCTGTTTTTTTATGAGTAAATCAGGGGCCTAAGATATAAATGAAAAAACAGGGGGGACAGAGAGGATCCCTGTGGAACCCCACATGTGGAGGTGAGCTTGGGGGCGGTGAGAGTCCCAAGCCTTACTGTTTGAGTGCGGTCAGCAAGGAAGGATTCGATCCAGCAGAGTGCGGGTCCTCGCAGGCCAGCCTGCTCGACACGGTTCAACAGAATGTTATGGACTGTATCGAACGCGGCCTACAAGTCCAGGAGCACCAGAGCTTGATGGTCACCCCTGTCTGTGTTTGCTCTGAGAGTGTCCAGGACTGCAAGGATCACGGCCTCAGTTGAGTGAGCTGGTCGGAAGCCGGCTTGATTTGGCTCTAAATAGTCCGAGGGTTCAATGAAGCTTGACAAACACCTAGCCACATGGGCCTCTAGTATTTTGGTTGAATTTGAAAGGAACCGTCGCACTCTTAGGATTTTTAATGGTAGATAAGTTACGTTGTTTTGTTTGAGTGCTATTTGGTGAACCTCCTGAGTAGAGGTGAATAAATCATCTGTTAGCGTCGATCAGTCCTTGAGCAACGTCCCCAAATGCACTCCTGTTAATGTTTTGGTGAAAAGCACTTCGTACTCGAATTATTCAATTTGTCAATAAAGTTAATTTTATTTTGAATCTCTGTGGTATTTTTGTCTTTTTTTCAATTGCTCTTTCCAATTTATTAACTTTCCTGATGTTACATTCACATCAAGACATCAATAGTCATTTGGCCCAAAGTATTTTGGACAGGAAAAGGAGGAGAGAAATGGGGCGGAAATTAACAGAGTTTGTGGGGTCGGCCCCTGGTTTTTTAATAAGGGGGACCCTCGTTGCATTCTTAAAGGCATTAGGGACCTTGCCTTGGGCGAGTGACTCATTGAGGAATGGAAGTATGCTCTGAGGCTTGGCGGAGAAGATGTCTCTAAAGACGTGAGGTGGACAGCAGTCGTTATGTGACCCAGATTTAACACAGGTCATTAGCTCAGACAGTATTTTGGGAGGTATAGGTTGAAGGGTGTCTAGTGTGGATTGGTTGCTAGATATATCGTCCAGTGGTTCCCAGCTAGTGGTGTTAGGGAGACTGGCTTTGATGGAGGTGATTTTGTCCAGAAAAAAGTTATTCAGGGAAGTGCAAAGTTCTTGAGTGGTGGTCTGAGTAGGTGAAGTTGTCTCATCATTACACAAGTCATTCACTATCTTGAAGATTTATTTAGATTTGTTGTGGACATTTAGTATTTTGGTAGAGAAGTAAGCCGCTTTAGTAGTCAGGATGACTTTTTTATACTCTGTGCAGGCATTAGAGAATTGCTCCCTGTTTTCGGTGGAGTATCTTAATCTCCATTTTCTCTCTATTTGGCGCAGCTCAAGTTTTTGTTTTTTGAGATCTGTGGTGAACCATTTATGGGCATCTGAGTGGCGAGCGTGAGAAAATTTGGCGATTGGGGCATGAGTCTTACTTGCCGACGATAGCCACTCAGTGATCTTTTCCTCCATGGAATTGACATCCGGGCAGAAGGTGGGTAGAGAGTTTGTCAAGGTGTTAACGAAATCCACTTTATTTAGGGATTTTCACTTCCTAGTAACACCCCCCGCAGAGGTGAGATTTTTATAGCAGCTGGAAGTAGAATTGTATCAGATGGTGGTCTGACCAGATGCATGGGGAGATTATAGGCATCAAGAGTGAAAATTTGTGGGACCAGATTTGATCCAAAGTGTGTCCCTTTGCGTGGGTGGGGGCGTGTAGATGCTAGACCAGGTTCAAGTTGGATAGAAGTTCGGAGAGTTCGGTCGCATGGGGTCCACCTGAGACATCATTGAACCAATAGTTCAGGTCCCTGATGAGGCGCACCTTAGCATGGCTTACCACTAGGGTGGCCATTTGTTCACTTAGGGAGGTAGGGAAGGTGGGCATTGCCTGAGGGGGTCGGTAGATAAGTACTAGCACCAAGGACCCTGTGTTCGTGTCAAGTTTGATGACCATGTTCTCGACCTCCGGGAGAATGAGGGAAGTCATAGTGGTGAACTTGTAATTTTTGTGAATTATGGCAGCGACCCCACCTCCCAACTTCCCAGGGGTCCGATTGACCGACAGGATGTAGTATTCGGAAGGGAGTGCTGCTAGGATGTCGGGTAAAGAGTCCCGGGTTAACCAGGTTTCAGTGATTAGGAGGATATCCGGTTTCTCAGAGGTAAGTAGCAAGAAGATGTCAAGTTGGTGCTTTACCAAGGATTGTGTGTTAAGGTAAAGGAGGCTGAGGACAGTTTGCTTAGTTGTGGTGGACTTGATAACTGCAGGAGTGTATGGATTGGGAGCGTGCTCTGTCTGGGGTAGTGAGAATCCGTTAGTTGAAATGCAATTGACAAGGTAGCGTTTGGCTGCAGTGGCGCGTCGCGCTTTAGCGCTGATACTTGCTTTTAAAATAACTTCCTAGTATCTATTTGTTTTCATTTTTGTTGGTATCCCCTGTTTTTAAAACCCTCTTACCAGCACCTTAAATCGTGACCAGCACCGCTATTTCAGCGGGTCCGGTTCCTGGGGTGGGAGCCCATTTCCGGCGCCATCTTGGAGTGGTGTGGGGTCAGTTACAGGCGCCAGTACTCATGTGCGCTCTACTGCGCAGGAGCCAGCTAGGTTCTCCTACTTAAGGCGAGTCCTTTAGAGGCTCTGTCTTGACAAGGTAGCATTTGGCTGCAGTGGCGCGTCGCGCTCTAGCGCTGATACTTGCTTTTAAAATAACTTCCTAGTATCTATTTGTTTTCATTTTTGTTGGTATCCCCTGTTTTTAAAACCCTCTTACCTGCACCTTAAATCGTGACCAGCACCGCTATTTCAGCGGGTCCGGTTCCTGGGGTGGGAGCCCATTTCCGGCGCCATCTTGGAGCGGTGTGGGGTCAGTTACAGGCGCCAGTACTCACGTGCGCTCTACTGCGCAGGAGCCAGCTAGGTTCTCCTACTTAAAGCTCCTCCCCCAGCGCAGCGGGATCGCCTTTCGCTTAGCCTGAGTCGTGCCAGAGTCCTGCCCGTCTGCGCCCGTCCGCGCTAAGGCCGTGCGGGGCGCTGCGGGTAGGAGGACCGTGTCAGGCAAGGCATTTGTACGTGAGTCGCGATGCTCACTTACTCCAGAGAGAGTTTATGGTCTATTGGTCAGGCCATTCATAGATGTGTGTTACCATCTGTCTATCCTCTCTGTGGTCCTTATCATTGCCCCTGCAATAGGTGGACGCTTGACTCCCCGGTGTCTATCCACCAGAAGGGCACTCCACCCACCCCCCGGGATAATGGCTCTGTGCCCACTCTGCGGGTGCTGAATCTGAATGCCAGATCGGTGGCTAAACATCATCAAGCCATCTATGACCTAATTGAGGATGAGTCCCCTGACGTCTTCGCTATTACAGAAACCTGGCTTCAGGACGCGGATGCGGCCATCATCAACTTAGCCTGTCCCCCTGAGTACTCTATGTACACTCTGAATCGACCTACGAGAGGTGGTGGCATAGCCCTTATAGTCAGGTCCTGTTTTACCTGTAAGTGGAGCGGCCTTAACATCGCTGGCTGTGAAAGCGCCTCTTTCAAGATCTTAGTCAGCCCTCAGTTTACGCTCTCTGGGATGGTTGTCTACCGTCCTCCTGGTAGCGATGTAGTGTTCAGAAACACCTTTCCTGATGCTGTTAGTACACTAGCCATGGGATGTGCTAACTTTTCCATCTTGGGCAATCTGAACCTGCATTTTGATATTCAGACCAACCCGACGGTGAGCAGTATTCTTGCTGACTTAGAGGCTCTTCAGCTCTCCCAACAGGTATCTCAGCCCACCCATGTAGGGGGACACATTTTGGACCCCTTCTTTACCAACTTGGACGAGGCTAGGGTTATGTCCATCTCCCCTCTAGGATGGACGGATCATTTTCTGGTGACTATTTGGTACCCTTTGCCTGAGACCCCTCCCACTCCATCGGTCAGAAGGGTCTCTAGGCGGCACTGGAATAAACTTAGGCTGGACGACCTGCACCGTCTCCTAGCGGAAGAGCCGCTAGGCCCACTGAATAATGTGGAAACGGGCTATGACCAGTTTTGCACTTGGATCTCCAAGGCATTGGACTCTTTGATTCCCATTGTCTCAAGTAAAGTAAGCGCTAGAGAGTCGAGTCCATGGTTTGATAGTGAGCTCCGTGCCTTGAATGGTATTTGTAGACGGGCGGAAAGAGCGTGGCGGAAGTCTTATGGGGCTGATTTGAAAGCCGCATATGTTGCTTCCGTCAAGACTTACCATCGTGCTATTTGTAGAGCTCGTGCGGCATTCTATGCCTCGGAATTCCGCAACAGCTCGAACCCGTCCAAGACAATATTCAAGGCTGTTAAAGATCTTTTGGCGAAAAGGACTTCCTCTGTGGTTGTGGGGTCCATTTCCCACTGTGAGTCCTTGGCTTCCTTTTTCTTGGAGAAGGTCCAGGCTATCTACCGGGCCTTCCCCAGTACGGGGACTGTCTCGGGAGTCCTAGATTGGGTTCAAGGCCACTCTACCCTGCACTCTTTTCCCCCACTACTCTTGGAGGGGTTTAATAAATTTGCTTTGCAGATTAAATCTGGCTCTCCGTCGGATCCAGTAAGACCCGCTCTTTTTAGAGAACAGTCCTTTTTGAGGCGCTCGGCAGTGTGTTCCCTAGTCAATCTCTCACTGGACTCAGGAGTGGTTCCAACTAAATGGAAGCAGGCGGTGGTTTCTCCAATCATTAAGAAGCCTTCGTTGGACCCCTCGAAACCCGAAAGCTATCGCCCCTTTTCATTGCTACCCTGGCCGGCGAAGATTGCGGAGGCTCACGTCAACCTGGCCTTGTCAGAACATCTTGCCCGGACCAATGCCTTGGACCCTACGCAGAATGGCTTTCGTGCTGGGCACAGCACGGAAACAGCCCTTCTTGCTATGGTAGAGCACCTACGAGCGGTGCTGGATGCTGGTCAGACGGCGGCGCTGGTATTATTAGACCTCAGCGCCGCCTTTGACACTGTTTCCCATAGCATTCTGCTGCACCGGCTAGAGGAGATCGGCGTTGGGGGACAGGCTTTACAGTGGTTCCGCTCCTTCCTCGACAATCGTTCCTTCTGTGTGGCTATCCCTCCCTTCAAGTCCAAATTCCAGCCTCTGGCCATGGGGGTTCCGCAGGGATCCTCGCTGAGCCCCACGTTATTCAATCTGTAGGTGAGACCGCTGGCTGAGGTCGCTAGGCAGTGGGGCCTGACTTTGGTCTCATATGCCGATGACACTCAGCTGGCGGTTACTCTAAGCGGGGATGCGGAACAAGACGCCCCCAGGTTTCAGAATGGACTGAAGGCGGTGGCCAGCTGGCTGACGGCGAACTGTCTCCAGCTTAATGCCACCAAGACAGAGATTATGATTGTCGGTAAGAGAGTGGAGCTCTGGGGTGACAGATGGTGGCCTTCAGAACTGGGACTGACCCCGACTCCGGTTTCGGAACTAAGAAACCTGGGAGTCTGGCTGGATGCTGGTCTCACCTTCGTCGGCCATACCAAGAAAACAGCAGCTTGCTGTTTTGGCGTTCTTCGGGGTTTAAGACCCGTTCTTAAATTTTTCGATGCCCCAACTAGGCAGCTGGTGATTCAGGCTTCAGTTATTTCTCGCCTGGATTACGCCAGCTCCCTCCTGGTGGGGGCCAACCAGGCAGAAATTACCCGCCTACAGCGGGTACAAAATGCCGCATCCAGAGCGATAGTCGGCCTGCCCAGATTCTGTCCTGTTTCCAATGTTCTTCACTCCTTGCATTGGTTACCAGTGAGGAAGAGAATCCATTTTAAGGTCCTTTGTTTGACTTTTAAAATTTTGAAGGGCATAGGTCCCCAGATTTTGTCTAACTTCCTGTCCTTTTATGTTCCAACACGCGCTCTGCGTTCCTTGGGCCAGGCTCTCGCCGTGGTCCCTCGATTCAAGCTTTGTCGTGCCGGTGGACGCTCTTTCTGTGTCAAAGCTGCAACCATCTGGAACTCCCTCCCGGTGGAAATTCGTCTGCTGGAGGATCTTATGCTTTTTCGGAAAGCCATTAAAACATTTTTGTTTTAGTCTCTCCTTTTAGCTGTCCCTATTCTGTTTCGGCTTTCTTCTTGTGCTATGTTCTACCATGTTAGGGCGCCAGGACGCTCCTTTGCTGGAGCAGCTGTGCGCACAATAAATACCTATAACATAACATAACATAACAACTATAGGTAGTGGGATCCAAGGGGGGGTGAAGTTTTACTGATGATCTTAGTGATCTTAGTTTCCTGGGTGAATAACAATAATTTGGCCATAATCGTGGCCCCTGGGCCCGATCGGGCGCAGATGGGCTTGCCTTTGGCGTGCCGCCGGTGCGCCCGCTGCGCGTCCTTGACATTACGCCGATTTTATACCAGGCGATGGCTAGCGTCAGGGGGGGCGTGTCTCGCTCTGCCGGTCCGCCCTCCACTCAAACAGCCAGCAGCTGCGGTGGACCGGGGTCGGAGCGGGAGGCGTGTGGCGCAGTGAGTATCCCAGGAATGATTTAAGCAACAAGTGCCCTGGTTAAAAAAGGTTTGCAAATGAAATAATGATTATAAAAGAGCAGGAAAACAACACACAGCGCAGAGGGCAGCCTACAATAATGCGACTCGCAAAGCTTCAATCGCACGTCTCTGAGGCAACAGCCCTTATGTGCAGTTTGGGAGGCTATCGTCAGGGGGGGGGGGGGTGTC
Source organism: Lissotriton vulgaris (assembly GCF_964263255.1). Taxonomy (NCBI): domain Eukaryota; kingdom Metazoa; phylum Chordata; class Amphibia; order Caudata; family Salamandridae; genus Lissotriton; species Lissotriton vulgaris. The sequence goes on from NC_141686.1 coordinate 106,380,196, forward strand.
TCGCTCTGCCGGTCCGCCCTCCACTCAAACAGCCAGCAGCTGAGGTGGACCGGGGTCGGAGGGGGAGGCTTGCGTTGCAGTGAGTATCCCAGGAATGATTTAAGCAACAAGTTCCCTGGTTAAAAAAGGTTTGCAAATGAAATAATGATTTTAAAACAGCAGGAAAACAACACACAGAGCAGTGCGCAGCCTAGAGTAACGCGACTCGCAAAGCTTCAAACGTCTCCCACTCACACAGGTTAACCATATTCTTGGCCATCAGCGTGTGAGAGTACATGCTGTTGGTAATTCTTTGGCTGATGAAGCGACCAAATCTGCAGTAGCCATGTGTTTCGTTGAAGCAGTTACAAGGTCCATGACCAAGATTGATAATGAAATTGTGGCAGCTATTGCTGCTACAAAGGATGGAACTGCTCTTCCGTAGGGCTTCCCTTTCCCATATTCTTATAATTTATCTCCCGAACAAGTTCCTTATACTACAATTCCGAATGTTGGGGATCTGCTGATTCCAAACATGGATCGCAGACCTGCTTTGATCATTGCCGCACACAACGGCATAGCTTCTGCGCATGCCGGAGTGTCTGCAACAGTTTCTATTTCACAGCAACATTACTGGTGGCGTGGTTTATATAAACAGACCTGTAATTCTGTACTTTCTTGTGATGTTTGTCAACAAATTAAGCCTTCTACGTTCTCACGTCCCCCACAAACACAGTTGTGTATTTCCAATCAGCCATTTGGCTGTGTGTATCTTGATCAGTGCAGTCCGTTTTCTTATGAAACTGCATATAAATATATTTTGGTTTTAGTTGATTTGTACACTAGATTCCTTTGTGCTATGGCCACAACGCAGCGCTGATGCTCAAAATGACACTAGAGAATTACGTGTTTTTGACGGGATGTTTACCTGTGGCACCTTCCATTCTGACCAATGTCCAGCGTTCGCCTCTAAGACGTACAAGGAAGCGATGATGTTGATGGGTGTGCAGGTACAGGTTTCGTCTCCATTTAGGCCTGAGGGCATTTCCATAGTGGAGGGAATGAACCGTCACTTGAAGAAATCTTTGACAGCTAGGGTCTTAGGTACCGGCAGGAACTGGCTGGCCCCCTTGTATGGGGTTCAAAGTGCACTTAATAATCTCCCTAGAAGATCACTTGGTGGGCGGACCCCATACGAAATGCTCTTTGGCATTAAAATGTTTGTGCCAGACCTTAATGGTCTAGACGTTGTGGCGGCTGCCGCAACCTTTGCTGTAGATAATCATTCTACATTGTAACAAGATCTACAAAAGACCCATGACAGCTACACAATTGAACATTTTCCCTCCTTAAATGATGCAGCACTGCTGATTCCGACAGCCGGCTGGCTTCTGAAGATTGGAGATCTGTTATGAGAAAAGCTGCAGAACAAAAAATTATTTAGCCCTTCTTATTGTGCACTGGTTCCAGTGCTTGGACTGAAGGGTACTCGTACAGTCATTTTACCACCTTTACCTGGTCGCAAAGACAACAGATACATCTCAGTGGACAATGTCAAGTTACAACATCTGGCTGATTCTGAATAGTGTCACGCCTGCCGTTTTATGCAAAGCAACTTAATTGAATCTGCTGACTTCATCCTCTTCCAATAATGCCCGTGTGGGTGAGGGTGTGATGGACATTGCTATTGACCTTTCACCTGTCATGCCACCATCTTCCAATACAGATGTTGAGTAACCTTATCCTACAGATGAGTCGAATAGTGAGGCGCGGATCATTCTTCGACAACATCACACTGGCCTAGCACTGCCACCTCTAATTAACAGACCTGCAACCATTACTTTGGAGATCCTGCCAGCTTCTCTTCTGACTCATCCTCTTCGTCTTCCAATTTGACACTTCCACCAACAAAATTGTGTATTTTGTATCTCGTGGTTCAAGAAGCCTTACCTGGTCCCACCCTGGACCTACATCTGGTTGGTACTTATCCTGATTTTCCTCTTCATGTTGATTGGATTTGTGACTGTGTTTTTCTTACTGATCAATGGTCATTATTTACCAGAACGCTCTGCTGTGAACTTGGTCGACGGAGTTCTGGTGCCTTGACATTGTCCCATATCATGAAACTTGATCAGGCTTTTGTTAAAATTTCGGCTTTCCCAGTTGCAGATGACATTGTGTGTGATAAAGATGATTTAATCAGTGGGTGGGGTTGTGACAAGAGCTGCTCGTCATGAGCAAAGTTCCACTGTGACTCATGACGAGCTGGTATCCTCACGAGCACCGTAGCACCATGCTCACCCCCCACTATCCCCACACCGTGGGGGAATTGCCCCCGCAGGGAAGGGGTTAAGATACCATACGTATTTCGCGTCTCATTACGAGATGTGGTAACACAGGACATATATTCTGAAGATTGGGATGTGCAAGCTGTACATTCATTGTTTTCTGATTTGAAATATTTTGCTGCTTTTGATGCTTAAGTTTTGTATTTAAATTCTACCAATTATGCAGATTTATTCTGTTACTAACATTATGGGCATCATTACTTACACAAAACAAGCACATTATGACCTGTTTTCAATTACCCTCATTGGAAACATTGTCCGACTCCCATCCCGGGGAGTTCTAAAACACTTAAGTTTTAAGTTTGCTTATTTTACCGATTACAACACGTCTAATCCAGAGTCATAATTTTTTTAATAGCATTCAACACTGCACCCTAAATTTATTCTTACCCATACTAAATGTATCTATTCCACTTCCTTTAGAACTGAATTGGCAAAACAAGGATACCATTGATTTAAAATCAATATGGGATACTAAAGATACTAAAGCTTGGCAGGTTCAGGGCACTGAAGCTCTGCATCGTGCCTGTCCGATTCCGACTTAAATTTAATTTTTAAATGGCACAGTACACAAGACCACTTGTTTTGGCTTGATGACTGCTAAACATTTAAACATTCCATCAATCCCCTTCTTAGTGGAATATGACAATTGGAGCACACAGACTAATTATACCATCGATGTATTACAAGCTTTATTTCACAATGATACTTTTAATATTTCTGAAATGGACCAATCGAGTTGGTTGGTCTGGCCTACAAGTTCAAACAAATGCCAACTACGTTTTTATAATGTAACTCCTGGTTTCATGCAGACTAGACCGGGTCCTCGTTTTCCAAATTCAAACACAGTCACCACATACTCTGTGGGTAGATTATGCCAACAATGGTTGGAACATTCCACTTTGTCGTCAGCAAAACAACATTTATCACTTTTGTTGAGTGACATTAATTTGGGTGATTTTACCGTGGGTCCCCGAGCCCCTAGAAACAAGAGATATCTATATGCAGCTCATAATGAAATTTGGAAACTTTCGAAGGCTGAAGCAGCTTTTCGTCAAATAGATCAGGCGAATTTAGAAAAAGTTCTTGCTGTGCAATAACATCAGTACACTGTCCTCACGCAATTACACCTTGGATAATATTGTGTCATCTGTTATTGATATTGTTTAGAATGATGTATCTTTGTTGTATCAATTAAGATCAATAATGCAGTTTGCATGGACGTTGCAAACTCTCAAAATAGGAAAGTCCCTTGGGATTACTTAAATGCTGCTGCTTTGTTTTCACCTTTTAATTTGACTGATAAACAGCGATTTATGTCCATGAAAGATGCTACAGACACGCTATTACACTTTGAACAGTTGGAGCCCTTGCCATTCTCTGTGGTGGAAACTGACTCAGCTGTTTGCTTAATTCATGGGGTAATATCTCTCCCATTTTCTTTGTTTCAATTTAAATCATGTATGCAACATTTTCCAATAGGTCGCTTTGAGCCCCTGGGTAGTTCATTTCGCCATGCACTATGATTCCTTCCTTTCACTTACAGATGTCAATGGGGCGATAAGGAAGTTTTCCTAACAGGGGTGAACAGCGGCATTAGGTAATTCTCTAGTTGGTAAACACGTTAAGTTGCACGGCGCTTGTAATGTACCAGCGCCTAATATTGCTTGTTTTTTAAAGGAATCCCGTCCCATAAATAATTCCCGCTTTTACTTTGCTTACAAATGGCAGATATCTCATTCTGAATAACCATGACTGCTATGATTTACGGGCTGGAATCCCGTATTTAGTAACAGTTTCACAATGTGTTACTTGTTGGAGCAATGTGCTTTTTCCACCCCCGCATGAGAAAGTAGATAGTTCAATTTGGCCTTCCATTCCAACTTTGAAAACAGATTTCAACAAATTACGCATCCTAAAAGCACTTTTGTTCCCACCGGAAGTGGCCCTCAATTCAGCTACAGAGACCTTCGAGTTGCAGGTGGACATCTAGCGAGATTCAGTCACTTCTGGACACTAACCTCCCACTTCACTTTGAGGAGCTTATACACCAAATATTTAACGCATCTGACACAAAAAGCCTTGCAAATTTTTTTAAGAATGCAGGATCCAGCCTTGTGACTTCTTTTCAGATGATATTTGCAGTAATACCAGCTTTTATTCATTCTATCTTTACTAGTGTCTTTTGAGGGTTTTCTTTGTTACTGGTGCTTGCAGGTGGATCCTTCTGCTTCTACTACGCAATGGCTGTTCATCATGTGGTAATGCACAGACGAGGCCAATTGCAACTGTACCGTGACCGAATGCAACAACTTTTATGGATGTTTGCCATTAGCGACGCTTAGCGTAAGTTATGGACTGACTTTTCGCTTTGCCTACTTCACTTTCGTGCAACCTGTGTTCAACTGTGCCCTTTCTATTCGGCTTTGGATCTGTGCCTCTCCAATAAGACTTTTACAGGCCTGGATTTTCGCCAGTTTATGGGTCCCTTAGAGGCCCATGAGCGGGATTGTTCTGAGCATGGCAACATGGCGCATGCTGCTGTACTTGGAATCTTGGCTGAATGGAATATCTGTGCGACTGCACAGAACATCCTACGAAGTTTCATTGAATATAACGCAAGTTGTCCAGATATGCTCTTGAAAGCTCCACAAGATGAGGAACATGTCTGTTCCTTTGACATACTTAATTGGATGGCATCCCTTTGTTCTACTAACAATAGAGATGGCCTTTTGGAACTAATTGCATTCTTGAGCTCACATACTTTTATGGATTTAGCACCTCCTTCTTAATTCTGTTTTTTATGAAACAACAAATTTTGATCACCAAATATTTTTTAAATTTTATTACAAAAACTTTTCTTTCCCCACAATTTTTTTTTTAAGGGCGTTTCTGGACTTTGCTTAACTTTGAACTCTGTTTTATTCATTTCTCTAGGCACTATGACCTTACCAGGGGGAGGGTGTTATGTGGCCCTTTGGATCTTTCTCAACATTGCTAAGTTAGCATGAGCTCTGCTGCCATGATGATGCTTAATGCACAGGTTACTACATGACTTTATTTTGCAAGACTCTGTTTGTGTTTTTCGCATAAGAATGGTCTGCTTTCTGCGTTCTCTGCTGTTCCTGGAGTTTAGTCTGAACGCGATGTGAAAGGTCAAAAAACATGCCCCTTTGGTTTCTGTTCTGGTCAGTCCCTATTACCTAGAAAAAACATGCTACACACAGCTGCACTGCTAGAGAGCTTGTGTTTTGATAATATGGAGTTACATGTTGTTCACACACACTTGGAGGAAAACCTTTACTTGGAGAAGAGCTATGCTGTTCCTATGATGTAAAGCTACCATCTAGGCTCCAATGTCTGCTGACAAAGCCCAGAGATCTTCCTTTATATAATAAACCTCAACTTACCAAGGGGAGGGTGGTTAGGCCTTATAGTCCTTTTTCCGCTGTCTATATATAATGACTTCCCCCTTAATATTCTATGGTATTGTAACAGTGCTAACTGTGCTAGGTTTATGCATTTTGCTGCTGGTACTGGCTTGTATACTGCATTATAGAGCACAATAGTTAAAAAAAACATTTTGAACTATACAGTGACTCAGACTATCCTTACTGTGGACAAGTATGTGTGAGTGAGCGAAAGGGTATGTCTTGCTACCGCGATTCCTGAGAGAGTTTGGAGTGTTGAGTTCTGGGTTGCCTAATCATTTGTAGCTTTGTGAATTTGTCGGAGAACGAATGAGACACTATAGCTAGTCGGTTCTAGTATTTTGGGCGCTAAGGTGGTAGGAAGGTACAACCCCTATACACCGATGTCCCGTTTCCCGCGCATAGTTCTGTGTATGTGCAGAATCCCCGCAACAAAGTTCTTTATAAAATATTAGGGGCTTTCTTATTTTACTGCACCTCTCACCAAAACGACATAAGCCTTTACCTTCTACTATATGATTATCATTAATTTTGACTTGATATATGAGCGCATATGAATTAGTCTGTTACTGTCTACCTCTCCTTCTGGTCGGTAGTAACATTATCGGCCAGCCAATCTAATAAGATTTAGAGGCCCCAACCTCAAATTAATATTTTAATTAATTAATACATCTAAAATTTGAATCCAACTTTACTCATATTTATTATTGTATCAGTCAGATGTCCACTATATGGGTAGTCTGCTCTATTATATCAAAACAGGATAAAGAGGGTAAGCCCGGATTCCTACCCTCAATCTCATCATTGACTACATTAATTCAGAGACTCTCACTCATGGTGTCTTTAATGTTGTTGCATCTATCCCATGAGGGAAGAATGTTCATATAATATGTCCTATTGTAGATTATTCAGATTACCCCTAAGGCCTCACACCAGGTATTCACCTTGGGCACTTAGCTCTCAGGATTATATAGTTATCAGACTGTTTTTGCTTCCCCTATACTATCAGTTTCATCCAGTCCTCCCTTGTATTTGGTCCCTTCTGTATGATATCCAGTTTGGAAATGTACAATTGTTGACAGTTTCGTTTCCAGGTTTCTACCTCTTCTTTTGCAAGAAGCAAGACCAATGACTTATTGTCAGTTAAATTGCTCTCCCACCCTCACAGCTCCACCATCAAGTGAGGCCCTCCTGCGCCCCTGCACTCTCAAGTGTTGGTGTTCGAGGCCCTCCTCCACCCGCAGGCTATACATGCACCTTATCCCTGGTGGTCCAGTGGACCTCTCACTCTTTCTCTCGCTCCATTTTTCTGCTTGCCTTTTCCCTTCACCTTCGTTTTTCACTCTTTTACTTTCACTCCATCATTTCCATCCTCTTTTTCACTTTTACTCTGTTTTCACTCTACTCTTCATTCTGTGGGCCTCTCTCCTGATTTTCGCTGCTGCCCCAGCGGCCGCTCCCCCCGAGCACGGCCAGCCAAAGCCAGTTTCCCCTCCCCACCTCTCAGCTGTCCAGCTCTCCCTAACTCCTACTTAATGGCGGCCGCTGGCTCACAAAAGGCACACCAAAGGCAAGCCCGTCTACGCCCGTCCACGACCAGCGCCTGGAACCCTGGACCTCTGAGCCACCAACGCTACAACCAAGCGGCACTCCACGCACTCAATCAATCCAGGTCGCAACAACAACTGCAAGCTAACATCACCAGCCGACACCCATGGACTCTTCAGCTGTCACTGCTGCCGCCACCCCTGCAGCAACGCCAAGACTACCGATCTAGGACAACTCGCCTGCAACAATGCGACTGCACCAAAGACCCTGCAATGCATCCTTCTCAATGTCTGATCTCTGCACAAACACGCCACCGAAATCTGGGACCTCTTCAACAGCACCACACCGTACGTTGCATTCCTCACTAAAACCTGGACTAAGACCACCTCTGGACCTGACATGGCCAGTCCCCAAGGACACAAGATCTCCCGGAAGGACCGCCCCACACGGCGGGGGGGAATCACCATCATCCACAAATCCACCCTCCGACTGAGCACACTTTCTGACGAGCCCACAAACCTGATGGAACACGTACACTTCAAGATACAGGCCATTCCTACCACCACCCTTCAGGGAACCCTCATCTACTGACCCCGCGGACCATTCAACAACTCCATTACAGACAGCATCACCCCGCAGGCATCGCGTCCACCAACTACACCTTGCTGGGAGACCTCAACTTCCACCTCGACAACCAACAAGACCCCAACACCACATCCCTTATGGACAACCTCCACAACATAGGACTCTGCCAGATTGTGGCTGAGCCCACACACTCAGCAGGAACACCTGTGACCCTATCTTCACCACAGGAAACTCCCATCACTTTCAGCCACACCACTGAACTCCTGTGGATAGACCATTGCTGCATCCATTTCACCTTCAGAACACCCAACATCCACAGAACCCAGCACCTGCTCCCATGCAGATATTGGACTAAAATCACCAGTTCACCACCTCACTCGGCAACTCCACCCCAACTATCACGGACAACGACGACCCCAACACTGCAGCTTGAACCTTGCACAGATGGATCTCCGACTGCGCCAACACCATAGCCCCCTCAAGAAGAACAACAACACACATGCCAGGAAAGCCTTCGGATTCACCACCAAACTCTGAGAGTCCAGACACACCTGCCCTCAACTTAAAAAGGCCTGGGGGAATTCCAAATCTATAGAAGCCCACAACAACTTCAGAGCCACCACCAACACCCACCACCAACTCATCAGAAAAACAAGAAAGAAAGCGATCCAAGACAGAATCTCCACACACGCGCACAACAGCAAAGAACTCTTCAGCATCATCAAGGAATTCGCCCACCCCATCAGCGAGTCTACAGGCGTCACTCTGTCACAAGACCTCTGCGACAAACTCAGCACCTTCTTCCACCACAAAATCAAGAACATTTTCAACAATTTCGAAGAAGACAGCCAACATACAGAACCCTCACTAACCACCCCGACACCTTGAAGCCAACAATTGAAAGCTGGACAGCCCTCACCACTGAAGGGGAAGTCAATCCATTCCAGGGCCCCCACGGACCCCTGCCCCACCACATCTTCAACAGAGCTGCCAACACCATTGCCCCCATGCTTCGGCACACCATCATCCGCTCCCATGCAATCGCCTCCTTCCCCTACACCTGGAAGGAAGTTGAGATCAACCCCCTCCTAAAGAAACCCTTGGCGGACCCCACCAACCTCAAGAACTACAGACCCATCTCCCTGCTCCTGTTCCCAGCATAAGTCATTGAAAAAGCCATCAACAACCAATTCGCCTCCTTCATCGAAGAGCACAACATCCTTGACTCCTCCCAATCCTGCTTCAGAAAGAACCACAGCACGGAAACTGCCCTCCTCGCCACAACAGACGACATCCGCTCCCTCTTTGACAGAGGAGAGACAGTAGCCCTGATCTTCCTCGACCTTTCAGTGGCCTTCGACTCAGTCTCCCACCACACACTAACACGCAGACTTCACGACGCAGGGATCCGGGACAAGGACCTTGACTGGATCCACTCATTCCTCACCGGCAGAACGCAGCAGGTCAGACTCCCTCCCTTCCTCTAAGACCCCACACCGACCACCTGTGGAGTCCCATAAGGATCCTCCATCAGCCCCACGTTGTTCAACATCTACATGGCTCAGCTCACCCCCATCGTCAGAACCCCCGGACTCAACATTGTTTCATACGCAGAGACGACCCCCAACTCATCCTCTCCCTATCCAATGAACCCAATGCAGCCGGGCTTGATCCATAACGGTGATGGATCAAGCCCTGATCTTTGGAATGGGTAAGAGTGGTCTGCTTAATTCAGATACTCTGTTCATCACCACCCCCTATTCTGAATCGTTTTTGGCCACTATATGTGTGGCAGGGTATACTCAGACGTGAGTCCCTTTCTCACTGCACCATCAGGATTCAAGCAAGCCGGGCCGACGACGGCTGTAATGCCAGAAACCGGTCCCCGGTAGCTTGTCTCCTTTCTGGTGAAGAATTGGCTTGGTAGTTTAGTCTGCCCTGTTCCCATGATGCACTGGGCCAGGGACAGACTGATTTGCATATAGCCAGGTTCTGAACTGGGATGGTGCAGTGAGATAAATAACGGTGATGGATCAAGCCCTGATCTTTGGACTGGGTAAGAGTGGTCTGCTTAATTCAGACACTCTGTTCATCACCACCCCCTATTCTGAATCGCCCAATGCAGCCAAACACAACTTTCGAGAAGGCATGGAAGCAGTCGCCAAATGGATGAAGAGCAGCTAAAGAGCAGCTGTCTACAACTCAACATGGACAAAACAGAAGTACTCATTATGGTCCCACTCCCCGATGCCTGGAACAACACTTGGTGGCCCCCCGGACCTTGGAAGCCCACCCACTGCCTTGGACCACGCATGCAACCTCGGAATCATCTTGGACTCCTAACTCAAAATGGACCGCCAGCTCAACTCCATCGCATCCTCCTGCTTCCCTCCCCTCCGGCTCCTACATAAGACCTTCAAATGGATCCCCATCAAACACAGAAAGACAGTCACACACGCCCTTGTCACCAGCAGACTTTACTACAGTAATGCACTCTACGCCAGAAACATCAAAAACTTCACCCGCAAACTTCAAAACATCCAAAATGCCGTCGCCAGACTAATCGTCAACCTGCCACGTCCATAAGAACACCATCAAAATCACGACCAGCTCCGACGATAACCTTACAACCGCCAAACACCTCCACTTCCAGATCCACACCGACCCTAGGACCACACTCCAAGGCACCCTCCTCTACAGAACTCCAGGAACCCGTAAACAATTCAGCGAAGACATCACTGACTTCATCAGTCCACATGCCCTCGCCTCCAAGAACTACATTCTATTAGGAGACCTCAACTTCCACCTGGAAAAGAAAAACAACAGTAACACCACCACCCTTCTTGACAACCTGGCCAATCTCGGCCTCAAACAACTTATTGACACCCCCACCCATGTAGCTGGACATACGCTCGACCCAATCTTCACCTCCAGTAAACACATCTCCTTCGATCGCACCACAGCTCTCCACTGGACGGACCACAGTTGTGTTCACTTCAGCTACAAAACGACCTCTACCCACAACCCCCCACAACCTATCCCCCAAAGAAAATGGAACAAAATCACCACCGACCAACTCCTCACATCGCTCATCCAAAACCCACCCGCCCTCTCATCGGACCCAAACCAAGCTGCCATCAAATTCAAACAATGGATCACTCTCAGCGCTGACGAAAAACCATCACACCAAACAAGACAGCAAAAAGGCCCCCTGGTTCAACAATGACCTTAAGAAATCCAAAAAGCTATGCCGTACTCTCGAGAAAACATGGAGAAAAAACCCAACCACCGACAACATGTCCACCTTCAAGGCAGCCACCCGCAAACACCACCAGCTGATTCGATCCACCAAGAAATTAGCATTCAAGAATCGACTCGACAACAACGCCCATAACAGCAAGGAACTATTCAACATCGTCAAAGAATTCACCAACCCCACCGCAGCCTAAAACGACATCACTCCCTCCCAAGATCTCTGCGATTCGTTATCCTCCTTCTTCTACAACAAAATTGCCGACATACACAACAGCTTCAAAAACAGTTCCAACGAACAATTCTCTCCACCCCCCTCAGAACCTAAACCGCCCTTTAACAACCTCAGCGCCTGGAACCCAATCACCACTGAAGACACCATCCGCCTAATGAATTCCATCCACTCTGGCTCGCCAACCGACCCATGTCCCCACCACATCTTCAACAAAGCAGACTCCATCATCGCACCCCATCTCCGTGATGTCATCAACTGCTCCTTCATCTCTGCTTCCTTCCCAGAAAGCTGGAAACATGCCGAAGTCAGCGCCCTCCTAAAGAAACCCACAGCAGACCCCTTTGAACTTAAAAACTACCGCCCCATATCCCTCCTCCCATTCCCGGCCAAAGTCATTGAGAAAGCCGTCAATAGCCAACTCGCCGCCTTCCTCGAATCCAACAACTCCCTCGATCCCTCACAGTCCGGCTTTCGAGCCAAACACAGCACCGAAACCCCCCTCATCGCAGCAACAGACGACATCCGAACACTACTGGACAATGGAGAAACAGTGGCCCTCATTCTACTCGACCTCTCTGCCGCCTTCGACACTGTCTGTCACAGCACACTCATACAACGCCTCAGCAACATCGGCATAAAAGGAAAAGCCTTGGACTGGATCATCTCGTTCCTTGCTGGGAGAACTCAGAGAGTCCGACTTCCCCCATTCAAATCAGAGGCCACCGAAGTCATTTGCGGTGTACCACAAGGATCATCACTCAGTCCCACCCTCTTCAACGTTTACATGAGTCCACTCGCTTCCATCGCGCGTCAACACAACCTTAACACCATCTCCTACGCTGACGACACCCAGCTGATCCTCTCCCTCACCAAAGACCCTACCACCGCCAAAACCAATCTTCACGAAGGCATGAAAGAAGTAGCCGTATGGATGAAAAACAGTCGCCTTAAACTTAACTCAGACAAAACGGAAGTGCTCATCCTAGGTTCATCCCCCTCTGCCTGGGACGACTCATGGTGGCCTTCGAATCTGGGCTCAGCACCCATACCCACAGACCACGCACGTAACCTTGGCTTCATCCTAGACTCCTCACTCTCGATGACCAAACAAGTCAACGCCGTCTCATCCTCCTGCTTCAACGTACTTCGTATGCTCAAAAAAATCTTCCATTGGATCCCCGCCGAGACAAGAAAGACTGTCACCCACGCACTGGTTACGAGTCGACTAGACTACGGAAACACCCTCTACGCCGGAATTACAGCCAAATTACAGAAAAAACTACAACCCATCCAAAACGCATCAGCGAGACTCATTTTGGACATCCCTCGCCATGATCACATTACCGGCCACCTGAAAGACCTCCACTGGCTTCCCGTCAACAAGAGAATAACATGCCGTCTCCTCACCCACGCACACAAGGCCCTCTACAAACTAGGGCCCGAATGCCTCAACACTCGACTATCCTTCTACACACCCACCCGCCAACTAAGATCCTCCAATCAAGGCCTCGCCACAGTTCCGCGTATCCAAAGATCCACCATGGGGGGTAGATCCTTCTCATACTTGGCGGCCAAGACCTGGAACTCACTCCCCACTCACCTCCGCCTTACACAGAACCACATCTCATTCAGAAAAGAACTTAAAACCTGGCTATTCGATAAACAATTAACCCCTTCCCCAAGCAACTTGAGACCCTCTGGGTGAGTAGTGCGCAATATAAATTCTTGAACTTGAACTTGCCACGACACTGCCATATCATCACCCAGCACCTGCACACACCACAGTGGCTCCCCATCGAGGCAAGAATTACCTTCAAGATTCTCACCCACTTACACAAAGCCCTCCACAACACCGAACCAGTATACCTGAATAGCTGACTCACATTCCACGCACCCCAAAGGACCCTATGATCAGCCCAGCTCTCCCACGCTGTGGTCCCTCGCACCAGGAACTCCAGATCAGGAGGCCGCTCCTTCCTCTCAGCCAGAGCCTAGAACGCCCTCTCTCTCCACCTCAGGCAGACGACATCAGTCCCCAACTTCATGCAGGATCTGAAGACATGGGTCTTCAATAGAAATCCTCCTTGATGGACAGGACCCTGTGCCCCCCCCCCCCCAACCCTCCCCCCCACCTACACCTTGAGACCCTTACGGGTGAGTAGCCGCGCTCAACAAACCCATGATTGATTGATTGCCAGTGATATTTTCTGTAATGAACCACTTGAATTGAGTATGTTTATGATTCAGGGTTTTATAATGGTCCACTAGTGGGGCGTTCTGCTTATTCGTGTTGAGCCCTAACCTATGTTTCAGCTGCCTCAATCTTAGTTCTTGCCCTGTTTCTCCCACGTACACCAGACCACATGCGCAGCGTAACAAATAAACCACATTGGAGCTTCTACAGTTGTTTAAACTTTTAGATGTCAACCTATATCCATTATGTACCCGTGTCTTTGTTACTAGACAGTGGTAGCATATTGAACAACGTCCACATTTGTTATTGTCCAATGCCTTCCCTCTTTGGAGCGTACTTTGTAGCATGGGCCTAACCTCTCAGTATATGTGGCCAAGACTCATGCGTATATTATCATTCCGTTTAAATGCAAACAAGGGTTTGCACAGTTTCACCTCCTCATTTTCATTCACAATGTTCCAAATCAAATTTGCAATGTTTTTATCTCATTGCTTACATTGGAGGATTAGCAAACAAATACTATCCTATCCATAGTGGAATCTTTCTTTTTGTTATTGACTTGACCCTGCTCTGCATGCTTTCCCGATTGTAAAACCGTGCTCGTTCAAATACATGCTTTTTAATTTTTATGGATAAACCCTATCCAGGAGTTTCTCCCTTAAAGTATCAGAATGTTTATAAAAGTCCTCCAACAATAAACAGTTCCTCCACAATCGGAGGAACTGTCCAAACGGGATATTGTCCCTTTGTGCTTTTGACTGATAACTCTTATAATATAAGAGTGTATTTTTATCAGTAGGCTTAGAAAAAAGCTCACCTTCCAGATATACATGTATGTTTTTATTAGAGATATCCAGAAGGCTTTTTTAATGGCAATTATAGTCTGCCGTAAATTTTAGATGTTGATCTCCCAGATTCAGTATCCAAAATGTGATTGGGAAATCACTGGAAGGTGCGCTTGTTTTACATGAAACTGACCAGTTTCTTCAAAAATTACTGTACTACTTCTGTCTTTTTTCCAAAGAAAACAATCAAATCTTCATTGAGCTCTTCATTTAGAATTTATTTCATTCCAAAAGAATGTTCCTTGATCAAATCATAGTCGAAATTCATATCAATCATGAATGCTTAATAACATTACTTCATGCTCGCCCAATGCATTTCGGGTTAGTTGGAGTAACCCTTCGTCAGGGGCCTAGAATGTAAACATACAGGACCTTAGCTTTCAGAAAACGAACCAATAGATCATTCAAGATAGTGATATATCTGTACATTATCAAAAATCGTGACATGGAAACACTTGCATGCGAGAAATTAAAAAACATTGATTACATTTACTCACTATGTTGCACCATCTGAAAATAAAATATGATGAGGGTAGCTAGCTATTGCGTGGAATGTGTATGGAAGGAAATGCTAAACAATTAACAAAAATAGGCATGTCATCTACGTAGGTGACGCTGAAGCATGGGACAAGTGCACTGACAACCAAAACTGTTCAGGTACGTGAATGTAAGGTTAAAATACACAAGTGGGGAAAACGAAATGAGGTGATCCCTGCGGGACTTACCGAAGAAGTAACGCGCGGTGCTCTCGCAGTTCCTAACGCGGAACCGGTCAGGTTTGAAAGGGACCAATTGGATAGCGGATTATAGGCATGCATATTGGTCATGTGATGGACCGAACAAGGATTGTAATCACGATCTTGAGTCTCAACAAGGAAAAAATGTGTAAGGACAGATAAATTTAAAGTTAAATATTAGGATTCGTGATTCTACTTACATTGAAGTTAAAAAATAAACACAGAAAAAAAGACAGTATGTGTTCTAAAATTTTCCACAGCATCTAAACAAATCAAGAAAATCATTAATCAACATTGGATCTTGATCAAGGAAGAACCGGATTTGACTAATCTTTATAGTGATCAATTAACCTTCGCTTTTAAAAGATCAAAAAATCTTAAAGAGGTTCTCACTTCAAAAAAAGCAATCAAAACTCAACATAAGGGCATGCTGAAATGCCTCAATTGCATACATTGCAATAACACAATACCTGGAAATACATTCATGCACCCTTCCAAAGGCTACAAAATAGATCTTCAATACACAGGAACTTGTGATACAAAAAATGTGATTTATGCAATCAAATGCCCATGTGGCAAAATATATGTCGGTCAGACAGAAAGGAAGATTAAAACCAGAATGTCAGAGCATAAAAGCAACATTCGTACGAAAAACCTGAAATCAGCAGTGGCAACACATTGGCTGGAAAATAACCATCAAATTGCACAGCTAAAATTTACCATACTGGAGATACTCCCGCAACGTCAAGACATAGATCCCATGAAACAACGTCTACAGGCTGAATTTTATTGGATCAAAAAATTGAATTCCCTCCAACCAGCAGGGATCAATGACAGAATTGAATATTCATGTTTCCTCTAATTGGGGCACAACACTTGGGAATACGAGAGACTTCTCACTCCTCTATCAATTTCTGCATACCGCATATGCAGGAATTGCATATTGCTAAATTTGCTTTTCCTTGATTATATATTTCACAATGTATTAATGTATTCACACACATCCTTTGCGCATAGATACCCCACAATTATGCCTAGTATTCAGCAATTTATAGTATCAGCCACATGTCTATATTATTTGAAACACACAACGGATCTCCCTTGCTAAAATGTCACCTTCTTTAGATATGTGATTTATAATCTAGTCACGAGTGCGTATTTATCCATGTCAATTTTTTACGAGCATTTGTTCACCTTTAGACGCACGATCACATGATCTCGAGTGAGCCTATCACATAATGTGTATCATTTGCACTACGGCGTTTCTGCACCGTGATTTAAAGACGTTTATTTTTTAACTTCAATGTAAGTAGAATCACGAATCCTAATATTTAACTTTAAATTTATCTGTCCTTACACATTTTTTCCTTGTTGAGACTCAAAATCGTGATTACAATCCTTGTTCGGTTCATCACGTGACCAATATGCATGCCTATAATCCGCTATCCAATTGGTCCCTTTCAAACCTGACCGGTTCCGCGTTAGGAACTGCGAGAGCACCACACGTTACTTCTTCGGTAAGTCCCGCAGGGTTCACCTCATTCCGTTTTCCCCACTTGTGTATTTTAACCTTACATTCACGTACCTGAACAGTTTTGGTTGTCAGTGCACTTGTCCCATGCTTCAGCGTCACCTACGTAGATGACATGCCTATTTTTGTTAATTGTTTAGCATTTCCTTCCATACACATTCCACGCAATAGCAAGCTACCCTCATCATATTTTATTTTCAGATGGTGCAACATAGTGAGTAAATGTAATCAATGTTTTTTAATTTCTCGCATGCAAGTGTTTCCATGTCACGATTTTTGATAATGTACAGATATATCACTATCTTGAATGATCTATTGGTTCGTTTTCTGAAAGCTAAGGTCCTGTATGTTTACATTCTAGGCCCCTGACGAAGGGTTACTCCAACTAACCCGAAATGCATTGGGCGAGCATGAAGTAATGTTATGAAGCATTCATGATTGATATGAATTTCGACTATGATTTGATCAAGGAACATTCTTTTGGAATGAAATAAATTCTAAATGAAGAGCTCAATGAAGATTTGATTGTTTTCTTTGGAAAAAAGACAGAAGTAGTACAGTAATTTTTGAAGAAACTGGTCAGTTTCATGTAAAACAAGCGCGCCTTCCAGTGATTTCCCAATCACATTTTGGATACATAACGTAAGGCACTAACAGGCATAGTGCTACAAGGAAACGCGCCCAAATGGCCTTCAATTCACGCAATTCACAGAGTGCACGGAGATACAATAACCAGATCTCCCAGATTCAGCCGCTCCAAAAATTGCACCAAGTCAGTCTCTTGGCCCTCCCAGATGAAAAAGATATCATCAATGAAGTGGTGCCAAGTTACAATGTTTTCAAAAAAAGGTGCTGCTTCATTGAAGATGTACTTATTTTCGAAATTTCCCATATATAGACAAGCCAAGCTTGGGGCACAAGTTGCCCCCATGATGGTCCCTTTTGATTGAAGATAAAGGTCATCCCCAAACAAGAACATGTTGTTTTTCAACACCAAAGTGATACATTGCATAATAAATTCCTTATTTTCACCTCTAATCTCATCCTCTGTTAGGACATTATCGGTCACCATGATCGTGACGTACTATGGAATATTTGTGTATTATGCTTCTATGTTGAGGGTCACCAAGATCTGATTTTGGTCATTGAATGTAGTACCCTCGACAATAGAAACAAGCATTTGCAATGCAATGGTCTCGGCATCATTAAAGGTAGAGCTATTGGCATTGCTCATGACATTTTTTTTTCTTTAAATCAAAAATAAATGGCATTGTCATTAACATTGCCAATACACAGCACTCTGCACTCAACAGCACACAATGCTCTGCACACTCACTCTGCACTCACTGCTCTGCACACTCACTCTGCACTCACTGCTCTGCACACTCACTCTGCACTCACTGCTCTGCACACTCACTCTGCACTCACTACTCTGCACTCACTACTCACTACTCTGCACTCACTACTCACTACTCTGCACTCACTACTCTGCACTCACTACTCTGCACTCACTACTCTGCACTCACTATGCACTCACTACTCTGCACTCACTACTCTGCACACTCTCTCTGCACTCACTACTCTGCGCACTCACTACTCACTACTCCGCACTCACTACTCCGCACTCACTACTCTGCACTCACTACTCTGCACTCACTACTCTGCACTCACTACTCTGCACTCACTACTCTGCACTCACTACTCTGCACTCACTACTCACTACTCTGCACTCACTACTCTGCACTCACTACTCTGCACTCACTACTCTGCACTCACTACTCTGCACTCACTACTCTGCACTCACTACTCTGCACTCACTACTCACTACTCTGCATTACCACTCTGCACTCACTACTCTGCACTCACTACTCTGCACTCACTACTATGCACTCACTACTCTGCACTCACTACTCTGCATTACCACTCTGCACTCACTACTCTGCACTCACTACTCTGCATTACCACTCTGCATTACCACTCTGCATTACCACTCTGCATTACCACTCTGCATTACCACTCTGCACTCACTACTCTGCACTCACTACTCTGCACTCACTACTCTGCACTCACTACTCTGCACTCACTACTCTGCATTACCACTCTGCATTACCACTCTGCATTACCACTCTGCACTCACTACTCTGCACTCACTACTCTGCACTCACTACTCTGCATTACTACTCTGCATTACCACTCTGCACTCACTACTCTGCACTCACTACTCTGCACTCACTACTCTGCACTCACTACACTGCACTCACTACTCTGCACTCACTACTCTGCACTCACTACTCTGCACTCACTACTCTGCACTCACTACTCTGCACTCACTACTCACTACTCTGCATTACCACTCTGCACTCACTACTCTGCACTCACTACTCTGCACTCACTACTCTGCACTCACTACTCACTACTCTGCATTACCACTCTGCACTCACTACTCTGCACTCACTACTCTGCACTCACTACTCTGCACTCACTACTCTGCACTCACTACTCTGCACTCACCACTCTGCATTACTACTCTGCACTCACTACTCTGCACTCACTACTCTGCACTCACTACTCTGCACTCACTACTCTGCACTCACTACTCTGCACTCACTACTCACTACTCTGCATTACCACTCTGCACTCACTACTCTGCACTCACTACTCTGCACTCACTACTATGCACTCACTACTCTGCACTCACTACTCTGCACTCACTACTCTGCACTCACTACTCTGCACTCCCTACTCTGCACTCACTACTCTGCACTCACTACTCTGCACTCACTACTCTGCACTCACTACTCTGCACTCACTACACTGCACTCACTACACTGCACTCACTACTCTGCACTCACTACTCTGCACTCACTACTCTGCACTCACTACACTGCACTCACTACTCTGCACTCACTACTCTGCACTCACTACTCTGCACTCTGCACTCACTACTCTGCACTCACTACTCTGCACTCACTACACTGCACTCACTACACTGCACTCACTACTCTGCACTCACTACACTCTGCACTCACTACTCTGCACTCACTACTCTGCACTCACTACTCTGCACTCACTACTCTGCACTCACTACTCTGCACTCACTACACTGCACTCACTACACTGCACTCACTACACTGCACTCAGCACTCTGCACTCAGCACTCTGCACTCACTACTCTGCACTCACTACTCTGCACTCACTACTCTGCACTCTGCACTCACTGCTCTGCACTCACTGCTCTGCACTCACTACTCTGCACTCACTACTCTGCACTCACTACTCTGCACTCACTACTCTGCACTCACTACTCTGCATTACCACTCTGCACTCACTACTCACTACTCTGCATTACAACTCTGCACTCACTCTGCACTCATTTAATAGGTCTCACCGTTTTCTGCATACTTTTGTGAGAGACTGTTCTATTTCCTTGTCACTATTTCGTTCCATACTTGGTCTTTTGTTTGTAAAATGCGGGTACATTTCCTGTTTGTCTCCAATGCCGTCGTTTTGTTTAGTCTGCAAATTCTTCTTTCAAAGAGATCTTTTAAAAGTTTACATCATGAAAACGTCTCGCAAAACATAATTTCAGGCCGCCTGTCACATTACACAGTAGGAGGCACTTTAAATATAGAATCGAGTATGCCCCCGGAATGCCGCCGCGGCCTCCCCGGAAGTCAGGCACGGTCGCCTGTGACGGGGGCGGGGCCACGTTCAGACCGGAAGAGGAGGCAGGCGGAGTCGTTGCGTCTCGCGGCCCGGGGCTCCTGTGAGCGGTGTGGAGCCCCGGGGCCGCACCAGCAGGAGGTTGGGCGCCGCGTGCTGAGCAGAGTCCCCGACATTGGCCAGGTAAGTTCAAAAAAAGGCTGGGGGGGGGCTTGGTGCACTTGTGTGTGTGTGTGTGCGTGTATGCTCGTGTGTGTATGTATGCGTGCGACGGTGACGGCGAGGGAGGGAGGGAGGGGGGGGCCTCGGTGCACGTGTGTGTGTGTGTGTGTGCGCGCGTGTGTGTATGTGTCAGGGGGGGTGTCTCTGTATGTATGTATGTGCGTGCGTGCATGGGCGCTTGTGTGTGTGTATGCGCATGCGTGTGGGGTGCTTGCGCTTCCCAGGAGACAGCGCCTGGCCACAGCGCGCGTTCCAGTTACAAATCGCCTGGAAGGATGCGCGTGGCCAGGACTGTCTCCTGGGACTGCTACTCGCTGACATAAGATCTCGGCGGAGACGCGCTTACGCGCGTCTTTTAGCCGAGACCTAAAAATGTGGGCAGAGTGCCTGATGTATGATATCTGTTTCTGGACTAAGGGTTTGAGGAAGCTTTCAGAGTACTTGCTAAGTGGCTCTAGTAAAGATCCCAAACAGCTCACTATTGGCTGGAAACATCTTTATGTATTTTATGTATTTTCAGCAACCCGTAGATCGCCGGAATGACAGCATTATCATTCTTATGGAATTTGTATTCCTCCTGACATATCCAGTCATTATCACTGGCTGTCTCAGCACCTCACCTACCGTTTTTTTGTAATGCCTCCATCATGTTGTTAGGTACTTTGGTGTACTGACCTTTGACCTCAAGAAGTGCCATAATTCTACTTTCATCGTCATTGGTGTCAAAGATCACCATACCACCCTCTTTGTCTGCTGGTTTGATAGTAAGACTCCAAAAATATATTGGAAGGTTCCCCTGGTTATTAGACACAGGTAAGGCGAGAGTACTGCAGAAAATAGGGGACCTGTGGTTTGTAATAAGCTCAATAAGATCAGGGATACTGACTAGAACAAGGCAATACTAGGGCAAAGCTAATTTCTAAAGGTCCTGCAGTTATCACATCACAATGTAGTGGTACTCTGAATATCAAGCACTATCCATTTTGATACCTCCCAAAGATATTAAGTAGTCAAATCTACCAGGTAAGCAAATACACCAGAAAAGTAAAAAGTATAAACATAATTTATTAAAATGCCTCCCTGTCAGGGTTACAATCTAAGTAAAATACAATAAGATATTCACCAAAGTGAAACAAATCTAAAAAAGTCAAAGTACAAAGGTCGACGCTGCGTTTTGGTGTTTGTTTGTATTGTTAACACCTTCTTCAGGACACTTTGACAGTCCACAATTAATCTAGGATTTAAACAACATTATTTTAGATATATGTACATTCAACACATAGTCTTTAATCCATATACAGTATTTGCTATCATTTCTGGTGTACATTTCAACCTACAGTGTAACATCCCTTTATTATCTAAAAAGGCGTGCTTATATAAGGACCTCCCTTTGATCTCAAACTTTACAATAACACTAAGCCCTTGCTTTAAGCCTTTGAATAGTGAAGTAAACAACCCCTCTTTTAAGGAGAAATTTATTTAAATTAAAGTGAGAGTGAATACCTGATATTTTCGAAGTTTCCTTTTTAACCATTTAGAAGACTTCTAAAAACAACCGGATCGCTGTATAACATCTATTCCTTCTGTTTGCATAGCACCTTGATCAAGAAAATTAATAAGTTTTTTTTTAGTGAGGAATACTTTAGTCTACCTTTTATTTGTACTCCATTTAGTTCTTAAAGAATTACCTGTTTTCAATTCACGGTACAAAATAATGAACAACGGAGGAGCCACCGGACTTCTCTCTCAGACAAATTCTATGGGGGGATAGCCTTAGGTCCTTTTCTCAATTTAGGATCCCTGTAAGGTAGGACATATAAATGTAGTGGGACTACCATGATAAGCCGTCTTAATAAAAACCACGGATGTGTCATCCACTTACCACAGCTATGTATCCTCTTTCAAACGCTGTGTTTATTTAGTTGATTGCTTTTTCACCTGTTTAAATAAAGGGAACGTATTTGAGTCTCATGCTGTTGAGAATAGTAGTATATTATTAAAAAGAGCAACATGTGCTGTTATTGTCCTTATGTGTTGATAAATGTTTGGCATTAAACCTAAGTGACATGTTTCTTGCTAGTATCGAACTTATATCCAACATGTCTCTCTGAATCTAGTCCAAAAGTATATTTGTGAAAGCCATTTTTTTTAAAAAGGGGTATGCCCTGTTGCTGTTCAACCTGCCAATTGGAGTAAAAGTTTGTTTCTTTTTACACATTTTAGCTCCACGGGCGGCGTTTTAGAACAAAAGGGGCTTATAGCGTTAGAAATTTAAACCTAGTTCCTGCCTCCTCTAGTTCACATACCTTGTAAGTTGCGGTCGGCCTCCCTGCTCGTCCGTGTTACTCGTCATCCGGATAAATGATTTACCGGGACGCGAGGTCTGTTTAAATGCTGCCTCTTCTCTTATTGCCCCGGAAGTAGACAGGTTCGCCGGTGTTTATAAAAAGAGTATATTTTCCTAATCCTGCATTTTTTACTCTTTAACGTTACCCAGCTATGGAGGAATTCATACACACGTCGGACAAAAAACGAGTCCACTTAAAAAAGGACGGCAGCCCTGAATATCAGGTTCCATGACCCGGAAGTCGTCACTTCGAGACGGATTGTATTCTCGTCCTTCGTGTATTTTGTCCCATTGTTAATGGTGAATACATTTAGAAAATTATAAAAACAGCCAAAAGTGGTTATTTTTAACACGCGCTAACCTGCTGTGTGATTATTGGACACATTTATAATATTAGTGTTTTACCCGATCTTGTTTCCGAGGACGGCGGCCATTTTGAATTGGGAAGAGTTCAGTTTGTTATTATTCTTACTTGACATATCGGTATCTCTCATATTCATATGGGTCATGTTAAGAATGTTCCAGGATGGGGGCGTGGCCAAGCAGCATGGCCGACAGGACGTGAGCTCCACCAGCTCCGTCTCGAAGACCAGCAAAATCCTGTACTTTCTCCTGCCCGGGCTCTCCCGATAGCCGGAAAGCGTGTCGAGGGAAGCGGTAACCCCGCCGGTACCCCTGAGCCCGAATGAAGGGACCCGCGACCTGCGCTCCTCTGTAGGCAGCAAAGCTAATGCTCCTGGGGGCGGCGCTGTCGCGTTGAATCACGCGACGCCGCGGACTGGGCCTGTACGGTGGGGCCGGACTGCGGGCGTACCACCCAGGGCTTCCCGATCTGAGCGGGCTACCTGATGAGCGCCTGTGGCCTGACCGGGGCTCCCTGAATGTAGGCGGTGGATCGGGAGACGGCGGCGCAGAGATCCTACTGCTGAGAGGCGGCGAGGGAGACGGGACGGAGGCGCCGTCCATTTTGCGACTCGATCCTCTGACGGAGCTCGGGGCCCCCCCCCCCCCTATTGGTGCTGCTGGGGACTGCGGGCCCGGCCGTCGGAGCGACTACACCTCGCAGGGAGTGCTGTGAGTACTGCCTGCCTTGGCTCTCTATTTTAGCGCGGGGTGACTGCGGGGGTCCCGGACTGCTGCGTGCCTGGTTGGACCCGGCCCCTTCGCTGCAACTTGCAGAGATCTTTCACTTGCTCCTTCCTCCCACCGCCATCCGACTTGGACACTGGTTTTGCCCTTCGCTGCCTTGCAGCATCGAGGGAGATTGAAGGGCAGCGCTGCTGGGGCTGAAACCGACCTGCGCCCCTCCCCCCACGTGCCCGCCATCTTGAGGACTGTACCGGGCGGCCTCCAAGGCGTCCAGGGCTGCTGGGGGCGAAGTCCACCAGTGTCCCTCCCTGCCTGGAACTGCGGGGCCTGGGAGATCCTGTGCTGTTGTTTCACATGCAGTGGGAACCACGAGGTGAGGAGGTGAGGAGGTGGTGGTGCCCGCGCTCCTGCTTTTGCTGGGGTCCCGAATCCTAGACCCCCACCGGTGGGTAGTGGATACCTGTTGCTCCTGTGCTGTCTTACCTCTCACCCTGACTGAACAGCCTTGGGTGCTACCTTCGCTGCATAATATGATATAGCATCATCTGGGCGCCACGGTCTGCGCCTCCGTGACCTGATCTGGATTGGTTGGGGGGGGCCTCCCTGGCCGGTTGCCCTTGAGGTGCGCGTCTTGGGACGCACGGACGCAAGCTTAGTGCTATGACGGCCCGCACGGGCCGTGGGTTGAAGGCCTCCCAGTCCAACACAATCGAGCAGTACACTACCCCTCGCCTGCCGTCACAAAGGATCACGCGGCAGACGGAGCCTGACGCTAGAAGTCCGGGCCCATCGGAGCCGTCCAGAGCGGAACTCCTCAAGGCTATTCAGGGTTCACACACTGCCCTGGAACGCCAGATAGAGACGGTCTCTATTGATGTCAACCTTTTGAGGACAGACCTTCGCAAAGTGTCAGACAAAGTTTCAGATGCGGAGGGCAATATCACCCAACTCCAGGGGGAGGTCGCTACCCTGCAAAAGTCTCTTGCCCAACTTACCTCTACTACCCGTGCATTGGAGAGGCGCGCCGAGGACGCAGAAGGGAGGGCGCGTCGGAGCAACATACGAGTGCTGGGAGTACCGGAACGACTGGAGGCGGGGAACCCTGAGCGCTTCCTAGAGACTTGGATCCGAGAACATCTGTGTCCAGATGGATTGTCCGGCGTCTTTGTGGTGGAACGGGCACACAGGGCTCTGGTGCCCCCGCCGCGACCAGGGGAGGCTCCTAGGGCTCTCATTGCGAAAATCCTAAACTATAAAGACCGTGACTGTATTCTCAGGGCGGCGAGGGAGTCGGGCCCCATATGATTGAGAACAGTCGCGTATCAATCTACCCTGACTATACCCAGCATGTCCAGGAACAAAGGAAGTCCTACTTGGGAGTCAAGCAAAAACTCCGGGATATGCAGCTTCAGTACATGCTTCTTTATCCTGCCAAGCTCAAGGTACTCTCCCAGGGCCGGGCACATTTCTTTGAGACACCAGCGGAGGTGTGGGAGTGGCTTGAGATCAGGGGGGATGACTTGCCCCCGGGTGAGCGAGGTGGCACGCGTGACACTTGGGGGACCAGGCCACAGAGGAGGCGGCGTGGCAGGAAGAAACGCCGTTCTGGGTCCCGTGGTTCTCCTGAGGCCCGACCCGTGGTGGGACCGGATGGGGCTATCCTTATAGACGACTCGCCGTCGAGACCTGGCTCGAGTTCGACTGGGGCGCCTGCTCCTAATGACGTATTGGTGCCGGATACTTTGCAGGAAACCCCGCTAAACACAGATTCTACGGCCCCGGTGGTCCCGGAGACTGCCCTACCGGCACCAGGGTTGGAATGATCATTGCTCTAATTTCAATGGCCACTCTGTGGCTCCGTCCTTACTTGTGTGACCCTCCTTGGTCCTGCACTTCTTTGATCTGACGCACTACACCATTGTTGTTGGGGGCTTCTTGGACACTGGTTGGTACCCTGGGATTGGCATTTGGATCATGTGCTGCAGGGGGGAAGGGGGTGGGGTGGGCAGAGGTCCTTCCCGCATTGCTGACACGGCTGGGAGTTGTGCCCGGGTTCTTATCTCAGATCCACTGGGTCTTTCGGGGAGCTGGGAGGGTGGGTGGGTGGGGTTGGTTTGTTCTGTGTGAGTGTGTGTGGAGTGTGTTGTATGGGGTGGCTGTGCACGTCCTGGCACTGGCAGGGGGAGGGCGGGGTGGCGGTTTTGGTTGTTGCTATCCTATTGCTCGTGGGTGGTGGGGTTGAGGGGGTTCAAGTCAAAGTTTCAAATGTTGGGGTTGTTGGGGGGTGGGACTGGGGTTGTGACAATGATGACACTGGCATTTGGCGCATGTTGATTCTGTTCTGCGGGGTGCTTATTCTATGCGATGCATCCCTAGAATACTATGTGGCGAGGGCCTCCTGGTGTCAGCATAGGCTGTGCTTACACTGTTGCCCGGCAGGGCGTGATTTGTGGTCATGGGATTTAAATTCTTGACGTGGAATGTGCGTGGCCTGGGTACGTGCACTAAGAGGCACAGGGTCCTTACCTTCCTCAAACGCCATGGGGTTTCAGTGGCTTGCTTACAGGAGACCCACTTGGATGATGATGGTGCGCAGCGGCTGGCCAAGAAATGGAGAGGCCAGATTTTCCATTCTTCCTATTCTACGTATGCTAGGGGGGTTCTGATTTGGGTGGCCCCTGGGGTTCCCTGCGCTGTCCAATATATTGATGCGGATGTGGATGGCAGGTACATATTGGCGAAGCTCAGATTGGACGATAAAGTCCTTCTGATCCTTAATACGTATGCGCCGAATGTTGATGACCCGACATTTTTTTCCCAGATGCAAGATCTTGTGGCTCCGAGCCTGGACGCACCCCTCCTCTGGTTCGGGGATTTCAATTGCGTGCTACATCATGACCTGGACCGTCATCCACCTAGGGCGGGCACTAAGCCTCGTATGACGGCGTGCTTGCAGGAAGTGATGCATAACATAGGGGCAATCGATGTCTGGCGTGCCTGTCACCCCGCGCAGAAGCTTTACACATGTTATACCCCGACACATGGTACTCATAGTAGACTGGATAGAGTGCTGGCAGCCAACCTCCCCTCCTCTCTCACACTGACGGTTACACACCAGGCCCGATACCTATCGGATCATGCTCCGGTCACGTGCGTGGCACGATGGCCTGATCGGACGGAGCGCCCACGCACGTGGAGACTGCCGACTGACCTGCTCCAAGACCAGGTGGCCCGGGACCACGTGGCATCGACACTCTCCGATTATCTGGAACTCAACTGGGCGGGGAGAGATCTGTCCTATTCCACTAAATGGGAGGCGCTGAAAGCGGTCGTCCGCGGAGCATGCATGGGACTGTCGTACGGGGTCAGGAAACAGCTGCTATCTGACTTGCAGACTGCGGAGGCTGAGCTTTTATGCGTTCAGACCCGGCCTGATCCGGACGCCTCGGATCGACGGGTGGAGAGCCTTGCCCTGGGGTCGGTCCACGACATTCTCACAAGGCTCGATAAATTCACGCTCGGCCAATATAGACAGAGGCTACACCGGGAGGGGGATAAGTCTGGACGATTGTTGGCCTGGATACTTCGTCGTGAGTTCACGGCCGAACGTATAGTGGCCCTACGGACGCCCAGCGGCGATATGGTCCATTCGGAGGCCGAGGTGCTCGCAGTTCTGCGAGACCATCTGCGGGTTGTGTATGAGGCTGACCTGTCCATATCTGAGGAGGTCTATCATTTATATCTTGAGGACCTCGGCCTGCAGATCCTGCCAGAGGCGGCGGCGAAAGACCTTGATGTCAAGCTGACGTTGGGTGAGATTACTGCGGCGATAGCCGCCCTCCCCCGGGCCAAGACCCCCGGCGGGGATGGATTCCCTGCGGAGTTTTACCATGAGTTCGGGCATACCCTGGCCCCCCTCCTTCTACAGGTCTACAATGAGGCTTTGAGTACGGGTACCCTCCCACCCACCTTGAATCAGGGTGAGGTTTGTATGATTTTGAAACCGGGGGGTGATAACACAGACCCCGCTTCTTACCGTCCTATCACTTTGATAAACTCGGACGCAAAAATCCTGACTAAGCTACTGGCCAATCGCCTTGCTCCGCACGTGGCCCAGCTCGTTCATCCGGACCAGTGTGGCTTTGTCCCTGGTCGTAATACGGCGATGAACTTGCGCCGCCTGAATCATGTATTGCATGAGGTCCGGGGGCGAGAGGCTCCCCATGTGCTGGTCTCTGTTGACCTGGCTAAAGCCTTTGATACGGTGCATTGGGGTTACCTGATGCATGTACTCTTAAAGATGGGATTTGGTCCCGGATTTCGAGACTGGATCCGGGTTCTCTATGGAGCGCCCCAGGCCAGGGTGCGTCTGGGTTCGGCCCGCTCCGATGAATGGCCGTTGGGGAGGGGTACCCGGCAGGGCTGCCCGCTGTCCCCCCTTCTGTTTGCCCTTGCGATTGAGCCCCTGGCCGTATCTGCCCGCAAGGAATTGCATGACTGGGGTATCGTAGTGGGAGACACCACCAATGTCGTCTCCCTATACGCCGATGATGCGCTCTTCTACCTGACTTCTCCGGTGGAGGCCCTCCCCGCTTTGTTGCGACTTTTGGACCGTTTTGGTGCGGCCTCTGGACTGCGCATGAACGTCAATAAGTCCCTGGTGTTCCCACTAACTCCTAGTGTCCTCGACCCGGCTGCGGATTCTTATTATTTGGGCCTCCGGTGCGAACGCCTGGCGTTCCGATACCTGGGTGTTCAGGTGGCCGCCTCCGACGAGGCTCTCTTGACTCATAACGTAGACAAAATTCTTGTGGCCCTCCGTAAATCTATTGCCTTTTGGAACACGCTCCCTCTCTCCCTTATGGGACGACTGGCAGTTGCCAAGATGGTGATGCTTCCTAGAGTCCTATATGTGCTGCAAAATACCCTATGCCCATTGCCCCCCCGGGTGTTTCGTACGCTGAATTCACTCCTCACGTCCCTGCTCTGGGCGGGTGGACGTAGCAGGGTCGCGTTGCGCACAGTGACGCAGTGTTGGGATGAAGGCGGCCTAGAGGCCCCGAGATTTGATCTATACTACTATGCTGCGCAGCTTCTCCCAGCGGCCAGGTGGTTCGCTGACGACGAGAACTGGGAATTGGCATTGTTGGCGGGTGCGGCTTCGGACAGGGACTTACAGGAGGCTCTCATGCGGGGTCGGGGCGCTGATGACACTCTGCCCTATGTCGTCAGGCATACGGCTAATATTTGGCAACAGTTTGTTGAGCGGGTTCTGCGTCGTGCGCCGTTTCACAGGGAGCTCTCCCTTTGGATCCTGGCCCCGATACTCACAATGGAGGCAAATATGTCTTTCCGGGAGTGGCGCCTTGGCGGTTGCGAGACCCTCGCGGATCTTTATCCGGACGACTCTTTTGTGTCCTTTGAGAGGGCGGCGGACTCCTTTGGACTCCAGGAGGGACAGTACCTCCACTACGGATGTCTCCGGGATGTGGCCAGGACGACGTGGCCCCAATTCCCAGAGGCGCCCCAGCTCACTAATACCCTGGACATCATTTTGACCTGTGGCAGAGGTAGGCGACTGATTTCCCTCCTTTACTCAGCCATGCGTAAAGACTCGACTCCCCCGTTGGCGCCAGCTTGGGTGGCTTGGGAAGCGGACCTGGGGATTGAATTGGATCCGGCTCAGAGGAAGCGAATTGGACTATTGACTCGCAAAGTATCTTGTAATGCGCGTTTCAAATTGATCCACTTTAACTTTGTCCATCGCACATATATGACGCCTGCCTCCCTCCACCGTATCTCCTCGGATAGGCCCCATACTTGCCCGAGGTGTAGTGCAGAAAGGGCGGGATTCCTTCATCTGGC
Organism: Lissotriton vulgaris; assembly: GCF_964263255.1. Lineage (NCBI taxonomy): Eukaryota > Metazoa > Chordata > Amphibia > Caudata > Salamandridae > Lissotriton > Lissotriton vulgaris. Next base: position 106,410,067 of record NC_141686.1, read on the forward strand.
TTGGGAGTGCCCCTTGGTGCATGATTTTTGGAATAAGGTGGTTGCTCACATTACTCGGATCACACATCTTAAGTTGCAACTAGTCCCGCTTCACTGTTTGCTAGCGTTAGTGCCCAAACCCAGGAAGAGGGGACTGTCTTACAAATTACTGCAACTCCTGCTGGTCCTGGCGAGGAGACGGGTGGCCATTACCTGGATGGGCCAGAGGGCTCCTGAAATTCCTAGTTGGTTGCGGGACGCCAGGGAATGGGCCTTGGCAGAGGAGACACATATGCAGCGCACTCGCAGGGATGGGAAACTCCAGGATGACTTACTCGCTTGGAGAGCCATGTGTATCGAGGGGATGGAGGGGGATGACTCAGACGCCACCAGCGCTGAGCTGTTTTCCTCCGCTTCCTCGGAGTCTGATGAAGATGGGGGGGGACCTGGGGAGGGGTGTCTGGGGGTAGTGTAGCAGTCCCCTGAGCCATGCCGATATTCCTTATTGCATACATTTGTCTCTTATTGTGATTCCCATTTGACCACACTGTACTATGAGGACCGCGTTCTAATGGGCCCTTGCCTTCATCTCCTTATGTGATCGTATCAGCGCTACAAGTGCCATTCATGGGGTTTTTCGTTGCTGTTATGTTGTTGTTTAGGTTGGAACTGCATCGTGCATGAAAATTGGCGTAGACATTGATATTGTTTCTTTGAACTTTGAGGCACAAGAGCGAATCCCTTTACTTGTTTAACAGGTTCACCGTGACGCCGCCCTGCCTCCGGGATGTGGGCCTTTCCTGGCTGTGTACTCCCTTTGGCCCTGGCCTACCTGTTCCTTATGTGTCGACTGGCTTGCTGACTGTATAAATTGTGCCTTCTTTACTATCCTCGCCAACAAAAATAAAATTTATAAAAAAAAAGAATGTTCCAGGATTAATTTATACAGTATGTAAAACCGCCCATTTTTAAGGTAGACTATATCTCTGTATGGTTAACATCGATTTATCAAAAAACATCTTCCTCTGTCATGGTGAGATTAGTCCATAATCCAATACAACATACATTTCTGTATCTTTATGTTTGCCGCCCTGCATATTATGATCCAACAGCCTGGTCAACATAGATTTTTCCTTAAAACATATTCATAAGGGAAGAATTCAGTTTGTAATAATTCTTACTTAACATATCGGTATGTATCATGTTCATATGGGTCATGTTGAGTATATCACAGGATTAATATATACAGTATATAAAACCGCCCATTTTTAAGATAGACTATATCTCTGTATACTTAACATTGATTTATCATGAAACATCTTCCTCTGTCATGGTGAGATTAGTCCATAATACAATACAACATACATTTTTGTATCTTTATATTTCCGCACTGCATATTATGATCTAACAGCCTGGTTAACACAGACATTTTCTTAAAACATATTCATTAGGGTATTATGGTAGATACCTTTTGCGATAGATCATACACTTGTTTATACACCCCATATAGTGTCATCTACTATTTTCATTTTCAGCTTGTTCATCAATTACGAGCGATTAACTTAGTAGGTCTCATGGTATACAGTACTACATCCAATTCTAATAGCGTAGCTTCGTGTGCCGCATATTTACATGGCTTCATAGACAACAATCATTGTAGTCATATAGTGTTCTCTTGATTAAACATAATCGGATGACGAGTAACACGGAGGAGCAGGGAGGCCGACCGCAACTTACAAGGTATGTGAACTAGAGGAGGCAGGAACTAGGTTTAAATTTCTAACGCTATAAGTCCCTTTTGTTCTAAAATGCCGCCCGTGGAGCTAAAATGTGTAAAAAGAAACAAACTTTTACTCCAATTGGCAGGTTGAACAGCAACAGGGCATACCCCTTTTTAAAAAAAATGGCTTTCACAAATATACTTTTGGACTAGATTCAGAGAGACATGTTGGATATAAGTTCAATACTAGCAAGAAACATGTCACTTAGGTTTAATGCCAAACATTTATCAACACATAAGGACAATAACAGCACATGTTGCTCTTTTTAATAATATACTACTATTCTCAACAGCATGAGACTCAAATACGTTCCCTTTATTTAAACAGGTGAAATAAACACAGCGTTTGAATGAGGATACATAGCTGTGGTAAGTGGATGACACATCCGTGGTTTTTATTAAGATGGCTTATCATGGTAGTCCCACTACATTTATATGTCCTACCTTACAGGGATCCTAAATTGAGAAAAGGACCTAAGGCTATCCCCCCATAGAATTTGTCTGAGAGAGAAGTCCGGTGGCTCCTCCGTTGTTCATTATTTTGTACCGTGAATTGAAAACAGGTAATTCTTTAAGAACTAAATGGAGTACAAATAAAAGGTAGACTAAAGTATTACTCACTAAAAAAAACGTATTAATTTTCTTGATCAAGGTGCTATGCAAACAGAAGGAATAGATGTTATACAGCGATCCGGTTGTTTTTAGAAGTCTTCTAAATGGTTAAAAAGGAAACTTCGAAAATATCAGGTATTCACTCTCACTTTAATTTAAATAAATTTCTCCTTAAAAGAGGGGTTGTTTACTTCACTATTCAAAGGCTTAAAGCAAGGGCTTAGTGTTATTGTAAAGTTTGAGATCATAGGGAGGTCCTTATATAAGCACGCCTTTTTAGATAATAAAGGGATGTTACACTGTAGGTTGAAATGTACACCAGAAAGGATAGCAAATACTGTATATGGATTAAAGACTATGTGTTGAATGTACATATATCTAAAATAATGTTGTTTAAATCCTAGATTAATTGTGGACTGTCAAAGTGTCCTGAAGAAGGTGTAAACAATACAAACACCGAAACGCAGCGTCGACCTTTGTACTTTGACTTTTTTAGATTTGTTTCACTTTGGTGAATATTTTATTGTATTTTACTTAGATTGTAACCCTGACAGGGAGGCATTTTAATAAATTATGTTTATACTTTTTACTTTTCTGGTGTATTTGCTTACCTGGTAGATTTGACTACTTAATATCTTTGGGAGGTATCAAAATGGATAGTGCTTGATATTCAGAGTACCACTACATTGTGATGTGATAACTGCAGGATCTTTAGAAATTAGCTTTGCCCTAGTATTGCCTTGTTCTAGTCAGTATCCCTGATCTTATTGAGCTTTGATAGTAAGACTTACATCACTTTGTAAGGCTGCCATTGCTGATCTTTTGACATATTATTTGGGTCAGAGTATGCCTCTCTCAAAGCTAACATTAGCTACTACCACCTGTTCAAAAGTGTCCACATTTTTACACACTTTCCGCACAATAGGTGGTAATGTATGCACTGTATGAATAATGTTCTGAACTGGGAGGCAACAGGAGTAAATGCCGTCTTGTCCGCACAGAACAGTTTGAAGTCTAATCTCCTCTGGGTCACTGCACATTCGACTGCTGTGTTAAAACACAAAGAACTGAGCTGTTCCATGCGAGTTGTAATGTGTGGGTATCAGGGGACTAGGAGAGTGCTGTGCAGACTATTTGGGTTACGGCTGCAGCATATCTGAAGGGAGGTGCAATATGTCCTTCCCTTGCTGACCTTCCAAACTGCTTGGACTTGTGAGCCGTTCTGAATAATAGGGTGGAAGAAAAGTGTCTCTTGACAATGCCTACTGCTCAGTTATGTGTACAAGTTAGGCAGTTATTATGGTAAATCATCTGTTGTAAAAAGCGTTAAATTTGCACAAATCCTGTATAACTAACCACATCCACTGTGTTGGATGGAGATGTGTGCACTCGGCGGACTCCCCAGGCGGGTGTACCCCACTAAGTATTTTGTTATGTTGTTCATTTCTCTAGTGGGCTGTCTTTGGCATGGTTGGGATGCTGAAGTGAGTGGTGGGTGCGATGGGGGAGGGGGGAGTTTGAGGCTGTTATGCAGACTTTGGTACTTGAGAAACATTGCTGATATCCAGGTCATTGGTATTAAGTGTAAAGTTGCCAGATTTTTGCTGACAAACAAAAAACAGAGGAGGCGCAAGCTACGAAGGTTACAGTGCATTGCACTGTGAGTTAATAACTAAAAAATGACCACTAATGCAGTGCAACCAGCGCACCTCAACTTGATTACTTGGAACGTCAGGAGGCTTAATAAAAGAAAATCAGACAAATATTTGCGTACTTTGACAGGTTTCATATTGATACCGCTCTACTTCAGGAAACACACCTTGCACCTAACTCTAATCAACATATAGGGCGTAAATGGGTGGAAACAATGCACAGATCGTCCTACTCCTCCTACTCTAGGGGAGTCCTCATTCTGATTAAGAAAGGGACACAATTCAAGGTAGATACAACTATCACTGACGACTTGGGGAGATATATCATTGTCACGGGAAGACTCATGGGACAAAGATTGGCATTAATAAATACATATGACCCAAATATCGACGACCCAAATTTTTATCAAACGATCTGGAGTAAACTTAATGAGCTATCTGACAATACCATCCTATGGGGGGGTGATTTTAATCTCGCATTGGACGAGCATCTTGACAGATCGGGCAGGTCATCCGAGCCGCACAGAAGGGCAGTGGGTAAACTAAAAAGACACTATGACTCAGATGCACTTGAATGACATTTGGAGAACAATAAATCCGGGGAGCATGGAGGCCACACATATAACAATAGCGCACAAAAGTAGGTCCTGTATAGACTATTGGGTGGGCACTGATGACAGTGTTATGGACACCGAATATACGTCACTTACCTAGAACATTATTCGATCATAGCCCAGTATTACTATCTGTGACCATTCCACATTATCTGCCATCCCGTATAGCTGGAGATTTAATGCAAAAGCATTGCTAGACTCTGTATACACTGACACTATTACTAAGGCCATCACAGAGTACTTTGAGAAAAACAAACCCACTACTGAAAACCCTAGCGTGCTTTGGGAAGCTTTTAAAGCTACAATAAAGGGAGTTTGCATAAGTACTAACGCAGGTATATTAAAGGACATACGTAGGCAGCTCAGTTTTGCGTGAGACCAAACTTAACGCCCTAGAACACGAGTATGAGTGCACACAAAGTACTAGGATATTAAGTGAGATAAGGGTTGTTCTCTCGGAATACCAGTCATATGCGGAGGATAAGGTGGCCAGATCTTACGGTGAAGACCTGGTAGAGTATTGGCATCCAAGATTTGTGAGGGTCAAACACCACAGACAGTCCTGGCTATCAGAGATGCAAGTGGGGACCTGCATACTGATCCACAGGGCATATTGCGGGAATTTATAACAACATATGGTGAATTATATACATCACAACCTACTGCAGCACCCTCTGAATTCATGAAAGTATTCATGGATGTAAAAATAGCGTGGCTCTCAGATACACAAAGAGCATATCTGTCTTTATCAATAACAGCGGAGGAGGTAACAGAAATCATTAACCCCTTCGCTGCTCATGACGAGCTAAGCTCATCATGAGGCACGGTTGAGCTGTGCTGATGACGAGCTGAGCTCGTCATGAAAAATGGGAATTACACATGCACAGCACAGGAGGGGAAAACCCTTAGCAGCGATGGTGTTAAATCGCTTCCAAATGGTAAAGCGCTGGGCACAGATGGATTCACTTGTGAATTCTATAAAGCTTTTGTTGAGCAACTAGCGCCCCATTTGGTTGCGATGTACGGTGATGCCCATGACAAGCAGTTGCTACCACCCACCTTGAGAGAGGCCATGTTGATTGCCTTATTAAAACCGCACAAGGATCCAGAATATTGTGACTCCTATAGACCCTTGTCACTCAAACGTAGATACAAAGAAATTAGCTAAAATTCTTGCCACCCAATTGCAGCCATTGATAACAAACCTAATATTGCCGGACCAGTCGGCGTTTATACCCACTAGGTCAACAGCCCACAATACCAGAACGCTGTTCGCGCTCTCACATTACCTAATCCCAAGCACTAAAGCAGCTGCGGTTATGTTAGATGCTGCAAAAGCATTTGATTCTATTGAGTGGCCGTATCTGCATACTGTCCTACGGAGAATGGGCTTCCCTCCTATCTACTTGCAGTGGGTGCAAATACTATACACTTCGCCGACAACACATATCAGAGTGTAGACAGGAACATCATTACTCTGCACTACAATTCCCGCAGAGGCTGCTGCATATATCCTTATATGCAGATGATATGATGCTATATATGCGAGACCCAGAGTGACATCTGGCCCCTCTGTTAAGGGAATACATTAAATTTGGACGTCAATCTGGACTTCAAATTAACTGGCCTAAATCTCTAATAATACCGTTAACTGACAACGCACACTCACCCGATGAAGTTTCCACTAGAGTGGCAATCGGATCCAGTGAAATACCTCGGCGTCTGGTATCATAGTGACCCAGAGGTTGTGATCCGTACGAACTATGGCAGGGCGATCAGCGTAATGGAGGACAAAATAGGGCGATGGGTTACATTGCCGTTGTCATTGGCTGACCGACTGGCAATGGTAAAGATGGTCGTTTTGCCAACATTTTTATATACGTTTAATAATATCCCTATAACACCACCAACAGCGTTTTTTCGCAGAAATATCAGCAATGGTGACTTGCCGATATGGGCAGGTAAACAGGCCCGTATTGAGTTGCATGCACTTACACTACCATATGCCCGGGGGGGTTTAAAGTCCCAGATTTTCTGCTCTAATTTTTATGTGCACAGGCGCAATATGCACATTATTGGTATCATCGGATCCCTTTCCTCACACATGTGGCAATTGAAGAAGGTGATGAATCTCCAATACCGCTTACTGCTATCATAACGCATCGTTGACCTCCTCTTCATGATCAAGATATAAACACTATAGATACAACAAACAATGCTTGGCGCAGGATGGGTAAATTAGCGCATAAATTACCATTATACACTCCAGCACTGCCACTACACCATCACCCAGAACTAATGATTACGCAGGAGGAGGTAGGCATGGGTCTACTGAAACAGGTGGGCATGTATACCATGGGGGAATTGTACCATAATGGCACATTCAAAACGCCGAACGATCTTAAGTACATTAGTAATCTAACATTACTGTTTAGATTCACATATCATAGATTGCAGAGGGCCATCAAGAAATTATATCCCTCATATCCAGAGGAGCCACCTCAACTAACAGAGTTACAATTGATACTGATTACCTCTAGTAACAATCATATGGTGACTAAACCCTACACCACACTGCAGGAGGACATACCAGATACCACGCACAATGCATTCAGAAAGTGGAATGCTGTACTAGAAGACCCGCTAACAGAGGAGGAATGGGCTATAACATGTTCGCTAACTGGTATGTTAACGCCGAATGGGAATTTACGTATATTACACTATAAGTATCTTCATCAAACCTAATATACACCGGCCTGGTTTTGTAAATATGGTTTGCGTACAGATTCTAAGTGTCACCGCTGCAAAGCTGAAATAGTGGATTTTATACACCTTGCATGGGCCTGCAAAACAGAACATGAATTTTGGGTAAAAGTAACGCAGATGATAGGAAGCATGGTGGGCATTAATGTTGACTGCACTATCCTTACCTGCTTGTTGGGACTTATTAGAGATATACGTGCCACTAAGCGCACATTTTACATAATTGCTTTACTCCTGGCTAAGCGTAGAATTTCTATATGCTGGGGCAGTAGAGAGAGCACGACAGTGAGAATGTGGATTCAGGACATGATATATTGTAAAGATGCTCTGAAAACCTACGAAGAGGAGTTGCCGACAGGTTCCGAGCCTAAAGACTACTGGAAGTACTTGATTGAATATTTGCGAACGTACCAAGATGATTAATAGTGACTGTACTGTAGCACGTGCTTTTTTTTTACTAGTAACAATTTCAAATTGACAAAAACTGGATGATGAATTTTGTTGTACAGCGGTCTGTATTTTGTTCACTTGTTTGGACATTGTATGACTTTGAAAATGCTAATTAAAAAAAAAAAACATTTTTACACATTTGAGAAATGGAAGGTGTAAGTGTAGATTTCCCTTTCAGGCCCAAAATGTTTCTCTGTTCTTCTATATTCCCTATCGTCAAAGAATATTTTGTCTGACTTTTGGAAAAAAAGCTTTTAAATGCTTTTCTAAATTGAATTTGTTAATGTTAGCTGAGGGAGCAAAACTAAACCCTCTCTCCAGCACTTCCATCTCTACACTAGTTAGGACCCTTTTAGATAAATTAATAATTGGGAACTTTTTTACCACCTGTACCTCTGGTTCCGGGTCTTGAGGTATTCCTGAGGTTGATTGGCCCCTGCCCTGATTTTTGCTTGTCCTCATGCCTCTCCTCTGGCAGTGGTCTATAAAATCCCCATATTCACCATTGGGTACCTGTCTGCCCTGTTCCAACCTGGAAGGACCCTCTTCTTCACTACTGGACCCAGAGGTCTCGGAGAAGGTCACCCTCTTTCTCCCTCTAGAGTAGGTGGGCCTCTGGTCATAATGTATTTTTATACCTCTTTGCTCTCTGTTCTGTTGGAAATAATCCTTATTTGTATATGGCTATACTATTTCTAAACTGAATTTATTAATATCCTTCTTTAGTTCAATGTTTTTTTATATTTCTAAGATATTCCTCTCTATTCAGTCACTTCTTAACTCAATTAATCTATACGTTTCTTAGCCTCCTCCAATGCTGTACTTTCTCTGAGGACCCATTCTAGCTCTTCTTTTTCCTGTTTCTCCAGAATAATAATTTCCTGGGCAGTCTCAATGATTAACATGATCCAATCACAACTAAATCTATTTGCGATATGGGTCCAAACCTATAGAAAAATGTTACTATCCAAAAAAAGCCCTGGTTCATTACAGACTTGTAGTCCAATTGGGATCACGCCGGACTTCAAATATTCAATAAGAAATTCCGCATACAGCTCAGTCCTAATTAAGTATTTCTTTAAATTAAGGGCTTTCCCCCCACTTATTAATGTTGTCTGTAACAATCGTAAATGTGTTACCCGTCTTTGAGCTAGTACCGATGATTTTATTAAATTTGTCTTCCGTGAACCCAAAGGTTTTAAATGGGTCCATATTAAATTCAATATACTAAGCTGTTTAATAACAGTCAATTCCAGCAAACTCTCCAACCCGAAGGTTGTGCCAAAGACTTTGAAAAACAAGGAGAGGGGCTCCCCTACTCAAAAGGGTCAGAGCACCAATAGACTCAAAACTTAATTCTCCCTTTAGAGATACTTCAAAGTATGCATCCACAAACAGATATCCACATCAGTCATATACAGTTAGCCACATCTCATCAACGTAGCACTCCACTCAGGATGTTAAGGCACTTATAAAAATATTTAATGAAAATCCTGCAATAATTAAAAAAAACATACAGTTAAAAAGGTTCCAAAATACATTCAATATACTTTAAAAGACTTAGGGGCAGATGTATCAAGATTCCATTTTGCGATTTCTAAATAGCGATTTTTAAGGAATCGCTATTTAGAAATCACAAAATGGAATGTATGTAGAAAATCGCTATTTTTTAGCGATTTCTTAATCTTCCTTATTTGCGAATTCGCATTTTGCGAATTCGCAATTAAGGAATAATTTCCCATGCATTCCAATGATTGTGAAAATATTCTCAATTTGCGATTCGCAATTTGCTAATCGCAAATTGTGAATAATTTCAAGGGTGCAGGGGTGTCTCAAAGACACCCTGCTGCACCCCTGAAATCTACATGTGTGTGCATATGGCGCACATACATGCCCATAGGGCATGTATGTGCGTCACATGCCACTTTCACAAATGTCAAATAGGGCATTTTTAAAAGAATTCGCAAATTACCACCAACTACAAGTTGGTGGTAATTTGCGATTTCTTAACCCAAATTTGCAATTTCGAAAACCTTCATACATCGCATTTAAGGAATCGCAAAATTTGCGATTCCTTAAATGCTTCAGCAAAATAAGGAATCGCAAATTTTTGCGATTCCTTACTTTGCGATTTTTTGATACATGTCAAAAAACGCTAATAAGCCTTTTGTGATTCGCAAAAGGCCGGAATTCGCAAAAGGCTTGATACATCTGCCCCATAATATATTACAATTTTTCCAATTGTCAAAACTCCAACAACCCCCCTGAAAAGGAATATGAGACACTCAAATTTGTCTTATAGGTGTTTATTTGTGATAATAGACAGCACACCACAAGGGAATCAATTCTCTGTCTTTTGTATAGTTACTGTCTTTAACAAATTTAACAAAAATTCCTGCGTCAACGCGTTTCGGTGGGTTAAATCAACCAGGCCACCTTCATCAGGACAAACAAGTAATTCAATCTTCTCCTTTTCGTTTTTCTTTTTTTAAAAAGGATCTTTTATCATAAAACTTATAATATAAAATTAACGAGAAAAAAAAATTCTTTAGATAATGGGAAACCCAATATATTACAGCTATCCAATTGTCCCCGTTATCTTTGTGCTTCACAAAAACATTGCGTGAATTTTTAAACCAAACCATGTTACTTTTCTTAAACACAATTTTGTGTATAAAACCACCAATAAGTGCTCCAACATCCCTCGTTGAGTTTACCCCATTCATACCTCCATGTTACTTTTACCACCACTTGTGGCCTGACATGTAATCATGTTCTTGTGCATTTATGAAAACCAAACTTACCGGTGCCAACGCACTCAGTAACAGGCCATGTTAAATCGAGGCCAATTGTTCATGGATGATTTTATGTATCTAAAACAGAGGTATAAGTATATCCTCATCATCATTCTATATTGGCAAGTCTGGGCTCTCTATTACCCCTGTTCCTCGCATTACCATACCTATTGGACACCACTGTGTCCCTGTAGAGTTTTGTTTAAATGATACACGGTTCAGGGTCAGCTATTCACCTCAGGCTGCCCACTGTGTAATAGAAAATATATATAAATATATATATGTTTAGAGGGGGATTTTAAGAATTCATAGAATCACCACCTTGTTGATGGGTGCCATCAATATGGTGGACGCCCAGAAATCCCACTTAACGGTAGTGGCCGTGGATGCGGCTAAAGCTTTTGATAGGGTTCATTTGGAGTATCTGTAGAAAGCCCTTAGGAGCTTTGGATTTCCCCAAAATATAAGTACAATACAGAATCTGTATTGGGCCTCAATTGCTAGAGTCTTTGTAAATGGAGAGCTATCAGACTGTTCCCAGATTATTAGAGATACAAGTCAGAGCTGTCATATTTCCCCCCTCCTTTTCAATCTCTATATTGAACCTTTTGTACACCAGATTAGATCAGTTTCTTCTATTGGTCCATTTAAGTCGGCTGAGTTGGTGGTCAAAAGAGCACTGTATGTGGATGATACGTTATTGTACACAACTGACCCGCAACTTGCACTAACCTAATTAATTGAGGGTGTTAAAGAATTTGGTAAATTATAGGGATATTTGGTCAATGACGGATAAAGCAGAGGTTATGACATGGAACTCTGACATGACTAATGAGGGAGTGAAATTAGGGTGATCAACCGTCTGTAAATTTCACGGACCATCCCTTAACTGGATGTCATGTCCGTTTTCTGTGATTATCCCTTTAACGGACACATTTTGTCCGTAATTTGGGGGGATTAGTTCTCACCTTTAAGAATCCTCCGTGTTTTGAGAACTCCCTGCTGGGGCCGCCTCGCACTCCTCTGTGCTCAAGAGCAGCCTCTCCCTGGCCTCTCACAGACTGTGATGGAACCATTATCATTCTGTATGCGGGTTGATTGCCACATACAGAATGGCAAGGGGCCAGTCTGGGAAGTTAAGGCGTAGTGGGCCTTAAGGCAAGGGAGAAAAAAGTAACACATTAGATGAAAGTAACATTACCAGTTACTTTAAAAAAAACAAGCATACGTAATCTGTCCCCCATTTGTAAAAACGGGCGCTTTTAGCATTGACAATAACAATGTTTTTTTACTTTTTTTTTATTTGCAGTGGAGTGATTATATTGTCATTTTTATGACCTTGCAGCACTGGAAAACCAGAAAATAGGAAAAAGCTTATAAGGGAGGGGAGGCAAGAAAAAAATGATGTCTGGGGGAAAAAAAACGTAACATCCTGGAAAAAGAAAACCCTTTTAGGTAGTGCAAGATTAAGTAAAGCATGTGAAATGTAAGCAGAGCAATACAGTTACCTGAACACATTTATACTTATTTAGAAATGAATGAGTGATTTTGCCTGTAAAGTTAGGGATGAGACTACAGGGAACAGCATGCATAAAACAATAGCTAATCAAGCCAATTACGAGAAGTGAGTGTGAAACGAGCAACAAGTGAGATGAAACGTGCGCAATGCATTACACAAAGTTAAGACTTTTGCAGCAGAACACGTGGTCTTAGGCCATATGGAACGGTAAACAACCGTTCACATCGGGAGAAAAACTCTGGCTAGACTACTTTGCTTTATTTGGAACTTTAAACGAAACAAAGTAGACAAGTGAGGCATCAATTCTTGTCATGCCCAGAGTGTGCGTCCTGACCTTTCATCTCAATGTAGTCTAAAACAGGCTCACCTGATGAAGGCGCTAACATCTCATTTCCACCCATTATTATTTGTGAGCTATACAGTTTTATCAGTAGAAATGCATGTTGGCATTGTGCTTCCATTTCAAAATAATTAAATGTCCTGTATGTAAAAGACAGTGTCTCCTTCTGACCTACAATAATGCCTCACCAAAGTATACAGTTTGTGGGCTGTAGCACACTTCTGTGCATCAGATAGAATCTGCAGTTTACAGCTCACAGAAATAAAACAACCCAAACAGCATTCTGATTGGGCGGATTTATCATATACAGGTAAAATAAGGAGCTCTTATATATGGCTTGCCAGGACATTCTATACTAATGTCAACTCCTATTTTACCGTTCTGGCCCACAATAATACCATAACACTCAGTAGTGTGTCGCCAATTATAGCTTATGCAGGCTGGTTAATAACTCTGTTTTCCTGTCCTCTGGGTCTTATCCATCACTCAGTACTGTACCAGCCCCTAAACCAGTCATCACCAGCTGAATAGACATGGACTACCGAAGCGATCTGACACAAAGTTGGCTACTGTGAGTATTGAACTCTAGTCCAGCACTTCAAGTCCCAATAAGCTACATCCTATGCCTGCTGCTTTACATCTCACAGTGGCACTCAGATATGAGATGCTAGTAACAATGTCCATCCGAGCAGATCTTCCAGACCACTTCTCTCACCAAATATGCCTGCTCAGGACCCTGAACAATAAACAAAACATCAGACTAGATAACCCAGTAGAGTAACCATATAAATAGATGATGAGCATATGAAATACCACAAAAAGACCTGCACAGTTGCTCAAAGCTGCGTGAAAAACTGAAGTGTACCATTGTCCTAACCTAATATAAAAGTATTTTGACTTGCACTTATGTCGGTTGTCTATTTACTTCTATATTATTGCGTGACCTCCTCGGATGTGTCTGAAAAACATACCTTTTGTCCCAAAGTTTTGTCCTGAATTTTGACCTTCTGTTCTGAATTTGTGTCCTGCATTTCGACCCTTTATCCTAAATGTTTACACTCACCGTCCTGAATTTGCATCCATACCAGTTGGTTACTCTAAGTGAAATTGCAGGTGAGTTTTAATAACTCAGAAACTTGAAGACATTCAGCAGGTCGATAGGATAAAAGTGAGTCAAGAGATAAACTTTTGGAGAAATGGACCAATTTGCCACTACACCTCTATGAAGAGTTAACTTGGTTAAGATGACTGTTCTTCCAAAAGTTAATTTTTTGTTTAGCTGTGTGCCGTTTACATTATCCAAAGAGTCTATTGCTAAATTGCAGGGAAAAATTGTGAGCTTTATGTGGGCCTTAAAAATAACCAGGACTGCATGGAAAAAATATAGGAGGAGTTGCCGGCTGGAGGGCTGGCTTTGCCTGATCTCCAGATGTATTGCTATGCATACCATTTAAAAAAAATTCAGAAGTTGGCCAACAAACCAGATCAATCCTCAATGGTTAACATATATGAGGCAATGCTTAAAGGATTGGGGCAGAGTCACTTCTTGTTGAAACACGGGGAACCGAAATACTTTCAAAAAGTTACGCTGAAAGTTTTAAAAACAGCGTTAAGAACCTGGGTACTCTTTAGAAAGAGATGTGGTAGCCCATATTATACGTCTTCAGCCCCAATCTGTAATTTCCAGGGTACACCAGAATGTTTGGAGGACCAGTTAAGTCGCCCCTTAAAGCAAGCTGGTCTGAACTGTTGGGCAGATCTGAAAGTAGGATCTGGATTAGTGGAGTGACAAGATGTAAGTGCATGCACAAATAGCCAGCTAACGAGATTTAAATATTATCAGCTACGGTCATAGTGTGCAACTCAGGAGAGGGTAGAGGAAGAGGGGGAGGAATGGTTTGAACGGGTGATAAAGACTGATCCATTAAAGATGGAAGTATTGGTATGTACTGGGATTTCCTAGATGCTGAACACAGAAATATCCTAGTCTATCCTCAATATGGGAAGAGGGAACCATAGAGGGAGATATGAGGCAGATGTGGCAAGTATCTTATATTAGATTATATGCAGTGGTGAAGCCTGCCTCACTTAAGAGAAATTATCTGTTCACGACCCATAGGGCCAAATGGACTCGGAGTAAGCTGTCAAGAATGGCTGGACAAGATATCAGCTGTCCAAAATGCACGGCCGTAAAGGCAGATAACATACAAATGTTCACGCAATGTTCAGCATTGGCCTTCTATTGAGCTACTGTATGTAATTTCATCAGCGATACAACAGGACATCATACAGAGGTAAGCCCTTAACTTGTATTTTTTGGGATTACTCTTAATGGCTATTTTGGTTTGAACTCTGCCAAAACTAAGTTTGTTTGTTATGTGGTACTGTTGGCAAGACAAGAGATATGTAGGCATTGGAAATCATCTAATGCTTTTTCCAAAAATATTAAGTTAATAAGTCAGACGGACATAACCTGTGTAAGAAAGAACCTTCTTTTTACATGGTTGCCCCCCACTTTTTGCCAAACTGTTGATATTCTTTGAATAAATGTGCCCATGGTTCCTGCCAACAAGGTACTCAGGGCCTATGTTCTTTCCCTAAACCTCTTTGATAAAAAAACCCAATTGGCACTCTTTGCCCCATGTAAATGGTACCATAAGTACCAAGGGCACTGTGGCTAGGGAAGGGCTCTATGGGCTGCAGCACTTATTGTGCCACACTTAGAGGCCCGTACCTTTAAACACACTGCTATTGCAGACTGCGTGTTTTGATGCATAACAAAGTGAAGAGTCACATTGCACACATTCCTGTGTGCCATGCCTAAAACCCACTGCCCTGGCATAGGTAAGCCACCCCTCTAGCTGGGTGCACTATACCAGTGGTGAGGGTACTGGTGTATGAGCCCTGTACCCCTACAGTGTCTAAACCAATTCTTAGACATTGTAAGTGCAGTAATGCTATTAAGAGCATATGGTACTGGGAGTTTGTCATTACAAACGCCACAGCACCATAATGGCTTTACTGAGAACTGGGAAGTTTGGTATCAAACTCCTCAGGACAATAAAACCACAATAAAACCACACTGATACCAGTGTGGGGTTTAATGAAAAATGCGTTCCAAGAGCATCTTAGAGATGCCCCCTGAAAAACGACCTAACTAGTGTCCAGGCTAAGCGGCTGCTTGCCAGCTGCCATCACCAGAGACGTGCCTGGACCCCTGGGTCCAGAGCCTGCTGCCCTTGGGGGTCTGAAACAATCACATCCTGGGAAGAGGTGCCAAGTATCCTACCCGGGAAGGGAAGGGTCCACAAAGGGGAAGCTCTAAAGGCGTGCCACCCTTGTGAGCTACCCCAACCCTTTGCTGCTTCCAGCAACTGGCCCAACCAGATCTGACCCCTACTTTGGGTGGGAGACTCGGTGGGAAAACCAAGTGAGGAAGGGAGGTGTGCCCACCCCGGACCTTGCCTCCTCAGACAAGAAGAGAGAAGGACTGAAGAAGCCATGCTGAAAGAAGAAGAGGAGGACACCAACTGACTTGGCCACAGCCGTACCTCTGTCCCAACCACAAACCTGCTCCAGTGCATTCTCTGTATGCCCTGCAGCCAGCAGCCCCCAAGAACCCGGAGGACCTGCCCTGCCTTCCCAAACCAATACTTTTATTCCAGTGAGCACCGGATTTGCTCACCCAGAGACTCTGGTTCGGGCCAATCCACGAGTCTGCACCACACTTCACCTGACGCACACGGCCTGTGTGGCCCAACACCACAAAGGGGTCTCACCGGTGATCCCCGACCTTGGATCTGGTGATCCCTGACCTGCCTCAAGTCTCCAACCAACACCTGCAGCCCCTTTCTGGAGGATTCCCCTACCGTGACCGGAGCCGTTAAGAAAAACCCGATGCCAAGACCCCCTCTACCCAACGTCCCATGGTTTTGGGTGGCCCAGCATCCCCAGGCATCCCAACATACCTCTCCAACCGATGGTCACCTCTAGAATATCTTCATCCCCGAGCCTGCAGTGTTAATTACAACCGGAGAATCCCCATTGAAATAAACAGGGCATCCAACGCCAAAACAGCACCCTGCACCTAGCCGCCCATGTGTCGCAGCGGGTGCACTTTGTGTGCTAACACGGATCCCCCTTTGCCCTGAGCCTAACACCAGGAGCTTTGCTCCCACAACCTTGTGGCCTGCTCTCGTGAGCAGCCACCAACGGAGGCCCCCTATCCCCTTTTGGATAACATTGTGCCTCATCACTCTCCACCCTAGTGCCTCTGGGGGTGCTTTGAGAGTGCATCCTCGACCTTGGGGGAACCCTGGTTTTAACCCCAGAAAACCAACTCCCACAACCAAGTACTTACCTGTAAACTGATAACTCCATGTGTGTAGTTGGTTTGTATGGAACTCTCAGAAACTGCAAATATACAACAAGCATTTACAACGCAACAGTTTCGCCTTTGCAAAAGTTAGAGCTATTGGCATTGTAAATGACAACATTTTTATTTCTGTGTTGGTTTTGAAAACAGATAAATAAATGGCATTGTCATTTACAATGCCAATAGCTTAATCTCTCGCAAATGCCACACACACACACCCACAGAGAGCCCCCCCACACACACACACAGAGTCCCCCCCTCACACACACAGAGCCCCCCCACACACACAGAGCCCCCTTACACACACAGAGCCCCCCACACACACACACACCCACACAGAGCCCCCCCACATAGCCCCACACACACTGCGAGCCTC
The DNA here is from genome assembly GCF_964263255.1 of Lissotriton vulgaris. Taxonomy (NCBI): domain Eukaryota; kingdom Metazoa; phylum Chordata; class Amphibia; order Caudata; family Salamandridae; genus Lissotriton; species Lissotriton vulgaris. Next base: position 106,427,322 of record NC_141686.1, read on the forward strand.
CCCCACACACTGCGAGCCCCCCTCACACAGAGCCCCCCACACTCTGCAAGTCCCCCCACACACTGCGAGCCCCCCCACACACTGCGAGCACAATAGCGCTTCGAGACCATATGAATGGCAATGGAGCACTGCAAAAAATGTCAATGTAAATGGCCTATTTCAGAGCAGCCTAATTTGCTGAGTGTTACTAATGTGAACTTTTGAAAGTTTTGAACTGATCATGCAGTTTTCATCATGCGTCAGAGACTATTACACTGTGGGTGGGAGGGAATCATAGAAAGGATATCTCCGCCCACCATAGGAGCTATATCTGATGGTGTTTCAGATTGAAATCTGAGATTAGACACATGCAAACTCATGCTGCCTGCCAGTGAGCCTGAAACACAGGCCCCCTGAAGCTGGAGTCGGACAGACAAGAGACTGATGAACTGTGGTTGGAGGCATGATCCCTAACCAAGACTTGTGTGTTTTGCTCTACGAAAGGGCCAGTGCCAGCTGATCTCCTATTAGCTGTGGTGCGCCTGCTCTGAAGTCGACCTTCTGTCCCGGTCTTGACCTACTCGAAGTGCAGAGTAGGCTATGTCACAGCCATCGTGATCTCGTAGTTACGATAGTTATTGCATGGTGATAAAAACATTAGCTACACCGGCCTCCTACAATAACAAATGATTGTGCTCACACGGCCTGGGTGCCACCGTGCAGGCACGCCTTATACATTAGTATCTTCATCTGTCTATAGATCACTGTGGGCAGTGCTATCGGCGCTATTTTTTTATATTGAGAGGGAGAGTACCTGCACCTCTCAAGAGTGACGTCATACGTTTAATTGGAGAGTACCAGCACTTCTCAGAAACAGCAGGTACTCTGGTACAGAGTGCCTGCTCGTATTTTCCCGTGTCAAGCACAGAGTGTGGGCTGCGGCTGCCCACGCAGGCCTTGTGAATTCATCTGTCTGTCCATCGTTCCAAGTGCGACGCAGTCACTTGTCCTGCACTTGACAGGCAGACAGAGCTACTGCAGAATAGCGTCTGGAAAACATGCAAAACCAAGCCAGCGGAGCGTGGCGAGGAAAACAATGGGGAGGATTTCACAGGATTATTCTGTGTGTTCTGATGTAGATTTAATCTGGAAAGGAGCGTTCAATGTATTGCTGTTTCCTCCATCTACCGGGTCTGGTGTAACCGCTTCTACATTTGTTAACATTAGGGCTGATTTCCGTGACAAAGGCCGCCGGACGCTGTCCTGCCGCATTTTAAACCTAGATAAGGCAGCGTTCAGATGTGAAGGTGCTCTGGCTGGGGTTGGGATAGGGCGGGTGGGAGGGTGAAAAAGGGCCACGGACAGTGGGCGGGAGGGAGGAGACACGGACAGTGGCGGGCGGGAGGGAGACGGCACGGACAACGGGCGAGAGGAGCGTTCGGATGTGAAGGTGCTCTGGCTGGTGGGAGGGTGAAAAGGGCCACGGACAGTGCAGTAGGCGCTCGGTCTGTGCGGGCACAGGCAGCTGCTCACGCGGCGGTGCAGTAGGGTTTCTTCCTGGCCGCTAGGATAGCACAGGCTCTGTCCTGACTGCTGGTAGAGCGCGAGCCTGACTTTGAAGACAATGGACTCCTATTGAGAGCCAGAGAGGTTGGACACCGGACGCCGTAGGTGCAGCTGCTGTTTGAGTGGAGCATAGCGAGAGCGGGTGGGAGAGCCTGCACTACTAAGGCACTAACAAGGACCTCGAGCAGCCCCCACGGAACCCAGCTCTTCTTCATTGAGATTGTGTCAGATCAGGTCAGCGCCAGCCGCACCACAGCGGTCCTGGCGTTGTGCCTTGTGCTATGGCAGTACGAGAAGAGAGCAGAGAGTCGACCCGGCAGCGGGGGTGGGGGTGCAGAATATCAGAAAGGAACTCGGTCCCCCCGACCACACCCAGCTCCTGCAACTCCTGTAACTCCAGCAACCCCCGCAAACGTATAACACTTGCTGGGCTGCTGACCACCAGGGCGAGTGCTGGCGCCATTAGACAGCAGAAGTGGAGAGTACGCTCCAGGCAGGCGCAGAGGCGGTCCGGATAGTCCTGGGTATAACCTGCGCCAGCTTGTCCAACCCCACTCGCTTTTTGGTCACATTTCACATTTCATTTGAAGACAATGCGGACTATGTGTACGACGTCATGTGGTCAACGGTGCATCCCGGGCTCTTCGCATGCGTGGACGGGGAGCGGGACAGGGGCTGAAATCACTCTCCACCGGGCGCCATCTTAAAAGAAATGACCAAAACAAACGTATTCAAAAAAAAAAAAGCACCGCCCACCGCCGCAATGACGTGCTAAAAGGGGCTGGATGACAAAAAAAAAATCGCAGGAACGCCCACGAGTCGCCTCGCAGAATGACGGACACCTCTCTCTTCCAATGGCTAGGCTCCATTTATGGAGCTAGCCAATGGAAGACAGAGGCGGGACAAAGCACACATACTTGTAAACAAAAGATTTCGCCTGCGCGAAACTGCACAGCTTTCGACAGGCGAAACCTAAAAACTGCTTTACTTACCCTTTCTCTAGAAAATGTACCAGTGTGATATCCAGGCATACCACACTAAGTAGAAAAAATAATCCATAAAGTAATCTAACAGTAATTTCAACTGTATTCGAAGTATTTACAAACCTGTAACAAAGTCATTTTCATTCAGCTTGCTTGTATTGTTCAACCTGCCTTGACAAGTACCATTTTCACTTACCTGTGCCAGGCTTACTTGGTTCTAGGAAATAAATATAACTAAATAATCTTTTTATACAAACAAATTGGTCTGAGTTCAGTCTTTGAGTGTGTGCTATAATTTCTTACCTGAGTGTGTACAATAAATGCTTAGCACTATCCTCTGATAAAGCCTTACTGCTCGCACACACTACCATAAATAGAGATAAAGATATTCTCTACTTTTACCTCTTCCTACCTTTGGCGATCCACTGGACTCTGTGCACACTATACCTTACTTTGGTATAGTATATACAGAGCCATCTTCCTACAACCTTTGATCCCCGGAGCCTTGAGAGGATCTTGAAATACTATATAGATTGGCAAATGCAAAGGGGGTTTGTGAGCCTGGGGACAGCAATAATCTTTTGTGAGTGGAACCCATGCTAGGAAGAAAGAGTTAGCACGACGAGGACAAAAAAATAAAAAGGATGGACCAGCTGTAAAGAATTGGTTAACTGACAGGACGGTCCGTTGGCAGCATCGCCTGCTAGTAGGATATAAAAAGGCTACTCTAGACTGGGCATCAGGGAATTCTGAGGGCCAACATATGAAATGCAACTGCATCTGGGTAAGGAAAAACGGAATTTTACTGGGATCTCCTTTAAACCTCGTTGGGGTTGGCAACAGAACGGGGGTAGGAATTGTTACTGAGATGTATGGCGAAGCAGGTGAAGATTCTAAAGGTAAGAGATTCACATCTCCTCTTGGGGCTTGTAATTGCCCTGGTTGAATAGGTGTGGGGGAGCGAGTTTGCATCTGTGCAACATTATTGGCTCACACTGCAGTTTCAGAATGAGCGGCGGTAACATCCTGTTGCAGCCAGGCAGCACTTTTAATGCCTCATCAAGTCAGGCCATATTGAGCTTGCGCTTCTAATCAGGATAGTAAACTTGTTCTCTCAAGTTTGTCATGAAGACTGCTGTAGCACGTGGGATGCCATCTCGAAGCAACACCAATGCCCTGAGTTTTTATCAAGAAGGAACAGGGCATTGGAGAGGGGCCAGGTGAGGGATAGCAGTTTTGGGGATAGGGAAAACCCAGGATGGAGATCTACAAAGACAAAAGTATATTCTGATTAGCGATATATTCTGTCTTTACTAGTATCACTTGTTCTATTAGTTTTTGCAAGTGTGTACCTTTTCAAGTGACCACTATAGAACCCTCTGTGCAAACGTGCTACCTCTTTTTTCAAAGCCGCTTTCCGTTATATATGAAAATAAAAAATATTGCATTGATATTCCCCATAATTAAGTAACTACAGTTTGGTCTCAAGTATTTTTTGTATTTATGTGTTTACTTAATAGTTCGGTTTCTTTGCTTTTCAATATAGTTTGTAGTAAGCATGTTTTTATACAGTTCAAGGTTGTCTTCTTACTTTAGTTTATAATTGTTGGTTCTCTTTCTTTTGACAAATAATCCTTTGTTTACAGAAGATCTGGCCAATTCACAAGGTTAGTTGGATCTTTTTTCTTTTAAGCACGCAATTATAATGTTATCCCTTTATTGTAGATTGTTCCTTTATCCATTATTCCGTTTTCATGCAACACACTTCTTGTAAAGGGCCACCTGGGCCCATACAATACAATGTATCACCCACCATCTCTCGTGACTGGGCTCGGTCCAAGGGTATACCCTGCCTGAGCCACGCGTGTCTCTGCTGCGAAGGCCGCACACGCACCTGTCCCAGCACGCTACACTGGCAACAAGGGGTGAAAGGACCCTCGCGTCTCCCCCACCGACGAGCGCTGCACCGGTGAGCTGCGTGTCACAGCGCTGTCTCCCTGTCATCCAATCCTGCCAGGGACGTCTCCGGCTGCCTGTCACCCTCGTGACCTCAATAAGAAGGGCGGTGCGCGCCACACGTCTGCCTGCTGGTGCCCCCGGCGGCGTGTCTGAGAACCGCGTCAGAGCATAAAGAGCTCAACGAGGCGATCCTGCCTGCTCGACGGCCTGCCCGCATGTGCGATTCAGCACGGAGGCAAAGCATGAAGGCCTGTACATTGGTGTCCCCTTTATGCCTCGTCGGAGGCCCGAAAAACGACAGTCGTTCACCCTGGAGGGGTGGTGGAGCCCCAGGCGCTGGAGAGAAGTCTGCCGGGCAGCATTAAAGTCGAAAGTTAAGGGAAAAAAAAGAAAAAAGAAAGAAGGGTAAAGGAGAAGCACACAGTGGAAAGGAAAATAAAATAAACATCGACAGCAAGGAAGCACAAGGGTCGACCAGCAAAGGACAATCCCCAGCCCAGGACTGGTGCTTGAGAGGGAAAGGCACGACAGGCTAGTCATCTGGCCCCCAAGGGACACACTTGGGGCACACACTCGGGGCACAAGGGAGGTAGAGCGGTGAGTCACCACACGCTCCAAGAACACCAGCGCAGGTTTCCAAGGAGAAGACCAAAACCCACACACCATTGGAGACCCACCGCCACCACAGGTCCCAGCGCCAATTGCGCCACACTCACATGCCTCTGACACCCATCCCCCCGTTCAGCCAGCTTGCAGACCCTGCCACAGTGGTACCAGATGGAAGCTCTGGATGGGTCGACTCAATTATTTCACCGGGACTCGAGAAACGAACGGAAGGGTGAAGCACTACCTGCTGATGCACTTGGGAGGGGACAAGTTCTACGAGCTGTTCGAAACTCTGCCTAGCACCGGAGCAGCCCATGAGTACGATGCCGCCAACGCAGCCCTCGATAGGTACTTTGACCCACAGATGGACTGCGAGCGTTTCAAGATACGCCAAGCCCAGCAAACGGAGGCAGATACAGTGGTCATGTTCTACTCCCGGCTCCGGAAGTTGGCACGCTCATACACAAGCATCAACCGAAATTAAGAGATCAGGGCGCAAATCATCCAGGGATGCAAGCCTGTCAAGCTGCAGCAGCAGATGCTCCGCCAATCAGGGATATCCCTGAACGAAATCATGGTCCTTGCCCGCTCACATGAGCTGACAAGCGTGCCGATGAGATGGAGGCTGTCCGAGTGAGGAACACTGTGGCTGCGGTGATGCAGAAGGTAGTCCAGGTCAAGGAAGAGACAGTAGAGGTTGTGCAGAGGTGACCCGGTCCAGGCCAGAGGCGCGGTACTGGAAATCGGCCCTACGCCAGTGTCTGCCGGAGCGGAGCAGGGCATACACACAGAGGTGCGTCCAGAGGGCGGTCAACATGCCCTATTTGGGAGATTAATTCCCCTTGAATACGGAGTGTCCCTAGGGTCCAAGTAGCCCACTAGGTACCTCCAGTAAGCGCCACAGAGCTGCGTTGCAGAGAGGTGTAAAAAGGGGCACGGCCTGGGCCACCTCTCTGAAACACAGCACAGTGGCGCTTACTGGAAGCACCTGGTGGGCTAGTTAGCCCCCCCAGGGGCCCCCAGGAATGACAGAGAATTATTTCCACCATCTTAAAACAGGCCACAGGGTGTGTTTGCACACGTCACCTCAGGCCCAGTCCCCTCCCTTCGCCCTGTGTAAAGGCGCCCTGTGTCATTTTCAGTTGGGAGATTAAGTCCCCTTGAATCCTGAGGGTCCCTAGGGTCAAACTAGCCCACTAGGTACCACCAGTAAGCGCCACAGAGCTGCATTGCAGAGAGGTGTAAAAAGGGGCGTGGCCTCTGGACACCTCTCTGCAACGCAGCTCCCTGGCGGATACAGGAGGTACCTGGTGGGCTAGTTGGCCCCCAGGGACCCTCAATATTGAAGAGGAATTAATTCCTCAACTTAAAAGGCACCACAGTCACCTAATGATTCTGACCCTGCACTTGAAGATCTCCCTTAATCGTTTTGGCCCAGGGCGGCTGGTAGTACTACTGCATGTGTTGCTGAATGGAAGTAAATGCACTCCTGACCTCCACCTTCTGGATGCTGCGTTAACGTGTCAGCCCCCCCACATGTCCTACAGAAAGCTGTGCCTATGCCGTTGCCTGGTATCTGCCGCTATGGCAGTGCATCCCTCTGTCTAACAAAAGGAGCACTACACCTACAACAAGTCCATCTATTAGTTAAATCAATGCTGCTATTTGGATCAGAGAAATAAGCCTTAATTATCGCTCTGTTGCCTAGCCAACCAAGATCTAGCCGCCCCCCCACCCCCTAGGTGCCAAGGTTTCAGATAGCTATGTGTGACCTTTCCATCATGTCAGAGCAACTATGAGTGACATTAAAAGGACTAGGACTGAGCTTTCTTGCGAACAAAATCTACCTAAAGATTGGGGAGACATGTCAGTACTAGTAATTGCACCCATTAGACACGAGGAACTCTGAGAACACCAAGGTGTAGGCTGCTATTGTGTGTGTTTCCAGGTTTGGAGGCACCTGCAGCGATGTACACATGGTTCCATAACCCCTGGCCTTGCATGACCTCCTGAATAAGAACGCCGGGGAAAAGCTGCCCTTGTGTCACAAAGATAAGCGGGTACGCCAGGCACTTCCTGGCCCAAAGCAATCCGCATGCAATTAACATCCCCTGCACGCCCACAGCAGACAAGTCGGGAACCTGGGACAGCCAGAGACCCCCAAGCCTGGCAAAATGTCCACCAACGGGGCCAATCCCCCGCCCAAGCAACCAGACTCGTCCACCCGGGGGGCGAGGGGGGGACAACGCGTGGGGGACACATATCCTGCCCCAGACAGGGGACATAGAGCGGGTGAGTGGGGATGGGACTGCACAGGCAGACTCACCTCCAGCTCCCTTAACAGATGCCAAGCGCAGCTCACGACAACTCCTGAAGGCGTCCCAAAGCAAGGGTGGACGCCCCACCCACATTGCCTCTTCCACCTGCGAGGATCACAAGTACCCACAACTATCCCTGCATGCCCCCGGGACAGAGCATGTGACTCTCCCCGAGCCGGACCCGCCGGAACTATCAGGTCAACCAGGACCGCTGCACAGGTCTGAGCCTCTCTTGTCACTTCCTCGATACCACCGAAAAGTGCAGCACCAGCTGCTCGTTTGCCGGCCCACCTCTTTCCAGCATTCCGGGCCCAGCTCTATTAAGAGCAGCGCTTCAACGAGGGCAATGAACAGCGAGGCCTAAAATCCAGTGTTAAAGACCAGCTTGGATTGGATCGTGAAGGTCAATGGCCGGCACACCACCTCGGCCCCTGACCCAGCCACGGCACCACCCAGCACAACCATCGGGGTAGGTGGGGGCAAACAACCACCCCCCCGCCCCCCACCCGGAGAAAACCACCAACCTCAAATCCGACGACACTTCGCCGCAGACAAAATAGACGATCTCCGCGAGACGGCATGCCCTGAACTCGCCCCTCCGGTGGGGGCCGAGCTCGAGGAGGCCAGCGAGGGCGCACTTATGGCCTACTAGCAGTCCCAGCACGTCTGGCAAGTTGCAGGAGGCGCGTCACACAGTGGGCATTGCGTTAGAAAGCTGTCCAGGCCACAGTGCCAGGGAGACTGGCACAGTCAAGCGGGTGGCGTTATTGGACGTGGTATAACGTTAGATAGTGCCTGTATATTGAGGGTGATTGACATGATAGGCGTAACAATAAGGTTATCAGCACACATACTTTAATAACGTGTATGCTGGTCCATCGGCGGTTTGATCAATTGGTGGTTTGCCCTTGCTATGGTGCGGGCCGTGATTCTTGAACGGGTCACTAAAGTTGGCGCTTTTACTCCGGGCGCTCCTTTGGTGGAGCGAAAGAGTGGTTATGGGACACTGCTTCCACCGTTAATCCATTAAGGCAGCCTAATTCTGTGTGTACGGAGTCGGGTGAGTCGCGGCACGGTCTTTGGGGCTAGGCCCCTGCCCAGAGGCTTTCCAATGACGGGTCCACTGTGCGACTCGTTGCGCGCCATCCCCCAGCCCCCTTATGGGGGAGCTGGGCCTTGGTCGGGGGATTGTTTCCAACCGTAAAATATTCATTATTGGCCATGGCTGGGGAGCTGATGGGTCACGGCGCGATATATGGGCTACATACCCCTGCCGCAAGGTGTTCAATTACTGTGAACTTTCAGTCAACAAAATGTCAGAGAGTGACAACGAAAGGGAGAGAGCTGCAGCAACAGCTCAGGCAGTTTTAGACGACACAAGTCTCCAACAAAATGACCCGGAAGCTATAGTCATCCCAGTAAACATAAGGAAAACAATCACTATAAAGTTTATTAATAATGGAGTATCATCGAGAGGTGGTAAAGTAATCTTTGTAATAGAGGCACATGAATATCGGGAGACAGAGGTATTCTATTCATGGATTCTGTTTCCTGCAGTAAAACCAGTAACACACGAGTTCCACTACTACAAAGTAGAGGTACCTCCAGCGGAATACGTTCCTTTCGAGGACGTTGAAATTCCACTAACTTACCGAGAGCATCAATTCTGGTTCAAAGGCGCCCTACAACATCAAAATCACATTACCAGGCTCGGTCCACTAGGTAGACCAGGAGCAACATGGCCGGTATTTGCCAGCTATAGACCATGACAGGCCCAGAACTATTAGCTCAGCTAAAACAGCTAATTAAAATACATAGACAGTTGGTTCAATATGTAATGCAGACTTTAACAGTCCAACCTGCTATAAGGATTCCACAGCACACCACTCATCAGGGGAACACAAACAAAATTACACCACAGACTATACAATCAGTCATTGGTAATTTGCCCGCAAAAAAGGGAACAAATTCTGTTCTGGTTAGCTAAAAAAATTACTCAAATAGAGGCAGTATTTCCCGATAGTACACCTCATGAGAAACACAGGATTCTGACAATCTGTTTACCAATGGGGATTGCACCACAAGTAAAGGACTGCAACACTTGGGGTACAGTCTTTGCTTCAATCTACACAAAAACACATGGTGTTCCGTCTATGGCGGTAATACCAGACATCTTAAAAGACAGATTCAAAACGAATACAGACCAGAACCTGCCTTAAATCTTGGTATGAAGTTAATGAAAGATTTCAAACAGGTCTCGGCTATACTATTAGCGAACATCAAAGGTGAAGCAGCATCCGTGGCAATCCACCAAAAACTAAAAGAAACTGATATAAGAGAGCAACCATATGAACTTGCAAGAATTATTGAAAAATCCTATGAAGAACTAGGAAGAGATAGTTTGGGGGGAAACCAGTAAAATCCAAACTAACAGAAAATCCTGAATTTTTTAAAATTAAAAATAATCTCACTACTCCTAAAAAGAAGTGTAAAAACACTAAACAGACGCTTCCTAAAGAGAAACGCTCTCAGTCCAGAGGAAGGTCTCCTCAAAAGGAGCCCTCTGAAAAGAGGTACAACCTCAGAAACAGGGATAATTTGAGAAAACCTGATAGATAAAGATATTGATACACGTTCCTCTCGTACCTTTCAGACTTCCTCGCAGAAATCCGAAAGAAGAGGACTATCAGAACAAAAGGAAGAACGCGTGAAGTCCAAAGACGAACAGCACGTTCTGAAAAATAAGAAGACCCATTCACCAAAAAGAAGGTAGCAAGTCTAAAGATCAGACATGCCTAGGATCTTGAGGACACAACTCAAGAACAGGGAGTGGGCCCAGACAATGCTAGACAGCGCAGCAGAAGTCACCATAGCTCGCAAGATCCTGAAGGATCATCTGGAGACAGTGAACTTGAATGAATGCATTCAAGTTGAAACTGCCGACACCAGGGTTAGTGTACCCCATAAGTTATATCAAGTAACACTCCGGATGGAGGGGGACATAACTTGGAAAATAAAAGCACTCTTTTGGGAGAAGCTATCTAAGGGTTTTGACATTCTTCTAGCTCAACAAGACTGGCCACCTGAATTTGTCAGGGCAGGCCCACATGGCGAAGAGATAACTACGCCAGCCTTCTCTAATCACATTCCAATTCATAAAAAAAACACCTATGCCAGAAAATGGGCTGTAGCTCAGGCTCCAGCATTATACAAAAATCACGTAGGATGGCATGAGGACTCTCCTCATCATAAAATCCAGTTAAAAAAAATCAACCTAGTGCACAGAGGCAGTATCCAGTTAAGCTAGCAGCTAAAAAAACAGGTCAGGGAGATCTTGGATCAACTTGAATACCAAGGGGTGATTGAAACATGCATCTCATCTATGTTTCTTCTGTCAAAACATTGCACCAGAAAGTAGGTACTTGACCGCTTTCTCAATATTGGGGACACAGCAACAATTTTGCCGTCTCCCCCAAGGATTCAAGAATAGTCCAGGGTTAATTTCAGCCAGAGTAACAGTTACTACAAACGTACGATGATGAGACATTATCTTATGTCGATGACATCTATCTTACAGACGAGGATTTGGACAAGCACTTGAAAACAGTAAACACCATAATACTTGGGTTCGCTTCTGAAGGGTACAAATTCAATTTTAAGAAATCACGAATTGCCCACCTCAACGTCCTATTCTTAGGCTACGAATTATCAAGTGAAGGTAAAAGCCTGGCAGCCAACTTTCTAGAGAAATGTGCGCTGCTCCAACCTCCTAAAACGCTTAAAAAACGTAGTCAGTTCTAGGTTTCCTGAATTTTGGAAGAACTTACGATCTAAATTACGCAGAAAGGGTTAAACCTCTCTACAAACTAATAAAACCGGATTTCAAAGAAACTAATTGGACTCAAAAACACACAGAAATGTTGTGTTCAGTGCAAACAGACATGTTAGCAAAAACACAATTACAGACACGGGACAACGTACGCAACCTTGAAATTCGGATCATCTCAGGGAGATGCAGATTCACATACCTCCCTACCTAATTTTAAATTTTCACATTTCACCCCTGCACACTGCACTTCACTAGTTCTAGCACTGCTTTCAGTCACCACACTACTTTTCTTTGAGTCTTTTTCCCCCCCTCATCACAGTATGATACAGGTGAGATTAGGTCTTAACATCTGACCAGTCCACTGAGTGTACCTTTGGTCTCTGATGGTGATAACTCCCAGATGATGAAGGGCGGTATCGAATGGTGACTGATGGGAATTTTCTCCTAAAGAGCGGAGTGGTCCCATTGTTGTTTTCTTTCCATACATTAGCAGTTCATGTTTGTTGTTTCTTTGAGGCACCATTAGGGTTTTACTTAGTTTCATTTGACTCCGTGCTACCCTTTTGTTGTAACTGTTCTAAGGGCCAGTAGCATCTTGGGGTCATTAAACTGTCCCTGAAGACCCTCCCCCTGTGTTTCTTTTTGATTCACATACCTAACCTTTAACGAAGGTGAAAAGGTACCAATAGCTTACAAATCACACTTGTACACACAGGCTGAAATGAAATTCACTTCAACAGAAAAGATTCTGACAGCGGTTCAAACTGCAGTAGCAAAAGAGCTCTTGCGCAGGATAAACGCATAATGATCGTTACACCTGTACCTGCCTTAGAGGCAGTAACAAAAGCGAGCATTCCAAATGTTTAGGCTTTACATCCGAGATGGATACAATGGGTTAATTTGACCAATACTTAAAGACACAAGAATTTCTACAATAGGAACACGAATGTCCTCTGCCAACCAAGATTCTGCCTCTAGAACATTACGGATGTATAATCTATACAGACGTATCAGCACAGCCCGCAATTGGGGGTAAACAAGCCTATAGTGCTGCGTGCATGATTGTTAAAGGTCGCTGGCGCAAAGGTAAATAAATTTAGAGCAATGGTCACTAAAACTCAATCACTCGGAGACTGTACAGCTCAGCGAGCTGAACTACAGGCTTTCAAGATGGCGCTTGAAAATACCGATCGCGAATCCCCCACACTCATAGTGTGCGATTCGTATTACTGCGTCCAGTCTTACAATGAATATCTGCAGAACGGGGTTCAAAAACTGTTTCAAAGACGCAAAAGGTGGCACAATTAAGCATAAAATGCTTTGGGAACAAGTAGTTCTATTACAAAGAGAACTACAAAAGACACGCGTGATCCATATACTGAGCCTTCAGCGTGATGGCATTCACGTTGCAGGGAATTCATTGGCTGATAAAGCCGCGAAGGAAGCTGTGCAAATGGCTTCCGTAGCTACAATCACTCGTTCAAAAACAAAAATAGACAGCAACATAATGCAAGCTGTCTATGCCTCAGTAAAAGACAGTGGTAAAACACTCCCAAAAGGCTTTTGAGTAAAGTACTTATATATAACTGATACAAATAATGTTCCTTTTGCTCGAATCCCGGGAGTGGGGGATAGGGCAGATCCAAACATGGAACATAGGTTAGGACTAATCTTAGCAGCACATGAAGGACTCGCCTCTGCACACGCAGGAGTTTCCGCCACAGTATCATTATGAAAACAGAGGTATTGGTGGCTGCGCATGAGGAAACAAACTAGAAACTATGTTTTAGAATGTGAAATCTGCCAAAAAATGAAAGTTTCTACAGTGAAACGTCCTGCGCAGACACCCCTTCTAATTTTAGATAAACCATTAGCGTGTGTTTACCTGGACCACTGTGGTCCCTTACAAAGGGATGGCAACTATAAATATATCATGGTTGCAGTGGATTCCTGCACAAGATTCATTTTGATGTGGCCTCAGCGCTCAGCTGACGGCCGAACTGTTATAAAAGATTTGCGAGTCTTTATCGGCACATAGGCAATCGGCACGCTGCATTCTGACCAGGGTCCTGCGTTTAGCTCAAAAGCTTACAAGGAGGCCATGGCTAGTTTGGGCTTTGCATTGCGGTACTCAAGTCCATTCCATCTTCAGGGATATGCAGTAGCGGAAAGAAAAAACTGTGACATAAAGCAATCTATAACAGCTAGGGTATTAGGTTCGGGTGACGGGTGGGTCAAACATCTAGTAAGTGTCCAACGTAGTCTTAATAATCTGCCAAGAAATTCTCTGGGTGTAATCACTCCATATGAATTACTATTTGGGACTAGAATGATCATACAGGATCTTGATCGTCAAACTCCAGTGGTGGAACAAACACCCTTTGATATCAAAGACCGTTTGGCTGTTTTACAGGACTTAAATGAAACAAGAAGAATTCTGAGCAACACAACACAAGTCAACGACCACTGAAGAGAAACCACCTGTCACAGCAAGGCCTGTCTGGATTCCAAAGATTGGGGGATCTAGTCAGACAAAAGATCGCAGATAAAAGGAATTTGGGCCTGCTTACAGAAAACCAGTACCTGTACTAGCAATCCACAGATCAAGAACAGTGTTACTGCCGCCCCTTGCTGGAAGAAAGGAGAACAGGTCTGTATCCATCGACCTGGTAAAACCACATCATGTGGCCGATAAGTAGAAGGCACAGTGGACTCCCAAGATGTAGCAGACTACCAAATCTTGCTACAATACAAGAGGTTCAAACTGAACGACTTATCACCTTTGATAAGCCTGCAGTAAGAAAAGAAGGACTATGCAACAAAGCAAGGGATCTTGTGCCTCTTGAGACCCAAACAGTTAGTCAAGAAAATCCTGTCTACAATGATATAGCCTCTGACTATACAAATATGACAAAGGAAGAAGCAGCTCCAACGATTACAAACAATCCTGATGCAATTCCAACAATTGACAGAACTGCCTCTGGCTATTTCATCAACTTTGATACATTTTCAGAGGATCCCAGTGAACCTAAAACTACGCCAGCTAATAAAACTTTCAAAGAATAAATAACTACCCTCTTACATCAACATGAAAAAACATACCTGGTTTCACCATGGGTTGAATTTCGGATTGTATTAGGGGTACTTTTTCTCCTACTTTGGCTCATTCTTGTTTTAAGTTTGGGAAAGATGATAGATAGGAAATACAGTAAGTAAGAACATCAACTTGCTCCTGAAACCTCACAAATCATCTCATCGTGAGCAAAAAGACCTGTCATCAGTGAACATCTCAGCCGTTCTAATACCTGGTGGTATAGCATGGCACACTACTGATTATGACATTTATGGCCCGGTGGAACTGTTGAAGATTCTACACCAGTTTGAGGTTTCTTTGAGTGACTTTGTCTCACCCAGCACATTTTCTGATGATTGGGACTTTGAAACGGTTAATAACAGGATGACAGATTTAGAAATGTCAGCTAAATTCACAAAATATGAATACTTAGAAGGTTCATCAGATTATGAACAAATGTATTGTTTTAATCATTATGGTCACCATTATTTGCACAAATCTGCAAACCCTAGAAATGTTTTTACTTATAATCAAAGGGAACATTGTCCAACACTGCCAAATGGAAGTCCAAAAACATTTTATGAAAAAGTTTCCGTACTTCTCAGGATTTAATGTCACAAATCCAGAAACCTTTTATTTAAAAAATGTGAATAAGACAGAAATGAAAAACATGTTGATAATACTAAACAAATTTATTCTGTGAACTTTTATGCTCAGCTGTCTACATTAGGTTTTAACTTTTGGAAAGACAACATTGAGACAAAAACTGTCTGGGGCACAAAAGACTGGCAGGTGCAAGGTTTAGAAGTCGTATTCAGAGTCTGCATTATCCCTGAACAAATAATGTTTTTAAATGACACTATTCAACAAACATCTTGTCTTGGCTTAGCTAAGATAAGAGTTAAACAAACCGTCCATACCTAAGCCCACAACTGACAGTAATAGCACTGCAGATGAGGAGGTAGACGTAAAACAGATTTTACAACAGAACAGAACTAATCCTGATTGGAAAACATGGTTAATCTGGCCCACAGACACGAATAACTCAAGATAGATTCCTGAACAAAACATGGGTTCAAAGTAACTAGGCCAGATCCAAGCTATTCCCAGAGACAACATCCAGAGATAGTTACAACATACAGTGTAGGAAAACTATGCCTTGAGTGGCTACAGAAATCCACACTTCCAGAAATTAAACACTTAACTTTACTTAAAGAAGGCGTTGATTTACGAGACTTCCTACTTGTGTCCTCGTAAACCACGTCAAAAACATTTCATATATGCCGGTATATACTCTGCTTACAATGAAGCATAGAAAGTCACGCAAATGGAAACTACAGAAAGAATACGAGAAATTGATCGTATTAATTTAGAGAAAGCGCTCTCTGTAGTTGACAATGGGTTAACGACTCTGTCCTCCAGAATGTATTCTTTGGACAGCATTGTATCCTCTGCCATTGACATAATAGAGCAGGACTTGCTAATGTTACAACATGGCCAGTCTCAATTACGTTCTATAATGCTGCTAGGCTGGACACTACAAAATCTCGGTTCAGACTACGTGCCATGGCGTCTAATCAACACCACGTCATTGTTTACTGTATTTTACCTTACAGATAAACAAATCTCTTTGGCACAAAGAGGAGCAGACTATACGGTGCTGAGCATAGAAAAACTGGAAAGATTAACATTAGCTGTTACTGAGAAACCAGTTGTGGAATGGATAATACATGGTACCATTACGATACCATTGACGATTTTCCAGTTTCAGTATTGCTTAACACACATACCAGTGGGCCTGTATGAAAGGTTGGGTAAAGAATACATTAAGTCGACCTGGAATTTACCATACACACACAAATGTTGGAGTGGGAAAAGGAGGTATTTCTTAGTGGAAAAAATTGTAAGAACTCGCTAAGCGGTACACTTTTATGTCAAGGTATTTATTTACACGGAGCCTGCAAGGGTTCTTCAAATACCCTCTCTTGCCACCTGCACGGTTCTTCCGCAGCAGTGATAGACCCAGTTTTTAGGCAGCTATCTAATGGTAGCTACATAATGTTGAGTGATCACAGCTGTTGTGGAATGATGCCAGGTATAGCCTATCTCGTTAGTGTGTCAGCAAGGGTCACTTGTTGTATGCAAGTATTGTTTCCTAATATCAAGACAGATGGGGAGTCGCTGTTATGGCCTTCACTGAATATCTCTTCTGTACGAATAGATACTTTAAGCAGAATGAAAGCCATTCTTTTGCAAAAAACTGTGCCACTGACCTCGTCCAGAGAAACGTATGATCTGCAAGTCGCAAGGACTTCTGCGGAGATACATGCCCTATTATCAACCAACTGCCCAATACATTTAGCAGAAATGTTAGGTCGTATCTTAAACATGTCTGATACCAGTGGTATTGTACATGTATTTAAGGCAGTTATTTTGGGACTGTTAGCACCCTTTCAAGCAGTCCTAGGCATTTTTCAAACTTTCGTGCACTCTGTGTTCGGTGGCCTGCCTCTTCTTTTGGGACTCGTAGCAGGAGTTCTATTTTTGTTTCTTCTGCTCCGATATGGCAAGTCCAGTCACCAACGATACCCAGACTACCATGAAGAATGCTCTCCTAGCCATGCGGTACCGTGACAGAATTACACAGATTCTTGGCTTGGCTCATTTAAGAGATCTGAACACCACATGGTTTCTCTCGTTCAGACCAATCTGGCAAGATTGCATCTTACATGTTCTACGAAACCTGCTTTGCGGAGAAGAATGCGTGTTGGACGTTTGTCTTACACTTCCATCAGCACTGCCAACGGATGTTGACCCTTTGCTAGGTCCGGCAACGGCTCAGGCATCGTATTGCCCCCACACGGCTGTCAATCCTGATGACGGCATTCGTGGAGATCTCACCAGCAACTACAGCTAATGGTGAGGTACGTGGAACAGGCACACAGGTACCATCTACTGCGAACATTGCTAATGCGAACGACACTGACAGCGATGCTTCACATCTGTGCACAATTGATCTACTTAATGAAGTAGTTCCACTTTCACCTACTGTGGTAGACTATTTCTTTGCCAGCCTAGACGATTTGATGTTTTCTCCTGACACCGAGAATAACTTTTGAAATCTGCAGACAGCGTTCCATGAACTCTGAATTCGGCCTTTGTTTTTCAAAAACAAAGCTTCTAACTTTGGAACTCTAATTTTTCTACTATTTTGATTTGACTTTTTCCAAAAATTGCATTTTTTATTTTTTTGGCACAAAGTAATCTGCTTGAAGTAGAACTATTCTTAGAGAACAGGAAATTCTTCTCGAACACTTCCTAGAGACAATATTTTACCTTTTCCTCAAAAACAATAACAGCCTATATATTCTTCTATGAAATGGTCTCGACTTTTTTCTTCTATAAACCTAGCGCCATTTCATAAATATGTAAACTCATGATTCATTCAGTTAACATTGCCAATATCATACTAAATTCTTTCGGATGAAATCATTCTTTTTATATGCGTACTGTACAAATGCTCATTTGTTCGTGTACAACCATGTTGAAATGCATTTTTGTGTATTGTGGGTGGGATTGTAAACACATGCTTTAGACATGTTTTAGTGCTTATAATGTATTAATGTTAAACATAATTAAGTGGAGTGGGCGTTGTATATGAATTTATGACACGTGTAATTTTCCCGATTCATGCCCATATCTAGGTATAAATCACCCTATTCTTATATAGACATAGAAATCATAACCATATTTAGACTTCGCCTATGCAGTCCAAATACGGCATAACTACTTCCACTAGTTCCGAAAATCCACAACGATTTCTTGGAAAAACCCGCCTTAAGCAGTCAGGGACTTCCCCTTGCTTGAATATGGATTTAACCAAGAACTCATGGAGTTTTCAAAGAACTGAGTCTTTGATGACGTTATGTCCAACCTTACGTCAAACTCGGCACCTTCAAGGTATAAATATGCCCACACTTGCCCAGGAAAACACACGGTGGTTACGAGCAGTTCGATTATCTACCTACACGACACAGCTCACTGCAGCACGTGCCGAAGGAAGCCGACCCTCCAGCAGACGCACAGAGAGACTCTGTCTTTTCTCTTGCACAGAAATCCAGCTCCAGTGTTTCCAACTACCCTTGCGGGTTGTTGGGAAATCGAGTCCTGAGAGAGAGAGAGAGATACCAGACCTCCTTCATTCTAAAACCAAGGTACGGAGCTGATTAGACCCTTAGAGAATTCTTGTATAGGTTCTTGGCAAAATACTGAAACTAAACTACCTCACTTACTTCTTCCCTTGTACTAGACCTAGGTTAGGTACACCGGGGTAGGCGTATTTTAGACTTACCAGTTGAGTACTTTTTAGTCTTTATTAATGTATGTATTCTATATATATGTTATGGCTTAGAAACCAGGTCATGCTTTTACAGTATTATTTTTTAATACTCTTCGTACTGTACGCATTGTACTTTGCAACCAGTATTACGATTGTAGAAGTTCATTTCCTCTGCCTGAGAAAGAAGACTGTTCAATAAATACTTCTTATTGAAAACGGCAGTCTCTCTATTTCTCTGCACCTCTGGTGAAACTAAGCATGCACGATTGACTGAGTGAAATAGCTATCTATTGTTTCTGCGACTCTAGAGATACATTTCTTATTCTTGGGAAACAAAGTGGTCATGTTTATGCAGTTGTCAAAAACGAATCCCTTCTCGTTTATTTGAGAAAGTTTCTAGTGACCTCTGAGCTAGCTGGCACTCACAATTAAGTCTAATATATTCGATATAGACCTAGTAGACCTCAGTCCTACATCAAATCTATAGTATATATTATTCCAATGTGTAGAGCCTATTGGGAATATAGGAACTACACTACAGGGGCCTAGCCCCAAAGACCGCGCCGCGACCCACCGACTCCGTACACACAGAATTAGGCTTCCTTAATGGACTAACGGTGGAAGCAGTGTCCCATAACCACTCTTAATCTCCACCAAAGGAATACCTGGAGTAAACGCGCCAACTTTAGTTACCCGTTCAAGAATCACCGCCCGCACCATAGCGAGTGCAAACCTCCAATTGATCAAACCGCCAATGGGCCAGCATGCACGTTATTAAAGTATGTGTGCTGATAACCTTATTGTTACGCCTATCACCCTCAATATACAGGCGCTATCCAACATTATACCACGTCCAATAACGCCACCCACTTGACCGTGCCAGCCTCCCTGGCACTGCGGCCTGGATAGATGCCCAGCTCAATGTCATTGGTCGCGGGCACCCCCGGCTCTGGTACCCACCTCTCCACGGGGTTGGTGACAGAGTTTGCAGCGTCATTGCCTTTGAAACAGTGAGATTACTCCCCATCCCTCTGAGGGTGCTCCCTACTTGGGCGCGGGCAGCCTCTGAAATAAGTGCTGCCTAAAAACAGGGGCCCTTCTTCAAGCAATGGCATACCATGAAAGATGCGCTAGCGAAATCTCAGCGACACCTTCCTTGACTGTGACACTCTAATGCGAACTCCATGGCTAAAGCAGACCCATCCTTCAACCGGAGAAGACATGAATTAACTAAATCCAGAACATGCTCCAAAAAGCGCTCTGTCTGCGGGGAGCATGCTGGCTGAAACCGCCATACTGGTAACAGAATGCAGGCCCATCAGATCTCAAGATAAGCCCGGTCGCATCCAGGCTGCTGCTTTAACTATTTATCAAAGAAGCAGCAGCAGCAGCCTGGAGGAATGCAGCCAAAAGAGAACACATTGGCCTGTACGGGGATCGAACCAGAGACCTTGGTGTGACTAGCACCACGCTCTACCAGCGGAGCTAACCATCCTCGATTGCGACCACTCCCATCTTGCCCCCGTTTCACCCAAGGCCGCTTCTTCGCGGTTCATGCAAATGCAACAGCTGCAGAGCTGTTGCAGGGACACATTTACTGACTGCAACCAAACTGGGTACCCATAAAGCGGGTGAGCGAGGGTGGGGGGGGAAGAGTATTGCACAGGTCAACTCATGGAGAACGGTTTGTGATTGTAAAACCTGTATCACCCGCCCTGGTCGGCAATGCCATCTCTTCGCTGCCTCAGTGCACGCACCTGTTGCGGGGGACACATATCCTGCCCCAGGCAGGGGACGCAGAGCGGGTGGGTGTGGACGGGACTGAACAGGCAGACTCCCCTCCAGCTCCCTTAACAGATGCCAAGCGCGGCTCCTGACACGACTCCTGAAGCCGTCCCAAAGCAAGGGTGGACGCCCCACCCACATTGCCTCTTCCACCTGCGAGGATCACAAGTACCCACAACTATCCCCGCATGCCCCCGGGACAGAGCATGTACCTCTCCGCGAGTCGGACCGGCCGGAACTATCAGGTCAACCAGGACCGCTGCACAGGTCTGAGTCTCTCTTGTCACTTAGTCGATACCGCCGAAAAGTACAGCAACAGCAGCTTGTTTGCTGGCCCACCTCTTTCCCGCAATCCGGGTCCAGCTCTATTAAGAGCGACACTTCAACGAGGACGATGAACAGCGAGGCCTAAAATCCAGCGTTAAAGTCCAGCTTTGATTGGATCGTGGAGGCCACTGGCCCGCACACCCACCTCGGCCCCTGACCCGGCCACGGCACCACCCAGTACAACCATCGGGGTAGGTGGGGGCAAACAACCCCCCCCCCCGGTCGGGGGCCGAGCTCGGTGAGGCCAGCAAGGGTGCACTTGTGGCCTACTAGCAGTCCCAGCACGTCTGGCGAGTTGCAGGAGGCGCGTGGAGACTATAATATATTGCCCCCTGGACTTGTCCCCCCCCCCGGGGGCTAATTAGAAACGAATCGCGGGAGCCCGCGCTGTTTTTTTTCGGCAGCGGGATGCGCGTTTCCTACGTGCATCCCGCGATTTAAATAAAAATATATATGCCTTGTTTTATATTTAACATTATACAAAATGTTGTGAAAAAGAATGTTCATAAGATGCCTTAACAGGAGTACAATAAGGATAATTTGCTAAATTGCTGCAAAAACAAAGTATTTTTTCAAATAATCTTTATTAATTAAGGAAAATATATAAAAGGTGAGGCTGATGAGAGCCGGGTCAGCAAGCGTGTCAAAGAGCTTTCCCCTGAAGGGCCGTGGAACTACGGTGGCTGCGGAGGACAGCACTGCCTGTGGGAGAGAATACACTGGGCCAGTGGAGCTGCAGAGTGCGGATGAGGGCGGCCATGAAGCCTGACCGACACAGGAGACAGAGCAGTGTGTGGGTATGCTCTGTTGTGCGAGTCGCTCATGCCTAACAGCTCCTCGAATCCGGTCGGGTGCGAGGGCCTCACGTTGCTGGCTGTGGAGTGGAGCAGGAGTGGAACCCACGCCCCAAGTGGGGACAGTGAATATTGGAGGTGAGGGTCAGAAACCTTCAGAGGAACAGTTGGACTAGGAGGCGAATTGTGGGGATGGCCTGTTTCCCCGCCTCCCCTTCTCCAGTTGGGTGGAGTGACCTGCCTGATTAGGGGGAGAGGGAAGGAGGGAGTACAAACATCCGGACCGAGAAGGCTGCAGAAGAGGGTGCCCAAAAACAAAAAAAAACAAAAAAGTGAGGCCTACGAGCAAATCCACGAGCAGCCACGCGGACAGGCTGCGGGTTGGGACCCTAATGTTGGGGCGTGTGACAGTGTTCCCCCTCCCCTGGAGGCAAGTGGTGTCACTATGTAGAGATAGACCCTTACCATACATGTGGCAGTGCGGCGCTTGGGAAGTGCCCATCAAACATGGCGGGGCAAGGACAAGAAAAAGATGCAGCAAAATGAAATGGATCGCTTTACAGTCCCCACACATACACAAAGAAACATCGATGTCACTCTTGGCGAGAAGCAGCCAGGTCAGGGAAAGGATATTCAGGAATCATCTCTCTGAGAAATTATGGCCGCAATACAAAGCATAAAGGGCACTCTTGAACCAAAACTGGACTTTGTTTTTGCAGAAATGTTAATAAGAGGCAAACTCAATAAAGAAAAGGACCGTCTCCGCGACACAGTGCAGACTGTTACAGGTATTACTGAGGCAACTGCTCAGCTACAGAAATAGGCCACCTCCTTACAAAAGGACAACGTAATTATGCAGGTGTGACTAGAAGACATCGAAGGTAGATCCAGACGTAGTAACATCTGCCTAGTGGGGGCCCCAGAGCGAGCGGAAGAATCATGTATGAAACTCTTTGGAAAATGTTCTAACCAACGTGCAGCATCCCAACGGCCTCTCAAATGTTTTCTCTGTCGAACTGGCCACAGGGTGCCCATGACCGTTCCCAGACTCCGTGCATCACCTACACAATCATTGCACAGATATTCAACCATAGAGACAGATGCCATACTCCAGGTGGCAAGACGTACCTCGGACTTGAAAATTGAGGGTGCAACAGTAAACCTCTACCCAGATTTTACCCTCTAGGTTCAACTGCACCGGGGCCTTCTGGAGGTCCAAAAAAAAAAGCTATGGAAATCGAGACATTAAATATATGATGCTATTTCTGGCCAAATTTCAAGTAATTGCAGAGGGAAAAACATGTTCGTTTTTTTAAATCTACGGAGGCATCCTGGGGAGGCTGGAGGGCTGGCTCCCTGCAGTGGGGAGCAAGAGACAGAACCCTCACAGTCACAATGATAGGATAGAGGTGAGGGTACAATTGGTGAACAAGGAGCGTCAAAGAAGGTCCGCGCAGGGCGATTCTGCAGACCGATCTCACCACATCTGAAAGGCTCCTGAACTGTGCTAGGCCTGACCAAGATCATGCCCATGCCCATGAACCTATAAGACACAATTGATGGACGAAATCCAGAACAAATCAAAACATTCAACCCCAGTCAAGAGATCTGGGTTAAAATCCATCATTCTTTTGCTCACCATGCCCGTGAACCTGGCCTGACAAACTGAAACTGTTATCAAGCATATCTTGAGGCGCTTGATGTAGGGGGTCCACAAATGTTTTTGGGGGAAAGGAAAGCGTGTGGGTTGCAATGGCTAGATATTACCCCCAGTTATGAGTTACCTGCAATGTTTTCAGGGTTCGGGGTGAGGCAGGGGGGGGCAAAGGCACCTTGCTAGCTGGCTGGGGATGGGTGGACAGTTCGAAACCTGCCATGCAACGTAGCCCAGAGGGGGGCAGTTACGTTTGACCAGGGGAAGTTACAGAGCAGCAACTATCACCTTATTGGTGCCATCGCTTAGGGCCCCCTGGACATGTTGGGTACGTTCCAATGCATACAGTATAACCATGACCTATAACACTCAATCAGGTCTAAAAATTCTTTCATCGTGAACAGCCTTGGGACCAAGAGTAAATGGTGAATGGTCCATTAACACCTCAAAAAGCACAGTCCAGACATAGTGCAACTACAAGAGACACACCTCTTGGGCAACTCCTGCAAAGCTATGTCCAGAGAGGGCTACACTATGACAGCTCATGCAGGATATACCGCAGACTCACAAGTGGTGGGAATTCTCATCAAGAACTCTGTTCCATTTATTCCACACAAAACCTAGACCGGCCCCCAGCAAAAGCAGGTTGCCCAGTCAGGCACTTGGGAGGGAATCCTATCAATCTGTGTTCAGTCTATGTCCTGCCCCGCCACCGCCGTCTTACACAACTAGGATTGGGAGAGCACCTACGTCAGATGCCGGAGGGGGGAATTTAACACCACCTTATCACTTGAGATGGATAGACATTCTCAGGCCCAATCTCTGCATTGGTGCCCCACGCTGGCCAATTTCATCACAGCGATGGACTGGGAGACATTTGGCATTTACACCATCCGGCAGTGTGTCAATATACTTTTCTATCAGGGGCACACCACAGCCTTTCTAGACTGGATTACATCTGCACACAATTCACCAGTATGGTTCGGGTAGCGAACATTCGACACAAGGGATCTCGGACCCTCACTGGTGTGGCTGGAGGAGTGGGGACAATCCACTAAACCCCGGGGACCAAGGCCTATCAGCGCCTGGCAGCTTATGTATAAGAAATTAGTAAGTAGCTTTGACCAAGCTACTGTATCATCCTTTAAACTTAAAGGGTCGATGGGCTCACATCTGACTCTCTGGGAAGCATACCAGACAGTAATCTGGGGTTACGCACACTCTTTATTGCAGGGGGAAATAAATAGGCAAGCACAACTCTTAGTGCTAGAATTGGAAATACTGGCCCTTGAGGGCTTGGAATGACAGGGATAGGTGAAGAGGAACTACACGCCCTCCGCCTTAAGCAGAAGAAATACTAGGATTCAGTGGTGGAAAAGGCAAAGACGTCCCACATACTGTCCCAATGGCCCCTGTGTGAAATGGGCAACAAAGTGGGGTAAATGCTGACATGGTTCGAGAAACTGGACCAAACAAGGGGATGGGTCTCTCAGATCACCAATGGTTTGGGGGGACTCTGTTTTGGACCCATAGGGTATAGCTGATGCATTTGGGGTCTGTTATGAGCACCTCTATTCCTCCAAAAAGCACTGTACCCACTCTGATATTAAATACTTCTTGAAAAATATAACACTCCCTCAACATACAGAGGAACATAAACAGTTTTTAGAAGCAGACATACCCACACAAAATAGGTCAAAACGTTGGGGCCCAATGGCTTACTCATTGAACTTTACAAATGCTTGGCCTCAAAGTTGGAACCCCAGATTTTGAAAATGCAGGATGAGGCGTGAAGGTTGAGACAGCTCGGTGAGGATTAACGACAAGTAACAATAGTGGTACTACACAAGGTCGGGAAGCAAAGTAGTTCCTTCTGGCCTATCCGCTTCTCAATGTAGAGAAGAAACTTCTTGTCAAACTGTTCACTAACTGGCTCAGTCACGTGATCACCACCTTTGTCCACCCGTCCCATTCCAGCTTCATGCTGAAAAGAGGGACACTGCTGAAATTTCGAAGACTCTTCGGGGTCATGGCAGCATCTAGGGATGAGGCAGTGTCCACAATGGTGTTATCAATAGACGCTCTATGGCCCATGACACACTACTATATTCGGGGTACTAGAGCCAATGGGTTTCTGCCCCAATTTCACAGACTGGATGCACCTATTGTATAAGGACCCCTTGGCCCACATTAAGGTCAATGGAACAATATCCCGTAATTTCCCGTTTTGCCGGGGAAGAAGGTAGGGGTGCCACTTTCCCCACTGATTTTTTGCCCTCACCCTAGAGCCCCTGGCTGCGTTGGTCCGAAAGGGCCCACTAATACAGGGCATCCACTGGCGGGAACCATGGGAACAACATCTCTCTGTATACACGGATATCCTCATATATTACAACCCCCCGGACACCAAAATGCCGATCACTAGGCTAACCCATATACTTAGAATCTTTGGCAATCATTCTGGGTACACCATTAATTGGGGCAAGTTACTCATGTACTTGATTGCAGGCCCTGATGCCATTCTGCCCAGAGATGTCTAACCAATGTTCCCTGGATGTTTCAGATACGTGGGAATTCATGTCACTATGCATGCCACCCCTCCCTCCCCAATCTCTTTTCCCTCTCTAACCTAGTCCCTATCCCGGAACGTTTCGTTTTGGATGTCCAACACTAGTGGGCTTTGCCGCTCTCCCGCTCTCCCTATTGGGTAGGGCAGTAATGTTTAAGATGACACTGCTCTAGATGCTTTACACACTACTAAGTACCCTGTATCGTATACCTGAAGAATTCTTCCATTTTTTTTGTTTGATCGGTTTATTGAGTTTTAGATTTGTAAAATACATATATCAATCACATGCAAGGTATTTGTAATCAGTGTACATTTACAATAATCGAATGGTTTACAGCCAACAGGACTGATTGAGTGTCTGTGTCCCTCCTGAGGCGGAAGCCGGGAGGTTGTGTTGCTCTGCTTTTTACTTTCTTCTTAATTGAAATACTGCGTAAATCGGCGCTTTTTAAAACGGAGTAGCAACATTGCCTACATTGCTTGACTGAAGAAGCTTTTTATTGCTAACTCCTTCCCCCTCCTCCCCGCAGCCCTGGGCCACTCCCAGCCAAGTATTGACGCTGTGGAGTTGGTCCCGGGTACAGAATAGCATTATCCGTTTATTTTAATTCATACATATTCATTAATGATTGCGACTACACATACTCACACATTTTTCACTTTCCCGTAGATGTCCCTCACTGTCTAGTCCTGACGAGACCTTTACTGAGCAGGTCGAAACGCCGTCGACGCCATAGGGAATGAACCTTTTCAAGCACAGTGTTCTATGATTGTAGATAGTCACTGTTAAGAATTGCTTTATTATTGCGCTTGGTCATTTTCCCTTTGTAAATATTCATAATAACAAAGTTGTACAGATCACTTATTATTTTATGTTCTGTTTTTTGTTCACAAACCACTGGGGACACATTGCACAATTTTTTGTAAATATGTCGCTGTTATAACTATTAGACTGAGTGTCTGAAAGTTGAAATACAAAGAATAATTTCTTAAAAAATTGGTATATATGTGTGCTTCTTTCTCTGCCAGACCCTTTTCTGTTACAATTTAATAGTGCTTATCTAAGCTGTTATATTAAATATTGTGTTAAATAAATATGCCACAGGAACCATTGTTCTTTGGATAAACATATTGCCCTGGTTCCGCTGTGAGTAGGGTTCCCTTGTTTCCCCCTTTCGCGTCTCCCTATTGGGTAGGGCAGTAATGTTTAAGATGACACTGCTCTAGATGCTTTACACACTACTAAGTACCCTGTATCGTATACCTGAAGAATTCTTCCATTTTTTTTGTTTGATCGGTTTATTGAGTTTTAGATTTGTAAAATACATATATCAATCACATGCAAGGTATTTGTAATCAGTGTACATTTACAATAATCGAATTGTTTACAGCCAACAGGACTGATTGAGTGTCTGTGTCCCTCCTGAGGCGGAAGCCGGGAGGTTGTGTTGCTCTGCTTTTTACTTTCTTCTTAATTGAAATACTGCGTAAATCGGCGCTTTTTAAAACGGAGTAGCAACATTGCCTACATTGCTTGACTGAAGAAGCTTTTTATTGCTAACTCCTTCCCCCTCCTCCCCGCAGCCCTGGGCCACTCCCAGCCAAGTATTGACGCTGTGGAGTTGGTCCCGGGTACAGAATAGCGGCAGCCATATTGTGTGTGGCTGGGATTCCTCGCGCTCTAGTTGCGCATAAAAGGGGCTTCTCTCGATCCTGCGCTCGACTGATTGAGTGTCTGTGTCCCTCCTGAGGCGGAAGCCGGGAGGTTGTGTTGCTCTGCTTTTAACTTTCTTCTTAATTGAAATACTGCATAAATCGGCGCTTTATAAAAAACTGAGTAGCAACATTGCCTAAATTGCTTGACTGAAGAAGCTTTTTATTGCTAACTCCTTCCCCCTCCTCCCCGCAGCCCTGGGCCACTCCCAGCCGAGTATTGACGCTGTGGAGTTGGTCCCGGGGACAGAATAGCGGCGGCCATATTGTGTGGGGCTGGGATTCCTCGCGCTCTAGTTGCGCATAAAAGAGTACGTCCATGCCTCCGCGCAGCGGGCACGATCAGCGGACGCGCCTAAATCGCGCCGGAGTCGTGCCAGAGTCCTGCCCGTCTGCGACCAGGACGTGGCCAGTGCCAGAGACCTTGCTGCACCTCCCATTTATAGGTATGATATGAAAACATTACTCAACCTTCGATCCTCCTACTGCGCCTTCTCTCATTCCCTCCCCCCTCGATATGACTACCTCTAACTTCCCGTGTACGCTCTGCAATCTCGATCAAGCAGATGGTATTTCTGCATCTCACTGCCCTCTCCACTTGAACCTTAAGCAGCCCACTCCTACTAACAAAAATGTCAGGATTAAAGCAGGCCTCATTAATTGTCGCTCGCTAGTAAAACACTCGCTTGATATAGCGCTATCCCTATCAGACAACAACTGGGATATGCTTTTCTTGACGGAAACCTGGCTAGGGGAGGAATCCAACCCTGCCCTATCCCTAGCCATCCCTGTAGGATATAATATTCATTGTGCTTACAGACATAGTAGCACTCACGGCGGTGGCCTTGCTATCATCTATAGATCAACATGGACTATTTCCTCTTTTCCTTACACCCAAATAGACTCCATTAAGGCACTCCCTTTTTGCATTAATTTTCCGGCTAACATCACTCTCTCAGGCCTATTAGTCTACCGGCCTCCTAAATCCAAGACCTCCTTGCCGGACTTCTTAGATTATATCCTCCAGGCTAGCTTGCGCTATGAAAATTCTGCCCTACTTGGAGACTTTAATCTCCATGTGGAGGACGCCTCGGATCTGACAAGCTCCAACTTCATCTCCACACTCTCCGATGGTGGTCTAAAACAATGGATCCGTAGCCCCACTCACAAGGCTGGACATACTCTTGATCTGATATGTTCCAATCTGCCAGACTTAATCACTGGTGATCCTTACCCAGTGATTTATTATTTATTTATTTAAAACACTTGTAGAGCGCGGCTGTCACCTGGCAGGTATCCTGGCGCTGAAAAGCTTACTCCTGGGTTGGAAGCGATGGGAATTGATAATGGGGGGTGAAAACGGAGGGGGAGAGCTAGGGGAAGAGCCATGTTTTTATTCGTTTCCTGAAAGGTAGGAGCTGTGGAATTTGGCGAATGTCGGCAGGCAGACTGTTCCAGAGCTTGGCAGCAGCTACTCTGAAAGATCTTCCCCCGATCCTGGCCTTCTTAAATCTGGGTACTGTCACAAGGCAGGCGGTCGCGGATCGTAGAGTTCTGGTTGGGATGTACCAAGAAAACATCTGTTGAAGGGGTCTTGGTCCTGATCCGTGTAATGCCTTGAAGACCAAGCAGAGAGCCTTGAAGGCTATTCGTTGCTTCAATGGAAGCCAATGTAGCTCGGCTAAGGCAGCAGTGGCCGAGGATCTCCTGGTCCATCCAAGGGCCAGTTTGGCTGCTGCCGACTGGACTCGTTGGAGTCTGTCCAAAAGTACAGTAGAAGATTCGAGCAGTAGGGCATTACAATAGTCAAGGCGACTAAGAATAGTGCACCTGACTATCAATGCTCGGGCCTGTGGTGGTAGTAATGGTAGGATTTTACGTAATGAGCGCATAAGGGCCGAGCAGGTCGCCACTGTTTTGGTTACCTACGTTTCCATGCTAAGTTTGTTATTTAGCATTACGCCCAGGTTGCGAACACTGGCGACAGGTAGCGGATTATCTGGGTTTTCCGGGGGCCAGAACTCCACAGGCAGAAGGCGAGGGATTCGGCTCGCAGGACAGAACAAAACCTCGGTTTTAGAGGAGTTGAATTGGAGGGAGTTACGGTGTAACCAGCCTGCAGTGTCTCTTAGGCAGTCGTGGAAGGCTTTGGTCTGACCATTTCTTCATCCCGTTTTCTTTCTGTTTATCCCATCAAAAAAGACCTTGTGTTCAGGCCAAAACCCTCAGGCATAACTGGAGCAATATCTCACCAGATAGCCTCGGAACTCATTTGGGCACCACAACCCCGAAGGAGGCCAGCGATCTCGACTCCAGGCTGAACAACTTTAATAGCTGGATTTCCTCTGCTATTGACTCAATCGCTCCCATCAGGCCAATTAAAACATTTCGTTCTGCCCCCTCCGCACCGTGGTTCTCAGAAGAACTACGTAATTGTAAGTCTGCCTGTAAACTCTTGGAAAGGCGCTGGAGACTTTCATATTCACCGGATAGCAAAATGGAAAATAAATCAGCACTCAAAAGGTATAGGAAAAAGATCATAGATCATAAAAGAATCTACCTTGAGGAAAAAATAAATAAAGCTCATGGCTCCGCAAGGGAGATCTTTCAGACTGTGAGATCATTCACTGATCCTTTGACCCTCAAAAGCCAGTCCCCTGTTTCACCGTCCCTCTGCAATCGTCTATCAGATTACTTTGAGGATAAAATTGCCACCATTTATGACTCCTTCCCCCAGAAAAAATTGCCCTGACCTCATTCACAAGTTGACACTGAACACAACCCTTGACTTAGCACCTTCCCAGATCTTATCTAACTTTGAAGAAATCCCACTCAAACTATCTTTAGCAGAACGATCCAAATGCAGATCGGGTTCGCCGACCGATCCATGGCCGGCTAAACAATACAAAGCCTTGGCCCCTCTCCTTAATCCTATCTTGAACAGCATCTGGAATGACTCTCTCCGAACTGGGATTTTTCCAGACTCATGGAAGCATGCACGACTAGTCCCAATCCTTAAAAAGGCTAACGCTGACCCTAATGAGCCGGCTTACTATAGACCCATCTCTCTGTTACCGGCTCCAGCCAAGGTCTTGGAAAAACTAGTGCAAAACAACTTGCAAGTTTCCTGGAAACCAACGGGTCATTCCACGATTCACAACACAGATTTAGACAAGGCTACAGCACGGAATCAGCCTTGATAGAGATGGCCGATGCTGTGCGTTGGAAACTTGATGGAGGCTCAAAGGCGGTGTTGGTGCTGCTGGACTTGTCGGCAGCATTCAACATGTCTCCCACCCTGTCCTCCTCGATCGTCTCCACTCCAAAGGCATTCAAGGTCAGGCCTTGAAGTGGCTGTCCTCCTTTTTGTCCAACAGGACTCAGGCGGTCTTCACCCCCGTACACTTCCAACAGCCGGCCACTAAAGTGGGGAGTCCCTCAGGGCTCCTCCCTAAGCCCCCTTCTCTTTAATGTTTATTTTTCCCCGCTCGCAGAGATGATCGCTCAGTCCGGAAATAAAGCCACCTCATACGCGGACGATATCCAACTCCTGTTCTCCTATGACAAACTCTCCCAATCCACCTTTGATCCTTTAAAAAACTGTTTACGTAAAATTGCATCCTGGATGGACAATAACTGCCTCCGACTTAACGCCGGATAAACCGAGGTCCTTTTTTTCCATCAACCTTCCCCCTTGGACCCCGACCTCTGGTGGCCACTCGATCTGAGCCCTCCCCCTTCACCTAAGGATTCCGTAAAGAACCTTGGAGTCAGATGGGACTCAAACCTTTCCTTTCATAACCAAGTACAGACAGTATCAGTGGCCTGCTTCTCCAAAATTAGGGTGGTAAAAATTTTTTTCAACTTCCTCCCTAACACCAGGAGAGCTATAGTCCAAGCGTTGATTACCTCTCACTTGGACTACGCCAATGGTCCGTACAATGGTTTGGCCGCAGGGCTCTGCCAGCTTCTACAGACAGTTCAAAACCCAGCGGTCCGATTAGGGTGTGGCAATTCCCTCAGAGAGCGCATTTCCCCCCATCGGCGCTCGCTCAACTGGTTGCCAATCCAGAAGAGAGCAGAATTCAAAGCCCTTACACTGGCTCACGTGGCAATTAAAATACAAGGCTCTGCTTACCTGACCTGTCTACACCCCTACCAGAATGTGAGATCACCCCTACCAGAATGTGAGATCTCTTCGCTCCAACTCCAAAAATCTTCTTACCACCCCTAGATTTAAAAAAACTCGTTCTGGAAGGAAAACCTTCCAGGTTTGCGCCTCCTCCCATTGGACCAAACTCCCTCTTTCCATCCGGATGATTCTGGACGAGCTCCCCTTTCGTAAGGCACTGAAAACTTTTCTCTTCTGCTGATTCCCTCAGAAGCAAGACTCATTTACACTTTCAGGAGCGCCGGGACACCCCGTTGGGATAGCCGTGCGCTATACAAAACACACTAAATAAATAAATAAAGTGCAATATAGACAGAAATCGACCGAACGGGCCATAAAGGTATCATACAGTAAACAAAATCCAGTACAGGAAGACTAAATCGTCTCCATCAATACCATTCACATTTTAATAAACTAACAGAATTACAGATCTCATGCCGTAGACAATTACATTACACTTACAGTTCTTCCAATGACTATAGGGTGCTTAGCCGTTTCTTCTGGGTTGTTGATCAAACTACTTTATAGATAACCGTCAAATGCTGAACAATAAATTAATTAAAAAAAATAAAAAGAGGAGGGAGGGCAGAAGCTGCACATTAATTCGATAGACATTCGAAAGCTACTGTAAGGATGCCAATATGACAGATCCTGGTGTATCCATCGTGAGTTGCAGCACAATGGGCTAGTATTCAATAATTGACAACAATTTCTCAGCATTCCAGTAAACGGGCATATTACAGTATGTGCGCATCCCGTATTTACCCAACATCAGGAATGTCCAAGGGCTTCTGCGGAGCTATAGCCACCTGGAGCACCGTCAAAATTGTGCTCCAAGCGCACAATATAGGATATTTGCGCAACCCAAGTGTATCCTCTTTTAGTAGAGAGCTTCGGCTTTGGCCCAATTTAACATCGATTGTGTCCAAGCTTTAATTGGTGGTGGTGGTGGTGGTGGTGGGGGGGGGTCTATAGCTTTACACTGCCACATGACGAGCCGCTTGGCCACCGCCAGCCCCATATCTAGGAAGCGAGAAGTTGCTCTGTTTTTCTTATCTCTGGGAAATATCCCCTCAATACAAGCCTCCCATGTGTGCGGTAGCACCCGGTCAGTGCTTGTATGCAGTAGCCGAGTCAAGTCCTGCCAATAGTCTTGCAGTTGGGGACACGACCAAAGCATATGCAGGTGGGTCTGCATTCACTAATGTACAGCACGGGCAGCAAGCATCCGTTCAAATAAAATGTCTGTTTAGCTTGTCTGGGGTTAAATACGCCCTGTGAATTATATAGAATTGGATTAATTTGAACCGTGCGTTTCTGGGGATATTTTTAGGGCTCTCCAATAACGGGTCTCATTCTTTAGGTGTGTATGGTCGCGCCAAGTCTGCCTCCCATTTGCCGTTCAGTGGTGTTCGATCAGTCAATTTGTGTTCACAAATTGCTTCTACAAACCATTTTGTAAGATGTGCCCAACACGTGTATGCATTGTATCAAGAGATGAGTCGGGAATTCTTGTGATTTACTACCCCAGTATCACTCCAGCGTTACCATCCAAGCGTCGTGACTCAGGAACCCTCCTCGTCAATCAAGAAAAGAAAGGGCTGCAATGCATCTCCCTTGTGGAGGTCTCCTAATGTGCATATGTTTGCATCCTGCCAACCCGCGCAGTCCACCATACGAACCCTACCCCCTCTCTCGGTATCCCCATCAATGGAAGCGTAGGCGCATAGGGTATGACATGTTTTGTAAGATGTTAGGCTCTGTGGAAACATTTCTGGGCTGCTTGAACCAATAAGGGGAAATAAGTATGCAATCTGGTGCATGGGTGAAATATAAAAAAAAGCTTCTCCAATGTATACGGAAAATTACCTTCCGCCGTATCCGTGAGATGCAATTCTGCTACTCGCAATCCATTGAATCTGGGATGCCAGGTAATAGTGTTCTAAGTTGGGTAAGGCCAATCCTCCACACGTGACTATCAGGTACAACTTAACTAAAGCCACCCTGTTACGTGTATTGTTACATATGAGGTCTCTCATAATGACCTCCATTGGCCGAAAGAACAACGCTGGCAGATATAACAGGAGGTTAGCAAAATAGTACAATAATCTGGGCAGCATCACCATTTTAATCAGCGCTACCCGTCCTGCAAACGAAAGGTTGAGTGTCTTCCAAAAGTATATCTGAAAGCGCAGAGCGGTGATTGTCCTGGTTAGGTTCCCATCTAGGAGGTCCCGGTTGATGTGGTAAATCCGAATTCCCAAATATCGTAACACGACCGTCTAATACCACGTGTGGGCGTCAGCACGAGGAGTGAATCGGAACAAGCAGGGCTTTCCCCAATTTGCGCCTAACCCCGAAACTGTGGCAAACTGCTGGAGTATGTTCGGTATGACGGGGGGGGGAGAATCACCAGCAGATCCTTAATATAAGGCAGGATGTCATCTGCATGAAGAGATACAGCATGCGTTTCTTCACCTAGCGGTATACCTCAGTGTTCAGCTGTACTGCGCGATGCCACAGCCAAAGGCACCATGACCAGAGAAAAGATCAATGGGGAAAAGGGGACATCCTTGCCTAGTCCCTCGTCCTATTGGTATGGTCTCAGAGAACAAGGATCCAAGATAAACGCATACCAAAGGAGCTCCGTAAAATAATTTAACAAGACTAAGGAAATATGGCCCAAATCCGAAGCGTAGCAACACCGCAAACATGTAAAGCCACTCCGTGTCAAAGACCTTCTCCAGGTCTAAAACCATACAGCTCGCTGCAGGCCATGAAAGCCTGAACATATTTAAAGTGGTGTTACAGGCCGGAACAAAACCATTTTGATCTGGATAAACCAGATGTGGGGTGAGGAGCACCAACCGGCCTGCCAAAACGCCTGGCAAAATCTTATAGTCGCCATTCGGCAATGCCAAAGGACGGTAGGCACGTGTCTGTGTGGGGTTGCTGTCCGGTTTCAGGAGTGTGATCAGTGTCGCTTCTGTCCGGGAAGCCGGAAGAGGAGTGCCCTCCAAGGCTTTGGTATATACCTTTAAGAGGTGGGGACCCAACAAGTCAGCAAATGCTTTAAAAAACTTGTGGGGGAAGCCACCTGGGCCAGGGACTTTTCCAGTACACAGGGCACAAATTGTACCCTTTATCTCCTCAAATGAAATTGAAGTCTCCAACTCTGTGCGTTGTTCAGCAGTGAGGGCGGGGAATGGAAGACCATCCATAAAGGGGCATATTGCCGCTTCGGAGGCAACCAAGGCGGACATGTATAGTCTTGCAAAGTGCGTGGTCAGTGCACCATGTATTTCCTGCTGTGAGTATTTAATGTTGTCTTCCGGCGATCGGAGTGCAGTGATGGGCCCTGTAACTTTATCCTGTTTAATCAGCCAAGTCAGTAAAGGCCCAGATCGGTCAGCCTTAGCATGCACCGACGCAGAGTGCGTCGCGAAATTTAGATACAGTTGGTGTTCAAGAAGCTCCATAATCTTTCTACGTGCTCCTAAGAGCAGAGCTGAGTGCAGTGTGCCTGCCACTACCTGGGATTCTAGTGTCAATAACTTCTTTTCAAGTGTTAATAGCTCTGAGTATCTGCTTCTTAAGGCCACCGCCCAGTCCCAAACACCTACCCTCTATAGTAGACTTCATGGCATCCCACTCAATCATGGTGGACGAGGTGGACCCTGCATTAAGAGTAAAATAATAGTCAATGGCCTCCCCAATGGATTCCCGAAAGAAGGGTTCTTGCAACATCGCCGGTTGCAATCTCCATGTGGAGCTAGCTGGCGTTCCGCCCCCCCATGCCAGTGTGATGAAGTGTAGATTATGGTCGGAGTACGTACGACCCCAATAGTCCGAGCCCTTCATATAAGAAAGTAGAGGGTGAACATAGAAACCTGTCCAGGCACACGTGTAAAGCATGGGGTGCTGAATAAAAGGAATGTATTCTCCCTACAGGATTATGATGTCGCCAGAGGTCAACCAGGTCCCACTCTCGCAATCAAGCCCTTAGCTGAAGCGGCTGTACACCAAAGAGGGGGGAAGGATCTATCCAAACGTGTGTCTAAGACACTATTAAAATCTCCCCCAATCAACCATGGGATGTTGCACCATTTTGTCAGCTCAAAAGAGAGCTAGCATTGCCCAGCAGTACATAGCGCCCA
Source organism: Lissotriton vulgaris (assembly GCF_964263255.1). Classification (NCBI taxonomy): domain Eukaryota; kingdom Metazoa; phylum Chordata; class Amphibia; order Caudata; family Salamandridae; genus Lissotriton; species Lissotriton vulgaris. Next base: position 106,463,144 of record NC_141686.1, read on the forward strand.
TATAAGCGACCTTTTTAAAAAAAAAATCTGCAGTACTTGTCGACAAGAACCTCCTCCGCCACACAAGGACCCCATGCGCAAACAGAGTAATCAGTGTCATAAACCCTCCCCCCTCCATTTTCTTTGCTGCCGGGTCACTTCAACTTTATTTAAGTGTGTTTCCTGCAAAAGGGCGATACTTATGTTATGTCGCTTAATGTAGGAATAAACCGCATACCTGAGAGATGGTGTATGGAGACACCGCACATTCCAAGTAAGTATAGTGTGTGTAAGAAATGGGGGTTACCCAAATCTTCAAGGGGGTAGCATGGCATCAAGCGGGCAGGCCAAACTCCAAGGACATGTGAAGCATTCACGCAGTATCCACAGACGACACACCAGGCACACTACAAAAGAGACGCAACTCCACCTTTGGTTGGAAAAGAAGAAGTTTAGTGATATCTCCAACCTGTAAGGTAAAAAGGAAAAATACACTGGTAATCACATCAAGGCGCCAACTGGCACCCAAGCCAAGTATTTCAGTGGGGGATTATTTACATGGGACAAAAAGGGTTGAGTCCATAGTCCATAGCTGAAATATCAAAAGGTTAGCATTTGGCACGTAACATCAATGACACCTATATAAGGGAAAAATGCACTTGGCGTATTTGCCCATTAAACATGCAATCAAACATTAGGGGTAAGAACCCAAAATAGCTGGCATTGGCGACTCCTGCAAAAAGAATAGGAATCACCTGGCATTAACATTAGGCAGGAACACCTGTAATAAAATATCAGGTTTCTTCCCCCCTCCACCTAGGGAACTACGCGTCAGGCAGGGCCGACTCAGGCCTTCATCCTTGGTAGCGGCTGTAATTACAAAAGGCAGCATCCTGCATAACCCCTGTAAGGAAAGACATCATGGCATACCAGTATCCACTAGCCGGCGGGTATAACCCTAGGACTATTAAGCCACCTTCGCAAGCTCTACAGGGCATACAGAACCCCAGTGCTATAGCCTTAGGGAGAAGACCTGGGGAACATGACTCCTTAGCCCCCAACCTGCAACACAAACATCAGGTAGTACATTGGCATCACTATAAGCATAAGACATCAGGGTGTACACAACAGCCAATTCTCATCATGAACATTAGGCATACACATTATAGAGCATTGGCGGGTATTAAACCATACGCATGAGCCTAATCCTCCCCACTGGTGCATCATCTAATAAAGGCTCCCTAGGCATCTGTTCCCTCCCGGCTCACTCAAGCCAACCTATATGGGGGTGTGCCCTTAGGCCATAAACACACTGGGCGAGAAATTCAGCAAAAGCACTGCCTTACGCCACACTAACACAAACCCCAGGGCCTACACTAGCTGGCATTCACCTGGACCCCCAGGTAGGGGTTAACTAGTGTCTTGGCCCAGATCAGAGGCCTGGCAGTTCCAAAGGTCCTTCACTCTGGGGGCTCTCTGGTGTGCAATTAGGGTCAACAAGCTCCAGTACAATATCTCCCAGTGGGGGGGGCTGCTCTTCCTTTAGGCAGATTCCCCCAAGATGGGGAGGGGCGAGCACCGACCCTGTGCCCCGACATACACCCCCTACTCCCCTACGGCAGCCCCACTCACCGGCTGCTCCTTGACTCTTTCCTCTCGCAGACCTCAGCAGGCGCGGGCTTCCATGAGGAAGGGCAGGCACCGGCAATATGCCTCGAGGCCCATTCCTCCTTGTTCTCCAGGCTGGCCTGGGCCCCTCCACGATAGGAGCAGGGCTCTTCTCCGAGGAGGGGGGCAGGCACCGACCACGTGCCTCGATGCCCCCTCCCCTTTTGCGACAGCCGGGCCCCTCCTTCCTCACGGGGGCCCGGGACTTGCAGGCAGCCTCCACGAGGCTTCAGGCACAAACGGGGCTCTCTCCAGAGCACAGGGGGCCCGCACCGGTGCCTCCTCGGTTTCACCCAGGCCCGTCCTCTTCCACACGGGGACCCGGGGCTTGGGCTCGGCTCCTTCGGGCGTCCTGCCCGCAGGGTGGACACCCGCTCCAGTCCTCAGGCCCAATCGGGGCTCGGCAAGGCGCACCGCAACGTCCTCCCTCACGATGGCAGGGCTCCCTCTCCCACACGGAGCCCTGCAGATGACTCGCAGCTCTTCCCTCCAGCGCGGATGCACACACCGGCGGGGTGGGCACCCGCTCTGGTGTTAAAGCACACTCGGGGCTCCCCTCAGTCACGGGGGCCCCACACCGTCGCTTCACCCGGGTCCCCCTCTTTCCTCTCGGGGACCCGGGGCTTCAATTCGGCTTCTTCCGGCTTTCCCGGCCGACCGGGCCAGCACCCAATCCCTGCGCGGCGTTGGCGGGGGCGGGCCGATGACGCGGCCGGGCGCCCCGTCACGTGATGGGGGACCTGACGGCTTCAGGGCCTGGCGCGGCCCTATCTTCACTTCGGCGGCCCTCTCCTGGCACCGGGGGCCGCCGCAACGGTGCCCACAACAGCGGGGGGGTCCCCACGACAGCGCCGGGCTGCGGCGGTGATATCGGCGGTAATAAGGGGTAGGCTCCCTTCTATTTAATTATTTATGTGGCGGACAGCGCGCCAAACCGAGGGTAGGCTCCTCCAGCGCGATCCTCCTCACAGTGCCCTCAGGCCACAGCGCGATTCTCCTCAGCAGATGACGCTATTTACAGCGCACTGCTCCTCCCTCTCAGCCCGACAGAATAGAGGCAGTTCAGGGCTTCTAGGGACACGCAGCTCCTCCCAGTCCTTCTCTAGCGCTTCCAACTTATAACGCTTCACAGGCAGGACAGTTCAGGTCAGGGCAGCAACAGTCTTGGAATTTACAGCGCTTAGGTAGGCAAACCAGGGCTTCCAAGTAGGCTCCTCACGGAGGGGGGGGGGCGAACAGCTCCGCAGCCAGCCCCAGGGGCACACTCCTCACCTCCTGGGGGGTTCAAGCCCACAGCATTCCTCCTCTTCTGGGCACCTTTTTCCCTCAGCGCTGGCGTAGTTCGAGGTCCCACGGCGTCAGGGACCTATGAAGAGTCCTCCCTTGTCAGGGGCCCATGGGGACAGCAGCGGGGGGGGGGGGGGTTTATAGGGGTGCAGGGCCCAGCTCACAGGCCCATGTGGCGGTAGCACCTCACAGCAGGTCCCCCTCCCTTCCTTGTCCCAGCGCTGACTGACTCTCTGGTGACACTTCCCCCTATTTATACCCTCCTCCCAGGCAGTGCCAGGACCTTCTAGAATGTTGGCACATCTAGCCTAAACTGGTTCTAGGGGAGGGGGTGAGCACCCTGGGTGCCAGGCTTTCCCTCCAAAAGCTAGGGGTAGCTGGGTAATATTAACTAGACCGCCAACCTACGCAGTCAGGTGGCACTACCCAGGGCCATGGCATCCATTTTAAGTCTCAGTACATTTCAGTCAGGTGCAGTTTAAAAATGGGGGATATTTTCTGTACACCATTGGACAACATGTAATTTTACATTTTCAACAAGGTGTCTCACACCACTCATGGCCTATACATGTTTAATCCCATGGGGGAGACATCCTAGGTAAGGGGGTCAAAAGCGAAAAAATTTTGGGGAAAAAGGCCAAGTCCAACAGTGTGGTAAGCCATTACAAGGTCTGAAGCGAACGGTTAGTACAGCCTAGCCCATGTATGCAGTTGCATATGTAAAATGACAAACCATGGCATCACCACTCAGCCCTCCCATAAAGAACGCAATATTGCAACTAAAAAGAAAATAAACCTACCCAACAGCCATAAAGCATCAATAGAGTGGTCCCCATGAAGCTAGAGGTACTACCCAAACCCTGACGAAGAAACAACCAGTCAGCACAAATGAACTGGTTACCTTAATAAAGAAAGGTATAAGGGGTGTGAAACCTTACTAAACTAGTCACCATGAAATCCCCAATTAGCTTCAATCCAAGCATCTAGACATACCGTTCTGCAAGGGCAGCCCACTTACAAAGTTTATACCGCAACATGTCCATACAATCACATTGTTCCCACCTTATGCTAGGCAATGCAGTGTTTGAGAGGACCAAATGTTGCTAGGACACCGTCCTGCATCCAGTTCTTGTAAGGGGGCAGTAGCATCAGGGCTCCAGCCATTATACAATACCATTCGCAGTCTGAGGCGTCACATCTGGCATCCGCAGAGACATCTTCCGACGTGTGAACCGGAGTCCGTTCCTTACTATTAGTCTCAGCGGCATCCGCAATTCTCTCTGCCACCGGACCACTGCCTGTTTCGGTCTAATTAGTTTGAGATTGGGCACCACCGATAAGGCCTGGCGTTGCGGTCTGGACCCTCAGCAACGATCCTTCATGCCATCTTTCTTTGTTTTTGCCACCTGGGACACCCGTTGGCTTGGGCCCTGTGAACTGTCCAGTTACCTCAAGCCAATCCCAAGCATCTGGTGGTGTATTGAAGAACTTCTACTTCCCCTCAGAGTCCACTCGAAGCCTTGCAGGGTAAAACAACGAATATGTAATGTTTAGCTGTCGGAGTTTCTGCTTAACATGGAAAAAGGATCCTCTGTGACGCTGAACCTTTAGTGTATAATCTGGGGGAAAAAGGACTTTCACATCCTCACATTTAATCTCCGGCATTTTACTGGTCTCCAGCAGGATCATACCACGGTCTTTGAAGTGTAACAACTTTAAGATAAGGGGATGCGCCGCACTGCCCGGCGCCAGTCAGCAGCCCAGGATATGGTGTGCTCGTTCTATGGTAAGGAAGGGAGAGAATGCATCAGGGGAAATCAATCCTTGATCCTGTGTTTAAGAAAGGCCACGGCATCCTGCCCTGCCGCAAGCCCAATCAGACGGACGCTATTCCTTCTGGAGCGGCCCTCCGAGTCCTCCACTCATTCCTTCAATTGACGTCTTGTGGTCAAATCCTTCGGTTGATAAATAGTCAGGTGAGTAGTTATTTAATTATTTATTTTTGCAATTTATCGAGCGCGAACGAATACCCGTAGGCGTCTCGGCGCTAGATTAATCACCTAATTTTCCCCAAGATGAAAGAAAAAGGCTCCTGAAGGTTAATTGTCAATATTACTGATTAAAAAGCCAGGTCTTCTTTGTTCTGAAAAAAAAAAAGCCAGGTCTTCAATCTTTTGCGAAACTGCAAAAGTGAGGTGCTTGTCCTGATGTGTTGCGGCAGGGTATTCCATAATTTGGGTGCCGCGACTAAAAAGCAGCGCTCACCCCATGAAACTGTTTTTGACCGAGGAACCACTAGTTTGTTAAGAGTAGCAGATCGAAGCTGTCTGGCAGGTTTATAGGGTATCAGCTGGTCCTTAAAATAGTGTTGTCCTTGGTCATGAAGTGTCTTATATACTATGCAGAGTGATTTAAATTTGATCCGATTGCGGATCGTCAGCCAATGATATTTTTTGACTGTCTGATATGGGCGAAAACTTGGGTGTTCTAGAGAGCAGACGTGCTGCTGCATTCTGTATTGTCTGAAGCTTATTGGTTACCCTGACCTGGGCATTTAAGAATAGGCCATTACAATAGTCAAGGGACGATAACACTTAAGAGCTGACCAATGTCAGCTTAGACATCAAGCTCAATATTTACAAGCACCTAGATAGATCATTTTTCCATAATCTTATCCCTCCACCAGAAATCTTTGACCTTGGGGCATCCTCGCAGCATGTGATAACAAGATCCCACAAATTGTTGGGACCTAATGCATTGAATACTGTAGCCATTGGATATCTTGTGGAAGTGCTCTGGTCTCCAGACTGAAGAGGATGATGAAGGAATTTAGCCTGAGGGATATTTGGCCTACTAAGAGGGAGACCAGAGACTTCACCTTTAATAGCAAGAAGGATAGGCATCACTCCTGTATGGACTATTTTATTTTAGATCAGGAGCTATGCAGAGAGGTAGTAGAGGTGGTCCACATTCCAGCAACCCTTTCAGATCATTACGCAGTAGCCATGTCTTTGAGGATACATCAAAAAGAGCGGCAGAGAAGATGGACACTAGATAGGACGATATTATAACATGAGAAGTTATTCGTGACTTGGGGGAAAATCTGTGAATTACTTTCATGTTAATAGGGGATCTTAAAAGGACAAAAAGTCTGGGATGCTTTTAAAGCATACTTAAGGGGGTTCTAAGAGCTATAATGGTGGGAAAAAGACGGGTGGCGAAGCAAGAAGAAGAGAACGGAATTATAGAGATCAAGGAAAAATATTATAGTTGATGGGGGCTGTGGACATGGCAGAGGGTCGGAATTTACCTTCAACTAGAATAGCAGTTGATGCAGCCAAAGCTTATGACCAGGTGCATTGGGCTTCTCTTTGGGAGGCTTTACTTAGTTTTGGCTTCCCGCAGAATATGGTAAGGGCGGTGCAAAATCTGTATTATGGTCATAAGGCCAAGGTGTTGGTAATTGGTTCAATATTTTTAGAGGGACAAGACCGGGCTGCCCCTTGTCCCCGCTTCTCACCAATCTTTAAATAGAGCCACTAGCCAGCTTGATAAGGGCAGACACCACTATCCTTCCTTTCAAATCATATGATTTTGAAGTTAATTTAGAACTATATGCAGATGATTTGATGCGGTTTACAAGTAATCCGCAAGACGCAATCCCTAACTTAGCAGCTCTTCAAATCACCCAGAAGGGTTTTGAACCTGCGCACAATAAAGCCAATCTATTAGATACCGTTCTCAGCAATGACCATAGGCTTCGCGTAGGCCTCCAAATTCCCCTTCCCTGGACTGACCACCTATTAGTACCGTTAGTTTGGGAAACTCCAAATCCCCCTCCGGCCCTAGTCAAGTCCACATTAATGGGGAGGAATTGGTCGAAGGTAACTACAAACCATTGGACACACTCTCTTTTAGCCACCCCTTTACACTCAGGGGATGACCTAGATTCACTCAATAGGAAGTTTAATGAGTGGATACAGCCCTTGCTGGAAATCGGTGGCCCCCTGAAAATTCTTAAGAAGAAACCCAAGTCCAAAGTAGCTCCATGGTACACTACTAAATTGAAAGAGCTAAAACAAAGTAGTAGGAAATTAGAGAGGACTTGGAGACTGACTGCAGGGGTGCAAGACAGAAAGAACTATAGAGTATCCATCAAGAAATACAAAGCTGAAATAACACTGGCACAATCCGTGTTTTATGAGCAAAAGATAAGGATGGCAGCCAATGCTCCGAGGGAAATTTTTCGAATTGCTAAAACTCTGATTAGGACTCCACCTAATCTCCCTGACCCCAAAGAAGCTCAAAATCATTGCGATGAACAGGCAGAGTACTTTTCCCCAAAAATACAGTCTATCTCCCTCTCCTTCACTTCAAATAAACATATTTCTCTGTGTGCGGATAATTCCCTCGCAAACTCCAACTGCCAGTTAATGGAAATCCCATTGCTTAATGAGGACTCCCTTAATGCATTAATGGTAAAAGTGTCATCAAGCTCTCCCACTGATCCTGCCCCCCGCGTCATCTGCTGCGGGTCGCGGATACTATCAGACCATTCATCTTAAATATCCTGAATACCTCAGGAATAGTACCAAAGGCATGGAAGTGCGCCCAGGTCAGAGCACTCTTGAAAAAACCTAACCTCGACCCAGCAACCATGGCTAACTATCCATCTCCCTTCTCCCATGGGTGACTAAGCTGCTCAAGAAGTAAATCAATTCCATTCTGGTCAACTATCTGGAGTTTAACAATCTACTCCATGATTCCCAAGCAGGCTTCCGCCCTAAGCTTGGGACCGAGGTCGCCCTGTTGACGGTAACTGAATTGGCCCCAAAGGCACATGGATCAAGGTAGCACTACGGCAATTATGCTGTTAGATCTGAGTGCCGCCTTTGATACTGTGGACCATAATATTTTGATATCCTGCATAAAACACCTCGGAGTCGCAGGCCAGGCCCTCAACTGGCTGCAGTCCTTCTTAGAAGGCAGGATGTTTCAGATGGCAGAGGGTGCCACTCAATCCAAAGCAAGGCCCCTCAATCGCGGAGTGCCCCAGGGCTCCTCCTTAAGCCCAACCCTTTTTAATGTTAATATGGAGCCTTTGGCAGATATAGTGCGTCCCTATGGCTTTGAAATTGTAACCTACGCAGAGGACACCCAATTAGTGGTGGCCCTGAACCACCTCGAGGGCACTTCCAGCAATCTGGGCAGCTGTCTGGAAGCAATAACCAAATGGATGGTACTTTCCCATTTAAAATTAAATGGGGAAAAAACAGGACTGATGTTTCTGGGAAAATCCATCTTACTCAGAGCCACCATTGACTGGCCGACCTGCATGGGTCCCTCCCCCCAGAGCCGACAGACCAGATCAAAAGTCTTGGAATATGGCTTGACAAGAACCTAAGCTTTAACCAGCAAGCCACCAAACTCTCTGCCACCTGCTTTGGTATGATGAGGATGCTGAGAAAAATCTTGCCTCTCCTCCCTTTGCAGGCCCGGAGGATAATGGTGCAGGCAATCATACTGTCTCGCCTGGACTATGGGAACGTGAGCTCTATTAAAAAACTCCAGGTCACCCAGAATGCAGTGTCACGTCTCCTCCTTTGACTCCCCCGAAGACACTCGGGGACTGCCGCCTTGAGGAAACTACACTGGCTGCCCTCACAGGCCAGGATAAAATTTAAGGCAATGTGCATAACGCACAAAGCCATGCGCAAAAAGGCCCTGCAATGATTTGTTTCCTAGTCACCCCGTACCACACTCCTAGAGCTTTACGCTCCAGTACTACTTTTCTAGCATGAACTAGAAAAATCAAACGAGCTAGATGGGGAGGCCGTTCCTTTTCGTGGAACGCTGCCTCTGACTGGAATTCCCTACCTCTCACTTTGCGCAGCGAACCTGATCTTCTTGAATTTCACAAAAAATTGAAAACACTTCTCTTTCAGTAATTCTTAGTTGGCAGCACTCCCACCCACCCGTCCTCAGCGCTACGAGGCCTTTATAATACTCCATTTCATTTCAACTTGATGAGGAAGGCAGAGATTTTTGGCCGAATCTCTGGGTATAAAGTGAATACAGAAAAAACTTAGACAATGGATTGGAACCAAGGTTTGGCGAGTCAGAGGTCAAAAACACAAATACTTTATCTTGGGGTTTTAATTACCCAGAAGATTGGAGGATATTACAAAAATAAATTGGAAGAAAGTCAGTCAGGAGATAGTGGATCAGCTGGTAAAATGGGCGAATTTGCCTTTAAATTACATTTGACTTCTGACATCACAATACCTGCTAGCAGCAGCCACGATGAAAAGCATGTTACAGATCATAATTACAGCAGCAGTTTAAACCAGGAAAGTGGGAATTGGCTTTTTCTTCTTAAGTGATTTTCTAAAAACAAAACGAGATCAGCAGCATGGTGTTTATGGAAACATGTTCATTTTTTTCCACACTAGATGTCATTACAGGAAAGATACGCTCAGTCTCACTCTAGTGTCTTGGTGCAGAACAAATTGAAGAGTCGACATGGCACATAACCCTGTGTGCCAGGCCTACAACTCACTGTCCTGGCATAGAACAGTCACTCCCCTGACGGAAGATTTCAATATTGTATCCTTAAATGTAAAGGGGCTTAACCACCCTATTAAAAGCCGGAAAGTCTTTGACTACCTGGCCAAAACAAAAGGGGATATCATTCGTCTCCAGGAAATAAAGTTATCAAATCAAAAAGTCTTTATTTCGATTTTTTTCAATCATAGAAGACATTTACAACCTAAAACATTTTTACAATTTAAACAATTTAAAAAATGGTAAACAAATTTTTAAAATTACCCATCCTTTTCAACTGGTGTAATCCTTGGCAGCTAGTATAATCCACAATTCATCACTTCGTCTCTCAAAAAACAATTATTAATATTGATATTGGCCAATCACCAAGCATGGAATCCATAGATTACAATCAAATACATTGAATTAAAAAAAAAGACCTAAGTAAAAAAAAAAAATTCAAAATTCATCACAAGGAACATTACTCACTATATACATTTTAAAGTTTCAAGTGTCATTAGACCATAATTACTGTAGGCTCATTTTACGGGCCTGAATTATCCACATCAAATGGAGAAATTTAGCTATGGCTATAACTACGGCTTGGGAGTTGTCAGTGCATAGAATCCTGACTGCCTCACCACCCGTTTTGAGACCTAACTGGACACAAATAGGTTTTAACCAAGATTTCCTAGGCACCTTATATTCAGGACAGGCAAAGAGAACATGCCCAATGACTTCCCGCTGATCAGGACAGAAGGGACAAGCCAAACCTTGACCCACTCGCCATTTTGCGGTAAAAACGTTTAGCGGTAGTGTCCCCACCCTGAACTGATATTTCTTCCTGTCCCCTGGGATGGTAATCCAATCCCAATATGCCTCTAAGGCCGGAGAATGCTTAAATTCTAGGAAATCTGCCGTAAGAGAAGGTTCAATGCAGCGGCCAAATCTCTTTGCCTCAAGCATGTTCCAGTATAGATCTCGAAATGTTTTTCTAGGTGGAAAGAGATTCCCTACTGGGTCATCCCACAATGGAGATAATCCCATAGCCTTGTAAATAGCCTTTACCTCCCTCAACCATACTATTTTGTGAGCCTTATCAAGGTCTCTTACCTCGAGGAAGGCCCGTGCATACTGGGAGAGTTCTGGAGTAACCCAAAGTCTCCTCCAGTTGGCAACCGATCTATATCTGGCCATATCCTCGAGGCTATGAGACCCTAGGTCGTAATGGAGAGGGATCAGTGGAGTGGAGGCCGGTAAGCCTGTGATATTACGCAAAAATTTGTTTTTCGCACCAGTCAACCTTTTCAGATTACTGAGCCCCCACAGTTCCGCCCCATAGAGAACTGCTGCTCCAACTTTGGCGTCATGGATCTTTAGAACCGGGGTGATTGGCCTGGTGTGAGATAAATAAAATTCCTTAGTGAGTGCTCCTGTCAATTGTGCGTGTTTCGTGACCAGCTGGTTGGTGTGTTGTTTCCAATCTAATTTGGAAGACAAAGTTATCCCCAGATAGTTAAATACATGGGTCTGTTCCAATTGGGCCCCATCCATAGCTATCTTCCCTCTGACGAGTTTATTTTTATGTACATGAACATGAACTTTGTCTTTGATGTATTAATGACAAGACCATGGTCTTTGCAAAAAACCTCAAAGACTCCAACAGCCTTTTGGAGGTCCTGCTGTGTCTCCGAAATTAATAGTGTATCATCAGCAAACATCAGCAGGGGGATCGGCTTGCCATCCAGCTTGGGGGCATCAGTTGGTTGCTGTTCAAAATAGCCGATCACCCTGTTGATGTATAGTGAGAAGAGTGTAGGGGCAAGTACACACCCTTGACGAACCTGCTTGGCAATAGGGAATTTGTCAGTTACACTTCCCTGCTGATTCCAGCGGACTCGGGCATAATTATTTTCGTGCAGTCTGATTAGAAGTGACAAAATATCAAGTGGGATGCCCTGCTCTTGTAAGGCTGCCCACAACTTAGTGCGAGGCACCAAGTCAAATGCTGATTTAAGATCAACGAAAACTGCAAAAAGCATACCTCCCCTAGTAACACTACACGCCAATATAATAAAACAATTCTAAAAACTTGGTCAATGGTACTGGTGTGGCTGCGAAACCCTGCCTGTAGGGGCGACAGAATATCCTTTTCCTCTATCCAGCCCTGAATACGCTGCAGTAAGAGCCTTGCCACTACCTTTTGTATGCAAGTCATCAAGCTAATGGGCCTGTAATTTCCTGGGTCCGAGCACTCCCCCTTTTTGAAAATTGGAATGATCTCGGCACCCTTCCAGGACTCCGGTATTGGTGAGCCCATCGCGATGCCATTAGCTAACAGATGGATATAAGAGGCCCATAGGTCTTTATCATGCATAAAAAGGTCTGCTGGAACGGAGTCCAGACCTGGTGCCCTAGTTTTAGGGATATTCTTCAAAATTTTGTTGATATCAGCTTTGGTGAAGGTAAGGTAATTTGTGCCTTCTATAGCTTTTAACAGAGTCTCTCTCTCTTCTACCACCTCGTCCACAGCGGCAAACTGAGACTCATAGTGAGACCCAAGCATTTGGTGAAACATAGTTGGTAGGTTCACCCCTTTTTGTCCCCCTACCCCATTGGACCATGTCCCAAAAGGAGCACATAGATCTTTCTTTACTAGCACTCAGGAGCTCCCTCCAGTATTCATTGTCCCAGTCACTTTTTGCCTTAAGTTGTATTTTCTTATACGTGACTCGGGCGATCTTGATCTTAACTATGTCTTTGGTCTTTACTGCATCAGATAGGGCCCTATATGCAGCCCTACGGGATTTACCATACCATTGATCCTCCTTTCTTGTTGGCCTACTCGGTTTTTTGGTCACCTTTTTGACGAAAAAAGATCTCAACTGGTTAAAAAAGCTGTCGTGGATCAGACTAGTATTTGACACGATTGCCTCCACAGTGGAATTATTCCTTAGTTCTACTATAGCTTGACCTGTCAGATCCCTCATAGCATCAATACCCTCTTCATTCATCACACAGCTTGCCCATCTAATTCGTCTATGGTTATTTGAGAGGGCTATTTCCACACAATCACCTGGACCCTCACGTTTTGGTAAATCAAATAACCTGAATGACAGGATTAATGGGTTATGATCGCTCTTTACCCGTTTTTCTATCCGCATATCATCCATAATAGACCAATTCTCCTTATTTGTAAGGATGTAATCTATGCGGCTATGAGAAATACCGTTATTAAAGGTAGAGGCACCCTGTTTGTCGGAACCAATTCTTCCATTAGTGGCACGTAGGCCATGCTCCACACAATGGACTTTGAGTTGTAATGCTGCCTCTGACCATTTTTTAGTAGGTGGTATTGTCAACTGAGGGATCTTCCAAATGTAGTCCTCTTCCACTGTCTAGGGGTTCAAAACAGCAGTTAAAGTCACCTGCCACAATGATGTTACCTTTTGAGCGATATCGCTCGAGGAGAATATCTAACTGGTCCACTGCTTCGGTAGATTTACCACCAGGAAGCCCCCTGCAATAAATATTAAAGACCAGGAGGTCCTTGAAGTCTGGGCTTTTGAACTTGATTAGCAAGATATCTGGGCTATTTGAGACCAGCTGAGTAACAGAATATCTGCTATCTTTCTTAACCCATGTCAACAAGCCTCCCTTCGGTCTTCCCCATAAGCTAGGGATGGCAGAAGTATAAAAGTTTAGATATCCTGGCTTGAATTCTGGAGTTACCTGCCATGTTTCCTGAAGGAGGGTTATATCCTTATTTTCCAGAAAAGCTAACCAGTCCAGAGATGTTACTTTACTTCTCAACCCTTCCACATTCCATGACACTAAAGTTGATAAGGGAGGAGAATTCGTGTGGTCAGCTTTGATTTGTTGATCAACGCTAGCCCTGCATTCTTTGGGTAGTAAGACCCCGGATAGACTAGTCTCTAATGCCTCCTGATTGAGATCAATTTTGTTTTGTACTGTGTTATCAACATTACAATCCCGTGGTTGATTAGAGTCATTAGTCCCTTGCACATCCGCTGAGGTATTACTATTACTCATTGTGTTGGTCCGGGGTATGCGGATATCACTTATAGGGGTAGCGCTATGAGCTATAGTGTCATCTATTCGACAGGCCTCAGATAATCTAGTGCATGCCGTATTGCGATCCCCCAGAAGTCAGTCGCAATCATTTAGGCCTGACAAGATCCCAAACCTATTTCCTAGACTGATCCCCCATTCATTATATGGAAGACCCGTACCCCACCTATTCATCATGGTGTCCCACCTTGGCCCTGGAGTCTTAGGATACGTCACATTTTGCCGCTCACCATAAAAGAACTTTAAGGTGAGGGGAACAATAGTGCCACTCCTGTGTTGAGGGGGAAGTATGTTTGACAAAACATTGGGGAGCACAGCCAAGTGGGAGAAATTCACCACTACGCAATCTCCTTTGAACTTTTTCGGTCTGTTCCCTATCCAGGCTGTCCTTCTAGCCGACGTAATTTCCCCTGCTAACTGCTGTTTCCCCCCAGGGGCCATCTGCATATTACCTGACAGCCAGTGCAGCGCCTTACTAGAGAGAGACGTTGGAGCTTCTGGCTGCCCAGTTACCAAAGGTGGAACATTTGCCAGTACCAACACCAAAGGTGAAGCTTCTACTGTAAATTGGGGAAGACTCAGTTTTCTGACTAAATACAGGTTGTACGGTTGGTGTTGGCAAAACCTCCTCTCTTACTGCTGGGTGAGTATCTACATTTACTGGTCACTGACCAGGGGTGATGATATTTGTCGAACTCCTCTCTACCTCCACCACACTCACACCATTCATCCCAGATGTGCCTGCTAGATTTGAAACCAGACTTGCTATATTGCCGACCTCCCCATTAACCTTAGTCTGAATCCCACCCAATTTTTTCACCTCAGCAGTGAGTTTATCAATTTTGGCCATCATTGGTTTTATAATAGCTTTAATTTTGCACTCAATCATATCTGCTATTCTAAGAAATAGCTCATCATCCATAATTTGCTTTATGCTGTCCTCCCCAACATCCATAATCTTGTCCTTGGTTTTCCTTGGTGGTCAAACCCTTTTCCTCCTTAACCCTGAGCGTAACCCGCCACTCTTGGGTTGGGTCTTTTTACCTGTTCTAACTGTCGTAGTTTCCTGCACTTCAGAGGAAGGGTCATCTTCTATGACATGGGCATGGGTCTCAGAATAAGAATCATCAGCACTTCCTGTATTAGTTTCAGGGTCAATTTCTAAGTCAACTGCTGGGAGTGCGCTTTGATCATATTTGTCGTTGTCTTGAGGATTAGACTCATGAGCGTCACTATCAGCAGCCTGTGAAGATATGTCAACCATGATAGATGATTGGGATAGACTCATAGCAGGGCGAACTGGGGATTGGCTTAGCCATAATTACGGTCGCCTTTCGCTATTAATTTTCGTTACCACTTGAACCATGTAATTATCCATCGTGTTAGATGTAGTTGGAGCTAGTTTTTTCGGCATCCTACACAATTACAAGTTAGCACTCAATAGAATAATGAAAGTTTATAACCCACAATAAGCAACACTTGAACTAGTAGGCTAGAAAAGGTGAGAACACAGCAACAACAACAGTTAAGCAAAGAGAATATTACTGCATATAGATTCCTTGAACTTGATAGGGGCAAAGTGGACAGCCCAGTCCAGTCACGGCCTGTCTCGGACTGTCTAAGACTGTCCGCCTTTGTCCGGGCTTCGTCCGGCATCCCGCACACGCGTCCCGCTGTGCATTGGAGGGCGGGCCTCATTAGGAGGAGCAGGGGCGGGAAGAGTCACTAGGTGCGCTGTGTTGGGCGTGCGCAAGGGACCCTGGTTCTCGCAGTCCCGACCCCTGAGTGCAATCCGTCGCGGTCCAAAAAGGGGTGATTAATTTCCCCACTGCAAGGCTCGATGGCTCTCAGTGGCAAAGAAATGCTGGATCTGGTAGCGTGTCCGAAACAACTGCAGCTGCGAGCGGCTCCCGCGAAGCGGGGGCCGCGAGCTGTAAATACCGATGAGAGAGGGAGGAGCAGGGGCGGGAAGAGTCACCAGGTGCGCTGTGTTGGGCGTCCGCAAGGGACCCTGGTTCTCGCAGTCCCGACCCCTGAGTGCAATCCGTCGCGGTCCAAAAAGTGAGGATTAATTTCCCCTCTGCAAGGCTCGAAGGCTCTCTGTGGCAAAGAAATGCTGGATCCGGTAGGGTGTCCCAACAACTGCAGCTGCGAGCGGCTCCCGCGAAGCGGGGGCCACGAGCTGTAAATACCAATGAGAGAGGGAGGAGCAGGGGCAGGAAGAGTCACCAGGTGCGCTGTGTTGGGCGTGCGCAAGGGACCCTGGTTCTCGCAGTCCCGACCCCTGAGTGCAATCCGTCGCGGTCCAAAAAGTGAGGATTAATTTCCCCTCTACAAGGCTCGAAGGCTCTCTGTGGCAAAGAAATGCTGGATCCGGTAGCGTGTCCCAACAACTGCAGAAAAGAAAAGTTATCAGAAGAGGACACAAGTTTTCTTAATCACAATTGGGTCTCCCATATCTCCGGTTCACCAGCCGATAACAAAAAGAGAGGTGTTATCACTCTTATAAGCCAGAAAATCAAACATATCTACTATTTCCCACACTCATGACGATGAAGGGAGACTGTGCTAGATACCCATTTGAAGAAAGGGGAGGATACAACCCATTTCATTAATATTAAAGGCCCTAGTTCTGATGAGCCCAGCTTCTGGGAAATGATATCACAAAAGATATATAGCCTCCCTCAAGATGATCTCATCGTAGGAGGGGACTTCAATGTACCACTTTACCCCCTTATTGATCGACAATCTAAGTGTAGTTATCAAGCTACCCGTTCACATAAGATTCTCCACCAAATTCAACCTCAAGTACTCCTGGCGCCTTCAGCACCCAGACACACGGGATTATACCTTTTATTCAGCCCCACACCACTCCTGTACTAGGATCAACTATATCTTAATATCAGGCTCTTATACCCATCTTATTGATCAGCCAGACATTGCTCCATACTGATATCAGATCACTCTTGTGTCACCACAAAACTCGCAGGCACTCACCAAGGAGGTACTCGCTGATCCGGCCGATAAAAAACAGAGCGCTATTCATGAATACATTAAGCACAATGACTTCACAGACACATTCACCTTATGGGATGCACTAAAGGCAACTATCAGATGGATTCTCATTGGCATTAAAGCACGAATTAATAAAAAACTCAACTCTGAATTAATTGCTCTAGAAAAAGAGATCAAACTCTTGGAATCATCTCATGCCATTGAGTTGGATAGTAGAAACATACTCATTCATCTGCTGAAGAAAAAGTAGCTCTATAACAAAATAGTAAGTAAAAGGGCAGGAGTGTGGATTAACAAATTTAAGGCACTGAACCTCTGTGAAGGAAATAAAGCAGGGAAGCTTACTAGCCTCCTATCTTAAACACAAGCAGCATCCATTCACCATCTCCTCGATAAGACTCCTAACGCCATCCAAAATAAGCAAAAAGTAATTCTGAATGCATTTAAATCTTTCTAGGAGGATCTCTATAATAATAAACAAACTCTTGACTCGTAAAAATGTGTCAGATACCTTGACTCTCTAAAACTTCCCCACTAATCTAAAGCAGATGGCGATACTTGGGGCAAACTCATCACAGTCAAAGAATTACTTCACTCTATTAGGTTCTTAAAAACTAATAAAGCCCCAGGATCCGATGAATTTTCAGCATCTTTTTACAAAACTTCCAGCGAGTCTCTTTAACCAACCCTATTGAAGGCTTTTAACACTATGGCCGAGGAAGGTCGTATTCCCAATTCAATGAGGGAAGCCATTATCATTGCAATTCTCAAAGAAGGGAAAGATCGACTTTTGCCTAAAAACTACAGACCAATCTAATTGATTAATGTGGATTGCAAAATCTACGGCAAAATTTTAGCAGTAAGATTAAATTCGGTCCTCCCTAAAGTAATTAGTAACCCATGTTGGATTTCTTAAAAATCGTGTGTCTAATGACATCACCAGATTGCAATGCCACATTCTAGAACAGGCATAGCAAAAACCTGTCCCCTCGTGCGCCATTACCCTGGATGCAGAAAAGGCTTTCGACAGTCTCATGGTCATTCTTAAGACACTGTATGCTAACTTTCAATCTAGGCAGTTCGTTCGTCACCATGGTTATGGCAATGTACTCTGAACCAACTGCACCCATTGCGATAAATAGAACGCTGTCTGATACCTTTACACTTGAGAAGGGAACTAAGCACTGGTTGCCCCCTTTCCCCGTCTCTTTTTCTCCTAGCCCTTGTACCTTTATTGCAAGATATTAAACTAAACCACTCAATTAAGGGTGTGACCTTTAAGGACCTCCGGGTGAAACTGGCCGCTTACGCAGATGACATCCTTATAGTCACGAAGGATCCAGGCCCCTTAATTGCAGCCCTGATGCAAACCATTGAAGTCTACTCATCTCACTCTGGTTACAAATTGAACAGAGATAAGTCGAAAGTCAAACCCCACAACACTTACTGCAATAGAGAGATATTAGGTGATTCGGGCCTCGCCTGGCAGCAGAGTTTCATTAAATACCTAGGTATGGAATTTGGCAGTTCTATCCTGGAGTCTATACAACTCAATGAAACCGCCACTCTGGAGAAAATCAAAACAAATCTAGATACAATGTTCCCCAAGGTTCATTACTTGGTGGGGGAGAATTGAAACCATCAAGAGGATGATTACGCCACTTGTGAGCTACCTAATAACCATGCTCCCTCTTACACTGTCTGAGGAATTCCATCAGAAGTTATATATTCTAATCTCCAAATTCCTATGGCAGAGGAAAAAGGCCAGAATCAGCCTGAAAAAACATCTGGCCAACTTCAAACTCTACCAATCCGTGTTCTTAGCAAAGCAGGGCTCATATTGGTTTGTTCCTCCTGTGGGATACACTCGTCCTGAATACTCAGAAGCGGTCGCTCCTCCTCGCGCTGCTCCCTAACCTAAATGCCAGATGGGTATCGTTACCACTAGACCACCGCAGTGAAGACGCATAATATATTTATTTATTATTCACCCTCGTGCGCCAGATCGCTTTAACTAATTAGCATATTACCGTAGCGCTAGTGTCCCTTAGCGCGCTGCAACGCTCTTACTATTTGTGCTGCCTGTATTAATTGTATTGTGCCGGATATTGTATTGCGCCTGATTGTGTCTTGTTTTCACCGCGTTTTTTCACACTCTCTGTGCCCCCAACCCGGTATCGCTTTTGGCTTACTGCCATTTTGCTCAGATTGTTGTTGTTGTCTTGCCTTCCCTCCCAGACTCTCCACCCCACCTCCCGCCTCCCAGCTGCTCCTCCCTTGCCCCTCCCCTTCACTTCCCGCATATGACAGATGTATTTGCGCGCAGCGTTCACGTGCAGCGGTCGCCAAACTTAAGCCCGTCTACGCCCGTCCGCGCCTGGACCGCGCCCAGTGCCAGACCCCCTGGCCCCCGCAAACCACACTCCTCCCGCATAACGTATGACGCCGCCACCCTCCTAGCCCTTAACCCCGGAAGCACACCACAATGCTTCGAAGCTGCCCCAGGACGTACCCACGGTCCCTTCGCCTGCCACTCCTGTAAGTTCGCCTGCATCAAGACCCACACCAAATCCACTAACTCCAAACACACCTCTGACTCTAACCACCTGAAATGCATCCTGCTGAACACCCGCTCGGTCCACAGACACGCCACTGAACTCTGGGACCTACTCGACTCTGCTTCACAGAACATCGCCTTCCTTACAGAAACCTGGATGAACGCATCATCAACACACGACATCGCCATAGCCATCCCGGACGCTTACAAGATCATCAGAAAAGACCCCACCAACCAAACAGGAGGAGGCATCGCCATCGTCCATAAGAACATCATCAGAATCACGACCAGCTTCGACGATAACCTTACACCCGCCGAACACCTCCACTTCCAGATCCACACCGACCCCAGGACTACACTTAGAGGCACCCTCATCTACAGACCACCAGGAACCCGTAAACAATTCAGCAAAGACATCGCTGACTTCATCAGCCCACATGCCCTCGCCTCCGAGAACTACATTTTACTGGGAGACCTCAACTTCCACCTGGAAAAGAAAAACGACAGCAACACCACCACCCTTCTGGACAACCTGGCCAATCTCTGACTCAAACAACTTGTTGACACCCCCACCCATATAGCCGGACATACGCTCGACCCAATCTTCACCTCCAGCAAACATCTCCTTTGATCGCACCACAGCATTGGACGGACCATAGTTGTGTTCACTTCAGTTACAAAACTACCTCGACCCACAACCCCCCACAACCTACTCCGGGAAGAAACTGGAACAAAATCACCACCGACCAACTCCTCACATCGCTCAACCAAAACCCTCCCGCCCTCTCATCGGACCCAAACCAAGCTGCCACCAAACTCAAACAATGGATCACTCAAAGTGCTGAAGAATTAGCACCCTTGAAAAACCACCAAACCAAACAGGGTAGCAAAAAGGCCCCCTGATTCAACGATGACCTTAAGAAATCCAAAAAACTATGCCGTACTCTCGAGAAAACATGGAGAAAAAACCCAACCACTGAACACATGACCTCCTTCAAGACAGCCACCCGCAAACACCACCAATTGATCCGATTCACCAAGAAATCAGCATTCAAGGATCGACTCGACAACAACGCCCACAACAGCAAGGAACTATTCAACATCTTCAAACAATTTACCAACCCCACCGCAGCCTCAAACGACATTACTCCTTCCCAAGACCTCTGCGATTCGCTATCCTTCTTTCTCTACAACAAAATCGCCGACATACATAATAGCTTTGAGAACATTTCCAAAGAACATTCCACTCCACCCACCTCCGAACCTAAACCGCCCTCTAACAACCTTAGCGCCTGGAACCCAATCACCACTGAAGACACCATACGCCTAATGAACTCCATCCATTCAGGTTCGCCAACCGACCCCTGTCCCCACCACATCTTCAACAAAGCAGACTCCATCATCGCACCCCATCTCCGTGATGTCATCAACTGCTCCTTCAACTCCGCTACCTTCCCAGACAGCTGGAAACACGCCGAGCTCAGCGCCCTCCTGAAGAAACCCACAGCAGACCCCTCTGAACTTAAGAACTACCGCCCCATCTCCCTCCTCCCATTCCCTGCCAAAGTCATTGAGAAAGCCGTCAATAACCAGCTCGCCGCCTTCCTCGAATCCAACAGCTCCCTCGACACCTCACAGTCCCGCTTTCGAGCCAAACACAGCACCGCAACCGCCCTCATTGCAGCGACAGACGACATCCGAACACTACTAGACAACGGAGAAACAGTTGCCCTCATCCTACTCGACCTCTCAGCTGCCTTCGACACAGTCTGTCATAGCACCCTCATACAACGCCTCAGCCACATCGGCATACAAGGAAAAGCCTTGGACTGGATCATCTCGTTCCTCGACGGGAGAACCCAGAGAGTCCGACTTCCCCCATTCAAATCAGAGGCCACCGAAGTCATCTGCGGAGTACCACAAGGATCATCACTCAGTCCCTCCCTCTTCAACGTTTAAATGAGCACACTCGCATCCATCGCGCGACAACACAACCTCAACATCATCTCTTACGCGGACGACACCCAGCTGATCCTTTCCCTCACCAAAGACCCTAACACCGCCAAAACCAATCTTCACGAAGGCATGAAAGAAGTAGCCGAATGGATGAAAAACAGCCGCCTAAAACTTAACTCAGACAAAACGGAAGTCCTCATCCTAGGATCATCCCCATCTGCCTGGGACGACTCATGGTGGCCATCGGCCCTGGGCACAGCACCCATTCCCACAGACCACGCACGTAACCTAGGCTTCATCCTAGACTCCTCCCTCTCGATGACCAGACAAGTCAACGCCGTCTCTTCCTCTTGCTTCAACGTACTTCGTATGCTCAAAGAAATCTTCCGTTGGATCCCCTCCGAGACAAGAAAGACTGTCACCCACGCACTGGTCACTAGCCGACTGGACTATGGAAACACCCTCTACGCCGGAATCACAGCCAAATTACAGAAAAAACTCCAACGCATCCAAAACGCATCAGCCAGACTCATATTGGACATCCCTCGCCAAGGTCACATTACCGGTCACCTGAAAGACCTCCACTGGCTTCCCATCAACAAGAGAATAACGTTCCGTCTCCTCACCCATGCACACAAGGCCCTCTACAAACTAGGACCCGAATGCCTCAACACACGGCTGTCCTTCTACACACCCACCCACCAACTAAGATCCTCCAATCAAGCCCTCGCCGCAGTCCCGCGCATCCATAGATCCACCATGGGAGGAAGATCCTTCTCCTACTTGGGGGCCAAGACCTGGAATTCTCTCCCCACTCACCTCCGCCTTACACAGAACCACATATCCTTCAGAAAGGAACTTAAAACCTGGCTATTCGATAAATAATGCACCCCCTCCCCCAAGCGCCTGGGTGAGTAGTGCGCTATACAAATTCCTGAACTTGAACGTGAACTAGATTAGAGAAGATCCCACGTGTTGGAACGGTAAGGTGGATACAGGAGTCTTAGCACACCTGCTTTTCTACTGCAAATATTTTAAGCATTTGTGGGACAGCATTTTTCGTTTTAGCTCTAAACTTCTTTCATGTTCCCCTAAAAGAGAATTCACCCCATTGGTTTTTGCTCCTCTTACTATGGAGGATCTAAAGGACAATGATGGGGCCCTTTTAGACCTTCTCCTGATGGCATCAGTTAAAGATATACTAAACAACTGGAAGGATATAAATAAAGCTTTGTTTAAATGCAGGCTAAATTGGGTAACTCACTTTAGAGGGGCTGACACAACTTCCCTCCAAATTCACCTTCATCCCCCCCTTAGACATATGTGGGATAGCCTTGACATATATTTTGAATCACACAAGCCGCCGTGAAATATAATTTTACAATGTAGCAAATTTAAGTCTGATTGAGCGTGACCTGTACCGGCTCCCTAACTATTTTCTACTATAGGTAATCACCTGCAATTTGTTGCTGCGGTATACAAGTAGATGCTGATTGTATTGGTTTTATGTTCTTTTGTTTTATCTCCTCTTTCTTGATTTAGCACACTCTGCAGTACTGCATTTATTCTTCTATTTGATGCTGTATTCCTATGTTCAAGAAAGCAACCAATAAAAACTTTTTACCAAAAAATAAAATAGGAAACTCAAGGCCACCAGGTCAAGGCTTCTTGGTATCTAAAAACCATAGTGCCATGGCGATCTTTATGCATTTCAGCATAGTCTACAGCCTCCTAGAAATTGTGAATGCTTGCAGTTAAAATGTTTTTTCCTTAAATAATTCTCATCTGGCTGGACCTTATCAGCTTATCAATCAGTTGCCTATATATAAAACAAGTGCTCCGCAAACAAATGGACAGAATGTTGAATAATCGTACATTCACCCCCCAGTCAAGAGACCGGTGTTAAATCCATTGTTATTTTGCTCACCTTGCCACCCAAGTTTAGACCCAGCCATATGCAAATCAGTCTTGACCCTGTGCCTCATGGGAACACTACAGACCGACTGTCAAGCCAGGTCCTCCCTGGACCGGATACAAGCATCCTGGGACCGGTTTCTGGGTATTACACTTCATCAGCCAGGCTAGCTTGAATCCAGTGGCACAGTGAGCAAGGGACCCACGTCTGGGCATACCCATCACACATAGGTTGAAAACTGCTATGCAAACAAATGGACGGAACGTTGAATAAATCATACATTCTAACTACAAAAAGTGTCTGGGGGTCAAACAAAATATAGTGGTTCCTAAGTGTCTGCAACTGTAGGGCGCAACAAAAGATGATAAAGAAGTGGTAGTGTAAATGTGCAGACGAAAAACACTACATTCCTTGAGTTAGGAAAAAGTACCTATCAGATTTCTTCTCGGTACCGCCCTGGTCATCATTTGGGCTCTCCGTAACCCAGGAGAGTGGTGTCCGTCACCAGATGTTCATATGACGGACATAAAGGGAGGAGTACCGAAAGTGTTAGTAGTAGATAAGGGTAACCTAATTGCAGTGCAAAAAGTGATTGTAGTGAACAATAGTGAAAATATAAAAATGGGTAGGACTGAGTAGAGAATAGCAAATTTTAATAGTTTCTCTCAATCTTCCCAATGTTAAAAATAAGATAAAGTGACAACAGATTTAACAAAATATCTGTTAGCAGGAGGGGTCAACATGTTTCAGCATCGGTGGCAAAAGAATCAGCCACTGCTTTCATCAGGACCAGAATGTAATAGCTACTGCAATAAATATCAAGATAATATAAGAATTATATCACCTGCATGCTTCAAGTCAAACTTGGTATTCTCCAAAACGCTGAAGAAAGGTGTTGCGTCACAAAACAGGAAACATAATGAACCACACATAAGAGAAAAGAAGAGACACACATTACTGCGTTGTCAAGTCATATAATACAATTTGTACCACATGTTGTGTGAGTATGGTTAACTCCATTACTCACAGCTTAGGGGTTCACTTACCGATTTTGGTAGGAGAACAAAACATCACCCCACCTGGCCGTCGCTCAGAGCAAACATATTCACAGACAACAATTAAAATCAAGAAACGATGTTCCCAATTTCTTTAGATCACATCCTTGTAACTGATAAATGCTACATTGAACCACTCATACTAAATGCTTCAGTATATGCCAGAACCACTGTCTGCCGGTGAGATGAGATCAGCCATGCGATCGGGTTGCAGCCTTTACCTAATGCTATTCAATGTTTCTGAAGTCCAGCAAGGTTGCATTCTTACTATTGAATCATGTATGCGCCTAAAGAACAAGTTACTTACCTTCGGTAACGCTTTTTCTGGCATAAACAGTATCTGCCTGTGGATTCCTCACCTTGTGAATATCCCCCTTGCGTCAGCAACATTCGGAAATTCTTTCGTAGCTTCGCGCCAACATGGGCGACGTCATAGAGGCACGGCATCGCGCGCGACTCCGCTGACGTCACAGACACCATATTAGGCCCACGCCAGCGTGATGCCATCAGTTCCGCCCTTTTTTCCGTGCCTTCTAGGCACACGGACGGACCGATGACAGTAGATATATATATACTGTATACACAGTACACAAATGTCAAGATAAAACACACAGTGTGAAGCCAATGCAGGAAAACATTCAAAATAAATCATTTCCTTTGAAAATAATATATTACCTACTGGCGGTCGCCAGTAGGTATATATAGTTAGGATTTTTTTTCCTATGGGATTTCTGAAAATTCTATGTCGAATAACTTTGGCGTTTGTGGACGGAATTGGCTGAAATTTTCAGGAAAATGGCACATTTTGTTTCTGAGCAGTCCCTGAAAATTTGGGGGGGTTTCGTCAAGGGGGGAGCGAGACAAAAGGGGGGTCCCAAAACACGTTTTTCCCATTCATTTTTCCATAGGGTGGTTGGAATCACTTTTAGCTCGAACGGCTGAATGGATTTACACGAAACTTGGCAAAATTGTAGATTTGGTTTGCCCGACGTGCCTTTGCTATGTCTCAATATATGTGCTCCAGTGGATTTTGAGAAATTAACGTTTTAAAAAACAGATATATCTGTGACAGCGCTCCGGTTCGCGTACCTGACGCGTAACGGAACTTCGCGAAGCGAAGCTGATTGGCTCTCCGGTGTCTGTCAACATTCTAAACAGTCCGGAACGGTGCCATCTTGTCTCTCGGTAGGATCGAGAGACAAGAGGTGTAGAAAAACGAAGGGGGAATTTAATGAAAGGGGTCAAGGTAGACCCCTTCTGACCCCCTAGGATTGATAAGGGGGATATTAAAGTGCCCCGCGGGGCAAAAAATAAAAACAAACATTTTTTGCGATTTTTCGCCGTAGAGGCGCGTCCCGGTACGCGAACCGGGTAGCTTACCGGTAGCGTAACGGGAGTTCGCCATTTTGTGTTTTGGACAAATTTTATCACAAGATGGAGGAATAACAATGTGGGAAAGGGGTGTAAGGGGGCACGGGAGACGTATCTTGACCCCCTAGGTTTTCTGAGGGTAGCTGAGAAGGCTTATATATGGCGGGGAAAAAAAATGATTTTTTCGCGCGGTTAGCTACCGGTACGCGAACCGGGTAGCGAACCGGGAAGCGAACATAAGTGAAAATTAGTGAAAAAGGTACATTTGAAATTTTAAAAAAGTAATTATAGTTAAGGTAGCTCTGAAAAGAGCTTTTGGGTTCTGTGTAAGTTCTAGGTACTTATAAGTAGGTACCATTACACAGTCTTAAATTTTGTATGAAAACTCCGTTGCCCTCATCTGAGAAGTGCACACCATCTCCTCTGTAGATATCTTGCATGTAATAACGCAAGTTATTGTTGTAGATGGCACCCATTCCATGGTCTCTCATATAAGCTGAAACAGACTTATTTACATGCTTCCTCGCTTTCTCAATTTGTGGACAAATTTGATTGGACCACCTCCATTTCTGTCTTTGGCATATATTGGAATATACCAAGGCAGTTTGAGGGAAAAGTGCCATTAATAGCTCAAAGGTGTCCTTTAAGAGCATTTCCAGACCTACCCCAGTCAAAGTGCCCAAATCATTTCCTCCACAGTGCACTATTATGAGGTCAGGGTTTGGCAAATGTAAAAAGGTTTTCACCAATGGTATCAATTGGTGACACCTCAATCCTCTTTGGCCAATCCATTTGATTTCCACATTTTGTAAATTGAGGTTGTGTAAATTTCTGTTTTCAGCATACCTGTGAGCCCAGTGAATGTAACTATGTCCAACAATCCAGACAGAAAACATGGTGAGAGCAGGTTCTGCTGCAGTCAGATGAAGTGTGGGAATGAAATGGCAGTTGAAACAGTAGGAGTTTGTAAAGAAAAAAAATGTGGAGTTTGTGTGCTCATGATTCAGTAGCAGTGATTGGTGGATTTCCATTGCTGAAAACAGAAAGTTAGGGTGCATGGATGTGTTCTTTGAAACATGTAATTTGAATGGTTAAGAAAACATGATTTTAAGAAACATTGCAGTGGATTAGCAGGTGTACTGAGAGTTCAGAGTTCATTTGAAACATTGTTGTGTGAACTTGTAAACATGAGAGGTCTGGCAGGAGGTAATTGCTATGGAAAAGGGCCAGAAAGGGCAGAGGGGGGAAGGGTGTTGGTTTGAAAAAAGTGAGGGAAGAGTTTTGATTGGGTCACATGAGAGATATGTGTGATGAATTTCAGCATTTCAGTGCCTTTGTTGGTTGCAGCCTCTGGAGTGCATACCTTTTGCTCTGCTAAAGAAAAATTGGTGTGTTTCTGAGACTTTTTGAAATTCAAAAAGCATTTGCTAAGGTAAGAAAAAAGTCATTTAATTTGGATAGAGAGTAGTATAGTATATTGAGAAAATAAGGAAGTTAGCTGTACATTTAAAATTTTGTTTTGTGTCAAGTGTTTATTATTTTTTCCAAAAAGATTTTGCTTTTTTGACAAATTATAATTATAGATAATGTGAAGTATTAGTACTGACAGGGTGTGCTTGTACATAGGATGTGTGCTGTGTTTTCAAATTATGACCAGAAAATCGTTTTTTTTTTAAAAAGAAATACTTTTCACATTTATGAGAAGGACAACAAGGGGTTTGCTTTTTTAAATGAATATTTTATTTCTCAACATTAATATGGGAGAATAATTTGCTTGTTTGATGGTTTAAAAAGTCGTTTCTTGAAGTCATTTAGATTTCACAATATGTACTGGTAGAGTTTCATAGTCACTATGATAATTATGATATACATTTAGGACTGTTTAGGGGGGCATGGATATACTAAGGCTTCTGTAATTGTCATTGGAGGAGAATTATGTACATTGCACTGCTGCATACAGTCCTCACCTTCTGTGTACTCTCGGATATGCTAGATTATATCTGCTCAATGAGATGCCTAAGCTGAGGAAACAGGTGATGTGATTGTGAAATGAGCAAAAATATTTGCACGTTTTTCAATTACATCACCTGTGTTTCCTAACATTACTAATCACATTGTGCTGATGAGGTTTAGGCCTGTCCAGGGAGACAGAGGAGGTCTGGCCTTTGTTGAAGTGTGCAGTGGACATGACTCACTTCATCTGTTGGCCTGCACATGTATTATGTCTTCTGTACTCTTCAATAAGCCAAAATTTCATCTGCTACGCTGAGTAGGCCTCACCTCAAACAAACTTTTGTGACTGCCAGACCTGCCTTTTTGCTCCTAGATATTTCTTGGTTTTACCATGGCAGACAGACAATCCAGAATACTTCTGCATAGGCCACACCTTATGGTGGTGCAAGGGCCTTGTAAATACGCCCTCATGTGTGCTTGGTAATTTTAAGTCACTTCCCCCTGATGCAAGGGTCTTGTAAATACACCCTCATGTGTGCTTGGCCATTTCAAGTTACTTCTTTCTGGTGCAAGGGCCTTGTAAATACGTCTTCATGTGTGCTTGGCAATTTGAACTCACTTCCCCCTGGTGCATGGGTGTGGTAAATACGCCCTCGTGTCTGCTTGGAAATTTTAAGTCACTTCTCCCTGTTGCATGGGTGTGGTAAATACGCCGTCATGTCTGCTTGGCAATTTTAAGTCACTTTCTGCTGGTGCAAGGGCCTTTTAAATACGCCCTCATGTGTGCTTGGCAATTTTAACTCACTTCCTCCTGGTGCATGGGTGTTGTAAATATGCCCTCATGTCTGCTTGGTAATTTTAAGTCATTTCCCCCTGGTGCAAGGGTGCACGTTTTTCAATTACATCACCTGTGTTTCCTAACATTACTAATCACATTGTGCTGATGAGGTTTAGGCCTGTCCAGGGAGACAGAGGAGGTCTGGCCTTTGTTGAAGTGTGCAGTGGACATGACTCACTTCATCTGTTGGCCTGCACATGTATTATGTCTTCTGTACTCTTCAATAAGCCAAAATTTCATCTGCTACGCTGAGTAGGCCTCACCTCAAACAAACTTTTGTGACTGCCAGACCTGCCTTTTTGCTCCTAGATATTTCTTGGTTTTACCATGGCAGACAGACAATCCAGAATACTTCTGCATAGGCCACACCTTATGGTGGTGCAAGGGCCTTGTAAATACGCCCTCATGTGTGCTTGGTAATTTTAAGTCACTTCCCCCTGATGCAAGGGTCTTGTAAATACACCCTCATGTGTGCTTGGCCATTTCAAGTCACTTCTTTCTGGTGCAAGGGCCTTGTAAATACGTCTTCATGTGTGCTTGGCAATTTGAACTCACTTCCCCCTGGTGCATGGGTGTGGTAAATACGCCCTCGTGTCTGCTTGGAAATTTTAAGTCACTTCTCCCTGGTGCATGGGTGTGGTAAATACGCAGTCATGTCTGCTTGGCAATTTTAAGTCACTTTCTGCTGGTCCAAGGGCCTTTTAAATACGCCCTCATGTGTGCTTGGCAATTTTAACTCACTTCCTCCTGGTGCATGGGTGTTGTAAATATGCCCTCATGTCTGCTTGGTAATTTTAAGTCATTTCCCCCTGGTGCAAGGGTGCACGTTTTTCAATTACATCACCTGTGTTTCCTAACATTACTAATCACATTGTGCTGATGAGGTTTAGGCCAGTCCAGGGAGACAGAGGAGGTCTGGCCTTTGTTGAAGTGTGCAGTGGACATGACTCACTTCATCTTTTACTACTTTCTATCAATTTTAAAATTTTTGTTCTCTCATTCACAGATTGAAAGTATAAAAATAACACGTGACTAAGTTAACGATAATAAGGTAAGTGTTTAGTATTCATTCTGTTACATCTTACATTTAACTTTTATTAGTTCCACTGCTTCATTTCTTTAACCCTCAGTTTCCTGCCTTTGCTACTTCTCTCATTCCTTTTTCTATTACTTTTTTACTCTACTCTTTCCACTCCTGTTCTCAGTCCCTCTTTAAACAGTATCTCTGTGTTACTCCCTCTAACTGTCTTTCTTTTAACATTACTCGGTTTACTTACTCTTCTTTTTTAAAAAAAAAAAAATTTTTGAGTTCGCTTCCGGTTCGCGTACCGGCGCGCGAACCGGGAAGCGAACCAAAAGAAATAGAGGTTGTCAGAGTGCTAAACATTTTAGCAATTTCTTATAAAGGGGAGGTAGTTCTGAAAAGAACTTTTTTTTTAAAATTATTTTTGTTGTTTTATATTTTTATTATTTTTTCTGAACATTTTTTTTTTGTATTTTTTGAACGGTTTTATATTTTTTTTGTTTTTTTGATGGGGGAGGAGAAACGAAAATGATTCATTATGAAGGGCTCAACAGGAGCAACAAAAAAAAAGATAATTTATTTTCTGGGGCGTTTTGAACATTTGTGATTGTCAATTGCTTTATTTTATTTTTTATTTTTTTTTTAAAACCTTTATTAGACAATATAAGCAAACAAATACGGGCCTACAACTCACCGGCCGGCCTCGACATCATTTAAAGCACAATAGCAAGCAGTTGGGCGACTCAGCAGCATAGCAAAGCAAGCACGATCAATCCGAGTTACACTGTAAGTAGTTGCGCTGCCGAGAGGTAGGAGAAGTGAAGGTTTAATTTTAAAGTTTTAAAGTATGTCCAAAGTAGTAGGAGCTAAGAAGGATCAGAGTCCAAACAATCCGTCCAGGACAGAAGTGGGCAACAGTCTTCAGAAAAACCAGCGAACAATATCCACTAAACAAATGGCTGGAGGCGAGTAGCACAGGAGAGATGACGAGCAAACAGTGTAATACACCCCAGCCACTACCCACATCGCACCAATCCACCCCATGACCCAAGAAATAGGAGAAGAAAAGAGTAGAAGAAGAAGAAGAAGAAAAAATAAGGCCCATAGGAACTGAAACGAACAAAGAAAAACCCCCCTGCACCCCCCCCACCCTACACGCATGCAGAGGCTACGGCCTACTCCCCCCCCCCTAGCAGTGTGTCTGTCGCCCCAAAAGAGTACCCGAAATTCAGGAGCAAAGGAAAGAAGGAAAAAGAGAATCACATAAGACCGGAGGAGGGCCAGAGAAATGACCAAAACAATCAGCACGTTTACCCTCGGCCACCCAACCCCGGACCCCGACCCAGTACCTAACCAACATTTACCTCCCATAATTGTCCATTACAGTCCCAGCAATGCACACAACAGGATGCAGCAAAAAGGGAGAAACATCCTCAGCCCTGTCCCCTTTGATCCAGCATGTCGACGGAGTCCAGTTCTAAAGCAGCCATCTTGGACGGAGAAGGCAACTGTGAAATCCACGGCAGAAGTCGAGGCACTTGGGATGAGACACACAAGCTGGAAGGTCGTCCACAAAAGTCAATAAAAGCCACTGCTGCTTGCCCAAGGATAGTGCAGTAGGGATCAAGACAAAGCAAAAGTCCAACTGTGGAACAGCAGGCCGAGGCAAGGGCATCAAATCCAGGAAGGAACAAAGAGGCACGCCACCAGAACACAAAGGAGATGGAAAACATGGCGTCCGAAGACGATGCACCAGCCATTGCGAAAGATCATTATCGCCAGACCTCTTCCGATCAACTACGGAGAGTACTGCAGCAGAATTTGAGGCTTGACCAGCCAACGCCTCCACATGCACCTGGGTAGACAATCCACTGTAAACAGGTTGAGGATGTGGCGTAGTGTGCAGCACTGAAAGGCAATCACGGCCAGCTGGAGAAATTGCGTCGAGCCGGTTCCCCAATTCTTGGGCAGTGTCGTGAAAGGCAATCCTGAGAGCCTCCAGAGCGTCCAAAACGTCATAGATTCCCAGCGGTGTATCAGGAATAGAGGATGCAGCAGTGTCCCCCGCCCAGGGCGAACGGTCGCAGAGCATTTCTGAAAGCAAGTCGCCATTTCCAATCATCGACTTCCAACTATTCCGCCGAGGATCTGCGAGGCACCGCTGGGACAGAAACATGAGGGCAACTGATCGTGGTGCAGCTCCAGCTGAGGGAATGCCAGCAAGCAATTGGCCCCAAAAACGAGCAGAGGACTCCACTTGCAGGCGCTGGGTGCCCGATGCGGAAAATGGCGTCCGCTACAGGGGAAGAGCAACAAAGAAGCTGACCAGGCCACCGCCAAGCCGGGTGAGGATACAATGTGTGCGCCGCCGGTACAATGTTTCCAAGCGCGTAGGGTCGCCGAGCGGAGGGAAGCGCTGCGGCGAGAAGCCCAGCGCAGCAATGCAATACCAGCCGATTGGCTCCTCCTCCACCGCGGCGGCCGCTGTTGTTGTGTCCGCGTCCGGCCGTCCCCCACAAGCTATGGCCCGGCTGCAATTCCTCGAAGGGCCGGGAAGAGAACAAGGACGCTTCCCCGCCGGTAGCGCTCGGATTGCGCCGGGAAGCACATCAACGTGATCAGGATCACTTCCCGAGTTCACACGCTGGGTTAAGGCACAGGATATGCGGCAGGATAGTGAAGAAAAGCACAAGGGTCGGCGGAGCCGAGAGTCTAGGCGGCCATCTCGGCTGCAGGCTAGGCTCCTCCCCCGTCAATTGCTTTATTGATTAAATGTATGCTGCTTTCCCTGAAGTAAATCAGTTGTCCACAAAAAATACATACGTGCTTCACATTGCCAAATTTCATTTGGATATTTGGGACCATCTCCCTCGCCTCTGGTCCCGTCACTGCCTCTTCATTGGATGTACTGGCCACAGGTCGGGGGTTATCCATCAGATCACGTACTTGTGCAGCACTGTAATTTATAGGGTGCCACCTTTCCATGTGCCGATGCATGGTATAATTGCCATAACTGTATTTCTTTTCTGTTCCTCTGGACAGTTCATATTTACAGATCAGACAGGTAACATACCGGGCATTTACCTTTTTTTGTCCTTCGGGAAATGAAAAAAATTGCCATATATAATTCTTTGATATGGGACCTCCTTGGCTGTTCAGGTAAAAACCTCCCTGACCCTTGCTCCTCTTCCACTTCTTCCTCTTCTTCCTCCTCTTGTTGTAGGATAACCTGAGGAGGTGGTCCTCTCTTCCTAGGAGGTGGTGGTGGTGGTGGGGGGTCCACCAGCTGCAGCTACTAATGAAGCCATTTCTAAGGTATTCAAAGTAGGTCTTTCTCTCATAAAAATGAAAGTCAGAGTGAGGAAAAAAGGTGGGGCTTTCATCATTTGGGAAAAAATGTTTTAAACCAATGAAAAGTGTTATTTTTAGGTCATATGACCAAGTCTTACATCATTAGGAAACCAAAAGTAAAATGAACCAAAGAAAAGTTTTATAAACAAGTCACATGACCTGTTATGCTTACGTTACGCGTCCCGCTACGCACCCGGAGCGCTTCCGGTTCGAGTTCCAGAGCGCTTCCGGGTGCGCTAACGCAGCGCGTCATAAGACGCATTACGCGGTAACGCATCACGATGTTGCTTTCTAACGCGGTAGTTGCGCTAACGGAACGTTTACCGGTTCGCGGACCGGGTCGCGGAACAAAATGAAGCTAACGGGAAGCTGCCCGGTTCGCGGACCGGCAGCAAAACAAAAAAAATTATTAAAAAAAAATATAAATAAATAAAAAAATTATATTACAAAAATATAAAATATATTTTTGAATTAGAATAAGAATACATTTTACAGCTTTTGATATTTGCTATTAAAAAACCATTGAAATTCACTGAAACAACCATAGGTTATAGACCATATATAGTTAGGATTTAGCATTTACAAAACCTTAAAAATTCACTGAAAGAACCATAGGTTATAGACCATATATAGTTAGGGATTAGCATTTACAAAACCTTATTTTACTCGCACAAAACCATTGAAATTCGCATATATAGTTAGTTGCACTAACTATATATCGCACACCCGCAATCCACTGCTGATGATGTCACATATTACATCATTCATGACATGGTCAGTGACATCACTGATGACATCACCCAGTGACTGTAAGTTTCTGTAAAGTTAAAATATGTCTTACATATTGAAGAATGAGTGGATGTATAAGTGTCTGGATGAAGGATTTAGTAGGTGCATGACTCACTGTATGAGAGTGATTAAATGTGTCTCACTGAGTGCATGGGTTAGTGACTAAACTGTCTTAATTTGTGCATCATTATGTCTGTTCTGTAAACTGCTGCATGTGTTGATCAGTAGCTATATGAGTAACTATATGGGTTATTGATTGGTTGCCCAAGTATTTGTATGGGAGACTGAGTGTGTGTGTGTGTGTGTGTGTGTGGGTGGCTGGGAGATGTATGACTGTGCATAGATGTGTGAGCAGTTGATTCACTAGATGTATGGGTTCAAAAGTGCATGTGGAAACAGCTGTATGGGCGGTTGACTGTGCATGAGTGTATTGGTGAGTGAATGGATATCTCAGTGCTACATGTCAAAGTAAGTACATATGTAAAACACAGTACATGTGAGAGTTGACATATATAAATAACTGGGCATAAGAGCCAGTGAATGTGTGAGTGGCTGTATGGATCATTGTGAACTTGTATCAGGGATTGTATAAGAGAGTAAATATGTGTTAGTATATGTTTGAATAAGTAAGGTGTGTATAACTGTATAGTTGAGGAAATGGAGGTGTGATTGATTCTTTGCATGACTGACTAGGTGTGTGAGTAACTCCATGGATGAGTGACAGTCTGTGAGTGTCTGTTTACACTGATTGTATCTAAGGTTATATTAGAGTCTGAAGAGGTTCATCGTATTATCACATGAATGATGTAATCAGAGATGTGATCAGTAATGTCAAATGAGATGTCATCAGTGATGTCATCAGTGATGTCATTTGAGATGTCATCAGTGATGTCATCAGTGATGTCATTTGAGATGTCATCAGTGATGTCATCAGTGATGTCATTTGAGATATCAGTGATGTCACTGACCATGTCATGAATGATGTAATATATGACATCATCAGCAGTGGATTGCGGGTGCGCGGTATATAGTTAGTGCAACTAACTATATATGCGAATTTCAATGGTTTTGTGCACGTAAAATAAGGTTTTATAAATGCTAATCCCTAACTATATATGGTCTATAACCTATGGTTTTTTCAGTGAATATATATATATATATATATTACCTACTGGCTATCGCCAGTAGGTATATATAGTTAGGATTTATTCCCTATGGGATTTTTGAAAATTCTATGTCTAATAACTTTGGCGTTTGTGGACGGAATCGGCTGAAATTTTCAGGAAAATGGCACATTTTGTTTATGAGCAGCCCTTGAAAATTTGGGGGGGTTTTGTCGAGGGGGGGCCGAGAAAAAAGGGGGGTCCCAAAACGCGTTTTTCCCATGTTAATTTCCATAGGGCGGTTGGACTCACTTTTAGCTCGAACGGCTGAATGGATTTGCACGAAACTTGGCAAAATTGTAGGGACTGTTAGCCCGATGTGCCTTTGCTAGGTCTCAATATATGTGCTCCAGTAGTTTTTGAGAAATTAACGTTTAAAACAAGATATATATCTGTAACAGCGCTCCAGGCTGCGCTCCGGTTCGCTTACTTTTCGCGAAACGGAACTTTGAGCGCAGAAAGCTGATTGGCTCTCCGGTGTCTGTCAACATTCTAAACAGTCCGGAGCGGCCGCCATCTTATCTCTCGGTAGGATCAAGAGAGAAGAAGAGGTGAAAAACGAAGGGGGAATTTAATGAAAGGGGGCAAGGTATACCCCTCTTGACCCCCTAGGAATGTTGTTGGGGTTATTAAAGGGTCCCGTGGGGAAAATAAAAAAAAATTATTTTTCACGGTAGAAGCGCTTCACGGGCCGCGAACTGGGCCGCAAACTGGTAGCGAAACGGGAATTCGCCATTTTGTGCTTCGTTTTAATTAAATTACTAGGTATAAGGGGGTGCGGGAGACGTATCCTAATCCCCTATGTTTCATGAGGGTGGCTGAGGAGGCTCATATATGTTGATACATCTCTTCCAGCGGCTGTGCGTGAGCTTTTTATTTTTTTTGCTGCGTGACGTCTGTGAACGTTCGATTCGATGGAAATCAGGAAGTGTTGACCGCCAATTTGTCACTGCGATAAAATATTTTGTTATAAATTAATCCTTATTGATAAACATTGTCTGCGCCATCTTGCCTTTTTTCCAATGCCACAATTTTGTCGTGCACGGCAGCCATTTTAGATGCCAGGCTGGTCCCAGGCTATCATCTACCCCTGCGGATGTAGTTTATGGCCCCAGCTGTAGAGAATCCAGACATGCAAACCCTCCCGATTCAGGCGTGAGACTACTGATTTCAGTGCTAGTCTCCCGCCTCCCGATTTCTGCAAGCAAAAACCCAGGGGCATATTACCAACAACTAGCGATAATTTTTGTCTCTAACTTGTTTAGAGACAAAAATTATCGCCGCACATCGGCGATTTTTATCGCAGATAAACCTTGCTATTAGCAAGGTTTATCGCAAATGCGATAAAAAACGGCCGCAATGCATGAATATCGCAGAAAAGTCAGCGATATTCATGTATTATCGAGCAAATGCTCTTAGCCATGTTATCCACCTCCCATTGGATAACATGGCTAAGAACTGCTCAGGGCACTATCACTGACATGCAAAGCGGGGCCCACGATGGTCGCTATCTCCTTTTAGCTGTCACTAACTGGTGTTAGCGACAGCTTGGTAATAGGGAGATAATTTTATCTCCGCTTTCTTGGCATTTAAAGCCAAAAAAGCAGAGATAAACCCCCTTGATAATATGCCCCATGATTCCTCGGGGGTTTCAGCTGACAGGGCTTGGTATTGTGTTACGTGGTAATTCTTCCAGGAAACGTCAGAGGGTCGATGCAGGGGTTCTAGAAGGGGTGATAAACCATTTAAGCCTCATAAACAAGCGCATGGTCTTTTAAAGATCTGTGAAGTACTCGGACTGCGGTGTGTGTGTGTCCTCTTTCAGGAGCGGGCGGGGGGAGGGGGGAGGGGGGGAATGCCAGCAACTTCCAGGCTAGGCAGTGTTCAACACTTGCATCACCCTTTCTCTGCCTGCTATTGCGCTCCATGCTTCGGAAAGGTAAGAAAAAGAACGTGCATTTGAGTTTGAAATGTCCGATCCTGTAGCAGTACACTTGCAAAGCCCACACATGACAATAACCCGATTCAAGGCCCCATTCACCCGTTTTAAAAAAAATATATAACACTCCAACAAAGTAAGATTATAAAACTTTATTAACTTTTAAATATAATGAACGGAACAAAAACTGTAAAAACATTTAAACATTTTTCACCAAAAAAAGCAACAATGGTCAGTAGCGGTCTGTTGTGCGAATAGTCCCAAGGCAGCACAACGTGCTGAGTTCTGGACGGCACCCAGGTGATGTCGCCTGGGTGCCGCACTGGTTTTGGTATCCTACAATGCTGCTCCGAAAATTGGCGTGGGGCGTCCCGGGTAGTGCGGGGGGAGGCCTCGTCAGTAGCGGTCTGTTGTGCGAATAGTCCCAAGGCAGCAGAACGCGCTGAGATGTTGATGGCACCCAGGTGATGTCCAGTAAACTGCCGCACTGGTTTTGGTATCCTACAATGCTGCTCCGAAAATTGGCGTGGGGCGGCCCGAGGGGGGGGGCGTGGGGGAGGCGGCGTGAACGGGCCTCCCCAGGTGGCGGCCATCCAGCTGAGTTGCGCCCGCTCTTGCGGCTACAGCGTCTCGCTCACCATGTTGTTGAGTTGCTCCCACTCTTGCAGTGCAGCGATAGGCGGCTGCCACATGACTCTTAAAATGGCGGACGGTTCTTCGGTTTTGGGCCTGGTCCACTGAAATGGCCCTGGGACACCTTGGAACTCGGACGCTTGCCTGCTAGGGCTTGGGCTCCATTCTCGAAAAGCGTCCCCTCAGCCGTGAAGATTCTACAAAAGTCTTGGGGGCCCCCGACTCCCGCAGGCTTCCGGTGGGGAGCGGCTGCCATGATTGCTCGCGGAATGACCACGACGGAGCTACGAGATGGTGGTGCTCTCATGCTGACGCCAGCTTTAGTCTGAAACATCCAGAAACAAGGTGGGGCTTTCATCGTTTGGGAAAAAAAAATGTTCTAAACCAATGAAAAGTGTTATTTTTAGGTCATATGACCAAGCCTTCCATCTTTAGGAAACCAAAAGTAAAATGAACCAATGAAAAGTTTTATAAACAAGTCACATGACCTGTTATGCGGCATAGGGCTACAAAAAGCGTAGAAAATCCGTTGGCACGTGAGGCGGCGTCAGTAGCGGACCGATGTGCGAATAGGCCGAAGGCAGCACAACGCGCTGAGATCCGGATGGCAACGAGGTGGTGTCCAGCAAATTGCCGCACTGGTGTGGCCATCCTACAATGCTGCGCCGAAAGTCGGCGTGGGGCGCCCCGTTGGCCTGTGAGGTCACGTCAGTCAGTGGGGGCTGTGCGTCTCCCCCAAGATGGAGGCTCCTCGGCTGCAGTGCGGCGCCCCTTAGCGTTTCACTCGCCGTCCAACTGAGTTGCGTCCGCACTTGCGGCTACAGTAGGCCGAAGGCAGCACAACGCACCGAGATCCGGATGGCACCGAGGTGGTGTCCAGCAAATTGCCGCACTGGTATGGCCATCCTACAATGCTGCGCCGAAAGACGGCGTGTCCAGCTGAGTTGCGGTCACTCTTGCGGTACAGTGACTCGAACGCGCCGAGATCCGGATGGCACCGAGGTGGTGTCCAGCAAGTTGCCGCACTGGTGTGGCCATCCTACAATGCTGCGCCAAAAGTCGGCGTGGGGTGTCCCGTTGGCTTATGAGGTGATGTCAGTAGTGGACCGATGTGTGAATAGGTCGGAACCAGCACAAGGCGCCAAGATCCGAATGGCAAGTCCTGGATGTTGAGTGCCATAGTTGAGAGTTCTGAGCAGTGCTTGTAAGACTGTCTGAAGCTTATTTGCACCTGCTGCAGCTTCACTATTGCCCTGGTTTTGCCAAAGGTCGCACATGACATAGGCGGCCGGCTCCCGAGGTCCGGCTGAACTTTTTTCCTTTTCTTTTCTGCTTCTTGTCCTACAATCCGTTTCATCTGAAAACACGACCAGGTCCCTGAATGTGTGCAGGGGGACGCTATTGAGTGAATGAAAATGGCGGCTTGACACAAAGCTGACTCAAGCGTTGCTGTTGATGCTATACAGACAAAAATTGGTTTTCAGTTTGTACATTCTTCAGGATTTTTTTTCCATCCAAGGCTGATTGAGAGTTTGTAGAAAAATGGCTTCAGATTTTCCACATACTACTCTTCAACATTCTTCCTAAATGTAACAATGTGAAACTCACTAGGAGAACGGCTGTTTAGGTTTCCTTTCAAAATGCTGCCAATAATATTTTCTGAATGGAAGACACCATCTTGTAGCATAAAGGGCCGAAAGGGGTTCTGGTCTGGCCGATGGTTGGTGGAGACATTTTGACTATATCTTGGACCTGCCCGGCCTCGCCCAAAATGGCGCCGGTATAAATGGGACTCGTAACTCATTGTTGTGTACTAGTTGAACAACCTTGATATCACGAGATATGAATGCAGTTTTGATGCTCATGGCGGGCGGGGACGAGAATTGATTGAATATTTCGACATCCCTATTGATATTAAGTTCTGATGTGTTATTGATTACTGTACTA
The DNA here is from genome assembly GCF_964263255.1 of Lissotriton vulgaris. Taxonomy (NCBI): domain Eukaryota; kingdom Metazoa; phylum Chordata; class Amphibia; order Caudata; family Salamandridae; genus Lissotriton; species Lissotriton vulgaris. The sequence goes on from NC_141686.1 coordinate 106,502,219, forward strand.
TTGAAAGTTCGAATTAACGTCACCCATGGTACTTGCACGCAAATGTATATCTAGATAACTTTTTTGTAAGTGGCCCTGTCGTATTTTAATTACAAAATGTACGTCCACCGATTCCGCAACTGTCAGACACCTTAGTTCTTGCAACCTAATGGCTCGTTCGTTACGTTCCTCCATAATGTAAATGTCTCCTCATCATATACGATTCCAGTTTGCTCCGTGGCCGGCCCACGTGGTTATAGGCCCGTATTTGTATACTGACATTTTCACAATAAAGGTTTTTAAAACAAAACATGGTAGTAGTATTTACATTGGTAAAGTTTTTACTTTTAGTCACTGTTTTCGAATCAGTAAAAGGCAAGTGAAATAAAGTAGTCCAATTACATGACGGATAAAAGGTATAATATGTAGGAACGCAGTAAAGATAAATGGTCAAGGGCAGTTGTGTTTTTCATTTCTGCAACATAAAGTGATCGATAAGAATCTGATAATCAGGCGTATCGGCGACTAAGACAGCAGGCCGAGTCTCTTTTACTCAACGGCTCCGTCATGGAACGAAGAAACGCCCTTTTTCTCGAAAAAGGAATATATTTTACTTGCAGGACAGTTGTAAATTTTCCGGGAAAGTACATTAGCCTGGAATATTATAACATATGTTTAAAAAAAAATAATGTTCGAAAACAATAAAAAGCGTAATTTTTAGGTCATATGACCAAGCTTTACATCATTAAAATAACAAAAGTAAAATGAACCAATGAAAAGTTTTATTAACAAGTCACATGACCTGTTATGCTTACATTACGCGCTGCGCGCCGCGCCTCGGATCACTTCCGGGTGCGCTAACGCGGCGTGTCATATAACGTATTACGCGACAACGTAGGTCAAGAATATAGTCAAAATGTCTCCACCAACCAGCGTTCGGAACACAACCCCTTTCAGCAGTCCAAAAAGTTCTGTTAAATGACAACAGAGGGGACAGGCAACAAGAACCATCAGTCAAAGAGGGGAGGGCAAGTTCTTCTCTTCCGGGTCATGTTGGGGCGCTACCGGAACTGATCGAATTGGTAGTCTACAGTGTTTCTGGATGTTTCAGACTAAAGCTGGCGTCAGCATGAGAGCACTACCATCTCGTAGCTCCGTCGTGGCCATTCCACGAGCAGACATGGCAGCCGCTCCCCACCAGAAGCCTGCGGGAGTCGGGGGGCCCCCAAGACTTTTGTAGAATCTTCACGGCTGAGGGGACGCTTTCGAGAATGGGACCCAAGCCCTATCAGGGAAGCGTCCGAGTTCAAAGGTGTCCCAGGGCCATTTTAGTGGACCAGGCCCAAAACCGAAGAGCCGGCCGCCATTTTGAGAGTCCTGTGGCAGCCGCCTATCGCTGCACCGCAAGAGCGGGAGCAACTCAACTACATGGTGAGCGAGACGCTGTAGTGGCAAGAGCGGGCGGTAAACAGCTGAATGGCGGAAGAGGCACAGTGTAGCAAAAGCGGGCGGAATGGCAACTGAAACGGTAAAGGGGCGCCCCACTACAGCGTGTCTTCAGGTCAAACGGATTGTGGGACAAGGTCCAGAATAGAAGAGTCATCAAAAGGCAAAAAGTTCCGCCGGACCCCGGGAGCCGGCCGCCTATGTCGGGGGCGATCTCAGGCTACACCAGTGCTATAAGACTTGGGGAGGGGGTCGGAGCCAAGCGTCTTCTCCGAGTCCATGGCCATCACACCGCCCCTCGGGGGCCTCCGTCAAGCTGTTTAGGAAGGTAACATATCACATTGTTTTCAAATGCAGTCAGGTCCACAAACAACACTCACTTACTTTGAGAATAGTGAAGCTGCAGTAGTTGGAAATAAGCTTCAGACAGTGTTACAAGCGCTGCTCAGAACTCTGAACTATGGCACCCAACATCCAGAACTTATGCCATTTGAGAATGGCAGTGACATTGAAGCAACTCAGGGACCAAAACCATTAACGTACTTTCACGTATGAAAATCTTACTTGGGGAGGGGGCAGGAGCGAAGCGCCCCCTCCCAGTCCGCGCCACCACACCGTATGTTGAAAATCTGAAGCCATCGTTCTACAAAGTCAACCAACCTTGGATTGAAAAATCTAGAAAAATGTACAAACTGAAAACCAGTTTTGGTCTGCATAGCATCAGTAGCAACGCTTGCTATCAGAGTGCATGAGTTTCATGCTCGATCGATTGAGCTAGCCGGATCGGGCAATAAAAAGTATAAAATAGTTATGTAAATAGTTATTTAATAAAATGTTTTACCCTGTTTCTTTGCTGGTGTGTTGTCTCTATTTTTAATATTTGCATAGGGTTTGTCGTTATTTTGAGCGGGGTGGGTGACGGAGTCGAGCTGTCTTGCAGCCCTCATGGTGTGGAGCTCAGTTCATCTCACTATTTTCGTATTTCTCATGAAGGGTTGTTCCTAATATTTCTATTTTAGCGAGGTCAAAAAGAGATCCAATTAGTGGCCTACTGATTTTGCTCGATTACTTTTATTTTTTTACACGATTTTTCACTATCTGCAAAGACTAAACAGAGTATTGCGACTTTGTGCTTGTTTGTAAATAGAGAATGATCCAAAGAGAACCAATTCTAAAACAGTAAATGCTTGGATAACAATCAATCAAATGGAGAGACAAGCAGGCACGACGGATTACAACGGGGGCAAAGGCCTGCGTTAACTACCGTTCACTATCTGCAAAGAGAGAGTACTACTAAGAGAAAAGAGGGGAGGGGGGGGGGTGCAGCGTTCAAAGCACATCAGCGTGCATAAATACGAAAATGTTTTTATCTATCACGTACTTGACATTTTAAAGCTTTTCATATTTGCTATTAAAAAACCATTGAAATTCACTGAAAAAACCATAGGTTATAGTCGACATATAGTTAGGAATTTGCATTTACAAAACCTTGAAAATTCAATGAAAAAACCATTGGTTTTAGGCCATATATAGTTAGGGATTTGCATTTACAAAACCTTATTTTACTCGCATAAAACCATTGAAATTCCATATATAGTTAGATGCGCTAACTATATATCGCGCACCCGCAATCCACTGCTGATGATGTCACATATTACATCATTCATGACATGGTCAGTGACATCACTGATGACATCACTGATGACAACTCAAATGACATCACTGATGACATCTCAAATGACATCACTGATGACATCACTGATGACAACTCAAATGACATCACTGACAACATCACAGATGACATCATTCATGTGTTAATACGATGAACCTCTACAGACTCTGATATATCCTTAGATACACTCAGTGAAAACAGACACTCACAGACTGTCACTCATCCATGGAGTTACTCATACACCTAGACAGTCATGCAAAGAATCAAACACACCTCCAATTCCTCAACTATACAGTTATACACACCTTACTTATTGAAACATATTCTAACACATATTTACTCTCTTATACAATCCTTGATACATGTTCACAATGATCCATACAGCCACTCACACATTCACTGGCTCTTATGCACAGTTATTTATATATGTTAACTCTCACATGTACTGTGTTTTACATATGTACTTACTTTGACATGTAGCACTGAGATATCCATTCACTCACCAATACACTCATGCACACAGTCAACCGCCCATATAGCTGTTTCCACATGCACTCTTGAACTCATACACCTAGTGAATCAACTGCTTACACATCTATGCACAGAGTCACACACCTCCCAGCCACCCACACACATACTCAGTCTCCCATACAAATACTTGAGCAACCAATCAATAACCCATATAGTTATTCATATAGCTACTGATCAACACATGCAGCAGTTTACAGAACAACAGATATAATGATGCACAAATTATTACAGTTTAATCACTAACCCATGCACTCAGTGAGACACATTTAATCACTCCCTCATACAATCAGTCATGCACCTACTAAATCCTTCATCCAGACACTTATACATCCATTCATTCTTCAATATGTAAGACATATTTTAACTTTACAGAAACATACAGTCACTGGATGTTGTCATCAGTGATGTCATTTGAGTTGTCATCAGTGATGTCATCAGTGATGTCACTGACCATGTCATGAATGATGTAATATGTGACATCATCAGCAGTGGATTGCGGGTGCGCGATATATAGTTAGCGCATCTAACTATATATGGAATTTCAATGGTTTTATGCGAGTAAAATAAGGTTTTGTAAATGCAAATCCCTAACTATATATGGCCTAAAACCAATGGTTTTTTCATTGAATATATATATATATATATACACACACATATACATAACATTACAATTACTCTGGTATAGAGGAGTGGACAACGGGGAGGCTGGTGGGTCAGTGAGGAATCCGCAGGCAGATACTGTATCTACCAGAAAAAGCGTTACCGAAGGGAAGTAACTTTTTCTTCTGATTGATACATCTGCCAGTGGATTCCTCACCTTGTGAATAGATTCCCACAGCAGTCCCCAACTCCCTGAGGAGGGTGTCCACTCCGCTATACCAAGAAATCTTGGAGGACAGAGCGCGCAAAGCGGCCGTGCCCCCCTCACTTCGGAATCCAAGCAGTAATGCTTCGCAAAAGTTTGGGGGGAGGCCCAAGTCGCGACTCTGCAAATGTCCTCTACAGGCACACCTCTAGCCAAAGCAGATGTTGCAGACTTGGCTCTAGTGGAATGAGCCATTATACCCTCTGGAGGTTCCTTACCCACCAGGGAGTAGCAGATCTTGATGCATAAAATTATCCATCTTGATAGTGTGCGTTTGTGCACAGCCTTCCCCTTCCTGCAGCCAGCAAATCCAACAAGCAGCTGGTCATCTGACCTGAACTCACTCGTCCTGTCCATGTAAAAGCTCACCTCCCTCTTAGGGTCCAGGCGGTGAAGTCTCTCCTCCTCCTTGGAAAGGTGAGGGGGAGGATAAAAGGTAGGGAGGGTAACGGACTGCCCCAGGTGGAAAGGAGTTACCACCTTTGGCAGAAAAGCAGCCCTGGTCCTGAGAACCATTCGATCAGCATGAATGGATAAAAACGGGGGCTTTGAACTAAGAGCTTGAAGCTCGCCTACCCTCCTTGCCGAGGTAATTGCTATCAGAAAAACAGTCTTGAAAGACAAAAGCCTCAAGGGACACTTGTGTAATGGCTCGAAAGGCGAACCCATCAGGAAAGTAAGTACAAGGTTCAAGTACCACTGAGGCACAATAAAAGGAGTTGGTGGATATTTATTGGTAAGGCCCTTGATGAACCGTAAAACAATAGGCGACTTAAACCAAGCGGGCTGGTCCGGCAAACAAAGGAAAGCTGATAAGGCCGACAAATAACCCTTAATAGTTGCCATTGCAAAACCCTGCTGGGCCAAGGAGAGAGCAAATTGAAGAATATTGGACAAACGAGCCCTTAAAGGGTCAATGGACTTCTCCCCACACCAAGCAACAAACTTAGGCCATTATAGGAATAAATAGACTTAGTGGAGTCACGCCTGGCTGACAAAATGACATCCACCACATCGTGTGGGAGAGAAAAGGAACTCCGGTTAACCTGTTCAATCTCCAGGCATGAAGGTGTAAGGTCTGGAGGTGGGGGTGTAGAACCTGCCCCTCCATATGGGAGAGGAGATCTGCCCTGTGAGGGAGACGGAGCGGCGAGCACGAGGAGAGGTGGAGAAGATCTGTGTACCACACCCTTCTTGGCCAATCCGGGGCGATCAATATAACTTGGGCCCGGTCTTGGCGAACCTTCCTCAGAACCAGAGGAGGAATCAAGGGTATGGGAGGAAACGCGTAAAGGAGCCTTGAGTCCCAACTCAACTAAAACGCGTCCCCCAAGGCTCCCTGCATCGGAAACTGGAGGCTGCAGAATGACGGGCAGTGAGCATTCTTGTGAGTGGTGAACAGATCCACCAGAGGAGTTCCCCAAGTCCGAAAGACCTGACGAACTACCTCTGGATGGAGCCTCCACTCGTGGTCGGCAGGGAACTGCCGACTGGGAGTGTCTGCACGAACGTTCAGAACTCAAGCCAGATGATTTGCCATCAGACAAATCTGATGGTCCTGAACCCAGGACCAGAGACGCAGCGCCTCTCTGCAGAGCCTCTCTGCAGAGACACTGCGACCCCACTCCTCCCGGCTTGTTGACATACCACATCGCGGTCGTGTTGTCAGTCAGGACTTTAACTGACGGACCGTGAAGGGAAGTACTTGAGTGCCAAACGTATTGCCTGCAACTCTAGAATGTTGATGTGAAGCAACCTTTCCTCTGCATACCAAAGACCTTTTATCTCCAGATCCCCTAGAAGAGCCCCCCACCCTAGAGTGGATGCATCCGTTATCACTGTGGCCACAATGGAGGTAGATGAAAAGGCTTTCCTTGTGACAGATTGCCTTCCACACTCCAAGTCAGATCCGCTGCAGTTTCTCTGGAGATCCTCACTGACTCCCTGAGATCTCCGTTGTGTTGATACCACTGCCTGCGGAGGCACCACTGGAGTGCCCTCATGTGCCAGCGTGCATGGTTGACCAGCAGAATGCAAGAAGCCATCAGACCGAGCAGACGAAGGACCTTCAGGACTGGAACGACCGCTCCATTGAAAAACAAAGGAATCATTTCCTGAATGTCCTGAATCCTTTGAAAAAGAGGGAATGCGCGGCATACAGTAGTGTCCAGTACTGCACCTATGAACAGGTTGCGCTGGGAGGGCACCAGGTGAGATTTGGGTACATTTATCGAAAAACCCAACCTGTGCAAAAACTGAGTTGTCTCCTGCAGGTGATGGAGCACCTTCTCCGGCGACTCTCTTTGATCAGCCAGTCGTCCAGATACGGGAATACAGGGATCCCCGACCTCCTGAGATGCGCTGCCACCACTGCCATCACCTTGGTAAAGACTCTAGTCGCAGTAGTAAGGCCAAACGGAAGGACCGCAAACTTAGTGTTGCGACCCAACCGTGAAACAGAGATACTTTCTGTGCGACTTCAAGATGGGAATATGAAAATATGCATCCTGTAAGTCGATCAACACCATCCAGTCTTCTTCCATCAGCGCCTGAAGAACCTCAGCAATGGTGAGAATCTTGAACTTCTCCTGCTTCAGATACAAGTTCAAGATCCTGAGATCCAGGATTGGCCGGAGCCAGTCATCCTTCTTGGGGATCAGAAGATACCGGGAGTAGCATCCCTGACCCCTTTCCTGCTCCGGAACCACCTCTATCGCACCTTTTCTGAACAGCGCCAGGACTTCTTTCTGCAGGAGAAGCAAGTGGTCCTCCAAACAGTAACCTTGGCACGGAGGGTAATTTTGGGGAAACTCCCGAAAGGGAAGAGCATACCCATTCTCCACGAGATTGAGAAGCCAAAGATCCAATGTAATCAATTCCCAATCTCGTAGGAAATGGGAAAGCTGGCCCCCCACTGGGCCCGCATGATCTGGAATGGCGGATCTAGGGCTGCTTTGCTGCGTTGGCAGGGGGCTGGGAAGGGGAAGAGGAAGAAGAGGAGGAGGCGACTTGACAACCTCTGGGACGTGCTCTCTGTCTGCCCCTGTACGTCTTGTACAGTGTGTTTTGCTGCTGCTGGGGCTGTTGCTGAATTGACTTGTAGGAACGAAATGAAGATCTGCCAAACCCTCTAAAGCGTTTTCCAAAGGTGCCCCTAGTCTGAAGGCCCAACGACTTAGCCATCGCCCTGCTGTCTTTAAAACGTTCTAAAGCAGCATCTGCCTTTTTGCCAAACAAACCAGATCTGTTGAATGGTAGATCCATTAATGCAGACTGGACATCTGTAGAAAACTCAAACGATTTTAGCCTTGCAGCTCTCCTCGTAGCCACGAAGAGCCCATGACCCTCGCCACAGAATCCGTTGTGTCCAAACCACTCTGGATCACCTGCCTTGCTGCAGCCTGAGTGTCCGAGATTACCTCCTGGAAGTCTTTTCTATTATCCTCCGGTATCTTTGGCACCGATTGTTTTACAGTATACATAATGGCGTGGATATAACGCCCCATCAGGCAGGTTTCATTTGTGGACTTCAACACCATGCTGGAGGAGGAGAAAGCCTTTTTAGCAGCTTGATCCTGTTTTCTCGACTCCTTTTCTGCAGGAACCTGTGGAAATGCTTCCGTTGACCTCTTGGAACAGGCAGCCTGCACCACCAAACTCGCAGAGGGTGAGTGTACAAAATTTCCGGGTCATCAGGAGCAACTCTATATCTCCTGGCAACAGCCCTAGATACTGAAGGAGCTGACAAAGGTTTCTTCCAAACATCTAAAATTGGCTCTGCCAGTGCATCATTAAACGGCAGCATTGGTTCAACCAAGAAGCGTGATGGAAGGACCTCTGTGAGAGGGTTCGACTTAAACTCAGCAGTAGGCAGAGTAATGTTCAATAAGTTTGCCGCCTTCCTTATCACAACATGGTAAGAAGCCACATCTTTAGAGGGTGCATCCGGCACTGATGCTAAATCCCACTCAGGGGACAGTTCAAGGCCACTAGCCACAGTCAGGTCATCAAATGGGTCCTCAGACTCCTGCAGCTCACCCTCCTCCAAATTTTCTTCACAAAACCTCTCTTCCTCCATAAGCCTCTGGGCTTCACGCCTCGACCTGTGCTTCAAATAAGATGTTGACGGATCCACTGTCGACTCAGTCGGAGCCGGTGCTGGCGCCGATACGGACGTCGGACGAGGCAGTTTCACACGGGGTCGATCAGGGTTCGGCATCGGAGTTGATGGAATCTGCGTCGATGGCTTTGGTGTCGACGGCTTTGGAGTTGAAGGCCTCGCCAGCATCGGAAAATGCCAATGCGGCACTGGAGCCGGCATAAAGGGCATAAAAGGGCGCAGGAGCATAGGTCTGGGGAACACCCAAACTAAACGCCATCGGACGCGTGGGACCAGCAGGAGCCCCAGTGGGGTACATAGCCCTGGAATATATACCAAACATTGCATTCAGGAACTGCGTCGGATCCTGACCTGGAGCCGGGAAGGCTGGGTATGAACCCCCGGGCTGCTCTTGAGAGCGCGTAGTCGATACGACGTCTACCTCCTCTTCGGGCTGGTGCACTCAAGTTGACGGACACTCGGGCAACGGAGCCTCTCCCTCACCAACCACCTCCTCGCCTTCATCCTCCCGACCTGAAGGATGGGACGGAACCGGAGATGGATTCGCTATCTGCCTCGGTGAACCTGGCGAATTCGCATGCAACACTTCACCCTCGGCGTCCTGCTCTTCCGAAGCCGAAGACACCACGACCTTCTCAACCAGCTTCACCTGTGACTTCGGCTTTGAACCAGAGTCCTTCCTCGAGTGATGTCTGGACTCATGGGTTCTCTTCTTATGTTTCTTCTTTGAAGATCTCGAAGCATGGGCTGAGGACGAGTCCGAGCGCGACCTCGAACGAGACCTTGACCTCAAACTTTTCTTCTCTTTTCTGCCTTTAAGCTTCGCCACGAGAAGCTTGGTTTCTCTCTCGGAGGCCTTAGGTGTCATCTTTTTACAAGACTGGCAGTCTTCGACGTCATGGTCGGAGCTTAGACACCATACGCAAAATTCCTGTGGATCCGTAATGGACATTGTTTTTTCTACATTCCCCACAAGCTTTAAACCCGGTCTTCTTCGAAGACATGTCGAGAGAGAAGACAATGAAGCACAATTATTACAAAGTAACAAAGTTACAGCAATTGCTACGGACGATCCCTAGAAAACCATTAGCGTAGACGACGCGGAAAAAAGGGAACTGATGTCATCACGCCGGCGTGGGCCTAATATGGTGTCGGTGACGTCAGCGGAGTCGCGCACGATGCCGTGCCTCTATGACGTCGCCGCGAAGCTACGAAAGAATTTCCGAATGTTGCTGACGCAAGGGGGATATTCACAAGGTGAGGAATCCACTGGCAGATCTATCTATCAGAACCATAGTGCCACGGTCTAACTGCCTGTTGATATCGACCGTTCATTGCACAAACCAGTTTACGCCTTGTTTAGTGCTATTAGAACCTTATGAAGGCCAACCATATAGCGTTCTCAAAATTAAGTCAGACATATGCATAACAATCGGCATATATTCGTGAGCGAGAGTGATGGCCATTAGCGCAAGAAAGTATGTATATTAGTAAATATTGGCGTGCATCACGATTTTAGCCTCTGGTGTGCTAAGCTGGTAATGCCCATATATATGCGCCAATACCAATGAATAAACAGGACCGCAATCACCATAGAAACATTGCCTGCAGCGTTTCTCACCTCTCAGTCGGTACACCGTAGCGTCCCTCTAAGCGATCTGGGGGGCGCCGTGGTTGTGCTTCCGCCATATTTGTTTCCATCGTGGACGGAGTCATGTGATACACAGAGACAAGTGACCTAAAACTACAGAACTCTTAACTGAAATAGGGAAATGTAGTTTGTTCGCTATCAGATTGTTTTTGGCTTGTATGTTTCGAAATTTATTCGCGCACAGTGTGTTATTGGCATCTTTCTTCCAGAATTTTGTCTGCCACCTTTTTAGCAGTTCTAAAAAGGTGGCAGACAAATTTTTGGTGGAAATACAAATCCTAGAAGGCCACATAAAGGCAACCATCAAAGGCCCCCTCTTTAAGACTAACCAAGATGAAAGTAATAAGAACAACAAAGAATTTAGAGTCGATCTTGTTTGCTAAACTAGAGAAATGTAAAAAAGACTTAGCGAGATTCTCCATGGAAAAAATCTACCCCTATACTAGTGAGTCCTATGTTCCAGCACCTTTTAATAGGAATGGACGCAGGGGTGGGTCCACATATGCCACCTCAAGTTCAGAAAAACTGAGTATTGTCTCTGACACCTCACTACCTGGAAATCAACCTACCAGAGGGAGGGGGAATAGAAGAAACTGGAGATATAACTACCAGACCCAAAACCAGGCCCAACCATGGTATCAGCCGAATCCTTGGATGTACGGCGGCCCTGGTTTTCCACCACACATGGGACAGTTTGGTCCACCCCATTTCAATATGATCTAAATATGCAACTTTTTTAGGGTTTGGTCAGGGAAGAGCAAGGTGCAGAAGGAGACAAGGACCGGCCCCCCAGGTCCACTGGGGCCCACAACAACAACAACCACCCACAATGGACCTGAGGAGCGGGAAGAAGGTGCCTCAGGAGGGAGCGGGACCCAAACCGGCGACCCCTTTCTTGCACAATTGGAGATGGTTAAGTTTTTTCGGAAAATAAGTTTGCAATTTTTCTTCGCAAACAAAAACCGAAAAACTGTGGAACCAGTTGACACAAATACTGGTTTAAAGAAGCCCTCAACCTATAATCCTCCTACGATTGGCATACCAGCTAAAGTCATAACTTTTGAACAAGCGGTAGAAAATGACATCAAACTGCTTTTCCAGACACAAACTAAACCTTTTGTTAATTCATCAAAGAAAGAGCAAGATGCCCTATGCTCTTTAACCCCTTCGATGCTGCTGACGAGCTCAGCTCGTCATCAGCCACGGGGGGCGTGTGCGGATGACGAGCTGAGCTAGTGATCTAACGCTGCTTTTAGAAAAAAGCCACGTAGCGCGAAAATAATCGCCGCAGCGATGCGGTTAACATCTAATGAAAACATAACGATTAAACCAGCAGACAAGGGTGGAGCCATTGTTTTATTGGACACTACTGTTTACCGTAGTGAATGTCTACGACAATTACAAGACATCAAATCCTATGCTCCTCTCTTAACGGACCCTACTGAGCGACTCAAACAAAACATCGGCCATCTAGTTGAGGAGGCAGTTTCCGAAGAATGGATCACCGCTCATGAGGCGCAGTTCCTACAGACAACGTACCCTTCGGTACCATATTTTTATATATTACTGAGGTGCACAAACCCCAAAGGCCTCCTCCTGGATGACCTATAATATCCGGCATCGACACTCCCCTAGAACCATTGTCCACCTTTGTTGATTTTTTTCTTAACCCAATGGTTAAATATGCCTACTTTTTTACAGGACAGTAAGGATGTCCTCAGACTACTCCATGATGTGGAATTTGATATAACTACTGACATCTTGGCATCCTTCGACGTCGAATCTTTATATACCTCAATTCCACAGAATGAAACATTGGAAGTAGTAGGCAGACTACTGGAACAGAGCGAGTTAGATTCCATCACTCCAGTTCCATTTATCATGAGTTTGGCAGAAATTGCTATGAAAGAACTATTTTAAATTTGAGGACACTACCTATTTACAAATAGCTGGGACCAGCATGGGTAGTGTTTTCGCTCCAAGTTTGGCAAACTTATATGTCCACCATTTCAAACAGGATATCATTCTAACATCAACAAATCCTTTCCATCAATCGCTTCTCAGTTGGAAGCGTTATATTGATGATATCCTGGTGGTTTGGCGTGGGACGACAGAAGACCTGCTTAAGTTTCATCAATGGCTTAACGCACAGAACGCCTATCTAAGATTTACGTTGGAACATAGCAAAACTCAACTACCATTTCTGGATCTACGCATTGTAGCAACACCAAATGGGTTAGAATCTGAATTATATAAAAAAATCACTGGCGAAGAATTCACTCCTCCGTTATGACAGTTGTCATCCTCGGTCCCTAAGGAACAATTTACCATATGGTCAATTCCTAAGGGTACAAAGGAACTGCTCAAGGAAAGAAGCCTTTAATCTACATGCACACAATCTGGAGAAACAACTGCAAGAGAGAAGATACCCAAGACAGATCATTCGGCAGTCAAGGAAGCGCGCCTCAAATAACAATCGGGAGGCGCTTTTAGAAGCTAGTATTGATAAAGAAAAGTCTAATCGGTTAACGTTTGTCAACACGTTTCATACTACATCTAATCAAGTCCAGAAAATCATTCTAAAACATTGGTCCATCTTGTACACTGGAGGTGACCAAATACCACGACCCCTTTTTGCTTTTAAAAAGAGGTAGCAACTTGAAGGACAAGTTAGTCCACACTCGACCGAAAACCAAGATGTCTCGTCCAGTAGGAACCCTTTGGGACCTACCGGCAGTAGGTCCCCGTGGGCATGCTGCACATGTCACCACTCCTGTGGGACATGTGCAGCATGCCTGCAGACGACAAAATCTGTGAGTGTGGATATAGGTACCAACAGAGCATGGCAACAACGCAGATTCACAAACTGCAATAGTTAAAACGTAATATCCTTAATCACTGGCCCCTACCGACTACAGTATGTCGGTATGACAACAAGAAAAATTAAACTGCGGATATCGGAACATAAAAGCACAATCCGATGTAAAAAGCAAGCTACACGTCTGACTGCGCATTTTTTGGAAGTGGGCCATGGTCCGACGGATTTTCAATGGACAGTCCTTGAACAGCCTTACATACCCGACCAGGTCACTGACATTGGAAAATACCTATTTATGTAAGAACAAAAATGGGTATATAAACTTAACAGCGACAAAGATGGTTTGAATGAAGAGATCCCGTGGATGTCACTGTGAGCACATCTACATACCTGTGGTGTTTTAGATGAAGCACTGGTACAAGCAAACCCACCACGCACGGGGGACTAATGAGAGCAGTCACCCATCTTTTTCAGCACTACTCAGATGAAGGGACCAACATTGAATGGAATGATGTATTATATAGCTTCGAGCACTCCGAGTTGTCTTTTTCTTGGGGTTTATATATATATCCTGTTGATCATCAATTAAGGTTTTGTATTTCCACCTACAGCGCTGCTCTGGCATATCATGCCGCAAAAAGGACACATGATTTACTATCTCTGTGTTTCAATTAAAAAAGTGGTGCTTCATAAAGACAACCACAATCCTCGTATTTAGACTGGTTGCGGTTAAAGGAATATTTCTATCAAATATATTGGTCTAATGTACCAACCTTATTCTTGCCTACTCCTTTTCATTACCATTCAGGTACTATCAAAAGCATTCGGGGATACGCGCTCGACACTGAGAGCTCAATTACTGTGATACACAGGAGAACTACAATTACCGGTATTCCTTGTAATCGGGGAAGTGACGCAAGGATTTATGATGCATTTCCTGTGACCACCGTGAAATGCCCGCAAATAGTGTTGGGAACAAACTATCTTATTAATATGGGCGGACTGCCGTGCATATCACAGTCTGTAGATATCCTTTTTAAATGGGGTATTTTGGAGCCACGTACTGATTGATAGTTTAAATTTTTCTTTAATTACAATTTTCTAAATTTTTCTAATTTTTTATGTTTAATATGGCATGTTCGAAGATAGCGAAGAAAGATGCCAATAACACTGTGTGCGAATAAATTCCCAAACATACAAGCCAAAAACGATCTGATAGCGAACAAACTACATTTCCCTATTTCAGTTAAGAGTTCTGTAGTTTTAGGTCACGTGTCTCTTTGTGCATCACGTGACTCCGTCCGCGATGGAAACAAATATGGCGGAAGCACAACCACCGGCGCCCCCCCAGATCGCTTAGAGGGGCGCTACGGTGTACCGACGGAGAGGTGAGAAACGCTGCAGGCAATGTTTCTACGGTGCTTGCGGTCCGGTTTATTCATTGGTATTGGCGCATATATATGGGGCATTACCAGCTTACCACACCAGAGGCTACAATCGTGATGTACGCCAATATTTACTAATATATATACTTGCTTGCGCTAATGGCGATCACTCTCGCTCACGAATATATGCAGATTCTTATGCATATGGCTGACTTAATTTTGAGAACGCTATACGGTTGGCCTTCATAAGGTTCTATTAGCACTAAACAAGGTGTAAACTGGTTTGTGCAATGAACGGTCGATATAAACAGGCAGTTAGACTGTGGCACTATGGTTTTAGCGCATACATGATTCAATAGTAAGAATGCAATCTTGCTGGACTTCAGAAACATTGAATAGCATTAGGTAAAGACTGCAACCCGATCGCATGGCTGATCTCATCTAACCGGCAGACTGTGGTTCTGGCATATACTGAAGCACTTAGTATGAGTGGTTCAATGTAGCATTTATCCGTTACAAGGACGTGATCTAAAGAAATTGGGAACATCGTTTCTTGATTTTACTTGTTGTCTGTGAATAGGTTTGCTCTGTTTTGTTTGTCTAGAGCGGTGCTCCACTCGCCTGAGCGAAAGCCAGGTGGGGTGATGTTTTGTTCTCCTACCAAAATTGGTAAGCGAACCCCTAAGCTGTGAGTAATGATAGAGTTAACCATACTCACACAACATGTGGTACAAATTGTATTATATGACTTGACAACGCAGTAATGTGTGTCTCTTTTCTTTTCTCTTATGTGTGGTTCTTTATGTTTACTGTTTTGTGGCGCAACACCTTTCTTCAGCGTTTTGGAGAATACCAAGTATGACTTGAAGCACACAGGTGATATAATTCTTATATTATCTTGATATTTATTGCAGCAGCTATTACATTCTGGTCCGGATGAAAGCAGTGGCTGATTCTTTTGCCACCGATGCTGAAACATGTTGACCCCTCCTGCTAACAGATATTTTGTTAAATCTGTTGTCACTTTATCTTACTTTTAACATTGGGAAGATTGAGAGAAACTATTAAAATTTGCTATTCTCTACTCAGTCCTACCCATTTTTATATTTTCACTATTGTTCACTACAATCACTTTGTGCACTGCAATTAGGTTACCCTTATCTACTACTAACACTTTCGGTACTCCTCCCTTTATGTCCGTTATATGAACATCTGGTGACGGACACCACTCTCCTGGGTTACGGAGAGCCCAAATGATGACAAGGGCGGTACCGAGAAGAAATCTGATAGGTACTTTTTTCCTAACTCAAGGAATGTAGTGTTTGTCGTCTGCACATTTACACTACCACTTCTTTATCATCTTTTGTTGCGCCCTACAGTTGCAGACACGTAGGAACCACTATATTTTGTTTGACCCCCGACACTTTTTGTAGTTATGATGTATGATTGGGGCTTGTGTCTGTGTATGGGTTGTTAAACCTTGCCCTTGGACCCTCTTCTAAACTGTTGTTTCTTGTGTAAATCATACATTCACCTCCAGTCAAGAGATCTAGGTTAAATCCATTGTTCTTTTGCTCACCTTGCCACTCCAGTTTAGCCCCATTTGTTTCCGTAGCACGATATAGAAAAATAAAGGAACGACTCATGCAGCAGGGAAGCAGTCCTTCTGAAGTATTCTGCAGGTCCAGGAGTGAACAGAAAAGTTGGTCTTAAGGTCCACTATCTATACTTGGTGCTAGCTTTGAGGTGGAAGAACCTTCTGGAACCCCCCACCCCCGATGGTTCTAGAATTTCCTTCCTCCCTGCCCAGAGCCCAGGATGTCTGAGGTGACAAAAGCTTGGTGTCAAGTTCTTTGTGAGTCTGCTGGGGCAGCTCTTTTGAAATGTAAGTGGGGTAGCAACAGCTTGGTTTCTCCCATGCATGCAGGTTAGCCCTTCCCTGGTTACACCCACTCCTATTATTTACTCTCTGGGCCCAATACACATGCCTGACGGGGGAGCAATTAACAGGCCCAAGCAGCTGGAACTCCTAGAAGACCTCAAAGTTTAGGACAGGAAAATGCCAGTTTTCTAAAAGTGGCCTTTTCAACATTGTAATATAAATTCAGACTTTACCATTAAAGGGTATTATAACATTTCAATTCATTTGAGTCCAAACAGGACACTTTCACCTTCAACCAATTAAAGGTTAGCAGTGTAATAGGGAGTCCAATTTTATCCTGTGGAAGGGAAGGCCTCACAGTAGTGAAAAAACAGTTCAAGAGCTTTTCACAACCAGGATATGTAAAACTTAAAAGTACATATCCAACATTTCAATTACAATGATCTGTTTAGAGCCTACTTTAGGGTTAACTTGCATGTATTAAAAAGGTAGTGATTGGCCTGTCAAAATATTTATTTTGCCAAGTCGAATCACACTACCGGCTGGAATGGCAGTTCTGACAGTGTAACATGATGCTTTAGTGGGTGCAACAGACCCTCTAGTAGCATTTAATATACAGGCACTGGGTACATGTAGTACAATATACTAGAGACTTATAATTAAATGTTCAATCAGGTGGAGGACAATTTTACCATGTTTTAGGAAGAGAGCACAAACACTTTACCACTCTTAATCAGTTATAAAGTGCACTGAGTCATAATGCAAACAATTACAAAATTCAGAAAACAGGAGGAGTGAAGGCAAAAGGTTTAAAGGAAGACCACACCATGGATGTCAGGACCTACAGTTTTTTTACAACTCTGCTGGTTTCTGAAAGCTGTGAAGATTGTAATCTCAGTTGGCTGGCTGACGGTTCAAACTTATAACAAACTCACTCCACAGTCGTATCTGTCAACCAATTTTTCCAAAACAACAAAAGAATCATTTTTAAAACTACAATTGGGAGTACTACCGTCAGCGGACCACATGGCCCCGTGGCTGCGCCCCTCAAAACCAGCAAAATGCCGCTTATACGGTATGCATGAGGAAAACATACACCTCATTACCATCTGCAAGAAGCTGCAACAAGTGCGCAAGAACTTATTGAGACCCCTATTTATAAAAAACGGAAACAGAACCTGTAGAGAAGCAACTTTGCCACAAAACACACTGTATAAATGAGGGTCTAAGGGCTAGTTTTACGACTCTGAACTGGACACATGCCCCTACTATCTGACTTACTACAACAAAAGGTATCCAGGAGTCACAACTGAGTGTTTTTGCTCTAGACTGACCACCATATGACTTACAGGTTAGATTGTGTATTATTCATGTGTGAAAACCATTCAACTACTCATATGCTCAACATGCAACCAGGGTAGGAATTTTTCCCATCAGTTGCCGTTCTGTACCACCACTTTCACATCATTTGGGTCCTCCTTACCCAGGAGTTAGTACACGTGATCAGTCACACTATGTGGGGTGTGAAGACTGTGTGAGTGAGGAGACCGATGTCGTTTGTTTTTCGGGTGGTGTCGATATGGTGTTGAAATATGATAGTTACAACTGAAAGAAAGCAGTGCAGTGAAAAAGAGTGGAAGTGAGTAAAATTAGGTGGAACTGAGTAGAAAAAGTGCTTTATTAGTTTCTCTCAGACCCCCAAGTCTAAAAACAAGTGAAAAGTAGATTTGACAAAATATCTACTGGCAAGTGGTAGACATGTTTCTGCATATAAACGGAAGGTTTCCTATGCATTCATCAGGACCTAGATGTTGCTACTGCTTGCATGATTAAGTGATAAAGAATTAAAGGAATAAAAGGGAACAATTTCACCTGAGTGTCAGGTGTTGATTCTCCACCACAATCTAGGAAAGTCATATGGATAAGGAAAAAGAAAAGAGCAAAACAACATATATCAAAGAATGCACTCTCAAAGTTGCGCTATTCCTGTGGTCACGTATATACATTTTTAGTGAACATGATAACACTCACCCAATATTTGTGGGGATGGCGCCTCACCTCACCTGGCTGCAGCTCAGGTAAATAAGGAGCACCGCTCTGTTAGCAAAATACAATCATAGAGACACTCAACCGATTCAGTAAAACAAGGCAAGAAATGCTGATTCTTATTTTTTAAATTAAACAGGTAAGTCTATTCGTCAAAGCTCTTTGCTAATGGTACACGAAAAAGACTAAGTAGGTGAACAATCTCTCGTTACAAGTATGTAATTATGTAAACGCTGTACCCTTTGCCACGTCTACACCCGAGACTCGGTAGGGGCGTTTTCTAGTGACATGCTCGGGCGTTTAAGCTTAGAAAGCCACGAGATCGTAGCGAGGTATTATCGTTTATGTGGCCGGCATCACTGCCAGTAAAGACCTCTCACACACTCACCTCTCCGTCGGTATCTCCCAACGTCCCTCTGGGCTATTCTGGGGAGGCACCGAAAGAGAGAAAAGGGCGGGTATATCAATGAAGCTTGACGAGCAGGTATGGTGTGTGCTGGGAATCGTAGTTTCCTTTCAAAAAAGCCGAAGAAAGTCAGTAGTTCTAGATTTTTATTTTGTTGTAGAAGAGAGTATGTCTCTTTCAAATAGAGATATAAATCCACCAATTTGATTACGGACAGGATCAGACCCAGTTATAATGACATCCATGGTATCGGTTCATTCAGACCCTCCTTGTCACTGTTCAGTTTGTAGACCCATTTCTGTTCGATTCTAAACAGAAACTTGCCTACATCAGGACAGTGGTCCGGTATGGTAGGCTGTTCCAATATGGTCCATTTGAAGTCACTAGGACCGTGTCCCTTTTCCAGGAAGTGAGCTGTTAAGCGTGTCGCGTGTTTGCGGCATCGGACAGTACTCTTGTGTTCACCAATTCTTATTTTTGTTTTTCGAGTTGTCATGCCCACGTACCTCTTGGAGCACGGGCAAGTGATCATATAGATGGTGTTCTCACTGTTGCAATTGGTGAACTTGCGCTGTTGCCATGGGCGCATGGTTCCGATGTCAACACTGGTGGACTTAGTTGTTTGGGGACATGCCGAACAATTACCGCAAGGATGGTGTCCCTGTACCGGAGGCAGATCCCACAGGGTGCCGATTTGTCTGGATGATTTGTTTTTTGGTCTAGTGTGGACCAGGTGGTCTTTTATGTTGGGTCCTCTCTTAAAAGCAAATAGGGGTGGAGGTAAGGTGTCTCCACTAGTGTTCAGAATGGACCAGTGTTTGGTTATGATTTTCCGAACCTCATTCGATTTTGTGTGAAAAGTATTCACAAATGTCATCCTTTTAGTTTTTTCTTTTGGGATAGCAATGTCCAGTAGGGCGTCTCTGTTGTTGTTTGACGCCCTTTTCTTGGATTGGCGGATGATCTTTGCAGGATACTTTTTTTCTCGCAGATATTCAGAAAGTGTCTCTGAGTGTTTCTCAAAAGCTTCTTTAGTGGAGCAGTTCCTCTTGAGCCTCAGGAACTGCCCAAAGGGCAGGTTTTCCCTGAGGGCTCTCGGATGACAACTTTCGAAATCGAGGAGCACATTACGTGCCATGGGTTTCCTATACAGCTCTGTTAACCCATCATCTGTTGCCACTATAAGGAGATCCAAGAAGGGCAGTTCTTTTCTGCTGGATTCTACTGTAAATTTCAGGAATTCATTGCAATTATTTAGCCAACTGTGAAATTCCAATAGGCTGGCCTCAGAGCCTCTCCATACGACAAAGATATCGTCTATGTACCGCTTCCAAACACGAAGCGATACATAGTAGGGATTGTCTTGATTCAATATCTTGGTCTGTTCTAGTACATGGACATATAGATTCGCCAGACTGGGCGCGAAAACGCTGCCCATGCTGGTTGCAGAGGTCTGGAGGTAGATGGTATCCTCGAATTTAAAATAATTTTTTCATTGCCAGCTCGGCTAGGTCCATGATGAAGGCAACTGGAGTTATCGATTGTAAATCCCTTTCTTGGAGTATGTTACCCACCACTTCCAGGGTCTCTGTTTGAGGAATGGATGTATATAAGGACTCTACATCGAAAGACACGAGTAGGTCCATAGAGGTGTCAAAGTTTATGTTTGGAAGCAGTCGTAACATATCTTTCGTGTCCTTGAGGTATGTTGGCATCTCTTTGACAATAGGGTTGAGAAAGTAGTCAACAAATGTGGATAATGGCTCCAAAACCGATCCAATGCCAGAGATGATTGGTCTCCCGGGTGGCGGTCTCTGCGGTTTATGCACCTTTGGCAGGCAATAGAAATAAGGGATCGATGGATGGGAGGTACACAGATATTGACCCTCTTGGGGAGTGATCCATCCTTCTGATGTTGCCTCTTCCACTAGTTGGCTGATCTTGATCTTCAGTCTCTCTGTGGGATCGTCTTTTAGAGGTAGATAGGACTTAAGATCTTGTAGTTGTCTGAGGCATTCTTGTCTGTAAGTATCTTTGTCTAAGATAACAATTGCACCGCCTTTGTCTGCAGGCTTTATTAAGATTGCTTCATTAGTTGTTAAGGCCTGCAGGGCTAGTCTTTCTTTGTTGGGTAAATTGACAAAGGGTCTTGATTTCTTTGTTTTGAAGAGTAAATCGATGTCCGTTTCCACTGCCTCTTCAAAAGTTTGGACTCTGGTAGGTAATCCAATAGTCGTGGGATTAAAGGTCGACGGTTTTTTAAGACCAGTGTGGACGACAGATTCTGTATTTTCTCCAGGGTTCTGTTTCGCAAAGAAGTAGTGGAGTCTAACCTTCCTGAATAGTTTGGAGATTTCAACTTGAGTGTTGAATTGATCACCCTCGTGGGTTGCCACAAAACCCAACCCACGGTTGAGGTTTTCTTTTTCATTAGACAGTGAGTGGGAGCTTAGATTGATCACGAGACTGGTTGGTCGGTTGTTCCGCTCGTCCCCGCTCCGTCCTGTGGGATCTTTTTGCCACTCCTCAAGTCCATTGTCGGTTGTTGTACCGGCGTTGTCCATCGGACTTGAGATCCTTGTCCCTGTCTTCTTCTTCCTCTGTTGGTCCTCTGGCCAAACCCTAAAAAAGGCTGCTGTCCTTGGGTTTGTTGCATCTGGGGAGGGAAGAAAGGTGGTCCCATTTGGGGAAAGTTTGGGCCATACATCCATGGACCTGGTTGCCAAAATGGTTGGAACTGATTCTGGCCAAAGTTATTGAAATTACCTCTGCGTCCTCTTCTGTTGCCACGTCCCTTAAAGGGGCGTCTATTGCCACGTTGGGATGTTTCAGAATCACTGGAGTTATCGTCAGAGCTTGAGGTTGCATAACTAGAGCCTCTTTGACCTCCACTTTGATTGAATGTCGGGGCTACATAAGAATCACTAGTGTATGGGTACACTTTTTCACTAGAGAATTTAGCTAGATCTTTTTTAAATTTCTCCATTTTTGTGAAGAGAATAGATTCTTTAAATTCAGTGTTTTTCTTGTTGGTATCATCTTGCCCGGATTTAAAGGCAGGAGTTTTTAAAGTAGCCTTGATTTTACCTTCTAAGAGTTGTATCTCAACTAGGATCTTATCAGCTACACGTTTGGCCGTTTTTATAATAAGGACTAGCCAGTCCCTAGTACACCGTCAGGCAATCAATGACCAATCTTTCAGAAAGTCCTTATCATCCAAGAAAAGTCTTGGTGTATTGGTCACGATTAGTCCTGACGGTGCACAATTCCCATGTAGATATTGTGCCATGGTTATACCGTGTACTGTAGTTCTTGAATGGGATTTTTTCAAAATCAAGATCTTGTTCCAACCCTCATCTGTAGTGCTTATTGCAAGGGGGATATTCCCCAATAAACTGGGGTTCTCATCTAGAATGTTCTGAATCTCTGCTTCTTCAAAAGCCAGACCACTATTTGAAGCCATTGTGAAAGTTTGACGCACAAGTACTTGCCAAGTTCACAACAGAAAGGGGAGTGTTCTATAATTGCGACAAAGTCAAGACAGAGCTGCAAAACAGACAAAAAGAATTGTATGTCTGTTATTTTCAAAAATGAGACCCACAGCCGAGGCTGTACTCAATCACAAAACACACTGTATAAATGAGGGTCTAAGGGCTAGTTTTACGACTCTGAACTGGACACATGCCCCTACTATCTGACTTACTACAACAAAAGGTATCCAGGAGTCACAACTGAGTGTTTTTGCTCTAGACTGACCACCATATGACTTACAGGTTAGATTGTGTATTATTCATGTGTGAAAACCATTCAACTACTCATATGCTCAACATGCAACCAGGGTAGGAATTTTTCCCATCAGTTGCCGTTCTGTACCACCACTATCACATCATTTGGGTCCTCCTTACCCAGGAGTTAGTACACGTGATCAGTCACACTATGTGGGGTGTGAAGACTGTGTGAGTGAGGAGACCGATGTCGTCTGTTTTTCGGGTGGTGTCGATATGGTGTTGAAATATGATAGTTACAACTGAAAGAAAGCAGTGCAGTGAAAAAGAGTGGAAGTGAGTAAAATTAGGTAGAACTGAGTAGAAAAAGTGCTTTATTAGTTTCTCTCAGACCCCCAAGTCTAAAAACAAGTGAAAAGTAGATTTGACAAAATATCTACTGGCAAGTGGTCGACATGTTTCTGCATATAAACGGAAGGTTTCCTATGCATTCATCAGGACCTAGATGTTGCTACTGCTTGCATGATTAAGTGATCAAGAATTAAAGGAATAAAAAGGGAAAAATTTCACCTGAGTGTCAGGTGTTGATTCTCCACCACAATCTAGGAAAGTCATAGTGGCAACAGATGATGGGTTAACAACAGAGCTGTATAGGAAACCCATGGCACGTAATGCGCTCCTCGATTTCGAAAGTTGTCATCCGAGAGCCCTCAGGGAAAACCTGCCCTTCGGGCAGTTCCTGAGGCTCAAGAGGAACTGCTCCACTAAAGAAGCTTTTGAGAAACACTCAGAGACACTTTCTGAATATCTGCGAGAAAAAAAGTATCCTGCAAAGATCATCCGCCAATCCAAGAAAAGGGCGTCAAACAACAGAGACGCCCTACTGGACATTGCTATCCCAAAAGAAAAAACTAAAAGGATGACATTTGTGAATACTTTTCACACAAAATCGAATGAGGTTCGGAAAATCATAACCAAACACTGGTCCATTCTGAACACTAGTGGAGACACCTTACCTCCACCCCTATTTGCTTTTAAGAGAGGACCCAACATAAAAGACCACCTGGTCCACACTAGACCAAAAAACAAATCATCCAGACAAATCGGCACCCTGTGGGATCTGCCTCCGGTACAGGGACACCATCCTTGCGGTAATTGTTCGGCATGTCCCCAAACAACTAAGTCCACCAGTGTTGACATCGGAACCATGCGCCCATGGCAACAGCGCAAGTTCACCAATTGCAACAGTGAGAACACCATCTATATGATCACTTGCCCGTGCTCCAAGAGGTACGTGGGCATGACAACTCGAAAAACAAAAATAAGAATTGGTGAACACAAGAGTACTGTCCGATGCCGCAAACAAGCGACACGCTTAACAGCTCACTTCCTGGAAAAGGGACACGGTCCTAGTGACTTCAAATGGACCATATTGGAACAGCCTACCATACCGGACCACTGTCCTGATGTAGGCAAGTTTCTGTTTAGAATCGAACAGAAATGGGTCTACAAACTGAACAGTGACAAGGAGGGTCTGAATGAACCGATACCATGGATGTCATTATAACTGGGTCTGATCCTGTCCGTAATCAAATTGGTGGATTTATATCTCTATTTGAAAGAGACATACTCTCTTCTACAACAAAATAAAAATCTAGAACTACTGACTTTCTTCGGCTTTTTTGAAAGGAAACTACGATTCCCAGCACACACCATACCTGCTCGTCAAGCTTCATTGATATACCCGCCCTTTTCTCTCGTTCGGTGCCTCCCCAGAATAGCCCAGAGGGACGTTGGGAGACACCGACGGAGAGGTGAGTGTGTGAGAGGTCTTTACTGGCAGTGATGCCGGCCACATAAACGATAATACCTCGCTACGATCTCGTGGCTTTCTAAGCTTAAACGCCCGAGCATGTCACTAGAAAACGCCCCTACCGAGTCTCGGGTGTAGACGTGGCAAAGGGTACAGCGTTTACATAATTACATACTTGTAACGAGAGATTGTTCACCTACTTAGTCTTTTTCGTGTACCATTAGCAAAGAGCTTTGACGAATAGACTTACCTGTTTAATTTAAAAAATAAGAATCAGCATTTCTTGCCTTGTTTTACTGAATCGGTTGAGTGTCTCTATGATTGTATTTTGCTAACAGAGCGGTGCTCCTTATTTACCTGAGCTGCAGCCAGGTGAGGTGAGGCGCCATCCCCACAAATATTGGGTGAGTGTTATCATGTTCACTAAAAATGTATATACGTGACCACAGGAATAGCGCAACTTTGAGAGTGCATTCTTTGATATAGGTTGTTTTTCTCTTTTCTTTTTCCTTATCCATATGACTTTCCTAGATTGTGGTGGAGAATCAACACCTGACACTCAGGTGAAATTGTTCCCTTTTATTCCTTTAATTCTTTATCACTTAATCATGCAAGCAGTAGCAACATCTAGGTCCTGATGAATGCATAGGAAACCTTCCGTTTGGGGGGCGGAGCTAGCCTGCGTCGATGGCGGACGCGTGAGCCTTCGGCTCCTCGCTTAGCCCCGAAATAATCCTGTTAAACTATCCTTAAACGTGCCACACATGCCATAGCGGGCTCTCGAACATCTGTTGGCACCCCCAGCTGCATTTGAGGACCTTTAGGGTCGACTGCGGGCGAGCCTTCCCGATTTTTCAAGGGTGCTGCCCCCGGCGGCGCGGAAGAGGAGGACTAGGCCAGAAGCCGCGCACTATCCTGAAGAGGTGGCCGGGCGACGTCGCCAGACGTGCGGCTTCAGCGCTGGGAGTGGTCGGGCTGGTCGCAGACCGGACCATAGTTTGGATTTGTCATTGAATGAGGCAACCTCTCCTTCCTAGTCGGCGACTGCCCCATGAGTGAAGGGCCTGGAGGCCCGGCGGCGGGGGGAAAATCAACACTGATCTCCTGTGCCACGAGGTGGAGCGACCGTTAATACGGTACTGCTGCCGGTCTGGATCCCCACTGCGGCGAACCGCTATCCCGACGCCCGCTGGTCACGGAAGAGCGAGGTTGACCGGGGCAGGAGCTGCGGACCTGACTGCCTCCTGGGCTATGCTGGTGCGAGATTTGCTGAAGTGAAAGGAAGGGTTTTGTCCGCCATTGCAGGCTCCATCTTGATCGCGTCGGAACCCCGGAGACTGGTGGCAGTACTCCGCTTGCTTACGGAGACCCTTGGGTTGCATACGCGGCCTGCTGCCGAAGAGGAGTTTCCTTGTTCTGGACTTCTGCACATTAGGGGCGAAGATGGGGAAGAACGACGCGGCCCAGGGGACGCTCTCCATTGAACGGCGCCGTCCGAAAGGGTCGGAGGTGGCGGCGCCGGAATCATCGCCGAAGGGAGCCACAGCGACGGCCCCGGCACCCACGGAGCTTCGAGAAATGTTGGCTGCAATGGAGAAGGGCATCCAGGATAGCATTGCATCTGTGGGCACCAAGATAGACGCTCTGTCCTATCGCATGGATCGCATAGCGGAGCGCGTGGACAAACACGCGGAGCCCCTAGACATGGCGGAACGCCGTCTCACCGAAGCTGAGGAGGCCCAAACAGAGTGGGACAAAGAAAGAAAGCAGTTTGATAGACTTTTACATGTTATCCGAGACAAAACGGAGGACTTGGAGGCGCGCTCATGTAGATCCAACATCCGTATCACAGGCGTAGCGGAAACTACACAAACGGGGAAGATGAAGTTGTACGTAGAGAAACTGCTGAAGCTGCTACTAGGTGAGGAGGTGTTTTCCCCCATGTTCATCGTGGAACGAGCACACCGCACGTTGGGCCCGCAACCTCAGCCTGGCGCGTCTCCTCGCCCCATTATTGCGAAGCTGCTTAACTATCGCGACAGAGACACAGCTCTACGAGTAGCGAGGGAGAAGGGCAAACTACAACATGAGGGTATGGACATCTCCCTCTACCCGGACTTCACAGCCAGGGTGCAGGAAGAGAGGCGGCAGTTTGCGCCATATAAGAAACAACTCCGAACTCTGGGCCTGGACTACGCGATGTTGTACCCCACCAAGCTCCGCATTAACACCGGTGGGAGATCGTATTACTTCACAGACCCTAAAGAACTTCATAAGTCCCTGAAGACTTGGACGCAGGAGCGGAAGGAGGCCAGGCGAGGCCAGGAGGACGACGCCGGCTCGACATCGAACCTGGACGAACAGGACTAGGGGTTACTGTAGCGTGGTTTGGAACTCAGCAACGAAGGTAGCCACCTGACCCTGGCACCACGAGGACTCCATGTTTGCAGAAGCACGTGGGGCCTACATTCGCTCTACTAGGGATGTTTGGTGAGGCGATGGAGAAGCTGCTCGGACACATGCCTCACACACTGCTGGTGAGGTAGTAGTTGCCGTGGGGGGGGTATCCTGGATCAATGCTGCAGAATTGGGGGGACAGTATGGGTGGGAGAGGGCTGTTACACTCGCAATTCGAGAGGCACTGTCCTATAAGAGGGGCCGGACTGAGGTGCTGATCAGACATTTCATTGGAACAGTCACTGGTGAACTATTTTGGCGCGCTCTGCCCTGGTGCCTTTGGTTGTGCTACTCTCTAAGGGGTTAGTGTTGAACTGTTGAACACTTTACTTACTGAGGGTTGGTGGGTGGGGGTTCTTGGGACCTGTCTGACCTGGTTGGGGGTGGTCGGCTGTGGGTGGGTTGGTGTTCGAGGGGTGGGGACTAGGGTCTGGTTTGTTGGGGAGAGTTGTTGCCTGGGGTTGTTTGCGGGGTTTGATCGTACGGAGTGTGAACTGTCGTGTGGTGCTGTACCTGTTCGGAGATGCCGGCTGGCGATTTGGAGAGTATGTGAATTGCTGTGTCCTGCTTCCCTCATCCTTGCTAATTATACACACTTGAACCCTTGTAATGGCTAATGCTGCTCCGAACTTGCCTACAATTGCCCTGAATAAGCTGAAACTGATGACCTGGAATGTGAGGGGTCTGAACGACTTCCGTAAATTAAGGAAGGTCCTTAGCTATCTCAATAGACATCACGTGGACCTAGCCCTGTTGCAGGAAACACACTTACCACACTCCAGCAGAATGTTACAATCTAGGGGTTTGGTTGGGAACATAGTTGCTGCGGGTTTCACGACACACGCCCGTGGGGTGTTAATCTGGGCCAATCCCTCATCACAGCTGAAGCTTATTCCAGTGCATGCTGATCCGGAGGGCAGGTACGTCCTGGCTAGATGTGTGGGTAAGGGCCTCGATCTACTGGTGGTGAACGTTTATGGCCCCAATTATGACCACCCCGAATTCTATGCGACACTGTCTGCTCTTGCCAGGTCACATGCACAGCCTTGGACGTTATGGGGGGGGGACTTTAACTTTGTTTTTGACCCAACCGTGGACCGTTCCGCGGGCCCAGTTCGGCGCCCGGTGGCTTCGGCCTCACATATGAAAGCTGAACTGACTAAATCAGACTTGGTGGATGTTTGGAGGGAAAGGCACCCCACGAAGGGCGGTTTTACACATTACTCGGCCTTCCACGATGTGCACACTAGGATAGATTACTGGTCGGCATCCCCCCCGGTACTTGGTAGTATTAGCGCATGCGAGGTCCTTCCACGCACACTTTCGGACCACTCCCCTATCCTCCTACACCTCTTAACCGCCAGGAAAGGGATCCCAGCTTTCACTTGGAGGTTCCCCCCTTTCGCGTTGCTGGATGACGCCTTCAGGGGGGAGCTTGCGGAAGATATTGAACAATACTTTGTGACAAACATAGGCACAGTCAACGACTTTTTTACGGTCTGGGAAGCATTTAAGGTGTATATCAGGGGGGTGGCTATGTCGAAGCACTCGAGTGTGTTACGCTCCATCAGGCGGGACCTCACTGCTTTGGAGAATAGAATAGCGGAGCTGGAGGCTAGGCGACTGACAACAAGCGGCGATACTGAGGGACCGGTGCTCACCCAACTTCTGTCCGAGTTTCAGGCTCTGGCGGACAGAGAGATCCTTTATATGGGCAAATATGCCACCGCCAGAGTGTATGGGGAAGGGGAAAGGCCAGGCGCCTTACTAGCGCGCATGGTCCGAAGCTCTAGACGTCCACTGGTCGTTGAAGAGCTGAGGACTCCGGAGGGCGACACAGTCACAGATGAGGAACAGATACTAGAGACCTTCAGAAGATATTATGCAGGGTTATATCAGTCCAAGACGCAGGGAGTAGAGGACGAAATGGAAGACTATCTAGATCATATTGCGATGCCGTTCCTCAAGAACTCGGATAGGGAATTTTTGATGGCCCCCTTCCACCAAGACGAAATCCTGGAGGCTCTAGCGAGCATGAGATCGGGCAGTGCCCCGGGCTCGGATGGCCTCACGGTTGGCTTTTATAAAGCCTTTAAGGACTTACTGCTACCACACTTGGTTGCCCTCTTTGACGCTGTTTGTGAGAATGGCGAAATGCCGACTACTATGCGTGAAGCGTTGCTCATCACTATACCTAAACCGGGGAAACCGCCTGACCTTTGCGGCTCGTACAGACCACTCAGCCTGCTGAATGTAGATGCGAAGATTTATGCAAAGGTCATAGCCACTCGGCTGGCCTTACTGGTCCCAGGACTGGTCGCTCCGGAGCAATCCGGGTTTGTTCCGTGCAGAAATTTGACCTACAACATACGCACGGTACTGGGCACTATGCAGCATGTCAAGCAGGAGAATGGCGCGCTGGCAATCTTCCTTGACATGGAAAAAGCGTTCGACTCGGTTGAGTGGCCCTTCATGGTGCGTGTACTGCGAAAGTTGGGTCTGGGCGAGCTGTTCCTGCAGCGGATTGGGGCACTGTACCATCGGCCCTCTGCCGGGCTACGTCTGGGCGACAGAGTGACGGAGCCGATCTACATTGGGAGGGGCACGCAACAGGGTTGCCCCCTGTCGCCGTTGCTCTATGCTCTGGTGGCGGAACCCCTGGCATGTGCCATACGGGAATACCACAGCCTGGAGGGGATAAGCTTCCCCACCTATAAAATAGGGATATCGACTTATGCAGATGACACGTTATTGTATGTCAGAGACCCGGAAGCTAACTTGGCCGCGGTTCTTCGAGAGGTGGTCCGCTTCGGCTCGCTGTCGGGCCTGAGAGTGAACTGGGATAAGTCGATTGCTTTTCCACTTACCCAGGTGACACGACAGTTCGCTATGGAGTACCCGCTGCAGTGGTCCTCTGACTCTGTCCGTTACCTGGGCATTCGCCTTCATACGGATCCTGAGATCCTAATTCGGGACAATTACGGGGTGGCATGTAATAAATTGGTCGACGACGTCGATGCCTGGATCAGGCTTCCGCTCTCCCTTTCGGGTAGAATCGCTCTAATGAAAATGGTAGTGCTTCCCAGTTTCCTGTTCCTCTTCCTTAATCTGCCTGTGGTATTGTCGAAGGTGTTCTTCAGGCAACTTACCAAAGTCAAGATCCGGCTGGCTTGGGGTGGCAAGCAGCCTAGAGTCAGATGGACGACCCCGATACTCCCCTGCGAGATGGGGGGCCTGGGAGCACCGGACCTAGAACGCTATTATAGAGTTGCACAGGCATCGCATCTGCACTCGTGGATTCACGGTGATGCTCGGACTCCTCACCTCATATTGGAGCGGTTATTTGCAGACCCGCTCCCTCTGCCTGCCACTGTCTGCCTGCCCACGGACCGTTCGGTTGGCCGGATGGACTCACTTAAAGCGACCAACCATGCCTGGAACTTCTTGATGAGTTCTCGTGGCTGCACCTTACTGTACTCCCCATTGATGCCCGTCGAGTGGGCCCTTTGGCTTGACCCGTTGGGCGAAAAAGGAGTAGTTAAAGCCCTGCGGACCCTTGGCATAGTGAGAATGGAAGATTTATTCGCGGATGGCACACTTAAAACCTGGCACCAATTAGCTGCCACGGAGTCAGGCCCCACCCTGCTACAGAAATTCCAATATCATAGACTCCGCTCTGCGTTCCGTGAAATTTTGGGCCCAAACTTGGAGGAACCGGAGGAGATCCCGGAACTGACCTATGTAATTAAATCCACTTCGTCGGCGAAGCTTATTTCGCAGGTTCACAAGCTGGGTTTAGAGCATCAGCGCCTACAGCCTTCTAAGGCCAGGGAGGCCTGGCAAGCTGATTTTCAATCCCCCATAGACGATGTTATGTGGCGATACTGCTGCTCTAACACACGTAAGATTTCCTTGAATGGCAGGCACAGGTTGGTGCATTTCAAATACCTACAGCGGGTGTACTATACCCCTGAGCGATTGCACCGCTATGGCCTTCGACCCACAGCTGAGTGCGAGCGCTGCCGCACAATGGTGGCGGACTTTTTCCATTTGGCGTGGCTATATCCTGGGGTGCAGGCATTCTGGGGGGAGGTATTTGCCGAACTAGACCAGATACTGGGGGAGTCTCTACCCCGCACTCTGGCGCTGGCGCTCCTTGGTTATTCTAAGCCACTGGCCCCTTCTCTGCGTCGTCTGGTAGACATGGCACTGCTGCTGGCCAGGAGGGTGGTGGCGGCTTGCTGGATGCGAGGGCCCCTGCCGACCAAAACAAGATGGATGCGAGACCTACAGTATTGCTGCACCCAGACAGAACTATACAGCGACCTGTTACCGCCCAGGAGTAGGCCCAAGAATTTCTGGGATCTTTATAAAGAGCATCTGCAGAAGGGGGAGAGAGACGACTCTGACACATCCGAGGCGGCTGAACTCCAGGACAGGGTGGGGGAGTAAGGTTCTGGCCATGTTCATTGCTATACGGAAGGGTGGGGAGTTGGGAGTGCACCGAGCTGGGTGGGGGCTGCTGTGAGGATTCTGCACTGAGATGAGACTGGGGGCTGCTGGGGGAGGACCATTCCTTGCGGGTGGATAGACACGGGACACAGAGTAGATACACATTGGGACTTGATAGATAGGGCTGGGCTGGCGGACACACAGACACACTCCAGAGGGTGGGGTGGGAGTTTAGTTGGGGATGTTTTCTTGACCTTATCTCTGTACTAGGCCTGTTGACCGCGATTGCAATAGTAGATTGCCAGTTGACACACCGCACCAACACGCAGCTTGCGAAACAACACTTCCCTTGGCACTGTTATGCAACCGATACATTACCACGCCGCCGGGCCCCCGGGATGCCGGCAACAAGGCTGTGTACGGACTAATACTTTGCTGCCCATGTGATTATCATAATGTATGAGGAGGTGCACTGTGATTATGTGTTACACTTCGTGATGTCAATGGCTTTGCTATCAATAAAGGTCTTTTAATTAAAAAAAAAAAAGGAAACCTTCCGTTTATATGCAGAAACATGTCGACCACTTGCCAGTAGATATTTTGTCAAATCTACTTTTCACTTGTTTTTAGACTTGGGGGTCTGAGAGAAACTAATAAAGCACTTTTTCTACTCAGTTCCACCTAATTTTACTCACTTCCACTCTTTTTCACTGCACTGCTTTCTTTCAGTTGTAACTATGATATTTCAACACCATATCGACACCACCCGAAAAACAAACGACATCGGTCTCCTCACTCACACAGTCTTCACACCCCACATCGTGTGACTGATCACGTGTACTAACTCCTGGGTAAGGAGGACCCAAATGATGTGATAGTGGTGGTACAGAATGGCAACTGATGGGAAAAATTCCTACCCTGGTTGCATGTTGAGCATATGAGTAGTTGAATGGTTTTCACACATGAATAATACACAATCTAACCTGTAAGTCATATGGTGGTCAGTCTAGAGCAAAAACACTCAGTTGTGACTCCTGGATACCTTTTGTTGTAGTGCGAAGCAACTTTGGCCTGCTTCAGAGGTGTGGATGTGCAAACCGCCTGCCGACTCAGGCTCAAAATAAAAGAAAGTCTGAATGTACACCGTTTCCACTCCCCTAAAGCGGCCAGCTCCTAATTATCAGGTCGGCATAGAGTCTTAAAATGACCCGGAACACTGAAGCACCTCCTCCAAGAGGTACGAACATTTAGAGAGAGTTCCAGCCCGTCCTCCAAAAGGAAAAAAGGGGATTGGAGCTGAAACACACCGTCCTTCGAGAACAAGACCTATGACAGATTAACAAAAATTGCCTCGTAGAAACCTACGAGTATCTTGAGGTGGACTGATACTTCACCAAATATTTCTATTTTTTTTTAATTCCTTTTTTTTTAAACTGTTTTTAACTACCTTCTTTTACAATCTGCTCTCTTATTGTCTATGGCTATTTCTAATGGTTTTTATTAACTGAACAATAAAGCATTTACTTACTTCCCGTAATCTCAGTTCAGCAAACATGTCGATACACATTTTAGGGCAAAAGAAATGCCTGCACTTTTCCCCCATTTTTGTCAATAAGCACTAGAAGTTTGCTATATCATGGCTATTTTCTTTGTTCTTTCTAGGGGAAAACATTAACCCCTGGTACCTTTATAATCCCTAAAATGTGGAGAGGAAAAAGTGCAAATTTCACCTAAAGACCTAAACACCTTTGTGGAAAAGTGTACGAAGGTGTAAGGCAGAATCCCCTTAATCATCAAAAAGGACATAGTACTGGGGATGGAGAAGCCACAGGAGCTAAGGAGTTATGAGTGATGACTTGGAACCTTAAAAAGAGATGCAATATATTTGTACTTCATCTACCATCCAAATTCCCATTGGAAATAAGAGAAGGTTTGAAAAGTTTGATGTAAACACGAATGTCTTAAAAATGTAATAAAAAATAATAAAAAAAAAAACATTCCATTCAGTGAGTTCGAAGTGCTTTCAAATACATTTGGTTTTCTTTCCAGCGAAAGACATGCCCCAGGAGAGAGGCTTGTAGATTAAGATGGTTCTCTCTGTGTTCTACCATCTTTAAATAAAGCTGGCTCTGCCTTTGGAACAGTAATATTGAAGTGTAGCTTGGCACAAATAGTCTCCACAGTCTTTATGTGACATCATAAATGATGCTTATGTTCATTGGAGGGGTTTACTTCATATTGTTGATCCTTTGCAGAGTTGGACCTCCTCAACTTCCACAGGCTTGAGGATATGGACCATTGAGGCGTCTTGAAGAGATTTCATGTTACGTCTGGCATAACGGACCTGGCATAACGGACCAGGCATAACAGGGGAGGGGGGGGCAGGGGGGGGGGGGGGGGGAACCAGACAGATGAAGCAAGCGAATGCACTCAATGATTGCACTGATCTCACTTCACGAGCCTTGGTGAAAATGTCTCAACTGAAAAACTGAGAAACATCAGAAAGAACTGCTTTTCCAATCCCTGGTATGAATCACTTTGCGTTGAGAAAGTAATTGCAAATCGCTTCAACAAAGAAGAGCCTAGCTAATGTAGTTGTTGCAAGGCTGTGCTCCTTTATAGGTGCTTGACGTTTACAATCTGTTGTCCAACAACGTGGTTGATTAAGATGCCTCCTATTGAGATTGCTACAATTTTAATGCACTTGGAAAATAGTCTTCGGTTAGACTTTAGGCTGAACAGAATGGCTTGCAATTGTCCTAACATGCCATAGTCTGGACTTGGAATTTTAAATACACATGATTGTCGTTTTAAAGCATCTGTAATTGAGAATAGCGATGTGGAGGTTCTTGTGATGGTACGGTTTGATGTTGTAGAGTGTATTTATTTAGAAAGTTTTATAGAGCGCGAACAAGATCCTTGCGGATATCAGAGCGCTTTACACACAAATGGGATAAAAACAGATAAAAGCTAAACAAGATATAACACAAAGTTGAACAAAAACAAATTGATCAAATGTAAACAAGGTGGGGTGGCAACAGAGTAAAGGAGGGCAACTGTACAGAAATAAAGGAATGAAAGCTAAACCAAATATATCAAGCAAATATGAGCAAACAAATTAGGAAAATGTAAAACAGGTGAGGTAGCAACGTAGTGAACGTGGGCCAACGTTCAGAAAATATGTCCAGCATAGATGCGCAAGCCAAATTAAGCAGATGAAACAAGCTGAAGGTTGCATCGGTGTATGGGAGATCAACTCTGCAAAGTTTTTGGAGGAGACATAATGAAAACGAAGTTATATTAGACTTAGTTCATGTGAATTTAGCTAAGAGTAGGGATTTTACTTCTTTCTTGAAGGAAGCCGTGGATGGGATAAGTCTGATTTCTGGAGGAAGGGAATTCCATATCCTGGAGGCCATCCCAGAGAAGGAGCGTTTATATGTCTTCATCTTGTGGAATCTTTGGGGTTTCAGAAGAAGGTTCTTTGCGCTTCTTGCATCTCTTGTGCCACCCGAGATTGTCAGTTTGAGCGAGATAGCTGGGCAAGTTGTGGTATAAGGCCTTGTGAGTCATGCACGCTATTTTCAGGTGTATTCTAGCTTCGTATGGTAGCCAGTTTAGGGATCTGAGGTCGAGAGAGATGTGAGACCGTTTTTTTGAGCCTGTGATACGTCTGGCTGCAGCATTGATAGAGGCTTTTAGTGGTGCGGTAGTCGAAAGGGGGAGGCCACAGAGGGCAACGCTTCCATAGTCCACTTGAGGGATTACTAGGGCTTGGACTGCAGTTCTGAAGTCATTTGCGGGGAGGAAAGGTTTCAGCTTTCTTAATGTGTTGATTTGGAAATTAGCACCTTTCGTAGCATTGCTGATGTGGTGATGCATATTGAGATTGCAGTCAAGGGTAATGCCTAATGATTTTGCTGAATCCACGATAGTAGGTTGGACGTTAAGTGCAGTGAGATGATTAAGCCAGGACAGAGTGATGGGGACTTTGGAAGGAGGAGCTATTAAGAGGAATTCTGTTTTTAGGGCGTTCAGTTTGAGATGATTCTCTGCTAGCCAAGTCTGTGTGTTTCTGAGCGTTGTGTTGAGAAGTTTGATGTCTTCAAGGGTGTGAATTTTAAGGTAGATCTGGGTATCGTCTGCGTATATGTGAAATTGAACATTAGATGCTTGGAGCAGTGCGGTGAGTGGTTCCATGACTAGATTGAACAGGGTAGGGAAGAGGGAAGATCCTTGAGGGACACCTAGAGTTACAGGAACTGGGGTAGACATATTGTTGTTAATCTTGAATTTCTGAGTCCGGTTATGTAGAAAAGAGGTGAACCATTTGAGTACTGTCCCTGAAATACCCATTCTGAGATTCAGCAAGTCGAGTAAGTTCTCATGTTTTACAGTATCGAATGCTGATGAAAGGTCGAGAAGGTGCCATTCCGATCAAGAATTTGCAGTGCATCATCAATTATGTGTGTCATGGCTGATTCAGTGCTGTGACCTGCTCGGAAGCCCGATTGGTGTGAATTGAGGAGTTGAAAGTGCTCGATGTGTTTTGTCAGTTGGAGATGTACACATTTTTCTAGGAGCTTGGCCAAAGTAGGAATATTGGTGATAGGACGATAGTTAGACAACTCGGAGGGGTTCGCTGAAGGTTTCTTCAGTATGGGCGAAACCTGTCCTATTTTGAGGGGGTCCGGGATGCATCCTGGTTGCAGAGAGCTGTTAATGATTTTGGTCCAAAGCGGGAGAAGCAATGGGATAAAGTCATGTACCAAGTTAGCGGGTAGAGGGTCAGATAGGTGATTGGAGGGCTTCAGAGTACTTAGAATCTTGCCGACAGAGTCTTCGGTGTAAGTTTCGAAGGATGCCCAAGAAGCATTGTTTTTTGAGAAAGTGGCATATTGCTGTGGGGGTTAGAATAAAGTCTTAGATCAGAGAGGAGATCTTTCCTGATCGTGTCTGTCTTTAGATTAAAGAAAGAATAGAATTCTTCACAGGACGGTAGTGTACTTGAGGTGTTTTGAGGTCCTTCTCTGGATTGTGTTTTGATTAACTCAAATAACTTCTTAGGTCGGTTTCTGGCCTGGTCAAGTTGGTGACTGAAGAAGGAAGCTTTTGTGCGTTTGATTTTTCTAAAGTAAGAGTTTCTTTTTTTCTTTAGTGTTTTGAGGTGCAGAGCTGAGGGGACTGATCTCCAGTTGCGTTCCGCAAGTCTCATGGCTCACCTATGTTCGTTAAGCAGTCCGTCATACCATGGTTTTGAATTTTTAGATGTAGCTCTCTTTAACTGAAGGGGGGCAACTTCATTGATAATAGAGGACATCGAGTTGAGGTAGTGGTCAGTGAGAACCAGTACGTCGGTAGCGTCAGTAGGGGGTAGGAGAAGATTGTAGCTGGAGGAGGGTAGAGAGTTAGGATTGAGTTTCCTCAAGTCTCACTTTTTCGTTGATGTAGAACGTGATAATGTGGTGATCAGACCAGTCACAGGGTAAAATTGAATCCAGTTGGATGGAGTTGCCTTTGGAGATGATAAGATCCAGGATGTGTAGGGCTGTTGCAGAATTGGGAGAGGTCAAGGCCGCTCAGGAAGTTTTTGAGACTGTTGACAACAGCGTCGTTGAGATCATGCCAATGCAGGTTGAGGTCACCAATGAATATTTGTGTGCGTTGTCTTCCGGAATTCGTTGTGACCAGATCCATGAGGTGTTCTGCAAAGGTGAGGTTGTCTCATGGTGGATGGTAGATAATGTGTAGGGAGCATACAGGATTACCTTCGCTATTGATGTCAAGGCAAAATTACTCGCAGGAGGAGAAAATAAGGGATATAGCTCTCATAACAGAGTTTGCTCCGGAAAATACATGCAATTCCACCTCCAATCTTGCTAATCCTATCCAATCTGAAGATGTGATAGTTAGAGGGAACTAGAATGTCAAAGAGTGGTGAGGAAGATTCTGTTAACCAGGTTTCGGTGAGTACAATCAGGTCTAGGTCATGTGCGATAATGAGGTCGGCAATGTCTGATGCGTTTCTAGGGGCTGATCTACAGTTCAAAAGTGAGCATTTAAGCCGGGGAGTGATAAGGGAAGAGGAGGGGTCTGGGGCCAGTGACTTTAAGATTACTAGTTACTATGCCTCTATCATTGTGCGTAGAAGACCTGTGGGGGTTGGGGGGGATAGTGGGGATGGGAAGGAGTTTGGGGGCTATGTGGGCCGAGAGTGTAAGATCATAGGAATGAAGAAGGGAGCGTATGTCCAACGCAGAAAGAGGGTTGGGGCTACGCCGAGGACGAGTGGGAGAATTACGGGAGGGAATGGAGGCCTAGAAAGAGGGATGATGATTGTATGAGAGTGGAGGTTGGCTGCTGGGCATGTTGTGTGAAAGGGATCTGGGGGGTGTGGGGTGCCTGGGTTGTTTCGAGATGAGCTCTTTGAGGGTGTGAAGTTCATCTTTAATTTGAAAGAGGGTGTACATAATCTTGTCCAAGATGTTGTTAGGGACGGTAGTGGACGTAGAGTGGGGAGTGGGAGGTGGAAGTTTGGTTTGATGAGGTAAAAGGTCTGTAGAAGGCGGGGGGGGCAAGGCGGTGGAGGGGGGGGGTGGAGGTGAGTAAAGTTTAGGGCACTTCGATGAGAAGGGGGATGTGGGGGTGGGCGTGGATACAGGTGGGAGGAGAGGTGTTGTAGGTGTGTGTAGGAGTGTAGTGGGTCTCGGGTAGTAGACGGAGTGCATGCACGGGAGGGTGAAGCTTGTGACATAATAGGGGGTGAAATGGTAGCTAAAAGGCTGGAGGGTGACACGGGTCGGGGAGGGTACGGGAGTGTAAAGGGGTAGTGGAATGTGCAAAAGGAGAGTTAGAGAGTGGTCTGGGGGTGGGCGGTGAGAGGGTGTTTAAAATGGTAGAAGTTGCGGAATCTGGGGTGCTGGGTGTAACGGGCATAAAGGGGGAAGCGGATGGGTTAGATAAATGCTTTTTAAAAATAGGGAAGATGTAGTCAAATAGGTTAAGGCCATGGTCTGTGGACTGAATGAGAATAGTTCCGTTGTTGTAGATTGTAATGGTGGCTGTTGAGTGGAAGAGCTGTGATGGTGAGATGAAAATCATAAGCCCATGTGCAGATTTCCTCGTGGAGGAAATCACGAGTAGGGAAAGGAAGGCTTTGCTCCATTGAGCTCTAAGTTTTGTGAAGAAAATGATGTCAGTGGTCGTAGTACCTTTATGTAGTGAGAAATATGGGTCAGCAAAGGGTGTTTCAGGGTGAGATTTTAAAAAGTTATGTTTAATGCGTTTGGCAGATTTTTTTAGTGAGTTACGGCGGGTAGATGATTTTGAAGGTGTGAGTGCCTGAAGGTTCCATGATGTGAGTTGTGATGTAGATCAGAGAGAACGGAGAGGGGATGTACCACTAAGATAGATTTAGCTTGAGGTAATCAGAGACAGTCTAAGATAGTCTAAGATGGCCGACTCATTGGACGAGGTAGTGCTGAATAGTTCTGATGTCCTTTAACTATGTTCATTGGATGTGGGAGAGTCCTGTTTCACTGTTAGTTGAGTTGAGGGGGAAACAGTGTGCAGCCTAAAGTAGTCCTATTTCACTGTTTAAAAGACTGTGGGGCAGGGAAAGCCCTGATTAGTTGTAAGATGATAATAGAGGAACGGCTAGTGAATAAGTTTGGGGATGACCATTGGATGAGGGCGGTCCAATGGTTTTATTATTTGTGACCTCAGCCATTTTAAATGCAGGAAATCAGAGCCAGTGAGTAAATAAAGTCAAATGCACCGTAGGTAAGATTACCTTAAAATAATGTCGTTGCTGAGGTCGTTGCAACAATGAAACAGATCTGCAGTTCAGCCAAGCCCCAGGTGAAGCAGGAGGGCTATCATGCCATGAGATAAGGATGTAGACAGAATAGTTACATCAGGGGATAGCTACCATCGAGGACGCTACAACTAGTGAGGGGAAAGAGCAGCTCAATATGGGGGGAGGGAAGTGGAGCGTGGTAGAAGGCTTACTTGAAGTCTTTCGAGGTGTCTGCCTGGTGTCCACTACTGGCATTGAACCGTGTGGACCGCTGTCGTTGTCGTAGAACTCGCTCACTGTAGCCACATAAGGCGGAGAGCGCTCCGTCTGTTCCGAGGCTGCAGCGAGTCAGCTATAATTGCCCCTGTCCAGCTGCATCGTTGTTGGTGCTGGGTAAATAAAAGAGCGGAGAACACAGCCGCCTCTCCAAGCAGGCTTTGGGGGTTCAGAGGTCAGAGCACAGGAAGCCGCGCAAACGGGACATCCGCCGCAGTAACACCATGTAGGCTGCCTTGACAACGCGGCGGTCGGGGACCAGTAACGGGATGGCAAAGCTGTGCGTGTGGTTAAAGCCGGCAGAGTTCTCAAAGGCTGGCCTCTCCGGAGGCAGGAGAACACAAGATTCGTCCTGTGCTCATGGAGGCACCATCGCCGAGTCACCGGGTACTAGCAGCTTCCTGCGCCCGAGCGATCGGGCATTCACCTCAGTTAACCAGGATCATGAGGGCGGACTGCTCGATAAGCGGGTGGTGATCTCAGATACTCGACCTGCTCAAGCCAAGCTCAAGCCTGAGTGGACAGTTGGGAGTCTCCTACGAGTGGTCGGCCATTTCCTCAGCAAACGGACGGGATGAAGAGCTGCCTCCTGATGGCACGAACGGCAAGGGGAGCAACGGAGTCCTTGCGAAGGTAGGAGCACTCAAATTGTTCAAAAACGTTAGGGAAGGAAAACCAGTTACTCTTGTGAAGGTGGTTCCCAGCTGTGACTGCCGCTATGAGGGATAAACACCAGAAAGGGATCCCAAGCGTCAGGAGCTCTTACAGGAAGCTCCTACCAGTCGGCCATTTTGTTTCGTTATCTTTGGCTTGAAATTGTGGAGTATATTATTTTTGATTGACAGTCAGCACTCAACAATATACAAGTAAAGCCTCCCATCTCCTCAATCCCTTGAGCTCTTGCGGGGGAAGACAGCCAATGAAATCAGAATGGGCATGATCTTTTCTCACAGGTGATGTTTTTACTCTTCCTGATGCGCATCTAGCCCTCAGATAATACTTAGAGTACTGGTTACCATAATCCTCCAATAGAAGCTCTTTTGTGTTGGGAACCTGATCTGAAGCAAAGTTTAGAGTGAGAATATCTTTTAGACCCAGAAACTAGAAGAGTAAGTTTTAAGCCGTATGATTTCTTTACTTGTGAACTAAAGAATTTTGTTTTGTTCCAGTATTTGGAGTCTCAATAGATGGAACAGAAAGAAACGATAAGCAAAGCCTGTCTGATCAGAGCACCAGCTTGGCATGCTGAATTGAAGAAGAAGGTTGCCAACTTATATCTCTGCTACTTTTATTCAGTTAATGGAATATATTTTAATCAGTAGTGAAATTTCAGAAAGAAAAGTGGACTTCTTGTATAGAAGTTTTATCTGGTTTAAAAATTGATTTGTTTTAAACTTAAAAAATGGATCAATCCGAAACTATAACTTGGATAGCGAGGCAGGCAAATGAGAGGTGGTGGACTTAGTTATCGGTTTACTCTGGTCTATGCAAGTGCTTTAAAATTATTCCCAAGTTGCTATTTTTTTTACAATCTATTTTTTAATAAAACACACAATATTTAAATATTTCAGGACCCACCCTTTAAGAATTTTGCGCTCTAATGAACTAAGTTTACTGCAATCCTGCAAACGACAGCTTTCAAACACCAGCCTCCCACCGGTCCAGAAAAATATTATTTGAAAAAAAAAACTAAACACATTCAATGTTTGATGCAAAATATTTCATTTATAAATATTCAATCACAGTATATATAAACAAACAAATCCCGATCTTAATGTGCCCACCATCTTTAGGAT
Organism: Lissotriton vulgaris; assembly: GCF_964263255.1. Lineage (NCBI taxonomy): Eukaryota > Metazoa > Chordata > Amphibia > Caudata > Salamandridae > Lissotriton > Lissotriton vulgaris. Next base: position 106,543,337 of record NC_141686.1, read on the forward strand.
TGAATCTGCATGTGGCTTTTCAAACCGGTCGTTCAGGTATCTAATAAATTCACCTCTGGAAATCCCAGGTAGTCACTTACTGCTCAGGGTTCCTCAGAATGGATTCACTGAGCATGATTAGGGGTGGTGGATCTAATGGGAGCTGTGCAACAGCAGAGACAATAAATGAATGGGGAAGTTTGACAGATTCCAGCCTTCAACGTCTTATCTGTGGCTCTAACTGTGGGCAGGAAGGTTGAAGTTTCAAAGGAGGCATTGATGCCCTCCAAACACCGCCACAGCCTCCCGGGTCGGAGACAAAGAGAGTAAAAGGTGGAAAGAGAAACTGCCCTCACCATATGTAGAGGAGTCAACATTCACTGCACTGCAGGGAAATAAATACTTCCACAGTGTATGGAGACAAATAGCAGTAGTGATTTCCATTACTGGGGAAATCAGTAAATTAAGAGTGGCTTTACTTTCCAATATACATACCCAGAAACACCTATTTTCTTTTATTTATGTGGTAGCTGTGCTGAGATTTGTACCTTTTCAGAACAAATGTTATAGGCAATTCTGCTAAATCAAAAGGTGCAATTTCAAGACAGCTATCTAAAGCTTTCACTTTAATGACTATCTATCCAAGATAATGCATCCACTGTATTAGCCCAGTACATTTGAGGGATGTTGATGCGATCTAAAAAGAACAAATCTATACAATCCTACCACTTTTTGGGAGAGTTACATTAACTATATTATTCTGCCAACGTGAGGGGAACTGTAGTACGACAAATATGCATCTGGATACAAATGTAAACATGAAATTAAATACCTACTTATTCTAGGGTGAGAAACTTGCCCTTATACGGTACCAGCTGCTATCAATGAGCAACCATTGGATCTAAACGTTCATATCTTCACCACATAATCTCCTAACCATTAGGCGATAGTTAAACAATGCAATTAGGGCAAGTACAACCACCTTGTATTCTTCAGAGGCAAGAGTAATCAGGGCACATCACATTCTACCTAGAAAACCAGATTCTGGGATTTTCCGTAACGACTTCCCCTCTTCGAAACAACAGCAATACATGGAGACTCATTGCATGTCCCATCCCTAGAGAAACAAACAGGCACATGTGAATTTGGAAGTAAGAAATGATTGTCCTAGACCACAAGCACCTTCATTGTCCACAAGACCTAGAACTTTCTAGGTAGAGGTCTTTTTGCTATGGCAAAAGCTGAAGCACGAACCGTTCAGAACTGGATTCTTTTTTTCCTGTGCATCAATTCTCGGAGTTATTTTGATGTCTCCATGTACAGAAATACAGAACTGCGGTTAAAATAATAGAACTGGAAATAAAGGAGAACTCATTTTCACAGTCTAGTTTGTCAACAAGAACATGTTTACACTGCATTTGAAAGACAGCATTATCACTGGTCGGTCCTTCCTTCCAAGCGCCTCTCCTGTTGAGGTGAGTACATTCTGGCTCCTGTGATGTTAGTACACTCTTGACTTGGAGGAGTTCCAACGGAGGGTTCAATCAACATCTTCTAAGTCCATGACCGAAAAGGCCTTTTCCTGAAAGGGTGAGAATATGGCAGAGATTAATAGACAGAATAAACCAAGGCACAGCTATCATCCACTCACTCACATTCCACTGGAGCAGTCCTGGCACGAGACATCCTCCAACCATTTATTTTCTAATTGTCTGTTCATCAGTCTCGGCAGGAGAAAGAGGGCTTCAACTAGATAAATGTACAAATGCTGCGGCTCCTCAAGGGACACCAAGACTTGCACCCATGACACCTTACAATCTACCATGGAGGCTTAGAGTATGTTACTAAGAGGACCAATAACACATGGCACCTGTGGTCTCTACAGATCTCTGCTCTTTGTAAGGATGGAAATACCCAGTATAATATAGGTAAAGGAACCATAGTGGTCCGCCCAACAATCAGAACAGTAACTGGTACTACGCCAGTTAAAGGTCAGCATAACCCTTTCAACAGTTCCCAGTTTTTCAGTTCTTCTGGGATCGTAAATAGTTTCTACAAGAGGATCAGAACAACTATGAGACAATTAAGGTTTACCAAAGGTCTTCCTCAGAGGAAGGACAGAATGTGTGGGGAAGCAGGAAACACAGGAGCTATCAGGAACAGAGCATAAAGTACCATAAAGCAGGATTAAAGGAGTTAGTCAGAGCCCAAATTCCAGAACAGAACAATAAGCGAATACCTGTAAGTGTAACTTTCTAGCATGTGGGTCATTTATAAAGTAAAAGCTGCTCCAATCAAAAGGGGGTGGGAGGGACAAGGGAGAGATTATTATTATTTTTTTAATATAGAGGGGTGAACCATCAGTTTACCGACAGACATTTAGACCAATGTCTATCAATTATTTAATTAGGTTTCACTTTGGTTTTTTTTCGAGGTTTTGTAGTGTTATAAACCTGAAACTTTTCAGCAGACATTTCCACTTTTTACCAACACCATGAATTCAACCCGGCAGCCCGTGAAAACATCACACCCTCACAGGAGCTGTGCGACAACAAAACAGACTTCTTCCATGCCAAGATGCAACCATATACAGCAGTTCAGTTCAACTTTATTCGGATACGTAGTAACCATAAAAGCACACAAAATACAAATACATCACAATGGTTAATACAAAGGAATAAAATTCAATATACCCATAAAAACGCACAAAACACAAATACATCACAAATACGTCACAATAGTTGATAAAAAGGATTAAGATTCAATATATAAAATGTCCAAAGTGCCTTGTGCAAAACTGTCCATCATGTCAATATATACAAGTATTAAAAACAATCCACGGATATCATGCAGTGTCAGGGGTCCATCATAGATCTCAGCGCCCTTGTTGCAGTTTTTAAGAAAGTGCCAGTGCGAAAGATAAGTTCGACATCATCTAAATGTACCATTTATCGGTACGCTGCCTCCAGGGTGATTGGTCTTTTGTTAAAATAGAGATATAAAACCTGCTTAGAATATTTGATGTAATGTTTGCAGAAAAATATAAAATGCATAATAGTTTGCTCATTCCTCCCATCACAAGAACACAGGTTAAAATTCAAATTTAGTCTGTAACCAAGTGGGAAGCAAAGTGCAAATCGAATTGTGCCAGCTCTTGGGCGAAACAGTAGGCTCATTTCCCAACGGCTCATTGGTACAGTCAAATACGTGTGAAGCGGATAGCAATACTGTTCAATAGCCATGTAGTTACGCACAGTTGGTTTCCTGGTCTCTGCCACCTCCCACTCATTATATAGGGAGTACAAAGTGTTCTTCAGTTCCGGTTTTACAACTGAAGCTGCTAGTATGGGATCCCGGAAAACACTTTCTCTATTTATACTGCGGAAACTACTCAGCACGCCGCTTAGCCATGGGATTTCCAAGCCCTTGTCACAGTGTAAATATTCCTTAATAATTAGCTGTGTCAAGGATGCCGCTTCGTTCTTCCACACTGCAACCCACATAAGTGCCGGGCGTGCCCGAATAAAATCAGCAACTTCGAACCCCAACCCACACCCACGGACTTCGACAGATACACTACCATAGCAACTGACACAAAACACAGACTGACCACCTGGAACCTCCTCTCCACCCAAGATACCACAACCAACATGAAATCCATCCACTCGTGAGCTCCCACAAACCCATGCATGCACCACGTTCAACCTCTGAAATCAAAGGTTCGGCCAGGAACTCAACATCTTGCTCAACACCCATCACTACCGCAACATTTCCTGATGCCCGTAAACACTCCGTAGTCAGACCACTACTGAAAAAACCCTCCGCTGACCCCAGTGAACTCACAAACCACCAGCCAATCTCCCTGCTCCCATTCACAGTGAAGGTACTGGAAAAGATGATCAACAAGCAACGTATGACTCCTAAAGCAGAACCAGCTACTCCATGCCTCCCAAAATGGCTTCCACAGCAATCACAGCACCGAACCTGCCCTGATCACAGCTACAGACAGTAGCCGTCAACAACATATCCTATCACACGGTGATAAAAAAGACCCCACCACGTTGGCATCCAAGGGGACATGCTCAGATGGATCACCTCTTTTCTCACCAGGAGAACCCAGAGGATCCACCACCGACCTTTTACCACCGACCCAAGGAGATCACCTGCGGTAACCCCCGGGACTGATCCCTCAGCCCAAACTCCAACGCATATGACCAGGCTGGCCAACATCATCAGATCGCACAGTCTCAACAGAATCAGCTTCCACAGATGCATGAAAAGGCGAGAGTGGGTTGGTGGCAGCACCCATGCCGACCCGCTTTGCTTTGTGGCCATATTCCTGCAACTTTTAAAATTTTAACTTGCTGATTGACCTGTTACATTTTCGAATCGTTTTGCACATTTTAAGACTCGCCTCTCGAGTCAGTGTATTTTCTGCTGCTGTTATCTAAAAACTTGATTTAAACATTTGGGGGTTGCTACGACCTACCTGATCTCTTCTGTAGGGTGAGGTGAGCCTTCCCTGCCCCGTTCCACCGCGGTTGCTGTGCCGTTTGTGTGGAGGGCGGGCGGCCATCTTCCTAGTAGTCCTGCACCCCGGCTGAACCTGTGGCAGCGGTCTAGCTGGGGGTGGGAGGTGCTTCTATAAAAATAACATGCCCTTTCAGACGCGCAGCGGTCGCACGTGGCGGGGGCGCCTTAGGCGCGCTGAAGGTAAGCCAAAGGTCAGCCCGTCTGCGGCGGATGCAGGACTCGCTGACCTTCAGTCGCAATTTCCCGATAGGGTTGTCATTTCTTACACCCGTGAGCAGTTGTGTTCTCTGCGTCCTTTGAGCTGTTCTGACTCAGGTCGGGGCATGGGGAACTCTAACATGTTCAACCCTTGCTCTGCTTGCGGCTTCAGCTGTGCTACCACACTGACTGGTCAATCTCCTCCGTCGAGTGTCTCTTATTCTATTTCGGCGGCTCTGGTTAATGCTCGCTCGCTGAGCAAGCACGCTGCGGACATATTTGAACTTCTCGTGGAGGGCTCTTTGGACATTCTGTTTGTGACTGAAACCTGGCTTAACAACGCCAGTGCACCGGATGTGGAGTTGGCCATCCCTAGAGGTTATAAAATATGCAGGAGAGATAGAGTACTGGAAAGGGGAGGGGGTCTGGCAATTATTCTGAAAGAATCTTGGGTTCTTCAAGTTGATCCCTCGGAAGAGCTAGGAGTTGGGGGAAGTCCTGAATTTTTCCCTGCTCCTCTCTCCCCATTTCACTTTAGGTGGCACCTTAATCTATCGGCCTCCAGGGCCTTCGGGTTCTTTTCTGACGGCATTGCTGGAGACCATGGTGCCTCGAGCTCTGAGGTTCCCGCGCTTTTTACTGTTCGGTGATTTTAATATTCATGCTGAAGTAGCGGAACTCCCGGAGCGTAAAGATTTGTGGGATTTTTTCAATCTGGCACATCTTTCCCAATGGGTTTCTCTGCCTACGCACTCGGGGGGGTCATACTCTTGATGTGATCTGCTCAAATTTTCCCCTTTGGGTGGAACCCCGGCAAGCCCTCATGTGGTCGGATCATCGGCTGATCAGATTTGCGTGGTCAGCCCAGAAAATTACCACTACAGCGGTTAAAACCATGTGCACCAAGAAAATCAATGTGTACTCTGGCGGCTGCCCTGAATGAGAGTAGGCCTGTGCTCGGCAATGAGCTTGCCAAGGTGGTGTTGACCTTCAAAGAATGGGTTGCTGCGGGTGTGGCTTCCTCCTCCAAAGGTGGTAGTACTGGGAGAGTTCGCTCTACCCCTTCTAAACCTTGGTTTTCTCCAGAGTTGCGCACACATAAGCTGGCCTGCAAAAAGTTAGAACGGGCCTGGCGCCAAGCCTACTGCCCTCAGGCTAAGGCAGCTTTGCGTGAGGCTCAGAGGAATTACTATGCCTGCATTAGAACAGCTAAAGGCGAATACTTTGCCAGCCGGATTGATAAGGCTAACAATCGCAGCCGCAAGATCTTTGTGATTGTGAAAAGCTCTCTCTCCCCCTGTGCAGAGCAACGGACGGACCGGCCTCGGGGGCGTGGTGCAAGAGTCTTTCCTTGTTCTTTGAGCAAAAAATTGCTGCTTTTCAGTCCAGTTTTAGCTCCAGTGACATCTTGGATGGCATTCATGATCTCTCCCCTCTCTCAGGGTCATCCTTTTCCAGGATGGGGGAGTTTGTGCCCCTTTCAGTAGCTGAAACTCTGGCCGTGATTAAATCCCTGAAATCAGTGTCCCCAACTGACCCCTGTCCGGCACGGGTGCTTGCCGGTATAGCTGAAGTAGTGGTGCAGGAAGTTGCGCATATCGTTGGCCTCTCATTCAAGTCAGCTATAGTACCTGCCGATTGGAAACAGGCTAAGCTGCTGCCTTTGCTCAAAAAGGCGGGCGCTGATCCTGCAATGCTGGCTAATTACCGGCCAATTTCACTGCTTCCGGCTATGGCTAAAATTGGTGAAAAAATGGCATTCCGGCAGCTGAACGAGTTTGTTGAATCGTCAGGGGCTCTCCACCCAGCACAATCGGGGTTCCGTGCTGCTCACAGCACGGAGTCAGCACTGGTGGAGATCTCTGAAGCGGTTAGGGAGTGTCTGGATAGTGGCGGCAGAGCGGCTCTAATTCTATTGGACCTCTCTGCCGCGTTTGACACGGTGCCACATCAGCACCTCCTCGCTCGGCTTGCCGATATTGGTGTCACAGGCTTAGCTTTGGACTGGCTAAGCTCCTTTCTCTCGTCTAGATCTCAGCAGGTCTGGCTCCCCCCCTTCTCATCTATGGCCAAGCCTCTTTTGACTCAGGGCTCCACACTGAGCCCTTTGCTTTTTAATGTTTATTTGACCCCCCTGATAAAGTTGGCCGAACAACTGGGGGCCAAAATTATTGCCTATGCGGATGACACGCAGCTGCTATTTACGTGGCCCAGCGATGTCTTAGACACAGGGCGAATTCAGTCCTGTCTATCCTCAGTTTTTAATTGGCTTGCTTCCTCACAATTGAAGTGTAATGAGGATTAGACAGAAATTTTGCTGTATGGTCATTTTCCCCCTAGTTTTAGAGAATTACTTTGGCCGGTTGGCTTTCCGATGCCCTGTTTAGTTAATGTCCTCGCTAAGAATTTGGGGGTCTGGTTCGGAGAGGACCTCCGGTTCGAGGCTCACATTAAGCTGACGGGGGGCTACTTTGGGACCCTTAAAGCGCTTCGGAAGTTTTTTCCTGATCTTCCTCCCTCAGCAAGAGAGCCAGTAGCGAGAGCCTTAATCCTCTCGCGGCTTGACTATGCCAACGCCTTGCTGAGTGGCTCCCCGGCTTACTTGGTGAGGCGTCTCCAAGTGATTCAAAATGCGACCGCCAGACTGTTAGGTAATATCCCCAGCCGGGTGAGCGTAAAGAATCACTTGCAGAGTTTGCACTGGTTGTCAGTTCCACAACGGATTATCTTTAAAATTCTTACACTGGCTCATAAAGCAATTAATGGGCAAGGTCCTGCCTATTTGATGAAACGATTCATTCAGTCGTTACTCTCCTAATAGACCCTTGCGCTCTGCCACTCAACATCTGCTGCAGGTCCCTCGTTTTCCGGCGTGCCCGGCTGGGAGGGCAATCAGTGGCGGTGAAGGCCGCCTTGGCCTGGAATGAACTTCCATTATTCCTGCAAGCTACACTGAACTTTGGCTCTTTTAAAAAAGTGTTGAAAACGCATTTGTTCAGGTTGGCCTTTTAGCTGCCTTCGGTCTTATTGTTCTGCTTCCACTCTGTTTTTCCTTTTCATCTTCGCGCCAGGATACTCCGGCAGTAATTGAGCGCGTAATAAAACAGCATAATAATAATAATAATAATAATACTAATAATAATAATAAAAAAGTGTCGCTGACTGGATGGAAAACTACTGCCTGCAGCGGAACACAGTCAAAATTGAAGTGCTGATTTTCAGCAACAGCTGCAACACATGGAATGACTCCTGGTGGCCATCAGTCCTAGGACCAGCACCCACTCCCTCCCTCCCTCCGACCACGTCAGAAACCTCTGAATAATCATAGACAACAAGCTCACCATAAAATCAGATCAATGCCATATCCTCTGCCTGCTTCCTAACTCTTCACATGCCACACAAGATCTTCAAATGGCTACCCCTACACACAAGATGCACCACGACACAGACCCTCATCACCAGCCGCCTGGACTACGGCAATTCCCTCTATGTTTAGTTGTGGGGTTCTGTATGGCCGGATGTCACTGTAGTATGTGTGCAGCAATTCAGACTCGTCCTCGGCCTTCCCCGACAAACCCATATCACACCCCACCTCAGACAACTCCACTGGCTCCCCGTACAGAAGAGATCTCAATGGAAGTTGCTGACCTACGCACACAAGTCTCTACACAACCAAGGACCCATCTACATTAACCACCACCTGAACTGCCACCAACCGTCAAGACTAGGCTCCATCTCTCTTTCACTTGCCCATAATCTCTCTCCCCCACCCCCCCCCCCCCCCTCCCATCCACTGAAGAAACAGTGGGAGACGCTTTCTCCCACAGCGCAGCAAAGATCTGGCACACCCACGAAACCATCCTGAATGTCACTCAAGAACGGACTGTTCAAATAAGCCTCCGGGACCTGCAAGTGCCTGGATACCCTAGAGGGTAATTAGCCATGCTTTATAAATCTTGATTGATTGATATCAATCCTTTCGGCCCATCTTCCCCACATTCACTGAAGTTGGCCATAAGTTTTAGTTCTAAATTTGGAGGTTCAACATAAAGGTTGTAAAGTGTGTGGGCCAGAATAAAACCTTGCAGAACACCTTAGGGAGAGACGAAAGGTTCCCGATCTTAACTATATTATACCTACTCCATAAGTCAGATTGAAACCAGTTTAAGACAGTGCTGTCAATTCACAGTCTGTTCTGTAGAGTTTTAATAAAGGTAGCAAGGAAGATCACATGGCCCAGAAGTACTCTGATGCAGTGGCCTCCTTTGTACATGATTTTCATGGGCACTGGCAGTTTGTGTGTGGGGAGGGAGGGGGAGTGGTGAATGGGAAGTGGTGAGCGTGGGGGGTGGGCATTTTTAGCCAATGCAATCCGGTAATTGCGGATCTCTAGCCTGATCTGGTAATTTGCACTCACCCAGTACATAAATACACAATATGAGTGGCATGAATGACATGCAGGGACAGGAAGGACTGAGTAGTATGCTGAGAATTTTGAATAACAGGCGTATTGTGGGCTGTCTTCCACTCCCAATCCTAAATGTAGTTCAGCCATGGTGACAACGGGCCAGTAGTGAGTCGGAGGCTGTACTTGACCCACCATGATGGGTAAGAGCAGTGGCTGTGACTGGTGGGGAGTTCTCATGGTCATCATCCCTTTGATTACCATAGCTGCCAGTGGGAGATGGGGGGTGGGTGGAAAGGCAAAGGACACGCGGAATTATATGAGGCCCCTGGGCTTAATTCACTTCTTGCTCTACATAACAATCGCTCATGCTACTAATGGTGTGCGCCTGTGCAGGTTTCCGTTTAACTATGCCCAGGTACTGTGGCAACTTCGGCTTGGTGAGTAAGGAACTGTCAGTGCTTGTAAACATCACCCCAGTAATGAGGTAATGCTTTAAACACAATACAGAGAATGGGTAAAGCTGAACCAAAACAGAACCAGCTTACTTCTGACCAGTGAAGACTAATTAGCACTGAGCCATGGCTAAACAACGAACCCAAGTGTGTAGTTGGTGGAGAGTTAGACCGGATAGCACCCACCACAATTCCGCAGCATCTCAATGCGTACCTGAAGACAATCAATGTTGCAGACTCAACCATACCAGATCATCTCACTGAGCAGTTGAGAGCCAAAACAGTGGACTAGATGGAGTGGAGCAGCGAATCTCTGATGTAACAAGAAGTTGCTAAAAATGTAGGATTGTCATCTCTGCCAAAACCGAAGACCTTGTGGCAAGGTGATGCCGCAATAGTCGCATTGCAGGCCTGAGACCACATCTCGGTTTGCTGAAAACCTTTTGTTTGGGTTCTTTGATTGTTTAAATATCACATCTTGAAAGTGGAGAGGATGAATCAATCTCTTGCTTTAAGACCACCCCATTACACTGGGTACTAACTATTCTGCACCCACTAATTGCACATTTACTCAGTTTTCAAGTTTGGGACACCACATTATGCATGTCCAGAGAAAAGGCACGCTACAATATCAAGTGTCAGCCACTTGCATATACCCAGACTTTATCCCCAAAGTCTTGGCTCACATTTAATGACACGGACGAACTGCTTGGTTCGAACAGTATTATTTACCCGATGATATTGGCCCCTAGTTTCGCTAGGCATTGCAATAGCATGACACACTGATTCTGGCAAGCTCGCAAAATTCTGCAATACCCATGTCAGTTTGCAGAGAGTGTGGGTCAGCGCCCCACATCCCGGGGATGGACAGCCAATTGACCCGAACCAAAGAGGGAAGAGGGAACGAGTGACTTTCACCAAGTATTTGTATTCCTAGTCCGGCTATGGATTAGGAGATGGGGCCTAAAGGGCCATACACAATATTTTAAATGGAGGTGGGATTGGTTTAAAAATGCTTTTGGAGTGCAGCGTATCAAGGCTTCCAATCCGAGAATATGCAGGGTAGGGTAAACCGAGTCACAGCTAGTTGTTTGACCGATTAAATCGATGGACTACTCTTGCTCCTTTTTTGTCTCTAGGTCAGGGTCCAGACGAGCTCCCCACACCCACATTGCAGGGTAGTTCCTATATTCCCAATAGGCTCTGCGCATTGGAATAATAGATCCTATAGATTAGACGTAGGACTGAGGTCGACTAGGTCTCTATCGAATATATTAAACTGAATAGTGAGTGCCAGCTAGCTCAGAGGTCACTAGAAACTTTCTCGAATTCACAAGAAGGGATTTGTTTCTGACAACCGCATAAACAAGACAACTTTGTTTCCCAAGAATAAGAAATGTATCTCTAGAGTAGCGGAAACAATAGAGAAGTATTTCACTCAGTCACACGTGCATGCTTCGTTTCTACAGAGTGGCAGAGAAATAGAGATGGGCGTTTTCAATAAAAGGTTTATTGATGTCTTTCTCATGCAAGAAAAGTGAACTGCTACAATCGTAATGCAGACTGCAAAGTATAATGCTTACAGCAAGAGTATTATTATTAAATAATACTGTAAGAGCATTATGGTTTAGGAAACATACTATATATATATATATATATATATATATATATATATACATACAAATATATACACATACATACACATACACACATACATACATACACTTATACACATACACATACATACCTACACATACATACACATATATACATACACATACATTCATACACATACATTCATACACATACACACACACACATACATATATACACACATACATATATACATACATATATACATACATACATACATACATATACACATACATACACATACATACACATACATACATACACATACATATACATACATATACATGCACATACATACATACATATATATACACATACACATACATACATAAATAACAATGACTAAAAATACTCAACTGGTGCTTCTAAAATATGCCTACCCCAATGTACCTAACCTAAGTCTAGTACGCGGGAAGAAGTAAGTATTATGTAGCATAGGTTTTTAGTTTTCTTTGCCAAGAATCTATCCAAGATTTCTCTAGGTTCTAATCAGCTCCATACCTTAGTTTAGAATGAAGACGGTCTGGTATTCTCAGTCTCGGGACTATTGCCCAACACCCCGCAAGGGGAGCTTGGAAACACTGGAGATGGATTCTTGGCAAGAGAAAGGCAGTCTCTCGGTTAGTGCGTCAGCTGGAGGGTCGGCTTCCTTAGGCACTTGCTGTAGCGAGCTGCTCCGAACCACTGTGTCTTGCTATATATATATATATATATATATTTATACCTTGAAGGTGTCTAAGAATGCCATAGTATGACGTAAATTCGGGCAGAATAACGTCAGGAAAGAACCCCTAGGGAATAGTCATTCTTTGCAAAGTACATGAGTTCTTGAATAAATCTATATTCAAGCAAGGGAAGGTCCCTGACTGTTTAGGCTGTTTTTCCAAGAAATCGTGATGTTTGATACGGGTAGAAGTAGTCATGCATGTATTTGGTCTGCATGGGTTATGTCTAAATAAGGGCTTGATTTCTATGCCTATATTAGAGCAATGGGAATTGTACCTATATAAGGGCATGAATCGGGAAAATTCACTCGGAGCCTAAAACGCCACACAACACCCACTCCACTTTATTATGTATGACATTACTAAGTTCTAAACACATAAAACATATCTAAACATGATGTGTTAAAATCCCACCTAAAATACAATAAAAAAAAAAAGGAAGGGAATTGGTTGTACATGAAGAGCATTTGTGCTGTACGCATTTAAAAGCAATATTTCATTCAAACCAAATAGATGACTTTTGAAAATGCTATACAAATGAATCATGAAAATACATTCATGAAATGGTTCTTAAATACAAAAGAAACGTCGAGACCATTCCGTGACAGAATATATGAATTGTTTGAGTGTGGACAAGGTCAAACACTGTCTTTTGAAGGTTTTCAAAATATTCTAGTTCTCTATGAATAGGTCTACTACTACTAGCAGATTACTTTGTGCCCAAAAGAAAATAAAAAATTACAAATTTGGAAAAAAAAAAATCTGACGATAGAAATATAGAGTTCCAAAGTTAGAAACTTGTTTTCAAAAGTGAAGGTCTAATTCAGAGTGTCACAGAACACTGTGTGCTAACTTCAAAAGTCAGTGTCATTGTTTCGAGAAAACATCAAGTCTTCTAAGCTTGTAAAGAATTAGTCTACTATTATAGGTGAAAGTTGGACTACTTCGTTAAGCAGATTAACCGCACATAGATGAGAAGCATCGCCGTCAGCGTCAGACGCATTAGTAATGTTCGAAGTAGATGGCACCTGTGCGCCTGCAGCTCAACATCTGCATTTTGAGTCTGAGATGTCAACAAATGCTATCATCAGGATTGGTCATTGCCAGGTGAGTGTTCTCCAAGGTGATCTGGGTGTCGATGGTGACTTGACTTGCCATATCGGAGCAGAATGAGCAAAAATAGTATCCCTGCTACGAGTCCCAAAAAGAGAGGCGTGGCCGCCAAACACATAGTGCACGAAGTTTGGAAATATGCCTAGGGCTGCTGCAAAGGGTGCGAATAGTCCCGAAAAATCTGTCTAAATACATGTACAATACCACTCATATCAGACACGTTTAAGATACAACCTAACATTTCTGAGAAACGCATAGGGCAGTTTGTCGATAAAAGTGCATGTATCTCTGCAGAAGTCCTTGCAACTTGCAGGTCATACGTCTTTGGCCGAGGTCAGTGGCACAGTTTCTTGTAAAAGAATGGCTTACATTCTTCTTAAAGTATCAATTCATATAGAAGAGATGTTCAGTGAAGGCCATAATGGTGACTCCCAGTCAGTCTTAGTTTTATGAAACAATACTTGCTTACAGTAAGTGACCCTGGTTGACACCGTTTCGAGCATGGGGGTTCCTGGCAACATGCAGCTGTGATCATTCAACATAATGTAACTTCCATTAGAAAGCTGGCTAAAAATTGGATCAATCACTGCAGCTGGAGAACCTTGCAGTTGGCAAGATAAGTTTTTAGAGGAACCATCGCAGGCCCCTTGTAAATTAATACCCCGGCATAAGAGTGAACCGCTTAGTGCATTTTCGCAATTCGTATCACTAAGAAACACTTCTTTTCCCCCACTCCAACATTTGTGTGTATAAGGTAAATCCCAGGATGTCTTGATGTATTGTTTACCCAACCTTTTATATACGCCTGCTGGTATATGTTTTAAACAATACTGAAAATGGAAAATCTTAACAGGCAGAGTTATTGTACTGTTATTGGTTTCTCAGAAACAGTTAATGGTAATCTTTCCAGTTTTTCAAAGCTCAGCACCGCATAGTCTGCGCCACTCTGCGCCAATGTGATTTGTTTATCTGTAAGGTTAAATTTAAAAAACCAATGACGTGGTGTTGATTAAATGCCAAGGCACATAGCCGGAATGAAGGTTTTGTAACATCCAGCCCAAAAGCATTATAGAACACAATTGTGACTGACCATGTTGTAACATGACCAAGTCCTGTTCCATTATGTCTATGGCAGAGGATACCATACTGTCCAAAGAATATATTCTGGATGACAGTCGTTAACCCATTGTCAACTACAGAGATGTCTATAAATGAATACGATAAATTTCTGGTATTCGTTCTGCAGTCTCTGCTTGCGTGGTTTTCTATGCTTCATTATATAGGGCATAGATACCGGCGTATATAAAACTTTTATGACGCGGTTTAGTAGGTCCTTGTAAGAAGTCTCTCAAATAGACGCCATCTTTGAAAGAAGTAAAACAACACTTATCTTTACTTAATGTAGATTTTTGTAGCCATTCAAGGCACAGTTTCCCCACACTGTATGATGTTACTATCCCTGGATGTCGTCTCTGGACATAACTTGGACCTGGCCTAGTGAATGTAAACCCTTGTATCTTATTCAGGAATCTATCTTGACCGTGGTTTGTGTCTGTGGGCCAGATTAACCATTTTTTCCATTTAGGATCTGTTTTATTAAGTAAAATAGTATTTACGTTAACCACCCCTTCTGTAGTGTTTTCACTATCCGGTTTAGGTGTAGGTATGGACGGTTTGTTTAAATCTTTTATCTTCGATAATCTAAGACAAGAGGTCTATTGAACAGGGTCATTCAAAAACATTATTTGTTCTGGGATAATGCAGGCTCTAAATAAGGCTTCTAATCCCTGCACCTGCCAGGTCTTAGCGCCCCAGGCCTTTTTTGTCTCAATGGTGTCTTTCCAAAAGTCAAAGCCTAATGTAGACAGCGGAGCATAAAAGGCCGCAGAATAAATTTGCTTTGTATTAGTCAACATACTTTTCATTCCGGTCCTATTACAATTTTTAAGTAAAATGTTTCTGGATTTGAAACACTGAAACCTGAAAACTATGGAAATTTGTCAAAATGTTTTTGAGCTACCTTTCGGTGGCGTTGGACAATGTGTTCCCATTTGTTAAATTTCAGTACATTTCTAGGGAGTGCAGATTTATACAAGAAATGACCATAGTGATGATAACAGTACATTTGTTCATAATCTGATGAACCTTCTTAGTATTCATGATTTGTAAATTTTACAGACATTTCTAAGTCTGACATCATATTATTAACAGTCTCAAAGTCCCAATCATCAGAAAAGGTGCTGGGTGAAACAATGAATGAATGAATGAATGAATTTATTTGTGCGGTTAATCAAAACCATTTACAAAACGCATCATATTTCTAAAAAACAAAAAGCCGGAGAAAAAACAATTTTAGAAATGTAAAACAAATATTTGTTCAAAAAAATGATTAAAAACACCATTTGTTTTTGTTTATAAAAGAAGACAGAAATTTGAAGAAAAACTGTTGTGGGCAAAGCAAGTCAAAAGTTCAGTATTGTCCAAGCCTCCACAACCCGGGCCCAGCTTTCTTCGGAACTCCAGAGGGTGCTCCCGACTCGGCCTGTGGAGAGTTGCCCATCAATAGTGTGGGAGTATGGTAAACAAATTTTCTAAAGCTCGCCATGTGCTTTACAATGTCCAAAGTATAAAGTTGTTGGATTGCCTCTTTTGCTGTTTGGGTGCCCAGCTGAAGGAGGATTGGTCTAAGTAAGTTCTACGAGCTGGCTGGAGGGCTGGACAGCAAAATAGAATGTCGGCCCAAGGATTCTCGTTTGTAATTGCAGAAGCGGCACTCCCTAATACTTGGCCTTGGGTTCATAGTTGGATATAGTTCTTTTAAAGCAAGAGGGAGTAATCAGGCAGCTAAGATCCTGTGTAAGACTGGCCTCCCCACAGCCTGCCTAAGGTGGAGTTTCTGGCTGGACTGTGTGTGTGGGAGACTTTGGGGCTCATGAAAGCCTCTTGCTGCCAGGGATTCCATATCCAAAATGCGAGAGCGTAGCCGCAATTGCTTTTTTATTGTTGCCTTGATAGCATAGTTGGTTAAACTGGGGTCCCAATTCTCTGTGGCAAGCTGCAGAACATCTTTGGCTAAGGAAAGACAGGCAGACCATGGATTGCTGGTTTGTAGGAAAATAGATTTAAAACCGCCTTCATAGAGTTTATGGGGACTGCCGTTAAGAAAAAGTATTTTGAGAGAGTTGCCAGCTCCTCTCGTGTTTGTTGATGGAGGTCAAATTCCAAACGAATTAAGGTGTTCCTGGTGCAAGCTGGTAGACGGAATATCTTTTTGTAGGCGGTGCAATGTATTTTTCCAGGACTTATACAAATTTCCCTGGAAATGCCTATTGCGCATAATTGAGGGCGGTAAAAGTTTGGCCCTCAGGACTCTTTGTATGTTATGTTATGTTATGTTAAAAAAATTTGTAGGGCGCAGCTAACACCATTAGGTTTCTTGGCGCCAGAAAGAAGAGAGCAGATGAAGAAGCAACAGAGGACGTTATTGGTAGGATTCAGTGAAAAGAAAAGTTTTGAGAGAGGATCGAAATTTGGGATACAAAGTGGACAGTCTGAGGGGCAGGGGGAGAGAATTCCAAAGAGTGGGGGCCAGATAGGAAAACTTAAGCCCACCGTGTTTCTTCCTCTTGTATCTGGGAGTGGATAACAGGGCCAGTTGGGAAGACCGGAGAGTGCGAGGGGGAACATAGGGTTGGAGGAGGGTAGAAATGAAGTGGGGGCCCTGACCGGCAAGGGCCTTGAAAATGGTGCAGCCCAATTTGAACCTGCAGCGGGCGGCCACCGGGAGCCAATGGAGGCTCTTCAGAAGGGGACGAACATGCTGGTCTCTTGGGAGAGAGTGCATCAGGCGGGCAGCCTGATTCTGAATGAGCTGGAGCCGCCTGAGCTGGTAGGCTGGAATGCCAACGTAAAGTGCGTTGGCATAATCAAGCCTTGATATCACTAGCGCTAGCAAAGCTAGGGTAAGGGCCTCGACAGTAAGTAGCCGGGAGATTTTCCTAATTTTCCTCAGTTGGAAATGACTGGAGGAGACTACCGCACTGATCTGGGGCGTCATGGAAAGGTCACTGCTGATGACGACTCCCAGACTTTTGGCACGGTTGGCGGGGCAAGGTGGGCTGCCGAGGCTGACCGGCCAGAAGGAGGAGTCCCAGGGGTTGGAAGGGCCACCGACAAGAACCAGCTCGGTCTTGTCGGGGTTGAGCTTCAGATGGTTTGAACTCATCCAATTGCTGATAAAGCAGAGGGTGTTTTGAAAAGAAGAGATGGAGTCAGCAGAGGAATCGATGTTAAAAATCAGTTGTATGTCATCAGCGTAGTTGAACGCTGTGACATTGAACTGCCGGAGGGCACGGATAAGTGGGGAGAGATACAAATTAAAAAGGAGGGGGGACAGGGAAGAACCCTGCGGGACACCACAGGTAAGTTTGACCTGAGAAGCAGAGAACTGGGATAGTCTGACAGCTTGGTGGCGATGAGTCAGAAAGGAGCGGACCCAGTCCAGGGCGGTATCCTGGATGCCAGCCTCCCTGACACGGTCGACCAAAATATCATGGTCGACCGTGTCAAAGGCGGCCGACAGATCCAGGAGAACCAGGGCCTGACAGATGTTTCCGTCCGCTCCCCTGCGCAGCTCCTCCATGACAGAAAGGATGACGGCTTCTGTAGAGTGCGCGGGTCTAAATCCAGCCTGCTGGGGGTCCAAGACACCGGAGTCTTCCACAAAGGAACTAAGAATCTGAGTGACGTGCGATTCTAGAACTTTGCTAAGGAAGGGGAGAAGGGAGATTGGGCGATAGTTGCTCATGATGGAGGGGTCTGCCGAGGGTTTCTTCAAGATGGCGACCACCTCAGCCTGTTTAAAGGGACCAGGAACCTCCCCCCTGGTCAGCGAGTTGTTCAAAAGAGCGAGGGGGGGGTCCGGGCAAGAGGTGAAGGCTTCTCGGAGGACCAAAGGAGGGCAACAATCGCTGGGAGAGCCAGAGGAGACTTTATGTAGGAGTGACAAAAAGTTTTCCTTTGAGATGAGAGGGATGTGAGCGAGAGTGTGGGTGTGAGAGTAGCTAGGAACACCAAAGAATGTGGGAGCCGGTGGAGAAGTGGAAATGCTGGTTTTAATTTTGATAATTTTCTCAATAAAAAATTGTTGTAGGGCTATCCAGAGTCTAGTATAATTTGCAAAGGGCATAGGTAACCATTTTCTCCTTCTGCTGCAGTTTGTGGAGGTGCGATCCTCTGATCCAAACCCCGAGGTAGTTGTAAGATTTGACACTGACCAACAGCTATTTTGCCACTTTTTTTTTCGGGTATTGGACAATAATGAATATTTTGGACTTCGTTGAATTAGTGACCAGCTTGTTCTGAGCGTTGTTTACCGAAAGGGCCGTAAGCGCATTTTGAAGCCCTATTTTGGTGTGGTCAAAAAGAACCAGATCGGCGTACTGCAGCAGCTGTATCTTTGTGAGGCCAATCCTGGGCGTGGCTAGTGAGGCTTCATGCAGTGCCTGGCCCATATCCGCAGAATACAAATTAAAGAGCATCGAGGCCAGGACGCATACCTGCTTTAGCCCCCGGTCTGTGGTAATTTTCCCTGTGGCAAACTGACTGGGGAGTTTGACCCTTACCCAGGTACGCGAGAATAGTGATTTAATGGCTTGTAATAAGGGTGGACTGATGTTCCAGCGAGCCACTTTCTGCCAAAGGATGGATCGGTCTACACCATCGAAGGCCGCGGAGTAGTCGATAAAGCAGCCAAAAAGAGGCGGGGTGCAATGGGACACTGCTTGCTGGGCTAGATACGTCAGGGCAACAATGTTATCCACAGTTGAGCCCCCTGGTCTAAACCCAGTCTGATAAAAGGGCAAAAGTCCTTGCGCCTCGACTCACGTCCACTAATTCAGCCAAAAGTAAGCTTGCATAGGCCTGGCTCTCGATGTCCAGGAGGGCGATCATTCGGTAGTTCCCAGGGTCAGTGTTTGGCCCTTTTTATATATTGGCTGCAACAGTAAACCCCTCCAGGAGTCTGAAACGTCCCCCAGTAGCCTACATTCTGCATACAATTGTCCCAGGGTGTCTGACCAGAAGCCTGTATCGTCCCTAAAAAGGGAACCTGGTAGACTGCTAGGGCCAGGGGCTCCGTTCTGTCGTATCTTTTTTAGAATTAAACGGACCTCCCCTTTACTTGGGAAAGTTTAAGCGGCTGGAGGGACTCCTGGCTCTGCTAGGTAGTTTCTATGTCCCTCTCCAGATGTTGTGGCACTGTTCTGCAGGGTGCCATTCGGGTCACCAGTATACAGTCTTTTAACATGGGCTACCCATGTAGCTGCATCAAGAGGATTCTCTGTTTGAGGTCCCGTGGAAAATTTGGTTTAGATATCGCCAGAATTCTTGATTTACACCGTATCAATAGGTCAAAAGTTTTCCGCGATTTTGCCTCTGCGAGTTTGCATTTTGACTTCCAAACCGGTTGTGAATGATTTTTAGCGGCTAATTTTAGTTCCTTTTTAGCAGACTCTAACCTTGTTTTTTTAAAGGCCCTTCGTTTGGCCTTTAAATGTTTAGCGCATTGCTTTCATCGCTGGGACTTGACCCAGGATGTATGTTGGATTTCGGGCGATACTGTAAGTGGTGTGCCCCCGCAGCAGTGTGGCCAGTGCGTATGCAAGTTTGTCCCATTCCCCTATACAACCACAGTTATTGGGACCGGTCTGCCATCCGACCCATGATGTTTTCCATAAAGCAAATTCATTGGTTGTCCTTGCCCCCCATTTAATCTGTTCAAGGAGCCTATACTGTTCTTCACCATCGGATGCTCCGATGCAGGGGACGATATAGCGGATGTCTGTTCTGATGGTTAAGTTCAGAATTAAAGCGGCATGGTCACTTTCGCTCCGTGGAAGCACTTCGAAGTTTAGCATGTATTTTTTTAGCCTCTCACCTAATAGAATGTAGTCTATGGTGGTCTGATTGTTGTAAGTGGGTGCGTGAGATGCCCATGGCTTGACCTTTGTAGATAGGGAGTGCGTGGTGGCCAGGTTGTATGCCTGCATTAAATCTCCCAGCGCTCCCAACGGAATGGCTTCCAGACACATCCTCACCTATATTTTATGCATGTTGAGATCCCAGATGAGGATACTTTCCATAGACGCAAACTGTGTGAGCAAAGACTCAATCTGTGCAATCAGTTGATTTAGCTTGTCCTTGGGGGCTGACCCGTGGGGGTTATAATATACATTGATTAAGAGAACGGGTAGGGGACCCTTGCCCGTATTAAGCCCTTTCAGGATTCCAGAGAGGAACATGTCAGAGTCATTCTTTATCTCGGTGAAATGGACTTTCAAGGCATGTCTGATGTATATGGAGATGCCCCCGGCAGGTCTCCCGAATATAGTGCCTTTCATTGCAGGTTTGAATTATTCCACTTAACCTCCTATTGGAATGGACGTGGTTGACCACATTTCTTGAGCGCAAAATAGATCAGCCCCTGCAAGGAGCGTGGTCGCCGAAGTACTTTGCAGAACTTTCGTCATCTCTGCGACATTCGAGGTCATTAGGTTTAGTGATTGGATGTTGGCAGAAGAGGGTCTGGGCTGAGCAGGGCTGTTGCTTGGGACGAGCCAGGCCTTTGTCGATCTGGACCCCTCATTTAATGGAGACATGAGTTTTGTTGGCCAAGTTGGCTACCACCCACCCCCAATAGGCAGAGTTTAGAGAGGGTGGGTAGCAAAAGAGGGTCGGGGTTTTCGATTTAGAGATTACCTTTTAGCTGGCGTCGTTTCAAGTTCGCTGGGATCCTCGGAAAACGCATCAAAGTTAATGAAATAGCCAGAGGCACTTCTGTCAATTGTGGGGATTGCTTCAGGATTCGATGAAATCGCTGGAAACGCTTGATTACTCATTACATTTGTATAGTCAGATGCTATTTCATTGTAGGCAGGTGTTTCTTCTTGACAAACTGTTTTTTGGGTCTCAAGAGGTACAAGTTCCATGGCTTTGTTGCACAGTACTTCTTTTCGCACTGCGGATTCTTCAAAGGTGATGAGTCTCTCAGTTTCAACCTCTTGGATTACTAAGATTAAGGCGTATGCTAAATTTTTGGATCCCACTTGGCCTACTGCTTATGATCGGCCACATGATGTGGTTGGACCAGGTCGATGGATACAACTCCTTTCTTCCAGCAAGGGGCGGCAGTAACACTGTTCTTGATCCGTGGATCGCTAGCACAGGTAGTGGTTGTCTGTAAGAAGGACCAAAATCCTTCTTGTCCGCGATCTTTTCTATGACTAGATCCTCAATCTTTGCAAACCAGGCAGGCCTTGCTGGGACGGGTGGTTTCTCTTCAGTGGTCGTCTGCTTCTGCACTACGTTGCTTTGACTTTTTCTTGTTTCATTTAAGTCCTACAAAACAGCCAAACGGTCTTTGAAATCAAAAGGTTTTTGTTCTACCACTGAAGTGGGACGATCAAGGCCCTGGACAATCATTCTAGTTCCAAAAAAGATTTCATATGGAGTGATTCCCCCTAGAGAACTTCTTGGCAGATTGTTAAGACTACGTTGGACAATTATTAGATGTTTGACCCACCCGTCACCCGAGCCTAGTACCCTAGCTGTTATAGATTGCTTTATGTCCCGTTTTTTTTCACTCCACAACCAAATTTCCCTCAGGATGGAATGGACTAGAATACCGAAATGCAGCGCCCAGATTGGCCATGGCCTCCTTTTGGAAAAAAGAACTGTGTGGCTGACCAAGGTCCAGCACCTCAGTTTCAAAGTAAATCCGTTTATTTTTGGTTTGTGCACAACACATCCAGAGCTTTCCACACTAATGCTCCACTGTAGAAACAGATACACAAGAAATAGGACAAGGATGGTGCACCAAAGACATGTCCAAAAGGCTTCACGTATTGTCAAAATAAGTCCTTTTTATTTTTTCAAAATTCTTAGAAGGCCTCAGCTAACGCGTTTCGTTCCTTGCGGAACTTCAGGGCTCAAAAAGTAACTAGAGAATCCAAAATTGAAGAACATAGAATGAGAGGGTCCGCCTGCCGTTCACCAGGCAAGACGTATGGTCTTTATGGAACTAATTAAAGTCATCTTTTGAGAATGGAAAATATCACTGTGATGTCATGGCAACCTTCTTCCAAAACGCTATGGGCCAAATCTATTTGAGACAAGCCTATACAATTCTAAAGCGTTGTATGAATGAAGAGAATATCAGAATTACCATCTGGAACAAGGATCTTCCAGCTTAAATAAAACACCGGGCATATATAACCTCCAGTTTGTATTCAGTGGCCAAACAGTTTGCAAGCGTCCTCCTTGTATGTCGGGAGAACGGCAAAGTGCCGGCGATGACAGGTGGTTTCTCTTCAGTGGTCGTTGACTTGTGTTGCTCAGACTTCTTCTTGTTTCATTTAAAGTCCTGTAAAACAGCCAAACGGTCTTTGATATCAAAGGGTTTTTGTTCCACCACTGAAGTTAGACGATCAAGATCCTGTATGATCATTCTAGTCCCAAATAGTAATTCATATGGAGTGATTACACCCAGAGAATTTCTTGGCAGATTATTAAGACTACGTTGGACACTTATTAGATGTTTGACCCACCCGTCACCCAAACCTAATACCCTAGCTGTTATAGATTGCTTTATGTCAGTTTTGTTCTTTCCACTACCGCATTTCCCTGAGGATGGAATGGACTTGAGTACCGCAATGCATAGCCCAAACTAGCCATGGCCTCCTTGTAAGCTTTTGAGCTAAACGCAGGACCCTGGTCAGAATGTACCATGCCGACTGCGTATGTGCTGATAAAGACTTGCAAATCTTTTATAACAGTTTGGGCGCCAGCGAAGCGCTGAGGCCACATCCAAATTAATCTTGAGCACAAATCCACTGCGACCATGATAGATTTATAGTTACCATCCCTCTGCAAGGGACCGCAGTGGTCCAGGAAGACACAAGCTAATGGTTTATCTGAGATGAACAGGGGCGTCTGCGCACAAAGTTTCACTGTAGAGACTTTCATCTTTTGGCAGATTTCACATACTTTCTGGTTTGTTTCCACATGCGCGGCCACCAGTATCTGTTTTAGTAATGAGACTGTAGCGGAAACACCTGCGTGAGCAGAAGCGAGCCCCTCATGTGCTGGTAAAATTACTCCTAATCTAGGTTCCATGTTTAGAATTACTCTATCCCCCAACTCCAGGGATTCAAGCAAATGGAACATTGTTTTCATCAGTTATGTATGAGTATTTGAGTGGATAGCCTCTTGGTAATGTTTTACCACTGTCTTTGCTTCAAGCATTGACAGCTTCTATTATTTTGCCGTCTGTTTTAGTTTTTGAACGAGTGATTGCAGCTAAGTAAGCAGTTTGCACAGCTGCCTTCATGGCTTCATCAGCCAATGAAATCCCTGCAACGTGAATGCATCACGTTGTTGATTCAGTATATGGATCACGTGAGCTTTTTGTAGTTCTTTTCATAACTGAACTACTTGTTCCCAAAGCAACTTATGCTTGATTGAAAACGGTTTCAAAGATGCGAAAGGTGGCCCAATCTAGTTCTGTAAGTATTCTTTATAAGATTGAACGCAATAATAGGAATCGCACACTATGAATGTGGGGAATTCGCGATCAGTATTTTCAAGCGCCTTCTTGAATGCTTGTAGTTCAGCTCGCGGAGCTGTACAATCTCCTAGAGATGGAGTTTTAGTGACCATAGGTCAGAATTTACCATTGCGCCAGCAACCTTTAACGATCGCGCACGCAGCACTATAAGCTTGTTTACCCCCAATTGTGGGTTGTGCTGATCAGTCTGTACAAATTATACATCAGTACTGTTCTAGAGGCAGAATCTCAGTAGGCAGAGGACATTCTTGTTCGTATTGTGGAAATTCTTGTGTTTTCAAATAGGGGTCAAAACATATTCAACGTCTGTTGCAGCAAGAGAATTAACCCATTGTATCCATCTCAGATGTAAAGCCTTTGCAATGCTCGCTTTTGTCACTGCCTCTAAGGCAGGTACAGGAGTAACAACCATTATGCGCTTACCCAGTGCGAGGGCTCTCTTTTGCTACTGCAGTTTGAACCGCTGTCAGAATTTCTGTAGAAGTGAATTTCATTTCTGCTTGTGTGTACAAGTGTGATTTGGAAGCTATCTGTACTTTTTCTTCTTCATTAAAGGTTAAGTACGTGAATTCTGCATCTTCCTGGAATGATTCAGATCACTAGGTTGCGTACGTTTACGCACGTTTGTAAATGTGTTGTCGCTAAAGTCTGTTTGCACGGAACGTAAAATTTGTGTGTTTTTGAGTCCAATTAACTGTTTTGAAATCAGGTTTGATTAATTCGTAGAGCGGTTTAACCCTTTCTGCGTAATTTAGAATGTAAGTTCTTTCGAAATTTTAAGAAAACTAGAATGGACTACGTTTTTCAGCGTTTTTGGAGGTTTGAGCAGCGCACATTTCTCTAGAAAGTTTGTCGCCAGGCTTTTGCCTTCACTTGATAATTCAGATCCTAGAAACAGGACGTTGAAGTGGGCAATTCGTGATTTTTTAAAATTTAATTTATACCCCTCAGAGGCGAAGCCCAATATTATGGTGTTCACTCTGTTCAAGTGCCTGTCCAAGTCATTGTCTGTTAGATAGAGGTCATCAACATATGATAATGCTTGATCATCATCATAGGTTTGTAGGAACGCTGTTACACTGGCTGAAAATAACCCTGGACTATTCTTGAATTACTGGGGGAGACGACAGAATTGACGCGTTGTCCCCATGATTGAGAAAGTGGTCAAATACTTGCTTTCTGGTGCAATATTTTGACAGAAGAAACCGTTAGAAATATCTCAATCTCGTTTTATATTTTGTACGCACAATGTTGTTCATTAGCGCTGCACTGTGTGCATTTTGTACTGCAAAAGTTTTTCAACAGGAGTTTAAATATCTGTAATCCAACACTAGACGATATGTATTGTCTGGTTTGGAGACAGGAACCAAAGGATTGTTCATTGACGAGGTGCATGTTTCAATCACCCCTTGGTATTAAAGTTGATCTAAGATCTCCCTGACCTGTTTTTTAGCTTCTTGTTTAACTGGGTACTGCCATTGTGCAGTGGGTTGAGTTTTTAACTGAATTTTATGTTGAGGAGAATCCTCATGCCATCCTACCTGATTTTTACATAATGCAGGAGCCTGGAATACCGCCCATTTCCCTGCATAAGTATATTTTTTTATAATTTGGAATAGGATTGGAGAAGGCTGGCATAATGAGGTCTTCGCCATGTGGGTACTCTGACAAATTCAGGTGGCCAGCCTTGTTCTGCTAGAAGAATGTAATAACCCTGAGATAGTCGCTCCAAAAAGAGTGCTCTTATTTTTCTAGTTATATCCCCCCACATCCGGAGTGTTATTTCATATAACGTATGTGGGACACTAACCCAGGTATCAGCAGTTTCAACTTGGATGTACTCATTCAAGTCCACTGTCTCCAGATGATCCTTCAAGATCTTGCGAGCTACGGTTACTTCTGCTGCGCTGTCCAACATTGTCTGAGCCCACTCCCGTTCTCGAGTTGTGTCCTCAAGATCCTCAGCATGTCTGATTTTTAGACCTGCTACCTTCATTTGGTGAAGAAAACAAGTTACTTACCTGTAACTTCAGTTATCCAGTATTGGTATCTTTCATAGATTCACATGCCAGAATCATTCACTGTTGCAGGAGTCCCAAGGTACATAAAAAAGCAGTGCCAAAAGTAAATTACAGTAGTAGCCCCTAAATACAGGCCCGAGGCCTAGATTGCAGTAGCCTATCTACCTCATTATGCTGAAAAGACCCAAGTCTTTCCCACAACCAATCAGCTCTCAGCACCCTCTCTGCAGAGCCAGTTCTCCTTAGATTTTCGTAAGCACAAGTGGTGAATAAGTATCCCGATCTAGAGAACTGACTCTCCGGGGAGGAGGGTGGGTGCATGTGAATCTATGACAGATACCAATACTGGATAATTGAAGTTACAGGTAAGTAACTTGTTTTCTTATCCAGTATTGGGGTATCTTTCATAGATTCACATGCCCGAATCAGACTAGCAAGCAGTATACCCGGAAATAGTCGGTTGCGGATAGTGGGAGACTTATACTGATATACTCCCAGTAATACCATCATCAACAACCTTACCAATGCTACACCATCTTATTGTCACAGACAAAGATGACTGTAAATCTTATGCATTCGATAGAAACATTAGAATGGACATGTAATATTAACATGGTAGCAATCATAATGAAATGACTTCATCTATAAATGAATATACATAAAACATCAAATATATGTTACCTGAAGTTTTATTTAAATGAAGAGGTGTCGTAAGACGGCTTGACCAACTGCTGCATCTCTTTGGCTTGTCAATTGCAGGCAGTAATGTCTGGTGAATGTATGGACATTCTTCCATGTCGCAGCACGACAGATGTCCTCAAGCGTCTCTCCTGCAAATAACGCTGTAGATGCTGCTACAGCTCTCGTAGAATGTGCTTTAACATTTCTTGTCAATGGTCTGTTTGACTTGGTATGGCAGAATTGTATCGCTGATGCTATCCATCTGGAAATAGTAGCCTTGGTGACCGCTGTTCCCAAAGTAGTCTGGCCGTAGGCCACAAACAATTGATCAGATTTTCTGAAGCTTTTTGTTCTCTGTA
This sequence comes from Lissotriton vulgaris, assembly GCF_964263255.1. Lineage (NCBI taxonomy): Eukaryota > Metazoa > Chordata > Amphibia > Caudata > Salamandridae > Lissotriton > Lissotriton vulgaris. The sequence goes on from NC_141686.1 coordinate 106,570,083, forward strand.
AGTAGAACTTTAGACAACGTTTAATGTCCAGGGAGTGCAGCGTTCTTTCTGCTGGTGTAGTAGGATTTGGAAAGAAGACTTTCAGTCTGACTGGTTCATTTAAATGGAATTGTGTGGGAACCTTGGGTATAAATGATGGGTTCGTTCGAAGGGTGACGCAATCCTGTGAGAAATGTAGGAAGGGTTCCTTAATAGTGAACGCTTGTATCTCACTCACTCTTCTAGCTGATGTCAAAGCTAGGAGTAAGGCAACTTTCCATGTAAGGTATTTGGTCTCGGCTTTATGAACAGGTTCGAATGGTGTACTCCTACCACATGGGAACCCCTCCTGGCTTTTCCTTGTGGGGTGTCCACTCCTGGGCATCCCATGGTGAAACCAGGCATCACTTGTGTATCAGGGGGCCTTTGTGGAGACTAAGCAAGCTATTGCCCAGAGTTGCAGCGTGGGAACCATGCTTAGAATCGGCACTGAGGCGAGAATATCCGGTCAGAGGAATTTTAGCCCGAAACCCGCCGAGGCGGGAATCGAACCCTGGTCCCTGGCCAGCATTCTGCATCAAGGTCTGCCGCTCTAAGCATTGAGCCACACTTCTCCACGGGCTTATCCTCACGGCAAAATCAGTATTAGTACGCTGCCTTGGTAAGCCTCCCGTCCAGTTTAAAATGCCCGTTAACGTATCGCGCAAACTACGTCTAACTTCTCGAATATAGGCACGGAATTCGTAGATTCACCCTCGATAATCCTGTCTCATGTGCCCTTAATGCGGAGATTGCTCATGCATTACCGCAATAGGTACCAATTATAAATGTTTAAATGACGTATCTACACGTCCGTGAGCATGTTCAACCACGTTTATTGCTCGCATTACCGCAATAGGCACCCACTATAAATGTTCAACTCACATATCTACACGTCCGTGAGCATGTTCAACCACGTTTATTGCTCGCATTACCGCAATAGGCACCCACTATAAATGTTCAAATCACGTAACTACACGTCCGTGAGCATGTTCAACCACGTTTATCGCGCGTTGCTCTTAGCCTGAGATCGCCCTTCCCTACCACAATAGGAACCATGTAATTACACGTCCGTGAGCATGTTCATTCACGTCTGCTCCCAACCTGAACTCCACCTCGGCACGGCCGTTGCCTTGCGTCCACCTGCAAGCATGTTCATCTTCACTTGCGCTGCAATAAGACCACTTGGAACCACGAACTATGTTCACCTCTTAAACAGCCAGATGCACGCTTCACGTTCAGTCACTTGTTTTACATAATGAATATTATGCCTTTAAAATGCATAATTTCTCCTTACTCCCCTTTCTCCTTTTTCAGGCATTTTTGAGGCAATTATTGATTGTCCTGATGATGGTCCCCATGACTCAATAAGGGGACCGAAACGCCGTCGACCTGTCTAGCACCCTATACAAAAAACTTGAATTGCTAACTACTGTAATGGCGCTTTTTGACATTTCTGTATAATTTGAATGTGAACAGAAAAACGTTTGCTTGCCTTAAAAAAACCATTCTATTCTTCACCATCTGTAATCACCCATCAGTGTTGGGCACAGGCTTGTGTACCACATGGGTGTACTGTGGAAGGTATTTTCGCTATATGGATTTACTGTTTATTAAGTAAACTTGAATGACCTCTGTCCGGCTGGACATGTCACTCCAAATATAGATCTGACTTTGTCTATATTTACTGTTTTATATGTTATGGAATGCCTGGGACCACTGTTTGAAGAAGAAAGGCAGGACTTGTTTTGGATGCAGTTGGGATTTGGCCAAATTTACCGTTAGCCCCAGAGAAGCAAAGAGAGCACGACAGCTTGTCATGGCATCCTGAACACTATTTAATGAAGGGCCCTTGAGTAACCAGTCGTCCAAGTACGGGAATACTTGGATTCCCCAAGAGCGCAACGTTGCGGCTACCGGGGCCAGGCACTTTGTGAATATTCTTGGTGCCGATTTGAGGCCGAACGGTAGTACTTTGAACTGATAATGGGCACCAACTACAGTGAATCAGCGATACTTTCGATGTTTGGGATGGATGGGGATGTGGAAGTATGCGTCCTCCATGTCTAAGGAGGCCAAAAAATCTACTTCGTTCAGACAATTTAGGATCTCTGAAAGCGTGACCATGCGAAACCCCTGCTTCTTGAGCAAATTGTTGAGGCTGCGCAGGTCCAGAATTGGTCGCCATTCCCCAGATTTCTTTTTTTATAAAGAAAAATCGGGAGTAGAAACTTGTTCCTCTCTGCTGAAGCGGGACTTTTTCTATGGCGTTGTTTAAGACGAGGGGGAGGGGGTCCATTGGGCGCAACAGTTGGCGGCTTGGTGACAAATTCTAGGGTGTGTTCATTCTGTACCAGATCCAACACCCACTGATCGGAGGTAATTTGCTGCCATTGTTGATGGAAAAAAGATATTTTCGCGCCCACAGGGAGGGGAGAGAATGCGGATGGCGCCCGGTTGAACTCACTTGTTCTTGTGAGTGTCTCGCCCTTGATTGTTGGAGCGTTTGCGGCCTCCTTGGCGAGAGAAACCAGCCATATTTAGTTGACGGTAAGAAGAAATATAATCTTGACGGTAGTGTGATTGGTATTGCCTGCCCTGCGGATGGTAATTTCCTCTAGAGGAGTAGCCACGTCCTCTAGCCCCTCTAAGAGCCTCATTTAAACTGCAGGGAACCTAAAGACATAGCGGTATCCGTGTCTGTCTTGATTGCCTGTAGGGCATCGTCAATGTGCTTGCCAAAAAGAGACTCGCCGTCGTAGGCCATGTCTAATATCTTTAACTTAACCTCTGGTCTGAAGGTGGTAGCTTTCAGCCAATCCTGGCGCCTGAGGTGTCAGGGGCGCTAGAGGGCGCACAGCGGGATGGCTGCTTCATAAGGCAGCTCCGCCGGCCAGGTGTTATGATAGGCGAGATTCAGCGATTAAGAGACCTGTAAAAGCACAGATGATATGAACTGCAATCGGAAAGCGGCATCACCAAAGTGAGCGTGATTATAATCACGAACGAGCCCTCCTGGAGGAAATACGGCAAGATGTGCAAGGAGCGCTACTGAGACACTACCAGGCGACACAAGATGGTGGCGACCAGCGGCTAATGCAGTCGGAAGTCGGAGTCCCTCATCGTCTACGAACGAGCTACGACTCTACAGAGGAAAGAACAAGTGGCAAATGGGGCGGAAGACGAACTCCGGTGAGATAACATGGCCTGTGCATGAGAACTAAGACACGGGCGTATGCAAGCACTGAGGGGATTTAAGGCGTACTGGAGCGGCAACGGGAAAGGGAGTAAAATGGCGGCACTCAGAGTGTAACTGACCTGGGCACACAAAACTGTTTATGTCTATACATCGGCCCTAATAGTATAAAACCTGACACCCGAGGCTCAGATTGACCGCGCACTTACAGCAAACGCATCATAAAAACGGCCTATAGCTACTACTCTGAAACTGGATTTAGCAATAGTGACGCTATGAGATGATCTAAAATGGCGGCGCCCTGAGCTCTATGTTGAGATGTGCGAGACCCCTGGAGGAGAGTGGGCCAGACACTAACTGCAGTGGCGCAAGTTACAGTTGTGAGCGGGAGGTAATAGAAAGAGCTACTTCCATTCGCATAGTGTTCTGTCAGATGCAAGTTGAAGTCAGTTGGAGATGTGAGACGAGACTCCCTTTGGGCGCAAAATACTTCACATAGCGCTGCACACTATTCCCAGCGAAGAAAACGGAGGTTCATAACAACGCTGAATGGGTGCACATATGTCACTGAAGGAAATGCGGATATACTGCTAGGCTGAAACGGCACGTGAGACTGCGGAAAAACGGTGGATTGTACAAACCGGGAGAGACACTGGGAGAGAGAAGGCCGAGCAGAGCAATACCTTGCACGGAAAACGGGGCACTACTAATAGAGGCTGAGTGGAGTAAATGCGCGACCTACTCACCCATAACGACTCGGGTGGGAATACCCCGCCACCGGGCAGAGGGCTGGCGCACGCTACTGCCACCCGATCGCAAGCTGTCGACTCTACGACAGCAATGGGCAAACCAGACCAAAATCACCTTAGACGGCCCAAAAAAATCTGCGAAAGGAAATACAGCCCAATCTGATGCGGACATGGGTGACGAGGCAACACCATCCTTTGGGCTGGAGCAAGTTCTTAAGGATATACAAAAATGCTTGCTGGATGTGCATGGCAAATTGGACACTATCACCCTGAGGGTAGACAACATGGCAGCGAAGCTAGATAAGCACGGTGAACGCCTTGTTGAGGTAGAAACGCGCTTGTCATCGGTGGAAGACGAATCACATACCACCACTCAGAAATGCTCAGATATGGAGAAACTACTAGAGGTCATTAAATCTAAAACTGAAGCTGTGGAAGCATGGTCCCAAAGAAATAACGTTCGAATAGCGGGATTGGCAGAGTCCAACTCTAGTAAGATGGAGACCTATGTAGAAGAACTGTTTAAAAATATATTCGGAGCTGAGAACCTATCCTCGGTATTTATCATCGAACGAGCACACCGCTCTCTCGCACCCAGGCCAAAGCCAGGGGCACCGCCGCATCCTATAGTCGCCAGACTACTGAACTACCGGGATAGAGATCTTATCCTAAGGCTGGCGAGAGAAAAGAACAATATTGAATACCAAGGCAACACATTAGAATTCTACCCGGATTTTACAATGAACGTCCAATTGGCTCGAAGAGAATTTGCGCCCATGGAACAAAAATTGCGCGAATTGAGGCTGGAGTATGCAATTCTGTATCCTGCTCGCTTGAAGATTACGAAGGACGGAAAATTAACCATCTGTCACACACCCAAGGAGACACAGGAGTTCATTAAGCAGCTGAATCAGCGGCGACGAGAGCAGAAACGCGCCGAGCAGCGACCCGACTCAGACTAACAGCTTTCAAACTGGATTCCAGAAAACGTGGCGGGATTGAGAGGTGATGGTAAGGCCCCAACTTGGGCGGATTGAGACACTACACATACTGAACTGAACTATGTGACTTGGGCGATTAGCAGAGCTGTTGGTGTGGGTGACCGATCCACTAACAAGGTAATTGGAATTAACTACGGGGACAGCAGTAGTTGCAGAGCTGCCACTGTAAATCGGGAGTAAAGAGGGGATATGTGATATGTAACGAGACATGGGGTCAGCCATTCATGAACTCATGCTCTGTCACGGTGGATGTAAGGGTCTAGGCAATGTGACGAGCAGCTGTATGGACAACAAAAAAAAAAAAGATATAGTCCATAATATACTCACTGTTGACATGGAACTATGGAGCGTTACTATAGAGTAGACGTCAGAAGGGACTCTGATAATCCCGACACAAGAACTCACTGAAAATGGTGGGAAAAAAAAAGCTGTAATAATATGGTTTAGAGATGATGCTAGAAAAACTACAGGGACTCTAGGATGTAATTGATCACCTGGCCACATCCACACATGTTGGATGCTGTTGTGTGACCGAGATAGACCCCCAATAGGGTGTTCCCCTATCAAAGTTACGAATTGTTCAATGTTTTTCTCAGGGTATGTCTTTGGCATGATTGGGTTGCCAAATTGGGAGGGGGTGGATGGGCAGTATTGAGGGAGTTGGTTTTAATTCACTGCATTTGAGAAGCACTGCCACAATCCAACATAGGTGCGCTCACGAAATTACTGCAGTCTTGACATATTCTACAAAAAACAGAAGTTCATCAGGGTACAACAGGGGACAAGGAAATAACAAGATACGCAAGACATGGCCGGTAGGAAACAGTCAGATAAGTTAACATTTATTACATGGAATATAAATCCGAAAAAAAATTGGCAAGTACTAGCCTATTTTACTAGACTACATGTAGACATCGCATTTATACAGGAGACTCATATAGATCCCAGCGTGCCGAACTGCATAGGCCAAAGTTGGGCAGAATCGTCCATGGAGCTGCTTACTTCTCATATTCACGTGGGGTACTCATACTGATTCAGAAAGGGTTGCAATTTACAGATGATCAGGTTAAAGCAGACAAGGCAGGGCGATTTGTGGCGATTACGGGGTCATTGAGGGGGCAGTAACTCAACCTCAATAACATTTATGCACCAAACACGGATGACCCCGATTTTTTTCACACCATTTGGCAAACCATAGCTACGTTACCTGATGTACCGCTGATATGGGGTGGAGACTTTAATGTTGCGCTTAATGACAGGATCGATAGATCTACAACATCATCAGAATCACACAGACGCGCGCTGCCACAAATACACAGCATTATGCGAGAAAACTGCCTCCATGATCTCTGGAGACTGAGACATCCCACACAATTAGAAGCCACACACACTACTGCAGCAGATGGGAGTTGGTCTAGAATAGATTATTGGTTGGGCTCAGCTGAGGTGTCCCTATGGGTGGAGAAGGTGTCCCACCAACCTCGTACCCTCTCTGATCACAATCCAATACTGCTTACACTGAAATTCCAGCAATATGTGCCCCCCCCTTTAGTCTGAGATTTGACGGACAAGCTTTGCTAGATCCATTGTATTCAGACGCTATTAGGAAAGCCATAATACAATTCTTCGACATAAATGCTCCTACCACAGACGATCCTGGGCTCCTATGGGAGGCTTTTAAAGCTACCATCAGAGGTGTCTGCATAGGTACTCATGTGGGTATTCTGCGGGACCTGCGACAGCAACTAGAGCGTCGTGAGGGTAGGATACAAGAGCTTGAAAAGGAATATACCCAAACGCAAAACCCGACCCTTCTGGGTCAAATTAGAATTGAAATATCGGAATATCAAAAATGTGCGGAAGACGAGCTGAGATATGTCTCTAAGTGGCATATAGCGAGGAGCTATGGAGAGGGAGGTCGACCGGGTGCCGTACTAGCGGCCAAGATTTGTTCCAAGAGACCGCCACCGGTGATACAGGTGGTCTGTGATACTGAGGGTAATCAGCAACATAATCCGCAGGGTATCTTAGGAATTTATGCAAACTTACGGGGCTCTATATGCGGAAGAAACTACAGCATCGGCAGCTGAGATAGATCAAGATTGTGACGATGTTGCACTTGCATGGCTATCCGACGCGCAAAGAGCATATCTCTCCTTACCAGTTACGGTTGAGGAGGTAACGGAGGTCATGAAGGCGCTCCCTAATGGAAAGGCTCCGGGACCTGACGGATTCACCAGGGGATTCTATAAAACCTATGCTGATTTACTAGGCCCTCACATAGTAGCTATGTTTGGTGATGCACATGAGAAAATGCTGTTACCACAAACACTGCAAGAAGCAATGATTCTAGCCCTCCTGAAGTCGGATAAGGATCCGGAGAGATGTGACTTATATAGGCCATTGTCTTTGATGAATGTGGATACCAAAATTCTATCTTCATTACTGGCTAACAGACTTAAACATCTGATGACTCGGTTGGTCTTTCCCGACCAATCTGGTTTCATACCCACGCGCTCTACGTCACAACACCAGAACCCTATTTGCATTGGCACATTACCTGACACCCCAGACCAAAGCAGCTGCGGTAGTGTTGGATGCTGCCAAAGCATTTGACACCATAGCTTGGACCTATTTACACACAATACTGCGAAGAATGGGATTTCCGCCGATGTTCCTGCAATGGTTCAAGCTACTATACACGGCCCCTACTGCCCACATACAGGTTAATAATTACATTTCAGAGATAATACCTATCGCTCATGGCACACGACAAGGGTGCCCATTATCCCCTTTACTTTTTGCCCTAGCACTAGAGCCACTGGCTTGTAAACTACGGCAAAGACATCATTCGGCGTTGCAGTTCCCGCAGCACCCTCTACATATATCATTATATGCGGATGATATGCTGGTATATGTTCGAGACCCAAAAGTAAATTTAAATCCTCTGCTGAGGGAATATGTTAAATTTGGAAGGCAGTCAGGGCTCAAAATTAATTGGGCTAAATCAGTCAATACCTCTAACGGACAGTACGCACAGCTTTCCCACGGACTTCCCGCTAGCCTGGCAGACGGAACCAGAACACTATCTAGGAGTCTGGTTTCATAGAGACCCTGAAGTAGTCATTCGTACGAACTACGGCAGAATAGTTACAGCGCTGGAAGACAAGATAAAACGATGGATCCAGCTCCCCTTATCACTCGCCGACAGGCTCGCTATCGTTAAAATGGTAGTCCTACCCAAACTGCCATATCTCTTCAACAACATCCCCATTAAACCACCAGCAGAAGTGTTTCGAAGACTAAATACTATGACGTTAAAGTTGATTTGGGCAGGTAAATCGGCCCGGATTGACCTGCAATCACTAACACTGCTGTACTCAAGAGGGGGGTTCAAGGTCCCTGACCTATTTTTGTACTGTGTGCTCAAGCACAATATGCGCATTATTGGTACCATAAAATCCCATATCTTTCACATGTGGCAATAGAGGAGGGAGATGCGTTGCCAGTCCCGTTAGACGCAATTATAACTCACAAAAGGGCACCTTTGCATAAACAAGATATAAACACGATCGATACAACAAATGCACTAGGCCATCGAGCCTCAAGACGGGACCCCACTCCGGCCCCACTACGAGCAAATTACGGCTCGCACGGAAAAGGCCCACGCTATTGAGCGCCCTGCGGAGATCACAAGCCGCATTTTACGGCTCACTCAACCAATCAGGCAAAGCTCATTTTAGTCCTGAAGATGATCCCACTATATTGTTGGAGATAGGGATCGAAACGTTCGTCGACTGTTTTGCAGTACTGCTCGTTTTATGATTTGCATTTTTCATGGCAGTTACTGTGGGTTTGAGCTTATTCAAAAATTGTTTGCATTGCATTATAAGCCACCCTGCTCTCCTTGTTTGCCTGTAAATTCTTTTTCTTTCTCCCATGTATTGTCTTCCTCTGACTAGGTACAGGCTTGTGCCCAGTTACTAATGTGCGACTTGTCTCGCCCTACTCTGTTTATACTCCAAAATTGTGTTCCGAATAAATGCTTCTAGGTCCGGCTCGACACTGAAGAAGGAAAACACAGTCTTTATCTCGAGCCTGTGAAAATTATTTCTCTAAGTATCACTAAAACCTAGGACCTTTGTAAAATAAAAAATAAGTAGTACTACCCGTGGTCCTTGGCCATTATTACGGGTTCCCTTGTATACTAATACCGATACAACAAATGCAGCATGGAGACGGATAGGTCAAAAGACTAATAAGTTGCCAATTTATTCACCGGAGCAACCACTTCACTTCTATCCAGATATCTCAGTCACACAAGAAAAGGTGGGAATGGAGTTACTCCAGCGGGTGGGTGTAACCACAATGGGTGATTTATATAAAGAAGGGACATTTAAAACTCTGGAGGATTTTGGCTATGTTCAAAATCAAACACCGCTTTTTAAATTCACATATCTCAGATTACAGAGGGCAATAAAGGCACTATACCCGACATACCCTTCTGAACCTTCAGTGCTATTGACATTGCAAATACTCCTGACATCACCTTCACCCAAGCACTTGGTCTCCAGATTATATACAGCGTTGCAAGATGAGATAGGGGCAACGACAGATAAGGCAATACAGAAATGGAACAAATGTTTAACTGTCCCTCTAACAGAGAACGAGTGGTCTACAGCGGGTATCATAACGGGCTTACTGACGCCGAATGGTAATCTGCAATTGATTCACGTCAAGTATTTGCAACAAACCTATCACACTCAGGCTAGAATGCACAGATTTGGACTTCGCCAGGATTCCAAGTGCCAACGATGTGGAGCTGCGGGGGCAGATTTTATCCATCTGGCATGGTATTGTAAAGGAGTAGCTGAATTCTGGGTGAGCGTGGTGGGCATGCTGGGGGACATGGTGGGCTCCTACATAGACAGCAATATACGGACATGTCTGTTGGGACTGTTGCCGGGACTTCGTGCTTTGAAGCGTAAGTTTTGTGTCATAGCCTTACTTATAGCTAAACGCAGTGTCTCGATCAGTTGGGGAGGTAAACAGAGTCCTAAAGTGAAATTGTGGGTCCAAGATATGGTCTATTGCAAAGACACTTTGCTGACATATGAAGAATTACCTATACGCTCACGCCCCAGAAATTACTGGAACTTTTTAATTGAATACCTCAATGACCCTGGTGTTCAGGTGTAGAGTGCCTTGATTGTAGGGATGCATATAATTATAATGTACCAATATATAGGAAATGTTGGACTAGGAGTGTTGTGATGCAGTGATAATATACGATGTTATGCCACTACTGCGTGGCGCGGTTTGTTAGGATTCCTTTTTTGAAATGCCAATAAAAATTAAAAAAAATAAAAATAAATAAATCAACGAAAGGTGTCATCTCTAACCACATTTGGAGATCATAGCGCCCTATGATCGCCAACAAATTTGCTGCCTGATAGAGGCGGCAGCCATGGTCGAGAACTTCTTACCGATAAGGTCAAGCCGACGTCCCTCCTTATCCAGAGTAGTAGTGATGGGCGTAGCTGTTTTTTTTTTTTAACCGCTGCTGTGCAGCCTGTGAAATAACAGAGTCTGGTCTCGGATGACCCACAAGGCAAGATGGACTGTCGGATGTTGCACGATACTTTTTATCAATCCGTGGTAGCACGGCTGGCACAGAAGCAGGGTTCTTCATTATTTTGATGCCTTCTTTCCAGATCAATTATTGGAATTGCTCTGGAAATTTTTCTAGTGTCCTCCTTAAAATCATGTAGAAAACAATCAGTTTGTTCTACTGCAACTAGAAGCTTGAACCTCTTCGAGGCTCTTTGAATGAGATTGTGGAATCCACCTATGTCCTCAGGTGGTGATTCAGATGGCTGTGGAGTTGGCCAGGAAGACCGTCACCCAGGCCCTCGTCACCAGCCGACTGGACTACGGCAACGTCCTCTACGCCGGTACCACCGCCAAGCTCCAGAAGAGACTCCAGCGGATCCAGAACGCCTCAGCCAGACTCATCCTCGACATCCCACGAACCAGCCACATCACCGGACATCTGAGAGACCTTCACTGGCTCCCCGTCAACAAAAGAATCACCTTCCGCCTCCTCACCCACGCACACAAAGCCCTACACGACCAAGGCCCGAGCTACCTCAACAGCCGGATCAACTTCTACGCTCCCAAACGCCACCTCCGATCAGCCAACCACGCCCTCGCCGCCGTCCCCCGCATCCGAAGAGCGACTACAGGAGGAAGGTCCTTCTCCTACCTGGCCGCCAAGACCTGGAACTCCCTCCCGACCGACCTGCGCCTGACCCAAGACCACCTCTCCTTCAGGAAGAAGCTGAAGACCTGGCTGTTCGAGCAGTAGCGGCACCCCCCCCCCCCCCGCCTTGAGACCCTACGGGTATGTAGCGCGCTCTATAAGTGTCACTGATAGATTGATTGATTGATTGGCGGAGATGGCATAGGGATAACATATGAATCCCACGGATCTAAGGGAGGATTCTCAGGAAGTTCTCCATCTTCTACCTCTTCGTCCGAGGATGTATCAGGCGTACGAGGAGGCGGAGCAGGCTGGTGTGTGTCTGCGACCGGAGACATGGGCGCTGGAGTATGAGGCTGAAATATCGGGTCTGGTCCTGCCACAGAAGTAGGTGTTAAAATGACCTGCTGCGGTGGAAATCGCTGCCTGTAGTCAGCCAACATGGCCTGCAGGTCCTGAATGAGGTTAGGAGGCAGATGGCTGGTAGCTGCAGTCCGTGGATAACTTGCGTGATGAGGAACCACAATGTCCTCATGATAATAGTGCACAATGTAATCCTCCTCATCGTCGTCTTGACATTTTATTATTAGGTCAGAAGGATGGCGAGCTACTCCAAAGGCTCCTTCATTCTCATCATCATCATAATCGCCTTCTTCCTCCTGAGCGTAAGTGTCCAAGAGGTGAGAAGGCGTAAGTGGCGAGATATAGGAGTATTCCGGTCTCTGGAAAGATGTGAGCTGGAAACTCTTGGATGAAACAGGCGTTGAAAATTTCTGCATCGTTGAAATAGATTTATCTGAAGTTGTTGCCAGTGCTGAGGATGGTACAGCTGTTAATGGGCTCTTCTTTTTCGTCGTCGACGGACTAGACATCGACGGAGGACTCTACGTCAACGGAGGCATCGTCGACGGAGTCGTCGTCAATGGAGGTTTCGACGTCGACGGAGTCGTTGTCGACAGGATAGTCGTCGACGGGCTGGACTTCTTTGTCGACGGGGCAGATGCTTCGTCGACGATGGTCCTTTTAGCCACGATGGAAATCCTAGTTGACAGGATTGGTGAAGTGATAGCAGTAGTAGAGACAGTAGCAGTCGACTATGGCGCTAAATATGTTATAGTAGATACAGAGAAATCTGAAGAGACAGTGCAGCTTTTACTCACGGTTTTGCGTTTTTTAGAGTCCTTTAGAGTAGAAGGTCCTGAAGAAGCTGATGGAGATCTTCGAGAACGACCAGGAGTGGAGTGGGAGGTTTTCAATTGTTTTCTCCCCTCACTTGATGTACTCTCCTGAGATCTTGCTCTCTTGCTTGATGTTGAGGCTGCATCATCATCAGCTTTAGAAGATGAGCCATAACAGGACTCTAGCCTCCCTATCCCTTAGGGTTTTAGAAGGGAAGGTTCGGCAAATCTTACAATTCTGTGCCTCATAAGTAGGATAGAGGCAATAAATACAGTCATTATGTTGATCATCAACATGGACTCTTTTTGTCACATGTCCTGCAAGGCCTGAACAAGGCCTTCCTGTCTGACATCCTGAAGGAAAAACTGAGTAGGCACTCAGGGAGACTCCCTTCCACACGACGTGCGGTGAAAATCTGAGGAGAACTGGCTCTGCAGAGAGGGTTCTAGAGGGTGCTGAGAGCTGATTGGTTGTGGCAAAGACTTGGGTCTTTTCAGCATAATGAGGTAGATAGGCTACTGCAATCTAGGCCTCAGAACTGTATTTAGGGCCTACTACTATAATTTACTTTTGGCACTGCTTTATGTACCGTGGGACTCCCGCCTCGGCGACGGGGAATGATTCAGGCATGTGAATCTATGAAAGATAACCCAATACTGGATAATTGTGTTTTCTTATTTTTTGGAACGTGTTGATAATCTTTGGACTTCATGCGTTCTTCCTTTTGTTCGGGCCGTCCTCTTTCGGATTTCTGTGATGAAGTCTGAAAGGTATGAGAGGAACATGTATCCGTATCTGGATATCTATCAGGTTTTCTCAAATTATCCCTATTCCTGAAGTAATATCTCCTTTCAGAGGGCTCCTTTTGAGGAGACCTACCTCACGAGTGAGAACAATTCTCTTTAGAATTTTGTTTAGTATTCTCCCACTTCTTTTTAGGCAGAGTGAGAGTGTTTTTAATAAAAACCTTTTCAAGCTGTGGTTTCACTTGTTTACCACCCAAACTGTCTCTACCTAGCTCTTCATAGGATTTTTCTATTATTCTGGCTAGTTCTTGTGGTTGCTCAGTTACAACAAATTCTCTGGCGAATCGCTACGGATGCTGCTTCACATTTATTAGCGAATATTGTTGAAACCCGTTTGGAATCTTTCAGTAATTTCATACCTAGATTTAAAAGCAGGCTCTGCCCGTATTAATTTTGAATCTGTTTCAGGACGTCTGGTATTACGGAACACCATGTGTTTTGGTGTAGATTGCAGCAAAGACTGTACCCAAAGTGTCGCAGGCCTCCAGGTGTGGTGTGATCCCCATCGGTAAACAGATTGTTAAAAACCTGTGTTTCTCATGAGGGGTAGTATCAGGAAATACTGCCTCGATTTGAGTAATTGTTTGACCTATCCAGAATGGAATTTGTTCCCTTTTTGCGGGAAATTTACCAATGACTGATTGTATAGTCTGTGGTGTGATTTTATTTGTGTTCCCCTTGTAAGGGGTGTGTTAGACCCGACATCCTTGGCGTGGTTTCCCCCTATCTTTTTGCCTCTACCTCCTGTATTTTTGATGCTGTGCTGGATTTCGTTTTTGCTGGTTTAGATGCTTTGGGCACTTTGCCACTGCTGTTCAGTGTCAAAGTGCAAGTGCTCCCTGTGTAAATTGTTATTGTGATTGGTTATCCATGATTGGCATATTTGTATTACCAAGAAGTCCCTAGTAAAGTGCACTGAGGGTGCCAGGGCTGGAGAGTCATATGCTGCCAGGGCTGGCGAGTCAAATGCTACTCATTGTGCCACCCACATGAGTAGCCCTAAAATGGGGTCTCAAGGCCTGCCACCACAGTGCCTGGGTGCAGTCTGTGAACTGCCATGTTGTCCTGGCAAGTGCCCACTCTTGCCAGGCCCTACCCTTCCCTTTCTGTGCACATAGGACACCCTTATAGTAGGCCCAAGGTACCCCCATTTTTATTTGCCCTCTGTGCTTTATTCCCAACTGCCTGCCGTGTGGGAGGATCGGTGTGCTCATCGCTACACAACTGCCGGCGGCTGTGGGATGGCTGGGCCTCCCCCATGAGTAATTCCCCGAGTGACTTGGTAACACTGTGTACGGCCTGCCCGAAACCTGCAACCTGTGGGGAGGGCTGCTGCGCCCGAATCACCAGGTCTACGAGTTACCGCCGTGTCCCGGGACAAAGAACAGCCAGAGAGATCCACAGGCGTCGCTGCGACACAGGGACCCCGACTAACTCATCCCCCGCCGCGCTAGGATTGGCCCAGCGCAAGGAAGAGGTGCCGCGTCATAGTGGGCTCGTCCCGTGAGGCTGCGCTGGGATTGGCCCAGCCTGAAGCAGCGTCTCGTCACCCGGGGGCTCGTCCCGGGGAGCCGCGCTAGGATTGGCCCAGCGCAAGGAAGAGCTGCAGCGTCATACAGGGCTCGTCCCATGAGGCCGCGCTGGGATTGGCTCAGCGCTTCGTACAAAGTAGCGGCCTCCTCCTTCCCCGCACGCCAAGGTAAACTGCCTGTCTGTTAGTTAGCGCGGGGAAAGGGAGTCGCGAGCGGCGCCAGAGAACAGGTTTCATCTACCCGGGTTGGGGAGGCCTTGAGAGGAGCCTACCGGCAGCGTGCAGGGACCAATTTCTGTGCATAAAGAAGAGGCAGCAGGGGCTTAAGTAAAGTGTGGAGTCCCCCTTTGAAATCACGCAGCATTCCATACTCGCTGCGATAGCGGGACACAGAGACTGCCTTATCATTTGGAACCGAGGCATCCCCCCCACACCCCCTTTTTCCTGGGATTGTGTTCATTTTGGAAGACAAGCGAACTCTATAAGTTAAGAAAACCCTACCAGACATCGTTTTTGTTTGGCTACAAGAGAACCCTTTTTTTTCTTTTGCAATAGAAGCTTATTGTGCATGTTGGCCTTGCATTTTAATATTTGGTCTTGCCTAATTGCTAGATAAAGAATCTATTTTTGATAACTACCTGTGTGGTTTCCCTTTGTGGTGTTTTGCAGTATTATTGTGGGTGTTGGTGCAAAACACTTTACGCTTTGCCTTGGGGAAAAGCCAGTCTGCTCCTGCCAAGCTACTAAGGGGGTGAGCATGGGTTATCAACAGAGTGTGCCCCTTTACCCTGACTAGAAGTAAGGGAACCCACCTCTGCCAACTAGAGACCCCTATTTCCAACAGGGTGTGTTGTGGTATCCTTATAGGAGGTTTCTCGAAAGGAATGTATTCTGTTGGATGTTCCTCTTCTTTGTAAAAGTGGAACACATGTGTTAATGGATTTGCTTCAGGGAAGATAATCCATGAATAGAATACCTCTGTCTGGCGATATTCGTGTGCCTCTATTACAAAAATTACCCTACCACCTCTTGATGATAGGCCATTTATTAAAATTTTTATAGTGATGGCTTTCCTTAAATTTCCTGGGATGATTATATCATCCACATTGGTCTCTTGGAAACCTGTAACGTCAAAGCCTGCTATGGCATTATTGCCTGTAGCTCCACCGTCCTCGGTGTTGCTATGCGGCATTTTGTTGACTGAAAGTTTGCAGAGCAAGTTTCAAGTAAACAAAAGGTAAGGTACACAATATTTTGGAACACTGCATCCTTCAACGTTGAACAAACCAAAACTAATACATAGGATTTTCGTCCTACTCAGTTATGGCGGATATTTTATCCTTTTACCCACTCTAGACGTCTATTGGAGTATTTTAACAGGAAAAAAGGGCCCTTTGAGAAAAGCACGACCGAATTACTTTAGCATCTTGCGTTAAATTAGTGCCTTACCAAATCTTGGGCGCTATGTAGTGTAGTTCCTATATTACCAATAGGCTGTGCACATTGGAATAATATATCCTACAGATTAGACGTAAGACTGAGGTCGACTAGGGCTCTATCGGATATATTAAACTTGATAGAGTGCCAGCTAGCTCAGAGGTCACTAGAAACTTTCTCGAATTCACAAGAAGGGATTAGTTTCTGACTACCACATAAAAATGACAACTTTGTTCCCCAAGAATAAGAAATGTATCTCTAGAGTCGCGGAAACAATAGATAAGTATTTCACTCAGTCACTCGTGCATGTTTAGTTTCTACAGAGTTGCAGAGAAATAGAGAGATGGGCGTTTTCAATAAAAGGTTTATTGAACAGTCTTCTTTCTCATGCAAGAAAAGTGAAGTGCTACAATCGTAATGCAGACTGCAAAGTATAACGCGTACAGCGAGAACAATATTATAAAATACTGTAAGAGCATTGTATGGTTCCTAAACCATATATAAATACATACATAAATAATGACTGAAAATACTCAACTGGTGCTTCTAAAATACGCCTACCCCAATGTAACTAACCCAAGTCTAGTACGCAGTAACTAGTAAGTATTATGTAGCATAGGATTTTAGTTTTCTTTGCAAAGAATCTATCCAAATTTTCTCTAGGTTCTAATCAGCTCCATACCTTAGTTTTGAATAAAGGAGGTCTGGTATTTCAGTCTCGGGACTCGATTTCCCAACACCCCGCAAGGGGAGCTTGGAAACACTGGAGCTGGATTCTCGGTGAGGGAAAGGCAGTCTCTCGGTCAGTACATCAGCTGGAGGGTCGGCTTTCTTAGGAACTTGCTGTAGCGATCTGCGTCGGGCAAGTAGATAGTCGAACTGCTCCGAACCACTGTCTTGCTAGAGCAAGTGAAGGTATATTTATACCTTGAAGGAGTCTAAGAATGCCATAGTTTAACATAAAGTCGGGCATAATATCGTCAGGAAAGAACCCCATGGAAATAGTCATTCTTTGCAAAATACATGAGTTCTTTGATAAATCTATATTCAAGCAAAGGAAGGCCCCTGACTGCTTAAGCCTTTTTTCCAAGAAATCGTTGTGACGTTTGGTATGGGTGGAAGTAGCCATGCCTGTATTTGGTCTGCATGGATTAGGTCTAAATAAGGGCTTAATTTCTATGCCTATATTAGGGCAATGTGAATTTTACCTATGTAAGGGCATGCATCAGGAAAATTCACTCTGAGCCTAAAACGCCACACAACATGTTCTTACTACTAGTTATGGTAGAATCTTCTAGTTACATGGCACTCAGGGAGGGTCACTGATAGTTTGAGGAATCGGTGTGTGTCAATGCTATGTGACACAGGATATTGGTGGACAGCTGATAGCTGGATGTTTTAGAAGCCCACTTCCCAAAGTAGAGTCTTGAATTAGAGAGAGTTGCAACAATAAGGTTGATACTGATGCTTCACTGCAACCAGTTACTTTTAAAATGTAGGATATTTCGGGCTCATTAAGATCTTGTGACAAGATAAGTCCACAGTAATCTCAGGCACAGAGTACCAGGGAGGAGGCGAGGTTCAGTCTTGTGCCCCAATGGGCCCACACACCTCACAGACAATTGCCCATAGTTTATCGTCCAGAGATTGGCTGTCGTCGGGTGGAAGCAGATGTGATTTTATATTTTGTATCCTGGGAGGGTGACCAGACAAGGAATGGCTGGCTTATCTATACCATGTTTGTTTAGAGCATTTTTTTTTTTTTTAAAACACTCGATATACAAAACATGTATGCAAGCGTTTGGAGACTGTTTTCATTCCTTTCTATTTTTTTACATTTTTTGTTTGCATTCTGTTATGTACCAAAGGGCAAATGCACTGCTGTGTGTTTATTGTTCAGGACATCTGTCTTTTCACACATTGTGAAGCTTCACTGTATTTATCAAATGGCTTGATGGAGTCCTTGGTTTAAGTAAATAAAAAAAGCATTTCCAG
The DNA here is from genome assembly GCF_964263255.1 of Lissotriton vulgaris. Lineage (NCBI taxonomy): Eukaryota > Metazoa > Chordata > Amphibia > Caudata > Salamandridae > Lissotriton > Lissotriton vulgaris. The sequence goes on from NC_141686.1 coordinate 106,588,257, forward strand.
GGCATCCTCCAGCGCAGTTAGTGTAGCACTTTCCTTCCCAATGGTCTGATTTAACTCTAAAAAGTCTTTGTTTTGATATGCTCCTCCAGGTGAATGTGGGGTTCTTCTTTTATTATACAGTTAATTAAAACCGTAACCTAAAAACATCATATTGATACCTAATAAAATTTAAAAGTTTAACAAAAGTTTATAAAATCTGGCGATATGAAATAAATGTCAATTCCAAAAGCAGCAATTCAGGTTGATGGCAATATATCACAATTAGCTGTTTAGTCCAAAAGGGAAGAGTATAGTATGAAAGACAAAGACAAAAGTGTTACAATGCTTATTACAAATAGTTAACTTTCATCAACGTTCATTTGTGCAATGAGAATAGAACTGGTCTGTTTCTTAATGCTGCAGTGCAGTTAAAATAGTGTTAACACACTTCCCAGCCCTTGCTAGAACTTGGGCTGAATTATTACTGAAGCACAAAACAGATGCTTCCCTGCAAAGTCTCACTGTCTTTTCCCGATAGACTGGTACCAGTAGACGTCGGCGATCGTTGGCAAGATGAGGACAACGTAGCAGATGTAACCAGGACTCATGTGGATAACTGCAGAGCCTTCATGTTAGCGGACCGTTCCTCCGAGCCCACAGCGGGTTAAGATCATGAATTGGAAGGGCTAACTGCCTCATATAAATAATTTTATTACAAGTCTGTGATTGGAGAGTAATTAAAATATGGTTGAGGTTTCCCCTTGATATACAAGACATCCAGAGCTGTATGGAGTGGTTTTTTGGGAAGCAGAGCAAGGTCTCTCTCGAATGACACTAGAGTAATTTGGCTTTTTATCGTTTTTTTCCAAGTTGACAGGGGAATAATTGAATTAGAGAAGTTTATGATTTCAATCTTCAATGTGGAAATGGCCAAGTGCAACTGTCTGTACCAAGGAGAGAGTTTGTCCGTGAACACGGATTGCAATTGTTCTTTCATGGATTGAGCTGGTGCACGCAGATTGTAGATGTAGAATTTAATTACGTCTCCTAGACAATGAAGATCTGCACTTGCCAGGCCCAGCTCAAGTCTCTGCCTCGCCCTCCTTGCATGCTGGGGAGCCAAAAATATTTTCTTATAGGCCATTATTTGATAGTTCACAAGAAATGAATCCATTTTACCAGGGAAAGCCAGATGTCCATAAGATACTGCTGGGAGCAGGTTGGTGCGTAGGACCCTTAAGATTGGCTCAGCTGTAGGGCTGTGCAAATGCTGATTCAAGCACCTCAGACTATGTATAACCCCTGCTCCTTTGGGCCGAAGAGGTTTGAGATGGGCTACATGATTTGCTCTTTCGTTAAACCAAACTCCTAGATAATTATAGGTAGTGCAGGTCACTATATGTAAATCACCTGCTCGCCAAGACAGGATTTTCTTTTTTTGATGCTTCCCAAAAATCATGACTTTAGTTTTTGACTCATTCATCAGAAGATTGTTTTTTTATATTGTATGTGTTAAGGGCAGTGAGCTCACTTTGTAGACCTGTTTTTGTATGGTTCATAATAATAATATTGTCCGCATATTCCATGATCTGTAGTCGTGTGCCACCCAATTTTGGGGCGACCAAAGCTGAACCTGCCAATTCTTTAGGCAAGTTGGCGGTGTAAAGATTAAAAAGTAGTGGGGCTAATACGCAGCCTTGCTTTAGACCACTTTTTGATGCAATTTTTGCAGACACAGTTGTGGCACTTGTTTTAATCCTCACCCAGGTTTTCTGCTGCAGTGACATCAGTGCAGAAAGAAGTGCAGATGGTATCCTCCAGGAATTTAGTTTGTGGCATAGCGTCCCTCGGTTGACTATTGAATGCTGCACTGAAATCCAAAAAACAGCAGAATAGAGGTAGATGCCAAAGTGGCTCTCCACGACCGGTAGGACAACGCTATTATATTATCTGTCGTGGAGAAGCTGGATCTAAAGCCTGACTGAGTGCTGTTTTCTGTAATCCAGTTTTCGAGTTCTGCCGGCAAGACACGAGCTTAGGCCATAGCTTCGATGTCCAATAAAGCGATTAGCCTATAATTTGCTGGATTTGAGCAGTTAACCTTTTTGTAAAGTGGATGTAATATTAAGCCCTGCCAGTTGGATGGAATTGTAGCTGTAAGAAAGGCTTGTTGTGAATGTGGGGTTAATATTAGTATTTTGCCTAATAATGGAAGCACAGTCACTGGTTTGAAGTTATTTAATCTATGTAAGTAGACTAGTTTCTTTAACAAGGCTTGACCCGTCCTTTTTCCTCTAGACACTCTGGGAATGATCCGGTCCGAAGAGAACAATCAATGACCTGTTGACAGAATAGATTTTTAGAGTCACTAAAGATTGGATTGGGAAGGGAGGAATGGGCTATTCAGAATGCGAGCACAGGCACAACTTTCTCATTGTTTTCTTTAGAGAGAACCAAGAGATGCTGTCAAATGTTTACCATTTGTTAGAGAATTTCCCTAGTAATTCTTTGACAGAATAAAGGACCTGTTCAATCTCTTCTTCGGGGTTAATATTTTGTAAAAAAAAAACTTGCCAAAAACTTCACATTTTTCATTTGAGATATCAATCTGTGGCGTTCTAGGTATTTTGTGAAATTGTTTCTATGGCATATTCTTTTCTTTCCTTAAGACATTAAGGATATTTTTGTAATGTAATGTAAATAAAAATGTAAAGCACATTGGGTCTTGGCACTAGAACTAGGGTTAATCACATGAGGGATTGCGGTCAACAGGGGCATACTAGAGTGTGTAGCCAAATCGTAAGGCTCTTCTCAATTGCATGAAGTCAGGCAAAGCCTTAAAAGCAACCAAGAGTGAATTTCAAAGCTTCATAACCTGAACAGAAAAGGAACAACCTCCTCGCTTTTAACGACAAAACCTGGCTCCCGCCATCAAGAGCATATCCAGAGTCAAGGACGGCTGTGGGACATAATGAAATACAATGCAGAGTGACCTAAACATAATCGGCTTCTTAATAGGGAGTAAAGAGCATTCAATGCTGCGGAGGCAGATGCACTACAGGGCCAGTGCAGTGCCCATTTAGCGGCAGCAGTCTGAATACGTTCCAACCTCCTTAGCAGCGTAGTAGCTGCGCAAAGCCACAATAATGTAGGCGATTAAGAATTGTAGCATGGATATCTCTTGGGTGAAAAGTCTTAGGGGTACCAGGGCCAGGATTTTCAGCAACATCCTCATCAAGGCAAAACAGGTCAAAGAAAGATGATTTACTTGGCCAACCATGGAAGGAAAGTAATCAAATTGGAAGCCTGTGTTCTACATTGATACCAGAGCCGCAGGTCAGAAGTCTAGCAGAGGTGGCAGAGGTGCCAGAGCTGATCATCTCCTCGATTTGATTATAATCTGTTTTCAGCATTGAATTCGAGATAGTTATTTGAGAGCCAAGGGACATTGCCATTTTACAGTCCTGAAACCCGGTGGCTGTGAAGTTGTAGTGTTCAATAGACATGACCAATTATGTATCGTCCATGTAACACATGAAAGAAAAATCAAATTGGCCACAGGTTGTACACACACATTTAACAGTGATGAGCGATGAGGAACTCCCTGCCGAGTGGCTGGACAGAACAGAAGGCAAATAGACTGCTTGCAGCCTTGGATTGGAGAGAGCACGTAATCCAATTTAGAGCAGGCCCAATGTGCCCCCACTTCTTGTAACCTCACAATTAGGCAGTCTCGTGAGATGGTTTTGAATGCTGACAAGATGTCTAAAAGAAGCAGGCAGGGTATCTGCCTTGGTTGACAAACGCAGTTCATCCAGAATGGACACCAATGTGGTCTTTATCAAGCCTGGGGGGAAAACCTGACAGAACGGAGTCAAAAAGCTTTCTTTACTTGAGAAAAGAGAGAAGTTGTTTGTTTGGTGCTTTCTCTCAGAAGTTTGACTGGAAAAGGCAACATAGATATAGGCTGATAGTGGTTAGTGGCCAGCTGAGGGCTTCATAAGCAAGGGTATCCAAAGAAGCTTACTTCAATGCCCAAGGGACTGTCTTCAGCTTGAGTGATAAATTGCAGACCTCCAGCAAGGATGGAAGAAGGGACATAGAGGCTAATTTCCAAATTGCTACGGGGGGCAGGATCCATCAGAGAACCAGAATCCGTACTTCATCAAGTTTCTTAGCATTTCGTATTCCTGCAGTCGAATAAATGTCACTCGGGGTGTGTCCTCTTAAAACGGTTTTGGGGACTACAGTCTTCAAAGGAAGCTGCCCATGGACTTAATAAATCAACAACTACAAGCTCCTTAATTACCTGGCTTCATTTTGTTCTAATGAGGTCTAAGGAGGTGCCTCTTACGCGGAAAAGTGGGAATATAAAAATCAGACTGCTGTCGTGCTGAAATGTTGCCTGGGATTTTGCGATTCCGTTGGAGTTACCATTGAGGATGTTGAAATCTCCAAGTGCAATATACCATCTAAATCTCCCAGATTCCTAGAGAGAAACTTTCAAAGAGTTCTCCTAAAAAGACAAGAACAGTAACAATTCTACACGTTGATTTCATGTGTAGTCCCAACCAGCACCTTTGGAGTGTTTTCGATCAGCCAATGAATGAAAGGCTGCACAGACCATAACCGCCTGTAGTCAAGGAAAACTTTACACCTCTGGAGGTGTTACCCCAACGGAGTCGGTTTCTCCAGAGAGGAGGGAGGATCACTTACTTTCGAATGTCGTCTTGAGTTAAGAGTTGAATACTAGACTCCATTTTGTTCCATTGCCTTAACTGCTGGGCCTGTCCTAAACAAATGGCTAACAATCTTTATCAACCTTCCATTTCTATCAACTGCCATTTGAAATCAGGTTTAATATATACACCAAGAGTGCAGCAATATGATATAAACCATACAGAATATATTGAACTCCGTTTTTCAGCGAGACCACAGCAGCTGCATCCGAGGACCTCCCCTTGTGAATAAATTCACAAATGTAAAAGTAAAAGTCAGTGCTCTGTTAGTCTATTGAACCAATCATGCAAAGTTCTGTTGGATTCCCCTTCAACGCCAAAAAGAGTAAAAAAAGATTAGAGGTTGTGAAAGGAGTCAGAGTAATTTAGTCTCCAGAGCAAAGGCAAACAAAAACTACCCTAACACAGCACAAATTTAAGAGAAGTAAGAAACTGATTAGAGATGACCCACCTTCTTCAAACCATTAATGTCTTGTATTAAAAGGCATACCTCGTCATGCACTGCTTATGACCTCAAAAATTACATCTCTTCACATGTTCTATAACATCATTGATAACATTTGAAAATAACATAATTGATGAGAACACTGCATGGCAAGGGGGCAAGTTATAGTTAATTTAGTTAAGACTGAAATCACCAGTTCTAGTTAACTGATGTTTTACGCCACTAAAACCTTTGGTTATTTCAGTGAATTTTTTTAAAAAATAATATGCAGGGTGCAGATAAGTCTTACTGGAAAACCAAACCCTCAACAGTCCCAAATTAACATCCTTTGACTATGCCAGATCAAAAATATAAGGTGTCTTAATTGTCCATGTACTGAACCCTGAAGCTAGAATAGAAGGACACTTAAAAGGACAGACAATTACTTTTCTGAGCATATATCACATTATCCTATGATCAATTTATTATTTTGCCTTACCCATCCTCCATGCTCTTTGATCCAGGGGCTGAACTTCTCCTTAAGGTACCTAACCCCAAATCCCAGTACTTTGTTCATCGGGTGGTGGTCAATGGCAGTGAGCTTGGTAGTGATGTCCATAGCAAATGCAATTTTCACACTCTGCTGCTGGATTTCCACCTCTTCCTCGATCACCTGATCTCCCACATACAGGTCAGTCACTTTCTTGAAGTAATTATAAGATGTAAACAGCTCGCAGATGCCCTGGTACAAGGTCTTGTCCGATTTAATCTGAAAAAACAGAAACTGTTCAGTCCCTAACAGCAAACCCACCTTCTTTGAACCGAAACAAATGGGTCAATATCAGTTATTAGAACATTGGAATGTTGAGCACTCCATTGAAGACAACTGGCTGGTAGAAGCCCGGAGAGAAACATTCCTATCTTTTTTTCATTTCACAGCTCTAGTTATGAACAAAGGCCTCAAGAAGCTGGAGGGGAATTAAACCCTTTCAGGCTCCCAGAAGCCTTTGTTTTTAATGATTAGTAGAGGGCAGAAAGTTCTAATAGCCTAAAAGTCCTCCGTAGAGGGCTGTGCCGGCCATTAAATGCCCGCTTCCTTGTTAAAGGACCAAGTTGAACGCTGGAGCGGACCTTTAATGGCCGGTAAAGCCGGGCTCTAAGGCTATATTAGAACCCCGGAATGCTGGGAGCTCCATTGATCGGCCTATACTGGTCATTAAAGGCCCGCTCCAGCGTTAAAGACACAAGGTGAGGGTCTTTAACAAAGAAGCAGAACTTGAATGCTGGTATAGCCCAGTTACAGAGGGATATAAGGCTATTAGAACATTCCGCCACTAGAGGGCAGAATGTCCGAACAAATAAAAAAGGACTCATGGAGCTCGAGGCGATTGGAATCCCCCTCTGGCTCAGTGAGGCCTTTGCTCACAGCAACAGCTATAAAGTACAACATTGGAATGTTGGAGCTACAGGCTTCTACAGGCCATTAAAAAGACTGGAGCACTCACTTGTTTAATGTGCCCGCCTTCGGCTTGGTCCTTTAACTTTGGGGGGGCCTTTAATGGCTGGTATAGCCCGCTGGGTAGGGCTATAAGGCTATATTAGACTACCATATGTGAAACCACCAGGCATACCAAACTTTCATGCCGGTATCATGGTTCCATGTATCCATCACACCCACAGCTAAACAAGAAACATAGGGGGCAACAGATTTAGAAGCACTGGAGGTAAATGATCCATTGAATGCATACTATATACATTTTTAGTTTAAGTATTTCATAAAACACAATACAAAGTACATTATATCTAGTATACATTTATTCTAGTTTATTTTACAAGTTAGAGGTGCAATCCTATCAGAAAATGCCATTTATACAATGTCTTACACTTACATATTTTACAAGTAATTTTAATATCATGATTAGAACACAGACAACTAAAGAAACTTTTTTCTTACAAGATGTTTGTGATATCAAAAACACCCTGCTATGTGGACGCCACCTTTTTTCATTAAAGGATTTCCTTTTCGAAATTCGTTTTCAATCAATAAACGTAGGGGATATGCTATGCAGTTTCATATTCATGAAAGGGAAATGGGAGAAGATAAAGTAAACAAATTTGTATGAAGTGACTTTGAGCACCAATTCTACCTTAACATGTCATGTATTAAGAACACCAACATCATAATGTTGCTTTGGGCCCCGATTATATTATTGGCAACATTTTCTTTAACAGTGCTTGCCAAAGTAGTTCCTAAGGATTTTAATACTCAAACCACTTCATTGCTGAAATAAATTGTACAAAATGTACCACTGACAAAGAATTCACGAGAACTGTGTTGCAGTGATTTAATTTATAATCTAGTTACCAATAAGCAATGAATAGTTAAAATATATTTTAACTGGTTTACGGACGATAGCTGGTTAGTTTTGATTTGTTAGGTTGGTGCAACTTAAATGAATTTGTGAAATTTCTGAATAGGTTTATAAAAATAATAGCAATTCTAAGTAGCAGCCTCCGTACTCTGTTCTGCGCCTGAAATCTACATTCTTTGTCTTAATTTAAATTTTAAGCATTCAAATCCACAAATTTGATTTATAATGAAAGGTCAAATTACCAACTTTTTTTTTACTTGGAATATATAGGGTCTGGAGAGGTTGGAGAGAGCTGGAAGAAGAGTGGATTGTTTTTTGCCGATATATAGAAAAGGGAGTAGTGGACGATATGACAAGTGTAAGGAAATGTCTCCAGTAGCCTGCCCATACGAATCAATAAAAATATTTTCTACTTCAATTATCATTTTAAAAACGTTGCCATTTCTACCGAAGCCCAAACACAGACTGCCAAAACAGAATGCCATAATTTCTGCTTCCCCAATACATGTTGACTGATGCAACACGTGCAAAATGTGGCAGGGTGGATAGTTGCCAACACAAATGCCAATCCATTATCCACCTTTTGGGTTCCTGATACTTCAGCACAATAACTTCAAAACATTTTGCTTAGTTCACAAGGCTCTTGCAGACATTGGCCTAATCCGATAGACTAGGGTTTTAAGTCGGTCCTAGAGGGCCAGAACAATGCCAGAATTTTTAGCATATCCCCATTTAGATAAATGTTTGCATGCACTTGTAACTTTGTCCTGATCCGGCATGACAGATAACCGCAGTTGTCGCTTTGTGATTCTAAGCATATTTTCACTTAAATATTTATCTTGGGTTCTACTGATTAGATGTTTGGTCTCAAATAACTTAATACGTTTTACTCTATTTTTTTTATTGGAATGGGATTTTTCTGGTGTAGTTTTTTCACTTTATTTCGGTTTGAAGTGCTGCATAAATACTCTACACATGGTCTCAAAGTTAAGCCAATGGTCTTTTGTGCCAAGCTACCAAGGGTTGAGCACTGGGTAATTTGGGGTTTGCTTGAGTTTTACCCCAACCAGACTAGTGGTTGCTGCTTGAATAGGGTTTCACCCCCCTCAACCAGTAACCCAATTTCCTACTCTATATTACCCAATTATTCCATTTACATTAAAATCATGTTTTACTACTTTGAAGCTACAAAGCAGTTCCCCGGTCCTGCTTTCAGATATCCATCCATCTTGAATTGGACAACTCCACAATATATTTTCTGCTATCTTGAGTAAGCCTAAAAGAAATGGACTAGAGGTAATGGTCTGTATAAAAGCAACTAATGCAGAGTATTCCCGAGCATTAGAGGACAAATTTGAGGATAACACACTTACCTCCTCTTGCAAGCGGTCCCCAGACTCTCTCAACACGGCGGCAATTCGTTGGATTAGTGCTTCGTCATCTGAAATGCAAACAATATAAATGATGCAATGCTAGGATCTTACCTTTACATTTATCCTCTATGACAAGTCAAAAATTCTCACAAACAACTCCATTGATATACCATCATTCACAACCAACTATAAATCTGATCAAATTTAAGGGAACCTTTTGCACACCACCATTGTAGATTTTAGGGCACGCCAAAAAACCCTCAACTAACTGGGGAGATTTTACCACAAATGCAGCTTTGTAACAGTAAAATAAGGTACTCTTAAGCAAGTCACCTAATGAATTGTATTTTTATAAACCTATTCAGAAATTTGGTACCCACAGTTATAAGGGACTTGAAAGCTTTCAAATGATCAAGTTACTCTACGACATCTCCGTAAACATCCCCGTTTACTTGCAGAGTAAGTGGCCTAAATTTATCTTGGCATCTATAGGACATAAGAAGGGAGCTTGCCTGCTCCAAACGGACTCATTTCTTTTTCCTGGGCCCCTCCCTTTCAAATCCATATAATATATCTTATTCCTGCCGGTCATTCCAGTTTTCATATAAGCAGCATTTTACTGATCATTTCAACATTCTCTTAGTAGCCCATGTCCTGCCGTAGGAGGACGGGATTGTCTAGCATCATCCTTTCTCACTCAACTCTTTCACAGACCCTTCTCTCACCCGCATGTACAGATCATCACGGTGTATCTCTCATCCGCTTGTATTAGATTATTCTTGCCAATACGCGCTTTCTTTAAAAAAAAAATGTATTTTTATGAAATAAGCAAAAAGAAAGAAAATTACAGTGGAGCATGACATGCGCCAATGTTGTGCAAATACAAATGGAGCGCATAACAATTCCCACTATGATGCCCACAAAATAGAAAGCATCCACACTGGAGAGAAGAAAGTTGTATACTCAAATGACATCCTGTCAACCCCGGGTGTACGAGTACCAATTAGGTCTCCTGAATTCAGGTGAGTCCAGGACTGCCATCCAGATATCAGATTAGAGCGGCAGACCCTGATGCAGAGGGCTAGCCCGGGACCAGGGTTTGATTCCCCGCCTCGGCGGGTCTTGGGCTAAAAAATTCCAAGGTCCTGATAATTCTCGCCTCGGTGCCTATTCCAATCATGGAGTCCCACTCTGCAACTCTGGGCAATAGCTTGCTTAATCTCCACAACGGCCCCCACAACGCTAAGGATGCCTGGCCTCCACCTTGAGGGAGCCCAGGAGTGGACGCCTCACAGGGAAAGCCAGGATGGGTTCCACAGCGGTATTCGTACAAGTGCCTTGAGACCCTTGCGGGTGAGTAGTGCGCTATACAAGTATCAATTTACATTACATTACATTACATATCTGATGCAACCCCTCCTACTCCTGCTTCAAAAGGGTCCAGTAAACTCCTTCTCCTCAACAAATACTTTAACATGCACGATAACGCAAGTTTGTTCCAACGGCTCACTCGCCTTATGACTAGACACTTTGTGACAGTCGGTTGTTTAATTGCTCTAGTTGTCAAATATGTAATTTACTTACTGAACTCTTGCTGTTCTCATGGACCATATACAGTAACCTCCCTTATTGCTTAACAATTCTCTTTGTATCCATTTATGCTTGTATTTGAACCTATTTGTCTCTCATTTTATGTAAACCTTTGTTTATTTTTTCTTTTTATGTATAGCGCTCCAATACCCTCGGGTCTAGCTAGCGTTATATAAAACCTATAACTAAATACCCCATCCAGCTCTCCCACACCTTGTGAAGTATGCAGGGACATCCCCCTACCGTGGAAGGTGACCTTCTCTGCCGCCATGTAAAAATCTGGGGGGAGCATGATAATTTTAAAGAGGGCTGCCCATCCCATCAAAGAAAAGAGGAAGCCACGCAAACGCACATCTGCTTAGAAATTCAGGATCACCCTCTCAAGATTGCGGCAAAACCGGGGCTCTTTCTGTGGTGTTAAGAAAATCCCACCGTACTTAAAGCCATCGGAAACCACCCTCAACCCCTGAAGGAGGGATTATTGATCCGCCTGACCCCATGGGGAGTAAAGCAACAACTTGTCCTAATTAATTAATCCTTTATCCCAAGTGCAGCCCATATTAACCCAAAAAAAGGGAGCCAAAATAGTGGTTTTCAGCTCAGTGATATACAAAAGGAGGTCGTCTGCATAAAGAGATCTTTTCCGCAGACTCGTCTGGGTCAGATGGACTGAATCCATGGAAATTGGGATGTGGTCTCACCATAAAGGCAAGGGACTCCACCATTAGGGCAAATCAGAGCAGGGACAGGGGGCATCCCTGTCAAGTCCCCTACTCAAATCAGGAGCACAAAGGGCAATACCCCATTCACTCTAACTGCTGCTACTGGCTCCGGATACAGCACTGCCACCCATCTTCAGTAGTTTGGACCAAATCTCTAAAGCATCTGTTCAAGAAAGGGCCAATGTACCGCATCAAATGTCAAGTCAAGTCAGAGAAAAATATTGGAAGCCTGTCTGCCCTGCACGGTCGACAACCAATTGTGCATGCGCCTTAGGTTGAGCTGCGTGGACCTCCCGGACAAGAATCTGGATTGATCCCTATATGCCCAGGGTGTGAAACTGCAGAAGCTGTGTTAAATCATGGCCAGAATTTGGAGTTCTACATTTAGTAGCGACATCGGGCAAGTTGAATCGCACAGCTCCCGTGGCTTACCTTCCATCAAATCACTGTTATAGCAGCAATACGCAGGCTTAGAGGCAACAACCACTGTTCTCCCACCTCCCTGAACAGGTTCAGCAAATGCGGACCCAGCTGTCTGGGGTAGTGTTTGAAAAACTCAGAAGAAACGCAGTTTTGTCCCAGCAGCTTGCCTGGCCGCAATTAATCAATAGCTGCCTGTACCTCACTTAATGTTAACTCTCTTTCTAGGGTCTCTCAGTACTCGGCAACCAGAACAGTGTTAGGATTGCAGCCCAGTATCATGCAATGCTATTGGGATCATCAAGAGGCCGGGCCTCATAAAACAATGTATAGTGTACAAACTCTTCGGCTATACTTGCCTCTGATACAGGAATCTTCAGATTGACCTACCAGGGCATACATCAAACGGGTTTCCATTTCACATCTACTCAGCCATGCAAGGAGCTTACCCACCTTATCCCCGAGTCTCTTTGAGGCAGTGCTGCATAGCCATCTTTTGTTTTTTGGCCCTTTCCTGTGCAAAAACTTGATATTCAATCGGTTTGGTGGCTATCTGTCTAAGAATAAGGGGAATCAGTCGTAGACCCAGACTTCCCTTTCAAGAACAGGATCTGGGCCTCCAGATCCTCAAGTTCTGCAACTTCCCTTTTCTTCTGCGCCATCCGGTTCGGAGTCCAGTCTCGAAACACAGTCTTGCATGCCTCCCAAAAGAGGATTGTGGAGGAAAGGTTTTCACAGAAATATAATTCAGTGTCAACCTGCAGTTCCTTGGCCTCCTCCAGATCTCGCAAGTCACTGGCGTTTAATTTCCATCTAAAGGACCAGCCACTCAAGGGGTCCAAGCCTTACCAACAAGGACAAATTATCAGACAGGCCGTGTGCCATATACTCTGCGTGTAGCCCCTCCCCTACCTCCATAATATGGACAAACAGAATCCAGCCTGGAGTAAACCTTGTGAGCCACCGTAAAATAGGAATACTTTCTATCCGATGGGTTTCTGCACCGCCACATGTCAGATAAACCCAAGGTATTGGAGTGCCCAATACCGTGGCTTGGGCAGTCACTCTGGGGGCCATGGAGTGGTCTAGGTCTGTACCCAAAATATAAAGCAGAGAGGTCGATTCCAAGAGTATTTCAGTAAGCTAAGCCAGGGTAGGAGCCCGTAATTTAAGAGGAGCATATACTATTAACAAGGTAATTTCAATCCATCCCCAGTAACTCTGCACCGCTGCATATCTGCCACAAGAATCTAACCATATTTTAGTCACCCGAAAAGTATTTTTTATCCTGATCAAGATTGCAACCCCCTGGACCCAGAAGAGAATCCCGCATGAGTCAGGATAATATATTCACCCCGTCCCAAGAATCAACATTGGATCCCCTGTAGATGTGTCTCCTGGAGGAGGACCATATCAGGCTGCAGTCTTTTAAGGTATTATGCCACCAGACAGTGCTCAACTTTATTGTCCATTCCATTTACATTCCAGGGTAAGACGAAGACCGGAGGACCCTAGGGGTCTGGACTGCACCATGGTGTAAAAGTAGTGTACTGTGCATACGGGAGGGGATCTCCAAAACCACAAATAGGCAATTGCGCCTGTGACTCCTTTGCACAATCAATATAAACAGAAAAAATAAGGAAACAATGATTCAATAAGGCACCCATGTTGGCACCATCTGGGAATCCCATGAAGCGTAGGTTGTTGCACTCTTTCCACAATGCCGGTGTGGCACAGTGATCTAGTCCAGTAGCGAATTCCTCGTACAATTACAGAGGGAGCTGCACCACAAAGCCGCTCCAAAGCAGCCCGCTCTTCTCAACATCTCAGGGGCTACCGTAAGTATAGTCCAGCCCCTCTGCTCAGGCAGACACCAGACCATCCGCGGTGGACCCCACCACAAGGCACCAAGTTAGATTGTAGGGAGGAAGAAGAATTTAGACACGGCAAGCCCCTTAGCCGCCTGGCAGCTTCGTTTCGAAGCCTCCACTTCATCCCAGCCAGTGGACGGCGTCACCTCTCAGCCGCCGCTATGTTGCCTGCAGCAGAGGCTGCCTCAGCCACACTCCGGCAGTGAGCCTTGCCCAAGGTTCCAAGAAGGCCATTACCGCTTCCATTGCCGCCGCCTCCCCCCTCCTTCCCCCCCATCCTCTCCCACCCTCGGCAAGGAGAAGGCATAGTGAAGTTATGACTAATGGATGGCAGGATAGTAGTCTGATTCAAGCTGGGCCACCAGAGATAGAGAGCACAGCTAGTCCGCCATCTTGCAGGTCACACCCGCTTGCCCTCCCTCCATATGTGCATTCTTAATATACCTTGTTTACCCGGTTATCCTTCGTCCTGCCTCCCAGCCCTCATATCATCTGAAGTCTGTTTTTCAAGCCTCCTATGCATAGTACTTCAATCTGTAGGGGAACACCCTACACCTCTTTCTTTCTGTTTTTACAATTACTTAATTTATACATCTTTCCTCCAGCTCTCCAATATTAAAAATATCCTGAAATGGATTGTTCCTAAACCCAACCATATGTCGATCAATAGTACCATGCTCTTCAAGCACTAGAAGTTCTTCTATAAGTCTCAACACCACCACGAATACCTTCCAACCCAAGGTGGAATATTTGGTGGGGAGGTCGAGAAGAGATCACTTTGCTTGTGCCACCTACAAGTCTGCACAAACATATTATTCTTTTCTCTTCAAATCCAAAAGAGAAACTTTTCATAGAATGGAATCAGCCTTGAACGTCAGTCGGAATCATTTCATTTTGTGGCTGATTGGTTTCTCTAATGTTATGTTCACATGCAATTAACACACAGGACTCACCATCAGAACTTAGTCAACTAGATCCTGTAATTGTGTTTGGAGGTCAACCATCCTCAAAGCTCACCAATAAAGGCTTCACGTGCAGTTGGCGGTCGAGTTCATTTTTCAAGTGTAAACAGTTTAAAGGAAATGCTTTGGTTACACCTGTATTTTCTGATGCAGTGTTTATCAACATCTGTATTTGTCAAAGGAACAGGTATCTGCACGTGCCATTTTTTTGCAGAGGTTATGATAATTAACAATTGTTTCAAAATAGGGGTGGGCATATCTTGGAGTTTCACTCCAGAGTTACATGGGAACTCCGCAAGTTTCTGCGGAGTTCCGTGAGCGAACTGAAATTAGCACGTTGCGCTGCTAATGCTGATTTTTAGCGCCATGAGCTTGTACATGCTGCAAGATCAGCACAAACAGCACCACGTGACATGCCAGAGGGTGCTTCTTTGCTGCCGCTCGATTATATTTTCTACCAGAGTGGCAGCTTTCTCACTGAGAAAGGTCGCGACATCCCGTGTTGAGAAAATCACGCCGGGTGCCCTAGCACCCGATAATGGCATTGGGGGACATCAATACTGTTAGAACCGGCTGTCTCTAGTTGGCAGAGGTATGCACTTCTGACAAATAGGGACACTCCTTTTCTAGTCAGGGCAAGGGGATCACACCCTTCGATAACCCCTGCTCACCCCCTCGGTAGCTTGGCAGAGCAGAACAGGCTTATCTCAGAGGCTGTGCGTTAAGCAATTATGACCACATACAGTAACACCGTGAATACGCTACAAATGGACACGACACCGTAGTATTATAAAAATAAGTATTTTTATATAAGGCTTAGCACAAGACCAAAATAACGGCAAAACTGTACACAATCGGAATAAATACGTTTGGGAAGGAAAAAGGATAGTTCAAAGGTAGTTTCTTCTGTAGCACGAAAAAGTCTTTTAGTATCAAGCAAATCTTCTTCTTGGAAACACAGTTCTTAGCAACAGGGTAACTCACACGGGAGCTACACCACGCCGGGGCAAAGATAATCCACAGGTTCGGCGTCGACCGCGAGGAGCGCTACGTCGGGCCTGGAGTCACACGGACCCCCAACAACACAGTACCTTAGGAAAATGAAGCACACGATGATCAGCGGCGTCGAGCAATCCGGCGTCACGTCTTCGGTGTCGATCAGGCCTCAGCAGGCGTTGTCGATGATGCAGTTGCACAGAGTGAGCAGCGCTCACGGCGTCGAAGGGCACACGGTTGATGCGATCAGCAGCGGGGCAGACACGAGGTCCTCTGGAGTTAGAGCCGTACTCCCACTCACTGGCGTTGCTGCTGGCGTCGGTTGGGCCCAGCGTCCGATCGTCGTGATTGCTGGTCCTTTCAGAGGTGCTGGATTCACACTTCCAGCAAATAGCACTTTTAGCAGATGAAGTCCTTTAGCCCTGTGACTTCAGCAGGAGACTGGCACTCTTCCAGTCCTTGGAGATTTTCTTAGCAAGCGTGAGAGTACACACACAGTTCCTCTCTCCTGGTTCCTTGGCAAAAATAAAGAAGCACTGCAGGATTCCCCCAACAACAGCACACTGGCAGAAGGGGTAGGCAGTCCTTTAGATCAGCAGGCTTCTTGTCCTTGGTTACAGGGTTCCTTGTCAGAAGTGATCTGATTTCCGAGTTCAGGGGTCCTTCTCTTATACCCCTTTTCGTCTTTGATCCCTTTGTCTATGCCGGGGATTTTCCAACATCCCGGGTCTGTGGGGGGTGGAGCCAGGCAGTAGCACCTGGCTTATTCACTGAGCCGGGCCGGGTCCTCCGACGCCCCGCAGGAGGTGGAGCCAGCATTGATACTGGCAGGAGCAGAACTATCGCCCTCCTGGCAGGAGGTGGGGCTAGGATCGTCCATGGCAGGCACAGAGCCATCAGTCGCTTGGCAGGAGGTGGAGCCAGCATTGTATCAGGCAAGGCAGGCTATCAACAACTACTCTCCCCCTACTCTCAACGTAAATGTCCCACTCATCCCACACTGACTCATCCAGACCTCTTGGAGCCACCCAGCTCCTGTCACACACACGTAAGACCAGCAGAGACCAGATATGGTTAGACAAGAAAATAGACACTTTCTGAAAGTACTATTTTCGAACCCAGAGTCCAAAAACCATCCACACCAACGGATGCGTAATTAAACCCCGAGTTCAGGGATACCAAACTCGACATTGCACCATGCTCCCCGAGCCAGCTAGGATTATAGCGTTAACAATCCCGGCGGCCCATTCTATCCAACGGAGAGCAGGCTACCTCGCAATAGTGAAGCACGAAGATGGCGGCACTTCACTATCAGGACATGCCAACTTGGTCAGGCGTGTCCTACCTTACACTTACAATGCACCCTGCCCATGGGCCTACCATAGGGGTGACTAACATGAAGTTAAGGGAAGGTTGGAGGGGCTGGCAAGTAGGGATACCTGCGCAGCCGGCGTGACAGTACAGGACTGCACGTGGGTCTCGCAATGACCGACCCGTAGACATTCTTTTACAAGGCCGCTCCTGTGGGTGGCACAACACGTGCTGCAAGCCCACGAGCGGCATTTGAATTTACAAGCCCCGGCACTCCTGGTGCACTAGACTAGGGACTGACAGTAAACCAAATAAGCCAAACATGGATACAATAGTTACATCATTTTAACATAGGGAGCACTTGCGCTATGGCACTGATCAGCAGTGACACGGCGCCCAAAGCATATACCAGCAAAACATCGTAAAACAGTAGAGGCAAACAGAAAAAATGGAGGAGAGACTCAAGCCAATGATGTCAGGTCTAACAAATACTCATTGGAGAGTCTCGCATGAGGAGAAGAAAAAAAAACTCCACCACACTGCGGTTGGTGGAGTTGGACCGGAACTCCATTACGAGCGGAACTCAGAGTGGCCAAAACTCAGCGAACTCCACCGTTGGAGCGAAATTTATATTTTACCCCTATTAGAAACCTTTCAGTCAGATGGTGCCAGTGTCTCAAGTGCAGGAGAATACCTTCGGAATACAAATAAGCCACATTTTTATGTAGGACTATGCAATCCATCTTCTTGGACCAAACTTAAACTGCACGATGCACATAAATGGGATACTTTTTTAAAAGGCCATCGTAGATGAGGGCAACATGCGTTTTCAGCCCTTACTAGTAACACAAGCACAGATCTAGTGTAAGACATTCCTGCTCTGTGCAAGATCAATTATAGCTGGGTTGGAAATCACTTTGCGAGTTTAAAAGTATTCCAGCTAACCCTGCCAACTTAGGGCGAACAAAGACAAACCAAAGGGGATGATGGACAGAGTGTTGAGCAATGCAAGCACTCACCCCCAGTCAACTGATCTGGGTTTAATCCATCATCATTCCCTAGCTCACTCCGATCCCAACCTGGCGGATGCAGCCAGACATGTTACTAGATGCGCCCTTCCAGAACCTGCTGACCACACATATAACACATTACTTTGAAGAGAATACCGGCACTGCCACGACGCCCCAAGTAGAATGGGATGAGTTTTAAGTAGTGGTTAGAGGTGAAAGTCTTGGCATGCAGGCGGGTATACGCAGACAACTAGAGACTGAACTCACACGTCTTGAGAATGACCTGCTCTAAAGGGAGGAAGAGGCTGTAGAGAGAGACTATGGGTCATTGGCGCGAATTGGGGGGGTGGGTGAAGGGGGCATGGGAACATTCCAGAGTACTTGACAGACTCTGCAATTTGAATTACGCAGCACATTCGGCGCGCACCCACCATATGGGAGACAAACCTAGCAATTTGTTGTAGTGGCTAATATGACAAGACACAGTTACCACACTCGTGATATCTATACAAAACACACCTGGCGACACGGTTCATACCCAGAGAGACATACACAATGCCTTTGTAGAGCACTACACCATGATGTACCAGTCCTTCTTACGAGCCACAGATACGGTCATACAGGAGTTTCTCTCTGCTCTGATACTGCAGGGACTGGCAGGGCATCAGCAGGACCAACTGGGTGCTCCTCTGCTGTCAGACGAAGTACCGGATACTATTTTCTCCCTATCGAACGGCAAGTCCCCGGGTCCGGATGGGTCACCAGCTGAATTTTTCAAAGCCTACTCCAATATAATAATACCGGAGTGTACGCAGCAGCCCTAGACGACTCGGCCCCTACACTTACGCAGAATGAGGCAACGTTAATATCCCTCCTGAAACTAGGCAGCGACTCTGAAAATCTTGGTTCCTACCATCCACTGGCTTTGCTGAACACCGACTATAAAATCCTTGCCTCCGCCCTCGCAAGGCGAATATCCCCGTTTGTACCAGTCCTGGTCCATAGCGATAAAAATGGATTTGTCCCAACTAGGAGCACCTCAACATCCGTAGGTTTTTAAGAATTCAGAAATATGCAACAAAGAATTGGCCGCAAACTGGATGCTTAGTACTAGACCTGGAGAAGCCCTTTGATTCGGTGGAGTGGCCCTATCTTGCAGCGGTGCTGCGTAAATACGAGTTAGGAGACGGGTACATACAAATGGTGCAGCTATTGTACCAGAGACGCATAGTACGGGCCCGCACAGTAAAGCTCATATTTGAGGTAATCAGGGTCAGACGTGGAACTAGACAGGGGTGCCCTTGGTCCCCATTGCTTTTTTCCCCCCTTTGCCATGGAGGCTCTGCTGCGAGAAAGTGGAGCAGACTAGGGCATACCACTGGAAGATGGTGTCCACACGGTGTCCCTATATGCTGATGACCTGTTGCTGTACATGAGAGACTTGCATGATATCTCGCCAGCTATATCCAACATATTCCATAGGTTTGAGGAAGTCTTGGGCCTTAAGGTGAATTGGGCCAAATCGGGCACTTATTCCTTTTGCGAGAATGTGGGCGCCACTGATATAACAATAAATGGTATGGCGCTTGCCTGGTACCGGACAATGTTCAGATATCGGGGTATATACATCTATAGATCCCCTGTGGACATAATGGAGGGAAAACTGGTGCGCACCATCTCCTCCATACGGGCGCAGGTACAATTTTGGAAGACTCTGCCGCTTAATGTGATGAGTCGCGTCACCCTAACTAAGATGGTAGTACTGCCCACGCTATTGCATTATTTTGCAAATCTTCCAGTATATGTTCCGCGCAACTGTTTCGGGAGCTGGAAGGGTTAATCAGAGGTCTAATATGGAATACAGGGAGGCCCAGGATATCAAGGCAGAAATTATATGCTCCACCGGAATGTGGGGGCTTGGCAGTTCTGAATTTAGAATTGTATTACTTGGCTGCGCAGCTACAGTGGGTCGCAAAGTGGCTAAGCGGCAAGAGCCTGGAGGATACCTCCACTGAGTCGTATTCGTGGATACAGACACAAATCTATAGCTTATTTCACCGCTGGCGAAATTCCCCCGCCCGACACAGATACATATGGAATTAGCCCACAGATGCTACCGAAGGAGCCTCCATCTTACAGAAGACACTATTTCCTAAGCCCTAATTCTGCCACTGGTTGGTACGCCCGAGGTAGAGACTTTGTAATGGATGTAGCGCTGATGCCCTGGACTGAAGCAGGAGTAGAGACACTGGGAGATCTGTACATGGATGGTGCCTTGATTTCTTTCGCAGCCCTGACAGCAGATGCTGGCTTGCCGATGGGTCAATTCCTCCTACATGCAGCCATCATGCGGACATCGACACAAACATGGGGAGATTTGTCAAATGAGCCACAAACACATCAGTTGCTGCAATATCTGCTTGTGATGGGTGAGGGGACACATGTGATTCATTGGCTAGTGCAGGCCCTACTGACACACGTGTTAAAGCCACCACAGACACTCCAGGCGAGATGGGCTGAGGACAGGGGTCAACCATGGACAGATAAGGACTGGGAACGTGTCTTGGCTAGTGCCACACACATCGCGAAATTCACATTTCAAACTCATACAAACTTATATATTACACAGAGTGTATCTCTCGCCGGACAAGATTAATAAATATTTTAACATCACCACCTCCGCTTGCCCAAGATGCCAACTACTAGATGCTGATCTACTGCACATGCTATGGTCCTGCCCCCTACTTCACTCCTATTGGCTCACAATAACAGCAACTCTCAACAGCAGCATAAACACCAAAGTGCCACACACATGGAAGGTTTGCATCCTGGGGTTTTACCAACGTACAAAAGCTAACAAAGTAAGCACTAGATTCTGTGACTTAGGCTTAATCACTGCGAAACGCTTGATAACCAAGAGATGAAAACACAAAGACCCCGGGAGACACCCCACTGGCTAGAATCCCTAGAAAATTGGGAACAGGCGGAGAGCACCATTCTTCACAGGGAGGAAACAGCTGGGCTGCGTAAGTTTCCCATCGCACAGGCCTGGGATGACATTCTGAAAGCTCTTATACGAACTAGTGCGACATTGTGTGCCCCGTACAGCAAGTGGGAGATGATGCCTGAAGCGCTGCCTGGGCGGAGCGTATAGGCTGTGTACACAAGGCACCTTTGGACATGACTGCTAGGTTGGGCAATGACCCCACATTCCTTCATGACACTAAATGGACACCAGCTTAGATGCACGATACCTTGATATCCATGGAATCACATACTGACCAGTAACGGCAACCCAAGTCTGCTAACATGCGCACAACCCTCGACGTGACTTCACTCGGAGGCACACAACACACTAGATATATGTTCCTTTGCGTACTTGATACCTCCTTTCTTTTGCATTTGCTTTCAGTTTATTAGTTAAGATTTAAATGTTTAAAAAATTAAGATGCCTTATAATCAGTGATATTGTTCACTTCCCGAAACCCATGCTTTGTCTATTGTTACTCAAAAATTGTATTGCACACAAGTTAAATGTAATTGTGCTAATAGACGTGTTTGCATCTGACCAATTACTGTAAGAAGAAGATACATATGATAGACATGTCCTGCCCCTCGATTAGAGGCGAAGGTACATATGGGTAACATATACCCATAACAGACTGCCAATACACGTCACCTTATGCGAAACAAGAGGTAAATTGCACTGTACTTACCACGTGTTGATATCAGGAACTATGTATGTAATGACACAGCGATACAGATCTTGTATGTAAGTGCAATATATATCTAAGCTTGATTAGTTTGTATCAGGAAAATGATAAGAATGCAATAAAGATATTCACACTAAAGTATTCCAGCTAAGATACTACCATCAAACTGCTTGACTACAGCTGGTGCCCTGCCCTTTCTATAAAAGTATTCCTTTCATTGGGAGACTGCTGTCTGTGCATGCGTTTGCAACAGGCAGTGGATTTTACTCTATCAGGCTTCACCCTTTTATCCTGTTTGAGTAGGATACATGTTACGGGGCATCCATTTTTAGGTCTCGTCCTATTAATCGCGCAAGCGATAATAGGACGAGAGTATAGAGGCTAAACCAAGGTCTGAAACTATTGTGGATTTCGTCGAGTGCATGTGCTCGTGCACGCGCTTACCATTTGCTCCCCGAGGCGCCTGCCTCAGAGAGCTTCACTTCAAAGGGATCCACTCCCCGCCCCCTGCTTCACACTTTTCACGGCCGCCAGGCTGTGTCTCACATTCCCCCCCCCCCCCCCCCCCTCCACCCCCCCACAGCAATGCCAAGAGCCACCCACTTTAACAAATAATTACATAAAAAAGTCTGAAAATGTCACACACAGCAATTTGAAACCTTGGCAGCATAGATTTCGTTGTTACATTCTTTCTTCTGGGTGGTTTTTGTATGCCAAGAAGGCTAGTCTCAATAGTGCCTACGTCTTGCCTCCACGCCGTAAACTCGAGTGTCTATGACAGCCTAATAGTAATCTTTCAATACTGCGCACTGAATTTTTAATAATTTATTTATTTAAGGTTGAGTATAGTGTTAAGCAGGCACAGATAGCCACGAACACGGGGAAAATCAGAGCACAAAAATCGGCAGGATAAAGACTACAGTGTCTCTGCTCAAGGTCTAAAGAGAAATGCAAGTGACATCAAGACTGCAATGACCATCGAATCAAAAACAGATATAAAATCCAAAAATATACAATAAAAAAAAGGACTGCTATTATGCTATTAACAAAATGTTAGAAAAGTATTCCGTTTCTAAAACACAAAAATATACAATAAAAAAAGGACTGCTATAAGTATTCTGTTTCTAAAACACATTCTTGTTGGCCCTGCTGCGAGTCTCCCCAAGTGCCAGGTGTGTGCTCTGCAGTGCTCAACCCTTCTATTTCACCCATTAACGGGGGGCCCAGTACGGCCAAATCGTGTTTCTTTTCCCAGAGGATGGCTCCAAGCAACCCGGGCCAGCACCAAATGCGTGGCTGATTTGCATATTATTGGTTCTCCGCTTACAAGCATTATTTTGCATATGGTTGGACCTCTGCTGTAATGAGCCATTCCAGCTAAAATGATGGAGCGGAATGCTGCCAGGGGATTGCCCACTAGTTATAAACCATTGATTCCGGCCTTTCCAGCCATCATTTTTTTGCTGCCTCTTTGTATACCCTGCAGGGCAGACTCAGCCGTTCATCTTTTGGAGGTAAATACAAGTACCTTTGAGGTGATTCTTATTAAGTGTTACGCACTTGCAAGGGAATGTTCTGTGTGTGCTGCAGTGAGTGAGACCGGTTTCTCACTCCCTGTAAGACCAGTGAACATACTTTAATCGCGGCTGCCGCTTCAGGAGCGCCTTGCTTAGTTGAACTATCATCTAAGTTGGCGAAGGTGGTTTATGTAAATAAGTGCAAATGCTTAAAACGTACACTAGAATTGCTACAAAGCTCATTTTTTAAAATCATTCAGTAACGCTAGTACGTTCGCAAACGTGAAGAAGTGCTCTTTATTTTCCCCCGGAAATGGCATGCTAAAGCCAGTATTTCCGCCCGTGGTTTGGTTTCATGCTGTGAATGTTCTGCTGCCCTTGGGTGTCCCTGCGCCTTCTCAGTGGTTTTCTGTACTCCAGGTTCTTAAAGGAGACAAACTAGGGAAAGTAAAACGAGTGATTTTTTTCAACATTAGCAATGTTTATTGTTTATACCAGCACGGAGGAGGGTAATTAGGCACTTCAAACGGTGTGAGATCTGGAATTTTTTTTTGTAGCAAGGGCTTAAATTATATTCTCAGTTGTGGATCAAAATGGAGTGGACACCCATGGTGAGCAGGTTTCGGGCATAACAATACGGACCTTAGCAGGGGCTTTGTCAGTGAAAAGTAGACCCCCCCCACCCCCCCTCCAAACAGTCCTGCGGTTTCTTCTCATCCCGTACCCCACCCTGCTCAAGCATTTCATGCGGCCTACTAGCTGGTTGCAGCATTCCTCTGTGATGGAGCTCCTGCTGCAACGGATCCCTGTAGTCTCTGTAGGAGCACGGCTGCTCAGCTCTCAGCTGTCCATGGCAGAGCCTGCTGCTTTCCATTCCCCACTCCTGCAGCCCTCTCCTTCCACAGGCTCCGGTTTTCAAACACACTCTTCAAATTGTAATTGTAATTTATATTTATATAGAGCATTATCACCAACGGTCTCTAAGCGCTTGCTTTGGGAACCCGTCCTGGTTTTTCCCTGTGAGATAACCCTTACTGGGCACCCCCAAGGTGAAAGCCAGGCATCCCGCCGCAGGGGGCCATAGTGGAGATTAAGCAAGCGATTGCCTAGAGTTGCAGAGTGTGAACCAGTGATTCGAGCAGGCACCGAAGCGAGAATCATCGAGTCCGTGGACATTTTGGGCTCAAGACCCTGCCGCGTCGGGAATTGAACCCTGGTCCATGGTCTGCCTCTTCTAACCATTGAGCCCCACTTCTCCACTAATGTCAAATGACTAGGGTCCACAGCATCGGACTGTAATGGGGCAGAGCAAGGTGATGACGTGGCTGGTGCATCCATCACAAAAGGTTAAGAAACAACCTCAAGGCCACCTATTGGCGATAGTAATGGCCCTGTTGCTAAGGCACAGGAGCACCAAAACAAAGCCTGGGGCTCTGAAAATCCCAATAATGCCAGGTCATGCTCATAACATAAGCATACCAATGAATCACCTCAAGAGAGTTTTGTTGTTTCAATTTATAAAATCATGTAGACAGCACACACAACAATCTGCTGTACCTGTCGCTACATAACTGAAAGGCAGTGTACCTTTTTTTTATGAGGAGAGAATCCCGGTTGCCCAAAAGTTGCTTCTAAACTTGCATGGGGTGAAATGCGGTAGAAAAGAAATAACCAAGCTGTCAGGTTTCAATAAATGTGATCATGCGTTTTACACCATGCCCACTAAGAAGCTACATAGATGCTTTCTAATGCTATAGAAAAGGGTCTTGCTTGTTGTGCTCTTCTGCCCTCTGTTAGACTCGTTTTTCCCTTGTTTTTCTGCCCTTCTGCCCCCGTTACTCGTTTTTTCTGCCCTTCTGCCCCCGTTACTCGTTTTTTCTGCCCTTCTGCCCTCAGTTACTCGTTTTTTCTGCCTTTCTGCATCCACTCCGCACCATCACAGCAACCCCAGGTTATAAGTGTCACATTTGCGAAAGTTATAACTATTGGCATTGTAAATGACAAAGCTATTAATTTGGCTATTTTCAAAACCAACACAATTAAAAAAATTGTCATTTATAAGACCAATAGCTCAAACTTTCCTAATGCGAGACCTACGGCATTGCAAATGCTTGTTGGCATTGCTACTCTACTCCTTTCACATTTAACTAATGTAGATTAATATCTAGTCCCAATTCGCTGTGACATTTGGTCATTTGGCAGAATATCTGATCGGTCAGTTGACAATGGCAAGGAAATTACCGAGTCGGAGGGCCTTGATACTACCATCTCTAAAAAACATAATTTATTCAACTGGTTCAAAAGAACACAATATTGAGACTGAAACTGAAAAGAGGTAAGCATGCATGCATGCAGCCTAGCAAACAGCTGAGGCGATCTCCCTCAATTCAGCTTGTTTCAACCTGTGGCAGAGTTAGGATAGACCCCAACAGCAGATTGCCTATAGAAGAGGCTCCTGTGCCAGGAATAGAGAGCTGACAAAAGATGAGCTGGGCGACACTGCATTTATCGGATAGAACAAGCTTTGGCATGCAAGTAGCAAAGCAGGGTAGATTCTATGGGAGATCGAGCTTTTTTGCCCACCATGCACCTTATGCCAGCACTCCTGGTGTTCTGTGGGTTATGACCTTGATCTATGTTCGTAGTCAATAGGTCCTATAGGCTGCAGCTGGCCGGAAATTGGAACATTGGCTTATGTGGAGTCTTTCAGCAATTTGTCTTCAGCAAGAGGTTTACAGCCAATATGCATCGTATTGGGTGATCAGGAGAAGCCGAAGGCCGAGACTAAATGCTAATTTAAAAAGGTAAACAAGTTCTTCATATTAACATTTTCCGGTTTTGAATTGTATGACACCACAGATACTTTTACCTCTTTTCCCCTTTGTAACTTCATCTTCTCAACCATTGGAGCCGCGTCTTGGCTAGTGTAGCAGATGCAGTTCATTCTGTTTTCAGCAATTTGGCAGGGACCGTCAAATATCGCAATTTAGTCATAATGCAAAAGTGCATACGCAGAGCCGCAGATTTCCACAGAAACGTCTCATGGCATATTGCTTAATGCAAACGGCACAAATTAAGCCAACTTGTATTTGTTGGCTTATGTTGACTTATCTGAGCAACGTAGGATACCAAACCCAGGGAACCAACAGGAGCAACGCTGCCTGCGAAGAACAAAAGTTACTTACCTGTAAACTGTGGCTCTCCAATATTTGTGTCTTTCATAGATTCACATGCTTGAATAATTCCCTGTCGTCTAAGTGTGAGTCCCGCGGTACATAAAATAGTAGCGATATATACAAATAAAATATAACATATCTATCTCTCTATCTATATCTATATATATATTCACTGAAAAAACCATAGGTTTCACACCAGTTATAGTTATCTGGAAATTTTACTGACATAAAACCAATGAAATTCCCACGTTATAGTTAGTTGGACTCACTATAACTTGCGCGTGTAATGCACTGCTGATGACATCACATATTACATCACTCATGACATGGTCACTGACATCACTCATGACCTCACTGATGACACGATCCAGTGAATGTGTGTCTTTCTGAAAAATAAATATGTTATATATGTATATGTAAAGGTCGATGGAAGAATAAATGTTTAAATAAGTGTCTTAATGGATGTTTAAAAAAAAATGATTGGTTAACTGGCTTATTACTTGGAGTATTGTTTAAATATTTAAATGTTTGTATCAGTGTTTCACTTTGTGTATAAGTGGATGCATGGGTTGGTGAGTATTTACATGTGTGTTTATATGGGTTATTAGATGTTTTTTTTTGTATCAGTATAAATGTCTGTATGATTTGGTGGGGGTGTTACTTAACACACAGATGCATCAATGACTGACTCACTGTTTGTATGTGTTTTGAAGACAGCATATGTGCCGGACTGTATGGATGAATGAGTGTGTATGTATTAGTAAGTGAATGACTGTCTCACTAGTGTCTTTATCAGTAACTACATATGTTTTAATCTAGTATATGTGAGTATTGGTGTATATAAGTGAGTATATGTGAGAGTGAGAGATTGAAAGAGTTCTTGTTTTAATAAGTATGTGTTTCTATAAGTGATTGTTTAAGAGAGTAAGTATGTGTAAGTTTCCTTAGAAGTAAGGTGGTACTGTGTGTATAGCTGTATATGCAAAAAAATGGATTTTCAATAGTTTATTTGCATGTGTGAGTATGTGTGTGAGCAATTTTTGGAAGACTGTCGGTGTGTTAACGGATGTAAAGGTGTCTCACTACATATGATGAGTGAGTATATGTATGAATGACTATATAGAACTGTTGGTGAATGAGTGGATGTGTATATAGATGGTGGAATTACTGAATTGGTTGTTGTAACTGGTATAGGTATCTCCACTTTTTTGTAAATGTTAGTTTCTATTTTTGAATATGTGTTTCAAGGGTTTTTTACAGTGAAAGGAGGTCAGTCACTGTCACAAGGATGGTGTCAAATGTGATGTCATGAGTGATGTCACTGACCATGTCATGAGTGATTTAATATGTGAGGTCATCAGCAGTGCATTACACGCGCAAGTTATAGTGAGTCCAACTAACTAGAACGTGGGAATTTCATTGGTTTTATGTCAGTAAAATTTCCAGCTAACTATATGTGAAACCTATGTTTTTTTCAGTGAATTTAATAGGTTTTTTAAATGCTAATTCCTAACTATAAGTCTCACTTTATAAGTAAGACTGTTAACGCTCTAGTTGTTCTTTAGAACACTCTGGTACATTCTATCATTGGGCTATAGTTGGGCTACATATGGCTGATATTTGGGCTACATTTGTTTTTTTTTTGTCTCTGGTGGCCATCTTTGGGCTACATTTGGGCTCTCACATATATATAGCCCAATGTAGCACAATATATATTTTTTTCAAAGTTAATTTTCGTAAAAACCACTTGAGTATAGCAAAGGCACATCGGACTACCAGTCCCTACAATTTTTCCCATTGAAATTTTTTTTTTTTTTTTTGCCTTGGAGCGCTCCCGGTACGCGCCCCGGTGATCGCCCCGGAGAGCGTACTCGTTTGAAGCGCCCCGGTGCACGAACCGGGAAGCCTCCCGTTAGCGCCAATGTCGCGAACAAAAACATGATCGTGATGTATCGCATAGCCGCGTCCACGTGATACGCACGGCGTAAACGCACCCGGAAGCATTCGAC
Source organism: Lissotriton vulgaris (assembly GCF_964263255.1). Lineage (NCBI taxonomy): Eukaryota > Metazoa > Chordata > Amphibia > Caudata > Salamandridae > Lissotriton > Lissotriton vulgaris. The sequence continues at coordinate 106,616,441 of NC_141686.1, forward strand.
GCGCTTACGAGACATGCCCCTGGGCGCGCCCCGGGGCGCGTAGCGTACGCGTGTCGGGTCATGTGACCTGAAAATAACACTTTTGATTGGTTCACAACAGTTTTGTTTTCCAAATGATGAAAGACCCCACCTTTTTTCCTCATTTTCACTTTGTTGTTTGAGTGAAGACCTGCATTCTGTGAGAAATGGCTTCACTAGTAGCAGCTGCAGGTGCATCTGCACCACCACCACCTCCACCACCACCACAAGACCACATTGGTGGTCATGAAGAAGAGGAGGAGGACGAACAGGAGCAGGAGGAGAGGCAATTTCTGCCTGAGGACAATCCCCCATATAAACCCAAAGAACATTTTATTTGGGAGTTTTTCAAAATGCCAGACAACCATCACTGCAGCAAGCAACCTTAATTTTTTTTCTTTTTTTTTTTGCTCCAGTTGAGCTGTTTGCAATTCCCTGTCTTTTGTTTCACCCCAGAAAAACTACAAAAAAATATATAAAATTGTTCTGAAAATCCAAAACAAAAAATAAACAATGTTTAAAAAAAAAATATATATATATATATAAAACAACAAAAAGAAAAAAAAAGTTCTTTTCAGAACTACATCCAATTTATATGAAAATGCTACAGTTTTTAAAAACGGTCTTCCTTTTTCCCCCCATGGTACGCTCCCAGGTGCGCGTACCGGGCGCTCCCCCCGCGGAAATCTAAAAAAAAAAAAATGTATGCCCCGCGGGGCCCTTTTATGACCCCCACATCAAACCTAGGGGGTATGGGGGGGGGGGGGGGGGGGAGGGGGGGGGTCTACCCCTGCCCCCTTATGGTCATTTCCCCCTTTGTTTTTGCCACCTCTTGTGTCTCGATCCTACCGAGACACAAGATGGCGACCGCTCCGGACTGTTTGGAATGTTTACAGACACCCGAGAGCCAATCAGCTTTCTGTGCGCAAGTCGCGTGGCGCGCCTGGAGCGCGTACCGGGGCGCTGCCATAGATCTATATATTTTTTTTAACCTAAATTACTCAAAATCCACTGGAGCACATATCTTGACATAGCAAAGGCACATCGGGCTACCAGTCCCTACAATTTTGCCAAATTTGGTGTAAATCCATTCAGCCGTTCGAGCTAAAAGTGAGGTTGACCGCCCTATGGAAGTTAACATGGGGAAAACGCGTTTTGGGACCCCCCTTTTATCTCGGCCCCCGCTTGACAGATATATATATATATATATATATATATATATATATATATATATATGAGGCGAGCTGTGCACCATTGCAGCCGCTGGACAATAACGCAAGGATTACAACAAGACCGGCAAGGGCGCCGCGGAAGGAGAGCGCTGGACTGGCTCCGGAGCCCCTGACGGTAGACGAGCTTGCCGGTGAGCAGATTCCTTTCCTTTCCTTTTCACGCATGATTGCCAAGCGTGTAGCGGCATTTGTACAATAGAACGTCCGTAATACCGAGAGCAGCCAGACAAGAGGGAACACGCACAAAGGTTGCAAATTACCACATGAGCAACTTTTTTCGTAACACCCATTAACAGCGGCAAAATGTTTTCCGACACAGAGCGCATGAATGCAGCAAAGGATATGTTCAAGCGCAAAGGGGCGTCAACGCAGGCGGCGAACAAAACAAAAATGCCCGTAGAAGTACCACAGGATCGAAAATTAAAAGACATTCATAAAGTTGGAAAAACTACACGAGCGCGAAGTGCGCAAGTGGTGGGAGGCTACAAGCTTAACAAATGATATCGAAGAAAAGAGAGTACCAAGGGGACTTAGAGTGCACACGGTACCCTCGTATGAACATCCGGATCCCCAACTGCTTACAGACTGGTTCGATCACACGGCATCCTATTGTGAAGGCACCCTGAGAATCCTAGTCAAGTATGCCTGGAGCGATAGGGTGAAAGTGCTGGAAGAAATCGACACGATCAATGAAGAACTAGAAAAGGAAACGGACATTGGGATAAAAACATCAATATCCCAGATGAGGGACCAGATGAAGGCGAGATTGGCAAAATACGAGCACAAAATAAGAATGCGCAAGCAAGAAAAATATGCGCGTGATGCCAATGACTACGCAACTGGGCGCGTATTAACATACGCAAAGAAATATGACGCCCCCCGGAAAGCTCTTCAGAAAAGAACCATGACAACCACTGCAAGCAGCACGCCGGAAATAGAACCCGCCACTTCAGAATCAGACCTGACTGAGAACGAGTCGTGGGATGAACAACAGAGGCAGAATGATTCGGATTCACAAGATGCATTGCTCGACATACAAGGAGCCCAACCAAAGAAGACTCCTTTTCAGGAGGAATACGAAGTGATCAAAAGTTCCTGGCTAAGGGGCGGAAAAAACAAACCGCCCGATGTGGATGCAGATGCAGATGCCACAGCAGCACCAACATCAACCAGAGGAGGAGGACGAGGAGGGCAGGCGGCGGGAAGAGGAGGCAGAGGAAATGTAAGAACCTCCCGTTGGACGAGCCGCCAGACGAACAAGAAGCAGTAAATGTGAATCCCCGAGATAACACCGACCAAGCCAGCCTGACTGTAGTGAATATAACACCAAAACAACTGACTGAAGCGGAGATTGAAGTTTTAAGCCTGGGTCTCACCTTTTGCCCCACAAATGACCTCGAGTATACACAAACAAGAATTGACTTGTTCCGATTCACCAGAAAACAAGCTCCATAAACACTTTAAACTGCGCCCGCACAAAAGATACCAAGAAAGGCCCTAAAGTGAATTAAATGGATATACTCAGCACTAAAGACTTACCAGCTATCGAGGCATTGGAGGACCTACGATTAGATCAGGATTCCGATCAACAACAGGAAAACTTGACTATTGCACAACGAGCTGTCCTTCAAGGGGTCGAGCAAGAAAGAGAAGAAAGCTTGTTCAAACCCGTATCGACCTTTGTACCACAAACACCATGGGATGCAATTGATGTCTTTACGGAGGCGATGAAAAGAGACCTGATAACATACAGAAAATCGCAACCGTCAACTTCAATGAATAACATCACTGAATGTCAACGCCAAGCTCTGAGGGGTTTGATCAATGATGAATCCTTAGTGATCAAGCCCTCGGACAAGGAGGGCAACGTGGTCCTAATGGAGCAGAGAGCAATATAGAACTGAAGCCCTGAGGCAACTTGCAGACAGAAATTTCTACAAGGAATGGACGAATGCAGTGTACCAAACAAGCATCACTAGATATGATGCACTAGTACAAAAATGGTACAATTACAACATGCTCGGGAAGGACGAAAATCTTTTTCTAAGGAACCACACCCCCATGCTACCCACTTTTTACCATCTCCCCAAACTACATAAAAACATGGAAAATCCCCCCGGCCGCCCAATAATATCATCTATTGGCAGCTTGACTGAGAACATGTCACGTTTTGTTGACAACATCTTGTTTCCCTTAGTGTTCAAGTTGAAATCGTACATAAGGGATACAAAAGACTTCTTGACCAAGATCCAGGAACTAACATGGAATTCTGGGTACCTGCTAATGGTTTTAGACACCACTAGTCTTTACACCTGCATAGACCACAGGCAGGGTCTTGACGCTATTAAACATGCTCTGGGTCAACGCCAAATGAAGTATGCAAGCCACAATGAAATGATCATAGAGTTCACAGAATTTTGCCTGACCAACAATATCTTCCTCTTTGAGGACCAGCTGTACATACAAACATCAGGGACGGCGATGGGTACCTGCTTCGCTCCCAGCTACGCAAACTTGTTCGTTGGCTGGTGGGAGGAGCGGGTACCCAGGAGCTGCACAGTTGGTACAGACACAGGGCATGTAAAATGCTGGCATCGTTATATCGCCGATTTCTTTATCGTCTGGGATGGAGGGATGGATTCAGCAGAAGAATTTATCAAAATTCTCAACATCAATGACCTCAACCTACATTTTTCAGGCTCGGTTAGTCCGGTGGCAGCGGAATACCTAGACCTGAAGGTGTATATTGAGAGTAACCAACTGCATACCACCCTGTACAGAAAAGATACTGCTGGCAATTAGACACTCTTTGCCAGCAGTAGCCACCCAACCCAGCTAAAAAACAGCATTCCCTACGGAGAACTATTAAGAATCCGTAGGAACTGCTCAAAGGACTCCGATTTTGAGGCGGCTGCTTCGGAATGCTTAGTGAGATTCTCCATGAGGGGTTATGGTAACACCTTACTGAAAAACACCTTGAAGAAGGTAAGGAAGATACAGAGAACTAAACTCTTGGCCACAGACGATCCTACTGTGGAAAGGAATAGAAAATCCAACAAGGAAAACGGGAAATTTAGACTTATTACTCCTTATTCTACGGGAGCTAAAGATCTGAAAGCCATGCTAAATAAAAACTGGCATATACTGAAAACTGACAGTGTACTTACAGATGACCTACCTGCTCATCCTTTAATCACGTTTAGCAGGGCTAGGTCACTCAGTGACATGCTGGTCTCGAGTCATCTAGACAAACCGACACCTAAAACTAATTTCTTGAAGCGAATGGCGGGCTTCTTTCCTTGCGGCCACTGCAAGGCTTGTAGTGGTAGCAGACGAGTGCTATCATATGATATACCAGACACCAGTAATAAAGAGCCGATCAAGCACTTTATCACATGCAGCTCCCAGTTTGTAGTTTATTGTTTAGTCTGCCCGTGTGGCTCACGATACATAGGCAGTACTATCAAGGAACTCAAACTGAGGATCCTGGAACACCAACGGCTAATCGAGAAAGTAGACATCTCATATCCGGTTGCCCGGCACTTTGCAGAGGAACATAAAGACCGCACAAAACTTCGATTTTTTGGATTGGACATTGTTCCACCAAATATAAGAGGAGGTGATAGGTTAAGGAGACTCCGCAGACTCGAGTCCAGATATATTGTAGACCTTTCCACCAAATATCCGGGAGGACTAAATAGCGGCGAGGAATTAGCATGTCATCTGGGTAAATAAGGCTACAGGAATAAGGAACTCTTAGGAGGCCCTGTACAATAACTGCCAGTCCAGCAATAATGTGTACATTTTGTCTATAGTACCTAAACCGTATTCCTGTAATACGGAATTTCCCAAGTCTTGATTTTGATTTAGATCTTGATGTTGGAATGAACCATACAATGTAACTGCGTTGATGAACATTTTTCTTATTCTCTCTATCTTTCTCTTGGTTTTGCTGACCTTCTCCTTTCCTTCTTTTCTCATCTCCTTCTTTGTTTACTTCTCTCTTACCCCTTTGCCCATCCTGACAGGCTACCGGAGGAATGTAAATATGTAGATATGTATATAATAATATGTGTACATACAGAAACAGAATTGGCCAACATAGAAGCACGACCTGATACGAAAGGTCTCCTGGGATCTGAATTCCTTATTATGGGTTTTTTAGCATCAGAATGTAATGCACCTCTTAGCAATTGAATTATGATTTATGATGTACTTACTAGCTTCGAGAATCAACTGAAGTCTAAAGTCCTTGGAGTTCCTTTTGGCCAACCTGGTTATAACGTTAATGCATGTCATACCCCGGACGATGCCTCTTTCCTTCCTTTGAATGCTTATTGTTTTGATAGAGTAGTCTTCGGTTAGATACTTGAAGGAAACAAATCTTCTTGTTATATTTTGATGAATTCCCATGATGAATTTGGGATTAATTTCATATGAAGCATGACATTACTCTCTCTGTGTCTAGTGGTTTGCCTTATGAATTGCACTGTTTGTTTATCTGTAAGTATGACATTGTACATTGTATCATAGGACACTAGCCGATCCACAGCTTTATTTCAACGTGATAATGCACGAATGAATTAGATAAGACCCCTGTATGGATAGAACACCCTTCCAATATGGCGCCCACAGAGGCAAAAGGGGTAAAGTCCTATGTTTATGTCAATGTTCATTAACTTCTATACATAATGGGACGTCTGAAATTGACGAGTGACACACTGACGAAGGCTCACGCCGAAACGAGTCTGTGCTTTTTTGTTCCCCATAATTAAATCGCTGGTTAACTTTTGGATTACGAGTGCTGCCTCTTTCTTGCGAGACTGAGAAGAGTCCTGAGCGAAAAAAATATATATATATATATATATATATATATATATATATATATATATATGGTGGGTCGCATGTGAATCTATGAAAAAGACAAATACTGGAAAACCACAGTTTACAGGTAAGTAACTTTTGTTCTTCTCCAGTATTAGGGTGTCTTTCATAGGTTCACATGCTTGAATAAGAATAGAAAGCAGTGAGCCAACATAAATAGAGTCATAAAAGGCAAGAAAGAAAAAATGCAATCATATAAATACACATATTAACATCGCATATTAGCACAACAAAACCTTTTATGACAGGAGGCAGGAAGCAACAGAGGCTCACCTTTATCTAAAGAGATTTCGTAGCACCGCTTGACCCACAGCAGTGTCTGCAGCATTAGCAGTCTCCAAACAGTAGTGCCTCGTGAAGGTGTCCCTGCTGGACCACATTGCCGCCCTGCAGATCTGATGTAGAGGCACTCCAGCAAACAGGGCGGTAGAGGATGCAACTGCCCTCGTCGAGTGTGCTCGCACCGGAGCAGACAGAGGCTTGCCAGCTCGTTGATGGCAGAAGAAATCCAACGGGTGATGGTCTGCTTAGTGACCGGATGTCCCTTGCGCATCCGCCCATAGGCCACAAACAGTTGGTCGGACCTTCGAAAGACAGCAGTACCTTGGATGTAGAATTTGAGGCATCACTTCAGGTCAAGGGAATGAAGAGTACGCTCAGCTGGAGACTGAGGGTTAGGGAAAAAAGTCTTGAGAATGACAGGTTCGTTAAAGTGGAAGTCAGATGGAACCTTTAGTAAAAACTTAGGGTTTGTACGAAGTACAACAGCGTCCTTTGAGAATTGAAGAAAAGGTGGCTGAATGGTGAAAGCTTGGATGGCGCTCACTCGCCTGGAGGATGTTAGTGCGAGGAGAAGGGAAACTTTCCAAGTAAGGAATTTCAAATCCGCTGAGTGGATTGGTTGGAATGGAGGCTTGAGAAACTGGGCTAAGACAAGATTCAGAGGCCAAGCAGGTGGAGGACACCGGACAGGTGGAAACATCCGGAACAGACCTTTAAAGAACTGGTTAATGATCCGAGAGGAGTACAGAGATGTGGAACCATCATGGCGAAAGCGGGAAAGTGCGGCCAGGGACACTTTGAGAGTGGAATGCGAAAGTCCCAACCTTGCCAAAAGGAGGAAGAAAGGCAGGATTTGCTCAGGAGTGGCGAGCATAGGATCAATGTTTTCCGAGTGGCACCAAACACAAAACCGTTTCCATTTCAATTTATAGATTGTAATGGTTGAAGGAGGACGTGCATGTGCAAGGACCTCTCTACAGTCAGGAGCAATATTCAGATGGGCGAACTCATGGTGCTCATGTTCCATGCTTGAAGCTGGAGAGATGCTGGGTCTGGATGGTAGATCTGTCCGTGGTTCACAGTGAGAAGGTGAGGCAGGGGGCGAAGAGGGATCGGATCGCACTGGGAAAGAAGGAGAAGATCCGTGAACCACGGTCGACGCGGCCACCTGGGCGCAATCAACAGGATGCAACATGGTTGTGTTCTCATTCTGTGTAGGAGACTAGGAACAAGAGGGATCGCCGGAAAAGCGTATGCGAATTCTTTCGACTAGTTGATCTAAAATGCATTCCCGCTCTATCCTCTGTGTGGATACCAACTTGTTTAACGTGGGCATTTGCGATGGAGTGGTGTCGCAAACAGATTGAGATCCGGACGGCCCCACATACGAAAGACATAGTCCAGAGTTGGCTGATGGAGTTCCCACTCGTGCTCGACTGTGGCAGATCTGCTCTGAGAGGCCGCGAGGGCGTTGGAGATGCCCGGCACGTTGACTGCAGACAAATGGACTTGATGCTGTATCGCCCATTGCCAGATCTGCTGTGCCTGTCTGGAGAGCAGAAGAGATTTCGTACCCCCTTGTTTGTTGAGGTAGTGCATACTTGTGATGTTGTCCGTACGCACCAAAAGAAACTCTCCTTCCACCTGTAGACGGAAGGACTTCAGGGCGAGAAAGATGGCCAAGAGCTCCAGACGATTGATGTGCCACCTGCGTCGGTCCGCAGTCCATTTGCCGTTGACTGACAACCCTTCGAGGTGTGCGCCCCTGACCTCCAAGGAGGCGTCCGTCGTAAGGGTCAGCGTGGGGGCGGTCTTCTGAAACATGCGCCATGCTGCAATGTTGGGAGGGTGAGCCCACCATTTCAGCGCTCCCTGAAAGTGAGGAGTCAGCAAGACTTTGTTGTTGAATGTGCCTGAAACTTGCCGCCATTGTTTGTCCAATTCTTCTTGGATCACTCATGTGCAACCTGGAGTTGGGGATCAATGGTATGCAGGACGACGTCCTGCCCAGAAAGGATTTCAATATGCGGTCAGAAACGGACTGAGCGCAGAAGAGCCACCAGTTTGGAAACGTGAACCTGGCGCTCCTGGGAAACAAACACCTTTGCCAGGTTCGGGTCTATTAATGCTCCCAGAAAAACTCTTTTTGAGCCGGAAGGACATGCGACTTCTCGTATTTGATGGAAAGACCCAAAGTCTTGAAAACCGAGAGGCAAGTCTGAGTGTGCGGTTGTGCAGCGAGAAATGATGGGGCCTTTATCAGGCATTCATCTAAATAGGGGTAAATTTGTATGCCCTGTAGGCGTAGATAAGCCACTACCGGAGCCATGATCTTTGTGAAGACTCGGAGCGGAACGAAGGCCGAAAGTCAGAACCTTGAACTGGAAGTGTTTCTTCCCTACTCTGACACGCAGGTACCTTCTGTGTCTGTGGTGGATTGGCAAATGAAAGTAGGCCAGTCAGTCAAAAATACTTTTTTCGGTTCATAACAAAAACCACAAAAGTATACAAAGGTCCAAGGAAGGGCCGAGGTACCAAATTACAATATGGTTAACAGACAACAACAAAACAGAAAAATTTATGAAAAAGATAAAAACTGTAGAGATTAGATACCAAATTCATGTGTAAATTTAAAAACATACACAGTTCATCCAATTTAAATAAAAATTCATTATTAACAAGCTCTATAAATAGACCATGGAAGACATCTCAGACTAACTAGTTTTTTCCTTAGTCTCATGGCTAGGTTTAAAAATGTAGCAACATTAATGATTTCCCACGTATTGGACAGCAGTTGAAGATATAATAGGGCAGGTTTCACTTGTCTAAACCCTTTATCCTTTAGTAGGGGTACAATGAATTTTTTCCGAATATCCGTAAAGTAGCCACAAAAGAACATGAAGTGAGCAGTGTCCATTATCGAAAATCCATCACAAGTGCACAATTCTAATTCTGATACCTTGGTCCAACATGGGCGCCCAGAGAGAAGGAGATGAAATTTATTTAGCCTAAACTTGGTTAGTAAATATCTGTGATTAGCATTATTAACAACCTTCAGATATGGTTCTAGATCGTGGTCTGTTGTAACAACTAGCTGATGGGCTCTCACGGTTGGCTTAGTCAACTCATGGCCTTCTCTATCCATCCCTTTATGCAGCCTAAATGCGGTCTTGACCCATTTCGTGTCTCCCTTAACCAGTTTGGACGGCTCATCAAATAATTCTGGGCGACCTAGTGAAACTGCAACTTTTTTGATATATTTCAGCCATGGAATGGATTCCCAATGTTCTAAAGTGAGACAGTCCCTCAGGATCTCATGGTTCACCTCCAATTCCGGATTCAACCAAACCGCAATCCACTTTAAAAGGGGTGCGATGGCAATCCGGTCTTCTAGGTGTTCCACCCCACATTCTTGGTGCACTATGAAACCGGAGGTCGATTGTGGTACTGATAAAATGGACTTCAAAAACGTATCTTCTGCCACCTGTAACAACTTGGCGTTCTTAAAACCCCATAGATCTGCACTATACATCGCTATGGAAACACATTTGGCGGCATAAACCTTTAAACCTGCCTGTAGTGGTTTTACCCCCAATTTATGGGAAAAACCCAGAACTGCAAAAATAGACCGAACAAAAGCATTTCTTTTCTCGGACAGTTGTGGAAGCCAGGTGGAACTTTCATCAAAAACCACCCCACAGTATGGGAATCTAGTAACCCTCGATAACCTTTTCCCATTACAGTGGAGTGTCATCAGCTTCCTTTGCCTGCCCTTTGGACCCACAGCCATGACATGAGATTTGGTGTAATTAACGCTGAGATCCAAGGCGGACATTAACTCATGAAAGGAATTTAAAAGACTTTGTAACCCTACTGACGTGCGCGCTAAAAGAGCGGCGCATCCACATATAATAATGCGGGGAGGGGAAACTTGCCTGCCCTCGGGATATCCTCACAGGCTGCTCCTAGCACACTGGCCAGCTCATTAATGTATAAGGTAAACAATAGAGGGGCTAAAATACAGCCTTGCCTGACCCCGTTTGTTATACCTATCTTGCCCGTACAATTCCCCTTACGATCATATCTCACTGTGGCTGTGAGATCCCTGTGAAGATCGGCTAAAAAGTATACTATGTTTTCATCGATGCCCATCTTTAGGAGCAAACCCCATAGCTTGGACCTGTTCACTTGGTCAAAGGCCGAGGACAGGTCCATAAATGCGATATACAAACAACCTTGCTTCGCTATAGTATACTTTCCAATCAGCAATTGGAGATTGAGTCTCTGAACTATCGTACTGCGCCCCTTTCTGAACCCATACTGTAATGCTGACAGAGTTCGTTTCCTCAAGCCAATCAGTTAATTTACACAGAACCACTCTGCAGAATCTATAAGGGAAATTGGGCGGTAATTGCCAGGGTCTCCTCTATTACCTTTTTTAAAAATAGGTACAATGACCGATTGCGACCAGGTCGTTGGGATACAAAATTTACAAATTCTATTAAATACATTGGATAGAACTTTAGACCATATTGCTATATTGGATTTAAAAAGATCGGCTGGTTCGCCATCAGGGCCGGGGGCCTTATTGCTGGTCATTTTACTGATGGCTTAAGCCACCTCACCCTCATTCACCACTAAAGTATATGGTTGACTAGTCAACGAGGTTGAACCGTCAACCCCTATAGTCACCTGTTCATAAACTGACTTAAAATGGGTGAGCCACTTATCTTCCTGGATGCCACAGTCTAAGACATTGTTACTTGAGTCAACAAAGTAAGGTTGGTTAATCACTGCCCAGAATTTGGCACTGTTTTTTATTACATCTGTGGAGGTCAATTCTGCCCAGGCATCTTCCCGGATCTCCCGTCTCCTCTGTTCTACTGCTACTTTATATGCTTTCCTTAAGAGGGCCACACATCGTCTGTCGACTGGCTTGCATTTTAAGGCCTCCTTCAGTTTACGATTGGCTACCCCCCCTAGCTCTTCCTCTAGTGGTAGTAACTGCCGGGAGAAAGTAGGTGATATAGCCATCCAAGGTAAGTATGTTCTTTGTGTCCCAGGTCTCCTGCAGGCCAATGATGTCTGCAGTACCTATAAATTCCCCCCAGATAGGATCACCAACTTTGTTCCTTAGCCCAGCAATATTCCAAGTTACCACCTTTATGTCTCTGTTGCCTCTGGTGGCTTCCCTACCTGCTAGTTGACTATTTGCGCTAATTACTAAATCCCTGCCCTTGCCAAGCTCATGGGCAACAGGAGCTGATGAACAATAGTTACTTACCTGTAATCTGTGGTTCTCCAGTATTGGTGTCTTTCATAGATTCACATGCCTGAATCATTCCCCGTCGTCGGAGTGGGAGTCCCACGGTACATAAAAAAGCAATAAAATGCTATAAATATATAGTAATACCAATAGAAATGAACCAGGAAGTAAAACAGCCAATGGTACAGTAGGCAAAAACTTCCCATCTATGACTATCATAGTCATTTTGTATAGTCCAAAATACAGCCAATCAGGCGCCAGCACCCACCAGAATGTTCTCCCCAGAGGCTCAGGCTCTCAGATTTTCTCGCAAGGAGTGAAGGTAAACCATAATAGCCTAGAAAGCCTCTGAGGGGAGGTGGGCGGGTTGCATGTGAATCTATGAAAGACACCAATACTGGAGAACCACAGATTACAGGTAAGTAACTATTGTTCTTCTCCAGTATTAGGGGTGTCTTTCATAGATTCACATGCCTGAATCAGAGTAGCTAGCAGTACATATCTTTGCTGAACAGACGCTCATAACACCCAGCTTGTCAGCTAGTAATGTAAATAACAATGCGAAGTGAATAAACACATATCATATAAAGCATAACATAATGCAATCAAGAAAATATGTGAAAACATAACATAAGAAGCGTCTGACAGCAGAACACAAGGAGGTGGGAAACAGAGGCTCACCTTAATGAAACAGGTTCCGTAGAACAGCTCGACCCACAGAAGTATCAGCCTCGCTGATGGACTCTAGACAGTAATGTCTGGTAAAGGTATGGCGACTTGCCCAAGTCGCCGCCTTGCAGATCTGCTGAAGTGGGACTCCAGCGAATAAGGCCGTAGATGAGGAGACTGCTCTTGTAGAGTGCGCTCTGGGCGCAGATGGTAAAGGTCTCCCAGCCTGTGCATGGCAAAAGGCAATGGCAGCAGAAATCCATCTTGCAATAGTCTGTTTTGATACTGCCTGCCCTTTACGAATCGCACCGTAGGTAATGAACAACTGGTCAGAGGTGCGTACAGCGGAAGTTCTTTGTAGATAGAATTTGAGACATCTTCTAATGTCAAGCGAGTGTAAAGCTCTTTCTGCAGGAGTTTGCGGGTCTGGAAAAAATGATTTAAGAACAACAGGTTCGTTCAGATGAAAATCCGAAGGCACTTTAGGAATGTATTTGGGATTTGTGCGAAGTATGACAGAATCGCTAGTGAATTGGAGGAAAGGATGATGAACAGTGAAAGCTTGGATATCACTAACTCTCTTGGCGGATGTTAAGGCTAAAAGCAGTGATACCTTCCATGAAAGATACTTCAAGTCAGCTCGATGGATGGGCTCAAATGGGTGACGCATGAGTTGACCCAGGACCACATTCAGATGCCACAAAGGGGGTGGACGACGTACTGGAGGGAACATTCTAAAGAGACCCTTAAAGAACTGTTGGATAATCCTTGATGAATACAGAGAATTGGACCCATCCTGTCGATATCTGGATATTGCAGCCAGAAATACTTTCAAAGTAGCATGGGACAGACCTGTTCGTGCCAACTGCAAGAAAAAAGGAAGAATTTCCTCAGGCTTTGCCAAAAAGGGGTGAACACCTGCTGAACGGCACCAGATACAGAAGCGTTTCCATTTGAGACTGTAAGTCTTGATGGTTGCGGGCGCTCTAGCTTTGGCCAACACCTCTTTACAGTCTGCTGGGATGTTCAAGTGTGCAAACTCATGGTGTTCAGGAGCCACGCCGCTAATCTCAGCGATGCTGGGTCCGGATGGAAGACTTGACCTTCCTGAACACTGAGCAAGTTCGGGATTGGATGTAACTGAATTGGTTTGCTCTCTGATAGTAGGAGGAGCTCCGTAAACCAATACTGGCGCGGCCATCTGGGCGCGATCAGGATCAGTCGGCAAGGTCTTCCTCATCTTCCGCAGAACCCTGGGGACTAACGGAATCGGTGGGAAAGCGTACGCAAACCTCAGGGACCAATCGAGGGAGAATGCATTCCCCAGAGAATTCTTGTGGGGGTGCCAGCTGGCGAAGCTCAGGCATTTGCTGTTGGTACTTGTCGCAAATAGGTCTAGGTCTGGCCAACCCCACTGATGAAAGATGTGGTCCACTGTGTTCTGGTGAAGCTCCCATTCGTGGTTGGTGATTGTGGTCCTGCTGAGTGCATCCGCAAGGACGTTTTCCGTTCCCGGAACATGCACCGCATGCAACTGTACATTGTGGTGAAGAGCCCATGTCCATAATTCCTGCGCCTCTTGAGACAGGAGAAGAGATCGAGTTCCTCCCTGTTTGTTGACGTAGTGCATGCTTGTTGTGTTGTCCGTTCTTATCAACACATTGGTGTTCTGAATGATGGCACAAAACGCCTTGAGGGCAAGAAAAATGGCTCTCAGTTCCAAACGATTGATGTGCCACCGTTTCTGTTGTACAGTCCATTTGCCACTGATCGTGAGGCCTTGCAGATGAGCCCCCCAGCCCTCGAGGGATGCATCTGTAGTGATGGTGAGACTTGGTGGTTCTTGAAGGAACGCATGACCCTGACTGAGATGACACCTCTGTGTCCACCACAGAAGAGACTCTTTCATGAGTGGTGTGATTTGAATGAGGTCCTCGAAAGTGCCTGAAACCTGTTGCCACTGCAGGGCTAGTTCCTCCTGGAGCGGCCTCATTTGAAGCCTGCAATTTGGAAGTAATGGAATACAAGCCGATGCCATCCCCAGAAAGGATTTGTATAGTCGGACAGAAACTGACTTTCTTTGCATGAGATCTTGTGCTAGCCGACTTATTTTCATTTGCCTCTCCTTTGAGACGAAAGCTTTGCATTTGTGAGTGTCCAACATTGCTCCTAAGAATGCTATTCTTTGAGACGATTGCATCTGGGATTTGGAGAAATTTATTGTCAGGCCTAGAGACTGAAACAGGTGGAGACACTGGTGAAGGTGACGTTGAACGGTGCCATGAGAATTGGCCTTTATAAGGCAATCGTCCAGATATGGGAAAATTTGTATTCCCTCCAGCCGGAGGTGCGCAGTTACTGGAGCTAAAACCTTCGTAAAAACTCTTGGAGCTGACCGTAGTCCAAAAGGAAGGACTTTGAATTGGTAGTCCCTGCCAGCCACCCTGAAGCGAAGGAATTTCCTGTGGCGAGGTAGGATGGGGATGTGGAAATATGCATCCTGAAGGTCTAGGGTGACCATGCAATCTCCCGGTGATAAAAGATGCAAAATTTCTTGAAGAGAGAGCATCCGGAATGATAATTTCCTTAGGTATTTGTTTAATGCTCGAAGATCGAGGATCGGGCGCCACTCCCCGTTCTTCTTTCTGATCAGGAAGAACCTGGAGTAAAATCCTAGTCCTCTCATCCTCTGAGGAACGCCCTCGATAGCTCCTTTTTGTATCATCATTTTGATTTGGGTAAACAGCTCCTTCAGGTGAGCTGGAGGCGGGCCCTTTGGCGGTACATTTGGGGGAAATTTTTCGAATTCTAGGGCATGGCCCCTGGCGACAATATCCAGGACCCATTTGTCCGTTGTTATCGACTGCCAATTGGAGTAAAATTTGGAGATTCTTCCGCCAAGTCTTTTGAGAGGGTGAAAAGACGGTGGTGGCAGGTGAAAAATATCATTGTCGCTTGTCCTTGCCGCGGTATGTAGCCCTACCCCTGTTTGGGGTGTATTGAGATCTTTTCTGCCCATAAGACTGGTAGCGCTGATTTTGGTAGCGCTGATTACCCTGACGGTATGAGGATTGCTGATGTTGTTGCTGGTATCCACCTCTATTGAAGGACGTTCCTCGTCCTCTCGCTCCTCGAAAGGGCGGCTTGTGAAATTGTAGAGTGCCTAAGGATTTGGCCGTTTCGGTATCCTTCTTGATAGTCTGTAAGGCCTCCTCTACCTCGGGGCCGAATAAATATTCGCCATCAAATGGCATGTCTAGAACTCGGTTTTGCACTTCCTGTCTAAAGGCAGTGGAACGTAACCACCCCTGTCTACGGAGTACCGCAGCCCCTGCTAATTGGCGAAAACCTGTAGATGCCACATCAACAGCTGAATCAATTATTTCTTCAGAGGTCCTTTGACCTTCATGGAGAATCTGGAGTGCTTCCGCCTTAGATGGCTCAGGGAGTAGATCGATAAATGGTGAGATGTTAGACCACATTTGACGGTCGTAACGACCTAAGATGGCTAATGCGTTGGCAGCACGGACAGTTGTTGCAGCCATGGTGGAAACTCGTTTTCCTATTGAGTCTAGGCGTCTGCCATCTCTATCCGGCGGTGCCGTAACTGCAGAGGACGGATTTCTGGCCCTTTTCTGAGCCGCCTGGACAATTACCGAGTCAAGTTTTGCTTGTCCAATGAGACAGGCAGGCGTCTTGTCTGGAGCTTTATATTTCTTATCAATTCTTGGCAAGACTGGAGGAATGGAAGCCGGCGTTGACATCACCTTAACACCTTCCTTCCAGATGAATTCCACAATGGGTATTGTCTTAATTTGTCGTCTGGGCTGATCTTTAAAATCGTAAAGGAAACATTCTTGTTGAGTATGCTCCATCTTCATATGAAAACGTGCGGTTGCACGCTCCATCAGCAAGTGAAAATTTGCTACATCAACAGGAGGAGAGGCCGACGCAGTCTGAGGAGATGTAGAAGGAGATTGGACCTGATAGTCCTCCCACTCCGATAAATCATCCACTTCTCCTTCCTCCCGTTGGTCGTCATCTTCCGAGGATTGCGGGTCCTCTTCGTGAGCAGGTTGTGGGTGTGAAGGTGGGCACACCGATGGGAGCACGGGTGGAGGCGTTTCCGAAATTGGAGTTGCTTGTCCAGAACCTGCCAATTCCGAAGGTGGAAACCTCCGATAGTAATCGTCCAGCATAAATTGTAAGTTGGATATTAAATCCAAAGGTACTTGACCAACAGGGGTAGTGACCGGCATCGATACCTCAGCAGGAGTGTGAGGATCCTCATATTCATCATCTTGAAGTTTAATATGTAACTCCGATGGACTAGTGGCTTGTCCAAAAGTATTCTGGACCATCTCATTGTCACTGTCAGAATCCAGTAGTTGGTCTGGGACTTCAGAGGACACCTTGTGAGGTGAAACACGCAGGGGTGAAAGCCTCATTACAGTGTTGCGCAGCTGTTCTGCTGCTTGGCGTGGTGTTAAAAACACCGTCGACGGAGACCACACCTGAAGTGCCGTGCATGAGGATAACTGCGGCGTCGTCGGAGGGTTAACTTCCGACGGATTTGTCGTCGACGGATCACCTCTCGTCGACGGGACACTTTTCGGCAACGAAATAGTCGTCGTCGACGGGACACTCGTCGTCGACGGGACACTCTTCGTCGACGGGACACTCTTCGTCGACGGGACACTCTTCGTCGACGGGACACTCTTCGTCGACGGAGCACTCTTCGTCGACGGAGCACTCTTCGTCGACGGAGCACTCTTCGTCGACGGGACACCCTTCGTCGACGGGACACCCTTCGTCGACGGGACACCCTTCGTCGACGGGACCGTCTTCGTGGACGAGTCACTCCTCGTCGACGGTGGTATTCTCGTCGACGGCGTAGAGCCTGACGACGAGCTCGTCGACGGAGTCTTTTTCGTCGGCGGTAAAGCCTGTAAAGACGTCGACGACGAGGCGTCGACGACGGACGTCGACGAAATAGGCCTCACAGAAACAAAAACCATCGTTGGAGATGCCGTAGACGAGGACATAACCATACTAGGCTTAGGAGATGAAAATGTTACCGTAGATGTCACTGAAGTCGT
Organism: Lissotriton vulgaris; assembly: GCF_964263255.1. Classification (NCBI taxonomy): domain Eukaryota; kingdom Metazoa; phylum Chordata; class Amphibia; order Caudata; family Salamandridae; genus Lissotriton; species Lissotriton vulgaris. Next base: position 106,633,891 of record NC_141686.1, read on the forward strand.
CGTTCTCGTCGACGAGGAAGCTGAAGAAGACTTCACAGGAGGCGGAGATGAATTCTGTGGTAAAATCCTGTCAGAAGATAGGGGAAGCTTGAGTTTTTTCCCCTTTGAGGAAGCAGAAGCGCCTTCCATGCCCCTGGAGGTGGGGACAGCCTGAGAAGTGGAAGGCTGATCCAGTCCTTTAGCAGGTGGTTGTTTTTTAGGCAGCTTAGCCTTGGGAGATGACATTCCCTCAGGCGCAGATCTCTTCCTGGAGGCTGAAGTGGAAGCAGATGTGACACTGCCTACTTCTGAAACAGTATTAGAAGAATCCTTTAGCCTCTTCAACCACAGCAGTAAACGACCCTCTCTATCTCTGAGAGTCTTCTGAGGCATGGTTCTGCAGATTTTACAATCAGAGGCCTGGTGGTCTGGGTAGAGACAATAAATACACTTTTTGTGTGGATCTTTCTCAAAAAGCCGAGGCTTACCACAGCAGTCACAGGCTCTGAAGAGAGATTTCTTTGAAGACATCCTGAAAATAAGACACAGATGAAGTAGAAGTTAGAAAAACTGAGCAGAGCTCAGGGAGACTCCCTTCACACGACGTGCGGTAGAAAATCTGAGAGCCTGAGCCTCTGGGGAGAACATTCTGGTGGGTGCTGGCGCCTGATTGGCTGTATTTTGGACTATACAAAATGACTATGATCGTCATAGATGGGAAGTTTTTGCCTACTGTACCATTGGCTGTTTTACTTCCTGGTTCATTTCTATTGGTATTACTATATATTTATAGCATTTTATTGCTTTTTTATGTACCGTGGGACTCCCACTCCGACGACGGGGAATGATTCAGGCATGTGAATCTATGAAAGACACCCCTAATACTGGAGAATCCCTATTATCCACACAAAGGACCCCGATCTCCGGGGCTACTTTTGCAGGTCAGACGGGTATGATCCTGTTTCCTTTATCATTTCCTGACACTGTGCTCGCCTGTTGTCAATCCACCCAACCTATGTCGGGCAGGCAGTCATACTGGTTAGTCACTGGGATGTTGCAGAGGTTATCTACTACATGAGGAGCTTGGACATCATTATGTGAGTAACCAACAAACATGCCATTACCCCTAAAACTATCTGCATGATGTCTATTGCCATAGTTATACCTTCCCCCTCTTCTCTGAACTAGATTCCACCCCTCCTCCCCACCCCCACCCCAACTATGGGGATTCATGTCCCCGGGCACCTCTTGCCTCCTCCCTCCTCTTTGATGATTGGGGTCTTTTAGCCAACTCCATCTATTGTCCCGTTGCTCATTAGGTGTGTAAAAATAGGACAAAGGCCTGGCCGTGACTAAGGTACCGTTGTTACGAGGATTCCCCCGGCAGATGTATTCCACAATGCGGGAATCTTCAAAAGTCACTACTATACAGTCCCCCTGTATTCTTTTCCTATTATATCCCACCCAAGGCGTTCTCTCAACCATTAAGATATTGCCACGGAGATTTGAAGATAAGGGATAATTATTGGCTAACCAGTGGCATACCTTATTTTTGAGTGCCTGGAAAGTTTCCGAGTTTGGAGGAGCTAGTTCCGTAACCCCTGTCAAAATGATGACATAGGGACAGGCATCTGGCGGTAGATTAATATTTCGCAGAGTCATGATTTTTTCAAGGGGGGCTGAGTCGGGTTTTGGAGTAAAGGTAACGGGGCCTTTTAGGTTACCTTGGTCAGTGGGCTTATTTAATGTAGGGGTTTGAGTACTCTCTTTATTACTCACAGGGTTAGGGAGATTCAGCACCGGGTTCTTGGGGGGTCTTATTTTTGACCACTACTGAGCTCTTGCCCGCAGGCCGGGGTTTGCTGGCTAGAGCTGTGGCATGAGTTGCCCTGTTGGCATAATGGCTATCCTGAAACCTTATATCCTTGTGTGTATCATGAAGCAGTTTTTCAATACCATGAAGCCTGGCTTCTAAGGGTTCGAGTAGTGTTTTAATCATTTTTGTTCTAGTATAGCCTATGGGCTCCTCCTCACCATCAGTAACCCCTGTTCTGTCGACTCCCGACCTGTCGGCTATGGTGCTGTCTTCGAGGATATCAGCCAAGGAGTTATCCAGGATGGTATCATCGATGATATTCAAGGGTAAACTAGCGGTCTCAGATTGAACTACTTCCGCCCCAGTTTTCTGCCCAACAGATTCCCTACTGGGTTCCCTCAACTCTATTATTCTACCCCTCTCATTTGAGGCAATACTAGTGTTCCCGGCTGTTATAGCACAGACTTTCTTAGCTCGAAGGATATTGGCCTTTAGATGCTTACGTTTGGGAATGGCCCCCTCCCGCTTCCCCCTCCTCTGGTCAATTGGGGTCGCTACCTGAGAGTCTACCTGAAGATCTACCAAGTTAGACTCCAAACTAGTCCCTGTGGGGTTGTGAACCTGAGCCTGGGGGTTAAGGGATGATGAGTCTCGTAAGCCTGGCTGAACGCAGTTAACATTATGAACATCAACAAGAGTCTGCACAGGATTAGGTATGTGTAACGAGGTATCAGGGGTGCGTACAGAACCAATGCGACCCAAAGACTATCTTTTGGCTAATGCCAATTCCTGGGAAACCCTTCTTTCCATGAGTACGATACCTTGATCGATCAGGGAATTGGTGAGCACAATGAAATCATCTAATGTGCCGGTCAGCTTTTTACCACCCGCCGGCACCATACTTCTAGTTTCGCGGCACTCCATCGTCCTCACCGAAGTGAGAGAGAGGAAACAGCGAGAACCGCGAACACTAGGCTCTCGTAGAGCCTACAGATGAGTGACAGCTGATCAGCTAAAAGTGCCCCAACAACTAACAAAAGCAAAGGCAGACAAGATAGGCTTACAAAACGAGTTAATGCTCCACAATCTCGGGAGAGCAACCAAGAGCCTTGGCTCAGTCCAGTCTCATCCGGTCGCACACAGCCCAGCCCTTGTCCCGGGCTTCTCCTGGGACGCTCCCGCGCAGCGGGAAAGGTGTCTTATTGATATAAGAAAGTTGGTTAGTGGGGGCGGGGCAAGCATGGAGAGCGGCCCAGGTGTCTCGGGTTGAACTCGCAGGGACTCCTGGGGGATGGAGTCCCTGGTTCTACCACTCGCAGCCCTGCTGCAGCACTACACACCCCACAGGCAGCAGTCTCCAAGTTCCCAGCACCTCCTTTGGTGCAAAGTTCACACTCAGCGCACACAGCGATGCGGGACCCGCGAAGTGGGTTCCGCGAGATGCAGCGCTGTGAGAGGCACACAAGCAGCAACAAGGGACCAAGGTTCCACGTCCCGACAGGTAGGCAAATTCAAAGTCCCATTGGAGTTCAGGAAGCAAAAGATTTTTAACTTCGTTGGTGGGGGCGGGGCAAGCAGGGAGAGCGGCCCAGGTGTCTCAGGTTGAACTCGCAGCGACTCCTGGTAGATGGAGTTCCTGGTTCTATCGCTCGCAGCCCTGCTGCAGCACTACACACCCCACAGGCAGCAGTCTCCATGTTCCCAGCACCTCCTTTGATGCAAAGTTCACACTCAGCGCACACAGCGATGCAGGACCCGCGAAGCTGGTTCCGCGAGATGCAGCGCTGGGAGAGGCACACAAGCAGCAACAAGGGACCAAGGTTCCACGTCCTGACAGGTAGGCAAATTCAAAGTCCATCTTGGAGGTCGATTGTGGAGAGGAACTCTTCGGGGTTTAGGAACTGTAAGATTTCCAGAAAAGTCAGCATTCGAAATGTCGTGGACTTGATATGCTTGTTGAGGGCTCAAAGGTCTAAAATCGGGCGCCACTCTCCAGATTTCTTTTTGATGAGAAAAAAAAAATCTGGAGTAAAAGCCCGTCCCTTGCTGTAATGGAGGAACCACTTAGACTGCGCCTTTTTGAATCATGACTGCAACTTGTGCAAATAGTTCCTTTAAGTGTGCTGGAGGGGGACCAGTTGGTGGGCGGTTGGATGGAAACTTGAGAAATTCTAGGTCGTGGCCTCTTGAAATTACATCCAAAATCCAACGATCAGAAGTTATTTGTGACCAATTGAAACATTTTCGGGAGATTTGACCTCCAATTTGCGGGGTAGGAAAAGACTTGGTGTTGTGAAAGTCATTTTTTGTTGGAGGAGTTACCAACTCTGTAAGAGATTTTCTCCTGTATGGTCTGGATTCGGTCTGTCGAGACTGAGATTGGTTGGAATAACGCTGCCTGTTTTCACCATAGGAGCGGTATTGGGAGGAGCCACGAAAATTGGAGGATGTGCCCCTACCACGGGCACCACGAAATGGCCGCTTCTGGTATTAAAGAGAACTTAGGGCGCGAGCAGTGTCCGTATCCTTTTTTTATGAATTTCAAGGCATCGTCCACATGCTTGCCGAAGAGGGACTCCCCATCGAAGGGCAACTCTAGTATTTTTGCTGGCACCTCCGGCCGAAAAGATGTAGACTTATGACAGCCTTGCCTCAGTAAGACTGCAGCGCCTGCTAATTGCCTGAAGCCGGTCGAGGAAATATCAACTGCACAGTCGATAATTTCAGATGACATTTTTTCACCCTCCTGCAGGATCTTTTGTGCTTCAGCTCTAGAGGATTCCGGAATAAGGTCAACCAACGCGGCAATTTCAGTTGGTCGTAACGGCCAAGGATGGCTATAGAATTTGCAGCCCGTACAGTCGTCGCAGCCATCGTGGAGAATTTTTTCCCGATGGTGTCTAGACAGCGGCCTGCCTGGTCCGGCGGCGATGTTAAAGAAGAAGCCGGATTCCGTGACCTCTTTTGGGCAGCCTGCTTGATGACAGTCAGGCTTTGTGGATTCACCTGCCTGCTTAGTTTCTCAGCCAGGCGCTTTATACTTAGTCAATGCGTGGGAGTACGGCCGGAACAGAATTAGGCCGTTCCATTAGTTTAAGTCCTTCTTTCCAAATGAAATCAATGATTGGAATGGTGTGGACCTGCTTCAAAGGCTGATCTTTAAAATCATAAAGAAAACAGTCTTTTTGCCTGACAACCATAGGCAAGTGGAAACGCTTGGCTGCCCTCGCCATCAAAAGGTGGAAACCCCCAATGTCCACTGGAAGTGATGCCAGATGAGAAGCATGAGGAGGGGACGGAGTTTGAGGACGAGGGCCCAGAGTGGATCTGTGACGCCAGAGAACTAGGTCCCGCAGGCGTAGAGGCCGGCAGATCCCGTGGGGAGACTGACTTAGGAGAGTCCACAAGCTTCTTCTTAAGAAAAGGAGAAGGAATGTCAGACTCAGACCCACGCTTTAGAGAGGTCTTGGATTGGCGAGAAGACACACTCTCTATATCAGACATAGGGTTGTCCGAGGTCTTCAACGTCCGTAGACACAGATGGAGACGGGCCTCTCTAACTTTTAAAGTCTTAGCTGAAAATGTCCTGCAAAATTTGCAACTCCTCACCTCATGGTCCGGGTACAAGCAGTAGATGCACTTTTTTTTATTTTTTTTAAAGACCTTTATTTTATCAACATACATTGTTACTGGCCGTACTATTTTCACCTTTAAACCGTAGCCTCCGAATTACACAGCCCCTGTGCCGACAACCCGGGGGTTCGGCGGCATTATTTGCGTGTATGGATCTCGTTTGGATTTCAAATAAATATAGGTCTGTTTTTCTATTTTTTTAAACTTTAAACAGTAATAACATGAAGTTTCCACATTCGGTCATGAGTCTTACAGGTAGCAAGTACAATTCCCTTATCCTAACTTGAAATTGCCGAACGTCTGTTATGTGTGGGACCACTTAGCCTGTCACTACCACATTCCCGCTCAGTTAGGTGATTCTGCACGATGGTGAAATGTATACCCCTCATCCGTCCATCCGCCCACTTCACCCCCTCCTACTCTTGCTTCTGGGTCTATTACTGGGTCCCCACCCTTCCCCCTGCTTCCACTCCTCCTAGTCGTCATCCCCTTCCTCTTCTGAAGTCAATGCGTCATCTTCCTCCAGATGTTCACATATGTCCCCCCTAAAAACGTTCCACGGTGTCCATATCTTGTTCCACTTACTGGGACACACCCTATTAGTGTATACTGTCCTCTCTATTATCATGCCCCTGTCCATATTTGTGCACCACTGTGTCAATGTGGGGGTGTTAACCGCACCCCATTTCTGTGCTATGCCGCGTTTAGCTATAATCATGCCAATCATGGACCACTGCAGTCCGTGTCTGGAAAGGTCGTTAGGTTCCCATATGTTTAGTAAGCATTTTCGTGGTTCAGGGACCAGGGATACCCCCAGTGTCTGATCTAGTACGCATCGTTTGTCTCCAGAATGGAGGTTATAGCCTGTCCCCTGAGCACCGCCTTATACGCCTCCCACAGGACAGCAGAAGACTGTACTGACTCAGTATTCTCAGCAAAATAGTGCGATGTCGCCACTTTGAGTGCCTTCCGCACCTTGGGGACCTTGAGATACGATGCGTGTATTGGGTAAATTCTCCAACGGGATTTCTCCTGTGTGGACATTGTGAGTGTGACTGGGGAATGATCTGAGATCCCCCTAGGGTGTATGTCTACATTATCTACGTGCTGCAGCCCCCCACCCAGCGCCAAGAAATAGTCGATTCGCGACAGACTGTTGAACTGTGGAGTGGTATGTGTACTGTTTTGTTGAGGGGTGGGTGTGGCGCCACGTGTCAACTAATCCCATTGCTGTCAAGAATCTCTGAAATCTGGAAGGATCACTAGGCTGAGGTGCCTCCAGAAATCTATCCACCGTTGCATTAAAGTCCCCTCCGATTAGTATGTCCCCATCAGGCAGGTCTAGTTAGAAATCACCCAGTGCTGGTAACATGACCGAGTGTAGTGCTGGGGGGATATATACCGATACCACGTTCAGGAGCCTCCCTTCCCACTGCCCTTGGAGCGCAGCAAAGCATCCCTGTGTGTCTACCTTAGTGCTTAATGTGATGAACTGTGCCGATTTCTTAACTAAGATTCCCGTGCCTCTTGATCCCGTGGTAAAGTCTGAGTGAACCGCCATTCTATATCCCTTTCTATCGAGAGCCTTGGTTGCTCCCCCCTCCCCCCCCCCCCTGTGAGGTGTGTTTCCTGGACAAGTACCAGAGCCGGTCTTTGCCTCCTTATCGCGTTGATCACCAGCCCCCTCTTTATCTTATCACCCAACCCTCTTACATTCCAAGTTTTATTTATTTAGCTGTTTTATAACCCGCTCTGTTACTACCAGAGTATCCTGGCATAAGTCGAAGTGGCTCTACCCGTGATCTCAGCACCTCCTCTTCAGCTGTACTCATTTGGGAATCGTGCGTAGATGGCTCTATACTTTTTTTTAAAAAAAACTTTATTTTTGTCGCAGACAATGATAGCATATAACAGTTGCGCCGACAGCCACAAGAAAGCAACAACATTATGTCAAAGAACATACTTCTGTATACACGGCCCATCAGCCCACAACCCGAAGGCCGGGCGGCGGTAGCTGGTAGCATGTAAGCCAGGTCATGAACCTAGCCCTGTAACTGCGCGGCAGGATATTCTGATCTGCTTTTCTTTTTTCTTTAATACAGGTTACCCCCCAACTCCCCAAAGGAACCCCTCCCCCCAAAACTTCGGCATGTATGACTAAAACATGTGTACACAGGTCGTTCACCTCATTATGGCACTCCTATCGGCAGATATAGCAGCGGTCATTACGTAAATTAGGAATGACACCTTGAGATACCAAACACAATCCCTCCCAGTTGTAACCTGCATGTGCGTGTGCGGTCAGGCACTCCCCCAACTCACTGCTCTCCCCCACCCTCCCCACCGCCCTCATCCTCAGACCCTGTATCCCCAGGGGTGAACAACTCCGCACTCGTACCATCCGAATCAGGTTTTAAAGTCTTTATTTCGATTAAAATAATCATAAAAGACAAATAATAACAAACATTAATTGACGATAAATATATATTCATTAACCATAAAATGAGCATTAAACAGTTTAAAGACAGTCCTAAAACAAGTTCTCCTTATAGGGAGAAGAGTTTACAAATAAATATCAAGCAATAATTTGTAGGAAAAAGAAAAAGGGACAATATAGATCAAATAGGAAGAAATCATTAACAGGAGCAAATAAGCAAACTTTACGAAAAGAATGCTCTGACCATCAATACATTAATAACAATCAGAGGTTGATCTATTGTTTTGCCCTGAGTATCCAGGCCCAGCCCAGATATTTGGCCGTACACACTGATAATTTCTAATGTATTAGTTTTTAATACATGAATGGCCTCTTCAGATTTCCTAATGGGCAGGCGCTGGAACAGTGGTTTTAACCATTTGGCCCTTGGTGCCTGATATCTGGGGCAAGCAAACAGAAAATGACCCACAGTTTCCTTATGGCCTGGGCACCATTTACAATGGTCCGTGGTGCTTGATGGCCAGTTTTTCGTAAAGGTGTTCAGTGGTAATGTTCCCACCCGGAACTGGTGATAAAGTTTCCTATCTAAGGATTTAGAAACCATGTCCCAATATTTTTCGCGAGATGGGTCCAGTTTGAAGGTAAGGAACCTACCCGTGAGATTAGTGGAGCTTGAGGCATTGATTCTATTCAGACGGAGCGTAGCCCAATACAATTCTTTAAGTGCCAGTTTAGATGGGAAGGTACAGGTGGCAGGGGATACCCAGAGCTGCTCTAAACCCATGTCCGTCAGGATGGATTTTACCATTTGGAACCAGGGAATTTTCCCCGATCCCATGATTGACCTAACTTCTGCTACCCCATTTGCAAATAAGGTAAGGTCAGGGGAGGTCCATAGGCGCCTCCAAAAGGCAACCAGTCTAAATCTGGCCATCTCATTAAATCGGAGGACAGCCCAAATCCAGGCAGAGGGGAATAGAGGGGGACGACTGTGGCAAACCCACCAAATTTCGGAGAAATTTACATTGTATTTTGAACAGACCCGTAAGATCCATATGGCCCCACAAATCTGCACCATATAAAATCGCGGGATTGATTTTTGCATCGTAGATTTTGAGTGCTGGGGTGACCCGCTTAGTGATAGATTTCCTTTGCTCACTAAGGAGGCAGCCGGTCAGTCGTGCAAGCTTGAGATGTTGGGCACCAACTTGGGCTTTCCATTTCAGACAACTATCTAACGTGACCCCCAGATATATCATATTCTCTACTTGGTCCAAATTGACACTACCCATACTAACTGAACTCTGGACAGGGCAGTTCTTTGTTAACACCATAAATTTGGTTTTTCCCACGTTCACCTTGAGGTCGCTGATGGCACAGAACTCCTCAAAGCGGTTCAAAGCCCGCTGTAGTCAGCCACGAGTTCTGGAGAGGAGTAGAGTGTCATCAGCAAAGATGAGCATTGGGAAACGCTGTCCTGCCAGCATTGGGGCATCAGTCGGGGTAGATTCGAAGAATTTGACCACTTGGTCGATGAACAATAAGAAAAGGGTGGGTGCCAGTACACACCCCTGGCGAACACCTCGGGTAACTGGAAAGGGTTCTGTCACTTGACCCTGTCCTCCCCACCTTACCCTCGCAAAATTCTCCTCGTGCAATTTGATTATCAAATCAAGCAGTTCTACGGGCATTCCCAAACTCCTCAAAACTGCCCACAGTTTGTCCCTCGGGACTAGATCGAAGGCGGACTTCAGATCAATGAACGCTGCGAAGATGGTACCGCCGCCAAGCTGTACCACCTTCCAGTAGATCAGGCAAAATCTGAACACCTGATCGATGGTACTGGTTCCCGATCTGAAGCCCGCCTGCATTGGAGATAGAATGTCCTCCATTTCGATCCAGCCTTGGACCCTACCCAGAACCATGCGAGCGATGAGTTTTTGCATGGAGTCTATAAGACTAATCGGGCGGTAATTACCTGGGTTTGACCTACTGCCCTTTTTATAAATCGGTAAAATCTCCGCCCCCTTCCAAGATTTGGGTATTCTTGCCCCTGCAGCTATGGAATTTGCCACCTTGGTAATATATGGTGTCCACAGAGTGGGGTTGGCTTTGAACAAGTCGGCGGGTATGAGGTCCATGCCTGGCGCTTTCCCTCGCATAGTGAGATTTAATGCCAGCTCGACCTCACCTTCTGTGAAGATGATGGTCTCGCTTTGGGTAGAGAGATGGGATGCCATTCCCAGAGTACTGGGTGGCATGGGATTCACAGCACAGAACTGGGATGAGTAAAAGGTCACCCACTCGGTGGGGGACACATGGTTTACGGGGATGCGTGCATCCGGATCCTTCCCCCACTTAACTATTTCCGAGAATTTAATGGGGTTATTGGATGTGGAAGCTTCAAGTAGGTCTAACCAATACTTGTCCTCCCACTCCAATTTGGCTTCCCCCTGTATTTTCCTGTATGTTAGTCTAGCCGCTTTCACCATACCCATATTCCGGGACTTAACAGCTTTGATCAGGTCAGTGTGGGCTTCCCTACACTTTTTATTGTACCATTTCTGGAGGCGAATAGGTGCTTTGGTGTTTCCTTGCCGACGTGGTTGGGAAAGCAGGGATTTTAAATCGTCGAAACAACGATTATGAAGGTTTATAATAAGGTTAGCTGTTTCGGGGTTATCCCCCGACTGGGCATGGATCAACATTTCGTTATATATATTAACCACGCTAGTAACCTTATCCCTCAATGTTTCGTCCTCCTTGATTTTTGACCATTTTAACCTCTTCCTATCGTTTGTAAGATAAGTGTCCCCTGTCTGTGAACTACAGGGTTCCACTAGTCTCACAAGTCCTGGCAACCTTAGTTGCAAGGTCAGAGGGTTATGGTCACTTTCTGGACGGGAAGATACCTCCATATCCACCAACAAGGGCCAATCTCCTACTTTCAACAATATATAATCAATGCGGCTTCTTCTTAACCCGTTATCAAATGTGCAGTTGGCTTCCTGGTCTGATTTTGTTCGGCCATTACAGGCCCGAAAGCCGCTATTTAAACAGAAGGCCGTCCAGTTCACCGCTGCCTCTGTTGCGGGTATCGGTTTAGCGGGCAGCATATCAGGTATGCCCCATACTGCATCCTCCGCGGAACCCCAACTATCCCCTGGGTCAAGCAAAGGTTCAAAGCAACAATTTAGGTCCCCAGCAAGAAGAATAACGTTATTGCTATCTAAGGTTGCCAGGTTAGCATCCAATACCTCCAACAAGGGTGGGGAACGGCCACCCGGCAAACCTCGTGCATATATGTTAAACAGGATCAGGTCCCGGTAGCCAGTCCTGCTCAATTTAACGATAAGGAGGTCCGGGTTTTGTACTCTTATTTCTGTAGTGTGATAACCCAAAGATTATTTTACCCAGATCAATAGCCCCCCTGAGGCTCGCCCTTTGGCATTTCTATTGGCACTTCGAGTGGCGGCTTTGTAAAATATTGGATCAACAGCCCAGGTTTCCTGGAGTAAGATGATATCAAATTTATCCATAAACTCCAGCCAATCTTCTGAGTGGATTCGACCTTTTACCCCAGCAATATTCCAGGACACAAGGGCAAGTGTTTCTGACGAGAGTACCACAGTGGGGGCCACCGCAACTGAAGCTGCGGACTAAGCATGGGCGAATTTTGCGAATCTCGCGTTCGCGAATTTTGCGGATTTGCGAACTCGCAATCCGCAAAATCCGCGAATTCTCGCGAATTTTTTTTTTTTGTGTTTGCGCGGGTTTCTGCCAGTTCGCGAGGGTTTTGTACAATGTCGCAAATTGCGAACTTACCTGAGGGTCGCAAGTTTCGCGAACTTGTTGTTTCTACGTGTCCAGCCTGTTTGGGACACTCTTCTTCATCACTGCCACTCTCTGTCACCACTGCCACTCTCCGACTACTCATGCCACCCTCTGGCCCACCCATGCCACCCTCTGTTTCATCACAGCACCCTCTGGTTGTCCAGTCAGTGTACATTATTGTGGCAACGCAAGCACACCTTCCCTGCCTCAAGTGACCTGAATTAATTTGGGGCTGATTAATGTGTCACAGAATATTTTTTTAGCTGGCACCTGCTTCCTTAGTGCTTCCTGATTAGTGATCTTTTGCACTTGCTAAGTGCTTTCATTGTTGCAAAATTAGTTACAACACCTGCCCTGCCCCAACTGACAATAATGAATTAGGGGCTGATTAATGGATTTGAACTTCCAGCCTGGCTCCTGCTTGTCTCCCTTAGCTGTAATTCAGGACCTTTGTGGCATATGTGTAACTATTCTGAGGTTCAGAGCAGGGTCACATAATAGTTGCAACTGGCAACTGAACTCTGGAGGGGCCCCTCAGGAAGCACTACAGGAAATGGCTACTAATGATGAGCCTGAACTTTTGAACCTGGTAAGTAGTTTCAGTTTTGCTAAGATCGTATTTCTGCAATTTTGCACTTATTCGCGGGGCGCGAAGTTGTACTGGGAAGCCGCGAACTCACGCGAACAGTGCGAGCAAAATCCGCTGCTCGCGGATTTGCGGAAGATTCGCGAATCTCGCGGATTGCGAATTTACCGAAAATCCGCAAAATCCGCGAGCGAAACAGATTTTCCGCCCATGCTTACTGCGGACTTATCCTGTCCAGCCCCAACATCCCACCCATTTTCAGTTCTCCCAACGATGTTCTGATTAATCCCAGTCATCATGGGGGTTCCCCCTACCCTCAAAGGTGTTATATCCATCCCTGTTGATACTGGGACCCCTTACACTCTTCTGCCATAATTGTGAACTGTGGGGACTCCTGACCCTTCCTCTGCCTCTATACCCCAAAGTCAGGAATTACCACAGGTTCAGGTGAACAAGAAGGTTTTTGAAGTCAATCAATGGCCTCAAGATCAGACAAGGGGCCAAAATGATTGAATAGGGGTGGGAATTGCGGTAGTTGTGGTGTCCTTATCATAGGGTAACTCCTAATGGTGGGTCGTCCCTGTTTAAGGGCCTTCAGAGTATAAGCCTGTCTGTGTGGGTAAAAGTATGATAAGTCCAGGGTCTGGACGTCCCCCTGCCTAGCAAACCTAGCTTCTCTGCAAATTGTCTCCACCACCCAGGGGTCCCTGAACGATATTAAGATGCAGTCGCCCTCCAGATCTTTGGTGCCCTGGCCCACCCAATCAACCCTTCTTACAAATAGAATTTCTGTTGGCGAAGAAGGGGGTAGGGGTCTGTTTTTATTCAGCCAGAAAATCACCTTGTTACGAAGGTCCCCATGAGTCTCCCTTTTGCCAGATTGAAGGGGTGCCACACCAGTCAGTACCATAGTATAAGGTGTAGCCTCTATGGGGATGTCAGCCCGGGGTATTGGGTGCCTGGGGTGTTTTCCTAACATAGGTTTTAGAATACTATGATGATTGTCTGGGGGCCCGTGGGAAGGAAGGCTATGGGTGACTGTGCTTGGTTTTGCCAAAGAAGGTGGTTTGGTAGTATGGCGTCTAGCCGGGGATGGTCTATCCGGTTTAATCATGGGCTTTGTCATATGAGAGCGTTGGGACGGAGCCTCAGGTACCTTGCTTGGAATGTTTTTAGAATCACCACCCCTCTTTGGTCTATCGGTTACTGGCCCTGGGGGTTTATGAGTATTTGGAATATTTGATGTTTTAGGGGCCAGAAGTGAGGATTTGACCCCCCCAGGGTTTATGCCGGGTATAGATGATAACAGGGCAGAGTTCGTATTTACTACAGCCTCCAGTGAATCTATTTTTAGAGTCATTAATCTAGTCCGCTCCAGGACTGGTAATAAGAGATTTTTCATCAAAGCCTCGATTTTTGCCAACAGGGAATCATCGCTGCTTAGGCACGTTGGGCATGGGTTCGAGGAACCTAGGGAGACAAGGGAGGGGCATAAAACATTAGGATGTGTGCTAAGACATTGTTTACCGCTGGGATGGCCAGATGCCAATGCCGATGTAGGGCTACCAGTAGTGTCTTTTAGTTTAGGCATCTTGCGTTCTCTCTCTCCCTTGTGGCCCATATCTTGCTTTCTCTTCCTCGAGACCTTGTCTATACCTGAGGGATCTGTATGGATTAGCTCATTGACTATATTGGGTGAGTCAGGGGATGTGTCAACAGATTCCGAACTATATTCAGAGTTTTGGCTATCCTGAGTTTCAGTTTCCCTAGTTACTTCATGATCATCCAAAAGATGTTCAAGATGGGGTGAAGTATGTACAGGAAGATCAACCCCCTCACTATCTATGTGGACTATGGCATCCGTAGTGTCTAGGTGTATACAATTAAAAGCTGCATGCGCTTGTACATGTGGCACGGGGCTAGGAATCTTGGCCAACCTACCCAGCGAAGAGCGTTTCCCGCTGACTAGGTCAATGGAGAGGCGTTTTTCCACCATTGCTATTTCCTTTTCCAGGATGCCAGTGGCACGTGTAATAAAAGCGTCCAATGGTCCCGATACCACTCCTGCAGGTGTTTGAATTTGGACATTTCGTGTTTTACCCGATCTTAAAACCATGGTTTATAATTAACACCAACTACAATAATTAGAACTATGCACGCTATTTGCACAGAATAGGGTAATAACTAAGAGGCCCACACAGTCAATGCAATGTTTCTTATGTCCAATGTAACTCCGGGTCACAGAATCGCCTACCTTACTTAAATCACAACTGTTCGGGAATATGGGCCAGGGCCGTCCTCTGCCGTCCTCGAACGGCCTCAAACGGCCCGCTCTTAGCCCGGTCTTTGCTCCGGGCTGCGTCCCGCGCTGCGGGAGGAGTAACCCCAGGTATAGCAGTGTCTGAGGGCAGTCGGCGGGCCGGCAGGGAGAGCGGACCGGAAGTTGTCACCGGTCTCTCAGGGACTCCTGAGAATTGGAGTCCCTGATACGCTCGCAGCCCCGCAGCCCTCTGCCAAAATTGGTTCCTGGTCCCTGCGAGGTCTCCCGTTCAGCTCCTCCTCTCTGCGGCCAAGGAAGCGGCTCCCGCGGAGCGGGTGCGGCGAGGCTTGGCAGCGGTCCTCCTCCCGGTGTCCAGCAAAAGGTAAGCGCGACCCAGCAATGCGCTTCAGCAACTGCAGAAAAGGTGTCCCAAAGAGGGTATTGCTGCAGGGGCTTTAAGAAGCCCTCCGGTGGGCAGTGGGCGGGCCGACAGGGAGAGCGGACCGGAAGTTGTCACCGGTCTCTCAGGGACTCCTGGGAATTGGAGTCCCTGATACGCTCGCAGCCCTGCAGCCCTCTGCCAAAATTGGTTCCTGGTCCCTGCGAGGTCTCCCGTTCAACTCCTCCTCTCTGTGGCCAACGAAGCGGCACCCGCGGAGCGGGTGCGGCGAGGCTTGGCAGCGGTCCTCCTCCCGGTGTCCAGCAAAAGGTAAGCACGACCCAGCAATGCGCTTCAGCAACTGTAGAAAAGGTGTCCCAATGAGGGTATTGCTGCAGGGGCTTTAAGAAGCCCTCCGGTGGGCAGTGGGCGGGCCGGCAGGGAGAGCGGACCGGAAGTTGTCACCGGTCTCTCAGGGACTCCTGGGAATTGGAGTCCCTGATACGCTCGCAGCCCTGCGCCAAAATTGGTTCCTGGTCCCTGCGAGGTCTCCCGTTCAACTCCTCCTCTCTGTGGCCAACGAAGCGGCACCCGCGGAGCGGGTGCGGCGAGGCTTGGCAGCGGTCCTCCTCCCGGTGTCCAGCAAAAGGTAAGCGCGACCCAGCAATGCGCTTCAGCAACTGCAGAAAAGGTGTCCCAAAGAGGGTATTGCTGCAGGGGCTTTAAGAAGCCCTCCGGTGGGCAGTGGGCGGGCCGACAGGGAGAGCGGACCGGAAGTTGTCACCGGTCTCTCAGGGACTCCTGGGAATTGGAGTCCCTGATACGCTCGCAGCCCTGCAGCCCTCTGCCAAAATTGGTTCCTGGTCCCTGCGAGGTCTCCCGTTCAACTCCTCCTCTCTGTGGCCAACGAAGCGGCACCCGCGGAGCGGGTGCGGCGAGGCTTGGCAGCGGTCCTCCTCCCGGTGTCCAGCAAAAGGTAAGCACGACCCAGCAATGCGCTTCAGCAACTGTAGAAAAGGTGTCCCAATGAGGGTATTGCTGCAGGGGCTTTAAGAAGCCCTCCGGTGGGCAGTGGGCGGGCCGGCAGGGAGAGCGGACCGGAAGTTGTCACCGGTCTCTCAGGGACTCCTGGGAATTGGAGTCCCTGATACGCTCGCAGCCCTGCGCCAAAATTGGTTCCTGGTCCCTGCGAGGTCTCCCGTTCAACTCCTCCTCTCTGTGGCCAACGAAGCGGCACCCGCGGAGCGGGTGCGGCGAGGCTTGGCAGCGGTCCTCCTCCCGGTGTCCAGCAAAAGGTAAGCGCGACCCAGCAATGCGCTTCAGCAACTGTAGAAAAGGTGTCCCATCCGAATATTCGGCTGCCTCTCCCACCACTCGCATCATTCTCCACGCAAGCAGGTCGTCCTGCAGTTTCACATCTCTACGCACGGTTTGCATGAAGGTTTCCTCCGCCAGGGACCATTCCCCCACATCTCTAAGCCACTGTGACATCTCCGGGGCCCTCTGTCCCATCCACGTGATGGCCACCCTCCTCCTTGCCAGTACTAAAAGTAGTTGTAACATTTTGTAGGGCAGATTACACTTCCTGGGCTTGGGGACTAAGGCTAACAAGCAGTGAAGGGGGGGGTCAGTTCCATCCGGAGTTCAGTAACTCTACAAATATGCGCCACCACCGACTGCCAGAAGGCGTAAACCAGTGGGCAGTCCAACGCTAGATGAAGGAAGGAGGCACCCGGCGTGATGGCTCTATACTTAAAGCAGTGGAAACCGGTTCCAACTTCCAGGGTGTACCCGCCTGCTACATGTCTCGCATAGCACATGCTTGTATTCGTGACATTAGACCTAACTTGTGGAATTTCAACAACTTCTAAACAAATCCCCCCTGCCTCCCCCCTCCCTGCCTCCCCCCTCCCTGCTTCCCCCCTCCCTGCTTAACGGGCTTTCAACCGCCCGCCTCCCCAACATAGCAGAGTGCTTAACCCATCCCGTTAACAGTTTACTTGCGCGCTGGGGCTGAGTGTCCTCCTGAGCAGGCGGCATCCCTGCCCTCCTTCGAGCTCCCCAGGCCAGTGTCCAAGCGCGCCCACTCGGGAAAGTTCTTTAACGGACAGCACTGCATCAGCCACCGGGGTTCAGGATTCTACACCCCCCTCCGCTCCTAAGGATCCATGCGTCAGTGTTCTGGTTACTCTCCCTCTGCCTGACCTTTGAGATCGCCCGCCTGGCTGTTAGGTCTGTGATTACTGTCATTCCTGTGTGAGCGGTGGGTTTGTCCTGCAGTTCTCCAGCCTTCAACGGCTATTTTTTGGTTTGCCACCAGGTACTCCGTGGGCCCTCTCCACCGAGAAAAAGTGTGAGGCCCTTGGGGTTTAATTGCGTCTTTATCAAGTCCTCCACATAGAGGTCCAGTGCACCTTTATCTTCCGATTCCGGAACCCCCAGTATTAGGACGTAGTTCCTTCTCGAGCGCCCCTCCTGGTCGTCCATCTTGTCCCTGAGAGATTTATTTTCACCCATCACCTTCTCCATTGCCACTTGCAGTTCCGACACGTCCTCCACTAAGGATTTCGTCACCACCTCCACTTGTTTCACTCTCATTCATTTTTTGAAAGTCCGCTCTGATCAGGGTGACTTCTGTGGCTGTGGTTCCCACTGTTGCTTGTACCTGTGCTAGGGCACGCAACACATCCTCCAGCGTTGCTTTTTTCGCCCCGTCTCCTTCTGGCGTCTTCCCCGTTGAGTTGCGGGGTTCCGCCTGGGGAGGGTTGTTTCTCTCCTAGGCGAACTTATCAATTTTGGACTGCGTCGAGGTGTGTTTGGATCCCCTGCCAGTCATGTTTGGCTCCGGTCCCTCCTCGCTCCCTTGCTGTGCGTTCGCCTTGCCCTGTGAATCTTCCTGCGGTTCTCCGACCCTCCTAGCTGACCTCAACCTCCGGGTCGTTAGTGGTCCCATATTTGCCAGAGTTAGTTATGGGACGAGCAGTACTTATGGGACATATGCAGTATTTGCAGGGTGTGCCTTTCCACGCTTGTTGCGTTGAAGTGGCAGTATCGCCTTCACCAATCTTACCCTCCGGTCCAGTGCGGTGGGGGCGCCGAGGGGGGGGGGGGGGGGGGGGGGGGGGGCAGGGGGGCGAATATCTCAATGTTGCTTTTGATCTGTCAATGTAGGGCCACTAATGACGACCTCGCGGTGTGTTTCTTTCGGCTGACTGGATCGCCGTCCCCAATGGCTGCCCCCACCCGTGCCTTTTCTCCAGACCCCACCCCAACGCGACCCGGTTCCAGTCAGCTCTTCACTGCCCTTCTGACGAATCACGCAACCAGGATGTTCAGGCCCCCTTTCCCTTTTCTGCAGGCCCTTGCTGTTGGTATCTGTGTGGCCATTGATTTTAACTGCTCCGCCTGCTGCATGTTTTCGCCCGATGCGGTTTCACCCCGCAAGCCGGCAGTCAATCGGCTGCGGGCCCCCGCCTTCCTTCACTGTTTGGGGCACCACAGGTCCCTCCGTGCACCCTATTCCTACTGTCTATTTTGATTTGCGGGGGGGGGGGGGCTCCATCGGTTCCTTATTGCGGTTCACTGACCTCCCGCTGGATTTAGTCCCGAAGCCGGCGGCTGCCTTTCACTCTGCTCCCGGAGCCCCGCGCCTTTTCTCTGCTTCTTTGTCTGCTGGCAGGCTTCCGTTGCCGCCGGCCTCCTCCGGCAACCCTCCGGTCTTCAGCAGATGATACCTGTGCCCCTCCGATTCCCGTCTTACTTGGGTTCTTGCTTCTTGCGCTGGTTTCCGGCGCCGGGGTCCCGCCGCACCTCCACTTACGCCCGGCCAGTGCTCGTAGGACAGTCCGCTGCTTGTCGTCACCTTCAGGCCTCACCGTGCAGGGTCTCACCGCAGCGTTTCCCAGTGTCACACTGCTTACGGACTTTTCCCGCTGGGCACCACTCGATCCCCAACCCGGTTCGCCCTTCCGGAGTAATTAATTTATCGAATTTAAATGCCGGATTACCGGGGTATTCCGCCTCACTCCTGGAGCCTCGCTATTAGGCTTCCGCCATGATCGGCTGCTAGCCACGCCCCCCCCTACGTAGATGCACTTTTTAGAATGGTCCTTAGAGAAACGACGAAGTTTCCCACAGGCAGAACAGGGCCTGAATAAAGATTTTTGTAGAAGACATGGTCTTGAAGTTCTGGAAGTTGGAAGTTGAAGAAAACTGAGCAGAGCTCAGGGAGACTCCCTTCACACGACGTGCAGTAGAAAATCTGAGGGCTTGGGCTTCTGAGAAGGTTCTAGAGGGTGCTACAGCTTGATTGGCTGGAATGTGGACTATTATAATGACATGGATATGTTACTAAAGTGAACTCTCCCTCTATGCTTTATATGGGCCAATGTTGTTCTATGGTACTTTAAAGTTTTTACATTTTATTATTCTTATTATATATATATTAGCAGCCCGTCCCGACGTTGTCCGGGTATGAATTGCTGCCAACCAGTAGTATATGGTTTTGTAGGATTTCGTTTTGATAGCTCCGATTCACAGTGCACTGCTGATGCACTTAAGTGTGCGCATTCAGTAGTGTGTGAACTCTGGCACGGGGAGACAAAGCTATTTGCCTGGAATCACAGGATATTGAGCTGATGCAGAGATTCGAGCGTATCTCCCCAGCTGTAAAGTTCGCTAGAACTTGTGGCGCGAGGTGTGTCTAAAAGTGTATGTCTGAGCTGGCTATCAATGAGAGAGACCTGTACATTTTTCAAATGGGTGGTGAAAAATATGAGTATGTTGCTGGAGATGTGGGCCGCCGTGCCACCAATGTACTTACCGGGGGAGGGTAAACACCCATTATTCCGCAACTTTCTTTCCGCACACAGAGGCCTTGGTCACATGACGCCAATGTGGGAGGGGGGACTATTTAAAGTGCTAGTGCATAGAGAAAAAGGGTTACAATTGGTCAAAAAATGGCGCTTTACAATAGCCATAAAAAGAGGACATAGTAACTGCATAAATGCAAG
The DNA here is from genome assembly GCF_964263255.1 of Lissotriton vulgaris. Taxonomy (NCBI): domain Eukaryota; kingdom Metazoa; phylum Chordata; class Amphibia; order Caudata; family Salamandridae; genus Lissotriton; species Lissotriton vulgaris. Next base: position 106,653,827 of record NC_141686.1, read on the forward strand.
CTGCCCCACTTGATGCTGCATATTAACATCTCTATATAGAATGTTAAAAACATGTAAACAATGTACTCGAATCTACTCCTAAATAGAGACATCAATTGTCTTAAAATGTAGATAAAATCATCTTGTTGCTAAAAGAAATAAGATCAATTATGGCATGAAATACACAAAAATATTTAAAAGCTCGTAATTATATTAAATACAAAAACGTCTTCATAACTGTGCAAAATATGCCAAGCAACAAAAGTGCAAGAGCAGCAACACATATCTGACTTTAAATAACATAAGTATCTACTAAATTTAGTTGCTAAATAGCCAGAAAGGAAGCAGCAATGTATAAATGTACAAATGGCTAAATTGTTAATCAAAAATATAACCCAAGTGGGCTCCTAATCTTTGTATTGACCTGTATACAGAACCCTTAAAGTGCAGCAGAAAAGTGCAAAAAGTGCATTATGTGATACTTAAAATAGTCAAATACAGAGTAATTACTAATTGTTATTTAGAAAAGTTCAAATAGCAAATGACTAGGTTTGAGAAAAGAGACAATGAGGAAAAAATTATAGCAGCATGACCTTAATATGTACAGGAAACTTGATAGACAAACAGAATGCCTACCACCATACTCGACGGCCTATCAACAGGCTGAGTCATGTGTTTTACATATCGTCGAGAATAATGTTTGAGACCCTCTTAAATAAATCAGAGGCAAGTGTAGAAGTCCTCTGTGGCGTTAAGGCCACCCGGGGTTTTACTATCCAATTTTAGGATATATCTTGTCTCAGTGAGTCGCAATAGTGCTTTCCTATCACCACCTCTCCTTAAAGTGCCAATGGCATCCACAACATAATATTGTAACAGTTCACTCTTGTTATCATGATGTGACTTAAAATGCCGTGCAACAGGATATGATGCATCACAGGTGTTAATGGCCCTAATGTGCTGGAGTATCCGCTTGTGAACCTGCAATTTGGTACTCCCAACATATCGCAGGCCACAGGGACACTCCAGCACATAAATAGCAAACTCTGTTTAGCATGTGAGTTGCTTGTTGATTTTAAGAGGAAAGTCAGAAAAAGGGGTGATGACCTCAGTTTTGTTAATGCCATGCTTGCAGGCTTTGCAAGGCGCACATTTGCGGAATCCTCTGCTAGTGCTAAGCCAATTGACGGGGCCATGATTTCAGGTCTAGATTTAACCAACTCATCTCCCAAAGAACGGGCTTTTATAAAAGGTGATTAAAGGTTTTAGTGGCATACTCACCGATGGATGGATCATTGCGGATGAGGTTCCAATGTTTATTCACAATTTTTCTCAATGCACCATGTTTTTTAAATGACCAGATCAATCTAGTCTGTTGCTGAGGCTCCCCACAGCTATTGTTCTTATGTTTCTTGTATGTTAGTGCCTCCTGTCTAGATAGTGCATTGGCTTTGCAAATTGCCTTATTGAGGTCTTTCTCTTTGTAGCCTCTGGCCAAAAATCTACTATGGCTAGCTCGCTGGGCAGACTCACACTCCTGATCTGTACTACAAATGCGTCTTATTCTCAGCATCTCCCCGTAGGGGATGCTGCGTATGAGATGGGGTGGGTGGTGGCTGGTGGCATGCAACAAAGTGTTGCCAGCCGTTGGTTTCCTGTATAGTTTAGTTTGAATATGGTCATCAATGATTGAAATTTCTACATCAAGGAAATAGGCTGTTGTGCAGCTTATATTAGCAGTAAACTCAAGATTAAACACATTAACATTGATGTTTCTTACAAATGTTTCTGCCTCTTCAAGTGACCCGCGCCAGATTAAAAATATATCATCGATATATCGGAACCACTGCAGAATGTTAATGCAGCAAATGTCTTTGAAATCACCATGGAGGACCTGTCTCTCCCAGTAGCCCATATGCAAACAGGCATAACTTGGAGAGAAACAGGCCCCCATGGAGACTCCTCTGACCTGTTGGTAGTACTGCTTATTGAACATAAAACAGTTATTGTTCAAACAATGGCCAATCATGGCAATTAACATTTTGTTATGATGTGACATTGCTGCTGGTCTGAAATCAAGAAAATATTGGATAGCTCTTACACCATCCTGGCGGTGGATACTCGTATGGAGCGATGTAAAATCCAATGTAATTAACCAGCAGTCAGAGTCCCAATTGATATTGTTAATTTTTCTAAGGAAATCACCAGAGTCTTAAATGAAAGAAGGTAAACCACTCACAATGTCTTGTAAAAAAGAATCTATGTAGATGGTCGTATTTTCCAGTAATCCTCCACAAGCCGAAATAAATCGGCCTGCCGGGCGGAATGCTAGCGTTCTTATGGATTTTTGGAATGAGATAGAAAACTGGCATAATTGGATGTTCATTCTTCAAAAATGTCAGTTCTTCCATACTCAGTAATCCAATACTACACCATCCCAACAGTAAGGAGTAAAATTCAGATTGTGATTTGGTAACAGAAATCTTATCACAACGTCGATAACACAACGGATCGTTTAATTGTGAAAGAGCTTCCTGTAAATGTAACGAACGAGGCCACAGGACGACGTTACCACCTTTGTCCGCCTGACGGACAATTATATTTTGATCTCCTTGGATTCTCTTAACCAGGTTGGTGTATTGATTGTTCCGTCGAACCTGTTGGCGAGTGGTTTTCAAGACTTTGGCATGTAATTTCTTGATTTCCTTAGCAGTCATTTCATGGAACACATCGATATTGTCATGAATCATCACTGGTGTAAAGGTGGACCAGGGTTTAAATTTGGTCATCCCTGCAGTGCTTTGTCCAACCGGTTCCTCTGTGCTTTGGGAATTTGATTGTTCAGATCTTAATGATTCCAGATAGTGCACAGCACGCAAATCATGAGTGTTGAGCTCTGCTATATTGCTGGTAGCTGCCATTATGGTGGGTGATTTAGGGGCTCGGTTATGCACAAAATGTTTTTGCAACTTTAATTTGCGAACAAATTTAAACAGATCCATTCACGTGTTAGGGTAATCAAAATTGCAAGTAGGGCTGAAGGAAAGTCCCATTGCTAATATGTTCAAGTCAGACTTGCTAAGTACAACCTCTGTTAAGTTGATGACTGAAAGATGCAATTGAGAATCGTATGCTGTTACTTGCGTTTGTTGTTCCATTTCTTCTGGAACGTTTTTTTCTTTTTGGGAACGGCGTCTGCTTCGGGCTTGCCTGCATTTACGGCGCTTGAAGTGGTTTGCTGTCCTCCTTGCTGCCAATGTCTCCTTGGACGCAAAGTGGCGCGTCGATCTTGGCGCAGGCAGTCCACTTCTTGTGCCAATGAAAATCGGGTAAACCCCAACTGAGCATTGCTTCTCGCTGCTTCCGTCTCGGACCCGCTGTCACATAGAGAACTCAAGTCAGACCTTGACGAGCTCCCAGATGGTACAGACACAGGGACAGCTGTTGGATGGCTGGATGAGGAGGTGTTGGTAGAGGACTTAGAAGCAGCTGCTTGAATAGCATCGTACTTTTTGGCGAACGTAAAAATTCGCCCTTCTTAATAGTCTATCTTGTCTCTCTGAAATTTATATGCTTTTCTTTTTTTTTTAATCACTTCCTCTTCCTTGCAGAGTCTAGCCAGCATATCCTCTTTCAATTTGATATATTCAGCTGAGTCGCCAAAATCCATTGCTTCTATTTCAGCATTGATTTCATCGATCTGCACCTCCAAGGCTGCCCGATCACTTTCCGCATACTGTACCAAAATGGTCATGAGGCAGCGGGAGGATTCCAGGTTGCACTCGGCCCAGTCTTTTAACATATTTGCTAGTGCATAGAGAAAAAAAAAGGGTTACAATTGGTCAAAAATGGCGCTTTACAATAGCCATAAAAAGAGGACATAGTAACTGTATGTGTATATACAGTAAGTGCGCCAGAGTCTGCCCGAAGAGGGATTTTTTTTTGGAACACAAGAGTGAAAAGGGCAGGCTGGTGACGCCAAAGACAGACTTTGGCATGGTCCTAGGGAAGCCTTAAAATGGAATTTTCGGGGCACTGCAAACCTCGCATCCTGCAGCAACAAGAAAATTACCTTGCAACAAACACCCATTGGAGGGTTTAAACCAATGACAAATTAGTGAACCACAGGTACCAGAAAGCACTACGAGCCATTAGGGGCGGTTCACCGAGGACAAACTTTAAAATCACGTACAAAAACATGTGGTTTCACTTACAATTATGCAAGCAGTCACGGCGCACCTCTGAGGAAGTTCTGAGCAAGAACGAAACATGTAAGGATTGCCGTTTGGTGAATAAAGTATGGATGCAAGCTTCGCTGGTGATGTGCGGCTGATTCTTTTGGAAGGGTTTTGGAGATATATATATATATATATATATATATCTATATCTATATATCACTACTATTTTATGTACCGTGGGAATCCCACTTCGATGGGGAATTATTCAAGCATGTGAATCTATGAAAGACACCCTAATACTGGAGAAGTAGAAATTAGGAAAACACTATACTCTGCAGCACTTATGCACACAGCACAAGTTGTGTTAAATAATATCTGAAAGCAGTGAGGGAGTGTTAAACAATTTATTCGTTTCTAAGAGCATAAAAGATGCAAATGGTTGGGGTACTAAATGAACTGAAGCAATACTACATGGTTTGTTAAAAGTTGCCAGATATGGGACACCTGGCAAATAAAAGGCTATGTCCTGTTCATTCTATTTCAAGTATGTAGCTATGTATACATTGTCGCAGGTTAGGGAGGGTGGGGAGTTTGAGGGAGAAGCGGAGTGATGGGGAAGTGGAATCTGCTTTCTGGAATTGTACAATGGGGAAAAGCCGTCGATTCATATTTCTCCTTGCGTCCTTATGCACGGAGCGCTTCAAACATATTACAAGTGACAGTCGGCAAACATTTAAGTTGGAACGTTATTATGATGTTCAGGAGTCAACTTCAAAGAAGGAGGAGGTGGGAGTGCAGTGAGCAATCTGTAGTTAGAAACCGCATCAACCAGAGAGTATTGTTTATGTTTAGGTGACTTGTATTGCACGCAAATACCCGGGGGTGTCTCGGCGCATAAGGACTATGTATCTGGACATGGAAACGCCGGAGCGGACTTATTGATTAAAAAGCCAGGTCTTCAGGTATTTCCTAAAAGGTTGTGAAGGTAGGAGAAGTTTTGATGGAAAGGGGAAGGGTGTTCCAGAGTCTGGCGGTGGCCACTAAAAAGAGTCTGTCTCCCCAGGAAGACGTTCTTGTGCGTGGGACTGGTAGGTGAAAGGCAGTGGAAGCGCGGAGGGATCTGATGGGGGCGTAAATACGAAAGACGTTCTTGAGGTACTGGGGATCTAAATTATGAATGGCCTTTTAGGCAATACAGTGCGCCTTGAATTTGATTCGGCTTCTGACACGTAGCCAGTGGAGCTGCCGAATGGCCGTAGAAGTAGAGTTATTTTTGGGGATGCCGAGTAGAACCCTGGCTGCCGCATTCTGAACGGATTGAAGCTTACTATAGCCTGGCCTTTCCACAGGACCTGCAAGCTCTGAAAAGGCTCTTCTTGAAGCTTTCAGCCATTCTGAGATTATTAATGCTGACAAGAACAAACACAATACCGGACTCTCAAGAGTGAAGGTCAAAAGTTCAGTGAAGGGAGAAAAAACTGAACAGAGCTCAGGGAGACGCCTTCTCACACGAAGGCGGTTGGAAATCTGAGGTATGGTGGCTCTGCTGGGAATGGTGTAGGCTGGGGCTGGCTGCTGATTGGCTGTAGTTTGGGCCACATAATGAGGAGGAGAGGTTACCCTCTGGTTTCACTACTCTATGGTTTCAGGCAGTTTTTCTTCTACTGCTATGGTTATTATTTACCGGGAGACTCCCACCATGACGACGGGGAAGATACAAGCATGTGAATCTATGAAAGATTGAATACTGGAGAATGAAGCTTATTCAGGACCTTCTCTTGGGCATTGAGGAGAAGGGCATTACAGTAGTCGATCTTGGAGAAGACCAGGGTGGTGACAAGGGTTTTTCCTGCCGAAGCTGGGAGGCATGGCATTAGCTTCTTAATTTTTGTTAGGGTGTAAAAGGAGGAAGATGCCACATTGTTTACGTGATTATGAAAAGTAAGTTTGTCATCAAACATTACCCCGAGATTTCTGACCTTAACGACAGGTTGTGGAGGGGGCCCATTTCGTTGAGCCAACAGGTGGATGACCAGGCAGGGGATAAGGTGCCGAAGGTCATGACCTCGGTCTTCTCCGAGTTTACTATACAGTTCATTGACATCTAGGAGCTTATAGCTAGCATACCCTCCTGGAATCTGGACGCGACAACTGCCCCATCTTTATGCACAGCTAGCACCTGTTGGGTGTCGTCGGCGTAGTATTGTATTGCAATTGCATTTATATAGCGCTTACTACCCCTGACGAGGTGTCAAAACGCTTTTTTCGGCAGGTAGCACGCTACTCCGGGACCCATAGAGGATTAATGTTGAATTAGTACAGTGAAACATGCAAGTACATTTTAAGTGGTGGATAGGTTAGTCAGTTATTTGGATTTGGAATGATAGCAGAAGGATAGAGGAGGACAAAGGTTTGTATTTATTTATCGCTTGTTGACGCACGCTAATCAGGAAGCCTATAAGGGATTAGTGGTGAATTAATATGGTGAAGTATGAGGTAATTTCAGTGGTGGATATTAGTCTGTTACTTGGAGTGAGAAGGACAGCAGCGGGATAAAATGGGAAGAAAGATTTGCATTCATATAGCACTTGTTACCCCTGATGGGTGTTGAAGCGCTTTTCTGGCGAGTAGCACGCCACTCCGGAACCCATAAAGGATTAGTGTTGAAAATTAGTATAGTATAAATATGAAGTAATTTGAGTAGTAGATATGTTATTAAGTTATTTGGGCAGTATATTAGTATAGTTGAATATGGAATTTGAGAAGTGAATATGTTAGTCTGTTAATTAGGATTGAAAAGGATTGAGTAGGGATAAAAGAGTTGAAAGTTTTTGGTCGTTGGTTTTTTAGGTCTTAGTAGTAAGAAGAGGCTTTTGGATGAGTAAAAAGGAGTTGGAAGTCCTCATCCTAGGATCATCGCCCTCCGCCTGGGACGACTCCTGGTGGCCCCCTGCACCTGGGCACCACTCCCAAGCCAACGGACCACGCATGCAACCTGGGCTTCATCCTGGACTCCTCCCTCTCGATGACCAGACAAGTCAACCCAGTCTCATCATCATGCTTCAACACCCTGCGCATGCTCCGTAAGATCTTCTGATGGACACCCACCGAAACCAGGAAGACGGTCACCCAGGCACTCGTCACCAGCCGACTGGACTACGGAAACACCCTCTACGCCGGAACCACAGCCAAACTTCAGAAAAGACTCCGGCGCATCCAGAATGCCTCCGCACGACTCGTCTTGGACGTCCCCCGACACAGCCACATGTCTGGCCACCTGAGAGACCTGCACTGGCTCCCAGTCAGCAAGAGGATCGCGTTTAGGCTCCTCACCCAAGCACACAAGGCTCTCCACGACCTGGGTCCCAAGCTCCTCAACAACCGCCTGACCTATCGACCAGCCTCGCCCTGGCCACCGTACCACGCCGGGGGAAGATCCTTCTACCTGGCAGCCAAGACATGAACTCCCTCCCCATCCACCTCCGCCTGACCCAGGAAGCTCCTCAAGACCTGGCTCTTAGAGCCGTAGCAGACCACTCCCCCCCCATCGCCTTGAGACCCTACCGGGTGAGTAGCGCGCTATACAAATGTCCATGATTGAGTGGAGGAGTCAGAGGGGAGAGTTTAGAAAGGTTTGTTTTAGGGGATCGGTGTAGTAAAAAGAGGTGTCAGATGATGCAAGGAGGGGTAGAGCAGGAGAGAGTCTAGAAAGGGTTATTTTGGCGATCATAGTAGTGGTAGGGGGTTTGGGATAAATGAGAGTGGATGTACAGGATATATTGATAGATGTATAGGATGAGAGATAGGGTAGTGCATTGGCAGGAGTAGTAGAAAAGTTTAAGATTAATCAGAAGGTTGGGCTAGAAGATATATTGAGTGAAGTATAGGCTGAGAAATAGGGTAGTGCGTTGGAAATGCTACATTAGAAGAAAGTGATATATATATATATATATATATATATATATAGATCCATAGATACATTGAAAGTAGCTAGATATATAAAGGAAGTAAGTATATTTAGATTAAATATATTGATAGAGGCACAGGATGAGAAATAGGGTAGTGCATTGGATATGCTTTTCAGGAGAAAAGTAACAGACACACAGATCCAAGTACATAGATGCACAATGGAAGTATGTACATGTAGAGCAAAGATGATTTTTATTTATTGATTAATATTATTTTCTTTTCTCTCAACATAATTACTTTACATGTTTTATAAAGTAATACACAAAGATAGGTACATATCTATAGTGAAAACAAATGCTTATATACAGAGGGATATGCTGTAAATTTCTGTTTCCGTATGGTGCTTATGTGGGGGAAGAGCCAAATCTGGAGTCGTTTTCTGAAGATAAGGTGGTGGTCGGTGGATCTTAAGTTGGGGGGGGGGGGGGGGGGGGAGGTACAGAGTTCCATAGTTTGGCTGCTTGAACAGAGAAGGATGTGCCACCCATTGTTTTTTTCTTGTATGGTGGGATTTTGAGGAGAGATGCTCCTTTAGAGCGGAGGTTCCTTTGCTGAATGTGTTTGGTGATTTTATTCCTGATGAAGAGTGGTCCTATTCCATGTATTGTTCTGTGGGTAATACAAAGCAGCTTGAACGTGGATCTTCTGGCAACCGGTAACCAATGCAGGGCTTTCAAGGCAGGGGAGATGTGGTCTTGTGGTTTTATAAGCAAGAGTAGTCTGGCAGCCGAGTTCTGAATCCGTTGTAGTCTTTTCATGGTCGTTATAGGTGATCCGTGGTAGAGGCTATTGGCGTAATCGAGTTTGGATAGAACAAGGGAGATGGTAACTTGGACCTTGTGTGGAAATCCCAGATATGGGAAAATTTGTTGCAGAGTTTTTATAGTAGGAAAGCTTGATCTTGCTAGTTTATCAACTTGGGCATTCATCGACAGCTTGGAGTCCATGGTCATTCCGAGGTTCTTTACTTCTTTCGATACATTAGGCAGGGATCCCAGTTCATCAGGCCATGAGGCTAGTGGGTTGTAATTTTTCCAATAGCCACACAGGAGTATTTCAGTTTTTGAAGCATGCAATTTGAGATGGCTACAAGTCATCCCCTGATCCACGGCTCTGAGACAGCAGAAAATTGGTGATTTTCCAATGTCTTTGGGGCATTCCAGTTGAAGGAGTATTTGTGTGTCATCTGCATAGTTGTAGCACGTGAGGTGAAATGTATTGATCAGTACTGGTAAAGACTTCATGTAGATGTTGAAAAGCATGGGCGAGATGATAGAACCTGGAGGGACACCTGCTTTTGTGGAGTACGGTTTGGACGAGAAAGGTGGGGTATGGATGACATTAGTTCTGTATCGAAGGTAGGCCGCAATCCAGTCTAGAGCAGTTCCCTCTATGCCGGCTCCATAAAGTCTTTGTTTCAGAGTGTCATGTTCAACCGTGTCAAAGGCAGCTGAGAGGTTCAAGAGGAGTAGCGCAGCAACCCTGTTGCAGTCAACAGTATTCTTTAGGTCATCCCAGATGGCAAGGAGGGCAGATTCAGTGCCTCTTACGGACAAAATCCTGTTTGGAAATCTGAAAGTATGTCATTCTCTTCAATGAACAGTGACATCTGGGCGAAAGCTGCTCTTTCCATCAGTTTGCCCAAGAAAGGTCCATTTGTAATGGGTCTGTAGTTGTCTGGGTTCAGCGGGTCCAACTTTGTTTTCTTCAGTAAAGGGCATATGTATGACTGAGTTCTTCTCGAAATATTCCAGTACTTAAGGAATCGTTGAGGATTCTTGTCACTGGAATGGCAGCAGAGGTTGTTAAAAGAATTGTCTTGAAAGTTTGTGGCGGACAGGGGTCAGAAGGGAAGCCAGTAGGCCTGCTTGCTTTGACTAGGTCCATAAATTCATTGTGTGAGATGTGTTGGAAGGAACGGAGGGGCTTGATTAGAGCATTCTTGGATAGTTGTTTTGTACAAAGGTTAGTGCTGGTGCTTTGTTTCTGTTTTAAGTAAGAGTCCAACGTGTCTGCTTTGTCCGTGTAAGGATTTGCCAGTTTGTCTGTGAAATCTTGAGTAACAGGATGAGTTCCTTCTAGGCAATTTGGTTTTCGATATTCATTGAGTATTGTATAGAATTCTTTATTTGCACATTTAGCGTTTTGAATTCTGTCTGAATAGAACCTTTTCTTAGCTTTTTTGACAGACTTATATAATCTGTTAATTTTCTGTAGGTGAAATTTGTCTTGTTTGGAGTTTGTTTTGAGCCAGCTTACTAATTTGTTGTGCTTTAGGTCTTTTATTTCTATGTTTCTCCAAGGCGCTTTTTTTTGTTTGTTCTGTTGTGTGGTTTTGAGTGGTATCAGGATGTCAAAAGCTTCCTGTAGCATAACACCACAGAGAAAGAGAGGGTCCGAGGGATGTTTTAAGACCTGCCATGGTTCATATCCCCCACCAACAAGTCATACAACAGAAAGAGAACCAGGGGTCTTTGTAGGAGAGCCAGGTCAGACAGATCCTGCTCTAGTCAAAACTGCTATTAGTTCAGTTGTAGGTATCAAATCACCATACTGCTTATAGACATCAAGGGTACATACTAGTGTAACTAAATCAAGGGTACGAGTGGATGTCAGTGAGACTCACATAAGAAGTGATAATGGATTCCCATCTAATGTCTTGCGATGATCTATATTCTCATCTGGTCATCCAAAGAACATGGGGTGGTCTGTCCCTTGATCATTGAGACCATGTCCACACCCAGCCGCTAGAGAAGTCTCAGTGAGTCAAACCCACACACACTGTGCTGACCATGAGATATATCACAAAGTATGGGAAGGAGTGCAGTGCAAAGAATAATGAGTGATGTGGTGAGATAACAGAGTGGTGAAAACAGTAGTAACTACGTTTTATTCAAAAAGGTTGTTTCACCCTCTAGTTAAAACCAAGAACAGTGCAAATAGAAAGGCAGACCTAAACAAATATCGACTGCCACCAAAAAAGGCCAACATGTTTCAGCCACTAGGAAAAAGGGGTTCCTCAGGCTTTCTTCAGGGCCCCTGTGCTCAAGAATTTGCTACCGGTAAAGTCAATATACATAAAAAGAGAAAAGTGAAATCAGAAAAAGGATATGAGTGGACATGTTAGTCCATCATCAGCTTGATCCGTATCAATAACTGGAGGGGTCTCACATCTACAAAGAAAGGGATAAACGCACGGCTCTCAGTCCAGAATGCACAGCATTAGTACCCTACCGTGTATGAAAGCATTTCAATAGTTCATCACTCACCCAGATTGCCCGGGGGCTACGCCTCACCTCTCCTGGACCCTGCTCAGGAAGACTGAGGCCCCGCTCTATGGGAGAGAAGTGTAAGGTGTCTTGAGTAAAACAATTTTCTCCTGGAGCGTCTCCTGTTTCCACCAAATCCACACTTAATATCTCCTCTCTCAATGGCGCTCCTTTGTAAGAAACCTGGCTCACTCTCAAGGTGCCTCATCACACCAGGAATTATCAATATAGCAGAATTAAAACAATTCTAATGTAGTCATTCGAAAAACCCATCGCAGAGGACCCCAATGGTTTAAGAACCTCCTGCTGTGGGCTTGTCACCTATTCCAATTATGTGTGGGGCTACGTGATTTACTATAGAAACCGTCATTATCAACGAACAAATGCTAAGCATACATAACCCTCCAGCTTGCCGCTTAAGCGGTTTAATCATGTAAAAGACTGCAGACAGAAAATATACAGCCCTGCCTCTTACTCCGTCATCGCGGCCATGAATTTAGAACTGTAGAAACTGCAGCCCTTGCAGTCCGGACATTGGCCGTGCATGAAATACGAACCCGAGTGGGTTCAAGATTTGTATCATACGGTATTTCATTATTTAGCAGACTAACCTGTCCGTCGTTGCCTCGTTGTAGGCGCTGAATCAGGGGGGGAGGCACCAGCCTCCTTCGAGGGGAAGTATTTTTCGGCATTTTGAGGGGCAGAGTCCAGTAGCCAGGAGCCCGCCCACTTCCGGATATCATAGTTTGTGGACATATCTCAAAATCCATTTGGCTATCATATCAGTCTATATAATGATAAGAGTGTACACGCGCACAACCAATAAAAAGTAAATTTAAAAGTTAAAACTTGTCGGAAAACGTGACTCCAAACTCGCGAGAGGACCCAGGACTACAAACTGACATCAGCCGATGACGTAATGTAACCCTGTGGACCCTCCGCGTTTTATGATAGTCTTGAATGTTTGCATATGTATTGAGGATAGAAGTCCACACATACTGACTCTACGGATTAAGATATGTGAGAGATAATCACCCCTTTAAAGGACGGAGTCCTGTAACACGGATCGCGCCCACTTCTAATTACGATCGTATGTGGACTTATCCCCAAGAAATATCTGACTCTCATGTCAGTCTGTGGAAATTGACTAAGAGTACAGGCGCATAAATGTGTCTTTGAGATTTGAAAGGGCAACGTGACTCGAAACTCACAAGAGGACCATGAACTACAAAATGACGTCATCAGATGACGAACTGTAGTCCTGTAGTCCCTCCTCGGTTTTTGAAAGTACAGAATATTTAAACCTACTGAAAGGATCATTGTTCATTCAAACAGAATCAACTTGCTGAATTATGTCAGATAAACAACCCTTTTAAAGGCTAGCCCATGGAATCTCGTCATTTAGCCCCACGGAGTCTGTGGAAAGTTTGTATATCCAACGTTGTTCTCTGGCAAATAAAAACTTAGAGACATCCCCAGTATGTGATGGTATGAAGGGCTTTTCTAAGACGGTCCAAGTAAATTCCTCTTCTGTGTGTTTAAGCTCAACAAAATGTCTTGTGAGTTTGGCAATGGTCTTTCTACATCTGAATGCACTCTTATGTTCGAGCAGCCTGAGACGGACCTTCCGCGTTGTCATGCCAACATACTTGATAGCACATGGACAAGTCAACAAATAGATCACATGTGAACTATTACAGTTCGTAAAGTGTCGCTGTTCCCAGGGACGTTCAGTCCCAATCTCAATTTCAGTCATGTGTCTAGTCTGCGGGCACATCGAGCAGCATCTCCTTCGGGCGTGTATGTTCCAGGCGTTCATGCAAGTTATTCGATCGCTTGAAGGAGAATAAAGGAGGTTCAATTTTATCGGCACTCACATTCATAAAACGCCAGTGGTGATACACAATCTTTTGTACCTGGTTGGATTTGGTACTGAAAGTGCTCACAAACGTCAGTCGATTGAGTGCTGGCTTCTCCTGGGGAGGTTCTAGCAGAGAATCTCTATGGTTATTCGCTGCCCGTTTCCAAGATTGTTTGATCAGGCATTTAGGATAATTCCAGGCTTCCAACTGACTGGAAAGACTTTCTGAATGTTTAAAAAAAAGTCTCTTTTGTAGAGCAGTTCCGCCGGACACGGAGAAACTGTCCGTAAGGCAGATTATCTCGTAGAGACTTAGGGTGCTGGCTTCCATATAGTAGCAGAGAATTCCTTGCCATTGGCTTGCAGAACAATTCGCTCTCGAGTCCAGTCAGAGTGGCATAGATCGATAAATCAAGACAGGAAAGCCTTTCCTTGCTTATCTCCACCGTGAAGCGTAGAAAGCGGTTCTGGTTGTTAAGCCACTGGTGAAACCGTAGAATGGAATCACGGTCCCCCCTCCATATCACTAGCACGTCATCTATATATCGTTTCCACCACACAATAGATGGAAAAAACGGGTTGGTGGGTGTCAAGCCGTGCTGCTGCTCGAAAGTGTGAACATAGAGGTTTGCCAGGGATGGAGCAAAAATACTTCCCATGCTCATTCCTGACACTTGAAGGTACATTGTTTCCTCAAATTGAAAGAAATGTTCTTTCATCACCAGCCTTGCCAGGGACATGATGAATTTCACCGGAGTGGGGGGGGGGGGAGTATACTTGAAGTATACTTGAAACCATACCCCCGCCATCAGTAAGCATTGTAGATAAATGGACGAAAGTCCTAACCTTGAAGAAATCACAATCACGGACAATAGTACATGGCCTAGCAATGGCTGAATACATGAGGGTGGGCTGTGCACCACCAGGCCTAATAGTAACAAATGCTCCCCGACTGTTCTTAAATGATAGATCTTTTTTGAAAGACTGGTCCCTCATAGCGTGGCACTGCACGCGAGACTGGTTGAGTTTAATCATTAATACAGCAAAAGAAGTGGCAGATTCGTTCTTGGTGGAAATCCAAATACTTGAATCGCAGATCAGAGCCACCATTACACAAGCTCTTTTTAAGAAACAACAAGAGGAATCAAATAGACATAACAAAGAGTTCAAAGACTATTTTACAGATTAAGATAGATAAATTCAAGAAAGATTTGGCAAAATTTAAGCATGATGTCATCTATCCTTATACTAGCGACAATTATGTCTCCCCAGATTTCAGGAAGAATGGCAGGAAATATGGATCAAATTATTCAAGGTCTAGTTCTGATAGTGGCAGTGATGCTGACACCACAGGTCCAATTTTGCAGGGTAGCAGAGGGAGGCCCAATAGGTTTCAACAAAACAGAGGTCAACACCAGACACAATTTCAGCCATGGTGGCCCCTTCCCCCTTGGGGACAGACTGCTCCGCCACAATTGCCTTTTCAACCACCCATGCCAGGTCCATACCATGGCTATCCAGGTTATCAGCCACAATATAATCGTAAACCTTTTTTAGGTTCTGGCTGACGCAGGTCGCGAGGAAAAAAAGAAACCAACAACCACAGGTTCATTGGGAAGACTCAACAGGGCCTCATGTGGGGACCCGCAGCAACACCAGGAAGCTCCCCCAACAACCAGCAAACAACCAGAACCCAGTCTCGTGATAAATCTGAGCAAGAGACAATTGAGTGAGACAGAAGAGAAGGTATTGAACAAAGGTTTAGGGTATGTCACCACTTTTGAAGGAGACCCTTTTCAATCGCAAATTGAATTAGCTACCTTTTTCCGCAAACTGCGTTTACATTACTTCTTTAAAGATAAGCCCTTGGAAGATAATGTTCCCAATAACGAAAATACAGGATTGAGGAATAAGTCCACTTTTATGCCTCCTACTGCTGTGACACCCCCCCAGGTTGTTACTTTTGAGAAAGCGGTTGTTGAGGACATCAAAAAAAATCTGGGTCACTGATGAGAATAGGACGTTCAAAAATCTATCCAAATGCGAACATTTAGCTTTGCGGGCATTGGCAGAAGACACCACTATCACGATCAAGCCTGCCGATAAGGGCGGGTCGATCGCAGATCAAGATAGCTGTCTATAGGTCAGAGTGCCTCAGTCAACTTGGGGTCAGGTCATCGTATGAAGCTCTATCGGAAGATCCTACTATTCGACTGAGCCAGGAAATCAAAACCTTGGTAGAAGAGGCCTTGAGTGAAGGTTGGATCAATAATCAAGAAGTGCAGCTCTTACAGACCAACCATCCCTATACCCTATTTTTATACCTTGCCCAAGGTGTACAAATCCCAAAGATCCCCTCCGGGCAGACCAATCATATCTGGTCTGGGATATTTGTTGGAGCCCCTTTCGGAATTTGCGGACCATTTTCTACAGCCGATTGTACGTACTATGCCGACTTATCTCCAGGACACAAAAGATGTCTTGCGGGTGATACTGGAGGTTGAATTTAACACAGAATCAGACTTTTTGGTTTCATTTGATGTGGAGTCCTTGTACACATCCATACCCCAGGATGAGACTTTAGAGACCATACTGTCCATCCTGGAGGGTACACCTTTGGACTCCCCCACTCCGGTGAAATTCATCATGTCCCTGGCAAGGCTGGCGATGAAAGAAAATTTCTTTCAATTTGAGGAAACCATGTACCTTCAAGTGTCAGGAACGAGCATGGGAAGTATTTTTGCTCCATCCCTGGCAAACCTCTATGTTCACACTTTCGAGCAGCAGCACGTCTTGACACCCACCAACCCGTTTTTTCCATCTATTGTGTGGTGGAAACGATATATAGATGACGTGCTAGTGATATGGAGGGGGGACCGTGATTCCATTCTACGGTTTCACCAGTGGCTTAACAACCAGAACCGCTTTCTACGCTTCACAGTGGAGATCAGCAAGGAAAGGCTTTCCTTTCTTGATTTATCGATCTATGCCACTCTGACTGGACTCGAGAGCGAATTGTTCTGCAAGCCAATGGCAAGGAATTCTCTGCTACTATATGGAAGCCAGCACCCTAAGTCTCTACGAGATAATCTGCCTTACGGACAGTTTCTCCGTGTCCGGCGGAACTGCTCTACGAAAGAGACTTTTTTAAAACATTCAGAAAGTCTTTCCTGTCAGTTGGAAGCCTGGAATTATCCTAAACGCCTGATCAAACAATCTTGGAAACGAGTAGCGAATAACCATAGAGATTCTCTGCTAGAACCTCCCCAGGAGAAGCCAGCACTCAATCGACTGACGTTTCTGAGCACTTTCAGTACCAAATCCAACCAGGTACAAAAGATTGTGTATCGCCACTGGCGTTTTATGAATGTGAGTGCCGATAAAATTGAACCTCCTTTATTCTCCTTCAAGCGATCGAGTAACTTGCGCGATCGCCTGGAACATACACGCCCGAAGGAGACTCCTAAACACCCAATAGGCACTCTCTGGGACCTACCAGCAGTATCAGGACATCATCCATGCGGATGCTGCTCGAGGTGCCCGCAGACTAGACACACAACTGAAATTGAGATTGGGACTGAACATCCCTGGGAACAGCGTCACTACACGAGCTATCAAGTATGTTGGCATGACAACGCAGAAGGTCCGTCTCAGGATGCTCGAACATAAGAGTGCATTCAGATGTAGAAACACCATTACCAAACTCACAACACATTTCGTTGAGCTTAAACACACAGAAGAGGAATTTACTTGGACAGTCTTTGAAAAGCCCTTCATACCATCACATACTGGGGATGTCTCTAGGTTTCTATTTGCCAAAGAACAACGTTGGATATACAAACTTTCCACAGACTCCGTGGGGCTAAATGACAAGATTCCATGGGTTAGCCTTTAAATGGGTTGTTTATCTGACATAATTCAGCAAGTTGATTCTATTTGAATGAACAATGATCCTTTCAGTAGGTTTAAAAATTCTGTACTTCCAAAAACCGAGTAGGAACTACAGGACTACAATTCGTCATCTGATGACGTAATTTTGTAGTTCATGGTCCTCTTGTGAGTTGAGAGTCACGTTTCCCTTTCATATATCAAAGACACATTTATGCCCCTGTACTCTTAGTCAATTTCCACAGACTGATATGAGAGTCAGATATTTCTTGGGGATAAGTCCACATACGATGGTAATTAGAAGTGGGCGCGATCCGAGATACAGGACTCCGCCCTTTAAAGGGGTGATTATCTCTCACATATCTTAACCAGTAGAGTCAGTATGTGTGGACTTCTATCCTCAATACATATGCAAACATTCAAGACTATCATAAAATGCAGCGGGTCCACAGGACTACATTACGTCATCGGCTGACGTCAGTTTGTAGTCCTGGGTCCTCTCGCAAGTTTGGAGTCACGCTTTCAGACCTCAAATTTTAACTTTTAAATTTACTTTTTATTGGTTGTGCGCGTGAACTCTTTTATAATTATATAGACTGATATGATAGCCAAATGGATTTTGAGAAATGTCCACAAACTATGATATCCGGAAGTGGGCGGGCTCTGGGTTACGGGTCCCCGCGACTCAAAATGCCAAACAAGTACTTCCCCTCGAAGGAGGTGGTTCCCCCTCCTGATTCAGCGCCTACAACGAGGCAACGACGGACAGGTTAGTCTGCTAAATAATGAAATACCATATGATAAAAATCTTGAACCCACTCGGGCTCGTATTTCATGCACGGGCAATGTCCGGACTGCAAGGGCTGCAGTTTCTACAGTTCTAAATTCATGGCCGCAATGACAATAAGAGGCAGGGCTGTATATTGTTTTCTGTCTGCAGTCTTTTACATGATTAAACAGCTTAAGAGGCAAGCGGCAAGCTGGAGAGTTATGTATGCTTAGCATCTGTTTGTTGATAATGACGGTTTCTATAGTAAATCACATAGCCCCACACATAATTGGAATAGGTGACAAGCCCACAGCAGGAGGTTCTTAAACCATTGGGGTCCTCTGCGATGGGTTTTTCGAATGACTACATTAGAATTGTTTTAATTCTGCTATATTGATAATTCCTGGTGTGATGAGGCACCTTGAGAGTGAGCCAGGTTTCTTACAAAGGAGCGCCATTGAGAGAGGAGATATTATTAAGTGTGGATTTGGTGGAAACCGGAGACGCTCCAGGAGCAAATTGTTTTACTCAAGACACCTTAAACTTCTCTCCCATAGAGCGGGGCCTCCGTTTTCCTGAGCAGGGTCCAGGAGAGGTGAGGCGTAGCCCCCGGGCAATCTGGGTGAGTGATTAACTATTGAAATGTTTTCATACACAATAGGGTACTAATGCTGTGCATTCTGGACTGAGAGCCATGTGTTTGTCCCTTTCTTTTTAGATGTGAGACCACTCCAGTGATTGATACGGATCAAGCTGACTAACATGTCCACTCATATCCTTTTTCTGATTTCACTTTCCTCTTTTTATGTATATTCACATTAGCGGTAGCAAATTCTTGAGAACAGAGGCCCTGAAGAAAGCCTGAGGAACCCCTTTTTCCTAGTGGCTGAAACATGTTGGCCTTTTTTTGTGACAGTCGATATTTTTTTAGGTCTGCCTTTCTATTTGCACTGTTCTTGGTTTTAACTAGAGGGTGAAAAAACCTTTTGAATAAAACGTAGTTACTACTGTTTCCACCACTCTGTTTTATCTCACCACATCAATCATTCTTTGCACTGCACTCCTTCCCATACTTTGTGATATATCTCATGGTCAGCACAGTGTGTGTGGGTTTGACTCACTGAGACTTCTCTAGCGACTGGGTGTGGACATGGTCTCAATGATCAAGGGACAGACCACCCCATGTTCTTTGGATGACCAAATGAGAATATAGATCATCGCAAGACATTTGATGGGAATCCATTATCACTTATGTGAGTTTCACCGACATCCACTCATGCCCATGATTTAGTTACACTAGTATGTACCCTTGATGCCTATAAGCAGTATGGTGATTTGATACCTACAACTGAACTAATAGCAGTTGTGACTAGAGCAGGATCGGTCTGACCTGGCTCTCCTACAAAGACCCCTGGTTCTCTTTCTGTTGTATGAAAAGCTTCCTGTAGCCACTCACATAGATTCTGAACAGAATCTATGGTTTCCAGATTTATACTGGATGTTAGTTGTGTTTCCAAGTGTTCCAAATTGAGTTTGTTCCACGGCCGATAGGTGGATGGATGTAAGGTAGTTTTAGGTGAGTCGCTTAGTGTTGTGTTATGTTTGAAAGCAAGCAAGTGGCGGTGTGACTGGAGTTATAGTTTGAAAGGTAACTAGTTCAGTATTAGCAAAAATGACATCTAGGATATGTCCAGCAGTGTGTTTTGGATTGTGGATAATCTGATGCAGGTTCAATGCGTATAGGCCGGTGATGGTTCTTGGATGGGTCATATTGGTATTATCAAACCAAATGTTATGGTCACCCAGAACGCATAGATTGAGTGTATTGTTATCAGGTTTGAAACTGTCTAGAAGTGCGTCTGGGAATGTTGCCTTGCTAGGTGGAGGTCTGTAAAGGAGCAGGAAGTTACAGGTGGAAGACAGTGTAGGATTGCATCTTGTTAGAAGAGCCTCACAATTCTTTATGGAGATGTCAACTTTAGTGATATGAATTGTTTGCCTGAATACAACAGCTAGACCACCTGCTTTTTCGGCTATACGATTGTGGGCGATTATTTGCTAGCCTAGAGAAATGGCTTCAGGCAGGACTGGAGCCATATCCTCTCCAAACTACGATTCGGTTATGAATAGTGTTGGACTTGGCCCTTTCCCCTGAAATTTTTCGCTTTTCACTTCCCTAATTCAGGATGTCCCCCCCCCCTCCATCGTAATAAAGTTGTATAGGCCCTCGGAGTTTTAGATGCCCTGTGTAATATTAAAATCAGTGCTAAGGTGCAGTTGCTCTCTTCCCCCAACATGGCTGCCACTGACCCCTGCTACTGCAGCGTGGTCTTTTTAGGCGCACTCTAGTTGCCAGGAGCTGGCTGGAACCCCTAAACATTGTTGCCATACCAGCCTGCCTTGCCTGCTCATAGCTAGACTAGGGAGCTACTGGAACCTTCTAGAATAGGGGCGGAGTCTGCTTTTGCCACCTTAGAGGGTGGTCACCTGATTTGGGATATATAAAGAAAGGGAGGGAAACTTTCCAGTCAGTTGGGGCATCACTGACCTGGGGGACCCTACGCAGGAGCCTTAGGCGGTAGGGCCTAGTCAGGGACCTATGCCACTGGGAGTGACAGGGCTTAGGTGCTGCCTTCCAAGTTGAGTGAGGAACCCTGAACTAGCCCACTGATCTGGCCCGGTGGGAGGGGAACCCAGGGACCACCTGAAGTGATCTGCTTAGGAAACTTGACAAGCCTTCAACTCAACCCCCCTCCCTCCTTCAAGAAACCAAGAAACTGCTATCTACAAAGGGCGCAGGAACCATCAAGCGCCAAGAAGACCCCTTTCTTATGCAACCAGGACTACTGGGGGGGATCAACCAGGTACTGGGCTGTGCCATCTCTGCGCTCCCTTGCCTTAACCTGTGTCCCCAGCACTGTCCTGCCTCATCCCCCTGACTAAACATCCTGTACTGCTAAGCGCTCCTCCTTCATAGCGCTAGCCGCCAGAACTGCCTAATCTACCACAGCTGACTGAACTGCCCAGCTCTGTCGCCCCCAGAACTGCGGTGTCCCTTGATGAGCGCTTGGATTCGGGAGAGGATTGCAGCCCTGAACCGCTGTTGTGGAGACTGGTTGTGTCACCGGCCACCCCTGTCCAATGCCGCGCAGCTAGTGGCTGCAGCAGCCGCGCCCCCAGGAGCTGCCCTGCAATTGGCCGCTGTGGTGTGGTCCCTCCTCCGCCGCCTCCTGATTGGTTCCCGGGCCGTGGAAGCCACGGAAGGCCCAGGAATAGCCAGCTAGTACCGGAGAACCCCGAGAGAGTGCAAGGGCCCCCACCAGCTGGTGCAAGCCCCGAGTGAGGCCTACCAGAAGGTCGGAGCCCTCCCCACCGGCTGCACACCTCCACAAGGGCCCCGAGGGGGACGAAGAGTCAGGTAAACCCCGGGGAGGAGGGCAGAAGGCCGGAGAAGGCCCACAGTTCGCCCCTCCCCGGGGGAACCGTGATTAGGCTCCGTTGGCCCCCAATTAGCTATACAGGAACCGGACCTGGGCCAGAACAATAACTAGGCCTTCAGAGCCCATGGATTATTAAGGGTAACCTCTGGCTGGGGAGTAGTTCCTTGCAAACTGCCTATGGGTCGAAGCTGAGTTATTACTATTGATAGGCCCTGCGGCTTCAGTGATCTTGCTCAGGGCCAGGTGATGATGCGACACCAAGGTGCTTAGGATAACTGCCTTGAGACCGGTGCAATGCAATGTTTAATCCTGACTAAGGAAAGGTTCCTTCTTTCCCAATTGGTTGTTGCCTGATGCTCCCTGAAACGTGTATTCTTGCAGAGTGAAATGCTTACTCCTACCTAATGCCATGTTTCAGGAAAGCCTACAGGTCTATAATGAATTGCTCGCCCTAGCCTTACGCATGGTTTACCCTGGCCAGATGAAAGGTTTTGTTCTTGCCTAAGGAAAAGCTCATTTTGCCTGATGCATTGTTCATTCCTGTATAATAGAAATGGTTACCCCAGATGAAGTGTTCTTGACTAATGCCATGTTTATCCTTGCTTAAGGGAATGTTTAGAGCAGAGTAGGGGAAAACTGATTCCTTTGATGAAATGGTCACTGAGACTAGGCTAGAACCCCAGGAGACACCTTTGGGGTCCAAGTGAGTCGAGTAAACCCCACGTTGGGGGACTGGTTGCTCCAATCTTAGGCAGGACTCCAAGGAAGGCTAAACCGTGCTATTGCTTTGCTGGTCCTGAGGCACAAGGTTCTATCTGCTCATTCTGGTTAAATGAAAGGGTTAATCTGGGCTAGGGAATGGTTTGCCTGGTTATCTAATGTGTAATGAAATGTTTTACCCTGGTTCATTGTGAAGTAATGAGATGCTAATCCTTTAATTAAATGTTTATTGTGACGTGTTAAATTGGATATTGAACTGCTCCCTTTACTCCCCTCTGATGAAATGCTTTGATGAGTTATTGCTACTGTGATTATTGATTACCCTACTGTGATTATTGATTACCCTGAACCTTGATCTTAGATAAAAAAAAGTATTGATTTAAATCAATCTCACTTGTGTGGTCTCAGTCATTGCATGCGTTTTATTGTCTCAGTGGATGAGTGTGCTGTGTGGTCACTTAACACCGAAGCTTTCGGGTGCCTACCTGCTCGTGCCAGGCTACCCCCGGGGAACTGGCGACCCCAGTTCCTACAAACAGTATGTCTGGTTTTGCATCGGTGAGAAAGTCGTAGATGTGATACTTGTTTTTAGAGAGGGATTGAGCATTTATTAGTAGACAGTGTAGAGTGGCCTTTGATGATAGTGGGACTTTGTTTTGTAGAAGAGTGATCAGTATTGTGTGGGTGTGTAGCAGGTGTGTTTTTAGTGCTGGTATAGGCTGCATTAGGATAGCAATCGTGTAGCTGATCTGCATCGTGTTCCTCATCCAGCATGCTAAGAAGACATTTTGATGGGTCTGCATGTGTATGTGTGTTGGAGATGCAAATGTCTTTAATCTACACCCCCGCGAAGAGGGCTGTTGAAGAAGCCACGGATCTTGTGGAATGTGCTCGGATCTTTCCAGTTAGAGGTTTTCCTGCAGCCTTGTGACAATGTAGAATGGAACTTGTGATCCATCTCGAAACACCCTGTTTGGATAGCGGAAGGCCCTTACCAGGACCTCCGAAGGCAACAGATAATTGTGAAGATTTTCGAAAACCTTTAGTACGTTCTAAATAGAATTTCAAGCATCGCTGCACATCCAATGATTGCAATGCTCTTTCTGCTGGCGTAGAAGGTTGAGGGAAGAACGCCTTCAGAATGACCGGTTCATTCAAGTGGAAATCCGAGGGAACCTTAGGCATGAACCTAAGATTAGTTCTCATGATCACAGTGTTTCTTTTGAATTGAAGGAAAGGTTCTTGGATGGTTAAAGCCTGTAATTTTCCAACACGCCTAGCCGACGTGAGAGCAAGGAGGAGAGCCAATTTCCACGAAAGGTATTTCATGTCAGAACGATGGATTGGTTCTCATGGACCCTTCATGAGTTGAAAAAGGACGAGATTTAAATGCCATGTAGGAGGGGGCGGTCGCACTGGTGGATAGACCCTGAACAAGCCCTTAAGAAACTGCTTGATAATCCTGGAAGACCACAAGGAAGGACCGGATTCTGTCCTTCTGAACCTTGACAAAGCAGCCAAATGGACCTTAATTGATGCATGGGCTAGTCCCGACTTAGCCAAGGACAGCAGATAAGGTAGGATCTCATGAGGCCCGGAATTGAAAGGATCAATGCTGTCTTTCTTACACCAGCAACAAAATATTTTCCACTTAAGGCGGTAAGTCCTGTTCGTTCAAGGAGCCCTTGCCTGGGACAGAACCTCCCTAATGTCTCTTGATAAGGGCAGGTTCACGAACTCTCGCTGCTCAGGAGCCATGCAGTCAGGTGTAACGACTGTGGATCTGGGTGCCATATTTGTCCGTCGGACATCGTGAGAAGATCCGGCACAATCCTCAAAGGAACGGTAGGAGCTATAGACAACAGATGGAGCTCCATGTACCAGAACTGCCTCGGCCAAGCCGGGGCTATTAGGATCATCCTGCACGGCTCCACCTTGATTTTCCTGATAAGTCGTGGTATCAGAGGAATGAGAGGAAAAGCGTAGACAAATGTCCTAGACCATGCTATCGAAAGCGCACTTCCCAGTGAACCTTGATGGCGAAGCCTGCTTGCGTAAGACTGGCATTTTTTGTTGGTCGGAGTGGCAAAGAGATCGATCTCCGGTCTGCCCCACTGGCTGAAGATCTCTTCCAAAACTGTCTGATTCAACACCCACTCGTGGCTGACTGAGGATGACCTGCTCAGCCTGTCGGCGTTTTAGTTTAGGATCCCTGGTAAGTGTTCTGCCTTCAGTGATATCCTCTGAAGGATCGCCCATTCCCAGATCTGTTGATCTTCTTGCGACAAAGGACGAGATCTGGTTCCTCCTTCCTTGTTCACACAGTGCATGGCCGTGGTGTTGTCTGTCCTGATCAGCACTTGCGAACCTTCCAGGCGAGGAAGAAAAGCTTGCAGAGCCAGTCTTATCGCCCTTAGTTCTAAAAGGTTGATGTGGAGATTTTTCTCCTGGGGCGACCAATGCCCGCTGACATGTAGGTCTTGCATCACTGCTCCCCAACCTGCCAACGACGCGTCCGCTGTCACTACATGTGGGGACGGGTCGCTTACGAAGGATAGACCTTAGGACAAGTTGTTTTGATCTGTCCACCACAAGGTCTCGTCTTTCATCCTCGGAGTGACCGTCACTATGTCCTCGATTGAACCGTGGACCTGTTGCCACTGATTGTCCAGTTCTTCCTGCAGAGGACGCATTCAGAGTCTGCAATGGGGAATCAGTGGAATGCACGATGAAATCATCCCCAGTAGGGATTTGTATCGGCGTACTGAAAGACACCTTCTTGCCTGTAA
Organism: Lissotriton vulgaris; assembly: GCF_964263255.1. Lineage (NCBI taxonomy): Eukaryota > Metazoa > Chordata > Amphibia > Caudata > Salamandridae > Lissotriton > Lissotriton vulgaris. The sequence continues at coordinate 106,678,689 of NC_141686.1, forward strand.
GTCCCGAGCCAAGGTCTGTCATTTGTCCCTCCTTTCCAGAGTAGGGAAGGCTCTTGAGAGATTTGAATCCAAGAGGGCCCCCAGGAAGCGAGCCTTTCTTGACGGGACCAGAGAGAACTTCTCGTTGTTTAGAGTGAGGCCTAGATTCTGGAACAGATTCGTACAAGCTTGAACAGCCTCTAGCGCTGCCTCCCTGGACGGAGCTTTCAGCAACCAGTTGTCCAGGTAGGGGAACACTTGGAAATTGTTCCTTCGCAGGAAAGCTGCTACTGGCGCCAGCACCTTTGTAAAAATTTTCGGGGCTGAGCGGAGTCCAAAGGGTAAAACCCTGAATTGAAAATGGCTCTTGGCTACTGTGAATCGCAGAAACCTTCTATGTGCTGGGTGGATCGGAACATGGAAATACGCATCCTCGAGTTAGAGCGTGGCCATAAAATCTCCCAGATTGATGAGCTTCACGATGTCCTGGAGAGAGACCATCCGGAAAGAAAGGGAGATGAAATAGGTGTTTAGCTCCCTGAGGTCTAAAATGGGGCGCCATTTTTCTTGCGTTTTTCTCACCAGGAAGAACCTGGAATAAAATCCCGGCCCCCTTTGGTTTGAGGGAACCGGCTCCATCGCTCCTTTCCGGAGCATTTGTTGGACTTCGAGCCGCAGGAGACGCTGGTGTTTCAACGGATTGGCTGCCGGGGGCTTGGGTGGAGGGACTTGCGTGAATTCCAAAGTATACCCTTTCCGAATGATGTTGAGCACCCAACGGTCCGATGTTATTTTGGACCAGTTTTGAAGGTATTTGGTGACCCTGCCTCAAACTGATGATTTCTTGAAGCAGGGTCCAGTAGGAAGAGCCAGGAGGCCACTATTGGCGCTTGGACGAGTCCCGTCCTCGTCCAGCCTGTTTTCCCTTGTTGTAAGGTCTGGAGTATTTAGTCGACTGGCCCTGGCGCTGTTGATGGGGCTGCCGGTATTGTTGGGAACCTGAGCCCGTGGAGGAGTAGCGCTGTTGTGTGAAGGACCCTCTATAGGTACCACCTCTGCCTCTGGCTCCTTTAAAGGGAGACTTGAGGTATTGAAGGGTCCCTATGGACCTGGCAGTCTCCGTATCCTTTTTAATTTCTTGAAGCGTATCATTGATGACTTTCCCAAACAATGTCTCACCATCAAAAGGCAGATCAAGGACCTTGTTCTGGATCTCAGGCCAGAACCAAGTCGCTTTGAGCCATCCTTGGGGGCGGAGGACTGCCGCCCCAGCTAGGGATCGAAACGATGTGGTTGTAATATCCATTGCACAATCAATGATTTCCATTGAAGTGGCTTCCCCCTCCTGCAGGATCTTCTTTGCCTCAGATGTAGATTCCGGAGGCAGCTGGTCAATGTACGGGGCGATATCGCACCAAAGCTGGCGGTCATATCTCCCCAAGATCGCCAGAGCATTAGCGGGCCCGTACTAGTAAACTCGCCATGGAAGAGAACCTCTTCCCTGCATTGTCCAATCTCCGCCCTTCTTTGTCCGGTGGAGCTGTTAAGGGAGCAGAGGGGTTACGGGATTTTCTCTGCCCAGCCTGCGAGATAACCGAATCTGGTCTTTGATAACCCGTCAAGGCTGCGGGACCCCCATCAGGTGCCTTATATTTCTTGTCCAGACGCAGTGGCACAGGGACCACCATCGCCGGGTTATTCATGGCCTTAAGGCCCTCCTTCCACAAATGATCCACAATAGGGATGGACCTTGTCGATTTCCTAAAAGGCTCCTTGAAATCATATAGAAAACAATCACTAGTAACCTTAGGCATGGCCAATTTGAATATGCCCGCCGCTCTCTCCATCAACTGATGAAAACCCCCGATGTCCGCTGGCGGGGAATCCGCTGGATCTGGGACTGGTGAAGCAGGATTCTCAATGATATATTCATCATAGTCAGTTTGCAGATCAGAGTTATGATCCGACTGCTGGTTCTCATCCGAGGAATTATCATGGACCTCTTGCAGCCCGGAGGAATCTTGTTGGAAGGATGTCTGAGGCGGAGGTGAAACTTGAGTCTGTAAAGATGGTGTCACTGGTGAGGGCGAAAATACTGCCGGTATAGCTGATGCTGCCGGGACATGAAGTGGCCTATTCGCCCTAGATTTATAGTCTTGCAGCATGTTATGCAAATCTTGGAGAAACGAAGATGGCATCGTCACCATATCCTGGCCCAAATGATGTTGCGACTGGGCCGTTTGATGATAACCTCCTCTTGGACGTATTCACCCTCAGAGTCAAGTCTCCTGGCACTGGACCAGAAGTTGGGAGGGACTATTGGCATAACTGAAAGCGTCCTGGTCGTCATCCTCTGACTCCCCTTCTTGCAATAGCATAGTTGGTAGAAGGGGGGATACACTCCTCGGAGAAGTCATCTCCGGCGTGATTCTCGTCACAGAAATGGTAATCCATTTCTCAGAGGATAATATCGTCGACGGTTCCGTCGCCGACAGTTGTACATGCGTTCGAAGAGATCGGGGTCGTCGAAGTCGTCGACAAGGAGGAAACTGTGGGCACACCAGCCGTCATCATTGTCAAAGTTGTCGTCGTCGATGCCCTCGTCGACGAGACGGTTGTCGACGTCATAGTCGACACCACCGTCGACGTCACCATCGTCGTCGGTGACACTGTAACCTTAGTCGTCGACGCCTTAGTCGTCGACACCTTTGTCGTCGACACCTTTGTCGTCGACACCTTTGTCGTCTGCGAAATCTTCATCGTCGTCATCTTCGTCGTCGGCACCTTCTCCGTCGACGCCGACAAACCTGCCGTCGACGGTACCTTCGTTGACGCCACAGTTGACGATAACAATCTCGAATCAGATTTTTTCGTCGACGGAACCTCCGCCGTCGACGTCTTCGTCGTCGAGGACTTAGAGCTCCTCTCAGAAGATTGAGAAGAAGGTTTTTTGAAGGCTGAGGTAGTCTTCTCACCTTTTGAAGGCGTAACAGGACCCACTTTCTCCTTTTCACTTCTGTGAGGAGATGTGCTGGGACCCTGGCTCTCGGACTCACTGGGGGTCTTTTTAGAGGCCTTAGAATGTCTTTCCATAGAAGGGGAAGGAGAACCCCTACCCCTATTCACTGACCTTCTTGATGAAGACATCGACGCTGCATCCTCACTGGACTTCAGCTTCTGGAGCCATGTCAAGAGTCTACCCTCACGGTCCCGGAGGGTCTTGGTTGAGAAGGTGCGACAGATCTTGCAGTCAGCAGCCTGGTGGTCAGGATAGAGGCAATAGATGCAGTCCCTGTGACTATCCTCCACAAAAAGCCTTTTCTTGCCACAGGTGGAACAAGGCTTGAAAAGGGCTCGTTTCTTCTCCATTTCACTCATCCTGGAAGGTAGTCAGTAATCCTGAAGAGAATCTAAAAGATTCTGAAGAAAATATCCAAAGTAATTCCTTAGAAAAGTCGAAGTTGAGCAGAGCTTACAGGAGACTCCCTAAGCACAACGTGCAGTAGAAAATCTGAGGCTCTGAGGTTCCTTCAGGAAGGTTCTAAGGGGTGAGGCACTTCTGATTGGCTGATGCCAAAGTTTGGTCTCTTTTACACAAAGAGTGTGATATGCTACAAAAGGGAATGAGGCCTAGGCCTTTTTCCTTTGTCTTTTGTACCTACAGCTATGGTATTTTTGTTACCGAGACTCCCATTCCGACGACGGGGAATGATACAAAGCATGGGAATCTATGAAAGTTCCAATACTGGGGTAACTTGTTGTGATGGTGTTTGTGATAGGTTTTGCTTTTGAGGTGTAGTGAAAAGGGGTGCTGATGTATATGTTTCATGCACTGGATTTGGTTGTGTAGTATTGTTTGTGAGGAGGTTGTGACGTAGAGGGGGTGGTGATGTGTTTATGAGTAGAGTCTATGTTGTGTGTAGGAGGGAATGAAGTAGAGGTGAGAGTGTTCATCTTAGACTGGTTGGTTTCAAGAGTTACAAAGTGTGGTGGTGTGCTGTGTGTTAGTGTTATTAAAGTAGAAGGGAGAGGAGGGTGTTTGTGGACAACTGATGAAAGGATCATTATGTTTGTTAATGATAAAAGGTAGTCTGTTAGGGACAGTGTGTCTGAATGGGATGTAGTTATGTATGGTGTTGACTGGCGTTGTGTTAGTGATGAATGTATTGGTTATGGTATAGGATAGAGTTGTGTACTGTTTGTGTGTGATGGTGGATATGTGTGGTAGTTGGGATAGTCTGGTGTGTAGATGTGGTTTGGTTGGGTTTGTGGTGCATGCTTGTATATTAATCTGTGCATAGTGTTATGCGTTGTGTGCATTTGGTGTGAGTGTGTTGCTCTGTTTGTGGATGGTGTGGGCTGGGTATTGCTAAATGAGAAAAAGGGCAGCATTTCTGGCCCTGGCCCTGGTCCGTCTCGAACCGGCTCAAACAAGCAAATACCCTTGTCCTCTCCGCCCTTAACAGGCAACTGCCCTTGTCCTCTCCGCCCTTAGCCTTGACGCGCGGGCTGAGACACCCTAAGCCTGGCCTTTTATAGCCCTAGTAATCAGGTGACCCTTTCAGCCAATGGAAACCCTAGCCCTAACACTATCCAATCACAACACTCCCTAAAATCTAGAACCAATAGGAGAGCATGACCGTACAGCCAATCTTAGCCCTAGTCCACGCACCCAATCAGTTCAAAAACCCTGATCTCTACGTCCAATAAAGGCCTTAGCCCTACCAGTAGTCTCAACCCAAGTCCAAGCAGCCAATGGTACAGGTAGCCCTAGTCCCTACTTCCAATAGAAAGCCTAACCCTAGTCTTAGTCCCACAACTAGTCCAAAAACCAATCACACCAGAATCCCTAAATAGCTACTTCCAACTAAAGGTCTAACCCTAGCCCTAGACCCACCTTACTCCCAACAACCAATAACATAGGAAGCCCTAGTCCCTACTTCTAATAGAAATCCTAACCCTAGCCCTAGCCCCAACCCTACAATGATTGAACCACAGACCCAGAAACCAATAAGAACCCTCAAATACCCAACCAATGTGGACATTAGCCATAACCCAATAGAAACACCAGATACAACCACCAATCAGTGTACACATGTGCCAACCACTAGCAGACCATATAAGGTCCCAGCGACCTCAGACAAGGTTTGCTGGCCAGGGAGTTGGAAGCTGCTTCTCCTGTTCAGAATCTCCTAGGAGACAGACGGGCTCAATCCACACTTTAGACTTCTGCAGGTAAAGGCTTCACTAACTCGAAATCTACCAATACTGTTTGAATAAAACTTTACTCCCCCTGCTGGCCAAAAAACGAAGTGCACAGGCCCCAGTAAGGCAGCATATGATGTCACACACTCAAAGACTAAACTCAGACCAATTTGTATCAAAAATATTATTTAGGTATTTTATTTCTAGAACCAAGCCAAGCATGATGCAGTTAAGTGGAATAGTATTTTGCTAAATCTTATGCAATGATTTACAGTTGAATGCAGATGGTTGAATTACAAGTAAATCAACAGTTCGAAATTACTTTTCAGTTACTTTACAGATTAGCAAAAGTATTATAAAAATTAATAGTAATCATTGGGATATGCCTTGATATCACACAGACATTTCCTAGAAAAAAGATATAGTTCACTTTTAGTAAATTTGCAGTTTCTCAATGTTTCAGACAAACCAACGCAACACTTAGGATTCCATGGACTGTTTTTCCTTGAAAGTTTTTCTATGGGAGGAAAAAAAGTTAACAGTTGGCAGGTAAGTACTTATTTATGGGAGTTGGTATTCTGGGGATAGAACCAGGGTCCCCCCAGGGTCTCAAAGCACCCTCAGCGGCACTAGGGCGGCCTGGTGCAGAGTGCTGAGGCCCAATGTTATCCAATAGGGGATAGGGAGCCTCTGGTTGGTGGCTGCTCACGAGCAGGCCACAAGGCTGTGGGAGCAAATCTCCTGGACTTAAGCTTAGAGAAAGGGGGATCCTGTTTAGCAGACAAGGTTCACTCACAACGACACAGGTGGCTGGGGGCTGTTTTACGCATAGGGTGCCCTGTTTTTTTCAATCGGAGTTGCTGGTTTGGGATGTTGGCTGCAGGCGCGGTCAAGGAAGACTTCGGGGAGAAACTAACAGCTGGGCAGGTAAATTGGAGGGCTTAGGTACGTAGGTGCACCTCGGTTTCCCTCTCCAGGGCGACAGATGGCGTCTTTAGGTTGGATTTCACCTTACCCGGCCACTCGTGGTTGGGGAGGGGGCTCTGTGCAGAGGCTGCAGGCAACCCCGGACAGTCCTGGAGGGGGGTGGGGGGCCAACCCACGGTGGACTAGGGACTCTGGAGCGCTGGGGGACGTCACTGGGACCGGTGGGCCACCCGGATTCTGGCCGTAGGTATTGGGTGCAGTGGTGGCTCCAGGTGTCAGGCTTCTTTGTCCTCTGTAGGCTCGGAGTCTTTATTTGTGACTCTTTTGAACAGAGCTGAAGGACAAGGCGACTTTTGGCGCAGGATCTCTGGAAACTACAGACGGCCTGGTAGGGCTGGGGCCAAGTCAGTTATCTGCAGTCACCTCTGCTGGGCGTCTTCTTTCATCCCTCTTCTTAAGTTGTGGGAATCTGTCTTCTTAGTTCAGGGCTACCCCTAAATACTATATTTAGGGGGTCGCTTAAGGGGTCCCAAGGTCAGTAGGCAATGGGCTACTGACATTAGGGTGACTAAATCCTTGGTGTGCTCACCCTACGTGGGGGAGTGGACACAATCCATAATCAGAGTGTGCCTGCCATCTGCAAGATAGTGGGCACTGAAGAGTGGGCTTCACCGCGCCTCTCCCCATGTGAGGAGTAGGGTTGGCAAAGGTGGGCAAACCTTCTGGGCTGGCTAATTTTTCCCACCTGTCTCCCCCCCCGAAAAGGGGGGTTGGGGGGGAAGACAGGAAGGGGGCCTGCTTCTGATAGCTGGAGAGGCTGGGGGGGTCGTGTTACAAAGGCGGCAGGGCCTTTGAAGCTCCCCTGCCACAGATGGCTCTCCCTGGTCTGGGAGGGGGAGGGGTGGGGGATGGCTTGGTTTCTGGGCTCAGGGAGTGAAGGCTCCCACCCCAGGGCTTCAGTAACATGTTTCGTGGTGGCAGGCTGGTGTGTACTGGTCAGGGAACCCACCAGAGGTTGGTAGTTTTTCAGGGGTCATCTCAAAGATGCCCTCGGACTGCATTTTTCATTAAATCCCACACTGGCATCAGTGTTGGTTTAATGTGCTGAGAAGTTCGATACAAGACTACCCAGTTTTCAGTAAAGCCATTATGGTGCTGTGGAGTTCGTAATGACAAACTCCCAGCACCATATACTCTTAATGGCATTGCTGCACTTAGAATGTCTAGGATTTGGTCTACAAACTGTAGGGGTACAGGGCTCATGCACCTGTAACCTCACTACTGGTACAGTGTACCCAGCTAGAGGGGTGGCTGACCAATGCCAGGGGAGTGGGTTGTAGCCATGGCACACAGGGATGTGATACATACAAAAAGGGACCTGAGGAAATGTTATAGCCCATCAGGGGCAGATTCCTCACACTAACTAGAAAACACAATTCCAGGCCACTTGTTCGAGTAAATTATAAAGTATTGGGGTATCCCTTTCTAAGGACGATTTCCCTCACCCACCCGAAGGTGGCATGCTTCATCATAGGGGATCTCCTGGCACTATGAACCTAGTCGTAGAGTGGGCTACAAACCACTCACTGTGACGGATGAGCTCAGGGATGTTTTGAAGGAGATGGTGAGGTAGACTAAACCTCTAGAGGAGCCGGGAAGAGGGCTAATGGATTGGGTGAAAGTAATTAAAACCAGCTCTGTGCAGGCCAAACCATTTTAATATTGCATACACAGGCCAGGATTAAAAAGAAAATAGCTATGACAGAGGGAAATTCAATCTGTCAAACCTAGTGAAAAAAGGGACCTTTTTTCACTAGGTTGGTCAGATTTAATTTATCATCTAGAGGTTTATTCTACCTCACCATCTCCTTCAAAACATCCCTGAGCTCCTCCCACTCAGTGAGCCTGCACTATAACTAGGTTTGACGTGTGAGGAGATCCCCTATGATGAAGAATGCCACCTTCAGATCGATGAGGGGAATCGTCCTTAAAAAGAGTTACCCCAATACTTTATTGATATACTAGACGAAGTGGCGTGTTGTGTTTTCTACACAGGATTGTCTGCCTGTCTGCTCTTAACTTTGTTCTGCACCAAAACACGCAGCCTGCAATGGCAGTGTGTATGTAAAGGTACAGGGCCTCTAAGGGTGGCACAATAAGTGCTACAGCCCTTCGAGACCCTTGGTACCTTTTACAAGGGACTGAGATGTGGCCAGAGAGGTGCCAATTGTGGGTACAAGGTGCAGTTTTGAGAAAGAACACAGGCCCTGGGAACCAGATTGGCAAGGACCCAGGGCACATCAAGTCAAAGAACAACAGAAGTCTGGCAAAAAGTGGGGCGGGGAGTGGGGGGGAGGGTTACTGCAACAGAAACCCAGCTTCCTACACCGATCGTATACACCATGTTCTTTCGTGCAGTTGATGTAGGAACTCAAAGCCGTGTTACTGTAGAGCAAATAGAGTTTCACCAACTCTGTGGAAGGGCGAGGTGATTGAAAACAATTTGGTAGAGTGATATATTGGCAAATCAGAAAAGGTGTCACAACTTTGGGTAAGAAGGATGTCCAAGGTCCTCAGGAATACATTATCTGGGAAGAAAGTGGAATAGGGTGGTTGCATGGAGAGAGCCTACAGTTCACTCATATGGCAATCCGAGGAAGTAAGCAGCCATGCATCGACTCTAAAGACATGCACATGAGAAATGTCAACAGTTAAGTGCAAATACTATTGTGGCATAACAATTGGCTTTGAGGGGAAACAATGCAAGCCAGACCTTCAACAAAACGCACCACAACAGGTGACTGAAATAGTGATGGCGGATAGAGACCAAAAGGGCTGACAGATAACCCTTAACTGTTGCCACTGCAAGGTCTTGCTGGGCCAGTGACAGCACAAATAATACATCCAAATATTTGGCCTGTGTGTGGGGAGTATAGCGAAAGCCATAAAAGGCAAAAATAATTCTATCATTATAGATTGACTTGGTTGAAGGGTGTTTGGGCTGCAAGGATAAGAAAGACTACTGTATCCAACATGCATTGGTGCATTAAACAGCAGCTGCTTAATCTCCATGAAGTGTAGTTTATGAAGACTTTAATCCAGGACCCTTTTGTGTTGCAGAGACCTGCTGTCCTCCTGATGTGGTAGCTGGATTGTAAGGCAAATACACCAAGGGCTCTAGGTGCCACACATTTCCGAACCAAGTCTGGGGCTATTAAGAGGACTTTAGCCTTGTCTGTCCTGACTTTCCTCAGAAGTACAGGCAGGAGAGGCAATGGCAGAAAAGTGTATAGGAGCCCCAGTCTGCATGTAGTTGGAATAAGTCTTCCAATTACTTTGCGGGTTGAAACTCCAGTGCGCAGTATTTTTGACACCTCAGGACGGAGATGCCACTGGTGTGCTCGCTCATCTGTTTTCCACTGTGTCCTGAGGTCAGGTTGTCCATGAAGACCTGCATCAACCTTCCCTTGATTGACAGCAAGGAGGATTTTCAGGACCAGACCGAAAACCTAAAGCTTCAGAATACAGACAGGGCTGGTTCTGCACCAGAGACCATAAGACTATAATTTCCACTTCCTCCATGGCCCTTCAACCCAGCAGTGATGCTGGGAATTTGGGTGGAGAAAGGAAAATGGCCTGCCACTGGTCAGTTTTGCAGTGGTCTGCTACTATAGAAGATTCTGACCGGTCTCCTGTGAGATCTTGGAGACAGAATGGCAGCCCTGATGCTAGACACACTGAAACTTGAAATTCCAGTGCACACTACACATATGCAACCTAGAATTCAGAACAAGGAGGATGCAGTAAGCGAGGAGTCCAAGAAGCTTCAGATACACACTCACTGAGGCCTAGGATTGAGTCCATAACATCTAGATCATATCCTTAATGTCTGGAAATAAATGTTCCAGACTTGCTGGAGTGGTGGAAATGCCTCGAATGCCACTGTGTCTAGAGCACTCCCAATGAAAGGACAGAGGAATCCTCTGTTTCACTCCCAGGTGGGACTTTGACAGCCAAACTTCTGGCAGTTTTTGGTTCTTCATCACAAGCCAGACGTGGTCTACGATGAACCGTGGTGAGCCCTACTTCAGCATCCAGTTGTTAAGGTACAGGAACACATATACTGGACATCTGAAGGGTAGCCAGTGAAACCACCATCACTTTTGTAAATTATATCAGGCCTGTGTGAAGCATGGCTAATTTAAAGAGTTCTGACTCCACCGTGATCCAAACACATCTGTGGGGGTGCATGATGGGTATATGAAAATATGCATCCTACAAGTCCAAGGACACCATCCAGGCTGCTTGAACCAGAGCAGAAAGAGTCTGAGACATGGTGAGCATATTGAATTTCTTTATTTGCTAAACAGTCAGTCAGTGCTCAGAGGTCCTGAATAGGCCAGAGGCCTCCGTCCTCAGTAGGAAGTAGTGCAAATAGCACCCATCACTTCTGCCACTCGAGGTCACCCTTGGCAACAGAAAGTGGATTTGTTACAGGAAATTGCAGAATGGTCTACTGACAGCCACTCGTGTGCAGTGAAAACAGGCACGGAGGAGATGAAAGGCAAGGCATAGCCCATTTGAAAGATTTGCAAGAATTCCATGTCCGACATGATGGATTTCCAACCGGGCAGGGAAATCTATCCTGCTTCCATCTGGCCGAGTATAGGCCTGTGAGGGCAAGTTAAATCCACTCAGCAGCTGCGGCAGCACTATCAATTGCACCAGCAGAGATAGCAGAGCTGTCCCTACTGGTGCGCTTCCGCCAAGATCTCGGTTCTGAAAAGACTGGTAGGCTGTAGTATGGAAGGCCTTGCCAGCCCGCACCATCTACCAAACCATCATAACCGGTACGCCGGTTTATCTTGCTGAGAAGTTCACCCTTCCGGATGGTTCTTGGCACACCTTTATCCAGGACACCATCAGACTGCAGAGTAAGTGTAAAAAAGTACAAATTCGACAGTCCTATCCATCTATGACCCCATGATCTGGGACATCATCCTAGTATCCATCAGGACTGCCCCACACTTCTCAAATGTTGGAAATAGTTGAAGACTCAAAAAATACATCACAATGCATTAATCATTCACAACTTAGCTTCCTCTCCCTTTGTCGACTTTATGGTGGTCATCGACCATGTACTTTGCTCTGCTCCCTGCTGTCTAGGTTTACACTTTAGGAATACAATACACAAATACATTCATAGAAGCTGGGAGGGCTAGCGTGGTTTGCAAGGTAGGCCCAGGAATAATCCCCAAACCTCTTGCACTTCAGTGGACTGCTTAGCAGGAGACATAGGTTACAGGGATTGTGCTGTGGCTTGGTTGTCTTTAAATCTTTGGAACGCCACATCAGCATGCTCTCCAAACAATATAGATCGATGAACACGCATGTTATGTTATGTTATGTTATTGTTATTTGTTGTGTGCACAGCTACTCCAGCCAAGGAGCGTCCTGGCGCATAGACAAGGAAGAACATAACACAACAGGAATACACAGAAAACTAAAGAGGACAGTTAAAACAGAAAAGTTTTTATTGCTTTCCGGAAAGTCAAGAGATCCTCCAGCAGGCGAATTTCAACCGGAAGAGAGTTCCAGGTTGATGCAGCTTTTACGCTGAAGGAGCGTCCCCCCATAAGGCTGAGCCTAAATCTAGGAACTACAGCAAAGGCCTTGCCTTGGGAGCGGAGGGTGCGTGTGGGGACATAAAAAGAAAGGAAGTTGGACATGATTTCAGGGCCTATACCTCTCAAGATCTTAAAGGTCAAACAAAGAACCTTGAAGAGAATACGCTTCCTCACTGGGAGCCAGTGTAGGGAGCGAACGACACTCGCCACCGGGCAAAATCTGGACAGGCCGACAATCGCTCTGGCCGCAGCATTTTGGACCCGTTGCAGGCGAGTAAGCTCAGCCTGATTGGCCCCAACCAGGAGAGAGCTAGCATAGTCCAGGCGAGAGATGACAGTGGCCTGGATTACCAGCTGTCTGGTTGGGGCATCGAAGAATTTGAGGACTGGTCTTAAGCCTCTCAACAGACCAAAACAACAGGCAGCTGTTTTTTTTAGTATGTCCTACAAAGGTAAGACCAGCGTCCAGCCAGACTCCCAGATTTTTCAACTCCGACACCGGAGTCGGGGTAGGTCCCAGCTCTGGTGGCCACCATTGGTCACCCCCACAGCTCCACTCCCCTTCCGACAATCATAACATCTGTTTTAGTGGCATTAAGCTGGAGACAGTTTCCCGTCAACCAGCTAGCCACCGCCTTCAGTCCATCCTGAAACCTGGGGGCATCATGTTCCGCATCCCCGCTTAGAGTGACCGCCAGCTGTGTGTCGTCGGCATATGAGACCAAAGTTAGGCCCCACTGCCTGGCGACATCAGCCAGCGGTCTCCCGTATAGATTAAACAACGTGGGGCTCAGCGAGGACCCCTGCGGAACCCCCATGGCCAGTGGCTGGGAGTTGGACTTGAAGGGAGGGATGGCAACACAGAAGGAACGATTGCCGAGGAAGGAGCGGAACCACTGCAGCGCCTGACCACCGACACCAATCTCCTCGAGCCGATGCAGAAGGATGCTGTGGGAGACCGTGTCGAAGGCGGCGCTGAGGTCTAGCAATATCAGCGCCGCCGTCTGACCAGCATCCAACATCGCACGGAGATGTTCCACCATCACAAGAAGAGCGGTCTCCGTGCTGTGCCCAGCACGGAAGCCATTTTGTGTGGGATCAAGGGCGTTGGTCCGGGCGAGATGTTCTGACAGGGCTGAGTTGACATGAGCCTCTGTTATCTTCGCCGGCCAGGGTAGCAGCGAGATGGGACGGTAACTTTCAGGCTTCGACGGGTCCAGGGAGGGTTTTTTGATGATCGGGGACACCACCGCCTGCTTCCACTTAGTTGGAACTACACCCGACTCCAGGGAACACACAGCAAAGCGTCCCATAAAGGCCTGATCTCTGAAAAGAGCAGGTCTTACTGGATCAGATGGAGAGCCAGATTTAACTTGCAAAGCAAGTTTGTCAAACCCCTCCGGAGAGAGAGGGGGAAATGAGAGCAGGGTAGTATGATGAGGTGTCCCATTGGAACTTCCCAGGTCAATCCCTGTGCTGGGGAATGCCCGATAGATTGCTTGGACTTTTCCTAGAAAGTAAGAAGCAAGGGATTCACAATGGGAGGTGGAACTCACAGCCACAGAGGTAGTCCGCTTCGCCATAAGATCTTTCACGGCCTTAAAGATAGCCTTAGACGGGTTAGAGCCGTTTCGAAATTCTTCAGCATAGAATGCCGCTCGTGCTCGACAGATAGCCCGATGATAGAGCTTGACGGACGCAGCATACGCAGCTTTTAAATCAGCCCCATACGTCTTCCGCCATGCTCTCTTCGCCCGTCTACAGGCTCCCTTCAGGGCACGTAAGGCGCTATCGTACCAGGGACTCGACTCTCTGGTATTGATTTTACTCGATACGATGGGAATCAGAGTGTCCAGAGCCCTGGTAAGCCAAGAGCAGAAGAGGTCATAACCCTCTTCCACGCCATTCAATGGGCCCAGCGGATCTTCTGCTAGAAGACGATGGAAGTCTTCTAGCCTGAGTTTGTTCCAAAGCCTCCCGTCTAGCCGAAGGGGTGGGGAGAGTGACAGATATGGGACAAAGAATGGACACCAGGAAATGGTCAGTCCACTCTAACGGAGAAATAGATGTAATTTTAGTCTCTGGCAGATTGGAAAAAAAGGGATCAAGGATATGTCCCCCTATATGGGCAGGCTGGGAAACCAGCTGGGAGAGCTGAAAGGCCTCTAAGTCTGCGGAGATGCTGCGCACCGTCAGATTGGAAGGGGTGTCGAAATGTAGGTTCAGGTCACCCAGGATGGAATAGTTGGCGCAATCTGTGACCAGAGCGCCCACAGCGTCGGGGAAAGAGTTTCTTAACACCACATCGCTACCCGGCGGACGATACACAACCATCCCAGAGAGCGTAAACTCGGGGGTGACAGAAATCTTAAAAGAGGCACTTTCACACCCGGCAATGTTAAGGCCACTCCACACACAGGTAAAACAGGACCTAACTATGAGAGCTATACCCCCACCTCTGGAAGATCTATTCAGAGTGAACATAGAATAGCCAGGGGGGCATGCAAGGTTGGAAATAGCAGCATCCGCATCTTGGAGCCAGGTTTCAGTAATGGCAAAAATATCAGGGGCTTCCTCCTCAATTAGATCGTAGATGTTTTGATGGTGTTTCAGTGTCGATCTAACATTCAGGTTTAAAACCCGCAAGAAGGGAGGAGAGCCCTTGATGCGGTGGGCATCTAAAGGGCCCTTCCTGAGGATGGACCCCGGAGGGTCAAGCGCCCAACCGTTGCAGAGGCAGCGGTACGGCCCACAGAGCGGATGAACAGGCGGAAGATTACACCTATGGCTGACCTGACCGATGGAATATAGACTCTCTCTAGAGTATGTCAGCATAGCGGCGCGCAAAAAGATGAAATACCTGCCACAGTCCAGCTACCCACAGCGTCCCGCGCAGGACTCTGGCACGACTCCGGCCACGCGAAGGCGCGCCCGCTACGCGATCCCGCTACGCTAGGGAAGGAGCTTTAAATAGGCGTTCCCCCGCTGGCGCATGCGCAGTGAAGCGCTGGCAGATGGAATGACTCTACCCCAAACCAAGATGGCGGCCCACCCCAGGCACCGGACCCGCCAAGCGGCGGTGAGGTCACAATTTAAGTGCGAGTAAGGGGAGGTGAAAAGCAAAGGGTCCCAATAGACCTAAAAGAAAAAGATAAGTTATTAAAACGCTAGTCAGCGAGCGTGCAAACGCTCCTGTCAGCCGTGCGCTACCTTTGCATGTGCAAAGATTCTTGAATATCTCATGTAAAACAGGTTAATCTCATCCAGGCATGCCTTCTAAGCATTAGACTGGTACCAGTAGCTCTGCCAACAGTCTGCATTGTCCATTCTAGGATTGAAGATATTCTTTGCTGCATACTGCTCATCATGACAGCAAGGCTCTGATATCTTCCAGGACAGCCAGCAAGATCCCATTGGCCATGGCCCTGCCTTCTTAGAAAGCACACTGTTCTAGGCATAAAATGGCCCATGGGACCATGCTCTTTTTAAAGACACCAAAATGTTTTGACTCGCTTTCTGGAGGATTGGTCTGAAAGACATTAGAAGTGACTTTACCTCTCGACTCCTGTACCACCAGGCTTTCGGCACAAGTTAACCAGGGGCCAGGTATGTCACCTAGCCACAGGCCAACTGACCGGGTGGCTTGAGCACAGTGTAAACCAGGCGGACAAATGTTTGTCCATGAGGGTCTCGCTGAATGGCCATAGTGGCTCAGACGAGGTAGGACACGATTGAAGGATCTCAGTTAACAAGTCTACTTTTGTTTCAACAGTAAGAAACTAAACCTAGCACTTCTGCTGCCCTTCACACAACTACTTCCATTGGTTGCCAGGTACTGAGTCGAGCGCAGTCTCTGGATATGCATCTAGCCAACTGGCATTTTGTAAATCCAGGTATAGCCAGTTATGGTATAATAGGGTGGAAGTACCCCATCTGCCTCGTCAACAGTATTGTGGGGAACTTCTGGAATTCCCTGACCTGTCTCAGTTTAAGTCCTCTCCACCGATTGTACTGGCGTGGATACAAAACCCAAGGATTAGCCTGGTTGCACTTTTGTAACCTCATAGTGTGACACTAACCTGAAGCAGGCATAAGATGGCTCAGGTTTGGAGACCAGTGTTAGAGTCACATCCAGGGCCGCAGAAGTCTGGGTAGGCACCTGTATGAAATGGAGTGGTGTAGACCCAGGGGCTGGGGCGTGACTTGAAAGGGTCCAGGAATAGGTCCTACATAGTTTGTTAGCAATGAGGGAGTGCCTGCTGGGAAAAGTCAGAACAGAGCCTCTTTTACTCCATGGTACGCCATAGGACACCAGAAGAATCTATTCGAAGAAGCTGCAGCACACCCTTTACGTCAGGGTTGACAACAGCCTAGAGAATTGGGGTAAACTGGGTCATTGCAGGACTGCGTCCAAGTCATAAGGTGCTTATGATAACTAATTCCTTTTCCAAGTGATGTTGAATAGCCGGATGGGGCAGTGCTTAATTTGTAAAAACGAAAGTGTCCAGACCCTTCTCAGGAGGCCACTGCAGCTTGCACCACCCATTGCCCCTGCCAGTGCTGCCAAGGTCTGTGCCAACACAACTATTAACCAGCACACTCCTACAAATGTGACATTTAAGACTATTCCAGGCCACCCAAAGCTATAAGGTTAGTGTAACAACAAGTATTGTTTATTTTTCATCTATATTCAATTATAAAACACTGTTATGCTCATCGCTAAATTAGACAGACAGTTCCACCATGTGATGGACTGTCATTAGTGCTGGCGTTTAGAATTAAGCACCGGTGCAAGCACCGGAAACCACCGCCTCAATTAAACACCGGGATAGGGGTTTGTTCCTGCTTATTTATCTTTGCTTAAAGAACATGGTTGACTTACTGGAAGACTGTGGTAACAGGACATCATATGGAACTGGCTACTTGAACGGAATCTAGAGTGGCCCTGCAACTTTGAACAGGACTGCTGTCAAAAGCAACCTCCTCTTATGCTCAGAAAGAAATGCGTTACTTACCTGTAACTGCAGTTATCCAGTATTGGTATCTCTCATAGATTCACATGCCTGAATCATTCCCCGTCGTCGGGGTGGGAGTCCCCGGTATATAAAATAGTAATGTCCTGGAGACATACATACAAACTGATAGGCCAGACGCCTCACATTAGTAACCTATCGGAGTCCTTTTGTGAAAAGGACCAAACTTTGGCCAGGAGCCAATCAGCTACTACCACCCTCTAGAACCTTCCTGGAAGGAGCCCTGGTCCCTCAGATTTTCGTAAGCACCGTGCTAAGCAGTACCTACTGAGAGAACCAAGGTGAGCCCTTCCAGGGGTGGCGGGTGGGTTGCATGTTAATCTATGAAAGATACCAATACTGGATAACTGCAGTTACAGATAAGTAACGCATTTCTTATCCAGTATTATGGGTATCTTTCATAGATTCACATGCCTGAATCAGAGTAGCAAGCAGTAGGTAGCACATTTCGCATAACATAGTATGCAAGACACCTGATAACAACTTATCAATAGTGCAACAAAATAAACTGCAAACAGTAGCAAGATAAGAAATGTGCAATCAGTAGGATAGGAAAGGTGGGATGAAAGGAAGAAGGCTCACCTCTAATGGAATAGATGACGGAGCATCGCCTGTCCCACTGCTGCATCCTTCATAAGTTCAGAATCCAAGCAGTAATGCTTGGTGAACGTATGTGGAGTTTTCCATGTCGCCGCTCTGCAAATGTCGACAATGGACACCCCAGAAAAGAGCGCTAAGGATGTGGAAACCGCTCTAGTGGAATGAGCCCGAACCTTGGCCGGCAGAGGATAACCCGCCTGTTGGTGGCAGAAGGCGATAGATGCAGATATCCATCTTGAGATGCTCTGCTTGGTCAATGGTAGGCCCTTCCTGGGCCTGCTGAAGGCAATGAACAATTGGTTGGATTTGCAAAATTGTTCTGTTCTATGAAGGTAGAATTTCCGACATCTCTTCAGATCTAAGAAATGTAGGGATCTTTCTGCTGGAGAGGATTAATTAGGGAAGAAAGATCTCAGGACAATAGGTTCATTCAGATGAAAAGCAGACGGAACCTTAGGAATGAATTTGGGGTTAGTCCATAGAATGACTCTGTCCTGTTTAAACTGAAGGAACGGGTCTTGAATGCAGAAGGCCTGTAGCTCACTCACCCTCCTTACGGACGTGAGAGCCAGCAAGAGAACGGTTTTCCATGACAAATATTTGAGCTCCGCTTTATGTATCGGCTCAAAGGGGTGCTTCATCAATTTTGCTAGGACAAGATTGAGTGGCCATGTAGGTGGTAAAGGCCTCACTGGAGGATAAGTCCTGAATAAGCCTTTTAGAAACTGCTTGATCCGTCTATTAGACCATAGAGAAGCCCCAGACGAAGAGCGTCTGAATCAAGATATGGCTGCCAGATGGACCTTGATGGAGGCATGAGCCAGTCCCGAGTTGGCTAGGTGAAGCAGGTAGGGCAGCAGTTGTGCCGGAGATGACGAGAACGGGTGCAGATTGTTAGCTTTACACCATAAACAGAATCTCTTCCACTTAAGGGAATATGTCTTATTGGTACTGTCAGCCCGGGCCCAGGCTAGGACAACTCTGCAGTCCTGAGGGATATCTAGGTCATGGAACTCTGAACTCAGGAGCCAAGCCGATAATCTGAGAGATGTCAGATATGGATGCTGGACTTGCCCCTGGTTCATGGTGAGGAGATGTGGGTAAGGCTTGAAAGGAATCGGAGGCACCATGCGAGAGAAGGTGGAGTTCTGTAAACCAGTGTTGGGGTGGCCACGCTGGGGCTACCATGATCAAAGTGCAATGCTCTGCCTTCATCTTCCGCAGGACCCTGGGGGATCAGGGGAAATGGTGGAAAAGCGTAGGCAAAGACGTTGCACCATGTCATCGAAAATGCATCCCCTAGAGACCCTTTCTGGGGAAACCTGCTTGCGTAATGTTGGCATCTCGCGTTGATCTTGGTCGCAAACAGATCCAGGGGAGGCCTGCCCCATTTGGAGAACACCGTGTCGAGGGCATGTTGGTCTAGCTCCCACTCGTGGCAGATCGAGCGTTGCCTGCTTAGGGACCCCGCCAGGGTGTTGTCTGCTCCTGGGACGTACTCCGCCCTCAGCTAGATGTTGTGTTGGAGTAGCCACTTCCAAATTTGCTGCGATTCTTGAGAGAGCGTCATGGATCGAGTTCCCCCTTGCTTGTTTAAGTAGTGCATTGTGGTGGTGTTGTCCGTCCTCACAAGCACTGGGGAATTCCTGATTCTGGGCAGGAAAGCTCGAAGAGCCAGGTATACTGCCCTCAGTTCTAACAGGTTGATGTGGAGTAGTTTCTCCGCTGGCGACCACTGACCATGTATCTGAAGTTCCTGCAGGAACGCACCCCATCCCTCTAACGATGCATCCGTTGTTATCACGTGTGGGGAGACCGGAAGCAGGAATGGTAGGCCCTGGTTCAGATTTTCTAGTTGAAGCCACCAGTGTAGGGCATGGACCATGAACGGGGTGATTCTGAGTCGATCGTCGAAGGATCCCGTACTTTGAATCCACTGGGCTGACAGTGCCTCCTGTAAGGGACGCATACGAAGGCGGCAGTGTGGAATCAGGAGGATGTTGGAGGACATCATTCCTAGCAGTGACTTGAAGTCGTACCTTGATGGTCTTTTTGAGCTGAATGTTTGCTGCCAGAGACCTCAGTTTGGCCTGACGTCCCTGAGATGGAAAGGCCTTCTCTTGATGTGTATCCAGAATCGCCCCCAGGAAAGTGAGCCGTTGAGAGGGCTGTAGTACTGACTTCTCCTGATTTAGTGTAAGTCCCAGTTTCTCGAAGAGCTGAAGACAGGCGTTGGAAGACCTGCTCATGCCTTCTAGAGTAGGGGACTTGATGAGCCAGTCGTCCAGGTAGGGGAATACCTGGTGATGCTGTTGGCGAAGATAGGCTGCCACTGGAGATAGGCATTTCGTAAAAATGTGTGGCGCCGACTTTAGGCCGAAAGGCAACACTCTGAACTGGTAATGTCTGCCCGCCACCGTGAATCTTAAGAATTGGCGGTGAATTTTGTGGATGAGTATGTGGAAATAGGCATCCTGGAGGTCTAAGGACACCATGAAATCCCTGGAATTGAGGAGTTGTAACACCTCTTGAATGGATACCATCCGAAAGGATTGTTTTTTTTTTAAATTTTTAAAACCTTTATTATAAAAGAGCACACAGCTATTCAGCCTAACATCCCGGAGGCAAGGCAGCATAGTATCAGGAGGAAAATAGTGCAAGACAATTTACATCAGAACATTGCAGGTTGTTTTTATTATTTTATAAAGATAACCAAAACTAAGAAAGAAACGCCAAAGGGCGCATAAGAAAGGCAATGGAATAGAGAGGACGTGTATGAGTCAGTCAGAGGCAGAGGAGGTCAGGTAGAGGATCCATAAAAGAATGAATAGTAGGATGGGGAGGGGGGGGTGGGGGGGGAGGAAAGAACAGGAGAATTACAATCAGTATAAAGCAGTTGGTGTCACAGGTTACGGTGACAGGTGTTCGTCCCGGGGAATAGGTTCCGGTGGTAGGCACAAATCTCCCCTGTATGCATTCCATGCCCCCCACACTTTGTTCCACGTTTGAGGCCTCCCCCTGGCAGCATAGACCGTCTTTTCTCGATGCATACACCAATCCATGTTGGCTTTCCATTGTACCACCAGGGGGGCCGTGGCAGCACCCCATTTCTGAGCAATGTCTCGTTTAGCAATCATATTGCCTAGTGTCGCCCAACGAGTCTGCCCCGTGTTATAATCGTTCGGTTCCCAGACATTAAGGAGGCACCTCCGCGCCTCCGCAGCCAACTCAACGCCAGTCACTTCCCTCATTATCCGATGTACTCTCTCCCAGTAAGGGGCGATAACGGGGCATTCCCACAGAATATGCATAAAGGTAGCGAGTACCCCACAACCACGACGACAAAGGCCATCAGGCGAGAAGCCCATGTGCACAAGCCGGGGGCCGGTGACATACACCCGGTGAAGGATCTTGAATTGCACCAGTCGGAGACGCGAGGAAATGGCGACCTCCTTAGGGGAGGACACTGCACTCTGCCAGTCCTCGTCGTCAAGTTCCAGGCCATCCGCTACCCATTGTTCTCTCAAGCGCAGGAGGAGGTCAGTTCTAACATTGATCAGTTTCTTATAAGACAAGGAAATGGCACTATCAGGCATATGGCCGTCCAAAATCCTGTCCTCCAAGGAGGAGCTTTCAGGGATTTCGCCCTCCGCTGGCCTAGCGGAAATTAGCGCGTGTCTCAGTTGGGCGTAGAGGAAAAACTCCGAGCCGCCCAAATGATACTCGGCCTGCAGTTGGGGGAAGGTCTTGACTTCTCCTTTAACAACCATGTCTTCTACCCTGGAGATACCTATGAGATCCCATTTATCAAAACCCTTGGTGTGCCAGAGTTTGCCCAGGATATCAGAATCATACAGTGGGGTGAATCCAGTCAGTCTGCCCTGCCAACCTTGTATTTTAGTAATCGTCCGCCAGGTGTGAACCGCCGCCTTGGTCGGGCCCGTGAGGCGCCGATCAAAGGACCTGGAATACAGGGCGCGGTAGTAGTTGCCACCGTGCAAAAGCCATCTGTCCATTGCGTAGCCCGGGCTATCTGCGGGGCCATAGAAACCATGGTTGATGGCAGTGAGCTGAGAGGACCAGTAATACCGCCGTACATCCGGCAAGGCGATACCTCCGTCATACCACGGTAATGTGAGCTTCTGGATGGCGACACGGGGTCGACCCTCCCAGAGCAAGGCACGTTGCAGGCTCTCAACTTCTCGGAAATAGCGAGCCGGAACCGAGTCTTGAGTGTTCTGTAGGGCATACAGGAACCTGAGCAAGGACATCATTTTAAACAATGCCGCCCGGCCCAGGAGAGAGAGCGGGAGCTTGCGCCAACTTTCCACATCTCTCCGCAGCCGCTGGAGAGGGGGAAGGAGATTTTGATCATATCGCGCCTTCGGACTACCAGAAATGTATATTCCCAGGTACTTAAAGCCCTGTCCGGCCAACTGGATATTGCAGCCTCTAGGGAGGCGCGGCGTGTCTCCTTTCAGAATGTAAAGGGAGGACTTAGCCCAGTTAATGACCAGGCCAGAGTGGCGCCCAAACAGCCGGAGCACGTCGCACAAGTTACTACTTGTGTAACGATATATCTGTAAGAGACATTAGTTAGTGATAGATTCCTTACCTTAGAATATCCCCAGGCGTCAGACTGGATCCTGAAATTTTTGCGTAGCAATACCCCTGCGCGCTGGTAGGAGTCGTCTGCGGCTCCGCGTCCGTCGTCGGCGTCGTGAGCGCCGGGATGACGTCATCGGAGTATATAGACGGCGCCCATGCGCGCTGACGTCAGTTCTGATAACACAGCTTTTCCGCGCCAGATACGCAGAGCCATGATAGAACTAACACTGGTGCCATTGAAACTAGGGCCCTGAAAGGGGATGACCTTAACCCTAAATATCGGTTCGCAGAACGGGGAGGATGGGAGGGCGGTAAGGAATCTATCACTAACTAATGTCTCTTACAGATATATCGTTACACAAGTAGTAACTTGTGCATCTGAAAGAGACACGTTAGTGATAGATTCCTTACCTTAGAATAGATACCCCAGCAATACCAACCCCGGTGGTGGGTCTGCGAACCAATATCACACCAGAAAGTCCTGGAGGACGGAACGGCCAAAGAAGCCATCCCTCCGGACTTGACTGTCCAGGCAGTAGTGTCTTGCGAACGTGTGCAGCGAGGCCCACGTGGCTGCCTGACAGATGTCCTGCAGGGGGACACCGCGGCCCAGGGCAGTTGTCGTTGCCGTGGCCCGAGTGGAGTGAGCCCGCAATCCAGCCGGGGGCTCCTTCCTCGCCATGGAGTAGCATGCTTGGATGCACAAGATGATCCACCTGGAGATGGTCCTCTTGTGTACAGCCTTTCCCTTCTTCGCGCCCACGTAACCAACGAAGAGTTGGTCATCCACCCGGAATTGGCGAGTGCGGTCTAGGTAGTAGGAGAGCGCACGTTTTGGATCCAGACGGTGGAGCCTCTCCTCCTCTTTCGAGGGATGCGGAGGCGGAAAGAAGGTGGGCAAGGTGATGGACTGCCCGATGTGGAAGGCCGTGACAACCTTGGGCAGAAAGGAAGGTCGTGTACGCAACACCACCTTATCTGGATGAACAGACAGGAAAGGCGGAGAAGAAGAAAGAGCCTGGAGCTCACTCACCCTCCTGGCAGAGGTGATGGCAACCAGGAAGGCCGTCTTCAGCGTAAGGAGACGAAGAGGACAGTTATGAAGTGGCTCAAAGGGAGCACACATCAGATAGGTGAGAACAAGATTCAAGTCCCACTGGGGCATCACGAAGGGAACAGGAGGGAACATGTGCGTGATGCCCTTCAGAAATCTACTCACTATAGGGGGACTTGAACAAAGAAGGCTGATCTGGTAGCCTCAAGAAGGCTGAAAGAGCAGAAAGGTACCCTTTAAGAGTGCCCAGAGCAGAGCCCTGCTGGGCAAGGGAAAGAAGAAAGAGCAGCACTTCCGAAAGGGGTGCAGAGAGGGGATCCACAGCCTTTGCTGCGCACCATGCCACAAATCTATTCCACCGGCAGGCGTATACCGACTTTGTGGAGGGACGCCTGGCTGCCAGAATGATGTCACAGACTTCGGGAGGCAAGTCAAATGGCCTCAACTGCCGCCGCTCAATCTCCAAGCTTGTAGGTGGAGACTGGACAGGTTCGGGTGCAGGACCGTCCCCTGCTGCTGCGACAGAAGGTCCTCCCGAAGAGGCAGACGAATCGGGGGATCGACTGACATGCTGAGTAGCTCGGGATACCAGTATCTTCGAGCCCAGTCCGGAGCCACAAGGATAACTTGGGCCCGGTCGCGCCTGATCTTCAGCACTCTGGGCAGAAGTGGTATAGGCGGAAAGGCGTACAACAGGCCGCAGCTCCACTCGCGACGAAAAGCGTCTCCGAGCGAGTGCCGCCTTGGAAACTCCAACGCGCAGAACTGCTGACATTGCGCGTTCTCTTCTGTGGCGAATAGATCTAACCAAGGCTCTCCCCACTGTCGAAAGAGACCTTGCGCCACGTCCGAGTTCAGACGCCATTCGTGATCCATCATGCACCGGCGGCTGAGTTCGTCCGCCCTGGCATTCAGAGAACCTGCCAGGTGTTGAACCACCAGAGTCACGCCCTGATGTTCCAGCCACTGCCAGAGGCGCAGAGCCTCCTGGCAAAGGGTCCACGACCCCACACCGCCCTGTTTGTTGCAGTACCACATGGCGGTGGTGTTGTCGGTGAACACTTGCACCACGCTCCCCCTGACAGAGGGGAGGAATGCCTTCAGTGCAAGACGAATCGCCCGCAGCTCCAGAAGGTTGATGTGGAGCCGGGACTCCGCCGGAGACCAGAGGCCTCTGATCTCCGCCTCTCCCATGTGGCCTCCCCAGCCCTGGAGGGACGCGTCCGTCACAACTACGTGCTCCGGCTGGGGTAGAGAGAGGGGTCTGCCACTGACCCAGTCGCGGTCCGCGAGCCACCACTGCAGTTGCTTCGCAGTGCCCTCCGAGATCAGGACATGATCGGACAGGTTGCCCTGATGCTGGGCCCACTGAAACTTCAGGTCCCACTGCAGAGCCCGCATCCGCCACCTGGCGTGACGCACCAGAAGGATGCAGGAGGCCATCAGTCCCAGAAGCCGCAGCGTCAACCTGACCGAGACCCGGGATAACGGCCCGAAGATAGGAATCAGAGCCTGAATATCCCGAACCCGCTGCTCGGGTGGGTAAACCCGAAACTGCGCCGAGTCGAGAACCGCTCCGATGAAGAGGAGCTTCTGAGAGGGACACAGGTGTGACTTCGGCACATTGATGGAGAACCCCAGCAAGTGCAGGAGGTCGGCCGTAGTCTGGAGGTGGCTGACGACTGTCTGGGGCGAGCCCGCCTTCAACAACCAGTCGTCGAGGTAGGGGAAGACTGATACACCTTGCCTGCGCAGATGGGCTGCGACCACCGCCATCACCTTCGTGAACACCCGTGGGGCGCTGGTAAGGCCGAAGGGGAGCACGGTAAACTGAAAGTGCTCTTGGCCTACCGTGAACCGCAGGTAACGCCGGTGGGCCGGCAGGACGGGGATGTGGAAATAGGCGTCCTGCAAGTCCAACGCTACCATCCAGTCTCCTGGGTCCAGGGCAGCCAGGACCTGAGCCAAAGTGAGCATCTTGAACTTCTCCGTCCGGAGGAAGCCGTTGACGTTCCGTAGATCCAAGATAGGGCGTAGGCCCCCTTTGCCCTTCTTGGGTACCAGAAAGTAGTGGGAATAACAGCCACGTCCTACTTCTGGCCCAGGAACGCGCTCGATGGCCCTCTTGGCCAAGAGGGCCGAAACCTCCTCTTGCAGAAGTTGCAAGTGATCCCCCGACACACGGTGGTATTGAGGTGGCATGGATGGAGGGGAAGACTCGAAGGGGAGGGAGAAACCCCTTCGGACAATTTGCAGCACCCACCTGTCCGAAGTGACTGTATGCCAGTGGGAGAGGTGATGGCGAACCCTGCCTCCCACAGGCGTCACATGGGCCTGAAAGCTCGGACTAGGAAGGTTTGGAGGCGGGGGCTGCTGAGGGAGGTGTGGACTGGCCTCGCCGCTGGCCCCGACCACCGCCACGGCGGTTCCCACGGCCGCCACCGCGTTGCTGAACATTCTGCGGCGCGTGGCTGACGGTCCGTGGTGGGGCGCCCCTTCCGTGGCCACGAAAGGAGCGAAAGGCACCCGATTGCTGGCGTGGGGCCGCAAGGCCCAAGGACTTGGCCGTGGCCCTGGAGTCCTTAAAACGTTCCAGCGCATGGTCTGCCTTGTCGCCGAAGAGGCGACGGCCATCAAACGGCATGTCCAGGAGAGTGGCCTGGACATCGGCCGAGAAATTGGCGGACCTCAACCAGGCGTGGCGTCGAACCGCCACCGTCGTTGCCATCGCCCTGCCCAGTGAGTCCGTGGTATCCAGCCCACACCGGATGGAAAAGCGTGCCGCATCTCGGCCGTCCGCAAGGGTTTGGCTGAGTTTAGCCCTGACCTCCTCAGGGCATTGTGGCAGCACCTCCGCAACCGTGTCCCACAGAGTGTGGGTGTAGCGGCCCAAGAGACAGTTGGTGTTCACTGACCGGAGCCCTAGGCTCACAGACGAGAAGACCTTCTTCCCGAACTGCTCATATCTCTTGGATTCCCTGTCGGGCGGGGCCGACGGGAATGCGGTCTGGGAGTTGGAGGCCTGGATGACCAGGCTCTCGGGGGTGGGGTGGGTGGACAAAAAGCAAGGGTCGCCCGGTGCCGGGCGGTAGCGTCTGGCCACGTTCCTATCCACAGGGGGACCTGTGGCGGGCTTGGACCAAGTGCCCAGCAGAACGTCACACAAGGCCTCATTGAACGGCAGAAGGGGCTCCGCGGAGCCGGACTGCTGTTTGAGTACCTCAGTGAGGAGATTAGTCCTCACGGCCGCGACGGGGAGCTCAAGGTTTAGGGCCTTAGCTGCCTTCGTCAACACTACACTGTAAGCAGAACCCGCCTCCGAAGCCACAGTCGGGGGCGACGTAAATCCAGTGTCTGGCGAGGTGTCAATACCACTGGCCTCCCCAAGCTCATATGTCCAGTCCTGATGAGACTGGCAATCACGTGCCAGAGGGTCCTCGGACCCCTCCCATTGCTCCTCGTCACCCGGCTCCTGGAGACCAGGATTAACAGCCAGGGCCTCCTCGTGGAGATAGAACTCTCCGAAGGCCGACGGAATCGGCGCCCCTCCGACACCTGAGCAGGACCGTAGGAAGCATTGGGGTCGGCAACCACGTCGGCTGCCGGGGACGACACCTGAAGGGACGTCGCCGGCGAGGTCGTAAGGTCGACCGGCGAGGATCCGGAGCCGGATCCAGCGAGGTCGCGCGGCGCCGGGACCGAAGTCGCCAGCGGCGCCGGGGCCGAAGCACCCGACGTCGTCGGGGCCGAAGCGCCCGACCCGGAAGGACCTCCAGACGGAGCCGATCGGCCCGAAGGCGCCACGGGAACCGACTGAGGAGGGAGGGCCCTCATGGCCATGAGGTACCTCTCGACCTCCTCCTGCGACGCGCCGTGCCGTGCCCAGGGACCCGAAGGTGTGGGGCAGGCGGCGACGCTTGCGACTCCCGCGGAGCCGCGTGGGTGGTGTCGCCCGAATCCCCGGTCGCATCGAGCGAGCGACGGGGCGGGTCGGAGGACCGATGGTGTCGCTCCGACCTCTCATGCCTCTTACCTGAGGACTTGGAACCAGACGATCGGTGTCCACTCCCGGAACGTCGATGACTCCGACCTCGCGACCTGTCCCTCGACCTCCCGTGGGACCGGGACCGGGACCTGGAGCGGCGCGGGGCCGACTGCCTCAGCTCGAGACGCTTGCGGGACCGCTCCCGCCTAGCCTTCGACGTCAGGGCCCGGCAGTCGGAGCAGGTTCGATCGTCGTGGTCGAGGCCTAAGCACTTCAGGCACCGGCGATGGGGGTCCGTGACCGACATGAGTCGGCCGCACTTCGAGCAAGGCTTGAACCCGGGCATCCCTGGCACCGATAGTCGAGAATCGACTAACTAGAGGATCAAAAAGATCAAAAAAGTTTTCAGTCAAAAAGTGACTGGGGGTAGAGCTTCTTCCGGATCTGCGCTAGCTGGCGCGGAAAAAAGAAGAACTGACGTCAGCGCGCATGGGCGCCGTCTATATACTCCGATGACGTCATCCCGGCGCTCACGACGCCGACGACGGACGCGGAGCCGCAGACGACGCCTACCAGCGCGCAGGGGTATTGCTACGCAAAAATTTCCGGATCCAGTCTGACGCCTGGGGATATTCTAAGGTAAGGAATCTATCACTAACGTGTCTCTTTCAGATACATGGTACAATGAATGACTTACAGGGAGAAGTAAGATAAAGCAGGATGTCATCTGCGTATAGGGAAACTATCTTCAAAGCCCGGGGCCCAGGTGATACCGTGCAGGTCCTTGTGCGAACGTAGCATGGCCGCAAGTGGCTTCAATGCCAGTGCAAACAGGAGAGGTGACAGGGGGCAACCCTGTCTAGTACCTCGGTGAAGAGCAAAGGACGCCGACGTGCGGCCATTGACTGTAACAGCGGCCAACGGGCAAGCGTAAAGAAGTTGCACCCAGCTCAGGAAGCCCGGTCCGAATCCAAGCTTTGCTAGTACCGCCCAAAGATAGCTCCACTCAAGGGAGTCAAAGGCCATTGTGGCGTCAAGGGAAGCAAGCACCGCCGGCTCTTCCAGGGTGTGAGCTCTGGCCATGACGCCATGAAGCCGACGCAGGTTAAGGGCAGTGTTACGGCGGGGAATAAAGCCCGATTGATCCGGGTGCACCAAATCACTGATGACTCCGATCAACCGATTTGCAAGCAGTTTGGCTAGGATCTTAGGCTCCGCGTTGAGGAGAGAAATGGGACGGTAGGATCTGCAAACGTCTCTCGGTTTCCCTTCCTTGTGAATAACCACAATGGTGGCCAACCGTTGATCCAAAGGGAGGAGGCCCTCCTCCCGAGCCTGCAGGAACATGGTCTTCAGATACGGGGAAACCACATCCGGTCGAATTTTGTATAACTCGACCGGAATACCATTGGGGCCATTCGCTTTACCCGACCGCAGTGCACGGATCGCCAAGGCAACCTCGTCAGCGGTTATTTCCCGATCCATGTCGGCACGTTCCTCGTCAGAAAAACACGGGAGGTCAATCGTCGAGAGGAACCCGGCCGAGTCAGCCTCGGAGCGGTCTGAGCTGGAAGTATAGACACCCGGGAAATAATCAGCAAAAGACTCGGCAATGGCACTTGGGTCAGTGACAGTCACTCCGTCGTCGCCCAATATCTCCGGCACCACCCGGCTAGCCATCTCGCGCCTGTCCAACCAGGCCAGCAACTTTCCGGCCTTGTCCCCAACGTCATAAATGCGGCCTTGCTGGTCCTTGGCCAGAATAAGGGCAGCATTTGTGGCGAGATCATGGTATTCCGACTGCTTAAGGGAGAGGTCATGCAAAAGAGAAGGGTCGGGCTCGGGCCCCAAACGGGACTCGAGGTACAGAACCTCATCTTCAACATGCGCGAGGTCGGCATCCCTGACTCGCCTGGCCTCCGCAATGAGAGCGAGGGCCTCACCCCTCAACACAGTCTTGAATGCCTCCCACAAGGTGATAGCCGAGCCAACCGAGCCTACATTTTCGGAGAAATAAAGGTCGATGGCCTTGGCCAGGAGCGCACGCGTCTTGTGATTGCGAAAATACTATGGGTTCACCGCCACCGGACGGTCGGACAGGACAATGTTAAAATCAAACGAAACCCACAACGGGGAATGGTCAGAAATACCCCGTGCCAGAAAACGGGCCTCAGAAACGGCAGGTGCATGCGCCGCCAGGGTAAGGACGTAATCTATGCGGGACAGACTTCCATGGGCACTCGATAGGAAGGAAAATTGGCGGAGCACGGGATGTAGCAATCGCCAGCTGTCCACCAACCCCATAGAGTCGAGGAAGGAAGGCAACCACATTTGGGAACTGCGGAGATCTCTCGGCGGTTGGCGGTCCAGGGAGCCAGAGCAGACTGAGTTGAGATCACCCCAAGGATTGTTTTATGAGGTATGTGTTGAGGTTCCTTAGATCCAGTATAGGTCTCCATTTCTTCTCCTTTTTTCGTATCACAAAGAACCGTGAGTAGAATCCTTTCCCCCTCTGACCTCTGGGGACTCTCTCTACCGCTCCTTTTTGAAGCATTAGTGAGAGTTCCACTTGAAGAAGATGAAGATTCTTGTGTGGCATGGGACCTGGAGGGTTCGAAGGAGGAGTGTCCACAAACTCCAGGGTATGCCCGAACCAAACCAGTTGGAGAACCCAACGATCCGTAGTTATTTTTTGCTAATTATGGAAGAAGTTGGAAATTTTTCCTCCAACTACGTAATAAGGAGAAGAGGCGGAGGCCTGGTTGAGAAAGAAGTCACTGTCTTCTGGGGGGATCCTTCTTTCCTCCTCTCCCTCGAAAGGTGGACTTGTTGTATGAGGACTGGCCTTGTTGTTGCCTCTGTTGGATTTGAGGCTTGTATTGCTGGGAGGAGCCGTAGGTGGATTTGTACCCCTGGTATCCACCTCTTGTTTGTTGGCCTCTTCCTCTGGAGCCTCGAAAGGAAGTATTCTTGTACTGTAGTGTTCCCAGGGATCTTGCGGTCTCTGTGTCTTTCCTGATACCCAGGAGCATCTCGTCGATATGCTTCCCGAAGAGAAGCTCACCATCGAACGGCATATCTAGTACTTTGGCTTGAACCTCCGGTCGGAAAGATGTAGCTTTCAGCCAGCCTTGGCGCCTAAGGACAGCCGCCCCTGCCAGCTGGCGAAATCCTGTTGAGGCGATGTCCATCGCCACATCGATAATCTCCGATGCGGACCGCTCTCCTTCAAGGAGGATTTTCTTTACTTCCTCTTTCTTCTCCTCTGGCAGAGAGCCTAGGTATGGTGCTACATCTGCCCACAACTGGCGATTGTAACGTCCCAGGAGCGCAAGTGAGTTCGCTGCTCTGACGTTAATGGCCGACATAGAGGAGAATCTTTTCCCAATGTTATCGAGCTTACGGCCTTCCTTGTCCGGAGGCGCAGTCAGCGTGGCAGCCGGATTGTTGGATTTCCGCTGCGCGGCCTGTGTGATCACAGAGTCCGGTTTAGCATGGCCTGTAAGACATGCCGGTGCCTTCTCCGGGGCCTTATATTTCTTATCAAGTCTGGCCGGTACTGGAAGCAGAGATGAGGGGTTTTGCATAATCTTTAATCCCTGATCCCAGATGTGTTCGATAATCGGGATTGACCGGACAGACTTTTTGAATGGCTCCTTAAAGTCATATAAGAAGCAGTCCTGAGGTTGTGTGGTCATTTCTAGTTTGAACCTCGCTGCTGCACGTTCTATGATATTGTGAAACCCCCCGATGTTTTCGGAGGGGAGTCCGCCTGTGCCTGATCTGGTGAAGCTGGATGTGAGATGACAAATTCGTCCCACTCGTCCTCTTGTATTTCTCCCTCTTCTTGTTGACCCTCCTCTTCCTCTTCCACTGCTTCCTCTTCGTCCGAAGATTGTTGCCGAAACAGGGACACAGGATCTGGGGAAATAACCAGCAGAGGTGGTTTATGGCGAGGAGGAGGGGCAGATGATCCCTCTTGAGGTGATACCACTAGAGGTGGCGGAGCAGGTGGGAACTGCTGCTTGTAGTCCGTTATAAGGAATTGGAGGTCCTTGACAATTGAAGCCAGGAGGCTCACCATAGGCTGTGGAATGGAAAGCGAATGATATTGCTCTTGATAAAGAGTGTCTTCCTGATCCATGTCTTCGTTGTCTGAACTTTCATGTACCTTAACGAGTAGTTGAGATGGGCTTGTTGCCACTGGGACCATGGCAACATCATCATAGTCCTCAGACTCCAGTAGATTGGCCGGCGGCAGTGGTTGGACCCTGCTAGGAGACGTCGCTTCTGGCATCAGCGTTTGCGTTGTCATTTTAAAGTGTGTATAAATACACTTTATCTTGGGAGAGCCTTCTGTCGAAGGGCCCGTCGACGGAGTGGTCGTCGACGTCTTCTCCGACGACGATGTCGTAGACGGTATCGGCGTCGACGGTGTTTTCTTAGTCGACAGCAGTGTTTGTGTCTTCGTCGACGGTACTGTCGTGGACGGCTTCGTCGACGGTACCGTTGTGGACGGCGTCGACGGTACCGTCGTGGACGGCTTAGTCGACGGTACTGTCGTGGACGGCGTCGACGGTACCGTCGTGGACGGCTTAGTCGACGGTACTGTCGTGGACGGCTTAGTCGACGGTACTGTCGTGGACGGCTTAGTCGACGGTACTGTCGTGGACGGCTTAGTCGACGGTCCTGTCGTGGACGGCTTCGTCGACGGTCCTGTCGTGGACGGCTTAGTCGACGGTCCTGTCGTGGACGGCTTAGTCGACGGTCCTGTCGTGGACGGCTTCGTCGACGGTCCTGTCGTGGACGGCTTAGTCGACGGTCCTGTCGTGGACGGCTTCGTCGACGGTCCTGTCGTGGGCGGCTTTGTCGACGGTCCTGTCGTGGACGGCTTCGTCGACGGTCCTGTCGTGGACGGCTTCGTCGACGGTCCTGTCGTGGACGGCTTCATCGACGGTGGTGTCGACGTCGATGGCTTCGTCGTCAATGGCCTCGTCGACGAGGTGGACGTCGAAGGGACTTTCGTCGACGAAGGCTTCGGTTTCGTCGACGAAGGAGCTGTCGACGACGGAAGTGTCGTTGACGGTCTTTTGACAGGAATAACAGATGGTATAGACCTACCAGACGACGACGAAGTTGAAGTAGATGTCGTCAAGGCGGTGAAGGCAGACGCTGTCGACGTAGAGATGGTGACTGTCGACGCTGTCACTGGCAAGGCAGAAGACACAAGCACAGGCTTCTTGAAAGTAGTTTCCTGAAGAGAAGTCTTCACTGCCATGGTCTTTGGACAGCCCTCTGAAGACTTAGGCGTCTTCTTTTGAGGAGGCCTATTAGACGGACCTGGAGAAGTCTGTCTTGGCCTTTTAGAAGAGGAGTGTGAGCTCCTGAAGGAACACTCGCTCTAACCGGAGGAGACTGCTTGATCCTTGTCCTTCAGTCTCTGGAGCCACAGAAGCAGGCGTCCCTCTCTGTCCTTAAGAGTCTTGACAGAGAAAGTGCGACAGACCTTACAGTCCTTGGCAGAATGGTCAGGGTAGAGACAGTAGAGGCAGTCTTCATGCTTGTCATCTACATGCAGTCTCAGCTTCTTACACGAGGCACAAGGTCTAAAAAGCCCTTTTTTTAGGAGTGGTAGACATGATAGACTCTAGCCCTCCTTCACAAGAGTAAACAACAAGGGAAAATAGGGATAAAGTCCAGTAAAAACCAGAAACCTGAGCAGAGCTCAGAGGAGACTCCCTTAGCACGACGTGCGGTAGAAAATCTGAGGGACTCGGGCTCCTTCCAAGAAGGTTCTAGAGGGTGGTAGTAGCTTATTGGCTCCTGGCCAAAGTTTGGTCCTTTTCACAAAAGGACTCAGATAGGTTACTAATGTGAGGCCTCTGGCCTATTAGTTTGTATGTATGTCTCTAGGACATTACTATTTTATATACCGGGGACTCCCACCCAGACGACGGGGAATGATTCAGGCATGTGGCATACCAGAGTCGACCAACACGGGGAAGATGGAGCTCTACATTGAGACGATACTCATAGCGGCAGTGAGGGCGGATGCCTTCTCGAACCAATTCATTGTGGAGTGCGCTCATCATTCACTTGGACCTCAACCCAATCCCGGAGCTCCGCCGAGACCCATAATTGCGCGCCTGCTCAACTATAGAGATTGTGATGCGGCACTGCGAGCGCCCCGGGCGAACCAGAACCTCACGCACGATGGTGTGTCATTCTCTATTTATCCCGACTTTACCCCAGTGGTACAAGAGCAGCGGAGGAAATTCCTGGCTGTTAAGAGGAAGCTTAGTGGCTTGAACATCGACTATGCCCTTTTATACCCAGCCAAATTGCGAGTGACCCATCAGGGCACAACATTTCTTTCTCAACCCACAACAAGTCGAGGATTATCTTAAAACTCTGCCTAAACAGGGAAGACGACCTGCGGATGCTGAGGGCCAACACAACTCGAGTTCTGAATAGGTGACAGATGGCCCTGTGTTGCTGAGATTTCGCACACTACTGGAACGTGGTAACTGTCTCACTGCATGGTTGGTGTTCTTACTGTGACCAGAGACTGCGACCGATTCCTGGGGTACCAAGGACGGGTGCCGGACTGCAGGCGGTAACGTATGCCAGGCCCCCACCCCCTACTCCCTTTCCCCTCCGGATAGAGACATTGGGGGGTGAACTTGCACGGAGCGGGAGGAATGGGGTTGGACGGACGTGCACCTCTGATGACCCCCAATGGGTATACTCCAAAGACCTTGACTCTATTTCTTTTGATGTTCAGTTGTTTCGGTTGCTATTTGGGTGGGGTGTGGGCTTGGGATGCTGGCGAGTTGGGGATGCTTCAGTGGGTGGGGGGGGGGGTGGGGAGGCGGGAGAGATGCTTTGTATGGAAGGAATGCAGACAGCAGAACGTGGCTCCTTCTGGTGGAGCCGTATAGATTGTACGAGCGGGGATGGAAGTCGGTTGCTGCTGCTATTTCTGTGCGCATTGTGTTCTTGTTGGGACTTCTTGGGGGGGGCGGGATGGGGACACACTTGGGGGGAATGTTTGGTTTGTGTTCATAACATGTGCAACAGGTATCGAAGAGTTGCTTCTTTGTCTCGGTAAGGGGCATTTTGATTGCATCCGGGGGGTGGGTGGGCCTGTTTTGAGATGTGTAGAATGTGTGTTGCAAAGACATATCACTGAGGACGGAGGCACTGCCCTTGGGCTGGGTCCCCCGTTCTCCCTGGGGAATGCTGGGCGGGCGGGACTTGAGAAGAGTCTGCTACTTGCTGGTGGTGGATACACCATGCTAGATGCCTCGATTTCTGGTTTATATATCCAATTACACGTATGGGAGACACAAACTTGAATATAATCACATGGAATGTGAGAGGGCTGGGTGATCATTGAAAAAGAAGGCAAATTCTGGGCTATCTTGATCGCCATAAAGTTCATATTGCTTTCCTCCAGGAAACGCATTTCAACCCTCATAGACCACACTCTTTTGGAAAGAGGTGGGCCTCGTATACAGTCTTCTCCTCATATTCCTCATATGCACGGGGTACAGCTATTTTGATTAAAAGAAATACACCTTTCCATCTAGCAGGCTCAACGACAGACCCACAGGGGAGATTTTGCTTAATGTGGGGCAGACTGGGACGTAAGGCGGTGACACTGGCCTGCTGTTATGGGCCTAACGTGGACGATCCACAGTACTTTACTGACTTGTAGGCGGCAATAGTGGGGACCGGACCACAACACCTCATCTCGGGGGGTGATTTCAATACAACCCTAAATCCGGTCTTGGACAGGTCACACCCCGCCCCCCCCCATCATTATACTAGTGGGAGGGAGGTCCTCCGCGTGACTATTGATAGTAATAATCTCATAGATGCATGGAGATCTCAGCATGGGGCAAGGGGAGAAGGTACACATTTCACCGCACAGGCAAGATCATGGGCCAGACTTGATTACATACTCTTGACGCCACAACTCTACACATCGCTAGTGCGCTCGACACACCTCCCCAGAACCTATTCAGATCACTCACCTGTCCTCATCACATTGAGAGGAACTGAACTGGGCCCCCCTGTTACGGCATGGCGTATGCAACCCTTGATGCTACTGGACACAGAGTTCCAGGAAGAGCTTCGAGAGGAATGCCTAGAATTTTTCAAACGTAATAAAGACTCAGTCCAGGATGTCGAAACTATATGGGATGCTTTTAAAGCCACATTTAGGGGTCTCTGCATTTCAAAGGGCTCAGGGGTGCTCAAGAGCATACTGAATAGATTGAAGTCTCTGGAATCAGACCTCGGAAACGCGGAAGAGGCCCTCCGAGCGAATCCTGGGAGTACTACACTAGCTGTAATACAGGAAAAACTTTCGGAATATACTGATGAAGCTGCACGGGAGCTGAAATCAGGAACAAACACTGAGTGGCCAGAAGATATGGTGAGGGTGAGAGGCCTGGGAAGGCCTTAGCTGCAACGATTAAACTTATGCGTTCACCGACTGTCATACTCGAGTTGGAAACTGCTGAAGGGTTGTTACTCAGGGACACCACACACATATTGAATGAATTCGTACAACACTATGGTACACTATACTCCTCATCCAGGACAGGGGAACGGACACTAGATGACTACTTTGCAGATGTATCATTGGGCTGGCTGAGTGATTCACAAAGGGCTTTTCTGAGTGCCCCGTTCGAACTAGATGAAGTCAGGGAAGCTATCATGCACATGAAATCGGGTAAAGCCACCGGGCTAGATGGCATTCCTATTGAATTTTACAAGACATTCATAGACTCCATGGCACTGGTACTGCGCGAAGTATATGAAGATGCGCTGGAGGTTGGCCACCTCCCTGCCTCCATGAGAATCGCTCTCATCACGTCCCTACTCAAGCCAGGGAAGCCCGCTACTCATTGCGTTTCATATAGGTCCCTATCATTGCTGAACTGCGACGTGAAGATTATCGCCAAATTAATAGCGGCGCGCATTAGCCTTCTATTGCCTGAGCTAATACTCCCTGATTAGGCTGGATTTGTCCCAGGCTGGATTTGTCCCAGGCAGGGCGACATCGCACAACCTCCGCACCTTTTTTTCTGTCTATGATTCCGTTCACGAGGACTTGCCAATGGCGGCCATTTTTTTTAGACGCCACCAAGGCGTTTGATTCGCTGGAGTGGGATTATGTATTCCGGGTACTCGAGCGTATGGGCTTCCCACTTATCTTCATCTCCTGGATCAGATTATTATATACGCGCCCAGTGGCCAGAGTACTCATTAACGGGAGATTGTCTTCGCAATTCCCTGTATCCAGGGGAACTAGGCAGGGTTGCCCCCTTTCCCCACTCCTGTTTGCCATAGCCACAGAACCCCTTGCAGCTAAATTACGTCAACATCATCGGGATAGTGCATTGCGCTGTTTTCAAAGGCAGATACTCATTTCGATGTATGCCGATGATATTACACTCTATGTTCGCCACCCAGGTGAGAACTTGCACCCCATCCTTAGGGAATTCATACGGTTTGGAGCTCTCTCTGGCGTCCAGATGAACTGCAACAAGTCTTGCATTTTCCCACTTACCGCCTCGACACATGAGTTTCCATTGGAGTACCCACTTGCTTGGTGTGAGGGAGATTTTAAATACCTGGGAATACATATAGAAAAAGACAGGGAGGCATTGATTCGAGCTAATTATGGCACGGTAATGGATAAAATCAGTGATAATATTTCCAGATGGATAACCCTTCCCCTGTCCATGGCTGGGAGAGCTTCATTAATTAAGATGGTGATACTCCCTCAGCTCCTATATCTCTTTTTGAACATACCATTTCATCATAGTCTTCGGCCCGGCTTGCTTGAATCCTGATGGTGCAATGAGCAAGGGACTCACATCTGAGTATACCCTTCCACGCTTATGGTGGACAAAACGATTCAGAAAAGGGGGTGGTGATGAACAGAGTGTCTGAATTAAGCAGACCACTCTTACCCAGTCAAGAGATCAGGGCTTAATCCATCACCGTTATTTAGCTCACTGCATCACCCCAGTTCAGAACCTGGCTATATGCAAATTAGTCTGACCCAGTGCCTCATGGGAACAGGGCAGACCAAACTACCAAGCCAATTCTTCACCAGAAAGGAGACAAGCTTCCGGGGACCAGTTTCTGGCATTTCAGCCGTGGTCTGCCCTGTTCCCATGATGCATTGGGCCAGGGACAGACTAATTTGCATATAGCCAGGTTCTGAGCTGGGATGGTGCAGTGAGCTAAAAAACGGTGATGAATCAAGCCCTGATCTGTTGACTGGGTATGAGTGTTCTGTTTAATTCAGATACTCTGTCCATCACCACCCCCTTTTCTGAATCGTTTTGTCCACCATAAGCGTGGAAGGGTATACTCAGATGTGAGTCCCTTGCTCATTGCACCATCAGGATTCAAGCAAGCCGGGCCGAAGACGGCTGTAATGCCAGAAACAGGTCTTTGAAAGCTTGTTTCCTTCCCAGTATAAGAATTGGCTTGGTAGTTTGGTCTGCCCTGTTCCCATGATGCACTGGGACAGGGACAGACTAATTTGCATATAGCCAGGTTCTGAGCTGGGATGGTGCAGTGAGCTAAAAAACGGTGATGAATCAATCCCTGATTTGTTGACTGGGTATGAGTGTTCTGTTTAATTCAGATACTCTGTCCAACACCACCCCCTTTTCTTACATCCTTAAGTGGCGCTGTAGTGCTGACTGCCCTATGCCTTGGATATGGTGGATCACTTAGTCGCCTTACATGACGCGATGAACTGTTCCAGCTCTGTTATGATTCTCTTGAGATGTCCTATATGTATTGTATCACGCATTGATGTAGGCCCGCCACCATACTGACGCACGAACCTCTCCCACTTATGGATGGGATACCGCACATGTTAAGGGTTAACAAAAAATGTAAAAAAGCGAGACGAATTGATCTGTTCATGTTGAATATGTACTCTGTCATTATGTTCATATGACGTCTATACCACAGTATATGTGCCATTTTTATTATGTATTTGACCATCCTGATGATTCGTACCAATAGCGGCCGGCCTCAGGGTTGTAGGCATGTCGCGGTGTATCCTTGACAGTACTTAATAAACAAAAAAAAAAAAAAAAAAAAAAGGACCCATCAGAAAAAGAAGGAAAAAAACCACTAGTGACCAAACTTTTTTGACATGACTAGGAGAATCTGGAGACCACAAGAAGCCATTTCAAAGTCATTGGCAGGACTAAGAACAATTGTTACTTACCTGTAAACAGGTGGTTCTCCAGTATTGGTGTCTTTCATAGATTCACATGCTTGAATATTCCCCGTCGTCGAAGTGGGAGTCCCACGGTAAATAAAATAGCAATAATGCTAACAAATATATATATATATATATATATAAAATATCATATAAGTAGTAAAACAGATAAAATATATACTGAAAAAAACCTTTACAAAGGTTACTACATAGGAATGCATTAGAGAGAAAAAACTCATTTGCAACATATCAGTGTCATTATGTTAGTCCAAACTGCAGCCAATCAGGCTCAAGCACCCTCTAGAACCTTCTCCTCAGAAGCTCAAGCCCTCAGATTTTCGTAGCACTAGTAATAGCGCATGAGGAGAAAAGAGCCTCTGAGGGGAGGATGGGTGGGTCGCATGTGAATCTATGAAAGACACCAATACTGGAGAACCACCTGTTTACAGGTAAGTAACAATTGTTCTTCTCCAGTATTAGGGGTGTCTTTCATAGATTCACATGCTTGAATAGAATAGATAGCAGTAACCTCCTAGAGCTGAGATTGCAATATTTCCAAACAATTGAAGAACAATATATAGCACACAAGCAAGGCAATCTCAAGGATGGAGGAGGGAAAGAGGCTCACCTTATTTGAAAAGATGACGAAGCACTGCTTGCCCCACTGCGGTATCCGCTTCGTTGACAGCTTCCAAACAATAATGTCTGGTAAAGGTGTGCCTGCTGGACCATGTCGCTGCACGACAAATCTGGTGTAGAGGCACTCCGGCAAACAATGCGATGGACGACGCCATCGCTCTCGTAGAATGTGCTCTCACTGGAGTAGGTAAAGGCCTGCCAGCCTGCTGATGGCAAAACGATATGGCTGAAGAGAGCCATCGTGTTATTGTCTGTTTAGTCACCGAGTGTCCTTTGCGCAGTAGTCCATATGCTATAAATAGCTGATTGGATTTACGGAAAGGGGCTGTTCTAGAAATGTAGAATTTTAGACACCGTTTGATGTCTAAAGAATGTAGTCGCTGTTCCGCAGGGGATTTAGGATCCGGGAAAAAAGTCTTTAAGAAAACTGGCTCGTTCAAATGGAAGTCAGTAGGTACTTTTGGAAGAAAAGAAGGATTGGTACGAAGTGACACTCCATCAGGTTTGAACTGCAAATATGGAGGTTTGATGGTGAAAGCGTGCAAGTCACTTACACGACGAGACGAAGTCAAAGCCAAAAGCAAAGCCACTTTCCAGGTTAGAAACTTGAGGTTTGAACGATGAATTGGCTCAAATGGAGGTTTCATAAGTTGTGATAACACCACGTTGAGGTGCCACGCTGGAGGAGGGCGCCTTAACGGAGGGAACTTCCTGAAAAGTCCTTTAAAGAACTGTCGGATGATTCTGGATGAACAGAGAGACGTAGAGCCATCATGACGGTAGCGTGAGATGGCTGCCAAAAAGACTCTCAATGTGGCATGTGAAAGACCAGACTGAGCAAGACTTAAAAAGAACGGTAACAGTTGGTCTGGAGTGGAACTGATAGGGTGTATGTTGGATGCTGCGCACCAATGACAGAAACGTTTCCACTTTAACCTATATGTTTTGATTGTTGATGGAGCTCTAGCTGGCGCTAGAATGTCTCTACAGTCTTGAGGTATATTTAAAGAGGCAAATTCAATGAATTCAGGTTCCATGCCCACAATTGAAGCGTTGACGGGTCTGGGTGACAAACTTGTCCTCCGTTCATTGTCAGAAGGTCCGGACGTGGATGGAGACGAATGGGTTTGCATTGGGACATTAGAAGGAGTTCTGAAAACCACGCCTGTCTGGGCCAACGTGGGGCGATTAAAATCAAGCGGCAGGGTTGCCTGCGCATCTTCCACAACGTTCTTGGCACCAATGGGAGTGGTGGAAACGCATAGGCAAATAGGCCGGTCCAATCCATGAGTAGGGCATTGCCGCTGGA
The DNA here is from genome assembly GCF_964263255.1 of Lissotriton vulgaris. NCBI lineage: Eukaryota > Metazoa > Chordata > Amphibia > Caudata > Salamandridae > Lissotriton > Lissotriton vulgaris. Next base: position 106,718,921 of record NC_141686.1, read on the forward strand.
TTCCGGATGTGGATGCCAACTGGCGAAAGTCTGGCATTTCCGATTCACTGGAGTCGCAAAGAGGTCCATCTTGGGATGACCCCATTGGTGGAACACGAGGTCCAGAGTCGGCTGGTGTAACTCCCATTCGTGAGTGGATGACGCAGACCTGCTTAGGGAATCTGCCAGTATGTTTGACGCTCCCGGCAGATGGACTGCTGTCAAAGAAATGTGGTGACGAAGTGCCCATTCCCAAATCCTTTGGGCAAGACAAGACAGGGACAGATTTTGTGCCTCCCTGTTTGTTCATGTAGTGCATGCTGGTGGTGTTGTCTGTTTGAACCAGCACCGATTCTCCGTGCACCACTGGTAAGAAAGCCTTTAGCGCTAGGAAGATCGCCAGCAATTCTAGCCTGTTGATATGCCAGGTTTTCTGAGTCGCCGTCCACTTTCCTTTGATGGAAAGGTCCAGGAGATGGGCTCCCCATCCGTCCATGGACGCATCCGTAGTCAATGTCAGATCTGGAGTCTGGGTAAGGAAAGAGACCCTTGGCTCAGATTGGTCCGTTGCTCCCACCAGAGCAGACTGGTCTTCATGCAAGCCGTGACTGTCACTTGGTCGTTGAACGACCCCGACACCTGTCGCCATTGTAGGTCCAATTCCTCCTGAATAGGACGGGTACGTAACCTGCAATTCGGGATCAGTGCAATACAAGATGATGCCATCCCCAGAAATGATTTTAACATTCGCACTGAAACTGACTTTCTTGATCTGATGGTGGAGACCAGATGAACTATCTTCTGTCTCCGCTCGGCGGAGATGAACGCTTTTGACACGTCCGTGTCCATAACAGCCCCGAGGAATGTCCTGCTTCGCAGAGGTGTGAAATGTGACTTCTTTACATTGATGGTCAACCCTAGAGAATTGAAGAGGGTAAGGCACAAACGAGTGTCGTGATGCAGCTGGCTTGCGGATTGGGATTTTAAAAGACAATCGTCCAGGTAAGGAAATATTTGGACTCCCTGAAGACGCAGATAAGCCATGACCGGGGCTAGAACCTTCGTGAACACACGAGGAGCTGATCTGAGGCCAAAAGGTAGGACTTTGAACTGATAGTGATTGTGTCCCACTTTGAACCTCAAGTACTTTCGATGTTGAGGAATGATTGGTACATGAAAATAGGCGTCTTGCAGGTCTATTGTCGTCAAAAAATCGCCGCTGCAGGGAAACCGCAAGACTTCTGACAACGTTAACATGCGGAAGGACTGTTGTTTCAGGAAGAGGTTGAGATACCTCAGATCCATAATGGGACGCCACTCCCCCGTCTTCTTTAGAATGAGGAAGAACCTCGAATAGAAGCCTTTCTCCCGCCGAGATACAGGAACCACTTCGACTGCACCCTTTGTTAATAATAGTTGAACTTGATGTTGTAGTTCTTCTAGATGGGGAGGTGGCGGACCCGAAGGCGGAGATGGAGGAGGAAACTCTGTGAATTCCAAGGCGTGACCCTTGCGCACAATGTCCAACACCCATTGGTCTGATGTTATTTGAGACCACTGAGAGTAGAACTGCGAGATTCGACCTCCAACATCCTGTTGAACTGGCAAGTCATTGTCGTTTGTTGGCGTTGTTGGCACCTCTATAATTGGACTTCCCTCTATAGGGTCTGGATTGTTGTTGACGAGCAGATTGTTGATTTGAGTACCGTTGGTTTCCCTGATTGTACTGGCGGTACTGTGACTGTCCTCCTCTGGAAAAATTGGACGAGGTGCCCCGCCCCCGTGCTGCACGAAAGGGCTGTTTCTTAAATTGTAAGGATCCAAGCGACTTCGCCGTGTCGGTATCCTTCTTTATGGTTTCCAAAGAAGCATCGATTTGGGAACCGAACAAAGATTCGCCATCATACGGCATGTCAATTATCATTGACTGGACCTCTTGTCTGAAAGATGTAGATTTTAACCATCCCTGGCGTCGGAGCGCCGCCGCACTGGCAAGGATACGGAATGCAGTATTCGCCACATCCACAGCACAGTCTATAATCTCCTCCGAAGCTCTTTGACCATCCTGAAGGACCTGGAGCGCTTCCGCTTTGGATGACTCTGGAAGCTGCGCAAGAAAGATGGACATGTCTGACCACATTTGTCGGTTGAAACGGCCCAAAATTGCGAGAGCATTCGCAGCACGGGCTGAAGTTGAAGCCATGGACGAAAATTTCTTTCCGATTGCATCCAATCGGCGACCCTCTCTATCGGGAGGGGAAGTGACAGGCGCTGTAGGATTACGTGCACGACGTTGTGCTGCCTGAGTCACCACTGAGTCTGGCTTTGGATGAGAGAGCAGACAAGCAGGCGAGCCAGTTGGAGCCTTGTACTTTTTCTCCAATCTAGGTATTTGGGCCGGCAAGGAGTTAGGAGCCTTCATAATCTTTTGCCCTTCCTTCCAAATAAATTCAATAATTGGTATTGTATGCACCTGCTTATAAGGCTGATTTTTAAAATCATACAGAAAACATTCTTCGTCACGCTGGACCCTTGACAACTTGAAGCGGTCCGCCGCTTTGTCCATAAGCTTATGAAAACTAGCGATGTCCACAGGAGGTGAATCACTTGAAGTGCCCTGTTGTGGCGAGGGTGTTTGAACCCGATAGTTATCAAATTCCGCCAAATAAGGATCCTGCTCACCATCTGAATCCTGATAAACCTCTCCTTCCTCTCTCTCTGGCTCTGAGTCAGTGTCCGTATGTGGATTAGGAGACAGAGGAGCACTCAAATGTACTGACGGAGCCGACTGTCTAGGAGGTGTTTGTAGAGGTTGATTTGAAAGTGCTACATCAGCAGATTCATGAACCGGAGTACCCTGGGGGGTAGGTGGAAAGCGTCTATTATAATCGTCCAACATGTGTTGGAGGTTAGAGAAAAGTGTCATTGGAATAGACGTCATTGGAATTTGCACGCATTGGTCTTCGTGCTGATCTACCTGCTCAACTTCTTCTTCTTCAGAAGTAGTGTCCTGGCATTTAATGATCAAATCTGATGGACTCCGGGCATCCCCATAAACAGTGTCATCCGGAACTGACTCAGTCTCATGGTCAGACACTAACAACTGAAGTGGCGGTTGTAGAGCAGGGGATTGAAAGTGGAATGCGGAATCTTCCTCCTTATTGAATGAGGACTGTACAGCAGAAACTGAAGTGTCCAAGGGCACTAAAGGCATGTTGGCGTAGGATGAAGAACTGGAAGTTGCTGTCAACGCAGAGCCCTGCGTAGACGATGACGATTTTGAAGCAGTCGCCGTAGACGGTGAGTCTGTAGGCGTCTCCGTGGACCTAGAAGGCTTAGGCACTACTGTCGCTGGTTTGCTCATCGACGAGCCCGTCGATGATGCTGTCGTCGACGATGTAGTAGACGTCGACTGGGCCGTCGACGGTGACTGTGTTGTAGGCGGCATCCTAGACATCGACGGCGCCTTCGTCGACGGCGCCTTCGTCGACTGAATCTTCGTCGACGGAATCTTAGTCGTCGCAGTCGACGGAATCCTCGTCGACGGGAGCTTCGTCGTCGACGGGAGCTGAGCCGTCGACGAGGCCTTCGTCGACGATGGGATTGACGACGATGGTTTCTTCATCGACGATGGCTTCGTCGACGATATGATAGGGATCGTCGACGGGATTGAAGAAACAGAGGCTTTCGTCGACGTGAGAGCCGTCGTCGAGACTCTCGTCGACGATGACGACGCCGATGTCGTCGTGACTGTAGTTGTAGACGAAGCCACAGCAGCCAATCTCGTCGTCGGAGTGGTCGTCGACGAGCCCGTCGACGACCGCGCTGTTAAAAGTGTAACCACTTTAATAGAAGCTGGAAAAGACGCCTGAGAGCCAGGTCTCGTGGGCGTAGTCATAACAGGCACAGAAGTAGTAGGTGGCACTGCAGCCACAGTCAAAGCCAGCTTTCTTTTCTTCAGGAAAGGAGATGGTAACTCCTGAACACTGCCACGCTTAGAAGCCACAGAAGAAGGAGCTGACTAAAGGCTTTCTGCGTCAGAAACAACCGTGTCCTTATCTTGAAGGCGCTTAAGCCATAATAGAAGGCGACCCTCCCTGTCCTTAAGGGTTTTAGGATTGAAAGTTCTACATAACCTACAATCAACCACTTTGTGATCAGGATACAGGCAGTAAATGCACTTGTCATGAGGGTCCTTCTCAAATAAACGCAATTTCCCACAGGAGGAACAAGGTCTAAATAAAGACTTCTTACTTGACATCTTTGTGAAAAACTGAGAAGAGTAGATAAGTGGAAAAGAACTGAGCAGAGCTCAGGGAGACTCCCTTCACACGACGTGCGGTAGAAAATCTGAGGGCTTGAGCTTCTGAGGAGAAGGTTCTAGAGGGTGCTTGAGCCTGATTGGCTGCAGTTTGGACTAACATAATGACACTGATATGTTGCAAATGAGTTTTTTCTCTCTAATGCATTCCTATGTAGTAACCTTTGTAAAGGTTTTTTTCAGTATATATTTTATCTGTTTTACTACTTATATGATATTATATATATATATATATATATATATATATATATATATATATATATATATATATATATATATATATATATATATATATATTTGTTAGCATTATTGCTATTTTATTTACCGTGGGACTCCCACTTCGACGACGGGGAATATTCAAGCATGTGAATCTATGAAAGACACCCCTAATACTGGAGAAAACATGTATGAATGAGTAAAGTAACCCAGACAGTTCAAACGGAAGATGAGAGAATAAACTCTGAAAGTGTACGTTTCTACAACCATTTTTCATTGAAAGACTGGCACATCTACTCAAACTAAGAAAATTGATTAATAAATGGAAACTCTGAAATAAAGATTGGAATGAGCTACACAATCACTTTCAACTCCTGTGCCCGTTATGAGCAGAAAATACAATTGACAATTAAAATATGCTGTGCCAACAAGTCAAGCACAGCTCAGTTTACTGTGCTTGCCTTGCTGGTCAAAAATCCCAGACCCCAAAGCAGATTTGTTTAATTTCCAAACACTTTTGCTTTTTGCTGCTGCATGACTAGCCACCGGCAGTTCTGCGTACCACACTAACCTCCTAACATTTCTCTTTTGTCATTTTAATATTTTTTTTAATCTCTATCACAAACTTCAGATTCTCAATGAACCAGCTTTTCGGACCCCACACCATCCTGTAGAATTTCTGTCTGCTTACCTGACACTCCGTCAGCTTCCACGCTGAAGGACCTTCTCAGAGTTCGGTATCCCGGGTCTGAAGAGTAATCGGGAGCATCATGGAGGATCTCTACCAAGTGGGCTACGATATGAGCCACAGTCTCTGGATCTGGTGCTGCATCACCTGAAAGATATATTAGAACGTGCTCTAATAAAAATGTAAAAAGATTTAGAAAATTCTAGCTGTGTGAAAGGATGTTACAGAGGTTCACTAACAATATTGCTCCTAAGGCTGATGGCACCATGTGGTCACCAAGATTCTTTTGAGAGACTGTAACACGTTACAGTGGATTGAACATATCAAGACAGTAGTCATTTATGGACCTATTGATGTTTTTCAGTATGCTAAAACCCCTAAAGCATACACCAAATAGGTTTGGCTCCCACAAAACCACTGGGCAGTTTATCACTCTGCCTCTCAGCCCAGCAAAATTATAGCCATCTGAAGCAGTTTTGTGCCAGACAAACAAGCCGGTCCACCTACACCAGGAAAGATCACATGGACCGTAACACACCTTTCTTCAATTCTTCCAAGTTGATCATACCATGATTGACACGTGCCACTCTTAATTCATTGGAAGGAGCTGCGATCACACAAATGTGCTGGCAACAAAGATTGGAAAGGGCACTTGCTGCTGAAAAGTTAGTAAGTGCTAAGAAAATAGATTTTTACTGTAGTCAGGGACTTAAAGTATAGAAAGAAAAAAAAACATAAAAAGGCTTCTTTGGCCATAGTACAAGGCCTATTAATTTCATTCTCTTGGCTCTCAAATTGTTGATCATTGATCATAGACAACGGAGAGAGATTGGGGTAATAGAATTGAATGTATTAGAATTCTTTTACATTTTGTATAGTTACTTAAAACCATTGCAATACGAATTTCAGATAATACAAGTAAATCATGATAGGATAAAATTACATATTTGCAAAAATTCATAGTTCCTTAAAAAGGTTAAAACAGTTAAATTGGCATCCGGTAAAAATTGCTTTGTTCTTCATACACATAGTTCTCAATGTAATTTATGCGTTCTGCCCGGCTTCATACTCTGGGCGGTACTATTATCCAAAAAGAGACGTCATTGAGAACCCAGTCCTAGTGCTTATCTAGAGATTTCCCAGGTCAACCTTAATGGTGGCAGTCTTGCGTCATTGTTAGGCCAAGGGGAAGCCGCGATTACTGTGCGCACTCCTAGGTGGAGTTTAAGCATTCAATGGCATTTTTTTCCCTTGGCTGCATCTAGGAATCCCACTAGTCTACAGTTTAATTGAGGTGTTGCTGGGTCAAAACATGCCAAAACTGCTTGTCTCCTTGAGCGAATATTCCTTTGGTTTAAGGGGACTCTTAGCAGCGGTCTCCATTCCTGTATCAGCTCCTTGCAGGAGCATAGTAAATGGGTAATATCGCCCTGGCCATTTCTGCACAGACTACAAGATGTTCGAGATGGCTCCCTCTTCCATGGTGGAAGGTTCTGACTGCACGGGATCAAGCCAAGGCGAAGTTTTAAGAATTTTAGTTTCTGTGGTTTTGGGTAGCCCAGATTGAAATATTTTTGAGGGGCCAAGGCTTTGTAGCTGTTCACAGTCATCCAGGCGTGCAATCTTACTGAAAAAGCAGCTTAGTATTCCACCAAAGCCAGCTTTTTCAAGGATTTCCACACTAATTTCTTAAAAGCTGAATGGTGGATCTGCGTGTTCCAAATGGCCAAGAGTCCAGTGCATGGTAGAGCTTCCTGAAGATAGCATCCTGAAGGTGAATCCTCCCTCTGCTGAAGATCCTGCCATAGAAGTTTATTTCGAGTTTTCGGAGCAGATAGACTAATTTTGTTCCAGCAGTTGATATATGCGCCGTTTCTGGCCCAGGATTGCTTCAGTAGACCGAATTCCAGTCTAATTTGCGCCGGGGAAACGTCGTTTGGGAGATTAAAGGTGGTTCTGTATGTTTTTACTAAGGTTATGTCCAGCAGTTTTGAATTTCTCCCTCTTAAAGCTTCACTACCATAAGTAATTGTGGGAAGAATGTTGGCCTGTGCTACTTTCAGTTAGGGGCTTAATGTTGGGACCAGTAGTTTAGATGTTAAACTTTTCATGGTTAATGCTAGCACAAACCCCTTTCTTTTAATCTCCTCTAGGTGTCGGACAAAGGTTCCTTCCTTATCAATGTAAACACCTGGGTACTCATAGACTCCTGCTGAGTCTATGTGTGTGCCTCCCAGCTGCCAGCTTCTCTCTGGCTTCCTTTTCTTGTTAATTGACATATTTCTGGAGAATTAGGCAATGGGTAGTGCAATTAATTTCAATTGGTATGTCATATGGACTAATGAGCCCTTGGAGTATACGGGAAGCCCACACATAGATGTTCTGTGCCTTGTAACATTACATGATCTTGCGATATCCCCATGCTACAGTGAATACAGAAGAGGTTTTAAGCTTTTCCCAATTTAAAGTTATGTTTGTGTACGTCTGGAGGAAGAACCATGCACAAGAAATATTTTACAGAGTGGGCTAAAGAAGTCGCAAACGGTGGGCAATAAGTGATTCTTTTCAGAACTGCAGGAAGTGGGGTAGGTCCAATTTCCATATGGTAAACGAATCGTGCCCTGGGATGTCAATCTAAAGCTGGCCTATTTAGGGGCAATGGTTTGACCAGGTACGCCCACCCATGGAGTCTCTTGGTATCCAGTATAAATCATGTTGTAGCTGTATTCACCAGTATCCACTATTCCGAGTAGCCATCTTCTGTTGCATGTGCTTATACAGACAGCAAATTAACATGAAGTAAATGGTAATAAACAGTTTCTTTTTGCGATGTTCTTCCATTTTTTTAGGATTGTGTTCTGTGGGATGTTAGTGCGCTTGTTGTTTGGAACAGTAGCCGCTCTTCAGCTGGATGGCAAGGTGTATCAGTATGGTGACCTCCTGTTTGATGGGATACAGAATGGAATTACAGCATATGTTGTATACTTTGAATTCTTCCATCAAGGTTTTCCAGTTGCTTGGCTAAGGCATGCTGCCCCATGTTGCCTTTCAGAAATGGAAGGGCCAGAACTCGGTGAGATGGAGCAAAGCCAAGGAGCATTTCTTTCAGAACTAAGGAGCTTGCTTTCCTTGCTGGGCATTATCCATTTTTTCCTATTATTTCTGGGTTTTATACATTTTTATTCAGGTGTAGGGATGCATCCCACATCTGGCTTGAGAATTATGGGTGGAGGGAATTTGAAAGCAGCAGAATTTTCTCACAACACTTTCTGCTGTGGACACTTATATCTTACAACTTTAGTTTATGGCATCAGCGTTCGCTTCAATAGGATAGGATGCCAATATTTTACTTAGACATTTAGGATTTTTGTATAAAATAGATTAGGACCGGTCTCAACAACCAGTGGTAAAAACTCTGCGAGAACATCCTTGTTACGGATTATTATTGCTCTTTTTTAACCTTTTAGTGCACAAATGACAATTTAGGATTGGAGACCAACATTAGAGTTGCATCTGGGGCTGGTGCAGGTTGAGTCAGCATAGGCATCAGTATCTACCCTGGTCGCTCCAGAGACTTCATCTGGACATTCTATGTGTGACTGCTCAAAATCTGAATATGCACCATACAATAATGTGAAGCACAGCAGAGAAAGATTCCAGAATGAATACAAACACTCTCAGAGGACCAAAGTATCCAGCTCAAGTATAAGAGTGTGAAAGCTACATAAAGCAAGTGTTAAAGCTCTGCCCCTCCTGTGCACAAATAACAGTTTTATATACATGTTATGTTAAGGATAACCCCTTAACACCCTCATACGTCTGTCTCGAAATCTAGGCCATATGGTTGAGACACTGCAACCCTATTAGGAAATTAAACAAATCTGCAAGAGTTGTAGAAGTTTAATGTAAGAGTCTGTTCTTTTTATGCTCTTTTCATGTCCAAGAGATGATGTTGTACACATAAGGTTAGACATCCAAACAGTAAAAATAGAAAGTGGTGCGAGCTGCCTTGTTTGTAGGGCACCTTGCCTTTACACATGCTGGAGCCTACTTCCACCCAGCAATGAATGAACTGGTGGTGTGGACCCAGAGACTGGAGTGAAGTGTGAATCAGTGTCGAAAAGGGCTTTGGAACAGGTCCCACATGGTAAGATGGCACTGAGACGCCGACTGGCAGAAGTCCAATTGGAGCACCTACAGAGGGACAAGGGACAGTCTGAAGGAGCTGCAGCATTGCCTCATTGAATGTACCTATTTGCTGCAGCATCTGCATCGGCCAAGGGAATATGGGCTTATCAGGACAGTCGAGGGATCAGCTCCAAGTCAGAAGTGGCTTGTGACATCCTTGTGTCTTATTCTGATTTATGGTCGGATGGGGCCAGGTTCCGCTTTACTTTCTTGTGCTTACTGACGGTCATCGACTTACAGGAAGATATTGAGAGGGAACAGGATTTTACATGGGTTCGATGTTGGATGTTGAAACAGAAATCCTGCCCCAAGGCACTGCTGCGCCTTGGGGCAGGATTTCTGTTTCGACATCAAACATTTCCTATGCTTGGTGATGAATAGTTAGACTTCCTGCATTGCCTACAGGAACATACGGGCACATTAATTGCAAAGTGTTGAGTTGTGACTGACGCCCAAGCACCAAAGACATGTTCTACAAGTCTGTGGCCAACATCTGCTTCCTGCAGTTGTGACACAGATTGAACACTATTGTTTGTGGGAGACATCGGTCCTGGCACATTGTTGTAGGTAAATTCTGAAGCAATTGGAAGACCAACATAGATGGGGTTAGAACTCCAGATCCACACTGCAGGGCGCAGAATGAAAGAATCAATGTGGAGCCCAAGTGGCGTCATCTAATCGGAGTGCAGGAGCATTGCTGCAAAATTATCCAGATCCAGTCTAGCAAGCAGGGATATTCTAAAGATGGGGTATCTGCACTTACAAAAACAACAACAAAAAAGATTCGACTTGTATTTAAGATTGTCCTACTTTTGTCAAAAATGTTCAGTCTTATGTTTAGCCAGTGACTTGAACCCATTTCAAAGTCACTGGCTGAACTAAAAGGTGTATGAATTAGTGAAATGAATCAGACAGTCTAAAAGGAAGATGGGAGGAAGTTTTTCTGAAGGAAAATTAGTTTTAGCAACTTAAACTTTCAAGGGCTGGCACATCTAGTCAAACCAAGAAAAGCGATTTGGAGAGGTAGACTCTGAAATAAAGACTGCCTTGAGCCACATAATCGCTTCCGACTCTGGTGCTTGTGAGGAGCAGAAAACAAATCAACAGTTAACATATGTTGTGCTGACGAGGCAATCACAACTGTCTACTGCAATAGCAGCCGCTGACAAAACGGCGGGGTGAAATATCTGACCCACTTGCAGACACTGAGAAACTAGCACAGCTCTCAATTGTGGTCCATTATAAACAGTGTTTATAATGGTCCACGATTGAGACCTCTGGAGTGGAGGCTGAACCAAGGCAGTGCAAGTTTCTCACACTGCCTACAAGTGGGTATGAAAGCTGTTGAATAAAGAAATAAAATAGATGACGACTTGCACACTAACTCGTTATTTCTCTTCGATACTGTTGCAATCCGAGGGTCTACGGCAGCAAGGAGTATGAGCCACTCCCGAACAAATCCCCATGCTGCTGATAATGTTAGGCAGCGAGAGAGAAGCACCAGGTTTGGCTGCAGCAGGCTCTCTCGATGCTCGCTCGGGCACTGGAGACCTATGCCTGCTCTCCAACCAGATGTCTAACAGCGGGGTGGAGAGGTTTAAAATGCGCATGCCAGGCAGGCCATTGCAAGACAGCTGGCCAAAGTGGCATGCACAGTTTAAACTAGAGCAACAACAATGCTCCCTTCTGCCAATCAGCAGCGATGGCCCCACCCAGTACACCCGCTCAGCTCAGCTGAACAATAAAATGGTAATCCAATCTCTTCATTACCATTTTATTTTTCTGATGCTTGCTGCACTGTCAGTGGGGGGAGGTGGGGTTTGGGGACGCTCCACCGGTCTGCTGCACTTGCCGGGCCGGTCAAAAATCCAACACTCCCAAATGTACCACTCTTTAGCTTTACCAGATTGACTAGGCACTGGCATTTCTGCATCCTGGACCCACCTCTTAATATTCTTCCTGTCCCAATTTACTCATTTATCTTCAAAATAATTTTCAGGTCTCAAAAGAACCAGATTTTCTAATCCTATACCCTCCTATAGAGTTTGTTTGCTCACCTGGCACTAGGTTGTCTTCCACACTGACAGAAAAGCTGAGACCTTGGAATTCCAGTTCCGACGAGTGATAGGAATCTAAACGATATGCATCACCTGAAAAATTATAATGAAAATGTGATCTAAAAAATCCTGAAAATTAAAAACAAATTCTTACTGTATGAAAGGAAACAGAAGTTCAGTAAGATCACTCCACATCAGGCTGATGGCACCATCGCCAAGATTACTTTGGGAGACTTAGCACTTTATAGTGTCCCACATTTATGAATACAGTAGTCATTTATAGACATATACAGTTTTTTAAATTTGCTAAAACCCTGAAAACTGACAGTGAATGGGTTTAGCTCCAACGGTTCATTACCCAGTCTCTCAGGCCAACAAAATTACCATTCTATTTGAATCACAGTAATGTTTTAATGCCCAGTTCTACATCTTTCTGCAATTATTTCATTTACAACATACTGGCATTTATACTAGAGCAACTCATGGCACTATTAAATTATTGTTCAGGGGCTGTGGTCACATATTTGTCCGCAGCAGAGATTGGAAAAGACATTTGCAGCTCAGTGGTTGGTAAGAAATTGGATTTATACAGTATTTATTGACCTAAAGCATAAAAAACACATAACAGTGCTTCTTTTGGACATGGTGAAATGCCTATTGATTTCATTTTCTTGATGGTCAATAAATTGATACTGGAACTAGCTCGGGTTAACGTGTAGAGCAATAAATTTCACCTGTCATTACATGTGAACTAATGGTTCCCTAGAGTATACGATCAGTCCCTAAATGTTTTGTGCCTTTTAGCATTTCAGAGCCCCAGGAGGTCTATATGCTGCACTGCATATATTAGAAGTTGTAAGGATTTCTCAATATAAAGCTTTGTTCATGTACGTCTGAAGGACGTAACATACACAGGAAATATTTAACCAAAGAGGGGGCTAATAATGTCTGAAACAGGGGGGCAACAAGTGATTCTTTGCAGAACTGGTGGAACAGGTGTCCCTGTTCTGTATGGTAAAGCCATCGTACCCTGGCCGGTCTGTACTAGGCCAGCCCATTTAGGGGCCAGGCTTGAACATGTATGACTGCCCATATGTTGTAGGTGTAATTAACAGTATCCTCTATACTAAGTGGCCATATTCTGTTGCATGTGCTCCTGCAGAGAGCAAATTAACATGTAGTAAATATTAATAAATAGTTTGTATAGGCGAAGTTCTTCCATTTTCTTTGTACTGTAGTCTGTGGGGATGGGAGGTGGGAGAGAGAGGGTGGAAAAATCGGTTAAAGCTATAATGTTCATTTTTGCTGCGTCTTCGTTCCTGCTCTCTTCCTCTCCTCGTCCCTCCTTTCCCCCCCTCCTCCTTGTTTCCCGTATCTTTCTATGTTGTTACTATTTCCCCTTTTCTGCCCCAATCAATGCTCCAATTAATGTATGATGTTCCTTTGGTAGCTTTTTATGTGTATGTTTTTTTTTCCTTTTTACTTCAAACCCAGTGTAACTTTCCTGAAAAAAAAAGAAAAAAAAAAAAGGATTCAGAATGACATTGTTTCGACAAGTTATTACAAACTTTATCATAGGAGAATAAACAACCTATTTATAAAGGGAAAAAAAGGAAGGCCTGTAGACTATGGGAGGTTACTTGCTCTTTGGAACAGTAGCCACTCTTCTGGATGGCAAGGTGTATAGGTATGGTGACCTCCTGTTTGATGGATACAAACTGTAGCTATATTACCAGTATCAATATTCTGAGTAGCCATCTTTTTAAATAGGTTCTTGTACAGACAGCAAATTAACATGGAACCACTCCATGCCTATATTGTAGATAGTCTGTATTTGTGAAGTTCTTCCATTTTCTTTGGATTGCATTCTGTGGGATGTTAGTTCTTTGGAACAGGAGCTGCTCATTTGCTGGACAGCAAGGTGTGTAAGTATGGTGGCTTCCTTTTGATGGATACAAAATGGAATTTAAGGAAAGAGTGCATAATTGGAATGCTTTCTTCAAGATCTTTCATTGTGTGGTCTGCCCATGCCACTTTTTGTTGCCATCGAGAAATGGAAGGGATATAGAGCTCCGTGAGATGTGACACAGCCAAGGAACATTTCTTTTAGGACCGAGGAGTGGATTCCCTGGCTGGGTATTAGGCATTTTATATGCTATTAATTCTCTGGGGTTTATACACCTGTTTAAAGTATATATCAGCCTTGCGAATCACTGTTGAGGGGAAATTAGGTACCAGCATGATTTTCATACAGCAATTTCTGCCACGGGCTTGAATAGTTTGCAGCTTTAGTTTGTGGCATCAGAGTTAGCCTCTACAGGGTAGGATGCTACCCTTTTGCATGATTAGCTGTTATTATTTTTGGATGAAAAGGTTAATAAATGTCCTGGAAATCAGTGGTTAAATACTCTGAGGGAACATCCTTCTCAAGGACCACTAATACACTTGACAGGACCAATTTAATAAACCGATAAATCAGCTTAGTTATGAACTTACAATTAGGCTATGTGGTCACAGAAACATGTTGACTATAACAAAATGTAACAAATCCCAGGAAGCACATAAAAGCGAGGCAACAATCTGATTGGTCTCAAACAAACCCTCAACCATTGGCTACCTCCAGTTTGCAGGCCGTTTGTTAGAGACCACAACACAGGACCATCATGTGGCCCTTAGTGTCTTCATGCTTACCGTTCACTGTCCCATGTTTAAGATGCCTCAGCAAAACATCTCTTCGCAGCAACACATCTATTCTGGTATAATCACGGCCACTGGAATAATGCAGCAGGGGAAGGGCCAATATCTCTCTCTCTATATCCCTCTCTCACGGAACCACCAGTCCCAGAGAGCATTGCTTCAGGTTTTACACCTGTGCATAATTACTGGGGGTATTTACTGGTGCCTGCAGCTTGCCGTCATGTCATATGTGCTGCCACTGAAGAGGGCGTTGGCCCGAAACGCGTCTGGCAGGAAAGGGACCTACCTGTAAGTGCATCCCCACCTAGCGGCGCAAATATATATATATATCTCCAAGCTCAACAGGCATCACAACAAATCACTCAAGGACGGGTGCTTTTTGCGGCTATGCATTCCACAAATATAACAGCTCCAATTTCCCCACTTAAGAAGAAAATAAGCACTCACGGGTATCGTTCTATCCTGGAATTTATTTAACGAACAAACGCGTTTCGGTGGTCTGCCTTCTTCGGTGTTGCCAGCACACCGTGGGCTGGCGTCTTTTGATCAAAATGCATGTAACAGAAAGAGGACTATGTGGACCTCCAAAATAGCTGTGTAAATCATCCGCCATCTTGTAACATATAATCTATACACAAATGCAGACCAAATGGGTGTTCTTTTCATTAAGTGGCAATTCTTTCTTAGTTTAAAATGCGCTAAATTAATCCGATCTATATACATTTTGGAAAATTACGGATGGAATTTTTTGAAGATTACTCACGATATGCCTCCAGAATTCCCCTTAGTACTGAGGCTGATACACATGCTTATATATTCATTTGAACTTCGAGTTACAGCTAATTGTCTCTCTAATCTAGCCATGAATTGGCAAGAACACTCGGCTCACTCGCATTTTTGGCCATGTGAACAATAAAGCATTACATGTTTTCAACCCATCAGTATAACATTTTGCAAATCTTCATGCTTCTTCAGAATAATTCAAACTATCAAAAACATCAGCCACAAAGATTTTGATGTTTTTAAACTCATCTTGCCGTGTATTGGCTATGGTCCACAGCCTCTGGTGTTACCTTTGATAATGCCAACTTTCTACATGTTCAACAGTATCGCAAATTCATTGCAAGGTAAATTGTTAAACTTTAACGTTACCATAATAATTCTATAAACTCTTAACAATAAACACTTTTTTTCCCTCACCGGTACAGAGAGTTTAAGGTGCCCATCAAATTCATATTGATCACTATCAATCCATTTTCCACAGTATTACAGTTACTGGACTTATAGCCATAAGGCACAGAACTGTGTTCTAGACATTTGTGAGGCCATTGTTAACACCAAATCTCTACTTCTCGCCTACTATACATTCTAAGAGATATGGCTTCGCATATCATATTCCCAAATGAGATGCCAATTCCTCACTGGTATTTAATCATTTCAGGAATCTAAAGATCAACTATATATCGTGATTCAAGCTTGGGCAGTTTCTTTAGTCTATCCCCCCTCTAATATGTTCTGGCACACAATCAAGACCAAAATACTGCAAAGCATTTCTATTGCTGGAATGCTTGTCCTCATAATGCCTTGCCATAGGGGAAGATGTATCTTTAACTATTGCCCTGAGAGGTTCCAGAATTCAAATTTTTAGGGGATGAATTGTACTGCCTATGTAGCGTAAGCCACATGGGCAAACTAAGCTATAGACTGCATAGGGGGTGCTACATGTTAGAAACTTTGCTATTGATCTTGTCAATTTAATGTCAGGGATCTTATAGGAGATAACCCTCTTGCTGTTACTACAGGCCTTGCACCTGCCGCAAGGATAGAATCCGCACACTTCTTTCAATGTTCCCTTTATTTGTGATTCTTTCGCCAAATGACTATGTACCAAAGTAGCTCTTAGAGATCTGGCCTTCTTAAAAGTCACCAGGGGGAATGCTGGTATATCCTCACTGATGACGTGGCCCGTTTTAAGAACATGCCAGTTCTTTTTCATGGTACGTTTGAGGAAATTGGATTCACTAGAATAGTATGTGTGTGTGTGTGTGTGTATATATATATATATATATATATATATATATATATATATAATATCATATCCATTTGGCAAATTGACCGGTTTCTATCCCTGCCTTAAATGTAAAGCTTACAGGAATAGTAAAAAAGTGACCAGTTACTAAGTACCTGGGATGAAAGAGCCCAAGGAGATCACTAGTTTAATGAACTGTAACACAAGCCACACGGTGTACTGTTTGGTATGTCCGTTTGGCTTGCGGTACATTGGAAGCACAACTCATCCTACCAAGATTAGGATCTTGGAACACCTGAGGGCTATACAAAACAGGGATCCACCTACCCAGTGGCGAGACACTTTGGAGTGTTTCACCAAAGCAACAGAGGACTCCTTAGCTGTTACTGCATGGATCAGGTGCCTGCAGATATAAGGGAAGGAAACAGGCTGCTCCAGCTAAGAAGGATAGAATCTCGCCATATTATCGAGAACCAGACCAAAAAACCAGGTGGCCTCAATGCTGGAGAGGAGTGAACAGTCCATTTATGATTTTCTTTTGGAATTGACTCTTCCTAATACTGTATGTTGTATATTATAGTGCGCTTTAACATTTCCGTGTGTATGCCCATTCAGCTGTATTGCTGATTATAATATTTTGTGCTTTACTGATTAAATACATCCAATCAACAGAAATGAAGAAAGGACTCATGTGCTATACAAGCCACCATTACTAAGTGGTGTAGATTCAGTTACAATCACTGGCACAATTGAGCCCTGGATGGGCAAATATAAACACTGCCTGATGGTGGCGCCGGCCTCTAATTGAAAAAGGCAGTTGCCGAAACGAGTCTGAGAGCGTTTGCACAATAAATAAATTTATTGGACCTGTCCCCGTGAGTGCTATGTACTTTGTACAAGGAGCTTTGGTCTCAGCGTGACCCGCGTGTTCTATCACCCGCTGCTACAGAACCCGGCCATGAGTGAAGGGGAGTCGACTGATAGTGAGATATAGAATATATATAGAATATATATATATATATATTTATATTTTCATTCCAGCTCCAAAGTACCCAACGTACAAAGGAGCACCCGGACCTCAGCTGCCCACAAGGAGCCTTAAATGGTAAGAACGCCTTCAGCACAGCAATATCCTTTAACTGTTCAAACTGCCCTGGATGCCTGACGCGTTTCGAAGTGTCCCCACATCTCTTCAGAGGCTTTGGCAGTTATGAAGGAGCGCTTGAGGCACCACACCCCTTCTTGCTTAGATGCACGCCCAGGATGGGACTTATAGTGCCTCACGTCGCGCTTATGTTCAGTAACAGTGAGCCTAATATATATGCACACACATATATATATATATATATATATATATATATATATATATATATATATATATATATATATATATATATATATATATATACACACTGAGCAAACATAGTTGAGATCAAGGGTTTTACTGAAACCCAGATAAAACCTAAAAAGACTGAATAGAACTCCTCAGTTATTAACTTAACCCTAACTCTTATCTCAGCCATCAACTCTTTACATTATATCATCCAGATTATTAACGTTTACAGATAGGCTATTTAATACATACTGTAGGGTGCTTATTTGTTGTTTACACAGCGTATGTTAATGACTTGTATCCCGCTTTAGTAAATAGTCCATGTCCTTTTTAAGAACCCAATGATAATTTTGGCCTGGTTTGACCAAACTATACAAATATGCCAGTATCAAAGTCCGTGCTCTTTATTCTACTTTTTCTCACAAGTGTAAATTGTTCAAAGGAGAGCAAGTTAACCAATAGGGAAACTAATTTCCCAATGAGATATAGGAAAAAGCAGTTTATTTCCCAGAAAAGTTTTACAAGTATGATTGAACTCCAAGTAAGTGTTTTGTAAAATAACTTCAATAGATGTGACTGCAATTACTTTGTGCTATTTAAAAGCATATTTTTCACTGTTGGGCTGCGATGTCGTTTTGAACAGCCTGCACAGGGTTCAAATCAAATCACTAACACAAAAGGGCATTGATCCCAACTCACCTTCTTGCTTGAATGCACTCTCTACAGATGTCTCCGACTCCACTGTGCCCTTTTCCTTTTTCATTCCCAGTCTCTCCCCTTCTTTAATAGGGCCAGACTCCAACCTTTCTCCTCGAATAGACTCCAACTTTTCTCCTCGAATAGACTCCAACTTTTCTCCTCGAATACACTGAGGGATCATCCTTCTCCAAACAGCTTTTTTCCTCTTGTTTCCCTCTACTTTGGTGTGCTTGGAATCGGACGTCAATGTGATATCCGGAGAAAGATCTCTTGTGGCTTTTCCACCATGTCCATTCAACTGCGCTACCATTTTCCCATTCTTTTCATCCTGTATCTGGGTGTGGCGGTTTTTGATAAGCTCCTGGAATTTGCCGTCAGATAAATTTCTTTGGGCAAATGCCATAAGTAGCCTAAATTCCACACTGTCTTCGTCAGCATCGTCCAATAGTATCTCCTGCATGCCGGTCTCCATCTCAGAATTCATGTTGGATGCCCCTGTGAAAACAAATAACATGATACTCAACAACAAATCACTGTAGGAGTGTTTTATTTTAAGCGAGAAACTTTCTAAGATGCAGATGACGTACAGCTGTAGTGAAGCAGTCCCTCTACCTCAGTCTTAGATATCAAGTGACTGGTCAGATACCACCTGATGTATTGTTTCTTCCTGAAGCTTGACCCTTTTAAACATCTACCAGTAACTAGCCAGCCCAAACTTAACATTATCCTGATAGACTGAACTTTTACAGGACTCTATAAAACCCAGTCACCTTCAAGGACATGCTGCAAATACTTAGACTGAGA
Source organism: Lissotriton vulgaris (assembly GCF_964263255.1). Lineage (NCBI taxonomy): Eukaryota > Metazoa > Chordata > Amphibia > Caudata > Salamandridae > Lissotriton > Lissotriton vulgaris. The sequence continues at coordinate 106,737,932 of NC_141686.1, forward strand.
CCTCTGCTTTCTACCAATTAGCTACTTAAGCCTGAAACTTTTTGCATGAAAAGGTTGTAAAAAATTAATGTATCCAAAAGGTCCATCTCACATTACTGAACGTCATACACGCCATATTGTAGGTCTCTTGAACTATGGACAAAGCCTAACGATTGTGGCCTCCCTACAGTGCATCCAAGACTCCCCACTTCTGCTTGTCAATGGTACCAGACGCTTTACCTATTAAAGGCCACTTCGGTCTACTCCCCCTTCTAGAAGACAGTGCATGAGATGAGATAGCATGCTTTACCTACAAATCTGATGTATCCAGCACTGCACAGTAAGGATTAGTTACTTACCTGTAATTATAGTTCTCTTCCAGGGGTATACCCAAAGTCATAAGCACTGAATAATCCCCGCCCATGAGCGGGATCCTGGAGCGCATATATATAGGTGTATGTGTAGGTGTAGGTGTGGGTGTGGGTGTGGGAACCAAGTGTCTAGCACTCCCACGACATACATCTATACATGTATGTAAACACAAAATATGCAGCCTCACAATTCCAACAGGGCAAAAAGCCAAAATTACATACTTTTTTTGGTACAAAAAATAATCTCACAAAACTCTGTAATAGAGAACATTCACTATAATAGTGTTATACAAGAAAACCTTTATTTTCCAAAAAGAAAAGCAGGTAATAGCAGGCAGTTGGCCCATAGGCTGCATAGATGAATAAACATCACAGTACAGTAAAAAAAACAAAAACAAAAAAAAAAACTGTCACCTTGCCTTTAAGGCTTCCAATAATTTGGGACACTGAATTTAAGACCTCCAGGAGCCCCTCTGCTCGCATCATGCACCACAGGTGACAGTTAGGTCTGTTCTTTCTTACGGTGTACTAACTTGTAGCAACCTGATTAAAAGATGCAATCACTACAAACATATACTAAATATGCTCGTCCGGGGAGGCGGGAGGGTTGCTTAGGACTGATGAGTAGACCCCTGGAAGAGAACTAGGATTACAGGTAAGTAACTAATCCTTTTCTTCTAGGGGGATACTCATCAATAGTCATAAGCACTGAATAGAGTAGCAAGCCCATACCCACTAGCTCGCAGGCAAGCAAGTAGTATAGAAAAAAAACAAGTAACAGCGCATCTTAACATGGAATCAAGCAAATACATTCCTCAGAGAGGCTTGCCCAACTTGGGCATCCGCCTGTGCATTATAATCCAAGCAGTAATGGCAGGTGAAAGTATGAACTGAGCGCTAAATTGCTGCTTTACAAATTTCTGATATAGGCAAATTTCTTAGAAGGGCCGTAGTAGAAGCCTCCCCTCAGGTAAAATGTGCTTTGGGTTTGCCCTGAAGAGCCTGGTTAGCTAGTTGGTAGGCCAAGGATATGCACAAAACTAGCCATCTAGAGATGGATCTCTTAGAAGCTGCTGAACCGGTATTTATGACACCATAGTTAACAAACACCGGTCCGTGTGCCCAAAGGACTTAGTTTTGTCAAGAGAAAATTTCAAAACCCTCTTGAGGTCTAAAGAATGAAGAGACCTCTACGGTGAAGTAGAGGGATTGGGAAAAAAGGTGGGAATGGTGATCACTTGATTGATGCGGAAATCCAAGACCACCTTTGGCAGGAAACTCGGATTGGTCCTTAAAACCACCATGCGGGCGGGGAAGACAGTATAAGGTTCTCTACAACACAGAGCCTGGATCTCACTAACCCTGCGGGCAGAAGTAATGTCGACTAAAAAGGCAGTTGGCAAGGCAACCTCCGGTGTGGCACTCAGACAATTGCATAAGGTCCGGGTACCACCACTGACGCAGCCACTCCGGGGATTTCAGGATCATTCTGGTGTTGGTCCTGTAAAATTTGTTGATCACTGCAGGGATCAGCGGAATATGTGGAAAGGCGTACAGGAATGTCTGAGACCAGTTTATCAAAAGGGCATTCCCTTGTGATCCTGGTTGGGGAAACCTGGACGTGAAGACAGACATTTGGTGTTGGCTGCGTCTGCGAAGAGGTCGATGTCTGGCACTCCTCATTGTCGAAAGATGTCTTGCATGACTTCGGCGTTTAGCACCCAGTCGTGCGCTTCTACAAAATCCCTGCTTAATGAGTCCACCTGGACGTTCATTGAACCTGGAAGATGAATGGCCAGGATGAAGAGCCCTCGAGAGAAGCCATTTCCAAAGGTCTGTGCCTCCAGAGAGTTCTCGACCTGGTGCCCCCCTGCTTGTTCAGATAATACATCGTTGTGGTGTTGTCCGTCTGAACCAAGAGGGAGCTGGACTGGAGAGAAGGATACAGAGACTTGATAGCCAGGTGAACGGCTATTAACACAAGGAAATTGATGTGATCTCCTTGTTCTGTCTCAGACCAGAGACCTTGTACTTGAAGTAACCCATGTGTGCTCCCCAACCCTGTAGGGAAGCATCTGTGACTATTGTTTGAGTGGGAATGTCTTGATGAGCTGGGACTCCCTGTAGCAGGTGTGATCGCTTTGTCCAACATCTGATGGAGTCCTTGGCAGACTGAGGTAGGGTCATGCGGTCCTCCCAACGACCAGAGACTTGCATCCACTGGTCTTTCAGAGACTGCTGCAGAGGACGCATGTGCAGTCTGGCATTAGGGACGATGAACACGCAAGAGGCCATGGAGCCCAACAGTGACGAAACCTGTCTGACTGTGGGATCACTTGCACTGAGGAGATCGCAACCTCTGCTTCCGATTGAAGAAAACCTCTCCTCCGAAGGACACGCGCTTGCCTTCGCGGTATCCAGCGAGGTGCCCAGGTAATGGATTCTCTGTGTCGGGTTGAGGACAGATTCTTGAGGTTGACCTGAAGCCCCAGCGTGTTCAACAGCTGAAGACAGTAGTTGAGATGACTGACTCCTGAAGAGTACCACCCCTTCTGAGCTTCAATCGTCCAGATAGGGGTAAATGAAGATTTCGCGTTTGCGTATAGATGCTGCCACTACTGCCATGCACTTAGAGAACGTACCGGGACTGACTGGAGCCCGAACGGGAGTACTAGAAATTGAAAATGATGACGGTTTACTTGAAAACTGAGAAACTTGAGATGCCTCCTGGACACTGGAATATGGAAGTAGGCATCTTGCAAGTCGATAGCACACATCCAGTCTCCCGGATGTAGACGAGGAAAAATCTGGTGTAGGGCCAACATCTGAAATGTTTCCTTGTGGATGAACTTGTTCAAGAGCTGTAGGTCTAGATAGGTCTGTATTCTCTTGTCGGGCCTCTTTTTTCGACTAGGAAGTAACAAGAGGAAATCTCTTGTCCTTGCTGCTGTTTCAGAACCTTCTATATGGCGTATTTTGTAGAAGGCTGTCCACCTCTTTCTTCAAAAGTAGAAGATGAGGATTGGGTCGGCTTTGAGGTGGAATTGATGGAGGTGGGTCTTTGAACCTCAGCAAGTATCCATTTTGAACAAAACCCAGCACCCATTTGTTGTTGGTTATATATCTCCACTCTTCCAGATGAAATGTGACACTTCCTCCTACCGGAGTGGCTAACGGGCACGGAGGAAGCCTCTGCTCATTGCTTGGCTGGCTGCTTAGCAGCAGATGACTGCTGCCCGTTTTCTCTCCCTCTACCAGGTAGTCGTTACGGAGACCTCTGCTGTTGCTGATTTTGGGATGAATTCTTTCTGCTTCTCTAAAACAACGGCCTTCACAATTTGGTCTTCATCTTGGCCATCTCATCATGAGCGTGAGAACCGAACAGCGAAGAACCATTAAACGGAAGGTTGACAAATCTCCGTTGGGCATCTGGTTTCAGGCCCGTGAGACATAGCCAAGCTGAGCGTCTGGAGCAGATACTGTGTGAATAACCTTGGGCGGCCAGATCAGACGAGTCTGCAGCCGCACTCATCACCTAGTTCACCACCAAGCCCCCCTCATGCAGTATCTCCTTAAAGTCCTGTTGGTCTTCTTTCGGGAGTTTTTCTGTGAATCTGGCGAGGGAGTCCCAGAGAGACCTATCTTACCTCCCTAGAAGAGCTGAAGCGCTAGCCACTTTCATCACAGAGGCCGAGGTATTACACATGCTCTTACCCAGAGAGTCCATATTCTTGCCATCTTTCTTGGGAGGAACGGACGAGGAAGCTGCAGTTGAGTATGCCTTTCTGGCCGCCGCCACAATAACAGAGTCTGGAGGAGGGTCTGAGTGCAGGAAAAGCAGGTCTTAAGTCGGTGCCTTGTATTTCTTGGCAATACGAGATGGTGCAGATCCCACTGTGGCAGGGGTTAAGAAAGTCTGCATGGCAGGCTCAATAAGGCCTGGGACTAAAGGCAGCAGAGGCCTGGATGACGATGGAGGGTGTAGAGATTTGAATATAACAGATGTGGAGACTGTCTGGCGGACATACTGATGTTGAGCTTTTTGGCCCCTCTGCAGAGGACGTCATTGAAGGTTTCAATGTCGTCAATCGGAGAAACTCTGGATGGTGGTGTTGCAGACAGAGTTGGGGAATAGTTCCGGATAGTAGATCTAGTGGATGTTGACCAGGTTATATATTTGTATAGTGTCTGGTGCAGCAGGCTTTCTGAAAGGCAGATCACGGAGCAGAATTACATGCTCTGGTAAAATCATGAAAAATAAAAGAACTTTTATTTACAATTCTTAAGTCTGAGCCATATGTCACTGAAATTGTGAGAAGTTGGCCTGGCATATGCGGTCCACTAGTTATAGTGGGCACCTTGCACCAGTCCAAACAACCCTTGTTTATGATAGGTTTAAGACAACCTTTATTGAAAGCTATCCTAGTGGTAGTTATGGAGAACAGCCTTCAGGCTGAGTCTTGAAGGAGTGTAAAGCAGCTTGGTTTACCAGAGTACAACCTCTTGAATGTCTAAATGAAAGGAGAATATATATATATATATATATATATATATATATATATATATATATATATATATATATATATATATATATATATATATATATATATATATCCAGACAAGTTTTTCCCTGGTATGACATCAGTCTGTAGAAAAAATGTCGAAAGTTGTCATATGCTATTTTAGCAGCAACATATTGCACATTTATAATGATGTTTTTATATATGATGTTTTAAAGTATTTATCATATATATTTATTTGGGGAAAGGCTTAACTTTTTTTTAAAACAGTCCATTTATTGCTGTATTTAAAAGTGTATGACTTAATGACGCTAGGATAGTATTTTGTCTATCTTGATTATGACGTTGATCACCCAATTGTGCACTGCCACTTTAAATTCTGTTCTATCACTCCAAAGCGCTGTCATGTGATCAAGGGTCGAGGAAGACCCGAAACGCGTCATGGCTGTGGTGCGGGGGCGCTTTTGCACTTAATAAAATTTTGCACCTTTAATTCCTGGGTCTGCTGTCGTCCTTCTACATGCTGCAAGGTTGCGACTTCCTGAGTTATCTATTACCGAGTGGCTTTCTCGGCTTTAAGCGGAACCCTTCCTTTGCTGCTGGGCGGAACACCTACCAAGCCGCGCTACCGGGACCTGACCTCGGAAGCAGTTTCAAGTTTCCTACATGGGATTTCCTGTTGTTCCAGCCCCCGAATCAAGTGCATTGTGTGGGCGAAAGGAGTGGAGCTGACGCCGAAGTCTGAGGACCTTGGGGGAACAGACCAGCCTTACGAAGCTCGCCAGCATCGAAGTATTCGGCAAGAGGAAAAGTGCGGGTAAGCCAACGAAGGACAGTTGTCCGCTTTTAGTTGCACCGTGCATCAATATCATTTGCCCCCCGAGTGCGCCATGGCCGGCACGCTAAGGAGTCGAGAAGAAGCCGCAATAGATATGTTCAGCGATGAACCGTCGGCGGCAGTACCAGTGAATCAACCCGCAGCCATAACAAATGTGGTTGATGATACATTTCGTGACAAAATAAAAAAACTTGAAAAATTAAAAAGAGGTGAACAAGCGAAGTGGTGGGAGCACCGATCGTTGTCCCGTTACTTAGAAGTTGACAGAGTGCCACGTGGCTTGCGCATTATGTTAGTCCCTACATATGAAAATCCCAACCCTGATTTGCTGAATGAGTGGGCACATTGCAACCTTAGTTCCTCCAAAAATCTAATGACCCTGCTTGTGAAATACACAGAGATTGACCGCGTAAGACTGGAGGAGCAAATATTGGCTCTGGAAGGGGAACTTAGCAATGAACCCCAAAATGCTACAAACATCAAATTGAAAGAAGACATGCTTGCACGGATATGTAAGGAGGAGGAGGCCATTCGGAAAAGGAAAGCTTTCAAATTTCAAAGGGACAAACAGGACTATGAGAGGGGGCAAGTGTTCACATTTGCTAGGCGGTTTCAAGCAGCTAAGAAGAGCAGTAATAAGCCACCCCCCCACAGTGGTACCTCACAACCACAAGTTCCTGCGAACAGAGCTGAATCCTCCACATCCCTCCCTGACTATAGCAGAGAGTGGGTCAGAAAACGAACAGGCAGTCACAAGCAATGATTTGGGGTTTCGCAAACTCACCTTGGGCCAAGAAGTCGATTGCATGAGACAGGACCGTCTCGATACCTTAAGGCCAAGCAAGGATAAAGAAACCCGCAAATACCGCAACTTCAAGCGACACCAACGCAGGGAGCGCAAATGCAGGGGGAAGAAAGAAAAGGAACAACAACTATTGGAAGCGCAAGCAAACTCAGGGTCAATAGCTGCAACAGAGGCTTTGTCAGTGGTTAATTTGTCTAATATTGAACTGAGTGATGATGATACACGTATTTTATCTTTGGGCCGATCGTATAGTCCTGCCAGTAATTTCAGAAGAGTGGAGGTGTTCCAATTTGTGAGAAAACTAAAACTTAAGAAATTCTTTGCCACAAAACAAACCAAAGACAAACCAGCCACAGGTGGCATTGTGGATATAGATGATAGACCAGGAGCCTTAGTGGCAGGAGATATGGCCCTTAGAATGAACCTTGTAGGCTTACAGGGGGAAAAGTACTCAGTTGTCTGCCAGTGATGTGAGCCAACCAACTGTGGGAGCTGGCTTAACAAATGTTAAAGCCAAGTCGACATTTTGCCCAGTCATGTTGAAAGACAATATTGATTACTACCATGACTTGGTCACCACTGACATTAAGAAATTGCAGCATAAGGTGGCACGCAGCAGAAACATCTATTCTAAAAATGATCGCCAATATTATGATCTTGTTAAAAAATTACAAAATGAGAAAATTGTGATTATTCGCCAGGCGGATAAGGGAGGTAACGTCATCATTTGGCCCAGAGAGAAATATATGGAAGAGGCATGGAGGCATCTTAATGACAAGGAGTGCTACAAACGTGTAGATATTGCAACTATTAAAACATTTTGGAACAATTTCTATATAAAATTAGTAGCATGGAAAGGATTGGGACTGCTAAACTCGGATGAGCTTAAGTTTCTAAAAAACAACCACCCGACCATACCTTGCATATATTTTATCCCAAAGATCCACAAAGATGTCCAGAATCCACCAGGAAGACCGATTATTTCTGCATGTGGTGGCCTTCTGGAAAATACTTCAAAATATATCGACTTTTTTCTGCAGGACCACATGAAAGGCTTACCTACATTTATCCAAGATACTGGCCATTTTCTAAGGAAGTTGGAACTGATACAATGGAGAGAGGATTATCTGCTTATGACGTTAGACGTCACCTCCTTGTATACCAGTATCAATCATTGCGATGGCTTAAAAGCAGTGAAACACTTTTTGAATAACAGACCTTTACACTGTTATGCACACAATATGCTTGTTGCAATGATTGAAATGTGCCTTTATAAAAACAATTTTATGTTTGATAAGGTGTGTTTCCAGCAGACTAGGGGGGTGGCGATGGGTTCCTGCTTCTCCCCCAGCTACGCATGTTTGCACATGGGGCTGTGGGAGAAGCAGGTGCTCGGGCACCAGTTTGCTGAGAACTTGAATAACAACATCATATGTATATATCGGTACATTGATTTATTTCTGATTTGGAGGGGAGAGGTAACATCAGCAAACACGTTTGAGGAAATTAATGTAAATTCCTTGAATTTGAAGTTTACCTCTCAGATTAGTAAAACATCAGTTAACTTCCTGGATGTAGAAGTATTCATTCATGAACAGACACTCCACACGAAATTGCACAGGAAGGCTACAGCAGGCAATACCTTGCTTCATCCCACCAGTAATCACCCGCGACATTTAATTCGCAGTATCCCCTACGGGGAGATGCTTCGAATTAAACGGATTTGTAGCAGACAGGAGGATATGGTGGAAGCTCAATCTGCCTGTCGTCAACGCTTCCTAGCTAGAGGGTATACAGATAAAAGCATTATGGCAGCCATTAGACGCACACAGTTGCTGCCTAGAGAAGAGGCCCTAATTACTAAAGCGATGAGACAGTGCAATGTGGAAGTTCCTGTTGAAGATACTATAAGATTGATAATCACATATAGCAAGCAACATCTAGACATCAGGAAGATCATGACTAAAGACTGGGATCTCATTAAGAACGACCCGTGTTAAAAATGGGAACGGTCAATGCTCCAACCATTACTTTTAAAAAAGCGGGCTCTATGCAGAATAGTTTGACTAGTAGCAGCCCTGAGATCTTAGCTAAGACAGACTGGTTGAATAGCCGGAAAGGGTTTGTTAAATGTACCAATTGCAAAGCCTGTCAGAATGGGGTGAATAAGAAAACTTATACCTCTCCGTTTTTCAAGAAAGATTTGCATTTCAAAGTATTTAACCTGTAAAACTGAATTTGCAATATATGTTCTTGAATATCCTTGTGGGCTCAGATATGTTGGTAGTACGAGACTTCCGGTCCATAAGAGAGTACTTCAACATTTAAGAGCCATCATACATTGTGATGAAAGTTACCCTGTGGCCAGACACTTTAAAGATTGCCATAAACAAAATCCCAGTCTATTGAAATACTATGCCATAGACGCAATCATGCCCCTAAGGAGAGGCGGCGACAGGGGTGGGGCTCTCCGCAAATTAGAAACCTATTACATTTTGAACTTAGATAGCAAGCATCCCAATGGATTGAATGCAGGGGAGGACCTCTATACATGTTTGTAATGGGAAACAATCATGTTTATTCAAATCATTGAAATCAAAGGTGCTATGCATTGATTACAGTTTATCTAATAGTATCTAATTCATTTTGCAAAAAACTCTATTACATGTAGGTCATAGTAGCTATTTGAAATTTATTCTATATTTTTAATCTATTTTTCACTGGATTTTAACATTTATTGTGTTATAAATGCTATTAAGATATGTTTTGCACTTTGCACATACACACGGGTTGTAATTGATATTGTTTACTTTGCACTGCCTTGCACAATAGGATATATCCTAAGATATATATTTTTTGATACCACATATCATGAAATACCTCGTAACAAGCGTTTAATGTTGGGATAAATAATATTTGATTTTGAAAGGCATTCTGTTCTTTTGTTAGAAAACTTGTATTTTACAGTTAGTACCCCGACAAGGTTTTCCCTGGTATGACATCAATTTGTAGAAAAAATGTCGAAAGTTGTCATATGCTATTTTAGCAGCAACATATTGCACATTTATAATGATGTTTTTATATATGATGTTTTAAAGTATTTATCATATATATTTATTTGGGGAAAGGCTTTTAACTTTTTTTAAAACAGTCCATTTATTGCTGTTTTTAAAAGTGTATGACTTAATGACGCTAGGATAGTATTTTGTCTATCTTGATTATGACGTTGATCACCCAATTGTGCACTGCCACTTTAAATTCTGTTCTATCACTCCAACGCGCTGTCATGTGATCAAGGGTAGAGGAAGACCCGAAACGCGTCATGGCTGTGGTGCGGGGGCGCTTTTGCACTTAATAAAATTTTGCACCTTTAATTTCTGGGTCCGCTGTCGTCCTTCTACATGCTGCAAGGTTGCGACTTCCTGAGATTATATATATTGTCGCTCCAGGTTGTCCACCTCTTGAGTAGCACACGAGCAGCAGCTTTATTTATGTGTTGGTGAGGGCGGGGATCCGCTTGTAGACGCCGCTCCGTAATGGATCTGCCCGACGCGTTTCGAAGCTCCATCTGCTTCTCTTCAGGGGCTTTAACGGAAGCAGTGTGTGCACCCGTTACACTTCTCCAATTTCATATAACTCACCCGCCAATGGGAGGCTCCAATGAGACTTCTGGGAAGTGTAATGCGGAAAGCACACAATCAAGTCCTGTATGGACTCCACAAGTGGGCCCGTCCTCGATCCCATGTACGGCTGCTACTTCACTGCCGTGACCCCCACGTTAACGGGGTGGTGCATACTCCGCGGCTGGACTGCCGCGTGTACCCCGTTAACGTGGGGGTCACGGCAGTGAAGTAGCAGCCGTACATGGGATCGAGGACGGGCCCACTTGTGGAGTCCATACAGGACTTGATTGTGTGCTTTCCGCACTACACTTCCCAGAAGTCTCATTGGGGCCTCCCATCGGCGGGTGAGTTATACGTATTTAGAGAAGTGTAGCGGGTGCGCACACCGCTTCCGTTAAAGCCCCTGAAGAGAAGCAGATGGAGCTTCGAAACGAGTCGGGCAGATCCATTACGGAGCGGCGTCTACAAGCGGATCCCCGTCCTCACCTACACATAAATAAAGCTGCTGCTCGCGTGCTACTCAATGGTGGACAACCTTGGAGCGAGAATGTGTGTGTGTGTGTATATATATATATATATATATATATATATATATATATATATATATATATATATATAATACATATACATATACATATACATATACACACAAAAAAGGAGAACTCTGGGTAGTTCTCAAAATTTGGGGGAAAGCTGCTCCTGTTAGAGCACTCTCAAAACCAGCGACACTCTAGATCTGCTCACCTCAAATGTCTCTTTTTCTATCAAAGTCTTTAAGCATAGGATTAGCACAGTGCCATCCACGACAAGATATATATATATATATTGTCGTGGATGGCACTGTGCTAATCCTATGCTTAAAGACTTTGATAGAAAAAGAGACATTTGAGGTGAGCAGATCTAGAGTGTCGCTGGTGTTGAGTGCTCTAACAGGAGCAGCTTTCCCCCAAATTTTTAGAACTACCCAGAGCTCTCTCCTTTTTTGCATATATATATATATATATATATATATATATATATATATATATATATATATATATATATATATATATAGTGAAAAACCATAGGTTTCAGGCCTTATATAGTTAGGAATTAGCTTTTAAAAAACCTTTGAAATTCACTCAAAAAACTATAAGTTTTAGGGGTGTTCTAGTTAGCTGGGCATTTCACTCATACAAAACCATTGAAATTGCTCCTATATAGTTAGTTGTACTAACTATATTTCGCGTACCCGCAATCCACTGCTGATGATGTCTCATATTAGATCATTCATGACATGTTTGTTTTTCTGCTTTCCTGTGCCTCAGTCTACTAAGGCACAAGATGGCTGCCAACAATTTCTGTTTTGGAATGTTGACAGACAGTGGCAGCCAATCAGCATGCAGCTCGTACTCGGGAAGGTACAGAGTACAGTAAGCTTACAGTGCACTCACGGTGCAATGCCTATAGATATATATATTTTTCAAATTCGATTTTCTCAGAAACTACTGGAGAGATTTACACCAGTTAAACAAAAGACTCTGCTGCGTACCAGTCTCTACCATTTTGCCATGTTTGGTGTAATTCCGTTCATCGGTTCGGGCTGTAGCCTTGTCTGAATGTCCTATGGAAAATTGCATGGGGAAAACACGTTTTGGAACACCCCCTTTTTTCTCGGCCCCCGCTTCACGAATCCCCTCGAAACTTTCAGGAAAGGAGCGGAGCGTAACGGGCCATCTTCTTTGAGAAAATCGCGTACATTCATTAACCGGCGCCAAAGTTATTCCCAATAGAATGTAGCGGATTTCCTATGGAAACTAGGTCCTAACTATATATACCTACTGGCTACCGCCAGTAGGTAATATATAAATATAAAAATGTATTACTAAACACTCTAGTAATCTCTTTAAAATAGAACTTCAGTAAATAGCACAATATACACAGGGCCCCAGGGGGGACCAAACCATATATTAAGAAAGTGGTATAAGAACCAAGACTGGACTAGACATAAGGCCGAGAGCCTGTAGTCGCTGGGACCACAAGGAACCACCCAAGGTAGTGACACAGGGGACCCACGGGGGACGTGTGCAGTTTGAGAACAAAGACGCAGTTAGCTCTATGGGGAAAGTCGTGGTTGGAATTTTAATAAGGGACACTTAGGAGAGGACTTTGAGTAAACCCCTTTAGACTTAAGGGGTTCTAAGGCCAACACCCACGGAGGCACCGGAGTACTCTAGTAACCTCACCCAGGGAAGCTGGGTTGCATAGGTGTCAAATGGTGTCGAGAATCGTCATTGATTTCAATGGCGATCTGCTGCCAAGTGCTGCTGCTGTGGAGAAGAAAAGTGTCCAGGGTGATCCAAGCCTGGATCGAAGATGTGAGCAACCTGAAAGCAGAGGGGACAGATTCTGGGTCACTTGCCAGTGACTAGGGCCACGATGGACAATGCCCACCGATGTCGGGTCCTTCAGGTGTGAAGAGGTGAGGCTCGACTCTGCAGCCACAAGGACCAGGAGGCGTCAACGGCGACCAGGAGCTGGATTAGAGCTGTCCGCGAAGGATGTCGAGTGCTTTGGAGTCGGCGCCCAGATTGGACACAACAAGCATTGGCAACAGCAACCCACGCAGGAAGAGAAGAGCTTTGCTGTGGACCAGCAAGATCCAGGGGACTCCCCAAGTGCTGGAGAGTCGGGGCACGTCTGGAGCAACCAGGTGAAGCCCAAGGAAAGTCAAAGTTGCCTTCTCAGGGACCACCAGTCGACGGACCAGGGATTGCGAAGGTACCTCGAGCGAAAACACAAACGGCCGGCTCACGGAACACTTGAGGAGTGTAGGCCAGCAATCTTCGGTAGAAATGCTGCTCAGGTCTGGGCTACAATCAACCCAATGCACAGCCTCAAGGATCGTCAAGAAGCAGATGCACTTGCAAATGTGTACGGTGTCCAGGGATTCCGGTTCCACGGTACCCACGAGGTCTACGGTTCTTCGCTTTGCTGGGGTCTCGGATCAGCCTCTGGAAGTCTGGAAATCCACCTCTTGTGTTGCAATTACTTCTGAGTCCCGCAGGAGCTTCAGAGATGCAAACCGGTCAGAGGAGACAATGCTCCCACTGGATCAAAGAATAGCGACAATAGTGGCGATTCCAAAGCCAGGTAAACCCCCGACAGAGTGCACCTCCTACCACCTGATATCGTTATTGAATGCGGAAGCAAAAATCCTAGCTAAACTATTAGCGAATATGTTAATGTCCCATCTCCCACAATTGATTCACCCGGACCAGTCTGGTTTCATGCGGAATAGGAACACAGCACTAAATATTAGGCGCGTACATGGAGTGCTCGCACGGGCTTTGACATTGTCGGAACCAGCGGTGCGATTATCATTAGATGCGAAAATGGCACTTGATATGGTAAATTGGCAATATCTCTTTGCGGTACTAACTCTCATGAATTTTGGCCCAAAATGTATAGCCTGGATCCGATTGCTGTACTCGGCGCCATTGGCTCAGGTTACGGTTAACGGCCATATCTCCCATACGATAGAACTGGTGAGAGGAACACGATAAGGGTGCCCACTATCGCCGTTGCAGTTTCGATAGTGCTAGAGCCACTGGCGACGTTAATTCGGTCAACCCCATTGCTGAAGGGCATTAGCAGGGGAGAAGGATGGGAAGACCGTCTCTCACTCTATGCTGACGACATGTTGGTCTACCCAGCGGACCCAGATCACGGTATTCCAGAGCTCCTTAAATTGTGCGACAAGGGGGCGTGGCCAAGATGGCGTCGGAGTAGGACGCATCTTTGAGCCTCTCCGACGCCGCATCGAATTAGCCTCTGATAGCGGGGTCCCGGGAGTGCTGCACGGCGCTGTCTTGCAGGTGAAGACTGGCGGAGAGCTCCGGTGCCGACAGCGGGGCGGCTTGGTGCCTGCGCATCCCCCCGGAGCCGAACTGAGCTGCGGCCTGTGGAGCAGCGGCCTCGCGTGCTGGGAGGTCCGGCCCGGCTGGAGCGTCGCCTGGCCCTTCTGGGGCCCACCCTGTGCTGACGGCCCCGGCGTAGGCCTGGAGAGAGCGGAGTGCACCCTGCCTGTGGCGGCGCTGGTCACAGCGCGATGTAGTGGGAGACTCGTCGGCAACGGCGCTGAAGGGCCGAGGACGGGCGGACCGAGCTCCGGCGGAGGCAGACTGGACGGGAGCGTGGTTCACTCTCCCGCCGCCAGGACACATCTGAGGTGAGCCGGCGCGACTGTGGAGTGAGCGGAGCCGGCGGATGGCGTGAAGAGAGTCGCAGCAGCCGTGACCTGGCCCGGTTGTGGATCTGAGGCGGCGCCCTCGACTGGCTGGGCGGTGGCTTGACCGGCGGCGGCTCTATCGACCTACCTGCATCCTGTGCTGAGGTGGGCTCACCCTGAAAGTTGCTGGGCATTGAGCGATGAGCCCCATGGGCTGGTCCAAGTGACCAGGGCGCTGTTGCCTGGAGTGGACGGACTCGGCGGGTGGGCCGGCACCGCCATTTTGGAGGTTCCCTGGTGGGCGATTGGCCTGCTTATCTCAGGCGCGGACTGCTGCCGAGGGGGAAGCCCGGAGTGGCCCCCCACGATCACAGCTGGCTGAGCAGTGGGGCCGTGGTGGTGACTCACGCGTCCAGGCATAGCGGAAGGGACTCGGCTGGAGAACGAGGGGACCGAACTGCTGGGGCCGGGGACCTGCTTCTCCCCGCGACAACACTTGAGACGGCCTCTTGGAGGGACCCTGCTTGGCGGCTGGTGGGGAAGTGCGCCACGTTATTGAGGTATCCTCATCCTGGGGGAAGATCGGTGCATGGAGGAAAAAATTTGGTGACTGCCTTCAAGGACGCTCCTCGTCCCATGGGTGCTGCCACGTGGGTGCCTACTGAAACAATTCACTAGCTTCCCTGAGAGTCCTTCGCTTATCACAATTTCTGCGACCAGGGACGCTCCCTCAACGCTGCTTGGCTTTGCCCGGAGGAGCACTTTGCACGCACCGACGGTCGGGACGACTAGCTGCCTGAGGTGGGTGTCCCGCCGTGCGGGCTGGCGCCGCCATCTTGGTGAACCCCTGTTTGGCGCTCGTCCTCGAGGTCTCTCTGGCTTGCACTGCTGGCTGGAGGCGCCCACCGCGTTCTCCCCACACCTGCGACCGGCTGACCGCTACACCTGTGGGTCTGCCCCTTGCACCCTAAAGTAGACGAGGGGGCGCGGCTGGAGGACACGGAGATCGGATGGTGGCGAACTGCATTCACGGACCACCGGGAGGAGGTCTCTTCCCGCGACGGCCCACGTGGTCCTGTGGGCGCTGGAGGTGGGTGCCTAACTCCAGCACCGACGTGCAGTAAACGCCCTGAGAGGAGGAAGCCGCCCTGCCGCCTGGGCATGCCTGCATGAACACGGGAAGAGGTGGACTGCACCGCCGACAGGAGGCCCGACACTGTGAGTCCCTTGTCTGTGACTTGTCCTCCCGACAGCGTCTGCCTAGAGCTTGGTGGAAGGAGTGTGAAGGAGTTCACGGCCATGTCCAATTCACAGCGCAGAGGTGGGAATAAGGGGAAGGAGGGGGCCTCCAAACCACCGCAGCAGCCTGCATCGCCGGGAGCCAGTGGTTCCTCTAAACAATCGGATGATGAGGCGCCGGCGACCAAGGCCTTCATGAAGGAACTCTTCGCTACTATCAAGGAGGATATTACCGAACTTCGTACACAGCTGGCCTCGGACCTCAGGGAGGTACGGAGGGATGTCGATGGGATCGGCGAGAGGGTGGCGACGCTGGAGGACCATGACCTTAGCATGGCGAATGATATGCACCAGCTCCAGCAGGACATCCTACGTCTCACGGAGCAGAATCTGAGCTTACAAACCCACACAGAGGACTTGGAAAACCGCTCCAGAAGGAACAACATCCGTATTAAGGCGGTACCATGGGATGGTGAAGCGGGGGACCTGCGTGGGTACGTCCAAGCCTTGTTCCTTCAGATCCTAGAGGATGAAGAAGTGCGGGATATCCTGATGGACAGAGTGCACAGAGTGGGGCTACCCAGGAGAAATGGGGGCCCCCCGCCCGACATCCTTGTCTGTGTACATGACTTTCAGATGAAGGAGAGGATATTGAGGAAGGCTAGAACCATTTCCTCATTACAATTCAGGGGCCACCACCCCCAGCTGTACCAGGATCTAGCGGCGACAACCTTGCAGAAACGCAGGGACTTCCGACCTGTGACCGCCTTCCTCCGGGAGCGCGGGGTGTCCTACTCCTGGGGTCACCCTTTCCGGATAGTCTTTCGGTGGGAGAATAGACTGAGGCAGATCAACTCCCTGCAGGAGGCGAAGGAGCTGCTGGGCATCGAAGAGACGACACCATCGCAGGAGGCGCGTGGCTCGCCATTCCGTAGGCGGCGGCGCTCTTCCTCATGGCACAGGGTGGGCCCATCCCCGGAGCGGCGGCGACCGGATTCGGCGGCTAGTGCACAGGAGAGGGATGCAGCGGTAGCATCGGTGGCCTCCGCCACTGTGGCGGACTCCCAGCAGAGCTCTGGAGCAGCTTGACCCCACGTCAGCGAAGTGGCGTCGGAGAGGGCTCTTGGCCTGAGGTCCTCGGGGTACTAAGGTACTTTTGGTGAAGACACCCCGGACTTCGGACCTGGGGGTCCCAAGGTGGACTCCCCTGCCCCTACCACAGTCCAGTGGGGGACTTTTGAACCGTGACCTGCTGGAACTGAAGACTGCGAGGTTCAGGTTAAGTGCCTTGAATGGCCCTTTGTTGTTCTTTGTTCTTGGGGGGGTGCTGGGGGGGTTTGTGGGTGCTCTGATTATGGGTGACATAGCGGGGGTTTTTGGGTTGGGGTTGGGTGTCCGGGGAGTGGCGGCGACACTGTGTGGTGAATGTGGGATGACAGGTTTATTATCGTTACTTTCATTTATGTTTTACGTAGGGTTCTGGGAACTGCCCTTGTTGACCCCTCTGTGCCTCGGGGATGTGGTTGCCTCATGGACCTCGCGGGGTGGCCGGGAGGACCTCCTGAATTGGCTGTGGCTGGGTTTCTTCTCTAGAGGCCCTGCGGTTGTTCCTTCTCTTTGGGCTTGGCTGGTGGGGCAAGTACGAGTCTGGAACGGGCCTCGTGGCTGTTTGACGGTGAGCATGGCGTGGAATCTGTGTGAGCCCTTATGCATGTTAGCGTAGGGACTTGGAATGTCAAGGGCCTTAACTCCCCACAGAAGAGGCAGAAGCTCTGGAAGTACATCATAGATCACCATCTGGATATAGTGGCCCTCCAGGAAACCCATCTGGCTAGGAAAGATGAACTGAGGCTTCGTCATCGGCAGTTCCCCCTTATCTACAGGGCCTCTGCGGCCACGAAGCACAGAGGGGTGGCCCTACTCTTTCGGGCTTCCCTTCATTTTCAGCCCCTGGGTGTGAGTGCGGATAGAGACGGCCGTTGGCTCCTGGTGAAAGGTCTGTTGCGGGACCGCCTGTGTACCTTTGCTGTCTTGTATGCCCCTAACGCGGGTCAGAATGGCTTTCTGCAGGATTTGCTGGACAGAATGGGGGGCTTTGTGGAGGGTCACTTAATAATGCTAGGCGATTTCAATATGGTGTGGGACGGAGGGCAGGATAGCTCTGGGGGCCGCAGGGCGGACACGGGCGTCTTTTCGGACAAAACTAAGCAACAGTTGAGAGATCTGGGGTTGTTTGACGGTTGGCGCTTTCTTCACACTCAGGCCAGAGATTACACCTTCTTTTCCAACGTACACCACACATACTCCCGTATTGACTATGTCTTACTCAGCCAGGCTCTTCGGGGAGATATACAACTGGCGAATATTTTTCCACTTTCGCTATCAGATCACAGCCTTGTTGTTCTGGGATTGCGCTGGGCCGCTGGGGGGGATGGTTGGCGTAAGTGGTACTTTCCGGCGGCTCTGGTCCGGGATGAGACGTCGTGTAAGGCACTACGTAAGGCGATTGGTGATTTCTTCCTCCTTAACCCACCTTCGGACACGTCGGTATATACCACGTGGGACGCGTGCAAGGCCTCCTTGCGGGGCACGTGCCTCGCTCTCAACGCGAACCTGAATAAACTGCGGCGCGAGGAGAGGGAAGCTCTGGAATTGGAATTGGCTACCTTGGAGCAGGCTCACAAGGCGAACCCATCCAGGGTGACCCTACGCCCCCTAACGGCGGTCCGAGGGAAACTGAGGGCCCATTACAATAACAGGGCAGAATTCACCCTTCTGCGACTCAGGCGTACCTCCTACTCCCAGGGCAACAAGATCGGGCGTCATTTGGCCCGACAACTACGGGACAAACACGAGAAAGAATATGTCGGGGGTATTCGCGATCAGGCGGGCTCTATCCGGCATAGAGACGCGGACAAAGCAGCCATCTTCGGGCGCTTTTACGCGGCACTCTATTCGAGTGACGCTCTCGACCCCGACGCACAGTCCAAATTCCTGGAGGGCCTGTCACTCCCGAAGGTTTCTAATGAATGGAACGAATTGCTATCCTCCCCCGTCACCCGTGAGGAGATCTTGGAGGCCATTAAAAACCTGAAGCTGCACAAGGCCCCCGGGCCTGATGGCTACACGGCCCTCTTTTACAAAACATTTGCTTCTGAAATATGCGACTACCTGGTTTCCCTCTTCAACGCAATGGCGATTGAGGGCAGGACTTCAGACTCTATGGCTGAAGCGCTAATCAGCATTATTCCTAAATCGGGGAAGGATCCTACCCTTTGTTCATCCTACCGCCCGATAGCACTCCTCAATTTAGACGCCAAACTGTATTCCTCCATCTTGGCGACTAGGCTGCAGGACTTGATGCCTGCCCTGATCCATCCTGATCAATCGGGATTTATCAAGGGCAGACAGACCCATGATAACCTGCGCCGCGTCATACACCTCATAGAGAAGGCGGAGCGCTTCCACATACCCGCGGTGCTCGTGGGGCTCGACGCGGAGAAGGCTTTCGACCGCGTCGACTGGGGCTTTTTACATCGGACTCTAGTGGCTTTCGGCTTCTCGCCCGCGTTCGTGAAGATGGTTGAGGCTAATTACAGTGGACCCACGTCCCGTGTATTGGTCAATGGCCATAGATCCACGGCTTTTCGCCATTCCCGAGGGACGCGCCAGGGTTGTCCCCTCTCACCCCTTCTCTTTGCTCTGAGTATTGAGCCATTAGCGTTAGCAGTCCGGGATAATGAGGGGATTTTGGGTCTTCCCTTTACGGGCGAACAGCACAAGATCTCGCTCTTTGCGGACGATGTTCTGCTGTCCATCAGGGATCCAGCGCTGTCGCTGCCACATGTCCACTCAGTGCTCTCGGCCTACGAGGAAGTGGCGGGCTTTAAGGTAAATTTCGATAAATCCTACATCCTTAACCTGACTCTCTCGGCGGGGGAGGTGCACGCGGTCGGACTGCTCACTACTCTTTCCTGGGCTTCGGAGTCCTTGCTCTACCTGGGCGTACGACTGACCTCTACCGTGAATGCCCTGTTCCACGCTAATTTCCCCCCGATGCTATCCTCCGTGAGGGCTGAGCTGGAACGCTGGAAGCCTAAATACATCTCGTGGCTAGGCAGGGTGCACGCCCTTAAAATGGTGCTCCTTCCCAAACTGTTGTATTTGTTTCAGGCGTTACCTATTCCGATAGGGCTAGACTACTTCCGCCAATTGAAGACCATGATGCTCCGGTATGTCTGGCAGGGTGGCCGAGCAAGGCTCCCATTCCACGTCCTGAGGCGCCCACGTGCAGAGGGGGGGGTGGGCTTTCCGGACATGCATTTATATTACAAAGCCACCCAACTGAGGGTCATGGTAGAGTGGTCCCAAAAGCACTCGGAGAAACACTGGCTCCACATGGACCGTAGCGTGGCGGGCCGCTCCATTTGGGACTTAGCCTGGAAATCCAAGACGGACCGCCCCAGGAATGCCTACATTAGCACCCCCACGAGCACGGTGCTGAAGGTGTGGGACACGGTGAGCGGTGACGACCGCTGGACCACGTTCCCGTCCCCTTTCACCCCAATTCATTTCAATCCGGCTTTTCCACCGGCTCTGGAGGAGGGACCGTTTGACAGATGGAGGGAGGGTGGCTGTAGAGCACTCACCCATTTGTTCCACGGCGCCGTACCCCTCACTTTCCACAACTGTATGAGGGACTATGGCGTCCTCCCGACGGAGCGCTTCAGGCATCTCCAACTCCTGCATTGGGCTACATCGCCTGCAGTGGTGGGCGCGGCTACCAGGCCCTTGTCAAAATTTGAGTCCTTCCTACTCCACACTACTACCATGAGGGGTGCGATCTCCTTCTTGTATAAACTGCTATTAGACTCTGTCGTGTCACCACGCCCACGATATCAAGATCACTGGGAAACCACGCTGGGGAGGGACATCTCTGCTGTCGAATGGCGGACCCTATGGAGAGACGTGACAGCGCACAATCACTCTGCTGATCTCAGAGAAGCACATATGAAAGTCATCTTTGATTGGTACCTATATCCCTCCAAATTGCACCGCATTTTCCCAGCTACTTCGGATAGGTGTTGGCGGGGCTGTGGGATGTTGGGAGACTTTAAACATATTTGGTGGGACTGCCCTACCATCCAGCCGTACTGGGCTGAGATTCTATCCCACATTAGAGACATCTTGGGTTACCCGATACCGAACTCCATGGACTTTGTCCTACTGGGGCTTAGAGACCCGCTACTTGAACACCAGACTAAGGCGGATAAGCGGGTGATGTGGTTGTGTTTGGGTGCGGCCAAAAAGACCCTAGCGGCAGCGTGGAAATCCCCGTCTGCCCCGGCCATTTCCCTGTGGCATGCCCGACTGTGGCGTCTGTTAAGCATGGAACGCCTTTCTGACATTTTCCTGGGGCACTTTAGGAACTTCATGTATAATTGGGGCGCACTTGTGAGATTTCTGTCCCGAGGTTTGCCCTCAGCTGTGTGCCCGCCAACGCTGCGATCTCTCCATCTTTTCCAGATTTGATTTCAAGAATGCCTGTGTTGAGTGCTATGAGTGCTAGTCGCCGCCACTGGGGGGAGGGTGATGTTGGGGTGGGTTGTGGGTGGGGGATAGTTGGGGTGTTCGTCTTCTGTTCTCCTTTCCCCCCTTTCTCTCGCTGCGACTAACTGTGCCTGGGGAGGGCTGCGGTGCCGCGTGCGGACTTTGAACGTTGCCTCGCTCTACCACTACCTATGTTGGACTAGAATCCCTATTATGGATGGACTGTGGAGCTCTATTGCCCTTCCCCTTTGGATGAGTCCCTCCCCCTTCTTTGCGCCCCCTGTGTGGGGTTTCGTGGCGGTGTGTCGCCTTTTTTTTTTTTTTTTTTTTTCTCTTTTCTTCTTCTCTGTTATTTTTTCCCTTTACTATACTGCAAAATAAAGATTTCATTAAAAAAAATTGTGCGACAAGCATGGGCAGGTATCGGGATATACCATAAACTGGTCCAAGTCGGTGCTTTACATACTGCAGGGGCCAGAACCTTTGCTCCCAGTGGAATGCCCATTGGTACCGGCAGGGAATGCCTTTAAATACTTAGGTATTCATATTTCATATAACTAAAGATGCGGCGGACTTCTTTGTGAAAAATCTGGCCCGCCTCTGGAACGTCTAAAACGCGATGTCGCACACTGGGCGTCTTTGCCCCTGACGCTTCTGGGGAGAGCAGCATTATAATAAAATGATTGCGCTGCCGAGATTTCTCTACGCACTTGATAACGCGCCATATCAGATTCCATGCAGATACTTTAAACGGGTAGCAGCACAAGTATCGACCCGGTTGTGGGGGCCCTGACCGGCAAGTATAGCACAGGTTAAACTGCACCGAAGTTGGTATGACGGCGGGATAGCGCTACCGAACATACAACTATACTACTGGGCAGCACAACTAAAAACCCTTAATCAATGGATACACGCTCCCCAAGATGACCCTGGGTACAGGGCGGATAGGGCGCAACTGGGCTCAAATAATATGCTGGCTGTACTCTACAATAGAGGAATGGCCTCGAAATTAGAGGGGCCCACGAAACAAAAACGGTCGCCATATGGTACAAGGCGCAGGCGAAGCTGGGGTGGAAAGGGGTGATAACGAAGCTTACCCCACTTTGGGACACCAAGGCCCTGGGACAGCGACGACGCAGTAGAGGTTTTACGCAGTGGGATAATATAGGTATCTCCAGGGTGGGTGACCTATGGGATAAAGGAACGGTTCTCCGTTTCAACAACTACAGCGACAATATGAATTAGGCCCGAATGAAACATACAGATGTATACAAATTAGGCATGCGTTATTGACGGCACTTCCCCCAGATACAGAAGTACCGGAGGCCTCCCCATTAGAAGACCGTTTGCTCACTGACTTTAAGCAAAAGCGAGCAACATCGCTCACCTACCGAAAATTGATTAATAACCTGCCTGACCCTACAGCGACACTGCGGGAGAAGTGGGCTACGAAAGTAGGGGACAAGGACGACTCGGAATGGTCGGAAGCATTGGCATCTCTTAAGGAGGTGGGAGTCTCAGCCAAGCTTAGACTAGTGCAGCTCAAGATAGTACACCTCTTATACTACACTAGAACCGTATTACATAAGCTGAAGAAAGTATAGCATCCATACAGTCTTCGAGGATGTGGGGAGGAGGGTACCTTTATTCACACTATGTGGGAATGTCCAGCAATAATAGAGTACTGGAGACAGGTGTTGCGTACAATCTCACAAACACTGGAACTATCCCTTTTACCAGAGCCACGCAAATGTCTCTTAAAAACATATGGGACCCTAACGCCCTCACACGCCATGGACAGATCTGGGTCACACTGGGCTTCATGGTTGCCAAGAGAGACATAGAGCAGAAATGGGGGTGGTAGACCTGCCAACGTTGGCGATGTGGTGTGGGAATATGGACCATGCAATGATCACAGTATATGCGAACAGGAGAAGCCCGCGTAAATGGAATAAAATCTGTGCGCCCTGGAACAGCTTCAGGAGACGTGTGACCTGCTACCGGAATCTGTAGTAGAAAGCTCAGACGAAGAAATGGAGGGGGAATGGGATAGTGCCGCAACTGCGGGAAATTATATAACTGTGCTCAGAAAAATGTGATAGTAATATGCTGCTAAGAAATGTGTATCCAACGATGTAACATGGTAGAAATGTACAATTACTGTTTGTATGGGGAAACATCCACAACCACGAAGTTTTTATAACTACTTACCAGAACAACGAATCCTGAACCACGACCAATCCTTAACAACGACAATTCTTAAACCACAACTTTCCTTAACCACGAGTCTCTCCCCTCCTCGAAGGTCAGGGCGTTGGAATTAGATAAATTATTGTGCGTGATCTGTGCTTTGAACTGGCACCGGAGTCCCTGTCACTGGACCATAACTAATAATTAGCCTCTGAAGTTTACTGAGATAGAGGGCAGGAGGGCAGAGGCCGCGTTCGTCTTTCCTGGTATTACAGAATACAGGGCGCCGACCAATCAATCACTTTACAGTTTAACTGCATAACATTAAGCATTAATAAAAAATAAAAAAATTGGATGCATACGAGTTTGAACTAAATGTAGATCTGTGCAGAAGCAAAATGTTCGCAGAGATAAAGTTTCCAACTATGCAGCGTGTAGAGGACGTTGGCTACACAAACTTTCCTCCCTGCAAACATAGCCACCCATAATAACACTCTCCATGGCTGTCTATTCCAACCAGTCATTGTCTCATCTGGTGAGGTTTGAACATTTTGATTTTGTATTATTCAAAGTTGAAGCCTCCTACCTTCGTACTTTTCCCGTATATACAAATCAGCTACCTCAGAGAAGACCCTGTCGAACACCAACCAGTGACGCACTCGGGCACTGGAGAAACATCGCTCAATCCATAGAGCTGCACTTTGGACCACATGTAGAGACCATAGCCATGGTCCAATTGGGAATTTACTGCTTCCACGATTACTGCTATATGATGGAAGTATGACACCAGCTGAAATAAAAAAGTTGCCAACCCTATGGTGGACTTAGGTTTGAAAGGGCCTGTTTGCAAAAATAATTAGACCAATTAACTCTCCTCCTTTCACTCTGCAGATAGAGTCAGCTTATAAGATTAAGAAGGAATATGCAAGCAAACAATTTGATTATCGACCTACCGTTTGGCCTAAGAGAACGACACCTGTATAAGCTTCCTTCAATTGCAGGAAATTCCTCTCATGGATCCAAGACTCATGGTCTCCCCTCGTCCTGCCCCTTCAGCAACCTTCCTCCTTCGCCACGCCCACATGCTTCATTTTCCCCAGGACGGAGTAGCAGTAGAATAATATTCTAGAACTAGCTTCTTAATTCTGTAATAAGAAAAATGTGTGTTTTTGTAGTGTTGTAAATATCAGGTGATCCTGTTACATGTCAACTGTACTCCATAAATGATCTGGGACAAAATAGGCCAACTGAAGAGGTCTCATGCCCCCTTACCCCTTTATCAGCCCTCCACCCCAGCAGCGAGTGCTCAAACCATTGAGCTATCTTACAAGTTTAATACATGGCTAGGTAGTGCACATCGCTATCCACAGTGCAATGTTCAATCATCTCCATAAATATTTTTAACCACTGTACATTGAAAGACCACTTCCTACCACAATCACTGCTAGTATTTTTGATGGGGCAGGGTTTTGAGAAAATAGAACCTGCTCGGATTACCTCCTCAGTAATATTTATTAACAGTGGGCTGTGAAAATGCTGCGTTTCGTGATTATTACACTCGTTTGTATACTGCCCAATGCATAGATGTTTTGGCTCCCACACTTTCCTTCCTGGCTGAGGTCCAGCTTCCCACTGTTACAGATTCGATGGCCAAAGAGTTGGCTGCTCCGATTACTGCAGCGGAAACCCAGGTGGCAATAAAGGCGTTGGCTCGTAACAAGACGGCGAGCTTGGATGGTCGCCCTGTGGAGTTCTATTCCACATTCGCCGAAAGGTTAATCCCGAGGCTGTTACAACTTTATACTAACTCCGTAGAGCAGGGGATCCTACCTCTTGCCCGGTCCTATTGTGCATGGATTAACTAGCTGTATACTAGTCCCACGGCGCGCGCTAAGACGGGTAGGATCATCTTTTCTTCTTATTGAATTTTCCGGGTTACCCGCCAGAGTTGCCCCTTGTCCCCCTTGCTTTTTGTGTTAGCCCTTGTGCCTCTAGCACAGCACCTGCGTCAGATTAGGATTCCTTATGGCATTCCATTACGGAGAGTGATTGATTCAGTGTCTTTATATGCAGATGACATGCGGTTATATTTTCATTATCTGGATGTAGATACACATGATAGCTGCTGCCTTTTCTAGATTTGGGGAAATATCTGGCCTGGGTCTTAATGCTTCTAAATCAGTTGCCTTTTATGATGCTTATGCGTCTCCCATTCTACAATTTGGTCCACTGCGCTTTCGGGTTAAGCCCGTCACTTTTAAATCCCTGGCGATTAATATTTATAGATCAATCACCGACACCATAGGCGACAATGTAGTTCGCACCATTAATATGCTGCATTCCCAGGTTGCCTTTTGGAATTCATTGCCACTGACAGTGGTGGGCCGTGTAGCGGTGTCGAAAATGGTTATGCTGCCCCGCCTCCTTTATTACTTTGTGAATTTACCAGTGGTCTTACCGGCTTGGATTTTTAACCAGGGCTTGAAAATTCCACTCGAAATCTCGCATAGTCTAGCTAAATTTAACAAGGTCCAGCTGTTTTTAGGTCCTACTCGCCCTTTCTGGCGAGTAGGAAAACAAACCAACTTTTGTCCTCTGTGAAAACGGAGCAAATGTGACAAGATAAGATTTAAAGGCATTTTTATTGCTCACAAAGTTAATGAGCAATAAAGATGCCTTTAAATCGTGTTATCTTGTCACATTTGCTCCGCTTTCAGAGACGGAGAACAAGTAGGTTGCAGTTAGGTCGAGGAAATTTTTTAAGGTACTAGTCCTTTAGGACTAGTACCATTTTTTGGAATTTTCGAGCCCTGTTAAGGTACTGTATTCGCTATTAACATCCTTGATTTGGGGGGACGGGCAGGCATTGTTTGGCATGGTCTAAGCTACAGCTAGCTAGTGCGGCGGGGCGCTGGATTTCACGACGTATTGTATAGTACTCCAGTTACAGTGGACGGCATATTGGTTGGCGGGTAAGAATTTATTCGAAATTGGGTACTCCTTGAGATTTTTGCAGCGTGGGCTCCTTAAGTCGCAGCTCTGTCCGGGGGCACAGAAGTTGCGTTATCCTCCTTACCTACAGCATGTTGCATTACATTATTGGGCACGGGCGAAGAAATTGGCTAGATTATCAAATCCATACGCCCCAAATATCCCTCTATGCGGGTTGCTTACTAGTCGTGGTGTCTTCTTGATGGTCCAACTACGGGGGTGGACTCAGGAAGGGGTAGGGACAGTCGGAGATTTCTTTTTGGAGGGCCAACTGATGCCCCACGATGAGTTCATTCACACTCACTCGATGCCTGCCACATTATTCCTCACTCATGCTGCTGTGGTGAGATTCATTTGGCGTAAATAACAATGACCCCTTGTTAGAGCAACAGAATATGTTTGACAGGGAAAGAAACAAAGCCCATGGGGAATTCATGTTAGCATATTTGAAAACAGGAATTATCCCCAATGGATTGCGTGTAAGGAACATACCGGGTCTCTTCGCACACCACAGACCATTTTTAGAAAAATGGAGTCAAATAGCCAATCGTTGTTCCCGAGATCTGATGATCTTAATTGTAGCAACATCAAAAGAACTAGCCTTAGAAATAAAAAAAGAAATAGATGAATTAGAAGAGAAATTAAAACAATTGACTGGAGTTGACGATGCCATCAAAAAAATAGAGGAATACAATAAAGATCTGGAATCATTTAGCAACTATCTGAACAAACGCAAGACAGATAAATTAAATAAGGACAAAAGATTCTATTCAGAAGAAGTTGCTTATCCCTTCTTACACAAAGATTTCTATCAACAGAATCATTACACTGATGAGTCTAGAAATGTACAACAAAGAATTAATAATTTTACTGACTCTTCAGATTCCGAAGGAGAAGGCACTAGCAATGCCTATTATGAATCAGATGGTGGCTTTAATACATATTCCAACTCCAGACTGCCGCGTCGTCCTTTTTTATCGAACAGGGGGCCTCGTCGGGGCCGCCCCAGGGTAAGATTCCAGAATCAAGGACAGACACGAGGAAACTTCCATTTGAATCAACATCAACAACAAACCACTCACCAACAAATCCAACACCAACAACATCAGCAACAGGAACCACAGTTTATCAGAGAGACCCGCAACAGACAATATTGGGGACAGGGGATATAATCCCCATTTTCAACTTGTCCTCTAATCAACTAGATGGTTATAGTGAAACCTTGTTATCAAAGGGATTATCTTTTGTCCCCCATTCCTTTGTCAACACTTTTGAGCTACACAAAGATATAATCTCTCTATTTAGGAAAATTAGACTAAAAAAATTATTTGCCAATAAAGAGGACGATGTAGACAGTTCCACAACACAGAGAATATCCACAATTTCTTTACCCTCCACGTTCACACCAGGATTAGATCAATTGGGTCCAGAAGTCGCAGCCTTTGAGCTGGTTGTAATGAAAAGATTAGAGCAGATGTTAAGATACATACCCAAACCTGAGTACAATCTAACGGTGGATGAATCCCGTGCCCTTAAAGATCTCTCAGAGAATAAAGAACTAACAATTAAGAGTGCAGATAAGGGAGGAGGAATTGTGGTACTCAATTCCAATGATTATGAGCATAATATGAAGATTATGTTAAGTGATAGTTCCACCTATTCACAGATTAAAAGTAACCCTATCAATACAACCATTAAGAAAATCATGACTCTGACCAATGGTGCTCTATCTGATGGCGAGATTAGTGTTCAAGACCATGAATTTTTAAATACGAATAAATTTAAAACTGCTTGTATTTATGGTCTACCCAAGATTCATAAAAGCTTAACAAATCCACCGTACAGACCCATAGTGTCTACCATAGGTACCCCCACAGAACCTCTCTCCAAATTTATAGACCACTTCTTACGACCCCACATTCCAAAGATCAAATCCTATATTAAGGATACCTGTCATATGATTAATACTGTGGAAAATCTGAATATCATTCCAGGGAGGGATATCCTTGTAACTCTCGACATAGAATCCCTTTACAGCAATATCCCCATTGATGAAGCTATTAGAGCCACAGATTGGTTTATTGAGAAACACAATATCGCATGCCCCAAGAAATTCCTGATAGATTGTCTTTTTATTGTACTAACAGACAACTTTTTCGAGTTTGGCGATAACATCTACCGCCAACTGCGAGGCGTAAGCATGGGTGCCTCTGTTGCCCCATCGATAGCTAATATCTATATGTCGAGATTTGAGGAACGCTTTATATACAATGAAGTAGCGCCCTTTTTGGAGTCCATTTCCCATTGGTCCAGGTACATCGATGACATCTTTTTTATCTGGACCAATGGGAAAGAAACTCTTGTAGAATTTTTAGAATGGATTAATTTAACAGACAACAATTTGAAATTCACTGCTCACTATGATGAGAAACAAGTCGAATTTCTGGACCTTCTTATTAGAGTCAATGTGGAGAAAATAGAGGTGGACCTATTCGTGAAAAAGACAGCTCGGAACACCTTATTACACTTTAGTAGCTTCCATGCAAAGTGCCAAAGAGAGAGCATCCCTTTCTCACAATTCCTCAGAGTCCGTAGGAATTGCACCAATCTGCAGGATTATGACAGGCAAGCTGCCATTATGCGCACTAAATTTTGCGAACGCGGATACCCACATAGATTAATAAGAAATTCCTACAAACGTGCCAGATTTTTTGATCGTGACCCCTTGCTCACCACGAAAAACAATAAAGAGAACAATCGAATCGTGTGTGTCACCACTCATTCGACTATGAATGAACGAATTAGGCAAGTTATCAATGCCAACTGGCATATCTTGAATTGTAACCCCTCTTCAACTTCCACCCTGACTAAACCCCTGTTTGCACACAGGAGAAATAGGAACCTGAAGGACAAAATAGTCCACTCCAAATTCACAAATTCAATGCGAAACAAAAGAATGGCGATCAGTTACAAAGATCATTACTAACGAACTTACCAGTACGGGGCACAGTCCCATGCTCCTCCTGTAAGTCTTGC
Organism: Lissotriton vulgaris; assembly: GCF_964263255.1. NCBI lineage: Eukaryota > Metazoa > Chordata > Amphibia > Caudata > Salamandridae > Lissotriton > Lissotriton vulgaris. The sequence continues at coordinate 106,767,284 of NC_141686.1, forward strand.
AAAAATATTCTGGGTGGTGAGACCTTTACCCACAATGGAGCCACATTTAAGGCACACGATCTGTGGAATTGTAAGACCACTAATGTGGTTTACTTTATCAGTTGTCCGTGTGGTATGGGCTATGTCGGGGAGACGTGTAGGTCTGTCCAAACACGTCTCACTGAACATAGATCAGCCATTAAAACCCAGAAATCGAATGCGCCATTAGTAAAGAATTTTCTGGATTCGAATCACAAACCAGAGGACATACACTGGCGCATTCTAGAAAAGATCAAGGTTCCTGATAGCAAGGGAGGATGCGCTATCCGTAAAAAGCGAGAAGTTTACTGGATTTTTATTTTGGGGACACACAGAAAGGGATTAAACAATGAAATCCCTTGGGAAAATGCTATCTGTCCGTAAAATGCCATCTGTCCATAAATAATGTGGTTTTCCCATGGGAGCAACACATTATTACTCAGTAAAAACCCTTTTTAAACTGTGAGGAATTTATACGATTAGGTTAAATCTGTCCCCCTGAATGAATACTTTGTTTGGTACCCCGTTGGCCTTTTAATCAATTTTTCTCCCTCTAGATTTAATAAGTAGTCTAGATTTATTAAATGTTCCCTGCCTGCCCGCAACCCTCCGCGCAACTTTGTTGCACGCGATGCATATTCTGTCCATATTAATTAGTATAAGCAACGGGTGGTTAAACGCGGGCCAATACATTTCATCTAAGCGTTATGTTCGCTTGTTTTTTGTATATGCCGAATGAAGCCTCCTTCCTCTTTCTCTCGTATGCGTTTACCGCACGCGTTACTATTAATGCAACATTGTTGCTAGTAACACACAGTCTATTTGCTATATCTATCACTATGGACTAGGCTGACTAGGAGTCCGTTTTCTATATCCTTTGTTCAGAGACTCCCACACGTCACACAGTCAATTTGGCCTATCAATGACCTCAAATTGACACCTAGGCGATTCACCTTTAAAAGAAGGGAGTTACCTTTTGTAAACTGACTATCTTTTCCAACGGCTGCGGGACGCCACTAGACACATCGGTCGTGACGCCCGCAGGTTGATGTTCATGCGGATGCCCTATCCATTACCGGTAAGCAAAGGGCCCTACCGTTCCTTCCCCTTCCCGCCTCTCCACCACTTGACATTAATTTAAATTGCTACGTTGATTTATTGACTTCGGCTCTTTTCAGTAATGGCCCATTCTTTACTTTTGTTAGCACCTCGAGCAACGGAGATCGAGCCAAGGGAACAGATACACCGTTCGTGGCTCCGTCGCCGCCTGAACTTTATTTACCTCACCGAAGCCGGTTTAAGAAAATTTTATTTTTTCAATCAGTAAGCAAACGATATTTATCCTTGATGTTACCTTGTTGCTACATTCTAATACCTCCCTTGGTTCAATTCATTAATGGTCCTTTTTATTTTCTGTCGTTTATCTCTGAATATTAGAGACATGCGAAGGAAATCAAGTATATCGATCTGAACATTTACATGATTTCACAGAACGTTATTCACGCCTTGCTTATTTTGAAAACGCCAAACGAACGCTAAGCGCAAGGACTTTTTAGAAACACTTGAGTCTAATCTGGAAGTCACTGTTTGGTTTTTTATTCATAACCACTACGGCTCGGAATGCCCTAGCTAATGATACCGCTATCTATCCTTGATACCCACAGTGCGTAGTTGAATATCAATAGTAGGGAGTGCTAGACTTTAAAGCAGCCATTTAAAACCGCTACTGTTCTTAAGTCCATTGAATATTTGGGTTATTGATACCTCTTTCTATTTTTGATACCCACAGTGTGTAACTAAATATTGCGAATAAACGGGCGCTATATCTTAAAAGCAGCCAAACCGGTCGGGTACCAAGAACCACCGGGTTTATCACATTAGGTAAGAGACGCTGAAACTATGGCTCGGTCGACTTTAGTGACTTAATTTTATTAATACAAATGACTCGGTTTTGACCTGTGTTTCTTATCATCTATAGCAACTGGTAAATGAATGATGGTGCCCACAGATAGCAAACCATATTTACCACCAAACAGAATATAAGGTAGGAATTTTTGTAACCATAGTTTTATATAACAACTTTAGGAAACTTGAATATAGTAACCAAAATAATCTAAACCATTTATTCTTGTTTAGTAATCTGACCTGACGGTTGAGCTCAATTAAAAGAATTCGAGCATTCTCAACGACCCCTACTGAGGAAATTCTTCCCTTGCTTGTTCCAGTTATCGTTTGGAACAATCTCGATTATTCAGATACTTGGTAAGGAGAAGGTATACGTCATTTATAAACTATGTTGGATTACTAGATTATCTAGCAAGACTATCTCATCACTGTAAAATTAGTAGAGTAGCGAGTTGAATGAACATTGCACCATTATGCACAACTATCGAGTTTTTGCTGGAACAGATTATACATGTGTGCTTTATCTCATCATAGTTACACACAATCCCTAGAGACACCAGTATTCATAGGCCGGATATGCATATTACCAATTCCTGCCCAGCCAGAATAACTAGCAGGAGATATTGCGGACAAATTTCCCAATTACCACTCTTGTTAACATCACTCCAACATTTTAAGCCCCCGTGCCCAGAGCTAGTATAGGATGGTGGGTCTACTAATTTCCTGGGGCCCTTAAATTCCATAACTACAACACTGCTCAAATATAACATCCTGTAGTCTGTACCTTATGTAGCTTGATAAAGTAAGCTACCCGAGTAGGGAGTTTTTCCAATGTGTGTAAAGCACTTCCTTTTTTTTGATATTTGATTCCATGTAATTGTATAGTCTTTATGATAGGTGAGCACATCTTGACTTAACAAGGATGATTTTTAATTTATTGTGCATGTCTTTCAGATTGTGTATGTGGCTCCTGAAGAAGGCGTTCTTGTGAAAACGCCGAAACGCGCGTCGAAGAGGACTACTATTGTCCGCCACTGTTTTATGAATTAATGGTGTCATTGTTTGTATTACAGTATTTGTTCAGAATTGGTTATATGTTGTACTTTATTTTATTATATGTTATGAATTTTAATGTTTTTAGCTTGAGTATATATACCTAATAAACACAAAATTTTGTATTTTTTAATTCCATTGTGTGCTTTATACTTACGGTTCTCTCCCTGGTGATATTATAAATTGATGCCTTTTTTCACATTGTGAGATTCATTTGGATCTTTTGGTATGCAGAGCAGGCCGAACCATCGACTTTCCAATTGCTGAGATCACTTCACATTATGGGGCATGGTCGGCACTTGGTGCGCTGGCTTTACAGAGGATTGAGAGAACATTTGAAAGTCCCACTGCTACACCTTAGGCCGAAATAGGACTTGATCTTAGGGAGGGAATTGGAGGATAGGAAGTGGGCTCAAATGCTGGAGCATCCCCGTCGAGTCTCTCGGAATTGCAGTTTGAAAACGATTCAATTATTTATACTTCACAAATGTAAATGTGTGTGTAAATGTACATGTATTTATATAGCGCAAATCACCGACCCGCTATCTAAGCGCTTGCTTAGGGAACCCGCCCTGGTATTCCCCGGTGAGATAACCCCGGCAGGGTATCCGCAAGGTGAAAGCCAGGCATCCCGCCGCGAGGGGCCGTTGTGTAGATTAAGCAAGCTATTGCCCAGAGTCGCAGAGTATGAACCCGTGAATCGAGTAGGCACCGGAGCGAGAATTGTCGAGTCCGTGGACATTTTAGGACTCAAGACCCCGCCGAGCCGGGAATTGAACCCTGGTCCCGGGCTGACCTCTGCTTCCAGGTCTGCCTCCTCTAACCAGTGAGCCACACTTCTCCACTAAGCATACCTTGCCCCAACAACTATAGGTAAAAGGTTTCCTGCGTCGTCTGCGGAGTGCCCATGGTGCAAGACGCCGGAGGCAGATTTTCTTCATATGATATGGTACTGTTGGGTGTTGTAGGGATTTTGGTCGGAGGTTGTCCATGGGTTGGAGGTGTTGACGGAGCGCAATCCGTGGGACACAATTGAGGCCTGCCTTCTGGGTTTATTCGCCCTCCCCAAGAAGGCAAAATTACTACGCAGATTTGCAGGGCTAGCCCTAATGTTGGCAAAACGTATGATAACACGATGTTGGAAGTCTGCTCTAGCGCCAAGTGGGGGGGGGGGGCACTTGGCGCAAAGGGGTGGTCAGATGGGTGGTTGCTGACTTGGAGGCTTTACACTGTGAGGAGTACAGGGGGCTGCGAAAGCGACCGATTTTACTGGACTGGGCACACTTAGTGGAACAATTTAAGGCTATGTAGGAAGCTCAGCCCGGAGTTTCACAGTATAGCATGTGGGACAGTGGAGCAGTGGTCTAGACGCTGAAGGACTAATGGCTGCCCATGCTCTGTCTGAGTGCCTCCCTTTCTCTCCCTTATCCCCGGCTCTGTTATTTAGCCCTTTCCTCCCATTAGTCTCTCCTTTCTCCTGCTGCTCCCCCTCGGCTCTCTCCTTCCTCTCGGTACATGCCTCTTCGGGGGCTTTTTGGACCCAACACACGCCGGACGCAGGAACATCAAGCCGGTGTGTAGTCAATGTAGCGGCACCTTAGTTACCAGTTTTCGTTGAGGTATTGTGGTGGGAGGGTTATGTTGGGGTGGGGGATGTAATGGGTCCTGCACCGGATGTCATTTCTCAGTGTCCTTTCTTATTTTGACCGAATGTGCAGTTTTATGCACTTTTGATGGAAGAGATGTGACATTACCTGTAAGTTCCTTGTACTACTTGTATGCTCTGCTTCAAAATGCGACAGTTACATGCCAAATTACCCTTCTGTGTTGCTTTTAAAATGTGTCTGATTTACTGTATATTCCTGTACAATACTTGCAGTGCTCAATAAAAAAAAACTGTGTGCTGTGAAAATAATGTGCGCAAACACGAAAACACGGGGGAAATGCTGTGCACATGCGTGCACTAATGGGAAGACTAATGCATGCCAGATTAGGCCGCATTTGCGTTTTTCAATAAAATGTTACTTTTGCACATTAATGCTCTTGCTAGGAATTTAACGTGGGATAGTGCAATGGTGGGTGGTAAACAGTGAGAAGTACATTTCGTGAAATTAATAATTCTGTGTTCTGTTCATTGTAGTGAAACAAGTATGGGCCTACATTTCTGCATGCTAGTAGTGGGTTAAAAGAAATAAGAATAAATAAGCCGAAAATTGAGCTCTAAGAGAATAGAGAAGGCAAAGGCTGATAACCTTCAAGGAACACTGTATGACTGCCAAGTAACGGAAGGACGGCCATGAGATCGGGAGGAAATGTACAAAATTTGTCCGCAGAAGCGACAGGGATGAACAATAGAAGTGTAGAGATTTGCAACAGGTTATTTGCTAGAGGAAATTTGTTTTCATAAGTCGTGGTTAACGAAATGTGTTGAACAAAGAACGCTATGAAAATTATGAACAAGGCTTTGATGGTGGGATAGAACACCCCCCTAATCAGCCAATGAGAGACTGGGTTTCTGTAAATGTTTCAACAAGTGCGGGTTGGACATGTAGGTTTTAGGGTATAATTAAGGTGCCCTAGGGGGTGTGGTTTAGGTAGTGGGTGGAGCGGCTTCTGAGAGAAACTTGGAGGGTGATCGTCACGGTCCATCGGTTTGCTGTTAAGAGGCCTACTGGTATCTTGTTCCTGTACTGCATCCAGTATCCGGATAAATCTTTGTTCCCTGAATCGGTCGCAGGGGACCCCTGCTATCCCCGTGGCCAGGGGCTGGTATTTCTCCATTTCCTTAGGTTAGTATTAGCTAAATGATTCGTACTTTGCATAATAATTCGCAATGTATTTTGTCTCGTCGCCTATCCACTCCTTCATTTGCATGGACTCATTTTGATAGGAGTTTGACACTGTTTGCATTGATAAATGTTCTATCTCTCACGGTGTGATTGTTTGCCTTGTGAATCTGTACATGTTGAGCTCTTATTTTCCACATTATTTGGTGATAAACATTATTAACCTTACACTGAGTTTGTGGTTATTCAGTAAGATAGATAGTCTATTATTATTACAAATAACTTCTCAACTTCAGGTCTCAACTTCAGGTCCATCGACCAGAGGAAAGGAGTTGATATGCAGGCTCAATTGTGCATTTAGAGTGTCAGAAACGAGCCTGTATAATGAACAATTGATTTCAAGTGTTCATAGTTTTGAAACTCAAGGCATCTTTCAATGGATCTTTGCATGTTGTTCGGGTAAATGTGTATGGTGCCTGTATTATTGATTATCTATCCCTGCTTGGCGCTGGATCCCTCACTGCTAGTATGTTTTTTTTTTAGCCCTTACATTTTGTTAAACATCAATGTCCTATTAACCACATACACAGTTACATGGTTCAAAAGAGCAAACATGGCGGGTATCTGTGGACAAATTCAATTTACTAGCTTCCTTGGGATTTACACGTCAGTACCAGGATGAAGGCTGGGTTTCGAAGCATCTGGCGTTCAGAGCCACAGATGTAAAACAAGTGGAGCATTGACGTAACCCAAATATTTCATAGGGTCATGGCGAATAGTCTGATCTCTATAGGTCAGCCTTGCACTTCTAGGCTGAGCCTACTAGACCGAAATGGAGCCTTGTGTTGCGCAACACATTGTGAGCATACCAAGAACATTCAGGGGCTTTGAGCCCACCCATTCGTTGCTCACCATTGGCTGGTTTTCTTGTCCATCATTTGTCTGCTGCTTACTCATGTCCCAACTTGTCACTCTGGTCTTTCATTCCCATGAAGCAAATACTCTTCACCACCTCTTTTGATTGGCTAACTTCGATGCTTCCACTGCTTGCTGTACAAGCACCAAGTTTTCACTTTAGTTTAAGCACTTCACGATGGTGCATCTGGTTTCCTGGTACAGAGCAGGAATATCGTCATAAAAATATCGACTAACATAAATATCGCTGCAAAAATATCTACAGGAAGAAATATCGATGACAAAAATATCGTCTGACCAGAATATCGACAGACAGGTAAGTAATATCGTTAACATTAATATAGTTGTAATAAATATCGTTTACAAAAACATAGTTTACAATAATATCGTTTTTTAAATAATTATAAGTAATGTAGTGTTTTTAATGATTATTTTTAGTCAAAGTAGTATATTATTATTTAATAATGTATTTTCAGTTGAATTTAGTATTAATAGTTCCGTAGCGGGTTGTGGGTTTATAGGGGAGTAGGGTGGGAAGTAATTTAAATATAATTAAATAATACATTAATTAATGTTTTAAATGAATATAAAGTGTAATAAATAATAGTTAATTAATTTCAATTAGTTAATTGAATAATTATGTAATTAATTATGTTAATTTGTTAGTTATTTTTAGGTGTGTGTACAGGATTTTTTTAGTGAAAATGTTTTTGGGTAAAGGGGTATTTTTAGGATTCAGGGTCAGTTTTTAGTTTTTGGGTAAAGGGGTATTTTTAGGGTTCAGGGTCAGTTTTCAGTTTTTGGGTAAAAGGGTATTTTTAGGGTTCAGGGTCAGTTTTCAGTTTTTGGGTAAAGGGGTATTTTTAGGGTTCAGGGTCAGTTTTCAGTTTTTGGGTAAAGGGGTATTTTTAGGGTTCAGGGTCAGCTTTCAGTTTTTGGGTAAAGGGGTATTTTTAGGGTTCAGGGTCAGTTTTCAGTTTTTGGGTAAAGGGGTATTTTTAGGGTTCAGGGTCAGTTTTCAGTTTTTGGGTAAAGGGGTTTTTAAATATAATGAAATAATAGATTAATTAATGTTTTAAATAAATATAAATAGTGTAATAAATAATAGTTAATTAATTTTAATTAGTTAATTGAATAATAATTATGTAATTAATTATGTTAATTTTTTAATTAATTTTAGGTGTATGTACAGGATTTTTTTAGTGAAAATGTTTTTGGGTAAAGGGGTATTTTTAGGGTTCAGGGTCAGTTTTGGGTTTTTGGGTAAAGGGGTATTTTAATTATATATATGTATTATTGTTATATAAAGTAATGTGTAAAATTAATTTATATGTCCACATTTATTAAGTTTATAATTAAAAAGTGTAGTAAATTTTTTTGAAATAGTTAAAAAATAAAAGTAATGTAATGTATTTTGTTAATAGTACTTATATTTATTTATTATTTAATGTAATTTTAATTATTTTAAAAAGTCAATATTTTTTACATCTATATTAATTACAACGATATTTTGGAGTCGATATTTATGTACTTACCTGTTTAAGTATAGGGTGTCGATATTTTTGTAAACGATATTTTTGCAACGATATTTATGTCAGCTATATTTTTGTTATCGATATTTTAACACCCTACCTGGTTTCCTACTGTTTCCCTTGTGCATTTCTCTCCCTCTACACTGTGTTATTGTTTGTCACAGGTGTGCTTCTCCCCACCCCCTCCATCTTGCACTCTCCCTGAAAAGGTTTCTTTTGGATTTCTTTCCAGAAACAAGAAAAAAAAATACAACCTTTCATACGCTCTTTTCTTGCACTAGATCAGCATTATGCACTCCTCGGATGTCACTTCCTGTTAATGAGGTTGGAGGCAGTTAACAGCCCAACTAAGAAAAATAAAAATGAAATCCAAGGGGAATGGAAAGAGTTCCCGATTGGGAACCATGGCCGAAGCACAATAGATTTGAAGACATTAATAAGGCAAAACATTTTTAAGTAGGGTACACTCTCGTATTTTTCTTGGACGTCAAAATTATTGGAGGTTACTTCTAAATCTGAGAAAACATATGAACATTTTATCGCGATTCCTCCGTCCAGTTTGGGCCCAAAAGAGCGTGCTGACCTTCCAGCAGACACGAGCCGAGAGAAAGTGGACCACTTGCCCTCAGGCCATGATCCCACCTACAAGACAGGTTTCTGTGTGACGGGTTCATTACTTCCTCCAGTATGTCATCATAGCCATATATATGGGCACGCGATGTCTCAATGCACAGCCTACTACAGCAGAAGGGCTTACTGATTGAAGCAGGAGCAAATTAAGTATTTTCAGCACTGTAGCAAAAACAGAGCTTTGAAAAAGGGCATTTTCCGACCTTTTCAGTTATGTATCACCACTGCAGGCGAATAGGCTGGAAGTTGTACAGTGAACACCTAGGGATAGAAGACCTAGCTTTCGAATCGCTACAGTGCAACATGTGATCCTAGCATAGGGCTACTACAAAATGGCCTAGTTCTTTCAAAAATAAACCAGTTCAGGCACCAAGCTTGTAAGAATATACACTAATATTCTTTAAGTGCCGCTTCATGTACTTGCATTTGTTTCTTGGACATGACTGCAGACCATTGCTTCTTAGTCATGGGCAGATGGCCCTGGCTGTGATAAAATGAGTTACCAAATTCAGTTCGGCAAAATCGTCCATAGGGTCGGTTCCTTCCAGCTCAGTTACAAAAAGACGAATCCCATCAGTCAAGCTCTGCTGCAAAATTATCAACTTTGTTGGACAATGGGGCAGACCTGCCAGTGCCACAGGAGAAAGCAGGGACCGGTTTTTATTCCATTCTGTTGCTTGTTCCCAAACATTATAGCAACCTTCATCCAGTCTTGGATTTGAAAACCCTGAATAGATAAGTGCAGGTTGATCACTTCAAGATCTCTGTTCTGTCAAAACTCCCTTTACTGGCAAAGAATTATTTTCTTGTCCGGTTGAGTTTACAGGACCATATTTTCCTATCCCTGTGAATCAGTCCAGCCAGAAATTCCTACAATTTGCTGTTGGAGATTAACACTTTCAGTTCAGGCCTTACCTTTAACATTGGCGACTTTTCTAAGAAGATTCACAAAGGTACTGGCTCCAGTTGTGGCTTTTCTACAGTTAAAAGACATCTCTACATTTCCATATCATAATGGTTGACTTTTGCCAGATTCCTCTTTCTAAAGCTCAAGACAATGTCCAGCTCGTTATCACAACTCTTCAAAACTTAGGGTTCATCAGCTTCCTGAAGTTGGAACTTCAGTCACCTCAAGAGACACTGTTTATAGGAGTCTAGTTCAATAGTCTTCTAGGCAGAGTATTTCTTTCTCTACAGTGGGTACTGACAAAATCAAAAAGCCATCAACAATCTTCAGGTTTAAGACTTTGTCAGCAAGAACATTGTTGAAGGTGCAAGGTCTTGTGGTCGCAGCCATGACAGTTGTGTAATGGGCACGGTATCATCTCAAGCCATTGGTGAATCATCTACTACACTATTGATCATCGGCCTATCAGGATTACAAGTTTCCAGTTACTCCTCTTGTTTGCTTTGCTTGATGGCACATAACAGATAATTTGACAAAAAGGTGTCCCTTTCAGTCAGTCTCCCAGCTCCAACGTATCTCGCGACAGACACCAGCCAGAGGTGTTAGAGTGTGGTATTGGGAGATCAGGAAAGGAAAGGACCGTTGTCAGAATGGGAAGCATACCAAGTCCTCGACCTGAAAAAAAAGTAACTGCTGTATGGCTGGTACTTAAGGGGTTTTCTCCTCCGTTAGAGGACCTGAATGCAGCGGTTCGGAAAGACAACCAGGTGACTCAATTCCATCAGAATCAACAGGGTGGCACAAGGAGCAAGATACTGAAACCAATAGCATTGAACATTTTTACTTGGGGAGAAATTCACCCTTTAGCCTTATCAACATTGTACCTCCAGGGCACATTGAATTTCAGAGCGGACAGTCTCACTCAGAAAATGCCATCCTCTGAAATCCTGACTTGGTGGTAAGTAATAAAATCGGGTGCGTGCCCAATTGGAAATTCCACAACTAGACCAGTTTGTGCAAAACAGAGGAAGCAATGCATTGTGTGGCGACAGCGGCATTGTGTGCTCAGGCTTGGTGGACCAATACTCTAGCTATCCCTTAGCCAAAGGGAGTTCACAGATTCCTCCGATTCCCCTCCAAGGGTGCTTCAGAAGATTCGGGAGGAGAGGAAACTAGTAATTTTCATGGCTCCTTGTTGGCCATGTCGCCCCTGGTTCAAGTGTCTTACGACTATCAAAAGGGGAGTTTCTCCACATCAGCCTTCGTCCCTCACCTCGCCTGTATCCTCTTCTACCATCAATTCACTTAGAGCCCCTGAAACTGATGGCATGGAATGTGAAAGGGTATTTTTGCAACAGTTGGGATGCTCACCTGAAGTGGCCTTAGATATCCAAACTTCACACAAGCCATCGACCCTGAAGTCTTTACAAAAACATTGAAGTTCTTTTCTCAAGTAGCGTTCTGCTAAAAATATTGATCCTTTAACAGTGAATCTTACAGGTTCTGGAATCGATTTTTATGGGGTCTGGCTCCATCTACTATTTGCTCTCAGTGGGCTGTTAAGGTACTTAGGGCCAGATGTATAAAAAACGTTTTTAGATTCCCTAATTGCTAATCCTTGCGATTTTCTAATTGCGAATCACAAAACGGCATGAATGAAAGGGTGTTGAACAATTTCTGCGAATCCCAGTGGGTCACAAATGACCTACCTCATGAATATTAAGGAGGTAGGTCGCAATTTGCGAGCCGTTAAGAATCGTGAAAAAAATAAATAAATAACAGGGACGGTCACCATGTCTGTAACTGCTTTTAAATAAAGCAATCTTTATGTAAAGCAGACAGTTTTTCTTTTTTGTGTGAAAAATATATGTTTATTGTGGAAAGCATAGAAGACCTGATCAAACAAATCTACTTACCGGCACTGATAAACGTGAGGAACCAAAGCCATCACACAGGGGAGGACACCGCCATGCAGCCTACATCCCGGAGGCCAGGCGGCGTATAGGTGGAAAGTGCCATAAAAGTAAATACAAACGTTCGCATAGAATATATGTCGAACGCTAATATCCGCTGTTTCCTGTTTATTCCCCCTCCCACGTCTTCTGTTGATCTTGCCTCCCACCTGCCGCCACAGGTAATTATTCAAGAAGGAACACAAGCCAACAATGAACAGAACAGTTCCCCACCACACTCGGCATCATCAATAAAGTACGTGTAAAGAGTTCGGTGACCACCTTATGGCTCAATAGGGTATAGACATCACAGTTATAAGCAATCTTTCAGGGATCAAGGCAAATTACAGAGCTAATCAGTAAGGAACATTAATGCACGCCCGCTTAGAGCACTACTCAGACTCAGGTCTCTACACCTCACCTCCCACTACCTCCTCCCCAAAACCATATTCCTCAGGGGTTAACAGCTCGGCACTGGTGGCGTCAGAGTCATCACTGGGCAACTCCTCCGCACACATCAATCCCTGCGCGTGCACTGCATGTGTGTTTCCTCGGCCAAGGACCATTCCTGACGTCTCGAAGCCAGAGGGACAGCTCAGGGGCCCTCTGCCCCATACAAGTGATAGCCACGCGCCGCCTCGCCAACACCAATAACAACTGTAGCAGCTTGTAGGACAAGTTCCTCTTTTTCGGCTTGGGACCAGGGCCAAGAGGCAATGAAGCGGAGTCAGGGCAATACGGAGACCTGTAACGCGGCCAATGTGCTGGACCACCTCCCTCCAGAAGCTACCGACCTGCGTGTACTCCCGAGCCAAATGTAAAAATCCTGCTCTCTCCATCCCATATCTAGGGCAGTCATCCCTCCGCTCTGCAGAAATACGGTTCAGGGAGACCGGGGTCATGTATGTGCGATGCCTAAAATTAAACTGGATCAATTTGAACCGCGTGTTGCACAACACTTTCCGGGTCAGGAGCCCAATACGTTTGCACTGTCCCAGCTCCAGATCCATCCCCAAGTCCGCCTCCCAGGCCGCCCAGGACAGAGCGACCGGTGGGGTCGAGTCCCATCGCATGGCTGAGTACAGAAAGGTGATCAGCCGCTTCCCCCTGCCACTGGAAAGTAGGATGTTGAGGGTGTGAGTCACTGGAGGCGCCTCAGGGAACTGGGGCCAAGTCGCCCGAGCCATCTCCTGGAGTCCACTGTAGTGCAGGTATTGTCCCCTGCTCAGGTCAAAGGCCTCCATGGCGCGCTCAAAGGACACGAAGGAGTCATCTGGGTAAAGGTCTGCCAGAGTCTCACATCCGCCGTCCCGCCATTCCCGGAAGGACATGTGCTTCTCCATGAGCTGCACCGGGGCTAAGACCCACACCAGCAGTTCCCTATGAAAGGGGGCCCGCCGCAAGATCTTCGACGAACCGCTGCCAGACCCCAGCAGCATGGCGCACAACATAAGGCAGGGCCTCGCCAGCCCCCGACCCTTCATCAGAGCCACCTGCAAGGTCGTCTCGTCGGCCCTGCCTGGCAGGAGTTGCAGCTCCCAGTGGTTCGTACCCGCAAACCACCTCGCGGCTGGCAGGAGCTGCGCCGCATAGTAGTAGAGGTCAAATCTCGGAGCCTCTAGGCCGCCCTCCTCCCAGCTCCGTACCACAGTATGTAGGGCTACTCTGCTGCGGCCGCCCGCTCAGAGCAACGATGTGAGCAGCGTATTAAGCGTGCTGAATGTGCACGGGGGGAAGCGGGCATAACGTGTTTTGCAGGACGTACAACATTCTGGGCAACATCACCATCTTGGCAACCGCTAACCGTCCCATAAGGGAAAGAGGCAGCGTATTCCAGAAGGACACAGTGTTGCAGAGAGCGGAGCACCCGTTCAGCGTTGCGGACCAGCAGTTGCTCATCAGACGAAGCCACCTGAATGCCGAGATAACGGAAGGCCTCCCGTTCCCACCTCAGCCCCAAGCACGGTAGGCCCACTCCCAGGTCAATGTAATGTAATGTAATGTAAATACCAATTTATAACGCGCGACAATCGCTCCAAGGAGCATCTAGGCGCCCAGAAAGGACCACCAGATGTTAGGTAGTTCCTATGCTTACTTGACCGAGACCCGAATTACACTAGGCTTTTGGCAGTCGTATCTTGTAGATTAAAGATCCAGGTTTTTAGGTGTTTACGGAAATCTATTTCTTTATCCAGTAATCTCAACTGGGGGGGAAGGGTATTCCATGCTTTTGCTCCCAGTACCGCCAGGGATTTACCCCCTCGAGTTTTAAGTCTGAAACTTGGGACGGTAAGCAGGTTGGCCGTTGAAGAACGCAGTGCTCTGGTTGGGCAGTATCTGCTGAATTTTTTCCTCAGGTAGGATGGGCCTAAGTTGTGGACAGCTCTAAAAGTAATTAAGAGTACTTTGAACAAGACCCTTTTTGTAATAGGCAGCCAGTGTAATGCCTTAAGGGCTTTGGTTGCAGATGATCTTTTCGGCCACTTTAAAACCAACCTCGCAGCTGCATGTTGCACCATCTGAAGTTTGTGTGTGACAGCTTTATTTGTACCAGCGTAGAGGCTATTACAGTAATCGATGCGTGATGTTACTAGTGCAACCGTAACTGTTTTCCTTGCTTCAAGGGGCAGAAGATCAAAAAACTCTCAGTCCCTTTATTACCCCAAAGCACATGCCTGCCACTCTAGCCGCTTGTTGTCTAAAAGACAGGTCAGAGTCAAAATGCACCCCCAGATTACGGGCCAAGTTGGTTGTATGAGGTGGTATTTCAGCTTTTTCTGGCCACCATAATCGTGGGATGAACTCATTATTTGGGCCTATAGGCATGATCTCTGTTTTGCCTGTGTTGCATTTCAGATGGTTTAGACGCATCCATTCAAAGGTGGCCGTTAGGCAACCTTTGAGATTTTCCTCCCAGGCTTGGTTATCCTTATCCATTACCAGGATAAGTTGTGTGTCATCGGCATAGGCTATAGCGTCTATGCCAAATGACGAAATCAATTTTATCAGGGGTGCGGTATAAACATTAAACAGGGTCGGGCTCAGGCTCGAACCCTGCGGGACTCCCGTCAACAGCGCTTTTTCACTGGAGCAGAATTCCCCCAGGGTCACCACTTGCCTCCTGTCACTTAAAAAGTTTCTTATCCACTCAAGCACTGTCCCTGTGACACCAGATGTTATTAGCCGGTCTAATAGGATGGCATGTGAGACCGTGTCGAAGGCCGCCGATAGGTCTAATAAAATCAAGACGGCCTTCTTACCTTGGTCTAGGGCTGAGCGGATAGTTTCTGTGGCGAACAGGAGGGCCGATTCGGTGGAATGTTGGACCCTGAAATCTGCCTGGTTGGGGTGCCATGCATCACTATCTTCCAAGAAACGAGTAAGTTTATTTACAATTGACTCTGACTTTACACAGGGCCGGAAGTAGTGAGATGGGTCGTAGGTTCGACAATGTGGTGGGGTCAGGGAGTTGTTTTTTTTGCAGTGGTTTCACCGCTGCCAGTTTCCACTCTGGGGGGACTTTGGCTGTGGACAGTGAGGTGTTGACAATGGCATTTATTATTGGGTTGGCGATGTCCACAATGAGGTGTAAGAGTCTAACTGGACAGGGGTCAAAGCGGGATCCGGATTTTGTTGCCAGAATTCCTCTTTTGGTATCCTCCAGGCTAACTGGAAGGAAAGTTTTCAGCTGCATGGCTCCTTGCCTCACTATATCCTCCTCTATTCTGGGCTCTAATATAGGAACATCAAAGTCCTTCGTCAGCCCCTGTACTTTTCCCTCAAAGAAATCTGCGATCTTGTCACAGAGTGCCTGCGAGGGCGGGATATCCTGCGCTAAACATTTAGGTTTGTTAAAGCCGTTGACAATTTTGAATATTTCCTTTTGTTTGCTGCTGGCTGTTTCTATTGCCAACGAGAAGTACCTTTTTTTTGCTTGTTTAATCAGCGCATGATAGGCATTTTTTATCCTTTTGTATTTGCTACGTTCTAGGCTAGAGTAATTTTTCCGCCAGCTTCTTTCAGCTCTTCTGAGCTCCCCTTGTTTGTCAACACCGCAGACCGCCAGAGGAAAAATCAGGGATTTACCAGGATTTATGCGCAGCCCTGAGGCCGCACCAAAGCGGTCCAGCAACCGCAATAAAACGGGCGAGTCTCCCGGGGAGGTCAAATAGAACAGGGCGTCGTCTGCATAGAGGGAAATCACATGCAGTGTCTCCCACCCAGACGCCCCACTGTTCCATTTCTGTACGAATGGTTACCGCCAAGAGCTCTAGGGCGAATAGAAGCGGCGACAGGGGGCACCCCTGTCGAGTACCTCTCTCGAAAGACCACTCCTCGGAGCGGGCCGACCCGAGCCGGACCCTAGCCCGGGGTGCCCCGTACAGGATCCGGACCCAAGTACAGAACCCGGGCCCCAGTCCCACCCTTTGGAGCACCTCCAGCAGATACTCCCAACTGACCGTGTCGAAGGCCTTGGCCAGGTCAATCGATACCATGACGTGAGGATCCTCTCTGTCACGCACCTCGTGAAGGATATGATTCAGACGACGCAGGTTCATTGCAGTGTTGCGACCAGGGATAAATCCACACTGGTCCTGATGCACCAAGTGCGTCATGTGAGGCGCCAGCCTGGTGGCCAGAAGCCTAGTAAGGATTTTTACGTCTGTATTGATCAGAGTGATAGGCCGGTACGCCGCAGGGTCGCAGCTGTCACCCCCCGCCCACCCCCCCTCCGCTTTCAAAAGCATCCAGACCTCCCCCGATTCATGGTGGACGGAATAACGCCACACTCACAGGCTTCATTGTAGATCTGCAAAAAGAGGAGGCCCAGGGCATCCCCAAACGACTGATAGAATTCAGGCGGGAAGCAGTCTCCGCCTGGAGCCTTGGCCCGTGGGAGGGCGGTTAACGCCACACTGATCTCCCGGAGCGTCAATACCGCGTCTAGTTCTTCCACCGCGTCCTCCGAAAGGGTCTGCAGAGCCAATCCCTGGAGGTAAGGCCGGTAGGAGGCCTCCGTGACCGAGGGGTCGGCGGTGTACACCGCCTGCAGGCGTGATCGGAGCACCTCGAGAATAGCAGACTCAGAGTGTGCCATGGCTCCAGCGGGAGTCCGTAAGGCAACTATCCTCCCTGGAGCAAATTCTCGCCAAAGAATCCATGCCATAGGCGACCAGATTTGTCCCCCTCACGGTGGAGACGCTGCCGGTACTGACCCAAGGTAAACTTACCAAGACGAGCAAGAATGTCATGAACAGACACCTGGGCCTCCCTCTCCACTTCCAAATCAGAGTCCAACACACAATTGAAGTCCCTAAACCATAGAAAGGGGGCGTCTAGGTCCAAGGCAATGAGCTCCTGAAGGCGGGAAAAGAAGTCAGGGTCATCTATATTTGGGGCATAGGAATTCAAGAGCAGGAAGTCCCTACCATCTATTTTGATTAGCGGTAGCAGGTACCTGCCTTCCACATCCGCCTCAACATACTGAACGGCACAGGGAACCCCAGGCGCCACCCAGCTCAAAACCCCTCTGGCATATGTGGAGAAGGAGGAATGGAATAACTGGCCCCTCCACTTTTTGAGCACCCTCCTCATTCAAGTGGGTCTCGGAGACATGCAACGGAGACCCCATGGCCTCGGAGGAAGGAAAGGACCCTTTGCCTCTTAGTGCAAGTGCCCAAGCCGCGCACGTTCCAGGTTAAGAATTTAAAACCCATAATCGGGGAATACGCCTATCCAAGCCAGCAAGTCCAGCCCACTCAGCCAACCACTCACGATTCCGAACAATTGTACACTTGATGCCTGCAACAACTTCCCCTTCCAACCCCACCCATCCCCCGAAACCCCCCAATCCCATAAACCCCCAAAAACAGGACCCCCCACCCCCGAGCAAGATGACAGCAACAACAAAACATGCTACCCTGTCCTCCCCCTGCCAGTGCCAGTGCCAGGACGTACACAGTCACCCCATTCGTCCCACACAACACTCTCCCACACAACAACCAATCCAACACCACCACCACCACCCCCACCCCCCCACCACCCTCTTCCAGCCCCCTACGGGACCCAACGTACAGGACAGTCATAGGTCTCAATCAAAAATAACTGTCCCAGGCCGGGTCCTCTCCACCCAGGCAAGTCCACCCCCTGTCACATAGCCCCCCCTAGCAGGGTGCAAGTCCTTCGCTCCATCCCGCCAACCAAGGGTAAACAACATGGGCCATAGGCATCCCCCACCAGACTAAAGACACATCAAAAAAGAAAAAAGAAAAAAAAAAATAAGGAGGGCCCCCGGATTGATAATGCAGTAGAACATAGGCCAGACAGTACCTCAGGACGGAGCAGTCTCCGTCAATGACCCGGAAAGTCCAGTCTCTGGAATCACCGGGGCTGTGGAAATTGTACCCGGCACCGTATCCTGCAATTGTACCCGGCACCGTATCCTGCAATGTGTCCGGAACCAAAACATCCCCAGGGCCGGACACGTCTGGGCACCCTGGACCAGCCTCCGCCATTGGAGGCCTCAGAAGCAAAGCACCATCCTCTCCCACTGTGACTCTAGGTCCCTCGGAGCCCTCCGATCCAGATCAGAGTCTGCGTCTACCATGACGTCTCCTCTGAGGTCGGGTCCCCCACGTCTCACGAGGCCCCCCCCCCCACGCTCAGGTCATCGCCCCGGATCTCCAGCCACTCCCAGACCTCCGTTGGGAATTCAGAGAAGTGTGCCCGGTCCTGCGAAATCACCTTAAGCTTGGCTGGGTACAGTAGCATGTACTGTAGCTTCATCTCCCTGAGTTTTTGCTTGACACCCTGGTAAGACTTCTGTTGTTCCTGCACCTGCTGGGTGTAGTCAGGATAAATTGACACGCAACTGTTCTCAATGGTGAGTGTCGCCTTTTCCCTCGCCGCCTTCAAGATACAGTCCCGGTCCTTATAGTTCAGGATCTTGGCTATCAGTACCCTCTGGGGCTCACCCGGTCGCGGAGGAGAAACTAAGGCCCGATGCGCTCGCTCAATGACGAACACACTCGACAGGCCCTGCGGACACAGCTGAGTGCGGATCCAGGTCTCTAGGAAGCGCTCGGCATTACCCGCCTCCAATCATTCGGGTACACCCAGGACTCTAATGTTGCTCCGACGCGTTCTTCCCTCCGTGTCCTCGGCTCTTCGCTCCAGGGCATGCGTCGTGGCCGTGAGGTGTGTGACTGTCTTCCTGAGGGAGGCCACCTCACCCTGTAGTTGGGTAATATTGCCCTCTGCGTCCGAGACCTTTTCCGCAACTTTTCGGCAATCGACACGGTCTCGATCGGTCGCTCCAGCGTAGTGTGGGAGCCCTGTATTGCCTTCAATAGCTCCGGCCGGGATGGCTCCGCCGGCCCGTCCTCTCCCTCCTCCAGACCAGTCTGCCGCGTAATCCGTTGCGAGGGCAGCCACTGGGTAATGTATTGCGTGATGGTGTTCGGCTGGGTGGACCGAGACATCCTATCCTTTCGCATTGCCAGTTGCCAAGAGTCACATGAACCCTCTCAGTGGACCACCAAGGACTTCTCTCAACCAGTGCCGCCCAGGCATGGCCCTCCAGGCGTCTTCACAGCGGGTAAATCCGGTAGTCCAGTCCTCACCCCCAGCAATCTGCAGGCTGCGTCAAATAGGGGCACCTGGGAAGGGCCAGTAGCGCCAACGAGGCATCCCGGACTAGGCCACACGGCCGCAATCAGGGGTGTGATGCCCACCTCCCTCCACCAGAGCAGCAGCGTCCGCAGGGGATACCCGTGCCACCAGCAGGCCCTCCCGGGGGGGGGGGGGGGGGGGGGGGGGGGAGGAGGGGTGTCGCCGCAACTCTCCAGCCCAGTTCAACGAGCCTCCCAGCCCCCTGGCTCCCTTGCCGTAAGCAAATGGTCTCCCCGTCACTGATGCAAGATGGCGGCTCGGCAGGGGAAGGGCCCAGATTCGGACGCAGATGTCCCTCAGCGCCACTCTCGCCCTGGCCGCTGCAGTCAGCAGGCTAGCCCTCCAAGTCCCCCAAGGTAAAAGGAGGTCTGCCCCAAGGAGCACTCACCCGATCGGGAGGCTCCCACACCGACGCTGAGGCAATGTCTGGGTGGGAAGGGCGGCAGTCACGTCTCACCCCTGCGTCCCCGGGCCGGATCCAAACAGCGTGTGCGGTCCGCAGAGCCACATACCACACACATCCTCTCCAAAGGTAGAGCCCAGAAGGCAGTGGTCCAGCAGGCGATAGCACGATCTCCTGGGAGCACAGGGAGGCAAGTCCGCTCCCGTGACACCGCTCCGAACTAGGCCTCAGTCCCCGGCCTCACGTAGGTAGAGGTCCGGTCCCCACAGCTCCAGCTCTACATGCGGGAAAACCCGCGGATCGCCGCTTTCAGCTGCCGGCCAGGGGGTCACCAGCGCAGGAGGAGCCTCCGGCTTCCGGTACAAGCTAGAAAAATGCCCAAACAGGATATATTTGCAGGATATTCGGGTCCTCAGGACGGGAGATGTCGGAGCTCACGTCCTGTCGGCCATGCTGCTTGGCCACGCCCCGCAGACAGTTTTTCTTAAAGGAAAACGGGATACTTTACAAAAAGAAAAATTAAAAGTTCCTTTTATTTTTTTAGGAGCAGGCAGTGGTCATTGGGACCACTGCCTGCTCCTAAAAAAAGTTGTTGCAGACATTCACAAAGGGGAAGGGGTCCCTTTAGGACCTCTTCCTGTTTGCAAATGGGTTACCACCAAGTTGAAGTTGGTGGTAACTGCAAATGTTTTGTGACCTCATTCACGGTTTAAAAACATTACATTACATTACATTACATACCGCTGCGATTCGCTATTTGGAAGGGACGCCCTAAACACGCCCCTTCCAAATACTGAATCGCAAACTCCTTTTATGATTCGGTAACAAGTTACTGAATCACAAAATAGGGTTTGATGTATGTGAATAGCCTTTCTTGCATGCGCAAATGAGCAGATTCTGAAAATCGACCCGTTTGCGAAGGCAAACTTGGTTGATACATGTGGCTCTCAATGCCCAGAGAAATTTCGCTTCAGTTTCAACACGGGTTTCAAGACTTTTGAGTTTAGATTGAAGTTTAGATTGTAGACGCCTGTTTCTTTAATTCCAGCTCCTTCTTGGGATCTTGCCATAATACTCAGAGTTTTACAATTGTTCCCTTCGGGCTTCTTGAGTCAGTAGATATTTCCTGGGTGTCTGGAAAAAAATCGTTAATTGTTGCAATTACTTTAAAGCAGACATCAGTGAATTAGGGAATTTGCCATCATGTTTTCCTCACTTCTGGACAAGGTGTTCTGAGGTTGGACCCTAAATTTGTTCCGAAGGTTCATCCTTGCCTCCATATCTCAAATAATTTTGCCTGCGTTTACAGAGGATCAAGATCCCTCAACAGTTGATGTTAAACAAGCAATGTACATCCAGCTTAACTGTACAAAGGATTTTAGAGTGTCCAAGTCAGTTTTTTTCTCATGGGACTGCTACCAAGAGGCATAAAGGGTCCAGCCCGACTAAATAGATGGCTCCATCAAGCGACCATACAAATCAGTGGACGAAACTGTTCCTCCACAGTTTCAAGGTAGATTGGCTAAAGCAGTGGCAGTTGCTTTTATTCATGAATCTTCGAGTGGCCACTTGTTCATCACATCATACCTTTGTGAAGCACTACAGTTTATACTGGACAGTATTGAAATCTACATGATGAGGTCTACTGAAAATAAAAGGATTCCCATGTGGATCAAGCTTTTTTACACTCCTGTATTACAGAGGGGGAGGTAGAGGCTCAGCTTAAGAAAATGGCTCGAGGTAAGGCTGCTGGGCCGGATGGCCTCCCCATAGAGGTATACCTAGTCTTAATAGATGTAATTCGGCTGGTTCTGAAAAATCTCTTTAATAAAATATATATGTTGGGAGAGCCTATACCGGGCTTGTGGTCTGAGGCAACCGTTACCCTTATTTTGAAAGCTAATAAGGACCCACTAAAAGCAGAGTCATACAGACCCATCTCTCTGTTAAATACAGATTACAAAAATCTTTGCGGGTGTATTGGAGGCCAGGACGGCCAAAATGATAAAAACTGTAATCCATCAAGATCAAAGGGGCTTCCTCTCGGGAAGACAATTAAACAAACTCACTTTCCAGGCTATTGGCGCTATCGATGTGGCGGTGGACAAACAACTCCCGCTAACGCTGGTTGCCATCGATGCCGCCAAGGCTTTTGATCAAGTGAGCTGGCCCTATCTTTGGGAAGCATTAAACAGCTTTGGCTTCCCCAGCACCTTTATCTCAAGTGTCAGATCACTTTATTCGGCCCCACAAGCAAAAATCTTGGTGAATGGGGCTCTTTCAGATTGGGTAAACATCTCTCGAGGCACTAGGCAGGGGTGCCCCCTTTCACCCCTCTTGTTTAAGCTGTTTATAGAACCCTTTGTCGGTTAAGGTCAGACACGTTAATTTCACCTTTTAAAATCACTGATCTGGTCCTTAAATTTGCTCTTTATCCAGACGACCTGCTGATGTTTACAATCAACCCAGCAGTGTCTATACCCAGATTAGTTGAGCAGGCCGGGACATTCGGGGAAATTTCGGGGTACAGAATAAATAGGGACAAGACCGAGATTATGGAGTGAAACCAGGCTATGGGTACACAAGGGGCCAAATCTCGCATGAGATATCTGGTTATTCAGTTAGCTCAGAAAATTGAAGATATCCCCAAGATCAACTGGAGTGGGGTTTCCAAAGAGGTCTGCAACCTCCTTCTCCGGTGGTCTGGCTTACGACTGAACTTATTCGGCAGAGTAAATCTTATAAAAATGATAATTCTACCCAAGTTAACTTTTTGGTTAAATTGCATCCCATTATCTTTCTGTGCTGCTGCTATTTTAAAAATGCAGAGTAAAATTGGTTCATTTATTTGGAACACTAAATCTCCCAGAATCGCCTGGAAAAAACTTAGGAGGAATTTACTACGGGGAGGTCTAGCTCTGCCTGATTTACTTAATTACTGCCATGTGTCCCATTTTAAAAATGTCAGAATATTAGCCAATAAATTCATCCAGTCTTCCTTGGGCCTACTGTTTCAGGCCCTACTTCACGATATCCGTCAAGGTCAGGAGTTTTTCCTTTTTAAATTCGGGGACCCTAAATTTTACAAGAAGGTCAGGTTAAAGGTCCTGGGGGCTGCACTAAGAAACTGGACTTATGTCAGGAAAAATCTAAAAGTACCATACTACTCTCCACAGGCCCAGATCTGGGACTCTTCATGCACTCTGGCCTGCCTTAACGATCATCTCTCTCTGCCTCTTAAAACCGCAGGCATTCAGGTTTGGGGGGGGGGGGGGGGGGGGGATCTACAGAAGGACTCGCAGGTGTTGAGCTGGGAAGCTCTTTAATATCACAGGGGTACGCTCACCAGATTTAAATACTATCAACTCTCCGGGTGGTGGGCTACCCAGTCTTGGCACTACGACGATCTGAGTGCTAAGTTTGACATGGTTTCTAGAGAGGGTGGCTGGAAGCGAGAAACTTCTTTCTGGTATTGGGCTTTGTTGGAGGATGAAAGGCTGCTGGCGTCTGAAATCCAGCATCTATGGGGGGGGGGGGGGAGGGGGTTGATCAGCCCTGGCTACACACAATTTAGATTATCTTTGGAGGGATTATTTTATTATGCTGCAGTCTGTAGTAAAACCAGCCGCTCTTAAGAGATATCACCTTTTTACAGTCTATAGGGTGTATTGGACCCCAGGTAAACTAGCCAAGGCGTTGGGCTCAGTCTACTATTGCCCTAGATGTAATCACTTGCCAGCGGACGATCTCCACATGTTTATAGAGTGCCCAAAATTTACCAGCTACTGGTTCGAGGTAAAACGGTTTATTGAAGATGTTCTCCAACAACAGGTGGAGATCAATCCTAGGACAATCTTATTTGGCCTTACCCTAGACTACTCTTTAAGAGATTGAGCATCCAAATGTATCTTTTATGTGGTTATCTTGGCCAGGAGAGAGATCTATAGATCATGGAAATCTCCAGACCCCCCCCCCCCCGACCTTCGCAGAGTGCTTGTCACATATAATATTTACCAGTCAGTCAGACATGGTGTGTGACAATACCAGTTTGAATAATGTTTGGGTGGCCTTGGCGGAATAAGTAAAGTGGTCCCGTGATTTAACCTGGGTACTGTTGGCTCTTTGCTCTTCTTAGTAACACATGGCTCGGGGAGTCATGGTGAAAAGGAGTGGATAAAGGAAGCAGTTAAGACTTGAGGGAACCTCATCTTACTATCATTACTGGCCCAATACAAGGCGGCAACAAATTAGCCAGATGAGAAGAGAAGGAGGATGCCCTTTAAGAATGCCCAATATGGTGTATGAGCACTAAAAAAAAATAAAAAGTACAAAGGATTCCGAAGAAGGTACAACCAATTCTTCTTTAACATAGCATCAAATTTAATATCGAAAATTGACACTCTACAGCGCCTTCTAGATCCCCGAAGTAGTTAGATTTGCATATGGACATTTTATATTTTAGCATCATCAGGGTTCAAAGAGCTGGATTGCACCCAGTCTGAATAAGGACCGGCTCTTGGGCAGCGAGACCAGAGTAACCACACCTGGCTCGGACTTCACGGGCTGCCTCACTTAGAAATAACTTATTGGTTGAAAAGCACCTGTTCCAATGTTCAAGGTGGGACTAGAATTATCTTGCCATTTTTACTGTTTGCTGAAAACTATCACTGACTAATGTTCCTGCTGGAGAGAAATTGTCAAGTGGTAGCTCTGACTCATTAAGTATGGCAGAAGGTTAATATACCTGCCGCAAATAACGAGTACCATGCAGCCACAGAATTGTATTTCACGTGGATAGCTCAGTGGGTTACTTTGTGTCACAGAGATCCTTTCGTTACTTTTAGTACATAAATTAGAATCCTAGTAGAACAGTGACCTATGAACTGTCAAAGAGCTGCATGCAAACTGCAAGGCATAGGGTAAGAACCTTTTGTTGTTCCACGGTCCAATTATCCTAACGTTGCTAAAAATGAAAAAAAAAAGTTAGTTCCGGTAGAAGTATATTCCTATTAGTAAAGCCAACCAAAGCTTCTGTGGTTCGTTTCGTTTTAAATCCAGAGTTTTTGCTTCTCCAGACCAAACACTTAAAATATACTGCCTACTCATATGGATGACGCAATTCGTATAACTTGTAACCCTCATTGTCCTATGCAATTATCGACCGATTTACATTCGTATGATTCATGGTCTCTTCATAATGTGTGTGTGATAAAAGGTGCTCTGCCACTACTGGTATGAGTAGCGCTAGAAAACTAATGAAATGCATGGGAGAGAGGGGCTATTGAGAGATGGTGGTGAGTAAGGTGGTAGGGAGGAAATACATGAAAAGTCACAGGGTGCCAAGAAAGATTGCTGCATAGGGACCCACCAGTGCTACAGCCGGCCCTGGTCGGAATGACTGAAAATAACCAGATGGGCATAAAAGGTTGTCCCTACCCTGAAGGTAGCCATACAAGAGAGTGTTCTTCATATGTATCTGGCGCTCCAAGCAATACACGCAGATATCATCCTCCAGGTTTTAGAGGAAATATGCAAGAATGGCCCAAAGCATCGTCCAATCATAGAAAGCAAAAGGGCTAATCAGACTTGTTCAATGTTAACTGATAAAAAGGATTCACCTAATCAGGACAAGAGCGCCTACACCAAAATGTTATTATTTATAGTCTCTAACAAAATAAGGACTTTAAACCAAACTTGCCTAGGAGGCTGGATACTGAATAACTGTAGGTTTTCGTTAATTCTTTAAGAATCTGAATTTTACAGTGACTTGAAACTCAAGACTACACATGAAGCAAAGTTCTTTCAAGCTGTTCATGAAGTATATGTAATGCTCCCAGTGTTCCGTTTTTACTGATGTCTACAGATTAATACAGAAATAAAACCACGTGTTTCCGGTCTGTATTTAGGTTTAAAAGTTGAAAAAAAACAGAAAATTGGGTTTCTTCTGAGAGACTCACCAAGCTGTCTTATGAATTCTAGGCATTAAGTTGCGCGAATAGCATGGGGAGTGTATATATAAAAAAAAAAAAACACACACACGTGATTTCCTTAAATACAGGCATATGTTTACATATTTGTAGTATAATGTTAATATTTATGTCGTGTTTTGTTATATCTGGTCTGCTTAATTTGCTAAAACACGTCAGGCATCAAAATTTGAGGACAAGTTCATCAGTTAAACGAGGAACTAT
The DNA here is from genome assembly GCF_964263255.1 of Lissotriton vulgaris. Taxonomy (NCBI): domain Eukaryota; kingdom Metazoa; phylum Chordata; class Amphibia; order Caudata; family Salamandridae; genus Lissotriton; species Lissotriton vulgaris. The sequence continues at coordinate 106,793,247 of NC_141686.1, forward strand.
ACCGTTTTAGGACTTCATTCATGCTGAAAAAAATAAATATCAATAAGATGGCGCAAACAAAATATATGGATGCATACAGACTGAAATAAAAAATAAAAATAACTAAATTAAACAAAAAAATACCTTGAAACTAGGAGCTCTAAGTATATGTGAATATAATCGGCAATAATACATCCCTTGATGTATGGTGAAAATAGTTCCAACTCTGTAAAAACTAATAGCGAAAAAAAAAAAAGGGGAGGTATCGATAAAACAGAGTCTACATGTTTTTGAACCCATTTTTCCCTGTGGAGTGTTCTTTACTCTCCACTCCCCCTCCCCCGCATAAATACAAATTATCATGCTTTCGCGGCCAGAAAGGTGGCTCAGTGACTTAAGTGCTGGTCGCTGGCTTCTACAGTTATTTATTTTAAATTCTTACATTGACGCTGCATCAAAATGGTGCTTTTTTGTCACGCCGCTTACGTTCTTCCACTGTAGGGGAAACTATTTCTGCACAGGAAAAATGGGAGCAGTTTTTTCTTTTACTATTAACCACACATTTCGCCTTCCACAGCCCGCTCTCCACCTCTCAGTAACCTAATCTCCTACTCTCTATTCCGCTCATCCTCGTATATCCAACTCCATTCTACGTCCTACCACCTCCGACCCATTAACTCCCATTCTGTACTTTTTTCGTGTTTTCATTGCCTTAATTTCCTGGTACCCTTTCTCCAATAATTCAATATATTTGAGCCATTACCAGTTTTAGGATTATTGCATGGACCATCTAATGTGTGTTATTGTGTTAATTATAAGACCAATGCTTCACTGCTGTTGTTGGTAAAGCGCTCTCAAACCCTTCGGCTCTACACAAAACTGTTAAATTAAAAGTACATTTAGCATGAAGACTTTGGTTTGAGCATTTTGCATTTTAAGTGCCATCGCCAGCACATGCTCTCTCCATTGGAGTGGGATTCTAACATCAGTAAGTGGCACCCCACCACAGATCATTTCCCCTCACCAACGAAATGCTGAGTGCTTGCTGCATGTCAACACTCCTTAGTTTGGAATCCCCATAAAATTCTAACAAGTCAATTTCATTTGCTCCTTTAGGATGTTCGGTGTTCCTTGAAGTTCTGGGCACAGCGCCACATGCTCCGAGGCCACCGGTGACTCACTACAGAGCAAAGAGTTCACTTTGGGGCCTTTAGTCACGTGAGTTAACCAACCATGCCTTGCCTGCTTGCTGACCCCATTCCACAGCCAGACTGTTTGAGGGCAGGGGCGGCCTTGGGCATGTGCAAGCTGTGCACCTGCACAGGGCCACCAAACCCCAGGGGCCCCCACGCCAATATATATCCTTAATATAATAATCCTTTGAGGATGGATACATATTTGCGTGGCGGCCCCTGGCAGGGATTTGGTGGCCTCCGGCTCTGTCCCACTGCCAAACACCCTGACCCTCCCCCCTCTTCACTGGCCTCGGCGCTCCGCCCCGCCCCCCCCCCTGTTCCAGGGCCCCCTACCTACGCTCCTTGCCCAGGGCCACCTGGGCCTAGAGCCGCCCCGGTTGAGGGCATTAAGCAAAGTCAACCTTCCAGCTCACTCTCCAGTGGAAAGGTGAAGGGGTGTAAGAATCCTAACCACACACACTAGCTTACTGTGGTTCACCCCACTCAACCAACAAGCGAAAATGCCCAACCTGCCCCTCTTCCACGTCACTCTCAACCAATGCTTGACCAAACATTCGGCCATCTTCCTCATCGTCTCCTTGATATCACTCCAAGCCAGTCACTGCAGTTATGGTTCTTGGAACCATCTACTCATGAGCCACCATGTCCTGAAGGCTAAGCTGGTGATCTAACCCTCCTAAGCAAGCAGCCTCAGGAGGTGGAGTCTAATCAGCGCTGTGATGGGAATCAAGCCAATTTAACCCCCTCTACCATACTCCGCGGCGGAATGTAGAAAAAACACAGAAATGAAGGTAAAGGACTAGCTAGGTTCGGCAGAGGAAGGCGCATCAGTAAGCTTTTACCTGCTTCACTCCAACAGAAACGTCGAGGGCCATTTCAAGGCATCACCAAATGCTCAACAGCCTCAGCGCCTTCCAAAAAGAAGCAGAGGATCCGAGGAATCGGATCCCACAGAGGGGATCAGTGCAGTTGCACGTCACATCTAATAGCTAATGGAGGGTAAACTAAACCCAAACAGCTGCCTGTGTGCTGTGGTCAAACCTGAAGCCAGACTAAGATGTAGCAAAGGGTCCTGGGAAATATGGCAGCGCCATTGTGATGCAATACATTTTTCTGACTTTTGACAGGAAGGGGTTGAGAGGATGTAACTGCAGGGTAAGCTGAGCTCTAGGTCGGCTACTGAAGGAAAGTGGACCACTAAGCTTCAAGCCAACCATTATAAGAAGGTGAGACTAAGTTCTCTAGCAAACTATTACAATCAGATGGATGGCCAGGTCAGCCACTAGAAGAAGGTGGACTACCATACTCTACACCAGCCTAAACACAGTTGGACTGCTAATCTCTCGTTCCCACGGTAGAAGCAGGCAACCAGCTAAGCGAGAAGCCAGCCAATAGAAGCAAATGGGTTCCTAAGCTTCAGGGCAGCCATGAAACATGGGTGGGCTGTTAAGCTTCAGGAAATTCAGGTAGAAGCAGGTAAACTGCTAAACTACAGGTTTGCCGTTATAGGCAGGTGGTCTGAACTGCCCACCCATCCATTAGAAACAGGTGCTCTGCCAAGCTATGCGCCACCCTAGAATCAAGTCAACCAACAAGCTGCAGCCCATTCATTAGAAAGAGATGGACCACCAAGCTGTGTGCCAGCCTGGAAGCAGATGGACCAGCAAAGCTCCTAGTGAGCCATTATAGGCACACTGCCATATTGAGCTCCAACATTATCCATTGAAAGCAGTTGGACTGCCAAGCTCCAATTACGGTGATTGACTGCCACATCTCATGCCAGGTACTAGAAGCGGAGGTAGACTACCACACACCAGCCCAGCCAAAAGAAGCAGGTGCACTGACACCAGACCAGCCACTAGAAGAAGATGGACTCCCAAGCATCAATTGAAGAAGGGCTGCCATGTTAGAGGTCAGCCAATGGAAGCAGGATGGCTATTAGGCTTCAGGTCAGGCCATGGAAGCAGGGAGGCTGCTAGGCTTCAAGCCAGCCCGTGGAAGCAGGCGGGTTGTGGAGCTTCAGGTCAGCCATAGGAAAAATTCTACCGATTTAACATTTTCTAGAAGAAACAAAATAGTCACTTCCAAAGTGCAGGCTTTGAAAACCAAGTGGTGCAAGTGCATAATTTTAACTGACAGTTAAAATCAACGCAGAAGTGCCTCTAAGGGACCAGAGGCAACTAAGAGAAACTATTTGAAAAGGCGAGGAGTCTAAAGCGTTCCTTATGTGTGCTGTAGGCTGCACAGTACTCTAGTTTAATGTGAAATATTGCTATAGAGCTGCTATGGTGCATCTACTTCCTGGTCAGAGCCGGGTCCTCTGGTACCTGCAGAGCCTCCAGAGCAGGGGCCCTGCTTGATCTGTGCTGTGGTAGAGACGGCCATTCCGAAGGGAACGAAGGGCCAGTAAAACAGCATTAAAACCATCTTACAGTGGGTCACGGAGGATGGTTTAGAACGTTACTGAGCAGGGACAGCTTAAGGATTTTCTGGACCCCAGAACAAACCGTATTTTGGTAGCGCCTGTTCCAAACACCTTTGTATTTATGATCCAGTCTGTTCTTTCATGGCCACGTGCACAGGCACACTGGTCTCAATTCTAAATGTATTTACATCTAATATTCATGGGTAGGGATATGTGTTTAAGATTATAATTTAGCAGCAACTCACTAATATTATTGCGCATAATCTTTGTGACCCCCTCCCATTTTTAATATGTGTAGTCCTGCTTTGACCTATTTTTTTCTGGATGTTGCATGGTGCTGAAAATCAAACATTTCGATGCAAAATGTCAGTAGTAGACTCCCTTACATCACTCACATTAAAATACATGTAAAGGAGAACAGTATTCAAAACATTTTAAGAATTAGTCACGGTCATCAGGGCAAGATTCTCTGAAGGACAGAACTGGCCCTATCAGGGGCCTGCTTTGCCCATGCAATAAAACGTCTGAGAGATCCGGTCATATTGCTAAATTGCTGGTCTCATGCAGCGATCTAATTCCGGCTCTGGCACTCGACCGACAACCGTGTGATTCTGGGCAAGTCAGTTCAACTCCCAGTCAAGTTCCGCTAAAGTGTATAAACATGTGATGTACTTCTAGTTGCGAGGAACCGCAGGTTACCGTTCCAAAGTTAAAGCGCAACAGATGGTGCCCCTCCTCAAAGGCTAGTGTAAAGTGTTAGACGGCACTACTGAAAGCCGCTGATGAAATTAGAATAACTATGGACAAGGGAGGATCAGCTGTCTTGATACTCCTAGATCTCTCCGCTGCTTTTGACACGGTCGATCATATCACTCTGATCGACCGTGTCGCAGCCCTGGGAATAGGAGGAACGGCCAAAGACCTGATTGCCTCATTTCTCGTCAATCGGCCACAGATTGTCAAAATGGGTAACTACACCTCCCAGACCTTTTTTCTCCCATGTGGAGTCCCACAAGGTTCCTCGCTAAGTCCGACGCTTTTTAATATCTATGTATCGGACTTGGCGAGGGTGATAAAATCTTATGGCATTGCATTGACCACATATGCAGATGACACGCAACTAGTGCTATCGGTACATGACAACGGAACCAGTGTGGCAGCCAATTTCCGGGAAGGTATGAAGGCAATAAGCTCCTGGATGTCATCAAATTGCCTCAAGCTTAACTCTGATAAAACGGAGGTGATGACATTCGGGAGCTTGAAACCAGCATGGTCCCCACAATGGTGGCCACCGGAGTTGGGTTCCCCCCCCCGAACCGGTGACTAAGGTTCGTAACTTAGGAGTTATCTTTGATAACAAACTGACCTTCCATCACCACGCCAATACTGTGACATCATCTGCATTCTTTATACTTAAAAAAATCAAGAAACTTCTCCCATATCTTCCTCAATCCGCGGGCAAAACTCTCATTAGTACACTGGTGTTCTCTAAAACGGACTATTGCAATTCCTTGCTTCTCAATGCGCAGGAAGGAGTCCTTAATAAATTCCAAACCGTCCAGAATGCGGCTGCAAGAATTTTACTTTCAATCCCCAAATTCACCTCAGTATCCCACCGTCTCAAAGAACTCCACTGGCTTCCAATCAGAAAGCGAATAAAATTTAAGGCTCTTTGTATAGCTTACAAGACCCTAAACTATCCAGGGCCTAAGTTCCTAAAAATAGCTCTTCATCCTCTGGAGCACCGCAGAACACTTCGATCCTCAACTACTTGCATGCTGTCTGTCCCTCGGACAAAGAAAGCGACTTGGGGAGACAGGTGCTTCACTACAGCTACTGCCAAGTTATGGAATACCCTCCCACTGCACATCAAAACTGCCCCCACCCTCATTAAATTCCGAAAGAGCCTCAAGACATGGCTTTTCTCTTCTGTTTAACCATTCTCATAGAGTAAGAGTTCCTTGAGCAACAGCGCCGAGACACCCGTAGGGGTATTTGCGCGCTTTAAAAATAGCAAGAAATAAATAAATAAATAAATACTTAGGATTCATTGATACCATGTTATCCATGTGACCACGTGACGCAGTACGGGGGCGAGTGCCCCTTCGATAGAGTGCGCAGTGTTAGTCGCGAGGCTTCTTCCTCAGTCACTGGGTCCTGGGTAGCAGCTGTGCTATGTACTGTTACCACTAGAATCCCAGAGCATCAGATGCTACTATACTTCAAGTGGGTCACCGACCCCTCCCTTTTACACACACTCCAAAAAGGTGGTGCACGCGAACAGCCAAGGATTTTAACACGCCTCTGCCAACTGGAGCCACCATTGCTCAATTTGTAAGAGAAGTGTCACGGCTCACTATGTTCTAGAAGAGTCCATGGCTCAGGGCCACCGCGTGCACCACCCTCCTTACACTCAGGTGCTGCCCACTGCGGAGGAGTTGGCATAACCCTGTCCAAGTTGTGTAAGTGCTCTGGTCTTGGGGGAGGGGGCTCTGAAGGGGTGCTTTAATGCACAGCATAGAATGCCAACACCACCAGTTTGATTTGGTAGGTTCCCGACTGATTGAATGAGGTTTCAAACACTTATAAAGCGCGGCTAATCACCTGCGAGGTTCTTGAGGGGCTGGAAATGTTGGCTCCTGCATGGAGGTTGGTCAAGGCCAAACTGGGAACCAAAACTGGCCCTGGCAAAGTGCTCGGGTTGGGGGTGCCGCCGAGCTCTTTGCCAGGGCCGGTTTTCAGACGATTTTGCAGCTATGCTGCAAAAACTGCCCTGTAACAAAAACGGCCCACCAGGGGCGCAAAACCGGCCCTCACCCGTGCGGCGCACCGGGAGTTTGCCTAGTGCCCGCTACGGCCAGTCCGGCCCGGAGGTTTGTTCATTCAAACAACCAGGTCTTGAGTTCGTTCCTGAATTGCTGGAGCGACAGGGCGGTCCAGAGGTGCAGGGAAAGGTTGTTCCATGCCTTGGCTAACTCTGGTATCGCTTTATCAAAACATGTCGAGTAAGGTGTGCTGCCACCACAGACACAAGTCTGACCTCCTGCTGCTGGGAGTCCTTCCAGCGAGGGAGGCTTGGACAAAGGGTTTTCTGTCAGGGGCGGTGCTAGCACCATCCCAGACAGGGTTTTGTGTATCCTGGGTAGGCAGGGCTTTAGAGGAAGGTGACTGCAAGTGGCACCCCGGTGCTCACTATGCATAGGCCGGCTAGAACCAGTTCCAGGGGCACACCAGCCCCTGACCTGGGGAAAGTCCGGCATGGGAGAGGGGTGTAACCACCCCCCTTCCTGGTCCCACCCATGGGCAGGACCTAGTCGCGTGCCAGCCCCTTTTCCTAGTATAAAGATAGGAGCAGGCCCCCTTCCAAATTAGATCATCTTTGAATCCTGAAACTACTTTCTACGAAAGGAACTCAAGACTTCTTCCTAAGATTTCTCCCTTGTGACTAAGGAGTAGTCACCCTGCACCCGCAGGCACCATCTAAGAACACTGCGGTTTGCTGCACGTCCTTCCTCCGGAATCCGACCGACCAGCACGACGAGACCCGGCTTCCCTGGCACCTCTGACCTCTACCTACATCATCAGACCAGCTGAGATCCGTGGGTGTGACGAGACCTCGTGGGACCGGCCATCTTCAGAACTGCATGACGCTTATCCAGCACGACCGCCGAGGGATCCTTGAGTGAGTGCTTTGGGGTTCGAGAAGCCCTAACCCTGAGCAGCTCCAGCACCAAAGTCCAGCCCCCCAGCATCCACCAGATCTGCGTGGGGCCCTTCTGCTCTTTGCTGTTCATCGCGTTGTCCGGCTACTTGCCTGCTGGCTTGTGGCCCTCTTGACGACGCACCACGACGACAACACCGCTGGTCTGGTTGCTCCAGACTGGCCCTTGTTCCCCTCCAACAGAGGAGCACCCCGGACCCTCCTGGTCCACTCCAGACGCCATTTTAAGTCCACCGCGTGGGCTTGCATTTGCCAAGACTTGTTGCCCCAATCCTGGGTCCAGCGACGTCGACAGCAGATACCTTCGTGGGACAGCTCGCACCTCCATCCTGGTCGCCGACAACGCCTCCTGGTCTGTGAGACTGCAGAGCCCAGCGTCGCCCACTCACCTGGTCGAGGTGACTCCATCCGGTGCCATCCTGGTGCCCATCTGATCGCTGGCTAGTGATTCAGGACTTGGTCCCCTCTGCTTACAGGTATCCTCCATCATCGATCCAGGCTTGAAACCATCCGAATCTCTTCACTGGTCGCCTGCCAGCAACTTCTTCTTTCAGGCTCAATAGACTGCAACGAAGATTCCCGACGTCTTTTCAGACCTATGCAGCCGCAGCCCCTGGGCTAGGTAACCTCAGCATTTCGGTGCTCCAGCATAGCCTCACTATCCAAGGGTCCAGATCCTTTTTCGTTTCAGCTCTACCTAGTCGGATTCGTCCGATAACACTAACTTTGTAAATTCTAGCAACCATAGAGTTTGTCCCGCATCCCGCGTGAGAGTGCACACTCTGCACCCGATCCCCCTAGGCCTCCTGCTAGTAATCTGAAGGTTCAGTAGTCCAGTCCTAGCGATCCTAAAGTCTATTAGAGTAGTACTTACCTGCTAGTAATTTCGCATTCCACTTTTAGAGTATATGGTTTTTCGTGCCCCTCGGGCATTTGTGTAAATTGTGCGACTTTGCGTATTTTCTTAAGAGCTTTGTATTGTGCTTAGCACCTTGTCCTCATAAAGAGTCCAGGGTTGTTGTGTTCTAAATAAATATCCTTTTATTTTCATAACAATTTGTGTGGTGTCCTTTCACTTGGTGTTCAAGGGGTATATGTGATGGTATAACAGCTGGCTGAACACGCCCTCTAGAGTTTAGCCTAAAGACTGCTCTTGTCCATGCTACTAGGATAGCTGGTCTACGGTTGACTTACAACCAATCAATAAGGGTTGTTTGGACTGATACAAAGTGCTCACTAGAATAGTGAACATTATATATCAGGCCAACTTCTCACAATGGGCATCACATGGCATGTGATCATTTGACGGATATCCAGAAAGCGCATTAGCAAACCATGCGGCCATAGGACATTTTACACAGATCACTGGCCTTATAGGAGGAGAGCAATACCCCGGAGCCATATTATGTCGCTTGTAGCCTTTTTTTTTTTTAAACTTGTTTTCATTAAGCACTGCATCAAGGATATCTGTAACAGTTGTCATGCACATATATTTACATCTCAATTGTTTCTTTGCACTAAGTTAATGACAGGACTTCACTTTTTCCTTCCCCCTCACTACCCGTGAGCCGAATTGCTTTTAGGAACATTGCATTTTGAACCGACGCTCAATCATATAAACAATAATACAGTAATGATAATCAAGAGAAACTAGGTTTCCCCCACATCTGCCCCATCCCTTGGCAGCGACCGTCAAGTGTTACCGTTTCCTGATACTGGCAATTTGGCAGTGTACCTGTGGCTTGTTTGTAATTCGCGTAAATATGGTGTGAGAAGGTACTTCGTGGTATTGCACTGGGTGGCGATGTGGGCTGAGTGGATGGTGAACTGTGTGCGTTTTCATTCTCACTTGGAGTTATTGCTGTAGACACTGCAGTAAACATTTGGCCCCAGTCCAAAAGATCATCGGTTCGTACTACTCTAAGATGGCATTCTTCTGCTACACCCCACTCAAGTAAATCATCCCTCCATCTATCCCATGGGGAAGGTGGGATTGGCGGGGAAGGTGGGGGTGGACGTTTCCAGTGGATCGCTGTCTTTTTGCTAAAACCTGTCCAAATAGTGCGAATTTGTATTGCATCCTAGTCCCCTTCTTGGGTGTTGGGAATACCCCTAGGATGCAATGTTTTATGGGGTTTTCAATTCGCACCGTTGTTGCTGTGAAAATAGATTGCACCATCAGGTCAAATACTGCTGTAGACTTAAACAGCTACAGGTCATTTGTAGAAACGTGGCAGGGTCTACGCCCACTTGTACCCTTACATTTAGTTTTCTGTGGCAAGAGCGCAAGGAAGCAAATGACCAATTAACAGCTCACCAGAAGAAGCTTTTTTTACACAGAGAGCTGAACGCTTGGATTTCTCTGAAGAACTTCTATTAAACCCACTGTGTGCGGAGCTTAATATTATTTCTTGGGCCATAAAGATAGTGTGAATGTCTCAATAGTGGGAAAGCTGTTGCTGGTGCAGGCCATAACATATGTATACTAGTAGGGTCCTATGATATGCTTTCTTTGTCAATATTCCAAAACCAGGCATGGAATTAGGCTTTCTAGACCACCTGGCACTAAAGACTTTGTCAATGTGTCAATCTGAAACAGAAAGCCAGTTGTACTAAATCAACTGAGCAATATCTGAATGAGATGCGATTTAGTACCTGTGAATCACAGGGACAGTTTGTGGAACTCAACCCCAGTTTTATTAAGGAAGGACACGCTCAAGAGCACTAGGTATACATCAGTACATTCTAAAAGATTTTTTTGGGGGAAAAAAAAAAAATCAAAATCCTAAACTAGTGCATTCAATCTAAACAGTAACTAGTACAAATCTAAACAGTATAGTACCAACAAAACTCATTAAGGGCGTAAAAAGTTTTGGAACAGACTGGTAGAATCATAAAGCTTTTCTTTGTCAGTATTTACAGTTTCACCCTCCCCTGTTTGGATATCTAAACCGACATTGAAACTTGAGCTAGACCCTTTCATTTGTGACAAAGATGGTTCACACCTGCATATCTTCCCTGGATGAAGAATGGTGTTCAGTATAATAGCAGTGTCTGCTAGCCTCATCTGCACTGACAGGAAGACATAAGCCAGCTAAACGGAAGCAAAGAGTCCTCCTGTTGTCGTTAATGTTAGTTTATTAGTCAGTCAATTAAAACCATAAACAAAATCACAGTTTAACCCGTTAAGCGCGCCGCAAATTCCGTCCCAGTGCGGACGTTCGATTGCGCTAACGGGATCCTGACGTCCAACGGTGGTGCGCAGCACTAGCGAGGTAGTGCACGCGACAACCGTTGGACGTTCGCAGCACGGAACGGGTTAAAAAAAACCATAACAAATAAAAAGTAAGATAGCTAAGTGGGCATATCATACAACTAGTAAAACCTCGACTCTTCACAGCTACATATCCTTTTCTTTTTTCAACTTTACTTCCTAGAGATTTTAGTCGGGATATCAATCACTAAACTATGTTAGATAAAAGTGAATAAACAGGAGCTGATCGTTACCCTGATGTCTAGAAAAGCAAGCTTTTCACACTGATATATTAATTTACTTAAGGTACATTTTAGTTATGTAATTAAAATGCCTATGGGCGGAGGCAAGTATGAATACGGTGCCAGATGCCAAAGGTGCCAAAAGTGAGACCCACTATTAAAAGCAATTATGCAAGAATTCTATGTCAGGACCGGAGGCTTCAGATTATGCTTTTCTCTCTTCGCTGTTTATTTAATAAAAACCACATAGCAGCCAGAAAAGCAAATAATTTGTAAAGAATATGTCATATACCCCAACACTGGGTCAAAACAGATCAAACATCATAACACATGGGATAAACTACAACTCCCATCAGTCCATAAACATAGTCCTTCCACAGTGTCCATAGCGTTAAGGTAGGGCGTCCATCTTGTGATCCCTCCCGCTTTTCTTCGCTGCTTCGCAGCCAGTTAAGTGCCTTTTTTCCCCGTCTCTCTCGTTATTGTGTGGTGGGGGCGTTTTGGGTTCTGGCACTGTGTGTGGTTTTTATCGCTTTGGGGGCCATTGTATGCGGATTTAAACCTTGTTTTATTCCCTTACAGAGTCCCGTATTTATTCTTTTCTTGTCGCGGGGATGTTTCGCCCCTGACGCAACTGTCCCCGGGGTTGCGGCTTGTGTAAATAGCCGCTAGAGGGCGCCGTCGCGTCTCGTTCTCCTCAGCGAGTCTTTCCCTCAGACGGAAGCCGCACTGGGGAGAACAGCCACGTCGGAGCCTTGCCTGCCGCCTCACCGTGACGCCCGAAAAGGGTTGTATCGCCCCATTCATATCTTGACGCCCCGTGGGGGGTCTGTATTTAGCGGGTTACCGCTTCTGACGCCTACGGGCGGTATCTTCAGCACTTGCCAATTTTCCTTACAAAAACCAGCCGTGTTCCTTTGTAAGTGCGCTAGGGAGGCGGCATTTGACCCGGTCTTTTAATAAGAGGGTCAGCGCGCTGTAGGAGGGGTGCTACCTCTGTAGTTTCTGGTGTGCCAGTTCTGAAAAACTGTAGCCCTGGTGTCAGTTGACGACCCTCATCCTTACCCTCGGTGCTACAGGGACATTAGTCATGGCAGAGGGGTACTATGTGGAGGAGAAGGAGGAGAAGGAGGAGGAGGAAACCCACCAGTACTTGGGGGATGATGAATTTTATGACGCTGTCGACCAGTCTATTTATAGGTGTGTTCAGGAGATCGTGGGGCCTATGGAGGATAGACTCTCGGCCCACATAGTGGAAGAGTGTGCAAAGTTGGCCCCTGTGCCACTAGGTTCCCATAGGGTTGCCCCTGCTACTTCTGAGGGGAACCCGCCTGTTCCGAAAAAAGGAGTGTAGGGACGGAGGCTCGGGGGGTGCGCAGGGTGTGGATAAGGACGCCTTTGGCCAAGGCGACTGACCCTGAAGCCTCTGCGCCGCTCCCGGCCCTTCGGTGCAGACTGCGACAGCCCCTTCCTCTCCGGGAGGGTTCTCCCCAGTGGACACAGATGATGGCGATTCAGTGCGGTCGTGGCGCCCGTCCGGATAAGCGGCTGAGTTGCCCCACAACGCTTCGGGGAGGCTGGACCCGGACGACATTATCCACCTGAGGTCGGCAGCCTGGGCGCCGGGCGACAAGGTAGCGAAGTTCGTGGCGGGGCATCTACGCAAGCCATTGGAAAAGGAGACGCGTAGTTGCCTGAGGGGAGAATGTCCGCGGCCTAAACTGGAGGGTAAGGTGGCCATGACCCCTGAGTTGGACGGGAAAATGGCCACCTTTAAGGCTAAGTTTGTTAAAGACCCTCGCAAAGGCATTGACCGCTCGTGGCGGTCATGCCAAGACAAGTTTTTGGACACCATAGGCCCACTAACTAAGATCCTCAATATGGCAGAGGAAGCCAAGGTCTCAGGTTCCACCATTTCCCCGGAAGATTTGTCCAACTGGGCAAAGAGAGCGGTAACATTTTTAAGCAACGCCAACTGTGCCCTTTCAACTGAGCGTAGGCACTCGTTGCTAATCAAGTTAGACCCCAAATTGGGGGACCTGGCCTCCTCAGAGGCGGGAGCAGTGGCGCAGGGCGGCCTATTCGGTGACCCTTTCATAAAAGAACTGGGGAAGTTAGTCTCCACTTTTTCCTCCCTGGATAAAGCCCAATCCACCATCAAGAGGGTGTTTAACCAGCGGTTTTCTTGGGGGGCCTGTCGTGGTAGGGGCCTCACGACCGGCCGTGCGGTCAAAATCAACCCAATAAAGGGCAAGCCTCCGGCAGAGGCCAATACAATTACTCGGCCAACTACAATAACTTCTACCCCTCCAGGGGCCAACGTTTCAGAGGTCACGGCGGCTACGGAATGACGCAGGAAACAACAATTCCCATGGTGAGTAATCCCCGCGGACTACGTTCGGATAGGGGGGAGGCTAGCCTGTTTTCCGGAGGCCTGGTCGGCACTCACGAAAGACGCGTGGGTTCTTCAGACCGTGCGCGGTTTCCGCATAGACTTTTACGACCGCCCATATCAGTAAAGGGCTCCACGCCCCATTCTTTTTTCCCCAAGAGGATGCCCAGTTTATCGACGAGGAGGTCTCGGAGCTATGCCAAAAAGGGGCCATCTGTCGTTCAACACGGCATCCCTCAGGTTTCCTCAGCAATATTTTCCTGGTCTAAAAGACGGATGGGGCAAGATACCCGTGATAAATCTCCAGGAGTTCAATGGTTGGTTGGTCTACAACCACTTCAAGATGGAGGGTATCCATCTTTTGAGGGACGTCCTTCTGTCAAACGACTGGATGGTCAGTTTAGACCTCAAGGACGCTTACTTAGTGGTACCCATCCACCTCACCGTCGGTTCCTACAGTTCCTTTGGCGGGAGCAGATCTACGAGTTCACAGCCCTTCCATTCGGGCTCTCCTCGGCTCCATGGTGCTTCACTAAGCTGTTACGTCCAGCGGTGGAGGTCCTTCGGAGTCAAGGCATTCGGATGATAGTCTACCTGGACGACATCCTCCTGATGGCGCAATGTCCCAGCAAGTTGGTTCTTCAGCTCAACCAGTCGATAACTTTGTTGCAGGGTCTGGGCTTCATTATCAACCAGGACAAGTCTGTCTTGACGCCTTCCCAGAGGATGGTGTTCCTGGTGGATTCGGTGCAAGCCTCTGAGTCTCCCGTCGCGGAAAATGGCCAAAATAAAAACACAAGCTCCGGCAGACGATCGCAAAGTCACACACGTCCCTGCGTCATATTGCCAGAGTGGTAGGTCTTCTCTCGTCCTCCATTCAGGCGATCTTTCCAGGTACGCTTCATTATCGGGCCCTCCAGCGCCTCAAAGCATATCATCTCCGAAGGGGCCTATCTTACGACCAGTTGGTCCCGTTGTCGGACGAGGTAAAAGAAGAGATGTCTTGGTGGCTCTCCCATATGTAGGCCTGGAACGGGCGAGCTATTTTTGGGTCAGTTCCAGACTTAATAATAGAGTCGGACGCCAGCAGATCGGGCTGGGGCGCCCGTTGCGCGATTTCTCCACAGGCGGAGGTTGGTCATCAGAGGAGCAGCAACTCCATATAAATTGTCTGGAGCTCCTCGCAGGCTCTTTTGCAGTCCGTTGTTGGACCAAGGACACAGCGAAGTCGTGTGTCCTTTTACGAATGGACAACATCTCGGTGGTGCGCTATGTCAACCGCCTGGGCGGCCCACGGTCCAGGGCCATGGCGAACTTGGCGAGAGATTTTTGGGATTACTGCCTCGCCCACCAGGTCTCAGTGACGGCGGAGTACCTGCCGGGTCGGGCCAATCAGGTGGCGGACTGGCACTAGAGGTACCTGCGGGACTCGAGTCTATGGAAACTGGACGCATGGGTGTTCCGTTGGTTGGAGACCATATGGGGCCCGTTCTCGGTGGATCTGTTTGCGTCTCGCCTCGACTTCCAGTTGCCGAGGTTCTTCAGTTGGAGACCGGATCCTTTAGCGGAGGCCACAGATGTGTTTCTCCAAGACTGGAGTCGGGAACGGCCTTATGCCTTCCCTCAGTTTTCAATGGTGGTGAGATCTGCGGCCCTTCTACGCCGCCAACAAGCGGAAGTGGTGATGGTGACGCCCTGGTGGAGGTCGCAAGTTTGGTTTCCAGTTCTTCTGGAACTTTCTTGGGATTCTCCAATCCTACTCCCCCGGCTCCTTCTTCACAATCCGGACGGGGACCCGCATCACCTGAAAATGCAGGATTCTCTCCGCCTCATGGCATGGAGGCTTTCCGGAGACGCTGGTCGCTCCCAGGCCTTTCGGGCTCGGCTGAGTCCTTTCTGTCTAAAGCATGGGCTAGCAGTAACACGAAGAGGTACCAATCAGCATGGTCCAGGTGGGTTCGTTGGGGTCTTCGACGGGACCTGGATCCCCTGGTCGCAGGTGTCGTTCACGTCCTGAATTTCCTGGCGGAACTGGCGGCGAATGGTCTGGCTTACCGGACCATTAACGCCATACGCTCGGCGATTTCGGTGGTGCATGAACCGCTAGACGGGGCTCCGGTGGGGGGGAGCATCCCTTGGTTTGCAGATTCCTTCGGGGAGTAGGTCTTTCTTTACCCCCGGAGCCGAGATACTCCGTCCTTTGGGATGTTAATGTGGTTCTGAATCTTTTCCTTTCTTGGCAACAGAACAGATATCTTTCTCTGAAAGAACTATTGGCAAAATTGGCCATGCTCTTGTGCCTGGTGTCGTGTCGTAGGGTATCGGATGTACAGGCTTTGGCTATATCAGCGAGAGTGTTTTCCCCGGATGGGGTTACCTTCACGGTGGGTTGTCGTACAAAGTCCGCTACAAGATCTATATCTTACCCGGCTTTTGTGGACGTTCCCAAACTTTGCGTCGTTCAGTGCCTGAAAACATACAAAGACGTTACGTTGGAACTTCGCCCTCTGGGCGAACAACAGCTCCTGATTGTGCAGAGAAAACCGCATAAAGCAGTGTCTTCTCCCACCATAGCCCGTTGGGTGCGGTGGGTGCTGCAAGAGGCTGGCATTGATACAAAACAGTTTGGAGCTCATTCGGCCAGAGGTGCCATGGCCTCGAAGGCTTTCTCCTTGGAAGCGCGTTTGGAGGACCTAATGCGTGCTGTGGATTGGTCCTCTGATTCCACGTTCAAACAGTTTTATTTAAGCCTGTGGTGGATATTGCGAGACTGGTGGTCAGTCAGCTTTAAACAAGCATAATCTGAAGCCTCTGGTCCTGACATAGAATCGAAATTTGCCTAGCATAGTAATGGTAAGTTTCAATTCTATTAAGGACACAGTGACGAGGATTATCCCACCCACATTCCTACGGAGATCCCTCCCCGTATTGGTGTAAGTAAACAGCTTACTTTGGGTGCACTTGCTTCTAATGTCTCTGCCTATGTATTATACTCGAGTGGTCTTGCCGGCCCACTGGGATTTACAACGCTGACGCTGTTGTTTTTCCTACTAGGTAATGAGGCTACGCAGGACCGTGGTTGATTTGGCGTGACTCGCGCGAAGAAAGCGGACGGGATCACAAGATGGACGCCCTACCTTCATGCTATGGACACTGTGGGAGGACTATGTTTATGGACTGATGGGAGTTGTAGTTTATCCCATGTGTTATGATGTTTTTTGATATGTTTTGACCCAGTGTTGGGGTATAGGACATTTTTTACAAATTATTTGCTTTTCTGGCTGCTATGTGGTTTTTATTAAATAAACAGCGAAGAGAGAAAAGCATAATCCTCGCCTCCGTGTCCTTAATGGAATTGAAACTTACCGTTACTATGCTAGGCAAATTTCGATTCACATCATTAAAAGTACAGAAATAGATAGTAGTTATCTGAGTCTAACGGGATAGGGAGATTCTAGTTTCAGTTACTAGCAGCCCGCCTTCACAGTTTCTGTGCGTGCTAGGTTAACATCAGAGGTTTCAGAGTTGCTACAATTTGGAATTACATTCAGGGACACCCCTCCAGATTACACATCACGCATCCCATTAGCTGATCATTTTCTTAAAATAGATCAATAATAGTCTAATGTTCAGCATGGTATTGTTTGGATCGATGGACTCCACCAGTGCATGCCTGCAGGACCCAATTCCCTGTTCAAGGAACTCCCACCTTAATAGAAATCTTCGTTGAACCATCAGGACAGGACAAACACAGTGTGAAGCAGAGATTCAGGCCCCTGGTGGCATAGACGGCAGGACCAGTCTTCACTCAAACCAGACATCCTCCATTTTGGCATGAGGTCTACCGTGGGTATTTCTCCAAATCTTAGGGCCACAAATGACTGTTTGATCTTCGGGTTGTTCTCTTAGAGTGGAATAGGATTTCAACACCAGCCAACCGTGGTGACATTATGACAGGGTTTCTTTGTCTGCCATCCAACTTTTTAAGAAGTTAGTAAATCTACTAAACTGCAGAGTTGCCCAGAGATATTCGAATTCCAAAGGTCACCCAGATAAAGCTCTGTAATACAGTTTTCTAAAAATGTCTTGTAAGCGCCGCTGCCCCTTTGCAAGTTAATTTCGATCCAGACTAGATTTGCCAGAGTGTTTTCAGCTGCTGCTCGCAAGTTATAACAAAGCTTTACAAACGCCACCGGCCTAGCGAGTTTCTGTTTTGTAAGCAGATATTCTAGCCGGATTTGCGCAGGAGAAGCCGGCGTGGGGAGCCTAAAGATTTGTTTGTAGGCTCTTATCAGTTTTATAACAAAAGAGCATCCTTGCCCAACATAATCTCCATTCCTTATGCAAGGGTTGGCAACAGTTTGGCTTTCAGAACTAATCCCATGGGCTTTAGATTGTTAACTTGAATACATCTGGCCAGTGACGAGAAGCCATAATTAAGAGCCTGCGCTTTTCGCCCTAATTGCCTTCTTCTGGGAAACAAAGGAGGAATTAGCGCCTTTTTTTCCACTCCTAGGTATACATAGAGTTTGACCTCCTCAATTTTGTTTCCGTTGATAAACCATTTTCGATTTATCTTGGAGGGACGATTGCACACCATCACACTTGTTTTTGAAAAATGTATTTCTAGGCCATTCTTTTCAGTATAAGCTCCCAGAGTGTTGAGTAGCCTTTGGAGTCCTATTTGCGTGTTGCTGAACACCAGGTCATCTGCGTAGAGGATATGTGACATTTGTTGACCTCCAACTGACGGAGCGTGGGCCATCTGTTAGTCGAGCTCAGTGGAAAGATCTGCCAAAAATAAGTTAAAAGGGAATGGGGCTAGGACACAGCCCTGTTTTATGCCTAAGGATGTTTGGACCTTCCTTGATACGCAAGATCCATCTCAGATTTTGATTTTGACCCAGGTGTCGGAATATACTAGCCTAATTGTTTGTAGGATGCTCGATGGGATTCCCCATCGCTAAAGCTTGGCCCATAATTTGTCCCGAGAGACACCATCAAAAGCTGCTTTAAAGTCAACAACAATATATTCCGGCATATGCTGATACTGATGATTTATCTTCCCGAAGCGCTGTCTGCAGATATTGACTGATAAGCAACCAATTGGTGAACTTGGGGTTTCATTTAGTGGACCAACCAATTACATTTCAGACGCTCTGATAGAAGATACCCATATCAGCAAACATATTCGCGGTATCCAAGTCTTCTTATTGTTCCTCTGGCCCGATTATTCTTGGCAGCACTGCGAAGGGGCAACCTTTGTGCAAAAATATTAGTCCTGATGATGGTCTTATAGACAACAGCACTCAAGACCGAAACGTCGACCAAATCATCATCTCCAAAGCTAAACATCTCTTCAAGAGTATACCTTTCTTCATGAATGGACTCGGTTACACTGTACCAAAGAAAGGAGTTGATGAATTGTTATGTACTGATTTGTTGATTTACGCATACATCTGTTCATAACTTGCTTTGCTCACATTTATTGGTTTTTGATTCCCCGTGAAACAATTTCTTGATTAATTCAATATAAATACCTTTTCAGATATAATTATTTTTCCGTGTGCTTCTTTTACCTTTGTGCTTTTGAAATTTAAGGTCTTCCTTATTGAAAGAAACTGTACCGTTGTCCTAGGGTTACATTTTAGTTAGATTCTTGAGAACTAACTATTGACTGATGCCGCTAAATTAATTCAACTCAGTAAACAAATTAAATCCCTTGTAGCTTTTCTCTACTTTGAATTAAAGTCAACAAAGCACAAGTAAAGGGGTGTCCTAGCTGCTTTCGCTCTATTCCAGATTAGACTCGGGCCATAAGATTGGTTGAAGTACCTTGGTCTCTTTAGGAAACCAGTTTGATTTAAGGGAACCCTTCCATTGCCATACAACCAAGATTCCAGATCATAGAGCATCAACGTTGAAAAGTATTTTAACTCAACATCCATCAGTGCTATTAGCCTATAGTTGCTAGTGACCAATCCAAGCTTTTTTTTTTTTTTCTTTTTTTTTTTTTTTTTTAAATTGGATGAAGAATGGAGCTCCTCCAGCTATCAGGATTAACATTGTTTTCCAAAATAAAATTGAACATTGATGCCAGGAAAACAGTCCATTTTGGGGAAAGATGGTTGAATAAAGCCTGCGGTAGCCCATTTGGGCCAGGGGCACAGTCGGCCCGGGACTCTTTGATGACCTTCTCTACTTCGGCTGCTTTAATTTTCTGTTCCTCTGTGGTTTTATTAGGACAGAATGTACTAGCGGAATGAGTCAAATCGCTCTTGAAGTGTGACTTCAAATAATATACCCAGTCTGTCTCACTGATATTGGCATTGTTTGAAGCTGCAGGACCTCTCTCGTTCCTATTAATTAGATACCAGAATCTTTGGGTTGTGCATTTTGGAGGCGTGTCGTAACTGGGGCCATAGTGTTTCCTGTTTTACTTGTTTGTAATTCCAGATCTCTTTTTTTAGCTGCCGTCTTTCATTACAGAGTGGTTGTAGTAGGTCCAGGTCTCCTGGATGTTGGCGTAATTGCCGAAAGAGTCGTCCCGTTTCCGTTCTTATGTCCCGAATTTGAACAGGAAGAATTAACAATTTGCCATGGTCAAGTCAAGTTCCCTTTTTGTGACTCATCTCACTTTGAATTTTAGTCATATTATTGGTGAAAGTCTCCTAAGTCGCTATTGGATTGAGCTCACATTGGGCTAGGTCCTGTAGACTTGTAACCCCATCCTGCACTAATGACTAAACTGAGCCAGGACTCCACTTCAGGCGTTTCACATTTACGAAAAGCCTCAAGTTTGCGCAGGGATGTGGTCACCTTGGTGTTAGCCTTCAGTGGAAGGAAGGTAATACAATCAATATGGCCTCATTCCGGTGTCTCTGGTATGAAATTCTTCTCGATCGTACTCTGTTCTTAGCTTTCATAACGTATTTAATAATAGTTGAATCTTTTAAAATAAATAATTAGCAGAAAATGGCCTTGTCAACCACTCTTATTTCTGTGAAACTGAGCTCATTGTTCAATAGTAAACAAGTGAAATTATTAGCTTCCATGAAACCATATTTATAATTTGTAAACCTTTATTGGAACAGGGAATTCTACTCAGAAGAATATTATGAATATATTCAAGCAGGCATTATCACATTGCAATGAACCGTGACAAGAATACACGTGCATTTCATAGACTTCATTTACATTCAACTATCATATGCGATTCAAAAGTGGGGGATACCTGAAAAGAATATATATAATTATTAACACCTGTAAATATCTCACAAAGGGGACATTAGTGTAGGTTTGTAAAGTTATGCATCATTAGAGCACTAGAAAGATCTCAGTACACTAACAATAGTGCATGGTGCAGGCCATTAGCCAGCCCATGGTTCAGTACTCTGATATAATGCAAGTGAATTTTAAGGGAGCAGTCACTGGGCCACTGACAGTACATAAATGGGTTCATGTTTGCTTAAAAATGTTTAAAGCCAACTTTATATGTTTTTTATATCTATATTATGTATCTAGCGTACATAGAAAATCACATTTAAGCACATATGGGGGCTAATGTATTGCCTGAAAAACTATTTTGCAGTGAAAAGTTGTAGGCCAAATGAATGCGTGTGTGCTATGCTGCAGTGACTTTCCCCCTCTGTTGCCTCTTCGCACATTCAACAGTGATGTTGACGGGACCCAAAGGGGGACCATGACACATGCAGCTGGAGCACAGCCCCATCTGCCACCCTATAGAGACACCAGTGATTCCTCCCATTCCTGTAAACAGCCCCCTCTTTCTGACAACACATCCTGTACATTTAGTACTAGCCATAGCGTACTTCAGAGTGGGCTGGGCTGCAGGAAATGGAGGACTGGGACAAGTAAATCTAAGTGTTGAATTTAGGAAAAATACGGGTAATCGGGACAATACCACATTGTGCACTTACATAACGAGCATGTACTACATAGTACTCATGCCATAACAAACAAGCATGGGCCAATAGTACTTGCTTTTGAGACCTCATGACTTTGCCAATGGTTTTTAGCCATGCTGTACAGCATTCCAAAAGATGTGTAGCATGGGCAAAGAAAAAAGTGCATACACGCATCAGCCTCTTCTTGTTGGTGGAAGCAGGACAAGTGTGCACCTACAAAATGACACTTCGTTGGATTGGTAAATAAAAAAATACTTAGGGCAGTTTTCTTTTTTATTTTAAAGCATGTGTGGCAAAAGCAACAATGAGGGTGCATGTGATGGGGGAAGCATCACGGAGGACATGGGTCTGGTGAAACATGGAGGGTGCAGGTGGAAGGAAACGGCAAGGAGATCTGCAACAGTTTGGGTGTGGTGGGGGAAAAGCAGCAGGCAAGACAAAAAGGTGGAGCAGGTGGGAATAAGCACACAGGTGAGAAAGCAACATGGGGAAATAAGTAAAACAGGCAAATGCAACATGGAGGGGGCTAGGGAGAGGCAAAAATGTAACAGAGCAACATGGAGTGAAGGGGTAGAGCAGTACACGAGGGCGATAGCTGGAAAACACATGCACTCATGGAGAGCTAAAGCTCACAGTAACAAAGATATGCAAAGCCAACTGGTCTAGCCTTTAGAACATATTGTCTATGCCAAGCCTTCTTTGGTTTGCTATAAGAGCATCCTCAGCAAAAAACTGGAAAAAGCGCTCTATGAAGTGGCTAGTTCGACATTTTGTTAGCATGTGCACCATGCAAAAAGCAAGCAGTGGAACATAGAAGTCAGCAAATCAAAAGGGATGGTGAAGAGGCTATGCTCCATGGGAGGATTACCACAAGATTGACAATCTGGGACACAACAAAGCAGGCAAATGAGACCAACCATGGCTAAGTAACATGTGGGTTCCAAGCCCCTGTACGTTATTGGTAAGCCCACAATAGGTCTCATGCAACCAGACCTCTGATCTGTCTGGAAGGCTTGACCTAAAAAGTAGTACTTGCAAAGCAAGCAGCGGACAGACAGATGTAATGTGCCCATGCTCCAATGAAGGGACAAACAAGAGGAAGGGAAGCCCATACAAGCTAACGAATAAAAAGCAAGCAAAATTGACAGTAAAGCTAACCAATGGTAAGGTACGGGTGGGCTCTAAGCTGACTGCGCGAACAATGGGTCTTTTTGCCAACAGACCGCTTGCACAATCGGATAGGCGAGAGCAAAAAGGGGTCAACTCACCTCTAAAATACATGTATAACACCAGAACACAACTCATTCATAAATCTCAATGCAGATTCCAGGTCAACATCCACATGCAGCAAACCCACCGCAAAAACCATTTAAAAATAAATAAATAAAAAATAAAACAGCATGTAAGCTAGGTTATTATGCCACCAATATCCATCAGAGTCAGTAGAATCAACTGCAGAAACCAGCCACTTACTCAGCGTGGCTAAAGAAGCCGCCAATGGACCAAATAAACAAAACTGTACACACCACCAAACCAGGAAGTACCAGGCCGTCAAAAAATACCAGATAAGAGGAAAAGAATGCAATAAAACGTGTGCCAAATTGAACGGAGT
Source organism: Lissotriton vulgaris (assembly GCF_964263255.1). Taxonomy (NCBI): domain Eukaryota; kingdom Metazoa; phylum Chordata; class Amphibia; order Caudata; family Salamandridae; genus Lissotriton; species Lissotriton vulgaris. Next base: position 106,815,995 of record NC_141686.1, read on the forward strand.
AAACTTGAATGGCCCAAAAGATCAACCTGGCCACAGCACCACCTAAGATGGACAACAATGTAGAAAGGTTATGACAAAAGCATTCCCATATCTTCCCACACATTTTGCCGAGGATACGTAACGAACAACAGAACTATCCATGTTAGAAAGGATTATTCCAAATCTACTAAGAGTTCAAAGGTAGCTTTTCGGAGTACTGTCATAACCGAGGAAAGGTCCTTGGCCAACACAAACAAAAAACAAACTAACACCATCTAAGCTCAAAACGTTTCTGGAAACCAATCAAGAGCACCACCTAAAATACATACGTCCATACCTCTCTGAACACACAGATAAATCCTGCACAACGATGAGGAAGACCAAGCCAATCGAAAACACATCACACACAAAATCCAAGGCACTGAAAAGCTTGTAATACCAGGGATGCAACCCTAGAGACAGAATAGGTCGAAAAATGAGAGCAATGACAGACACATACCTGAAAAATGGAGAGACGCCAAGACATCTGATCTTTACGGTCACTGCCGAGGAACAGCCATTCTAATCGCATCAAAACCTTCAAATTCTTAAGGTACTGTTCGAAGAATGGGAATCACACTCCTCAAAATGCCGGAACAAGAGGGGAGCTTGGTGAACCAAGGAAGGACAGATTTTGAAGCAAAGGAAACCAGGAGTGGCCACCAAAGGGCAAGGGGTACTACCTCAGACCCTCTTCCAATCCCTAATCTACAGCAAGACACAGAAGCACAGAATAAGCAGAAAGGCATACAGCAGGTGCTGTGATCACCAGTAGAATAAAGCACCAGATGCACAGGTGAGATGAAGCTGCTGAGCTTAAGATCAGAAGCAGAGTGTCAGCAAAGCATACAATGTGTTCATGTAAAGCGCGCCGATACCTTTGGGTCAAGGTCACGCTATATAAAATTGAAAAAACAAATAATAATAATAATAATCTCAGACAGAACACACCGGTGCCACATGGTGGCTGCACTACAGCATTGAGAGGTCCATGGCAGAAGCACCCAAAACCAATGAGTAAAAGTCACATTAGAGCAAATAGCAGATGGTAAACATATCCGTTTCAGAATCACCATGCACCGTGGCAAAGATCATCTGTCCAAAGTGGATAAAAAACATGATGGGTTAGGGAAGGATCCATACAAGCCCGTAGGGAGGAAAGAAAGTGTAAAGGATTTAGAACCACTTCTTTATAAAGCTAATCTACAATTAGGATTGCCTGCCTCAGGAGCGAGATTGTATGTTTACACATCACACCCATATGTAGTGTAGATGAGCAACAGGGCCTGTTCGATTCCTAAGAGTCCGACAAAATATCTCCGGGGATTTTTCGATGTAAGCTTTTAGATAATTGCACATGGGGTGAATTTCTCACACTTTTCCCTACAGTGCATTCACCCAATAAAATAATCCACTTAAATTATAAGTGAAATAGGAATCACGTCTCCAAGTAAAAAAAATAAAAATAAAAAAAAACACACCAAGGCACACCACAAGATCAGAAACCCCATCAATACCACACGAGGAACTGCGGTCCCTGGCCTACATCCATCATGGAACACACTTCAATGACTGACCTTCAAACAAGTTACGCTGACTGATAAACTCAATGTTGTCAAGAGCCTCCATCGCCACATCCTCAGTCATTAAATTGTTTCAGAGAGGCCCTTGCAGCTTCCAAAACAGTTAGTCCCTCCCTCGCACAAGGCATCTTCCATGACATGCAAGCAATTTCAGATACTTACACATTTGAAATCCCTGGAAAAAGGAATGGCTAAAACAATGGAATGTTGTACCTTTCAAATGTTCAAATATTAAGTAAGGAAGTAGAATATCTAACAAAGTCTGTGAAAAGCCCAAGAATGCAATTTTGCAACCTAATTTGTGCAACACTCGCACCCATAACCAAAAAACACAAGTACTAGGTTACAAGCCTCTTTGAAAAAACTATGCTAAATATGATCTTAATTTTTCTAAGCAATGTGTTATAAGCAAAGAATGACCTGGTGTTCTAGAGGAGATCATGTATTAAGAGGGCTATATTAATGTGTAAATAATAGCATTTCCTTACCTAACTTCCAGCAAGAAAGAGCAGAGTTGGCATTTTCAGAAACGAACTTGTGACCCATTAAATCATTTCCCTATGATCCTAGAAGGACTTAGAGTTTTCCATTGCAATGCCCAACACCATTGATGGCCGTCATTTACCGCAAACGGTTCTCAACTTGTCAAAATCGTAAGGAAGATTCTCCTAATAGGATGCGTGGTATGGGTATGTTTCAGTTACCAGGAAAACGATCCTTATTGAACTTAAAACCAGTGTAAAATGAGAGTTGGCACGTCGGACAGAGTTGAAGCCCATCTTAAAAATAGTTCCATGCACTTGTAAGACAGGCTATTTCATTAAGTGCACTTTGAAAGCGGACACATTCTTGGCGCTAAACAGCAGATGTTTATTATTGCCTAACTCAATGATAAATAGGACTGCACAATCTGAGTGAAGCCTGCAAGTCGTCGGTACCAACTCAGTCAGGGCTCAGGCAGCCAGCCACTTAAAATGTTTACAATCAAGCTAGCAATTTCAATTGTTTGCATAAATTTTTTTTAGGCTAACAGCGGTTAGCTGCAATGGCACATAAGTGTTAGATAGATAGATAGATAGATATCTATCTATCTATCTATCTATCTAACACACACACCACTCTGCAGCGTTCAATACTGTATCCCACCTCACCAAAAGACTCCACCCCATCCGAATACAGGGAAATTTCATTAAAATGGATTGCATCCTTCCTCATGGGATAAACCCTGTGAATCCACCTACCACCCTTCACTTCAGAGCCCAAATGTATCATCTGCAGTGTCCCTCATGGCTTATTATTACCCTGTTCAACAGGCACGTGACCGTGACAACCACCCTTCCCGCGGACATAGTCAGAACCCATGGCCTCAACATCATATCCTACGCAGACGACACCCAGCTCATTCTTTTGCTTTCAGAAGACCCCCCCCCCGCCCCCCCCAGATTCATTCTGGTATCGCTGCCACCAATTAAATACTTCAGGAACACTACATTTGCAAATACATTTCAGGTTGGAAAGATTACTCTTACAGTTTAGGACGATTTCACCATTAGTGTACACAGGCTTCTCTGGGCTTAACAGGGAGTGCTGGGACTCCTTAGGAATCACACGGGGGTTATGCGCGTATATCTAAAAGGCAAGGAAAGACAGTGAACACTTCATTTACACTCGGCTGCCACCGGGTTGAGATCTGTTTGCCGGTGGGGGTCTAAGCGCGCCTAGGGGTTTCTGTCCCCGCTAGCACTCAGGCGGCACCAGTTCCAAGTCTTTAGACTGCCGAACGGGGCTGCCGAAGAGGTCACACAATCTTCGCGCAGAGTCAAATAAATGCCGGTTCACAGTTCCTTTATAACAGCGCTTCCCACCTGAAGAAACGGGCCTACCTCACATCGGCTGCAATCGAAAAGCGATTCAGTCGGGTTCAGCGCTTCTCTCACCAGCGACGGGTTCTCAGGGGCTCCACGGACCTCCCTCCGACTTCCTCAAACAGGGATGGTTCCCGCCCACAGCTACAGCCGCCGATCCACTGGGGAGGGGCAGAGACAGTAGTCCCGCCCAACGAAGGCCGGCCTTTCCCCGCCCGGCGCACCACCTCACCTCAGTCCGCGCAGGAAGCACTCTACGCCGATGGAGCTCGGAGACGTCCGAGCTCCTCGCTGGAGGCGCTTGTCACACAAGGGGCACAGACGACGCTCGTGGTGGCGGCGAACTTGCTCTCGCCTCGCGACCCGAGTCAGGCGTAATTCCCCACCGGGGTGGGCGGGGAGGCACACGAAAAATCGGCCACAGTCTCTTGGGGGTGACGAGGCACTCGCTGGGCAGGTGCTGTAGGCGCGAGGTCACCGCAAACACAGCTGACTGGAACGCCTTGCTTGCTCTACTGCCACACTACCAGCCGCCTCAGGGGTCAACAGGGCAGGTGTCAATCTGGTGTCAAGTCTGGAATCTCCTTCACCTAGATCTGGAACATCATTATCCTATCTAGTCTTTTGGTCATCTAAAATGGCCGCCAGGGACTGGACCTTATATAGCCAGTGCCCTGAGGTGCTGGCTCGTGCCAGTAGGTTCTAGAACCTTCTTTGGGTTAGGCCAATGACATGGCACTACTGAGGTATTTGGGTCTCTAACAGCCACCATACTGGGGTTCTAGAGCAGCCATTTTGTGTACCTGAGGGAAATAAAGTAATTCCTGTCAGGAATGCGCACCAAGTAAAAGGGCGCCAAAACCTTGAAAGGTTAGGGTTCATGGAGGCTCCACAGGGAGTCACTCTCATGAGGAAAATGGATGGCCACCATTTTGAGGTCATTCATACAGGTTGCCAATCCCAGTCTATAATGTCACAGGTTTCGCCAGGTGTCTTGTGAATAGGTGCCAAAAACCTTGTGAACAACTGGGCGTCAAGGAACATCTAGCCCCATTGAAACAGCACACAAAAAGGTCCTGGTAGACAAAGAAAAGCGACAAATTTTGGGAGGTACAGGGGGAACAAAAGAAATCATAGTGGTGAGGGGACTCTCAGAAGCAGACGGGTCTAACAATGGGTCACACAAAACCAGTGAAAACCTTGGATTTCTAGGGGGGTCTCTACCTTTTTGGAGGTAATTTAAACCATTTGGACAATTTCTTTGATCCGAGAAGATATCTAAAGGCGTTATGGAGTCAGAATTTGGTTTGTGTATGAGCAAAATAGTGCGTGGCTTTTTAGGACCTTTGCGTGCGCGTACGACTGCCTGCATCCACCTAGTGACAGGTCATCAAGCCTGTGTCCCGGACTGTTTTCTTAGCACGCTTTCTTGGTTGCCAAGCAACAGACCAGCGTGCACACCAGGGTACCCTTGCCATCGCTTGTATTCTTGGTTGTCAGGCAACAGATTAGCACTTTGTCGGCAGCAGACAGACAACAAAGCGACACACACATGTGGTGTTTATTCTCTCCCCCCCATGGTCTTCAGTTTCGGTGCAAGGTGGTAGAAGATAGCAGCGATTTTGTCTTATGTCGAGAAAAGTGAAAAAAGAAGAACGGTCTTTGGATTGAAAAAAAAAAAAGGCAGGTTCAACCTCGTTAATATTTTATCTGCAGCATCTTTGTGCGAGACTGTTCGATTGTTTCTTGTATGCTTATTTCTTGTTCTTTGAGGATTGCTTAGTTTCAGACATTTGGGCATTTTTTTATTTTTATTTATTCTCTTGCAGGTTTTTCATTGTCAGTTATTAAGCCAGATACTAGTGCTTGTTCTAGGGTCCCTTGAGATTGAGGCTCGGATTACGATGATGGTCGGAAAGGCTTTCCGACCGACATGGTAGATTTAAAGTCCGACCGCCGTATTATGAGGACAGTGGTCAAAAGTTTAAACCGGTCAGGGAATCCGACGCGGTTTCAATGGGCACAAGGAATCCATCGGTCAGTCCTCATAATCCTTAAGGACGGTGTTTCTGCAGTCAGGAATACGATGAAGTTTCCCACAGCCATCAATGTATGCCTTTCCGACATGGATTGGTTGTTGGAAACTGACTTTGAGGGCCCATTGCAGGGCCCCCTTCCCTCCCGCATTTGGCCTTAGGGGGCTGCTATGGTGCCCCCTTCACATCCCTGCACCGGGTGCACGGCGCAGGGATGTTTCAAAACTTTAATTTTTCAATTGAAATATTAAAGTTTGCAACCACACCATGTGCGGTAGCATCCTAATTGTGCAGTCAGAACTGCCGACCTATGGTCGGGCGGTACCTTCTACAAAATGGTGTCGGAGTTGCCTCCGACCGACATCGTAATGAGGGCCTAAGTTATTAGGGGCATGGTCTACTCATTTTACGCTTGTTCGATTAAGAACTGTTGCCAATCAATATGCAAACTGTTACAGCACCTCCATTTTTCATCAGGTCACCTTGTGAACCTCAAATACAATGGTAAAAATGGCATGACATTTTTAGTCACTATGCAAGGCTATGTGGCAAGTCTTAGTGCAGAATGTACTGCTACGGACCTGAAGGTCAAGAGGTATTTGAGCATCTCCCCAGTTTATCTAACAGGGACGCTGCTAGCTAAAATGAATAGGAGATCTGTTTTTTAAAATACTTGACTTGCGCTATTTTCCCCAAGATGAGCATGGTTTTAGAACGTTCTCCTTTTGGGAGGAGAATACAACGTCAAGGTGAATCTGTAGAGCAATACATTACTGAACTCCACAGGTTAGCTGTTACCTGCAAGTTTGATGTAGCTAATGAGGAATGACAGTGCAGGTCACGTTAGGGAATACGATAGACAAAGCCAGAGAAAGCATGCGGCAGAAAAGACAACCCTTCTTTGCAAGAGGTGCTGACCATTGTCAAAAGCATGAACATTCGAGGGCGTGTGTCGAGGTGATTCGTGAAGAGGCCTCTTTATCTGACAAAGGTGAATCTTCAGTGGTTAAACTAGTCTAATAGAAATCTCTCTGAAGTTTACGATGAAGTAAAAAAATCCTAGTAATGCAAAAACTTCTCGGTCAGTGTGGTAATCCGGAGGACATTTCTAACAATAAAGGTTGCCCTGCCTGGAAGGTTATGTGCAAAAAGTGTGGTCATAAGGGTCACTTTTCCGAGTCGAACAAACATGGAAAAAAGATGAGTGAATTAGAGTGAGAGTATGAGAATGAGAATCTTGAGGAAATAATTATTTTTCAAGTAAAAAAAAACATTCCTCTGAAGGTCCCTTGGAGATGGTTTTGGTTAATGATGAAGCAGTGAAAATCTTATTTCACTCAGGTGCCAAGGTAACACGTATTCCTAAGATCTTTTATGACCAGCATTTGAGAGGAAAGGTAAAATTGTGGAGGCCGGACATAAAACTCAAGGGTTATGGTGGTGAACCCATAGTGTTACTTGGTTATTTCTGGGGCACCATCGAGTTCAAGGACAGAATCATTCCAGGGAAAATGTAGTTCTCCATGAAAGGGTGATTCTCTCATCAGTTGGTTTCACCAGTGTGACTTGTATGTCTATTTGGACCCAAACGAGAATCTCTCTGTATGTTTTAAGGATAGGCCCTCGTCAAAGCGGTTGGTGTGAATGGGTGAATTTCCAGGAGTCTTTTGAACAAATTGGGGAGTCTTCAAAATGATATGCATTTAATAAAGTTGAAATCAGATGCACAACTTAAAGTGGTCAAAGTAAGGAACGTTCCTTTGCATGTGAGAGCTAACACGAAAGCTAAATTGGATAAAATTAATCAGTCAAATATGGCATAATAGAGGAGGTGGAGGCCAATGGCGAAGCCAGACTTTGCATTGACTTGAGAAAGCTCAGCAAAGTGGCGATTGCTGATCACTATCCCCTACCCAACATCAGGGAGATGTTGGGTTCTCTTAATAGAGCTAAACATGGTTCTTCTCTCGACCTGGATGTCAGCCTATCATCAGGTAAAACTCCATCCCTCTTCCCAAAAGTTTAAAACGTTCTTTAAACCCTTTGGCAAGTTAAACTTTTTAAGGATGCCTTTTAGGCTGTGGTTTTCAATAGGATAATAAAGAAAGTTTTGGAGGGTATTGATGGAATTAGAATATACCAGGATGATGTTTTAATTCATGGGTCTAATCTGGATGAACATGACGTCCAGTTGCGTGAGGTTTTGACTAGGCTACAAAAGAGTGGTCTCACGTTGAAATTAGAAAAGGGTAAATTCATCGTCTCTGAAATTGAATATTTGGGCCACATTAACACTGGTACTGACATTAAAGCAAAGAAAGGTTTAGTGTAGACAATCGAGAATCTGCACTCACCAAAGAACAAAGAAATGTTGGTGAAGTTGCTTGGCTGAGTTTTATAAGACATTTGTCCCATAATTTGCTGAAAAAAGACTTAAAGTATGCACAGCCTACTAAAGAAAGGGAAGGGGTTTAAATGGCGTGATGTCTGTTGAAAAAAAAAATTGAAGGTATTAAAACGAATCGGGATAAAGCTGCGTATTTGAGCAGTTATCAAACTAGTGTTGAAACGTGTGCGATGACTGCTTCAAGTTCCAAAGGTCTTGGTGCGGTTTTGACGCAGAAGTCAAAAGGGGAAGACAGGTCAATGTTGTTCATCTCTACAGGTCTGAGAGGAGTGGAACTCAATTACTCCATTATAGAGAAAGAAGAGTCAGCCGTTTTCTGGGCTGTAAGGAAGATTCTATGGGGGCAAAAGTTTATAATCAAAACTGAACACAACCACCCCCCTCCCCCCCCCTGCTGATCCTAGAAGGAGATCCAGTAAAGTAGTCAAAATAAAAAAGTGAAAGCAATATTGTAATCCAAAGAGATATTGTCCTATTGTAGTAGAGAACTATGGAGTAAGTGAAATGCCAGACGTTGCATTTTCCTCCATAGTTCCCTACCACAATAGGACAATATAGATGTCCTTTGTTATTCATGAACCTCATGTTGCCCACTTTTGAGGTACCACACCTTTAATACTCTGAAGGTCTTTTCGGATTACAATATTGCTTCCACTTCGTTATTTTGACTTCTTAACCAGATCACCTTCTAGGATCAGAGGTCTAAATACTGCAGCCCTAGCCTTGAAAAAGTCACTGGCATGACGAAACACGTCAGCTGTACTTTCCGGACAGGCTGTTTTTTTGTACCAACTGAAAATATAAACTTCAGTGAAAAACATTTGACTTTGTGTTCCTGAATATTTTCTTGTACTAAATGACTACAGTAAAATTCAAAATAACCGTTTATGGATAGTTGGCAGGAGTGCTATGGTATTTGTCTTTTGTGTTTCATTATAGACAGTATCATACAGGAAGAGGGATGGGGAAAGGGGTTTTATTTATTTTATTTATTTATAGAGTTTTGTATAGCGCGGACAAGACCCGTGGGTATCAGAGCGCTTCACATGTAAGGATAGGTTACAGACAATTATGGAGGCAATAGTAACAACAGATATACATGGGTATAAGGTCTAAGGCGATCAGCTATAAGGGGGATTATAAGTAAGAGTTATTCGGCCTATCCAATTAGTATTAGGGGGTGAGTGAGGTAGGGTTGTATAGCATAGCAGTGCAAATATCATGTGTAAATAGCATTAAGGAGTAAAAAGTATTGCCATGTATCCGGGATCCTAGGCAATAAAACAAAGTGAGGTAGAGGGTACATCGTATTGTCTGAGAGTTATGGATATCAGATCCCTGTGATTTAAGTTAGTAGTAACGTGTGTGTCCAATGTATAACATGGAATCAATCTGATAGCAGATAGTTGATCTTCAGGAAGTTCCAGTCGAGGCTGTCTCTCTTTGGTGAAGATATTCTCATCAGTAACCATTATTCTTCCCTAAGAGAGGTATTTGCTCATCATGTAGTTCTTTAGTTCGCGTTTGAATGATACCAAGTTTTTAATCTTCCTGATGTTGGGAGGTAGTGAATTCCAGACTCTGGGGGCGGCTCCTGAGAACGCTCGGTTGTAGGTCTTTTTCTTACGGAAGAAGGCTGGCCTCAGTAGCAGTTCTTTAGCGCTTCTCGTTAGTCTGTTGCTTCCTGATAGCTTAATTTTCTTGGCGAGGTATCTCGGCATGTTGTAGTGAACTGCTCTGTGGGTAATACAAGCAATCTTCATTTGAATTCTGGCTTCATAGGGTAGCCAGTTTAGCGTCTTCAGGTGAGGGGATATGTGGTCTAATTTCCTCGATCCCGTGATCAGTCTTGCCGCTGCATTGAGACAGGCTTTTAGCGGTGCTATGGATGATTTCGGTAGACCCGCTAACGTAGTGCAACCGTATTCAATCCTTGAAATAACTAGGGATTGTACAGCTAGTTTTAGGTCCGTCTTTGAGATGTATGGTTTCAATTTTCTTAGATAGTTCAGATGGAAGCGGGCACCCTTGGCCATTGAGTTTATGTGGTCTTTCATGTCAAGGTTCTCATCCAAGGTAATTCCAAGTGATTTAGCCGACTTAACTAGGGTCGGGGTGCAGTTCAGTGCTGTCACCAGTTTCGTCAGTTCCTGTACCTCGGGACGGTTCTTTGTCGGTGAGATTAACAGGAATTCAGTTTTATGGGCATTTAGTTTCAAATGGTTCGTAGTTAACCACTGTAGAGCTCTCTTTAGTGTCTTGTTCATTAGGTCAATGTCATCTCGGGAGGCGATCTTTATGTATATTTGCGTGTCATCTGCATACATGTGATAGGGTATCTGTGATCCCCGAAGGATCTCCGTAAGAGGTTCAACATATAGGTTGAATAGATCTGGGGATAGTGTTGAACCTTGTGGGACCCCGACGGCAGTCTGGTCTGTTAGTAGCTTGTTGATGAGGAGGGGGGGGGGGGGGGAGTAAACTATTACCCACCTACGGATTAAGAAAAAAGGTTGATTGAGAATGCTGGCAATGGATGATTAAAAGGCAAGTGAGAAATTGTGTACAGCATACAAGCTTGGATAAGATATTGAAATGCAAAACACAACCCATGGTTGTAAGAGAACAAGCTACTGGCCCTTGGGTAGACAATGGTTGACATTTTGGGACCTGTAAAGATCAAAACGTGCGACAGATATGTTGTCTGTATGGACATGTTTTCTCGGTCGTCAGAGATCAAAATAGTGAATTCGTAAAGATTTTTTTTTTAAAATAGTGAATTCGGTTAAGTCTAGTGTAATTGTCCAATTTTTAGAAGAACTGTTTAAGAGGGAATGCTTCCCAGCATCTTTTCTAACGGACAATGGGGTGCAGTTCACAGTGTGTGGTGGAATCTTTCTTAAAGCAGGGGGTGCAAGACTTAAGAAAGCTGCACCTCATCATCCCGAAAGTAACAGTGTTGTGGAGAGCTTCATAAAAGTGCTAAAGGAATGAGAGTATCCCTTAACTCCGCACTCATCAAAAGGGATCACTGTTTCAGCTCCTCAGAGGCAGGATTCCCATCAGTGAATTGATTTCGGTATGGGTAAATGAGAAGAGTATGGTGGTAGATGAACAGTTGACATGGTAGAAGGCTGGCGTGAAAGAGAAAATGATGAGGAGGAAGTGCCTGTATGACGCACGCAAAGTGGTGAAGGCTAATGCGGTCTAGGTTGGTGACCGGGTAAAAATGTAATCTCCCAGAAAGGGCAGTGGAATTTTTAAGTTCAGTCATCCCTTCAAAATAATCAAGGTGTTAAAAAATGCTGCCAGGACAAGTCATAAGGTCTGGAATCTTAAGAGTGGCCCCATTTCACCCTGTGGAAGATGCCCCGGCGACCACAGGTCCTAATAGTGCTGGGTTGGGCAATATGCAATCTAAAGTCTATTCAGAAGTGAGACCGCAACAAAAGGGCTCCCTTACACCTCGAAGACTATATTTAAAGATTGAGGTGCAAGTAAATCTTTTTGTTTTATAGGTCTAGTTTCCTTATATTTCAGCTAAGTTTTGTGTTACATCACGGTGGGTCTCTTGTTTGCCAACATTGGGAAGAGAGGTGTGTGTGGCAATCTGGATTTACCTGTACATATCTGTGCCTTAATAACATCCTGTGTTCTTGCAGTGACATGTGTTGGAATTTATGGTTTGTTGCTAGGGTGGGATTGAGAGTGTTCAAGGTTAGTTATAAGCTGGTGTGCTGTGGCTGGCTGGGGTCTCTGATGTCTCGAACGTAATAAATCTCTTATCTCAACCGATGAGACTCTGAAGCATCCTTCAAGTGGAACGGAGGACGTGTCCTTGCACTTTTGCTTGCAAAGTTTCCAACGTTGGAATATTTGACTGATTATTTGAATTTAAACAATTGACGTCAGTGGGATGAAGAGCACACAGTGTCTTTACAGGTAGCTTCAGTGCTCTGACGGGACGTGGATTGGTTACCAGAGCGTCATTTAGGTGGTGGTTCTTTACAGCAGTGATTAACAGCAGGCATGTGGTACGAAGCACCATTTAAGAGAACAAGTTTGTCATTTTTACTGGGGGATTGTGACAATATGTCTGAAGAGGTGATGGACTAGCTGTCAGCTGTGGTTAGGAACGGCAGTAATGAAGTTTAAAGGTCTACATAAAACAATTTATATTTATTATTGGAGCTTTAGACAAGGTAAGAGCTATACTATACTGTCCTGTTATTTATGGATGTGCTATATAAAAACAGGTTATCGTTACTACTGCTGAAGACTCATGTGTGGGACATGTGGGCAGTGAGAAAAGCCTGCACTTTGAGGTGTTATTATTTACAGTGCTTTGAGATCAAAGAGGTGGGGCGTGGCTTAGCACCCGCGGAAAATGGCAGTGTCTAGGTGAGGCGCTCCGACGGGACCGGGAGTTTCTGCACTACACTGCAGTCACCTGCGAAACCAAAACACGGACAGGACGTCAGAAGATGCATTGAGCATCTTGAGACTTTCAGTGCTTCTTAAATAGTCAGGATAATGCTGCCTTTTATCAAGTGAGTTTCTTGAGCGGAGACGCATTATCACGGCCGCCATCTTAGGATCTGCATCAAAGGCGGCATTTCTCAGGAGCAAGGAGGTACCGGTTATTGAGTCCTTCATAGCTTCCTGACTGATTTCTATAGCATGTTCTGCCTGTATGCGTTTTAATGCACATTTCCTAGATTTTCTTTATTTTTTTTCTGAAGGCAAAAGGTCGTTTGGGGTTTTAATACTTAATTTTTCCTGACTAGAGGAGAACCTTGTCGGACATTTTGCGCACCCTTCCCCATATATATGGCGCAATCAGCTTCTTAATCATATTGAATGTTGGTCACTTATGACTCTTGCATTATATTTACAGCCTCAGCTACTATGGTTTCCACAATAATGACTCTTTATTTCTTGTTTTATACCAAGCACGGCCAGAACTATGAAATTGACCTTTTCTACCATTGCAGCATATTTTGTATAAATTTCACATGGTTCTTTCCTCCTATTTGCATATTACTTCAGAGTCATAAATGTTATGCCTTTTTCTCCCTGAAAGGTGTGTTGGCTCTATGGGCAGAACGAAAGGAGCGCCATCTACGAAGCCGCAACCGAAGCATATTTTTGTCAAAAATGTCAACATTTTCACTGCTAACTAAAATTGGAGGACTCTCTGCTGGCTATGCCACATTCCTCGATGGCAGATGTGGATCCCTCACCGGCGCCCTCTTGGAAGACTGTTACTAAACGCCTAAAGCAAAACCCTCCTTCTCTTTGTACAATCAGTCTCACCAGTATCCACGGAGAGGTTGCTGGATGAAATAAGGGCCCTTTATGGAGCAGACTAACTCTAAACTACAAATCCTCACAGACATTTGGTCTCAACTTGACACAAGAGTCACTGCAGTTGAACAAAGTAGGTCCTCATTAAGAGATACTAATTCAAACGTATCCCAGCTTCAGTCTCAAGTTCCGATGCTCCAAAAACAGATTGAGGACCTTGAAAATCGTAACAGGAGGAACAACCTGAAAGTTTATGGTCGGGCAGAGGGAATTGAGGAGTCGGAACCCCTCACCTTCTTTAAATCTTTTCTTCCCAAAGTACTACACCTACCAGAGAGCACAGTACTCAATATTCAAAGAGCACACAGATTAGGTCATCCTTCTTCTAACACTTCACCCTCACAAAGACCTAGAGGATTTATCATATACTTTCAGGAATACACAGATTTGTTATTGGTGTTATCTGCAGTCAAATCTTCTCAGCGGATTACTTGGTCTGGTTCAACTTTATTTTTCGTGCAAGACTATGCTCAAGCCACTGCCAACAGGCGTAAAGCATTTCTCAATTTTAGACCAGCTCTTCGATCAATGGGTGCTCGCTATGGTCTTTTTCATCCCTGTTTATTCAAGGTTACATACAATAACAGGACAACAACGTACGAAGACCCAGTTAGGTTACAAAGCTTCATTAATTCATGTAACCCAAATGCCATGGATGTCTTGCAACCGCCTGCTTTGAGCAATACTTGACTTTGACATATTGAAATTACTTAGTACCCAATTCTTCATGGATTGATTGTTTAGCCGCCTTTTCAATCCTTTATCTATTTAGGGTTAGTTTTCCATATATACACACACCATTCACAAGTTCTTTGGATTTTAACTTTCTACCTTGCAGGTTTCTTGATCATAAGGATTCTCATTTTTTATCACAAAGAAACCTAGGGGTCTAGTACAGAGGGATATACGAAAAGCCTCAATCCAAATCACGTTGGATGGACATGGCAAACATTAGGAGTGAGGTAAGCAAAAATGGTTGTGAATAGAACCCGCTCGGTTCTTAGGATACCCATCAAACTATTGTATGATCAATTTTATCATCTGGTCATCCTACAGTGGTAATACGTCTCTAGATCATGGAGACCAAATCTTACCCTGTTAGAGAGCGGGATCACTGCCCACAAGCATTTGGTGACCAGTGAAAATCCAAAATGGGTAAGAGTGCAGTGTAAAAAAAGGGAAGTGGCGAGTATAAAATAGGATAGAGGACAGAGCAATAATTTTATTAGGAATATGCCCTCTCCCTAATTAAAAACAAAACGAACAGTGCAAGAATGCAGTATGGAACAAATCACTGCTTTAATGACCAAATCTTACCCTGTTAGAGAGCGGGATCACTGCCCACAAGCATTTGGTGACCAGTGAAAATCCAAAATGGGTAAAAGTGCAGTGTAAAAAAAGGGAAGTGGCGAGTATAAAATAGGATAGAGGACAGAGCAATAATTTTATTAGGAATATGCCCTCTCCCTAATTAAAAACAAAACGAACAGTGCAAGAATGCAGTATGGAACAAATCACTGCTTTAATGGCCATTAAAGCAGTGATTTGTTCCATACTGCATTCTTGCACTGTTCGTTTTGTTTTTAATTAGGGAGAGGGCATATTCCTAATAAAATTATTGCTCTGTCCTCTATCCTATTTTATACTCGCCACTTCCCTTTTTTTACACTGCACTTTTACCCATTTTGGATTTTCACTGGTCACCAAATGCTTGTGGGCAGTGATCCCGCTCTCTAACAGGGTAAGATTTGGTCTCAATGATCTAGAGACTTATTGCCACTGTAGGATGACCAGATGATAAAATTGATCATACAATAGTTTGTGTCATAATTTTTTATTGGAGTGATGGGTATCCTAAGAACCGAGCGGGTTCTATTCACAACCATTGACACTTCCTCATGTTCAGATTTTTGCTTACCTCACTCCTAATGTTTGCCATGTCCATCCAACGTGATTTGGATTGAGGCTTTTGTATATCCCTCTGTACTAGACCCCTAGGTTTCTTTGTGATAAAATGTATTGATTAGGGGGTATAACCTGGGCTAGGTCTTTAAACTCCCCTATGACCCTTTCTTCACCTTATTGTTATAATAACATAAGGATTCTTACCCAATTTGATTAGGATAGTTTGTTTTACTTCCAATTCGAGTTTTGTTACTCTGCTGGTCCGCTACGTTTTTATTGTTCTCTTATTAGTATTACGTTTTTGACATCTTCCTTATTCATTGTTGTCCTCTGTTACCATGGATTACATATAGTTGCTTCCCCATACTAGTTAACTAGTCCAATGTTATTTATATTGTTTTGCCTTCAGTTTCTTT
Source organism: Lissotriton vulgaris (assembly GCF_964263255.1). Taxonomy (NCBI): domain Eukaryota; kingdom Metazoa; phylum Chordata; class Amphibia; order Caudata; family Salamandridae; genus Lissotriton; species Lissotriton vulgaris. Next base: position 106,831,592 of record NC_141686.1, read on the forward strand.
TTGTATCTAATTAGTTATCCTAGGCTATTTTATAATTATATTATTCTTCGCCTTTTACAGTTCTATTTATTTTCTGGCGTGGTGTCTCTCTGGCCTGGTTGGTCTTCCCTGGATGGTTCTCCGCTCCATGTGGTTCCACCCAACCCCACATTCCGGTTTAGTTTTTGTAGGCATGATTTGTGTATTGTCTTTTGTTCTGTCTTTGGTTTTACATTTCTTTTCCTTCTCTTCTCAGAGTGTCTTTAATACTTCTCTCTCTTTTCTCATCTCTAAATTGTTATCTTTAGTTCTCATAACACATCCAAACATTTCCCTTTTGTATTTCTTTCGCTATATAGGTATCTTCTCTCCCTCATGGCTTTGTTCTACCAGAGCTTTTTCTCTGAAACCAACCGAATACTATTTTTCTCCTTTCTGGCTCTGGATTACTCGGTTTGCGTACTTTTTTCATCCTGTTTCTCACAATCTTTTCTTACGCTTCACTATATTGGACTGTCAATATCTCCTGTTATTTATGCTTTTAATTCATATGCCATTGAAATTAATTTCATGGAACATTAGGGGATTAAACTCTCCTAAAGAGACAGAGTGTTTTAACTCACTTGGCCAGGCTAGATGCAGACATAGCCTTCTTGTAAGAGACACAGAAATTGAATCTTTGAAATTAAAAAAAGGTTGGGTGAGGGAAGTATATTTTTCTCAAGGTGATGGTAAACTAAATGGGAGTAGCGATCTTATGTTGTAAATCTTTTCCAGTTACATTTATTTCACAAGAATCAGATACAGAGGGTAGATGGTTAAATGTTAAATTATCATTAAGAGGTGTTCCAGTTTCTTTCCTCAATGTCTATGCCCCCACTGGAGGGGATGCCTCATTTTGGCCCACATTGGCTAAACATCTTTCTAGCTGTATGGAAGATAATTTTATATTAGCTGGAGATTGTAATCAGGTGTTTGATCCTTTCATTGATCGGAATTCTAGTTTGTCTTTCGCTCCCAAAAAACCGCACAAAACTTTTATACACACCATCAATCATTATAATCTCCTTGATGCGTGGCGCCTACGCAATCCGACCACTAACGAATATACATTTTTCTCCCCTGTACATCAAACTCAATCGAGAATTGATTATGTATCCCATACTATCTTGCAATCCCTTACACATGCTGAAATTGGTCCCATTCTATTATCAGACCATGCACCGGTATCGATTGGATTTAATACCCAAAATTAATGCCCCAAGAAGATAACACTTCTTTTAGACCCAAAGTTTACTGCCTCTTTCATCTCCTTCTTTAATGATTACTTTGAGATAAACCAAAGAGAATCCTTACCAATCCGACTATTTGGGATGCTTTTAAAGCTGCAGCAAGAGATTTCATTATTAATTTTGTTGCAAAAATACGTAAGATCGCATGTAAAAAAAACAGATCTCCAAGACATTAAGAAACGGGATCACTCATATTAGGTCTCTAATTCGAAAGAATGTTTAACGGCTCTTTTAAATGCTAAATTGTCATTTAACAAGAAATCAACAGAGGACGCTTCACTTTACTTGTTAAAGTCCAGCGCAAAGTTTTATGGTGGTAAAAACAAGGCAAGTAAAATACTAGCAAATTTAAAATTTAAGCATAACAAATTAAATATTCAATCTGTTTAGGACGAGCACAATGTTTAAAACTTAAGGATGCTGAAATTTTGAATGAGTTCTCCCTTTTTTACAAATCATTATATGCATCGGAAACCCATCCTACTGACCACACTTGATCACAGTTTTTTTCAAACATTCAAAAATCCCAACAGGATCTTTTTCCCCTAGAAGCGGATCTCAATCAACAAGAGCTTTTAAAAGCTCTTCATACCAGTGGCGGCTGGTGACATTTCAAAGTGGTGATGCGAAAACATTTGTGGATTAGTCATTCTGACATTATGGAGGTTCTGGGGGGGTTCCCACACCCCCATGAGATATTGTTTAAAAGAGGGTGTGGCAAATAGTGCATTTTAATGAAGTTTGAGGAAGCAAGGTGGCTTATAATGCACGTTTTATTTAGGGATCACAGCAGGTAACACATGTAGGCCACAGCACATGCTTGGCTGCCCCCTTCCCAAACTCAGAATGCTTAAGTATTTGCCAATGCATAGGACCTGAAGAGAGCATTGGGCAATGTCAAACCCATGGGATTCTGATAGCGTGTTTGAAATTGCATATAATATTTTTGCTTTCAGCACTATATTTTTGGATTCTACAATTTAATAAGTGGTTAGATGTCTCAGAACTCCAAACGGCAGTGAAAAGGCACATAAAATCAATGAGTAAGAGCAAACACAGAGCTGGCAACTAAATAGATGTTCTGTCCAGCACTGGTCAGAGGAGGAACGACTTGGTAGACCGGGTAGTACAATATCTACGCATTCAGGCATCTTATTGAAGCCCCAGACCCCTTTCTAATGGTACATTGTACAGCAAGCTGCACCAGTCCCTCCCCCAAGCACCATTAGATTAATATTTGCAACACGCTCCATTGTATGTATCATTTTCTTCAAGATAGATTCGCATTGTATTTCATTTCCAGAGGAATGACTCAATGCGATAATAATGCGTGCGAATGGCATTGTAAGGCACCTACTGAACACAAAGGCCAGTCTGCCTTTCATTCTTCAGTAACATGACGTCTAATAATTGTCACACCAACTGCATGAGACAACGTGAGGTGTACAATAGGTGAATATTTTTCTTAATCTGTCTTTTCTTCTGTGTCAACATAAAAATAATATGAATGGATAACAAACACTTTGTGAGCCTAAAATATTTCCACATAATTCTTCATCAAAGGTGTGTGAAAGGAATGCTTCCTAACTTTCCCCGGAATCTGTATTTCATATTTCCATCAAGCAGCCTTAGAGCAGATGTTAGTTTTAATAATGCGCACATTTGACACAACCCACAGTGGGTCATGACGGCCACTCGTCGTTGGCAATAAAACGAGAAACCTGGCAGTATTGACAGTAAAGCAAATACTGCCAGCTTTATCTATGTTTCATTGCCCAGGACGAGCTGCCGCCATACTGCATTTTGGAAAATATTAAATGTGCGCGTTAGTGTCGGAGGCTGCTTAATAGAAATATGAAAATACCAGGGAAAGTTAGAAAGCTCGAAAACAACAGCCAATACACAAACACAATTTAAATACAATAAATCATTTGAATACATTGTATGGTGTCGGAGCACAAAAAAAATAAAACCGGCCTGCTCAAAGTCTGATCAGACCGGTTTTATTTCTTTAAAAAAGGGACGATTTCTTTCTTTTAAGAGCCCTGATCCAATAACTAATGACACGTTTAGCAAAACGAATGATGCTGCGGATCCCGTACCGCGACGACTCTTCCTGTCAATAAGAGTGAAGCACAGTGGCAGAGCTCTCACTTTGGTGGTTCGTCCAGTCCACCCGTGGCATCTTCTTGGCAGTCTGATAAATGTGTACGGGGACCGGACTCGGAGCTTGTAGCTGGAGGCACGGAGCGACCCCTCAACAGAATCCCAGTGTGATGTGAACCGTAATCTGCTTCTGGGCACGCAGCACGGTGCCCACAATAACACCATAAACTGGGGATGGGGGGGGTGACAAGAGCACGATGCACATGGAGGAGAGGCTCTTGACTGCGGTATGATACTTGGGGCATGGGGCTTACTGTGCCTTGAGCATGATACACACGGAGGGACTGGTGGCAGCCTGTGATGAGAGTCTGGACTCTGGAGAGTGGAAACATAAGACATATGACATGCAGCACGGCACCCCAGTATGATGCCACCACCCACACACACCGGTCCGTCCGCACACACCCGCACTGATTCTAACTGTAGTGAGTGACTGTCTGACCTTGAGCATGATACACACGGAGGCCAGAATCTGGACTCTGGAGAGTGGAGACATAAGAATAAGACATATGACATGCGGCACGGGACGGCATCCCAGTATGATGCCACCACACACACGCACACCGGTCCGTCCGCACACACACGCACTGATCTAACTGTAGTGAGTGACTGTCTGACCTCCATCGCATCAGTCAGACAGTCATGAAAAAAACGTACGTGGTTTCATCAGAAGTTCAGAACTGACAGTCACAGACTCACACTGTTCGTCGTCACTCGAAGAAGACAATGACTGCACAGGCACGAGTCCCGACGTCTGAGTCGGGAGGTCTATGCCTACGCTCACTCTCCTCGTGACTCTGTTGGTGGTGGTGGTGGTGTTGTTGTTGTGGCAGTCCACAGCGGCCAACGCGGGCCAATGGCCACATGTGATTGGCCAGACAGTGCGGCAGGCCCAGCCAGCCACGCACGCGCGGCAGCACCATCATCGTGCACGTAACTCAGCCAATCCTGGCGCAGCATTAATAACGCCACTGCGCCAGGATTGGCTAAAGAGCAGGGCTAATACTGCCCATAATGAGACCCGGCTCCCCCGGTCTCTGCCTGTGTGACGGCTAGGGGAGGAGGGAAGGGGCTACTGCGTGTGTGCACATGCAAGTCATAAAAATGACTTGTCCTAAATGCGCACACTGCTGCTGCCCTCCCTGCCACGCTGATAATCACAGTGAGTCACATGCTGCCAGCCTGCCACTCACTACCGCAGGCCCGCCCCCCACACCCTTCCGCGATCACGTCACTATTGTGACTCCGGCCTCAAATAAACCATTATGACTGTCGGCAGTTGTTGTATTCTTGTGCGCTCATACATTTTACTTTTTGCGCAGTGTCAGTGACAGCAGTTGACGGTCGTCCATGGCTAGTGGGGCAACGCCCAAACGCCCCCAATGGACGAACCGCCACTGCTTCATACCTTGAAAAGAGACAAAGCACCTGGTCCAGACGGATTCACTGTTTTATCTCCATTTCTCTACTCTTTTAATACCTAAATTGCATTTATTCTTCAAACAACTCAACTGGTTCTTTTCATCCCAAAAGAGGGTAAAGACTCATTGTAAAAATTATAGGCCCATTTCCCTGGTCAACATGGACTATAAAAAAAAAAAATCTAAAACCTTTCCATACGATTAGATTCATACATCGAAACTATTAGAAAAAGAACAATTCAGCTTCCTTAAGGGGAGGTTTATAACAGAGAACATAAGACTTTTCTTTAATGTCCTATCCAAATCATCTCACTTGAATCACCCTTTAGCAGCAATTGCGCTGGATGCTGAAAAGGCTTTCGATAGAGTTGAATGGAAATGCTTATTTTATACCCTCAAATGGTTTGGCTTTGGCCCCAATGTTTTTAACTTAATTTCTCTCCTTTATTCGGACCCTCAGGCCGCTGTTTGCACCAACGGGTTTATTTTTTTATTTAGGTAGAGGGGTACGTCAAGGATGTCTTCATTCCCCCTTTTTATTTAATTTGGCTTTGGAACCTTTTTAACCAAAATACGTCAGAATCCAAATATACATGGATTTCAAACGCCCATATTAAACTAGTGGCCAACGCCGATGATATGTTACTTTTTTTGTCAAAACCAAATGACTCAGTTCCAGCTTTTTTAACAGAAGTTAAGTCTTACTCTCTCAGCTCTGGGTACAAGTTAAATAATGACAAATGTGAAATTCTGCCCTTGACGAAATACACTTTTAGATCTGATTTCATTGCCTCTAAATTCTTTTGGTCTAAATCATATTAAATCTTTAGGTTTATATTTTACACCTTCAATTTCAGGCACGGTACTCTTATGCATGAATAAATGCATTCAAATACTTTCTGAACTAGCCTCTAAATGGCATCCCCTTTATCTAACCTGGTGGGGCTGCTTAGATACCATAAAAATGATGTTGACACCCATAGTTTTATATTCTATTTTTAATTTACCAGTTGCAATTTCCGCCAAATTATTTAAGAAAATGAATTCTATTTTATCCTCCTTTTTATGGAACAAGAAACCTCTAATGTCTATATTAAAATTAACAAGACCCAATACAGAAGGAGGTGTACATTTTTCGGACTTCCAAACCTACCAGAAAGCCTTCCTTTAACACCAAGCATCTCTTTGGTTGCTTGACTCTACAGACGACTGCCCTCTTTTAGACTATATTAGAAGGCTGTTTTTTTTTATCTCCCTTCTCATTCCAAGAGTACCTTTCCTTCTCACCTTTCCTTCTCATGTAAGCCACAATCAGTTTCTACTCCAATAATAAAGCATACTTCCAAACTTCTTGATTTGCCTTCCACTCAAACTTCCATTACCGTAGATTCTTTCCTTGACTCAACAATTTGGCACAATAAAAACTTTATGATCCGAAATAAGCCCTTTTATTGGAAAACTTGGAGAAACAAAGGTTTAATATGGGTTCATCAATTCTTCGTCCTTTGATACTCAGCCAATTATTTAACTTAACAAATCTCCTTTATACATAAATAAAACTTGCTAATAAAAACATGTTGGATACCTATGATCAACTCCGAGCGTCACAGGATACCTCCATTACCCCACAGCCCTCTTCAAATCTTCATACATTATTAAAAAGAGTCTACCCAAAGAATCCACTGTTTATAATTATTTACGAGATACTGATTTGGTCAGACAAAAGACTAAAATAGAAGAAACATGGGAACGGGACCTTGATACATGCTGGCCGGTATCACTTTGGAAAGAGATATCGACTAAGATACGTACATCTTGTAGGGCATCAAACACTACGCAAACCTTATTTTTTGTTTACAACAGACTCCTAATTACACCAGCTAACTTAAGTAAAAGATTCCCCACCACATCAGATTTATGCTGGACTTGCTAGTCTCCCACTGCTGATTTATTCCATATGCTTTTTTCTTGCTCACATGTGCACACTTTTCGGAAGCAAGTATTGTCTCAAATTAATTTACTTTTTAATACTAAATTTCCTTTCTCTTTTTCTCACATTTTCCTATGCAGCCTCTCCGCTATTTGGGATGATGTCCGGCTCAGTGTTAAATTATTGACTTATTATTAGCAGTCGCTTTTCAGCAAATAACCATTAACTTGAAAGACTCTACAAAAATTTCTTATAAGGCCTGGTGGTACACAGTTTGCCATAATCATAGATTGGATACTGCATTTGTTTATCCTATTAATTTGGCGACGAAACTCCTGGATTTATGGTCACCTGTTACAACATATTGATGTTTGTGCCAAACGAAGTTCTATGTTAAAACCATCTCAGCGGGAAGTTCTTAAACCACCTTGATTCTCCTAATGGCTCAGTTAATTTCTTCTTATCTCCCAATGGTATCTTTGTAAACATCCTGTTTGAACATCGAAATTAAAAAAAAACCGAGATAAGAGTCCAATATCTGTCCTTGAATTGTAAAAGCTTTAATTGTATGGATTTATACTTCAGATTGTATGTTATACTCAGACATCTTATTTTCTTTTTGAACTGAAAAAGATCAAAGAGGTGCAGTTGAAGCCCTACATACAAATTGATTGCTGGGGGGGGGGCTCTCCTGTGCCAACAGGGAGACGGGGTTTTGCCGTGAGTTTATGGTTTCCAGCTGTACTGTTACGAGGTGCAGTTTCTGTTGTCTTGTGCTGCCCCTGCTTCTTGCAAGAGCTCTGCGCTAACGTGGTCTGCAGCCTTGGGTGCAGTGTGAGGTGTGTGCTGAGAAGGCAAGCTTCTCTCTGGAGCCAGGAGGAGCCCTGAAATGGCAGCAGGGAACGGGACATGCAGGTGGTGCGAGTCACGTCGGGGAAATGAGTGTCTACTATGGCAAACTTCACGGTTGGGGGTTGGATACCAGGCAGTGCAGAGGAGGACGGATGGGTAATGAGGTGCAGGAACAAAGCAGATAACCATTCACTCCAAGTCTTATCCTATAAAGCAATCCATTATTAAATGGCAGAATCAGAGCTATGGCTTGGGGCACATAGTGTATATATACACACACACAGAAAAAAATAAAGGTTAAGGTAACGTTATAGTTCGGTGATAATTTCACACACAACATAACATTTTAAACATACAAAACCACTAAAATTCACCAGTTATGGTTATCTCAAATAACTATAACTCGTGTCAATTTTCTGATCTATAATGTAATTGCAAAAAAATGCAGTAATATTATCAGTGATGTCATAGAAGATATCATGACTGGTGTAATATGTGGGGTAAATAGCAGTGCAAGGTGAGGGTGTGAGCTATAGTTAACTTAGGGTTGCTGCAAATAACTATAAATGATGAATCAGTGGTTTTGTACATTGAAAATGTTACGTGGTCACTGAAACTTTAATCTAACTAGAATGCTACATTAACTTGTTTTTTTCGTGAATTTCTAGTTGTTTTTTTAACAAATGTTTTATTACCATACATAAAGCCACCCTTCCTTTCCCAGACGCGAACGGCCAGAGGTCAGGCCCTGCGCTCAACTCCACGCAGGCAGCCAATCCCGCGCTACGTAAGGCCTTTGGCCATGTGCAGGGCAGGATTGGCCGCAGTGCCTGGCCTGTGGCAAGACACTGCATCCAACGGATTAGCACAGACCAGCTCCCCAAACCACTTTGTGCTGCAGGGAGCCCCTCCCTGACAAAAGTGGTCACGGGAACACAATCTCCGGGGGCAAAAATAATATTTGCAAGAGGGAGGGGGCACCTGCCCCCCTTACAAGAGACACAAGGGGCCAAATCTCACTTTAAGGGGAGGGAGGTGCTCAGCCCCTCTCGTCTAGCCACTATAGCCCAATGGACCATGCTCGCCAGGAACTTTTTTTATTTTTTAATAAAGGGTGGGGCACTGGGGAGCACGCTGTCCTCCTCTCCAAGCCGATACCGCCCCCCAAGGACACCCAGCAAACAGTACATTGTAGTCTCAGGGGGAGCCTCAGGCCCCCCTCCACCCCAGCTGGTTCCCCATTTATTTCATCTTGGGTGCTGCGGGAGCTGGCATTGTTCCATCCCAGGGGAGCAGCTGTTTTTGCTAGCGCCTACTAGGCAGGACCAATGAGAGTTTCCCTGTTAGGCAAGGAAATAAAAGTCTGGGAGCATTTTTAAAGAAGGAACGCGGGCAGGGATGGCATGTCTGTTTCTACTCATAAGAAGCTTTAAAAATGCTTCCCCCAGGTGGACATTTCCAGTAAGGAGCGGAAGTAGAAGTAAAAAGAAATTTGAAAAGTTGCGTGAAAATTCACCAAACGGAGTTTAGAAAAAGATGACCCGAACTAGAACTACGCAGTGGTAACTGCCACTGGGTAACATGTAATCCATAGATTAGGTATACTAATTCTTCATCTAAACCCCTCTCAAATCCTACCACACAGTAGCCTAACCCACCGACTCCTAAAACATATTCCCTTTAATTTTATTATTTACAGTATTAAAAAAAAAAACACGACTTACCTATGTGGTAAAATTATACATTTCAGCGTTGTACAATGACAGAAGATGATACCATGGAGCTTACTTGAGTGGGAATGGTAAGCAGGGATTAGAAGAAGAGCTTTAAGTGGGATGAAAAAGTAAGGGGGCAGTCTTTAAAAGGCCCATGGCCTATATAATTAAGGGTGCGGCTTAAACACTTTGATTACATTTCTGTGATTTTAGTAGTGTGCTACCTCTGGTAGTGTGCCTTTCTATTATTTATCTAGCTGTATAGCAAACAACTGACATACACCTAAAACCACCCAGTACTACTGGCTTAGTCAATGGTTGTTAGCTTATTTAAATACATGAGTAACAATGATTTTGTTGTGAAAAATTAATATTGAAAAAGTTTCAATTATGAGACAATTACACATCACCAAGTGCTGTTGAAGGGTAATGGTCTTCGGAAAGTCTCAAGTACTCCAGTTATGTTCACACTATGATAGACGTGTGCCCTTTTTCTCTTCACATCTCTTCCATCTACATATCTTTCACCTCATCTATTTTCTCTTCAGAAACCTTTTTTTTTCACTCCCTCCTGAATGCACTTCCTTGTATCTCTTTCACTTCGCCACCCTCCAAGCACATATTCACCTGTAAGCACTGCATTTTATTTCACTTTCACCTTGTCAATATTTCGACAGCTGTGAACATACACATTTCAGAGTCATAATTGCAACTGAAAACGTGTCTATTGGTCTGGGCGCTCTACAGAGGCCAAAGATTGAATGAGCATGCATTCTCATTCTGAACACAATTCTGTCCAACTGACAGCCAAAGTGAGTTACTTGCACTGCTTTCAGACTCAACTCAAAAGCTCCCAAATGGGGTCCCTTATAAGCATCTAAAGGCGACTCCGTTCAAAGTATGCACTATAAAAGAGTAATGACCAACGTGAAAAAATACAGAAACAGCCTGGAGAACGCAAGTTTAATAAAAAAAAAAACTTGAACTACAAACAGAAACCAACTCGCTAACTAACGTTTTACATTAACTGATCACAAATTGGATCATGGTTTTGCCAGTAAAGTTAAGTATGTGAATATAGGGCCCGAAAGGAACCCGCTTCGATGTCCGTTTTTAATTTCCAGCGGCTCTTAGATCAGTCGGACCCAATCGACATAAAGCCCCAATTACAGGTTCCAGAGTGCAAATAAAACGCCAAGCCTAGCTACTCACACATGGACTTTGAAACTTAGAAGGTATGCTTGCTTGCGTCAAACTAAGGTCTCGACGATAAAGGGAATCAGGCCGGTTTTAGAGGGTGAGTCGGGTGGGCCAGGCCCACCCAAACATGAGCGTTGGCCCTCGCAGTGAATCTGCCGCTGATGTACAACAGCAATAAAAACTGTTCAGATAACTTGTGATTTACGATCCTGCTGCAGACAACCATTTGTCTGTTGGTAGTTTTTAAATACAGATAAACTGAATTTTATGGGAATAGCTCAGTGGGTTACTACCTCTGTCACAGATATCATTGTGTCACTTGCAGTTCAGAAGTTACTATCCTAACATAGGACAGTGACCTATGAACGGTCATCAAAGAGCTGCATACAAACTTCGCTTTTTTGTGTTGTGATCTAGTTAGAACTTCTCTATTCTTAGGTTACTAAAAAGAGTTTGTTTGGGCAGTTATACATTTTTATCAGTAATGCCAATCCCCAACCACTGGAGTACTCTTTAAATCCTGAGTTTCGGCTTCTTCAGACCAAACCGCCCTTAAAATATATTGCCCACCAGTATGGATGAAGTGATTTCAACACCTTGTAATCCTCATTGGCTTATGCGACATTCCCCATAAACTGATTTAGTGTCTCTGTATAATGTGTGCGGTTATGTAAAGCACTGGGACACCCTACACTCATGAGTAGCGCTATACAACCAATGGAATGGATATGAGAGAGGGGCAACGGAGAGATGAGGGGCACTAGTACAGGGTGGCAGCGAGGGAATCCCAGGAAGAGGTCATGGGGTGGGGGAGAGCTACGGAGAGATGAAGGGAGCTGGTGCGAGTGGCAGTGAGGGAGTCAGAGGAGGAGGTCACGGGGTGGGGGGGACTACAGAGGGATGAGGGGCACTAGTGGAGGGTGGCAGTGAGTGAGTACGAGGAGGAGGTCACAGGGTTGGGGGGGGGGGGAGGGGGAACTACAATGATAATGGGCAGTGAGGGAATTTGGAGGAGGTCATGGGGTGTGGGGGAGCTACGGAGAGATGAGGGGCACTGTTGGAGGGTGGTAGTTAGGGAGTCTGAGGAGGAGGCCATGAAGGGGAGTGGCTACAGAGAGATGAAGGGCACTGTTGGATGGTGGTGGTTACGCTATCTACAGTGAAGGAGGTTAAAAAAAAAAAAAAAAAAAACAACTTTTGCACCAGCACTAAAGCACATGCCCTTTCTGTTTATTTAATTAACAGCAGTCCTGTCAAGAGTCACGCATCAGGCGTGACACTAGCGCATTTCAGTGTGGTACTCCGCATTACCGCACTGAAATACATTGTCACGCATATGCAGGTAAACTGTTAAGTGTGGCCGCGCGCTGTCCGTGGCATACTCGCTGTTCCTGCAGCCAGCATGGGGCTCCCAGCAGAGTAAAGGCTGGCTGGTGCTCACTCTCTGATTCTGTCACTGGAAACCCTCTCCTGCTCTCCCGCTCCCCTGGGACTCACAGGAGTCAAGACAGCCCCCGCCTGTGGACAGATATCAGCAGGCGGGACGGGCGGCAAATCCCTGAATTTCCCCGGCCCGTGGTGGCTCACTGCCTGCAGCAGCCAGCGCTGCAGATCAGAGACTGATTAAATCAACTCTCTGCTCCGGTGCCCGATTTATGAATTCAATCCCCCACAGATAAGGAACCTTCCACGTGACGTGTCACAGTGTTCTGTTGTCAAACAAGTGAATGCGATCCAGATGAGAGTGCGCGCCCGCAGCTCCTTGTGGATCCGGCACCATTTCTGTTGTTTCTCCGAAAAGGCCTTGGCGCACTTACTGGCCTGAGACAGACAGAGACGGGAAGCTAGCAGGCAGCTTTGATTTTCCTACAGTCGCCGCCTGCCAGAGTGGCACGTTTTAGTCCAGAGCACCCCCGACCCACATGTGCAGCCTGGTATTCAGGAGATCATGGGGCCAGTCACATTCAAGGCAGTGTGGCAGGACAAGGGAGTCTGACTGCTGTAAAAAACAAATCGAAGTTTTTACAGGTACGTTAAATGGTTTGAGCACAGGTGCTGGGTAAACGCAAGCTACCAGTGCTGTATGTAGCAGTGTCCTATGTGAGTTAGCACCACCGGAGCATTATAAGAGGAAGATAACGGACAGTGAGTGGTATGGGTGGGCCCCTGTTCTGGAACAGCAGGTGGCGCTCATGTGTGGACCCAGGTGCAGTGCTGAGACTTCTGGTTAATGTAATCACTGCAACTGTGTTTGTAACATCATTGACACAGAATTGAACCCTGGTTGATGCATTGGAGATTAGTGACATGTACTTGAAGTGCTACGAAGTCCCGGCCTCTTGCAGCACTATAAATATGCATGCCATTATTTTTAACTCGTATAACACAAGGTGAAAGAAAGGCTGTAATAAAAAATGTGCACTAATATCCAGGGACTATTTAGTGTTTGGCAGGGGCATAACTACACCCCCTCTACCCTCGGAGTGCGACTGGGCCCCTGGCTCCCAGTATTGAAAGTGGCGCCTTAGCAGATATATGACATCGTGTCTGCTGTGTTAAATGTTCAACATTTTCTCTTGTCAGTGAGTTCTCAAACAGAAATGAAAAACAAAGTTAGTTTCTCTTTCAGTTTGACCAGGTCTCAGAGAATCCCGATTTAGGGTATAATCTCTTAGTTGCACTTGCTATGCTATGAGCTTTGTTTTTTAGGCTATTGCGAGCTCACGAATGATCAAATCAATGCCATCTTCAGAGCAGCATCAGTGCCTGCCTGCCTGCCTTTTGCTACTGAAACTGCAGGCACACAGTCTGTTAATGCCCTTCCATTTCTGGTGCTTTGTAGTAGTTTTAAGATCTTTTAAGAGGTTCTCCTTACTCAAATGAGTGTAATTACTGATATTTATATGTATATGTAGTTTCCATCATGTTCACTGCGTGATTTTGCTCGCGAGAAAGTGTCTGTCACTCATAGTTGTTGAAATGTCACTCATAATTCCAATAGTATTATGAAAATGTCACACACAACAATCTGAAACCTTGGCAGCTATGTAACAGCCAGGGGATTAGGACACATGTGGAGCATACTTTAACATGCTTGCTAATTACATTTACTGCTATATTCAATGTTTCAAGTTTGAAGGTGATTTTACTATGGTTTTTTTACAGGGAATAATGAAAGTGGAACTGAATGGTGGCTGATATGGAGCTAGCTCCCAAGACTTGCTGTGATAAAGTGTAATGGAGAGGGGTGGTAGAAACGTGGATAATCAAGCCTGTAGGGGAGTGCGCTGCTGGGTCAGGTGTAGGTAGTAATAAAGAGTATTTCTCCCTGAAGGCTCACACAGAGGGAGCCCGAGTAGAGTCACTTGCTAGATACTCCCACCTTAGAAACCTCCTCTTCCCATCAAAGGGACATTACATTCATTGAAAGAAAAGCACTTTTTGAGAGTGGTTACATTTAGAAAGAGACTTGGAAAAGGGTGCGTTTTACTGTACTTTGTAAGTCTAAAAAGAGATAAAAGGAGGGCCCAGAAGCAGGCCTGGCTAGATATATAAGCGATAAATCGGGCCAGCAGTGGTCCACCCGAATGTACCCTTGGCCCACCCAAACAAAAATTCCTGGTGCCGAGCCTGAAGGGAATACCCAATTGAAAAGTGTTTCAGAAACTTTACCTTATTGAAATACTTTCAGTTTTGCAGACACCCCCTCCCCTATATTCAACGCGGAACCACAGTTCCCTCAAAGCATGTAAGTTTAATTTAAAAATAAACACACACAAAACTTACATCTGAAATACCACCGCGCTTTTAGTCTCCTGCGTCGTAGCGCTACACACCGTAATGTGAAAATTTGCAGGTGCTTTTTAGATACACATAAAGTATGTATTTAAGGAGAGTGCGAGGAAATCTTTCTGAAAGGCACGCGAGACACCTCAAAACAATTTGGAAAAGAACAAAAAACCTATTTGCCGAACTTTATATAACGGTCGGATATCTCAAAGTCCAATGAAGCTCCTTGAAAGACAGAATGTAGAAAAATAGCAGTTTTTTAACCCATTTTCAGCGTCTTACCTGCAGGAAAGAAAAGTACAGGCGCCACCAACTTCCTGGAAACTGTCAGTGAGGAGAGACTCTGAAATACACAAGTGATCCACGAGGGAGGCGGAGCCAGGGGTGGGCGGGGCTTCCCAACCGCCACAAGGGGTGGGACAGGACTGAGGAAAATTGGGCGTTTCACAATGTCTTCTGGCGGTTGTGGATTTAAAGAGACTTTCTCTGCTCCCGTAGTAATTCCACTTTTTTTGTGAGGTTAGTTTGGGGGAGATCCGCCGGGATCCCGGGAGTTTCCCTCGTTGTTAGAGGAGACACGGCCCAGACGGTGAATGCACAAACGAGGATGTGGTGGGCTTTAATTAGGGTGAGCACCTCACTCCGTTTCAGGGACGCAGCTACACGCGCACATGTGGGGGTTGGGGGAGTCTATTAGAGCAACCAAAGTAGGCGGGGCTAACATTACAAACAATAGGTTCAATAAGAGAAAGTGATAAATGCACACCTGACCTGCCAACTCACGTGGTACCACGGTGTGACACGATATCGGCGGGGTGGGGTTCAAAAGTGCTTGGTAAGTACTTCTCTGCGTGAGGCCCCGCCCTCTCCTCACAAGGTGAGATTGTTCTTCAAGTTGGCAGGAATGAAACCATGCAGACGTTCCGGTTTTGCTCAGACAGTCCCTGTGTTTTTCAGAGACTGTCCCAGCACTTTCTGGCAAAGCAAAGACAGGTCCTGGTGTTTTGAGAGTTGGTCGGATAAACCTGCACATTAATCACAGAGTTGTGAAGACTCATGTTTCACCCGGCCCTATTATCACACCAGAGACACAACTTAACTTTACTGAGTCACCTGCTGTGCTGCCTTGCCTCATTCAAGCAGCACTGCAGGATTTAATGGAGGGGTGAATGCGGTCTGCAGAGCCCCTAAACCAGGGCCCAGCTCATCAATAGTCTGACCCTGGAGGTTTTGCCAGCAATGGATAATCAATCTATCAATCAATCAGGAGTTTGTTAAAGCTCGACTATTCACCCGTAAGGGTCTCAAGGCTCTAGGGGTGGGTGGGGGGTGCAGGTTCCATTCCATCAAGGAGGGGGTCTGTCGAAGAGCCAGGTTTTGAGGTTTCTTGCGAAGATGGGGAGCGATGTTGTCTGTCTGAGGTGGAGCGGAAGGGCGTTCCATGCTTTGGCCGCGAGGAAGGAGAAGGAGCGGCCTCCATATCTGGTCTTTCTGGTGCGGGGGACCACGGCGTAGGAAAGCTGGGCTGATCGTAGGGTCCTTTGGGGTGCGTGGAATTTGAGTCGGCTGTTCAGGTATGCTGGTCCGGTGCCGTGGAGGGCCTTGTGTGCGTGGGTGAGCATCTTAAAGGTGATTCTCGCCTCGACGGGGAGCCAGTGGAGTGTGCGCAGGTGCTGGGAGATGTGGCAGTGTTTTGGCAGGTTGAGGACCAGTCTTGCGGCGGCGTTTTTGATGTTCTGTAGCTTGCGGATGAGGTTTTTGTTTATTCCGGCGTAGAGTGCGTTGCCGTAGTCGAGTCTGCTGGTGACCAGGGCGTGAGTGACTGTCTTTCGGTGTTCGAGGGGGATCCATTTGAAGGTCTTACGAAGGAGGCGGAGGGTGTGGAAGCAGGAAGATGAGACAGAGTTGATCTGGCGGTCCATTTTGAGCTCGGAGTCCAGGATGATTCCCAGGTTGCGTGCGTGGTCTGTGGGGGTTGGCGGGTTTCCGAGGGCGGTGGGCCACCAGGTGTTGCTCCAGGCGTCGGGGTTTGGGCCCATGATGAGTACTTCTGTTTTGTTGGTGTTTAGTTGAAGGCAGCTGTTTTTCATTCATTTGGCGACGGCTTCCATGCCTTCTCGAAAGTTGCGTCTGGCGGTGTTGGGCTCGTTGGATAGGGAGAGGATGAGCTGGGTGTCGTCTGCATATGACACGATGTTGAGTCTGTAGGTTCGGACGATGGGGGCAAGTGGAGCCATGTAGACGTTGAAGAGCGTCGGGCTGAGGGAGGAGCCCTGGGGGACTCCGCAGGTGATCGGTGTGGGGTCTGAGAGGAAAGGGGGGAGTCTGACCCGCTGCGTCCTGCCGGAGAGGAAGGAGCAGATCCAGTCGAGGGCCTTGTCCTGGATTCCTGCATGGTAGAGTCTGAGTATTAGGGTGCGGTGGGAGACTGTGTCGAACGCCGCTGATAGGTCGAGGAGGATGAGGGCTACTGTTTCTCCTTTGTCCAGTAAGGTGCGGATGTCGTCTGTTGCGGCGAGGAGGGCGGTTTCCGTACTGTGGTTTTTTCTGAAGCCGGATTGGGAGGAGTCGAGGATGTTGTGTTCTTCAATGAATGTGGCGAGTTGGCTGTTGATGGCTTTCTCAATGACTTTCGCTGGGAACGGGAGCAGGGAGAGGGGTCTGTAGTTTTTGAGGTCGGTGGGGTCCGCTGAGGGTTTCTTTAGGAGGGGGTTGACCTCGGCGTGTTTCCAGTCGTCGGGGAACGAGGCGGTCGCCAGGGAGCGGTTGATGGTTTGGCGGAGCATGGGTGCGATGGTGTTGGTGGCTCTGTTGAAGATGTGGTGGGGGCAGGGGTCCGTGGGGGCCCCTGAGTGGATTGACTTCATTGTCTTCAGTGTGTCTTCGGTGGTGAGGGCTGTCCAGTCATCAATCGCTGGTTTCCGGGTGTCGGGGGTGGTTGGTGAGGGTTCAGTGTGTTGGTTGTCTTCGTCGAAGTTGTCGTAGATGCTCTTGATTTTGTGGTGGAAAAAGATGCTGAGTTTGTCGCAGAGGTCTTGTGAGGGAGGGATGTCGGTAGACTCGCTGGTGGGTTGGGCGAACTCCTTGATGATGCTGAAGAGTGGAGATTCTGTCTTCAATCGCTTTTTTCCTCGTTCTCTGATGAGTTGATGGTGGGCGTTGGTGGCGGCTCTGAAGTTGTTGTGGGCTTCTGTGGATTTGGTGTTTCTCCAGGCCTTTTCAAGGCGGCGGCATGTGCGCCTGGACTCTCGAAGTTCGGTGGT
Organism: Lissotriton vulgaris; assembly: GCF_964263255.1. NCBI lineage: Eukaryota > Metazoa > Chordata > Amphibia > Caudata > Salamandridae > Lissotriton > Lissotriton vulgaris. Next base: position 106,849,199 of record NC_141686.1, read on the forward strand.
AAACCATCTGGCTTTCTTGGCACGGGTATTGGTTTTCTTGAGGGGGGCTATGGTGTTGGTGCTGTCCGAGATCCATCTATGCAGGGTTCGGGCTGCGGTGTTGGAGAATGGGTTGGAGGAGAGATGTTTATCTTTATGTGTATATATATATATATATATATCAAGACTCGATTGAGAGTCGAAACGCGTCATGGCGGACAGGCTGGTCGATTAAATAAAGAAATTCTGATTGGCACAGACATCTGGGTCCACTTCTCGTCTTTTGCCTACCAAACGGCATTTCAAAGCGGCTAATTTGGAAATATATATATATATATATATATATATATATATATATATAATCATATAATCAGTGGCAGTTGGTGTCAAAGCACAAAAAATATACACAACAAATACAGATAACATATACATATACCCATAAAAAATACATTATATACACAGCATTAAATATACAAATAAAATAATTGCAATAGTGAAAGCTAGAGCTATTTGTGTTGCAAACGATAATGTTTTTTTAGCTATTTTTTTTTGTTTGTTTGGAGGGAACTGATTATTTAACCTATCTAAGAGATAAGGGATGTTTTAAGGGTGAGGAGCGTGGTGTGTTGCGGGGATTAGGCATAATGGCTTCTTGTCCCTTGAAGTGACTTGTCGGCGGGGCTTGGACGGCAATGTGGACGGTCGTCTAAGTCCGTCGGCTCCACATCCCTGAGGAGAAACTAACCAGCCAAACTAGCCAGAGCCAGCCAAAAAAAACAAAGGCGTGGCTTGGACGGCAATGCGGACGGTCGTCTAAGTCCGTCGGCTCCACATCCCTGAGGGGAAACTAACCAGCCAAACTAGCCAGAGCCAGCCAAAAAAAAACAAAAAACAGGTGGGGGAAGATCGGCGCAACCGAACGACGGACGGAAGAAAGAGGAGAGCAGCCACAGCACAAGAAATCAGCCCTCAAACCCACCAAGGGCAAACAAAGCACGAAGCACAAGATGGCGCCTTGAGGCAAGTGGGAGTCACCGAAAGGAAAACCAACGGCGGAAGCAGCAAGAGGACGATACCACATTGAGACAACACTCCCTGATAACTGTAGCCGGAGACCTTCCCCCAACCCGGGGCAAAAACCCTTACCAAGTCTGGATTCGAGATCCGAGTGAGAGAAGGGTGCCCAGAGCCGGCGACCAGCACGGACACAGAGAAAGGGACAGGCCGCAGCACAGGTGACAGTCCGGTGATCCGAAGACCCAGCGACGCACCATCTGAGGGCCGTGAGAGGGTGCAACGCCAAACCGGAAGTGGCTGCAGAGAGGGCGCCATTGCCGGAAGTCTTCTCCGATCCTGGGCGGAAGGCGAAGCAGGGGACCTGGAAGCGGAAGAGCTACCAACCGGAAGGTGGCGCACGAACAGGGAGGTGTGCGGAGACCTGCGCCGGAGGCAAGCGGAGAACCCCCCACAAGCAGGAAGCAAGCGGAGAAAGCGCTAACACAGCAGCGCCTACCAGCAGAGAGGAGAAGGTAGGAGAGCGCTGGGGGAGCGCAGGAAGAGGTGCACGGCAGGAGCAGTGTAACAGGCCAATCGGAGGTGCCGGGTGAACGCGGGGGGCACGAGATCCCGCACCAGAGGCCGGAGCGAGCGCCAGAGACAGACAAGAGAAGGGCGTCTGCAGCTGGAGTCAAGGGGGTAGCCCAAACAACATCGACAAGGAGCCCAGGAGGGCTCCGATCCAGAAACAGCACACAAAGATACAGCCACGGGCGCATGGTCACACAGCACAAGAGCACAAGGCAACAGAATCACGGCTAACACCCGCATAGAGGGACTGTCGAGCACAACCTCTGCGCAGCACTAAAGCCCCGAGGGGCCCTGGGAAGCACGCCATGAGCAAATAAAGAAACAGTCCCAAACCTGAGCAGTAAGCAGTGAGCGTGTGGGGATATCAAAATACACACAGGAGGCAAACAACACTCATGACAGGGGGTGTGGAAAGAGCCAGAAGATAAATAAAGGCACGCGAGTCTTGAGCAAAGAGGAAGCAACCAAGAGAGCACATAGTGCCACAACGGCAAACCAGAGAGACACATAGACAAGGGCTCAGAAAGACCACTCACCACACCAACCACAACAGCCCCAACATCTCCTGGCCGCACAGGGTCGCTGACTCTAGAAGCGTGCGGGCTGACCAGCCGCGAACGAGACAAAGCACACGCTGGCAGGACAAAAGGCAAAGACCAGGACAAGGCACATCAGAGAGCCCAGCAGGTACAGACATCAAGGGAACCTCGTGGTGGCAAGGGCGATAGGCATATCTAAGGAGGCCCAGGCAGAAAGGCAGCTAGGCAGCATCCTACCCAGAAGAGGCAGTGCAACAATGGCGGGCAACGAGGGGAAGAAAGGAGAGGAACAAAAAAGACCTAAAATAGGCAATCAAAGATCCCCCTCAAAAACCAAAGGCGAAACAGTCACCTTAGAGACCATCCTAAGGAGAATAAATGAGGGCAATGAAGTGGCGAAAGAGACTAAACTCAAGGTGGAGAACATGTAGCTTGAGCTGGCAGCCATAAGAGCAGACCTCCACAAAACGAACACAAGAATGGAAATAGCGGAAGGCCGAATAAGCTCAGTGGAAGATGAGACCAGCGGGAACACCAAGGCCATAGCTGAACTACAGAAAGTCACGAAGGCCATACAAAAACAACTAGCGGAGATGGACGACAGGGCGAGAAGGGGCAACATACGAATCCTGGGCATACCTGAAGGAGCAGAAGACAAAGCTGGCTCGTGTGCAGCCATGCTAGAGGAGATGATTCCACAACTTATGGGCATCACATTTGAGAGAAGGTTCGGGGTGCAAAAGGCCTATAGAATACCAGCAGGGAGAGCGATGACAGGCAAGGGGCCAAGGGCGATAATTTGCAACCCACTCAGGATGAGCCAAACAGAAGCCATCTTTGCTTTTGCCAGAAAGAACCAGAATCTGTTGTGGGAGGGGAGCAAGATCGTGCTAATCCAAGACTACTCGAAGCAAACGGTAGAGTCAAGAAAAGGGTTCCTGGCCCTCAGAGAAACCCTACGCAAGAGAAGCGCAACTTTCAGCTTCGTGGGCCCATCCAGGTTCAAAGTAACGGACAAATGGAAAACAATGATCTTTGAATGCCCAGGTGATCTAAGGAACTACCTACGAGGACCACCGGTGGAAGAGATGGAGGAGATAAAAAGCCCCGGGGCAGCAAAAAGAAGTGCATCACCAGACGTGAGCGGGCAATCTGAGTAAGACACACCACAAACCAAGGAATGCTCAGGACATAAGACAACAAATCTACCTCAAGCTACCGCGAACAGTCAAACAGGAGCTGTAAACAGGCAGCAGACACAAAGAGACATAATGCCGGATGATGGCAATACCAGCGACCAACTATGCAACAGAGACTGAACAAGATAATGTTTTTACTTCCAACCTACCTACAAACAAAGGAAGAACACAAAATCTACCTCAGGGATGATGCGGGGCAGAGGAACTTTGTCGTCGCACACCCACTCAGCAAGTAAGGGAGGGTGGGGGGGTGGGGTGGGAGGGGAGGGACGGGCGAGGGGGGCTGGGGGGAGCGGGGAGCGTATACATGGGCTTACTTTCTATCATCTTTTCTTCTTCTTCTCCTATCTTCACCTCTATATCTTCACGTCGAGGTCCAGCAAACGCAGGCATAGGTACCGAGGAATGCATACAACACAGACATCGCAAGTACGCAAGGGAGGGCCAAATAGACCGCGAAACACAAGCAACACAAAATGACAAACACCAACCAGAGCAACATCGCAACAGACATTAAGATAGTGTCCCTAAATGTCAAGGGTCTCAACAGCCCGGTCAAAAGAAGGAAGGTGCTCGAGCATCTTAAGAAACTCAAAGGCGACATCTATGTGCTCCAAGAGACTAGATTAGAAGCAGCTGACATCGGGCGCATAGGTGCAAACTGGATAAGCGAGGTGGTGGGATCCCCGGCACAGAACAAGAAGAATGGGGTAGTAACAATTATCACCAAAAAATCCCAGCTAGCAGTGGTAGGCTCACAAGTCGACACCCAAGGAAGGACACTGGTGACCACTCTTAGAAGGGCGGGAGAAACATTTCATGTAGCGAACATATACGGACCCAACACCGAAGATAAAGCATTCTGGGAGGGGGTGGGATCACAACTACACACACTACCACTAGAAGATCTGCTGATAGTCGCCGGGGACATGAACCAGGTTCTAGACTTAGCGATTGACAAACACCCGAGCAGGCCAAGCCAAACAGCGAACAAACCCAACATCCTGAAGAATCTCTGTGCCAAACTCAGACTGAGAGACCCATGGCGCCTAAGCAACCCAGATGCCAGAGAGTACACATTCTACTCCAACCCACACAACTCATACAGCAGAATAGATTATATCCTCATGTCAGGTACACACACCCACCTCATAGACCACACGGAGATAGGACCCAGATCAGTATCAGACCACTCGCACGTAAGCCTAACCTTGGCGGGCAGGCATAACGAAAAGCTAACCCGCAGATGGCGATTCGACGACAGCATACTCCACCACGCCTCAGCAAAAGCCGAGATAGAGAAGGCGATAAACGAATACCTGCTAATAAATGACACACCAGAGACAAACAGGGAGGTACTATGGGACGCACTGAAAGCCACTGTACGGGGAGTAGTTATGACAATCAAGGGCAGATTAAACAAAGGAAGGAACAAAAAAATCGAAGACCTAGAAAATGAAATTAAAAAACTGGAGAACAGCCACATAGCCAGAATGGAAGACAAGAACACACTCACGAATCTGACCAAACATATGTACGAACTCAATAGAATATTGAGTGAGCGAGCAGGGACCTGGATTAACAAATATAAATCTATTAACCTCTGCACTGCAAACAAGGCCGGCAAGAACTTAGCATCCTACTTAAGAGGGAAACCGCGACAGCACACGATAGGAGCCATCAAAGACAGACAGGGCAAGTCCATGACTGCAAACAAAGATATACTACAGGTCTTTAGAGATTTCTATGAGGGACTGTACACCAGGGATGAAACACTAAAGGAGGATGGGGGCAAAGAGCTGCTAGTAAGTATAACCCCCCCTACACTATCAGCCTGCGAACGAGACATCCTAGAGCTAGACATAACAGAGGATGAGATGGCCAAAGCCACGGCACTCCTCAAGGATAATAAAGCGCCAGGGCCAGATGGCTTCACAGCTAGCTTCTACAAAAACTACATGCACATCCTCAAACCCACAATGAAACAGGTATTTACAGAATGCGTCCAGACAGGTCACATGACACCCTCGATGGCTGAGGCAAACATAATTGTCATACCAAAGGAGGGGAAGGATACAACTGAGGCAAAGAACTTCAGACCGATCTCCCTCATCAATGTAGACTGCAAGATATACGCTAAAATACTTGCCAACAGACTCAATGCATACCTACCCAAACTCATACACAACTCTCAAGTTGGCTACCTCAAAAACCGCATGTCCCACGATAACACGAGACTACTATGCCACATAATCAACCACTCCTCCAGGAGCAACAATGCCGCAGTCATGATAGCCCTAGACGCGGAGAAAGCTTTTGACAGGGTCTCATGGCCCTTCCTAGAGCAATGTATGGCGAAATTCGGTTTAGGACCGAACTATAGGAAGATGGTGATGGCCCTATACAGCAACCCCAAAGCCAGGGTGGTGGTCAATGGAGGCACATCTAACATACTCAACCTAGGCAGGGGTACGAGACAAGGCTGCCCACTATCACCAGCCCTATTCCTGTTAGCCATTGAACCACTCCTCACGATGATTAGAACAAATGAAGATATAGTAGGAATACCAATAGGGAGGGAAACTTTCAAGCTGGCGGCGTATGCGGACGATGTCCTAATAGTCACAGAAGACCCCAAAAGATCCATTAGAGCACTGACTGACACTATTGACAAATACGCTCAAGTCTCGGGGTACAAGCTCAACAAAGATAAATCAGAATGCAAACCGCTAAATATCCACACAACAAGAGAGGTACTAGGGAACTCCGGATTAACATGGCAACAGAAGCCCATAAAATACTTAGGCATCCTTTTTGAGAGAGACCTAAAAACGTCACTGGAGCACAATGAACAGGCAACAATCAAGAAAATTAAAGAGAAAGTGGAGGGGTGGTCGCCCAAATTCACCACATGGTGGGGAAGGATAGAAGCAATAAAAATGAAGCTAACAACTGTGGTCAACTACATGCTAACCATGCTACCATTGACGAACACAGAAGATTTCCACAATAAACTAGACAAGATACTTAACAACTTCCTGTGGAAAGAGAAAAAACTCAGAATAAGCCTACACAAGCTTAGACTCACAAAAGATCAGGGCGGTCTGAACATAACAAACTTCAAAAGATTCCAGGTAGCATGCATAGCCAGACAGGGACTACAATGGTTGGACCCAAGAAAGGAATATACCCCAGCATGGCTGACACTAGAGCGTGGACTATTAAAAGGCATGAACCCCATCACCCTCCTCACAGCCACCAGACACCCAGCAGTCAATGAGAACCCCGTCCTGAGGAACACGAAAACAGCTCTCCTGAGCGTCGACAAAATATTGACATCAAGCATAAGAGGCAGCCAACTTGAGTCTATATGGCATAACCCAACATTGAAATACAGAGATAAGGTCCTAGACATGCCCGAATGGTATAGACATGGCATCTCCACGGCCCAAGACCTTCAGGAACAGGGCGCATACACAACTTTCGACACCATCAAAGACAACACAACTTACAAAGCGTAGAGCTCTAAAACTTCCTGAAAATCAAAGTAGCCATCAGGAAGGCAAACCTCAATAACCGCACACCCCCGCTCATACAACTCGCAGCCAGTCTCAACACACTAGGACACCAAGTAGCACACCTATACAAAGCCCTCTGCCCCAAGAACTCCAAACTAAACGATAAGATCACAAATTTATGGGGGGAGATAGCAGGGAGGGAGCTAAGCGAGGCAGAGAAAGCAGAGATGTGGAGATCCTCCACTAGGAAGAAAATAACGGCAGCGCTCAACCAGACCAAATATTGGCTAGTGCACAAGGCATACTGGACACCAGCCCGCCTGGCCGCTCTGGGGATCCGAGACAGCGAAACATGCTGGAATTGCCACAAAGCGAAGGGAGACCTAGAACACCTTCTGCCCAGCTGCCCTAAGGTCAGGGGATTCTGGAACAGAATTGGAACACTCATCAATGAGATCACAGTAATAGACATACACATAGATTTTCCAAACCTAGTCCTAGGCTTTACCTCTCCGTCAATCACAACGACAGAAGATCGCGACCTCATTGACCTATTGCTAACGGCGGCAGTCAAAACGGTCCTAAGTAATTGGAAGGACACCTGAAAAGCCGCGCCCCAAGCATGGCTCAACTGGGTCACGTTCTTAAGGGGGGCAGATAACATCACAGCGAAACACTCACCGAAAACACATAGGCAAGCGAACATGTGGGGACCCCTAGACCATTACCTAACATCACATAAACCCCCATAGGCGCAGAATCCAGACACTACAGAAGGGACACACGCTCCTGCGTACCATGCACTCTCTCTATCGACCTCGACCTCTATTCCCCCCCTCCTCACTATTGTCCGGGGTTGGGGAAAGAAATACCAACGAACGACGAAGCGTCGCAAAGGAGGAGGCATTAAACAACGACCGACAGAATATGGACAATCGAACTTTTACCTCCCCACCCCCTCCCCGGCGCTTCTTTCTTTCCCTCTTTTCTTCCTTCTTCCTTCTCTGTTTTTCCGCTCACGTATATCCCATGCTCCATGTAAATATATATTTTTTTACTCAATAAAAAAAAAAAATTACAGAAATAAAAAAAAAAAAAGAAGTAACCTGTCAAACCCCAGCTACTGAGCAGTCAGAACGAAGGCTGCCAGCTAAGAAATACATATTTTAAGAATATAACCCTTGCCACTGACTTGCGCCAAAATGTCCCTAAACATGTATTGGGAAGGGGGATCATTTATAGCAAAACACTGTCAACATAAATACCATTGAGCATGCTTAAATGCTGATAACACAGAATGAAACCAGATGACTCAATAACGCCAAGTAAGCAAAGCCCATTGGTGTCTTTCATTTCAGAAACCCTTAATTCGGGTTGTTTAGTCAAATTTACTTCATCTCATGAAAATCGGGACTGCAACTAATAGATCAATTTAATTGTTAAATCAAAATCGATTTCATGGGGCCCCGCGTTAAGCGGTAACAACCCAACCGTGTAGGTACTGCAAAACTACAAATAGCAGCTCGAAAAGAACAAAAAAATATGAACTCAGAGCGTGACACAAGGCACATTGACATATCCTATCATGGACATTACAAAAGTAGACTACGTCGTTGGCAAATGTTCTGCAATGGAAATAGATCGGGCTTCACCCTCCATACATTTCCGGCTGCACCCAAACACATTCCAGTAGGGCTAGCAAGGAGAGGCAGTTAGTTGCTCTTTTTACCTTAAAGTCGTTACCACTCAGATCAACGCTTCTGATGAATGGGAGCACATATATGTGTTATACATTCAAGGGGTTTACAAATACACCTAACATAGACATTGACGCCTGACTCTGAAACAGAGATGCGCAATCTAGTGTGCAGGAATCCACAAGTTCCTCACTAAAGCGACGTTTTTGAAAATGTTGATTGGCTGATTTGTGTTTAAGATTAAAGGCGGCATGCTGTGCTATTTAGAAAAAAGGATAGTATTGAAAAAATAGAGTTCAGCGAGCTGGCCAAAAGAAAAGCAAAGCATGGTTTCCTATGTTGGTGATTAGGCATGCCGCCCCACTAAAAAGAAATAATGATAAATAGAGGTGCAAGTCTTGCGGCCACCATTGTTTAAATTAAGGGCATGCTGCTCTACTTAGTGTTGGGCAAGCCGCCCAGAAGAAAAGCAAGGCGCATATGCCTATTTTGGTAAGTAGAAGGCATGCCGCGCTGCTTAAAAAATAAATAATGGTAAATAGAGGCGCGAGCCACGTGGCCGCCATTGTTTAAGGTTAAGGGCGTGCCTTAAAAGAAAAATTTGTTTGGCGAGCTGCGCTCAAGAAAAGAAAGGTACGGCTGCCATTGTTAAAGATGATGGGCGTGTGAAGTGCTACCATGCAGGGTGGGTTGCAGAAGCAGGAAAGCATGTCCTGCGTGCAACAGCAGCTAGGAGAAAGTAATTACTAAAATAGTGCTCAGAAACTCTAAATGCAACATACAGAATAACAACACATGTAACAGGGGCAGTCCTCATGGAAGGTTACAACAAGGGAAAAGGCGGTACTAAGGAGGGACTACTAAGCCTATTAAACAAAGTAAAGCCACCAGTTACAAAGGAGAGTAACAAGTGCCAATCAAAAAGATGGACAGAGCTTAAAGTCCATACCTGAATACACCATGTCTCTAAGAGACGGGCAAGCGCTGCCTAGGCAAGTCTTAAAAATCACTTGCCTTATACTGCCGCTCAATGTTCTCCAGTATGTGCTCGTTGTTTTGCAGCACGTCCTTCGAGCGTGAAGCCCACAGCACATTCTCTCATCCAATCAAGTTGTGTTGTAAAGCGTCTTGATTGGCTGGAGCGGGATGGCTCCATGCTCCAAAAGGCACTGTAGTCAAGCCTGTGCCTGCTCACCATCCCAGCTGTCCTAGACAGCCGGGTTGGAATGGTCTGCAGTGCGCATGTCAGTTTGGCCGTAGCAAGGTAGCTGGCCAAACCAACATGCGCAATTCAAACTTAAGTGGCCACTCCTCACTGCTGCCAATCATTGGCAGCAGTGATGCACTGACCCGCCCTGCCCTTGCACTCTTTTTGCTGTCAGAAATAAAATATTAAAATCATTTTATTACCCTTTAATATTAGATGCTTTCTGTCTAGGGGTGGGTGACGCTGCTCCACTTCCTGAAGGAACCGCTGCTGATACATATGTATGTGTGTGTGAATATATACATATATATATATATATATATATATATATATATATATATATATATATATATATATATATATATATATATTATATACTAGCAGCCTGTCCCGACGTTGTCCGGATATACACACGCCCACAACGGAGTCCTGTGAACGCTTGTTTTGCAGGATTTCCGCGCCCCCTTTTTGCCGAATGCCCGTTGAATGCCGCACCGATTGCTGTATGGCCATGCCCCCACATGCCCACAACGGAGCCCTGTAAACGCTTGTTTTACCTGTTTTCTGCCCCCAGATTTCTGCCCCCAGCACAACGCACACACTTGTTTTACCTGATTTCCGCCCCCAGCACAACTCACACAGCCACAAGGAAGTACCAACACGTAGCGTTGGCCACGCCCCCACATGCCCACAACGGAGCCCTGTAAACGCTTGTTTTACCTGATTTCCGCCCCAGCACAACGCACACCGCCACAAGGAAGTTCTAACACGTAGCGAATGCCGCGCCCATCGCTGTATGTCCACGCCCCCAGCAGAATGCCCACGCCCACAAGGGACTACTTTGCCCCTAAGGTTTTTTTACCCTTCGAATGTATATGGTGGCCAGTTGTCTAGCCTATGTCCATCTGCTGCAACTGTCCTTTCCAATGCTGTATTGGGTGTTGTGATTGGTGCTGTGGTTCCTGAGATTACACGCCCCAAAGGTTTGGGCTCTATCTTTATAATATTAGTATAGATATATATATATTTTATCTGTGTGTGTGAATATAAATATATATGTGTGTGTGTACACTTGTATATACACAAATATATGTATATATATATATTTGCTGAAAAAAACAAAGGTTACAGGGACGTTATAGTTAGACTCAGATTTCACTCCTACAAAACCAGTGAAATTCAGCAGTTAAAGTTACCTGAGCAGATGCAAACGGCTAGAGAGAAAATTGTGTACTAGCAGAAGCAACACTGATCAAGCCACTTTCAATTCTACCATGAACAACTACCACCACCAATGCAAAGGTGTGAAAAAGGAGGCCCTCGCGAACCGTATCGAGGCCAGCGCCAACCAGACTGAGGAACTCCCCACCATAGTCAGAGAGTTCACCTGCCCATCAGCCACTGAAAACTCAATACCCTCCTCACAGGAACTGCGACATTCTAGCAGACCACTTCCACAACAAGATAGCCACCATATACAGAAATTTTTATCCCGACCCACGACCCCTCCAGCCTCCCCACCCCCACAAAAACGGCCACCCCCTCACCACATGGGAATAGGTCAGCACAGCGAACACTACTCCCTTAAGGAACTCCATCCACTCAGGAGCACCCTCCGACCCATTCCCCCATCGACTCTTCAGCCTCGGAAGCGATGAGATAAGCCAACAGCTCACCACCATCCTTAATGCCTTCATTGCTATAGCAACCTTTCCCGACAACTGGAAGCAATTGGAGGTCAGACCCCTCATCAAGAAGCACTCTGCCGACCCCAGCGATCTCCAGAACTACTGCCCCATCTCAATATTCCCGTTTCCCACCAAGGTTTTGGAGAAAGCCATCAACCTCTAACTCACCGAACATCTGGAGAGAAATAATCTCCTGGAGCCCTCCTAATTATGATTCAGAGCCAACCACAGCACTGAGATGGCCTTGATCGCTGTGACAGATGATTTCTGCACTGTACTCAATAGAGGAGATTCGTCCGCCCTGATCCTCCTCGACCTCTCCGCAGCCGCCAACACTGTCTCCCACCACTCTCGTCAACCGTCTACACCAGATCAGAATCAAAGATGACGCTCTTAGATGATCAACAGGTAAATGTGCCTACAAGGGATTCTTTCTTATACTTATTCACTTGCTTTTAGGAATCATCAGTAATAAGCTCTAAACAGTAGCTTACATTGAATTATTTTGAAAGCTTAATTACTTATTTCAACATGAACAGATCTACAAAAATTGTAAAGGAACTAAACACAGACGGGTGTATACTTCTTGAATTCTTGATTCACAAATTTATGTTGAAACAATATGAAAGGGTACAAAAAATACTGCAAATATAAAAATATAAAAACACACAGTGACCGAGATTTAGGCGTTTTTTGTTGCTGCAGTTATCTCATTGTCACTAATGTGGTCACCCATTCCAAAAAATATATACATAAGGAAATTGTAAATGATTATACAGAAAACAAATCCTTTAGTGAGAAAAATCACAAAGAAAATGGGTGCAATTTTCGACGTTTTGGTCTATTTAGTGAAGGCATCTGCTTGACCATCTTCAGGGCAATTGTTTCATATGTTGAATGACCCCTTACCAAGGAAACTACATTGGTGACTTATTGTAGTTGATTTAGTCTTGTCAGTTGAGACCGTCTGTGTTTTGTTCCTTTACAGTTTTTTTTAGATCTGTTCATATTGAAATAAGTAATTAAGCTTTCGAAATAATTCGATGTAAGCTACTGTTTAGAACATATTACTGATGATTCCTAAAAAACATATGAATAAGTATAAGAAAGAATACCTTGTTGTTTTGTGAGAGAGGGCTTTATTTTGCATTGATGCCTCAAGAAAGGAGTACACAATGAAAGACCTAATTCCTCTGACAAATCCTACATGCTTTCTGTGAGAGCCTTGTCTGACGAGGGTAATGGAAAGGCTCGCCTACCGTAGCTGTAAGGCATAGCAGATATGCATCTGATGGCACATACTGAGTGACAGACTCACCACTAAGTGGCAAAACTGCAAATAACAGGAAAGGCCTTGGTTTGCTTCCCTGTTTATTTCTTGATTTGAAACAGCAGTGTGGAAAGGATACCTCGCCTGGCCACAAAAAATGGGGGTGTCCACTGCGAGGACAAAAACAGAACTCCCCAGTAGTAGTCACCACTCGTCTTTGAGAGGGAAGCGTGAAGTCTGCTGCTGCTCAGAAGCAGTATCTCCCATTGGGATGCCTCCCTGAAATGCCGTATGGAGGGGTCGAAGGAGGCACACAACATGTTATGGCAGCTCAAGAAGAGCCATTGTAATTCAGTATGTGACAATGGACTGCCCAGTAATTGTGCTAGGTTGGAGAGAGGTCCTTGGGAGGGAGGCATGGATTCTGCTGCTGCTCAGAAGCTGTAGCTCCCATTGCAATGCCTCCCTGCTATGCCCTATGAAGGAGTCAAAGGAGGTGCACCACATGCTGTGGCAGCTCAGGATGGTCCATTGTAATTCAGTATGTGACAGTGGGCTGTCCAGTTGTCTTGCTACGTTGGAGGGGCTGCTGCAGCCTCTCAAGATGAGAGAGCAGTGTGAGCCGGCCTGAACATTAGAAATATGAAAGGAAAAAAAGGCCCAAATCTGACCTTGGGTATTGGGCCTAGGGCACCGACCGGATGTCCGATTTCTCAATCCGAGCCTGATTCTCAGGAGTGTCACTCGTGCAACTGAGACTGTGGGCCGTTGCCTGTGACACCTATGTGCCAAGTAGGGGCCAATGGCAGTGTTGGGATTGTTGCCTGGAAGATCAGACCTCATCAGAACTGTCGCCCTTATGAGTCACCCTCCCAATACCCAGCTGGTTGGTTCATGAAGTCCTTTGGGGCCATGTCAGAGGAGACCCCAAACCAGTAGAGGGCAGGGACCACGAAGTAGAAAAGCTGTTGCAGCCAGAAGCCATTGTTGTCTGCAACCCCCACAGCGCACTGATCCCGCTGACTGTGGGAAGAGCATGGCGCAAGCTGCTCAGTGAGGAGTGAAGGAGAGAGAAGCACCCCAGCCCCTGAACTCATCTGAAGACCGTGATGGGGGTCAGGTGGAAGTAGAGCCATAGGGCAATGTGTGAGACTTTTTGGGAAGATCAGCAGTTTATCGCCCGAAGAGCTGAGAATCTTTCAAGGCCAAAGCTAGACTTTGATGTGCATTGCTAGAGTGGATAGCACCTGGAGTCACCACCTAGTATCTGCCAGGGAAGAAAATTATAGTGTGGAGAAGTCGACAGGGTGAGGAAGAGTGTCCCTCCGCGGGAGGGGGAGGGGGAGGCACTACCCTGATAAGCGCTAAAGTGCTAACCTTGAGAGACTACTGTGTGGATTATTTAGTGTGCTTGTGTTTAGAGTGTGTAATAAATTCTGTTTTACATTAAAGATCATCAGTATTGGACTTGACAATTATCTTATTGAAGCCACTGGAGGTTATGAGCCCTCGACTATCTTGCACCAACCTACCCATGAAGAGCCTTAAACTGCTTATCCTGCGCTATCACTGAGTGCTAAGCACTGACAGGGTTGTACTTGGCCCAGTTACTGAAGACCCGTAATAGGTTTGGCCCTGGGACATAAGGAGTAAACAGCCACAACCCCCACAGTTGTGCTTAGTAGATCCTACTTGCCCCCTGGCCCTCTGAAAAGGGTTCTGACAAGCAACATAGAATGTGTGGCTGATGGGCAATATTCTGCAAACAGGTATCAACAATAGACAGAAATAGTGCTTCTTAATAGCATATGTTTTAGTAATAACAACCATGCTTTCAGTTCTCTTCTGAAGTCTGCAGCACATAAAGTCTCACATCCACAAAAATATCAATCGTGTTTTTAAATCATGCAGGGGCAATATGCATTATAAATAGGGCTCCCTGTTTTCCGTTTTTACTGAAATTGCAGATAAATACAGACAGAAAACATTTCTTTTTGTATCTGTATTTGTTTTTAAATGTGGACAAAAATGGAAATTGGGTTGTTTTTTGAGTAATTCTTAATTCTGTCTCCCATGACTGCCAAATATGCTATTGCAAAAGCAAACTCCCACCCGACCTTTATTACTTTACGTTTGGCTGTCTACAGCTCAACAAACTGGGGCATTTGCCAAAAATACTCTCCACATCAACTGCTTAGGTTTTTTTTTTTTTTAATTTTCTTTATTTATAAAAGTTTTTTTTGTAAGAATATTTTTCAAAATTCATTCTTTATATGTACATCTTACTGAAAGGAACACATTTTCACAGTTTGACAATCCACAGCAAGTTATAGGCAAGACTTTACCTTTTATAAGCTAATCACAATTTTCATTCTTGTTTACCCGTTCACTTGTTAATACGCCAATAATTGAATACAAAAAAATGATAAATAACATCCCCTACATTCATACCCAATTTAAAATACTCTCACTAACATACTAACACCCAGACCAGCGCCACATACACAGATGAACAAACTTCATCTACAAAGTTCCAGGTGCCTAGGATCAATCGAGTTAGACAGGGTGGTCGCTCCTTCTCCTATCTGGCCCCCTCACTGTGGAACTCCCTTCCAATTCAGCTTCGTACAAATGAATGCTATTTGCAATTCCGTAAGAATTTGAAAACATGGTTGTTCAACCAATAACTCGATTTTCATTAACTCACTATCTCTCCTCTGTTACTTGTTTCAGTTTCATTTTTAGCGCCGGGAAACCTTAGGGTAGCTGTTGCGCTCTACAAAAATAAATATAATAGTAATAATAATAAGGGGTAGTAGCATCCACCCTCTTGTGCTGTGTTGAAGTCTGGGGTATCACACAATCCTAGCCGACGCAAGTTTCCATGGACAATCTTATTAGTCTCCATCTTCTTCAGGGCCTTAAATATGTTATAACAAAATATCGATAAATGACGGGTGATGAAGGTTGGGTGAATCTGAAACGGAAACTGTCGCCAGGCCTGTCAGCCTGCACAGTTGGTATCAGCGTGCTGTCACTCCTAAAATGGTCCTGTCTCCTGGAACCAAATCTGCTCGTCTTTATATACTTTTCTTCTCTTGAGTAGGACCCAGAAATTCTACAAGGGTGTGGGTTAGGTATATCTTGCTTTCCTGGTCTCTGTGCCTATACGAGAAACCCAGAATGTCCGTCAATGTGTCTTGGACGCTTGCAATGTATCGCTTTTGCTGTCTTCTTACTCGTATCTCAAAGTGCTGTTCAATAATTGATAGAGAGTGGTCTGCTGTGCCCTCTCTCGTCGATCTACAAAGTCGCCTCCATAATTACTGCACCTCCGGAAAGAAAAATCATGACTGCCAAGCCAATAGCTGTGTGGGTTGGTGGGAAAGGGGGTTAAAAAAGAAAGGGATTTTAGTAAAGAGGCTTTAACAACAGTAGATATACACAAGGCTGATACTATAATTTGCATGTTTTCATGTACCTGCATTGATTTAACTTCAGCGGTTGTTCCTAGCACCGAAACCTGGCGATACCAAAGGGAATGATGGACGGAGTGTTTGAGCAAATCAAACACTCACCCCCAGTCAACTGTTCTGGGTGTAATCCTTCATCATTCTTTAGCTAACTCCATTTCCCCAGTTCAGACATGGCCATATGCAAATCAGTTGTTCCTAGAACCGAAACCTGGAAGGCATTCAAGCATGAGTGCATATTTATTGGTTAAATAAATGTGGAAATATACTAATTTCAGCTTCATTTTTTCACAAAGACCAAAATAAATATGGATAAATACAGATAAAATTAGCAAAAAAGAAATACGGATAGATACAGACGGAAATGTCCAAAAAAGAAATACCATAAAACCGGGAGCACTAATTATAAAATGCAACATTTGTTCTGAATTTCTACGGAATTCCTTTTAAAAGAATGACCATATTCCCTATAATAGTATACCTAAATGTATATACTAACTATAGCAATTAGCTTGGCATGGGTAGCGAAAGGGTCAGCTTTGAATGTAGCACAAGGGAGACACCAGGCAGCCAACTTGGTGACCAATTTGTCAATGTAACATTAGGACAAGTAGTGCACATAGTAGTGTTTTCAATGTGCAGTGCTTTTTCATTTGGAAACTATTCTACCCAATATCGGAGTTATGCTGCTTCTGACAGACTCTGGCCTAATCTTTCAGTAGAATAAAGTTTGAAAAGCATTTTGCCACCAAACTACACTGGTTTGAAGAGACAGGATATACTAATGCAATGGCTACATAAGGGGTGTGCTAGTTTACTTACTCCGTATAGTCATCATTTTAGAGGAACAAAAACAAAAAAGGCATACAGTAAAGCAAATTCTGCATTTACAATGCACTATAAAAACTGATAATAGAGGCATTTGTTTTAGGCAGCAAGGTATGCCTCTGGTTGTACACAAATTATACATTCAGGCTTCACATAGCTGAGCTATCTCTCAGTCTAGCCATAGGTCATGCGCCAGATACATGAGCTATCGCTTAGGTGACAACGCTCCGTTAGCAAGTGACAAGAGCCACAACACATAATTTCTGCTCGATTCTTGTAAAATTGCCACCAACCCTGCGTTTCATGCCTGAAGGCACTCACTAAATATATTGAAAACCTATGCATACAAAATATCAGTTGATTTGTTACTTATGAAGTGCATTAAAAAGACTTAAGACATCTTAGCACTAAAATCACTATCAACATTAAACAAAGATATAAAAATATTCACTAAAATAGTTGAATTTTAAGAGTCTTTTAGAGCCTCTGTTTTGCACAGGTCACACAGATGGCATTATGGGACCTGTGGTTTCAACAAACAAAGATTATTAAAACCCTTGTGGATGTTGCACTTCCAAACAATTAATACAAAACTGTTCTATGGGGGGCTTGGGGGAGGGCAGCCGACCCCTGGGAGGTCTCCTCCCCCGGGCGGTTTGGGAGATCCGGGTGGGGGCTCCCCTTCTAGCAGATTCCATTTGGGCTCTTTTTGGGCTGGTTTTTAGTTGGATTGTGCGCTCCCTATAAATGGGCGGAGCTCCGCTTTACGGGCACCATTTTGGGCTAGGTGACCTGGTGGCCGGTTGATCTTAGATATTTTTTGTCAGAGTTTTGGTATTTCTTACATTTCCTCTTGTAGCTATTCTATTTCGATTAATATGGCTGGTGAAGATTATCGAGTTTTGGAAGCTATCCGTCTTCTTAGTGAGGTGGGTCGTTTGGACCTGGTTATTGGTGACCGGGGTCAGACCGAGCCTCCGCGACCCCAGCGGGAGGCTTCGGCGAGGGTGTCGGCTGTGGTTGCAGCGTGTTACTCTCCGAAACGCCGGAGACAGGATGGGGTAAGTGAAAGGGGTCGCTCCAGGACTCGGCGGGCGGGTGCGAGGTCCCGTCGGTGGAGTGATTCTGGGTCTTCGGATCCGTCTGTTTCTTTGGATACCTCTTTGATCGAACTGGTTAGTGAAGGTGATTTTCCTTCTGTGACGGGGGAGGTTTCTAATGTTGGTTTTTGTGAAAGGGCGGCCTCTGCTCCTGTTTTGCGAGGCCGTCGTGCTTCCAGGCAGCGTGGCTGCACGCGTCGTTCGGCTTCGGCCTCCGCGGTGGCGGGCTCTGACGTCACCGGGGAGGGGGGGGCGGAGGCCATTTTGAATGTGGTAACTGTGGCGCAGCAGCCGTTACGGAGTGGTCAGGTTCAGGAGGTGCAAGATGTGGTCGCTCCTCAGAGCGTTATTCGTCAGCACGTGGTTCAGGTTCCGGTAACGGTTGACGGTGGTTCTGTTGGGGTTTCCATCGCTCGGCCTTTAGTGTCAGGCCCTGGTGTGGTCATGTCTGAGAGTTCTGGTGTGCTTGTTCGGTCGTCGGTGAGGGATCAGAGTAGTCCTTTATTGTTTTCCCCTTCTGGGTCTAACAGAGGGGAGGCTGTGTCTGTCTGTAGCGGTTCATTAGGGGAGGGGGAATGGGCCCAGATGGGTTTGGTGGAGGGAGCTGGGCGGACTGAAGGTCCTTTACTTGGGGGGGAATTGTATGGTACTGGTATCCCGGTGGGGAGTTTTCGCCCGTCTGAGGCTGTAGGAAGTTTTCCCCTGGGGGGGGAGGGGAGTGGTGATGGTTCTGTGCAGCAGGGTCCTGTTGGGGGGGGGGGGGGGTTCTTTCTACAGGTTGTCCGGGGATTTTCAGTTTCCTGGTCTGAGAGTGGATTCGGGGGCTGCATCTCGGGGTTCTCTTGGGGATACGAGGGTTCAGGATTTCCCTGCTCAGGGGCCTGCGTCGCAGATTATTCAAGCTATGTTGGATGTTAGTTCGGATGAGGAGGTCTGCCCTCCGTCTCCTCGGCTATGTGATGCTTTAAGAAGGAAAGGAGCCGGTGGTTCTGGGATTTTGGAGGCAGCTGGCAGGGGTGTTGGTGTTAGAGTTGGCGTTTTGTCTTCTGCTCCGAGAGTTGGTTTTAGTAAGGGACCCGGCACACCAGTCCGGCCTTTTTCTTTACAGGTGGGAGCTCGAACTGAAGCAGCAGACTTGGCAGGGCGGCAGGCGGCCCAACTACGCCGAGGAGAAGTGCGGGTGGAGCCTGGCGCGGCACGTCCCATACCATCGAGGGATCCCGCCGCGGTCATCCCACGCAGGTTCAGTACGACCTCGATGGCCCCAACGAGGGATTTCGACATGGGCGGTGTCTGCAGGTCTAGCGCGACCTTTCCAGCCTCGACGGTGGAACCCAACGTTTTCCATGGGAGCGGGTCACGCGCGACCTCTCCTGTGCCACGTGGTGGTCGTAATGATGTTTTATCTTTTACAGGGAATCAACAAGTTGTCAGTGGTACTGGCGGAGGAGTGTATAGACGTGTTCAGTCGTCCTCCCCGCCAAGGTCAAGCGTGAGGGCTGGTAAGGCCCATGGTCGGTCTAAAACGGTGGAGTCGGTACAGACTTCGTTGGTTGTCAATGCCCCTTCTCAGTTAGATGAATCGTTGATTTTAGATTATGATGAGGACAGCCCTGAAGAGGGAGAAGTTCGGGAAATGGTGTCTGGGGGGGGACATGGTAATGTTTCTCACAGTATGTTACAGGCACAGGTGGTACGGAGTCGTGCGGAATCGTCAAGGCCACGAGTGCTCGGCCCCTCGGTGAGGGCTCCTCGGAGGGCGGACGACGGTGCACAGACAGAGTGGAGGACGGAAGCCAGTCAGCCGCCTCTATTACGCCCAGGTGAGACTGTGGTTCATTCTGTGCGGCCAAATATGGTCTCTATTGGTGTTGGTGTAGACTTAATATCTAGTGAGAAAGATGGTAAACTGTACAAAGGTCGTGTTGTCAGAGACCAAGGTGTGGGTACAAACGTGGAGGAAGTCAGTACAAGTGATAAAGTGGATAGTGGCACGTCCACTGTTGGTTTGGGCACTACTAAAAATGTACTTTACAGCAAGGAATTAAAAATTAAAAAGTTGCCCTATATGGGTGTTACGAAGCCTTTGGGGGCTCATTTAATGCTCAGTACGAAGGAACGGATATGGAACGGTGAGTATGTGGAACTGTTAAAATTGTTGCACAGGGAGGTTCGTGCTAAAGAAGGTTCTAAGGAGGAGGAGTTTGAATTGGCTAAGCGCCCTAAGGTACCTTTAACTATTGAAAATTGGACGGCGGCCTTTTTAATTTATGCCAGCGTCTACTGCGAAAAGTTCCCTGAGCGCTGCGTGTCATTATTTAAGTACATGGATGTTATCCGTAAGGCTCAGCTTACTAGGAATGATTACGCTTGGGCTCAATATGATGAGGAATTTAGGGCGCGTATGGCATGGGATCCCGAGGCGAAATGGGGTGAGTTAGACACTGACCTTTGGCAGCACACCATGGGTTCGTCCGCCACTGGTAGAACGGTGTTTACAGCCAGTGGTCTTCCTTTGGTCTATCGTCCCTTTCAGTCCCGTCCCACCCGGGGAGGGGTGGGGGCCAACTCGAACACCCAGTCGCCTACCGGCACGTGTTGGGACTTTAACAGAGGGACATGTAACAGAGAGTTCTGTAAATTCCGACACAAATGTTCACAATGTGGTAGAAAGAACCATCCGTTATCCCGTTGCTGGGGTCCTAGGACTTCCGGGGGTCCCCAGGTTTCCCAACAGAGTTCGGGAACTTTCGTGGCACCACAGCAACCTCCAGCTCCCAGGGGAGGGAAGTCTTCATCCGGTGCTGGGCCCAAAGGCTCGTACACCGGTTAATGTGGATCATTTGGCTGCCGCTTTGCGGGATTACGAGCCCGCCGAGCTGCGGTCGGTTTTGTTATTGGGTTTCCAGGTTGGTTTTCGGTTGGGATACGAAGGACCGCGTGTGAGACGTTGGTCTAAGAATTTGAGGTCGGCAGGCGAACACCCTGCTATTGTACAGTCAAAATTGGATAAGGAAGTGAGTGAGGGTAGGATGGCGGGCCCGTTTGATGATTGGCCTTTGGAGAACCTAATTGTGTCCCCTATTGGTGTGGTCCCGGCTCATTCAGCATCTATCGTGGCCTGAAGGTGAGTCTGTAAATGATTTCATTGACAACGAAGCTGCATCGGTGTCTTATTCTTCTGTGGATGTAGCTATGCAACTGGTTGTCACGGCGGGCCCTGATGCTCTGATGGCAAAATGCGACATCAAATCCGCATTTCGACTGCTTCCAGTCCATCCTGAAGACTGGTGTCTTCTGGGCTTCCATTTTCTTGGAAAATGGTACGTGGACAAAGCTCTGCCAATGGGTTGTTCTATGTCCTGTGCGTTGTTTGAAACTTTCAGTACGTTTCTACAATGGTGGTTTACTAAACAAAGTGGACAGGAACTGGTCACACATTATTTGGACGATTTTTTCTTTGTGGGTACAGCAAATTCGTTGGTCTGCCAAGCTGCTCTCACATCGTTTCAATCCTTGATGAGTTATTTAGGTGTACCATTGGCTCCTGAAAAGACCATGGGTCCTTGCGCGACCATGTCTTTTTTGGGGATCGAGCTTGACTCGCATTTGATGCAAGCTCGTCTTCCATTGGACAAGAAACAGAAAATGCTTGATCTGGTTGGAATCATGTTGAGAAAAGAGAAAGTGTTTGTGAGAGAGATACAAGTTTTGCTGGGACACCTTAACTTTGCCTGCAGAGTGGTCAGGGCGGGTAGGACTTTCTGTAGGAGGTTGGGCAGAGCTTTGTCTGGTCATTCCCTTCCACATCATCGGGTGAGGCTGTCTGCGGGGGTCAAGGAGGACTTACGCATGTGGGTCTTCTTTTTACATTCCTTCAACGGTGTGCCTTTATGTCGGGAGGAGGATTGGTGTTGGGATGTACAGATATTCTCTGATGCTGCAGGCAGTGAAGGTTTTGGTCTTTACTGGCAGGGAAGGTGGTGTGCCCAACAGTGGCCGGCACAATGGAAGAATGGTGGCAGAAGTATTGCCTTTCTGGAACTCTTCCCTGTCGTTGTGGCCGTCACTTTGTGGGGTATGGCTCTGGCCCACAAAAAGGTTCTTTTCCGGATCGACAATATGGCTGTGGTCCAAGTAATTAACAAACAGTCGGCCAGGGATCCCCAGATTTTGAAGCTCCTTAGAGTGTTTGTGTTGGGATGTCTGAAATATGATATCTGTTTTCGGGCCCTGCATGTTCCTGGCGTGGACAATGACATTGCGGATGCTTTGTCTCATTCACAGTGGGAGAGATTCCGTGGGCTTGCTTTGGAGGCAGACGAGGAGCCGACCCCCATGCCGGACCACCTGTGGATGGTAGGCAACACCGGGTCCTTCAATTGGTTTTAGGTTCTTTGGCTCCTTCCACAAGAACAGCGTATGAGTTGGCCTGGACGGAGTTTTTGGAGTCGGGTGCGTGTTGGAGGGAGCTGGATTGGCAACGGTCTGAAGATGTGGTTCAGTTTATTTTGTATATGATGGACAGGAATTTATCTAGAATTACTATTTCTGGCAAACTAGCGGGTATTTCCTTTGTGGGTAAGCTTTTGTGGGGATACTCTCCGTCGGCTGGGGAGCTGGGTAGGAGGATGTTGGAAGGGTGGTCTAGAGAGAGGGGTTCTGTGCGTACTTTGCGATCCCCTTTGTCGTGGCAAAAGCTGTTTCAGGTGATTTCTGTGCTTCCGGTTGTGTGTTCTGATAGAGTGGAAGCTTGTTTGTTCGCCACTTTGATGGTGTGGATGTTTTTTGGCGCTTTTCGTGTGTCTGAATTGCTGGGCACCAAGTCCTCTCCTGGCCTTCTGTGGGGGGATGTTCAGCTGTCGATCAGGGGAGTCCATGTTTGGCTCTCCCATTCAAAAACAGATCAGAGAAGTGTGGGAAAAGGGGTTTGGTTGGACGCGGTATCCCCACCGGAAACATGCCCTCTACGTTGGGCTCACTGCTGGAAGGAAATGTCGGGTGGGGTAGTGGACCTTCAGGTTTTTCGACATTTGAATGGCTCATGTGTTTCTACTTATCAATTGCGCATGGTACTGCGAAAAGCGCTGCGACATATTGGTTTAGATGGGTCGTTATACGGTACTCACTCTTTTAGGATTGGGGCGGCCACGGAGGCCTTTCACAGGGGTTGGTCGAGGGAAGAGATCATGGGCTTGGGGCGCTGGACTTCTAATTGCTTTCGGCGCTATGTTAGGAATGAAGCTGCTGGAGCGCTGGCGTCTTCATCTGTTTTCCCTGTCTGATTCTGTTTTCTTTTTCAGGTTCTGTGGCTGGTCCTCGGGCTGCTTTCATTACAGTGTGGATCGTGGGCCATTCCTTCGTTAAAAGAGCTCAAGTGCAAGCTCGTCAAAGTTATTTTGGTTCATCTTTGGGTTTCAATGATCGTTTATTCAATGTGGTGTGGAAAGGAAGAGGGGGCATGTTATGGAAGGAACTGATCCCTGCTCTTAATTCTTGGTTAGTAGGAGGGGTTTGCCCGGATGTGTTGGTTCTTCACTTAGGTGAGAATGATTTGGGTTCTGTGAAGGGGGTTGTTCTGCTTCGGGCGATCAAAAAAGACTTGGCCTTATTGCATAAACAGTGGTCGGGGTGTCACGTATTGTGGACAGAATTGGTGCCACGGAGGGTTTGGAGGAATGCGGTGAAGCCGAAGGCGGTGGATATATCTCGAAGGAAGGTGAATTTGGAGGTTTCTCGGTTCTGCAGGGATTTGGGTTTCGGTCGTATAGTTCACAGTGACATCAAATACGATGCGGTGGAATTTTTCAGGGGTGACGGTGTACATTTGTCCCAAATGGGTATGGATTTATATCTGCTGGAGTTGCGGGAGGTTTTGTCTCGCTGTTTGACTGTGCAACAGTTTGTCGGTGAATAATGGGTTGTTTTTGTGTTTTTAGGTTCTTTAGCTTTCCCTCTCTTTCGGGTCCCCCCCCCCCTCCCACCCCCCCCACTGTTTTTCGGTTTGTGTTGGGGGGCAGAAAGGTGGGGCTCTCTCCTAATCAGTCTTTCCCCCCACGGCTTTCTGGATGGCGGTTTGCTCTGTTATTGCCAGTTTTGGGCCAGGTTTGGACCCGTTAGTTTTAAAGTCGGATCTTGTTGGGGGATGTTTCATACTGATTGAGGTGGGGTTCGGAGAATATGGGTCGGGGGATATGATCAGTTGGTTTATAATTGGGGATGTGATATTTTGTATTTGATAAGGTGATGTTATAATGTTATGGGGGTTTGTATGGTTTTATGTGTTTGGGTATGTACGGGTGGAGGCGGGTGTGATGGAGGGTGTGGGGTGGGGGCGGGGTTTGGGGTTTTGAAATAAAAACGAGCAAATCTTGGTTGTGGTTTAGATTGTGAGGCGATTGCCGAGTTTGTGTATTTGTAAATGTGCACCTGTTCCAATAAAGCGGCCTTTTTCACACTTCAATGGTTTTTTTGGTCTGCTCACTCTCCCCCACCCATCTCTCCCAAGGGGGGCTTGGGGGAGGGCAGCCGACCCCTGGGAGGTCTCCTCCCCCGGGCGGTTTGGGAGATCCGGGTGGGGGCTCCCCTTCTAGCAGATTCCATTTGGGCTCTTTTTGGGCTGGTTTTTAGTTGGATTGTGCGCTCCCTATAAATGGGCGGAGCTCCGCTTTACGGGCACCATTTTGGGCTAGGTGACCTGGTGGCCGGTTGATCTTAGATATTTTTTGTCCCTCCCTCCCTCCCTAGTTTGGGGCTTTTTTCTTCTTTATTTCATTCTTTGTTTGGCTGCTGTTTGGGACATGTGGGCATGGGTTTTTGGCTTTGTTCTTTTGTCGCTTGGGACAGGTGCTTGGCGGTTTGCTCTGTTATTGCCAGTTTTGGGCCAGGTTTGGACCCGTTAGTTTTAAAGTCGGATCTTGTTGGGGGATGTTTCATACTGATTGAGGTGGGGTTCGGAGAATATGGGTCGGGGGATATGATCAGTTGGTTTATAATCGGGGATGTGATATTTTGTAATTGATAAGGTGATGTTATAATGTTATGGGGGTTTGTATGGTTTTATGTGTTTGGGTATGTACGGGTGGGGGCGGGTGTGATGGAGGGTGTGGGGTGGGGGCGGGGTTTGGGGTTTTGAAATAAAAACGAACAAATCTTGGTTGTGGTTTAGATTGTGAGGCGATTGCCGAGTTTGTGTATTTGTAAATGTGCACCTGTTCCAATAAAGCGGCCTTTTTCACACTTCAATGGTTTTTTTGGTCTGCTCACTCTCCCCCACCCCTCTCTCCCAATGCCCCCAGTGAGGCTGCAGCTTCTGTCCGAGACAGCCAGGGCTCAATTACATGAAGCGTAAAATACCTTTAATTCAAGGCAAATTAACGAAAATTATATGAGATCATTAAAACATTATTTCTGTGGTCCCAAAGTCTGAATAGCAGCGAAATAGTGACACTTTGTACCTCTACCACTATGTTCGCTAAACGTTTTGCACAGTTTTTGAGGCTTTAACATTTTCGCCTCGCTTGATTACGTGCCGTACTTTGCTCAATATTACTTCAGGGCTTTATTCAATATTTGCTGGGACTTCGCAAACTATGAGGAAGCGCGGAGGGTTGGCTGGGATTCCCTACACCTGCAGTACACGTCATTGACGGGAACTTCCGGGTTTTACCACTTCGATAGATGACGTTTAGCACGCCGCTTCGGAGTCAGGCATGCATGACTCACGATGTGTAGAGCAATGTTCCAAGAGAACTCCCAACCCAGCTCCTGCAGGCTACGTGCAAGGCATGTGAAAAAACACAGCTGTTAGTCATAGCAGGTCTTTGTAACCTAAGAACAGTCATCAGTTGTGACACAGCAAACCCCTCAGGGGCCAGAAATTCCAAGAAGGGGAAACCCATGCCGATCTTTCAAAGTTTTCCCTTTAACTTAACAACACGTCATGGCCGAAGTTAAGACAATATCGCCCCCACATGTTGATGTAACACAGTATTGTTTCCCATGGGGATTAAAAAACATGTGGCTAGAAAAGACTTTGGCCGGGAACCCTTCACATAAATCCAGCCTTCACCTGTATTTGTCCCCGGGCTGGGCGATCGCGTGCGGACCCAGATCTACAAGGTACAAATCCTCCAGGTGTGCCCAAAAATACTCTTCCATTTATCACCTGCTCTGGGCAGGTGCAAAGTGAAAACAGGGGGATCGATGTGCTGAGGGACGTGGTAAGGGCTTCTAGGCACAGCAGAGGAGGTGGACTGCTGGAAGGAGCGTTCCCCGCGGTCGAGGCCTGGCTGACTTGCAGCTCGAGCCTCACGTGATGCAAATCCTGCAGACCTGGGAGCATACCTGCCAATGTACCCGATGTAGGCGGGAGACTCCCGATGTTCGAAGCCAGCCTTGGTTTTTGGCACCTTGAAATTGCTTCCTCTTCTATAGAGGTCAATGGGAGGAATACATTGTCCCGAATATTTATAAAAATAAAAATAAAAAAATCTCACTTTCCTCTTATAAAATGCTGGCATGCGTGCAACACTTGGCTAGTTATAATTGGGCAGAGTCGTGTCCCACCCAGGAATGCCGCATCACATTACTTCTAATCGCAGACTCAGTAGCAAAACATGAGCACAAGGAGTTAAATACACACCAAGAGATCACATTTCTGTGCCCTCCAACAATTGCATACAGCAGTGATTCTTAACCTTTTGACTTCTATGGACCCCGCTTATTCATTACTTGAACGCGCGCCCCCCCACTGAATCCTTATTGGAATCCGGGGAGACCCACTGAGTTATTACTAGATGCTATGGGCCTCGGAATAGGAATTTTCGAATATTTGAATCACAAAAGAATACACTAAAAATATAGAACAAGCACTCGTCAAACATATAACATTAATATTCACAAACAACTATAAAACAAATAGAAAATGTAGTACTAAAGAGAAGCTTTTCTAAATTCAACTTAGGTCACTCATCGCCCATATTATATTTTGTCTGATGCACTTGCACTGCTTCCACGAATCAATCTGAAGCTATCAACATCATTTTAAGCCTCCAATTTCAAATTCCTTCACATTTAAAGAACATTTTAAAATCTTCTTTTGTACATTTTTGCTTCTTTATTTATATAAACTTTAATAATCTGTTAAGATTTAAGTTTTTAAGCAGTGGTGGACCTCCTGAGTAGGCTTCACCGTCCCAAGGTGTCCCTAGACAAGAAGTTAAGAACCACTGTATTTTCTTTCTTTACAGCCGCCCACTGTGGTGCCAAAAATCTGAACAGAATGAAAAGGTATTAACCCCTTCCATGCTCAAGACGGAATGGTTCCGACATGAGCACATGTTCAAGTGTGCTCATGACGAAACCATTCTGTCATGAGCACATACTCAAAAAATCCCTCTGGTGCAGACAGCAGAGGTATTTACTCTTTTTTTTGCCTGGGGAGGTGGGGAAGAGCTTCCCGAACCTCCCCAGGCCTATTTTGTGAATTTAGTTGTAATGACGATTGTGCTATTGTCATTGCAATGAAAACTAAACTGAAACTTCGTTTCAGTTTCTCAGTTTTGGTGCTTGTGGGGCTTTCTCAGCCCCCGAGCACGAGCACCGAAAAAGATGGGAGAGGTATCGTTGGAAAGGGGAGAATCTCCCATTTTCCAATGGTACCCTTCCCTAGTGGATCCCTGCTTGGGGATCACGCCAGGAGGGCGATCCCCAAGCAGGGATCCACCCACTAGCACCTGGGAGGGGGGAGCGATCCCTTGGGCAAGGACCTTTGCTCCTCCCATATTTGTTTGGGCGCACTTCAGTCTTTCTGGAGGGCAGACAGAGGCAGTAGCCCCCAATCTGCCCCAGGGGCAGAAAACCCACCAGAAACCAGAGATTTTTTTTATTTTTTTATTGACGTTGGGGTGGGGGCTGCCCAAAAATGGCATGGCAATGCCCCACCCCAGAGAAATGTCAGTCTTTCTGCCCCCCGGGGTCAGAAAGCCCACTAGGAAACCAGGGATTTTTTTTATTATTGACGGGGTGAGTGCTGCCCAAAAGGGCAAAAAGGGCATGGCAATGCCCCCCCGAGAAATGTCAAGCCTTTCTGCCCCCCCCCGGGAGGCCTGAAGGGGGTAGTGGCCCCCAATCTGCCCCCTCTGGGGGCAGAAAGCTCATTAGAAATCAGGGATTTCTTTTTACTGTTGTAGGTGTGGGGGCTGCCCAAGATGGGCAGGCCAATGCCCCCAACCCCCCTCTAAAAATACAACAGTCTTTCTGCTCCCCCAGGGGCAGATGGGGGCAATAGCCCCTGATCTGACCCCCGGGGCGGCAGAAATCCCACTAGGCACCAGGGATTTTTTTTTAATAATGTACGGGCATTATAATGCCCTCACCCAAAAAACAATTACCACAGTCTTTTTGCCCCGACCTGAAGGCATATTGGGGCAATAGCCCCTTATCTGCCCCCCTGAGGGGGGGGGGCAGAAAGCCCACTAGGCCTCAGGAATTTTTATTTTTTATTCAGGGATGAGGTCAGCCCACACCGCCCCACAAAATGCCAGAGGGGTGGATGGGGGCAGTGGCCCCTGATCTGCCCCATGGTGGGCAGAAAGCCCACTAGGCACCAGCGATTACTCTGTTTTTTTAATGCTTGGGGGTGGGGTTGCCCAGAATGGGCATACAAATGCTCCGACTCACCAAAAACATAGCCACAGTCATTCTACCCCCCTTTGGGGCATATCAGGGAACTCCCCCCCCACCCCCCTGATTTCCCCCTAGGGCAGCAGAAAGGGACAGACTTGTTTTAGCAATGTGCCTACCTGTGGATTTTGGGCCCTAGTGCAGCCGGCACATTAGGAAACCTAGCAAACCTGTACATATTTTAAAACTAAGCACCAAGGGGAATGTAGGATGGGGTGACTTGTATGCCTCCCACTAGGTTTTGTTACCCAGAATCCCTTGCAAACCTCAAACTTAGTTAAAAAAACACATTTTCCTCACATTTCTGTGATGGAAAGGTCTGGGATCTGCATGGATCCACAAAATTCCACCCAGCCCGCATTCCCCAAAGTCTTCCCAGAAAAATGATGCCTCACTTGTGTGGGTAGGCCTAGTGCCCGCGACAAGAAACGGCCCAAAACGCAACATGGACACACTACATTTTCACAGTGAAAACGGACCCTTTTTTTGCAAAGTGCCTAGCTGTAGATTTTGAACCCTAGCCCTGCCAGCACCTCGGGAAACCTAGCAAACCTATTCATGTTTGAAAAACTAGACACTCAGCGGGATCAAGGATGGGGGCAATTGACTGGCACTCACCAGGTTCTATTACCCAGAATCCCTTGCGAACCTCACAATTTGTTAAAAAAACTACATTTTCGTCACATTTCTGTGGTGCCAAATTCTGGAATCTGCGTGGATTCACAAAATTCCACCCAACCCGCATGCCCCAAAGTCTTCTGAGAAAAATGGTACCTCACTTGGGCGAGTAGGCCTAGTGCCAGCGACAGGAAAGGGCCCAAAACACAACGCTGACACAACACATTTTCACAGTGAAAACTGACCCTTTTTTGCAAAGTGCCTAGCTGTAGATTTTGAACCTTAGCTCTGCTGGCACCTAAGGAAACCTAGCAAACCTATACATTTTTGAAAACTAGACATGCAGGTAAATCCAGGATGGGGTGACTTGTCTGGCTCTCACCAGGTTCTGTTACCCAGAATCCCTTACAAACCTCAAACTTTGTAAAAAAAAAAAAAACACATTTTCCTCACATTTCTGTTGTGGAAAGTTCTGGAATCTGTGTGGATCCACAAAATTCCATTCAGCCCGCAGTCCCCAAAGCCTTCAGAGAAAAATGGTACCTCACTTGTGTGGGTGGGTCAAGTACCCGCAACAGGCAAGGGCCCAAACCTATTGAGGCGACTTCAAAATTACCTATCACAAAACAATCTAGTTTTGCAAGGGGGGGTCCCATGAGTTTTTGGCCATGGGCTCGGCAGCCATCTAGGGAAACCTACCAAACCCACACATTTCTGAAAACTAGACACCCCCGGGAATCCAGCAAGGTATGGCGTATTTGGGTCTCCCAACATTTCCCTACTGAGAATCCCCCGCAAACCTCAAATTTAGCTGAAAAAATCACTTTATTCTCAAATTTCTGTGAGGGAAAGTTCTGGATTCTGCGTGCATCAACACATTTACTTCTACACAGCATTTCCCCAGGTCTCCCGATAAAAATGGTACCTCACTCGCGTGGGTGGGTCAAGTACTCGCGACAGGCAAGGGCCCAAAACCTATTGAGCCGACCTCAAAATTACCTATCACAAAACAACCTGGTTTTGCAAGGGGGGTCCCATGAGTTTTTGGCTCCGGGGTTCGGTGGCCACCTAGGGAAACCTACCAAACCCACACATTTCTGAAAACTAGACACCCGGGGGAGTCCAGCAAGGTATGGCTTGCCTGGGTCTCCCAACATTTCCCTACCCAGAATCCCTTGCAAACCTCAAATTTTGTTAAACAATTCTATTTTTTCTCACATTGCTGTGTGAGAAAGTTGTAGGATCACTGGGCTGACACAAATTTCTTACCACCCAGCATTCCCCCATGGTACCTCACTTATGTGGGTAGGCACAGTGGCTACATCAGGAAATGGCCCAAATCGTACTTTGGAGACTTCAAAATTACCTATAACAAAACTACCTGGTTTGGGGCGGGCACCTGGGGTTTTGCCCCGGGCTCGTCTCGGGAAACCTACCAAACCCACATATTTCTGAAAACTAGACACCCTGGGGAGTCCAATATGGTATGGTTTGCATGGATCCCCCAGTGTTTCCCTACCCAGAATCCCCTGCAAACCTCAAATTTAGCTGAAAAAACAAATTTTCCACATATTTATGTGTGGAATCACCGTGGCGGCACACATGTCGTACCCCACAGCGTTCTCCTTAGTGTCCTGAGTAAAATGATACCTCACTTGTGTGGGTGTCCAATGCAGAATTGGGTAAAAAGGTATTAAAAAATAATTACGCTTAGAATTGTCGATGCTTTACCCTTATTCCCTATGTTTTGGGCTCTTCCCAAGCACAGGCCCTTGCCCCACCCACACAAGTGGGGGATAATTTTAATCGGGAGACTAAGGGGAACGCTGTGGGGTAGGACATTTGTGCCGGCACAGTGATTTCACCCAAAAATATGTGGAAAATGTGTTTTTTCAGCTACATTTGAGGTTTGTAGAAAACGTTGGGGGATCAAGCCATACCTCGCTGGACTCCCCCGGGTGCCTAGTTTTCATAAATGTGTGGGTTTGGGTGTTTTCCAAGATGGTCGCCGAGGCCAGACCCAAAAACCCAGGTGACCCCGCTTGCAAAACCAGGTTGTTTTGTGATAGGTCATTTTGATGTCTCCTCAATACATTTTGGACTCCTGCCTGTCGTGAGTGAGGTACCATTTTCATCAGGAGACCTGGGGAAATGCTGGGTGGTAGGAAATTTGTGGATCCACATAGATTCCAGAACTTTTCCACACAGAAATGTGAGAAAAAAGTGATTTTTTCATCAACGTTTGAGGTTTGCAGGGGATTCTTGGTAGGAAAACTTTGGGGGACCCATGCAAGCCAAACCTCCCTGGACTCCCCTAGTTTTCATAAATGTGTGGGTTTGGTAGGTTTCTCTAGATGGTTGCCGACTCGGGACCAAAAACTCAGCTAGTCTGTCAGTCAGTCAGTCAGTCTTTATTCGATAGTTCAGAATCATCTAAGACAGAATACATACATAAAAGTGCCATAAAAAAACAGTTAAAACCCTATGGACATACATTTAATACATAATTAAACCCACATATCGAAATCCTAATTTGACAAAAATAATTAATTAGAATTTATCAAAATTGATATTTTCTACATTCAGTCACTAAAAGGGAGCCAGTTTAAAGAAGGACAGACTAGGACTGAGTTTAGTTCCTCAGCAACTGCCAATGTTTTACTCCTCAAAGCCCAGGACCAACTCCAGAATTTCGCAACAGCAATAACAATGTCTGCGTGCGTATTCGTTGTCAGAATACGCAGGGCCTTAATACAGGATCTAATGCCAAGATTGGAACATAAAGGCTTCAGCCACCTAGAGCGTGGGCCTTTATAAACAGGACACACAAAGAGAACGTGGGTTACTGTCTCTTCCTGAGTATGACAAAAAGGACAGTTGGCATTCATGGGCTTTTTCCATTTGGCAACAAAAGATCTTAAAGGAAGGGAACCCACTCGAAATTGGTGGTATAATGTCCTATAATTTTTCTTTGTAATCAAATTCCAATATGGTTCTGCTTTCGATACAAACTTATGATCTAAGAAGGTACCTGTGAGCGAGGTACTATCCACTGCTGACAGGGTCCTTCTGGTGACCATATCCCACTAAAAGGGTTTTGAAATAATTTTTATTGGGAAAAATGTTTCCAATTGGATCATCCCACAATTGTCCAAGCCCCATTTCTCTTAGATTGTGCTTGATCTTCTCCAGCCATTTAATTTTTGAAGATAGATCGGCACTCCTAATGTGCATTAATGCGCTCGCGTACAATACCAGTTCAAGGGTGGTCCAAAGCCTCCTCCAGTAGGCTAAGGGTCTGAAGCCTGCAACCTCATCTAGAGAAGTGCAGCCCAGGTCTATAAGTAAAGGCTTCATAGGTGTTGATTGCGGGAGGGCAGTCAGGGATCTTAAAAACTTATTTTGCGATTGTACTAGGGGTGTAAGATTTTCGAACCCCCAGGGTTCAGCACCATAAATAATGGAAGCTTTGATTCTCGCATTATAGATATCAACTGCTGGCCCTATGGGTTTTGTATGGGACAATCTATTTTCCCTTAATAGGGCACCCGTCAGCTGATTATGCCTTAAGACTATAACATCTAGATGGGAGGCCCAGTTCATCTTCCTATCCATAGTTAACCCTAAATAGGGGAATATATCAGTCTGCTCCAAAGATACATTGTCCATTGCCACCCTAGCCTTGACAGATGTGTGCCTATGCAATACCATGAACTTTGTTTTTTCTGCGTTTACCACGAGCTCATGGTCACTGCAAAAAACAAAAAAACGGTCAAGGGCACGTTGCAGACCCGACTGAGTTTTAGATAAAATTAACGTATCGTCCGCAAACATTAATAATGGTACCCTTGAACCGGCAAGAGATGGTGCGTCAGTTCACCTTGTTTATGAATAGGGAAAATAAGGTGGGGGCAAGGACGCACCCCTGCCGCACACCCTTATTAACTGGGAAAGAGTCGGTTAATTCGCCCTGCTGCCCCCACCTGACTTGAGCGTAATTTGCCTCATGCAATTTAATGATGAAGGTGAGAATTTCCTTAGGCATCCCAGGAAAATCTGAATAATAAGAGATCACCTTGTTTATGAATAGGGAAAATAAGATGGGGGCAAGGACGCACTCTTGCCGCACACCCTTATTAACTGGGACAGAGTCGGTTAATTCGCCCTGCTGCCCCCACCTGACTTGAGCGGAATTTGCCTCATGCAATTTAATGATGAAGGCGAGAATATCCTTAGGCATCCCAGCCTACATTAATGAATCCCACTGCTTGTGGCGGGGTACTAAATCAAATACTGATTTTAAATCAACAAATGCTGCATAGAGTGTTCCCCATGCTAAAATCACTGTGGTCCAATAAATCATCGAAAATCTGAAAACTTGGTTAATGGTGCTGAATTGGTCTAAAGCCCGCTTGATAGGTGGTTAAAACATCCTGATCTATAATCCATTCGTTAACTCTACCTAGCACAAGTCTCGCAGCAATTTTTTATAAATTATCTATTAGGCTTATCGGCCTATAGTTGCTGGGACTGGCACAGTCTCCCTTTTTGTAGATGGGAATAATTTCCGCACCGCACCACATTTCCGGTACTGACGCACCATTGGCTATAGCATTTACGATAATAAAAATATACTCAATCCATATCTTCCTATCGTTTTTCTAGAGGTCTGCTGGGATGCAATCTGGGCCGGGGGCCCTCCCTGCAGGGACCCTTTCTAACACTCTATCAATCTCTCCTTTGGTAAATTGTAAAGGTACCTCGGAGATGACCTCGGGGTACTTTGTGCAAGTACTTTGAGCGCTACCAAATTGGCCTTGGAAATACTGGACCCAAAGTTCTGGAGGAACATTATTAATTGGTGTGGTTCCTGTTGTACTATTACCCCATTTTACCAATTGCCAGAATCCAGTCCAGTTCTTTTCTTTACTGGCATTAGCTAGACTAATCCATCTGTCCTCATCAAAATCTTTTTTTGCCTTTATTTGGGCTTTCTTGTCATTTGCCCTGGCTACTTTCACATGTACGGTGCCGCCCAGCCTGGTTACGTTAGAAAGGTGCCGAAACGCAACTCCACATTCCTCGTTATAACACTTGGCTGATTTTTTTGGGGGGGGGGCTTGGACGCCTTCTTAGCTTTTGTAAGTAGAAGATTTAGATTGGCATAGTGTCCCTCATGGGCCTTCATAAGGTCCTTATGACCATTGCCTTTTGTCGCCTGCAACCCCATCAGTGCTACAGTCTTTTCCATGGAAAAACTAATCTGCTTTAGAAGATCTTCGTACTGTCCATTTTAACCGGCGCCGGTTTTTGGACATGGTAACTTCTCCTATCATTGAAACAATATCAACAGTTGAGGGAACTGGACCAGTTCTATTTAGGGTCAGTAGTAAGGGATCATGGTCACTCTCCGGTCTATGGAATACCTCCATGTCCAATAATCTAGACCAGAGCTCTAGACTTAAGAATATGTAATCAATTCTTCTACTCCTGATCCCATTCAGGTATGTGGAACAACCTTTCACATCTGAGGGAGTTCTCCCATTGGTAGCTCTAATCCCCCGACCTAGAGATAGGCTTTTCAATTGGAGCGCTGCCTCTGACCATTTGTTGACTGGAGCCAACGAGAGGGATGGTATCCCCCATATTTGGTCCTCCTCCATGCTAAGGTTACCGTCATCCAATCCCAGAGGTTGGAAGGTGCAGTTAAAGTCTCCCGCTATAACCACAGCACCCGAGCCTGATAGACAAACCAGAAAAGTATCTAAGAGGGCAATAGTTGGTGAAGCTTTCCCACCCGCTATCCCTCCTGAATAGACATTGATTAGTATCAGGTCTAACTTGCCCAAAAACTCAGATGCCCCCTATGTATCCAAAAAATGACCTGGTTTTGCAAGGGGGGGTCACAGGAGTTTTTGGACCCGGGCTTGACACATTTTTAGGTTTGCAAGGGATTCTGGGTAATAGAACCTGGTGAGAGCCAGTCAAGTCACCCCATCCTGGATTACCTTGGGTGTCTAGTTTTCAAAGATGTATAGGTTTGCTAGGTTTCCCTAGGTGCCGGCAGAGCTAGGGTTCAAAATCTACAGCTAGGCACTTTGCAAACGAAAGGGTCAGTTTTCACTGTAAAACTGTGATGTGCATTTTGGGCCATTTCCTAGCGCGGGTACCACACCTACCCACACAAGTGAGGTACCATTTGTATTGGGAGACTTAGGGAAACACAGAATTGTAGAGCAACTGTTATTACCTATTGACTTTCAATGTATTTCTGCCTTCCAAATGTAAGACAATGTGTAAAAAAGAAGTCACTTTGAAAAATGTCCTATAATTCACATGCTAGTATGGGTACCCACAATTTCGAAGATGTGCAAAAAGCTACTGTTTCTAAACTCTATATTTTGTTCCAATTTCAGAAATACATAGGTGATTGACGTACCGATTTTTCCATGAATATATATGTTCCCAAATTATTTGCTATACACCGTGTACATAATAAAAAACCATTGGAAGACGCTGCTCAGTTATTGGCGCTGGGTTCGTCGGGTTCTTGATGAACCTACAAGTCCTATATATCCCCCAACCTGTAAGGTTCAGCAAATGTAATGGTATATTGCTTTCAAACAGCTGTCATAATTAGAAGAGGTTACATGTGAAAACGTTGACACAAATGGCTGTTTTTTTCAACTAATTTTCAATTTTTCCTATATTCAACTGTTCGTTTCTATAAAGAAATCTTGAAGGATCTAAACAAATGACCTCTTGCTAAATTCAAAATTGTGTCTACTTTTCTAAAATGTATAGCTTACCATTATCCATCAATGCTTTAATACCCATTTCTACCATTAACTGGAAGGAGGTTGAAAGCACAAAAAATAGCAAAAATAGGATATGTCTCAGAAAAATGCCAAAACTGTGTAAACAATTTTGGTTTTCTGACAAAAGTCTTGCTTGTCCCTGAAAGCTGCGAGATGGTGGTTTCAGCACCATAACCCCTTTGTTGATACCATTTGCAGGGAAAAAACGGATGCTTTCATCTTTAGCCCTTTTTTCCAAAAACCCAAAAATTTAGCTGTATTTTGGATAATTTCTGGGTCCCCTCCATAGGAATCCACAAACCTTGGGTACCTTTTAGAATCCCCATGACGTTGGAAGAAAAGGACGCACATTTGGCGTGGATACCTTATGTGGTTAAAAAGTTACGGGGGCCTAAGCGCAAACTACCCCAAATAGCAATAAGAGGCATACCCTATGCACACACTTAATGAGTATAAGAAGGTCACAATGTGGCCCTGGACAATTTGACAGTTAAATGCAGAGGAACAACATTGATGCATTCAATATTAAGCAATTGGTTTACAAAATGAACATATATAGACAGAAATGGTCTTGTTATCTTGGTTTAATTTAAATTCAAAGGTCATCGCACTATGAACACAGACACCCGGGAGAAACGAAGCGAACCAGACGTCTGCAGACGGCTACTTGCACGAGGCGATAGAGCGACCTCTTTCAGCCCTCACTTGAGAAAACTTGGATATGGAACGTTCATAATATTTTCAAAACCAAATACCATCTCCCGGGTTATCCATAAAAGCGCATTACGCTAATCAGCTAATTAACCCAACCTGACCTTTGAATTTAATATTGGTCTTGGGCCCCTCCGGGTCGGAAATATCACCGGAAGAGCGACCTCGTGGTCTACACACAACCATTTAGAGCCCTGAAGATTCGCGAGATGCGATGAAACACGTGTCGGCTGGTTGTCTTCAAGCTATGACAAATTAAACCAAGATAACAAGACCATTTCTGTCTATATATGTTCATTTTGTAAACCAATTGCTTAATATTGAATGCATCAATGTTGTTCCTCTGCATTTAACTGTCAAATTGTCCAGGGCCACATTGTGACCTTCTTATACTCATTAAGTGTGTGCATAGGGTATGCCTCTTATTGATACGTTGGATTAGTACAGCTTGCTTACTTCTCCTTTGGGTGGTTATATGGTTGTCCACTCACCCAGTTGCACCACCACTCACTCTTTTCTATAGTGCTTCCATTCTGGCAGTGCGCCCATCTTCTGACCTCTAAAAACCATTGTTTTCCCTACCCCAAATAGCAAAACAAAGGGCTAAGCATGGGGGGAGGCCTAGCAGCGAAGGGGTTAAGTAATCCACTTGTGCAAGATCACACATAGCAGAATTTCACTTTACAAAATGTTCTTAATATGATGCGTCATGAATTCTACAGAAAGAACAAATATCGTACTTCTAGAGTGCACTGTTACCCAGATGTTGTGGTGCTTATTGAACCGATGATGTAGGCCATGGCATGACCTATTCTAAGCTGAAACATCAAGTTATTAAGTTGTTTTCGAAATGTCATGAGCTTACCCTCGGTTTGAAAGGTAGGGGCAAGAGATTTCTAACACTTGGATGCCTGCTAAGAGATGAAATGGCCCCCAACAGATTCTGGGTCCACAGCGTTTTGCACATATTTATGGGTTTGCTGTATTTGCCACATGTCTTATCATCTGATGCGTAATCTGCATATTTTAACAAAAGAAAATTTTACTTGTAGCTCAAACAGATCAAAAGTTACTAAAACACAGCAACATGTGTTGAATGGTCATCTTTCAGTTGAATATTTATGTGTGTGGATGCTAAACTTTATTTATGTGTGTGGATGCTAAACTTGAACTTGGATGCTAAACTTGAACTTATAACGTGAATGCTTTGCCCATAGAGTGTATACATGAGTACAAATAGCAAAATAATGAACGAATTCTGGCACAAAATGTCCCACATGGTGCTGCATAATTTACCTTTACTTGCTGCATAATATAGTGAAGCACGCCACATAATTTCTTCCTTCCTTGCCGCATTATTCTAGTGGCCCTGCCTATATTAGGGCAATAACATTATCTTTGAAGGTGGGGTTAATTATTGTCTTGAATTGTAGTGAATGAGTGAAGTGAGCAGACAAAACCTCTTCTAAGGGGTTTTGGGGTTTGTTCTCTGCTGAAAAAAGTTTGAAAGAAATGGGGTCAAATAGTGTATTTTAAAGTACAATTTTCCAATACACCATAGACTCTGGAAGGGAGCTCATTAAATATTTATTTCCTTTCGTTGTGTACCAAGCCAATGAAGCGTGATGCTCCCCAGAGTTGACCCCATTTTTTTTCTCAAAATGAGCTACAGGTGCCCCATATGTAAAAAAGGATTTTCATTGTACCAGGCATTCCTTTAGTCATAGGTGCCTCACCAATGTTGTAGCTGTCTCCTATACCAAAAATTGCACACAATATTCAAGTGTCAGAATGCTGCCACTAATACTACCTGTCCAAGTTTGGGAAATACATGGCCAAGCTTCGAAACAGGCTTTCGGAAAATGAAGGGTCAGGCATGATGAAAGTCACCTTAGACCAATAAGCCAACTTGCCCCACAAACCAGACGGATAAGACATCATTTTAATAACTATAATATCTTAACTTAAGCAAGCAAGTCACTAATGTGGACACACTGGTATATGCTTGCTGTTTTTATTCACAGATACAAATATTAATATATATATTGATTTATATATACTGATTTTGAAAGTTTCGTATACAAATGCATTTTTTAGGACTGCCTTTCTTTTTAAGATGTATTGTAAATGGTTTTAAGTAACTGTGCAATATAAATAAAAATATCACTCACTCTAAAAAAAAAATACTACCTGTCAATAATTACCGCACCATTTATCATGGTTGTCCCTCTCCATATGCCACAATTGTCCTCTCTTATGTCAAGAAATACCTCTACTGTGCTAGCCCCAACATTTTGCCACTGGTCCCGTCATGCCAATAATTTCATCATGTTTGACAGCACCAGCTTTTATCTAGTGGTGCCTCATATGCCAAGAATTACCTCTGGGATTTCATTATCGGTACTTTAACATGGGTTCCCAGTATGCCAAGAATTACCTTCAGTATGCTAGTGCCAGTATTGTATTACAGGTGCCTGTTATGCTAACAATTTTCTCCAATATGCCAGCACCAGTATTTTGCCACGGGTGCCTCTATGAGCCAAGAATAAACGTCATAATGTCAGGGCCAATGACAGACTTGCAAGCATAACACAACATTCTCACTCAGGCTCACTTACATTCCCTCACTCACACTCATCCGCTGTCATACCAACTCATATTCAATTTAATTCAATTCAAATAAGCTTCATTCGGTTGAAACATACAACCATAAAAGCACAATATAATCACATTACATAAAAGAACAATTAAAAATATCAACATCCATAATAAAAATGGGATACAAATACTGATTCCATTAAACATCATAAACTGCGTCAGTTCTCCTAATGTAAACAGTAAACTCATAGCAGCATTACATGGTTTTAATAACATATATCCAGGACACGTAAGCTACAGATAGTGTAAAGTGCAAGGTGCTTAATTAATAAGACCATCCCCAACCATTGTGGAGATGGTTAATTTCGTTAGAACAACATACTCTTCCTGGCATTGATTGAACTTAAAATAAATGTAGCAGTATAAAAACAAATCTCTTTTTTTATTGTAAGCAGGCTGACGAGGCAAAAGTACATAAAACATAAATACATAAGTTTAACATATATGAATCCTGTAAAGCATATAATGAAGCAGGTAAGTCAGAAGTTATTATGAAAAGGAAAAAAGGAGAGAAGAAGAAAAAGGGAGGCTAAGCCACCTGAAAGAATAAAAAAAGTTATAACAATTTCTTTTTAGCAGTGATACAAAGTTTTATTCAACATCAATTCATAGTAATATTTCCACTAAATTCAGAGAAAGATAAAAATATATCATTATCGCTCTATAAACGTTCCCCAATTTTTTTCATATTTTTTCAAAGAACGAATACCTCTAATATTTGCTAAAGCTAATTCCATAGAATGTATCTCGGTTACCAATGCCCACCAGTCCCAAACCTTAGGTGTTTCTGAGCTGGTCCAAGCTCTAGCCAGAGTTAGCTTGGCACAAGACATAAGTATCGTGGCCAGAGCAGCCTGTGGAAAGGAGACAGGGTAAGTGTCTAATAAAACCGAAGTGGCCGTTAATGTGGGTAACTGAATCTGTTTCATTTTCAGGACATTTTCAATTTCACACCAAAAGGTCCTGAGATTGGGACACGAGAATAACATATGAACCAAGTCAGCTGCTTCTGTAAGACATTTAGGACATTTTGTGCGGTCACTGTGGGTGTTGTTAGATGACCATTTAGACATTCTTTCCGGGGTATAGTATAGCATACAAGTTGTTCTAAACTGTTGAAGTCTTAAGCTAGATGATCGTACTCGTTTGTTGATGTTTGTCAGAAAACTCTCTATCTGTTTAGATGTTATGTTTGTGCCCAGTATTCTTCCCCATTTGCCGGCCAGTGTGATACAGTCGTTTGATTTATAGTTGTTGAGAGATCTATATGCTTCGCTTATTACAGATTTATTTTTTAGTGAATATAGACAAGTCCATATGTCACATTCAGTAGCCTCCAAAATGTGTTTTTTATTAATCAAATAATCATGTATTTGTATATATTTGTACCTCATGTTTTCAGGCAGATCGTATAGTATTTTCAGAGTGTTAAATTCCAGAAATCCTTGTGTGCCATATAGGTCCCCTAAAACAGCTACACCTGATCTAAGCCAGCCGTGTGCAGTATTATCGTTAAATATGCTTGGAAGTCCTGGGTTGCCCCATAGTGGAAGTTTCGAGTGAAAAAAGCTAGTATTGCAGAATAAAAGTATATTGCTCCAGATCTTTATTATGTCTCTTGCGGTCTTAAATCTGACCCTTTTATAGTAATTAGGGTCGTTAGTTCTAAACAGAAACATATTCGAATCAGATTTTTTTTATTTTTTTTAAATTTTTGAAAACCTTTATTGATACCAGAACACACAGCTATTCAGCCTAACATCCCGGAGGCAAGGCAGCAGGAATAAAGGAGAAAAATAGTGTCAAACAGTTGAGGCATATTCACCGAAGGTTAATTTTATAATAGAAATACAACAACAAGCGCCCGTGGGCGCGAAAGTGGCAGTGTAGAAAACGTGACGCCGGGTGTCAGGGAGGGGTAGGGATAAGGCAGGGAAACACTTATTAAAAGCAAATTGCAGAATGGGAAGGAGGCAGGGGGGGGAAGGTATCAGGAGAGTAAGTTACATTAGAGCTCAGTTGGCGTCACAGGTTAGGAAAAGGCGGTGTCATGTTGATCAATTGGCTCAGGCGGTAAACACACATCCCCCCTGTATTCGTTCCATGCTCCCCAAATTTTCGTCCAAGTCCGAGGTTTCCCCCTGGCCACATAGACTGTCTTTTCCCTAAACATGCACCAGTCCATGTTGGCCTTCCACTGTACCAATAGGGGGGCCTCGGTCGCACCCCATCTCTGGGCTATGTCCCTCTTCGCCACCATGTTTCCCAGGGTGACCCACCTAGTCTGTGCAACGTTGTGGTCGGAAGGCTCCCATACATTCAAGAGGCATCGACGGGCCTCCGCCTGGGAGGCCACGCCAGTTACCTCCTCCATAACGCGGTGGACCCTTCTCCAGTAGGAGACGATCACCGGGCATTCCCAGATGATATGTAGGAAAGTGGCAGGAGCTCCACAGCCCCTGCGGCAGAGACCGTCAGGTGAGAAACCCATACGCATCAATCGGGGCCCCGTTACATATACCCGGTGTAAGACCTTAAACTGTACAAGGCGAAGGCGGGAAGAAATGGCAACCACCTTAGGAGAGGAAACCGCACCCTGCCAATCTTCGTCGTCCAATTCAAGGCCATCTGCTACCCACTGGTCTCTCAAGCTAAGTAGGAGGTCCGTGCGTGTATTGACCAACTTCTTATACGAGAGTGAAATCGCACTGTCTGGCATATGCCCATCCAGGATCCTATCTTCCAGTGGGGAACTTTCGGGGATGACGCCGTCCGGCGGAGAGGCCGAAATCAGCGCATGTCGCAGCTGCGCATAGCGGAAGAACTCCATCGCGCCCAGCTGATACTCAGCTTGTAACTGGGGGAAGGTTTTAATCAGACCCTTGGAGAGCATGTCGTCAACCCTGCTGATGCCAATGAGGTCTCACCTATCAAAACCCTTGGTGTGCCAGAGTCTACCCAGGCTGTCGGAATCAAAAAGGGGGGTGAACCTCGTGAGTCTGCCCTGCCAACCTTGTGCCTTTGTAACCGCTTTCCAGGTGCGGACTGCCGTGCGGGTGGGGCCCGTTAACTTACGATCAATAGACTTGGAATATAGGGCCCGGTAGTAATTACCGTCGCCCACCAGCCACCTATCCATGGCATAGCCGGGGCTCACCACTGGGCCGTAAAACCCATGGTTTAGGGCAGCCAGCTGCGAAGACCAGTAATAACGGCGCACGTCGGGGAGGGCGATGCCCCCATCGTACCAGGGGAGCGTGAGTTTGTGGAGGGCGACGCGAGGGCGACCCTCCCAAAGGAGGTTACGGAGAAGGCCCTCAAGCTCACGAAAGTAGCGGGCTGGGACAGGGTCCTGTGCGTTCTGAAGTGCGTACAGGAATCTGGGCAGGGCCATCATCTTGAACAGAGCGGCGCGGCCAAGAAGGGAGATTGGCAAGTGGCGCCAGCTGTCGATGTCCCGTCGCAACCTCTGAAGAGGAGGGAGCAGGTTATTGTCATACCGAAGCTTGGCATTACCAGAGATGTAAATGCCCAGGTACTTAAAACCGCGTGAGGCAATCTGAATACCGCAGCCTCTAGGGAG
Source organism: Lissotriton vulgaris (assembly GCF_964263255.1). Classification (NCBI taxonomy): domain Eukaryota; kingdom Metazoa; phylum Chordata; class Amphibia; order Caudata; family Salamandridae; genus Lissotriton; species Lissotriton vulgaris. Next base: position 106,892,358 of record NC_141686.1, read on the forward strand.
ACGCGGAGTGTCCCCCTTGAGGACGTATAAAGAGGACTTGGCCCAATTAATAACTAGGCCAGAGTACCGCCCAAAAAGTTTGATGACATCACAGGCGACGATAAGGGATCTGCCAGGTGAAGACAGGTACAACAGTATATCGTCAGCATACAAGGAGACCCTGTCCTCAAATCCAGGGGCCCATGTAATGCCTCTCAAGTCAGGATGTGAACGCAACATTGCTGCCAGGGGTTCAAGGGCCAAGGCAAACAATAGAGGGGACAGGGGGCAGCCCTGTCTGGTACCACGACGGAGGGGAAATGGCGCCGAAAGGCGGCCATTGACTGTGACATTGGCCATCGGGTCCGCATACAGGAGCTTCACCCAGCCCACGAAGACGGGGCCAAACCCGAGTTTGGTCAGAACCGCCCACAGGTAAGGCCATTCGAGCGAATCGAAGGCCATAGTGGCATCCAAGGACGCCAACACGGCCGGCTCTTCGAGAGTGTGGGCCCGGGCCATGACCCCATGGAGGCGGCGCAGGTTAAGGGCAGTGTTACGGTGGGGAATGAATCCAGATTGATCGGGGTGCACAAGTTCGCTAATGACTCCAATCAAATGATTGGCCAGTAGTTTGGCAAGGACCTTGGGCTCCACATTCAGGAGGGAAATAGGACGATAGGAATGACAAACGTCCCGTGGTTTACCCTCCTTGTGGATGACCACGATGGTGGCCAGTCGTTGGTCTGGGGGGAGAGAGCCTCTCTCAAAGGACTCCAGGAACATCTTACGGAGATGCGGGGAGACTGCGTCCGAGCGGATTTTATACAGTTCCACCGGTATACCGTTAGGCCCGGAGGCCTTTCCGGTATTAAGTGAGCGGATCGCAAGGTCGACCTCGTCCGCAGTGATGTCCCTATCCAGGTCCTCTCTTTCCTCCTCGGAAAGGCTGGGCAATTCGATATCAGAGAGGAAGGCCGACGAGTCCGCCTCCGAAAAGCCGGAGGCAGACCCATAGACCCCCCGAAAGTAGTCCGCGAAAGAATCAACAATGGCGCTAGGATCCGTTAGGATCGCACCGTCGTCGCCAACAAGCTCTGGCACCACACGGCCGGCCATCTCCCTTCTGTCAAGCCAAGCCAACAACTTCCCGGCCTTATCGCCCACATCATAGATGCGGCCTTGCTGTTCCTTGGCCAGGACAAGAGCGGCATTAGTGGCCAGGTCGTGGTACTCCGCCTGTTTCAGCGAGAGTGCGTGGACGACCGAGGGGTCCGGATCAGACCCCAATTGGGCCTCAAGGCGTAACACTTCCTGCTCAATAGTCAGCATGTCTGAGTCTCTGGTACGACGGGTATCAGCGATGATCGCCTGGGCCTCGCCACGGAGCACCGTCTTAAAGGCTTCCCACAGTGTAACGGCCGACTCCACCGAGCCCACATTCTCAGAGAAGTAAAGATCAATAGATTTGGCCAGGAGGGAGCGGATCCTGAAATCGCGGAAATACCAGGGATTGACCGCTGCCGGGCGTTCCGACAGAGTCACTCCAAAGTCAAAGGAGACCCATAGCGGGGAGTGGTCGGAGATGCCCCGCGCGAGAAAGCGGGCCTCGGAGACGGCAAGTGCGTCCGAAGCCAACGTGAGGACATAGTCAATACGCGAGAGACTCCCATGCGCGCCCGATAGGAAAGAAAATTGGCGGAGCGTGGGGTGCAAAAGCCGCCACCCGTCCACCAGCCCAGTAGACTCAAGGAAAGACGGCAGCCACATCTGTGGTCCACGTAGGTCGCGGGCGGTTGACGATCAAGCAGACCAGAGCAAACCGAATTAAAATCACCCCCCACTATCAAACGACCAGCCGGCATAGACAAGATGGCACCACCAAGGTCCTGAAAGGTACTAGACTGGAGCTCCGGGGGGACGTACACAGACAACAACGTTAGGGAACGCCCTTCCCACCTCCCAGCCACGGCGGCGTACCGCCCCCTATCATCAACCAAAGTGGTCTCTATCTCTAGGGGAAGGGACGCGCGCACAAGAATTCCCGCCCCCCTGGAGCCGGAAGAGAACCCCGAATGTGCCACCATTTTATAGCCTTTGCGATTCAGGGCTTTACAAGCGTTGCCCACCAAGTGTGTCTCCTGAAGAAGTACGATATCTGGCATATGTCGTTTAATCAATTGTATAGCCACCCCTCTCTTGATTCGGTCACCCAACCCATTGACATTCCAACTAAGAATTTTTAACACCCTACCCCTCATCCCTCCACCGCCCGCCCCACCCACCTCCCAAAGACACCCGCATCAAAGAAAGTTCAGGATCGCCATTGTCCAATTGCCACAAAAGAGAAAGAAAAAGAAAAACAACACAGAACATAACAGTACCCAACAAACCCCCCACCCTGCACCCCTGCATTAGACTAAAAAGCCCCCCCAACCAGCAGTGTGCCTGTCGCCCCATTAACTACTCTACAGAAGACCCAGAGGAGTGAGGAATCCCCGTGAAATCGTCCCGCCACCCACCATGAAAATAAAGGAGAGAGTAATAGCATCAAAAACACCAGTCCGGCGGTCATTCGAGGCAGGGGTAGCCCCGGCTCCCAGTTCATTCTTGCCGCTCCGCTCCGCCCGAGGCGCCTCCAACATCATCTTCATGCTCCTCACGCTCTGGCGATACAGTGTCCAGCCATTCGCTAACATTCTCAGGATAGTCAAAAAAGTAGGCACGTCCCTTGAGTTCTACACGGAGCTTCGCCGGGAACTGCATAGAGTACTTGAGACCCATGTCTCTGAGGCGTCTCTTCACTCCCGCGTAGCTCAGCCGTTGACGTTGCACCAGCCTGGTGAAATCCGGGTAGAAATGCACCTCCGCATTCTCGTAGTGGAGCAGCCCGTGCGATCTGGATGCTTGAAGGATCGCATCTCGGTCTCTGAAATTGAGAAGGCGCGCCACAATCGGTCGCGGCGTCGCCTCCGTTTTAGGTGGTCCCCCCGGCACACGGTGGGCACGTTCCACTGAGAAGAAATTGCTCAGTCCAGAGGGCGCCAGATGAGTCTTGACCAATTCCTCCACAAACAGGTCCGCTGCGCCATTCTCGGACCCTTCCGGCACCCCTACTATGCGGACGTTCTGCCGCCTGGCTCGCCCCTCAAAGTCCTCCAGTCGCTTTGAGAAAAGATCGGCAGACGATCGCAGGTTACGGACCTCAGTTTGTAATTCGGAGACATCCGAGGTCAGACTGGTGGTCTTGATGTCAAGCGTTCTCACTCGCTCGTTAGTCTTGCCCAAGTCGGTCCTGATGAGGGAAATGTCAATAGCCATGGAGTCCACTTTATGGGACAGAGTCTCGTGCTGCTGCTGTACATCGGCACGGAGGCTGGTGATGGCCCCCATGATGTCCATGAGGGTAGGATCCGAGCCGTCCGGCGGGCTAGTCACTGGGGTCCCCTTGGAGATGGCCCCCGCTGTAGGTGGCGACTTGAGGCTCACATACCGCTCCATACGGTTGTTCTGTGTTTGCGGTTTGCCCCGACCACCTTTATTCGAAGCCCTGTCCGGATCGCCTCTGCCCGCCATGATGGGTCCTTGAGGACAAAGGAAAGGAGGCAGCAGGTCAGGATCCACAGCCGAGGGGCAGACGGATTAGAAAGTCTCAACCAGGTCGACGAGGGCCAGGCAAATGCGCAGTGTCAGCACCAAGGAGATGGCCGGCGGGCCCCGTGCAACCGATCAGGCGAAGTGACGAAGTGGCGAAGTCCGGATGGACAATGGCACCGTCACGGAGCGGAGTTAAGCTCGACGTAACTTTGCCCAGGAGGCACCGATTTGGAAGCCGATCGCAGTCCCCGCCTCAGCAGGCCGTCAGCATTACAGTCCCACCAACGTGGGACAGGATTTCATACAGGATAGTTGCGGTGGATCGGACGGTCCACGGAGCTCCGAGCTTACGCGGCCATCTTGGTCGCCCGCGAAGCTCCTCCTCGTCGAATCAGATTTTAACATAAAAGAGTGGAAGAACAAAGTCTTTTCTTCATTAAGTAGAGAGCGAAGGCGAATAAAAAAAGCGGACCAAAAATATAGTTTAAAGTCTGGAAAATTGAGCCCTCCTTCATTCGTATTATTTTTCATATATTTCATTGACCTTCTTGCTTTTTTGTACCCCCAAATAAAGCTACTCAATATGCCATCAAGTTTCTTAAAAAATTGATTATTTAGCGCGAGTGGTATAGATCTAAAAAGGTACACATATTTGGGAAATACCTTCATCTTGACCAGATTAATTCTACCGATCAAGTTTAAAGGTAGTCTATGCCATTTTTTTAGCAGTAGGCTGGTAGATTTAGTTAATTCATTACAGTTTATATTATTAATTTCTTGTAGTTTAGCCGTTATTTTAACCCCAAGATATGTAGCAGTATGGCAAATCTCGGGTACAATCACAGTTGGAGTATAATTGGCTATTATCTGTGTTTTTTGTAGATTTAGTTTATATCCCGCCAAAAACAAATCTCAGTTTATCTTAGTACAAAAAGTAGGGTCATAGCAGCATTGGTGGTTTTAGCATCATACTTTTTAAACGATGGTTCAAGATAAAAAAATTCTAAAAGACAGGTACAAATCGCATAAGAGTAAAAAATGCAAGGTGCTCTGCTTTGTGTTTCCGTCACATGGGCATGGCGAAACGGGGCGCTGTTTCATCGTAGGGAACGCAACTAAATGATGCACAAGACCTAACCTCATTCTGGTTAAAACATAGCGATGAGAAGGTCTCGTGACAAATGAAAGTTATGTTTGGAAGCCCTCCCTATCTTTGTGCAGATGAGAAAGCCGATACGTGGTTTGCTTACTTGCTATTTTCAGCCTGCGTTCATTCTTATAGGACAGGAAGGTACTCTTTAACTTCTTGTAGTGAGCCAGCTTGCCTCGCGCTGTGTACACAGTGAGCGCGAGGCACTGGTCTCGTGCTGCCCGCTGACGTAGTGCTTGCTTGACAGTTGGTGGCTGAGATCGGCCATATTCTCATGTATGCCTCAGATGTATGTCGTGCTAGCGGGAGTTTGGAATAAACATTAACTTCAATTTACTCTTGTGCCTTGAGTTATTACAACTCTTGATTGGCGACGAGGTGCTCAAGCTCCCGCAACGAACCCGCGAATATTGAAGAAAAGAAAATGGTTTACCCGGCACGAAGGCAAGAAATGAGAGGCGAAGATGAAGAAAGCTGAACGCGTTTCACAGCGCCGTCACCCTGCATGTTAGATCGGCTCTGCTGACGATCGGCGCTGATCCTCCTTTCTCTTCGACTCAGCCTGAAGTGAGACGCTGAAGTTGTGATTGCGCAGACTCAAGTAAGTCACGCGTGAGGACGCCTACCTCATTAGCTTCCCGGCCCAAGCTGCTGCCTTTCATCGCTTCTTAAAGGGGAAGTAACCCGGTTGGTTGTGAGCTCACTTCTGTGGGAAGGACATTTTTAAAAGCGTTTTTGCTGCACAAAACTAGTGTAGTATCTAAGAGAAAGTATCGCTGGGCCTCACACAACTTATCTGAGGAAATAAAAGAAAAAGCACGACATACTGAACTTGTTTATTAGGGAAAGGAAATATAAAGGGAACAAACACCCGATGATTTGATCTTTCTCCACATGATAAAGGATATTGACACTGTCAGGCCCTGGAACAATCGATTGTGTTCATCCAGCTTATCATGAACCACTTTTGTTCTATCTGACTGTAATATATATATATCTGCTGTGTGACAACAAAGGAAACTGCTGTGGCATACATTTTACAACTTGCTCTCTTCACAAAATAGGTAATGATGCAGTCAATTCACCCTCCGCCTCCTTTCTTAGATACCCCAGGTGAACCACCCGTGGCATGGAGAAAATGGTTTGATGCATTCGAGAACTATTTGGGTGCCATTGGAGCGCACAGGTTTAGAGCAGAAAGAAAACGATTTTTACTCCTTCACTCATTGGGGTTTGAAGGTAGAGAAACACTCAAACACTTACCCGAAGTGGTTGATGAAGGTGGTGAAGAAACTGATGAGTATCAAAACACAGTTAATAAACTGAAGACAAGGTACGACAAGCAACCCAGTGTTGTAGTTTTAAGGCATAAGTTCTTCAAGAGAGCACAAAAAACAGAGGAAGATGTTGACACGTACATTACTGCTTTGAGGAAAATGGTAGCAGAATGTGAATTTGAGAATTTTAGTGAGCAACTTGTGCGGGATCAATTCATCAGTAAATGCCTGGACAAATCCATCAGACAAAAGTTGTTGTCCTTAGAAAATCCGTCTTTAGATGAATCAATCCGCATAGCTAAAAGCATTGAAACATCACAATCCTCAATCAGAGAACTTGAAAGTAAAAATGCTGAAGTGGTGACCCCAGTTCGCTTTAAAAATGTAGTGAAGAAAAAAGAATTTCAACAGAACAATTTTTTCAAGAGGACAGATATCTGCTTCAGGTGCGGTTATCCTTCACATAATAGAAGTGGAAGGCCATGTCCTGCAAGGAATGCTACATGTCGTAAATGTGGAAAGTTGGGGCATTTTGACAAAGTGTGCCAGACAAACAAGAAAAATCCCAACCAAGTGGCATGTATTAAAGACTCGAGTGACAGTGACAGCGAAGACGCCCTCTGTGAACTTAAAGACATGGTTCTAGTGGTGAGTGAAAGAGATATAATAACTGGTGATCCTAATGACTGTGTTGACCCGTATGCTATCATAGGTGTTGGAGATAAAAGTCTGAGACTTTTAGTAGATTCAGGCGCAAGGATCACACTTATCAGTGAATCTTTATTCCGAGAGAAATGGGGAAAAAGATCTCTGGAACCTCCTGATCGAGAACCAGTATCCTACAATGGGAAGAGCATTGAACTTCTAGGGTATTTTGAAGATGTCCTGGTGTTCAAAAACAGGCACATATATGGGAAAATTTATGTGGCCGTCGATGGATTAGACATTCTGGGATGGTTCCATCAAGGTTTGTTCAGTATGATGCTATGTCCTGGAGCAAAAGAACAAGTTTTGGTTATTCGCGACCAAACACATGTGGAAGAGCTTCTCAATAAATTTCCCAAAGTGTTTTCTGGTGAGCTTGGAAAGATCAAGGGGTTCAAGCACAAGATAAAGATAAAGAGTGATGCTGTGCCTGTCAAGCACAAAATAAGGAGTATACCTTTCAGCATCCGCAACGATTTGGAAAAGGAACTCTTGTCTATGCAAAAAAGAGGTGTAATTGAACCAATTGAATCGTCGGATTGGTCTTCGGCATTAGTTGTAGCAAGAAAGAAGAACAATGATCTCAGAATATGCATTGACCTGCGCAGCCTGAACAAAGTGATCTGGGTGGACTCGCACCCATTACCGAACATCACAGAAATGCTAGGTGTAGTTGCAGGAGCTAAGGTTTTCACTAAACTTGACTTGGCCTCTGCATACCACCAGATTGAGCTTGACAAAGATTCTCGCCACTTCACTGCGTTTAACACTCCATCTGGATTATATCAGTTCTGCCGTATGCCATTTGGCCTGGCGTCGGCAGCCTCTGTCTTTCAGAGAGTCATGGTCAATCTACTCAAAGGAATCAAAAATGTTGCCATATTTCAAGATGATGTCCTGATATATGCAAAGGATCAACAGGAACATGACATTGTTTTGTCCAAAATTTTGTCCATTTTCCAAGAGCACGGAGTTGTTCTTAAAAGAGATAAGTGTGTATTCTCCAAAGACAGTGTGGAATATCTGGGCCACACTATTTCAAGTCAAGGCGTCACACCTAAGCCGAGTTTGGTTCAAGCCATAGTTGATGCATCTGCTCCGAAAGACAAAGCAGGAGTTAAATCGCTTTTAGGACTCACAGAATTCTATTCTCGTTTTATCCAAGACTATGCCACCAATATTCGCCCCATTTCTAGATTGCTACAAGATAAAAGTGAATTTGTGTGGGATGAAGAATGCAAATTGGCGTTTGAATGGATCAAAGATAAGTTGTGCACCGTCAGTGCCTTGAAGCCCTTTGTTCAGGAAGTGCCTTGCACTTTGACTGTTGATGCCAGCAACTATGGGTTGGGCGCTGTTTTGATACAACATGTTGGTCCTAATGAACATACTGTAGGGTTTGCTTCCAGAGTACTTAGAGAGGCAGAAACACATTACTCTGTGATTGAGAAGGAGCTCCTAGCATGTTGGTGGGGCATTGAAAAGTTCAAAAACTATCTGTGGGGGCGCACATTCACACTCCAAACGGACCATAAACCACTAGTGTCTATTCTGGGTAACACTAAAGGTCGCAGTGCTACTCCCCGCATTGCACGCCTAGCTTCCAAGTTATTACAGTACAATTTTGATGTTGTCCATATTGCTGGAGGGAAAAATGTGAGAGCAGACGCTTTGTCACGCCTACCTCCCTCCTCGAACATAACAATGCAAAGTAATGATGATTGCTGTTGTGATGATAATGAAGATTGTATTATTGCCAGTGTTGAATTGTTACATGTATGCTCAGTAGGACAAGAAAGTTGGAGGGAAGCGCTAGAATGTGATCAAGTTTTAAAGGAAGTGAAAAAGTACATTATCCAAGGGTGGCCGAGAGAAAGGAACGTGGGTGTGGACTTACAACCCTATGTGAAGGTGAATGATGAACTCACCATCGAAGATGGTTTAGTTTTCAGAACTGAGAAACTGGTACCCCCCGAGAAAATTAGAACCACGCTGTTAGCCAAGGCCCATGAAGGACACCTAGGAGCCACACTCACTAAACGTAGAGTAAGAGAGTACTTCTGGTGGCCCCAGATGGATAAAGATATTGATGCGATGGTGCAAGAATGCACAGTTTGTTCATCCTGTGACAAAAGCTTTCGTACATCCAGTCCACCACTCACGCCCATACCTCTTCCAGGTGCCCCGTGGGAGAAACTTGGTATAGATGTGCTAGGACCCTTCCATAGCTTACCCCATCAATGCAAATTTGCCATCGTTATGATGGACTACTATACCAAGTGGCCAGAAGCAAAGTTTGTGTCCAAAGTTGACTCCAAAGAGATCATTGACTTCATGAAAGAAACTTTCATGAGAGAAGGGTTTCCCCTTTCCATCATATCCGACAATGGGGTGCAGTTTGTGTCCACTGGGGTGGAAGAATTCCTTAAAGAATCTGCCATCACACACTATAGAAGTTCCCTTAACCATCCCCAAACTAATCGGCTGGTGGAAAGACTCAACAGAGTCATTGGTGATTGCGTTAAATGGGCTATTGTACACCACAAAGCTGTTCCCCAGAGTGTGAGGGCTATGCTATGGTTCTACAGGACCACCCCGCATTCATCTACGGGAGTGTCTCCCTTTGACCTTCTTAGGGGGAGGAAACCTTGCACTGAATTTAGACCAGCATGGATGTCCAAATGGTTCAAATCTCATTCTTCTCCTCAAGATATTGATGAACAGGTCAGAAAGAGGAATGAAAAAGTTCAATCTAAACAGAAAGAATATTTTGATGAAAGAAAACATGTTAAAAGCAGAGCATTTGTTGTGGGGGACTGTGTAAGGATAAAGAAACAAGGATTTGTAAAAAAAGGTGAAACCAAGTTTGGTGATATCGTTGTGGTTGACAAAGTCTGTGGTAGTGCTGTTCGTGTCAATGGACAGCACTGGTGGAACGTCAACAAGGTGGTAAAAGTTAAAAATGCCGAGAACAATCTGTTGAACTCATATGATGCAAAAAATGTTTCAAGTGACAATTCCTCATGTGACTTAAGTGTTCAGTCTTCCTCTCCTCAATCCTCTTTGGTGAGAAGAAGCACCAGAACCATCAGAGTTCCTATTAGGTTCCGTCGTTGATTTTCTCATCTCTCTCTGAGCTTACCTTTTGTTTTCTTCTCTTCTTCTTTTTCTTCCTCTCTGTCTGTTTAAGGAAAGGAGATATGTAGTGAGCCAGCTTGCCTCGCGCTGTGTACACAGTGAGCGCGAGGCACTGGTCTCGTGCTGCCCGCTGACGTAGTGCTTGCTTGACAGTTGGTGGCTGAGATCGGCCATATTCTCATGTATGCCTCAGATGTATGTCGTGCTAGCGGGAGTTTGGAATAAACATTAACTTCAATTTACTCTTGTGCCTTGAGTTATTACACTTCTGTTTGGACAAACCAGATCCTTCATTTTGATTTTCCAAAATAGTTTGATCGAATATGACCCCAAAGGAATTTTCTAAATAATTAAGCCAGGGGATTTTTAGATAATTATCCAGTCGCAGGCAGTCATTAATAATAGACTTGGTAAAAATGGTCTCCTCTTTTAACCATATTGATCTCCATAACTGAAGTGGTCTCAAGGCTATTAGATCCATCAGATAATTAAGACCAACTTCACAATGAATAAGTTCAGAGGAGGCTGGGACCGGAAGATATAAAAGCTTTTTTATAAAATAGTTCTCTTCCATTTGTAAATCACTGCAAGGTTGGTATCCCCAAAACCCAGCCCCATAGAGTGCAACCGATGTGCATCTTGCTTTATAAATATTAACCATGTCTTTGATGCGGCGATCCCCCAAGCTAGAAGCAAATTTAAAAACCACATATATACTTTTCCTCATTTTGGGCCGAACATGAGACAATCGTGGCTACATTTCCCATCCGAAGAAAAAGAAATTCCTAAATTACATAAATTATCCACGTTTTGTACTTTGTTGCCTTCAATAAAAAAAGGTTTCAAACTCTTGTATTTAGAGCCGCATACCATTGTAAAAGTTTTAGCCTTATTTATCATCAGCTTCCTCTTACTAATAAAAGCCGCAAACCCATCGATTAACCTCTGGAGGCCTACCGGCATTCTAGATAAAAGCACAGCGTCGTCCGCATGAAGCAAGACTGGGACTTCCTTGCCTTCCACTAATGGGGAATCCGCCTGTATCAATTTAAGTGCTGCATCAGCTTCATTAATAAATAAGGTAAAAAGCAGCGGGCTAGAACGCAGCCTTGGCGGATACCACGTTTTACGTCAAAATTGGGGGTACATTCACCCTTCTGGCCGTACCGTACTTTGGTCGATACATTTTCGTTCAGCCTAGCTAAAAAGTAAATGATGGGTTTCGGTGTCATGCGCTAGCCCTTGCACCTACTGAATATTGCATCAGAACTACAACTCCCAGAAGTCTTGTAATGTGGGAGGAGCAAACTTTATATCTTTCTGAGATACGCCCCAGGAAGTGCACGTAATCCTGTGTGTTTTGGCGGTGTACTGTGGATTGAGTCGTTGGAGTTCCGTGCTGGAGTTCGATGTTTTATGAACTCGTTTTCGTTTCGTTTGGTAGCGCATGACGAAGCGCTGACTTTTCCGGTATCGCGCTGGGTTAAGCGCGGATACCCTTTCTGTTTACCTGCTGAGGCCTGAGAGGGGTGAGCATCAAAGCTGTCTCGTCCCTGGAAGGTTGTTCGTTGCCCAGCCGCGCTGCAGATAAGCACCAGCTCTTGGGGAGACTTTCCGATCTGGATTGTGTTAGCGCTGATGTAAAGCGCCATCTAGAGTGTCTCTATCCTTGTCCGGATATTATAGCGCTGAAGGTAAGCGCTTTGCTACGCTATCAGAGACAATACCGTGTACTCATTGGAGTCCCAGAAAAAGCTATCATTCTATCATTGATATTGAGTTTGTTATTTTACTTACCTTGACTTCTACACTCTCTGGAGGAAGAGAGCTCATGGATTATTTTTGACTGGCAATTCCTGTTCACACATTCCTAGGAAGGGAGAAGCCCGTGTGTTCCCCGGTATGTGTGGGTATGTGGGTAAATATTGATGTGAGTTGGTGTGATAAGTAGGGTGGTATAACATTTCTGGTTTCTCGTTGTAGACTTGCATCTGGCTTAAGAGAGACGTATGTCTTAGAATTGATGTATAGGCATTCACTGCTCTTCGCTGAACAGTTGCCAGGTATAAGTTAGTACTAGTGAGATATTACGAGAGTAGCATTGTGTACCTGTGGTGTTAACCCTATATTCTTTTGTTGCAGGTTTCCTGCTCTCCGCTGTTCCCTCCCTAATACCTTTTTTCCCTCACCTGACTGCCTTACTACTCTGTGTTGTGTATCCAGAGTTGGGGACGTCTGGAGGTGGACCCCTTTGTGCATCATACGAAACCTAAGGAGCGGACAAGGAGCTGACATTCGGGGCACCAAGTTTAAGTAAAACTGGCCATAAAACAGCATGATCCACTAAATCAAAAGCGCTGCTCAAATCTACAAAACATAAAAAGCGCCGACCCTGTTTAGGTCGTGTATATTTTCCAACTAAGAACTCCAGGTTAATACTCTGTTCTAACGTACCTAACCCCTTTCTAAAACCATATTATGCCTCGGCCAAAATTCAATTTTCCATAACCCACTCCTCCAATCTTAACACTAAAACCCTACTCATAATTTTGACTAAGGAGTCGAGTAGGGAAATTTGCTGCCCTTTTTGTAAATGGGAATAATGAGAGATACCCCAGTATTTTGCCACGGGTGCCTCTATGAGCCACGAATCAACGTCATAATGTCAGGGCCAATGACAGACTTGCAAGCATAACACAACATTCTCACTCAGGCTCACTTACATTCCCTCACTCACACTCATTCTCTGTCATACAAACTCATATTCATTCTCATTCACAGTCACACTCACTCATTTTCACTTACTCTCATTCAGTCTAACTTTTACCCATTCGTACTTTCACACCTAGTCACACACACTTGCACTCACTCTTACTATATCATCCTCACACACTCATGTATTCTCGATTACTCTGACTCACTCATTCTTACTCATTCATTCTCACTTAGTCATATTAACTCTTACTCACTCATGCTTACTCACAGATATTTACTTTCACTCACTTTTATACTCACTTAATCTGACTCACTTAGGCTCACTCTCTCACAGTTACACTCACTCACTGTCACTGACTCTCACTCACAATCATACTCACTTTCACTCCTTAATACTTCCTCACACTCATTCTCTCATCCACACTTGCTTGCATTCACTTTTTCTATCACTCATTCACACTAATTCTAACCCACTCATACTCACCACCTCACTCAATTCACACAAAATCCATCACTGATTCTCACTCTTTTTTTTTACACACATGCTCACACATACGTGACACATACTCAAATATATGCACACTCATTCTCACTCAAACACACTCGCACCTACAAACATGAACACAACATGCATTTAAAATCATTTTTTACTTACCTCAGCTGGGGGGCGTGGCTTACGCCCGTTGGAGATGGCTGCACTCCCGTAGCTCTCCGTGAGGTGAAGACAGAGGGCGGCCCATCGGGACCTTAACTGTGGCGAACGGCACCTGAGTTACAAGGATATGCCGTCGGAAGGTCTCCTGCTGCTTTTTAGTCCGGTTTGAGCGCTGTGCTGGCCTATTTGTGTTCCGAAAAACTGTGAGTGATTGCTACGCGGCGCCGCCGACTTAATGGCCGCCATCTTGTTAATTCCGCCGACGGAGCGCTGCTCCTAGCGGTCTTTTGTTTCTTCACGTAGCAATTTCACCTGCATTATACAACGCTCCTGAATGCTGCATTTTCCTCGTCTTTATGGCCTCCCACAAGTGAGCTCTATGGGATAATGCTCAGCCTTGCATTCTAATGTTGATTTATGCTCCTCACACGGACTGCCGCCATTTTGTCCGCTCTACAGCATTATTCTCTACATTGCTTCAGAGATACTTTATTCACTCATGTGCAGAACCACAACTCCTACTAACCTGCACTTACTCTCTGAACTATTTTAAGAACCTCTATGGCTCATTTACCTTGTGTTGTTGCCTAATTGAAGCATTGTTCCTTTCTTGAACTCCTTTATTTGGCTGTTTGCTTACATTAGCACCTTTGGCACCCATAATGGTAGCAATCCTGTGTATTTACAGGATTTTTAGCTCTCCTTTTGTTCTAACAGCATAAGTCTTTATTTTACTGTTCACTTATGTGTTTCATGATAATATTTTCCCCTCATTTCGCAATACTTGTTATACATATAATTGTATGTTAGGCTATGTTACTGCTTTCACTGATTGCACTCGCCTTCTCATTTTGCCTAGTTACTCTTTGCTTGGTTCCTCACCTTGCTGCCTTTTTATATCTATATCGTTTTCTTTATTGTACTGTTTTCTTATGCCTATAGGTCCTATGCTACTTGGCTTTTTAATAGTTTCGCTGTCATAATTTCCTATGTTCCTTTCATGATTGTTCCATTGGGATTGCGCTGATTTGCTCCTTCTTCTCCCATATTTTTTGAACTATCTGCTTTCTGTATGGGGAGACTCTCCAAAGACTTGCGTAAACCTGCTTTATCTACTAAAAACTTTACAGTTCACACAAGTTCTCGCTTTCAGTGCTTAATAATGGATGACTTACCTGTTACCCCATCTTCAAAAGGTTCATCAACATCCTCTACTTTATCGACTTCTGCTACTAAGAAAGGCACCATTAAAAGACTGAAGAAGTATCCTCCCTCCCCTTCTTCACAATCTTCTTCACCACGATAGATCTGATACTGGACGAAATAAGGGCCCTACGTCCCTTCATCGAAGAAACTAAATCACCCTCCAACTGCTCTCAGATAAATGGCTCACTGTTGATGAACGGATCACTGGGCTGGAACAAAATGTTGCTTCAATGGAATCCTCGATCTCCAAAGTTGATCCACTCTGTTCACAAGTATCTGTCCTACATAAGCAAATCGAAAACTTAGAAAACAGAAGTCGGAGAAATAACCTGCGCCTTTATGGTCTGGTGGAAGGTTTGGAGGGATCTGACCCTATTTCCTACTTCAAATCCTTTTTGCCAAAACTCCTCCATTTACCAGAGGGTACCACTCTCAACATACAAAGGGCGCATCGTTTGGGTTCACTACGGGGTACGTCTTCTGCCTCGACTTTGAAGAAGCCAAGGGGTGTCATCATGTATTTCCTTGAATATACTGATTTACTCACACTCCTCTCCGCAGCTCGAGTGATGAAACGTATTACTTGGTCAGGAAACCCTTTGTACTTTTCACAGGACTATGCCAAATAGACAGCGGATCGACGCAAGGAGTTCTTGTCTCTTCGACTACAGCTACGTTCCTTAGGAGCACAATATGGGCTTTTCCATCCTTGCCTTTTTAAAGTAACTCTCCATAATAAGACGACCACGTTTGATGACCCGTTGAAGCTAAAGAGTTTTCTTTACTCTCATTCTGCTGACAAAATGGAAACTGCTTCTACATCAGGGTCTAAATAATTTCCTTACATTGTACAGGTTTAGTTCAATTGCTATGTAGTCATTGTTTTTGGTAGTTGTTCTTGCTACATTGCATATATAATATGTTGTAATACTTGGTAATTTGATTGATAATGCATTCTTTTTTCTCACACAGATTTATCTCTTGCCGTCTAGTTCCTCCCTTATGTCCTTGAGGTCCGTTGGGTTCGTCCTTCCTCTTCGTCCTACCCTTTGAGCTCTGGTCGCGCCATTGTCTACGTGGCCTCCACCCTTCCCACCTTTTGTATGTTCTGGATGTTATGTAAGTTTCTTGTTGCTTTATCCATTCTATTGTTTTTTGCTATTTTCTTTTTTCTCTCATTTCCTCTTTATTCATTCCTATTTCCTGAACCGCTTTCTTATCCAGATGTGCTGTGCTTCTCATCTGCTATTCCATTTCACTGTTTCTCATTCTTATTTTTACTAGCGCTTTCGTTCTCTCATTCTAAATTAGCTTTCACTTCACTCAGCTGGGTATTTATGCACCTTTTGATGTTCTTTTGCGAATTTTTCACATGCCCTTTTCTACCCCTAGTCTTTTTCTTTTCTATTGTCCTCTTTCTTCTTATTCTATTTTCTTTTCTCTCCTTTTCGCTTCCTTTGCTTCATATTTGTTTTTTCTTATCGCTCAATATTAGGCATTTATCGCGTTTTGTCCATTGTTCTTTAGTGGCGTATCTTGTTAGATTTTAGATGTATCTTCCTTTATTTGTTCAATGCATGACTATTCATTCTTTTTCTTATGTATTACCTAGCTGGTTTCTTATGACAATTGTTTTTGATTTTCTTATATGCCTTTGACAATTATCTCATGGAACGTTAGAGGTTTATATTCACCGATTAAGAGGCAGAGGGTCTTGTCCCATCTTGCTAAACTTATCGCAGATATCGCATGTATACAAGAATCCCACTTTTCAGCTGAGGAGTCTATTAAATTGAAGAGAGGTTGGGTGGGGGAGGTTTATTTATCCCCGGGTGACGGTAAGCGAAATGGTGTCTTGATTTTATTCCGTAAATCTCTTCCTGTCAAACTTGTAACAAGTTGCACGGATCACCTGGGTAGATGGGTTCTGGTTAATTTCACTTTTGACAAGGTTCCTGTATCTATTTTGAATGTTTATGCCCCAGTGTCCGGTGATGCTCCCTTTTGGACTTCCCTGGCTCCACATGTCACACAACATTACGTTGATAACTTCATTTTGGCCGGCGATTGTAACAAGGTTTTTGACCCATTTTTAGACAGGCAGTCCTCTAGTGCTTACACTCCACACAAATCTCATAAATCCTTCACTCAATTTATTCATCAATTCAAATTCATTGATGCATGGAGATTATGTAACCCCACTCTACGAGAATTTTCCTTTTATTCTCCACCTCATCACACTCAATCACGTTTGGACTATTTCTTCATCTCACACCACCTATCTCAATCCTTAATTTCTTCCGATATAGGTTCTATTTTAATTTCGGACCATGCGCCAGTCTCTATATCTTTGGATGTACTCTGTAAACCCAACTCTACTAGAAAGTGGCGTTTTAACAACTCTCTCCTTCTGGACTCTGCTTTTGTATCCTCTTTTACATCCTTTTTTCATGAGTTTTTTTTGTTGAATCAAACTGACGATATTCAATTTCCTGTTGTATGGGATGCTTTTAAAGCATCAGCCAGAGACTTTATTATCAGTTATGTTTCTCGTAAGCGGAAACAGGTGAAGCAGATTACAAAGGATCTCTTTTCTAAAATTAAACGATTAGAACACGCTTATTATACTTCAAAATCCAAAGACTGTTTGGGCGACCTCATTGCCACCAAACTTCAATTTAATACAGACTCCACGAACAATGCTTCTAATTTTTTATTAAAATCCAGCGCTAAATTTTATGGTAGTCAAAATAGGGCTGGAAAATTATTGGCTAATTACTTAAAAGCAAAACAAAATAGAGTCAATATAGAATCCGTCCATGGTCGTGATGGCATACTTAAACACAAAGATGACGAAATTTTACAGGAGTTTCTTCACTTTTATGAATCGCTTTATTCTTCAGAATCAACTGCATCTGAGGCTTCTATTTCCCATTTTCTTTCCAAAATTCGATCTCCTTTTGATCCTCCTCCAGATTTATCTATACTGGAAACTGAATTAACACAAACAGAACTTTTTAGAGCATTGAAAACTCTTAAACATGGGAAGGCCCCGGGCCCAGATGGCTTTACAGTTGAATTCTTCTCTCACTTCTCCAAATTGCTTATTCCCATATTACATACTCTTTCTACTTTTCTTGCCTCAGGTTCCGCCTCTGGTACTTTTTCTGATGCTCTTATTTGTATTCTCCCTAAACCAGGTAAAGACGTGCAGTATTGTAAAAATTATCGTCCTATATCGTTGGTAAATATCGATTATAACATTTTTTCAAAAGCGCTTGCTTGGCGTTTAGAATCACATTTGCCTGATCTTCTAGGAAAAGAACAGTCCGGCTTTGTTAAAGGTAGGTATCTTGCAGATAATACTAGATTATTCTTCGACATCCTCTCTAAATCTTCACATTTCTCTCTACCTCTTGCAGCCATAGATCTGGATGCTGAGAAAGCTTTTGATAGGGAATCTCTTTCAAACTTTGAAGTGGTTCGGGTTCGGTCCAAAAATATCTACCCTGATTTCACTTCTTTATTCTCATCCTAGGGCGGCTATTTCAGCCAATGGAGGTTTGTCTCCTTATTTCTCCCTCAATAGAGGGGTTAGACAGGGCTGCCCTCTCTCTCCTTTTCTGTTTAATCTTGCCCTAGAACCTTTTTTTATTGAAGATTCGCCAAAATGATAACATTCACGGTTTTACCTCTCAGCAATCTCATGTTAAGATGGCTGCTTATGCCGATGATGTCTTATTGTTTTTGTCCCAGCCCACCTCTTCCCTCCCTGCATTCTTAACAGAGGTTGATTCCTTTGCACAAGTATCTGAATACAAACTGAATAAAGATAAATGCGAGATATTACCCCTCACGAAATTCACTTATAAAAATGATTTTTCTGATTCGGGTTTTTCGTGGAATACTACTTCTATTAAATATCTAGGCCTTCATCTTTTACCTTCTCTAGCGAATACTGTTTCCCGATGTTTGGAGGATTGCATACAAAAATTGACTTCCCTTACTTCTAAATGGCATCCTTTGTATTTGTCCTGGTGGGGTAGACTGGATACTATCAAGATGATGCTCTCCTCTATAGTTCTCTTTACTATCTCCAATATCCCATTTTCTATTCCCTTAAAATACTTTAAGAAAAGTAATTCTGTCCTTTCTACATTTTTATGGGGGCATAAAAAATCTCGTCCTTGCTCAAATTGATGCGTCCTAAGTTGGAGGGCGGGGTGAATTTTCCCAATTTTTCCCTTTATCATAAGTCCTTCCTGCTACATCAAGTCTCACGATGGATTTTGGATTCTGATTTCTCTTCTCCTCTTTGGTTGGATTTGGAGCGCTCTTTTGTCTCCCCTTTCTCCCTTAAAGAATATCTCATGTTTTCTCGTAGACCACAATCTTTATCTACCCCCATTCTTAAATACACTTCCAAGATTCTCCCAAGTTTGCCTATCTCTTCCTTTTTTGAACAACCTATATGGCACAATGTTTCTATTTTAATAAATAAACCCATTTATTGGAAATCATGGAGATCACAGGGTCTTATTTGGGTCTACCAGCTTTATAATCAAAATCAACTTCTTCCCTTTTCATCAGTTGTCTCTTCATTCCACTTTCCTCTTTCCTTTCGCACTAAATACTCTTTACTGACTGATGCCCTTCAAGCTGCTCATGACATACACTTTAATTCTCCAATTCACGCGCATCCAGAACCCACCACCACGTCTTTATTGCATTCTTTGCTTCTTAAATAGTCCAAAGCTTCAACAATTTATGCTTTTCTTCTCACACCAAGCTCATTGCGCACTAAAACTAAGATGGAAGAAGCGTGGGAAGAAGATCTACATACTTCCTGGCCCCTTGAATTATGGGACAAAGTTTGGTTGAAGCTTCGCAAATCATCCAGAGCTGCTAATATAACTCAGACACTTTTTTTTATTTATAATCGGCTACTACTTCCACCACTCATTCTTAGCAAACAGTACCCGGATACCACAGACGCATGTTGGTCCTGCTCTTCACCAAATGCAGACTTATTCCACATGCTTTTTGTTTGCCCCCTAGTGCATATTTTTTGGGTGAGGGTATGGTCCCAAATTAATAAGATTTTCTCCTCTACCCATCCCTTTTCCGTTTCTCATATTTTTCTGGGGAGCGCTTCTCCTATATGCAACCACTGCACTTTTAGTATAAAGATAATTGATTTACTATTGGCGGTAGCTTCCCAACAAATCACCAAAAACTGGAAGGACTTCACTAAAATATCATATCAGGCTTGGTGGTATTCTGTTTGCTATAACCATAGATTACACAAAACATTTGTTTATCCATTGGCTCTGGCTGCGAAGAGAAGAGATTTGTGGGGTCCAGTTACGTCCTTTTTCGATAACAGTGCTAGGCGTTCTCTGCCTCTTTCCCCTTTGCAACAAGAAGTTCCTAAACCTCCATAATTCATTTTGCTTGTCCCAGATACTTCTTTTTTTTATGCATATTGTATGTTTCAAATTGTTATTCTTTTTATCTCCTATAAACTCGTATTGATACATGTTTTTTCATCTATAGGTCATGTTTATATTCTTAATACTTCTAATTACTATTGTTGTCATTACTATTATTGACATTATTGCCCTTTTTCTCCTTTTCTGTTATGATCTTATGTAATATCCTTATTGATTTACCATGCCTGTTTTTGTCTTAAATTGCTTTAATAAAAAATTTTCTGAAACTGAAAAAAAGCAGTAATCATACCATTACTTCCGAATATCTTCTCTATTTCATCTCCTTCTTTCAACTTCAAAGAATCATCCACTGAGAAAATCAATTCTTTCAAATTCAAAGAATTATCCAAAGATTAAATCCTTGTGCTACTTACCTCAGCTGCCTGTGAGGTCCAGTTTCAGCTCCTGCTGCTCCATTTCTTATTACACTAATAGTAAATAATAAAATATTAGCACGACCCTTGACAACTACTATAAGATGTCCATAGCCGAGGGCATCATAGAAAGCAGTGGGAGGAATGGTTGAACATCACATAGAGGTGAGTGAGTAAATAATTTAATTGGGAGAGCCAAGCCAGAGCTGAGCCTGGTTTCTGGTTTGACTCTAAGAGCCAAAGCTCGAGCCACCAAAAGATCGAGCATGTAAATGAAACTGCATAAGTCATGCAAACATGTGATAAAGATACTTTCAGAAATAGGTTATTTCTTGAACACGTGTGTTTCATTTTAGTATTGCAGAAAGTATCATTCATTGACATTTTTTTAAAGTTAGTTTCCAGTGTACATACTTACTATTGCAGTCAGAATATTGATGGTACTAAATATCAAGGTTGAAATATCGAAAGAATATTGATAAGTAAGTCTAGATTTTCTATAGCTAACTCCAATTATATGTACCTATGTGGTACATTTATCTGTAAGGTACATAGATGTAAAGTTAGGAATAGCAAATCTATGCTTCCCTATATGCACTTACATTTTGTCCCTCGATATTCTGTCTTCTATGTTCTTGTATGTCGATATTCTTCATGTCGATATTCAGTAGTACAATCATTTTTTCCTGCTCCCCATTCCATAATGACACTGCCATGAGTGCACTAAGAGATACCAGCTTCTTATGCACACTGTATGTAAGAGCAACATTGCTATTAGTTGTCATACAACTTTATTGTCTGCTAAATCATGTTTTTATAGGGCACATTCGGAACTGAATTTAATCTTGATTGCCCAATCATTGAAAATGAAGTCTAGCGAAGTAATGATTTGTTCAGGATCACACAATTTGGTCAAGTGGGGAAGCTGATATACATAAACACAGGTTTCCTGGTTTCACTCTGTAATTTAGCTACTAGATAAATCACTCCTTCTCTTCCTCTTTTACCAAACAAGTATCACATGTTAATTAAATCTTAAAAAATATGTCTAAAATGTTATATGATGTTTATGTGTGTTGTTTTATGGCCAAAGTTGACCGAATGAACATATTCATTTTTTTAATGTATAAAATGTCAAAATGCCTTTCTTAAAAAAAGTACAAACTTAAGTGTAACGGAAGACTGGGGACTCTTTTTATGTTAATATCGGTATTGTACGCTAATTTAACAAATGGTAAAGAGGAAGAGAGTCAGCACCTCAATCATAGCAAATGCCATTAATCAACCTCTTTAACCAAAAGCAATATTCAATATAGAGTGTATACTAGATAAAACTTTGTAAATAGACATCTGATGCAATCCTATTTATTGATTTTACCCGCACATTGGGCGCATGTTTTTGTTGTGTGGGGGATGGCACTTAGCTTCCTAGGCTATTCCAACTGCCCAATATTGCACTGCAGAATTCCCCCAGTGACATTTGAATTCTAATGAAACGTACACTGTACAGAGTGGCATGCACTCCAGCCGCCCCATGCCTTATATCTTGCCAAAGGCAAGAGGTAAGAGATCCTAGTTTAAGCGGTACAACAAAAGCAAAAGCTCCCACAAAACCTCAAAAAACCTCAAGAATCTGTCCTGACGAAGGTGTTTTTATGAAAATAAGCCGAAACGCCACATCAACATTTTTCTGATTCTTGTTTTATTAATTATGTTTTATGTTTTATAAAATTTTTGCATTAACTGTCAAAAGTATTGAGATGTGTATTCATCTATGTTTTTAACGTATTGATAAATCAAACTGTATGTAATAATAAAAATTCGTATATATTTTTTCACAAAAAACCTCTTGAAAACAGCCTCGTTAATCCAGTTTTTGCTTAAATTGTAAAAGATAGCATAAACTGTGGGAACTTTTGCCTTTGTTGTACCGCTTAAACTAGGATCTCTTACCTCTTGCCTTTTTTGTACCCAAGCATTTTCAGATAGGTCAATTGCTTGTGTTTCGCAGATAGATTCACAAAAATCTCCATATAGAAGTCCTTAAGTCCAGTAGTCGGACTTACAGTGTGGGACACCACGTGATTTCCATTGACTAGTAGAAGACCTTCGTGGCCTATTTAGCACCAACTTAGCTGCCATAGACTGGGCTCTCTGCAAGCTCTGTAAGATGTATTGTGGGGCACCCAAGTACAAAGCGTTGCAGTAGTCCAGTCTGCTGAGTATTAAGCTCCTCACTACCAGTGAGCAGGTTTCTATAGGCAGGAAAGGAAGAATCTGTCACAGCATCCGCACCAGAGAGAAGAAGACGCTGACAGTTTTATTAGCCTGAGATTCCATTTGGAGACTCCCGTCCACTAATACCCCAAGTTACGTACCGTTTTCGCAGGGACAAGAGGATCCTCTTCAGGGGTAAGCGTAAGCCTAAACTCTGGTATCGATCTTAGCTGTAAGCTAGAGGGAGTAGGGCATAATATCACCTCTGCCTTTCCCCCATTAAATTGTAGGGAGTTTCGTTTGAGCCAGCTTACTGTCTGGCACATGCACTCCTGGAACTTATCCATGGACACCGCCTGTTTCCCTTCTAGGAGGAGGCATCGCCATCATCCACAGGAACACCATCCGCATCACGACCAACACCGAGGACACCCTCGCACCCGCCGAGCACCTGCACTTCCAGCTCCACATCAACCCCAAGACCACCCTCAGAGGCACCCTTATCTACAGACCCCCGGGACCACGCACACAATTCAGCGAAGACATCGCCGACTTCATCAGCCCGCACGCCCTCCTCTCCGCTGACTACATCCTCCTCGGGGACCTCAACTTCCACCTGGAGAACAACAACGACCGCAACACCACCACCCTGCTGGACAACCTCGCAAACCTGGGACTCAAGCAGCTGGTCACCACCCCCGCCCACTACGCCGGACACACACTCGACCCCGTCTTCTCATCCAGCAAGGACATCGCCTTCAGCCACGCCACCGGACTCCACTGGACGGACCACAGTTGCGTCCACTTCAGCTTCAGAAGGACAACGATCCAACACCACCAGCATCAGGTTGCACGCAGAAGCTGGAACAAGATCACAGCCGACCAGCTCGCGACCTCCCTGAGCTTGAACCCTCCCACCAGCGCAACGAACCCAAGCCAGGCGGCCACCAACCTCACGAAGTGGATCAGCGACTGCGCAGAAGACCTCGCCCCTCTGAAGACCCCGCCTAGCAGACCCCGTAGCAAGAAAGCCCCATGGTTCACCGACGACCTCAAGAGTTCCAAGAAGAACTGCCGAGCCCTCGAGAGAACAAGGCGCAGAGACCCAACACCAGACAACATGACTGCCCTCAAGCTCGCCACCCGAACACACCACCAACTCATCCACGCCACCAAGAAAACCGCATTCAAGGAACGACTGGACAACAACGCACACAACAGCAAGGAACTCTTCAACATCGTTAAAGAGCTCTCCAACCCCAACGCTGGAAACAACGACATCACCCCTTCGCAAGACCTCTGCAACTCCCTCGCCTCCTACTTCCACAACCAGATCGCAGACATACACAACAGCTTCAGCACTCAACCAACGCATGCCACGACCGAACCACCGCCCCCCACCACCACCCTCCGCGCCTGGACCCCGATCAGCACCGAAGACACCGTCCGCACAATGAACTCCATCCACTCCGGATCTCCTACCGACCCCTGCCCTCACCACGTCTTCAACAAGGCCGACGCTGTCATCGCACCCCACCTGCGGGACATCATCAACACCTCCTTCGACACCGCTACCTTCCCGGAGAGCTGGAAGCACACCGAACTCAGCGCTCTACTAAAGAAGCCATCAGCCGACCCCACCGACCTCAAGAACTACCGCCCCATCTCGCTGCTCCCGTTTCCTGCTAAAGTCATCGAGAAGACCGTCAACAAGCAGCTGGCCGCCTTCCTCGAGACGAACGGATCCCTCGACCTCTCGCAGTCCGGCTTCCGGGCCAACCACAGCACCGAGACCGCCCTGATCGCAGCCACCGATGACATCCGAGCACTGCTTGACAACGGAGAAACAGCAGCCCTCATCCTCCTAGACCTCTCCGCGGCCTTCGACACTGTCTGCCACCGTACACTAGTGCAGCGACTCAGCAACGTCGGAATCCAGGAGAAGGCGCTAGAGTGGATCATCTCCTTCCTCGCCGGAAGGACACAGAGAGTCCGCCTCCCCCCGTTCAGATCAGAAGCCACCGAAGTCATCTGCGGCGTTCCTCAAGGCTCCTCGCTCAGTCCAACCCTCTTCAACGTCTACATGAGCCCCCTCGCAGACATCGCACGCCAGCACAACCTCAACATCATCTCCTACGCCGACGACACCCAGCTGATTCTCTCCCTCACCAACGACCCCGCCACCGCCAGAGCCAACCTTCACGAAGGGATGAAAGAGGTAGCCGAATGGATGAAGAACAGCCGAATGAACCTGAAGTCGGACAAGACGGAAGTCCTCATCCTGGGATCCTCACCCTCCGCCTGGGATGACTCCTGGTGGCCCCCCGCCCTAGGCAGCGCACCCAAACCAACAGACCACGCACGCAACCTGGGCTTCATCCTGGACTCCTCCCTCTCCATGACCAGACAAGTCAACGCCGTCTTCTCGTCGTGCTTCAACATCCTGCGCATGCTACGTAAGATCTTCCGGTGGATCCCCACCGAGACCAGGAAGACGGTCACCCAGGCCCTCGTCACCAGCCGGCTGGACTACGGCAACTCCCTCTATGCCGGAACCACCGCCAAACTCCAGAAGAGACTCCAGCGGATCCAGAACGCCTCAGCACGACTCATCCTGGACATCCCCCGTCGCAGCCACATATCCGCACACCTGAGAGACCTGCACTGGCTCCCGGTCAACAAGAGAATCACCTTCCGACTCCTCACCCACGCACACAAAGCCCTACACAACCAAGGCCCAGGATACCTCAACAGCCGCCTCAACTTCTACGCTGCCAAACGCCAGCTTCGATCGACCGGCCACGCCCTCGCCACCGTCCCCCGCATCCGAAGAGCCACCACAGGGGGACGGTCCTTCTCCTACCTCGCCGCCAAGACATGGAACTCCCTCCCGACCCACCTCCGCCTGACCCAGGACCACCTCGCCTTCAGGGAGCAACTCAAGACCTGGCTGTTCGAGCAGTAGCGGACCCCCCTCCCCCAGTGCCTTGAGACCCTCTGGGTGAGTAGTGCGCTATATAAATGCTTTGATTGATTGATTGATAGGGAAAACACCAATTGGGTGTGGTCCGCGTAGTTGATCAATTCAATTCCAAAGGACTTGACCAGGGTAAGCATAGGGCGCAGGTAGATGTTGAACAAGATGAGACTTATCGCGGACCCCTGCGGCACCCCATGATGTACTGGGGACTTACTAGACTCAAACAGCGGCATTGTCACCTCCTGTTGTCTCCCTGACAAATAGGATTGCAGCCACTGCAGGGCTCGTCCTTTGACCCCTAGGCCATTCAGTCTTTCTTCCAGTATGGTGTGGTTCACCGTATCAAATGCGGCTGATAAATCTAATAACACCCGCGCTGACCGGTCTCCATTGTCAGCCCGCATCCTTAAATTGTCCATAACGGTGACCAGGGCAGTCTCCGTACTATGGCCCGGACGGAAGCCAAATTGATCCCTGTGTAATAGATGGTTGTCCTCTAAGTAGCCTGCATAAATCCTGCTAACTATTTTCTCCAAGATCTTGATTGGGTACGGTAGCAGAGAGATAGGTCTAAAATTAGCCGGGACTCCAGGGTCCAGGGAGGGCTTTTTGAGTAGAGGAGTGACTACTGCCTGTTTCCAGGCCTCCGGTACCACACCGCTGCCAAGGACTGGTTACAGATTATCCGCAGCCAAGGAAGAGTTTCCCGTCCGAAAAGCTTTCAGACTCTAGGCGGGAGGGGGTCCCGGGGGGAGCCCGAAGTGATACTTTGGGCTACATTGATGAAATGATGTTCAGATGGAGCCTGGAAAAATTCCAGAGTTGAAGCTACTCCAGGCCCTTCCTCTGCTGTCTCCAATGGATCACTCCTATTATTAATATTACCAGACCCGAGATTGCCCATAATTTTTGCGATTTTTTCCTCAAAGTGTGCGGCAATCGTGTCACAGAGTTCCTGTGTGTTGACCACCTTGTTACTCGTATATGCTGGCTGGGACAGGTCCCTGACGATTTTAAAGAGGTCTTTTGTGCTGGTTGGCGACGCAGAATAGAGTTGGCGTAAAAGTCTGCCTTAGCCTTTACTATTGACTCCTTATATTTGGTCTGAGCTATTTTCAGCTCTATTCTGTCCTTCTCCAGATATGCCCTTCTCCATCTTCTCTCTGCCTTCTTACAGGTCAGTTGTAAAGCTCTCAGTTCCTCACTGTACCAGGGGGCAGAGACTTTTTTCTGTTTTTAGTCTTCTTGATAGGGATTATCCCGTCCAGAGAGCTAACTATATAGTTACAATATGCCTGATAATTTTCATCAACAGATCTGTCCGAAACGAAGAGATCGTGATTCTGAGAAGTCAGGCATATCTTATTTTTGACTAATTTAGTCCACTCCCTACACTTTCTATAAGATGTTCCAAGAGTGTTGTTGTCCTCCCACCGGGGTAATAATATATGAAAGTTGGTTGCTGCACATGCTGGTTGTCTCGTGCCCATTTGGATTTCCTGCTGCTTGCTGTCCCAAGCCTCGCGGCCCCCGCTTCCCGGGTGCCGCTCGAGGCACTTTCTCTGCCGGACTCCCTGAATTAAAGAGGTGACCGACGAGGGACCAACACCTTTCCGGGACTGCGAGGACCAGCGGGCGCTGCGTTACCAGACTCGCCGCAGCTGGTCCTCTTCCCGCCCCCTCCCGCCTGGACTTGAAGAGTGGAGGGCTGGGTGTGCTTTGTGTTGCTGCACACGCTGGTTGTCTCGTGCCCATTTGGATTTCCTGCTGCTTGCTGTCCCAAGCCTTGCGGCCCCCGCTTCGCGGGTGCGGCTCGAGGCACTTTCTCTGCCGGACTCCCTAAATTAAAGAGGTGACCGACGAGGGACCAACACCTTTCCGGGACTGCGAGGACCAGCGGGCGCTGCGTTACCAGACTCGCCGCAGCTGGTCCTCTTCCCGCCCCCTCCCGCCTGGACTTGAAGAGCGGAGGGCTGGGTGTGCTTTGTGTTGCTGCACACGCTGGTTGTCTCGTGCCCATTTGGATTTCCTGCTGCTTGCTGTCCCAAGCCTCGCGGCCCTCGCTTCGCGGGAGCCGCTCGAGGCACTTTCTCTGCCGGACTCCCTGAATTAAAGAGGTGACCGACGAGGGACCAACACCTTTCCGGGACTGCGAGGACCAGCGGGCGCTGCGTTACCAGACTCGCCGCAGCTGGTCCTCTTCCCGCCCCCTCCCGCCTGGACTTGAAGAGCGGAGGGCTGGGTGTGCTTTGTGTTGCTGCACACGCTAGTTGTCTCGTGCCCATTTGGATTTCCTGCTGCTTGCTGTCCCAAGCCTCGCGGCCCCCGCTTCGCGGGAGCCGCTCGAGGCACTTTCTCTGCCGGACTCCCTGAATTAAAGAGGTGACCGACGAGGGACCAACACCTTTCCGGGACTGCGAGGACCAGCGGGCGCTGCGTTACCAGACTTGCCGCAGCTGGTCCTCTTCCCGCCCCCTCCTGCTATTTATAGATAGCCCCAGTCGCGCTAGCGGGACGCGCGCGGAGCGAAGCCCGGACAAAGGGCGGACAGTCTTAGACAGTCCGAGACTGTCCGCGACTGGACTGGGCCACACCCTTTTTCTCTCAAGTAAGGAAACATTTACAGTTTACTACTATTTACTATTTTACTGGGAATGCTAAGCGGAGCACCTTTCTTACTCTGTTTATGACTTCTATGCACTAGTGACTCAGTATACTCATCCCAACTCAAGCTATCAGGCATTTTGAGGCTGTCTCTGCACCTATTGGGCCATTTTACCTGTCTGCGAAGTAAGGGAAATTGTTTGCTATAATCTTTGTAACTTGTGGGAACTAACTATCGAGTGTTTAACATGCCAAAAAAACAGCCCCCAGTTAATACAAAAACAATGGACAACTACCTGGTTCAGGTGGTTGCAAAAATTAAAAGTGAAAGGAGACAGTCACTGGGGCTAAGTCAGTCTCCCAATTTACAGCTATTAAGTCCAACCCAAAGTTCCCAACAGACAGATACCACAATGCTTGACGCCCCTACTGACCTGATAGATTTTACAGTACATTCAAGCCAAAATCCTGCTGGTCAAAATAGTCTCCTGCTAGATGATGCAGTAACTACAGTGCCAACTGATCCAGAAAATAATATTGATTCTGATCATGAGATTAGGGTCCATAATTCTGATGATCCCTCATTTTCCGAACAGGAAACTCGGCCTGCGAGAACACGCAGAAAAACTCAGCAAAAAAGGACAGGTCTACGTTCAGGAATGAGAAAAAAAAGAGCAATACCCCCTGGGAAAACTAAGGCTAGAACCATCGAATATGGAGATAATAACGATATATGCAACAGGGACGACAAACTACTCCAAAAGATAGCCGATATCATAGATTCCAAAATTAAAACCATTATTAAACCTCTAGTTGCTAAGATTGACAAATTAAATGCGGAGGTAAAAAGAATGAGTGGAATCCAGAGGAAGGCTGTGGATGGGGTTGACAAATTAACAACACTTGTGATAAAAGCGGCTCAATCAACTGAGGATAATGTGGGGAGTACTACAGAGAAGGGGAGCGGCTCAACGCTTTCTGTTTGTCCAGCTCAAATTCCATCAAACTCTACTAATCAGTCTCTGGCTACAGACAGTGCCCCAGTAATATTAATTATCCCGCCAGCAATGTGCCAGGAAACTGATCCCCTCCAATTTATTGAAGAAGCTTCTCCAGTGGTATTGGTGTTGGCCAACGCTCCACCACTAACGAATGGTCAATCAGAATCGCCAGCATCTTTGTCCAGTAAGGCACTGCATTGGCTAACAGGAAATATGCAGATGGCACCAGGAGGTAAACAACAGCTTGCAGGTGAAATCAAGACAGTGAAAAGGGTCGCTTGGATCGGGAATCGACCAAAAAGGTTTACAGGAGACTGTGTTACAGTGACTTTTTCTCATCAGGCTGTTCTACCCAATGTCCTAAACAATATTTTCCTGCCACAATGAAGAACTGGGACTGTTGTCCCCCTTACTCTCAAATTTTTCTATGGCGAACAACAAAATGTAACATTCCCCAAGACTCCAGGACCTGTGTGGGACATTGTGAGAAACAATAGAGGAATAAAGGTTCCATGTAATGAATGGGGAATGGTTTTAGGAAATAGATATGAAGCTCTATCAGGGCTAAATGATTGTGATTGACTGGGTAGGGGATGTAACACTGCTTGCCCCACTCCTCTTGGTGAACATATAGTGGGAGACTTGAAAGCCCAGACAAATGCTGTGATAGTTGATACTCTAATACCACAGATAAAAGTAAGGAGCAGACAGGACACCCTGGTGGCTTCAGAAGAAGCTCATCACCCTTTTGGCCGACTTGACCACATCGCTGATAGTGATCTAAATGTAAAGTTATCCTCAAACCTGGTTGTAATTGAGAATAATATAAGTAAATATGATCCTTCTCAACAACATAGGGACAGCCAATCCAGTGGCATGAAACCTTCTAATGACAATGTTTCTGCCCAATATACTTTAATGTCATGGAATGTTGCTGGCTTAAAAAGTAAAATGCCATCACTGGACTGGCTAACTTTCCTGGACACAAAGGATATAATCCTTTTCCAGGAAACTTGGCAGTTAACCCCAGAACCTATACAAGGATATCTACACTTTTATATCCCGGCTATACCGAGTTTAAGGGGAAGGCCTAAGGGTGGCCTGGTGACATGGGTCAAACAGAACGGTGGCCATTCTGCTCTTCAATTGGTCACTAATAGTCCCGATATTCTGTTGGTTAAATTACAGCAACCTCACTGTAAGGATCTTTATATTTTTAACATTTACTCGAGGGGGCTGCCAGGTGGTAAACCCACTGAGGCAGTTGATCAGCTAGATTCTCTTTTAAAACAATATTGTTTGAACGCTAATGTAATTGTTGGCGGTGATTTTAATTGTTGTTTTGAACCCCTAGATAACCATGATATAGATCTCACGGTAGAAGAGGACTTTATCTGGGAAATCCCTCAGCTGTCTTTAATACCTATTAAAAAGTGGACTGAGGCTGCACTACAATTAAAAGTTTTATGTATGGAGCATGGGTTACGGGCCACTAATGGAAGAACGGGCTCGGATAAACAGGGTGCCCTTACCTTTAATAATGGCACCTCACATAGTCGTATCGACTATATTCTGACAAATAAGGAGAATTGGGCCAGTGTTGATGACATGTGGATAGAGCCAAGGGCTGAAAGTGACCATGACCCATTAATTCTGACATTTAAATAGTTTGACCTATTGAAAAGAGATGAAACGAGGGATAACGTCCAAATAACCCTCTCAAATGATAACAGACGTATTAGATGGTCAAACTGTGCAACTAATGAGGAAAGTATAACAGCTATGAGGGATTTGACAACACAGGCCATTATAGAATTAAGGAGCAACTCCATTATGGAGACTCCGATATCTGAAATTAGTATGATCCACGATGTCCTTTTTAACAAACTGAAATCGTTCTTTGTCAAAAAAGTTATTAAAAAACAGCGCAGGCGGGGCGTGGCTTGGCGGGCGAAGATGGCGGTCGCAGCCTTGTAGAGCTCCCGCCGGCCCGGACTTAATCCGATCATTTATCCTGACCCCCGAGCCCGCTGTTGGTACCCAGTGCTTGCTTTCGATCTGGCGAAGTCTCCTGTCTACTTGGATGTGTCGATCCTGCATTTCTTCCCTTCCTGTGATCGGAGGGAGGCGGCGGTGAGGTGCGGCCTGGTGACCGGCTGGAGACCGGGGTCCTCGAGTTTCGCGACGCCTGGTGGCAGTTGCGATCCGGCGGGTGCGGGTGGCATCCGCTACATCGCCCTTGGCTCATCTTTCTGGCCGCGACCGTCTGGAGATCGGGACGGTGCCAATAGCTCCTACTTATCGGCTCTCCCCCTGTGTGACCAGCGAGCGG
Organism: Lissotriton vulgaris; assembly: GCF_964263255.1. Taxonomy (NCBI): domain Eukaryota; kingdom Metazoa; phylum Chordata; class Amphibia; order Caudata; family Salamandridae; genus Lissotriton; species Lissotriton vulgaris. Next base: position 106,923,780 of record NC_141686.1, read on the forward strand.
TGACGGCACGGCGTGGCCCCGCGACAGTCTGGAGACGGGGTTCCTTGAGCCCCGAGGCGGCCGGTGACGGACTGGCGGACGGTGGTGGCATCCGATCTGCCTCTCCTGGCCCGGCCCACTGGATACGGCTGCCCACAGATCACGGAGCCACAGCTTCTTTTTGTACTTTGGACGGCCGCTCGTGGGGACGAGTGCGGGTGCGGCCTGTCCCGTCTGGGTGACGCCGGGACCTCGATTTTCGCGACACCCGCTCTCGGCGGCCGGCCCGCATTCCTCTCTGGGGCCTCATCTGGGCCGTCCCATTCAGGACTTGTGACAGTGCCCGAAGGTTCGGGGGTGGTGTCCGCCCTGCCCAGCGTGTGCCATGACCAGGGACAGAGGAGGTGGCCCGCCTAAACATGGCCCCATCGATAAATTCACTGGGCCGAGTGGTGGCGCCGGGGTGGCCGGTGGCAGCGGTGGCCCTGGGCCGGACAATGCAGCTATACTGGCGGCCATCACCCAATCCCGAGACATGCTTGATGCCAAGATTGGGGCAGTTGGGGCGGATGTCACGCTCCTGCGCCAGGACCTCCGCAACGCGGTGGAGCGGATCGCTGGGGCTGAGACCCGTATCACGGAGACCGAGGCGGACATTGGTGGCCTAAAGAAGCGGTTGGCGGAGGTGGAGAGCATCCAAAAGACACTGGCGGCCCGCGTGGAAGATGCTGAAGGGCGCGCGCGGCGCAACAACCTCCGCTTCATTGGCTTTCCGGAGCGGTGCGAGAAGGACAGCATGGAGCGGTTCTTAACTGGGTGGCTGGAAAGCTGGCTCCCCGAAGGGGCACTGTCTACGTGCTTCGTGATTGAGAGGGCCCACAGGGCTCTGACCCAGCGGCCGCCGGAGGGCGAGCGCCCACGACCTGTCATCGCTCGCCTGCTGAATTATCATGACCGGGATGTTATCCTGCGGGAGGCGAGGAACAAGGGCTCACTCGCCTTCGAGAATCATACTATCATGATTTTCCCGGACTACACGAAGATGGTACAGCAACAGAGGCAATCCTTCATGGACGCTAAGGCTAAGCTACGGGGCCTCAAGCTCCAATACTCGCTCCTGTATCCGGCTCGCCTGCGGGTGATATATCAGTCTCGGACCCATTTCTTCGATTCACCGGAGGAGGTGTTCCGCTGGACCGATGAGGCGGTGCGACTCAGGCCCCATGCCCAGCCGGGGCTGGACCCGGGCAGGTCCCAGGGATCGTCGCCGGAGCGGACGGATCGCCCCAGCAGGAAGGGCCGCCATCAGAGGTCTCGCTCCAAGAAGAGATCGGCCTCCGCCAGTGCATCGCAGTCGGGTGGTGCCAGGGACTCGGAGCACTCCGATGCGGGCAGCTGAACATTGCTGGGTCTGCACGCACTTTGTATGCTGACTACTGAACTGCTCTGCCTTGGCTGGTGAGACTGTTTAATTCTGTCCTTGATGTGCCAGTCGGTTCCCATGTGAAGACTCCAGTTATTGCCATGGGGACGCAGTGGGGCTCGGGGGGTACCATTTGGGGGCCTCAGACCCTCACGGATGTGAGTGTTGTTGGGGGGGTGGTGTGTGTGTCATTGTGGGGTTGTTGGGATCCATTGGTATGGCGGGCCCTGGGTCCTCTGTTTTGGACCCGGGTCTCTCCATGCCGCGACAGATACTTCAACGTTTTCTGAGGTATTGGGGTGGTGGGTGTGGGGCGTGGGGGAGAGTTCTGGTGTTGCGATTGTTGGGGGGGTTCTGGGTTGGGAAGGGGGTGCTGAGTTTGCGGGCTGGGGGGGTGGGTCCACACGTGTCTGAGGCTTTGACTTTTGTTGATTTGCGGGTTGCACCAGGGTGGGAAGGGGGGCCGGATTCCGAACTGTGTATTGACAATGGCTGATACTGCGACTATGTCTCCTTCAAAGACCCTGCGGGTGGTGACATGGAATGTGCGGGGTATCCTGGATAAGATCAAGCGTGGGGCTGTGCTGCGGTGGGGGAAGAGGGAGATGGTGGATGTACTCCTGCTCCAGGAGACTCACATGCTGGGCTCCAAGGCCCTTAGCCTTCAGAGGTTTGGTTATCAACAGGTTTATCATGCTGGCTTTGCGAGGGGGTCACAGGGGGTGGCCATATTGGTACACCGTAGGGTGGCTTATGTTCATGAGAAGCAATGGATTGATCCTCAGGGTAGGTTTGTCTTTATTAAAGGCCTGCTGGGTTCCGAGCCGGTGGTCTTTGGAAGTGTGTACGCCCCTCCCCCCTGCAGTGGGCATTGTCTGAGCAGCTGTTTGCGCTGTGGGATGAAATCCCCGAGGTCCTGACCATGGTGGGGGGTGACTGGAATGAAGTCATGGATGTGGGCCTGGACCGCCTGAGGCGAGCACCTGTAGTGCCTGTCCCCCCCCCGCGGCTGCTCCCACCCGATTGTGTGCGACTGTGCGTAGTCTGGGCTGGATTGATGTGTGGCGTCATTTTCATCCCGCAGTGCAGGCCTTCACGTATGTATCGGCGGTGCATGGGTCCTTCTCGAGGCTCGATTATTTGTTTGTACCGGGTGCCTGTCTGAGCCGTGTCAGGGATGCCGCAATACTCCCCAGGGGCCTCTCAGATCATTCCCCTGTCCTGGCCACCGTGACCCTTCCCTCTAAACGGCAACCCTTTCGCTGGCGTATGTCCGCCTGGCAGCTGCAGCGGCCGGAGTACGTGACGCATTTACACGAAGCGATCGATCACTTCTGGCGCGAGAACTTGGTGGGGGGTGTCGATGCAATTGTTGTGTGGGAGGCGCTGAAGCCTACGCTCCGGGGCATTGATATAACTTGGTGTGCGGCCGCTCGGCGGGAACGTCGGGAAGCCATTGTGACTGCCGCGGCCCGCGTGGAGGAGCTGGAGCAGCGTGGTCGGCTCGGGGGTGACGAGGGCGTCGTGCGACAGCTCCTGCAGGCCCAGCAGACGTATGCCTCGGTTCTATACGAGGAGGCCCGGCAGGCGTGGCTCGCCACGCGCAGCAGGGTGTACCAGTGGGGCGATAAGTCCTGCACCATGTTGCATAGGCTTTGCCAGGCGACTTTCCAGCCCCTAGAGCTGCCCGGTCTTACGGCGGAGGACGGCTCGGTCATGACCGACCCGGGTCTGTTGGCGGCTAGCTTTGCCCGCTTCTACGAGGCACAATACGCTCCTCGTGACCCCTTGGTGGAGGGCGAGATTGCCTCATACCTGGACGACCTGCTCCCACAGGCAGTCCCGGAGGAGACTAGAACGGCCTTGGAGGCCCCGCTCACGTCCGAGGAACTTGGGGAGGCCCTTGGCCAGTTGAACACTGGGAAGGCGCCCGGCCCGAGCGGTTATCCTGCCGAATTTTATAAAAAGTTCCACGTCCAGCTGGGACCCCACTTTCGCAGTGCCCTGGAGGCGGCGCGGACTCGGGGCGAGCTGCCACCTGACTGGCGTCATGCCGAGATTGTGGTCTTTTTGAAGCCGGGCAGGGCGCCGGACCGGCACGACTCTTACAGGCCGATCTCCCTTCTCAACATCGAGGCCAAGATTTTGGCGAAAGCCCTGGCGAACCGCCTTCTGCCCCACATCGCCGACCTGGTCCACCCTGACCAGGCCGGGTTCATGCCGCGCAGGGCCACCCGGCATAATATCCGGCGGGCACAGGCGGCGATCGACGCCATGGGTGCTAGGGATGAACAGGCCGCACTTCTCCTTGCGGACATGGACCGAGCCTTTGACTCGGTGAGTTGGGCGTATTTGTTCACCTTGCTGGCCCGCCTCAATCTAGGGCCTGTCTTCTTGTCCTATATTCGTCTCCTATACACCAATATTACGGCCTCGGTCCGTGTGGCCGGCGCGGTCTCTGGGCGCTTTCAAATTGGACGTGGTACTCGACAGGGTTGCCCGCTGTCCCCCTACCTGTTCGCCCTGGCCATGGAGCCCCTGGCGTCGCGGATACGAATGGATGCCCATCTACGTGGCTTTGTCTGGAATGATAACCTAGCAGATAAGATTGCACTATATGCGGACGGCGTCCTCCTGTTCCTCACCGATCTGCGGCGCTCGGGTCCCCGAGTTTTGGAGATCATGCGGGGGTTTGGCGAGGTCTCAGGGCTTCGCCTTAATCTGACCAAATCGACCCTATGGATTCTGGATGGCGGAGCGGTTGCCGACCCATGGGCTGCCGAATTGCGTGTGGCGACGGATGGCCTGAAGTATCTGGGTGTCTTCCTCTCGACCTCGCGGGCCGTGGCCTGGGCACGCAGTGTCTTGTCGGTGTGGGAACGGGTCCAGACAGATGTTAAAACGTGGTCCAGGATGCCCCTCACGATCTTTGGGAGGTCGGCCATCTTTAAGATGGTGGCGCTGCCGAGGCTGTTGTACCAACTCCAAAACTTCCCGCACCCTATTGGCATGGAGTGGTTCTGCCAGGTGAACTCTGTGCTGAGCCGCTTCCTGTGGGATGGCGGTGCAGCCAGGGTGGCCCTGAGGACGTGCTTTCTGTCCACATACTGTGGTGGTTTGGCCACATCCGACCTCCTCTCCTACTACCAAGCGTCACACTTGCTTGTCCTCAATGAATGGTGGTATGGGGATAGGAGTGACCCGGCTTATGCCCTGGAGAGACATCTCATGGGGGATCACACGCTCCACACTATTCTTTACTCGGCCCGTATACGCCGTGGGTTGCCGTCGGTAACTAAAGTGGTATTTGCAGTGTGGCGGCAGTCTCTGCGCCGCATGGGTTGGTGGGGCAAATTAACAGCTGAAACGCCGCTGTGGCACAATGGCATGCTCCCGGAACTGGCGGCCTTGGCCGGGTTTGAGAGTTGGGAGGCTATTGGAATTACGCAACTGGGTCAGGTCGTGTCAGGTGCCACCCTCAAGTCCTTTGAGGAACTCCGTGTGGAGTTCCAGATGCCTCAGTCCCAGTTCTTCCGTTACCTCCAGCTGCGGCATGCCCTTGCCCCGAGCATTGCCGGTCTTGACTCCCTGCCGGAGTTCAGCCCACTTGAGGCGAAAGTGTTTATGGGAGACTTGGGAGACAAGAAGGTCTCTAGGATCTACCAGTCACTAGTTATTCACTGCTCCTCCACTCTCAGCTCCCTTCGGGAGGCATGGGAGGCAGACGTGGGCGCCCTAGATGGGGACGATTGGAGGGAGGCGCTGGAGTCCCCGCGCGGCACCGCTGTTGCGGTTCGGCTCCGCCTGATACAATTCAAATACCTGCATCGTGCCTATTATACACGTGAACGTCTGTGGAAGGCTGGTTTGATTGCGTCATCGGAGTGCCTGCGCTGTGGGGAAGTGCCTGGCTCCCTGCTACATACGGTGTGGTCGTGTGGTCGCCTGGCTGGATTCTGGAGGGGCGTATGGAGTTGCCTGGCTGAGGTCCTGGGCTGGGATCTTCCTCGAACCCACCGGCTGGGCCTGCTGCATATCATGGAAGGGGTTGGGGGCAACATGTATAAGCGCCATCTGTTGCTCCTGGGCCTGGTGGTGGCCAAGCGGGACCTGGCTCGGGCATGGAAATCTGTGAGGGCCCCCCCCTGTCTGCATGGAAGGCTGGGCTAGACTACTTCATGGGCCTTGAAAAACCGGTCTTTGAGGCGCGGGGCTGCCCACGCAAACATTTCAAGATCTGGAAACGGTGGGCCGACTACCGTGGCCTGTCCTTGGAACCCCCGGCGGAGCAGGAGGAGGACATTTGATCGCAGTGACACTTCTGGCCCGAATGGCAAAGCCCTGGTTGCATTATACCTGCTTCTTCTATGTACATCGTCTTTGCGTTGCTTTCTGTACATGTGTGGTGGGGGGGGGTGTTGGGTACGGGTGGGGGTGTAGTTGGGGTTGGGGTAGGCTGCTAGGGCATCTTTAAAGCTGAGCTTCATTGACACTTGCTTCATTGATTACTATGTTTGTCACCATTACATTGATACTGTTGTGGTGATCTTGGTGTGTGAAGATACCACATTCTTGATACTCTTCTACTCAATAAAATTGGTTGTGAAAAAAACAGCGCAGGCCAGTAAGGAAGGAGGATCAATGGTACGATAAAACCTGCAGGGTTGCCTATAGGGCCTTGTCCGATGCAGTAAAGCCAAAAGATAAAGCTAAGATAAAGGATGCCCGAGCCATGTATAAAAAAACACAAACTAGGGCAAAGGGGGAATGGGAGGAAGGCTATTGGAGGGGTCTCCTAAGAGCCAGCAAAGAAAGATCCATGACCTCCTTCTGGAACATCGTTAAATGGGGAAGGGGGTCAAAAGAGGAGAACCCACGAACCATGTGTCACCAGAAGTGTGGGTCTCCCATTATGCGACCCAGTTCGCTCCTGAGGATAGAGATGAAGAAGGGTGCGAAGTTCTTGTAAATACCACTACGAGCCACCTATCTTTTACTAAAGCCGATGTCCTAAAAACTTTAAACAACATCCCTAAAGCTAGGGCCCCAGGTTTACACTCTGTCCCTGCAGATTTGTTTATGCATGACAAAGATCTCTGGGCTACCTATATCCAGTTGTTAGCCAATGGTATCGCGAAGGGCTCGCCTATTCCTGAGACCTGGAAGGGAGCCGAGATTATCCCTATCTTTAAAAAGGGGGCATGCTCGGACCCAGGTAATTATAGGCCTATTAGCCTCATCGCATGTATACAAAAAGTATTGGCGAGGCTTGTACTGCAGCGCATCCATGGTTGGATAGATGAACAGGACATATTGTCACCCTTACAGGCAGGATTTCGTTGTCATACTAGTACCATTGACCAAGTTTTTAGATTTGTTTTATTATACTGGCGCGTAGTCCTCCTGGGGGGGGGGGGGGTATGCTCTTTGCAGCCTTTGTTGATTTAAAATCTGCATTCGACTTGGTACCTCGTGCCAAGTTGTGGAATATTCTACAAGAACAGGGCATTCCAAATGAAATTTTGTCCTTATTAATTAGACTGCACGAGAACAATTTTGCACAAGTTTGATGGAATCAGCAGGGCAGCGTTACTGATAAATTTCCTATTGCAAGGGGAGTACGCCAAGGATGTGTGCTAGCTCCAATGCTCTTTTCGCTATACATCAACAGGGTGATCAGGTACTTTGAACAACAACCAACAGACGCCCCAAAGTTGGCAGGAAGACTGATCCCCCTGTTGATGTTCGCGGATGATACCCTACTAATATCGAAGTCTCAACAGGGACTCCAGAGGGCCATTGGAGTTTTTGAAGCGTTTTGCGCAGACCATGGTCTTGTCATTAATACAAGTAAAACAAAATTTATGGTCCTGCACAAACGGAGACATATTAGAGGGAAGGTCATTATGGACGGTGTTCAACTAGAACAGACCCAGGTATTTAATTACCTGGGCATTACCCTGTCTTATAAATTAGACTGGAAACAACACACTAACCAGCTAGCTACAAGGCATGCTCAATTGACAGGAGCCCTCACCAAGGAATTATTTTCTTCACATACCAGACCTATTAGTCCGGTCTTAAAAATCTACAATGCAAAGGTTTGAGTGGCAGTCCTTTATGGGGCCGAACTTTGGGGGCCAAGTAATCTTACAAAGTTGACGGTAGCCCAAAATAAATTTCTCCGCAACATTACTGGCTTACCAATATCAACCCCTTTGCTACCTCTACACTATGATCTGGGATTCCATAGCTTTGAGGATATGGCCAGGTACAGATCAGTAGCCTACTGGTGGAGGTTATGGGTCATCCCAGAACTCTCCCAGTATGCCCAAGGCTTCCTTGAGGTTAGAACCTTGGACAAAACTCATAAAATAGCATGGATGAGAGAGGTAAAAACAATTTATAGGGCTATGGGTTTATCTCAACTATGGGACGACCCTGTAAGGAATGTTTTCCCACCTAAGAAAATACTTCGGGATCTGTATTGGAGCATGGTTGAGGCAAAGTGCTTTAGAAGCCGTATTGATCGATCTTTTACAAATGACTTCTTGGAACTCAAGCATGCACCGGCCCTAGAACCTTACTGGGATTGGATTACCGCCCCAGGGGACCGGAAGAAGTATCATCAACTGAGGGTGGGGACACTACCACTAAATGCCTTAACTGAAAAATGGTATAAGAACCAAACTTCGAGGTGCCCCTTTTGCCCTGACCACAAGGAAAATATCGGACACGTGTTGTTTGCTTGCCCTGAATATAACGCCCCCAGACAATCATGGCTAAAACCGATCTGCGCCCAGCTGGGCCTAAAATCTGCAAATGAGGCTGCTAGGATCTTAGGAACTGATACCTCCCAGCCTGTTGTTATAGCCATGTCGAAATTTCTTCACTGGATGTGGATAATTCGGGCTAGTAAAACGAGCCTGGAATAATCCTAGGGCTAGTTATCATACGCTGATATCCAAATTTGCACATTGTAAGTGATATACTATGCATTCTGTATTAAGTAACTGATATATTTTGCATTGATGAATTTCGTTTTTTATAACTGTTTTAATCTTTTTATATTTAAATATTATGTAAATAGGATGAGCTAGGTTGATATATTTTTTAGACTATTTGAAATGACTCATTGTGGATCTTGTATTCTTGCAGGGTGTGGGGGGTGAAAAACAACTTTTTAAAATTGTAAAATGTCTTTTTATGATTGAAAAATATCGAATAAAGACTATTTTGAATTGAATTGAATTGATTAAGGAGTGGTCCGACCAACTTTGAAGTATTATCCCCACTAATTTAGTCCCATCCTGGTTGGCGAATAGGAGATCTAGGATATGTCCTCCTAAGTGCGTGGGTTTATGAACCAGTTGGAATAGATTGAGGTTTTCACACGTTTGCTTTAGGTCTCTCAGGTGGTTCTCTAGGGTCCCATTTTCCCACAAATTGAAATCCCTTAAAAGAATCATCCTATAGTGGGTTAGGGTCAGATCGGTAATGGTGTCAAGTAATGTTTGATACTGCGTATCCGACCCTGGGGGCCTATAGCAGACCATTCCCGTTATGAGCATCCCTTTGTTCTCTTGGAGTGAGAAACCCAGCAGTTCTATCCCGGTGACTGCCTCTATCTCGAGGGGCGCACAGTCCAATTTTTCCTTATATAATAGTAGGAGGATGGAATTCGGTATAATTATTGTAATTTTATTCTCATAGCTTTGCTTTGCTAAGAGATTAATATCTTCAACTCTATCAGATGATGCAAAGAAACACATAAAAATGCAAAATAATGCAGTTGCACTACATACCATTGTTTTATCTACCAAAATACATAGGAAGAGGATGGTATGAATAATAGATACACCCTCTCTGAATCCAAAGTAACTTATCAAGAATTCTTCCTTTCTTTTTTATTTCTGTAACCATACAACCATAACCTACTGAAACAGCTTACCATTGCAGTTAAGCAGCACAATCAATAAAAAATGTCTCTCATATACTATGTTTATTAAATTACATCTTAACGAAGATCATCTCAAGAAAAAATACAAAACCAGATCACAATCACAAAGAGCAAAACTGTACAATAATGCGTGCTAAGACGTCTTCAATTTAAGAAACCTCTGGACCAAAATTCAAGCTTCCGTGCTGTTGAGTTAATGGTATCAATCAATTAAAGTACGATTTTCTTGACTTAATGAATGATTTAATTTGGAGATTTCACATTGCTGAAACTGATCAACTGGAATCATATTTATTTGGGATTTAGCTATGGTCCACTAATTAAAATAAACTGTTAGGTTCCAGGAAAAGCATAAGATAATGAGCACCAAGGGAGGCATCATCTTGCTCCTGTGCCTCTGTGCGTTCTGCTTTTTTGATTCCCCATCCTCCAATCAGGCGCCTCCATTCCTACTCGGACCAGAATCACATCACCATGTGACAGAGCAAGGATCATAGGGACGAGGCGTGAAGTTGCATATCTGTCTATCACTTACTCTTTTCTTCGTTTAATAGCATTTCAAGACTGTACCCAGTAGGGCAATGGGGAGTCAGGTCCTTCAGGAAGGCGAGGGCACTTGATGTGCATCTTTCTTCCAAACATAAATTCAGCTGGACAGGCACCAGGCGTACTCTGAGGGGTGTTTTATAATCACATGGAGTTTGACTGTGAATCTCAGAAATGGAGCAGCGTCAGACCGTGACAACTTGAATTGTCTTCTTGAGGCTAGCCATAGAGTGCTCTATTATGTCCTTAGCCTGAGGCCGCAGCGGTGTTATTGTCCGAGCTGGGAACAGCCATTACTTAAGAAAAACATGGACATTCATCTGTGACCTCTAGCAGGTATTGGACAGTTGTAATGGGCCCATAGACATCAACTGAAACCTCTTTAACTACGTTTGTGGGAAGCAGGAACATTTGTAGAGTTTGGGCATTTATAGCTTTCTGACTGTAGCACCCTTGACCTTCAACAACTTTCTTTTCTACAAATGTTTTGATAAATGAGAGACAGACCTTCTGTCACAAGAGTCTCTTGGTGGCCACTATGCCATGATGCCACTCATAAGCTAAATTAACCACATGATGTTACAACAAGTGAAGAATGAAAAGGTAAGTTCCTCTCAGTATTAGTTTACTATGATGTCAGGCGAGTTCATCATGGACATACCTGAATGCCTTGAGATCTTTGATGGAGCTCTGCCAATGCAGTTTTTTTGTGCACACAATGTCTCCTATTTTTGTTTCATGCAGTGGAGCTCGGTTGATGTCTTGTTTCCGCAGTGTATATGGACTTGACCGAATGATAACACTGAGGAGGTATTCTTCTGTTACCAAAGGATTGTTTTTTGATGTTGTAAGTGTGAATCTGGAGACAAAATTAGGAGGGTTTTTGTGTTTGCCAGGAAGATGTAGGATTTTTAGTCCTGTAAATGAAGCCCCTTTGTTCTGGTCCATAGTGGCATCTTTGTCTTGAGGATTTAAAAGATGGACAGTAGTGTTTGATGACTGGTTATGTTAGTGAAAGATTTACTACATAAAAATAGATGGAAGTGATTGCAGGCCCACAGGAATGCTCTTCCGTGCTGCCAGTGAGTAGGCTTTTCTAGGTCTGGGAGGGTCCAACTAGTATATGCAATGACCTGTCAAAATATTCAGGATCCATGTTTCTTTGAGCAAGATTGGTCCTGGATCCAACAAGAATCAACCACCTACTGCATTTGGTGCAGGAAGGAAGATGGCGCCGCTGGGAAGCAGATGCAGAGCGGGCTCGAATACATGCGGAATCAAGGCATGTAGATGGTACAGACGGTACCGAGGGACGCATTGAAGAGAAGCGGAAAGGCGGATAGAGGCAAATGATGCTGAAGTAATTGCTATGAGGGATTGATTGAACTGATTTAGCAGTGTTTCTCCTACCTGCCACGGCTATGCTCCGTTGTTCTGCTGTGACTCGGATCGTCCGTGTGGAGCTAACTTTAGGACTCTTAAATGCCTTCTGTGAATATCAAAAGTCTTAAAATTAGGATTTTTCTCAGTTTCAGAGTAGTAAAGTTAGGACTTCTAACTTTAGGACTCCTAAATGCCTTCTGTGAATACCGAAAGTCTTAAAATGAGGATTTTTCTCAGTTTAGTAGTAGTAAAGTTAGGACTCCTAACTTTAGGACTCCTAAATGCCTTCTGTGAATACCGAACGTCTTAAAATTAGGATTTTTCTCAATTTAGTAGTAGTAAAGTTAGGACTCCTAACTTTAGGACTCCTAAATGCCTTCTGTGAATACCGAATGTCTTAAAATTAGGATTTTTCTCAATTTAGTAGTAGTAAAGTTAGGACTCCTAACTTTAGGACTCCTTAATGCCTTCTGTGAATACCGAATGTCTTAAAATTAGGATTTTTCTCAACTTTACTACTACTAAACTGAGAAAAATCCTAATTTTAAGACTTTCGGTATTCACAGAAGGTATTTAGGAGTCCTAAAGTTAGGAGTCCTAACTTCTGTGAATACCGAAATGAGTAAGTGCCTTCTGTGAATACCAAAATGGTAGTAAGTTTAGGATTTTGTCTTAAGTTAGTTCTGTGAATCGGGCCCAAAGTGTTTCAATAAGGGGAATGGCCATATTAGCCAGTACATTTTTGGGATATAAAATCGAACAGACTATGGCAGACGGTAGAGGAAGGTGGACTATCACCCAATTAGTTATTTACGATACTAAATATGTTTTAGCAGTGATCTACGGGCCTAATACAGACAACCCTTCGTTCTTCAATACTCTAATGCTAAATCTACTTGAATTTCAGTGAATCTTAAAAGTTATGGAAGACTTTAACTGCGTTATGAATCAGACCGTAGAAACAACCTCCTGTCGCTTGGTTGTAAGAATGGAGACAGTAAGGAAGTCAATATTAGAACTTGCAAGGGTACATGATTTACAAGATACTTGGCGAACCCTATATCCAGACGCCCCCGGGTTTACATTCTACTCTTGCCCACATAGGCAAGGCAATTTTTGAGACTGGATATGGCTTGGGCCAGTAATACAGCTTTGAGAACAGCAAAGATGGAGATCTGTCCGAAAATCACCTCAGACCTCAACCCAATTATATTAATTATTCGATCAACAGGGGTTGCTAAAATAGGTTGCCCCTTTTCTTTTCCATGATATTTGGTATCTGACGAGGAGTATACATTGTACATGGGAAAACTTTTGGCTCAATTCTTGAGTTTCAATATTGGTACCACCTCTTCTCATATGATTTGGGACTTTATGAAAGTGTTCATTAGAGGCAGCACTCAGCAATTTATATTATCTAAAAATAAAGCCAAGGAGGCTGCTGCTAGGGAGACTTTGAGGACTTTGGTTGGGCTGGAACTTTCCCATGCACAGACAGTCAGAAGAGAAGATGATGATCAATTATTAATCTTCTTTAAACTAGTAGGGGCAAAAGAGAAGGTGTCGGAGATTATTAAGGAAAGAGTCGCAGTGGTCTTCAATAAATTTCGCTTGGAACAGTATGAGTATAGTGAACAAATTGGGAGAGTTTTAGCTTACAAAATTGCTTAGAAAAAATCTAATAGCTAAAATCAGGATAGCTGAGATTAAAGGAGTGGATAATATCATTTACACGCACGGAAGCTAGGGTGATTTTGGAACAATTTGCTATCTTTTATGAAGATTTATACGGACCTTCAAAATCGGTTGAACTAAGAGAGGTGACTCAATATCCAGATAATGCGCGGATCTCATCCTTAACAGATCAGGAAGCAGCTCAATTGGAACAGGAGATACTAATATAAGAAGCATATTTAGCGTTGACTTCCCTTGCCACGAGTAAGGCCACAGGCGAGGATCAGATCCCGATCGAATTCTTTAAAACATTTAGGAACATCTTAACCCCATTGTTTATAGGAGTGATTAAGGAAATAGAAGATACAGGAGCAGTTCCTCCTTCATGGGACAATACAAACATGATATTCTTTAAAAAAAAGAATAAACGGACGGCGGCTTGGGGGTCGTACCGCCCGATCTCACTTATTAACGCGGACGCTAAATGGTTTGCTAAGATTCTGGCCAATCGTCTATCTCCAATTATGGTAAAGCTGGTTTCAGGGCAACATGGTTTTATTAAAGGAAGAGATACGACCACTCATATTAACAGTGCTATTATGGCATTCGATATGGCTGAGCAAGTCAAGAGCAAACAAGGGATGATATTACTAGACGCGGAAAAAGCGTTCAACCGGGTGGCTTGGGCTTATTTGTGGCCTACCCTGTCGGCAATTGGAATTCCAGATCAATATTTAATATGGGTAAAGGCGCTGTACTGTCTACCCCAGGCTAAATTTAGTTACGAGGGGTTACAGTCTAGGGGGTTTCAGATAAATAGGGGCACACGGCAGGGGTATCCTTTATGCCCCCTGCTGTTCGCCTTATACCTTGAACCTTTTATCCGAACTCTTATGATGAACGAGGGTATCTGGCCATTAAGTAGTGGAACTGATGAGCTAAAACTTAACGCTTATGCAGATGATATTGCACTTTTCACGACAGACCCAATTCAGTCATTAGAAGTGCTTAATCAAGAGGCAATCAGATTTGGTACTTTCTCCGGCTATCAGCTTAATCTCAATAAAACTCAGATTTTGCTGAATTATACACCAGAGATACCCATATTGGGACACTGTCCGAAGACCATATATCTTGGAGTTTACATCACTCCAAATATTCATAACATTTCTAAATTAAACTATGAAGCACTTTTGATTGATACTACTAGGAAACTAAAGAACTGGCATAAGCTTCCCATTAGTATCATTGGACGATGTAATATTGTCAAAATGACAATTCTCCATAGGTTTCTTTATTTACTTAGATCTATTCCTTTGAAGTTGCTGAATTTATTTTTTGAAAACCTATACGGGATAATAGGTAGCTCTATTTGGGGGTATAGGAGGCATGGTAGGCTATTCAGTTTTTAAAATATCCTTTTTGTCAAGGTGGTCTCGTATTGCCAGACTTTAAATTATATTATTGGGCTTCATTTACGAGCAGATTTCGGAGCCTGCTCGCCAGTAGTGATCAAGATTTTAGCTAAATCAGGAGAGTAATAGATTCCTTTACCACATACACGACCCTAACTACTACAAAAGGGTACGTTTTAAGACTTTAAAGGACATAGCTATAATTTGGCAAGAAATATCTAATATATACTCTTTGCCAATTTATTTTAACAAGTTCCCGTTGTGGGATAATCCACTTCTCCCACACATTTTTCAGGATGGTATAGCCAGACAATGGGCTAGCTTGGCAGTAGGTAAGCTTGGAGATTTATATGATACACAGGGCTTTCGAACTTTTCAAGACTTGAAAGATTCGTTTATTTAACCACAACAGCATTACTATAAATATTTCCAATTAAGGGATCACTTCTTGAGATCACAAGGGCTTACATTAGTGGAACCCCATCAATTATTGACTTTTTTTTCATGAACCTTTCCATGTTAAATCAATTGGTATTACGTATCAATTACTTAGTCAGGAAGACCGGATCCTACTAGCCTGTTAGCTGAGAAATGGAGTGTAACACTCGGGGAGGAAATTTCGGGTACAACAATAGAAGGTGCACTTATTACATTAAAAGATGCTGTATGGCCTATGAATTTAGAGCTTCAGCAATTTAAAACTATTTATATATTGTACTACACACCCGATAAAATTGTAAGATGGGAACAAGCAGCTGCGCAGCATTTTAGTAATAAGAGGTGTTGTCCTAAATGTGGGAGATACAGAGTAAATATTGTTCACATGTTTGCTATGTGCCCCATGCTTACGTCCTTTTGGCAAGGAGTTCGGAATGTATTAAAAAATTCAGCTTGGCCTAGATGAGGTTTTCTCTACAATGGAGATAATGCTGAGCTATAGAGAGGATGCTAATAGAATGAAAAAGGCTCTAATGGCTATAGTTTTAGTTTCTGCTAGGTTGGCTATAGTGGTGGAGTATTTTTAGCGAAATTTTGCATGAGAAAAAGCTTTGGCTAAAATCAGAGGTGTTAAGGCAGTATAAAAATGTAATACTGTCTGGCAGGGTATGATTCGGCATCAAGCTGTTAATACATTTTCCTGCTATATGTGTTGTGGAACTTCTTTATTATTTAGTTCGTTTTTTTGTGTTATTTTTAAATGTATGATTTTCACCTTCCTTGGGGAAAATGTAATGAAAACGGAAAATGATGGAATGGCTGATCTTCTATCTGTGTATTTTGTGTTTGAATCCTTTGCTAATAAAATTAAAAAATTATATTAAAAAAAAATCAACCACCTACTTAATGAGTAAGGAAGGGTCAGAATTTGTGAGATTTCCTGCTTCGGTCATTTTTTACACAGATATCCTTAAATGCTGCCTGGCACTGGTGGGACCATTGGAAAATGCACCCCTTCTTTGTGAGTTCACATAGGGTGTTCTGGTTGATGCAAAGTCAGATGTGTACCAGGAACAGTAGCAGGCTAGACCCAGAAAGGAGGCAGAAATCACATTGTGAGCATGTGCTTTGAGGTCCCTGTTCAGCAAGGTGTGTGCACCTTTGACACGGTTAATGGATTCATCAGTTACATTTTGTTGAGTTTTTAGTGGGTAATAACCTATGCCTGATATTTGAACATCTGAGATGTTCTGGCATTCTGAGATTTTTTTCCAGTTTCCTTAGTTCATGTAGCAGTGTCTGGTGAACAGCATCAGATTCACAGCCAGTGAAGGGCTTCTTTACAGTTATAATTGTCAAAATTGCAATGTTGAATGTGTTGTTTCAGCCTTGTGACAAATGAGTCAATTGTTTTGCTAGGCCTTTGGCGAAGTTGAAAGGAACAGGTTGAGTTATCAATTGATGTTCTTCTTTGAAAGGAAGTACACCATGAGACTATACTTTAAACCATCATACCACCCTCTCTTCTATTCTTCATATTGGCAAATAAAATCATAAGTGTCTGGGCCGACATGAGGCATATGAGGCGTCTTTCATTCTCAATGCCAAATGAGACACTTCATGTGGCAAAGCCTTTAACCTAGCAGCATCATTGGGCTCCAGATTGTTGTTGTCACTAAGAATGAAATATGACCAGACGCCCGGGACAGCGAGTCAGAGACTTGGAGATGGATCTGGGCTACAGGCATAGGCATCTACAGCGGCATCTTGTTGGCACCTTGTTGGATGTCTGTGGCTCACCTTTCACTGTATTCTGCTTATCTTCAGGCAAGGACAAAGACATGGTATAGGGTAGCAGAGTATTGATGGGTGTGTGTCAGGATGGGAATCGCCAGAGTTGTATAGTGCACATGGAATTCAGATCTTCCTGTCGCCGGTGTTGAGTAATTGGTATAAGTAAAGTCTGCATGTACAAATTAGCACTTAGGGACAGACAGTAGGGGGTGCCTTTGACTGCCCTCTTTAGAGGGGTCTAATGGAGACCAAAACATGTTGGCGAAAGACAAATAGTGTGTTCGAGACATAGGCTCTCTGTAACCTCCTGTTTGTTTTTTGTTTAAAAAAAATCTTTTTATTTGCAATAGTCAGAACAAACATTGGTTGTCACTTTCAAGGTATACAGACCGGACATAGTTGCACACAAGAGTCACAGGAATTACAGTTCAGCCAAATCATAATGAGTGCTATTTTTTCTATAATCATATGGTAGTCAGCTCGTTGTCACGGGCAATACATGGAGGTTCACATATATTTCCCTAACCACCCACTTCCGCGTGCATCCCCGGGCCACATATACAGTCTTCTCTTGAACCATACTCCAGTCCATGTCCTTCATCCAGGAGCTGAGAGTAGGTGGTGCAGCCGCCCCCCACAGCCTCGCAATATTTCTCTTTGCAATCGCTAGTCCTAGTGCAACCCACAATTTACCTCTTGATGAGAGGTCAGAGGGCTCCCATATATTAAGGAGGCACCTCTTAGCCTCATGTCGCAGCTCCACTCCCCACACCTCATGTTGAAAGGCTTTGCCTTTACACTGTGTTAAGTTAGCATGAGCTTATTAGAAGTTTAACAACAGTTACACGTTCCAAAACTAAGATCGATGATGACATCTTGGCAGCCGTTGCTGCAACTGAGAGGGGAAGTAAATATCCTAAGGGATTCCCTTCGAAGTATTCATACCACTTAAGTCCTGATAAAGTTCCTTATGTGAAACTACCTGACATTGGTGAAAGGTTGATTCCCAAAAAGGCCCGCAGGCCCACACTTATTACAGCTGCCCATGAAGGTGTAGCGTCTACGCATGCAGGCGTTTCGGCTACTGTTGCTCAGTTACAACAACGTTTCTGGTGGCGGGGACTGTACATAAAGACGTGTGATTATGTCCTTCAATGTGACATTTGCCAGCAGATTAAGCCTTCAACTGCTACGCGTATGCCCCAGACACAGTTGTACATTTCTAATAAACCACTTGGTTGTGTTAATTTAGATGCCTGCTGTCCTTTTTTTTCTGATACTACGTATAAGTACATCTTAGTAGCAGTTGCTTCATGCACACGCTTTGTGTGGGTGTGGCCACACCGCAGCGCTGATTCACGAACTGTCATTAGAGACTTGCGTGTCTTTGTAGGGATTTTGGCCTGTTGTACCTTCCATTCGGATCAGGGTCCGGCTTTTGCCTCTAAGGCGTAAAAGGATGCCATGACTTCGTTGGGGGTCCAAGTCAAGTTTTCGTCTCCATACAGACCTGAGGTTAATAGTGTTGTGGAACGAATGAACAGAGATTTAAAGCAGTCTTTGACAGCTAGAGTTATAGGCACTGGCAGGAACTGGCTGGCCCACCTCAATAGCGTGCAGCGTGCTCTTAATAATCTCCCTAGAAGGTCTCTGGGTGGGCGGACCCCATACGAAATGCTCTTTGGTATCAAGATGTATGTTCCGGACCTTGACGGTCTAGACCGGGCGGCGGTTGCTGCCTCCTTTGACGTAGATGAACATTGCAAGGTTATTCCAACACAGCGGTTGTTGTTCGGTCTGATCAGCGCACGTCTTAGACATAACACATAGGCAGCTGTGGCCAACTCTGGCTTTTGGCGCGTTTAATAATGCACCGCGCAGAGCATGCACACACACTTGATGAATATCCGCATGCAGTGAGTTGGTGTAGAAGATGATGTGATCCCTTTCTAATAAGACCAGAGGTATGGGGCCGCACTTCTAAAACCCAAAAGGACCTTCTATATCATAATATAATATACTAGCAAGGAAGGGTAAGACTGAGGTTCTATTTAGACCTTTTCCCTTTAGCATTTTAACATGCTTTCACCCTTTGTATTTTATGGACTAGTAACTATGAAGATAACCTTGTTGCTTATAATATGTTTGCTTGTATTAGCCAAGATACTGCGCTTGAGAACACTGCATTAGAAATAAATATTTCAAACTCGCATGTGTCCTCATTTACTCCTCGTTCTGGATTGGTATGTTAGTATAACGAAAGAGTGTTCATGTGTTCCACGTGACCTGAGGTGTTCTAAGTTCATGTTCTGGGTTGTCTAATCATGGGGGTGTGTAAGAACCAATGAGACACTGATTTCTAGTCTGGTAGGGGATTTTTGATACTAAGGTGAGTTTTGGCACACCCTAATTCACTGAGGTTCCAGGTCTCTAGGCACAGTTCTGTGTAGGAGCAGAATCCCTGCGACAACAGTTTAGCACCCGGGCATCAATAGGCCTGTATCTCTCTGCACTCCCATAGTATGTGCAGAAAGGTATCCACCTCCCCACACCCCCTACGGCAGAGTCCGTCCTCACTACGGCCCATAAGAACCATCCTAGTGCCAGAGAGATAGACTCGGTGCAGGATTTTCAGTTGAATGAGGCGCAATTTTGCAGAGATTGCTATCTCCTTAGGGGATGCCAGCACCTCTCGCCACTCTTCATCATCTATTTCAAGTGCATCTGCTTCCCATTTTCCCCTAAGGGCCAACAATGGGTCCAGGGGGTGATTTATGAGTTTCCTGTATGTTAGAGAGATGGCCCTCTCCGGGCCATCCAACAGCCTATCCTCAAGTGGTGAGGACTCCGGGGGTTGTGTCCCAGGGGGAATGTTAGTCTGGAGTGCATGCCGGACTTGTATGTAGCGGAAGTGTTCCGTCTGGGCCAAGTCATATGTGTGTTGTAATGCGTCAAATGATACTACCCTATTCGGGCACCATAGGTCTTTAACTTGTGATATCCCAATCAAGTCCCAATTTCTAAATCCGGTTCGTCTAAGGGTACCAAGCTGTTCCGAGGCCCAGAGAGGGGTTGCTAGGGTAAGCTTTCCTGCCCACCCCAATTTCTTCTGGACAATGTGCGCCACAGCTGGACCTAGTGTTTGGTAGGTCCCGTTAGACGATATCTACTTGGGCGTGAGTAAAGGGCTGCCTCATAGTCCCCCCCAGAAGGAGCTATTTGTCCCTTTCATACCCAGGGTCATTCCCTGCACATTATGTGCTCTGGTTTATGGCCGAGAGGTGCGCCACCCAGTAGTTTTTCCTGATATCGGGGAGCGCTATCCCCCCATCAAACCATTCCAGCGTCAATTTTTGCAAGGAGATACGGGGCAGGCCAGTCCAGAAAAGATCCCTCTGGGTTGTCTCAATAGTGACGAAGTACATTTGGGGCACCAAGTCTGGATAGTTCTGAAGGGCGTAAAGGAACCGTGGCAGCGCCATCATTTTAAACAGTGCTGCGCGTCCCAGTAGGGACAGAGGGAGGGTTTTCCATGTGGCCGTGTCTCTTTGGAGCTGCTGCAGGGGCGGCAAAAGGTTCCGTTCCTACCAGACAGTCCAGTCCTTGGTGATAAAGGCACCTAGATATGTGAAGCTCGGGATCGGAGGGGGGCCCCCATGCAGGACGTAAAGGAGGGATTTCCCCCAGTTAATACTGTAGCCGGAGTATTCACCGAACTTAATGAAAATTTCCAGCGCCCTCACAATGGACTCATCCGGCTTTGTGAGGTAGAGGAGGATGCCGTCCGTGTAGAGCGAGATCCTATCCTCCCAACCCTCCGCCCATCATATCCCTTTTAGGGAGGAAGTTTGCCGAACCCAGGCCGCAAGTGGTTCCAGGGAGAGGGCAAAAAGTAGAGGTGAGAGGGGGCACCCCTGTCGTGTCCCTCTCTCCAGTGTGAAGACTTCCAAGACCTTATTATTGACTACTACCTGCGCTAGCGGTTCAGCATTTAGAAGACGCATCCAGCTCACAAATTCCGGGCCAAATCCCAATGTCTGTAGAACGGCCATCATGTACGGCCATTCCAGAGTGTCGAACGCCATTGCCGCGTCCAACGACACTACAACCGCGTCTTCATGCAGCCGATAGCAGCTACCCAGCACTCCGTGAAGCCGGCGCAAGTTAAGTGCCGTATTGTGGTGGGGCATAAAACCCGACTGGTCCGGGTGTACCAGTGTATGGAGGACTGGTTTAAGTCTGTTGGCCAGTACTTTGGCTAGGATTTTCGGCTCAGCATTGAGCAATGAGATCGGCCTATAGGAGGCACACAACTCTTTAGGTTTCCCCTCCTTGGGGATAGCCACAATCGTAGCTATGCGCTGGTCTTTCGGTAGTGCCCCCTGTGCCCTACTGTCATTAAACATCCGCTGAAGGGGTGCTCCCAGGCTGTCAAGTTTGGGCTTGTAAAACTCAACCGGTATACCGTTTGGCCAGAGAGCCTTCCCAGAATGGAGATCATGAATGGCCTTAACTAATTTGTCCACTGTTAAAGGTGCCTCCAGTGTCTCCCGCTGTTCGGCAGATAAAGCAGGGAGAGTGATGTCGCCCAGGATAGCCATCAACTCTTCCTCCGACCGTTCGGACTTCCTAGTGTAGACCCTTCGAAAATGAGCCGCAAATTCCCTAACAATCTTGGGCGGCTCCGTGATAACGGTCCCTAATTCTGCTCAGAGTTCAGCTACCACTTTCTGTGCTTGTTGTTTCTTGTCTAGCCAAGCTGTTAGCTTGCCCGCCTTGTCCCCTTGGTCATATAACCTACCCTCCCTGTCTCGTGCCAGGGTCTTAGCCGCGTCAGTGGCCAGGGCTTTATACTCCGTCGTTTTAAGTTGAAGTTGGTGTATCGCGTCTTGGTCCTCACCACCCTGCGCGGCACCCTCAAGCGTCAGCAGGTCTGTTTCCACTGCTACAATCTGGGCTTCTCGTTCCTTACGGTTATCTGCGATCACTGACAGGGCCTCACCCCTCAGCACCGTTTTGAAGGCCTCCCACAATACCAACGACGAGTCCACCGAACCCTTGTTCTCCCCGAAGTAGTTATCGATAACTTGTGACAGTTTCTTTTTAGTGTCCTCGCCCTTGATATACCAAGCATTGATCAAGTGCCACACACCCCACTCTTCAGCCGCCCATAGTTACGTGTGCCCATAACGGGGAGTGATCCAAAATACCACGCTCCAGATGGGCGACTTCCCAGATTGTACATTGGTGCTAGTAGGTAGTCTATTCGTGAGAAAGTGTGGTGCGGGCCTGAGAAAAAGGTGTATTGTTCTTGAGTCGGGTGTTTGAGGCGCCATAGGTCAACTAGACCAAATGCCTCCATAAGATTGGGAAGCCATCTTTGTCCTGTACCAATAACTCTGGCCGGGCGCCTGTCCATGTCCCCCGACACCACAGCATTAAAGTCACTCCCCACCAGGAGTTGTCCCTCCGGGAGGGAAAGCAGTCTCCCCGATCGTGGTACGACTGCGTTTGGAGGCCTGGCGGAATGTAGACCGTCACCAAATTGAGTCAACGACACTCCCATTTCCCTGAGATAGCAACAAAGCGCCCCAGGGGGTCCACCTCCGTGTGATCAATAGTGATTGGAAAGTTGCGTCTTAGAAGGATACCAACACCCCTGGACCCGGATGTAAAGCCTGCATGTGCCGTCAGGGTGTACCCCATCTATTAAGAGCATGACACATGTTGCCCATCAGATGGGTCTCCTGCAGGAGAACAACGTCAGGGAGGTGCCTCTTTACAAACTGTAACACTATACTCCTTTTAAGTTTGTCCCCCAGCCCATTGACATTCCAGATGACCAGCTTCAAACTTTCATCCCATTTCATAGCCAGTCAGATATGTGCGTACCATGCTTTCCCTGCGTTTCCTGAACCCATAGCTCAACCCATCTAGCATACCTCGGTGTGACCTTCCCGAACTGCCTCCCCCACCTCTCTTCCCACAACTGCTCCCCCCAACCCCAAAGAATGATGCCCCCTCCCCCGAACCCTACTCCCTGCTTCCCTGCTCCGTAGGTTTCGAGCTACCCACATCTCCAATTACCAGAGCGCCTTTCGCCCAACCCCAACCCTGGACTGAGGTAACCTCCCCCTCCCGAAAAACTCCTAAAGGGGAAGAGTGCGCCGGCCCCAGCTCCAGCCGCTGCCCACGCATGCCCCCCCCCATAGCGCACAATTTCTTCACCCAAGTAAACACTCCTAAAGAATTCAATCTCAGTCACATCAGTTTGTGGCCCACCACTGGCTCTTCAGTGTAGCAACCCCCCAGAGGTCAATACCAGCACTTAATTCAATGGGGCAGGGGGCCTTTCCACATTCACCGCCCGGCACCACGGAGGGCGCACATTGCCACCTGGTTTGAGAGTCTCCCCCCCTCTTTTTCAAACTCACTGATAGGGAGAAGCCCTATTGTCTGGCATCGCTCTACATTATACATTACAGTTTGCTGGGGTCCATGTCTCATGTCAGCCTCCACTAGTGGCCATCCTCGTCTCGGAGAGTCCCCCACCTGGGGCTGACCGACTTTGACCGCCAGGAGAGCTGACTCTGAATGTCCGCTTCCGATCTCCCCGCTGTAGATCCCGGGGAAGCGACCTGGTTGTCTCTCCAGCTTCCACCCTCTGTCCGTTCCTGCATTCGTGACAACCCCCTATCAAGCCAGTCCTGCACTTCTGAGGGCGCGGTGAAAAACAGGGATTTGCCCCCTGCGATGACCTTTAGCTTGGCAGGAAAGAACATCATATATTTGATTCCCCTGTCCCGGAGTGCCTCCTTCACGCCCGCAAAGGAGCTCCTTTCCCGTTGGACTTGAAGCGTGAAATCCGGGAAGAATCGGATCTTGGTGTTCTCATATTGCAGGTCACCCATCTGCCTAGCCGCCTGGAGGATAGCATCCCTATCCTTATAGTTATTTTTGCAATGATTGTCCTGGGCGGCGCTCCTGGCTTGGGCTTTGGGACCGGCGCACGGTGAGCTCGTTCTATAGTGAAGATGTTGGACAGGCGCTTAGGCTTCAAGTGGGCGAGGATGAGGTCTTTCAGAAAAAGTTCAACGCTGGGCCCCTCTGTTCCTTCCGGCACTCCCACCACGTGTATGTTGTTCCTGCGGGCTCTACCTTCTTGGACCTCCAGCTTCAGGGCTATTTGCCGGTGTTGGTGCACAACTTCATTCACGCATTTTTCCAGCGTCTTCGAGGAGGTCTGGAGCTCCCGTATATCTGACTCATTTGCTTTGGCCTTTTCTGTGGTTTTGCTGAGATCCTCGCGGAGAAGGTTGACCTCAATTGAGATTTTATCCATTTTTGTTCAAGTTAGTACCCAGTTTTTGTATCGCCGTCATAATGGAAGCCAGAGACGGCTCTTTCGGGCCTGCTTGTTCTTCTGATGTACTCCCTGCCTGGGGCTGTCCTACCGGAATTGCATATTTGTCCAACTTGTTGGTCTGAGCAGCCACATTGTCCTTCTGCCCCATGACAGCGACCTGCCCTCACAAAGATTCGTGTTGTGGGCCACACACCTTCCCGTTTCACAGGTAGTCTAACAAGGCGGCTGGACACCACCTCCTGATCAGCAACCCCTCCTTGCCAAATGGGATGTGCCTCGTGGTCCTCTCCCCTGTCTCTCTTGTGCCTGGAGGCGATGTTTTGTCTCCGCTGTCTCTGGGGTCTCCCCAGCGGCTTCCTTAATGAATTCCCTGTCTCCAATGTAGCACCGGTAATTCCTTGCAGCACTTAGGCTCTTTCCACCCCTTTTGCGGTGCCCTGGCGTATTCGCAGCCTTCCACTCTTAGGTCACCCTCTCAGCGCCTGGTCCCGCCGTGTGTCTTCCTCCTTTTACGCATTGTAGCGTCCCCGGAGGCCCAGGCGCAAAACGGCCCACGAGGCTCTGCGGGTGCGAGCGCACCGTGCTGCAGGGTCTACGTCATGCGCTGTCGCCTGTGCTCACACCTTCATCTTCAGGGGGCCCCCCCATTGCAGCGAGCCCCGCGCAAGCCCTCAGGAGTTGCCTTCTCTGCAGACAGCTGTTCACCCTGGCTCGCCGGGCCCCGTAGTCTTCAGGGCCCCCAGCTTCTGCCTGCCAACACCAAGGCCCCAGTTGGCAATCTCAGGCCCAGTTTGGCACTGGCCGCCCCTCCTACCTGATCCTTACAGCGTTCACGGGGGCCGGGTTCGCTCCTCTGTGTGAGTCCAAGATGTAAGTCCACACGCCTTCGTGCACCCTTCCGCCACTGTCTGCCTGCAGGCGTCGCCTTAGAACAGGCCCCGGCGCGCACCGCCACTCCATGTGCAGGCCTCAAGCCGGGGCCTCGCGTTAACAGTCTACCCGAGTGTGAGGCTCCTGCACCACCGCAAGCCGCCCGGGCCCGCAACTCGGGAGCTCGGCTCAGCGCCATCATAACGTGGTGGGGTCGGACTAGCTGATGATGAAGCATGCCACAAGGAGTGGGTGAGGCCTTTCCAGCCAAATCTTTTTTTTGCTTCTTATTTACTTAGACACAGTCTCGTTATTCCAGAATGATTGTAGGAATAAACAATTTGCCATACTTTTTGTGATTTTGAGTTTCACTTAGGAGGATGTACGGCAAGACCTTTTGCTCTCTTATTGTGTGAGTCCATGTTAGCAACCAAGACTGTTACTTCTTTACCCAGATCCTTTTCTTGTTTACTCTCTACATGCATGCAAAACAAGTTATTGAGATTCCGAGTACTTGGTCCATCCTCCACTCTGATACTTTACCCCTCTAAACCAAGTACCCATCTTGCAATATGGGTATGGTGGATTCTACACCCATAGTGGCAAATGCAAATATAAGGAGTCTGTGATCTGTTCTTAATGTAAAAAGTAGACCCCAGAAGAAAAATCTGAAATGTTTTATTGCTCAATAGCAGACCAGGGCTTGCCTCTCTGTGGTCAGACATTTATGTTCAGTACCTTGTAGAGAGCCGGATGCAAACACTGCAATCCTTTCTTCTCCTTCTACCACTTGGGAAAGGGTGGCTCCTAGTTATTTTTTTCTTGCATTGGTGGTTATTTGGTTTACCTTTTAACATCAAAGGTTCCCAGAGAAAGAGCTGTTATGATTTTCTTTATTACAACTAAGGCTTCATGGCACTTAGGGTACCAATAAAGGAGTATGCCCTTCTTTACAAGTCTCTGACGGTGTTTAAAATGGCCACAACATTCTTTGTAAATTTTGGCATGTATTCCACTAAACCTAAATATTAATTATGTTCCTCGTTGTTGGATGGTTGAGGGGCATTCTTGACAGTGTCTACCAAACTGATCTTAGGTTTAATCATTTTCACATGTCTCTCTCTTGATTGTAAGCCCAGCATCACCTCATTGTGTGGTGTGTTCCACTCAAAACTTGTGGCATGGTTCTTTGGCATACAGTTTTTGCAGAAGCCAAGCCAAATGGCATCCTGTGGGATCTGTAAAGCCCAAACAGAGCGACAAAAGAAGTAATCATCCTAGACTCTGGGTGTAATGAACTTGCTGGTATTCCATGGACATATCAATCATGATCCCCGATAGTACATAACATCTGATTAATTCCGAGAAGGAGACTTGCATTCACCCATATATTAGCATTGATTTCTATCAAGTCCACACATAGACAAATGCCCTTACCATCAGCTTTGTTAGAAGCTACTGTGGGAGCCAACCAGTACAAGGAGTCTATAAACTCTATGATTTATTACTTAAGGAGTTTGTTCAGTTCTTCTTTCAATGGCTCTATAAATGAAAGTGTGGTATTGGGCAGGCACAGCACTGGATATAATTTAGATTTTCTGCTGTAGATTGTGAGCAGCCCATATTAATCAGAAAATAATTCAGGAAACTCTTCACAAATGCCTTCACTTCAGCTAGATCTCTGCATCAAACTGACTTCTTCCTCATTGTTCGGAACTCGTTTATTCCTAATTCCTTCTGGTGCCGCCATGCTAATAATTTAGAACAAGGTTTAGCAAGGTACACTTCTCCTACTGTAGAGCAGCCTTTCAAAGAAATGTGCATACTGACTGTGCCCTGTAGAGAAATAGGATCCCTATCATACTTCACCCTTCTCACAGTGATGTCGGGGTTATCAAGTGTGTACCCTTTTCTGCCAAACCTCTCTTGAAATATCTTATTAACAATTAAGTAATGAGCTGAGCACAAAGCAGCATGTACTGGATAAGTACACCCATCTAACAAGACATCCCAGAGTGGGTAATTTAAGGTTGAGTTTTCATCCCCAGCCTTCAATTGGAGCACCATTTTTGTAATTTCATGACTCACATCCTCAATTATATGACTTTGTTTACCATCTTGTTCCTTGAATTCTCTAGCAAAACACCCTCTATGTTGCATTTAAGCTAAGGGACATCACCACTGATTTTCATTTTGTTGACTTGTACATCCATTAACTTGCACCTTTCCTCACACTTACTTCGGTCATTTTGTTAACCAATTCAACAGGCATTTTATTCCCTTTCATATACTCTACAGTAAGTTCTATCCCTTTAGCTATATCAATAGCTTATTGGAGATTGGTTATTTTTGCAATCAGCTTTTTTTTACTACAGGAAATGTTAATGCATCTTACTAAGTGGTCCCTTTTCAGGGAATCACACGGTGCACCAACATTGCAAGTATTAGCATCCATACAGACGATGCTGCCATCACTGTAACTCCAGCAAACTACCGGCTTATTATGGCCATCGCGGCTACAACATCTTAACCCCTTGGCCGCAGCACGAATTTCGCTGCGGGGGTAAGCATGGCGCTTCCACGCTCGTGATGGAACCACGCCGTCATGGGCCACGGGTGGTGTGTGCTCATGACGGCGTGGTTCCGTCACGGCCCCGCCCGCTCACTAATTCACTTGCACTGGCGGGGAATCAGTGCCGCGTGGGCGGAGCGGTCGCAGCATGATGGAACCACGCCGTCATAAGCACACGCCGTCCGTGGCTCATAACGGCATGGTTCCGTCATGCGCATGCAAGGGGTTAAACTACTAGGTTTTATTGACCTCAGATCACCTATCTATATAAAAAGTTTTTGAACACCACTGGATTCCTTGTACGAATTATTTGACTTAAAAAACAGTCCGAAATCATTTGATTCCTGTCCTCGGGGCTCCAAGGTACATGTGAATAAATGCCATCTCGGTTGCTAGATGCATTTTTAAGCGTACTTTTCTTCGAATAAATTTTTGAGCATTGGAAAAGTTGTCAAACAACAAAACCCGTGTCAGCTGTCTCAGTTTTGTATTTCAGTTCAATTGAATGCTTAAAGAAACAATAAAACTCTTGGACGTTCAGATCCACACAGTGTCTTCTACTTTGTACTCTTATTTATTGAATTTAATTATTTTCTTAGTTGGATAATGATTATTGGACCTGTGGGATTGACAGACCTTGATATTGTAACATCGTGGTGCTCTGGAAATGTTTATTAGGATTTTTTTACGATAGGAATTGTTAATGTATCTTACTAATTGGTCCCTCATCAGGGAATCACACCGTGCACCAACATTTCAAGTATTCGATATCGCTCTGTGGACAGCAATAAAATCAGTTAAATTTTCTTGTTCCCCTTGCACTCTATTAAATAATTGATGCCTTTTTAGTATTACATTAATCTTTTCCCCAAATGTCCATACAGTTATCTGCACCTTTGCCTTTCCCAATATTTAGTTCAGATAGAGTTCCATACACCTTTCTCTCATATACCCCAAGATTGTATAAAAGAAGATGTTGTTTCCGTAAAAGTCTAAATCCTTCCCCTCCTCTAGCTAACAGATGTGATATGAACATTTCAACTCAGTTCTTCCATGGTAATGTGGGGTTGCCTATCACACTGAGGAAGGGAAGGCAATCTGTCATGCTAGTTGCTGGCACTAGGTATATTAATGGATGAGAAAAGTTTGCAATGGGAGTAGAACCGTAAACACAAAACAACATCAAAATACTATTGATCGCTTGTAAAGCGATCAATATTCAGGCATGCATAGAAGTGTTAATGATAATATTTACTGTGAGAAGGTGGTTTGGTATATGCTGTCCACTAATTAAAGTGGGCACCCTGTACCAATCCACCCGACCCTTATGATGTATGAGGTCAAAGATAACCTTAGTGAAAGCTATTCTAGTGGTAGCTATGGAGAGCAGCCTTCAGGCCTAATCTTGAAGGAATGTAAAGCAGCTTGTTTTACCAGAATGTCACCTCCTGAATGGCTAAATGAAGGAGAACCACAAAGTAGTTATATACAAATATGTATTTATTAATATAACACTCTCTACTATCCTCTAGACGGGGATAGAACTCAAAGCACTCAATACTGGATCAATATAACAATTGTAAGTAGCACAATACACATCGGGTTCCAGGGGGAGACCGGACCACATGCTAAAATAGTGGTATAATAATAACGACTTGACTAGACACAGTGCCTAGGCTAGGGCACGTAGAATCCCTGGGACCCCAAGGAACCACTGATGGTGATGACACAGGAGACCAACTGAGGACGGGTGCAGTGAGGAAGCACAACCTCGTGCTCCGTGCAACTCTATGGGAAAGTCGCGGTTGAAAAGTTAAAGTGTAAGGATCCTTTTAGCAGGACTTCGAACAAACCCTTTGGAACTTAAGAGTTTAAAGAGCCACCCCACCTGTGGATACAGTAGTATCAGAGTTACCTATCCCATGGAAGCCGGGTGCATAGGTCTGAAGTGGGGTTGTAAATTCTCGTCGTTCTCTATGGAAGGAAGTGAAGAAGCACTGCTGCCGTGAATGTGAAAAGGGTCCGGTGGAATCCAAGCCTGGATTCGGAATGAGAGGAACCTGAAAGCAGAGGGGACAGAATCTGGGTCACTTCAGAGAGACCAGGGGCTTGATATATGAATGCCCACCGATGTCGGGTGCTTCAGGTGCAAAGAAGGGATGCTTGACTCTGCAGCCACGAGGTCCTGGAGGCGTTGAGAACAACAAGGAGCCAGAAGTGAGCTGTCCCACAAAGGATGTCGAGTGCTGAGGGGTCAGTGCCAGGCGGGAGCACCAACAAGCCTTGGCAACAGCACCCACACATGAAGGACAAACAGATTACGGTATTGACCAGCAAGGTTCAGTGGACTCACCAAGCAATGGGAAGTCAGAGCACATTGGGAGCAAACAGGAAAGTCCAAGAACAATCAAGATGACCCTCAGGGGCTTCGTGTAGGGTCGTGAATATAAAGAATTTTCCTTTAGCCAAAACTTTAAGTTTTGATTGCTGCACTATCATGGCCTGGGCTCCCATGCTCTTAAAGGGGTCTATGAGCTTCACAAAGTCTCTGCGTCTGTGTGCAGATGCAGCCGACATATCGCCAAAAATCCTGAAATTATTCACCCCCTCTGCATTGAAAGTTCTTTTAGAGAATGCGGTATTTAGGATTTTTTCTTTAACCCTAAAGTCTGCAAAGTTGAGGAGGATTGTGCGGGGGAATTTTGAATTATTGGGTTTATGTGCAGGAACTCTGTGCGCCCTTGTTATAGTCAAGTCACCTTGTAGTTCAGGGATAGCTTTTTTTAATAATGAATCTGACCAGCTAACTACATCCTTGTTTTCAAGGCCCTCTGGTATGCCTACTAATCGTAGATTCGATCTCCTATTGTAATTCTCAAGGTCCTGGAGCTTTTCCTCTAGATGTGTTTTCTCTCTGTTGGCCTCTGTAAGATTTTTCTGAATTGTAGACAGTGAGTCCTCTAGAGATGATATTTGAACTTCGGCTTCGGAGACCCTCAGAGGAATGTTCCCAAGGCACTCTTCCATCTTCGAAAGCCTGCTGTGCAGAAGTGAGATTTCCTGAGCCTGAGATAATTTGAAATCTCTTAGTTCCTGGAGAATCGTAACTAGGATATCTTCCATCTTATTTGCTTTTGTAGCACTCGGGAGAACGCGCAAGACATCATCCTGGGAGGTCAGGGAATTCTCTAAACTTAGGGCTTGGTTCGGGGCTGTCGTAGTTTGCTTATTGCCTGGGGCTGGACTAGAGTTCGCACTTGTGGTTGGCGACGACAGGGGGTGTAAGAGAGGGACCACATCCAAGGCGGAAACCGTTGGTGAAGGCAACGCTGCTGCTCCTTCCAGCCTTGCTGCCCCTGCGATGTTTAGCACCGGAGTCTTCTGTGGCGACTTTTGCGTTGCGGGGCTGCCTGCTCTCCCTGCCGTGTTGGAGGACACCCGTTCTGAAGTGACTCTTGTATCCCCTTGTTCTCTCTCCCCTCGTGAAGGAGTGCTTGAAAGTTGACCCTGCTGCAAAAGGGGTTTTGAGAAGAGAGGGTATTGTTTGAGGGTAGCTCGACTCTCAGGGCGCAAAGAAGGGGACGTATTAGCGGCCTTAACCGGTTGGTCCACATTGACAATTCTCCCCCCCCTGGACCGTTTTTGTACTCAATTCTGCTGACAGTTCTGACAGAGTCAGACTTTCTGCCTCTTCATCCTCTTCG
Organism: Lissotriton vulgaris; assembly: GCF_964263255.1. NCBI lineage: Eukaryota > Metazoa > Chordata > Amphibia > Caudata > Salamandridae > Lissotriton > Lissotriton vulgaris. The sequence continues at coordinate 106,954,904 of NC_141686.1, forward strand.
CCCTCCTCTTGTTCATTGTCCCCGTTGATTTCATTATCTTCCTCCATCTGTTTCCTTAATACATTATACTTATTTTTTCTACTTTGATCATTGAGTTCCATTACTTTCTGTTGTAGAGCTTCTTTTTGTTGCCTTTTCCTTCTGCTTTTTCTCTCCCCCCTTGTAGTTGATGGAGAGCTAATCGGAGTAGGGAGTTTCGCTTCCTTTCCCAGCTCTGGCTTGAGCTGTTTGCCCCTCGCTCTTGCTGCCATCAGGATTCGTAGTTTGCAAATGTGTGTGTGTTTTTTTTTTTTTTTTTAAAGGCGCACCTGTCTTTGCTCAGGGTAATAAGAAAATTTTGAACAAGAGGATTTTCTTAATTTAACAGTGAGTCAGTGAATAGCTCCCCTCAAAGCAGATGTAGATGTGTAGCAAAATCGCAATGGTACAGAAGCCAGCCTATCTCCTTTGCTCTCCTTACGCCATCAAAAGATCAAAGACAGCAGCGTGCAGGTTAATGAAAGATTGCAGGGGGGGTGTGGTACAAACAAAGCGAAGCGCGAGCTGGGAGAAGCCCTGTCACCCCCGTCCAGCGTGCCTCACCTCGCAGAACAGATCAGACCAACGGTCTCCCCCGACTCCCGGTACCTCACCGTTCACTTGAGGTCACTGGGTGGCGCTCTCTCCTGCCTTAGCGCTTGGAAGCTTCTTGCTGCAGCCACCACAGCCCTCTCCTCAGGGGCCTGCGTACACCATCCTCCGCGGATTTCGGTCTGATTAGCGGCTGATTAGTGGCTCCCCCGCTGCTGCAGAGAAAGCAGGGGAAGCCCGTACACCTCTCAAAAGAATCAGCGCTGCTGTTGTTGTTTGCCGCGCTGTAACAGCCCGCAGGACCCCCTGGCAGCTCCGAAACGAGAGACAGCTAGCTAGCAAAGCAGCTAACTAGCGAGGACATCAGGAGGTCGGGAAGCGTCAGGGAGCTTCGGGAGCGGGAGCAGCGAACAGGAAGCACAGCGGCGGCGCGGGTGGGGCCGCGTCAGCCATTCATCCTTCCCTGCCGGCGAGCAGGGCTTGCAACCAGCCGGAGAGCAGGGCTTGCACCATCAGCAGCGTTGCGGCGAGCATAGGCGTGCCTGAGGAACAGGAAACAGGAAGCACAGCGGCGGCCCTACACGAAGCCCAGACACTACTGGACGGCCTTGGGGGATCATAAATCAAGTTGATGTACTCTGCTGAATTTATCACTAATCACTAATGCACGGCGGATACTTCTCGGAAACAGGAAGCACACAAGGATGCAAAGAGATGGCATCCAAAAGGAAGAGACAAGAGAGTAGGACGGAAGTGGGACTCTGGGGTCTCCGTCCACTCAGGAGGGGAGGGAAGGGGGGTGAAGGGGGGTGTCGCATGGGGGAAAAAAAGAGAGTTCAAATGCAATATGTTTTTTCACACTCTTATGACTACGGTATGAAGGTTATTCATCGATCTCTAGCACATGTCACTTTGGCTCATTTATGGATAACGATAAATTGACAAGACCATATAAATATAGTTGCCCATTTTGCACTGGGAGGTGTCTTAAACTTATTGCTAATTTTTCTTTTTTTTGTGGGATTTGTTTGGCTGCTTATTTGCATATTTTGCACAGACAAGGGTACTCTATTGTACATCTATCTTCATGTACAGTACAATGAATGGCATGTCTCCCCATACATCACTCTACACTTTTGCCGCTAGCTTGCATATTTGCACATGGAAACTCAGATTTTTATGAAAATCTCTATGAACTTTTCCTGTTATTGCTCTTTATTGTTAAATATTTTTATTAGTTATCATTTATCTATCCTGCTGCTGTTGCTTATATGCTTGCTCATTCTGCATACTTGCACTTCAGCTAGGGGCCACGTCCAATGTCTTGAATATCTAAATTTTCAAAACCGAGCTGCTATCTTTTTTTATCTTCATGTCTTGTGTAATGAATGATGGGTCTCCTCAGATAGCACTTTACATTTTTGCTGCTCGCTTGCATATTTGCACATTGAACTTTAGATTTCTTATGATTTTCTCTATGAACATCAGCTACTTTTGTTTTTTCATTGTTATATATTTGTAATATTTCTCCGTTTTTCATGTTGTTGCTGCTGTTTGCATATTTGCTCATTCTGCACTCGTGCACTTTAATTGAGGGCTACGTTCAATATTTTGAACATCAATGACATGGTGAAATTTATTTCATTAAATGTTAATGGGCTGAATAACGTTCGTAAAAGGAACGCTATTGAATGCTGGCTAAAAAATCTAACACCTGATGTTATCTATTTGCAGGAAACCCATCACAAAGATCAGGCAGAATCAGTTAAACTCTTTAAAAACTGGACGAGCTATAACATATCTGCTCCTGCAGGGTTGGCCCAGAGAGGAGTTTCCATTCTAATAGGAAGACATGTAGGTTTTAACCTTGAAGGATCGTACATAGATCCTAGAGGCAGATGGGCAGTCGCACACGGTAAATTAAATTATGTCAACATTATCTTTGCCACAATTTACGCACCTATTCTGGACGACCCACAACCTATTTTACAGGTTAAGCAGGCATTAACCGGCTTTTCTGGACCAATAATTTGGGGGGGTGATTTTAATCTATTACAAAACCCTCGATTGGACTCCTCCAAGAAAGACCGTCGACAGAATAAACCCCAAGTCTCCTTAGCTGTTCAAAGCTGCAAGATAGATCTTGATGTTATTGACCATTGGCGTAATTTGAATCCCAACAAGCGTGAGTACACATGCCATTCAGCAAAATATAACTCTGCGTCAAGGCTGGATTTTTTCTTGTCCTCCCACGATCTAGAGTTATATAATTACGCTTACCTACCCAATGCCTTTTCGGATCACGCGGCTCTTTGCATGGAGGTTAAACTGGGGAATTACGAAGCAAGATCTATAAATAGATGGTTTTTTAACAAACTCAACCTCCTTGACCAACAATGGTGCACTGATATTAATGAAAAGATTGAGCTATTTTTTTCACAGAATAGAGGTACAGCTCCTTTAAACATAATCTGGGATGCATTTAAAGCTACTCTACGTGGAATAATTACATCTAAAGACATCCCCAAACTAAAGGCAAAACGGGAGGAGAAAATCAAACTTCAAACTGAACTGTCACAGGCTACCCAAGAGCATTATAGGGTTAGATCCCAGATTTCCAGCCACAATCTCCATGAGGCGAAGCGTAAGATGAAGGAATTTTATTATGAACTAGGTGAGACAAATAGTAATTTTCAGGCACAAAAAATCTATGAGGAGAGTGAGTACACAGGAAAGCTTCTGGCCTGGCAATCTAAAGAAAAGCAGGCTCGAAACAGAATAGATCAGTTAACTGACCCCATCACTAAAAATCAAGTTAAGACCACCACTGCCATTGGTGAGCTGTTTTTAAAACATTATGAGGGGATATATCAAGCAACTGCAGAGACTACACCTGAATCTATCACAGATTTTCTTCAGCCATTGGAAATACCTAAATTGGATACTGAGGGCAAGAACTACCTCACACAGGATTTTACATTATCAGAACTAGATGATGTGATAGAGTCTCTCCCCAATGGCAAAGCCAATGGTGAGGATGGCCTTCCCATTGAATTCTTTAAAGAATTTGGGGGAATATTGCGTAAAGAATTCTTGGACTTAATTAATAATTTACTTCAAGGTGGTCCCCCACCGGACTCTTTTCACACAGCGGTGGTGGTCAGTATTTTAAAAAAGGGAAAGGACAAGGAAAATATAAATTCTTATCGACCGATTAGCCTTCTGAACACAGATTACAAAATTTTTACTAAACTTTTAGCAAACCGATTAAATAAACTAATAGGATCACTAATAGCTTATGATCAGTGCGGTTTTATTGCAGGCAGGCATCTCCAATCCAACACTACATTTTTACTGGAGGCGCTAGACTATCTTAAAACTAACAAGGTGAAGGCTCAAATTTGGTTTTTAGATGCGGAGAAAGCCTTCGATCTAGTCTCCTGGGATTGTCTGTTTGCAGTTTTACATAGTTTTAACTTCCCGAATGCTTTTATCTCTCTTTTACGACACTTGTACACAAATTCTAGGGCACAAATTATCATCAATAATACCAACATTGGGTCCTGCGAGGTCACTAGAGGCACACGACAAGGCTGCCCCTTGTCGCCAATTTTATTTGCACTTTTTATTGAACCTCTAGCAATCGCCATTAGGAATATTAAAGCTGACACCGCCCCAATTTTAGGAATGACAAATATAAAACTATATGCGGATGATATTGCCCTTTTCTTAGACTCTAAACCCTCAAGTCAATTGAAGATTCTAAAAATCTTCTCTGACTTTCAAAAGCTAGGGGGTTATAAAATTAATGTAAACAAAACAGAAATTATTCTACTTAACTGCACTATAGACACTTTAGCTCCTGAATTCAGGCAGATATACAACACGGACCCAAAGAGATATCTTGGTATATTTATATCGGATAACCTAGACGACCTTTACTTATTAAATTTTCTACCTTTATTAAAAAAGGTGGGTTCACTCTTAGATCGTTGGAATCTACTACCCCTGTCTCTTATAGGGCGGGCATCGCTAATTCGAATGTCGATATTACCCCTTTTTAATTTCCTTTTCAGTGCGATTCCCTGCGCAATCCAGGCCTCTTATTTTAAAAAAATAGAAGCTCTGATTTCCTCTTTCCTATGGGCAAAAAAATCCCCTAGACTTGCACTGAGCACTTTATATTTATCTTCCATACAAGGAGGGCTGTCCCTCCCAAATATCAAAGAATATTATTTTGCGTCTTTTGCACATTACACCCATAGGTTTTTTTTTCTTCTAGATTGTCATGAGACAGACAATTTTTTTATGAAAAGGATGTTATGTTGTTGGAATTGAAAATCTATGATCCGGTCAGAACCACGAAAGCCCCAAAAAAAGTACGATATAAAACTTTGCAGTGGATTTTTAAGGTCAAAACTCAGTTTTTTAAATTTTATGATTTACCCAATGTGAGTAATAAGATGAATTTAATGAATTTTAGCCTGGGAGAAGCAGGACATATGGATAAAAATATAATAACTCTTTGGAAGCAAAATGGTTTTGAAAAAATTGAAGACTTCCTACTGGGAAATAGGTGGAAATCCTGGGATGAAATTTACGGCCAGTTAATTCATTCGCACACAATTCTGAACTGGTCATTTATTACCATAAATCCAAAACTCAGGGAACTCAATATAGGAAATGTATCCCACAAAGAAAATATTTCCATTTCCCTTAATAACAAAACACAAAAGAAAATGAGTATCTGGATTAAAATATTAACAGAAAGTAAGGACCAGAACTTTTACAACAAGATAATTGAACGATGGAAAAAAAGGGAAGATATTATAATTAATCAACAGGTATGGGACAAAATAAACAAATTCAATAAAGCCATCTTTCGAGGAGCAAACTTTAAACGTATGCAATTCTACAATAAATGGTTATTATATAGAACCCCGTCCTTTTTACATAATATCTTCCCCCTAGTAGCCGATAAATGCTTTCGTTGTGAAGAAAAAGGCACTTGGAAACACATTATCTGGGAGTGTCCAAAAATCCAGGTTTTATGGAAGGAAATAGAAAAATATCTTTCAATCGTCCTTAAAACAAATATTATATTTAACGACCTAATTCCCCTCCTAGGCTGCTCTCCTGTCCACACCCAATATGATGAGCCCCTTTTCATAGCTTCTCTAATAGCTAAATCCCTTATATTACAGTCCTGGAGAACAGATTCTGTCCCAACCTTCCAGGCATGGAAGGCAAAATTACAGCGAATCCAGGGAAGGGAGAAAAAATATGCCCTTAGATCAGGGGCTCTCAAAAAATATGATAAATATTGGAGTGTGTTCGAAGTTTAGATTTCTCTTGTTATTACTTAACCGAATTTATGCTTTATTGAAATTATTTATTAGTCTATCACGACGGTTCTACCTCCGCACGCTGCACTTTAGAACTTAGCTTTGGAATACTAAATGTGAAAACGTTTATTGTATATGTATGCTATGTACTTTTTCAATTCTAAACAAAATCTTTTGGTTATTTGAAGGAGTTTACTAACTGTCTGCTCTTACACAACTTTGCACTTTATAACTTAAATGTTAAAACAACAATTTGTATGAATGCTTTCCAGTATTTTCCTTCCTCGTACTATATTAATTGGATTTCAATTGTATTGCATTGCTATATTTGAACTCTCAATAAAAAAAAAAAAAAAAAAAAAAAAGATGACCCTCAGGGGGACCCACAGGCCAAAGGACCAGGAGTCGCGAGGGGACCTCGAGCAAGATTGCAAAGCACCAGCTCACGGAGCACACGGTGTGAAGAGTCCTGAGTTATTTGGTGAAAATACTGCTCAGGGTCAGGACTATATAGAGTCCAAAGCACAAGCTCAGAAATTGCCAACAAGCATATGCACTTGCAAATGGATGCAGTGCACAGGAGTTTGGGTTACACAGCCCCCACGAGGGATACTGGCCTCAAACTCGGTGAGAGGGCAGATCGACCTAGCGACCTTCAGAAACCCACCTCCTGTGTTGCTGGTCAGGAGGTCAGGAGCAGCTACTGGTCAGTTGTGCTTTAGGTGCCTGCGAAGCAGGGGAGTGACACCTTCACTCCAAGGGAGATTTTTCTGTTGTATTCATTGCTCCACACGTTCTGCACATAGTCTATGGAGTCACGGCACCAACTTTGGACAGAAAGGGGGACGAAGTCAGCTCAGTCGAGGTCCAACGAACTTCAAGGTGTCCAGACGGTCAAAGGTAAGTGGTTTCTTCTTGTAGAATCTTGTCCACATAAAATCCAATGTCCTATAGCCAGGTACCCCTATTTTATATAGCCACAGGAGAGGGTTGGACAGATTCAGGGGCCCCTCCTACGGGAGTGGCAGGACAGAGGGTTGGCTACAACCATGTCCTTTGCCCAGTTTTTCACCAGAGCAAAAGCCAATGGCCCCCAGAACTGGTTTGAGCTGGACCATGCACAGGGACACCAAATATGCACCCAGTGCAGACTTTCAGGCACTCACAGAGTACACCCACCCAGCCTGAATACACTAAACCCTGTCTGGGAGGGGGTCACACCTCCCTGTGACAGGATGCCTATTGTGCTGCCTTCCTTTGCTCGAGCGTGGCTCAGCAGCAGGAAGGCAGAAATGTGTCTCTGGCTGGCAGCATCCATTTTGTGCTGTCAGGGTCGAGAAGGCTGGCACCGGGTAGACCAGTGACCCCACAAAGCTCACTTCAGAAAGGTGGAATCATACCTCCCATACCAGTTACTGGTGTGGAGGTATGATTCCAAGGTGTTTGATATCAAACACAATATGTTTCTAAGCAGCTGATTTTGAGATAGCATTTACCACGAGGTTATAATGCACCTCTACCTGTATGTACGGCTGAGTCAAAGACAACCCAGGAGAATGGTCTTCGAAGGCTGCAGAGAGGCTCTGCTCATGCGGGGCACCCTTTCACATAAAACTCAGCACCCTGCCTTCAGGATTGAAAGGGCCTGCTATAAAGGTGACTTATACGTTTTAAGTGTAGTGACCACTGGATATAGTGAACCTATATCTAAAGTAAGTGGTGCAAGCACCATCCTATACAGGCTGCAGTAGCAGATCTAGAGTCCCATTTTGCATGACCTCTCATGGGTGGCATAATAAATGCTTTAGCCTATGGGAGGCCTCTGGGGTATCTATGCCCTGGGTACATGGTGTACCATATACTAGGGACTTATAAGGGTACCCCAGTAACCAATCTGGAGTGTACCAAAGTAGATGTATGTCAATTTAAGGTAGAAAGCAGATAGGCTGAGGTCCTGATTAGCAGGATCCCAGCCAGACTAGTAAAAAACAATGAGACATCAAGCACAAAAGTGGGGGTAACCATAAGAAGCAGATCCTACTTTCCTACAATCACTATATACTACAAATACACTTTTGATGTGCGTAAGAGCATTAAAATACAGATAGACGTCTTTGATAGGAGAGTCACCAAATAGCAGTGCGGTAAAAACAAATAGTTGATTAGAGGAGTGTGAATGCCCAGTGGTGGTACATAAGTACCATGATAAGTAAATCGTACACTCATTTAAGAAAGAAGGATGTGCACATCACTTTATTGCGATAAGGGCATTTGAACATGCATAAAAACCTTTCAGTAGTACTGCCAATTCCTTGCTGTGTAGTATACGCACTTTATGGGGAACAGTAGATGCATGTATATTGCAGTGCAAATCACTTACTATCATAATCTGAGAGGGGAGTCATAGCACTTCGTACAGTTCAGTGTGTGCACACTTCCATGACCGATTCACTAGTTCAGGTGAGTGGAGTGCTGGAGATGCTTTTTGCTGGTCGCAGTGAGAAGCCCCCGCCCAGTCCACAGCTGTATTAATGATGCAAATATATGCTTGTCCATTGCCCTTGTCCATCGTAAAGGTTTCAGGTTGAAGCACACACATTGCAGATTTGAACTTACCCATGGGAAATCCAGGTTGCTCCATCAATGTTTCCCACAATTATTTTCACTGTTATAGTTTTGCCTGAAGCAGTGTTCAAGCCCTGTGGTGGATGCCACGGGATAGTTATAGTTAGGACCATGTTTCCATTGACAATTGGTTTCTTGGTTTGCTAATAACTTTGGCGCTGTTTGACCAATCTTCATAAGACATTCCCACAATTGGTCTTAGCCACCTCAGCACCTTTCTGGAAAGTTTCAGGGTGATCCACCAAGCGGGGCCCAGAAAATGTTTCCATAGGAATATTGGACAGTGGCACTGCAAGAACAACTGGAAGGAATGACACCAAAGACCCCCTATTTTTCTCACCCCCATTTGACAGATCACCCTGACACTTTCCAAGGAGAAGCTGGGGTGGAGGTGGCCTTTTTTGGAAAGTTTTATGAAGATTTGTTGAACGACGCCAAAGACAACGCCAACGTTATTAGGAATAGATAGACAGATAGATAGATGCTTTTGGTCTGCCCAAAAGATCCATTAGTCTGACCCGGAGTCATTCACATTTTGCTTTTTCATCCACCACAACAAACAGTAAGTGGTGACATTTTACTTGTGCACATGTAAACATCTGTCTAAATAGTCCTCTTCAGTGTCTGGGTTGGTGGCCCAATCCTGACCTCCAATTCTCCTTCCATTTAATTATTTTTTTTTTGCCTTTTAATTACAGTTCTCTGACCTACAGTGATATTTCAGAGAGCTCAGGCGCTGACACTGCACTATTTAAATTCTCTGATGCCCTGAGATCCCCATAGGATTGCTTTGCTATCATGTCTGATTGTACCCCTAGTTAGCTCCCTGTGCGCTGTATGTACAGCCTATTTTCTGGCTTTCAACTGGACAAACGAAGCAAAACTTTCTTACAAGTCTTCACAAATTTGTCACATCACTTTTGCCTGGTACTAGTGATGACATATTGATAGAAAACAAACTAAAGGTAAGAAAAACGCAACACTAAACAAGTATTGGGAAAGCCAATAGGTCTGGCGTTGGTAATGCTGCAATTGTTTTTGTTGTTTTTAGCAATTGGTAGTGTTCTACTTTTATATATATATATATATATATATATATATATATATATATATATATATATATATATATATATATATAGATATATATATATATATATATATATATATATATATAAATATCCATACTAACATAATAAAGAGAGAGCCCAAACCTTTGAGGCAGGTAATCTCAGGAACCACAGCACCAATCACAACACCCAATACAGCGCTGGAAATGGCAGTTGCAGCAGAAGGACATAGGCTATGCAGATGCCCACCATATACATTTAAAAGGTAAAAGAACCCTGCCAGCAAAGTAGTCCCTTGTGGGCGTGTCTGCGTTGTGCTGTGGGCGTGTGCTGGGGGCGTGACAAACACTGGGGGCGTGTGGTACGTTCCGCCCTTCATGCCATATCTCATATCGTGTGCTAATCCCACCCTGCTCCCTTTAAATACCCCTGCACCCCCATAATCATAACCCACCCTTACTCCTTAAAATACCCCAACACCCTTAAACACGAACCCATCTTAACCCTATAAATATACCCTGTACCCCAAACCTATCCCTAAACCCTAAAAATATACCTGTTTCCCAAAACCAGTAAATCAGTAAAACATAATAGCAATAGGGATCTGTTGCAATATTACTGTTTAGACTGCCTTCCACCAAACATCAGAGGTGGGGACCGTTTGCTCAAATTGAGGAGATTGGAATCACTGTACATCATTGACCTGGGGACCAAAATTCCTAAGGGATTGAACGGGGGGAAGAATTGGCTGTACATTTGAACAAATGATGAACTGTGATCCTTGAAAATGATGTGCTGTCCTATGTAACATTGTATGCATTCATTTTTAACACTTTTTTCATGTCGCTTATGCCGATACACGGCGTGATTGTTTGAGGGTAAGCAGAATAAGCAGCCTTTTGAAGTAGAAGGCTGCATTGCCGATCCACGGCGAGATTTTGCTTTCGTTAAAGTTGACACAAAACGCAATAATTGTTACTAAGTGGTAATGCAAACCTACTTTCTGGTGTATAACTTGTAAACTCAAGACAGTATTTACTGTTCCAAGATGGCGCCCATGTAAAACAATGGAACGCCAAGTCCGTCTTTCACCCTCTGTTTGCACGTGACATGTAATGTTTTGATATAAAAAAATGGCCGCTGCTGGTTTGTTTAGAGAACACGACACTGACGAAGGATGTAAATCCGAAACACGTTTGTCTTGAATAAACTGCTGCTGAGCCACAGAACCCCCGTGAGTGCTTTTATTTTCCTGAACGGAGAAAGGGAGAGTACGGAGCTTGGATATATATATATATATATATATATATATATATATATATATATATATATATATATATATATATATACTGAGCAAACCTAGGCAAGTCACCTTTTCAGCAGCATGTTTATTTTTTAATATTTTTAAACTTTTAATACCTATTGCATAAGTTTGCAAAACAGTCTCGTTGGGTCTGCCAATGCTTGTTTTACAGTATTTTCACATTTTGAATGTCCTCTCTATTTATATTTCTAGACTAACCCATTACCCATAGAGTGCACCCCTTTTTTGTAGGTTTAGGTTCCTTTTTAGGTGGCTAAATATTTTGCTTTCCTAAAATCTGCCCTTGTCATAATGGATTGCTTAATGTTTTTTGTAGGTCTGATATAATTAGTGTATAATCTGTGTTTGTCTTGGTAGATTTGTAGAACAACAATCCCAGAAACATCTAGTAACACATTTGTGTCTTGTGCCATCCTCACTTCTATGATCTTGTACGACGCTGCACAGAATCTTGGTATGTTCTCTCTAATTCAATCTATTGAGCTTGTTGTAAATTGTAAGATCCACATACATTAACATAAAGAATATTTTAGTTCTTTGGATCACTTCTTACTCAGGTCACCATATTAATTCCATGGTCTCAGTCTCATACACTCTGATATTACATAAGGAGGGAATGTGTGGGATGGTAGTTTGCATCATGCACAGTTGTCCGTCTGTGGTCTTACCACGTTGTGCATAACGTGGGACTGCGCAAGGCTTTTTCTTCAACAGACCACAGATGGAGAACTGAGCTGAATGCAAATGTTTGTCTTGCATGCTGCCTCTTATAGATAGACCTCATATAACTTTACTGATATACAGACTGGCAAGCCATTTGAATTCTTGTGTGTGTGTGTGTGTGCGTGTATGTGTGTGAATGTGTGTGTGTATATATATATATATCAAACACAGGTTGCCTCAAATGGAAAGACGCCACAGGCAGGTAAGTAAACCTTTCTTTAATGGTCATCACTTGCAAGCAGGAAACATCGAGAAAAATGCAGCCACAGTAGCACAAGCCTCCAAACGCGTTTCAGGAATCACAGTTCCCTTCATCAGTGGTTTGTTTGAGCTGTAAGACAAGACGGAGTTCTCCGCACGCTTTTCATTTGGAGAGCGTGCCTCAGTGGGCGGGGCCATCTGCGTGGCTTTATGGTCTTTGTAGTGCCGGAGAAAGAATTAATAAAACTCATGTGAGTCCGTGTTGTCAACAGACAAATATTGAAAGGTTTTACCCCAGTGGGTTGGTGCAAGTTCTGTTTTGTTGCCTGCCCCGCTTTACAGTGATGCGCCTTAGGTGCTGCCTCTCAAAGTAAGGAAGACGCCAGCTTGACGCCAACAATGAGCCAGCTCGCCGGCGGTGGGCTTCTTTCCGCGGCCTGGCTAGCCGCTCAAAATTCATCAAACACAGGTTGCCTCAAATAGAAAGACGCCACAGGCAGGTAAGTAAACCTTTCTTTAATGGTCATCACTTGCAAGCAGGAAACATCGAGAAAAATGCAGCCTCAGTAGTACAAGCCTCCAAACGCGTTTCAGGAATCACAGTTCCCTTCATCAGTGGTTTGTTTGAGCTGTAAGACAAGACGGAGTTCTCCGCACGATTTTCATTTGGAGAGCGTGCCTCAGTGGGCGGGGCCATCTGCGTGGCTTTATGGTCTCTGTAGTGCCGGAGAAAGAATTAATAAAACTCATGTGAGTCCGTGTTGTCAACCGACAAATATTGCAAAGTTTTACCCCAGTGGGTTGGTGCAAGTTCTGTTTTGTTGCCTGCCCCGCTTTACAGTGATGCGCCTTAGGTGCTGCTTCTCAAAGTAAGGAAGACGCCAGCTTGACGCCAACAATGAGCCCGCTCGCCGGCGGTAGGCTTCTTTCCGGGGCCTGGCTAGTCGCTCAAAATTCATCAAATACAGGTTGCCTCAAATGGAAAGACGCCACAGGCAGGTAAGTAAACCTTTCTTTAATGGTCATCACTTGCAAGCAGGAAACATCGAGAAAAATGCAGCCTCAGTAGCACAAGCCTCCAAACGCGTTTCAGGAATCAAAGTTCCCTTCATCAGTGGTTTGTTTGAGCTGTAAGACAAGTCGGAATTCTCCGCACGCTTTTCATTCAGAGAGCGTGCCTCAGTGTCTGCGTGGCTTTATGGTCTCTGTAGTGCCGGAGAAAGAATTAATAAAACTCATGTGAGTCCGTGTTGTCAACAGACAAATATTGAAAAGTTTTACCTCAGTGGGTTGGTGCAAGTTCTGTTTTGTTGCCTGCCCCGCTTTACAGTGATGCGCCTTAGGTGCTGCCTCTCAAAGTAAGGAAGACGCCAGCTTGACACCAACAATGAGCCCGCTCGCCGGGGGTGGGCTTCTTTCCGCGGCCTGGCTAGCCACTCAAAATTCATCAAACACAGGTTGCCTCAAATGGAAAGACACCACAGGCAGGTAAGTAAACATTTCTTTCATGGTCATCACTTGCAAGCAGGAAACATCGAGAAAAATGCAGCCTCAGTAGCACAAGCCTCCAAATGCGTTTCAGGAATCACAGTTCCCTTCCTCAGTGGTTTGTTTGAGCTGTAACACAAGACGGAGTTCTCCCCATGCTTTTTATTTGGAGAGCGTGCCTCAGTGGGCGGGCCGTCTGCGTGGCTTTATGGTCTCTGTAGTGCCGGAGAAAGAATTAATAAAACTCATGTGAGTCCATGTTGTCAACAGACAAATATTGAAAAGTTTTACCCCAGTCGGTTGGTGCAAGTTCTGTTTTGTTGCCTGCCCCGCTTTACAGTGATGCGCCTTAGTTGCTGCCTCTCAAAGTAAGGAAGACGCCAGCTTGATTCCAACAATGAGCCCGCTTGCCGGCGGTGGGCTTCTTTCCGCGGCCTGGCTAGCTGCGCAAAATTCATCAAACACAGGTTGCCTCTAATGGAAAGACGCCACAGGCAGGTAAGTAAACCTTTCTTTAATGGTCATCACTTGCAAGCAGGAAACATCGAGAAAAATGCAGCCTCAGTAGCACAAGCCTCCAAACGCGTTTCAGGAATCACAGTTCCCTTCATCAGTGGTTTGTTTGAGCTGTAAGACAAGACGGAATTCTCCGCACGCTTTTCATTCGGAGAGCGTGCCTCAGTGGGCGGGGCCGTCTGCGTGGCTTTATGGTCTCTGTAGTGCCGGAGAAAGAATTAATAAAACTCATGTGAGTCCGTGTTGTCAACAGACAAATATTGAAAAGTTTTACCCCAGTCGGTTGGTGCAAGTTCTGTTTTGTTGCCTGCTCTGCTTTACAGTGATGCGCCTTAGGTGCTGCCTCTCAAAGTAAGGAAGACGCCAGCTTGAGGCTAACAATGAGCCCGCTCGCCAGCGGTGGGCTTCTTTCCGCGGCCTGGCTAGCCGCTCAAAATTCATCAAACACAGGTTGCCTCAAATGGAAAGACGCCACAGGCAGGTAAGTAAACCTTTCTTTAATGGTCATCACTTGCAAGCAGGAAACATTGCGAAAAATGCAGCCTCAGTAGCACAAGCCTCCAAACGCGTTTCAGGAATCACAGTTCCCTTCATCAGTGGTTTGTTTGAGCTGTAAGACAAGACGGAGTTCTCCGCAAACTTTTCAATATTTGTCTGTTGACAACATGGACTCACATGAGTTTTATTATCTCCGGCACTACAGAGACCATAAAACCACGCAGATGGCTCCGCCCACTGAGGCACGCTCTCCAAATGAAAAGCGTTTGAAGAACTCCGTCTTGTCTTACAGCTCAAACAAGCCACTGATGAAGGGAACTGTGATTCCTGAAACGCGTTTGGAGGCTTGTGCTACTGAGGCTGCATTTTTCTCGATGTTTCCTGCTTGCAAGTGATGACCATTAAAGAAAGGTTTACTTACCTGCCTGTGGCGTCTTTTCCATTTGAGGCAACCCGTGTTTGATGAATATATATATATATATATATATATATATATATATATATATATATATATATATATATATATATATATATATATATATATATATATATACACATATATATCTCCTACTGGCGGTCGCCAGTAGGTAGTTATAGTTAGGACCTAGTTTCCATAGGAAAAGCATTTTTTCTTTGCCCAATAACTTTGGCGCCGGTTGATGAATCTTCACGAAATTTTCAAAACTAATGGCCCGCTTTGGTCAGCTTCTGTCTTGAAAGTTTCGGGGTGATTCGTCAAGTGGGGGGCTGAGTAAAAATGGGGGTCCCAAAACACTTTTTCCCTGTGTTAATTTCCATAGGAAACTTTAGACAAAGCTACAGCCCGAACTACTGAACGGAATTACACCAAATTTGGCAATAGGGTAGGTCTTGGTTCAGAAAGAGCCCTTTTTTAAATGATGTAAATCCGTTCAGTAGTTCCTGAGAAATTAGAAAAAGAAAGTTTTGAAAAATGAGCACTGAGGAGGGTTTGCGCACCCGCCCGGGCACGAGCTACACTCTAATTGGCTGTCAATAGTCCAAATCAGGAACTGTTGGCAGCCATTTTGTGACTCGGTTACTGAGTCAGACGATAACTATGGCAAAAAGGGTGAAAAACAAGAATAGGGGGCAGGGTAGGAACACCCTGGCCCCCTAGGCCTGATCAGGGGGTCCCACAAGGTTCCCACCTTAATTATTATTATTTTTTTATTAAAAAATGTCGAAGTCGCGTTGGGTGCGCGACTCCTGCCGTGATCGGCCAGGGCCAGGTGTCAGGTCCCTGGGGCACTCAGCAAATAATTTTTGGCCACCTGCAGACCCAGGGAACGCCACCTCCCCGGGGCTGAAACAAAAAAAAATACCTAGGGTGGTCCCAAACTCTACACGCGGACCGGGAGCCCAACACCTCCCCGGGGCTCTGTTTTAAAATAAAAATCATGTGTGTGTGGGACCAACACCTTCCCGGGGCACTTAAAATTGAAATTCAGGGGTCTGTTACAGACCCCCAAGCCCTGGGGACCACCACCTCCCCGGGGCTTTAGAAATGTTGAAGGGGGGCTACGCGGCCCCCCTTCTGGAGCCCATAGTGGACCTGGGGCCACCACCCACCCTGTCCGGCTCCTGCAATGTCACGGGGTGCCCACCCCCGGGACACTGCTGTTTGCTTTGACAGGACGGGAGCCATGCGGCTCCCACCCTGCCATAGTAAACTCTGCTTTGCTTCATTGAAGCGAGAGCAGGGAAACCTGCTCTCAAAAGCAATGTTGGCTTCCGCAGGAGGTGGGGAGCCGGCAGGACCATGGGGCCATTGGGGCTCCCCCCACGTTCCCCAACGAGTGGCCATGCCCGGGGGGGTGGGGTACCCGGGGCTGAAAAATGGTCCAGGAGGAGATTGTGCGGTCCCCCTCCCTTTTAAAAAGAAAATATATATAAAAGGATTGGCCATGCCCCAGGGGATGGGGTTCCTGGGGCCAGTATAAATGAATGGAAGTAGACACTTTTTTTTTCACCAAAGTTTGGAGTCGCGACACGAGCGCGCCGCTCAGTGCGGCCCCTAGTGTGAACACGATGGGTGCGCAACAGTTCATGGAACATTCAACTTAACTGACAAGGCACAAGTTCACCATATTTTAAAGTTCACCACTCAATATTGCAAATGCAGACAGCAGGTGTGGTTGGCTTTGCAAAACATGACCTTATTCTTTCTACTGTACTTTTCAAACATTTTTTACTAACCAATAAGAAACATGCTTTTTAAAGAAAGTAAAATGCACCCTATTTTTGAATGTACACACTTCTTAAACAGCCAATCAATTCTCTACTTTCTTAAAAACAGCATCTTGTCAACCATTTTACATACCTCTTATTCTACCAACTGACTACCTCAGCTATAGACATCTTTTCATTACCTACAGTCATCCCTTCAAGATGCTTTCAGTGTGGATTGTTGAGCACAGCTATGTTTTCTGGTGCAAAAAGTATGCTGAACGCAGAGGTATTGACAAAAGACCTGGCTTTGCAAAATGTAGTCATTAAATGAATTGGACAGAGAGGATTAAAGTGGCATCAATTGATGCCTTTGGTTAATACTATTTCATACTTTTTGAATTACGCTGAAGTCACGACCGCGGCGCGATGCTGGCGCAACCCCGGCACGACTTCTGAAATGTACGCTAGCGAGGTGCGTGCAGCCATCGTGTAGCGTACGCGTACGGTGCGTGACTCCTGCGAATTATTTTTTTTTTAAATGAATATAGTTTTCCAAACTTTTAATTATTCTCAACTTTTGTTTAATATATAAATATATATGTAGTAAATAAAAAAAACATAGGATTTAGGCAAATTATACTTAGAAATTCTCATTTAACCCCTTCCACCTGGGGCTAATTCCCCCCAGGTGCGGGTGGGGGAGGGGCCCCGTGCGGCGCAGCGGTACTCATGACGAGTCCAGCTCGTCATGCTGCACAGTGGAGCTGTGTTCATGATGAGCTGGACTCGTCATGACTCCGCCCACTCCAATAGAACGCCCGCACAGGCGGGGAATTAGCCACGCGTGGGAGGGCCACGGCAGTTATGAGGAGCTGAGCTCGTCATGAGCACAGCTCAACTGTGCTGAGCTGAGCTCGTCATGAGCATGGGAGGGGTTAAAAAACCATTGAAATTCACTGAAAAAACCATAGGTTTCAGGGATGTTATAGTTAGAAATTAGCATTAAAAAAAACTTACTAAATTCACTGAAAAAAACCATAGGTTTCAGGGACGTTATAATTAGTTAGACATTTCACTCATACAAAACCAGAGAAATTTGGCCGTTATAGTTAGTTCAGCTAACTATAACTCACGCCCACGCAATGCACTGCTGATGACATCACCTATTACAACATTCATGCCATGGTCAGTGACATCACTGATGACATCTCAAATGACATCACTGATGACATCACTGATGACGTCATCCATGTGATAATCTGATGCACCTCCTGATACCCTAACATAACCTTTACTACACCTACTCTAAAATACAGACTACCATTTTCGAAACCATAGATACACCAATACCAGTTACTACAAACCCACTCACTGATTCCTAGGTCTACACACACACATCCACCCAATCACCCATACAGTCAATCATACATGCGCTCTCTCATCAGAACAGCACTATCATATGCACTCATACACCTATACAGACACTCACACACCACCACTCATCCATAGCGTTACTCACACACCTAGTCAGTCATGCAAAAAGCAATCACACTTCCATTTACTCACCTATACAGTTATACAAAAACAAACTCACTTATTCATGCAGACACTAACACATACTTACTCTCTTATACAATCACGGATACAACCACACACTCATCCATACAGCCACTCATAATCCCTCACTCTCACAAATAGTTCATTTATATACTCTGACAATCACATATACTGCCTTTCACATATGTAGTTATTCACACATGTACCCCTGAGACATCCATTCACTCACCAACACACCCATACACACACTAACCCACCCATACAGCCCTTCACAGATGCACTCTTGAACCCATACACAAAGTGAATCACCCACTCACACATCCATGCACGAAGTCACACACACCCCACCCACCCACACAGACACTCAGGCACCCATACAGATACTCAGACAACCAATCATTAACCCATATGGACACTTGTTTAGCTACTCACCAAACCATACAACTGCTTACACACCAACTGACAGACTGATACAGACATCTACATAGTTTAGTGACTAACCCATGCATTCACTGACACGTTTAATTACTCACTTATTCAGGCAGTCACGCATTTACTAAATCATGCATTCAAACACTTATACACCCACTCATTCTTCAATACACCTTGGCATGTATAATACATACGGGCGGTCGCCAGTAGGTATATATAGTTAGGATTTTTTTGAATAGGGATTTCTGAAAATTCTATGTTGAATAACTTTGGCGTTGAAGGACGGAATTGGCTGAAATTCTCAGGAAAATGGCACATTTTGTTTCTGAGCGTCCTCTGAAAGTTTGGGGGGGTTTCGTGAAGTGGGGGCCGAGAAAAAAGGGGGGTCCCAAAACGTGTTTTTAACATGGAGTTTTCCATAGGGCGGTTGGACTCACTTTTAGCTCGAACGGCTGAATGGATTTCTATGAAACTTGACAATATTGTAGGGACTGGTAGCCCGATGTGCCTTTGCTAGGTCTCAAGATATGTGCTCCAGTGGATTTTGAGAAATTAACGTTCAAAAAAATATATATATCTGTGACAGTGTCCCGGGTAGCCCCACGGTTCGCGTACCTGACGCGTAACGGAACTTCGCGAGGAGAAGCGGATTGGCTCCCCGGTGACTGTGAACATTCTAAACAGTCCGGAGCGGCCGCCATCTTGTGTCTCGGTAGGATCGAGACACAAGAGGTGGCAAAAACAAAGGGGGAAATGAGCGTAAGGGGGCAGAGTACATCCTCCCTGACCCCCTAGGTTTGATGAGGGGGCTTTAAAAGGGCCCCGCGGGCCAAAAAAAAATAATTTTTATTATCGTTTTTTTTGCGGGGGGAGCGCCCGGTACGCGCACCGGGAAGCGGTCCGGGGAGCGTAATATAGGGAAAAAAGAATGAAAGAATTTTCAAATATTGTATGTTTATTGATTGTTCTTTTTGTTGTATTTTTTTTAAATTTTTTTATTTAAGTACCAACATGTAGGTACCAATGCAGAGTCTAAAAATAAATATACACCGTCTCCTTTGTAGATATCTTGCATGTTGTTTCAGAAGTTATTGTGGTATATGGAATTCATAGCATAGTCTGTCAGGAACGCAGAAAGAACATGGAGGCAGTAGATGATAAAGAGATGTTAAATACACATTGGAGATAATATAGTGGGAGAAAGGAAGTAACTATGAGCAAACTTACTATGTAACACAAAAAAGTTGCACAGTATATTTTAAGTCTCACTTTATATTTTATCTTTTTGGGTACTATTTCATAATTTTCATATTAAAAAGAATAATGTCTCAAACAATTTTAACTTTTAAAATTTAAATTCATTGTTCTGATTTTTCAAAATCTAAGAGAATTTGTAACATTAAATCATCAGGTATGTCCTCCTTTTCATTCCAAGAATCACATTCTTCAGCACATTTTATTAATTCTTGGTCTACTGTTTCATCCATAAAGTCTACTTCTTCTTTTTCTTCGTTAGGATTGTTTTCAATTTTAATTTGAAATGAAATTGTATTTTCTTTTTGCTGTGCTTCCATTTTCTTGCTGTAAATTGCATAAAAAATAAATATATCAGTGGAGATAGGGCACTGTTGGGTTTAAGTTCAGACAGGTACTTGTGAGTTTTTAACAGTGAAGTTATCTTTGGGCAGTGCATGGTTTCAGGCAGGAAGTAGAACTATTAAAAAGTGCCTGTGATGAAGCCTAAGTAAATTCATAATTATACCACAGAAGCCTAACTCAATCAATAATTTAAATAATTAAGTCTTTCTCAATGACTAACTCTTATAGAGGGACAGTATGTAACTATCTGAAAACGTTTTCCTAAATTAATTTAAAGTGCATAACATAGTTCTCCTTTCAAATTTTTTAAATTATATCTTACCTTTGAAAAAGAAGTTAAAGTTGTCAGTGAAAATGCTCTTGAAATGTACTTCAGGAAGTAGTACTCAGAATGGCTGTGTTTATCTCTCTTTCTTTATATATATTCAGGTACTTAACCAATCAAATGTCTTGAAATAATAGTAGAAAATGAAAGTAACATTTTAATTGGTTGTCAATTCTAACACTTCATATGTGTTTTTGTCATGTAATTTACCTCAGGATATTTAGTCAGGCCTACAGCATAATTTTCTCAATGGAATCCCATCAAATTTGGGTAAATGGTAGGGACTGCTATGTAGTAGGGCCTATTCTATATTTGATGAAAGTGTCTCCAGTGGTTTTTCTGTAAATTACTTTCCCACCTTTTTTTAGCGAGCGCTCACCGGTGCGCGCCCCGGTACGCGTACCGGCAGCGTTACAGGAGTCCTCCATTTTGTGTTCCGGTAGAATTGAGACACAAGATGGAGGGCAAACAATGTTCGGAATGGGAAGAAGGGGACAGGGAAGACACTTCCTGACCCTCTAGGTTTTCTGAGGGGGGCTTAGGACGCTCATATAGACAAAAAAAAATGGAAAAAAAATTTCGCGTGGGGAGCGCCCGGTACGCGCACCGGTAAGCGAACCGGGGAGCGTACTTTGGTGAAAAATAGTGAAAAAAGTTAGAAAAAGATAAACGTTTTGAATGATCAGAGATAGGGTAGCTCTGAAAAGAGCTATTGGGTTCTGTGGCTAATTTAGGTACCTACAAGTAGGTTCCAATGCACAGTTTTAAATTCAGGAGGAATATTCTATTCCCCTCATCGGAGAAGTGCACACCATCTCCTCTGTAGATGTCTTGCATGGTGTAACGCAAGTTATTGTTGTATATTAAACCCATTCTAAAGTCTCTCATGTAAGCAGAAACAGATTTATTTACATGTTTCCGTGCTTTCTCAAATTGTGAACAAAATTGGTTGGACCAGTTCCATTTCTGTCTTTGGCATATATTGGAATATACCAAGGCAGTTGAGTGTCATCAATTGATGAAAGGTGTCCTTTAAAAGCATTTCCAGACCAACCCCAGTCATAGTCCCAAAATCAGTTCCACCACAGTGCACTATTAAGAGGTCAGGGTTTGGCAGATGCATAAAAAAATTATATTAAAAAGATATAAAATATATTTTTCCTTTAAAAGAAGAATACATTTTACAGCTTTTGATATTTGCTATTAAAAAACCATTGAAATTCATTAGGTTATAGGTTATAGACCATATATAGTTAGGAATTAGCATTTACAAAACCTTGAAAATTCACTGAAAAAACCATAGGTTATAGACCATATATAGTTAGGGATTAGCATTTACAAAACCTTATTTTACTCACACAAAACCATTGAAATTCGCATATATAGTTAGTTGCACCAACTATATATCGCGCACCCGCAATCCACTGCTGATGATGTCACATATTACATCATTCATGACATGGTCAGTGACATCACTGATGACATCACTGATGACAACTCAAATGACATCACTGACAACATCACTGATGACATCATTCATGTGATAATACGATGAACCTCTTCAGACTCTAATATAACCTTAGATACACTCAGTGTAAACAGACACTCACAGATTGTCACTCATCCATGGAGTTACTCATACACCTAGTCAGTCATGCAAAGAATCAATCACACCTCCATTTCCTCAACTATACAGTTATACACACCTTACTTATTCAAACATATTCTAACACATATTTACTCTCTTATACAATCACTGATACAAGTTTTCAATGATCCATGCAGCCACTCACACATTCACTGGCTCTTATACACAGTAATTTATATATGTCAACTCTCACATGTACTGTGTTTTACATATGTACTTACTTTGACATGTAGCACTGAGATATCCATTCACTCACCAATACACTCATGCACACAGTCAACCACCCATACAGCTGTTTCCACATGCAGTTTTGAACCCATACATCTAGTGAATCAACTGTTCACACATCTATGCACAGAGTCACACACCTCCCAGCCAGCCACACACTCACTCTCCCATACAAATACTTGGGCAACCAATCAATAACCCATATAGTTAATCATATAGCTACTGATCAACACATGCAGCAGTTTACAGAACAACAGATATAATGATGCACAAATTAAGACAGTTTAGTCACTAACCCATGCTCTCAGTGAGACACATTTAATCACTCTCTCATACAGTCAGTCATGCACCTACTAAATCCTTCATCCAGACACTTATACATCCACTCATTCTTCAATATGTAAGACATATTTTAACTTTACAGAAACATACAGTCACTGGATGATGTCGTCAGTGATGTCATCAGTGATGTCACTGACCATGTCATGAATGATGTAATATGTGACATCATCAGCAGTGGATTGCGGGTGCGCGATATATAGTTAGTGCAACTAACTATATAAGCGAATTTCAATGGTTTTGTGTGAGTAAAATAAGGTTTTGTAAATGCTAATCCTAACTATATATGGTCTATAACCTATGGTTTTTTCAGTGAATATATATATATATATATATAAAACATATTTAAACTTGACATAAACACACAGTCAATGGATGATGTCATCAGTGATGTAATTTGAGATGTTGTCAGGGATGTCATCAGTGATGTCACTGACCATGTCATGATTGATGTAATGTGTGACATCATCAGCAGTGCATTGCAGGGGCGCGAGTTATAGTTAGCTGAACTAACTGTAACGGCCGAATATATATATATATATATATATCCTTTTCACAAGTGCTGGTAGTGGAGAAGCACTGTCGGCGGGCGGACCGAGCCGGGCACCAGCAGTCCCAATTAATTCTTTTCACGAATCAGTTCTGTATGAAATGATAGCCCGGACACCTTTTCTGTGCAAATATAATAGATTTAATGGCAACAACAACGCGTTTCGGCGGTTAAGCTTTGATCAAGCGCGATCAAGGCTTAACCGCCGAAACGCGTTGTTGTTGCCATTAAATCTATTATATTTGCACAGAAAAGGTGTCCGGGCTATCATTTCATACAGAACTGATTCGTGAAAAGAATATATATATATATATATATATATATATATATATGAAAAAAGAGAAGGTTGCCCTCGTAGGAATACCACACATGAGGGGGTTACAGCACACGTACCACCGGTAGCAGCCTTGCAGCCTGTTACATGAGATTCCCTTCTGCTGCCATACGCGTTTCAAGCGTCTCTGCGCCCTTGTTCACTGGCTGACAAACGGAGAAACAGTGACTTGTTTTCATGCACGTTAATTTATTGAAATGTTCAAGTCCCGCCCATGCAGGATGTGACAGAGCATTCTGGTACTTGCTGTTCATATTGTCACTACTCGATCGTGCACACCCAAGTGGAGGTCACTGTTGCTCCATTAAAATATTTCCTTGGTAGGTGGAAACAAATGTAGAGCACTGCTCCGCTCCCAATAAATGCCAGTGATCAAGAGCGCATGGGCGCTCGAAACGCGTATGGCCTTGCAAGGGAAGACTGTTGCTGGCTGTGCCTTGCTACCGGTGAAACGTGTGCGGTAACCCCTCTGAGTGTGGCACTCCTACAGGGGGCAACCTTTTTGGAGAGAATATATATATATATATATATATATATATATATATATATATATATATATATATATATATATATATATATATATATATATATATATACGACCCTTGCTCCAACAGGAAAAAAGCACGCACACAAAGCTTGTATGAATATGGAAGGAGAGACGCGTTTCGGCTTTAACAGCCTTTGTCAATCTGAAAGACGCTATATTATTATTATTATTATTTGAAGCTTATAAAGCACGCGGCTACCCCTGACGGGGGTGTCCCGGGGCTACAGACTAGAGCAGCAAAGAAGTCAGGCGTGACTAGAGGTTAGAGAACACCCAGGTTTTCAGATTGCGTCGGAACAATGGTTCAGATGTGGTCAGCCGAACACACAGTGGTAGGCTGTTCAATAGTTTAGCCGTCACAACAGTAAAGGCTCTTCCCCCCCGTTCTGGAGCGACGAAAGCGGGGAGAGTGGAGGAGGTGAAGATGAATAGATCTAAGAGCTCGGGCAGACTGAACAGGCTTTAGCCTGCATCTGAGATAGGCCGGGCCAAGGCTGTTAAGAGCCCTGAAGGCCAGGACTAGGAATTTAAATTGGATGTGATAGGTAACTGGCAGCCAGTGCAGTTTCGTCAGATTCGGGGTGACTGAATGGCGATAAGGGATGTTGCATATCAGTCTAGCTGCGGCATTCTGCACAATCTGTAGCCGCTTGATAAAATATGCTGGGGCTCCCGCATCCATGCTATTAGAATAATCCAGGTGAGAAGTGATTAGAGCATGAATGACGGACCTGCACGAGTCCAGTGGGAGAAATGGAAGAATTTTCCCTTATAATCCGGAGTTTACCGAAGTAAGACGAAGTGACCTTATTAATTTGAGTCTTACATGACAGTTCATTGTCAAATTGAAAGCCCAGATTATGAGCTGATTTAACTGGTACCGGGGGAGGGTTAAGCTCCGATGGCCACCACAGGTGAGAGGGAAGTGGGGCACTTTGATTGAAGAATAGCACCTCGGTTTTATCAGTATTAAGCTTGAGGGTGTTGAGAGTCATCCAAGAGAAGATGTTGGTAAGGCAGCGTCTAAAGTTGGCAAAGCTGCCGTCAGAGTGATCTCTAAATGAGAACACAAGCTGAGTGTCGTCAGCCTAAGAAATGACTCTGACCCCCCATGATTCAACAGCCTCAGCCAGAGGAGAGAGAAAGACATTAAAAAAGCGAGGGCTCAATGCAGAGCCCTGCGGTACACCGCAGAAGATAGGTTTTTCCTCTAAGACAAGAGGCCGGAGGAAGACCTGCTGCGTTCTACCCATCAGAAAAGATCTAATCCAGGTCAAAGGGGTATCCCGTATCCCAAGACTGGACAGTCTATCTAATAGAATGGCATGAGAGACGGTATCAAAAGCCGCGGACAGGTCGAGGAGCACCAACATGGCCTTCTCACCAGCATCCACGCATTCAGGAATGGTCTCAGATACCTCCAGTAGTGCGGTCTCCGTACTGAATCCGGATATAAAACCGGACTGAGAGTCATGGAGTAGTTGTCTGGACTTCAGATAGCCGGCTAATTGCTCTTGTACCACTTTCTCAAGTATTTTAGCTGGCTTAGGGAGGAGCGAAATAGGACGATAATCGCAGAACACTGAGGGGTCAGCGTCAACCTTCTTCAAAATGGGGATCAGCATAGCCTGCTTCCATAGGGAGGGGAACTGACCTGAGAGTAACAACGTATTCCAGATTGAAATTAGAGGGCCCACCACAAGGGGGGCCAGAGTGCTAAGCACCTGGGCAGGGGCAGGGTCTAATGGTGACCCCGATTTACACCGTCGCAACATTGTCAGAGCGTAAGGCCACGGAGAACCAGGGAGAAGAGGGCTTTGTTCTGGAGGAGGATAAGGGTCGCACCGGGGCGATAAGGTCAATAGAAGAGGAAAGACAGGTGTTAAAATTAGAGACGTCGGTGTTCAGATCATTGGAGGTCTGACCGATCGAGTTAGCCAAAATGGGTTCAAGGGCATCGCAGGTAACCTTATGCCAT
Source organism: Lissotriton vulgaris (assembly GCF_964263255.1). Lineage (NCBI taxonomy): Eukaryota > Metazoa > Chordata > Amphibia > Caudata > Salamandridae > Lissotriton > Lissotriton vulgaris. The sequence goes on from NC_141686.1 coordinate 106,980,988, forward strand.
TTTCTGCCAAGGTCTCTGGCTTGGTTGACGTATCCGATGGCTGGGAAATGGCCAACCTAAATAAGATCAGGTAATGGTCAGACCAGGTAAGGGGTAAGGTGTAACGGAGATATTGTGCATTGAATATATAGTGATGTAAACAAGAAGAGAGGGGCTCTATGTTACCCAGAGGGAAATGGAGCGCCAATGTACTGTTAAGTAAAACAAGAAGTTTTCCCGCTGGGAAGTATTATAACCTGTTACTAGATCAGGATTCGAACTCACAACCATAAATCACAACATTCATTTTTGTGGAACTAAAACACTTACCAAGAAGGAACATATACAACAAGTTATAAAAAAGTTGCAATTTATTAAAAATAATTGGTTACAAAATTTATCGACAAGGTTATCAATTAAAAACATGTATAGCAAAAAAATCCCAAACCTATACACAATATTAAAACACAATCAGAGCCACCTAACGTGGACGTGGAGAAATTTTGGAAAGACACTACTATCTATCTTTTTCATTTCATTTCGGACATCTAGTTTGACAACAATGGAAGGAATGTTGTTCCTTTGGACCAGAATTGTTGTTGGCAACGCCGAATATGAGTTTAAATTATAGCGTCGACGCGTTTCGGAAGCTTCAACTTGATAACGGCTTCCTTCCTCAGGACCAGTTTATATTTATTCTCCACAACGTGAACCAGTTAGTCCAGAATGGTTCTGTTGCTCGTAGGGGTCTACCCAGATTGTAGCTCCTTATAGTTTGTGAAGTCATCAAACTTTTTGTACTCCGATCTTGAGTGCTTTTGTTCAGCAACTTCTCCGTTTAAAAAATAGTAATGGTGATAATCCCAAGGTAGAACTGGCTCCAACCTCTTTTTGACTGTTCCAACCGGTGTGCTTAATTAGATGGCTCCCCTCCGATTGGAATCGTTTTTTCGAATCGTTTTGTACCCAACGACTGGACTTATCTCCGTGGGTGGGGTTCTGTTTTTCAGCCAGGTAGTTTTACTCGAGGCTAGAAAACGGGCTTTGTCTCCGTAAAGGGGGAGTCTGTTAGGCAGTCGGGTACTGTGACACGTGGCTGTTTAGTGCACACGGCAAGTTTCCCCGGGTCTGCTTCTTCAACGGCGTCTGATAAATCACCGCTTGTATTTTTGAGGATAAAATACAAGCGGTGATTTAAGTCAAAAAGAGGTTGGAGCCAGTTCTACCTTGGGATTATCACCATTACTATTTTTTAAACGGAGAAGTTGCTGAACAAAAGCACTCAAGATCGGAGTACAAAAAGTTTGATGACTTCACAAACTATAAGGAGCTACAATCTGGGTAGACCCCTACGAGCAACAGAACCATTCTGGACTAACTGGTTCACGTTGTGGAGAATAAATATAAACTGGTCCTGAGGAAGGAAGCCGTTATCAAGTTGAAGCTTCTGAAACGCGTCGACGCTATAATTTAAACTCATATTCGGCGTTGCCAACAACAATTCTGGTCCAAAGGAACAACATTCCTTCCATTGTTGTCAAACTAGATGTCCGAAATGAAATGAAAAAGATAGATAGTAGTGTCTTTCCAAAATTTCTCCACGTCCACGTTAGGTGGCTCTGATTGTGTTTTAATATTGTGTATAGGTTTGGGATTTTTTTGCTATACATGTTTTTAATTGATAACCTTGTCGATAAATTTTGTAACCAATTATTTTTAATAAATTGCAACTTTTTTATAACTTGTTGTATATGTTCCTTCTTGGTAAGTGTTTTAGTTCCACAAAAATGAATGTTGTGATTTATGGTTGTGAGTTCGAATCCTGATCTAGTAACAGGTTATAATACTTCCCAGCGGGAAAACTTCTTGTTTTACTTAACATTGAATATATAGTACCTAATACATGGACATGGTAGACATACTGCACGTGCTGCAAATCCAACCATAGTGAAATTCACAGTAAGTAAAGCTGCTTAATACCAAAGAAATATTTTGCGAGGTGTGCAAATCTGCAAACATTAAAAATATATTGCAGCAACTTTAATACATCATAACTATTTCTGTTCAATATCAAGTGGCGTCAATCACCGCCCGTAACTTTTTAAAATTAAAATAAGAGTAATAATAGTCAAAGAGCTGAATATTTATGGGTCACGTTATAAACCGGAAATGCCACAATATGGTGATGAACTCCGCTTGTATAATGGCTGCTGAGTGAAATTATTACATTCTTCCTGTCGTTGATGTTTAAAATACAGTCCATGCCGCATTGTGCAGAAACAATGTTTGAAAATATTCTTCCGACTGTGTGCAGTGATACGAGTAACACCGAATGCTCATTAACATCGCAATGAGCTTCAGCTTAACTATATCGCAATAAAGGACTATTGCGGGACTATCTATATCTATATCTATATATATATATATATATATATATATATATATATATATTACCTACTGGCGGTCGCCAGTAGGTATATATAGTTAGGATTTTTTCTCTATGGGATTTTTGAAAATTCTATGTCTAATAACTTTGGCGTCTGTGGACGGAATTGGCTGAAATTTTCAGGAAAATAGCACATTTTGTTTCTGAGCAGCCCCTGAAAATTTGGGGGGTGTTCGTCAAGGGGGGGCTGAGAAAAAAGGGGGGTCCCAAAACACGTTTTTCCCATGTTAATTTCCATAGGGCGGTTGGCCTCACTTTTAGCTCGAACGGCTGAATGGATTTGCATGAAACTTGGCAAAATTGTAGGGACTGTTAGCCCGATGTGCCTTTGCTAGGTCTCAATATATGTGCTCCAGTAGATTTTGATAAATTAACGTTCCAAAAAATATATATATCTGTGACAGCGCTGCGGGTAGCGCTCCGGTTCGCGTACTTTTCGCGTAACTGAACTTTGCGAAGCGAAGCTGATTGGCTCTCCGGTGTCTGTCAACATTCTAAACAGTCCGGAGCGGCCGCCATCTTGTCTCTCGGTAGGATCGAGAGACAAGAGGGGGCCAAAACGAAGGGGGAAATGACCATAAGGGGGCATAGTAGATCCTCCCTGACCCCCTTGGTTTGATGTGGAGGCTTTAAAAGGGCCCCGTGGGGCAAAATAAAACAACAAAAAAAAACGTTTTTTTTGCATGGGGAGCGCCCGGTACGCTTTTGTGCAATGGGCGGTGGTAATCTAAATGATGAGGAGGGGGGGGGGCAGCGTTCAAAGCACATCAGCGTGCATAAACACGAAAATGTTTTTATCTACCACGTACTTGACTTATCTCTCTGAGATGCATTCCCTTGTGTTTCGGCAATGGTAGTCTGTTCATTACATAGATCGCCCGAGGGCGGTAGTACAGACCGCGCGTAGGAAAGGGTCAAAAGCCAGGGGTATAGGAGTATGTAACAAGCGAGCCATTTCATTGAAAAAACTAAACGTGACAAACGGTTGCAGGATCAGTGAAGGTTGATTTTTTAATTGAACGTATAACAGGATCACTTACAATAAAATCGTCCATACGCACACCATGGGCGAGTATCATGGGTAACATTACTTCGAAGCTTTATTAATACAATAATCAATATTGAAAAATCGACATCAATAGGGTTGTCCGTATTCCCAGTCAGTACCCTTCCCCGCCCGCCATGTGCACAAAGACCGCATACATCCCCCATAACGTCAAGGCTAAGTAACTAGAACGTCATAAGGAGTTGCAAGTCGCTCCCATACTGGCGCCATTTTGGTCGAGGCCAGGCAGGTTCAGAGTATAGTTCAATGTCTCCAATAAGTAGCGGCAGGACCAGAATCCCTTTCGGCAGTTCTGGCTTCGTCATTACGAGCACTAGAAAACAAGACATTCTGGGCAGTATCACCCTTGACGCAGCCCTTTATTGTACAAGATGGTGTCTTTCAAAAGCCAGGGGTATAGGAGTATGTAACAAGCGAGCCATTTAATTGAAAAAACTAAACGTGACAAACGGTTGCAGGATCAGGGAAGGTTGATTTTTAAATTGAAAGTATAACAGGATCAGTTACAATAAAATCGTCCATACGCACACCATGGGCGAGTATCATGGGTAACATTACTTCGAAGCTTTATTAATACAATAATCAATAATGAAAAATCTACATCAATAGGGTTGTCCGTATTCCCAGTCAGTACCCTTCCCCGCCCGCCATGTGCACAAAGACCGCATACATCCCCCATAACGTCAAGGCTAAGTAACTAGAACGTCATAAGGAGTTGCAAGTCGCTCCCATACTGGCGCCATTTTGGTCGAGGCCAGGCAGGTTCAGAGTATAGTTCAATGTCTCCAGTAAGTAGCGGCAGGACCAGAATCCTTTTCGGCAGTTCTGGCTTCGTCATTACGAGCACTAGAAAACAAGACATTCTGGGCAATACCACCCTTGACGCAGCCCTTTATTCTACAAGATGGTGTCTTTCAAAAGCCAGGGGTATAGGAGTATGTAACAAGCGAGCCATTTAATTGAAAAAACTAAACGTGACAAACGGTTGCAGGATCAGTGAAGGTTGATTTTTTAATTGAAAGTATAACAGGATCAGGGAGGCACCGCAGGCAGCGGTTCTTCAGATCAGTGTCTCTCACCGGCAAGGCTCCCCTCCGTTAGCAGCGATCGTTGGCGCTGTGGTTGCGGCCGGAGGCCCCGCCTAGTCAACGCCCTGGCTTCTCCATGTCGTAGGTCGCAAGAGTGGGCGCAACTCTGCTGGCCGAGCGAGGAATACCGTCCCCCTGCACACATTCAGGGACCAGGCCACATTGCCAGGGCACCGCAGGACGTGTCTTCAGGTCAAACGGATTGTGGGACAAGGAGCAGAATAGAAGAGCCACCAAAAGGCAAAAAGTTCCGCTGGACCCCGGGAGCCGGCCGCCTATGTCGGGGGCGATCTTAGGCCACAGCAGGGAAACAAGACTTGGGGAGGGGGCAGGAGCCAAGCGCCCCCTCCCAGTCCGCGCCACCACACCGCCCCTCGGGGGCCTCCGTCAAGCTGTTCAGGGAGGCACCGCAGGCAGCGGTTCTTCAGATCAGTGGCTCTCACCGGCAAGGCTCCCCTCTGTCAGTAGCGATCGTTGGCGCTGTGGTTGCGGCCGGAGGCCCCGCCTAGTCAACGCCCCGGCCTCTCCATGTCGTAGGCCGCAAGAGTGGGCGAAACTCAGCTGGCCGAGCGAGACTTGGGGAGGGGGCAGGAGCCAAGCGCCCTTTCCCAGTCCGCGACACCACACCGCCCCTCGGGGGCCTCCGTCAAGCGGCTCAGGGAGGCACCGCAGGCAGCGGTTCTTCAGATCACAACAGAGTCTCATGCTCGATCGATTGAGTTGGCCGAATCAGGCAACAAGAAGGTGTGGGAGGGGGGCACCTCTTGCTCAACCACCACCTGAGGAGGTGGTACTTTCTTCCTAGGAGGTGGTGGTGGTGGTGGGGATGCACCAGCTAAAGCTACAACACTTGCTATTGCTAAGTGATGAAAAAAGGTCTTCCTCTCACAAAGATGAAAGTCAGAGTGAGGAAACAAGGAGGGGTTTTCATCATTTGGGACAAAAAATAGTTCTAAACCAATGAAAAGTGTTATTTGTAGGTCACATGACCTAGCCTTACATCATTAGGAACCCAAAAGTGAAATGAACCAATGAAAAGTTTTATTAACAAGTCACATGACCTGTTATGCTTACGTTACGCGCTCTGCGCCGCGCCTCGGATTGCTTCCGGGAAGCTGCGCTTCGCGCCTCGCGCACCGGAGCACTTCCGGGTGCGCTAATGCGGCGCGTCATATGACGCATTACGCAACAACGCGATACGTCGTTGGGGCTCCACCGGAACTGATCGAATTGGTAGTCTACAGTGTTTCTGGATGTTTCAGACTGAAGCTGGCGTCAGCATGAGAGCACCCCGTGGCTACGTCGTGGCCATTCCGCGAGCAATCACGGCAGTCGCTCCCCACCGGAAGTCTGCGGGAGTCGGGGGCCCCGGTGACTCTTGTAGAATCTTCAAGGCTGAGGGGACGCTTTTGGGAATGGGGCCCATGCCCTAGCAGTCAAGCGTCCGAGTTCCAGGGTTGCCCAGAGCCATCCTTGCAGGCCAGGCCCAAGTCTGTGGAGCCGACCTCCATTTCCTGAGCTCCGTGGCAGCCGCCTGTCGCTGTACCGCAAGAGTGGGTGCAAATCAGCTGGATGGCGGGTGAGACGCTGTAATAGCAAGAGCAGGCGTAATTCAGCTGGCCGAGCGAGGCACTGTGCCGCAGGAGCGGGCGCAACTCAGCTTGTCGAGTGAAGCGCTGGGGTGTAGCTGAGAAACCTCCACCTGGGGAGGTGGGGGAGGCTCGTTCGCGCCGCCTCTCCCTTCCAGTGCATCCCACGCCGTCTCCTGGCGCAGGTATATGTGATGGTTGGACCAGGGCACCGCAGGACGTGTCTTCAGGTCAAACGGATTGTGGGACAAGGTCCAGAATGGAAGAGGCATCAAAAGGCAACAAGTTCCGCCTGACCCCGGGAGCCGGCCGCCTATGTCGGGGGCGATCTCAGGCCACACCAAGGCAACAAGACTTGGGGAGGGGGCAGGAGCCAAGCGCCCCATCCGAGTCCGCGCCACCACACCGTCCCTCGGGGGCCTCCGTCAAGCGGCTCAGGTAGGCACCGCAGGCAGCTGTTCTTCAGATCAGTTGCTCTCACCGGCAAGGCTCCCCTCCATCAGCAGCGATCGTTGGCGCTGTGGTTGCGGCTGGAGGCCCCGCCTAGTCAACGCCCTGGCCTCTCCATCTCGTAGGCCGCAGAGTAGTCGGGGAGGAATCCCGGGAACGGCGGCATGCATTTGGATCGATGTTGCAGCAGGCTGCCATGTAAATAGTTATTTAATAAAAGTTTTACCCTGTTACTTTGCTGGTGTGTTGTATATATTTATAATATTTGCATAGGGTTTGTCGTTATTTTGGGCGGAGTGGGCGGCGGAGCCGAGCTGTCTTGCAGCCATCATGGTGTCGAGCTCAGTTCCTCTCACTAGTTTCACATTTATCATGAGGGGTTGTTCCTAATGTTTCTATTTTAGCAAGGTCTAAAAGAGATCCCATTAGTGGCCTACTGATTTTGCTTGATTCCTTTTGATTTTTCTAACGATTTTTCACTATCTGCAAAGACTAAACAGAGTATTGCGACTCTGTGCTTGTTTGTAAATAGATAATGAACCAAAGAGAACCAATTCCAAAACAGTAAATGCTTGGATAACAATCAATCAAATGGAGAGGGAAGCAGGCACGACGGATTACAACGGGGGCAAAGGCCTGCGTTACCTACCCTTCACTATCTGCAAACAGAGAATACTCCTAAAAGAAAAGAGGGGGAGGGGGGGGCAGCGTTCAAAGCACATCAGCGTGCATAAACACCAAAATGTTTGTACCTACCACGTACTTGACATTTTAAAGCTTTTGTTATTTGCTATTAAAAAAACCATTGAAATTCACTGAAAAAACCATAGGTTATAGACCATATATAGTTAGGAATTAGCATTTACAAAACCTTGAAAATTCACTGAAAAAACCATGGGTTATAGACCATATATAGTTAGGAATTAGCATTTACAAAACCTTATTTTACTCACACAAAACCATTGAAATTCCATATATAGTTAGTTGCACTAACTATATATCGCGCACCCGCAATCCACTGCTGATGATGTCACATATTACATCATTCATGACATGGTCAGTGACATCTAAATAACAACAAAGCCCGTTGGTCACGTGGTGCTGAGATATAACAATTAACACTGGTGAAGTTGCACAACAATTGATTCAAGTAAAGACTATCAACTTGATGATTAAGTCCTATCAGCCCACCTGATGGCGGAGCCTCATCATCTAGGACTTCCAAAACCAGGTTGTGTGCGATCGCCCAGTTAGATATTAGCAACGCATCACAAAACCGAGGTATGGTTACCAAAGTTGTAAGTCTAGATAGTGGGACTGATATGTGCAGTGCAAAAAAGGAAAAAGTGAAGTGGATTAAAATGGCTATCGAGGCAAACAAAGACCTTTAATAGTGTTCGCCTCGATGTCAGATTAAAAATAGTGGACTGACAGTGTGAAATAATCACTGTCTAACTTGCTTGGTGGAAATCAAGACAAAGATCTATACAGGGCCAACATGTTTCTGCCTTATTGTGAAAAATCACTAGCATTCGTCAGGGCCAAGCTAAAATCTGCTACTGCAAGGGCACTATCATATGTGCTCAACTAAGGAATAAGAAAATAAACATACTAGTGATTAATTAAAAACCATCCTACCACATCTTCTCAGTATTGTTCTGATGATGCAATAGGTCTTTCCTATGTAGGAAAAAAATGGAAAGAAAACATTGTAGACATTGCATGTGTATTATCCTTACAATTAAATCTACAGCGAGAGCAAAGTCAAAGTTGCTAGTGCTTGTGCACGACCAGTGGTAATGTAAAATACTCTCAGACTGGACCATCATAACTCTGTGATAGTCACATATACAGTGCATTATGTTGCATCACACAATGAATAAGTATACAAAAGTTTAACACTTACCCATCAGTTTATGGGAAGTGAACCTCACCTCACCCGGCAACTGCTCGGACGATTAAGGCACCGCTCTAAACATACAAAGACAATCTCTGTGATAGATGCATGTCTTGAGGATACGTCCTCTGTGTGCTGTTGAAGAAACCCACCTATTTTCTAGTCTGTCTGTAACTAGTAACCCACCGGTGTCTTTGATGGCCCCATCGGACAGCTAAGGTATCTGGTCCCCTTTAAAGGGGTACTGAATGGTTATCCCACAATATCTACCGATGACAGTGTAGACCACTGGGACATGATGCTGTTTCCAAATGTTGCAAGATGTCTGCCCTAAATTAGAGCCATTCCTCAAGCGGGAAGGACAAGCTAAAGACTATTAAGTCCCTAGGGCCTGTACTACCCAGTACCTTGAGTAACTCAGGTGTCTGCTCCCCTGCAGTGTGTTCATAGGGGGAGTTGAGTGCCACAGCATTATGCCAAGACAACAGCCAGTGACTGAAAAGCAGCCGTTTGTGAATGCTGCTAGTAACTGGTGAGTTGATGTCCCAGCTAAATTCTCTATTAATAAAGCGGAGTGACAAAACTATAGCTAATGTCTACAGCCCCTATTGAGGCTATTGAGCTAATGCGTCAGTGTCTCGCTCTCGATGTGTAACGAGCACACTACCATCGAGCATGCGCGGTGCAACCCATCGGGCGCGCTTGCCTCCAAGCCTGCGCGCCCGCTGTCCGGGTCAGTCTGCGCATGCGCGGGGGACTACTGTCCTTCACAGCGCAATGGCAGCGCGTTAGAAGGACGGCCCAGCCGATTTCAATCATTCAATCAACTGCGCTATAAATACACGTAAGTCCTGTCCGTCGGTGCCTCCCCTTCGGCTCGTGATTCCGCCGCAAGGTACCGACGGACAGGTAAGATGGGACCAGGTTACTTAGATCTAGGGACTATAGACATTAGCTATAGTTTTGTCACTCCGCTTTATTAATAGAGAATTTAGCTGGGACATCAACCCACTATCTAGACTTACAACTTTGGTAACCATACCTCGGTTTTGTGATGCGTTGCTAATATCTAACTGGGCGATCGCACACAACCTGGTTTTGGAAGTCCTAGATGATGAGGCTCCGCCATCAGGTGTGCTGATAGGACTTAATCATCAAGTTGATAGTCTTTACTTGAATCAATTGTTGTGCAACTTCACCAGTGTTAATTGTTATATCTCAGCACCACGTGACCAACGGGCTTTGTTGTTATTTAGGTAGTTACACAGGGGGTATTAGCCTGTTTGGTCGTTAAACACTTCCCTCGGACCCTCTCTTACGAATTGTTATGATAATGGTCAGTGACATCACTGATGACATCACTGATGACATCTCAAATGACATCACTGATGACATCACTGATGACATCTCAAATGACATCACTGATGACATCTCAAATGACATCACTGATGACATCACTGATGATATCATTCATGTGACAATACAATGCATCTCCTCACACTTTAATATAACCTCTGTTACATCCAGTGAAAAATACAGAATATAATTTTTTAAACCATTGACAAACCAATACTAGTTACTACATACGCACTCACTGATTCCTATGTCTACACACAGATTCACTCATTCATACAATCATTCATACATACAATCACTCATCTTTACAACACTATCATATGCACTCATACACCAATATAGACACTCACACTCTGCCACTCATCCATGGAGTTACTCACACACCTAGTCAGTCCTGTAAAGAATCAATCACACTTCCATTTTCTAATCAATACAGTTAAACATAGAGTACCTTACATTTTCAAACATATACTAACACATACTTACTCTCTTATACAATCATTGATACAAGAACATATTGATCTGCACAGAGTCACACATCTCCCCGCCAGCCACACACACACTCAGTCTCCCATACAAATACTTTGTCAATCAATCAATAACCCATATAGTTACTCATATAGCTACTGATTAACACATGCAGCAGTTTACAGAACAACAGACATAATGATGCACAAATTAAGACAGTTTAGTCACTTACCCATGCACTCAGTGAGACACATTTAATCACTCACTCATACAGTCAGTCATGCACCTACTAAATCCTTCATCCAGACACTTATTCATCCACTCATTCTTCAATATGTAAGACATATTTTAACCTTACAGAAACATACAGTCACTGGATGTTGTCATCAGTGATGTCATCAGTGATGTCATTTGAGATGTCATCAGTGATGTCATCAGTGATATCACTGACCATGTCATGAATTATGTAATATGTGACATCATCAGCAGTGGATTGCGGGTGTGCGATATATAGTTAGTGCAACTAACTATATATGGAATTTCAATGGTTTTGTGTGAGTAAAATAAGGTTTTGTAAATGCTAATTCCTAACTATCTATGGTCTATAACCCATGGTTTTTTCAGTGAATTTTCAAGGTTTTGTAAATGGTAATTCCTAACTATATATATATATATATATATATATATATATATATATATATATATATATATATATATATATATATATATATATATATATATATATATATATATATATATAATATATATATATATATACGTAGCTCGTCAACAAAAACCAGGCAGCAGCCAAAGTCTCTCCACAAATGACGAAAAGCAGACCTGAATTATGTGCTCATTCAAGGTGTATTTATTTCTCCAGCCAGCCAGCCGCCATTACGTGTTTCGCTTCTAACTAAGCTTGATCACATGGCAAGTTGCGATAGGCAGTGACCAGTATTTAAAGTGCCAGTGCATAGGTAATTCAGAGTATCAGGTGAACAACATAGAAAAAATACTACCTAATGGCTGTGCAAATTTACAAGCATAATGCAATTTTCTCATTCGAATAATTCTAAAATAAATAAATATGGTAAAATCATATAAAATTCATAATATTATTTTCTGAATTTCTTGTTTTTAAAAAAACCTCATTTTCGATTTTTGAAAAAAAAACCACACATATTTACATCTGCAGAAATAAATTCATTGCCAGTGCACAACTTGATTCCCTGCTGCAGATAATAGGGTTGTAAACATCTCCATTCTACTCAATAGCCATTTATTCCGGTAGTTAATACTGCCCTAGTGGGCCTAGTCCAACTAGTTGTTCTACTCTGACCACAAATTACATATAAGTCCTACTGGTCCCTAGGAGTCATAATCAGTGCAAATAACTGGAAAAGTGCTCGAGCTAGTGCAAAAAAAGTTAATATACCAAGATCAATCTCGGTTTGACCCCTCCCACCTATTAAAAATTACTCACATCAGGCGCGAGACTCATCATATTCATCTAAATAAAATTAATTAATTCCACAATACATTGATATACAGTACAGGCGATTCTTAAAACAATGTAGCAAAATATTGTATAAATAGCTTAAACGTGATCCTACACACAAAAAATAAATGACTTTCAGATTTAGTGTACATTCCCACAGTTTCAGGCGTAGTTATTGTAAACAAGTATGCAAATCCTCAGTCGCATTTAAACCAGTGGGATGTTTACTGTCCATCTCCAGAATATATCTCGTTTCGAGAAGTCGAAGCCTCGCTTCTCTGTTACCTCCTCTTTTCAGAGGCCACACTGAATCAATGACATAATACTGGAGCTCAGATGGATTTGACTCGTGTACTTCCTCGAAATGTCTGGCGACCGGATAGGCCTGATCTTTACCAATGATAGCCCTTATGTGCTGGAGTATTCGCTTGTGGGCCGGTAATTTGGTACTTCCCACGTACCTAAGCCCACATGAACATATATACACTCCTCATGTCACAATGTCACGTCAGCCCTGTAAAAGTCAAGGTACAATATGCAGTGGTGAGACGTATTGGCTATTTTTTAAGACCATATGGCTCTGTGAAGTACATTTAAAAAAGTACCACAGCTGGAATGAATGAATATAAATGAGGCGAAGGACCTGGAACAATATTTGTGCAATAGGAATAAATCACCTCATTAAGGACAGTTTTTTGGGACTTTTTCTCAACTGATTCTGCAGGTTAAAACATAAAGGCAATGTACCCCGCAGCACACGGTTTTGACATCAGTTGAAAAAAGGGCATGTAGACAACACCCATACTCTTGTTTTACCTGCTCAAATTTACTAATTTACTAATCTCTTGAGTGTGACCACGTTAGTGTGTGGACCAAGGTGATCATTATAATTAAAATCTTTTACTGTATAATTTTCACTGATCAAAAACAGATTTCTGTAGATGACACTAATAATCATGTGAGCAAATGTGTACTTATGTTACTACAAACCTTAAAAGAAAAACCTTTAAAAAATCTATTTTGCGATGCCACACTATAACAAGTATTGGCAAAGCCAATAAGTCTGGTGCCATCCACCAGCTTTTTGGCAATTCTGGTTTTGCTTTGGCGTTTACAAAATGTTATTGTTTGGAAAGAAGCCGGCGTTTGTCAACTTAAAAATGAAAATAAACATTGACTAAAGACAAAAATGTTTCTGATCTAAAAAAAAGCACACATTACCATGCTACACCCTTGCACTGAAGGGGGCTACTTTGTGTGTAGTTGTGCTCCATGTGAAAGGGCAAAACCAAAGAGCAGCATACCTTAACTCATAGTGAAGTCAGCCAATGGCTGAAGTGAGGAGACACATTGACCCTTGATGCATGCTCAAGTGGGTTGGAGAAAAATGTGTGAATGACACAACCACAGGCAAATGGATGAAGTGTGGCTAAAAACTCCTATAAGTAACTAAGTCATACATGTAATTTTAATAAAATATAAATGTCTTAGCTAACACAGACCTAAAAAAGTCAATTATTGTGCCATTGTCTTCAAGCCGCTTGCTTTTGAGAAAAAAGGAGAGAAAGAAGAAAAGAAAGCAGGGAAGAAGGGAAGAAAGCACAAGGAAGGAAGGAAATAAATAAATAAGGAAGGCAAGCATGAAGGAAGGAGTGCAAGAAAGAAGAAATGAAAGATGACACAGAAAGAAGGAAGGCAAAAAAGAAGGAAAGAATGAAGAAAGGTAGGAAACAAGGAAAGAAAGAAGGAAGACTAGACAGAAGACAAGAAAGAAAGAACGAAGGATAGAAAGACACACAAGAAGGCGGAAGGAAAGAAAAAAAAGGACAGGTCACTGTCTGGGGTCACAAAGATTCCCAGGTATTGGAACCCTCCCTTCACCCACTGAAATGGGTACTCCTGACTTTGGTCCCGAAACTCCCTCCCCACGGAGCATGCCACCGATTTGTGACAATTAATCCAAAGACCTGAATAGGAACCAAAGGTTTCCAAAATACGCAGGATTCTCGGCACAGAGTTTTGTGGGTCTGCCAAATATAAAAGGATATCATCTGCGTATAGGGAGATGATCTTTTCCCACTCTGGAGCCTCTTCGAAGGCCCCTGATCTGCGCATCCTTTCGGATGCAGTCTGCCAGTGACTCCAAGGCTATCGCGAACAAGAGTTGCAATAGCTGGTATCCCTGCCTCAAAACTCCCAGATCATTCCCCATTGACCCATACTCTTGCCTTCGGATCTTTGTATATCAGTCTCAGCCATGAGAGAAAAGAGAGGCTGAAGCCCATCTTAATAAGCATGACCATTCATATATGGCCACTCTAATGAGTCAAAGGAATTCTCGGCGTCAAGGGTCAGAAGGACCCAGATTGCTCAAGTCTGGTGCTGCGTGCTGCTTGCAAGGCAGCCATGCATTTGTGTTAAGATGTATCACGTGGCCCTGTACAGCATCAACCCAAACTGATTCGGGTAAACTTAAAAGTCCACAATCTGCATGAGGCAGTATGCCAGAATTTTCGCCAGCACCTTCGTCTACATGTTAATCAGAGATATCGGCCTATATGAGGCGCAGCCACCCTGTGGCTTGCCCTTCCTATGGATTAGGACAATCACCGCCTCCTTGAGGTCCAGCAGCTGTACACTCTGTACCCTAAAAAACATTTTTAGCATCAGTTACACCACTTTAGACTTTGCATATTTAAAAAACTCTGGAGGAACGCTGTTATAGCAGTAGGACTTACCACTGCGGAGGTGGGATGTAGCTTCAGCTACTTTGACCTCATTGACCTTCAAAGCTAATAGGTCCCTCTGGTCAGGACTTAGTCGGGGATTGGGAAGTCATCAATGAAAGCCTTTAGGTACCCTTGATCGCACGTGACATGTGACTTGTACAACCCCTCCAGATACTCAGCAAAAGCTTGTGTAATCTCTCTGAGAAGTTTCCTTAGCAGCTATGTTACAAGGGCTTTTTCTTCATGGCATCTGGCACTATTACTGTTGTCAAAGAAATTCACTCACTTGAATGTTAATCACTTGTGTAATAAAGCCATGAACTCACATCTGAAAAAACAAATAGTATTCTCTTTATCTCTCACTCTTGCAGGTTTTTTTGGTCCCCTGCTTTTTCTCTTTGTCACTATAATACTGCCTCTCTGTCTCCATCTTTCTCCTTTTTCTGCTTTTCTCCCTCTTGCTGACGGTCAAAGTTTGCTGATAAAAAAATCAGACCCGGTTCTCAAAAATGAGTGTCGGTGCACACCACCTGCAACTACCAGCACAAATTAAGCACTCCACGGAGACCCAATACATTCTAAAGCCGCTCTGATCAGGGGCAGGCCACCCTCCGCTCATATATTCTGTGAGCAGTGCAAGCACAGTCCTTCAGAGTCCTATGAAGGCCACTCAAGCATAGCTGTAACCGGTGGTGGCTGACTGCCATTGGAATGTGAAAACCACAAGGAAGGGGCGGCACCTCTAAATGGTGAAGGGTTAGCCAGAGCCAGACCTCTGACCACCTGACTAAGAAGTGCAAACAGTGAGATCTAAAGAAAGAATTGTACATCAAAAGGCTTTTGCTCCAGCTTTTTGATGTTTGTTTTTGAGGTAGTGGGGACGTGAAAGCAGGGGGAATAGATAGAGTGGCTGAGATTTTGTTGCAGGTTCCTCCTTTACTTAAAGGTCGGTCATCAGCTGATGTCCACTTAGCAGTTTCGTTGCTGTGGACCTGTGCCGTGGTCTCCTATTTAGGCCATTGGAGAGCAGGTGTGACCCTCAGCGTTTTGGACAGGTAAAACTCCGAGACTAAGATTGGTCAATGCCTGGTGCACGCGCATTCAAAATCTTATAAAACAGTTGGCATCTGGATGTTTGACTTGAACATAATTACTGAGTGATGGTCAGGCTTCTCCAAATAATACTGACTCACAGGAGTACAGCCACTTATGTGGAAAACCAAAAAATCAACACAAAGTCCAGCAGCCAGTTAATAGCCCCAACCCTTTATTTTGTTCCTTTTTGGGACGGAAAAATCCCTCACATGGTTATGGGTTTGCACCCCTGACCTGAGTGCCCCATCTGTAATTATGTCTGGATCCATGATGCTGATTTTTACTGTAATAGACACGCACATGTGCACCATGACATAGGCCTGCCTCATGAACTGCGGTCTTTTGAAACCAGGAGGGGCACCCAAGTGCAATCCCCATCGTGATAAAAGGCTACTTTGCAGGAGTTAAGCAGCACTACCACAGTGGTGGCAGAATACAGGGTAGTGATTGATGCAGCAAAGCTCCCTAAAAAACCTCAAACTCATCTCACTTATCCCAGGAGCAACTCTTTTCTACTCATCGGTGGGGCCCATAGCACTGCGAGTCACACATTCACACACCACACTGCCCCTGAATCAGTGAAAAAGAAGGCGAGCTGCTGGATAGCGGGGTACCTCATTAACTTAAATTCTATATTCTATACATACCATACATTTCAGAAATCATTCAACTATTATAAGGAAAACAAAACATCAAGATACTCCGCTATTTGGTCGATGGACCAACTAGAAGTCAGTTGATGGCGATTAAGACCAGCTCGATCACAATATTCCTGTAACTTTAGCATTTAATTTTGTCATGACTTTTATTCTAATAAAACAGACTTGAGTTTATAATTTACAAAAGTTTATCTACTTTCATTTAGGAAAGAAATTAGCCTAATCTTTAGACAAGCACAAATTTTAAGCCTTTATTTAATACATTTAAGAAAGAAAATTAGAAAGCATATTACCAATCTGTCATAGGTAGATGACAGGACTGCATTGAACAGGTTCCCAAACTGACTGTCTTCCTAATCTCCTCAATGCCTCCCTTCTGATATAAAATCTCCGCAATCAATCATTTTCTCTGCCCCATCAAAGTTAAAGTCCAACATTTTTCAAAGTCTCTTGTACCATCGTGGTCGTGGTGCTAAATAAAATCCATGGAACCAACTACAACCCTCTTTTGCGCAAGCTCTTTTATACCCTTTCTTACTAACTATCTAACTCAAATTTTAAACGTTTAGGGTCCATAATCATTTCTTATTGGTACATTAGAGCGGTGGTGTTGATCACCTCATGTCCTTGTTCAAACTAGTTCGAAATTTTGCCCTGTCATTCCCAAGGTTTTCCCATGGTTTAATATTCACAATTTGTACTTGTCGTTTACTCCTTGTATCTTTTGTACATAATAAAGTTTCACTGGCTTCCTTTCCCAGGCTTTTTAAATGCAGGCATCATTTGGCACATTTTCCGTTCATAGGCCAAGCTGACCTTGACATCTGTCGCTCCGAGCATAGGCCGCTCATTCACACTTCTTATGTGCACATTGTGCATGCTAAATCTCCACAACGGCCCCAACAGTGCTGGGATGCCTGGCATCACCTCGGGGGTGCCCAGGAGTGGACATTCCACAGGGAAAAACCAGGAAGGGTTCCTAAGCGGTATACGGACAGCGCCGGGACACCTCAGATGGAGGTAGCTGTGCGCTTTACAAATGGCATTTACATTGTTATTGCCAAATTTATTTTCAGCTGCGTTAAGTTGCAAAAAATTATTATTCAATATTTGGACTGGTGACAGGGTGCATAAAAAACATAGTCATGCTTGTGTGTTTGCATGCATCTTTGTAAGGAAGCAGAAAATTGAAAGTGTCTGTGAGAAGGGGGTAAGAAAAAGAGGGAAGTGAGCAAGAGAAGGCAGTGAAAGAGAGGTTGTGTGTGTGAGAAGGCAAAGTAAGCAGGAATTGTATGAGAAAGGAAATTTGAAAGACGAAAGGCTGTGTACCGGTGAGTATGTGTGAGAGGAGCATTTCAATGAGAGAGCAGGGTGTAATAGTATTTACGAGTTGGAATGGGTGGGTAAAATAATTGTGTGGCACAGAGATGAATCTTTGATATATGGTTTTGAAAATGTTACCTATAAGCCATGTGAAAGGAAATTATTAGAAAGGAATGTAAGAGGAAGGATAGTGAAATGGGGCATGGTATGACAATGACAGCACTGCATTTATGTTCTACATAAGAAAACAAGAAGATAACAAGGTGTGAGTCACTCCTTTCTTTAATTCAGAAACTGAAACTATTTTTCAGTGCTTCTGGTACAGAAAGGCCTTCTGCATGAAGCAACCAGCTGTCTCCTCAGTTGAGGCCGCCATGCATAAAGAACCTGCTGATGATATTTCTGACTTTGAAGCATTACATTTTTCACCTACTTTGTTTACTTTAGACAAACACTTCAAAAGCTCTGACACTGCTTAGACTAATATGCTAATTCTTATTAGGAGGCATTACAGACAGAGAGAAAAGATGGTAATCTTAACAAGCTGGGATTAAAGGTCACAGGCAGGCCATAAATCTCCAGCAGTGGAAGCCAAAGTTCTAGCTTCAAATGAAACACAAATTGCAATGAACATATACTGAAACTGAAACACCAAATAGGATAGAAGGGTGTGCAATGTAATAGTCAGCACCTGGAGTGTTCTGTTGCTTTTTGAAAGATGCCACACCTCACATATTTGTTACAATCCATTGCTTTCTGATTTTATTGAAGTGTATGCAGGTAACGTTTTTAGCTTCATTTTTTTGTTACCTGTTGTAGCAGCCGGTTTAGATAATTACACATGCCAAATGCTCTTTTCATTGTCTGCTATCACTTAGTCATCCTACCATTGTATAAGGGATTATACTCTTTCGTTTTCACTTACTTACAAATACCATTTTCCATGTGGATGACACAGGCTCAGTGAAAATTGTTAATACCAACAAGCTTCTAGACACTACTTTCAGATTACTTTAGTTCCAGCTGAGATATAGTTTGTCATTAGCAGCCAGTGGTTCCTTTAACTCTTATTCTGAGTGTTTACCAATATTTCTTCAGATAGGTTTCTGCATGGGCAAAATTAGAAAATTCAAAATAACTAACACTACTTCTTCTTCTCAATCTTCTGGAAATACTTTGACCTTAGAAGGATCTTCTCTTGAAACTATGGAAGAACCTCATACTGGCAAGCAAAATATAAATGCCTCATCCTTGTTACCAAAAATGGTTTGAGTAGCAAACACTTCCAGACCCCTTAGAACTAAAATGACACTAAACCCCTAGCCACTCTACACATAAGTCCCTAAAAATGATCCTCTTTCACCAGTCAAAAGACCTTCCTCCTTATCAAAGGAATTATTCTTAGAAGAGTATTGAAGAAACTAATAAGGTTACAAACACTGGATTCACTCAGAAGACAGAATGGTTGGTGTTGAACAAAAAGTGAGGGACCTATATAATTCTAATCCAAAATTGAACACAATGTAGTCACAAATATATCTTCTTCAAAAACAAGCAGAAGCTTTGGAAAATCATGACAGGAGGAATAATCTTAGACTTTAGGTCCTGGCAGAAGGATCAGAAGAGTGTGATCCAAATTAGTTTTTTCAAACCATTATATCTAAGTGTTAGACTTGCCACATGCAGTTTAAATAATTATTTAAAGAGCACATAGATTGGGCACAAGCCAAGCTTTCATGGTTTGGTAATAACTTATTTTTCTCTCAAGATATTGCAAAAGCCAATGCCGACAGATGTAAGCAATTCTTCTAAATGAAATGCAAACAGACCTCAGAGCTCTTAATGCTAGCTTTGGTCTTTTTCATCAATGTTTTTTCAAAGTTACATATAAAAACAAGACAACAACATATACAAATCCTTCCAAATGGATGCATTTTTTGGAGTAGAAGACATGGCTACTTCTAAAGTTTCTCACTGACTGAAAGCTATTTACTGATAGTTGTATTGATTCTGTTTACTAGCATACTGATGCAAATGCTTATTCTCTCTGTTATTCTTGCAGGTTATTTCAGTCTTAACCTTTGTTGCTGTGTCTTTGTGTTCCCTCATGCACGGTCACATCCTGATCCATCTTGGGGTGCAGGCCTGTCATCTTCGAAACATGCCTGAACTCCACATCTGATTGAAAAAGAAATATTGAAGCTTATAAAGGGCTTCAATTGAGAAGGGATGTTGCCACTGCTGTTGTCCTTTCTTATATGAAAAACAAAGAATATACAGAATACCTTTGCAAAAAATGCCCTAGGCATCAGCGACTGTTTCACAATACTTCGTTTGAGATACTCAGCCCTATAATCCTGAGAATGGTGTCTACCTCATGAGGTCAACATACGAGTGGCACAACGAATAGATTGAAAAGACAAGCAGGGTTTGTTTCTTGACAATTCTGTTTTAGTCATGTAGTACAAAAACACAATAAAAAACATCCTTAGTCCACCCATACAATGTTTTAATATTGGTCTGACAGTACAACAAATGAAAAACCCAGTTATTGGATATAGTCTCACTCCAACTGGGGATCCCATAATCAGGAGACTGGGAGTACTACTCTTGTATGGTTTCCAGTGCTAGCCGGGAAAACCAATAATAAATATTACTTTACTAGATAAGTGAGAGTTCATCATTCAATGTAGGAATATGAATGTATGATAATTTCATAGGTGGTTTGGCCATTTCTTTCAGTAGTGTTGTACATTATGTATGTTTATGTTTTGTTAGGGGGGCTGATTGTTATGTCTTCACTCACTTGAAATACCGGTTATTCCACTTGAGAGATGCGAGGATTACTCCCTATGCCCCCAAAAACCTATGCCAGCCTAAACTGCACATGAATATTCAGTTTGGCTACAAAAGATCTCCTGGGAAAGGGGAAAATGGGACAAAATAATAAAAAGAAATAAAAGAAACACTCCACTGTTGCTGCTTCAGTAGATGCCACTCTTCCTCTACTTGGATTTCTGCTTAATGCTTCGGAAGATGTTGTTCTTCAATATTTTGATGGCTATAAATATTATGAACAATTATTTTATTACTGCTGTTCTATCTTTTATATTCTTCTTATAGTTTCACAATTTTATATGCATACAGTAATTTCTAAAATACCTTTTATATTATTACACTTTTCAAATATCACAAGATTTCCTTTTCACTGAAGAGCAACTTGAAACTGTTACTTCTTATTTATGTTGTGAGGAATAAAATATCGTTAAACATTTGTACTTGTTATTACTCAAATAACTCCTAATAATTATTTTTACCAGAAACCTACTAAAAGTTATTTCAAAAAAGTCCTATTAATATTTTCCATGTAAGATTAATTAAAATGTTCACTCTTGTTCCTATTTAAAATGTGTCTTTTCTTGTGCAATTAACTTTTTGGTGAATTTCTTATTTCTTGCAGATATGTCTCTGAAGTTTAAAGAATATGATTCCTTTCTATTCAGGAAAACTGAAGATAAGTAAACCTTTATGTGTGCTTTACATTTCAAAACATGTAAAATTGGAAAGATCTTACTTGTCTCTTTTCTTTCTTTTGTTTCAGGTCGGAATTTGAGGACTGGACTGGAGAGAGGACAGAAGCTTCAGGATGTTTTTGAAGTTGTCTTGGAAACCGGAGTCAACTCCGGAACAGGAAAAGCTCAGAGCTGAGCTCAACAGGAAGCTGCGCCGTCAATGGAACAGGAGGCTCTCTGGAGATGTGTTCATGCTGGAAATCAAGTAAGGGAAGAAACGCTAAGGAACGTAAGCGCGTCTCGTTTATCCAGTATTATGGGTGTCTTTCATAGATTCACAAGCCTGAATCATTCCCCGTCGTCGAGATGGGAGTCCCCGGTACATAGAAAAGTAATGTCCTATAGACATACATAGAGAAAAGTAGGCCTAAGGGCCCTGCCTTAGTAGCCTATCTGTGTCCTTTTGTAAAAAGGACCAAACTTCTGAAGGTAGCCAATCAGCTACCACCTCCCTCTAGATCCTTCCTGCCAGGAGCCTCAGTCTCTCAGATTTTCTACCGCACGTTGTGCTAGGGAGTCTCCACCTGAGTTCTCCTCAGGTTTCTTGGATTTATCTCTTTTCTTCATAATTCTTGGATATTTTCTTCAACAAACAACAATGGCTGATCAGCAGAAGAAAGGTCTGTTCAGAGCCTGTACTTCATGTGGTAAGAAGAGACTGCACGTCGAAGACAAGCATGAAACTTGCCTCTACTGTCTTTACCCTGACCATTCTTCTAAAGAATGTAGGATTTGTAGAACATTCTCTGCTAAGACTCTTAAAGACAGAGAAGGGAGACTGCTTATCTGGCTAAACAGACTTAAAACCAGAGAGGATGATGTCCTGTCCTCTGAGGGCAGTGAAATGGCTTCAGTTTTGTCAAAACTGTCATTGAAGAGGCCAAGGGTGGCTTCCCCAAGCCCTACAAACGTTCCTCCTAAAAAGACTACCACAAAGTCTTCTGAGGTAAAATCTGTCAAGTCTGTAAAAGATGTTCCCACATTCAGAAAGCCAATGCAGTCGTCGTCGACGAGTTCGTCGACGTTTTCTTCAAAAAAGACCACATATGTCTCGACATCGACGACGACGGTGTCGACGACAATGGCGTCGTCAGCCTCTTCATCGACGACGACGACCACTCAATCGTTGACGACGGGTAAGCCACTATCATCGATTGTCATTATAAAACAGCAATCGACGGTGATCAAGTCTCCGCCGACGACATCGTCGACGATCTCGATCCCGTCGATGATGAGACAAAAACCGTCGACGCCTACGCCGTCGACGAGGATGCCATCGACATCGGGCGCCCCATCGACGAAGACACCGACGACGGTAAAAACATCGTCGACGTCAAGGGCACCGTTGACGAGTACTCCATCGACGACGAAAGAGCCGTTGACGACGAGAACACAGACGACTGGATCGTCGACGCCGAAATCACCGTCGACGACAACACCGCAGACGACCGCGCCGTCGACGAAGGAATCGTCGACGACCGCGCCGTCGACAAAGGAATCGTCGACGACCGCGCCGTCGACTACAGAAAAACGATCGACGTCAGCACCGTCGATGACGCCGACGTCAACGACGACAACATCGTCGACGCCATGGAAAAAATCCGAATTGATACCATCAAAGAAGATCACTAAAAACCCTATTACGCCAGAATTAACATCTCCAAGTAGGGTACAAAAATCACCCCCATCTTGTCTGCTACAAAGTGACGAATCAGATGAGGAACAATTCGATCAGGCTACTAGTCCTTCGGATCTAATTGTAAAATGTCAGAGCACAGATGAAGATGGAGATGACCTTATGATGACGGAGGAAACTGTTCATACTCAAGTACAGACTCAAGTAACTCCTATGATCTGCCTCCCAGCAACTATAGTCACCGATCTACAATTCTTGATCGCAGACTACAAACAACGATTCCCTGAATCACCAGCGGCCCCATCTACGGAAAAATCTCCAGCTTCATCCAGACCGCAACAAGCTCCAAAGACAAAACCATGATCTTTGGATATTCCGCAAGAGACTATTCATCACATCCAATCTTCTGGCGAGGAGAGCAATGAACCTGAAGAAGGAGAGGTTCGAGACGACCTGTCTCAGAACAGAGACAATGAGGATTATGTCGCTCATTCTCCAGCCACACCTGAACCAAATACTTCGGACTCTCCGCCAGTGGATATTGGCGGATTCCATAATTTGATAGAGAGAGCAGCCACTAGATCCACATGACCATGGAATCACATGAAACGGACTGTTTCTTATACGATTTTAAAGATCCTATCAAAAAGACGGCTAGATCAATTCCCATAAAAGAGCACATTTGGGAACAAGGTCAGCAACTAATGCAAAAACCTGCATCGGTTTCAATAGTGGTACCTAGACTGGATAAAAAATATAAGGCACCATCAACAGGAGCTACCTGCCTTAATGCACATCTCAAGCCGGATTCGGTAGTCATCTAAGCCGCACAAAAGAATTCCAGAAATCCGTCCTCTCCTCTGTCAGCACCACCAGACAAGGAGGGCAGGAAATTGGATGGTACGGCAAACGTTTCTCTACAACGTCGGCTATGACTATCAAAGTAGCCAATGCCATTGCGCTACTAGGCAGATATAACAGACAATTGTGGGAAGACATTGTCCCATACATAAAGGATATACCTGAAGATTTAAAGGATGAGGTTCTTTCACTCATCAAGGAAGGACAGATGTCAGCAGAGGAAATAATCGATGCTGCTGTGGATGTCGCTATGACAGGCTTTAGACAGCTGACAGGTGCAGCAGTTTTACGCAGACAAGGGTGGCTCAAAGCGACATTGTTCCGCCAGGAAGTCCAAAACAAGGTCTTGGACATGCCCTATGACGGACAACACCTATTTGGCGACAAAATAGATGAGGCTTTGCAAACAATCAAAAAAGACACAGACACTGCAAGAGCTCTCGGCACATTACAATTCAGAAACCAGTCCTTTCGAGGACACAAGGGAAGGGGTCAACCCTCTTACAGGGGATCATATCAAGGAAAATCCTCTTATTCCTACAGCCAAAATCGTTCACAATACCAGCAGAGGCAACAGCAACAAGGTCGTCAGACCTCCTACGGGAGATCGAACTTCAGGGGGAAAAATCAGAAGAAACCAGCCGGCGGACGACAATGACCATTTTCAGCAGCCAGTCCCTCCACAGTCTCGTCCATTCAAAATAGGGGGGAAATTTACAGACTTCCTCCATAATTGGAGATCCATAACAACGGATCGATGGGTACTACAATTAATCCAACACGGACACTCATTGGAATTCAAAAGGACCTTCTCTATGGTCCAACAGATTAATAAAACAATTCCTTAAGGGACTCTATAGATCATTTCCACGGCCACGTAGGATTCCTCCAACATGGCACCTTAATATAGTCCTCAACCAATTGATGAAACACCCATTTGAGCCCATCCACAGAGCTGATCTCAAATATATTTCATGGAAAACAGCACTTCTTTTAGCTTTGACCTCAGCGAGACGGGTCAGTGAGTTACAAGCTCTTTCCATACAAGATCCTTTCATGCAGTTCAGAGAAGACAGAGTGATCTTAAGAACTAATCCTCGTTTCATTCCTAAAGTCCCTTCGGACTTCCATTTAAATGAACCACTTGTACTTCGCTCATTCTTCCCAAATCCCAGTACTGCGGCTGAAAGATCCCTCCACTCTTTGGACCTAAAAAGATGTCTGAAATTTTACTTGGACAAAACAAAACTATTCAGAAAAACGAATCAGCTTTTCATCGTTTTCAGTAGACCCAGGAAAGGCATGCCACTCTCCAAACAAAGCATTTCGAGATGGATATCATCTGCAATTGCTTTTTGCCATGACAAAGCCGGACGTCCATTACACTCCAAAGTCCGAGCACATTCCACAAGAGCTATGTCCACATCGGCGGCACTATTCGCTGGAGTTCCGGTACTGGACATTTGCAGAGCAGCGACCTGGAAATCGCTGCACACATTTACCAGGCACTACTGCCTGGATACGGAACTGATGCAGGATGCAGCTGTGGGCCAGGCTGTGCTTCGCCATCTATTCCAGTAAGATGAGCCCTCCTTCTTCCCACCGTCCTGTACTGGTATGCACATTTATTTACTTTATTCCTTATTATTGATGAGGGTTATTAGTCGCATGATATGTATTATCTCAGACTGCTCAAAATGTTCCATTACAAATGTGCATAATGTATTGCTTGATACTCTGATTCAGGCATGTGAATCTATGAAAGACACCCATAATACTGGATAAGAAATGCGTTACTTACCTGTAACTGCAGTTATCCAGTATTGGTGTCTTTCATAGATTCACATGCAACCCTCCCGCCTCCCCAGGAAGGTCTCATCTCTCCCTCTATAACACATACTAAGTCTACCTAGCTTGGTGCGTACGAAAATCTGAGAGACTGAGGCTCCTGGCAGGAAGGTTCTAGAGGGAGGTGGTAGCTGATTGGCTACCTTCAGAAGTTTGGTCCTTTTTACAAAAGGACACAGATAGGCTACTAAGGCAGGGCCCTTAGGCCTACTTTTCTCTATGTATGTCTATAGGACATTACTTTTCTATGTACCGGGGACTCCCATCTCGACGACGGGGAATGATTCAGGCATGTGAATCTATGAAAGACACCAATACTGGATAACTGCAGTTACAGGTAAGTAACGCATTTCTTCTTATGCGTGTCTTTCATAGGTAGTGAGAGAATGGTGGGATTCTTCTGTTAGAGTGGGGTGCTTCGAACGTGCCAGGATGACTCAGCGCTTGGGATGAAATGTGCCATGATGACTCAGTGCTTGAGATGAAAACGTGCTGCTTATGCAAATGTGCCCTTTGCAAACTGCCTTTAGGCTGCTCATGATTTTCTACAATTGTACAAGCACATTTGTAAACAGTATTTAACACGCTCAATAAAATAAAGGGGTATTAAATCTGAGTTAGCCAAAAGATTTATATCAAGGAGTAAAAACACAAAAATTAAGCTAACCATTAATACACAGAATGAGGTTGTGCTAAGTTGATTGAACAAACCCTAGTTAACTCTCCTCACTCCCTCTTAAGTACGTAAGCAACTTTGCCTTACCTGTTATGTGTGTGATAGAATCTCATGCCACTCTTCAAGGTGCTAAGCAAACACAAGGAAATGATGGACGGAGCTCTGAAACGTTTCGGACTCTTACCCCCAGTCACAGATCTGGGTTGAATCCATCTTCGTTCTTTAGCTCACATCGCCACCCCAGTTCAGACATAGCTATATGCAATTCAGTCTTGACCCTGTGCCTCATGGGAACAGTCCAGCCCGAACTGCCAAGCCATGTCTTCCCTGGAGCGGAAACAAGCATCCTGGGACCGGTTTCGGGCTAACAGCCCACTTCAGTCAGGCTAGCTTGAATCCAGTGGCAAAGTGAGCAAGGGACCCACATCTGGGCATACCCTGCCAAATTGGGGCTAACAAAGCAGACAGCTGGACTGTTCCCATGGGTGCAGGGTCAAGAATGATTTGCATATGGCTGGGCCCAAACTGGAATGGCATGTAGAGCAAAAGAAACGATGGATTTAGGCCCAGATCTATGTACTGGGGTGAATGTATGACATTGTTCTGCATTCTGTCCATCAATTATTCTTTTTTGGATTTGTCACCCCCAGTGGGAGGGGTATGCCCAGAGGTGGCTCTCGTGCTTTCCATGCCACTG
Source organism: Lissotriton vulgaris (assembly GCF_964263255.1). Taxonomy (NCBI): domain Eukaryota; kingdom Metazoa; phylum Chordata; class Amphibia; order Caudata; family Salamandridae; genus Lissotriton; species Lissotriton vulgaris. The sequence continues at coordinate 107,007,921 of NC_141686.1, forward strand.
GGGTCAAGCTATCCTGGCTAATGAGGGCTGAAAGTCCGAAACCAGTCCTGGGATGCTGGTTTCCAGTCCATGGAGTACCTGGCCTAGCAGTTTGGCCTGGACTGTTTCCATTGGGCACAGGGTCAAGACTTATATGTATATGACTGGGTCCAAACTGGAATGGCATGGTGAGCAACAAAACAATGGATTTAGGCCTAGATCTCTGTACTGGGGTGAATGTATGACATTGTTCTGCATTCTGTCCATCAATTGTTCTTTTTGCATTTGTCACCCTGAGTGGGACGGGTATGCTCAGACGTGGGTCCTGTGCTCTCCATGCCACTGGAGTCAAGCTACCCTGGGTGATGAGGGCTGAAAGCCAGAAACTGGTCCTAGGATGCTTGTTTCCAGTCCAGGGAGGACCTGGCCTGGCAGTTTGGGCTTGACTGTTCCCATTGGGAGCAGGGGCAAAGCTGATTTGCATATGAGTGGGTCCAAACTGGAATGGCATGGTGAGCAAAGAAACAATGTATTTAGCCCCAAATCTCTGTACTGGGGTTAATGTATGACATTGTTCTGCATTCTGGCCATCAATTGTTCTTTTTGCACTCTTCAAGGTGCTGCCATCTATTTTATACAGTCTTCTAGTTAGGAAAGGCTGTACTGATACTGTCCATGTTTATTAGTGAAGTATGGTCTAAAACTTTGTCAAATCCTTGGTTTAATGTCTGATGTGAATGATACAGTGAATCATGTCAAAAGATTTGATTAGAGGGTACTTTTGGTTTTGCATGTGGAAGAAGCACAGCTTTTTTTAATGGACTAGATTATGCTGTACAATTTTAAAACATAGCTGTCAAGTGGTTCATGTCATGTGTGACACCTTGAACAGGTGCTCTACGTGTTACAGGTGCTGTACCATGAGGGCTGCCTGTCCTGGAGAGGCACAATGAAATACTGAAGCAACCTGGGCGTGCAGTAAAATTGACCACAGCTACACTTTGGAACTATAATAAAATGACAATGCTAAATAATTAATGTTGCAAAAGTGTTCATGTGGATGAAGGACTAGTGGGAGAACCGACAGTTGTGATACTGAATATTGACACAAACAATATTTTGGTACAAAAATATCGAGGACAGAATCTCGAGGGACAAAATATCGGAATGTAAGTGCATTTCAGGAAGCATAGATTTACTATTCCTAACTCCACATCTACGTATTTCGAAGAGATATGTACCATGTAGGTACATATATGTGGAGACAGGTATAGAAAATGTAAATGTACATGTATTTATATAGCGCAAATCACCGACCCGGTATCTAAGCACTTGCTTAGGGAACCCGTCCTGGTATTCCCCTGTGAGATAACCCCAGCAGGGTATCCGCAAGGTGAAAGCCAGGCATCCCACCGCGAGGGGCCGTTGTGGAGGTTAAGCAAGCTATTGCCCAGAGTCGCAGAGTGTGAACCCGTGAATCGAGAATAGAATTGTCAAGTCCCTCGACATTTTAGGACTCAAGACCCCGCCGAGCCGGGAATTGAACCCTGGTCCCGGGCTGACCTCTGCTTCCAGGTCTGCCTCCTCTAACCAGGAGCCACACTTCTCCACTTCTCCAAAATCTTACCTGTCAATATTATGTTTTCGATATTTTGTCCTCACAATTCTGATTGTGTGGCAACAGACATAGCACGGTGGGAGTTAGCTAGTGTGTCAATAGTAATCAGTCACAAGAGGCACTTCCTGAATTGTATTTCATTTTGATCCCCCAAGTTGAACACAGTGGCTGGATGTTGCCTACAACTTATTGAGTTTTATATGAATTATTGAAAGAAGATGACAGACAGGTGCAATTGTGTCTTGTCACATGTCTATTCTGAGTTTACTTCCATGACTTTCCCTGATTAAACGTCTGTCACTTTGTGAGTTAAGTTAACAATCTAATGGCACCCCTCTGTTTTGGTAAGAAGTTTCCTGTCCAGGCTGGGGAAAATATTTCGAATGATCCCTACATGGTTGTGAAGAATATATGATTCCTTTTTCATAGCACAAATGTGTGAAAAACAGAATCTAAATCTTAACTTAGCAAAAAGTGAAAGGGGACCCACCTTATTATTAAAAGTAGGATAAATAGAGCTTCAAATTAGGTTACTTATATATTTTGTCTAACAATGTTCAGACATGGCTCTATCTATGGCCTTTAATGCTGGGTCCACACGTTGTGTCACAGTTCCTGCCTCTTCTCCTTCTATCAGTCCTTGCATTGGCTGTGCAGCACTCAATGGTGGTTCCTCTTCAGGGTAGAGCTGTGCCACCTGTAGGGCTCCACATAATGCTGTAAGCCTTTGCCCACACTGTTAATTATTGTACTTATCAGGGTGTTCATTAGAACACGACTTTAGTGCATTTATGAACACTGCCAGTGCGCAGGCCAGCCCTCTTGGCCTATGCTCCAAGAGGAGGAGGGGCCTGAGAGAGCTGACAACAATCAATTTACAGAGTATTGTTTAAAAGCATAGCACTGTATATGAATATCTAGATTACGTTTGTGAGGAGTGTAGTTTAGCTATGATCTCCTTCGACAGTCATAATCCATTTTATTTAGCAGGCATACTGCGCATGCCTCAGGCAGCACAGTATATCTGCTAAACTAGGGCTGTCAGGGCACACATCAGTGCATCCCTGAGGCCAATAAGGAGCCACACAGAGCACAGTAGGGGCAGGATTTCCTGCACTGGCTAGCTTCTTATAGGGCTGTGCTTCCAGTGAAGACAATGGGAGAGGGCTTCACAGTCGTAGCTGGCATCTATGTGTGTGGGGGCGCAAATAATATTTTAAAACTTACCTGAACCGACGTCCTCCACTCCGTAACTCTTCTCAGGAACTATATGCAGTGTTAGCACCAATCCTGGCACCGCTCTCATGCTGAGAGCAGCGCCCTGATTGGAAGGAGCAGCCTCACTTGCCGCTCCTGAGCACACGGGAGCCCTGCACTTACTCTAACTCAGCTGTCTTGAGGCGGTTCTACTCTTAATCTTGGCCCTGCTGCTCCGTTTGGCTTCTTGTTGGGAATCATAGCTTGCTGATTCCAATGCCCAGTGCTGGATTCCTTCTCTGCTGCTTCTATAGAGCCTTCCAGTTGTCATCAAAAGGAGGAAAGTTAAATAAATAAAACATAGCATTGTTTCTCTGTGCATGTGTACGTGAAAGTGTGTTTGTGAGTAAGTGAAAGAGAATGAGATTGAGTGAGAGTCTGTGTGTTAATTCAGTGTTTGAGTGTCAATTACAGTGAAGGAGTATGAGAATCAATGAGTGAGTGTGAGGAAGTATGAATAAATGAAAGAGAGGGAGCGAGTAAAGACGTGCTAATGAGGGGGACATTTTATGAGGGAGTGGGAGCGGGAGCATGAATGCCAATAGACCCGAATCAGACGGATGAATCCTGATTTTTTTTAAGCAAAAAATGGCTTACCTTTGGGTGTCTCCCTCCTGAAATAGCTTCTGCTTCAATAGAAGTCGTTAGAAGAAATACATTCTCCTGAATATTTTTATTTTACATCTCCTACTTTTCCCTTCTAAAATGTTGGTATGTTTGTGGGAGTGAGTTATGAATGTTTCTATTAATAGTACAGCAGGTGAAACCTATTTATTAAGGCAGAACACTTGTATCCCAGGAGTTCAACTCAGATCCCCTGTATACCAGTAGTTGTGAGTGGGGATCAGTGATTGTTAAAGACACAATGGGGGATATTCTCAAGAACGTGCGATAATCATCGCCAAAATCGGTTATCGCAATGTTTCATATCGCCGTCTATCGCGCGTAAATAACTGTGTTAATGTCCAATTCACAACACAGCGATAACATGCGATATGTTCCCGATAACATATCAAATGTCCACGATAAATTCACCGGGACGGTGATAAAAATGTAAACCCCAACGTGCAAAAGTAGCGATGGGCCCAACTGCGATAAAAAAATCTGCGATAATCTTCGCCAGGCCTGCAAGTCACACACGTCAGGTGGGAAAAATCACTATAAAAGTAGAAAAAAAACCAAACAAAAGCAAAACAACAGCAAAGCACAATGGAGGTAGCCGGAGCAAGTACAGAGGACAACCAGAACCCCACAAGCCCCCCCGAGGACCAGCCTGGGACCTCAGAGTCAGGGAAGGGCAAGGACAAGAAGAATAGGAAGACGGGGTTCAGTCCGTAGGAAAACAGATGGTGGTAGAACACCATCAACTACTGTTTGTCACCTCCACTGTGTCATTGGCAACAAAAAATGGAATATGGCAGTCCATCATGGACAAGGTGAATGCAGTCGGAGTGCTGAAGAGGACAATGGAAGAGGTAAAGAGGCCCTGGAATGATGTGAAGCACAAAACCAAGCTGAAACTCGCCAACAACCGGAAGGCAGCAATGAAGACTGGAGGTGGGAGTCCAGCACCACAGGAGGAGCTGGACGATGGAGGAAATGGTGTCCACAGTCATCAGTGGGGAGATGGTGGCAGGAGTTGGGGGACCGGACACTGCTCAACATGACCTGACACAACAGCACCAGGGTGAGTAATGACCAGGGACTGCGGGGACGAGGGAGATGGGCACACATGCACAATTAAGTATAGCACATCTGTGGACAAACCATGCCCCGGACCCCCAAATCCCACCAAGAGACCAATGTACCCAAGTATGCAACATCTCAGCACTGTATAAGTCAAAGGCACACCGCATGAAAGGGATAAGGGGCAGCAAAATCAGAGCTGCAGGGGCGACTCTCCCAAAATGCAGCACACACACATAACATGCAGAGCACATCAACATTGACAACAATGTGGTACAAACCGCAACACGTCTACAACAGAACAGAGGTCACAACTGGTGCAGCTTGTGTGTAGAAACTGGCAAATCACATTTGGCATTGTAGGGAAATGTGAGTTGACAATGTACAAGAACAAACACACATCTGTGATGTTGTTGAAATATCCACTATCCTGCATCAAATAGGCAGCTCCTCCCAAACAGTCACAATGTACACTGTCATGCAGTCTGTATGTAAACATGTACAATGCGTCAACATACATATGAACACAATGTTAAACTACACCTCCCCTTCAAATTGCAGAAGGAAAACCAACACTTCCTGCAGAGCAGGCCAAACATCTCTTCTCTGATGACAAAGAGGACCACCACACCTTGGACATTGACACCCTCCAAGAGTTCATTGACGGCTACGTCAACCCACCTCCAGGAGCAAGGCAGCCAAGCTGCAACGAGGAGACACCAGCCCCTGCACAGACCACGCAGCAGGCAGCACCCACCACCAAGGCTGCCTCCCAGGACCCCCACAAAGAACACAACGCTGTGTGTTGGGGTGCCAGGAGAATGCCGGTTGAACAGGTGTGGGTGTGGTTCAACAGCATGGTAGCCAAACTAGATGCCATACATGGGTGTCTAAGTCCCAGCATGGACCGCTCACAGTGCATAACAGACACCCACAGTCCGCTCAATGCTCTCCAATGATCCATGGCTGACATTGCTGGAGTCCTGACTTAGAGACAAGAACAACTGTCTAGTCAGAGTGGCTCCAGTGATGTCTCCTGGGAGTTGGGACACATGTAGAGGATCATGGAGAACCTGGAGCGGGCGAAGGTGGAAAGAGCGGCTTCCACGGCTGTACACCTGCGAGAGGTAGCTTGGTTCCTCAATGCCCTAAAGACCCTCCTCATGGCATTACTGCCACAAGGCCTGGCGCTGATGTATGCTGCTGCTACCACTCCATCCACATCTCTACACTCTGCGACACTCACCTTGGACCTCAACTTGACTGCCATATTCTGTTAGGTTACCAATGACACAGCATTCAGACTGCAGACTGTACTCTTACTCTTCCGATGAACTAGTCATTCCCTAAAGGACTCTGGCTGGCACTCCACGGCCCAACAATGTGAAGTGGGGTTTGCATTGCCCTGTACTGCTCCAGCTACAACACTCTGCTGAATGTGCATTAAACATTCATATTCACACAGATGTGTCATGTCTATGATCATTCAAGTATGGTAGTATGGATGAACGTAGGGTCAGTGATTCCCCCTCACATCCATGTTGCCCATGTTGTGGGACTTGAGTCAACACATTGCCGATTGCGATCCGGGTGTTGCTGACACTACAACAGAGACACACACATTAGTTACTTGTCCAGCCCAGGTCAGAAACAACCACACCCAGAGCCCCGGGGTTATTTTTCACACCCTTACGCTGGACTGGCATAGGCCAGGCCGGCCCACTCCGCTTACATTCACAGGGGGGGGATAACGCTACATGTCCCAGGTCTTCCCTATAGTGATCTGCTGATCACAGGTCTAGTTGTCAGCAGGCCACAGCCACTCCCTCACGGCTGGGTAACACCCACTCCACACCCATCCAGCACACGCATCACAGGACATGTGACCATACCAATAAAAAGGGCTGGGCGCACGTACTGGATGCCATTTCCACTCTATCTGGGTGTATCCTTGTGGTTATTATTTATGCATGAGGGCCTAGGGCCCTACCACATCACATTCCCCAGTGCCGTAGGTGACATGATGGCGTCCGCACCACAAGGCTCAATCATAAAGGGTCCATGACTTGCGGCGCACAGACTTGGTGGCACTGGATACACTGCGACTGGCACAGGCACATTGCCAGGGGCCGGTGACCCTTGGTGCACTGAGGTAGGGGCACCTAAAGAGCTGAGCGGGTGTGCTGCCTGCGATGATGCCCTGTCCTGGCGTTCCGGACTGGTAAGGATTTGTGTGAGCCCTGCCGGACCGCAGTGTAGACTTGAGCCAACAGGCAGTGCGGGCCTACCACCACGTGGCGTTGCCTCGCGGGTCACAGATTTAGTGGCACCTAAAGAGCAAAGGGGGTGTGCAGCCTGCGAATCAAGGTGTGACATGGTAGCCCACGGTGCGGGGCTCCATGATCTGGAGGCTGCCATGGTCGCGGGCCTAGGGCTTGAAACTTGCACCAGCACGTGGTGGGCCCTCTTGGAGACATGCCGGTGCGGAAGGTGAGCAGTGAGGCCTGGGTGCGCAGGGGGGGGCAACCACCGCTGGGCGGCAGGAGGGGCTGGGGTACAGCAGCCTGTGTGCACAGGGGCGGGCAAGCGATGATGGCGAGAGCAACTGTATATACTCTGCCATTCATGACTCTGGACTCTGTTTCAGATAAGGGACCTGGTGGACTGCAGTGTATACCTGCATGTGGTTGGAGACACACTGGTGGCAGCAGGTGAGCAGTGAGGCCTGGGTCCGCAGTGTCAGCACTCTCTCTCTCTCTCTTTCTCTCTCTCTCTCCCTCTTTCCCTCTCTCTCTCCCTCTCTTTCTCTCTATCTCCCTCTCTTTCCCTCCCTCTCTTTCTCTCTCTCTCTCTCCCTCTCTTTCTCTCCCTCTTTCCCTCTCTTTCCCTCTCTCTCTCCCTCCCTATCTCTCTCTCCTTCTCTTTTCCTCTTTCTCTCTCTCTCTCCCTCTTTCTCACTCCCTCTCTTTCTCTCTCCCTCTCGTTCTCTTTCTCCCTCGCTCCCCCTCTTCTCTCCCTCTTTCCATCTCTCTCTCTCCCTCGCGTTCTCTCTCTCACTTTCTCTCTTTCTCTTTCTCTCTCTCTCTTTCTCTCTCTCCCTCTCTCTCTCCCCCCCTCCCCCTCTCTTTCTCTCTCTCTCTCTCTCTCTCCCTCTTTTTCTCTCTCTCTCCCTCTCTTTGTCTCTCTCTTGCTCCCTCTCTTTCTCTCTCGCTCCCTCTCTTTCTCTCTATCTCTATCTCTCTCTCTCTTTCGCTCTCTCTCTCTCTGTCTTTTGATGAGCGCATGACACACCTTCTTTTCTAGTATTTTGTCTTGCAGGCTGTGAATTACAGATTGTCCTGAGAAGACCCGCCATGACTCTTCAAAATAGTTGTTTTTGCTTTATTCTGAATAAAACGATTTGTTTGGAAATTCAATGATGAATGTATGATTCTCCGTTTTCTGACCACACATGAATGTTAAGTGTTGTAATTGTACGACATCAGGAGAATTGCTTTGTTCATGATTTCGTAAAGTTGAGGTTACATATCTTTGTGTGTGTGTGGGGGGGGGGGGGTCACCCAGGGTAGGGCCTTGGGAGAGTAGGGTCCTGGGGGTGAGGGCGGTGGATGTTGTGGCCCTCTTGGGTGTCTGAGCTGCATGATCAGTGGCTCCATGGCATCTGTTGTTCTTCAGGAGTGGCTCTGGGCTGGGCTCCCTTTTCTGGTGCAGGTTATCATCCGACTTTACACCAGGTAAGACAAGGTGTTAAATACCTGCTGCTAACGCACCTTATCGCCTATTTTGCGATCTTATCGCCGATCTGGCTGGTCGTTTCGGCATTCAGACCGCGTGAATGATAAGGACAGGCCTATCAATGCCTAGGGAACTTTTGCCGCCACAAGTTTGCGGTCAACTACTAGGACCGTTAACCTTTTCTGCTGTCTGTCCTACTTTGTAATATCAGGGATTCTTCGTGCTTTTCACAACTAGAGTGCCACCAAGCCAAGCATACATTTGCTGTCATCAAGTCGTGAATGATAGAAATTCAGTCCCTGTTTTGAACGCGATTGGATATAGGTCTGCATTGGATTTCTTCTCACGTTTTCACCACAACAATATCTTCACGGGCGCCCGCCTACTTCTGTGATCTAAACATATAATTTTGGCTCTCGGTGACTGATTAAGGTCTTCATTGGATACCTTCTGACGTCTCTATCATATTGATATATTCATAGGCGCCCGCCTACCTGCGTGGTCGAAGTTCTATAACTACAACCTAGGAATCAGGCTCTATTCGACTGATTAAGATTTTAAGCTCAGCACCGTCCATGTGTTCTTTCAATTAGCAAAAGATATTGACAACTTTAGGCTCCGTACAGAACGGTGCTATATTAATACTAAGCCCTGATGAAGTTCTCTGAAGGAGAACGAAACGCGTTGGCTGGAATTTAAAGCATTTTTTGGATATTGAAAATAAAATAAAGAAATTTATTTTAAATTACTTTGTGATCCTTTAGACTTCATTTCTCCGCACACGCCCACCCAATTGTAACACGCCTTATCGCCTATTTTGCGATCTTATCGCCGATCTGGCTGGTCGTTTCGGCATTTAGACCGCGTGAATGGTGAGAACAGGCCTATCAAAGCCTAGGGAACTTTTCCCGCCACAAGTTTGCGGTCAACTACTAGGACCGTTAACCTTTTCTGCTGTCGGTCCTACTTTGTAATATCAGGGATTCTTCGTGGTTTTCACAATTAGAGTGCCACCAAGCCAAGCATACCTTTGCTGTCATCGAGTCGTGAACGATAGAAATTCAGTCCCTGTTTTGACCGCGATTGGATATAGGTCTGCATTGGATTTCTTCTCACGTTTTTACCACAACAATATCTTCATGGGCGCCCGCCTTCTTCCGTGGTCTAAACATATAATTTTGGCTCTTGCTGATGGATTAAGGCCTTCATTGGATACCTTCTGACGTCTCTATCATATCGATATATTCATAGGCGCCCGCCTACCTGCGTGGTCAAAATTCTATAACTACAACCTAGGAATCAGGCTCTATTCGACTGATTAAGATTTTAAGCTCAGGACCGTCCATGTGTTCTTTCAATTAGCAAGAAGGTAGTGACAACTTTAGGCTCCGTACAGAAAGGTGCTATATTAATATTAAGCCCTGATGAAGTTCTCTGAAGGAGAACGAAACACGTTGGATCGAGTTTAAAGCGTTTTTGGATATTGAATATAAAATAAAGAAATGTATTTTAAATTACTTTGTGATCCTTTGGACTTCATTTCTCTGCACTTGCCCAACCATTTGTAACGCACCTTTTTGCCTATTTTGCGATCCTATCGCCGATCTGGCTGGTCGTTGAGAATGTTGTGAAGTGGTGTTGTTGTGGCTTTTTGCACGGGACCGCCTACTCTGCATATTATTAGCGATAATGTAGATTTTCCTAGTATTTATGACGGAAAGTCTTAATTTTTATTAAAGACACGGAGGCGAGTATTATGCCTTCTTTTCTTGCTTTATTTTGAATAACAGCAAGATAAGTAAAAAAACACAATACCCAGAAGGCACAGCAGAACAACTACTGGCCAATGGGATTGTATAAAACAAACAATGAACCAATCACAACATGAGTAGTATATATGGCCAGATCTGACAGCGAGTAGCCCTCTTTTCTTGTGCGAGCAAGTCAGTGAGAATGCATAAACAGTGGAATTCTGGCAAACAAAATGCAAAAAGTCATAATCCAAGCAAATAAATCCTGAAGGAAAACCAGAACTGCAGGATAATGATGGAGGAAAGTCCAGCGGAAGTGTGATGAGGTTCCAGATGAAGAAAGGCAGTCCACAGAAGCAGTAGCAGTCCTAAGTGGAGGCTGGTGGCAAAGCCGGAGTTCCTAAGGGTGGGAAAGACAGACATTAATTAGTAATGAAGTGGTGGGATAATACTCGCCTCCGTGTCTTTAATAAAATTAAGACTTTCCGTCATAAATACTAGGAAAATCTACATTTTATGGCAAGAACAGAGGCTCCTATTATGCTTGTTCAAAGCATATTAACCACCAACGAAGAAGCAGTAACAACAGGTTTACAATAAAATGTCTCGAAAACAGTATCATTAGACCAATCTGCTGATTTCAGGATATCCTCCAAACGAGAGCCTGCCCAAAAGGCTTTAGAGTCCATAGCACCCCGAGCGGAGTGAGCACCAAAGGCGGTAATGTCAATCCAACGCACCCAACGGGCCAGAGTGGCGGAGGAAACAGGACGATGGGGTTTACAAAAAGAAATGAGCAATTGCGAATGAGAGGAAGTCCTGAGATCAGCAGTTTTCTGTTCATACAGTTTTAGGCATTGACCAACACAGAGCTGAGGCTGGGAAGGGAAATAGGGATAAAACACAGATTGTAAATTAGTTTTGGTACGCCTGTGAACCTGAAACAAAACACCAGAAGGCAAAATTGTCTGGAAGACAAATCCAAAGCTTTGACATCAGAGACACGTTTGATTGATATTAAACACAATAACATGGTAAGTTTGGCAGAAAGCATTTTGAGGGAGAGAGCATCATTGTCAGGCCATGAAACAAACTATTTGAAAACCAAATTAACATCCCATAAAGAAGAATACTTAGCCAACGGAGGTTTTGAGAATCGTAAAGGTTGACAGTGCGATATGATTTACCAGCGCTAGCCTCCGAAGCTAGAACGTTAACCACAAAACTTAGAGGGGCTGAAAAGGGATCGACAGACCGTTCCAGACACCAGCTTGACCATAAAGTCCAAGCTGAATTGTAGGCTCTGGAAGTGCCAGGGGCCCAAGCTTGGCTGATAAAGAGTGAAGCTTCCTCTGAAATGATGACGTCAGAACTGGAAGACCGGAAATTTTCCATGCTGAAAGAACTAGGGAACGGTCCAGGATCATGACGTGGGGAAGAACCTGAGGGTCTAGGAGGAGATCCTCGCTGAAGGGAAGAAGCACCAGAAAGTCCACAGCTAGCTCCAGGAGCGAAGGGAACCAGATTTGAGATTGCCAGAAAGGAGCTAGAAGAACCAAGGAGGTCGACTGACGTCGGACTTGGGCAAGCACTCTGTTGATCATCAGGAATGGAGGGAAAGCATAATTGAGGTGAAGAGACCAGTCCTGAAGGAAGGCATCCGTCGCCAGAGCGAGAGGATCCGGTCGCCAACTGAACAAAGCGGGAAGTTGAGAATTGAGACGGGAAGCAAAAAGGTCAATAGAGAAGGGGCCCCATTTCTGGGAGAAAGAAAGACGGAGGGAAGCAGCTTCCAGTCGCTTGAATCTCGGAGATAACGAGAGTGCCAATCTGCAATGGCGTTGAGATTGCCTGGCAAGTACTCCGCTCCAAGGGACAGTTTGTGTTGGAGACAGAATTCCCAAAGGCTCTTTGCTAGTTCTGCGAGTGGTTTGGATTTTGTGCCACCGAGATGGTTTATGGAGAGGACTGCAGAAACATTGTCCATCCGAAGAAGAATGGAACAGCTTGCCTTTTTTTTGCCAGACTGCGAATTGCAAAGGAGCCTGCCAGCATCTCTAAACAATTGATGTGCAATGACGACTCCTCTGGAGACTATGTACCTCCAGTCGAGATTGAACCACATCGGGCACCTCAACTCGACAGACTGGCATCTGATTGTAAGCCAAGATCTGTGGCCATAGCGAAGATCGTTTTTCCGTTCCACGCATCTAAATGGTCAATCCACCATTGAAGTTCGAGGAGGGACTCTTGGTCTAACTGAATGAGATCGGAATACGCCAGTCCTTGGCGGAGATGTCTTATCTTCAAACGTTGCAGAGCGCGATAATGAAGAGGACCAGGGAAGATGGCTTGGAAAGATGTCAACAGAAGGCCCACGATTCTCGCAAGTGAACGAAGGGACACCTCGGAGAGACGGAGAATTTAACATATCTATGACCGAATGGCTGAAACCTTGGTTTGCGGAAGATAAAGAGATGCGGTGGAAGAGTCCACGCGGAAGCCCAGAAACTCTATACTTTGAGAAGGAACTAACATGGATTTTTCTGAATTGATAAGGAAGCCAAGCTCGAGGAGGAAAGACTGAGTAACGTTGAGGTTGGAAAGAAGAGTCTGTTTGTCGGTGTGCATGAGCAAGATATCGTCCAGATAAATGATGAGACGAATACCTAGGGACCGAAGATAAGACATCACAAGTTTCATCACCTTGGTGAAGCACCAAGAAGCGGAAGATAGTCCAAAAGGAAGCGAACAAAACCGGTAGGTGACACCGAGCCATTGAAATTGTAGATATTTCATGTGAGATTCGTGAATGGGAATCGAGAGATAGGCATCTTGCAGATCTAGTCTGACCATCCAATCGGATAGACGTAAGGTGTCTCTGAGATGGATGATGGTATCCATCTTGAAGTGACGATAAACCACGAACGGATTGAACCACTTGAGATTGATGACAGAACGGACCTTTTTGTTCTTTTTCCGGACCAAAAAGAGAGAGCTTAGGAAACCCGAGGGGTCGAAGGGAGCGATTTGGATAGCTTGTTTGAGAAGGAGATTTTGAATTTCTTGTGAAACGAGCAGAGCTACGTCTGCAGAAAAAAGCAATGGAGGAGGAAAAATAGTCTGGAAAGGAGGAGCGTAGAATTCTATGAGATAGCCTTGGACAGAATTGATGACCCAAGGGTCTGCTGTGAGAGTGCGCCACCTGTGAAGAAAAAGAGCTAGTCGACCTCCAATCGGAGGTGAGGGGCCTACCTTGATTGCTGGCATTGCTGTTGTTGTTTCGGAAGCCTTTCTGTCCTCGGAAGCCAAGACCTCGTTGGGGGTAGAACCGTGGCTTGTATTCCTGATAGCCGGAATGGGTTGTGCCTCTGGAACCTTGGTTTTGATAACCGCGGCCGGAAGAGCAGTTCCTGCCTCTGCCGGCCCTGCCAAAAACCTGAGGGGCGAAAACTTGATGGAGAATTGGGCTTTGTCTAGGGAAGCAAAAGTAGAGCCATAGCGGCTGAGATCCTTGACAAAGGAATCACCAAAGAGAAGTCCATCAGCCTTCACACCAGGATCCTGGGAAGCCAGGTTCGCCAACTTCAGATCTAACTTGATCAGCAGGCCCTTGCGGCGTTCATGAATTATTGCGGCATTGGCATTGCCCAATGGGCAAAAGGATCTTTGAATCCACAGAGAAATTTCCTCAGGGTTGAGGTCAGACCCCTCCAGGCGAGCCGTCTCCGCCATGTCCAGGACCCGGGCCAAGGGACCAACTACGTCTAACAGCTTGTCCTGACAGGTGGACCAAGCTTTGTCAACGCCCTTGCGAGGGTCCTTGCCAAATTTCGAAAACAAAGTAAGGAGAGGCTGATCTATGGAAGGAGTTACAGTAATATGACAAGGTAAGGAAGGTTTGGGGCATTCGGACTTGAGTTTTGCTCTAACAGACTTGTCCAAGGGAAGACGGAGCTTTGAAGATATATATTCTCCCACATGGGGGACGGGGAACCATTCCGTAGAATTGGGGTGGCTGATGGACGAGGGATCAAACATAGGATTGCCCTCCGTGTCAAGCACGGGTTGGGACGCAAAAGCGTTGAGTCTAGCTTTCTTGGGGGAAGGTGGATCAACAAGCTGAAAAAGCTCTGCCAGGTCATCAGTATCACCCATATCATCATCATCATCCGTGTCAGGAATCGAGTCAATGACCAACTTCTTAGGAACCTCCACATTTTTAACCTTGGTTTTACTTTTTCCCACAGTAACTTTAAGCCCCTCCTTGGTAGGAGGCCTGGGAGGAACCACGTCCTCAGTCGTATGCGAGGAGAACTCGCAACTCAAATCTGACACATTTTTTGAAATAGAAGTGGAAGGTACCAGTTTACGCTTTCTGCTTTCCCTCGCAGAATGGGCCAAAGCTTTGGTCACGAGGCTCATGAGGGAATTTTCCATGTGTTTAGAAACACGATTCATGGAAGCCTCAACAGCTGTCTCCACAGAATTATTAATGAACTGGCTGAGGTCGCTCTTGAAAGCTTCGCTTTCATCATTATCCAGCTCAGGGGAGCTTGGAATTTCCATTGAAAAGCTGAACTGGCAGTGAGGAAAGGGTTAAAAGGAGACCTGGAGAAGTGGGCGTGAACGAGGCATGAATGAGGGAAAAACACTCCCCTGGGGGCGAGCACCGTGTCCGTAGAGGAGGAGACCGGCCGAGGAGCAGGAGCCACACAGAACACCCCCGGCTGAAACCTGGTGAGGAGAAAAGACGGGCCGTCCGACACGTCCCCGCAGGGGACACACATAAGAGGGCGGCCCCCATAGTGTCACAAGATGGCACACGGGGGCAGCCCAGCTCTTTTAGGCTCGGAGGGTCCCGAGCGTCACATCCGGCCTGTTGGGGGCGGGGGAGAGTATATATTCCTCCCCTGCCCTCCTAGCGGCCTCTTTGGCCGCCGTCCCCTCACCCTGACGCCGTTTAGTGGGCTCGCTGGGAGCTCGTCCAGAGGCCTGGTCTGGCGTCGGGTGCGGTGCTTACGCCGTTTGATGTTTCGTTTTATTGCGGTGAGTCGGGTGATGGGGTCGTGTACTATTGGTCTGTTTTCCTTTATCGGCGCGCTCTTGGCAAGGAGGCAACAGGGGTGCAAGGCAAGGGCCTTGCGCTCGGACCCGCGGACTCTGGTTAGACACCGGGGTCTGGTGGTGTTATAGTCGGAGTGCTCAGCATTTTCTTTTGTGGGACACACTGGTTATGAACGTGCAGATGTTAACGGTCATTTCGGGCAGTCCGGGTCCGGGGGTCCTACTGAGCGCGGCAACAATCTTGACATCTTGATTTTTCTAACTCTATTTATCACGGCCTTCCACTTTATCTGCTGAATCGCCTCCAGGTCGTCCAAAACCAGGCAGCTCGCCTGATCCATGGACTACCTCGTTGGCAATCCGCTAAACCTTTGCTCCATAGCCTTCACTGGCTCCCTGTGAATCAAAGGGTCGCCTTTAAGGTGGCTTGCCTCACTTTCAAATGTCTTCACTGCCCTAGTCCTGGGTTTCTCAACTCCCTCATCCGCCCCTACCGCCCTACACGTAATCTACGCTCTGCCCGTAATGACCTACTAATCACCCCAAAAAATAAAACCAAGAAATTTGGTGGCCGTCGTTTTTCTTATCTAGCCCCCACTCTCTGGAATTCTCTCCCCCTGTCCATCAAATCCTCCCTCTCTCTTCTCTCCTTCAGGAAACTCTTAAAGACCCATCTGTTCCCATCCTTATGTTAGGTTTTGTGTATTTCTGTCTCTCTCACCTGTCTAGCAGCGCCAGGAAGCTTCGGCGTCAGTGCGCTTTACAAATGGCAATTAACATAACAATTAACATAACATAACATCTCTTTCCTTATTCACGGGTCTCCTTTTAATCCGTGAGGTACCGTGTACTAATTTTGTTATGATACGTTGTTTTCTTTGTGGCGGTTAACTTATTTAGCACTTAGGTATCGGATTCTGTTAGGCGCTGGTACGCATCCCTCTTTACTCGGGGGCACGGAGAGCTCAGGGGTACCCCCTCTCGCTGGCTGGCACCCCTTCGGGGCGGACCGTGTTTTATGTCTCCATCGAAAACAGGGAGGGCAGGGGGGTCTTTTCAGGGCGGGAGCTTGCTATCTTTTCTCCCGCCTCTCCCCCTAGGCTTCCAGGCCCGCGGTGCCGGCCGGGTTGATGTATAGGCCCTGCTACCTCTTTGCGTGAGGAGGCTAGGACAGTTGTATGGTAAAGCCTGCCTTAGCTGCTCCTCGGTCTTGTTTATGGATTGCACTGCGCGCTGGGGGGGTGGGCGGCCAGCCCTGGCGAGGCCGTTTAATGGTGCAAGTTGGTGCATTTTATTGGTTCTGGCCGCCGGTCTGCTAGATAATTGCGTTGTTGGTTGGTGACCTGGGCGTATCGGCGCATGCGCGCAGCGAAACATAATTTTACTCCTACCTGAGTCCGGTTTCTGCTGCGAAACATAATTTTACTCCTACCTGAGTCCGGTTTCTGCTGCGAAACATAATTTTACTCCTACCTGAGTCCGGTTTCTGCTGGCCTGTAGGCTTATGTCGCGACCATTGGGCACTAAGATTTGGCACTTCGACGGGCCAGGTAAGCCCTCTCCATGGTGCTTCTTCACTCATGGACGCGAGGTGGTGGAGGAGTCTTTAAGAAGGGGTACGGGGTCTGTTTTGAGTGGGGATGTTTTATCTTCGTCATGTATAAGCTTCACATGTCATAGCCTTTTGGATTACCTGCACAGCGGCAATTTTGAACGCGGCCGGAGTGAGGCTACATGTTCTCCCTTTTATGCATGCTAGCCTTTACTATACAAATGTTCACGGTTTAGGTCTCTGCGACTGTTTTCACGTATAGATTTCTCAATGTTAGACGCCCCTCGGATGCTGAAGGGGTTGTGTCAAGGAAATAAAATCTGTCGGGCCTGCTTAGTATGGCAAGGTCCTTGAAGAAACTTCAATGGCATTAAACTTCCGTTTTGAGTGTGTGGCGGGGAGCTTGAGTGTGCAGATCATTTAAACATAAATGGGCTATTCGCAAATGTAAACTTACATGTAAGTAAATCCACACATGTCAGCATACTGTTACACTTTAGAGTAACCATACTACTTTGTGGTATTCACTGTTTACGAGTGTAAAGGTACTCAACAATGTAAAAAAGAGATCAACAAAACGAAAAAGGTTTCTGATAAACAGTCGCCATATAATTTCTACCAACTGTAGTTTTTAGTGGCATGACATAGCTTTATAATACCGATAGAATAAACATAACAGAATGCATTTCAAATTTGGCCTTTTTAATGACATGACAAACAAAGCTGTACATATTTGTGCGGAGAGGGGAACGCTGTTCTGCAGATCAATAGCGGTCTTCATGGTTGAAATGTTCCTGATGCACGATATGACAGACCTGCATTGGAAGTGTTGTACAAGGGCCAGAGCAAAAACAAGGTCTCTGTCAACAAATTCACCTAGGAATCCCCTCACCATCAAAAAGGACGTTGAGTGGTAACTGGCTGAAACATGAAATCTAAATTTTGCATGGAAAGTGATGCCAGGGCCCTAGGTAATTCGCAGGGCAGGGCTGAAGAGTTCAGGTTTGTCCGAGGTCGAGAGTCTGGGTCAGGAGTGCGCTGCCTCGCTGGATGTGGTCACAGGCGGTTTGTCAGGGACTCTAAACAGCTTGCTAATTGCTATCCGGTAAGTGACCCACGAGGAAGCAGCCGGGGCGCTTGCTGCACTCCTAGCGATCAAGCGATAGGGAACATTTTATTTCCTCACACGCTTGGGAAGCGGAACTACATACTGTTGGAAGCGTATTTTGAGATATAAGTACGCTTGGGTATTTTATAGATCAGGCACGTTTCCCCCGCGCCGGTAGGCTTTGTGCAATGGGTGACATTGTAAAGGGCTCCTAGAACCTCCGGTCTATCGCACCATTGTAAGGGGGATTATGAGGATGTAATAAACGTTTCACCCGGGCCTTATGATATCACTATCGGTGCCCATGTAAGCGAGCCATTCCCTCTCGGTTTCCCTTGTGCCAGACAAGTACTCGACCTGGGGAAGTTAATTAGAGTGCCCGTATAGCTCCATTCTGCGGGCGTTCGCTATTCATTTGAGGTTCCCAGTTCTATCCTCCCTTCGGCGGATGCCGTTTTGACCACTTTTGCACCACCTACACGCTTATTGTGGATTTTCTAATTCACCTTACTACGTGCCACTTGCAGAGTTTAAACATCAGCGGATGTTATTCTCACAGCCCTGGAGTTACTGCTGGGAGGACTGGTAGTGGCATTATCTGCTGACATCGTTGCAGGTACCTGGTTTTCAAGCCAGGGTTCGAGAATTTAGTACATAGGATGCCTCAGGACCAGTTGTATAACTCTGATTTGAGCAATTTGGTATTGTTAGCCTAGGCTCTTCAGTTTGGGACGTCCGCTTACGGTGAGTATCGGGAAAACAGTTGGCAGACTTGCCTGTAATTCACGTTTTCCCACTTATTAGCACTGCTTTGCATTTGCTCGTTTTCCTTCCCTGCACAGCACCACGTTGTGAGATTTTCTTTGCAAGTAGGGGCCAGCGTTGTCATTAGCTATGCCCAAGGACCGGGGAGGCATCTGTTTGCGTCAGCAAAGCTTTGCGGAAACGTGGTTGCGGTGGGAAGTTTGCTTGAATGCTTGCACGGCACTCATTATTGACTATACTTGGCTTCCTGGAGCCACTACAGAGTAGCTTTCTGCGTCTGGTGAGGGAAACAGGGTACTGGTGCGTTTTAGCAATGAGGTTGTCAGTGTTTTGAATTCTTTTGCTTGAGTCAGCGCAGGCCCCCAGGCAGCCACCGCCCGTGTTCCTTATGCTGCTTGGGGCTCCCTGTTTTGGTTGGTTCTGCCCTTACATCGTGTTCTGTAGTGTCTATTGTGATTAGCCTGGGTAATTGGAGGCAGAGGGCACCTTCTTCCTCTTGTACTGGACAGTTTTCTTTTGTATGTTGGGCTCCAGGCTTGTTTCTGTTAGAAGGACGGTAAGGGGCTTTATTTGGCGGACTCGCGGCCAGGTCAAGGCAGCGCAGAGTAGCGACGTCCCTCTGACAAGTGCAGGCTGCTGGCGCTTGTTCAACTATCATATTGTACCGCTAGGTAATAGGGGGCAATCAGAGTGTGTCGAGTGGGAAGTGACGGGTGCGGGTCGAAAGACAGTGCCTAACTCAGCGAAAAGAGCATTCGGTATAAGGCAGACTCTCTAACCACTGAACACACGGGATAGACACTACCGTGGTTTAGGAACATAGAGGTTTCTATCAGACTAGGTATTCCTTAATTTAATAGAGGGATATTGGAGAGTTCTCAATCTCGGGGTTTACGCTGAAGTTTGCCTTTAGATAGCGTGGACCTTACCAGAAGGGGTCTTAGCGCCTATCAACAAGAACTAAGCAGAGTCTTGAGGGCACTAGAAGAGAACAGTTACTAGCAAACTCCGTGTTACTGGCATCAATTTGACTATCTCGAACAATCACTAAGTAGCATACGGGGCACTACAGGAGGAAAAGTGTCAGGTGGGCAAGTTTCTTAAAGTGTTTAACTTTGCAGAGTCATTCAGAAGAACCTATGCTGCGCAGGCATGAGCGATACTTGTTAGTAACGGAAGGAATCCCATGGTAAGAGGTAGCAAACTATTCAAGAGAAAAATAACGGGTGTGCATATTTCAGAAGAGCCCAGCACAGGTTCAGAAGCTTTTTTCTGGTAGAGATTATTTCTGGTATGCTTGAAAGGCAGTCAAACTCATGTTCAAAAGGTGCACGTGTGCAAATACTGAAAGCTAAATCCATGTTAAGAAGGGGCACTTTGCATCATGTGCATGTTACATATAGTACCATTCTCAGGTAAAAGGTTTGTCTGCACTATATGGCAGACTCCCAAGCTCAGGAACACACGGGTAAGACACTTCCTTAGCCAAGGGGATTATCGCTAGCTTTATGTTTGGTCCCCCTTCCTTTTTCAGAGGGCATGTTTGTATTTGGTTAGTTTATTTGAAGGCATGGGATGAGGTGTTCTGGGAAGAAGGGGACGAGTAAGGGGTGACATTTTCACTCACTCCTATGTGCATTTGTCATCTTTGACTGCCATTTTATTAGGGTAAGTTTGCTTGTCCTCAATTCCCTCTGATAGGGGCAGCTTCTTGGCATGCTCCTTGCAGTGTTTTGCACGCGAAGACCTGCAGGTGTAGTAAGGGCATAGTTTACCTTCCTTGTGCTTTTTCCACCCAAACACCTTTACCTCCTAGTTACAGGCAAGACCCTTTTTCACACATTACGGAAGGTTTAGCACTTTCGGGAGCCTCTTTCCAACCAGGCCTTGGTTGGTTCTCCTACAGGGGTCTTTTGGCTAGCAGGTAGAGTCTCCTGGGTTAGGACCACAGCAAGTAAGCTGAAGCGTCATCGCTATTCCTCATTCTCGGAGGGGGGAAGGGTTTCCGGGTGCCTTGCAAGAACAGCGACACACGCTTTTCTCGAACTGGAGCCTCTGTAAGGCTGATGGCATGGATACGGAGGATATCTTGATATCTTCATAAACTCTTGGCCAGCGGCAGCACAGTTGGTATTCACCGTACTGCTCAGCACCTGTCAGTACCATGAGGCTTCACAAACACCTGGTTATCTAGTTTTCAGGGCTAACAAGTTCATGTTGTATAGCAGGAATTCGTCTTCTGAATCATTAGGCCACAGGGGGCCTAATGATTAATTTAAGTGCGGAAACCTTGTGTTGGTCCATGCAACCACTTAACCAACATATTAGATTACAAGAGGACCCCATATGTGCAAGGGACAGGTGTCCCACATACGAGTAACAGTAACAACAGTGAGCAGCTGCTGTTTTCAATGTTTGGAAACACAACTCATCATCCCTGTTTATTGATGCTTACCGGCATACAAGAAGTGTTTTGAACTGCAAGGGGAAGGACTCTTTCAACTTTCACCATCCTAATAGGGTTTCAGTGACACACTTTACAGTTGCATTATACAGGTGCCTTTCTTAACCTAGACACACTACAATAGTTATATATATATATATTTTGTTTCTGTCATGGAGCCCACCTGGTTGCACAAGGGGGAGGGGCCATCAATTTTTCTTTTCCTGCCCAGTTAGTGGCGGGTACTCGCTTGTCAAACTGGTAACTTTTTACACCACAAGGTGAGTCAGCATGGACTAAGCCAGCGGAGGCGCTGGTTGTAGAAGTGGGGCTCCTTTTGTAGTAATTATAGTGAGGCATTTGGTATAGTTGGGAACTTCCAGGCAATATTCAGCACATGGCCTGTGCACGCGTGGTTGCCCTGTTTATTAGTTGGGCCTGCATAAGCCATTCGTATTGCCTCCTGTTTTCTGGCCCACGCTGTGACATTCTGTTCAGTCGGATCACTGAATCACCAGTTTCTGGTACGGGGGCCCATTGTCACTAAGGTGATGCGTGAGCAAATTCACACTGTTCTTGGGCCTGCTCTAGCCGCACCTACCTCCTACAGTCTGACCCCACGGTGACTTCCAAGGCTGGCCCCGCGCCGGGTCTGGCTGATTCAACAAGCCTCTATCTGGCTCCGCTTCCCTGGACACAGGTTAGTGTGTTTGTGGCCATGTAGGCGGATTTTACTTGAAGGGTCCAGAGGTGGCGGAAAATTTTTTAAGAGTCATAATTTCTACAGCTAGGTTTCACACGCTTGGGAGGGCCCTTGGCGGAGTCCACGGGTAGGCTGTTACCTGACAGTATTCACAGGCCAGGAAGTAATAGTGAGGAAGTAAAGGTTCCCCTAGCTGCACCACATGTATACACAGTTGTATAGGCTGCTTGTTATGTGCTTCATAGGGTCCATCAAAGGACAGGCAAAGGGGGACGATTGGTACAATGACAAACATGAGGAGATATTCTACATGGTGTTAAAGGGATGTTGCCTAAGCAAAACTCAAATCAGCCTTATACGTATGATTGAGAAGCTTGCAGTCACAAAGTGAATTGTCCAACTAATGTTATTGGGCACCAAGCACCTTAATGTGGTGTTTCGTATTTTATGTATTTTGTATTTATGTAATTGTAGGGCCCAGAGGGGGCAGGCAATATCATGATTTATACAACTGCAGGGGAAAAACCTATGTCTCTCGTTGTGCACTAAAACTAATGGAAATGTCACACATGGCAGTTTAACACGTGTAGCCCTGTCAAAGGGTGGCTAGTTCGTGGTCGGCTATGCAAGGAAGCTTTAAGTGTGACTTCTTTATTTTGTGCAACTAAACAGCATTGACTATGTCAACAGATGGGCTGAAAGAAGGGCTGGCATGCACCATGAGGGGATCCTTCTAGATCATCCTAGACAATCTGAAAGTCCTGCCCTTTAGACAGGTTTTGGCAAACGCTACCAACTGTCTTGCTTAGTTGGGGTGCTTTATGTTGAGAGGAGCATGGGGGGAGAACTTATTTTGGCACATGTTGCTGCTAGAAGGCTTGTGGGGCATCTCTCTGCGCTCTTATCTGGCATGTTTTCGGTCATTGACCCCCCCTGCGGGTTTACTGCAAATTCACTTCCCCAGGGCTAGGTAGTCAACTAAGGGGGGCGGGGGGGCTGGCCTCCGCCAGGCCTTGCCAGGTCAGGGGTAGCCAATCTTTAGCTAGATCCTGTGGTGGCGATAGTGTGCGAAGCTCAGTCTGGGGGTTCTGGGCCAGTTTTACCTCGCCATGCGCTGCGGGGGCAGCTGGCGCTATGTGCCTTTTTAGGATCAGGCATGGGGTTTTCCGGACTGAGGTGCGTGTCACTGAATTTCACGTTCACAGATTGGTTCCTGCGGATGCTCCTTGTCCAACATACAGGGAACCTTGTCGACACACTATCTTTCTAGTCTACACCTCCTTGGTGTGTACATCAGGGTCTCAAGCGGTTAGCAGGGTCCAGGCATCTGTGACCAGTCCCTGGTTCAGCAAGCAGTGTAGGTTCACACTTTGCAAAATGTTCGCAGTCTTTCAGGTTCGGGCCCTATTCTCTTAATTCCCCAATCCTGAACGTGACACCTGGTGTGTGCACCAAGGATCTTTTTACGAGTTTTGCGCTGGCCATCACGGCATGCTTTGCACCTGATAGAATGACCACATTTAACTCACGGTGGGGTTTCTGCCACCAGTGGGGGGCAGGTAAATTTCAGTGGTCAGACATGTCTCTATCTCTGTAGGCAAGGCTCTCGTCTAGGAAGTCCTGTGCTGTGTGTAATTCAAAGTGCGGAGGAGACAGGACGTCATTAGACCTGGGAGACCTTACGCCAAGCGCTATGGGCTTTGGGAGGATAATTTGGCACTCCTGCCCGATTTAAACTTGGTCTGGTCCAGGCTGGTTAGGGGAGAGGCCCTAGTAACAATGAGCTAGAAATAGTAGGAGGAATGCCGGCCTTGGTGGGGGGCCCTGGCTGCGACGGTCGCCACACCCAGGGCTGTGGAGGAGTTACAGGGCGATCCAGAGGCGGAAAGGTACCCGGGAGTACCCTCTTCAGGAGCACAAAGGATGCTCAGGCCTAATATCCCCAGGTAGTCTGTGCGGTGGACCCTGGGGGTGCGACGGTGCCCCGCTATCCTACGGGCGGTTGGAAACCTGTACAACCGGGGGTTGCTTGAACGCTCCGCCCCTCGTAGGGGGGGGGGCGTGAGCAAGAGGGTGGACCAATGGTTCACCGGATAATGGGAGGGGCTATCTCCTCCCATAACCGCTAAGCAACGTTTGGCTAAGGTCACGTTGCAAACTGGCCCATCAGGTGGTAGGTCGCGAGGGGCGGCTTGCCTTTGGATCGTCTGTAAGATAACCCACCTTGTTGGCATGTGTATATGCTAATAAACCTGCAGCTACTTTTTCCCAACAACAAGTTGTCTTGTCTGTTTATTTCTGCGACATGCATGTTGCTGGGAGCGGGCGAGTGAGTGGGCCGATATTGACACTAGACGGGCCGTCCGACACGTCCCCGCAGGGGACACACATAAGAGGGCGGCCCCCATAGTGTCACAAGATGGCACACGGGGGCAGCCCAGCTCTTTTAGGCTCGGAGGGTCCCGAGCGTCACATCCGGCCTGTTGGGGGCGGGGGAGAGTATATATTCCTCCCCTGCCCACCTAGCGGCCTCTTTGGCCGCCGTCCCCTCACCCTGACGCCGTTTCCCTCCCTACCGCATACCCGGCGTTCTCAGAGTGGGGGGGGGTAATGTTTTCTAATCTTGTTCATTTGTGTTGCAGGCGGAGTTACAGGGCGATCCAGAGGCGGAAAGGTACCCGGGAGTACCCTCTTCAGGAGCACAAAGGATGCTGAGGCCTAATATCCCCAGGTAGTCTGTGCGGTGGACCCTGGGTGTGCGACGGCGCCCCGCTATCCTATGGGCGGTTGGAAACCTGTACAACCGGGGGTTGCTTGAACGCTCCGCCCCTCGTAGGGGGGGGCGTGAGCAAGAGGGTGGACCAATGGTTCACCGGATAATGGGAGGGGCTATCTCCTCCCATAACCGCTAAGCAACGTTTGGCTAAGGTCACGTTGCAAACTGGCCCATCAGGTGGTAGGTCGCGAGGGGCGGCTTGCCTTTGGATCGTCTGTAAGATAACCCACCTTGTTGGCATGTGTATATGCTAATAAACCTGCAGCTACGGAACGAAGAGAGTGCGAGAAGCGCACGAATGGCACCAAATAAGCTTAACACAGTAAATACACAGTACATACACAATAAACTGTAAATGGAAGAGAAAATAGTAAGCGTGACTTATCTGACTGCGTAGCAGCAAGAAAAGAGGGCTACTCGCGGTCAGATCTGGCCATATATACTACTCATGTTGTGATTGGTTCATTGTTTGTTTTATACAATCCCATTGGCCAGTAGATGTTCTGCTGTGCCTTCTGGGTATTGTAGTTTTTTACTTATCTTGCTGCTATTCAAAATAAAGCAAGAAAAGAAGGCATAATAGGAGCCTCCGTTCTTGCCATAAAATTGCCGGTGTCATCTGTGGCAATGTTTTTTGCGGCTGCTATCACAGGGAAACTGGTGATATCGGATGTTACCACCAGCTTGTGAATGGGCCGATAAATTTATCACGAATTTGGCTGCGATAAAGTGCTGCTAACTCAGAGATAAGTCCTTGAGAATATGCCCCAATGTGTGTACGTGCCTTTGTGAGTGAGAGTGAGAATCAGTGAGTTTAAGTGAGTGGGCACATTTGTGTGTGAGTGAATGTGAGTCACTGCGCCCATGCAGGTATGAAACCAGTCTGTGCCATGTCCAACAGATTGTTTAACTTAAAATAGTTGGATAACCACTTGGCCACGTACTCTCTTTTCTCCAATTTTTTCGTTTTTGGTGGAAAAGAGATGGGTCTATAATTTGACTCTGAGAAAGGGTCCAACTGTGTTTCTTTGAAAGAGATTTGACCACACTTTCTTTCCATTTCTTCGGAACAAGTCCAGATGTGAAGGAAGAAGGTTTAAAACTGCTGTAAGAGCTGGTGCTGCTAACCCCGCCCTATCATGAAGTATTTTAGGATGACAGTCATTCGGAGATCCGGACTTAATGGGTGTCAACAGATGAGAAGTGCATGGATCTTCGAAATAGCATTAGACACCTCTTGCTCTGCGCACTCTGATGAGATGATCATGGAATATGGGAACGTCTTTGTGCAAAACTAAAATGTTTTCTAGAAACACATGGCGGCACGTTCAGAAGTATGGCTGAGATGAATCAAGTACGCGAAATAGCAGTAAGTGTATTTGCTCGAGCAGAATTGACTGCGCAGATTAGCATTAAGAATAGTGCTCTGCTGCTCTCTTCTGGGAGTGTCTGGAACGGCAGGTTTAGTACTGCAGAATTAATTCAAAACAGTAAGTAGACGGGTCTGTCACTACGGAAAGAACTTTAATTATTTGAGGTGTACAAAAATATGTGAATGAACAGGAAGAAATATAGGTAATTGATCCAGCGCTCCTAATGAAAAACTGTCTCACAAACGCTACCCATCTTCACAATACTCACCATTAATCGTGAATCACTACCAAGGCCCATAAACTAACGAGTCAATTTTTGAGCGACTGAATCATGTGACCTAATTAAAACACTCTATTCATGAACTATTTACAAAATTATACACAACTGCAGTTTATCATTTCTTACCATGGTTTTTAATCATATGACATTTAATTAAGCCACATAGGCGAATGGATCTAATAATGATAACTAGACCATGAATAAAGAAGACCAGCTTGTCATTTCAAAAATCTAATTTATTATCTTTATTTAATTCAAAGAAAGAGCATTTTTATTCAGAAATCATTATTTTATTAACAGTTTGAAAGCTTCAATCAAGGAAAGGTTTATTTGTCTGACATTTTAAAGTAAATCATTTAGCATGAATTAAAGCAAAATAAAGTTTCCATTCCCTAAATTCTATTTCCCTGTCTTAAACTCCCTTCACCTAAAGAATATTTAATAAAGACTGCTGTCCTTACGTGCGCTAAGAGTCCAACAGCATGTCATTCAGGAATCAGGAAGCAAGAGCCCCCTCCAATCCGTAGGGCCAGATTTTATACCTTTCTAACTAGCTAATCTTCTCAAAAAAGTTCACTTTTCCTTGCCATCAGAGTTCCCATTGGCTGTCAGACCATCCATGTCATCACCGCTTTCAAACTATGAACGGGCTCTTCTTTAGCCCTATTGTTCATGTCATTTCGCTTCCTCGAAAATGTATCAGAATAAGTTCTTTCGAGTTACAAATCATAGCTTCCATGCTTTGGCAATCCTGCCGCTTCCTGTCCTTGGACAAACTTCATGAGCACATTATGCACAACTTATTTCAACAGTATTTTCTTTTGACAAAATTGTCATCGTGGTAAAACTTTCCACTTCTCGAGTGTGCAAGGCTCCTCTCTGGACAGGCTTCAAAAACGCCATTTTTTGTAGGCCCAAAAGGCCTCTCACGGTAACTAGTATTTAAACAAACACAAGACAGTAATTAATTAAAGAATTGAGACCCAATCTGTTACCCTCCCCTTTCCTAAATATTAACTCATTAATTATGTTACCTAGCAAAGCACATAAAGCAGCATGTATAATAACCTTCTTCTTTCAGGCCACCAGGATTCTCCACGAGCTTTTGTCACAGAAAAGACACG
Organism: Lissotriton vulgaris; assembly: GCF_964263255.1. Classification (NCBI taxonomy): domain Eukaryota; kingdom Metazoa; phylum Chordata; class Amphibia; order Caudata; family Salamandridae; genus Lissotriton; species Lissotriton vulgaris. Next base: position 107,035,138 of record NC_141686.1, read on the forward strand.
ACAAAACATATGCACACAAATATAGCACATGCCATTATTAAAACAGCCGCATTTAATACTGACAATAACAATAGACAAGGTTAGTTTATTATTTTTCACATACTTGCAAATGCAACATAAAAGCACATTAGTCCCGCGTGTAATGTATGCAGTTTTAATCTAGGTTGATTAATTATTTCAACACTTGCTATTAGTACTGTTACATTTATTATGGAAGTTTAACTTTGCGAGTTTGAACGAAATGTCATTCAACATCTCGCTCCATCAATACAATATATAACAGTATATTGGGAACAGTAAAGAGTCTGGCACCGCCGGTACTCACGGTGCAAAGGGCTTGTAAATAACCCCCAAAGTGCGTATGCTTAGGTGCTAAGTATTTAGCAGGATTATGTGTGACATTTTCATGTTTTATATTGCGTATGTGTGACTTTTCAATGCCTTATGTGTGACATTTTGAGTGATACTTTATTACGAGTGCAACAAAGATGTTATTTCGTTGTTTATAACAGGGATGGAATTGAAATAACGAGCTGGCGGTTAGTTGACAAGCACCTGTCTGTGACCCGAGACCCAGCGTGCTTTCAAGCTCAATTTTGTAGAAATTAATGGGCTTTTAAACTACTGTTAGTCTCTTTACCCTTTACAACACAACGCTACATATATTTTCATTGCTGATGTGTCAGCATGGGGGCATGAAATAAAGTAGAAATACAACACCCATATTCATCAAACAAATATTACTTTCATGGCGTGATCAAAATCCTGTTTCTCCAATGAAAACCTCTTATTGCTACTGCAAACCCTTTATTTCTTTAATAGAAACATATATAAAGAACCGGTGGCGGCTACTGGTTATCAAATGTGGTGTGGAGCCATTGCCCCAAACTTACCATAAGTAAATGCCGCACTTTTCCCCAGCAAGGTTCTTCTCTCCTGCGTCCATGAGCAGGAATGGAACGACTTCCTTCCTGTTTAGTAGAACGCAAATCCTACCAATCCTGAAGCTGCTCTCATCAGCTTGAGAGCAGCTCCAGGACTGGTGGGAGCAGGCTAACCCAGTGCTTATTTTGAGGCTGGGGGCCTGTGCCAGCAAACTCTGTGTCACAGCCTGGGGATTGCTGAGTCTACAGTGCGATAGTCAGGCTGACCGTAGGTAGCTAGCCGGCCAACCTGACATGCGCACTGAAAGAGGCAGCAGTAATCCTGCAATAGCAGGGTTCAGCCCGCCCCCTGCCTCACGCTGGTGCTGTACACCGCGCATGCTGGTGGCAGAATAAAACTGCATTATTATGCCGCTCGTCTTGCTCTGCTAGCTCCGCCTGCCTTTCTTGTACACAACAACTGCAAGGGAGTCTGCAGTCCAAATGAGCTAGGATTTATCAAGGGCTGTGGAATGAGACCTCATGGTGTTACTGTTTTCCTTTCTTTTAAGTAAAAATGCTTAAAGTTTCATCCTAATCATTTCCCCCAGGTGCTTGCTGCCTCTGTCACTAGACAGGCTCGTTCTTTGGTAACTTTGCTAGTCTGAGCTGGGCTGATGATGCTTTGCAGGGATGTGCATTACTGTTGGACCCCATCTCGGCTCTGAGGGGGTGTGGTGCAGCTCCTGCAGCTACTTGATTGAAATAAAACAAGCTGGGCCCAGGAGTCTGACTTTAGCCACAGCAATCATTCACCTGATATCAACCCACGCATTTTGACAGCCGCTGTGTCCCCTGGCACTGGAGCACAGATTGCATTGGCAGTAATTTGCGTGCTGACTGCCTCAGCATTTGTTGCTTGAGGCATTGGACGGAGTAGAGCCAGTGAAGCGTGACACTTCATTTCAGTGTGGAAATGTAAGAAAATGCACAGACATCCCTTAGGTTAACCCGTGTTGCGTGGCGCTTGGCAGGGCTGCATAAGAATGTGATATTTATATTGCGCAGACCTAGTCTAGGGCATCATAGGGTTGTAGAAGCAGTCCTGCCAAGTATCACGCATCAGGCATTAGACTAACGCATTTCATTGTGGTGCTCCACATCACCTCACTGAAATGCATTGTCACACATACCTGCATATGGCAGCTGCCACTGTGAAGTCTGTGGATGGAACAAGAATGTGTGGCATTTGGCAGCATGTGCCTGTGGCTGCCACGTGGCGTGCTGTTCCTGCAGGCATGGGGCACTGCTGGTAGGCTCACAGTGCTGCAATGTATCAGCAGGTCTGATTTTGCAGCGCCGCTCGGCTCTGAATCAGACAACCGGACTTCAGGGCGGACCCAGTCAGGTTGTTTGAATCGAATGGCCGGTGACACTGCAGGGGTGACGTCATGTCCTGCTGCCAGAGCACCGTGGGAAGTTTGTGAGGAAGGCTGGCGCCTTTGGGGATCACCTCACTGGTTTGCGGATAACGCTCAGCTGTCTCAGGGCTGCTGTCGGCTCGCAGGGGCCTGGCTGCCCATGACCAGGGCCGGACTGGGAACCAAAACTGGCCCTGGCAAACTGCTCAGCCAGTCCCCCAAAACTGTCCTCCACCCTTGCTGCCCACCGGGGAAATGCCTGGTGCCCGCTATGGCCAGTTTGGCCCTGCCCATGCCGTGGGACTTCTGATGTCCACCACCCCTGTTCCGATTTTAATATTACTAGGGAGAGTCAAGTCCAGTGGACATCGTCAGAGGCTTATGATCGGTCACTCACTGACCGGTAAAGTTCATGCAGCGGCTGCCAGGACAGACAGGGCTCACAGCAGAATGGGGACTAGGGTAAAGAGTGAGGTGGTAAACATACATGCCAATAGACCCAGTTCAAGCAGGAGACTCCAAAAAAAATGCTTTATTTGGTTGTCTGACACCTAAAAATGCCTCTGCTTCAATAGAAGTCAATTGGGGGAATACATTCTCCTGATAATTTTTTTTAATCTCCCACTTTCCTCTTCTAAATTGTTGCCATGGGGGGGCGTGGCCAAGATGGCGGCGGAGTAGAACGTGCTTCTTAGTTCCTCCGGTGCTGCCTGACATTGCGCTTTGTATATCATCCTGGCTAGTGCCCATCTACGCTAGCAAAGGTGCGCTACGGTGTCCCACAGTTGCCCTGACGCTATTGGGGCCCCTATTTTGACGAGTGGTGCAGCCAACGACCGGCTCTAGACGGTGGGGCCCTAACCGGCTCCAGGCCGGGCGAACCTCGTGGCGGGAGGAGAGAGGAGGCCTGTACTCACCGGAGCGGCGTTGCGGCGGTCGAGTGCTGTTGGTCCCATATAGGAAGGGCGGAGAGAGGCGCTGAGGCTCTGGCCGCAGAGGAGACAGGCGGCCGCAGCTGAATCCGGAGCAGCGTCCGCAAGCAAGTGGTGCAGCGGCCTGGCCGTGAGGAGCGGGGGTGGCCTAGACGTCTGGAGCAGCAGCAGCGGTTCAGACCCCCGCAGGGCGGGCGTGTGCTCCAGCGCTAAGAGGCCCCGAGCAGCGGCTGCAGGCGCCTTCTACCCCGAGTGAGGTGAGGAGCAAGAAGGCGGACCCCGGAAGACTTGCGGCTCGGTCCGCAGGCCGCCGGACGGTGTTGCCCCGGTGTGGAGGGCGGGAGCGGCCTGCCTTTGGTGATCCCAGCGGCTCCTGGATCTGGGGTCTTGAGGCCTGAAGGGTCGGATTCCTGGGGTTTGACGGCGGGTCTGACCAGTGGCGGCGGGCTGTTATCCCACCCCCCCCCCCCTCCGCCCCCCCGGGCGCCTGTGAAAGACAACTCTGTGGTCGGCTGAGAGAGGTCTTGTTGGGGGGGTACTGGACTGCTCGCCCGCTCGCCGCTTCTCGACCCGCGTATTGGCGGGGAGGCCTTGTCGCGTGGTGGCTCTGGGAGCGGCTGCTCTGGCGTGCGGGTCTGTGGGCAAGGTGGGAGCCCCGGGACAGCTTGGCCCCTGAATCCGTGGTACAGCAGGGGAGCACTGGAGGAAGCGAGGGGCAGGCGTTAGCCCTCTGGAGCGGCCGGCTGTTGGGCAGTGTGGCTGGGGTCTCCCTGTGAGCGGGCCTCAGCAGGAGAGTGCCTTTCACCCTTGTTTCTGGACCAGGGATCTGCAGACTTGAGCGCTGGGGTGCAGGGAGCCCACTCCTGGCTTGTGCCTTTGGGTAGGAGGATTGCTTTTGAAGTGGCCTAGACTGTGATACCCCTCCCCCTCTGGCGACAGGACACAATGATTTGGGCGGGCCGCTGGGCCGTTTAGACGCTGCCCGCTCTTTTAGGCACCGGGTGGGCCGGCTTTCTCCCAACCCCCCCTGCTTTGGAGATCTTGGGTGGAGCTGAACTTGTGTCTGGGGGCGACGGTGTGGGCTCTTGGTTGGGGCACTGTCCGGTGGCTGCGCTTCCTGCATAGCTTTGAGAGCCGGGGCATGGGCCCCCACAAGGGACAAGATGGCGGCGGCTGGAAATCAAAAAGATAAACACCTGAAGGATGTACCCCAGAAGGTGACGGGGCAGTCTACCTCGCCGGCTGCTGATGAATCCCCGCGAACTGATAATAGCAAAGCACCGGCGACCAAGGCCTTCATGCTAGAATTGTTCTCTGCAATCATGGAGGAGATTCTAGAGCTCCGCTCGCAACTTACGTCCGACCAGAAGGAGATGAGGCGTGATGTGGACGCTGTGGGGGAGCGGGTGGCGACTCTTGAGGAGCATGACCTGGGAACAGTGGAGGACATCCATCAGCTTCAACAGGATGTGATTCGCCTCACGGAACAGAACCTGGACCTTCAGGCGCATGCCAAGGACTTAGAGAATAGATCTTGGCAGAATAATATTCGGATTCGGGCAGTTCTGTGAAAGGGAGAGGGGAATGATCTACGCAAGTATGTAGGAGCCCTTTTCTGTCAGATCCTAGATGAGGAGGACCTACAAGATATTCAATTGGACCGTGTGGGTCTGCCGTGGGGGACAAGGCCCCTCCCCCTGATGTATTGGTATGTGTGCACAATTTTCAACTCAAGGAGAGGATCCTCCAGAAAGCACGTGATCTTAATCCCCTTCAATTTCGCGACCACCACCCTGCGCTTTTCTAGGACTTGGCGGCCTCCACTCTTGTCAAGCGCAGGGAATTCAAGCCCATCACTAATCATCTGAGAGAGCAGGGCATTCCCTACTCGTGGGGACACCCGTTCTGGCTAATTTTGAAGTTCAAGAGCAAGCTGGTTCAGGTCCGCTTCGCCATTTTGGGACTGGAGCGGGCAGCTCCCAGGCCTAGAAGGGTCGGGTCGCCTAACAGACAGCGCAGGCACTCCGCGGAGTGGCAACGAGTTGGAAAGCCTGCTTCCGCTAAAAGGCCTGACCTGTCAGCGAGCCTGCTGGAGAGGGGGGCTGCGGTTACTTCTATGGCTCTGGTCACCGACACGTCCGGGGTCCCTTGAGGCCCGACAGCTTGGCACTAGCTGGGCCAGTAGATGGCGCCAGAGGTGAACGTTTATCTGATGCAGTTTGGTACCACCCTTATGTCCTTGGACGGTGATGAGTTCTGTATCAGGGTGAGACTTTGGTGCCATGTTCCCCTGCTATTGGGGCCTGTTTAACGGACTATGGTTTTCTCTACTCTTCTATGAATGTTTAGTTCTTTGTGCTTCTGGGTTTTAATGTGCTTGGGGCTGTGGTGGGGGGCTGGGGTTTGGGGTTGTTTTTGGGGCTCCGCATCAGCTTTCGGGGGAACTGGGTGAGGATCCAGGGAGCTATTGGGGAAATTTGGTACAATAGGGGCTTTAGAATAGGAATGTGCATTGTCTATCTGTCCCATTCACGGATACGATGGGCAGGGATTTGAAGGTTGTGAGCCTCAATGTCAGGGGCCTCAATAGCCCAGTGAAACACGCTGCTATTCTATCCCTCCTGGAGAATGCGGAAGTTGGTGTGTGCCTGTTACAGAAGACCCATCTCCTCTCTAAAGATGTCCAGCGCATGGCAGACAAGCGCTTCCCGCTCCAGCTGTGGTCTTCGGGACCGAATAAAAAGAATAGGGTGGACATTCTTTTTAGTGCGCGCGCATTGTAAAATTATCTCCCAAGTGGCAGTCATTAAAGGTAGATTTCTGGCTGTTCGTGTGCAATGGGGGGAGATGCAATTTACAATAGGGTCCATTTATGCTGGAAACGTTAAGCAGGAGTCCTTTTTGCAGACGGCTCTGTCACAGGTGTTGGCGTCGCCGAACGCCCTGATTCTGGTGGGCGGTGACCTGAACATTGTTATGGAGGCGGGGATTGATAGGTCTGAACAGAGGTCCCACCAGGCAGGGGCGATGTCGCAGGAGGAGAAGCAGTGGCTCTTAGAGAGAGGGTAGCATGATGTATGGCACGTTCAGCATCCCCAGGAGCGCGATTACACCTACTACTCGGCAGCCCATAAGATATATACACGCTTAGATCACTTCCTGGCCACGTCCTCTCTCTTGCCTCATTTGTCAGCAGCAGATATTGTGCTGTGTTCCTTGTCAGACCATGCACTTATCTCAGTTGTCCCTACTTCCAGCGGCGCTAGGTTGCCGCCGGCTAGCTGGCACCTGCGCGACTCCCTGCTCCACTCAGACTCTGTGGTTGCGAAGATACGTGATACCATCATTCATTACCTAGCCGAAAATGAGGTAGGGGATAGGGCTCTTGCTTCGATCTAAGAGGCCCTGAAATTGGTAGTACGGGGCGAATTTATAGCGATTGCAGCAATTTATTCCCATCTGCGCAAAGAGAAGCACGCGGAGTTGGAGAAGGAAGTTAGTGGCTTAGAGGCGATTCATAAGAGGACTGGGGCACCGAGGGTTTGGAGGGAGTTAGAGGCGAAGCGGCGCATGTTGAAGCACCTTGACCTAGATAGGGCTGCGCATACCTTATTACGTTTGCGACACAAGTTCTATCTATGTGGGGACAAAGGGAGAAGGATGCTTGCGCATAGGTTTAGGGTTTACACGATTACTGACCTGCCTCTTAGTTCACTAATGGCATTGTTGAAGGGAATGAGCCATGAAGTTTTTGAAAAATGATCAGTTTTAATAAATGTCTGTCTATGAAGTACTAACGTGAAACGTTTCTGCATGTTAATAATATTATACATTTTTTTGCTTTTTGTAGTGATCATATTATACTTGTATATTATTTTTGATGCACAATATATATGCCAAAGGCTTTCATGGTTTGGCTCATGTGAGGACTCTTTGAACTAAGCTATACCCATGGCTCAGCTCTTGCACGGCCCACCCTATTAATTTGCTTGCATGCACTCCTCTATTTGTGCCTCGGATTTGATACATGTGAGGGCCAGTCACTTGATAAAATTATTTGTGAAAGACGAGGACTAAAAACATGGAGCCCTGCCCACATGCACCAATTTGACAACCCTACCATCAAATCTTTTTATAGCAGAGACGAAGAGAGTGTGCATTGAAAATAGATTTATAATAAGAGATCCCAGGGCAGGGACTCCCGGCTGTTTTGTTGTAAGTGACCCTAGTCATGAGAACAGAGAGATTCAAGTAGTTCTACTTGAATCAGGTGGGAAGGGAAGTAGCTTCAGCTGGTGTCTGGGGTGTGACTCCCCTCAAATGCATTCCTGGTTTGGTATTTATTTGTTTAGTTATAAAGTTTTGTATAGTGCAAACATGACCCCGGAGGGTATCAGAGCGCCTTAAAAGATGTCAGGAAGGAAGAAACAGCAAAACAAACAACACAATCACATGCTAAACAAGATGTGGTGGGTCCCAAAAAGAGGCAGGAGGCCACTAAGAGGGACCAAGTCGTCACAGAATATACAAGATAATCGGAGTTCAGAACTATACATGGGTATAGAAAATGTAGGGCAATGTGTAAGACTACAAAGGTGTAAGAACCTTAAAGCTAAAACGTGTTCATTAGTAGCACTTTGACTTCCGTTTTAAATGATACAGGTGAGGCGTTCAGTCTGATTTCATGGGGCAGGGAGTTCCAGATTCTCGCAGCAATACCCAAGAAAGCTCGATTGTAAGATTTATTTTTTACAGAATTTCTGTGTTTTCAGCAATAAAGTGCTTGAGCTTCTAGAAAAGCTACAGCCACCAGAAAGCTTCAGTTTTTGTGCTGGGTACAATGGGGTGTTAAGATGTGGGACTTTATGGGTCATGCATGCAATGGTAGTTGGGTGTGGGGCCTGAGTCAGGTCTGCTATGTCTGTGTCAGTTTTCTCATTTCACTTAGAGGGTTTTAACTTGTTCATTTTTTGAATCAGGATCTTAAGTGTGTATAGTAACTGGTTCACCAAAAACAGTAGTAAATCTGCACCCACAGATGCACTCAGGGAATGGGTTAAAATGTATCACTTTTCGGATTTCACAAACAGCAGTAGTAGGATTTGAAAGCTGTGTCAGTCTCGACTTTCCAGGCATACTTCTGGCAATCAAATACTCAAAAGGTCATGGGATGAATGTTTGCAAATAGTCTAGCCAGTGGCAACATTTGGGGTAGCATTCCAAACCATCGATTTTTGCTGACTGCGCCACTCTAGACAGAGGCCCACCTAATTTGAATCAGTACTCACCCTGTTCCTAAAGGAAACAGTGCATACCGAACCTTGGTCATTTGTAGTTGAGGAATTTGTTATTCAACCCTTTCCACCCACCTGAATCTCACTAACTAAGTTTCACACTTGAGGAGGTAATTGCATGAGGCACTTGTGCCACTCACCCAGCATGGCTTCCCCCACCTCCAGCTTATGCCCTGGGCTGAGTCAGTAAGGAAGACTGGGAGGCCTGAAACACCCACTTACTGCCCAGCCTTCCTCACAGAGAAATCAAATGTTGATGTGCAGAAACCCAACATGCCTCGCAGGGCCTTCTGAAGATCCGCAAAGACTGCCACAGACATCCTGCTCTACCTTAACAGGGTCTAGAAAACCAAAGCAGCGCGTGCCCCAATTCCACTGTAGGCCCCAAAGATTACCAACTGCTTCTCACTGGTGACACCACGCTGCCTGATCATGCCATTACTCCAGCAACCGCCCCTGCTGCCTCCATTTAACCTCCTGAACCTGAGTATGGCGGAGGTCCTCAGGCGAGGAGAGTAGACATGTCCCAACATGGTGCCGTCCCTCACTGTCAAGGCTCAACCAGACGCCCCATTAGCCTGAACTCAAAGAAGGTGCCAAACCTGAGCACTGAGAATACACTAAGGGAGAGACCTGCAGTTCTACACTGATGAACCTGAAGACTGCCCCTGTGCATGGAAAAGAGAATTTTCCATGGACTCCGATTAGGTTCAATGACCCCTGAAGACATCAACAAAGCCTCACACTATGTAGAGTGAGTGCAAGCATCCAGTCCCAAATAGCAGGCCACTTATGTACTATGACAAACATTTTGTGAAGGGCTGGAGAGAGAACCAGGAAAAAAGCTGACTACATGTGCACCAGAGCATCTACCCATACTTTCCCCGAGCATCTGTCCTGATACCAGCTGACTTACTTTGGCATCCACACTTAGAAGAATCACCAACATCTTTCATAGTAATTCATCATTGGTACATGTGTAAAGTGACTTACAATCTCACTGGATTCCCACCAATACCAAAACACAGGTCAAGAATCATCCTTGACATTCTGAAGCGACAGCCACACCTATCATTCTTCAAACTGCTCACCCCAACAGTATCCTGCTAAAGTCTTCAGCTCATCTTGACCATGACTCACCTGCGCCAAAGTGTCCTACAAGTGACCTAGCAGTAACTCATTGGCGGTCTTGAAGCCGTCCACATGCTGATCACACACAACCTCAGCACAGCCGACAAGCAGTCTCCTGGGCATGTAAAAGACTTCTCTCCATTTGGAAGATGGAGTCAGTGCTCTTCCACTGATGCATATTGAATTCAAAGGTGGCCTAGGAGAAGACCTCAGAAATTTGTAGAAAGGTTTCCAGGTCCCTTAAATGCAGTCTTCAGCCAAAGTGACTCTGACAACTTGCCTTCTCTGAGGCACCATTTGAAATTATGACAAATGATCACAAGCTCTCAAAGAAGTCAGAAGCAGGGACTGACTTCGAACTCTTCAGGTATTATCCTCCCTGTTTGCCAGTGGAACATCTGAAGCTGTTCACAGCAACCTGACCCTTAAGCATCAGTGTTTGTGCCCTGACTCTCCATCAGGTTAAAATGTGAACTCGATTGTTTGGCGTTCTCCACTGTCTGTCCTGATAATTGACTAGGAGACTGGTTGACTTACAGTGGTGTCCTGTTTGTTTTGTTTTTCAAGGTTGGTCTTTTTGACATTTCGTTGCTTTTTGGGAGGAACACAGTGTCAATTAAGATATTTCTAGGGACATGCTTCTCTTTGAAGAGGGTTGTCACTCACACATGCATACACCCCCCACTCACATCACTGGACAGGGCAAATAAAAATAAGCTGAGAGCTTGTGTCTACACTCTGACTACATACAACTCCAGTGTCTGTGTGTTCCTTCTTCGCAGTATGGTTAACCTCTTCTTTATGAACTTGTCAGCCAGAATGGGCGGGACTGGGAATTGCAGTGGCTATGTTGATAATGCTCAATTTACAAGAAATGGGTACCTTGGTTCTACGGTTTATATTCTTAGTTGTAGTAATAGGGAATAAAGACAAAGTATTCCCTATTTAGTATTCATATTACTATGACCACACTTTATATATTTTTTCCATACAATCTCATGTCTCGTCATGAACCGCACCACGCCTTAGAATTTCACTAAATGATTTTTTATTTTATCAAATGAAGAGATTTTTTACTTTATATATTTCATTTTCAATTTCAAACACATTTGTATATACATGTATTCTTTATATATATACAAGAAAAGCCCTTCGTTTCAAAACTAGGGTGTCTCATTGAAAAAATAAACAAGACATTCCTATAGAGATCTAACAGACTTATGTGAGGGAACAACAGGTATATATTATTCAAACCCAGTATCTTTTAAATCCCCCAACAAATTATTTAAATTAATCAAGTTTTTTTAATCTGGTGTCTCTTTAAAGTCGACGCGTTTCAGCCAATCGATTCTGGCCTCTTCAGGACTAGGGCTATTCGTAATCCATCTGTACAAGTAAGAATTAAAAAAAGGGGGGACAGACATCACTTATAGATCCCACAAATTAATAACATAGGTACCTATCTACATATCTACATATCAACATTATGAATGAACATACTTTTTTTGGATATTACTCCTGTGAGCAGACTGACCATTGTGCCCAACAATTTGTTAAACAAGGACATGAGGCAATCATCTTCTAACACGGGTAACCAGTTTATACCTTCCTAATATACTGTACTCCAGTTGTTACCACCAACTATTTCCTTAGATTCTATGTCTTTTTTAAAAAAAAAATTATATCCAGTTTAAGTTATCACAATGGCATCATATTTACCGGGTTCAAGGTCATCTGGGGCTGGGAGTCATCTTCATGTTAAATCAGGTTTCCTCTCTTTCACTAATCTTTGTTTATGTCTATGTAAAGAGTGTATACTTTAGTTTTTATTATTTAGGGAACTCGTTTAATATTTTGCAAACAATCACAGTCTTAGCTGATCATGTCCTTACCCAGTTTGTGAATTTTACTAATGCGCTGCCGGTGCTTGGGTGATATTGATCTCTCCCCGACAGCGTCTGGAAAAGAGGGCATGAAAAACGCCTCAGTCAGCATGTTCTGTCAAATACCGAACGGATGTCTAATTAGCCCGGAGTTCATACCACGCGCTCTAAGCAATTAGGAGACAGACTTACTTTGCTTTAAAGCGGACCGCCTCTTCGTTTTTTAACTCTTGTGTACAACCATGCACCCGACCCAGCTTGCTCTATTCCCGGAGTCTGTAAGATATAACAACACCCCGCACTCGTCAGCCTCACAGTTTAGCGGCAAAATGCTGCCGAATAAATCGGGGGCTTGAAAGGCACTTACGTTTTTCTATTTTACTTGTGTGTCTCTTCCTTCCCGAGCGATGTGATCGTCATTCTGGTTACTGCGTTTGTACGTTCCCCGCCTCTATATTAAGGGGACATTAACAAAGGACTACCCTATCCGGGATGCTTAAACTGACATTGAAAAAGGACTAAATGTTCCATGTACTTCCTGGCTGAAGGTATTGACACGAAAGAGGGACTATATCTTATCTATATTAAAGAGACATTAACAAAGGACTACCCTTTCTGGGATGCTCAAACTGACATTGAAAAAGGACAAAATGTTCCATGTACTTCCTGGCTGACGGTATTGACACAAAAGAGGGACTATATTTTGACAAAGGTTGTCCTCCTTAAAATGGTGCTTATTATTAGTGGTATTTTACCCTCGATGTAAATAGTTCCAAACCCCTTGTAATTACATATTTGCAGTCTTCAATAGTCAGTCGCTCCTCACATTCTAAATATTACCTTCATTTTTATATTTTAGTAGTATCATTGCATGTTACATCAAGGAACAGAACTACAGTGTATTACATTTCCAATTCATCACATCTTTATAATAAAGACCACATTTCATCTTTTTCATTTAACCCTGTGACCGCTGTTTTGTATTTTTCAATCAATCTCGCTTCTAATCTATTTAGTTTGGATTCAATCTCTTCTGGTCTTGTTTTGTCAAGTACACAAAGTACTGACCAGAGTATATCATCCTCTGAATGTTTATGGGTTTCAAAATGCTGGACTAAAGGAGCCCCTGAAGTTTTACATTTGACGCGTGACTTGTGTTGCAGGATGCGTTTCTTGACCAACTGGGTGGTTTGCCCAATATAAGTCTTTTTGCAAGGACAAGTAATACAATAAATTGTGTTTCTTGTATTGCAATTGCAAAAGCTTCTTTGATGGTGAATAGACCCATTAATCTCAATTTCTTTCGAATCCGATGTCAGAGCACAAGCCACACAATTTAAACACCTATAATGGCCAATTACAGGGGGTAATTTCAACATTCCTCTTAAATCAGTAACTTTTTTGTCCTCTTTTCTCTCGGCTCTCACAAGCATTTGTCTTATATTTTTGCCTTTTTTAAAGGTGAATAGTGGTTTTTGGATTCCTAGATGTTCTATGATTTTCCAGTGTTTCTGGATAATCTTTTTAATTTTGTGAGCTTTTGGATCAAATGTCAAAACACATGTTAAAGGTGATTCTTTTTCTGTTATCTTTGGTGTTAATAGATTTTCTCTCGGAGTAAACCACGCTCTTTTTAGAGCATTTTTTACTAACCTCCGTGGATAACCTCTGTTAACCAATTTTTCTTTCAGGAGTTCTGCACTCGCGAAATAATCTTCTTTCCTACTAGAGTTTCTTTTTATCCTCAGGAAGTGTCCATACGGCAAATTTTCTTTTAAGGTTCTGGGATGACAGCTGGAGAAGTGTAGCAATGTATTGCGATCTGTCGGTTTTGTGTTCAAACTAACTTTTAGTTCTTCATCATTAGCCTGTACATAAACATCTAGAAAGTTCAATTTCTTTTGATGGTATGCCATAGTGAAGTTAAATTCCAATGTACGGGAATTGAGCCAATTGTGAAAATCCTGTAGTCTGGTGACACTTCCCTCCCAAATTAAAAAAATATCGTCTATAAAGCGACACCATAATTTTATACAATTTTTGAAAGGGTTGGTGTCACTATAGATTAATTTATTTTCAAATTCGGCCATCACCAGGTTTGCTATTTCCGGTGAAAAGCTGCATCCCATCGCCACTCCTGATGTTTGTAAATAAAGTTGACCTTTGAAGTTAAAAAAATTATTCTTTAGACAGATAGTGGCCAAGGCTACAATAAATTCGGAAGGGACTTAATGTGGTCTCTCTCTTGCATTTAGTACACTTGCCATCACCGCTATTGCTTCATCTTGCGGTATATTTGTATACAACGATTCTATGTCAAATGACACTAACAATTGGATTTCTTCGTTGAACGGTAATTTTTCAATTTTAGATATGAAATCCATAGTGTCTCTTATGTATGATTTTGTTTGTTTGACAATTGGAATCAGAAAAAAATCAGTATATTTGGTCAAGGGTTCTAATAACGACCCACAGGCCGACACAATGGGTCTTCCCGGGGGGTTTATTGTTGACTTATGCACCTTTGGCAGTACATAAATGTTAGGTGTTTTGTTATCTTCTGTATTTAAGAAGTCAAATTCTTTTTTACACAGCCAACCTTGGTCTAGGCCCTCTTTGGTGATATCAAAGATTTTTTCTTTTAACCCTACTGAAGGATTGGTCTCTAATTTTCTATAATGTGTCTGATTCGACAACTGTCTATTTACTTCTTGGTCATATTTAGTCACATCCCACAACACAATTCCACCTCCTTTATCCGCGGGCTTTATAATTAAAGCCGCATTTTGTGATAAGTTTTTTAGTGCTATTTTCTCCATTTTACTGCAATTGGCATTATAAAAAGTTTTTTTTTGGACTGCAAATCATCAAGTTCACGCAAAACTACATCTTCAAACGCTAGGATATCTGTTGGAAGTAACACACTTTCTGGTAGGAATTTAGATTTATTTTTCAAACCACTAATATTTGTTGTTTCTTTGGCTTCTCTTTCTAGGAAAAAGGCCTGAAGTCTAATTTCCTAAGGAAAGTCAATATTTCTTTTTTAGTTTCTATTGGGTTCTGTAGTCTAATTTTCCTAAGGAAAGTCAATATTTCTTTTTTAGTTTCTATTGGGTTCTGTAGGTTTGTTGGTACAAAGGATAACCCCTTACTTAAGATCGCTATCTCGGTTTCCGTCGGGGTATACTCCGACAAGTTGTAAATAGGCATCAGGTTTTTTTCTTTGTTCGTATTTATCAAGCTTAACGTCTGTAGGTTTTCTTCCTTGTCCTGAAAGGTTCTGTCTCCTGGTTCTGGTATTGTTCCTGTTGTGGATACATCCCTTGTGGCTGGGGCATCCTCATTTGTTGGTTGTACCCTCTCCATCTGCCACCCCCTCCCCTTGGTCGAAACCTGCCTCTGCCTAAAAAGGAGGATAGGGTATTGGGTATTGGCCGTATTGGGCGTATGGATAAAAGCCACTGTATGCCCCTTGATCTGAATCTGGTGAACTTTCTGAGAAAGTGATAAATTTATTTCTGGATCTACCTCTATATTGCAAGTTAAGCTCACTTGGGTTGTTATTAACAAAGAAATCTTCTTTTAGATATGGATATACCTCGTCTAATTTAAAGTTCTTAATATCCTTGCCTACCTTAGTAATTTTTAAACTTGTATTGTGTGCGGCGATGGGATGCAGCTTTTCACCGGAAATAGCAAACCTGGTGATGGCCGAATTTGAAAATAAATTAATCTATAGTGACACCAACCCTTTCAAAAATTGTATAAAATTATGGTGTCGCTTTATAGACGATATTTTTTTAATTTGGGAGGGAAGTGTCACCAGACTACAGGATTTTCACAATTGGCTCAATTCCCGTACATTGGAATTTAACTTCACTATGGCATACCATCAAAAGAAATTGAACTTTCTAGATGTTTATGTACAGGCTAATGATGGAGAACTAGAAGTTAGTTTGTACACGAAACCGACAGATCGCAATACATTGCTACACTTCTCCAGCTGTCATCCCAGAACCTTAAAAGAAAATTTGCCGTATGGACAATTCCTGAGGATAAAAAGAAACTCTAGTAGGAAAGAAGATTATTTCGCGAGTGCAGAACTCCTGAAAGAAAAATTGGTTAACAGAGGTTATTCACGGAGGGTAGTAAAAAATGCTCTAAAAAGAGCGTGGTTTACTCCGAGAGAAAATCTATTAACACCAAAGATAACAGAAAAGGGATCACCTTTAACATGCGTTTTGACATTTGATCCAAAAGCTCACAAAATTAAAAAGATTATCCAGAAACACTGGAAAATCATAGAACATCTAGGAATCCAAAAACCACTATTCGCCTTTAAAAAAGGCAAAAATATAAGACAAATGCTTGTGAGAGCCGAGAGAAAAGAGGACAAAAAAGTTACTGATTTAAGAGGAATGTTGAAATTACCCCCTATAATTGGCCATTATAGGTGTTTAAATTGTGTGGCTTGTGCTCTGACATCGGATTCGAAGGAAATTGAGATTAATGGGTCTATTCACCATCAAAGAAGCTTTTCCAATTGCAATACAAGAAACACAATTTATTGTATTACTTGTCCTTGCAAAAAGACTTATATTGGGCAAACCACCCAGTTGGTCAAGAAACGCATCCTGCAACACAAGTCACGCGTCAAATGTAAAACTTCAGGGGCTCCTTTAGTCCAGCATTTTGAAACCCATCAACATTCAGAGGATGATATACTCTGGTCAGTACTTTGTGTACTTGACAAAACAAGACCAGAAGAGATTGAATCCAAACTAAATAGATTAGAAGCGAGATTGATTGAAAAATACAAGACAGCGGTCACAGGGTTAAATGAAAAAGATGAAATTTGGTCTTTATTATAAAGATGTGATGAATTGGAAATGTAATACACTGTAGTTCTGTTCCTTGATGTAACATGCAATACTACTAAAATATAAAAATGAAGGTATTATTTAGAATGTGATGAGCGACTGACTATTGAAGACTGCAAATATGTAATTACAAGGGGTTTGGAACTATTTACATCGAGGGTAAAATACCACTAATAATAAGCACCATTTTAAGGAGGACAACCTTTGTCAAAATATAGTCCCTCTTTTGTGTCAATACCGTCAGCCAGGAAGTACATGGAACATTTTGTCCTTTTTCAATGTCAGTTTGAGCATCCCAGAAAGGGTAGTCCTTTGTTAATGTCTCTTTAATATAGATAAGATATAGTCCCTCTTTCGTGTCAATACCTTCAGCCAGGAAGTACATGGAACATTTAGTCCTTTTTCAATGTCAGTTTAAGCATCCCGGAAAGGGTAGTCCTTTGTTAATGTTCCCTTAATATAGAGGCGGGGAACGTACAAACACAGTAACCAGAACGACGATCACATCGCTCGGGAAGGAAGAGACACACAAGTAAAATAGAAAAACGTAAGTGCCTTTCGAACCCCCGATTTATTCGGCAGCATTTTGCCGCTAAACTGTGAGGCTGACGAGTGCGGGGTGTTGTTATATCTTACAGACTCCGGGAATAGAGCAAGCTGGGTCGGGTGCATGGTTGTACACAAGAGTTAAAAAAACGAAGAGGCCGTCCGCTTTAAATCAAAGTAAGTCTGTCTCCTAATTGCTTAGAGCGCGTGGTATGAACTCCGGGCTAATTAGACATCCGTTCGGTATTTGACAGAACATGCTGACTGAGGCGTTTTTCATGCCCTCTTTTCCAGACGCTGTCGGGGAGAGATCGATATCACCCAAGCACCGGCAGCGCATTAGTAAAATTCACAAACTGGGTAAGGACATGATCAGCTAAGACTGTGATTGTTTGCAAAATATTAAACGAGTTCCCTAAATAATAAAAACTAAAGTATACACTCTTTACATAGACATAAACAAAGATTAGTGAAAGAGAGGAAACCTGATTTAACATGAAGATGACTCCCAGCCCCAGATGACCTTGAACCCAGTAAATATGATGCCAATGTGATAACTTAAACTGGATATAAAATTTTTTTTTTAAAAGACATAGAATCTAAGGAAATAGTTGGTGGTAACAACTGGAGTACAGTATATTAGGAAGGTATAAACTGGTTACCCGTGTTGGAAGATGATTGCCTCATGTCCTTGTTTAACAAATTGTTGGGCACAATGGTCAGTCTGCTCACAGGAGTAATATCCAAAAAAAGTATGTTCATTCATAATGTTGATATGTAGATATGTAGATAGGTACCTATGTTATTAATTTGTGGGATCTATAAGTGATGTCTGTCCCCCCTTTTTTTAATTCTTACTTGTACAGATGGATTACGAATAGCCCTAGTCCTGAAGAGGCCAGAATCGATTGGCTGAAACGCGTCGACTTTAAAGAGACACCAGATTAAAAAAACTTGATTAATTTAAATAATTTGTTGGGGGATTTAAAAGATACTGGGTTTGAATAATATATACCTGTTGTTCCCTCACATAAGTCTGTTAGATCTCTATAGGAATGTCTTGTTTATTTTTTCAGTGAGACATCCTAGTTTTGAAACGAAGGGCTTTTCTTGTATATATATAAAGAATACATGTATATACAAATGTGTTTGAAATTGAAAATGAAATATATAAAGTAAAAAATCTCTTCATTTGATAAAATAAAAAATCATTTAGTGAAATTCTAAGGCGTGGTGCGGTTCATGACGAGACATGAGATTGTATGGAAAAAATATATAAAGTGTGGTCATAGTAATATGAATACTAAATAGGGAATACTTTGTCTTTACTCCCTATTACTACAACTAAGAATATAAACCGTAGAACCAAGGTACCAATTTCTTGTAAATTGAGTCTTCTTTACCCAGGTACCGTTTGGATTAATGGGTTCCCCCTGTCATTCATAAAGTATGTTGATAATGCAGCTGGTCTTAAAGATGATATGGGCAGGTAATGGGAGCTAGTGGAGTTCTGTCAGAGTAGGGCTGATGTGGCAGAAGTTCTTTATGCTTTTGATGCAGACTCTGTGCTACGCAAACAAATGATGGACGGAATTCTGAATAAATCATACATTCACCCCTTGCTCGCCATGCCACTCCAGTTTAGACCCAGCCATATGCAAATCAGTCTTGACCCTATGCCTCATGGGAATAGTCCAGACCGAACTTCATAGCCAGGTCCTCCCTAGACCAGAAACAAGCATCCTGGGACCGGTTTCTGGGCATTACCCTTCATCAGCCAGGCTAGCTTGAATCCAGTGGCACAGTGAGCAAGGGGCCCACGTCTGGGCATACCCATCCGACTTAGGGTGAAAAGTGCTACACAAACAAATGATGGATGGAATGCTGTATTTATTACCCCCTGTCAAGAGATCTGGGTTAAATCCATTGTTCTTTTGCTCACCATGCCTTCCCAGTCTAGACCCAGCCATATGCAAATTAGATCTCTTTCTTTTTGTTTGCGTAGCACTTTACACCCCATCGCAAATTAGTTCATGCACCAGAATATCCAGGGACCGAAATCATGAACTGGGTATCCAGAGAGGGAGGTTCACAAAATAATAAAGCAACCTGGGCAAGATTATCATTTTTGTCAGCATTACCCGTGCCATCAGGATGAGCTGCAGCGTGCACCAGAATGCCACGTCACTCTCTCAGGTATAAAAATGCGGATCCTGAGGTAGCAGAACATTGGGGTTCCCAGGGTATACACTGTCTCGGACCACTCAGAGTGATTCAACGGAGTCCCTGCAAACTGGGAAAACTCACAATTTTTCCTAGCTGGTGCACAATCCTATTGCTTTTCCCAGTTGCCATAGCATAGAGACCCCCAGGGTATTTCAGTGTGGGCAACCAGCAAAAAGACGAGCATGTTGTCTGTCTATAGGAAAATGCTATGTTCCCCGTCATGGAGCTGTGTGCTCTGGTATACAACAGTGTTAGCCACTTGGCCCAGTCAGGGCCAATGTTTATGTGGCACATTACTGTCTGCATATATCTCCACTGCACAGTATCTAAGGCCTTACTCAGGTCCACTGACAACACAGCTGCTCCTGGGCCGACGTTTATGGGGGTCTCGGCCAGCACCCCGTATAGGTGCCTAATATTCAGAGAGATATTGCGCTGTGGAATAAATCCATTCTAATCCTCATTTATCAACTGGTGCAAGAGGGGCTGCAAGCTGGTAGCCAGTACCTTACTGAAGAATTTGTAGTCAATGGTAAGCATCGACAGAGAGGGATGTGAGGAGGTCTCTTCCAGGTTCATCCCAGGCTTCCACAGGGAGATCAGCAGTGCCTCCTGACATGTGCCTTCTGACATGTGGGTAGTAGGATGCCCTCCTCCCAGATGTCGTTATATAGAGCCACCAACCGGGTCACCAGGAGTGAGACAAATGCCTGGTAGAACTCCGCGGGGAGACCATCTAACCCAGGGGGTTTCCCCGTTGCCAGGTCTTTAAGGGCTCCCCAATTTTCAGGTTCCAAAATGGGTGGGCAAGATCATGTTAAACTGCGCCGGGGAGGTGTCGGATGATTACTCTGGACAAAACCTGCCAATCATGTCATCAGTAGCAAGGCTAGAACCTCCATATGAGTCTTTGTAGTGTTGATCATACTCCCCGTGGATATTATATTGGGTGCGCCATCAGCGGCCCTAAGCATTCCACAAAAGAGACAAGCCAGGCCAATAGCCTTCCTGCTCTGCCCCCCTCTGCATGGGTCCGAGCCATATACGCTTTATAGGAAAATAGGCTAAGTCGATGTGTGGTGTCCACATGGGACCCCTGCATCTCCAAAAGTTCCGGAATACGAGAGGGGTCAAGCAGGGGTGCAGCTTCTAGGTTGGACAACACAGATTCTAGACTATAATTCAGATTCTAGAGTTCGACCACCCCAGCCTGTGTGCCTATGCAGTGACCCTGGATCGGCACTTTAAACGTCTACCAGACTGCCACCACAGATGCAGTGCTCTGGTTATGAGGACAAAAATCACAATTTGCCTCTCGTAAGAATCTCAGAAGACTGAGTCATGCAACAGCTCTGGGCGGGCATCCACGTTGGGATTGGGGTCAGCTTTCTTCCCCACTGCAAATGCATCATAAGCAGGTTATGGTCAGAGTAAGTACGGGCCTGGTATTCCAGATGAGTGGACCGGTCAGCTACCATGGGGGACCCCAGTAACCCATCTAATCACACATGCAGGTCGTGCACTGAGGAATAAAATGAGTACTCCTGAGCCTGATCATGCCAGAGTTACCAGAGATCCAGGAGACCTCCATCAGCCACCCACTGCAAAAAAAAAGCGTCCATCCTCGGGACAGGCGAGTCAAGGCGTGGGGGAGAGGATCTGTCCAAAAATACATCTGCCACACAATTAAAGTCTCCCCCACCCCCTCATCAGATAAGAGTGCATCAGGTGATGTTTGCGAGCTGAGTGCATCCCCATAACATTCCAAGTAAGGACAGTATAACAAGGGTGTAACCATCAGTGGGTGTGTGTAACAAATGGCGACCTTCCTGGACCCCAGTAGAGCCCAACCCTGTTCTGGAGGGGGCCCAACTCCACGTGGGATGGGATCCCATCCATTTCCATGCTTCTGTTGGGTTATCACAGAAGTATGTGCGATCATCAGATATCATCTGTGAACCCTCAGATATGACCTTAAGGAGGGTCTGGAACAGCGGCATATACTGGAGGCCAGTTTGCAGAGCGAGCATTTCACCTCCAAGTAAGAGACCCTCATTCGCTGGGCCACCATTGTGTAGTCTGGGAAGAGGGAAACGTCAGCATTCCCGATCTGCAAAGGGCCTTTTGATTTGGCCGTGCACAACTGTGTGTCTCTGTCTCTGTAATTAAGTAGACACGCCACCCTGGACAAGGTGGCACTCCCCGGCGGTGGTGGTCGCACTGGTACTTGGTGAGCGCTCTCAAACACAAAGAATTGAAGCAGCCTCTGCGACGCCACAAAATCTGCAGATTCTGCCCAGGGCTCCACGTCACCACCATGGTGGCATGGTTTCCAGCACCAACCATGGCATCAGAGCTCTCCGATGTTACTTCCAGTGTTGGGCTTGATTGTCACGATTCACTCCCTGCGCTGTCGTACCCACCACCAGGGGGCCAAATTGTGGGGCTTTCCAGTGTTCTAATATGCTTCCAGACACTCCCCTGATGCATATCCTGACTTCCAGGCATGTGGACACCATTAAGGAATTTACATCCAGTCCCAATCCATGCGGAGTTTTGTGGAAGCCAGACTGCTCATGCTCGAAACTCCATTACCTATAATCCCCTGCTCACTGCTTTGGCTCCACCCCTGCAGACCAAGGATGGGTGGAGGAATTCAGGTCACCTGTGGCTGGCTGCTGCTAGCCTGCTCACACTTAATGCATGTAATTACAGTGAGCTCTTTTAAGCCCAAGCTCCCTTCAGCCCAGGGTTGGTCATTGTAGATGTGTGCCAATGAGACCGGTCCTTGTTTCCAATGCTCCCTGAGCTTTTGATATTTCTGGATTCCTGAGCTATAGTTAATCCTTGTTCCTTGATTCCTGAGCTATTTCTTGTGCCCGAATTAGCGCTGCCTGCAGTGCTACCTTGTTTCCCGAGTTCCTGAGCTATAGCAATTCCTTGTACCTGAATTGGCACTGCCTGCAGAGCTACCTTGTTTCCCGAGTTCCTGAGCTATAGCAATTCCTTGTACCTGAATTGGCACTGCCTGCAGAGCTACCTTGTTTCCCGAGTTCCTGAGCTATAGCAATTCCTTGTACCTGAATTGGCACTGCCTGCAGAGCTACCTTGTTTCCCGAGTTCCTGAGCTGTAGTAATTCCTTGTTCCTGTTCCTGGTCTTCAGATAGTTCTTGTTCCTGATTTGCACTGCTTGCAGTGCCCTCTTGACTCCTTGTTTCCTGATCTGTATCTATTTCCTGTTTCCTTGAACCAGTACTACCTGCAGTGCTACATTGACTTCTGAAGCTTTAGTAATTCCCTGTGCCTGAACTAGCACAGCCTGCAGTGCTACCTTGTTTCCTAAGTTCCTAACCTATAGGTCTATAGGTATTTTTTGTTCAAGTTCCTGAGCTTTGGCTATTTCTTGTTCCTGATTTGCACTGCTTGCAGTGCTCTCTTGAGTCCTTGTTTCCTGAGCTGTAGCTATTTCATGTTTCCTTGAACTAGCACTGTCTGCAGTGCGACCTTGACTCCTGAGCTATAGTAATATCCCTGTTTCTGAACTAGCACTGCCTGCAGTGCTACCTTGACTCCTGAGCCTTAGCCTTCCTTGTTACTGACCTGCAGCAGTTTCCCTTGTTCCCGAACTTGCACTGCCTGCAGTGCTACCTTGACTCCTGAACCTTAGCCTTCCTTGTTACTGACCTGCAGCAGTTTCCCTTGTTCCTGAACTTGCACTGCCTGCAGTGCTACCTTGACTCCTGAACCTTAGTTTAATTCTTGTTCCTGCTCAAACTCTGCCTTCTATGCTACTTTGTTTTATTGATTCCTGAACCTGCACTATTCTAGTATACCCTTGTAGCCTCTCCTTCTGTATTTTCTTTTCCAGTCCCTGACTTTCTTCTAATTTCCTTGGTTCCAGTTCTAGTTTGCTGTATTTCTATTCTGCTGTCTTGCTTCTGTTACCTTATATGTTTGTTGCCTGTATTCTGCTAAGTCAAGTCAAGTCAAGAGATTTATATAGCGCGCTACATACCCATAGGGTCTCAAGGCGCTTGAGGAAGGGTAGGGAATTACTTGTCGAATATCCAAGTTTTAACTTGCTTTCTGAATGCTAGGTGGTTCTGAGTAAGGCGAAGGTGAGTGGGAAGTGAGTTCCAGGTTTTAGCTGCCAGGTAGGAGAAGGATCGACCTCCCATGGTGGTTTTGTTGATGTGAGGTACAGTGGCAAGGGCTTGGTTGGAGGATCGTAGCTGACGGGAGGGGGTGTAGAAGGACAGTCGTGTGTTGAGGCATTCGGGTCCAAGTTCGTAAAGTGCTTTGTGTGCGTGGGTTAGGAGGCGGAAAGTAATCCTCTTATTTATGGGGAGCCAGTGGAGGTTTTTCAGGTGACCAGAGATGTGTTCTTTACGCGGGATGTCTAGTATGAGCCTGGCTGAAGCGTTCTGGATGCGTTGGAGTTTTTTCTGGAGTTTTGCGGTGGTACCGGCGTATAGGGTGTTTCCGTAGTCCAGGCGGCTCGTGACCAGTGCGTGGGTGACCGTTTTTCTAGTTTCGGTGGGGATCCAGCGAAATGTTTTTTTGAGCATGCGAAGAATGTTGAAGCAAGATGATGAAACGGCGTTGACTTGTCTGGTCATCGAGAGTGAGGAGTCCAGGATGACGCCCAGGTTCCGTGCGTCGTCCGTCGGGATGGGTGCTTTTCCAAGGGCCTCTGGCCACCAAGAGTCATCCCAGGCGGAGGGGGAGGTGCCTAAGATGAGGACTTCTGTTTTGTCTGAGTTCAGTTTCAGACGGCTGTGCTTCATCCACTCGGCTACTTCTTTCATTCCTTCGTGTAAGTTGGTTTTGGCGGTGTTAGGGTCTTTGGTGAGTGAGAGGATCAGTTGAGTGTCGTCAGCGTAGGAGATGATGTTGAGATTGTGTTGGCGAGCGATGGCCGCAAGGGGGCTCATGTATACGTTGAAGAGGGTGGGGCTGAGTGACGATCCTTGTGGCACGCCGCAGATGACTTCAGAGGCCTCTGACTTGAATGGTGGGAGGCGGACTCTCTGGGTTCTTCCGGTGAGGAACGAGGTGATCCATTCCAGTGCTTTTCCTTGGATTCCGACGTTTCTGAGGCGCTGTAGAAGGGTGCTATGACAGACTGTGTCGAAGGCAGCGGAGAGTCCAAAGGAGGATGAGGGCGACTGTGTCTCCATTGTCCAGTAGAGTTCGAATGTCGTCTGTTGCTGCGATAAGTGCGGTCTCAGTGCTGTGTTTGGCTCGGAAGCCGGACTGTGAGGAGTCGAGGGATTTGTTGGTTTTGAGGAAGGTGGCGAGCTGGTTGTTGACAGCTTTCTCGATGACTTTGGCCGGGAATGGAAGAAGCGAGATGGGGCGGTAGTTTTTGAGTTCGGTGGGGTCAGCTGTGGGTTTTTTCAGAAGGGCGCTGAGTTCTGCGTGTTTCCAGCTTTCCGGGAAGGTGGCGGAGTTGAGGGAGCAGTTGATGACATCTCGAAGGTGTGGTGCTATGGTGGAGTCTGCTTTGTTGAAGATGTGGTGAGGGCATGGGTCAGTTGGGGATCCTGAGTGGATGGAGTTCATCAGGCGGATGGTGTCCTCAGTGGAGATTGGGTTCCAGTCGTTAAGGATGTTCAAGGGGGGTGAAGGTCCTGCAGAAGGTTGGGTGGGTTGGTCTCCGGGTCGGTTGTCGAAGCTGTTGTGGATGTCTGCGATTTTGTTGTGGAAGAAGGAAGCTAGGGAGTCGCAGAGGGCTTGGGAGGGGGTGATGTCGTTGGAGTTGGCTGATGGGTTGGTAAATTCTTTGACAATGTTGAATAATTCCTTGCTGTTGTGGGCGTTGTTATCTAGTCGGTCTTTGAATGCGGCTTTCTTGGCAGACCGGATTAGTTGGTGGTGTATGCGGGTGGCGTTTTTGAAGGCGTCCCTGGTGCTGGTGTTTGTGTCTTTTTTCCAGGCCTTCTCGAGGGAGCGACAGAGTTTCTTCGATTTCTTAAGATCATCGTTGAACCAGGAGGCGTTTTTGCTGCCTAGTTTGATTTGACGTTTTTTTAACGGTGCTAGGATGTCGGCGCTGTTGGATAGCCATTGGGTGAGGTTAATGGCTGCTTGTGTTTAGTTCTACCCCCTGCTGTTACTGCCTTGCGTGTTCCTGTTTGATTGCCAGGATCCGTGGGCACAGCCGACTACCTAGGTGGTGTTTCTTGTTCACTGTTAGTATTGTCTTTGAGTTGCATTTATAAAATTACCATAGGTATAAGCTCCACAGACCCAGCCTTTGCATGCATATCCTACATGTGGGTATTTGCAGTCAGTATCTGTAACATCAATTGTAGGTGAGAAACTTACTGAGCTTCAGTTTTACCATGTGGAGCTCCTGAGTGCTTCACCCCACACTCCCTTTATTGTTAATGGTGTATTATATATATGTCTTGCACGTCCGTCCTGAGTGTAGTTAGTCTGAATGCTAAATTGCCTTGTGAGTGCCTTTCCTTTCTGAGTCTTAGCCATCTTGTTCACTTGTACAGGCTTCTCCTTTGGATCCCTTTTCCTCTTCTGACTTCCTGTGTGATCCTGGGCAGCACTGTACTCCTCTCTGTGTACCTTTTTCTAGCCTGTTCCCAGTCCTTACCCAAGTCCCTGACTGTGTTCCTGACATTGATGGCACAGTCTCCCCCTGGAGTTGCCGGGCCCCGATGCAGCAGGATTCATACTAAGAGCAACTGAGGCGGTTGGAGGTCTCCTAGAGTGCGGACAGGTTCATTTGTGCAGTGGCCACATCCTCGCCCCCCTCCCCCCAACCCCCTCCAAAAGCTGACAGTTTTTCAAAGCAAGAGCTGCTATAGTGATTGTCAACTGAAGATGTAATGTCCGTAGCTCGATTCTGTGATGGCTCTCCTATTAGATTCTTTTTCACACTTTGGATAAATGGTGAGATTTTATGAGAATTTTTTCTAAGAGTGAGCCGGTTGTATGGAACTGTCCTCACATCATTTCCTGAAGTTCTTATCTCTGAACTGAATGAATCTGCAGCAGGATATTGATCCCATCAGAGCTCATCCAACTGTCTGAGAACAGCCTCTGCTGCCAAAACAAAAAAGACCTGTTCCATGTTTGGCCTTAAGCAAACAATGATGACCGTCCGGAAGAGAGGTTTCCTTCAATTCCGATCACCAACATCTTCCTGGTAGAGTGCAGATAAAACTTCCAGTGGGTCATTGTTGTGAGAAGTAATGCTGACAAAATGTATAGGATTGGGTTTTCAGGCTCATTGTGAGTTTAAAACCCCTAATGTAATACAGTAGGATTTACCCTGATCTGGAAACAACAGTCATTGACCAATGGAGGACAACAAGTGCCATCTGTGGTTCAAAGGATTATCCTGTTTTACCGCCTTTTGGGAACTGATGCAAAGCAGTTTTGGGAGTTGCAAGCCACTTTGGTAGACAAATGATTCCACCCGCCAGAGTAGACAATTATTGGACCACCAGATCGATAATTCTAGCCACACTGAGCATTAAAAAGTGTTCAATTCAGCAAACTAAATGTGATTCTCTTTGAGCTAGAATTACACTTGTTATTTCTGAGAGAGATCACTGTTTCCTTTGCAGATAATATAGGAGTGTATTTCCTAAGCAAATGGGTTATAGATTGTGTGTCTTACTTATGCATGAGAGGGACACAGTTAAATACAATCACTGGCTAGATAATGTAAAATGAAGGAAGCAGATTTTCCCAAGAAAACAAATTCTTAAATTAGGGGTTTAGCATATTCAAAGGTGTCTTAATATAAGTTAGGTTTAAGATTGTTGTTATTAGTAGCCAAAGCCACACAGAAGATAGGGCATTACCCGGCAACCTCCTGCAGGTTCCTCTGCTAAAATGTGCTCCGGCTAAATGTTTTAGGGGTTTTGGGGTCCAAATCTTCTCAAGAGGCATCTCCCTGTGATGACAGAGAAGTTTCTCACAATTTGCAAAATTCTACTTACAATACATGTGAGCTAACGAAAATAACTAGATAGCCTTCAATGAGTTAACTTCAGGGACATTGACTCACCATTAAGCAGTTCATCTGCCTGTCAACAATTCTCAACCAAGAAATGCAATTTCATAATACCTTAGAAAAAGGCCAGTCTCCATGCTGCAAAAAATAGTACTCTAAGTCACTTCTTATTTTGTAATGCAGAAAGAGCTTTGTCAGAAAAGTCTTCTGATCTAGCATTTGGGCACTGCTTTCTTCACAGTACTGTACCAGTTCCCAGAGAAAACGGTGCTGCAATTGAAGCAGCCTAACATCGGCAACTGATCCAATTCTTAAAATCTTCCACCATCATGTTAGCCTTTGTGCCCCAACTGCTGCAAAACCAGCCCCCACTCTTCCAGCCGCCCAGGAAAACGCCTGATGCCCGCTACGGCCAGTCTGGCCCTGATGATGAGAGAGAATGTTGCTATCTGTGACTTGAAGTAACTCCAACTGGAGACGCAGGAATAGTTCTCACTCTTATTTTTAGTCGTATCGCTTCACAAGATATCTTGTGACTCCAATACATGTTGAAGACGGTGTTCTAACGCAATATTGTGTTTTTTATATTGACCTTCAACATTATAACGATCAATATTGAATGGCAAGATTGATCACCACTATATTGGGAAGGTCAGTTTATCTACTTAATTATAAATCATCTTTCTTAACTTCATGGGTCTGTATCTTGATGATATGTATATCCAAATTACGCCCAGTGGAATTACGAACAGTAAATCAACACTTACCTATATTTGCTTATGGGTGATATAATGGTGTGCTATTCTGCACTCGAAAATGTTGGAGGCCAATGTTCTGTCACTCAATGTTGTATCTTGCAGCCTTCAATGCCAACTGTCTTTGATATACTCATACTTACCTGAATCTCAAATCTCAGACTCTTTTCAACTTTACAAAAGTCCACCATTCCAAACTTAAGCAGAACCTGATCTTGGCACTGTTGGACCTCCACCTAGGAGTGTAGCCGCCTGCCTGTCCCTTTTTCTGGTAAAAAGTCCCATGTATATATAACAGAAAAGGAGACAGGCGATCTAATACAATTAAGCCTGTCCCTAAATGCACTCCCATATTCTGCCTGACCTTGATTGCATAGTTTGTAACATTTGGGCAGCTTTCCCCAATACTTTGCTATGGTTTTTCAGGATCCCAACTGGTTAATCTTTCCCATGCCTTAATTTTTAAACTTGCATAGCCATATTAATGCCATTTGCTGCCATATGCTGTGCTTATCCAATTACACTCTCTGGTCTTTTTCCCATTCTTTTTTCATAATCAGAAGGAACAGACATAGAAACTGTCACCAATTGGCAACAGAGGAATAGTCGGCCATAATGTGGGAAATAAGTTGACCAGTGGGACTGAAATAGTACAAAATGTGTGGATAAATACCTGTAAGAAGCTGGCTCTGTATACAGTATACCAAAGTTAGGTATAGTGGTATAGTATGCACAGTCCAGTGGAGCCCTAAAGGTAGTCAGAGGTAAAAGTAGATAGCACCTTTCTCTCTATTTGTGGTAGTGTGGGTGAGCAGTGTGACTTTATCATTTTTTTTAAATCGTTTTTAATAGCATTTCATCTATACTACTAAAATAAAGGAAGAACTTTCAGCCTTTGAGGCGGGTAAACTCGGGAACCACAGCGCCAATCCACACACCCAATACACCGTTGGAATCGTTAGGGTGTGTAGATGGTTATAGGCTATATAAATAAAATAAAAAAAGTTATTTAAAAAATTTACAGTAAAAAAAAAAGTAGGCCCTCCGAAGTAGCACCGGCCACGACGTGCGTGCTCACGTCAGGAGCGAGGGGAGGAGCGGCGTCCAGGAGCGCGGCGAGGAGCAGCGGACATGGCGCGGGGAGGAGCGGTGACATGAGGAGCAGCGGACAGGCCAGCGGCGGTGCGAGAAGCGGACAGGCTGGAGGAGCGGCGGCTGAGGTAAGGGAGCGGCGGACATGGCGCGGGGGAGGAGCGGTGACGTGAGGAGCAGCGGACAGGCCAGCCACGGTGCAAGCAGCGGACAGGCGGGAGGAGCGGCGGCTGAGATAAGGGGACCCATGTCGGGGCAGGCGGGGGACGGGCTGGGCGGGGGCCCGGGCTGCAGGAGAAAAAAGAATGATCCCGTGTTTTTAAGGTGGAACAGCAATCATTAACACACCTCTAGGCCAAAAAGATTAGCTATGATGTAAGCTTTCCCAGCCAATGTACACTCTGTAAAACGGATTGGTCAGCTGTACACCTCTGCAAAGAAGAACAGACATATTTAAAGCAGTATATCAGCAGCGGACAGGCGGGAGGAGCGGCGGCTGAGGAAAGGGGACCCATGTCGGGGCAGGCGGGGGTCGGGGAAGGCGGGGGACGGGCCGGGCGGGGGCCCGGGCTGCTGGACAATGTTGGGGCGGGCGGGGGTCGGGGAAGCCTGTTGTTCCCGGACAAGGTCGGAACGGGCTGCTAGTTGTATAATACAGTACATATGAATCAGTGAAAACAGAAATAAACATCATGCTCCTTGTACACCATGGCGTTAATTATAGCCAGTCCATAGCGTATAACCCATCCATCATTTCAGTTGGTAGCGTTGCCAATGCGAGGAGGTACATGGGTATAAAGCAAATGTGCATGAGAGATGGTCTGTGGCCTGTACTGAACACCGGATGTAAGCTCTCAACGCTCGCCCAGTAGGTGATTTGATGCTTTTCTTGCGAATAACAATCTGAACTCTTCTAAACTGAGGGGTAGAACAGGAGTACACTGTGTCTATATTGGCGTGGCATAATTACGGGCCAGCTGGTTAAGACATCTGGATTAGGCTTCTGGGTGTGCGGTGCCGACAAGGGGGGCAAGGGCATTAGACTGGAAGTGATATATGGACAAAAAGCCCCGGCTACTATCCATGGCCCAGCAGGTGCCTAATCTGCGGGGGGACTGCAGTGGATTTCCACGGTGTGTGCATACACTGCGGGGGAACAGGCGTTCTGGGGCAATGACTCCTCCGTCGCTTCCTGTTTAAAGGAGTGTAATAGGATAGCCCATGACATGGATATGGGGTGTTTGCCGATACCCTTAAGCTCTTCAGAATGAAGCACCTCCTCCACTGCGGCTCCCCATTTGCTGACCGCCCCCGCCAGGCTGCTATCGGGGGTCCTCCCAGCACCCTCCAGTGCATTGATATGCACAGTTTAGCTAAAAGTAGCGCCAGAGACGTGAAACGCATTTCTACTTCCAGCAACTTATGGCGCTTGTGTAAGCCTAGTGCGCAGGCCTCTCATGTATGAATGTCAGTAAGCCCCGTGACTGAGGAGGGCGGCATGGATTCCGGTCCAGTAAGCGCGGAGCGTTGGGCAATCCCAGAACATGTGGAAAAAGGATGCAGCGGGCATTGGGCATCTGGGACATGTAAAGGGCGTGTCTGGGTTGTACTGTTGAAGCTTCTCGGGAGTCAGATAGGCGCGATGTAGTATGTGAAGTTGTATGCTTTTAAAACGGTAGTTGCGGGGCACTTTTTCGGGAATTCTAATGCATGGTCCCATTCCTTGTCATGCAAGGGCCTCTGGAACTCAGCTTCCCATTTCTCCCGAAGGGGTGTGAGGGAGATTGGCTTAAAAACCTGCACTGGTTTGTATATCTAGGTGACCAGGTGACGCCCGGGCCCATCTGTAGTAATGTGTGTATCACCGGGTGTGTGGGGGGCTCGGTGTCTATTGTGTGCCACATTTTACGAAAGTCTTCCAGCAGTTGTCGAAGTAGAAGAAACTGCCCCCTGGGGACCTCCATATCCGCTCCCAACTCGGCAAATGTCTGCAATTGTCCATTCAAGTATAGAGTGCCTACCTCCGTGACCTTGTGCGCCATCCAGTCGTGGTGCAACCGCTCAGTGTAATGTGCCCGGCCTCTAGGGAACCTCACCAGTGGCTCGCGGTTCAGTAGGTGTATGCGTGTCTGACAGGCTTGTGCCAACGTCATCTGGAGGGGCCAATCACGTAAGAGTTCTGCCTCAGGTAGCAGCATGCGAAGTACGGTTGGGGTTGGCATAAGCCCGGTAGCTGTGGCTGTTTCCCCTAGCGAGCGGCCCGCTGTCCATCTCGAGACCCACTGAAGCTGGGCTGCTAGGAAATTGGCTTGGAAGGAAGGAGCGCCCAGTCCCCCCTGAATCATGGGCAGTTGGAGCTTAGCAAGGGCAATTCTCCTACAGGCCAGAGCCCCATACAAGAGTACCGAGGAGGGTTCCAGCTCGCGGAAGAGGTAACGTGGAAGGATCACCGGAAGGTTAGCAAAATAGTAGAGCAATCGAGGAACCAATATCATTTTGGCCACTGCGATTTTGCCAATGGCGGCAACGGGGAGATCTTTCCATGGTAGACCTGATACCATCCATTACCCTACGATATTTCCCCTCAAAAAGGTCTTGTGGTGTGTGGTGTAAGTGAACAACCAAGTAACGCACTGCTTGAGGGCTCCATGAGACATCGATGCCACCTAGTTGTAATGGACAGGGAGGAAGATCGTGGACGAGAGGATATACCGAAGATTCAGTATGGCTTTATCATAGGGCAGTGTTAAGCATTTGTTGCACACACTTAGGCAAGAAATTATGTCACACGCTGAAAGACTGAACTCATGCCAATTTGTTTGAATACAAATATTATTTAGTTGTATTTTATTTCTAGAACCAAGCCAGACCTGGTACAGGTAAGTATAATAATACTTTGCAAGAATAATGCAGTTAAATACACTTTGGATGCAGTTGAGTGCAATTGGGTTGGTTACAGGTAAGTCATTTGTTCATAAAACAAGTAGAATTACTTTCCAGTTACTTTTCAGGTTACTGCATACGTTACTTTTAAGATGACATTTTAAGTTACTTTTTCTACTCCGTGTGATATGCCTAGGAATTACGCTGGGATATTTGAAAGAGTAACGGTAAGTAAATCAGATTTGTACATTTGCAGTTTCCTAGGGTTTCGTACAAACCAACTCCACATTTAGAACAATTTTCAAAAGAAAGCAGTTAATGTAGTCCTATGGTTCAAAACAATATTATTGACTTAACAGTAAATACTAAAGTTTGGGAGTTGGTTTTCTTAGGTTAGAACCCGGGTTCCCCCAAGGTCAAGGATGCACTGTCAAAGCACCCTCATCAGCACTAGGGCAGCTGGGTGCAGAGTGCTGAGGCCCAATGTTATCCAATGGTGGATAGGGGGCTTCCCATGTGTGTCTGCTCACGAGCAGCCCACAAGGTTGTGGGAGCAAAACTCCTGGTGTTAGGCTCAGGGCAAAGGGGGATCTGGTTTAGCACACAAGGTGCACCCATAGCGACAAAGGGGCAGCTGGGTGCCGGGTGCTGTTATTGCTTTAGGTGCCCTGTTGGTTTTAATGGGGATTCTCCGGTTGCAACTAATACTGCAGGCTCAGGGTTCAAAGATCTTCTGGAGGCGACCACGGTTGGACAGGTAAGTTGGGATGTCTTGGGATGCCGGGACATCATCGGCCGGGCCACCCAAGGCAGTGGGATGTTGGGTGCAAAGGTGTCCTTTGGCATCAGATTTCTCTTACCGGCTCTGGTTGTGGTCGGGGGGATCTTCAAGAAAGGGGCTGCAGGTGTCGGTTGGAGACTTGAGGTAGGTCAGGGATCACCAGATTCCAGGTAAGGGTTGCCGGGGAGACCTCCTTGTCATGTGGGGCTACTCAAACTCGGCCGTTGGCATCTGGTGCAGAGTGGTGCAGACTCATGGATTTGGCCAGAGTCAGAGTCTGTGGGTAAGGAAATCCGGTGCAGGGGACAAAGTCTGGTTTGGGAAGGTAGGGCAGGTCCTCGGGTTTCTTGGGGGCTGCTGGCTGCCGGACACACCGGGATTTCACTGTAGTCGGGTGAGGTCAGGACAGGCCAATAGGGCTGGTGCCAATTCAGTTGGTGTCCTCCTCTTCTTCTTCAGCATGGCCTTTCGTTCCTTCTTCTTCTTGTATGAGGAGGCAAGGTTCAGGGTTGACCCTAAATACTATATTTAGGGTCATTACTTGTGGGTCCCTTCCATTGGGAGGGGGGCAAAAGCCTCACTCTGGTCAGCAGGGTCCCCCCCATCTGCGAGATGGCGGGGACTGAGAGTTGTGCTTTACCTTGCCTCCCCCACTTGAGGGTTGGCAAAGGTGGGCAACACCTCTACTACGAACTTGGTTTTCCCACTGATTCTCCCGCCCTAAGAGGGGGGTCAGAACCGGTGGGGGCCAGTTGCTGGGAGCAGCAAATGGCTGGGGTAGCTCACAAAGGCGGCACGCCTTTAAAGCTTCCCCTTCGTGGACCCAGCCCATTCTGGGGGAGGAGGTTTGGCTCCTTGACCCAGGATGTGCTTTGTTTCAGGACCCCGAGAGCGGCAGGCTCTCGACCCAGGGGTCCAGAAACCTGTCTGGTGGTGGCAGCTGGCAAGCAGCCACTCAGCTAGGACACTAGAGTTAGGTTGTTTTTCAGGGGGCATCTCTAAGATGCCCCCTGAGTGCATTTTTCATTAAATCCCACACTAGCATCAGTGTGGGTTTAATGTGCTGAGAGGTTTGATAACAAACGTCCCAGTTTTCAGTAAAGCCATTAAGGTGCTCTGGAGTTTGTAATGACAAACTCTCATACCATATACTCTTCATGTCATTACTGCACTTACAATGCCTAAAAATTGACTTAGACACTTTTCGGGGTACAGTGCTCACAAATGAAGGTTTGAAGGTTTTATTAAATTAGCACAGTTAATTAAAACCATTGCTATGGAGTATCATCATAGCGCAGTTACCACGTTAAAAGCAAAAACTAAAAAAAAAACAAGGTTTAAGTTCATATACATATAACTAAACAGACAATCTTGTAGTTACCATTATAATCACATAATAGGATTCCAAAGCAAAGAATAAAATAGATTAGTACAGGAATACTAGGACAGGGGACGAAAAAAGTCTGTGATGAGTTTTTGGTGGGGAGGAACTGGAAGAGCAGGGGCCAAAGAGGGTAAAAAGAGACTGTCCAGGAGTCTCACATATTTTTCAGTCCTTACAAGCACTTGAGTGTCTAAGGAAGTAAAGCAAAGGGCCGATGCCTCCCAACATGTTCTGATGCCCCATTTGAAATATAAGTGTTTTAAAAGAAGCCTCCTGGGAGCGTCAAGGGCGGGACAACAGCACAGAAGATGCAACCATGATTCGGACCTGTAGTTGCACAGTCTGCAGGCCCCCTCCTCATTTGTTGGAACCCATCGATTGAAGGCAGTGGAGCGCAGACTTAAGAGACGCATGAACATTATGTTCTTCCGGGCCACTGAATTCAGATTTTCCAGGAGGTCAGATTGAGGTACCCCAGGGAGGTATGAGATATTCAAAGGAAGCAGGATAGTTGATGTTTTTAGAACCTGGGTGTCCATCCGGTGGGAAATTTGTCTGACCTGCTTATTGATAACCTTTTTCCAGACTGTGTATGGAATAGTGTCTGCGGTTAGTAATGAGTTATCGATGTCCAGCGTTCTTATGGCGATTCCACGGATGGCAAGAGTTTCTTTTAAACTGGCTTTTAGGGTGTTGTCTGCGGCTTTTAGTGTCCTTATAAAGTATTTCAGGGTATCAGCCTCACAGAAAATAGATTGTCTTTGAAGGCCCAGCTCCAGTCGTCGTCTTGCCCTGTGGATGAGATTCGGAAGATGGAAGATTTTTTTATAAATGAAAACTTGGGCGTGGTCTAGACTGGCCAAGCATGCGCCGAAGAAGGTCTAATGCCCATAGTTTAAGGCGGGGAAAAGAGAGGCTTTAATCACCTTCAGAATGGGTTATGCAGAAGGACTACTCAGGGACTGGTTAAGTGGGATCAAAGAGTATGTTATTGCTCCAGCTCTCTTTTTCAAGGCGGCTAGGTGAGCTGATGGTCTAGAGGACTCGCTAAACCAGACCCCCATGTAATTGTATTTTGATGTTGTTTTGATCTTTGCAGGCCTAATGTTCCACATTAAACTTTTCTTGTTCTTACAACAGCGGAATATCAAAACCTTTGTCTTTTCCTCGTTGATTTTTAGAGCGTTATAGTATTATATTTGTGGAGCGTGCTTAAAGCTCGTTGAAGGCCAGATTTTGCCTGGTCCATTATAACAATATCGTCGGCATATTGCAAAATGTGCAGGTTTGTTTTTGCAAGGCCCAGTTTTGGCGGAAGGAGATTGCTTTTCTCCAGGAATCTTTCAAGGGCGGCAGAGTAAAGGTTGAACAAGAGGGGGGCAAGAACGCAACCTTGCTTTAGGCCTTCTGAGGTTGGAATTTTTGCAGAGACTGTCCTTGGGCCAGTTCTAACTTGTACCCATGTGTTCTTATGCAAGGAGATAAGGGCTCCTAGCAGACTCTGAGGGATCCCCTACTTGTCTAATTTACTCCATAAGGTGTTGCGAGACACTTTATCAAAGGCAGCGCTGTAGTCTATAAAGCAGCAATAAAGAGGGAGATTATTTTTTGTGCTGCTTGTTGACTCAGGATCGCTAGAGTAGTGATGTTGTCTATTGTGGAGGCCGAGGATCGAAACCCAGTTTTAAAGTATGGTAGAATGTTGTTTTCTACCACCCATTTTTCTAGTGACCTGAGAAGACACCGGGCATACACCTTGGCCTCAAGGTCTAATAGGGCAATGAGTCGATAATTAGCTGGAAGAGAGGGATCTCCTTTCCTAAATATTGGGCATAAGATCGAGCCTGTCCATGAGTCTGGTAACCGATAGGTAGTAAACGCGTTGTTGTATAAGGGGACCAAAAGCTTAGCCCACTCTTCCAGCGCACATTTGAATACCATAGATGGAAGGCCATTGGGCCCGGGAGCGCCATCGTTTTTCATGGCTTTCAAATACTTGGAGACCTCGGCGGGAGTAGTCAGCACCTGGGTTTCTATCTGCGTAGTATCAACACAATCTCTATATTCGCCCACCACAGGGTCCAGGGTGTCACAGCAGTATTGTTGAATCACATGCTGGGCCCTATCTTCTTCACGGACCGCGTTCCCTCTGTTCTTATTGGAGGAACGAAGCTTGTTTATGTGGTTCCAAAACTGGGTCAGGTTTGTTCCCTTTAACAAGGCAAATATTTTTAGCCACTCATTCTGTTATTTTTGTCTCTTATATTCCCATGATGATTTTTTAAAGGCTTTGCGCAGTGAGGCCATATTGTTAGCAGAGTGCACAGTGCCTTTCGATTTGTGCAGGCGCACAGCCCTCCTTAGGGCTCTTCTTTGGATGGCTAACACCGGGTCAAAAGTCTGCTTCGGGCGAGGCATGTGGGGTCTGTGGTGAGCTTCAGGGCCTGTGAAGAGGTCTCGTAATTTGACAATGGCGTTGTCCCACCAGTGATGGAAGTCTGTGGGGGCATTGTGCGTGGAATTTGGAGTTATTCCCATGAGCCAGGTGCCGACCTTATCAGAACTCGAGGCATCCCATTTATTACGTAGTACGAGCTGCATTGAATGCCCCACTTCAGTTATTTCGGCAGCGGCAGGCACTTGCAGGTCCATTGTTACAGTCAAAGGGTTATGGTCGCTCTCGGTACGAGTGGGGATTTCCATCATGATTAACTGGTATAGTGCACCCAGCTAGAGGGGTGGCTTACATATGCCAGGGCAGTGGATTATAGGTATGGCACACAGGGAGTGTGCCATATTGACCCTTCACTTTGTTCTGCACCTAGAAACGCAGCCTGCAATCGCAGTGTGTGTGTAAAGGTACAGGGCCTCTAAAGAGTGGCACAATAAGTGCTGCAGCCCTTAGAGGCCTTCCCTGGTCACAGTGCCCTTGGTACCTATGATACCTTTTACAAAAAAACTTACATGTGGCCAGAGTTCCCAATTGGGGTTTGCAACAGTACAGTTTAGGGAAAGAACATATGCCCTGGGTAACTGGTTGGCAGGGTACACTCAGTCATTGTACATCAACATTAGGCAATAATTGGGGGGCAACCATGTAAAAAGGGGCACTTTTCGCCCATGCACATGTAATTTAAGCATTATGTTTAACAGTTGTTCTAAAAACATATTTTTAGAACCTATTCTTTATGCTGAACATGCAGAAATGTTTAATTGAACACAAACCATAGCTAAATGATTAATGTTTATCATTTCCAATTGACATTCATATCTTTATCTCCCTGATCTGAAGAACATCTTTAATTCATTGACATGCTGGTCATGCAAGCATTTCCTCTGTGAGGTTGGTTGTTATAGTAATGTTTGATGATTGAAAGGAAATTTACAGGAGATGAGAGAAAGACAGCTAAGACCTTGACTGTGCCAGGAGAAAATTCTTTCAAAGGGCAGTTTTAACAGAATATAATTAGAGAAACTAGAGGGACAACATTGTGGAGAAAAGAGAAGCACACACTTTGATACTGGGGATGTTTTCGATTAATAAAAAAAGTGATGAACTGAATAAAGTCCTTCCTGGACAGGAGCAGCTTCTCCATTCGGGCAGTGGAGCATCGCTGCGAACAAAAATGCCCCCAGAGATGAAAAATAAAATAGTCATAATGTTATCAGTCGCGAGTGCTGCAATGGGGCCGTCGGATATATTGACCCGAGCGACCCCGCTTTACGTAGCTGAAAGATTGGGTAGCTTGTAGACAACGAAGGGCTTTGAGAAGTGGGACCTCATCGGTATCAGTAGGGTCGAGGATCTCTGGGTCAAGGACAGGATTAAGACCTTTGAGGAGCTGCAGTCGGAGTATGGGCTTAGTGATAGGGAGCATTTTCACTATATGCAGATCCGCCATGCGCTTGGTTCGGTTTTCCCGACCGGGACCGCGATTCCGGAATCTTCTCCTCTCGAAGATAGAGTGCTTGATGGTCATGTTCCGGATAGCACTATTATTTTCAAATATATAAAAAATGAATTAACGACCGAACGGATCTACTTCTGCAGCTTCTGGAAGCTTGGACCAGTGATGGACTGGAATTGGATGATGATGGTTGGCAGGCTGCCATATCTTCTCCTAAAGAAGTCGCGATCCCGGCCCGTCTCCGGCTGGTGCAATTAAAGATCCTACATCGTATCTATATAACGGGTCCCCGTCTGCTCCGTATGGGTTATTCCGTGGATGGGTTGTGTAAGCGTGGGTGTGGTTTGATGGGTACTTACCTCCATATCATATGGGAATGCCCGGAGGTGGTTGTGTTCTGGAACCGTGTGTATACAGTTATGGAAGAGGTTACGGGAGTCTCGTTGTTGCCTGAAGCCCGACGCTGTCTACTGAACGTATGGGAATCGAATGATTATAATGTGGCACAGAGTAAATGGGATACCCTTGGGAATATGGTAGCTAAAAGAGACGTAGCACAATTGTGGGGGTCCCAAAGAGCACCTACGATCTCAGCGTGGAAAAAAAACATGGACTGGTGCATGTTCAGGGAAAAAACAGTGTATGTTGCACGTGGCAGACCTAAGTAGTGGGGGAGAATATGGGACCAATGGAATTCATACCGAGGGGAGATGTGTACTCCTCCTTTTGTAGACACTCCAGAAATGTCGCAGTCCCCATAGCCGAGCATTCCTTGTACTGTATAGATCCTTGTTGACATTGTGATTGCTTGCTCCCTGCCCCCCCCCTTCCCACTTTTCCATCTATTATTGCTGAGTACATTGTTTCTTGGCGCGGCTCTTCCCCCCTGGAGCAGACACCGACCGCATAGCTTCTTTTGCCTCGTTAGTTTCGGTTTATTTATTGTCTATTCATGTAAATTTAAAATGTAAAACCTTAACCTCATCCTGTCCAATATCTTATGATTCACACGAACTGTATGATAATTCGCTGCCGGGCCCCCGGGCTGTCGGCTGAAGAGCTGTGTATTTATGCAATACCGAGTTTCTGTTTTATTTTAGTGACGGCCGGCCCCTGTGGTTGTAGGCCCACAAATGTATTGCTGCAAAATGAAAATAAAGGTTTTAAAATAAATAAATAAATAAATAAATAAATAATGTTATCAGTTTATTTTTTCACCAGCCCTTCCCGGACCGCGTGTCGAGATGGGCCGGAGTCATTACTGCAGCGGGGATGCGTGGCTGTCCACTTAGGTTAAAAGTGTGCATGTCTCTTTGGCCGGCTGTCTTGCGACAGCCAGCCAGACATGAGCATTTTAAACCTCTCTAACCCAGTAGTCTCAGACAGCTGGGTTAGAGAGAGCACAAGCCTCCAGTGCTCTTGAGGGCACTGAGAGAGGCCGCTCCCTCCAATCTCGTTGCTTCTTTCATGCTGGTTACCAGCATGAGCACAGCATCAGGATTGGTTAGGGGAGTTGGCTGGAGCCTGCAGAGCCTGGAGGAGACAAAAGCAGAACACGAACCAGGGCCAGGACTATGTCTGAAGTTGTGCAACATGTACGTGGCTATTTCTTTAAGTCGCCACTCGCCATGCATGCACCCACCCACCACACATTTGCCCGACTCACCGCTCTTCCTAGCTGCCGCTGTTCCTGGACTGCATGATCTGCACTAGAGAAGTTTTCAGAATGAAGAAACTGAGATATAAGCTAATTCACTTTATATTTCGTGAGTGTCAAGATTTCAACAGAGATGCAAATGTAACAGGCACCAGTCATGCTTTTGTTCTTACACCGTGAATACATTATGCACAAATGCTCAGCTAAATACATTTATAGTGTAATAAATAATGATAAGTCAGTTTAGGCTCCTCTGTTTCTAGACCCTGATGAACAGCAAAGTAGTGTTCTTTAGAGCAAAGTTTCCTAAACTGATTTGTGATGGGCTTGGAATGTGAGCAATAAATAAAGATGCATTTAATTTCTGTTTATCTTGTCACATTTGCCTGTGCTTCAAAGACCTGTAGCTAGGTCAGGCTAGGGCTTCTGCTAAGTTACTGCTTATTCCCTTAACATTGGGATAGATGTTTACTTATCGTTCTCTGACTGCAAAGTGAGAGGAGTTTTTAAAGTGAATTACGTGACAATCTTGCTGGAGTACAGACAGGGTGAAAGGAAATGTTGCAAGATGTCTCCTTTTTTGCAACAAATAACAAAATGTAAATACCTGTAAATTAATTATTTGTATTCAGCAGTTAGGAAAGCAAAAATAAAGCACTTTTTTGTAAATCTGAAGAGTGCTGGAAACAGATTTTAATAGGATCAAAGTAAATGTAAGATACTTTACTTGGCGATGCACAAATTATAAATATTCACAGAAATCCTAGTTCCACACATTATCATTTGTTCACTGTATAGTTTTATCAGTAAAACTGTATCTCTGTGCAAAGTTAGAAGCCATTCAATGGATAATATGCCGTCTGTAAATGACAATGTGCTGTCGCACGATGATTTAGTCATGCTGCTCCTGGATGTCCATGGTGCTTCGTCGAAGGGCCAGGTCTTTAGGTCCTTCAAGAACTTGGGGAGTATTGGTGTCTGTAGGAGGTGGAGAGGGAGGGAGTTCCATGCCTTGGCTGCGAGGAGGGAGAAGGAGTGTCCTCCGTTTCTGGTCTTCTTGGAGCATGGCACCGTCGCAAGGGAGAGTTGGGCTGAGCGGAGGGATCTTTGTGGTGCGTGGAACGAGAGGCAGTGGTTTATGTAGTCGGGTGCGGTGTTGTGAAGGGCCTTGTAGGTGTGAGTGAGAAGCTTGAAGGCGACTTGCTTCTCGCGAGGAGCCAGTGTAGTGACCGTAGGTGATGGCTGATGTTGCAGTGGCGCATTATGTTGAGGACTAGTCTGGCGGCAGCGTCCTGCATGTTCTGGAGTTTGCAGGTAATGTTTTTGTTGATCACGGCTTAGAGTGCGTTGCCTTAGTCCAGTCTGCTGCTGATGAGGGTGTGGGTGTCGGTTTTTCTGTGTTCGAGTGGAATACAGTTGAAGGTCTTTCGGAGTAGGCAGAGGGTCTGGTAGCAGGAAGAGGTGACAGCGTTGATCTGGCGGTCAATTTTGAGTTTGGAGTCCAGGATGTTTCCTAGGTTGCGTGCATGGTCCGTGGGGACAGGAGGGTTCCTGAGGGCAGGTGGGCCACCAGGTGTTGTTGTTACAGGCGTCGGAGTGGGGGCCCATGATGAGTACTTCAGTGTTGTCCGAGGTGAGGTGTAGGCAGCTGTTCTTCCTCCACCTGGCGACTGCTTCCATTTCTTCTTGAAAGTTGTGTTTGGAGATGCTGAGTTCGTTGGCTAGGGAGAGGATGTGTTGGGTGTCATCTGTGTACGATACGATGTTGAGTCCGAGGGATCTGACGATGGATGCGAGCAGGGCCATGTAGACGTTGAAAAGGGTGGGGCTGATGGTGGATCCTTGGGGGACTCCGCAGGTGGTCGGTATGGGTTCAGAGAGGAACGGAGGGAGTCTGACCCATGGCGTTCTGCCAGAGAGGAATGAGCGGATTCAGTGGAGGGCCTTGTGCTGGATTCCTGCGTTGTGCAGTATGCGGGTTATGGTACAATGTGAGACTTTGTCAAAGGCCAGGGAGAGGTCCAGAAGGATGAGGGCTGCAGTCCCTCCTCTGTCGAGGAGGGAGTGGATGCCGTCTGTTGCAGCGAGAAGGGCGGTTTTGGTGCTATGGTTCTTCCTGAAGCCTGATTGGGAGGAGTCGAGGATGTTGTTTTCTTCTATGAAGGCAGCGACTTGACTGTTGACATATTTTTCCATGAATTTCGCCAGATACGGGAGTAAGGGGATTGGTCTGAAGTTCTTGAGGATGTGGGGTTCGCCAAGGGTTCCTTCAGGAGAGGGTTGATCTTGGCGTGTTTCCAGTCATCGGGGAAGGAGGTGGTCTCGAAGGAGAGGTTGATGATTAGTTGAAGCTCAGGGACGATGATGTCAGCAGCTCTGTGGTAGATGTGGTGGGGACAAGGGTCATGCCCCCCCCCGAGTGGATGGTCTTTGATGTCTTTAGGGTGTCTTCGATGCTGAGGGGGGTCCAGCGTCAGCTAGGGTGGTGTTGCGAACAGTGGGTTCCACTTGTTGAAGGTTGTTGTTGTGGAAGTTGACATAGATGGTCTTTTTTGTGTGGTGGTTGTCTCAACGTGCAGCAGCCGCCATTAAGTAGGGGTCGGGGGAAGGCGGGACAACTGGGAGGCGGAATCAGGAAAACGCAGGAGGGGCAGCGGGGTCAGCAGAGGCGGGAAAACGGCTGGAGGGTCTGAACCACGAAATAAGTAAAGGAGAAATAAAGTAAAGGGAAATTAAGTAGAGTAGAGGAAAAATAAAGTAATGGGAAATGAAGGAAAAATTAAGCTAAGAATTAAAGAGAGGAACTAAAATAAAAGAAGGTAGGCAAGAGGGGAGCCGAGGGGGACCAGCTGAGGACGAGGCACAGGCTTCGAACCGCGGTTAGCAGCGGGAAAAGGTAGAGGCACTGCCTGGGAGTGCTGTTGGTGGGGCTGTGCGCTGGGTTTGCAGAATCATGAGGGGGTCTTATGTAAGTAAGTCACCCCTATGGCAGGCCAAACAAGCTCTAAGGCATGATGCTGTATGTTAAAAAGTGGAACCTGTACTTTTACGTGTCCCAGCTGTAAAAATCTCAAAATTACGTTTTTACTGTGGAAAGGCTAGTAAACCACTTGGTAAGTACAGAGTTACAGGCTGCCACCCCAGCCCTGAATGGGACTTCTAAGGTTGGTATTGTTTGGTTAAATCAAATTTAATGTCACCGGAGGGCAAAGGGCAACATTAGAAGTGCCACTTTAGTTGCACAAGGTTTCAAGTGCCTGTTTACTGATGTATAAGAGGCTTGTCCTGCAGACAGCTTTCTGCCCTTTTGGGGAGACATGTTTTAACGGCTCCCAGGAAAAGACACACTAGCAGTAGCAGCTGTTACAGGACCCAGGTTGTAGGGCGTGGTAGAGAAGGGGGGATCAAGAAAGTAAAATAAAACCACTTACCTGTGATGGCCGGCCGCCGCCTCTCCTGTGTCCTCCTCTTCCTGTCTCCGGTCCTGCAGCAGGAAGCTGGAGGAAGCACCCGGTCTCCTATGCTCCCCTGAGCCAATCACAACACTGCATTGGTCTGAGCGCCGCGCTTCGGAAATGAGACGGGGACAGGTGGCATTTGTTTTTTCCTCAACAAGCTGAGTAATGGAACCTGGTGGGGAAGATGCAAAGTGTGCAGGAGTTTTTAGCTAGTCCTGCGCACTTAAAGAGTGCAAACCACTCCGCTCCCTGCTCGGCCCAGCCCTGCCCCGCGAGTCACTGAAAACTAAACTGATAATAACTATATGTTGTTATCATTTTGGTTTTCCTTATGAGTTGTGGGGCGACGCTCCTGCGCCTTAGCAGAGGATCCGCTACTGCACAATAGAGGCCTGTAAGGGAGAGAGGTATTACCTCCCTTCTGCAGGAAGCCACACAGGTGTAAGCTCAAAAGGCTGGCTTCAAAGTAGAAGCTGCCTTTGAAGGGCAGATGGGAGAGAAGCACTCTATTGTTTAGGCAGACAGGTTGACACTGGGGACAGGAGAGGAGAAGCCAATTTTTTTAAACCAGTTTTTCCAAGTGCACAACACCAGGCAACTTGTAGCCCAGTGGCGACTAGAATTCTGCCAGCCTGGAAAGGACTTTGTGGGACATCGACCCTGTGACCAGGATTGCTTCACCCAGCTCAAGGACCGAGGAGTAGTCACAGCAAAACCCAATTGACCGCATTGCATCCACAGCATCCTTAGAGCATCTTCAGCATTCTTCATCACTTGCATCAGGACCACTCCATAGGAATCTATTACAAGCAGATAAACTGCCTAGAACTGCTTGATGACTGCTTCTTCAGTGGAGGTAACTGTTTCTGAGGACCATGCATGTACCCGAGTAGCTGCCTGCCAGAGTTGGTCGCCC
The DNA here is from genome assembly GCF_964263255.1 of Lissotriton vulgaris. Taxonomy (NCBI): domain Eukaryota; kingdom Metazoa; phylum Chordata; class Amphibia; order Caudata; family Salamandridae; genus Lissotriton; species Lissotriton vulgaris. Next base: position 107,079,133 of record NC_141686.1, read on the forward strand.
CAAGCACTTCTACCCGACCGCATTGATACTTACCCAAGTTTTCTTTGAAAACATTTCCAAGTGTCAAATGCGTTGAATTTGCCAAAGCATTTTTGCGGTTCAGTAAAAATGCTTTGATTTATTATTTCTTGTATAATCCAAATCTCCTGAACCCTCTGGTGGATATCTTTTGTTCTAATGTGTAAATTCTTATAAAAATACAGTATATTTTTAAAAACTGGTGTCAGATTTCTTGAGTCTTATGTCTGTTTCTTCAATTGCTTCGGGCCAGTTTTAATGCTTTAGACTTGTTCCTCTGTGTAAGCCTTGCTGCTCAGGGCCACAGCTACCCAGGGTTGACCTAAGCGTTTGGCAGATGAAACCTAAATGCCCCAGACAGGTTGGTACATGTAGTACACAATGAGGTTGTACAACCACCCCAAATAACATACCCCATTTATTCACAGTTTACAATTTGAAGACCCTAGGTTTAGGTTTATACAGGCATATCAATATTGCCGGCTCAGTTGAGGTCACTTACCCCAGCGTGGGAAGTGATGCTCTCTACCCGTTTACATTGGTGCCAGGATAACATGCTTAAAAGGCTAAGCAGTATTAGGCTCGATCATCTTGGATGATATTCCATTGCAAAAACACACAAATACACAAACAATTACCTCCTCGACCTTGGCATATGGAACTGTACTGCACTGCAATTACACAAATCTTTCTGGTTACACATATAAGACCAACGCATGGCATTTGAGCTTGAATTCATCCAGATTTCACCTTCAACCAAAACATCAAGACTTGTCAATCCTGATGATTATCAATTTTATCTGTGGACCCAACTAAGACATGGCCCCTCCTCCACAAGCATTGATCTAATTTGTCAAAATTGTGGCTTCATAAAGCCTTAAAATAAAACTGTTTTGTGTCACTGTAGTGTAGCAAAAATAGTGACCCGTACACAATTCTCCAAGACCACTCAGCATTTAACTCCAATCTGAATCAACTCCTGCATCTACTTTAACCTTGTGTCAGAGGCCACTGTAAATGCATCTAGCAAGTGTTGCCCGCTTTTTAAAAAAAATCTACATTTATGATCTGATTTAATAAATATAAAACTAAAAAATGCAATGGGCTGATTGCAGTGCCAGTTCACTGAAGTACAAATGAGATCTACATTTAAAATGGCACCTTTTTTTATATGTAGCACCAGTACACAAAATGAAGCATGAAAGTCATATACCCCACCTCGACTAAAACCAACTTCCACAACTGTATGAAGAATGTCTCAGCCTGGATGAGGGACAACACAGACAAGACGAAAGTCCTCATCTTCGGCAAGCACACCACCCAATGGAACGACTCGTGGTGGCAGTCTGTAGTCAGACCCACTCCCACTCCAAAAGACCATGCCTGCAACCTCGGCATCATGCTCGACAGCAAACTTTCTATGAAACGTCAAGTCAAAGTCGCTTACTTTGCCTGCTTCCACACACTCCACATGTTACGAAAGATTTTCAAGTGACTCCCCACGTTATCTTTATGGTTGCATTGCAAATGACAAAATATTTACCACCAAAAAATTATTGCCTTTTCAAAGCAATAAACCTCTTTGGTATCCCCGTCTCTAACTTGCTATTGAATCAATTCTGGTCAATTACAAGTGGTAATTTTGTTAAAGGAAATTGTAGTTGAATTTATTATGAATTAGGTAAACTCAGTAGAGAAGGTCTGTACACTCGTCCATCCAAGCTAATTATGTAACCAAACTAAACACATGTTTGTCTTAAATAACAACAAGCACTGAATGGAATTACCAAAAGGAATCTCTACGACATTTTCATAATCAGGAACGCAGAAGAGATTTTTCTTTTATTTATCCTCTTCTCTCTGCTTGAAGACTGACAGTCCCATCACTTGTTGTCCTGACAGGCAGGTCATGAGTCCAGAACAGTTCCTATCTGCTGTGCAGCATACCTGGTCCCCTTCAGTGTCTACCAGTATTTTTAGAGCCTGCTATAGACTGCTTTAACAGTATGAGAAGTACACTATCAACTCACGGCATATCTCCCATTATTGCGTAGGTAAATTTGCTTTATTTTTAGCAAACTATTTGGGATACATTTCACCTCTGCCATAGTATAACTTTTAAAAAATATAAACAAGTCCTCTCGGGCATTATTTTACATTCTTTTCAGATACACTTTGCATTTTTCACATTGCATCTGCTTACAGGTTGTACTTTAATTTATCATTTGAATGTATATTCATGTTGCATTCGGTTTTCGCATACTTTCAGACATCTCACACAATGTCTTTTCACATAATCTAACACCATTTATTCGTACCTCTGCTAAGATAATACATTTTTAAAGTCGTGCACTTCTCTGTTTTCTCATTTAGCTACATTTTACATTATATATATATGTATATATATATATATATATATATATATATATATATATATATATATATATATATATATATATACACACACATTAACATGTATATAGGTCACTGCATGGTTTTCATCCAAGTTGTTTGATTAGTTGCTTATCGGTCTCCGTTTATTTTTATTATCTATCATAATATGTAAATATAATCATACATTTGTATCTTTAAGTACATCTCCATTGAAATATTTAGAAAAATAAAAATAAAATGAATATAAGAAATAATATGTTGTAAAAATACACAAATAAATTAGCATTACGTATAACAACACCTGAAAGTCTGAATGTCCACCCATCAATACTTGCATGCACATGTGGAACTTTATACAATACGATTTTATATCTCTTTGTTTTTTGGAAAAGGCCAAAAATCCATGTTATTCCCCACTTAAAAAGGTAAAGCTCATAATTGTCAAAACATGGAAACCCGCTGTATCTTGTTTTAGCCTGTGGGATAATTATCTCCAAACCTTCTGAGGACCTTGTATCCTGGGGCCAGCATTTTTCCTTATGCTGTAGTTTCAGAGAATAATATATTCTTTCATAACAAACATTGTGAAGCCCCTTCCTTTCTCTAATTGGTTGATTGCAATGCAGGCATAATTTGTTTTTTTCCAAGGTTTAATTCAGTAAGTTATGTTCTGGGTTCAAGAGACACATTTTCACCACTGTTGCAGCGCCACACTTCACTCAAGATTCTGTGTGAATCTGACACCCGGGATTAATTACATTGTGCCATGGTGGCGTGGACAGACAAAAACTATAACAGTGGTATATTTCAAGAAATGGACGACAGAGCTGAAGAAAATGGACACATAACTTATCCTTGCTATTCCAAAACAGTGCTTTGCTGTGACAGAGGCCACCTGCAATGATTATTAAAATACAGACTTTTCCAACACCCACCGACCACGCACGCAACCTAGGGATGATCTTCGACTCCACCCTCTCCATGACTAAACAGGTCAACGCCGTCTCCTCCTCCTGCTTCAAAACCCTCTGCATGCTCTGTAGGATCTACAAGTGGATCCCTACTGAAATGCGAAGAATGATCACCCAGGCCCTCGTCAGCAGCGGGTTGGACTACGGAAAAGCCCTCTACGCAGGAGCCTCGGCCAAACTCCTGAGACGGCTCCAATGCATCCAGAACGCCTCTGCACGCCTTATCCTCGACATCCCTTGCCACAGCCACATCACACCCCACCTGAGTGACCTGCACTGGCTCCCTGTCAACAAGAGGATAACCTTTAAGCTCCTCACCCATGCACACAAGGCACTCAACAACACCAGATCAGCATACCTCAACAGAAGACTCCGCTTCTACACCCCCACCCGCCAGCACCGCTCCGCCGACCACGCCCTCGCCACAGTCCCCCGCTTCTGAAGAGCGACCTCCGGTGGCAGATCATTCTCCCACCTCACCGCCAAGACCTGGAACACCCTCCCCATCCAGCTACGGCAGACCCAAGACCTGCTGACCTTCAGAAAACTCCTCAAGACCTGGCTTTTTGAGCAGTAGCAGCATTCCCCACCCCAGCGCCTTGAGACACTCACGGGTGAGTAGTGCGCTTTACAAATGATATGATTGATTGCTTGATTGATTGATTACTGCAGCAGACACCATGCATTGCAGAGGATCTGTCCCCTATCCTACTTTAATACGCGGGCCAGTGGAGCTATACTCCTGCCTTTGATCTGTACTGTCTTTGAAATGCCAGACCTTGTTTTTCCTCTCTGGCATCACACGGCCATCACCACTGTCTGACCCATGAGCAGCATGATTGGCGGAACTTACAGTGGTCTTTTGTCTCCTGCAGGCTAACATTAGTCACACCTGTCCATGAAACCACAGGCCACATGGTCCTAAAGAGCTATCAGTCACATGCAGGAGAAACACTGATGTATCTAGAGTGGGTCTAGATGGGGCCCATGCTCCAGCTACATTAAAAATAGTGGAGCTTTTTTTTAAATTTGTTCTACATTTATACAAAATATATAAAATTAATTTACATTGATATTTAACAAAAATATATTTCGTATTTTTTAGTCCATCTCGAGGGTGGAGAGCCCCCTGTGGTAAAGTAGAGGGCAAGGAAAACAAGTAAAACAGCTTGCATTGCTGCTTGTGTTGCACCTGGTTTATATGTCTGCATACCTTGCACTTCTGCTTACTTTGATGTAGCTGTTTGTATGGGGAACAGCATTAACAACACGGCCGGAACTACGGGTGCGGTAAGAACGCAAGTGTTACCACATTTGTCTATAACACGCATATGCCTTTATGGCACATATTCCTTTATCATAAGTAATAATAGTTCCTAGGCAACTGAATACCTGTCTAAAGTCAGGTTTAGCACATATAATTGATAAACAGAGCCTCAGTGTACTGACAAACAAGAAAAGTAAAAAGAAAAATGTCATTTTATGGTTACATATAAAATTATAAAACAATTTCAATGTCACATACATATCATAAACTGGCAAAACATAACAAATATTTCATCAAATCATGAAGGGACAGAAATATCCAAAGATAAAATGTTACAAGGGTTTCAGAAAATGAAGTAGATAAGATGACAATCTCTACGCGCGTTTCGGCGTACCATACGCCTTCTTCAGGAGCACCTCTTGAATTTCTAGAAGTAGTGTAGATTAGCACACCACGAGGGGCTGGACAACGTACTATGGCTGATAAAAGCAGCTATCTGATGAATTAAGGGTGCGTAGTCTAGGATAAACGACAGCGCAGAGAGCTGGTCTCAAGACTGCAACAAGGAAGATCTGATCAAATACGGTACACCAAAAATGTTCAGCTAGATATGTCCAATAGAGGAACTTTAAAAGCCGTCTAATGAAGCAAATAGGCTGGGTTTGAACAGAACAGTGGACATCCCAGGTCCTGGATAAAATGTCGAATATTTACATTTTTTAGAGAGAACGTCAACGGCGCCTATAAATGATAATAGGAAGCCTCGCGTACATGCATCTGCCTGGGATCAGCAGCCAGAGATAGATAACTATTATTACTTAAAGTATTGTTACCCTGTCCTAGGAACGCTAACGAGGTCCCTTTTACCTTATTGAACATATTCCTTTACCATGCATGCCTTTACAATGTTTTCCGTTGTAAAGGCGGTAAAGGCATATGTGTGTTAAAGGGAGTCAGGGCTCTAGACTTGGAGAAAATGGGTGGGGGGTAGGAGGTGTTAGTGACTTCCTGCCTGGACTTCATGCTTCCTTCCTTCTTGCCTGCGGCTCAGTGCTTATTTTCTTGCGTTGGGATCGGGGTAATTTACAGGGCTGGGTGAAGGGTTTTAGGACTCAGGGTGGGGAGTTGGGGTCATTTTTAGGGCTAGGAGCGGGTTTTTGGGTCTTAGGGCGGGGGGGCTGGAGTGTTTTTAGGGCTGAGGTCGGGTCGTTTATAGGGCTGGGGACGGTTTTTGGGCTCAGGGCGGGGGTGTTTTAAGGGCTGAGGTTGGGGTGTTTTTAAGGACTGGGGGGCTATGGTTTAGGGCTCAGTGTTGGGGGGGCTGGGGTGTAACCTTTACCACTTATTTACCTTTACCAATCATGCCTTAACAATGAAATTCATGTGGTAAAGACGCAGTCGTGGTAAAGTCTGCATTGTTAAGGTATGCAGAGAAATTGCATGCCTGGTTCCGTCTTACAACCTGTTTGTATATCTGAGGGAAGCTTTGAGTTGGGCTGCACTCGCTGTACCTGTTCTGTGCGAAGGAAGCTTGCAGTGCTGCTGCCAACAGCTCTTCTGTGTTTGCGTGTGGCATTTTATGTTGCTGCTGCCCAAACTGGGATTGCCTGTGCTTGTTGTTATGGAATCTTGCATTACGGCTTGTGTTGTATCTGGTGTATAAGTTATCCCAATTTGTGCACCTGAGGAAAAGACTGCACATGCTGTACCTGTTCTGTGTTTGGGAAGCTGGCAGCACTGCTGTCACCAGCTCTAGGCCTATACTATGCTTGTGGCCACTAGTGGCATCTTACACTGTTACTGCCAGTGCTGTACTTATTCTGTGTTTACAAGGGGAGTAGTGCCTATGCCAACGTGATACCAGTCCTCTCTTCCTTACTGAATCCGGAAATAAACTTGTCATTATTAAAATCACTACCATGGACTATGTTATTTCCTGCTGAAACTTCTTCTGTTACTCATAGTTCTTTTGTGTGGACTTCTGAACCTGATTAGCGCCGTAATTTGACACACATTGTGCACATGTGGGGCCAGGCAACTGCCTGGTGTGCTGCTATGCGGAAATACAGCTATAAGCTTATCACATTACGGACTTTTTCTAGTTCCTTCTCTGTTAACATTGTAACTATGGGCAAGCAGATCAAATGCCAGGACTTGCTCAAGGTTTGCCACGTCACATAGGGCCACCTGAACTCTGGGACGGAGCAGAGGTGTCTGTCTGCACAGCCATAGAATCCCCATTTTTTACCACAAAATGTTAGTTGGCAAGTAAATCTGAGATCTTGTACACGGCTGACCACAAGGTGGCGCCAAATACTCATTAGCCACTGGTCGTTCCTCTTTTTTTTTTTCCTTTGCCTGCTCAAAATTTTTGCTTGGGAATGGCGTTGCTCCCTTATTTCCCAGAAGAAAACATTATTTTTCGTGGCACCCAGCCACGGAATTTTACCCGATGCTTACCCGGAAGTCCTGCGCGTACAACCCGTGGGCGATTGGCGCAAACGATATGCGGTTTGGGCTCTGTGTAGGGAGCGCGCGCGCACGCTTCCCCCTGTAGATCTTTTGCACAGCACGCGCCTTGTGCGAAGCCACCTGTAGCTATTGGTGCGGCGGGGGCAGTGGCACCGGGGCAAAGTGCCCTGAGGTGTCAAAAGAACTCTGATAACTGCAGTATTGTGCTTCCCAACAGCAACCAGGACCTAAGTCCTCTTTGCTACTAGATCAAGCCCAGGAGGACTGGCCGACCTTGTCACGCATACAGCTTAGCAGCTATGCGATATTTTCAAAGAACAAATGACAATTGTAATAGCTTGTAACTTTGTTTTTATTTTGGAGTTTTATAAAGCTCTTCACACCTTATTTCGATTACTTCGGTACATGAGGTTTGGCAAAAAGTTGTACCTCATGCAAAGATGGGAGGAGATAGCGTTTAGTCGAGTGAGACGGGAACTATTTCTGACGCAGATAATAAAAATTACAACGACCTCGATTTCTTTTACAAGTCGGATCTCGCTCCCACTTATGTCTTAAAAGAACAGTCAAATAGCAGCTTTTAACGCACGTTTTACACTGTGTTTATAAATGACCATGGTCCCAAGTTCCCCCATGTCACGCGTGGCACCTTCCTGAAAAATAACTCCTTAGGCAACGATTGGTCAAGTAAGTGACGAGACCTATTCCAACACAATTATGATATTATAGACTCAGTGTACATACAATTCATATAAAAACTTCGTTTTATTGATACAATTTCATATAGTGATATTATAAAGGCGGCATGTAGAACTAAACAGCAACATCCAACATATTTTCTCCAATATTTCAAATTTCAAATTTATTTATTAAACTGTGCGATTACTTAAAATCTTTACAGTATAAAACACAAGGAACATCCCCCCCGGCAGGCCCATCTCCCAGTAAAACCATATGTACAATTTTAAGATAGAGTACTGACTGTTTTTACCACTTTTGTCCAATCAAAGTACTATTAAAAGAAGAAAGGGTTTTGTATGTTCCTTAACTTCACGCCTTCTAGAGTCTAGGGGAAGTGTGGAAGTTCGGCATGGTCATTGACACTTCACAGCCAGTTCACAGTGGATGGGTTCTTCATTGGGCCCTTGTCCAAGCCTGATTTAATTTCTGGGTCCAGTAGATCCAGTTACCTTACGGGAACTCCCTAAGTTAACTGTAAGCTGACATCGTTAGGGCTCCAGATGGCGCTCCTTACACAGTGTAGGGACCCTTAGGATCTGTGGCCTTTTGATGGAGGACGAGTGTCCTTTTGACTTGGTGGGTGAACTTGCCGACTCTAGCTAATAGACAGGTCGTGGTTTCTGAGAAGCACCAGTCCGAGGCCTCTCTGCATGTTCCTTGGCCTAGGTAAGGCCGGGCGCAACAAACGATGACGGTCGCTAACCAACTTTGTACAGCAACACAGCATGTGTAACCAAGACTCTCTGTGGTAGTTGCATAATCGGCAGGCGGTGGCACCATCCATTCGTGCCCATTTTGGGTTGAAGTCCGTGATCCTGAGGGCCAAGAGGCAAAGATACAGGATTTTCTTTCTCGCATGGGTTGTTAGTGCGTCTTGCAGGTATGGTTGGGGTTTGCCAGGAATGTAAGACTCAGGGCCAGAGTTAATGGATTGTGCCGTAGCGATAAGAGATCAAGCTCGAACGAGATGGTCTGGACTTGGCGCTTTACAGCTTGGGCCCAGGCAGAGTATGGAATTTCGTGAAGGGGCAAGCTCTTACCCTCGATTTTCAATAAGTCAATGCCTTGTGCCACCTTGGAGTGCCATGGGGAGCCCACTTCACCAAATATAGTTTTTAAGAAGTGCTTTTGGGTGTTTTCAGGAGCTTTCAGTGCTCTGATGTAGTATTTTATCAGGTCCCCCAGTAGTACCAACTCTGGTCGTTTCAGGCCTATTTCTAGCCTTAGCCTGTTGTTCCTGGCCTGTCTGGGGGCCTGTAGCACCATCTTATACGCTTTCGCCTTGGCCTCCAATAGAAGAACACAAATGTATACAATTAACACGCATATATAAAGTGCAAAAATAGACCGTAGTTATACATGAATTTATAACTGAACACTAAAAAGACACATGTAAATATATTACAATTTACAACATAGTGGCTAATTGATACATGTTCTTATATTCTTTTCAAAAGTAGTAACAGAGGGTCCTTTGTTTTGACATGTACGGCACCTTCACCTCGCTGTGGCATTTTGGCCAACATGTTGCACGCTGGAACTTGTAGTTTGGCTTTACCTTCTGTACAGATGAGCTCCAAGATGGTGGCATGAAAAGTGATTTTGGGGGAAAAGCCAGCAGTGATCAGCTGGAGCAACCTAAAAAAAACAAGGTTTAAGTAGAGTGGAGATGACCTCCTCCCCCATCTTCCTCTTCCCGGTTTTCTCTACCAGCAGGACAGATATAGCTCTCCAATCTACCATGGAAGAGCCGCTCTGTTGCCCTGAACTTGCTTGATTTATCGACAGCCTTGGACACTGTCTCACAAAACTCTTCTATTGACTGGATTATCTGATATCTTTATCACCAGCTCCAAACAATCCATCCCCCACCTTTCAGATCTAGGTTAGGAAATTAGAGTAAGGAGTGCCGCAAGGCTCATCTCGAAGTCCCACATTCTTACTCCATTCATCCAACCGTTGGCCAAACATATTCGGTCTTTGATATGCAATGTATACAGAGGATATCCAATTCTACTCATCTTTTTGAACCCTCAAATAACACTTCCGTGCACTTTCAACAATGTCCACTTGCAGTTATTAACTGGATGAACATTGATTTCTTTAAAATCAATACAAACAAGACTGAAATTCTACTCAGGAGATATGCCTCTTGGTCACGAAATTGGTGGCAGAAGGCAATGGGTCTCCACCTACACTAGTCAATGAAGACCTTCTGGCTTGATCAGAACCTCTCATGTGTTCTTAAATCAAAAAGATATTGGTCACTTGCCTTTATTATTTGTGACTTTTGCTTGAAATCTGTCCTGTTATACCCGTTGTGAGCAGACATACTGTGATCCAAGCCTTAATAGTATCTATGCTAGATTAATGCAATTCATGTTACCTGGGTCTCTCTTCCAGACTTATTGTCCATCTACAGTGAATCCAAAACATGGCAATTGATCAGATGTTTAGTCTTTCTTGGGACTCCCATATCTCCTCCTTTAGAGCTTTTCTTCATTGGCTACCAAGTTCATAGTACATTTTAAGTTCTCCGCATAAGACCAAGCGAACGTTCCTTTACGTTTCGGGCTAAAAAAAAATGGAACGCGCATCCATTATCTGTACGTCTAATCTCTGACCGTTTTGTATTCCAGAAAGCTGTTAAGACTTGTCTTTTTTCTCTGCACTCATAGCTTATCTAACTGAATATTCTGCATTTTCATAGCAGCAGGATACCCTTTTGGCCGGTTGCCACACTTTATGAATACTACTAGAATAGAATAGACAGTGTTTATCTATCCAAGCAACAACACCCAAAAATACCAACCATGGCTTCCTTCCTCTTCCTGTATAAAGAGGAAGGAGTCATCACTAACTTCCTGTCTCTTTTTCTGCTAGTTGCATATCTATCCCTAGCCTTTGAGAGCAGGAAGGTAGGAAATCATTGTACTGTGATGAATAGGCTCTTGCTATAGCAGACCATTGTTCTTGGCAAATATCTTTAGTAAGGTTTTGTTGAGCAGACTGGAGCATTTATACAACGTGTTGTCATCATGCAACACATACAAATTGTTTGAAAAGTCCTCTTAAAGCAGAGCTTGGTAGTTGTCAGTGTGACCCTGAAAGACTTGCTTTAGCGGTTAGGATTGGGCTCAAGCTGGGCGTAATGTAGGCTCCTGCGACACAAGCGGAATCCCCTGCTCTTCAGGGGTGCCCTAACCCTTCAGGAGGCCCCTATTCAGGACTAACCAATGAATATCTCGTTTATGTTTTAGTTTTCTGCAAAGACCCGGACATGATACTTATATAGAACTTTAAATAAAATCACCTGTTTTCATGTTTAATGTGTTTTTTTTGTCTTTGTTTACTTTAATTATCAGGCAGGGGTCTTAAGACAGGTCTAGAACATATTTTAAAGAGCTTTTTTCTTCTAATTCCTGTGTGATGTACTGATGAGGGGAAAATACCGCTTTACGTTATTTTCCTAATTTTTGTGTACCAGCTGAACATTAGAATACTGGCCATGCCGTTGATGAAATGGCCAGGTGGAACCCTACCGGCAGGTGGTAGCGGGGGCCTACTTGCCCATGAGCTCCCTTGCTTGGCAGGCTCTGGCCCTTACCTGCGCTCCTTGCGAATGCCGCAAAGGCTGTGGCCTGGAGCAGCAGGGCTGCCGGGTCCTGTTTTGGCCCAAGTGTAGGAGGCCTCCTTGATGTGCTCCCTACTAGCCAAGGTTCGAAGCTCAATCTTTGGTCTTCCTCCCCAGACGGCCTCTTTATAAAGGACTGTGAGTGTCAGCCAGCATGCTGAGAATTCCATTACTGCTGTTGGTAGGGCAGGGCCTGCTAGCCTGATGCACCAGTAGGAAGGTAGTAATTAGTGACTGGCAACCTGCCATGCAGCTTGAACCCGCGGTTGCATTCGTAGACATGCACGGTAAGTGTTCAGCACCATGCACTGCTCGACAATAGGGTGATCACCCATCCGTACTTTCCACAGACTGTCCGTGATTTAGACCCAATGTCAATCTGTGATGATTGGTTTGACGGATGGCATTTGTCGATCATTTTTGCCTTTCAGGTAAAGGGCAAAAGTTAATTCCGACAGTTGAGAATCCCCAGCTGAAGTAGAAAAGAGGGAGTCGCCTGTGCTGTGATGCCAAGGGAGGGGCAGACAGATAAGAAACAAAGACTTCATGCCCGGGTGCTTGCTTCCCGAAAGAAATGCAAATGTAAAGGCTGCTTGGGAGCCGATATAGGCATCCATTGATGGAGTCACTTACAGCTTTCTGATGGCAAAGATATTTTCTTTTTGAGAAGTACTGTAATGGTGTTCCGAGCTGAGCTGTGGAGTGCGTGCTTTAAAAAAATATTTGCACTCGGTATAATCTACATACTACTCAAATCTATACTTTAGAAACACTTTCTATCTTTAAACGAAATTTATTTGTGCATTTTGTGGCGGCCTATATTATACTGTGCGGAATGCACGTTTAAAATAATGACTTACATTCACAGTACTTTCAGGGACCTCATAGCACTAAAAATACACAAGTCACCTTTCACTGAAACACCAAACAGGATTCAATTCTATGATCCTCAGATTGCGCACAGACATCTGTAGAGACCGCATTAGCCTATAGAGCAGTGATTCCTATCCTGTGGTCTCAGGACCCCTGGAGGTTCCCGAGGCCTACTCAGGGGGTCCATGACTGTTTTACAAAATTAAATGATACTAACATTAATCAATTCAAATTAATAAAGTACATAGAAGTAAATAAGCAACATTGAAACTTTTTCTACATTTGATTGTGAATTACACATACTATTCAAATACTACAGAATTTGTTTGGCATATATTTGTTTTTGTATTTTTCTGAAGTCCACATCATAAAAGTTGGTTAGACCGGGGGTCCTCAGATTCCAATAATGACTCATTGGGGATTCCTATATTCCAATAATGATTCAGTGGGGGTCCACATAATTTAAAAGGGTAAAAACCACTGCTATAAATGCTTCTTAACATGAAATTTCTATCCCGAAAACCAGTGAGGCAATGCTAAATATGTAATCCCTAAGTATCAAAAGGTAGTTGATTCCCAGTTCAATCAGGGGTTTAATTGTATATAAAGGGGAAAACACTACAATATGTTAAGGAAACACTTTTTGCATTTTAAAATCTTTATCATGTTCTCACATTTTATTTATGCAGATTACATCCCAAATATCTGAACAATTCTGCATGTTCTTTGACACTTATGGATGAGCCGGATCACTGGTTCTGTGTTGGCTTGACTGTAGTCATTTTAACCCCTTCCCTGCGGGGCTAATTGCCCCGCTGTGCTGGGGGGCGGGTGCTCGTGACGAGCTCAGCTCGTCACGCAGCACGGTGGTGCTGTGCTCGTGACGAGCTCAGCTCGTCACGGCTACACCCGTTTCCTCAGAACGTTCAGCACAGCGGGGGAATTAGCCCCGCGTGCGACCGTTGCGGCCGTTATGACTAGCTCAGCTCGTCATGAGCACACGGCCACCGTGGCTCACGACGAGCTGAGATCGTCATGAGCATGGGAGGGGTTAAGACACAGACAGAGTGGGCAATTGCCCAGGGCACTCCTTTTAAGGGGGCCAGTCTCAGCTTGCCCTCCACAAGCATGACCAACAGACCATTGCACCTGCAGAGCTTGCCAGGGTAGGTGGGTGCTGCTTGTTTAACCACTTGACACTGCCTCTTCTGTTTCTCCTCTCTGCTGAGACAACTCCCCAGGTACACAATACTTCCCAGTACTTATGGCAGAACCATCTTGTCTGATTGTAGGTATTGTTCCACCTTGTTCTTCTCTTCCTTATGTATCCGTTTCTTAGCAACAACCCTGTAAATCAGTTGCTGTGCATCTCCCATCTGATCTCGATTTCCTCTTCCTCTTTGATTGGTAGTCTGGGCTTCTAGTTTGGAGATAAATGTAGAGTCCTGGACGCACACTCTAGTGCTGTGAAACTACAGACAAGCTGTGGGTACCTCACATCAGTTGTGAGACTGTTGCCCATGCCATCTGCTCTGCCTCATTTATGTGTTTAGGTTTAAAGTCCACTGGAGGGTGAGGTGAGCCAGATGTTTTTTGTTCAACTTGTTTAAACTAGAAGAAGGTCACTTACCTTAATGTTTCCAAACTGTTTACCATAGGTTTTAAAATGTCTAGAAACATAATCAAAATGTTGCTTTTGCGTTCTCTCCTGGAAGGATTGGGTAAATATGGGTAGGGGTGATAGCCTTGACACAGTGCTCCAGGTCATTCATTTACTATTAAACAGCAATGTAATGTGCCACCTGAATATAGCATACTTAGAGGCAATCACAAAAAGATCATAGTGAATAAATAGTGCTATGTAGAAAATAGTAAATAAATGCACTGGTAAACTAGTGAATAATATCCTGTCTTTGGATAGGTCTGTAGGATTGACCTTTTGTGCTGATTTTTTTGTCCTAAATGTTGACCCTTTGTCCCGAATTTTCAACAGACCTGTCCAGAAGTTGCCTCCATGCCAGGTGGTCATCGTTCTCAACAATTAGGCACTTGCATGAGCTCTGCAGGTACTGTTTACTGGTACGATTGGCTTCAAATCAACATCAGCTTCAGCTATGTGTATGGAAGAGGCATTGCAGTACTGTTTCCAGGCCCATCATTTTCTGCTGCCTGCAACACCCCATTTTCGAGCAATAGGTCCCACCAGCCGCAGCACTGTTTTGTGTCTTTGCTTCCAGCCAGCTGTAGATTTGCTTCTTTGTTTCAAGCCTAAATCCACCTTATTCTGAGTGCTCCACTCAGTGAGGTGTGTGGTTAACAGTCAGTGGTGGCTCCTCCACTAAGGTAGAGTGTAGCCCCACTGCTTTTTTGCAGTGAAAGGCAGAGAAAATAAAATTATAATAACTTGTGTTATCATTTTATTTTCTCCTACTTCTGCCCACAGCTTTGCGTGAGGGAGCGGGGGCCGGGGAGGAGTGGTAACACCCTCGTAAAGTGCGCAATGCCCCTCGGGCCACCCAAAATAATCTTGCGTGTTCAGGCTGCATTACAGCCTATGTGAAGAACATGCCCAGGCCTACAGTCAGCGTCCAAGTGCCGAAAAACTGCTCAGACCAAGACAGAGTTGTGATTGGCTGACTGGTAGCCTGGGTGTGCTTCCTGTGGCCGAGTGAGAGAGGATTACGGAGGAGAGACAGGCAAGCAAGCGGCGAAGAGGTAAGTTTTTAATTTTTAATTTAATTTTTTCATAGCCGCTTCCCCCTGCGTCCTCCCCCCTCCCACATCCTCCATCCTACCTCACACATCCTCCCCCCTGGCCCCCTACCTCCAATCGGTGACAGCCACACCTGTTCTTGTGTCTGCTGCATTTTGCCCAAATTACCAGAGGTGAGTTCGTCCAGCAAGGGTTCTAAACTGCTTCGTGGATATATGGGTCCAGACTCTTCGCCTCCTTTGGTCATAAATGCCTTGAGTAATTCTAAAATCCACTTTACTTTAGCACTTGCACTCAGGACATGACTGTTATTCGTGCCATTGCACTGGGGCTTAGGTCTGCTAGGGAGACACTGTCTTCCAATCATGGCTGCTGTAAGCTCCCTATGTAGCACAGATGGGGCCTGTTTTTCTTGCTTGTTTTTTTTGGTTCTTCTACACATGAATTTAGACTGTGATTCTGAGCATATCTCTGCGCTACGAGTTTTCCTAATTTGGCAACTTGTTTATTAAAAAAAAAAGTTTATATTGTGAGTTACAGTCCTTGCCAGGGGCAGTTAGCTAGTTGTGTGAGTGTGGACCGCTTTCCTCCTGCTCTTAGTCCTGCAGTATTTTTTTTTATAGGTGTTGTGTCTCAGTCACTCCTCAAAGCTCTTGATGACCAATGGTTGCAGTCTTTATTGCTGAAGAATTGCAAGGCCATGTCTTCAAGCCTGGTGGAGACGTGCTTCTGTCAATCAGGCTCCTGTCTTTTCTGAAAGTTCTGTCTAATCTCACGGTGAGTCCAGGATCTCCGACATGTGGGCAGGCAGTGATTCGTTTACTCAGATGGTGCAGGTATCATCTCAGATGTTCTAGTTCAAAGCTGGAGGACTTTGTACTGCCGTTAGTGCATTCGTACCTGTTTTCGCAATGGTTTTTTGTAACCCAAGGACTATATAGGTCCAAGTTCAGGTTCAGACACAAGTTTATTTAGACATTTGTCCATAAAACATTCTAAAGGAAAAAAACACACTAGACAATTAAAACAGTTAAAAACATTTAAAAGGATCCCTCTCCTAGCTACCCTACCCCCCTATACTACATTTCATGATTAAGATGTTGTTTTACAGATCGTTGAAACTGGGCAATTCCAACTGTCACATCGAGATGAAGCATTTCAGACAATAACTCCACAGCTTTATCCCTATGGGAGCATCATATTTAAAAAATAAAGGTCTTAAAAACTTTATTCTATTTGCAAGATAAAAGGCACAGTCCATAAGAATATGCATAAGGGTACTTCTAACTTTCAGAGGACAGGGACAAAGACCACTATTACTCTGTACCCTGATCCTGTGTGGGCGGGAAGAGTAGATTGGGTTACATCCCACCCTGGCCCTTGAAATTTCATTCCTCAATCCTGGGTCTGGAAGCTGTGATAGATAGGGCCTTCTGCTTAGTGGCATCCCCCTGCGCTCCCCAATTTAAATTCTTCCTAAAAATTAACCCCAGGTATTTATATTGATCGGCCTGCTCCACCACCTGTGTACCTAAATTCCAAGAAAAACTCTGTACTTTTTTTCCAAAGATCATAATCGTGGTCTTTTCCAGATTGATACAGAGTTGGTTCTGCTTGCTATAATTTGCTAGGGCATTTAGTTTCCTCTGCAAACCTATTGGGGTATAATCCAGTAGCACAAAATGGTCTGTATAGAGCAGACAAGCAATATGCTGGATCCCTATTTTTGGCAAAAAGGACTCAGATTGGGAAATAAAGCTAGGGAGGTCGCCAGAAATAAACTAAAAAGCAAGGGTCCTAAAACGCACCCCTGGCGCAGGCCATTGTCAATAGAAATTCTTTGTGATAACCAACCCGACTTATCTAACTCCACCTGAGCCCAATTGCCAGAGTGCAAGGATTGGAGTACCCCAATAAGATTTGGTGGTAGGTTCCAGGAGGCAAGTTTTCCCCACAGAGTATCCCTATGCACAGAATCAAAGGCTGTCCGGAAATCTACAAATCAATAGCACAGCCTTTGATTTTCCTCCAGAGCCTTTCGAATAATGGCCCACAGAGCAAAACAGTGGTCTATAGTGGAATGACCCTCACGGAAGCCCACTTGTTATAGTGGAATTCACTTAGATTCAGTTGCCCAATCTTCGAGTTTAGCTAAGATGATCTTAGAAAATATATTTAAAGAGATTTCAAAGAGGCTTATCAGCCTGTAATGCATAGGGTCTGTACCACTCTCTTTCTTCAAAATCGGTTTCACTATTAACCCCTTCCAGGACAAGGGATAAAGACCAGAAATAGCAATCCAGCTAAACAAGGAGGAGTATATTGTAGCCCACCGTAGGCTATTTGTTTTGATTATAACTGCTGGGATATTTCCGGGGCCTGAGGCTAGGGAGGGTTTTACTCTCTCAATAACAGTCTTTACTTCCTTTACTGAGAACCACATAGCTGGGAGAGTTTGCCCACATATTTTCTGATGACCATCAGCCCTGGAGGGTCCCTTGTATAAATCAATCAAATAAGTGGCCAACAGGTCTTCAGACAGCATACAAACGAGTGTGCCCCTAATTTGAACATTGAACTCAATGACCTTTTTCCAGAATTTTTGCTGGTCATTTAATAATATGATTTCTTGCATCCCGTCCCACTTACTATGGTTAAAGGTTGCTTTTTTTTGACTGCACAAGGGATTACATTGACGTTTAAGTTTAACCAACTCTTGGGTGGCTGAGGGGAAGTTATGACGCCTAACGCTCTTTGCTCTCCGTCTCACCAGTCATTTCATCTTTTGGCAATCCGAATCAAACCAGCCCCCAGAACACTGCGGACGGTGTTTTGCCTGCACGCCCTTTTCACACTTACTAACTGAAATGCAGCCCAAAACTCATTGTTCAATATTATTGTACCACACAATGACATCTTCGACGTTGGAAGGATTATATAGCTTTATTTCAGTGCTGGTTTGCCACAGACAGCTCTGATTTCTATACTTCCAGAGTCACTTCTGATCGCCTCTGTGGGTGGCCATTCTCTGTCTAGATTTCCTTTAGTGGTGAGTGCTTCATACCTGTGGTGTGGCAGCTCTACGGTGCACCAAGCTCTTTGGTGATTCAACTATTGTGCCAGCATCTGACCAACTGGTGCATCACTTAGGGCCCACTGGGTAAGATATCAGACCCTTAGCTTGGAGGTTTAGTTCACGACCAGCTGTCGCTTTGGTAATACGGGAGCTGGACTTTTTTCTGCGATGCATGCTGGCGTTGTTGATGGCCTCCTGCGATGCATGCTGGCATTGTTGATGACCTCCTGCGATGCATGCTGGCAGTGTGGCTAGTCTCCTGCGATGCATGCTGGCATTGTTGATTGTCTCCTGCGATGCATGCTGGCGTTGTTGATTGCCTCCTGCGTTTCATGCTGGCGTTGTTGATTGCCTCCTGCGATGCATGCTGGCGTTGTGGATTGTCTCCTTTGATGCATGCTGGCGTTGTTGATTGCCTCCTGCGATGCATGCTGGCGGTGTGGATTGCCTCCTGTGATGCATGCTGGCATTGTTGATTTCCACCTCTGATGCATGCTGACGTTGTTGATTGGCTCCTGCGATGCATGCTGGCATTGTGGATTGTCTCCTGCGATACATGTTGGCATTGCTGATTGCCTCCTGTGATGCATGCTGGCATTGTTGATTGCCTCCTGCAATGCATGCTGGTGTTGTTTGCCTCCTGCATTGCATGCTGGTGTTGTGGATTGCCTCCTGTAATGCATGTTGGCGTTGTTGATTGTGCTTCATTACCTGGAAAGCAGCGAGGTTAAATCTCTTATCTCCCTAACATACATTGTACACATGAATGTATTTGGGAATTGAAAATGCAGATATACACTTTCCAGGTGATACACAGCTTTTAGCTGCTATCTAACTGGGTACGCCCTAAAAATAATAATTAATATGTAAACTGATTGAATATAGCAGCATGATCACTGCCATGAGCTTCAGTTTTGATAAGGTTTAGGTTCATTTATTTATTTAAAGAGTTTCATATAGCGCTGGCTAGACCCGAAGGTATCGGAGTGCTTTACATGAGAATCAACAATGTAACAGAAAAAGTTCAACAATTACACAATACATCAAAAAATAGGCAATACAATTAGGAGAGGAGAGAAAGGAGAGAGAAATATTGTGGAGGGGGCAGGGGAGGTGAAAAAGAGAGGATAAGGGACGAGACAACAAGTAGAGACGAAAGGAAGTCTGTCTAAAGACCGACTGGGTAGGTGACGACCAAGGAGGGAATCCATGGCCCATCTCCCCTATAGCTAAACCAGGTAGCTCCATCGGGCATCAGACAAAATATTTCAGTCTCAATACATTGAGAGAGGAGAGACAGAGAGACATAAATGGAGGGAGGATGAGGGAGGAGACGACAGGAGAGACGAAAAAAAGTACAACAATGTGGTTCAACAATATAACAGAAAAATATCAACAAATACACATTACATCGAACAATCAGCAATACATTAGGAGAGGAGAGAAAGGAGAGAGAAAAGTAGCGGGGGTAGGGGAGGTGAAAAAGTGAGGTTAGGGGAAGAGACAACAGTAGAGACAAAAGGAAGTCTGTCTAAAGACAGACTGGGTAGGTGACGACCACCAAGGAGGGAATCCACAGCCCATCTCCCCTATAGCTAAACCAGGTAGCTCCATCGGGCATCAGACAAAATAGTTTGGTCTCAAGTGGCGAGGAAGAGGTTCACAGAAAAACAGGATGGGGACAAAGGGAAAGGGCAGTTGAGGGTAGAGGACAGAAGCTGGAAAGAGTAGGAGCGGAGAGGGGTGAGGGTTGGGGGAAGGGAGAGGGGGAAGATAAGGTCAGGAGAGACGTGGGTTTGCCCGAAGTCCGGCTGGGTAGGTAATAGTCAAAGGAAGGAGTCCAAAGTCCATCTCCCATATAGCTCGCGAGGTAGCTCCACCGGGCATCATACAAAAGTAGCTAGGTCTCAGCTGTCTAGGGAAGTAAGCAGGGAACATGACCAAGGTGGGTAGGCGGGGACAGGGACAGCGAAGGCTGGTTGAGGTCCTGGGGAGATCAATAATTAAAGACCAGGGGAGGAACGAAAACATCACTGATGGTCTCACTGAGTCGGCCATCTAGAACTCAGGCAAGGGGTATGCAACATTGTAAGTTCAGCTACAGTCAGTCAGAGGGGATGAAAAATGGCCTCAGAAAGAAGCGCTCCTCACAGACAACTGGCGGTATCAGCGCAACTAACATCAAAAAAGAAGAAAGACACGCTATGCAGTTGCAGGCGTAAATGAGGTTTGATATTCATAGAATGCCTGAGCCACCATTTTAAAGTCAGGCAGCGTTCGTGAGAAAAAGCTTCGCTTCCGCAAAGGATTTGACTTCACAATATAAATACTTCGCTTCAGAACAAGGACCATAGGTATCCATACAGTCGCAATCCCAGAACCTTAGCAGCATACCAGCGCGCTGGGAGGTCTGGTGCGGGGGCACTCGCGATCCGCCATTTTGTGTTCCTTTACGTTCTGAAGCAGGAATGCTTTAAAGATCACAGCCGAACACGCATTTAAATTCCCCATCATTTACATTCATGGAAAACAGCCGACCCTCATCTTACAATTACTTGCGCTCTGTGTTGGTTTAAAGCGCCGTAGCCCTGGAACCGTTCAAAGTAGAGAGATGCGATCAACCAACCCATTTCTTCTGATCCTTCAGGAGCTCGGCTTTGGCAGTTCAGAGGCCTTGCCTGCCAGTGTTGGGCCTTTGGCACGGGATGATGCAGTGTTGTTGTCCTAGTCTTGGGTCCTGGAGGTTGGCTCAGGTTTGCTAGGGTCTAGATCTATCGGATAGCCACAATGGTAGCTCATCTGATGGCCGGCTCAGCGAGCTTTCTTTTGCTACGCTTACTCATTTGGTCATTTTGTCTGGGTAGCTGTGTATTACCTTGGTATCTGGCTTTGGGTTTTCTCTGGCTTCAGCTTGGTTCCTCTGTCCTTGGAGCATAGGGTGGCCTCGTTGGTTGGAACTATCCCACCCTGCCTTCAGAGTTTACTTCTCTGATGTAACCCTAGAATATGCCTGGTCTTAAGATGTAATTCCAATTACACTGTGCTCCGACCTTGTGATAGTCCCTGGGTCAGGTTGACTTTTGATCGTCCATCGCCTCCATTCTACACAGAATGCTGGCTCTGGTGACATATTTCCTTTGGAGCACTTCAGGGCCCTAGATTTGTGCCACTTTCTTATTGTTTCAGGCTCTGCTTCCACTATGGGAGACTCACTGATTATAGGAGGGTGCCTGTGAACTTTGAAAGAAACTGTTCTGGATGCATTAGTGGTTGACATCAAAGGTTAGATCTAGGTATTGAATCACTGGTTGTTGCAGTGCCTGCGGTAGTGACTTTTGGTTTTATTTCAGGTTACCATGTATTTTTTGGTTAGGTTCTCCTACAGTAAGGACATGGATGAGGAAGACAGATGAGGAGGTAATGACCAGGTTAACTTCTGGTAATCTTCATTACTCTCAGTCCAAGTCTCCCTCGTCCCATTCCAAGGTTGCCCCCATCCCTGACCTTAGTTCATTCACACTGGGTGACTCCTTTATACAAGAAAAGGAAGGAAGCCATGTTTGTAGTTTCTTTGTGCTCTACTTGGTTAGGTAAACAATTTCTGCATGCACTGACAGATCCTCCTACAGTGAGGATGAGGAAGATGAACTCGGCGTCATGAAGTAAGTGATAGGGTTTAAAAAAAAATAGTAGAGTTCCATATAAAAAGATCAAACTTCATTAAGATCATTGTGGCGATCTGTTCCCTCACTGGTTTAATTACCAAACTGCCTTTCTCACTATACAAGATTCCTGTTGGTTTGCAGGATCACCATTTAATCTCCAAAGCTGGTGCCAGATCGAACAGGACCTTACCCATCCGTACCACATTCTCACGGGTTTTGCGATGCAATCTACTTCCTGCCAACATTCCAAACAGATTATTCTCAATACCGCAAGAGCAATTTAGTTGCTTGACAAGAAAATGTTGATCTGAATGCATAAATATAACTTAATGTCCTTGTGGAAAAATAAAAGATTCCAATAGGACTGCTCACTTGCTTGTGATTCAGAATGGGCAAATATAGGTATCTCCCTTATTATAGACCTCTTCATGAATAACCGGCTGCTCCAGTCCTCTCACTCTCTCCTTAAGTTGGATTTCTATAGCTTCTTAAAAATCAAATATAATGGCAAATCGTATTGTCCAGGTGTTCAACACTATTATAGCGCCAGACTAATCAAGCTTTAGGCCAGACAGAGCGACGAGGCACAATTATAGGCAAATGTTTGGGTGTCTGGTGCACAGGTATCAGCCGGTGATGCTGCAAGCCCTTGATGTTGAGAAAACTTTGGATCTGGTGGAATGACCTTATTTGATGGCGGTCCTGGGTAAAATGGGATTTGGCCCATTGTTTCTGGCATAGAGCTGCAGTATAGGGGACCACTGGCTGAAGGTCAGTTCAGTGGCACAGTTTTGCATAAATTAAGACTGGGCAGGGGTACGTGTTAGGGATGCCGTCTATCCGTGCAGGAATTGAACTGATGGCGACGTGGATGTAGGAGATGCAATGATCCGATTGTTGAGATGGGACACAGACTGGGAAGATGTGATCTCATTATATGCCAATGACAAACTTCTGTATTTGGCAGTCTCGCGGGTCCGGTCCGGAGAATCCTCAAGGTGTTTGAAAGCTATGCTGGGATCAGCATAAATTGGAGCAGATCCGTGGCGTTCCCTTTGATTGACTGGGTGAGGCGGAGGGAGTCTGATTGGCACCTACAATGTGAACCGAAGGCCTTCATGTACTTGGGGATTTTCATAACCACTTATCAGGAATTGTTCATCTGGAAAATCCTAGAGGGGAAGCTGAAAGGTTATAGAAATGATGTGAGACACTAGCGGAAGCTACACCGCTCCATGCGGGGAAAGGTGGCTGTGGGAGAGTAGGGTCTGCTTCCTATGGTTACCCCCCCTTTTTGCTGTGTTTCACTGGTTTTTCGACTTTAGTCTGGCTGTGGCCCTACTAATCAGGACCACAGCCTAGCTGTTCTCTCTCTAAATTGATACCATGTACTTTAGGTACATACCAGATTGGTTACTGGATCACCCTTATGAGTCCCTGTATATGGTACCTTAGGTACCCAGGGCATAGGTACCCCAGAGGCCTACAAGGAGATGAAGCATGTATTATGCCACCCCTGGTTTGCCTTCCAAAATGGCACCACAGGTCTGCCCTTGCAGCCTGGGTAAGGTGGTGTAAGCACCCCTTACTTAGATATAGTATACCTATATCTACCGTTACAAATAGACACATATTTACCTATAAGTCACTCCGATGGCAGGCCTTAACAATCCTGAAGTCAGCGTGCGTAGTTTTGTGTGTGAGGGTGCCCTAGCATGAGCTGAACCCCTCTGCTTCTTTCGGAAATCCCTCCTTATAACTGTTCTATGATATAGCCATACCATATACTCTTAAGTGCATTATAATCCTCACGGTTAATGCTGACTTTGGTTTGGCTTTATCAAAACAAGTCGTGTGTGGTGTCAAACGCTTTGGAATCCTACCCCCGCCCCCCCCACCCCCGCAAGTTCTGGCGGCAGGGGTAGAATTCCACCCTTCTAGAGGGAGAAGACATGTACACACTGGTATACCCGGTTAAAGTTAAACAGAGCCACAGCATCACAAAATGGATTCTGCCACAGCCACAAGTCTGACCTGTTGCTGCAAGAAACTCCGACAGGGTAGGCCTGGACAATGGGTTTCCTGTCCAGACAGGCTTTAGTGTATTGGGGCAGGGTGGGTTGCATTCAGTGAATGCTTTTCAGACACTGCCTGGGGCACACAAGGTGCTCCATGCATTTCCCAGTTCAAACCGGTTGCTGGGGCACTCAGCCCTAGCTCTGGTGCGAAACTGGACAATGGGAAAGGGGTGTAACCACCCCCTCCCCAGGTCCTCCCATAGGTGGGACCTTAGAGTTAGTCCATCCCCTAAACTTAGTATAAGCATAGGAACCTAGTTCCTAGGATTTTAGATTACCCTGGACAAAACTCTGAAGAAGAAATCCTGTACCTTCGACATTTCATTTCGACTGAAGAATCTCCCTTGTGGCCAAGGAGGCACCCCCTGTTCAAACAGGCACCATAGAAGCATCTTTGCCGGTCTGCATTTTCGAGGCTCCCGCCGGATCCCAAAGAATCTGCGACACAGGACACAAACTTGCAGACATCTCTGTAGCTGACACGAGTTCCCAGCAGAGCTTACTCCTGTAGATGACACAAGAGACGTGGGACCAGAACTCCTGGACATCCTGCATTTTTGCGACTGCTCCTACTTCCCGAAGTTTCCCGAAGTTGTGCATTGGGGTATTTGAAGTCCCTGCCCCGAGCACCTTTTTGCACTGAAGTACAGAGGCCAGCACTCCACGAGTGACCCGTGAGTCCCCTTTCTTCACCGCAGCTCAAGGCTCCTTCGCGGTTCCTAGTCCGTTGGCTAGTGGGCCCCTACGAAGGACAATCCTTTGTTTCTTGAGCTTTCCTGGTTGCTCCAGACGAGCGCTGACTCCCCTCCAAAGGGTGAGTCCCTCAGACATCGCTTGTCTGCACTGAAGCCAATCTTGTCATCTTGCATGGGTTGCTGTTGCCAAGGCTTGCTGGGTCCAATCCAGATTCTGACACTGCAGCACTCGACATCCTTCGTGGGACAGCTCCAATCCAGCTCCTGATCTTCGTCGACGCCTCCTGGTCTTCGTGGCTGAAAAGTCAAGCTTCACCTACTTCACTTGAAAGCACCCAACATCGGCTGGCATCTTCCTGTGGCCATGCTGGTCACTGGCTAGTGACCCAGACTCTGTCGCCTCTGCTTTCAGGTTCTTCACATCTCCGATCCACCCTTGGATCCACCCAGACACTTTTCCTCTGGTCGCCTGCAGCACTTCTTCGCAGCTCTCCAATGGAATCGACGACGAAACCCGACACCAAAAGACACCTATGCACCCGGCTTCCCTGGGTGAGGTAACACAAGTACTCTGGTGCTCCCGTGGGTCTTGACTCTCGAAGTGTCCTAGTCTAAAAGGGTTCCATCGTAGTTCACTCCCAAGTGTCCTTAATCTTTAAAATTGTAACTTGTTCGTTCTCTATAGAAAGTCAACGGTGATTCACGGCTGGGTTTAGATACTGCACGTGTCCCCCGTGGGTCTCCGGTGCCCCTACCGTGGGTGGTTCCTGGTTGCCCCCAGCGGTTCTACAGGCCATAGGCCTGACTTCTATCCCTGACATGGTTCTTATACCACTATTTTAGTATATTGTTTGTGAGGCCCCTAGGGCAAAACGTATACTGTGCAACTTATCGTATGCTAAGTTCCTTGTATTGTACTTTTACCTCTAGCCTCAAAGAGACCAGAGGGGTTGTGTTTAGAATAAATACATATATTTGATATATACCCTGTGTGGTATACTTTCATTTGATCATTCAAGAGATTATAGACTGGTAAAACAACTTGCTTAACTCGCCTCTAAGTCTTAGCCTGAAGGCTGCTCTCCACAGCTACCACTAGGATAGCTTTCTATAAGGTTGACTTTAAACCTACCATCAATAAGGGTCGTTTGGACTGGTGCAAGGTGCCCACTAGAATAGTGGACATCATATGCCAGGCCAACTTCTCACAGTGGCTTTATGTAAAATGGTCTATTTACTCAAGTTTCGGCGCATCTTGCAGAACCCCCTCGGACGTCCTAGATAGTTTTTTCTATGATGCAGCTGCAGTGACGTAGGAGCTGTTGTGGAATGTGAGATCGTCAAGAATAGCTTTCTCTGCCTTTACCAGGAATCCCCATGATGAAAGGGTGAGTATCCCAAACCTGCAGTTGTACTACTGGGCCTCCCAGTTATTGGTGGTCAATTATTGGGAAACAACAAGAGCCCTTAGCAGACAGGATGGCCATGGACCTGAGGGGCTATTTGAGTGGTTTATACGGGATTAGTGGAGAGATCCCGCTGCCAGCCGCGATTGCCACAGTGGTAAGGGTCCGGTGAAGAGCAACCGCTGAACTGGGCTGAAAGGATAAGTTGATGCGCCAGACACCACTGTGGGAAATTGAAAGACTAAAAGAACTATGGACAATTGAGGGTCATAGGAAATGGGACCTGTTGGGTATTTCTAAAATTAGCAATGTTTGGTGAGATGGT
This sequence comes from Lissotriton vulgaris, assembly GCF_964263255.1. Lineage (NCBI taxonomy): Eukaryota > Metazoa > Chordata > Amphibia > Caudata > Salamandridae > Lissotriton > Lissotriton vulgaris. The sequence goes on from NC_141686.1 coordinate 107,105,461, forward strand.
GGATAATACAAATGCCAGAACTTTAGGAACAGGTACACCTAACAGGAAGTCAGTTTCTTTGATGAAAAATCACAGACAGACAGACAGACAGACAGACTGCGGGACATCGCAGAAGAAACACTGTTGGAACTGAGAGTTGAGCTGCCCCTCTACACAGGCATCTTATATCACAGATCTAAGCCACACTACTTAATGACAGTCTCCTACAACCTCACCACCTTGATGAATAAATGGGAACAAGATCTAAGGAGGCTCAAGCATGACGCATGGGAGGAGTCATGTAGCTACCCATGCGAATTCGCAGAACCACCTCCGGAGGAAGATTATTCTCCTACCTGTCAGCGAAGACCTGGAACTCCCTCCCCACTCACCTACGACTGACCCAGGACCATCTCAGCTTCAGGAAGCACCTAAAGACCTGGCTCTTCGAGCAGTAGCAGCACCCCCCCCCCCCATCCTCCCCCCCCCCAGCGCCTTGAGACCCTCGCGGGTGAGTAGTGCTCTCTATAAATGTTCTCTGATTTGATTTGATTTGTGGGAGGTGGCCACATGTGCAGGGTTCAGACTGGTGCAATTAAAGATATTTCACAGGGCATATTTCACTAGACCAAGGCTATTACGGATGGGCAAGGTAGAAGACGACCAGTGTTTTAGGTAAGGCAGATACTCTATGGGGCTGCCCAAGACCACGGGTATATTGGGACAAGGTATGTAGCAAACTCATTGGTTGTGGGAAATAATATGGTGCTCACCCATCAACTCATGATGTTGGGTATTTGGGGTGAACAAACCCTACATAGGCACATGCGTCTCTTTTGTAATGTTAGACTGATGGTGGTTAAACAGAACATATCCCACCACTGGAGGGGGGCGTAGACTCCAACAGTGGCTGAGTGAAAGGCAAACCTAACTTGGAACATGAAGTCTTTAGAAGTGGTATATATGGCCCAAGGATGTCCTCGCAAATTCAAAAAGGCGTGGAGCTCCTGGAGAACTGGAGGTGATGACTTGGAATGTGACAGGGTCGTGGCTGGTTGGAAAGCCTCCAATTAAGCTGGAATGATGAGACTGAGTTACAGCAGAAAGCCTGAATTGGATAGACATTGGGAGGAGGCTGGGCAGGTCTAATTGTTCAGTAGATGGTATTAAAGATGGACACATGTAAGCAGATGGATGTAGTAATATGACAGCGGGTCTCAATACTACAGTTAGTAGTTTATGTATGAGTCTGCTTGTTGCGAAATTTAATTAATTGAGTTTAAAAAAAAATCGAATCTAAAATATCTGCATTAGGTAAGCTAATGTACCCAGACCTCTTGCCTAAACTGTTAATTGTGGCCAGAGAGGAGAACGGAAAGAGTTGACCCACTCACTCTTATACGAGGACGAAGAAGTGGACTCAAAAGGGTCTGATGTCAGACTTCCTCTGTGGCTACAGGGACACAAAAAGCTGTGAGATGCCTTTTCCCTGAAGAATCCAGCTGACCAGTGCTAACCAGACCTGGACTGGAAATTATTGTTGGCCTCCACCTGATGCTTTGGGTGTCCCTAAGTGCCGTTCTGTGAGGTCCTTGGGGTCTTACAAGTGTACTCCTGTTGATGTTTAGATTTAGACACTAGAAGAGTTAGGAAACGTTTGAAAACTTTTCCGCCAGAGCTTCAGAGTGTAAAAGTATCTGACCAGCAGTTTCACAGTATCGCTAGAATTTCAGATTAATTTTGCACAGAGATCCCCTGCACAAAAAAGGCAAAATCCCATTCCGAGTTGGAATTTGGTTACTTTTCCATAAGAAATCACAAAAGCTTGAGACTGTTATTGGGACCAATGTGCTTCAGATATTCGGCCTTTGGTTTCACGGCGTCCAGAGTAGAGCGGATATTAATTCCAAACAAGTGACTTTTTTTGAAGTGGGACTTACAAACATTTTTTGAACTTTGACTTCCAGAATTTACAAGGACCAATCCACTTAGTGCATCTGACACATGCATCATTGCAGTCCGCTTCAAATCGCTAAGTCCTGGTATACACCAAGACCATTTGACTACCATTGTGCTTTTTAATGCTATTTTCACCTAAAACTCTAAAAACTCATATCTCGGGTACCCCTTTTTGGATTTTTATCATTTTGCTGTCAGTTTGTTTATTAAATTTGAATTCGTTTGGGATCTGTATTGCTTGGTGTTTTTCACTTTATACTGTTTTGGTACTGCACAAATACTTTACACATTACCCTAAGCTAATTCTGTCTGCTCTGTGTCCTAGCTACCAGGGTGTTGAGCTCAGTTCAGTTGGTTCACTTTGATGATTTACCCTTACAAGAAGTGTTATTGTCCCACCGCAACCAAATAAGATGTCTTACATACAGCAAGCACCATAAAAAAGACTTTGATGTCCTACTATCAACCTAAATATTCTGAGATGCTAGGTGTCTCCTACCTGGATAAAAAGCACACAAGCTTCAAATAAATGTGAGGTTTTGTGGAATTTCAAAAGGTAGAGTGCATAACTCAATTATAAGACTAATGATATTAGCTAAAGATTAACTCGCAGCATTATGCCTTAATTGAAATACCTGGAAAACTCACGTCCACATGCACAACAGTGGCTCCAAAGAGTAAATAACATGCTTAGAGATTCTAGAATCTTGAAAAGAGGAAAAGGTGATAAGGTACAGATATGAGAGATGGAGGCTGATTAGATAAGAGCATGAGGATAGACATGAGGAGTAAGAAAACAAAAAGAACAGGAAGGATTAAAAAAGAATCTTAAGGAAGCAGGCAGACGAAACAAGAATAAATGAGTTATTAAAAGGGAGTAGAAGAAACATCAGGACAGAGAGAGATGAGCTGTGAGGTGTAGAGTGTTTGAGGAGCGTCCTAGTAGAGAATGCTGAAAAAGATGATGCGAGCGGTGAATGAAGGAGGATGAGAAAGGAGTCTGAGGAAGTAGGATAATGGAGCAGGATAATGCTGAGCAAAATGAGTGATGAAAGTAGGGGTATGGATAAGCAGGTATTGAGTCAGGAGCGATAAGAGGGGAGTAGAGTGAGAGGAATACAGCAGAGTGAAGGTGGCGGGTGATACTGGTAAAGGATGAGAATGAAGAGAAAGGAGGGTGGTCACACCGGTGGGTCATAAGCAAATGATACATGGTGGGGAAGGGGCCAGAGAATAAGTGTGAAGAGACTAGAGGATAGTTGTAGAAGAGGGAGGGGGGATGATGGACAGTAAGGGTAATGGGTGAAGATGGGGTGATGGGAATGGGAGAGACTGGAGGGACAGCAGAATCTGAAAGAAGAGGAAGCATGCCAGTCACCAGCTAAGTGAAATAGTTCAATTCTGAGGCACTCAAATGAGCTGTATCGTTCCTCGTTAAGATATATTCTGCTTAGAAGACTGGCAGCAAAATAGTGGCTGAAAAACTAGCCCCCCCAATAGAAGTCCAGTTGTCAACCTCGGAAGTTGTACTCTTGACACGGTGGGCGCAGTGGAGAGATAGGGGTGTAAGTAGGCCCATATTTGTTGTCTCGCTTGGGGCTCAGTTTGCCACCTCTGATTGCTCTTCTAGTTGGTATCTCAGCTAATGAGAGTGAACATACAGCAGAGGACACTATACAAATGTGCACAGCTTCTGACAATCTTTTGTATACTACGCGTGAGCCCTGGTTGTGTGTGCTCAAGAGTATGTGCTATATAATCCAGACCTTAGTACTGCTTCTGAGAGCAACCGATGGAGAACAGATACACAACAGTCCAGGCCCAATTATGCACACCTGTGCACACACACACCAGCACATGTACACCCTCATTCCTTTACATACACAAAATCATAACTTCATAGGCAGCAACAGGGAAGGGGAGACTGACAGAAGAGGATGAGGTGGAGAGGAGAGGGTGAGAGTAGAGGGTGAGGTGGGGAGAAGAGGGTGAGGTGGGGAGAAGAGGGTGAAGAGGGTGAGGTGGGGAGAAGAGGGTGACGTGGAGAGTCCAGGGTGGGGAGGTGAGAGAAGAGGCCCCTAGATTCATCAAAGTCCCGTTTTGCGAGTCCTTAATAGCGATTATTAAGGAATCGCCATTAAGGACTTGCAAAACGGGATTCATGTAGGAATCGCTAAATAAATTGCGATTCCTACACATTCCTTATTTGCGATAAGCAAATTGCTAATCGCAAATAAGGAATAACTCCCCATTCATTCCTATGGGCCTTTAGGCCCAAGGCCCATAGGAATGAATGGGGAGTTATTCCTTATTTGCGATTAGCAATTTGCTTATCGCAAATAAGGAATGTGTAGGAATCGCAATTTATTTAGCGATTCCTACATGAATCCCGTTTTGCAAGTCCTTAATAGCGATTCCTTAATAATCGCTATTAAGGACTCGCAAAACGGGATTCATGTAGGAATCGCTAAATAAATTGCGATTCCTACACATTCCTTATTTGCGATAAGCAAATTGCTAATCGCAAATAAGGAATAACTCCCCATTCATTCCTATGGGCCTTGGGCCTAAAGGCCCATAGGAATGAATGGGGGGTTATTCCTTATTTGCGATTAGCAATTTGCTAATCGCAAATAAGGATGCGATTTCAAGGGTGCTAGGGGTGTCCAAAGGACACCCTGTAGCACCCCTGAAATGTAAATTTAGACTTATGTTGCGCACACATATGTCCAAAGGACATGTGTGTGTGTGTAACATACAACTGAGAAAAAAGCACAAAAGTGCATTTTTCTCAGTTTTCGCTATTTACCACGAAGTCAAACTTCGCTGTAAATAGCGGCAAAAATTCGCGAAATCGCAATTTATTAATGGTTCATGAATAGCATTTAAGGAATCTCAAATTGAGATTCCTTAAATGCGATCGCAATTTGAAAAATCGCAATTTTTTGCGATTTTTCAAATCGAGAGTTCATGACCCATTAATGAATTCCAAATACCATTTTTGCGGGCGCAAACGGCCGAATTCTGCGATTCTCACCGTTTGCGCCCGCAAAAATACTTCATGAATCTAGCGGAGGGTGAGGTGGAGAGAAGAGGGTGAGGCGGAGAGAAGAGGGTGACAGAAGAGGGTGAGACGGAGAGAAGAAGAGGGTGAGGTGGAGAGAAGAGGAGGGTGAAGCAGAGAGACGGGAGGGTAATAGGGGGAGGTTGAGGCAGGAGTGAGGATAGTGAGGAAAAAGGGAGGATGGTGTAGGGGAGTGAACGAGAGTGATTCAGAAAGAGAGAAGAGGGTGAGGAAGAGAGAAACGTGAGATAGTGAAAGAAGGGTGAAGTGTAGTCAGAGGAAGTTGGCGCAAGATGAGAGTCTGGCAAGGTCAAAGGAGTTTAAGGCAGAGACAGTGGAGGGAGAAAGATAATGGTGGGGCAGTGAAACAGGTGGATAAAGTGGAGAGAGAAGAGAATGGTGTGGAGAGTGAGTTGGAAAGAAGTAGGGGGTGATGTGAGTGGGATAGAAAGGAGGGTGAAGTCGAGAGAGAGGAAAGCTTGTCAAGGGGAAAGGAGGATCAGGTAGAGAGAGCAGACGGATGATGCCCATGGGTAGAACCCGCTAGAAATACATGGTTAAAACTAGTAAACAGAACCCGGCAGTAGGTATGGTCTGAAGTTCACACCCCTACACGGCCATCCAGCAGGCCCAGACCCAGCTCTCAGACACCTGGGAGACTGGACAACCCCACCAAAGTTTATGGCCAACCAATCCTTCTTCAGATCCCAAATCCTGCAGCCAGGCCTGTTGTAAAGTAGAGCACAGCCGCTCACTACAGGCACTCTTGAACATGAGCGGCAGGTGAACATCTGGGGCAACATTTGGTTTCACCTCGAAAAGCTAGCAGTTTTTCACTGAAATGCCGTGCCCCTCTTTCGAGCTGCGTTAATCTCTCTTTTGTTGATCCCACTTTGTGTTTCCGTAACAACACAAAAGGGGTATACGAACCGTGACAACTTACCTTTGCGGGTACCATCCCACCAACTTAAAGGGACCTTGTCGCTCGTGTGTTCATATTTTTCCAGACACATCAGTTTACCCCTCTCTGCAATGAGGCAGAGACAGGATCCTAAGACCTCTCCACCCTCTTAAAAACCAAGCAACGCCAAGGTCCACAAAGAAGAAACCAGAGACTCTTTGTTACAAAAGTGTGTTTTTAATTTTTTGTTACCGAGATGATGTAATTACAAGTATTTTAAAAATTATTTGCAACTCTTGGCCCTGAGATAAGGCATTTTTGTGTGTATTCATATGTTACATTCACTCAGTACAAACCCTCAGCCCACACCTTAAAAGAAATGATATCTAAAAAAGTAAAAACAAAGACAGACGTACACGTCTAACATTTTGGACCGCAGTCTTGAATTTTTTAAAAGCTCTGGAGATCAGCATGTGCAGAGAACTCGCGACTGTCACTTGTGTTGGGCTTCCTCTACTGGTGCCTGAAATAGTGTTTGTATTTTGGGGTCCTTCTGGGTTTGGTTTGAGTGTTCAGTGGCCAGTGATATCTGCGCCCATGTCATCAATGGTTCAAGAGGAGAAATGGCAGATGCTCTGTGCAGACACAACTCAAACCAAAGGACTTAGTGCAATGTTGGGCGAGCAGAGTGGCATGCATGTGCCACTGGAGCTACGTGGGCGAACGCCTTGAGACCCTAACGGGTGATTAGCCACGCTCTAGAAGAACCTTGATTGATTGATTGATTGATTGATTGGTGAGCAGGAAACTATCCGGGGCTTGAAACTCTGGTTGGTGACTTCCTGCAGGTTATTCTGTACCATTTATATCTACCTTTCCGTTGCATCGGACTACCATTTTAATATTGAGCCTGGGCAGTGTCAAATGTGAAAAGTAATCAGACAAGTAAGAGACTGGGGAATGAAGACTAATAACACACTCTTTCATGCTCATCTATTTCACTCACCGATCAGTGCTAGGAGTCAAGGCCTTTGAATTTCTTGCATCAAGCAACTCAAGAGTTGGTATGTTTTGCAAAAGTCCGCAAAACAGTCACCGCGTGCACTCTTCATGCATCTTATGTAGCATACAGTGACAATGAGGTCAGGTAGGCTAGGCCCTTGAATCCATTCGAACGTTAAATTGCCACCAAGGGTCACTGTCTGAGAGACATTTTACCTCCCAGCCATCCTACAGGTTTTGTTACCAAATTTTAGATAAATCAAGCAACAACCCAATCCTCTAGGCCCGCTTCATCGTACCAACTCGATTGTCACAACCAGAACCTTGTCTGACCTTTATCCCACCCTGTCTACTTACTAGTGCTTAATCTCGGATACCGTACGTTTTTCAGGCTGCCTTTGAAGAGCATCATATTTTTGCCATCTACCACACAAAGCCCTCGAACCTGCACACTATGACAACCATGCCCAGCACTGCCTGACACCTTTAGATGCCTGTGCCACCTCCCAATCAAAAGTACTATCGCCCAGTCTTCTAATTCCCCCGTTATAGGTGTTCCAAATCTCATCTCTTACAAGTCTTCCATATATCACATCTTGCCAGCCTTCCAAATTTCACCTCTTGCTTGTCTTTTAATCTCACCTCTTGCCGGCCTTTTAAATCTCACCTCTTGCCGGCCTTTTAAATCTCACCTCTTGCCGGCCTTTTAAATCTCACCTCTTGCCGGCCTTTTAAATCTCACCTCTTGCCGGCCTTCCAAATCTCACCTCTTGCCGGCCTTCCAAATCTCACCTCTTGCCGGCCTTCCAAATCTCACCTCTTGCCGGCCTTCCAAATCTCACCTCTTGCCGGCCTTCCAAATCTCACTTCTTGCAGGCCTTCCAAATCTCACCTCTTGCAGGCCTTCCAAATATCACCTCTTGCAGGCCTTCCAAATCTCACCTCTTGCAGGCCTTCCAAATCTCACCTCTTGCCGGCCTTCCAAATCGCACCTATTGCAGGTCTTCCAAACCTCACCTCTAGCAGATCCTCCAAATCTCATCTCTTGCAGGTGAAATGGGAGATTTATTTCATCTAGACACCTCAATTCCAAATGTTGGCCAACTGCTTCTAGCAATAGAAGCTGTGACAAGGCGCTGCACTCAATCTGAAAACCTGGTCATATACACACTGCAAAAATGAATTATTTCTCAATATGCTACTTTAATCTGCTTTGCCAAGACATGGAACAGTGCACTTTGTGAGATCTTACCACACAACGAGGCTCTCCACAGCTGTTAGCAAAGGCGGGGTGACACATGCCAAGGGCACAATTGACTATAAAACCTGGCCAACACTGTATCCATGAATCAGTGGGAAGGCCTGCTAGTGGGTGAAGCTGGCAAAGTCCTTCAAAGTAAAAACAGGCATCTTTCGAAGTACTAGTAGTATCTTTACGTGCATAGTCCTGCACACCTCTCGAGCTTTCTAGCCTCACCAAATTGAAACTGGTGTTCTATAGGCACCTCATATCTTGATGGCTGCCATTGAAAGTTTTATCAGCTATAAGACCTATCGTTGGAAGAGTTTATGCGAGGCATGAAGACAGGCATTCTTTCACTTGACAAGAACATCATTCCTTGCTCACCATCGTAAACATTCCTCGTACTGCCCATCTCTCTGGCTGTAACCCTGCACCATAAAGACTGAAAGACTTTTTGAAGTCAACACGCAAGTGCTATGGAAAAGATACACCTGGGTGTAGATTGGGGCAGTGGGAAAGTTAGGAACCAAGCTAGACAGATTTCAAAGACGCAGCAACTACACACACTTTACAATGGTAGCAGAATGGGAGGTCAGATGCAGGATAAGACAGCACAGGCAATGACCAGCATCAGTCTTGAAAGTAACGCCAGATCTCAGATAGAACGATCAGAAGCCAACAGTAGGTGGCACCATAGGGGTGAAATGATAACAGATAGATGTCATCAGAAGATATGACAATCATAGTGCTGTAGTGGTCGAACAAACCAAAGAAACATTCCTAATCAAGGTCACTGGTAGATTTCGCACAGGAAGTAATGTCACAGCTAAAAATACACCATGATCACAGATAACAAAATGGCATAATGTGAAGTCAACAGTGAGGCAACAGCAGGCAGTCCACAAGACATTGTGTTACTATTGAAATGATGTTACAAAAAGACATCATTTTATCACAATCCAGTTGGTCAACAAAGAGATTATAGACCTCGTGTGGTTGAGTGCGTAAGCCGGAGAGGGGTAAAGGCAAGAAGTTATATCTCAGGCATGACCATAAGGTTTGTCATAACTTGAGCCAACCGAGCTGTTGTATGATCGAACTGGCATAGGAGATGTCACAGATTTCTCAATTGAAGGTGGACACCAGCTGATTCAGTGAGGTACTACAGTGACAAAAATTTTGAAAATACATGATTCGTTATCATTTGAGGGGATACATTTTTGTTTTAAGAGGGAACAGACATATTTTCTTGAGAACTGTTGAACAGCCAACTCAAGTCTGTATCTCCTTCATGTGTTTCACCTCAGTCACAGGCAGCAGGTATATCGTATCACCTGCGGGTTGGGCTCCAAACACCACTGTAAATGATGCCCATACGTAGAAGTAATTCAGAAAATAATGCATGTAAATAGTGCTGGAAGACAGACAGGGTAAAGGAGGGATTGTCCGATTACTTCTCAACATCCCATTAATGACAATATACAAGTTGTATGCAACGTTTACCAAGGGATGCTCCCATTGGCGAAGTCCTTGTACATATGAACAGAAACTTGAGGGATAGGATGCGATAGGAAGGCTGATCTGCAAAAGTACAAAAATATGATTCAGATGGAGAGAGACAAGTGGAACCCCTGTGGGAAGCTGAAGGGCTGATGCTTGAGTCCAGGCGAGCAAGTCCCTGCTCCCGCTCGCTGCTCTTTATTAAGGTGCTTTAGATGCAGCAGTTCATCTTTCTCCTTTTGCCCACTCTGTAGTGGTGCTGGAGAGTTTGCCTCTTACCATTTAGAGCAACACTAGTCCAAACTTCATTTTCAGCACTCGTCTTCCTGGTACAGCTGTTCGTCCAGCTCCTGCGACTCGAGGTGCTCCAGGCGGTCAGTCCGGCCGCTCATGATCTCGTCGGGTGTCTTCATGAACCTGTTGGGGTGGGGGGAACAACCAACAAACTCATTCTCCAATGTGCCAAAGGAAGCAAAAATCCTCAAAGAGAAGCAGACGGCAAAACAAATTGCATCTCCCACATTCCTGATTTGTTTTCAGCCGAGCGATATGTGCTGCACAATAATGTACTTATGATTTAATTAAGACAAATTTACAACAGCATGATGCAGGCGTGGAATGAGGGATTTGAGTGGGGATCGAATGTCACAGGGGGTGTCCGGGACAGTTGAGGTCTAGGTGCACCACCGCTTGTGTGTCTTTTCAGTCACCCAGAGGGTACGATCCTATGGATATAAGCGACTGTTGCTGCACAGGGGGCAGCTTATTTGTCCATAACCGCTGCTGTGGTTTTGGGAGTTTACGAGAATGTCCAGAACATTGAAAGTGTTTATTTGACCATGACACTGTGAGAAAACGTTGTGCCTTTCTGCAGAGGGCCTTTGCCTTTTTGACATTGCTATGGGCGTTGCATAGTGTGGGGGATTTTTATCACTCCAGCTGCACTGACTGAAGGGCTAGGGAGGACAGACAGGCTAAAACAGCAGAGTGGTGTTGGGTTCTGCAGTAGAGGTGTTGACTATAGGTTATGTGCATTCGTAAAGTTCTCTATCTCTTGGGAGAATATCCAAGAACTGAAGCAGGGTGTTCTTGACCTGGCATAGGGCTAGGCTAGTGGAAATCTATTTGAAGAGCTAGGTCTTCAGCTTCAAATAGATCAAGGAAAGAAGAGACTGCTCTGATGTGTAGCGGCAGGCCATGCCAGGCTTTATGACTGATGTAGGAGAAAGCCTTACCTGCGGAACAGGTACTGCGTATGCGTGGGATGTACGCAAGTAGTATTCCGGCTGAGTGGGAGTGTGTGGTGAGTTTGTGGAATGTGATGAGGTTTTTGAGATAAGTTGGACCTGGGTTGTGCAGGGCTTTAAAGGTTGAACCGAGATTGTTTGTGTATTGGAAGCCAGTGGAGCTCCCGAAGGTTGGGGTGATGTGTGTGCAGCATGGTAGGTTGCGATCTTGGCTACTATGGTTTGGAGTTTCCTGCTCAGTTGCTTGCTAATTCCAGCACATAATGTGTTTTTGAAGTCCTGTTTGTTTGTGATGAAAACTTGGGTGATGTTTTTTTTTATAAACAAATTTTGATTTTGGCAAGAGTGTAACAATACAATATTAAAAATAAGCATTGCATCCCTAGCCCTGCCAAGTATCATGCATCAGGTGTGACACTAACGCATTTCAGTGCGGTGGTCCGCATCACCGCACTGAAATGCAAAGTCACGCATAAATGGGATAGGGCGGCGTCTCGGTGATAGTGCCGATTGTGCAGATTAAACTGAAAGAGTGGCAGCGCACTGTGTCATGCAGGCTGCTGCTACTGGCAGGTTTTGGGGGCTGACAGTGATCGAGCCTAGGTAGTAGCTGCTAACTCACTTGACTGCTAGAATTTATTAATAAAAAGATAATGATCTCCCTGTGGGCATTCATTGTGACTGACGTCACGTCATGAGGCAGTCCTGTGGCCAATAGGCGCGCCGCAGGACGTCATATCCTGCGGACGCTGGCTACAGTTAAGCTTGTGGCAGGCCGCCGCCGGCACAGCTGGTGCTGCTTATAATGTTCCTTCCTTGCCCCCACACTCACTGCTCTGAGCCTCATTAGGTGAAGAACTGCTTTATTATTGTATTCACAAGTTATTACAAGCTTAGGGCGCCGAGCGTCTATCTGCAGCGAGCTCCGGTCACCAACTGCCGTTTTCCCCGTTCGCGCCTTCACTCCGACGCCTACTGCGCATGCTCGCGCCTTCCGCTCCAGTCTATGGCGTGACGCGTCATCGCGTACTCGCTCATAGACTAGATCGCACACCACATATCTCCCCCCTTTAACAGTAACAAGATAACAACCCCCCAAACTCTCTGAGTGTCCATTGTCTCAAAGTCTTTATCTCTGGAGGACACCAAAGTGGTGGCCTTACATCATGACTAGTGTCCACTCATTTCAAAGTCTCTATATCGAGAGGGCACAGTAACTGCCCTGCCACTGCGGGTGCATCTTACCGGCATGTTCTCTTCCACCTCTCTCTCTCCTCGTGATCTCTCACCGCCTCTCTGATCTCCTCTCTGTACTACACCAGCCGGTGTATCGTCTCTGTCGGTTGACTCTGTGTTGGGTGTTTCCGTTTCTATGTCATCTCCTTCTCCTTCCCACAGGTCTTGTGCATTATGCCCCTGTGGAGGTCTTGCTTCTTGGGACTCCTCCTGTATCTCCTCCTCCTCGGACTTGGGCCACACTACTATCTTGTTGACTCTGGCCATGCGGTCTTGGTACCACACTTTGCCCTCGCTGAGGAGGGCCGCCCTGCCTCGCACCTCTTTGACCTGTAAGGGCTGGCTGTACTTGCTTTCACCTTTCTTTTGTATGGTAGGGAGTTTGACCCTGACCCATTCTCCTTCTTCCAGCTCTGTTTCCTTCGTGTTACGTCGTTTGTCGTAGTGTGCAGCATAAATCTTCTGGGCCTTCTCCAGGTTATGCTGGACCACTGCAGGGGACCACTTGCTGGTGATGGTCTTCTCCCTCCACACTACGTTGTCCCGGGTGAATGGATGTCGTCCTCTTAGCACTTGGAACGGACTGTACCCCACCACCGTGGGGGTGATCCTGTAGGCCCACAGCATGCTCATTACTTCTGTCTCCCAGTCCTTTCCCTGCGAGATGGCTGCCTGTATGGAGCCCATTAGCACGCGATTGAACCGCTCCACTTGGCCATTGCATGCTGGGTGGTAGACGGCCGTGTGCTTTGACTCAATCCCGTTCCTCCTCATAAATCGAACCCACTTGTCCGAGACAAATTGTGGTCCATTGTCACTGAGAATGGATTTGGGTATGCCTTCCCTTAAGAACACAGACGTCAGAAATTTCAGTATCGTGTCCGTATCCATGGACTCTTGTATGTCCACTTCAGGCCATTTGGAATACTTGTCTATCACCACACATAGGTATTTGTTCACACCTCTGCTGTCCAGGACCGGCCCAAGTATGTCGATGGCCACGTTCTCCCAGGGGCTTTGTGGGGTGTCAAACTTTCCCAAGGCAGGTCTGAGAGGTCGTAGAACTTTGTCTGCTCCTTGGCACTGCCCACACTCCCTTACTTGTCTTTCTATGTGGACGTCCATGCCTGGCCACCAATACATTTGCTTGACTCGTGCTTTGGTCTTTACGATGCCCAGATGTCCTTCGTGCAGTTGTCTCAACAACTTGGGTATCAATGTTTCCGGTGGCACCACCCTTTCTCCTCTGTATAGGAAGATTGCAGAATCGCTCAGGGACAGTTCCTCTCTCATCTCATAGAACCTTCGTACTCCTTCCGTGAGCTTCTTTTTGTCTGGCCATCCTGACGTAAGATGTCTTTTTATCTCTACCTTCTCCGCATCCTGCTCGTAAGCAGCCGCCCACTCCTGACAGCTAATCGTCGTCTCATGGTCCTGCATGCTGGCCACCATCTCCTCTCTGTCCGGGGCCTCTTCCGGCGCATCTTCCATCGCCGCAGCCCGGCTGAGGTAATCTGCAACCCTATTTTGCGTTCCCGGGAGGTATTCCACGTCATAGGTGTAATCAAGTAGTTTCAGGGTCATTTTCGCAATTCTCGGGGTCGCTGTATCATGGCCCGAGGACGTCAGGACTTTGATCAGGGGTTTGTGATCTGTTTGAAGCTTGAATCTTGTGCCCCAAATGAACTGCCGAAACTCGCCCATGGCCCAAGTGACCGCCAGCATCTCTTTTTCTATGACGCTGTACCTTTGTTCCCACGGGGACAGCGCGCGTGAAGCGAAACTAATGGTTTCAATGGATCCATCTTCCCTTTCCTGTGCCAAGACCGCCCCTAGGCCCTTGTCACTTGCATCCGTCGTCACTATGGTCTTGCCTGTGGGGACGTAACCTTGCAGTGGAACAGCTTGGCTGATGCAATCCTTAATCGTGTCGAATTCAGATTGTGCTTCTGTGTCCCAATCAAACTTTGCCTTGTCTCTGATGAGTTGCCTCATTCTGTATGTTCTGGTGGCAAAGTGCCTCACGAACTTACTATAATACTCGGCCATTCCAAGGAATGACCGTACTTCCTCCTTGGTACTCGGAGCTTTGGCATTTCTGATGGCCTTCACGTTTTGTTCCTTGGTCGAAATACCATGCGTCCCGATTTCATGACCTAAGTACGTTACTGAGTGAGTCCCAATCTTACATTTGCTCCATTCTGCAGTTAAACCTTTGCTTTGCAGCACTCCTAGGACTCTGTGTAGCTTTCTGTCGTGGTCTCCCTTGGTGGAGCCCATCACCAGGATGTCATCCTGGAAGTACTGCACCCCCGAGATGTCCTTGAACAACCGATGCATCAGCTTCTGAAATACGGCCGCTGCAGATGCTAGGCCAAAGGGCATCCTCCGGAACTGGTAGCACCCAAAGGGCGTAATGAAGGAGGTGTACTTCCTACTCAAGGGATGCAGCTCAATTTGATAGTACGCTGACGTGAGATCTATGGTGGAGAAATGAGTGACACCTTTTGTTCTTGCCAGCATCTCCTCAATTCTGGGAAGGGGAAATCTCTCCACAATGAGGTTTTTGTTGAGCTCTCGGAGGTCTACACAGAGACGAACCTTTCCATTGGGTTTCTTGACTACCACCAAGGGGGATAGCCACTCCGAACTGTCCACCGGCTCTATGATGCCTTGCTCCTCCAGTCTCAAGAGTTCCTGTTGCACCGCTCCACTTGTAGATATGGGTATGTTCCTGACTTTGTGTACCACCGGCACTGCTCCCTCTTTGAGGACTATTTTGTGGACGAATTTGTCCAGTTTAACGACTGTACCCTCAAAAACTTTGGGGTATGCAGATTTCCAGTCTTCTTCTTTCGAGAGGGGCCACTCGTCCGTCAATAGTATCTGTTCTCTCCCGCCCGGGTTGAGTATGATTCCTAGATCCCCTGCGTCTCTCCATCCGAGCACCGACGGGCCCTTCTCAGCGACGTACAGGGTGCATGTGGCCGACCTCCCTCCGAATTCGAATGTGAAGTCTCGGCACCCCACCAGGGGAATGGCGTTTTCTGTATAGGAGATGGGTTTGATGTCCGGCGGCAGCAGGTCTGGTCCCACTACTGGTGCGAAGTCTTCGTCCCATATGGATCTTTGTACGATGGTCCAGGGAGATCCTGAGTCGACGGCCACGTGTACTTTCACTCCACCTATGAGCATGTCCGTGCGAGGCTTATCTCTTCGCTTCCCTGTCACCTCCAGCACCTGGTCCTCGATGCACAGCACCATTTCACCGTCTTCTAGGTCGTCTTCCTCGCTGATCTCCGCAGTGGCCGATTCGACACACTTGACCGTGGACTTCTTCCCCCTCTTACGGCATACTTTTTCAAAATGGCCGACCAGGCCGCAGAACGCGCATCTGGCGCGGAACGCAGGACAGCGTTTATCCTGAGCGGAATGCGCCGTGCTTCCACATCTATAACACGAGAACTTGCTGTCTGTGCCAGGGCGGGCCGTCTGTTTCCCTGCCCATTTTGTGTCCTTCCTCTGTTCTCCATACGTCCCCTTATGTTTACTGGGCTGTGAGGCCTCGTCTATCTTGTTAATCATTTGTCGCTGCGTGCCTTCCCTTTTAGCCGCGTCTGCGCCGCGTTTCGACATTTCCGCCTTTTTCACCATCGCCACTACTTCCTTGAGGGAGGTTTCGTTCTGTGCCCATAGTTTGTCTTGGACGGCCCTGCTGGTGGTGTGCATAACTATTTGGTCTTTTATGTACTCATCTTGTAGGGCACCATACTGGCACGTGATGGCAAGTCGTCGGAGGGCGGCCACGTAGTCGTCTATGGATTCGCCTGCCTCTTGTTTCCTCTGTTGAAAATTGTAGCGGTCTATGGAGACACAGACCGCAGGGCAGTAATGACTGTCCAAGTCTTCTAGCGCATTTTTGAAGACATCTGTCTCCGTCGCACCCCGCTCCTTGGGCACCAAGTTTTTGAACACTCTCACCCCTTCTGGGCCTAAATTGTGGAGCAACAGTCTCTTTTTCCTTGCCGGGGTGTACTCCTCCCCATTCTCGTCCTCCAGTGCCTCAATGTAATTTTGAAAATATTCCCTCCAATCCTCCCATTTTAACTGAGGTTCCCCCGGTCTGGGCAGGAATGGGACGGGGGCCATCAGGGCTGAGGCTTGATTCGCCATCCTGGCCTCGCCTCTGGGGTCTACCGCCTGGGCACTGGGCTGGTCGGGCACACTGGATGCTCCTGCACTCCCTGCCGCGTCACCTTGACTTCTGGGACTACCTGGAGTACTGTCCCTTATGGCCTGCGTAGGGTTGTCTGTCTGCGCCCCTTCCTCTGACTTGGGGGTGATGCCTTTGGTTGCCAGGGTGCTGGCTGTGGGCTCTATTCCTTGTGCTTCACTGACCTGGATGCTTATGCCTGTATGCTGGCTTTTCAGTTGCTGCTGCGCTGCTGCCACGCCCTATGCTCGTGCTGGTTGCTGTTCTGTACCTCTGGCTGGTGCAGGGCTGTTGGAGGGTGCTTGCTCCTGTCCACTGTGCTCGATGGTGTTCGTGGTACCAGCCTCGTCGCCAATATAATGTTCCTTCCTTGCCCCCACACTCACTGCTCTGAGCCTCATTAGGTGAAGAACTGCTTTATTATTGTATTCACAAGTTATTACAAGCTTAGGGCGCCGAGCGTCTATCTGCAGCGAGCTCCGGTCACCAACTGCCGTTTTCCCCGTTCGCGCCTTCACTCCGACGCCTACTGCGCATGCTCGCGCCTTCCGCTCCAGTCTATGGCGTGACGCGTCATCGCGTACTCGCTCATAGACTAGAGCGCACACCACACTGCTCTGCGGTAAATTGAAATAAATGACCGCGGGACCCAATCCACGGACCCACGAGCACTGAAGAACAACACTCTGCAGCTGAGATGTTCCTGCTGCTGACCCTGAGAGAGTGAGTCTGGTGGCCGGGCGGCTGGCGCAAGTTTGTAAGTACAGATAGTGGCACTGACTCATCGTTTTATTGTTAATCTAATTTGCTTTTGAATTGAGTGTTTAGCGCGCGATCAGCTGCCTGCTGGGCAGTGGGTCTTTGTTGCGGCTTTGCTTTAGGCTCAAACTCATTGAACTCGTAAAGTGGCAGCGCACTTAAGTTTCCCAGCTACCTTCGTGAGTATCTGTTAGTCGCTGCACTCCGAGACCTCCTTACTGAGACCCATCAACACAAGAATTTATTTGACGTTTGTTGCTCGGCATTCTAGGTCTTTAGACTCCTGACTTTGCATTAGAAATGGTTGAATGGATATTTTATTTACAGGTTAAACTTCTATAGAAATGCATTTGTGGTAAAGAAGGATGAAGGCCACGCCGAGCAGGTAAGGAACACTTTCTTTATTTGACGCATGCAAAACAGAAACATCCCAGCTGGTCGGAGGATCAACTGACCATACAAGGAATGTTACGGTTTGATGGCCGGGAGGCTGGCGCAAGTTTGTAAGTATCACAGACAGTGCCAGACTCATCGTTTTATAGTATTGTAGTTTTGACCTTGTCACTGATGCTAGTGTTGGCGGGCAGCTGTGACTTTCAGGTGTGTACCTCATCTGCCTGTCAAGCTGTCTTGCCCAAATTCAGAGCCGGGTACATGCTGTTTACCGCATCTAATTTGCATAGAAGATCGGGACTAGTTCACACTGAGCTTGTCCCTTTCACCACAGCAATTACTGCATTGCAGGAGGACGACAGTGTTGAACGGCGCCAGAGAGAGCCCTGTGATTACTCTGCTGTGTCTCTCACGGCCGGCCCCCAGAAACTGAATCACCAGCCAGAGCCAGTTACCTAATTTTCTGTAGTAAGTTGTAGTTCGGAGGGGAGTGCTCGGGTGGCAGCTATATAAGCTATTTAAATATTCCATTGCCACCAGTTGAACCCATAATACTCAGGTCCTAATGGAAGCAGACCCGTTGAAAGTCAGCAGTGCAGTATTATATTTATAAAGCTCTCCCAACCAAGTGTACCTACCTGAACCCGCGGCACCGGTATATAGTAGTTCTTCTTACTTGCTGTGGCTGCTATTATTAAATACAATTAATGCTTCAATCGTTCTGAGCTGCCTGTGGCCTCTGCCTTTAGTTTACTGTGTCGGAGAACTGTGCAGTCACGCTGTCTGACTCCGTTCTGCTCAGTTTTCAGTTGCATGTTAATGTACTTTAGTTCTGTGACTTTGTAGAGTTTCTAGTTGCTCAAATGGATGTAATTTTATGTTTCCCTTGCCTTCATTACGTGACTTTGCTCTCGAGAAAGTGTCACTCATAATCGTTGAAATGTCGCTCATAATTACACTGAAAATATGAAAATGTCACACACAGCAATTTGCAACCTTGGCAGCTATGCATCTAGATTCACTCCCGTCTTCCCACCAGCCCCCAGTTTGTGCAAATTACACCGGCAAAAACACATTCCCATGTTCAGTCTAATGAAGCAGATAGGCCATATTATTTCCTCCATTTGCCCCAAATTTTATTGAATTCCTGAGGACATCGCCGGGCAATATTGAACAGTTCTTCTTGCTCGGCACATCCGTCCATACCAGCTTGCCACAGTTTCAAGCTAGGCGGTCATGGTGACTTCCAGGAGCATGCAATGCCTCATTTAGCTATCAGAGCCACCAGCCCTACTAGTGTCCTGTTGCCTCTCGCCCCTCCAAGACTATCCATAAGACCCAACAGGGCCATCTTCGGGGTCAGTGTGAGGTCAGAAAGGGCAGCACCTATGCAGGTCCAGTATTGGGCAATCCCAGGACATTGCCAGACCACATGGAAAAAGTCATCTGAAGGGGACAGACAGAGTACATCTGGGATCTTGGAGAATACCCGCATGCCAGAGTTGTTAGGTTATCATGTAGGTGATGTGCAGATAGTGTATTTGGTTAAATTTAAGTTTTGCAGAGATCGCAAGTTCCAGAGGAGCCATACTGACCTCACACTATTCCAATAATCCTCCAGCTCAAATTACCCACCCCTCCCATTTCGGTCTGAGTGGGTCTAGAATCTCTAGTGCGTTACAAACAAGGGCACGATCCAGCTGGGAGAGGGTGATTGTTGGGTACTTGTATATGTATTATGTGAGCTGTCACGAGCTTTCCTGTTGTTTAATAGCTCGTGACAAGCTTGTGCCTTTGGGAATATTGGGAGACCTTGTTTGCCTTCAAATATCTGGAATGTGGGGAGTAAGGCTGTTGGGGTAGTTATGACCATTACAAGGCTGAACTTCATGACGAGTGGACACTAATAAATCTCGTCTTCATTCTACACGTTTCCTGCGTGTTTTTCTCTTCCTTTCCACTTCCCTACACTGACGACGGGCGGGATTTGTTACCAGGCCACAAGATTGATCTAATTGGATATTTTAATGCGAATTTTCAATTTTCTGACCGACACACTTCTGGAAAAATGTATGTGTCAAGGTCTGGATTGTCACTTTTAGTTTGGCCACACCAACACCAGTTGGAAATGAAAATTGATCCTAGGGCCAATCCTCCTGTTTTTGTTGTGCCACAGTGTTTGCCAAGTGTCTCCAATGGTAATTCATAACTAGTAGATAGTTTGCGGAAATCATTTCCAAGTGTTTTTAGCGGGACCTTGGGTCGATATAAAGGTTTTGAACATGTTATCAAACTGAATGAGTATGCTATTCCTGTTAGGCATAGAGTGAGAAATGTTCCTCTGACTTATAGGAGCAAACTTAAGGAAATGTTGAAGGATTTATGTGAAAAGAATATCATTGAACCGATAGAATCCTCCCCTTGGGTTTCTCCCATTGTGATTTCGATTAAATCCTCTGGCGAGCTTAGGTTGTGTATTGATCTCTGCAGTGTTAATAGTGCCATTTGGGTGGATTCACATCCTTTACCGAATCTTCATGAAATGGTTTCAACCTTAGCTGGTGCACAAGTTTTCTCTTGTGTTGACCTGGCCAGTGCTTACCATCAGGTTGTACTTGCTGAGGAGTCTAAAAACGTCACTGCATTTATTATCCCAGAGGGTCTATACAGATTTTGTCGAATGCCATTTGGGTTGGCGAGTGCTGCCTCAGTGTTTCAGAGACTTATGAGAGACACTTTAGAGGGGTTGAATGGTGCCATAGCGTTTCAAGATGACATTTTAGTGTACGGAAAAGATGATGTGGAGCATGATAATTACTTGAAGTGTGTGATTGCTGCTTTGTCAGAGAAAGGGCTTACCCTCCGTCTCGACAAATGCAAGTTTAGACAAAAAGAGGTGGAATACCTTGGTCATACTTTCAGTGGAATGGGAATTAAACCAAAAATAAATCATGTTGAAAGTATCGTAAATGCTCCTGTACCCACTTCAAAAGAACAACTTGTGGCGTTTTTGGGCCTTATTCAATTTTATTCTAAGTTCATACCAATTTTTTTTAGCAAAGGTTGATTCTATTAGATGTTTGCTAAAGAGAAATGCTAAATTTGTTTGGACAGATGAAATGATGGAAGCTTTTAAGACCTTGAAAATGTTTGTTGTGAATGCGCCGTGTCTTAAACCTTTTGTGGTTGGTGTGAAGTGTGTGGTTATGGTGGATGCAAGTTGTTCTGGTTTGGGTGGAGTTCTTTTGCAGAGGGATAATGAGAAGGAATGGGTTGTTGCTTATGCTTCAAGAGCTTTGAGAGATGCCAAAAAGAATTATTCCGTTATAGAAAGAGAGCTGTTGGCTTGTGTTTGGGGAGCTGAACACTTTAGACCTTTTCTGTGGGGTACAAGATTTTTAATAAAAACTGATCATAAGCCTCTTGTTTTTCTCATGGCTCCTGGTGGAGGCAGGACCATATCGGCGCGTCTTGCAAGATTAGCTTCAAGATTGCAGTCCTTTCAGTGTAAAATTGAGTATGTTCAGGGTAAGGCGAATGTACATGCTGATTGCATGTCAAGACTAGTTTCTGATATGAGCTGTCCTGAAGTGGTTATTGAGGATGAGTGTGAGGTTGCCTTTACCTTACGTGATGTTAATCTGGTTTGTGGTGAACGGTCATCTTTGCAAGAGGATGTCTGGTTAAAGGAAATGAGAAATGATTTGGAATTGTGCAATGTCAAGGATTATCTCACACATGGTTGGCCGGAACAGAGGAAATTGTCTGGTAATATGATGGGGTTTTTCAAGGTTCAGGAGGAACTTGCTGTGGAGAATGATTTGATTCTTAGAGGAGACAAAATTGTTCCGCCTTTTTCTATCAGGAATACTCTTCTTGAGATTGCTCATGAGGGGCATCTGGGGATATCTTTTACCAGAAGACGACTAAAGGAGTCTTTTTGGTGGCCAGGGATTGATTCTTGTGTGGATCATTTTGTGCGTTCATGTCTTCATTGCTCTAATAGTGATAAAACAGCTGTTGCCTGCGTCCGGAACCCCATCCAATTGATTTACCTTCTGGTCCTTGGCGTAAACTCGGGTTAGATATCATTGGTCCGTTTAGTTGTTTACCCAAACAGGAAGCTTTTGGTATTGTCCTTATTGATTATTATTCTAAATGGCCGGAGGTCAAGATGGTTAAGGATGTTACTTCTCACCAAGTAATAGAGTTTTTGGATGAGATCTTTTGTAGAGAGGGAATTCCTCAAGAAATCGTGACTGACAATGGTCCACAGTTTGTTAGCAAGGAAATGGAACAATGTATGGAAAAATGTGGTATTGCTCATAGAAGAATTGCTGTTTTCCACCCTGAGGCTAAAGGCCAGGTTGAACGGTTCAATCGTGTGATCAAAGAAGCTATTCAACTTTCAATCAAGGGTAATTTGAATTGGAGAAATGCGTTACAATCTATGTTGTTGGCTTACAGGACTTCACCCAATTCTATAACTTTGGTTACTCCTTTTGCGCTCTTAAGAGGGCGTAAACCTAGTACAAAGTTAGTACCCTGGTGGTTAAAAAAAATGTATGTGGATCCGACAATTTTTTGAAAGTGAATTTTGAGGCTGTTCAACGCAGAGTTGAGTCATACAAGAATAAGATGAAACATGATATGGTTAAGAGAATTGGTTCTACGTCTAGTCGTTCTGTTAAATCGGGTGATTTTGTCCGTATCAAAAAGAAAGAAGGTGTGAGTAAAGGTTTTCCTGTGTGGTCAAATCCTAAGGAAGTAATTGAGGTCTTTAGGAATGCTGTCAGGGTTGATGGTGGCTCAGTCTGGAATTTGAGTAGAATTTCTGTGTTTACTGGGGTTAGTCAGTTGGAGAATGACTACGACAGCAATGTTTTTTTGGATGCTGGGGAACAGAATGATAAAAGGAATTGTATACATGCTGAATGCAATTCTGGTAACACCAGAGTTGTGCGTCCTCACCATATGCCGGTTAGGTTTAATGACTTTGTGATGAACTAGTTTTTGTTTGTTTTTACCTTGGTTTTTTTTTGTTTTTTTTTTGTTCTGTTTTCATTTTAAGGGGGGGAAGGTGTGTTGGGTACTTGTATATGTATTATGTGAGCTGTCACGAGCTTTCCTGTTGTTTAATAGCTCGTGACAAGCTTGTGCCTTTGGGAATGTTGGGAGACCTTCTTTGCCTTCAAATATCTGGAATGTGGGGAGTAAGGCTGTTGGGGTAGTTATGACCATTACAAGGCTGAACTTCATGACGAGTGGACACTAATAAATCTCGTCTTCATTCTACACGTTTCCTGCCTGTTTTTCTCTTCCTTTCCACTTCCCTACAGTGATGGTTTTATGGGTGCTGGTGGGTAGCTATTTGAAGGTTTTGGATAGCTTCTTTGGGATGTGGAATCAGCAGGTAGTGACAGTGCGGACTTGGGTCATCATGGTGAGTAGATTGTCAAAGACAATGCTGAGGTTCTGGGTGTGGGTCCAAGTTCTGTCATTTACCCGATGGAGTCCCATGCTGAGGATTTTCTGCCAGAAAAAAATCACGATTTCTGTCCTGCCAGTGTTCAGTTTGAGACAGCTGGTTTTCATCCAGTCAGCGACTTCAGACCTGCACGCTGCTGACTTGTTCCAGGTGTTCCGTGTTTTTTTTTCCAAAGAGAAAGTGTATTGTGTGGGTCATCGACTAAGATATGATGTCGATTCCATAGGCGAAGATGATGCTGGAAAGCTGGACCATGTAGGCGTTAAAGTCGGTGAGGCTCAATGATGAGTTTTGCGGTACTTGGCAGATGAGGATGGGGGTGTCAGGGCAGAAGGGGGTCTGGCGGACTGTCTGGGTTCGACCAGTCAGGGAGGAGCTGGTCCAGCAGAGCTTAGGTCCTTGGATTCCGGTTTCATGCAGTTGTTGGAAGAGAATTGGGTGGCATACTGAGTCGAAAGCTACGGGGAGGTCCACAAGGATAAAGGCTGCAGTGTCTCCTCTGTACATGAACACATAGATGCAGTCTATTGCAGCGAGGAGGGCAGTCTCCGTGCTGTGGTTCGGTATAAAACCGGATTGAGGGGCGTCTAGGAATTTGTTTTCCTTAAGGTGGCGCCTGTTGATCAGCCTCTCCTGGATTTTGGCCAGGTCAGGAAGCTGGGAGATGGATCTGTAACTGGCTAGTGCTGTGGGACCAGTCGAAGGTTTCTTGAGGGAGATGCGAAGGCCTGTGGCATGTCTGTAGGCGTCTGGGTAGGTGCTTGTTGTGATGGAGGTGTTCAGCATTGGAGTGAGTGTTAAGCTGATGGGTTGCAGTCCTTTGATGAAGACATGGTGGGAGCAAGGGTCCGATGGGACTCAGGAGTGGATAGACTGTATAGTGGAAGCGGTTACTTCCATGGTGATGGTGGGCCAGGTCATCAGTGTGGTTTCTTTGGTTGAGATGTGTAGGTACACTGCCAGGTCGGTGGGGTCTAGTCAGGGGTCGAAGTTGTCATATGCTGTCTCTCTTGTTGGAGAAAAACTTGGACAGCTTGGGGCAGAGGTCCTGCGAGCGGCTGATGCAGGTGAAGCCTACTACTGGTAAGGTAAAATCTTCCTCGATGGTAAAAATCTCTTTGCTGCTGATGGAATTGGTGTTGATGTGGTCTGTGAGTGTGGGGCGTTTGGTGGCTCTGATCAGCTGGTGGTAGCGTCTGAGCGTAGAATTAAAGGTGTTTCTATCTGGGTTGTCCTGGTTCATTCTCCAGCTGCGCTCCAGTTGTTTGCAGTGGCGTTTGGTCATGCTGAGCTTATCCTTGTACTGTCTGCATCTTGTGGGTTTGTTGGATTAGAGGGTGCATTGTGTTAAACACTGTTCTCGTTGTCTTCTTCAACCAGCCTTTGTACAACAGTACTGCTTTACAGAGGGTGCATGTATCTATTCAATCTAAGTAATAGAAGTAGTATGACTGCTAGCATGCCAGCTTTGTCACAACGCCTTTAGAGTGCTTGTTGGATCGAGTATTCCAGGTCCCTGCAACCTTAATGTGAGGAGCAAAAATTGCTAATACAGCACTGGTGTACCAAGCCAATACTTGCGGTCTGCTGGCAGAAATGTGTGTGGGCAAGTGGTATAATTGTGGTGTGTTCCACAAATTTACAAAAATGGATATGTACAGTGGAATGAGATTGTGTGGAACTCTAGTCTTTTACCGTCCATCAGCTAGTGGAATGATACCAATTATATTCTGGGATTAAGTAGGGCAGGGTTTCTTAACCTGTCGTCCGGGGCCCTCTGGGGAGTCCACAAAGCCTACCCGGGGGGTCCGCGGCTGCTTAGAAAATTCTATAATATAAACAGATGAGTAAAGTGTATATAAATAAAGAATCAAAATGAATTGAACATTTTAAATAATTCTGTAAATGTGAAGGAATTTAAAATTGGAGGCCAAACGTTAAATTGGTATCCTGATTGGTAGGAGCAACGGCAGTGCATCATACAACAAATAGTCTGGACGATGAGTGACTTCAAATAAATTTAGATAAGCTCAAACCTTTTATATATGTAGTGAAGTAAATAAAATATTTAATCATTTGTGGAGTTGTTTGATGAATGTTAATTTCAGGTTTTTTTTGTATATGGTTTTGCGATTTAAATCATTGAAAATGCTTAGGCCAGGGTTCTCGACTTCCAGTAATGATTCAGTGGGGGCCCTAGTAACGATTCACCGGGAGTCCCCGGGTTCCAGTAATAATTAATTGGGGATCCATGGAAGTCAAAAGTTTAAGAATCACTGAAGTAGGGTATCCATGAGGCTATTTTGACTCTGATGGGTCCTCAATGACTTAAGAAGTAGGTGGCCCACTTTGAGAGCATCCAGAAGCAGACTTCCTCTTTTGACTGTGTCAACCGTGTTGCCTGTGCACCTACTGTGGTTGATTTAGCTTTTTAATTTCAGTTTATCTTTACTTATTCCCTGCATTTGTTTGTGCTTGGTGCCAATTCTGTCATGGATGCAACGGGTAGGGGGTAACCTATGTTTTGTCAACACCTGGGAATCCAACTAAAAAGAGTGGAAACTGTCGGACAGGGCCGGACTGGGAACCAGAACCGGCCCTGGCAAAGTGCTCGCCCGGCCCCCTACTCCCCCCCCCCCCCCCCCACCCACCCACACACATTTCAGCCTTTGTCCGGCCTTCGTCAGCACCATGATGTGTCAGGAGTCTTCTAGCGCAGTGCATTTAAATATATCTTGCCGCACTGCGATTGGTGCATAGTCCGCTCCTCCCCGCTAGTGTTGTGCTCACCTATCACAGTACCCGGATGGCTTGAGGACTGCGATTCCCAGGATGCATCAGTCGGCTCCCAGGTAAGTGGTGCATGGAGTTGTGCTCAGAATAGTCTGAGTACTTGGCGGAAGGCAGGATATTCCGCATAGCATTCAAAGTCCCCTGCAGATTAAAACTCAAGATGCCGCCCCGGGTCCCCTTTAACCGAATCAGCCTTCTTGTGCAGGTTTCCAATAGGCGGGGTATGGCAGTGCATCCCGCCCAGGTCAAGGTTGATAACCTCACTGTACCGCTGCATATTCGCCCATACTTGATGGCGGGCCTGGATCCTTCAATACCTTGAAGAGAGAAAGAATGCCGAAGCAGGAGCCAATAACATCCAGGCCTACTTGCGAAGCAGAGGCCTCTGTGACGTGTCTCTGGTTAACACGTTTGACATCTCCAAACAGCTCCTCCCAAAGAAAGAGCAAAGGCCGTATTGGGGAACAGAGGAAGCTTCTTTATTTAAATAGTTTGATATCTATCTATCTATCTATCTATCTATCTATCTATCTATCTATCTATCTACAAAAATGCCCCTGCATTCAGAGGCGCCACTCCTCCAGCCGGTGATTTGCAAAACCTTTATTTCAAGGAACAGACATTTCAACTCCAAAACAATATTGTCTGTTTGCCTGACGCGTTTCAGAGCATTTGTGCTCTTTCCTCAGAGGCATTTTGTGCACACGACCGTTATTTTGCTCCCATGGTTCCGTGCATGTTCTATCAATTTAAAAGGCCTCTGGTGTGCCATTGTTAGTCAATTAAGTTTGATGCATGCCGGGACTTGTGGTTCTGCTCTGTTAATTTTTTTACCTTGAGTGGTATTAGTGTGCTATATATATATATATATATATATATATATATATATATATATATATATATATATATATATATATATATATATATATATATATATATATATATATATATATATATATATATTGAAGCTCTGGGTTGTCCACCTTTTTGAGTAGCACCCGAGCAGCAGCTTTATATATGTGTAGGTGAGGGCGGGGATCCGCTTGTAGACGCCGCTCCGTAATGGATCTGCCCGACGCGTTTCGAAGCTCCATCTGCTTCTCTTCAGGGGCTTTAACGGAAGCGGTGTGCGCACCCGTTACACTTCTCCAATTAAATATAACTCAGCCATCGATGGGAGGCTCCAATGAGACTTCTGGGAAGTGTAGTGCGGAAAGCACACATACTCAAGTCCTGTATGGACTCCACAAGTGGGCCCGTCAATATTGTCTGTTTGCCTGACGCGTTTCAGAGCATTTGTGCTCTTTCCTCAGAGGCATTTTGTGCACACGACCGTTATTTTGCTCCCATGGTTCCGTGCATGTTCTATCAATTTAAAAGGCCTCTGGTGTGCCATTGTTAGTCAATTAAGTTTGATGCATGCCGGGACTTGTGGTTCTGCTCTGTTAATTTTTTTACCTTGAGTGGTATTAGTGTGCTATATATATATATATATATATATATATATATATATATATATATATATATATATATATATATATATATATATATATATATATATATATATATATATATATATATATATATTTGGCAGCATCTTTCAGGATTACGCAGGGGGCTGGGCCGCATAGGTGGGGGGAGGGAGTGTTGTGTGAAGGCCATGGATTGAAATTATGGGGTGAGTGTGGGCTCAGCTCTCTCAAAGGCCAGTTAGTGCACAAATAGATGCATCTGACAACAGGAGTATGGAATGCCTATTGCAACAACATTAAATGCTTCTGCTTTGGTACTGTATGGCATATAACGCATAGTGCTATGGGAAAGTGCTGGTGTTTTTGTAGGGTGGATGAAGAGTAGGGCTGTAACGGAAATGTGATGAATTTAAGGTGTTGCATAGCATGTTCCAGTGGAATGGTAATTGTGTGTGTTGGTGGAAGGCTAAGTCATACTCCTGCAGGGTGATTTGTGTTTTCTGTCCACTCCCACTGACCATGAGATGTCTGAAAGAATACGTAAGAGTGGTATAAATAGCCAGGCTTATCAGCAATCTTTGCGAAGCTTGGGGCAAAACCTTAATACTGGGCCCTCTGGATGTTTCTTCCATATTTGCCAGGTGCCATAAGCACCTGTTTCCAAGTATAAAAAAGCAAATCTATTACATAAAACATGGCACATGGCACGATCTAGGGGAAGGTCCGTATAAGCTGCCTCTTTATAGAGGACAACTGCAGGCTCGCTAGAAATAATAAAACATCTGTAAGAATGGTTTCCAAAGATTACTATGTCCTAGATTGAGAGTACAAAAATCTAGTGAAGGCCTTGTAAAGAGCGGACCTATGTCCTGGGAGACACCAGAAAGTGAGAAGCGTATTTCGGTAAAGGGTTGGCAGCTAAGGACAAACTTGACAATTAAATGTGATCCTAATGCGGATTATCCTGTACAGTCTGTGTATACGTGGGTTGGTAATGGCTAGGCATTTTTCAAGGTGTTTTGAGATGAGCAGGCACCATTCAAAGGAGTTCTCCTACATAATTGATCTCTATACAGGTCAAACCGGTCTGGCATGTACCGCATTTAATGAAAAGATATTAGAGCCTGCTCATATATAGTATAACAGGGAAGACTAAAGTTCAAAAATGGTTAGCGCAGGTACGGTTGGTGACTCAGGTCACTGCAGGAATTCATTCATTTTTGTCATATGAGGATGAGTGTATAATGGCCAAATACTTCCTACCATTGTAGAAATGTCAGCCCCATTGGTTAGTGCAACTGTATTTAGTGTAAGTAGAGTGTTTATGATCCACATACCCTAAATGTTACATGTGCCCCTGCTTAAGTCATTTAAAATCTTTCAATACCCTGGTTGGGACTTAAAGGCATGGAGAAGAGCACCTATCGGGCTTCTGTCGGCATCTTCTCTTTTAGGGCCTCATGTAGCGATTACTCAAGCAAATACCCATAAGACTGTTTCTTCGGGACTAGTTATTTCTATAGGGTTGGCCACAGTAGAGTATGAAAGGATGTTCTGTGAGGTGTTGAATACGATGGAACCAGTGGATTTATTGTCAACAAAGAGAGATGCCAATTACGATGGCCACTGGAGCGCCCTATTTAACGCAGGGGTTGATCTCCAAACTAAAATTCATGCAGTCCACTCTTATATCATTCTTTGGACGTGGGGAACAATATTCTATATGTGTTAAATGGTTCGGCAGCGAGGCTGGAACCACTGTGATTTTGTTAATACAAGAACACAGTATATCAACGTTTGCGAGAGTGCTACGGCTTCGCTGTATGACTTGAAGAACAACCAGTATTCAGCTCCCAGGATCAGCAGATTTCATGTGTGTCAGACTATGTTAACTACAGATGTGTGTGGAAAAAAGGTCTTGGGGCTATCCTGGCTTTACTGTGAAAACTAAGCTAGCACTATTCGTCTCTGAACTCTTCCATGACTACCTGACATCACTCATTCACTGCGTCTTCTAAATTTTACAAAGTCGATCCGGAGCAAACTAAATAAAGGGCGAGTCTTAGGAAGACATTGTTGTGTTCCTTCCTTTTCCAAGTTTAACCCAAGGGACCCAGGTGTACTTCCTGATGTTCAGAAACTCTGAAAATGCAAAGCCCGTTGGCGACCTTCTTGTGGGAGGCCCAGGAAAAGGGGAGCTCACTGCCTAGTCTTAACCATTGCCCACCATTTTACTAAGACTGATTATGATTGTGGAATAAAAGTGCTGGATACTCAGCCCCAATGTATATTTTTTTATTTTATTTAGGCATTTATGACGTGTGAGCTTACCTCCAAGGAGCACCAAACCACTATACAGGAACATTTTTATTTCAGCAAATGCATTTAAAGCATCAGGTGCTGAACATAATGCATTATTATTTTAAGATTTGTAAATGTGTGGACCGATTGACAACAGATTAGAACAAGCATTGGCATAGCCAATAGGTCTCGCATTTGGGACCTTATAAGTGTTTAGTTATCCAGCACAATATCCTTGGTGCTACAACATCAACTGTTGCATGGCGGAACACTTATAAGGTCCCAAAGGTGCGACCTATTGCATTGCAAATGCTTGTTGCATTTGGGGCCAAGATCAGATAATAGATTATTCAAACATGATTTGGAGCATGATGGCTCATCTTTGAGTAAAATATGGCATCATACATGTTTTCTTATTTTAAATCATGAATTCGCCAAGTCTGCTTTATCTCAGTATTGTGAATAGGGGGGCTGGGGGCGGGGTGGTGGAGGAGGGGGGGGAGAAACACAGTTGAATAGTAATACTCTCTACTCAGAACCCTAATGAGGAAAAAGGGTTCAAATAAAGGGTATTGCCTAATCTTTATGTGTTTGAGTTGATTAGCTAGGAATGAGTGAATGCACTGCACAAACATTAGAAAAGTGCACTGCACTACATTCACGGAGTCACCCACGATGTCACTTGTGGTACTTGCATTAAGAAATGTCTGATTTGTGTGGCATTCAGCCTTATCCTATGGCACAAAGGCCTACCAGCGTTGTATACTGTAAGATTTGTACTTAATCTACATCGTCTAGTAGTCAAATTTCTATGTGAACACAAACACACAGGGGTTGTTCCTAACGCGACGAAACACGTGTCGACTGGTTGTGGAACCATTAAACCATTGAAACTACAGCGATACTGTGCTGAGAAATTTGATTGTTTTTCTTGACTTTGGCTTATTAGAACTGTGTTTTGGACATAGACACGACTGTATGGAATATCGCTTGTGTGTGCATAAGGCATTTCTGTATACAAACACACAGGGGGAACTCAGTAGGATGTGTGTCTCCTCTTAAATCCCACATTTTTCGTGCAGGAAGGCGTATCAGGCGATTTACTGCTTGTCCGTTTGCCTGCCTCTGGTTTCACCTGTAGTAAGAATGTGGGCCAAAGCCATGGCCTCCTTTAGATGATCTGGGTTTTACTTTGCCAAAACCTAGCGGTGTTTGAGGTGTTACGCTCCAGATATGCCCACTTTGCATGAATTACGAGGGAACTGGCACCTCACAAAACAAGGCGGATTTTAAGCTGCAAGAGGGTCAACGAATGGTACACTAAAAACGGAAAGTTGATTTTCACCAGAGGTGCAACTAGAGTCTAATTTCGGGGTTGGGGGCTGGGTGTAGCTAAGAAAAAAATTGGGGCTAATTCTTCCAGCAATTGGCAGAGTAGAGGGGCAAGGGCTCTGGAAGCGGTGAAAGAACAACAAAGCCTTATTAACATGCAAATGGTCTTTTAAAGACCTCTGAAATACTCGGGTGGGGCTGTTTTACTAAAATAGTTCACAACTTTTTTTTGCTACCAGTGGCGTTTGTTTGCCTACACATTTTCGTATTTCAATTTTTTATTGTGAACTTAGCTGGAAATTTTCATACGCCAACTTTCCTACTTAAGCCTGAGGAAGCGACTACTTGCAAAAAACGGTTTGGCTGTGGAACGTCT
Organism: Lissotriton vulgaris; assembly: GCF_964263255.1. Classification (NCBI taxonomy): domain Eukaryota; kingdom Metazoa; phylum Chordata; class Amphibia; order Caudata; family Salamandridae; genus Lissotriton; species Lissotriton vulgaris. The sequence continues at coordinate 107,136,719 of NC_141686.1, forward strand.
CGACGACTGTTGGATAATGTCTTATGGAGACACAAATACAATAGATATTTACAGTTTTCTATACTGAAATAGGTTTCTCAGATTTTATTTTAATAAGAGTATACTCCCTCAGGCTCGATTTAAAAAAGAAATAGTATTCTCGCAACCCGCCCCCATAGCTAGATCGAAGAACTGTTTAACCGGCTTCTGCTGACCTGGATGAATGAAAGTGAGCTACAAACCCCAGACTGGATTCTACTTGAACCGCACACAGCAAAGCTCCTCTTGCATCATCCAAATTCGACGAAGGCTGGATCCGGTGTCCTGCCTCCCTGGGAAGTCACAGCTCAACCGGCAAAGGCAAGACACTGCTTTAGTGTCTAGCCATTTGCCCCTACTAAAGGCCATTTGCCTTTAGTAGGGGCAAATGGCTATCTGCCACTGGCAATAAGGCCACTAACACAATATAGGGCTCAGAATAGATCTTAGAAAAGTATTCCTGTGCTCAACCCTTGGTAGCTTGGCTGCGAGTAGGCAAGCTTAACTCCAAAAACAGGTATGTAAAGCATTTAAAAACACCATTTCAGTAAATAATTAAGACACAATGCGCAATAAAAATCTAACACGAATGTATACAAATAGGAAATATTTTTATCTTTAAAATTACAACTAAATGACAAAAATCCAGTGTAGGGAACCGGAGATATGAATTTTCAAAGATTTAGCCATTTCTAGCACACAGAAACCTATAGCGCCTTATCGGGACATCTGACCGCGATAGACTGGGACAAAGCCAAAGTTTCAGGCTGACCCCGATGTAGCCCTGGGCAGCTACACCTCGTGGTAGGTCTCGGTCAAAGCTATTACCTTCTGACTTAGAAACTTTTCTGGAGCTTTTCTTGAAGCTCTTAACCAGTCCGGATTCGGTGAGGGTTCTGTCCAAGTGGATTGTGGGAACTGAAGTCCTCAACTTTCAAGGACCATCTTGGAGCTGCCAGACCATTGGAATGAGTTTCAGACGAACTTCAGGAAGAAGTGCCAGAAGTTTGGAGAACTTTGGAAAAAAGCTGCATAAGGGGACAGACACAACCTGGCCAGCCAAGGCACCCCATCCAGGTTTGCTCCGCTGAAAAGCTCCACAGGTCCTACTTCCAGAGTTTGACCGGGAGTAGTCGAAATCAGAGGCCAGCGAACCCTCACCGAATCCCGCCTGGTGAAGAGCATCGAGGGACACAGGGAGAAAAAGCTCAGTTAAAGATCCTTGGTTTGTCCCGCTGGAGCGATCCGGAGGTCGGGCTTCCATAAGTTTGACCGGGAGCTCATTACAAGGCAATCCGGCGAACCCTTACCGAATCCGGACTGGCTGAGAGCTTCGAGAGGCCCCAGGAAGAAAAGCTCCAGAAAAGTTTCTAAGTCCAAGGGTAAAAACTGTGACTGAGACCTACCACGAGGGATAGCCGAGCAGGGTGCCATCTCGGTCAGTCTGAAACTTTGACCTGGTCTATCGCGACCAGATGTCCCAATTAAGCGATATAGGTTTCTAAGTGCTAGAAATTGCTAAATCTTTGAAAATTCAAATCTCCGTTTCCCTACGTTGGATTTTTACGCTTTGGTGTCATTTTAAAGATATAAATATCTCCGATTATATAAATTGGTGTTGGATTTTTATTGTGCTTTGTGTCTTAATTATTTACTGAAATTGTGTTTTTAAATGCTTTACATACCCGTCTTTGTAGTTAGGGATGCCTGCTCACAGCCAAGCTACCAAGGGTTGAGCATAGGAATAATTTTCTAAGACCTATTCTGAGCCCTATACTGTGTTAGTGGCCTTGTTGCCAGTGGCAGATCTACATTTGCCCTTACCAATAATCCATTTTCCAACAATTACCTCTTTAAATGTAGTAAGTTAGAAGGTAAACTGAGAGACCGCTTTGTAAACAAATATTTGTAATTTTTTTATCATTTCCTTATAATTGACTCACAATAAGAATAAGTTTGAAGCTAAACAATCTTCATGCAAGGAGATGCAACAACTGACAAAAGGAAGCAGGAGTAAAAACAAAAATTAAATATCCAAACAGTAACTTATTTGCATGCTCACACTACCCATGGGATCAGAAAGCTATTAATTTTAAACATGCCATATGTCTGCACCTTTACAAATCTACTGTGCATTGTAATGAAACATTTTAAAAACACTCTTGTCTATCAAAAAAGCGTCAGATCGAGGAAACAGATGGGGAAAAGAGATGCTGGACTAAGGTAAAAAATCTCTCATTAAATATTTTAGCCTTTAAAATACATATTGCCATAAATCACACAAAAAACTACTTCTCCTCACATTTTTCTAAACAGCTGCTTTCATATCTGCATTGACCCATCAGTGCTCAACTTTAACCTGCTCCATAGAAAGGCATTAAACTCCACTGCTTCTAATGGAACAGCATGGCCTCACTGTAATGTTAGCACTCTTGTTGTTCATTAGTAGACTGAGGTGAAGCAACAGTAGAACACTAAGGAATCAACAGACACGCTGCTGCAGTTTCACTCCGCACACCAGACGTTTTCTCATTTTGATTATAAAGTTATTTGAGAGTTCACAAACAATGTTTTCTCATTTGGTTATAGTTCCAACCCTTTGCCTCGCGCCCAGGGAAGAGGAACCAGCCAGTGTTGTTGTCTCCATGGTAAGCTGGAGGGTGAGTTTGCATGTGGCGCGCTGTGCATTGCTTGGAAAATGGCTACAGAAGTGCTGAAGCATGAGGAGTGGAAGGATCTCAAATGTAGGTTCTTCTCAAGCTGGCCAATTCTGGAAACCTCCAGCCTCCTGAAACAGGTGAGCTAGTCTCAAATATACTCCGAACAGTGCCTGAACTTCCCAACTAAACATGGTCTCAAGCTTTTATTCTGTGATGTCATTTTCTGACTGGTTCCTGTATAAGGAGGCTTTGGTCACAGAAGGATGTATGGCAACACAATCTTTCTAATGTTTTTCATCTTGTGCATCGACGTCTTTAATAAATTTGTCTCTGATTTTTGCTCCCTGTTCAGAAGCAGGATTCTTGTTGGGTTCATTCATCTGGAACTACACACGCTTGGCTCTTTTTCTGCCCAGATTTCAAGGTGGTTTTGGTGTCTTGCTGATCAACGTATGTATCACCTATTTTTTCAATCAAGAAATACCAACATTGCTGGTCATTTTTTCCACTCCGTTGTTCTTTTTTCCTCCTAACTGGCTCCCTTGTAAGGAGACAGTTGACACCCTTCCATGTATGCAGTGCAGAGTTGCACCGTGGCTAACGGGAGGAGTTGCTCTTTCTTTGGATAAGCAAGAAGGAACAAGACCTTCACACCGTTCAGTCCGTGACAACTCTTTTTGGAGCACTAAATATCATTTCAATAAAAAATGAAAACACTCATTTTGTTCATTTACTGCAGTGTCTGTCTTCCATTGGAAATGCTTTCACTTCCACAGTTTCAATTACAGCAACATGACTTCTAGGTGTGACTCACATTTCTTATGCATATTAATGTTTTCCAGTTATTGTTAGAACTGTGTGGTGAAGCTGTAATAGAACACAGGGATATCAGCTCACAAACTGCGGCTGCTTTTGAAAGTAGATGTTTTACTCAGCAAATCAAACCTATTTTCTCACAAGGATAAGAATGATATTTGCCAATTTATAGAAAACGTGTCCTCATCTTAGCTTCTGGGGCACTAAGTTTAACGTCCGTGAGAAAATCACCAAAGAAACATCCTAGACAGTTATCAAATCCTCGCAATCAACATTTTTTACAAGGTGTGATCCTCTCAGACCTAAAACAAGCCCTAACAAAAACTATAAAAATTTACAACTACCTTCCTACGAGCATGACAGGTTTTGCCTCCCATGTCAGCTTTAGGACGACCATCAAAACATTTCTACTTTGCTAATTTATGCAGGTATTCTAGTTTTTAATATCTCAGACACCGTGCTAAGACTATATCTGTTACGAAAATGCAGTGGTAAGGCGCACGTTTGTGCTTTTGAAGTTTCATTTATTTCATTACTTATCCTCCTTCCTAAATGCTCTTTTTATGACCCAGGAAAACCAGGTATTCCAGACACTACTATCCAGTTGAAAAAAAGGCAGAGCCATACCAAAATACAACAGGTAGGCTTCACCTAAATAACACCTTGAAAAACTCACAATCTAACAAACAATGTTAAGAATTTCACACTACAATTTAGGAGTCTATTTTACATTTATAACAATGGCAATATTATCCAAGGGGGAAGTAGGTTCACACCTTGGTCCCTGAGACTCCACCCCAGTCATTAACTTCCTGGGAGTGCAGTCCACCTTGTATTATCCTCGCACACGCCTTCAAAGCCCTCCACATCGCCGGACCCGCATACCTCAACCACCGCCTCTCCTTCCACACTCTCACCAGACATGTATGCTCTGCCCATTGGGCCGCGGCCACCATCCCATGGACCAGCACGACCACTGCTGTAGGAAGATCCTTCCCCTACCTCGCTGCACAGACCTGGAACTCCCTACCTCTGCATTTCAGGCAATTTTCATCTCTGCCTCAATTCAGGAAGGACCTCAAGACCTGGCTCTTCGACTGACAGCAGATTTCCCCCTCCCCCACTCAGCGACCTGAAACCCTTACGGGCGAGTAGCTGTGCTTTACAAGAAGCCTGATTGATTGGTATAATATTGCTTAAATATACATCAGATGCTTTGTAATGAAAGGGCTTAAGCTCTGCCGTGTTTGTCACATTGGGCAACTCCTCTGAAAATGGGGCCAAATTATTGCTAAAATCTATTAACTTGCCAACCCCCCCAGCTTCTCCCACCGCACTCCCTGCTCACAGACCGTATTCTTTATCATTCAAGTTTCAAATGTCCATTTAGTAATATGCAGATCTGTCTGAGAAAAGTAATGGCACAAACATTTGTACATGTAAACTTGGTGTATAATGTAAGATTTTCAGAATTCTCAGAAGTAACTTTACACCCGCTTAAGTATGAGCGCCCTATAAACTAAAGAGGGTAAGGCAACAGATGAAAAGTCTTACCTGAACAGAAGTCTTTGTCCTGGTTCTTTTCTGATAATGTTAAGTTTGTAGTAGTGACGTAACGCCCTAGACATCTTCTCATATGTCATATTTGTTCTGTTCTGATGGATGAAGAAGAGATGCATGAAGATCAAACAAACTATGAACAGCGTGTAATGGACAGGAAGGAAGAAAATTCAAACACAATAATAAAAAGAAATAATGAAGGAAAAACAAAGGAGGAAAGGAGGAAAAAGTAAGAAAAATAAGAGTGGAAAAGGGAAAGATCCAAGATGACAGGGGAGTAGAAGCATGGGAAGAATTGCACAACAAGGAGATATAGATGAGGAGAGACTTTAGGAGATGGAAGATTTAGAGATGAAACACTGAAGGGTGTTGATTGAGAGAAAAGGTTTTAAATTCTTCTTGTGATAATATTCAGTAGGACTTACGACCGTGGATAAGAGAAAAATATTTCAATAATAAAAACAGTGAAGAGGTAGGAAAACAGAGGTGAGTGATTGGAAAGAGATACCTACCATAGGAGAAGGAAATAAAACTGGGGAGAAAAGAGAGGCGAGGAAGTAATGGAACAAAAAACGAAGCAAGGTATTCTTGGAATACCACTGGTAGTATGATGCAAGGTGACACAAGTCACCTTTGCTATCATTAATTGTTTTGGTGGATGAACTGAGACCAGGCCTCAAAGGGGGGAGGGGTAACCGTGTAGATTGACAACTGAACTTACCAAAGCCTACCAATCTCTACTTCTGCTGCTACAATCTCTACTTTTACTGCTTCATTACTTATTTGACACATTCTTCGACTACTGGTCTGGCAGTGAGAATCAACCTAACTATGGCGTCAAGGGCACACAAGAAATTGAAGCTTGCAAGTGAAAAAAAACCACATTGTGGCCACAACTGTAAGCACTGAGTAGGGGTGGCCCCTGTACAAGCTTTTGTTCTACAGACTCCCACAGTTTTGCACAGAAAATCCCAGGATTGTAAAGGAGTAAGAAAAAAACCCAGAAATATCGAAAGGCCAAATGAACATCTGTACTGGGCAAGACACGCACAGCATTGTATGGTGAACAATTCATAGCAGTGCAAAGTGCTTGCAAAAAGCAGTCACCTGGGTAAGGCGAGCCAGGTGAAACGCCAAAACCACAGAAGGAGTTGAAGAAGACACAGGCTACCCTAGGCCGTCGATGGTCTTGGTTCATGGGCGAGCCAGAGGATGCAGAGGCAATTAAAGTATGGAAAGCCTGTGAACATAATCATGGAAAGGCATGTTTTGTACCTGCTCTAATGGGTTTGTAGCCACAGCTAGAGCCAGTCTCATCATGCCACTTTGCTGAGGAATTATTGTTACCCAAACACATCAGAGGTTGTGCAGAAATACTGCAGGTGAGCAGGAATCCAACCATTAAGTAACTACAGGCAAATCAATGGGGCAAACGCTACTGTGTCTGATAGATTAAGGAAAGAGAAACCCCCCCCCCCCCAAAATACATCTTAAGTTTTTGAATCTCGTAAGAAATGTGATAAACAATAGTATGGGTCAAACAAATCTAAAGGGTCAAATACCAAATGTTTTTATATAGCGCGCTTATCACCAAAAGAGGTCTCACGGTGCTTTGCAGAAGAAAGGCATTGACCTACCAGAGTGGAGACACATCGCAGGGAAAAACATTATTTAGGAAAGAGCCATGCCTTCAAACCCCTTCGAAACTCCAGATGGTTGGAGAGGGACAAGAGATGAATGGGTAACTTATTCCAAAGTTGGGGAGCCACATATGAAAAGGACCGACATCCGTTCCTGGACGTACGGACTCTAGGCTGGGACAGTAAGAATTTTGAGCTAGAGCGAAGGGCTCTGGACGGAGTGTACCAAACTAATTTTTTTGCTAAATAGGAAGGGCAGATTCCGTGAAGGAGTTTATGTGTTAGACTCAGGATTTTAAAAGGGCATCTCTGGCGCACAGGTAACCAGTGCAGTTTTTTAAGAATGGGTTTGGAGGCAGACCTAGGGGGCAGACCCAGCACTAGTCTTGCCGCCGTGTTCTGGATAGTTTGTAACTTAGTCAGCAGATTCTCATTTATGGAGGCAAACATTGCATTGCCATAATCAAGCCTGCTGATGATGGGAGGGAATGAAGGCTGGATATTCAAGAAAAATGTACATGGCTGTTACATGTGTGCGTCGCACCAGTCTACTTTTAAAGGGTGCCCTGCACTGTGGAATGGAGGGTATGACATGCAGGCGTGGATTGAACTTTCTCAAGTTGTGTAGGAAAAGACACACAACGGGGGTCATTTGTTTGGAGAAAGATGTGCAGAGGCTTGATGGAGGATTAAATATCCGAGAATGGATATGGTAGGGAAATGCCGTAGATTGCATCAGCCTAAAGGAGATATTTAGTTATGCATTTTATATCGTGCGGACATTGCCTAAGGAGTGAGAACACTTTACAATAAAACAGGTTTCATTACAAGTGATACATAGTTACAAAAAGTTACTAGTTAAAATAATTTCAAAAGACACAAGGGGGCGGGTCGAAACAAAGGGAGATTTGCTTGTTTTGGTCCTTAGAAAAGCACACGTTATATACAGATAAGAAGAGGAGGTAGGTGGTGAAAGTAGTAGCAGTAAGGTGAGACAGGAGTATTGAAGTTGGATTCAGTCTTTTGGGTACATTGTCCTGGTGGAGGTTGGCTAATGGGACAGCTGGCCAAAATGTCTTTGTCGGAGAAGGGCTTTCAGCTCCTTTTTGAAGATCGGCAATGAGGTTGTGGTACCTAGTTCGGGGGTAAGGAGTTCCATATTTTAGTCACACTACCGAGAAGGATTGTGCCACAAGTCGTTTATTTGTAAAGATACCATCTGCATCTAACTAGAACACATAATGCCACTGTATACTTTTGATAACCGCAAGAGCAGGGCCGGACTGGCCATACCGGGCATCTGGTGTTTCCCCGGGGTGGCTGGAAGGGTGGGGGGCGGTTTTGCAGCAGTGGGGGCCAGTTTTGTTACTAGGGGCCAGTTTTGCAGGATTATTGCATTATTGGCCCCCAGTAACAAAAACAGCAAGCAAGCGTTTCCAGCCTCCCAGGGCCAGGCAGCGCTTCCCCTGGGGCTTGTCCAAGAAAAGCAGCCAGGGCTGCTTTGGGTTCCCACTCTGGCCCTGCGCAAGAGTTATTGCAACTGAGCATTTACACACTTGTGTAACAATAAGAACATGAAAATACTTTTGTTTAATTCATAAGTTAAGGAGAAAAAGGTCTGTGTGGTATTAAGGCAAGAGGCGACAGGGTTTTTGTGCTTTTTAATAACGGTCAATGACAGAATGCGCAAGTCTGGCTAAGATAAAAAGCACAATTATCATATGCAGGGTACCACAACTTCTACTGGTGATGGCGGATTTCTTTTGTGGTGCGGAATAGATCACAGGTAAGACAGAGCATCAGCAGTTTTCAAACATGTTTGTAGGTTGTAGCAGGGGGCAATGCTAGGCGGAGGAGCTACTTGGAGTGCTTAGTGTAGTAAGCCTTCTATCAGGTCTGAAGATTAGATTGTGCATTGATCTTAGCAGGTTTTACTGCTTCTTTGCCAGTGCCCTCTTCCCTTGACATTGGTTGTTTGTCTAGGTTGTGTTTCGTGAACAATGTGACTGAGTATGCGCCTCAGAGGTTTGTTGAAGGTATGCCTGGTGTGTATGACTGAGGGCGGATGTGTTTGGTGAATCTTGAGGACTCTAATCTCTGAGTTCTACCCCTTCACCCTGGTCTACAACCTAACCCACTGAGGAAGGATTAGGAGTATTGCGGATTCCAGGGGCTGTAACCAATCAGAACCTCCAAATGGAATTCCTGCAGTTATGAGGTAAACCCCTCGGAATGGGGAATAACTATGCAGACCCAGATTTCCTAGACAAATTACAGTGTTGTCTATTCTAGTGGGACTGGCAGGGAAGGGGGCATTTACCACCTGCTCTTAGGAGGTGATATATGTCTGCAGGAGTCCTGTGAAGGCCTGCGAGGAGAGGGAAAGAGGTGGAAATGAAGGTGTGAACTGTAAGATGTTGGTTGGCAAGAGTGGAGCAGTATAAGCTTCTCCCATACCCTGGTTGAGAAAACTGGTATGGGCTGCACTGCAGCCCTTGCTTTAAGGCCAGTAACATAGAGTCTGTTGTTCAGGACCACTTATATTTGTGGAAAGCATAATTCCACAAAGTACTTTTTCTCAGCTTAGGCTGTAAAGGGTGCCAGGATGTAGTAAGATGACCTCAAATTCCTTTGTTGATGTTGGGACGAGGCCAGGCATGGAAGCAACTGTATCATGTATGCAGCCAGTTGTATCCTGTATGCAGCTTGACAAATTTGACCAAAGCCGTCTGCTACAAGAAACATGGACGAGTAAGGGCACAGAGTGACACAGATGAGAATGGAAAGGTGAATACAGAAAATGGAGGATGATTGAAAGAGAGAAAAGGGTGAAAACAGTTGTAAGAGAAAGGTTAGCAGAAACAGCAAAGAGAACAAAAATGGGAGAAGTGTTTTAAGTGGACCAACCAAGTGTGAAGAGATGGGGGTAAGTGCAAGGGAGACAGAGACTAAGAGCAGAATGTTAAGAAAAAAGGGAGGCAATAAGACTGCAAGTGAGAGTGAAAGAGTCAGATGGGAAATGAGAAACAAGGACAAAAACCGATGGGGAGAAAGGAAAAAAAAGAAAGAAGAGAAAGTGGGAAGGTAAGAGGGTAGGAGATGGATGAACTTGAGACTAGTCTAACATTTACCCTCCTAATATATCACTGTAATCTCTCTCTGTATTGAATAATTGGTTCGACATAGGGTGCATCTTACTCAAGTTCTCCTTACTCATTAGCTCTTTAGTTTTTACACCAAGCTCCTCTTCTGCCTTTGTTTTTACGTGAGTATTGATTAGCTCAATACCCTCTTACGTGTGTGGACTCCTTAACTGACATGATATCATTGCATTAATTATTGTTCGATACAATGTACTGGTGGGTGTCATTTCACTTTGATGTCTATGTAACCATGAACCATGATGTGCTACTTTGTTGTGTTGAATTTTATTTTGTAAAAGGGGGTTGGGGTTGCAGACATGGAGAAGGAGAAAATAGACAGCAATTATTGAGATACTAAATGGCTGAAAAGTGGACACTAAGCAGTAAAGGAGGAGTCAATGCATGATAAGTTGGTAGGGAAAAGAGTGATAGGAGAGGAAGAAGACAGAGGAAACAGACTGACAAAGAAGGAAGACAGGAAGAAGACTGGGAAGGTGGCAGTAGGAAGAGGTCTAATGAGCAAGGATAAAAGAAAACAAGAGGCACTGTGCTAAGAGCTATATATAGGATCAATTCACACAAGCAGGAGAACAGACCACTGTCCTTTGTGTGCCACTGACACGCAGTACTACAATGTGGCTTTGATGCCAGCACTCCCTGGCACACACTGCATACCTCCAGGTGCACAGAAAGCCCCTGGCATGTGCTAGCCTAAGCTCTGGCACTCACCTTATGGTTTCCCCAGAGTCGTGCCAGCCCATTCGGATCGACAATGCGGAATATTTTGGATTCCTTGTCCTCCCACCGGATGAAGTTTTCGTAACGACTATCGGAGAGCAGCTGATAGACATAGTCCCACAGCAACCGGCAGTCTATAGAGGAGGCATACAAATACTACTCAAAAATTTAATTGGACTAAAGGATCAATTTATTAGAAACAGAGAAATATTGTCAAGTGATATTTACTACAATGCACCCATAGCATGTACTTAGTTAAAAGTTCCAGTAAAAGTAAAACATTGGTATAGCGACCATTCACTCGTAGGGCCATCTTGGCAATGAATAAGATCACCCAACTCAATGTTACTCATTTTATTAACCTCAAAAGGATGAAAAACTGAGACGACCTGGAGGGATACGAACCTGTGACAGTGAGGTAAAACACAGATCTCTGAAGTGGATGCATTAGTCCACTTAAGCACTAGTCACAAAGGAAAAGCAGTCTTCAACACTGCCTCTGAAAACTATGATTTTTGCTTGAGCAGGCCACCAGGAGGCTTGTGGGCATTTAAATCAGGACTGCCATGCATACCACCTGCCTAGCAACATTTTCACCTGGTGGGATTCCTGATCTACTGCTGTTTTTCCTAGTACTGTATATTCCCAAAAATATCTAGACGACTTACAATTCAGATTCCAGATTTGCAATGTTTACCCACATAAATATTAGATCCAAGAAAAATTGAAAAAGTTATAGTCAGCAGTAGACTTGGAAGTAATGGATACATCTCTGAATAGAAACAATAGGGTAGGAACAGTGAGGACAAGGTACCTATACCAGTATATAATGACCAATTAAACATCTATAAAGCAACAATGCGCTGAACAGGAGTGGCGTTAACAAAAAATGTGGATGAGGACTGAAAGGTGGTCTAAAGCAGGCTTCTCCAACGAGTAGTTTGAGCTACAGACAGCTCTCTAGCTACTTATTAACTACCCATCACGTAGTCTTAGATCTTCTGGCACCAACTTAGTGGCAGTCCCCTGTGTAAACAGAGCCCATTTAGAGGCTTGTTCTTTTGGCTTCCAAACAGCAAAGATGTGGAAATCTCTGCCTACCCACCCGAGGATGGAACCATCTAAAATGATCTTCCGTAAGAGTCTTAAAACCTGGCTATTTCAATCACCATAGGATAGATGCTGCTGATTTTGCTGTCCTGGCCTATGCCTTCATAGTATAGTGCCCTCAGCTTCATTAGGAGGTTCTTGTCCTAGCGCAAGGACACACCGGGAAGTGTAACTATTGCGCTTTATAAGACTAGCATTATAATAATAAGTAACTCTCGAGTGTTTAGCCCAGTGAACTAAATTATAAACTTTCGCTTGGTTGAATTACTTTATGAATACCACAATAAAAAATAATTTGCAGTGCAATAGGTCTCACATTTACACGAGTTTAAGCTATTGGTATTGTAAATGACAATGCCTTTTATTTAGGTTTTAAAAACAAATCAAAAATAAAAAGCATTGTTATTTGCAATGTCAATAGCTCAAACTTGTGTAAATGTGTGACCTTTTGCATTGCAAATGCTTTTTCAGTATGGACTGCAGTGTTCGGCCAGATAGCCCCGTGTTTGCCACAGTATGTCCTAAAAATGCCGGGAATGTCCCCAAGAAGTGGAGGGTCAACAACAACAAAAAATTCCTTCAAACCGCCGCAGCCTGCACCCGGCATTGGGCAAGCCTCAGGAGAGTGAGGCTAAGCCACATTATGTAGTCCTAAACAAAACGAAAAGTGTGTTCATTTTGTCTATTGCTTGTTATTTTGAGTAATTTAAAAGCTGCACTCTCTCTGCAAACATGTGACGTGGCTGGTGCTGGCTTTGCAGACACAGAGGTAGTACAAACTTTAAATGAACGTAAAGGTTTTCACTTTCTAGAAAAGTGACCGCTCCGGCCCAACCACCGCTCCTTTCATCATGCTCTAAATTAATAGTAGGCTCCATGCAGAGATCATGCACGTCCTGCACATGAGAGAGGTCCACTGCGCTGTCTGCTAGCCGCCGCAGAGAGCACTACTATTTGTGCGGCTAGCGCTGCACATGTTGTGAGAGCAGCGCTGTGTGTGTATGTGCACTTTTGGAACTTTAAACACTGTATTTATTCCCCGTAACCCTGCCGACAACTGAAAGATTATGCCCCTCACTTGACTTTAGGGCTAGGGTGGCACACTTAATTTTTTACAGCGACTGTAGGCGCTGCATGCGTTGTGAGTGCGCAGCATGCAGATATCTTAGCATTACCGTAATCTTGCCGGCAACTGATATGATATGATTATGCCCCTGGTCATAATCCTTTACTTTGTGTCACACAATCAACTCATTCCCTTTCTACTTTTCATGGTCCACCCATTTCATCTTCGACGGCGCCCTTCTTTGTCCAGAAAGAGAAAGAATAAATAAGCTGATAAATATATATTCTTGCAAGCACTTCAAAACTACTGATTTTCCTGACTAATGAAACACAATAAAACTAGGGTTAAAATACATACTTGATCAAATGAAGAGGTATTCATTTGAAAGAAATAAGAACGCTTCCCAATGAAAGTGATGAGTACATGCTACCATGAAGTGTGAATTTAAGATGTTATTTGTAGTAGTTGAAGGAGACGGCTTTATTCCATGTGTGAAGCGAGGCTCTTAGCTGCAATAAATGTGTTGTGCTCCTGCCTCTAACTCATTTTTATTGGCATGTACGTTAGTTTAACAGTAAAATAATGATATTATACTATGGAGCACTGGCATGTGGCTCGATTGAGCTGTACCAGAAATTGCAAGTTTTGTGACATATACATAGAAATCTCCATAGAGCGAAGTGAACGGAGCTCAGCTGTTCAGGGCGTCCCTTCAGGCAAACAGACTGACAGCCGTTTCAAGCACTGACTTCCGCATTACTCCTCCCACTTCAGATGAGAGCTTGCCCAATTGGCTCATAGGCTCAGACATGGTGCGTAGCTGAGAGAAGCTGGATGCGTACTACCTACGGATTACACAGGGGAGGGGGTGTTCCCAGAGTCGCACAAGGGGGAGAGGCGTGGCCCCGGAGTGCCGTCTCCCACCCTGTAAATACATACTTGATAAAATGAAGGTCTTTTGTATGAAAGAAATAAGAAAGCTTCCCAATGCGGATTCAAGATGTTATTTTGTAGTAGTTGAAGGGGACTGCTTTATTCCATGTGGGAAGCGAGGCTCGGAGCTGCAATAAATGTGTTGTGCTCCTGCCTCTAAGTCCTTTTTATTGGCATGTCCGTCAGTTTAACAGTAAAATAATATTATACTATGGGGTTTTGAAGACAAGGACACAACGTGAAGAGACGCAGCGTGCATGCGCTGCAACCCTAGGCGAGTGGTTGGGGCCTAAGGGAGACCGGACGGTCACCAATCCCACTTCCAAAGAAACCTGACAGAAAACCAACGACTAGAGATCTCGCAAGCGAGCAACGCATGCGCTGCAACGCAGGCAAGACCTAAAAAGCATGTATTTGAAACAAAAATGTGTGTATTTTCCGAATTCATAAGTCGATATGTGGAGAAAAATGTTTAAATTTCGAAAATGTATTTAAAGCAGATATTTGAGTGATAGAAATTAAACTTTTGGGAAGACCATTACAGATATATATATATGGGGCTAATCTTCCGTGCTCACGCTACAATTGGTGCTTGGTCCTATGGTTGATGAGGCTTGGGGACTCGAGGCTGCACCCCGTGTTCCACTCTGCGGTTTCTACGAACGCTTTGCAGCGCCCCTTTCCCTCTGCTATTTGCTTGAATTTCTCAAGACCGCTCCACAGCCATACTCACCTGGGCGCCACTGATGCATCCTGGGAGATGGAGTCCGCTGATCTACACGGACCCTTCAATTTGAGGACTTTTGTGCTGAAGGGCGGAGCCAGGACACTGCACCTATCACTGTGGGGTTGGGTGCCTTATTAAGCTGCAAAACGGCAGGACTTCCGCTTTTACTACCGCAGGCGCTGACGAGGCCACACCGGCCGAAATGCATACGCCATTTGTTTGAAATAAAGGTGCTGCCGCTTCTCATCCCCACTGAGGCTCCTGCTTCTTTCTTCTGAGAGGAGGTGTTTTTTATATATATATATATATATATATATATAACTGGGTGCTAGGGGCATTGCAGCTATGGCTGTTATGTGTTACCCATGTAGAGGCATTCCACATTGACCAAGCATTTTTAACTTACTGCTAGCAGACGTGCCTGATCGACGGAGGTAATCACTGCAAGCAATCTTTCACATCGTTGCCACTAATGTAATCCTGCCTGATGTTGTTACTACTACAGCTCCAATATTAGCAGCTCAGGAGGGTTTTACTTAACAGAAGTAGCATTTATTACATTGAAGGTTGGAGATCCCTGGTCTAGAGAAGAATGAGGTAGATAGAGGGCAAGGGAATGTAAACAGAAAGGACACCAAGAAGGGGAGCCAAGAACAATGCTCATTTGAATCACAAGTCTTCTGCAATGCGTTATGGGTTTGCCTTCTACTGGTGTAGATCTAGAATATAAAATCTATCTGGCCAATATGGTAGTGGGTTTGGAATCCTGCAAGAGAAGCTGCCTGTACCATGGCAGTGTCACTCTTATCTACATTCATTCATTCTACTGAACTGGTGTGAAGAGCATCCAAGAGGGTCGACGTACAATACAATACAACTCCCACAGTTTTTTTACTCTGTGGTTTCATTTTCATTTTAGAAGCATGTGACCCTATTAAAGATAAAGTGCTCGCAAAACAGGGCCGGACCAAACCCTGTGGAGGCCCCTAGTAGAAATTTCAGGGCTCCCCTTGCAAATTATGTTCTAATATGTTTTTAATTTTACCAACCAACAAGTTTAATACACCAGTTTTATTACACAAACTAAACATTAACATTTATTAGTGTTATTAAACAATTTTTAAAAATGTTAATAAACCAACAAAACTTTAAATATTCACTTTCCTCAATTTGTTTGTGGTGAAATCTTTCAGGATATCTTGGAAGTCTACCTTTTGCAAGACGTCGTATTCAGTGGCTATAATGGCAAGTGAGTTCCGTCGTTCTTGTGTCATTAAAGATCAATGTAATTTTATTTTAAGATCAAATCAATATTATTTTCATCCGTTGTCGCAGGCCCATAATAGGAGTGGGGCCCAAAGGTAAGTGCCTACTTTGCCTATTTGGTAATCTGGAACTGTTGCAAAATAAATGTTACTTTCCTGTAACAATGACAACTCGGTATGTGTGTCCAGTATAAAGTTGCAATCAACGCACCCATAGTCTAAATGAGTCATGTTTACATTTTCCTGAAACCAACAAAAAATCAGTATGCTCGCTGCTGAATCCCAATATAGATCAAATAGCTGTATTTCTGGGGGTGTCTATTCGCGAGTGAACGTCACCTTGAGCCACGAGTGACTAATGTGCTCTCAGTGGGCTAAGTAAACAGAGTAACTGTATGTGGGCAAACTGCCTAGGGCTTTAATGATGTATTTGTTCAAAGACGCATTGTCTTTACTAAGGATGCAGGACTACAAGTTGTGTCATCAGTCGCCATTCCATTCCTTCGAGAGTGGTGTTAGGCTACTGGACCTACTGATCCATCTTCTCGAAGTTATGAACCATCGATAAAACACTGTATCAGCATTTTCTAGGTTTTGGACACACCTAAAGGATTCGCCTGTCCTGGTTCATATTGATTGAAACATGGCTCACCTCTAGCCAACTTCCTTCCTTGCTGTGCAGTCCCATTCGTTGGTGAGCTGGAGAGTACATCTTGCTGCACCCACACTGAGAATGTTCAGCATGTTATCTACTGCCGGACAGTCACTTGTACGGAAGAGGCTGCGATGCACTGCCTGCATACACTAGTACTTAATTTAATAAATGGAAAACTTTACAAATTTAAATTACGCATGTCAATGTTAGCGCTAGAGTCTCACTATCAAACTCTTATGATTCTCCAACCCCCAATCTGATTGATAACAATTCATTCAAGGTGCGTTTCACGGATCTACTTATATTTCCCCATGTATGATGCACCGCCCAAATACTGGTGCGCCATGACTAAGGAAGCAAGAAACTCTGGACCGATGAGAGACTTGGTGGTCTTCGGTCACAATAGCAGCATTGTGCAAGGAGTTGCGGATGCACACAAGAGTTGGCATTGGGTAACTCTTGGAACTGGAATTAATTTCTTCTTTGTTGTTCACAGCTTTTGTAGGTGTCGTAGGGGAATTCTGCCAAAGTGCTATAACTTTAGGCCTACTTTAAATATAGAAGCAACCTCCCATTTCGAAATGTTCCTCCTCTCAGGACTGCCCTTAAACTAAACATTCAGCTTCGAGAGGTCTGATTGCGCTGGCAAAATGAGATGGAGTTGTAAATGGTAAATCTCATTCAGTAACATTTTCTGGTCTCAGACTAAGCTAGCTTTGTGCTTTTCTTTTTAATTGGAAACCTTCCATATCTAAACAGACAGCGATGCTTTATATTGAGGAGTTGTATATAGTGGGTGAAGCACTGTGTATAATAAATGAAGGTGGGTCTTGCCTACTGCTACTTCTGGACTGGTCACAGATTCAGACACAGTGAGCCATGTGTCTCACAAATGTTGTAAGAGAGGATATGATTGGAAGAAACACTTCTAATCTGGTTTGAATCTTTAGGAAACATTTTCATTGTACAATAGATAAAACATTTGAACTATCGCTCCAGCCTGTTTCTTCACCATCAAGGTACGCCTCAATAACATCTACCCATTTCAATTTATATATAGAGGCCTCCAAATCTGAGACACGCTAATATCTCCTTTTTAACTGTATTCTGACAATACCCACATGAATCTCAAAGTTGCATCGACAGAGAACATAGCTGCAAAACTCTTAAGGTCAAGCCATTGAAAGTAGAGAACACAAATCATTAGGTTTTGTCTTGGACAACACCCTAACCTATATATGCGGACATTAATGCCTTTGCAAAAAGAGACAATCATCAAATCAGACTCATCGGAGGAATTGAGCCTCTTGTACCTGCCACGGACTTTAGGATGGTAGTGCAATCTTTGCTGCTCTCAATGTTGGATTGCAGCAACTCATTACTATCTGGCATCCCTAAAATTCATCTGGCCCCACTAAAGGCCACAGTTCGCCTGGTCTCAGGAGCCCATAGGTATGGTCATGTTTCTGCAATCTTAAATGCTCCTAAGGGGCTTCGTGTTGAGCCCAGAAGTGTATATAAACTGCCTTTGTATGTTTAACACAACCCCCTTTAGTGAAAAGATAACCTACTTACCTTACTAACTAATCATATCAATATGCTCTATTTCGACAATACGTCATGAAAGCAATTCAAAACACATCCAATGTCATTGACAAAAATAATGATTAAAATATACATGGAATAAAATAGAGAGTGTATGTGTGCCTTGGCATCGCAACACACGAGAATTAAAATAGTTGTATAAAAATTATGTCATCAACGATTTTGATATCACAGTCACTAAAACATACTATAGAAAATGGTATATGTGTGTTAAAAGCCTTTTGGAAGGTTTGGGCCTGAAGTCGAAGGAAGGCCAAAGACTATCAGGGCCTCAGTACAAAACACCACACTAGTCCAAGGGGACACGGACAAAAAATGGATCAATGATCATTGGATGCTCTTGGAAATAGAGCCAGTAGCTTCTGGCTTCTTATAGCCCATATCCAACCTAAGAATATAGCAATGGAACATGCGAAGAGTGAGTGGGAGTCAGTGGTTAAGATTTTCAGTACAGTGGAGCTACTTCTTGTCCCAAGAGACTTACATGTAGGGATCAGCCAATCATATCAGTAGACTACCATTGCCTAAGGAGTTCAGAAACTCTCAGACCTGAAACAAGTTTTGTCTCCGAAAAGAAAAAAAACTAGAAGTCAGAAGCAGGCTTTCTTGGGGAAGCTCTCCCAAAATTTGATACTCCATTCATCCATCTATCAAGAGCACCCCTTCCTTCGTTGCTTTTAAACAAGAAGTGAAAGGCTCTCCTACATCAATTTAAATTTCCACTGGATTTCAATATTCAATCTCCCCTTCAACACCCTCTTCTTTCAGTGGACTTACCTCCACTACATGATCATTTTCTTTCCTTCAAATTGTACTGAACGCTGGACCACATCTCTCAAGAATTTGTGTAAACAAGCTCCTTGTTTTATTCTCTGCTATACTGTAGATCGCACCTCATACAAATTCTTCTAAATATGTACCTTGTCTTATCTTTTCCTATTATGTAAAGCGCTCTGCAGCCCAATAGGCGGTTCACACTATATAAATCTGCAAATAAAGAAAGTTTTCCTGTTTTTCGTGTGAATGGTGTTCAAATACCTTTTACTTACCTTCCTCATCTTGTTATTTCCTTACATTTTTTCGCGATCCAAATTTCTAATGTTGGCAACAGATATTTATTTAAAGGGAAACCAATCCTTTAAAAGACAATAAGAATCCTATCCATAAGACACTTCCTATTTCAGGATTTGAAGTTAGTTTGCAAAATGCAAAACTGCCCATGTACGTAAAAAAGTCCCAAAATAAAATAAATAGACATTACAATTGATAAAGGTGTTTAGGTCTCGATTGGGATCGGTTATACTTCTTTGTGTGGCTATAAGAGGTCTAAATGAAGGGTTCACTGGGGTTGTACAATATGCTCCAGTTGACTGTACTGAATCACAAAGGACCAATAAGGACTCCAGGACACTCTGCTTGCCACTTGAGTAGGACCAGATGAGTCAAGACTCTTGGTTCACCCAGACATCTCACATATCAATTCATCTTGTGTTCTGAGGTGTCATTCATTGTGTTAACTCTTCCAAATAGGGGGATAGCTAATAAGATACTTTCACTAAAGCAGTCCATGGAAGGTTGACTGCTGGTACCACCAGAATGCTGCGATACTCTTGAAGTGAAACTGTAGCAGAAGCCCCCGACACCTAGTGATCGACCTGCCTCTGGATGCAGGGGAGAACAGTAGAAAGATTATGGATTTCTTCGTCCATTTCAAAAGGACTAGAGTAGTAGTCCCAAACTAACAGGACCTGCCAAGCAGGTGTGCCCCATGAGTAAAATCAGCGTGAGCCAGAACCACTTTTCACATACGCGTCTTCCTGTGCCTTCCTGGTACTAGAACTGAACATCAATCAATCAAAGTACTTGTAAAGCACGCTACTTACCCGTGAGGGTCCCAATGCGCTGAGGGGAGGGCGAGGGGGTGCTGCTACTGCTCGAAGTGCCAGGTCTTGAGAAGTCTTCTGAAGGAGAGTAGGTCTTGGGTCTGCCGTATGTAGGTAGGGAGGGTGTTTCAGGTCTTGGCGGTGAGGTAGGTGAAGGATCTGCCGCCGGAGGTCGTTCGTTGGATGCGGGAAACAGCGGCGAGGAACTGTAATTTTTCTGATGTTTCCTGAAAGGAGTGCTCAACCTCATAGCAAAGGTGTTCGATTTTGTCCTCAACTACCACCTGCACGGAACGGCTAAGTCCCCAACTGGGAGTGAGGGAGAAGTGTCCATAGCCGCATGGATGTACTTGTGGGAGTGGGACTAGAGTGGTTTGACTCGCCCTGAAAAGCCTGTGGGCACCTGGACATGGGTAAATTAGTACTGCAGCAGCTCGCTCAGCCAGGGAGAGCTGTCCCTTATCTAGGAGTTAAGAGATGATGACACTGCACCAATGAGGATATGTTTGCATTTCCACATAGTAGTAGAAAACATGCTTTATTCAATTTAATTTGAAATCATTAAAGCGAAGTACCAAACAACCAGTGATGTACTGAAAATCAAAACCAGAGATATAATTAAAATCAGTAAACATTTGTGCGAATATAAAATATTACATTACAATGTTGATAATGTTAACTATAAAACTGATAATACAGCAACTTCCTATAAGCCTAAGGCTGCCTGCCTCTGAAGTAGATGGAACTTCTAATGCATACAAGTTGGAACAACTGCACACAATCAATCATCAAAGTGGAGATAAAGCTGCCGGGTTATACCGTGACATAATTAAAGTGCTGGTGCTATGTACTTATGGAATGTCAAGGTGGGTCTAGGCTGTGCAAGGTGCCTGTGTGACAGTAGCCTATGTCTCTGTATGGGTTCTGTCTTTTTGCTTTTAGGTTTCTTAGGCTTGAAGCGGTCTGTCTGGAAGGATACGCTTCTCTGCATTTCTTTTCTTGTTCCGTGGGAGCCTTTTCTCCTGTAAAAATTACTGTCTTTGTGTGACCTCTTTTTGTGGCGCAAACTGGCGTGTTAATTGGAAACGCCACTTTACAAGTCTTTTTGCTGTTCCTAGATTTTGTCTAAAGTGAACAGGAAATGCAAAGGCCCCTAATGGGCGGACTAGATTTATCTATCTCGTAGTGTAATTTTTGGATGAGACTACAATGTCCAGATATGGAGTTCAACTCAACCAAACAATGTCAGTTTGGTGTGAGGAAGGTTCATCTCCCAAGGGCGTTCAACTGCTAGGCCATGGACACACCTTCCTTGCAAATTGGGGACTGAATCCTACTAGATCTAGTCTTGCAGCAGAGTGTTTTATCCAATTGAGGTTTAAATAACCACAGTTCTTTTCAGCTTGAGTAAAATAACTTGTTTTAAGAATAATTCTGCTCCGAATACTTGATTAACAGCAATACGAAGGGGTGTGGTATTCATTATCAGGAGAAGTGAAAACTCAGTGGCTCTGTTCTGTATAACAAAGAAATTAACAATGGATGGAGGAATATCTTCCTCAAGGTACTTGAGAGCTTGCCAAACAAGCATTAGCAAAGTCAACAGGTCTGGCATAGGAAAGCTGGTGCAAGGTTATTTATTTATAAAAAAAATAATTTATCACACATGTAATCCACATAAATAAAAAAAGGATAACTATGTGATCACCTAAATGTGGCTACCACATGCCCGCAATGAAAAATGTATGTTAAAAAAAGATATTCACTTGGGTACCAAGCATTTTAGCAGCCACTCATGTCACTATTATTACTATATAAGGAGAGAGCAATACATCACAGGCAGTTAGAATGTTACATCACCTTATAACTGCAACTTTGAAAAGGAAATAAATGAAAGATATCAATAGATGAAGCCCACTGTATATCATGAATGAGTTTTTGGGGAAAAACATACTATGATGAGAAGGCCAAAGCTGTTTCAAGGGCAAGACCTGAAAATTCCATGTAAGGGATTACGGTTTTATCATCAAAGAGGCAGCAAATAGATAACAGCTTAGCGACCATTTTTGGGAGAAATCTTAAAACAGTAGCTGCAAAGCTAATCGAAATCTCACCCTGGAGTATCGGTCATATAAACCAAACACCCAACACAAGCAGGGTTCCATTCCAAAAGATTTTATATGGGAATGGTAGTAAAGTTGACATGGTCAACCCGACTTTTTGCCTGGAACTGATGTGATTTCGACTGAGTGCACTGGGTTTCTGTTAACCAGGCCCCCATTGCCAGAGCTCTTTCTCAAAACTGTACAATTGTTTCCCCAACTAGTAAAACCTTTAACACCCTCTGTAAGTCCCTAGTAAAGGGTGTCCCTTGTAGCTAGGCCCTGTGGGTCCCTAAGGGCAGCAGCACAAATTGTGCCACCACAGGGACCCCTCACCAACCACATGCAGGGCTGCTATTGCAGGCTGCATATCTTGGTGCAGATAAAAGTGATAACACGACATGTCACACCGTGTGTCATATCTCCTAACATTGCATATAATATTTGTAATTCACCCTAATAGCAGGCCTGACATCCCAAAGGCAGGGTGCTTATTATTACATTTGAGAGCATATCTGCATGAGTAGATATGCCCCTGTGCTGGTCAGTCCTAATACTTCCAGTACAAGTGACCAGGGAAGCCATTTTAAAACATGTGCTGGACACTAGTGAAAACGAGTTCCCCAGCTGCATGATGGCTTTACTGAAGAAAGGGATGTTTGGTATCAATCATCTCACATTGATAAACCCACACTGATTCCAGAGATGGATTTACCAATACATGCACCCAGAGAGCACGTTAGAGGTGCCCCCTGAAAACCTACTAGTCTCTGGTGTGCTCCCTGCTTGGTTTCTGCCAGCCTGCCACCCAAGACGCTGTTCTAACCTCCTAGGGTGAGAGCCTCTGCGGTCAGGAGACCCAGAACAAAAGCCTATCCGGGAAAAGGGTATAACACCCCCTCCCACAGGATGACCTGCTGATTAGCCTTCCTAGGCTGGCAAACTTCAAAGAGCTGCTGCCTTTGAAATGTGAATCTGGCTCCCCCTCACAGGAAAGGAAGCCAACCCACTTGTCCAGAACCACTTTGGCACCTGGACAGGTGGGAAAATTAGCTAGACAGGTAGGCGTGCTAAACTGAGGTAGATTTTTCAGAAGTAGCCATCTTTCTCAGACAGGGTTATGCCTACTTCCAACAGGAGTGGTCATAAAGGGGGGCGAAGTGACCCCAAGGATCAGTAGCCTATTGGGGACTTCTGTAGTTGTGTGGGCTGTCACTGTACTAACTCTAATGAACCCACCCTAACAGAAAGTATTCAGGAATATGTTCTAGACTCCAGATCCATCCTTTTGGTTGCACATGTAGCTGGTTATTTTAGAAAGTTACTGATAGACGTGTTCTAAGGACTCAACCAGCCCCACCAACCACTTCCTTGCTTTTCATACCATCTCACACGTTTCACAGAGGGGTCCTATGTCTTGCTATCTTTCCACCATTTGACTTAGGAAAAGTTCATTGAATGTAACTGACTTTTTCATTCAAGTGATATCTGATGCATTGTTTTGGTTCCTCAAACCTTCATGCAGTCCCATCCTTACTACCAATATTAACAGCACGTGAACTAGGATTTTATTTTATTCATAGAGTGGAATTTTATTTGATCCGTCACAGTTTACTTCTCCTGCTTCACACCTGACCCAGACAAGGGGACATACTTAAAACTTGCGCTGATTTGAGCTTTTAGGAATTTCGGAGATTTAAAGAGTGTCTCTGGATCTGTTGATCACTCATTATGAATGTGTTTGTAGACATTCTTCACAAAGTAGTCTCGTCTGTTTTTTGATACCCAGAAATACATGGGTAGGCTTAAATGTGGATTATGTTTTTTTTTGTTTGCTCATCTCTGATGGCGAAAAAGTCTTTATAAAGAATGTTGAGATGGATTACTAATGATGGTTATTACCTCTGTGGTAAAGTTGTTATGAAGCAACAATGAAACCCAGTTTGACTTTTTCCAATAGCTTCTTAATTATGTGCTCTTCTTTCAGGGGGCAAGAAACCCTGTTATGCTAGACCCACTGCAGTTTTTGGGTCACTAAAGTGGGTATGAACTCACTCTGACTGCATGAGACTGGATTGGCTCAGCCATCACTTTTACACTATGTTTGCTTTCTTCCTCCTCACTCAACCGTAAGTATACAGCATCTTGAGGAAATGGAGCGCCACGCAAATTTAGGGCAAAACCAACTTGATGACTGCACCAGCTTTGGTGTATGATTTACCACATGCTTTAGAGAACTGTTGCCTTTCAAATATGTGCGACCCTTCAGGTTGTCAGTAGCACAGCAATGCTTCCTCTGTTATACCAGCGCCTTGTGATCCAGTCGCCAAAATTAATATTGAGCCTTTAATCTTTTCTAAAGCTGTGCCCAATGCCTACTAAAATATAACGCTGCCATCTAGTGTATACTCCAGGACTTTAGTTTGGACATATGTGCAAAAGCATGAAATTGGAAGTCAGGACTTTCTTTACAGGGTAACTCCATGTCCAATTTCTCTAAAGAGTAAGTCTTGGGGAAAATCCACAGGGCCAGAATCTCATTAAAGGCTAGCTCACCTCTTTGATGGAGGGCGTCTTATTTTAGATGTAAAACAAGGTCTCATCTCTACATACGGTGCCTTAAAAGACGAGTGGCCTATACTAAATGAATAAGAAGACTAAATGTTTCGACCCTTTTCATCCAATTTAGTGCTTTTTCTATTCAGAAGCGAAAACAGCGGCATTGACTGATTTCCATCTTTTGAATAAACGACTAACAACAATAATTATGCTAACTTAAGAGATCATGACACATATTTGGATTCTGCTTTTTTACAACTAGATATTACAAGTCTGAGAATTGTATAGAGCTAAAGTAAAGACTCTTTGAAATTGGAAAGAAAAATCTTAGGTGAGCGTTTTTTAGAAACATTGTTCAAGTACTAATGGTATATTTATGGCATTTACATACTGTGGACCTAGCTGCAAGTGCAAAGGAGTGCATTAAAAGTAAGACAATAAAAAACATTCACCTTATTTATTGATAATGTGCAGGAACAGTATTAGTAATTACGACTAAAGCATATTAGGGACTAGACATCAGTTCTCTGGGAGTTGCTTCCAAATTCTTGGAGCTTGTCATGAGGCTGCCTGTTTCATTGTCTTTCTATTTTTAGATCTCCAATGGAAGGATAATTTGCTTTAAAGCTCCACTCACCTCACGAGATGCATGGGAAGGCTTATTTTTGCATTTCAGTTTGAGTTTACATCTCTCTGTATTTTAAAGATATTATACAAGAAGAAGGTGACAATATTGCTGTGGAAGGAACTTTTGAAATGTTTAGGTTGGAGTCCTGTGTTTAAAAAAGAACTCTGGATCCGTTTGAAGCTCTAAAATAGTTTTTTTTAAGTAGTTGGTCTTTATGGCAAGCTTTTTTTCCCTTAATGTTTTACTTTGCAATTTCAGCACATGTAAAGGTTCAGCAGTTGTCAGCATAGTTTACAGATTTTCTACATTTCTTACTTTACATCTACTTAATTTTAGTGCGTTGGTTAATTAAAATTAGTATGCCTCTTTAACCAATTTTAGAGAGAGGGGTAGCCTGTTGCGGATGTTCACGAGCTAAGCAATTGTAACAGTTGGTGAGAGCTTCTGTTAGACACTGCATGTGTTTATCCAAGCATTTTAGATCTCCTGAAAGTTACAGGATTGCGATGTTGTTTAGAGATCTTCTCCAAATTGTTTTGCTCAATTTTAGTGGATCAGAGTGTGTTTCACGTGGTGTCCGTCCAGTTAAACATCATGGGTTTTTCTGTCATTATAAGGTTTGTGGGTGAGGAGCAGGGGGCTGGATTAGGCTGAGGTTATTGGCTTTTTTACAAAGTGATCGCTCCGTTAGTTGCAAGAGCCCATCTTTGTGCCCTTTTCTGAGGCATAGAGGGAAGTTGATTGGCAGATTTGAATTGGGATAATATTGTACATCCTTTCCTA
The DNA here is from genome assembly GCF_964263255.1 of Lissotriton vulgaris. Taxonomy (NCBI): domain Eukaryota; kingdom Metazoa; phylum Chordata; class Amphibia; order Caudata; family Salamandridae; genus Lissotriton; species Lissotriton vulgaris. The sequence continues at coordinate 107,162,610 of NC_141686.1, forward strand.
TGTCTGTAGCTCTGGCATGAATAACTGGTTTTATATAGATTGAGATGTATTGCATTGGTTGTTTTTTCTCAGTGGGTTAGACATTTTCTTACCACTTTTTAGGAGAAAAAACATTGCTTTCAATATTGAACAGCCATATCCTGATTATCAATTTCTCCTCCAAACAAGCTCAGCACACTCTGTTGGACATGCAACAGTCATTTTATCAGCTGTATCCAGGCATGTGCATAGTAAGAATTATTTTGTTCATTGGAAGTAACAACCACTACCAGTATACGTTTTATTGGAAGGCTGGTGTCAACAAAGTTGCAATAATCTAGCCAGGCCATCACCAAGTCTCTGATTTATTTCAATGAATGAGTATTTTAAAGAAGTGGCTCACTAGGAAGAGTTGAAATACAGCATTAATGTACACAGCCATTTGAACAAGAGCCAGCAGGTAGCCCCTTTTTCTTTAAATTTCCTTTTGAAACTGAGGAGCTGGTATGAGCTGGTATGATTGCTTGGGTGGGTAATGCATCCATTGCTGAGATTTATATGATGTATGTGATGCATGTATGATATTTATATAACCCAAAGGCCACGCTTGCCTAATTCCTCAGTAGCTGAAACTATGAGCACCATACAGTTGGCTATTAGGAACACTTGTCATATGTACTAAGAAAGTATTTATTGGGAGGAGCTACGACACCAACCAAGATGGCCGCATAGTCTCCCGGCTCCGCTGACCTCCGTCCTTTGCTCTATTATCCTGTTGCTTATCCTGATTACCTGCACCGGATCCGTGTGTGTGATCCGACTCGCATTCCAGTGGTGCAATCCCGGAGTTTCTCCGCCGTTGTGGAGCGGAGCTACGTTGATTGTCGCATTGAGGCCTAACCCAGCAGGGAAGCCGGGGTCTCGAGTGCTGGCTCTGCCGGGTCCGAGTTGAATAACAACGGACTGCTGAATGTGGTTGGGTCCGGTCTCTGGAACACTCGGACTTTTTTGATTGTTCTGCTACCATCAGTAGCAGAACTGATGGCTGGTGCCCTACAGTAGGTGAGGTGACGAGTGACGCACGGTGCTGTGTCGCGGGGGTCCCTGACCGGCGGTTCGGCATTCACATCGCCGATTCCCCCGGGTCGGTGCCTCGCTGCGTACTACTGCTCGCTAACCGTCAGTCCCTCACGGCTTACTCCTGCTCCGCCTAACTTTGCCCCGGAGAAGGCGCCTCTCCGTGGGGACCACCATGTTGGAGGACGAATGGCATCTAGCGGAGCAGGCTCGATCTGGCCCGTCACTGCGAACGGTGCTGGAGGCACTCATGGCACTTCAGGGGACTATTGAAGTCCAGGCTTGCAGTTTGTTGTCTGTGACGGATGGACTCACAGGCCTGAGACCGGATCCTGACTCGACACCCGCGACCCGGCAGCCAGCCCGCTTTTCAATAGATGTTTCGGAGACGTATTTTGACCCGGCGCTGGAAGCAGGGTTTGCCCCTACTGTAGTGGATCTACCTGACTGTACTGTGCCTGGTCACCCAATGGAACCGTTGGAGCCCCCGATTGTGTATACCTCGGAACATTTACATGTCGTCCCCAATTTGGAACTTTCTACTTTCCATCTTTTGCTGTATCGGACCGTGTCGATTCCCCTCCCCTGTCGGTCTTTCAAGATGGCGGGTGGGGTAAAGCTTGGCAGCGAAGGCAGGGAGGGGCAACATTGGTACCAGCCATCTACATTGGGACCTGCCGTTCTTTTCTCATCTGTATACTCATGTTCTGCAGACTTTTACAGTATTTTGTGGAAAGGGCTTTTCTTAATTGACGACTTCAGTGAATTTGATCGACGGGGCCAGGGTTGAGATTTTAATCTGGGTCTCTCATTGTGGCACTATGTTTAACAGGATTGTTTTATTGACCTAACGGAGTCCGGGGCGGGGCTGGCTCCGACGGGGGAAGGAGACCGGGAGTCCATAGAAATATGCCCTCCTCCGATTTCCCTCATCGAGTGGGGTTCTTTGCCTTTTTTCTTTCTTTCCCTTTCTTCTATATTTCGGGTTCTGGTTACTGGACGACAGGCACGCTGCGAGGGGGGTGGCCGTAGTCATCAGCAGGGGTGCAGGGTGGGGGGGTGTGGGGATGGGTGTTCGTTTTTATTTTTGTTCTATGGCCTCTTTTCTTCCTTCTCTTCCCTTGTCTTTTCTTCTTTTTACTTTTCCGGGTTAGTGTAGTGGGTTCGGCTTTCTTACATCCTTGTTTCTACATCCGTACCTTGACTTTTATGAGGTTTTGGTGCTATGGGGCGGACAATAATGATGGCGTAGACGATTAATAATGTGCTAGTTTATCCAGATGTTGTATGTCTTAACGCCGTTGACTTACATGATAGCGAGCTTATTTTGGACACGTTGTTCTTTTGCTCGCACCCCTTTGTGATCCGAGACACTGTACGACACCTGATCCTTTCTACTTACTATTGTAAAATGAAAACCTTCTATCCTGTTTCCAAATTGAAATGCCTTTGCAACCGATGCGCTTTGGATGGAGTTCCTATGCTCCCCAGGGTGGCGGGTTTTAAGTTGGATTGTAATAACGTACTGAAATGCTTAGCGGCCAGGCCTGGGGGTTGTAGGCCCTTGTCTGTATTTGATTGCAAATGTTAAATAAAGGTTTAAAAAAAAAAAAAAAGTATTTATTGTGTATAGTGCACCATACAAATGCTCACTAATGCTACTTAAAATTGCAGTCTGGTACAATGGGCAATTCCCACTTATCAGACACAAAATGTGAAACCAGCTGCTCTTCCCCATTCTCTGTGCAGACAATGTATTTACCTTTTACTAGATTGTGTGGATTTCTTTACCTTTTACTAGATTGTGTGGACACAGGCCAGCGTGCAAGGGACTGCCCTCTCTTTGAATGGTCACCCAGTATCGACCACCTCCTGACAATATAAGCCGTAGTGCTGGACAGATTAGGATAAGAACCCATTAATTAATCCCATGCATTAGGCCACAGAATGCAGCCTAACCAGCAATGGTCAACAACTTGGGCAGAGGAGTTGGAGTAAAGTCTAAGCTTGACTCAAGTCTAAAAGTCCTTTCCTATCCGCTTGAGGGCTCCAGTGCTTGCGGTCTTATCTCAGCAAAACAAATCACTTTCAGGTGAAGCCAACGCCCCTGCCGCGCCCGGAAGGGAAATGTCTTTAGATAGAACCAGTATTTCCAGTTCGAGTTTCAGGTGACTGCCATTGCTAACAAAAGGTGCTTTTGCTTCCGGTTCCGCGTACACCTGTGACTCCTGCTCTTCAGAAGTTAATAAGACACTGAGATAAACATCCGTGAGGAGCACAGGGTGGCTCCCAACCTTTACACCCAAGAGAATAGGACTCACAAACGACTGAAGGTTGGATACAGCAGCTTACAAGGATAAAGAGCTTTTCATAGGAGTCTAAAATAGGTTTCATTCATTTATTATTTGTATTTTCTCTACTAAGCGGAGTGGCATTTGTTTGGTTACCTGTACTCTCTGCAATGGAAGCAGTGTACAGTCCGGTCATAAGGGTAACCTAAACATATAGGAAGAGAAAAGTGGATGTCATGGATTGGAATGAATAATCTTAAAGTGACAGGAGAGGGTGTGTGGAGGAAAAGAAATCATGTGTCAAACAAGGGAGAAGGGAGGAGAAAACAGTATCTAACTCCTTCTCGGAGGCGAGGAGGGGATGAATGTCCAGATATGCTTAGGTGGTCTTTTTCAGAGTTTTGGATCCCTCCATGATGCAGCATCTATTTCGTCTGCTGAAGTAGTTGGTGGAAGAAAGGGAATTCAATCTAAAAATGGGCGTCAGACAATCGAGGTCTCCTGGGGACATTTTATGTGCCTGTGCTGTAGAACTCTACAGGAAGTTGGCTATTGAGGCACTCTAAATGTGCGCCTCAGGATCTTGAATGCGTTCTGGTCCCAAGAGTAAATTAGTGGAGTTTTATTAAAACCTGAAATGGCCAGAGACGCCTTTGTTGCCCACAGCACATGGTAACTCGTCGATTCACCTCTAGAGCTAGATTGTTGTTTTGATACGGATAGAAATATTTCCACCCCAAATTAAGTATGTGTACTGAGAAAGAAAGAATCTTTCACAAACAAGATTAGAAGAATCAGGGCACTATGATGGAGGAACTATAGCCTCTAAAACTTTGCGCGGACAGACCGGTCTGGGGCAATAAAGGCAGATTTTGAGAATCTCCGTTTTCGATCTAATGCAGGTTATTCCTGTCTGAAGTGGTTACCGTGCTGAAAGGTACTTTGAATTCACTTCCCAGGGGTCAATTCTCTGCAATACAGGAGGAGCTACGCGGGCATCCAAGATGGTCGCGTAAGCAGAGGGCACCCCCGGAACCCGCGCCGCCCTCCTGCAACTATCCTCAAAATATCCTGATTTTATTATGGGCTTTTGACGATCTACTCTTACTGACTTCAATATCCTTTCAAGAATCGAAATCGGATGTCGGGAACCAATTTTACATCAACTTCATCTTTCTGGCCCGCCCCTGATCGAGACCGGGGACTCTGCTGCTTTGGTGGGCCGAGGAGTAAGTCAACAACAACGGCCTTAGGGACATCCTCCCAGCCGGCTGCATTGTCGCTTTCAGTTTCGATTTCTCCTCGACCCCTCGAAAGACTATTCTAAGAGCGGTTCGGCTCCCAAGTCGGTGTAGCTTCGACCTGCTGTGTTGTCCTGCCATGTCCCTCTACCTTTGCTTCATCCCTCGACTCACATTCTACAGTATTGGCCTGAAATTCTGCTTTGGTATCTCAATAGCATCGGGCATTTTCACCAGGTCCAGAGGGCCCCTTCGGGGCACGGCTTCCAATACGGCTTCCAAACCTGAGTTCGAGAGGCGCAAGACGAAGACGCCGACCCGTGGGGGACCTATCCAGACTAATGTGATGGATCGCTATACGCAACCGAAGGGTTTCCCCGGCAGTGCCTGCCGTACTCTTGCGGACCCCAGGACGGACTCCACCGCGCCATCGGAGGTTTCGCTCCAGGACCTAATGAGTGCCATCACTGGGATGAAGGCTGATATGGGGCTACAATATGAGGCTATTGTCTCCAAGATCGATACTGTGGCTGTTGATGTCACACTTATCAGAGTGGATCTGGCTAAAACAAATGAGAGGGTCAAGGCTTTGGATTTGAAGGCCTCCAGTCTCGTCACTGATATGGCGGACGCACAGTCCGAGATTGGTAACCTGCGATCATCGCACGACCTGATGGCCCGACGACTGGACGAATATGAAAATAGGGCCCGGCGGAACAACATTCGCTTGGTGGGAGTTCCGGAAAATTAAGATGACACCACTGTTGACCTTCTTGTGGAGGATCTGATCCTCAACCATCTTGCTCCCGCCGGACTCAGCAAATTCTTTGCGGTTGAACGTGCGCATCGCTTCCCGGGTGGGAAGACTAAACCAGGAGCCCCCCGAGGCCTATTATTGCAAGGCTTTTCCATTTTCGGGACAGGGACGCTATCCTACAGGCCTCTCGTGGTCGTGGCCCATTGAAGTTCGACAATAGTATTGTTAACATCTACCCGGATTTTACTCCTCAAGTCCAGCGACAAAGGATGGGGTTCCAGGGAGTGAAAAGGCGCTTGCGGGACTTGGGCCTCAAGTATGCGATGTTGTTTCCAGCTCGACTACGCATCGAATATGAGGAACGAACATTTTTCTTTGATCGACCAGACTGCGCCAGTGACTGGCTTGACTCGCTGCCGAAAAGAGACGACCTGAGCAGACGCCCCGGTGGAGCAGAAGGGGGCGCATCGGCCCAGGAGTGACATTGTGGTTCTCGACGCCTGGTTTCTTGTTCCTATTCATCAGCTGAGTTATGCCATTTGCTTCTTTATTGTTAGGGTTGAGCCCGAGGGTGGTTAGGGTGTGGGTAGACTCTTTTCCTCCTCCGGGGTTCTTTGTGTAGTGTAGTTATGAGAGGGCGACAGGCACACTGCAAATTGGGGTGGCTTTTTAGTCGTACGCAGGGGTGCAGGGTGGGGGGTGTTGTAACGGGGGTTTGTTGGGGGGTGAGGGGAGGGCTTGTTTTTTGTTACTGTATTTGTTTTTTCACATGGCACTGTATGCTTTGCTCTTATCCTTCTGTAGTTGGGCCCCGAGGAGGGAGGGTTGCGGTCCTTTACCGGGATGGGGGGTGGTGAGTTGAAGTTGCTGTCCTGGAACGTTAATGGTCTGGGGGATAAGATAAAACGTGGCGTTGTTTCCCAGTTCCTCCGACGCCAGTCCCCTGACATTGCTTTGTTACAGGAGACCCATCTGATAGGGAATGCTTGCCGGCCCTGGATAGACATGGTTATAGGCTGGTTGCTCATGCTGGATTCACCTCCGGCTCCAGAGGAGTGGGCATACTGATTAGGTCCTCTCTGCCCCTTGAAATAGATGATATAACACTTGATGATAGGGGTCGATATGCTGCTATTTCGGGGAGGTGGGAGGGTAAGATGTTCTCAATAGTTAATGTGTACGTCCCCCCGGGTCTCCAGGCCACTACCTATGCTGACCTCGGTCGGATTTTGCTGGGACTTCCTGATGGTCTCCTTATTCTTGGGCGGGATTTTAATTCTGTGGTCTCTGGTAACTCTGATCGATACCCCCCCAGAGTCTTGCCAAATTCCCAGATGTGGCTTTCTGAACTGCTGGAAACCTTTGGATTGGTGGATGTTTGGAGGCAGCTACACCCCTCGCACTTGCAATATTACGTTCCATTCTGGATCCCACGGCAGTCTTTCTAGAATCAATTATTTCCTAATGCCGTCGGCCCACTCTCCTTCTGTGCGGGAGGTCCGTCACCTCCCCAGGGGCATCTCTGATCATTCCCCCTTGTGGCTAAGGGTAGCGGTTGGGGTAGGTAGCGAGGGCAGAGTTGCTCCTATCAATCCTTGGTACTTGCGAAACCCCAAGACACGCTCTGAGCTGATCAAGGCCATTGATTGCTATTTTGATGAAAATGTGGGGTCTGTTTCCTCTTCGGTTTCCCTATGGGAGGCTTTCAAAACTGTTATTCGGGGTTATTCACTGATGTTGATTGGTGCTACTAAGAAGGCTAAGCATGAAGAAATATTGCGTCTCGAGGATGAAATAACTGTACTTGAAAGTGAATTGGGTGGGAATGATACTCCTGCGACTTTACACTCCCTAGCTTTGAAACAGGCAGACTACAGAGCCCTGGTGACAGACGCGGACAAAGTTATGAATCGAGACCAGCTGGGCAGGCTCTATGATGTGGGTGATAAGGCAAGTAAGCTTATTGCGTGGTTGGACAAGTCTGAGAGAGCGAATCGAGTTGTTCCGGTGATTGAAAAGTTGAATGGGGATTGTGTGTCTGACCCGATTGGGATTGTTGACTGCTTTGTAGACCACTTTCAGACAGTCTATGCCTCTGTGAGTGATAGAGATGAGTGCGATTCTCGTTTGCTCCTGCGTGATATCGCACTACCCTGCCTCTCTGATGAGGACAGGGCCTTGATGGATGCGCCCATAACAGTGGATGAGGTCGCTGGTGCCATTCGTGCCCTCCGATCCGGTAAGGCCATGGGGCCCAATGGATTGCCTATTGAGCTCTACAAGTTGCGGCCTGACAAAATGGCGCTATATCTGAGAAATATGTTTCTCGAGGCCTTCGACACTGGCCTCCTTCCTCTTGATCAGCGCCTGGCCACTATCGTTGTCATCCACAAGGAAGTTAAACCACGTGATCGATGTGCTTCCTACAGACCCATTTCACTGCTTAATGCTGAACCCAAGATACTGGCCAAATTACTGGCTACTCGTCTGATTAAGGTGATCAGCGACTTGATCCATCCGGATCAATCCGGTTTCATCCCGCATCGAAGCACCGCCCTTAACCTCAGGAGACTTCATGGAGTTCTCGTGAGAGCCGGAACTCTGACTGAATCGGCCATTTTGGCCTCCCTTGATGCCACCATGGCTTTTGATACCATCGAATGGCCTTATCTCTGGGCAGCTCTCTCCAAGTTTGGTTTCGGCTCGAATTTTATTGCCTGGGTTAAGCTCCTTTACGAACGACCACTAGCCCAGGTGGTGGTGAATGGCAGGGTGTCTGGTTCTTTTGCACTTGGGTGTGGCACCCGACAGGGTTGTCCGCTGTCTCCGTTGCTTTTTGCCCTCGCTCTGGAGCCGTTAGCCGTGTGGCTTCGCTGGGAGCCCTCGATCAGGGGCATCCAGTGGGCCCCAGACTTTGAAGACCGAGTCTCGCTATATGCAGATGACATTCTTCTTTATCTCACCTCACCCCGGAAGTCTCTTAATGTGCTTTTTGATGTGCTCACCTCCTTCAGGAAGAACTCGGGTCTTGTTATTAACTGGACCAAATCCTGTGTTTATGTTCTGGCCGGGGATCTCCCTCTGTTACCCCGTAGATTCCAAATTCAGGTGGTCGAGACTGGTTTTAAGTACCTGGGGATTCATGTCTCCTTGGATTCCTCCGTCCGTTTCGACAGTAATCTTCATGCTCCTCTCCAGCGGCTTAAACTTGATGTCTCACGGTGGCGTCACTTGCCCTTCTCCCCATTGGGGCGTGCGACCCTCTTTCAGATGATGTCGCTCCCTAGGTTCCTGTATGCACTTCTGAATTTTTTTGATCCCATACCTTCCGGGTATTTTCGTGAGGTTGAGAGCCTTCAGAGACAATTGATTTGGGACGGGCGTGCTCGTATCTCCTTACCAAAACTCACTTTGCCGTGGTACGCCGGTGGCATCGCCCTCCCTTCACATTAGACGCTACTACTGGGCCTCGCAGCTGTGCGCGGTTAATCACGTAACCTACGCCCCTAGTCCTGCTCCCGCCTTTGCGATGGATACACATCTCCTGTCAGGTGGGAATTTTAACAGGGCACTTTATTCTAAGGAGCCATTTAGCGCCCTAACTGGTCCTACGAAAAGTGCTGTGCGAGTGTGGCGAGACGCGAATGCTGCTATGGGATGGAGCGATATGTTAACCCGAGTGACACCGTTGTATGATTCTGATAGACTGGGCAATTTGTGGAGAACGAAAGGATTCGATAAATGGGACATGATTGGTATTAGCAAGGTGGAGGATCTTTGGTCCAAGGGTAGTGTTAAGACTTTTGAGGCGCTCAAAATAGAATATGAGCTTGACGACAAGGAACACTTCAGGTACCTTCAAGTGCGGCATGCCTTGACCTCCGTCTTCCCCTCGGGGACGGTGATTCCCCAGTCCTCTCCGCTAGAGGATCGCATTCTTGATGGCCATGTGCCGGACAGTACTATATCCCTGATTTACAAAAAACTCATCAATAACAGGGCCGATCTTCTGGTGCGACTTAGGGCTTCGTGGACCGCTGACGGCTTGGAACTCGATGACGAGGATTGGCAAACGGCCGTCTCCTCCCCTAAGGAGGTGGCCATACCTGCCCGTCTCCACTTTGTACAGTTGAAGATCCTCCATCGAGTATATATGACTGCTACGCGTCTGGTGCGCATGGGTTACTCCCTTGATGGGTTATGCAAGCGAGGCAGCGGTATGAGTGGTACCTTCCTGCATATCATTTGGGAGTGTCCTGAGGTGTCTGCCTTCTGGTCTAGAGAGCATGCGATTATGGAAAGGGTCACTGGGGTCTCTCTACTGCCTGAGGCCCGACGATGCCTTCTTAATGTTTGGGAACCGACGGACTATAATATGGCCCAGACTTTTTGGGCGACTCTTGGTAACATGGTTGCCAAGAGGGATATTGCGCAACTCTGGGGTTCCCATAGACCACCCACGATAACGGCTTGGAAGGAGAACATGGACTGGTGTATGTTCAGGGAAAAGATGGTCTATGTGGCTCGGGCCGACCTAAGAAATGGGGCAGAATTTGGTCCCAATGGAATGCTTACCGTGGGAATATTTGCACCCCCCCCCACAGGACTACACCATTGATATTTCACTGTCCCCTTAGTTGACGTTCCGGACGTTTGTCTGTAATAATATGTATTTATTGAGCTGCGCGCCACCCTTCAACCCGAGACATGTGCTTCATTATTGTATGATAATTGGATTCTTTGCCCTCTCCTCTTGAGTCCCTGCAATTGATTTTTGCCATGTGTTTGTGTGGTTTTTATGTTGTACGTTTAATTCATCAAAAGTTTAAAAATGAAACCTACTATGCTTATCTTTTATTCTACGTTATGCACATGGAAACACTGCGGGTCTTTAACCCGCATGCAAGATGAGAGCTCCATTGTATGATGTTATATTGCTGAATGTCATAGCAGCCGGCCCGATGGGTTGTAGGCAGACAGCTGTATATTGTGCATAAAAGAAATAAAGGTTTTAAAAAAAAAAAATCAAAAAAAAAAATCTCTGCAATGCTACACCCAGTAGCAAAATTAAGGGGTCTTTCCGATTGTTGTCACTGAGTGAAATGTAAAGGTCTAAGAACTCGAAGGTTGATTGGCAACCAGCATACTCTAACTCATTATGGAATGTGGGCTGCTTTCAAGGGGTGAGAGCGGAGAGTCATGCTCAAGATATGGGCGAGCAGCACATGATTAGCATCAGTCAGATCATTATTGTACGGCTTACAACAAGGGTTGGGAGCACAGAGCTGTGCTCAATGGATGGCCAAACAGCATATTTGTGAGCCAAATGACCACGATACATGGCCTGCTTTAACAGGTGGGGGAATGCAGCCACCATTATCAAATGGCCAAGTAGTATTCTCCAGGTTCTCATCTAAATCACTATGGCACGTGCCCACTTTAAGTAGGTAAGTCTATAGCACTGGGGACTAGCATAAAAAGATTACTATTGGTCGGGTTTTAGGCCTGGCCTAAATTTAAATTATGGCAGCATAATTACCGTAACTTCGGGGATTCTATGTTACGCGAAATGTCCAAAATTGTGCTATCATGCCACTATGAGTAACTATGCACTATTCACTGTAAGATTTACAGCAAATACACATGAATAACAAAATGCAAAGAGTTGTTTGTGGTGCTTTTCTTGCAATATTTTTAAGTGCAAAATATGTCCCGCATCAAAAATTTACATGAGGACGCATTTCACACTTAATTTCAGTGCTAAATAACGGCTTGGCACTTTATGTAATTACGCCTCCAGCTGCCAAACGTTCATGTAATTACACAAAAGCATTTATTGTATAATCATGTGTTTTTGATTAGACCGATATAAAGACCATCTGTTAGCTCAATACTGGCTTGCATTCGTAAATGCATCAGTGTCTTAAGGAATCTTTGCTAATGGGTTGGAACGGGGCCAGATAACACATATCCTCAAAGCCTAATGTAGCCCAGGGGCAGCTAGAGAACTATAGACCTGTTTCTAGTCTACCTTGGCTTGGCAAAACCATTGGGAAATGTGTAACTCTCCATATGAACAATTATATAGCTTAGAATACCTCACTTTTGTCCATAACAATCTGGCTTTAGACAAGGCTACAGGATGGAAATAGCAACGCTAATAGAGCTGGAAGATATCCATCACATACTAGACCAAGGGGAGGCCTGCCTATTGGTCTTGTTAATGGCCTTTAACACACTTGAGCATGCTATTTTTCTATAGATGGAGGTTCAAAGACACTGTCTAAGTTGGGTCAGATCCTTCCAATTTCTCAAACTGCAGAACTTTATGTCACTTATAGAACAGCTTTGCTATGGCTAGGACCGGCTTTGGGTGGTTCGACCGGTGCAAACGCACCTGGTGCTAACCTGGGTTGGGTACTGTCTTTAGAAATAATCTATGGGTTTAAATGCACCTGCCAGCAGTTTTCGAGGCAACAATAATAGTGTCAAAATAACTCTAGTGATTAACGTTCCTGTTGAAGAGAGATGGCGTTTTGTCTAGTGGCAGTTTTGACTCACCATAAAGTAGCCCAGAGGGTTAATATGCCTGCTGCAAAGAACGAGTACCATGCAGTTCACAAACATGTATTTTAGGTGTATAGCCCAGTGGGTTACTGCTTTTGTTACAGAGATACTTTTGTTACTTGCAGGTAATACGTTATAATCCTAATATAACAGTGACCTATGAACTGTCAAAGAGATGCATGTGAACTGCATGGTATAGGTTAGACCATAATGTTTCGACCCAGTCATTTTCCTAATGTTGCTAAAAAGGGTTAGTTTGGGTAGAAATACATTTTTATGAGGAAGGCCAACCCAAACGTCTGTGGTACGTTTTAAATCCTGAGCTTGTGCTTCTAAAGACTTGACACTCTTAAAATATACTGCCTACTAGTATGAATGATGTGATTCCTACACCTTGTAATCCTCATGGTCCTGTATAACAGTTCCTAAAGGCTGATTTACACACAGACGATTCATTGTTTCGTTATAATGTGTGTGTGATGTAAAGTGCTGTGACACCCTATACTGGTATGAGTAGGGCTATAAAGCAAATTAATTTCATCTGAGAGAGGGACTATTGGGAGATTATCGGGCACTGTTGGAGGGTGGCAATGAGGTAATCCGTGGAGAAGTCATCAGGGGAGGGGGCACATAAAAAAAAGACTGTCGCACCGGGCGACACCAGTGCTAAGGCCGGCCCGACTAAGGCTCGACCCTTTCCCCAGCCGTCCTGAAGTTTTATATTGAACCGCTGAGTCCGCTTTTGGAAAGCACTGGAATTAATTTCCTTCAATACGTGGACAACACTGAACTATATTATGTATAAAGAAGTTCTCCATCTACGATCATCTCCCACTTCAGAGAGGTATGAAGAAATTACATTAATGGATATCAGACAATTGCCTACAATTTATTCCACAGAAGACATAGCTTTTACTTATGTCCCCAAAAACTAAGAAGATACACCATAGTCTTTCTGCAGAACTAGTAAATATTGGAATTACCATCTCCATCAGCTTCTGTCAAATCACTAGGGTTTGGATCAACACCACCCTATCTATGCAATAACAAGTGAACAAACTAGTGCTGACTGCAAATTTTCATCTAAGCCAATTAAAAATAATTAAGTTCCAACTATCCAACGAACAGCTAAAGTCAACAGTCCATGCACTAAATATTTCCAGAACTGATGCAGGGAATGCCACCCTAACCGGCTTCCCAGTAAATACCCTCTTAATGGCTGTACTCCGTTCCACCCTATGTTTAATTGCTGAGACACAAATATGATCACATCATTCCATTTTTGCAGGATTACCCTGAGGGGCTCGGATAAGGTTTAAGATCTGCTGTCTTACGAACAATGGCCTCCACAATACCAGACTGCGCTATCCTGACAATCTCCTCAACATTTCAGGTGATCTGCGCTTTCCAGAAGCAAGAATGTGCTTCTTTTAGAAAATCCTTAATTGCAGACCTCTGAAATATTTCTTTTAATGCTTGGCCACTTCCACCTGGAACTCCCTCCCTCCACATTTGAGATCAGTACTGACCATTTTTTCTTTCTTTTTTTTCGCCTTTTCAAAACTTTCCTTGGCACACCAGGCATGATCCAAATCCTTAGTTTCAGAGCTCATGTTCATTCTTCTATCTACACAACACCCCAATCTCACACACATACCCTGCTTGTTAGAGTTTCCCCTCTTGTTGTGGTCCAGGTGTATTTTGTCTCTACTGAAGTAATGTTCTCTTGTTGGTTGACCTATGTGTCTGCAGTTTGATATAAAGTACTCCACTACCGTTTGGTCCATCAGCGCTATATAAAAAACTTTTTAATGAATAAATCTGTCCCAAAAGAAAGCCAGAACTGTAAGAAAACAAGTACTGCCGACGGAAATGAAGATGCAAGGAAAGAAAATGCATTGACCAGCAGGATGGCTCGTTCATTCACATTCCCTAAGAACGAAAATGCAAATATGTTGGATTGTGTTCTACAGAAAGCCCCATTACCTGCTATCCTGCCAATCGGCAAGGAGTGGTCATCCGGAGGGGAGACTGACACCATGATATGGTTCATGTACGCCAACTCTTCCCGATGGGAGAGATTCATGGGTTTCCCTTCCCTGAGCATTCCATCCTCTGAGATCCTAGAGTGCTTGAAATCCACCGGGTGCCTCGTGTTCATGATGAGGGGGTGCATGATGGGGCTTGGCATGAGCTGGATCACTCGAGGGTTTTCCTGCCGGGGGCTGGGCACTTTCCCATGGTCCGATAAAGGTGGTGGGCCGTGGCTGTTCTCCATGGGGGAGACAGCAAGCGGGTAAGACTCCTGTGAATGGTGGTTGTTTTCCAGGTGTAACCGGGCGCTGGACAGTCTCTCTGCTGGCGAGAGGCGCCGGATAGTATTGTCCATGGGAGACCTCTGAGGCTGTAACTCAGGATCTGGTGAAGGCCGGTGATTGTTTGTTATGGGGGACCGAGAGCGGTGCAGCAGCTCAATGGTCGGAGGATTGCTGGGGATTTTATCAGCAGACGGCCTTGAAAGTCTTGGAGAAAAATTATCTGTAAATAAATGAAAAAAAACAAAACATTATTTCACCAATATTTGCACTCATATCACACCCACGTCCAAAGTAATCGCGTGGTATGAAACATCCACTACTTAGTTTGTGTTTAAAATTAAGTCTCGTCAAGGACATAACTTTTAGTTTAGGGCAATAGTCAGATCCATCGTTTACTTATCAACTACAACAGTACACTACACTTTCAAGTATGAAAGAAAAAAAATGTCATTAATCAAATCACCTTACTTTATCACATGGTATAAAAACAGCATTTGAACGTTTCAATCATTGCATAATTTTATGAGCGTAAACAATTGAGACATTTTGATTCTAAATCTTGTAAATATAGACTATATTACTCATGTATATGTCTGTATAAATGTTTATAGTTTGGAGAGTCTACTGTGAGATATGCAGGGTGATGTCCTCCTAATTCTAGGAGTTAGAAACAATCCCGAGTCAACAAGAAAGTAAACAAGTTCAACAAGAAAGACACCCTCTTTTAAGACCCGTAAAGCTCGTAACCTCCCCAGAGAATAAAATCTCATACAATTTACTGTTTTCATTCAGTCTTTTCCCCGCTTTCGCACCCCTCTCCCTATAACCAATCCTGCTCAAAACACACTCAAACACTGCCTTTTCCGATTTTTAAAGCTCCAGTTCTGTACCATTCCCCAATACCTTGAGGTCCATTGCTTCAACTTTCATTTACTACTTAAGAAGGACATTAAAGTTTGCCCTTTTTCGGCAGTCTTCTAAAACTTCCTTCAAAGCCTCAGCCTGCATATCCTGTGCAAGGTCCTTGTATGCCTCTTATTCAGTAAGCAACAAATTCTCTCTCACTGCATCAACTATTTTCCGCCTTATTTAAAGCTGCCACTAGAACTGAAAACCATTCCCTATCCTCACCATTGGATCTCGCAAACAATGTAATGACAAAGCTTTTGTTCCTTCAAACCAAACTTGGCCCTCCATCTCTCACTTCTCTTCTTCTGTGCAGTGCACTACCAATCCCACCTTTCATTGCACCAGCATCATCTCCACTGCCACATTTCTGTATCTTCACCAAGAATGGTTCAATCTCTGAGAAATTAAGTTCTCATCATGACTTACTGGTGATTGGTAGATGCCGTGCACAAAAAGAACACAGTGCTCCTCTTGAAAGAGTCCGGTTTAGAAACCGCAAAATTGTTATAGGCCAAGAATAAAATTCATATTCATTATAACCTCCATAGGATCCTGGTGGATATTTAAACTACTTTCCAGTAAACAGGAAGTTGATTCACATGTATGCCTAGACAAAGAAGCGCCTTCGGGGTCTCAAAAATAATTGCTATGAGCTTCCAACAGGCATGTGGAATTCCTATAGCTCGACGCCCAGGACATATTGTTTGGGGTCAAGGGCAACAAGTTTTTATGTGGATTTTGTCCATGGGACAAGTAGGCCCAGCCCCCAGCAGCACAAACCCTTTGGATACCAGTGTGCAGTGCCACATTATGAATCAGGGAAGGGCACTGCCTGCAGTTAAGGTAATATTTTGTCCATATGTGAATGCTGTTCAAACTTGTTTTTATGGTTCATTAATGCAAAGCCTTTATTATTAGGGTGAGCGCTCTACGTAAATGTTGTAAGCTCTGACTGCACTACTGACAATGGTTCCAGTATAAAAATGTGTACACACATTTTCAAGGTTTAGCAATATAAGGCTATATCTAATGCTCCCAGAATGCTCTCTGATCTGATGCAAATAGTTGCAGAAGCTCGAAAGCAAGATTGAGGATTCTTTGCTTTCAAAATAAAATGTTGACCAAAAGATGAAAGCAGGAAAAAAAACATTTAGCTGAACTAAATTTCAGGTACCATTTCTTTGCAGCATCATTTAGTAACGTGTTGGTGTATGCTAGTATTTCCCAAAAATATTCATAATGGAAAATCAGTGTAACCAGTTTCAATAAGATTATGGGAAAGAAAAATAAACAAGCATTGGCAAAATCAGTAAGTCTGAAATTGATAGTCAGCTTTTTAGTTTTGTCAATGTTGACTTGTTTTGCCATGGTTATTGCAAAATGTTATTGGTGTGGGAGCTGCATGCCCTCACGATTATAACAAACATTTGCAAAAGCACACATTGCCACAATAGTTACTGGCACTGAACAAAACTACTTTGTGTGCAGATATGCTCTTTGAGAAAGAGCGGAATGCTGTCACTCACAGTGAAGCCAGCTGATACAGAGAGAGTGACATAATTTTAATAAACGTAAAAGGTCATGGCCAGACTAAATTAGGGGCCTAATTATAAAAAAAAGTCTCAGAAGTGCACCCATGGTATTTGTCCTTGCAATAAGTGCTGCTATACAGCTTTCGTGAATTCCCAAGAATTTGCAAATGTAGGACAAAAAAAATCATACTCCTAGAAAATATTTGTGAAGGAGTAGTTTCTGTCCTGTAACTCCAGTTCTGTAGTAGGGGTATCTCTGTGTATAGTCCTAATCTAGTGAATAGTCCCGCCAATGTGCGTGGACCCCGGCAATCAAAAATAATCTCTTAAGTTGTCAAATCATGCAGAAACTGCAAAGACACTTAAGAGAGAATTTAAATACAAATAATGCAGCCTATATCCACAGGCTACACTGTCCAGTACTTCAACTAGAAATTCCACCAAATAACACCACACATAATACAGCCAGCCCAGTTTCTACCATAGAGAAACTTGCCTCCACCATTAAAAGACTCTGGAATGATAGAGAGGAAGGCATGGACAGACAAGCCCCATAGGCTGCCATTATGTGGCTTAAATAGGATACTGTGCCTTTAAGAGAGCCTTCTAGAACTTTCTCCCAGTATCCCAGAATGCATAGCAGGTCCTTCTACTTTCAGTTCTTTTTGACAGGCGTAGCACGCCAGACCTGTAGCATTCCTTACATGAATATTTATCTCCACCGGGGAGGAGGGCGGGCGCTTATGACTATAACAGAGATACCCCTACTACAGAACTGGAGTTACAGGACAGAAAATACTCCTTCTGTAGTAGGGGATCTCTGTGTATAGTCATAATCTAGTGAATAGAATGGCAAGCCCATCCCCACACCAAAGCGGCGGTGGAGAAAGAAAATAACGCCTATACTGTGCGAACAAGTTCCGCAGCGAAGCCTGCCCAACCTGATCATCTGCTCTGGCATCAGTGTCCAGACAGTAATGCTTAGCAAAGGTATGGACCGACTTCCAAGTGGCTGCCTTGCAGATTTCAGCAATCGGCACGTTACGGAGCAAGGCCGTCGTGGCAGCTTTGCCCCTGGTGGAATGAGCCTTAGGCTTACCTCCTAAGGTCTTATTAGCCTTTTGGTAACATAATTGTATGCAGGACACAATCCACCTAGAGATGGACTGCTTAGAGGTAGCAAGACCCGTCCTGACTGATCCATAATTAATAAACAGCTGGTCAGACCTACGAATATCTTTGGTTTTATCCAGATAAAATTTCAACACCCTCCTAACATCCAAGGAATGGTGAGACCTTTCCGCTGGAGACGAAGGGTTCTGAAAAAACGTAGGCAAAGTTATGGTCTGGTTGACATGAAAATCAGAAATAACCTTGGGAAGAAATTTAGGGTGAGTACGCATAACAACCTTAGCAGCATGAAAGACGGTATAAGGTTCAGTACAACACAACGCCTGAATTTCACTCACCCTGCGGGCCGATGTAATGGCCACGAGGAACGCCGCCTTCCAGGACAGGTGCTGCAACGAAGCCTTATGAATGGGTTCAAAAGGCTCCTTCATCAATCTGGACAGCACCACATTCAATTCCCATGAAGGCGAGGGAAGCCTGACAGGAGGGAATACTTTCTTCACTCCTTCCAGAAAATCTTTGATCACAGGGATCTGGAAAAAGGAAGTCTGTGAAGGGCATTTCCTGTAGGCAGTCAATGCAGCAAGATGAACCTTAATGGAATGAGCATTAAGGCCAGACTGCGCCACATGTAAAAGGTAAGGAAGGATGACATCTTCCTTGCAGGTCGTAGGGTCATGGTTCTTAGACTGGCACCAGATACAAAACCTCTTCCACTTGTAAGCATATGAAGTTCGAGTGGAAGGTCTGTTAGACTCCTTCAGTATGTCCATGCAATCCTTAGGCAGATTCAGATGGCCATATTGCACTATCTCAGGAGCCATGCCGCCAAACTCAAAGACGAGAGGTTGGGGTGTAACATCCGTCCCCCGAACTTCGTGAGAAGGTCCGGCCTGCACGGCAGCCGAATGTGAGGAAGGGGAGACCGGTGAAGCAGGTCCGTGAACCACCACTGCCTGGGCCACTCTGGGGCAAGGAGTATCATCCGAGCCCTGGACCGGGCAAGCTTGATGAGCACCGCCGGAATCAGGGGAATGGGAGGAAAGGCGTACAGAAAGCTGTTCGTCCAGTTGATCCATAACGCATTCCCCAGCGCCCCTGCTGGTAGTACCTGGAGGCGAAGTCTCTGCACTTGCTGTTTTCGGCGGTGGCAAACAAATCTACGTCTGGAGTTCCCCACCTTGCGAAGACTTCTCCTAGTACTTCGTCGTTTATGACCCATTCGTGGTTTTCCTGAACCAGTCTGCTCAGTGCGTCTGCCTGAACATTCTGCACACCTGGCAGATGGGTAGCCGTTATTGTCAATCCTCTGGCTAGGAGCCAGTGCCAGATCGCCTGCGCCTCCTGTGACAGAGTGCGTGATCTCGAGCCCCCCTGCTTGTTGAGGTAGTACATCGTGGTAGTATTGTCAGTCTGTACAAGCAGGGAGTTGGTCTGGAAGGACGGAAGAAAGGCCTTCAGTGCCAAGTGAACAGCTCTGAGTTCCAGGAAATTGATGTGATACGTGGCCTCCGTCGGTGACCACGTTCCTTGAATCTGTAGGTTCCCGGAATGCGCTCCCCATCCCAGGAGAGAAGCATCCGCCACGACAGTCTGCGAGGGAATGTCCTTGTGGAAGGGAACCCCTCTCAGGAGATTCTCCGCCGAACACCACCACTTCAGAGACTGAGGAGCATGCAGAGACAGTCGTATCTTGTCGTCCCAGGATCCTTTTCTCTGATCCCACTGGTCTTCCAAGCACTCCTGCAGCGGTCTCATGTGCAGTCGTGCGTGTGGCGTCAGGAAGATACAAGAGGCCATCGATCCCAGTAGAGAAGACACCGTCCTCACTGTTGTAGATGGAGTCGTCATAAGAGCCTGAGCCTTCCGAAGGAGAGATAATCGTCGCTCTACCGAAGGAGACACGCTTGCTGACAGCGTATTGATGGAGGCTCCCAAGTACTGTATGCATTGGACCGCAGTCGGGACAGACTTGGCCATGTTGATGTGCAACCCCAGCTTGTTCAAGAGAACGCACGTCTTCTGGAAGTGCGCTCGCGCTTCCGAGAAGGAGGATGCCTTGATCAACCAATCGTCCAGGTACGGGCAGACAAACACCTTGTTCTTCCTCAGGTGTGCTGCTACCACCGCCATGCACTTCGAGAATGTTCTCGGCGCAGACTTCAGTCCGAATGGGAGTACTGTGTATTGATAATGATTGGCGCCGACTTGGAACCGCAGGAACTTCCTGTGTTTGTGTGCAATGGGCACATGGAAGTAAGCATCCTGTAGGTCTATAGCACACAACCAGTCTCCCTGTTGCAACTGAGGATAAATCTGATGCAACGACAGCATGCAAAACTTTTCCCTGCGAATCCATTTGTTTGCCTGTCGCAAGTCCAGAATGGGCCTGAACTCGTTCTTGTCCTTCTTGCGAACCAGGAAGAACCGGGAGTACAGACCTCTTCCTCTCTGGGACAGAGGTACGTCTTCTATCGCCCTTTTCCTTAACAGGATATCCGCTTCCGCCTGAAGCTCGCGCAGCTGAAGCTGCGAGCTGACCGGAGGAATCGCTGGAGGCGGGCTTGTGAACCGAAGACTGTATCCATTGCAAACAATATTCAGCACCCACTTGTCCTGAGTAATTTTTCTCCACTCTGCCAGAAAAAATTGAATGCTTCCCCCTATCGGAGTGGGTAACAGATCCGGGGGAAGTAGGTTCCTAGGGCCTAGACCCAGCCTGGCCCTTGGGCGCCGGAGCCGACTGCTGGCCTCCTCTGCCCTTCTGGCGCTTCTGGAATGGCTTACGGAACTGTTGTTGATGTTGCGACTGTCCCGAAGCCTGGCCACGTCCTCTGTCTTGCCCACCGAACCGCCGTTGGAAAGGGCGGTACGTCTTCTTCGTATCTTTAGGCTTCTCCAGGCCCACAGCCGTGAGCGTCTCGGCCTCCGCCTTCATGTGGGCCATCTCATCGTCCGCATGCTTCCCGAAGAGGGTCTCGCCGGAGAATGGCAGGTTGGCTACCCTCTGCTGTGCGTCCGGTTTCAGGGACGTAAGACGGAGCCAGGCGTGACGTCGTTGGTTAACCCCATGGCAAAACCCATGAGCTGCCAACAGGGAAGAGTCCGCTGCAGCGCTGATAATCTGGTTCGCCACCAGCATCCCTTCATTCAGCACTTCTTGGAAGTCCTCGCGCTTCTCGCGAGGTAAGTGCTCCGCAAACTGCTCGAGGGAGTCCCAGAGGGCGCGGTCGTAGCGGCCCAACAGCGCCGTGGCACTCGCAGCCTTCATGGAGGTAGCCGATGTTCCACACACTTTCCTCCCTGCCGAATCCATCCATCTGGACTCCTTATCCGGGGGAACCGTGGATGACGAGGTGGTGGCATGTTGTTTGCGGGCAGCCGTCACAATTACAGAGTCCGGAGGGGGTTCTGCCCTCAGAAAGGCCGGATCCGAATCGGGAGCCCAGTACTTTTTCAGCAACCTCGATGGAGCAGCCTTCGTCACCGCAGGGGTGAGAAAAAGGGCCATAGCCGGTTCCTCCAGGCCCGGCACCAGAGGCAGGAGTGGACGAGACAGGTGTTTCTGATGCAATGTCTCAAAAATGACTGAAGTCTTAGGGGTAGGCACCGTCAAGGATATGCCCAACTTCGCAGCGCCCCTTAAAAGGACATCATGGAACGCCACCAGGTCATCAATCGGGGACACCCTCGTGTCTGGTGACCCCGACAAGGTCGGAGAATAGTCCCTGGTACCAGAGGACCTCGTGCGAGAGCGAGAGTCGTGCCTCCTATGGCGGCGTCTCGACCGCGTGGACGATCTGTGTTGCGATCTCTCCCTCCTCCCAGAGCGAGAGCGAGACCTGCCAGCCCGTGGCCGCTCCACCGGTTTCCGTGGTGGGGTCTTCCTTGGTTCCTCTCAGGGTTTAGGTTTCAGGGTCCCCTTAGGAGGTACAGGTAGAGAAGGCAACGAAGTGGACCTCGTCGGAGGAACCACCGACCGAGGGGCGGGCCCATGTGGAGGAACTGGAGGCGGAGGGTCGCCTGATGGAAGCGGAGGGTTGGGGGTAGGAGCCTCTTTAGGTACAGGCGGAGGTGGCGACCTAGGCCGAGATGGCGTGTACACCTCTGAGTACACCGAGCCCGGCGACTCCTTAGGCGAAGGGGGCTGAGATCCAGCCCCATCAGCAGGTGATCGCTTTCTCTTGCGTCCTCCACTAGAAGCAGTATGACTTTTGGGACCAGAATCCCTCTTGGCCGTTTTGGAGAGGCAGAACGACTCCTAGACGCCGACCTCTTCCTTCTCGACGCTGAGCGTCGCTTTTCCGGCGTCGAACATCGCCTCTGCGACTCCGGCGTCGAACGCCGCCTCCGCGACGTCGACCTCCTCTTCCTCGACGTCGAACGCCGTCCCCGCGACGTCGACCTCTTCCTCCGTGACGTCGTACGCCGCCTCCGCGACATCGAACGTTCCGTCCTCGACGACGAGCGTCGATTCCTTCGTCTTGATGCCCTCGACGTCGAGGAGCCCCTCGACGTCGGCTGGTGCTTCGACGGCGATCGGCGGTGTCGCCTCGATGGCGAGCGCCGATGCTTGTCCCTTCGTCTCAGACGTCGATAGGAAGACCTTGACATCGACGATGACGTCGACGGTGGCTTCGACGGCGACCTCTCCAGGCCCTTCGACGTCGAGCCGTCACGCAGTCTCGACTCGGAGCCCCGGGGAGAAAAGGAACACACCACCGGCATCCCTCTCGACGTCGTCGTCGATGCAATCGACGTCGACGGAGACCGGGACCGTTTGCTGGACTTCCTGCCTCTGGGGAGCCCCCCCAGAGGCCTCAGCAGAGGCAGAGGGAACATTCCCAGCCTGCCCAGACCCACCTGCAGACGCCTCTCCTCAAGGCCTGAAAGCCTAATCTTTATCCTGTCCCTCAGAGTCCGAGCAGAAAACTGCTGGCAGATGACACAGTCCTCAGGGACATGATCTTCAGGGAGGCAGACGATGCAGACGTCGTGGGGATCACTCTTGGCCTTCTTCCTCCCACATGCTGGACACTTATCAAAAAGACCAGGCATTTTAGAGCCCTAAAACGCCTGAACCAGCACACAAAAGAGAAAGAGAACACCAAGAAAGTAAACTGAAACACTTTTAAAACACAAAAGTGCCAAAATATCCAATAAACCCTTGAATCAAGGGAGAGCTCAATGCCAGGGTCCTGTTAGCAGGAGCCGGAAAAAAGAACTGAAAGTAGAGGGACCTGCTATGCATTCTGGGATACTGGGGGAAAGTTCTAGAAGGCTCTCTTAAAGGCACAGTATCCTATTTAAGCCACATAATGGCAGCCTATGGGGCTTGTCTGTCCATGCCTTCCTCTCTATCATTCCAGAGTCTTTTAATGGTGGAGGCAAGTTTCTCTGTGGTAGAAACTGGGCTGGCTGTATTATGTGTGGTGTTATTTGGTGGAATTTCTAGTTGAAGTACTGGACAGTGTAGCCTGTGGATATAGGCTGCATTATTTGTCTTTAAATTCTCTCTTAAGTGTCTTTGCAGTTTCTGCATGATTTGACAACTTAAGAGATTATTTTTGATTGCCGGGGTCCACGCACATGGGCGGGACTATTCACTAGATTATGACTATACACAGAGATCCCCTACTACAGAACTGTATTTTAGCATGAGCAGATCTGCATGTGTAGATTTTCTCATGCGAGTGTTTGAAAATTCACTTTCCATCCAACCCCTTTTTTCCCCAACTCTGGAAGAAGGCTTACGTCTGCCTTTGTCAGGAGTAAATTTCCAACATTTCTCAGTACGAGAAAAGATTAAAGAGTTGTTGTAAACCCTTAAAACAAGCAAGTTAGTAGGTTTGCACAGACTCTAAAGGGCATTCTAAACCTGGAACTATTGCTTACCCCTACCTTCAGCCCTATTATGTAGATCTGTATAAACGTGGCAACACAAGAGCATTGCAAGTATTCAAACACTACTATGGTATGAGCCCTGGCATAATCAGAGAAGCTATATCAGAGCTCTTATATAATGAGATTGCTGACATAATTTGTCGCCAAACTACATGGCACCAAAAGGACAAGTGAATTTTGTTACAGGACAAGTAGATTTATGAAGCAACCTGCCCCATGGACAAGTAGATATTTGAATAAATTCCACACCCCTGTTCCAAGTAGGATTTAGAAAGCTGACTCAGGGGAATTTCCTCTCAACATTCAACAATGTAAGTCTGAATAGAATTTTGAAAAGACTATCAAACTCTTTGCAATGGGTCCTGAAAGCTGACAAATCAACTAAAGAGAAGAGTAGTAAAGACACATCGTAACCATGTGCAAACAATAACACAACTGTATCAAAATGGTGCAAACAAAGAATATCATTGGAAATTCCCCAAGCACGTTTTCCCTCTCATTCAGATACTTGATCTGGTGGATTGCACCCCTGAATCCTTTAGCCCAGCAGTTCTTAACCTTTTGACTTCTGTGGACCTCTCCAGAATCATTCCTGGAATCGAAGCCCCCCAACAAAGTTATTACCGGAAGCAGGACATCTGGGGTAAGCAATTTCTAAGATTTGAACCTCAAAACCATACACAAAATCCAGAAACAAGTCTGTTTCAAATGAATTTATATTAAATTCACAAAAATAGAAAATGTAATTTTGATGGGAAGGTCTGAGCTTATCTAAATATTATTTTTAATTCTAAAAGACAAAGTCAATCAATAAAACAGGATTTATAAATCGCAGCTATTCACCCGAAAGGGTATCCAGGCGCTTGCAGGTGCCAGGAGCTAACTCGAACAGCAGGGTCTTGAGGGCTCTTCAGAATTCCGGAAGCGGGGAGATGGTCCGGAGCTGCATGTGAAGGCTGTTCCAGGTCTTTCTGCGATGTAGGAGGGGTGTCCTCCACTTCTGCTTCGGTAGATGAAGGGAGAGTGGGCAAGAGAAAGGGAGGCGGTCCAAACGCTGGTGGAAATTCAAGCGGTTGTTGATGTTGGTGGGTTCTGTAGAGCCTTGTGTGCGTGGGTCAGCAGCTTGAATTGTCTTTTTTTTACGGGGAGCCAGTGGAGTTGTCTGAGGTAGGATGTGACTGGGGTTCATCAGGGGAGGTCAAGGATGAGTCTGGCTGCTGTGTTCTAAATGGTTTGAAGTCTCTGTAGGAGGTGTGCAACGATTCCTACGTACAGAGTTGCCGTAGTCCAGTTGGCTGGTGATGAAGACCTGTCATGGTGCATCCCGTGTGTAGGGGTAGCCATTCGAAGATCTTACATAGTGTGCACAGAGTAAGGAAACAGGTGGAGGAGACAGCGTTTATCTGTGATTTTATGGTGAGCTTGTTGTCAGTGATGATTCCAAAGTCTCTGGTTTGGTCAGAGTGTGGGTGAGGGTCCTAGGGCTGATAGCCACCAGGAGTAATTCCATGGGTTGATGTTGTTGCTAAACTCTAGCATATCGCTTTGTCTTTCTTGCTCCCAGTGCATGCTCTCTTTTTATCAGCGCTTCGAAAAAGGCAACCCATAAATACTATATTCTGGTTGCTGTACCTGCTCTGCTCCAATGAATCAAGCTCCATATATATTTAGCCTCCAATTTCTTCACACTTACAGAACATCTTAAGATTTTCAATTTTACATTTTGCTCCTTTATGTATACTTTATTAATCTGCTAATATTTAATTTTCTAAATAGTGGTGGAACCCCCTAGTAGGCATCAGGAGCACATGGTAAGAACTGCTGCTTTAGACCCTCTATGCAATTAAGGGAAGAATGATATGTCCGGTCTTGATGACATAAGTCAAGCTGAAAATGTCAGCAAGAGTGGTCTGTGATACAGCAGAGAACACTATGTTTATCCAGTTTCAAAAATAAGGACCAATTCATTGGTAATCCATTTATGAATCTTAGAAGTACAGACTGTGTAGTACAGTGATAATCACTTATCTCACTGAACTATTTTATTAGCTCAATTAAGCTTCAAACATGAATCTCTAAAGGAGCCTACACACAGTCACTCCTTAGTACAAAGGGCACAAATAAAATATGCTGGCAGTGTGCTTCGTTTGTATGATTTCGAATCATTTACTGGTGGATAGAAGCCAAGCAAATATCTCTGGGATGTGCTGCAGTTAAGAGGATTGGGACTTCAGGTGGAACTGTGGGAAGGGCTCATGGCAATGAGGTTGCCACAATGCTCTTTTACAAAGGGTAGGTGGGGGGGTTTAGAAGCAAGCGGCAGAGAGATGCATTATAAAAGATCTCTTTCCTTTCAGCTCCACTGAGGCAGTGCCAGCTACTTCTTAGTACATTACCTGTATGCAAACCTGTATGTTTCCTTCTGCGACTTTACACCTCCTGTAATAATGTGTTAAGTTGTGATGTCACAGGGCCTCCTATCAGAAGCACGAAACAGTATCACATAGGACGACAGGTAGAATTCCAATTGCCACAAACTTTTCAGATCTTACCTCGACCTTCCTTTTCCTGTAAGTTCACTCACAAGCCGATATATACTCTATAATGTTTACTGCATGTTTGGGCTTCACTGCACAGGAGTAGGGCGACATGAGCGGGGTGCTCAACAGTTTAAACACTAAAACTGGGTTTTAATTTACATTAAACGGTTATATTAAAATAAATATTGTTCTGCAACATGTTTGACTTGCAGTATGTGCTTCGCGTTTAGTCTTCCTATTAGTAACTAGACGTTCTCTTGGAGGAAAAACCAGACATGGGGTCTCATCATGAGAATCCTGAGTAGAGCGCAAGCAGGAGTTTGCATCTTATAGGATTATCAGTTGTGTGGGAGCATAGTCTACTCTTTTTACTGCACAGCAAGTAAAACTTAGTGGAATTTGTGTGGGGAAAACTCCACACATTTTAGGTTTGGCAGTTTGATATGATTAAAAAATACGTGGTATTACCACATTATCCCCCATTCTGGGGTGTAGAACTCAGAATGGTAATGTACTAATGCACACAGTTAATACTGCACATTACTGGATCGGTATTTATCAGGTGTGGTAATACTGCACCCAATAATGGGCCAGGTATTACATACCAAAGTTTTGAAAGTCACAACATTCTACAGTGATTAGCAATATCCTAACATAGGTGATGGGACACGGTTCTCCACATATTATGTTTGGACAAGGTGGGCTAGGGCCCTCGAGATATTAGAGAGCTTTTTATTAGATGAAGCCATGAAAAAAGTGCTGCAGTGCAAATTGCAACACTACAATAAACATAAGGAGCCCTATTCATGAAGTTAAATTCAGTAATAAATGCTCATTTGTGACCAAATGTGAAAAGAATTTACACCTACCAATAATTCACAAAGAGATTCCTGGCAGGGCATAAGCCCATTTACCGTTGTGGAGGGTGGGGAAAGTGGACATTTTCTTTCAAAAATTGGGAACGCCCAAACTCTTACAAATGTGGGCATTTCTAAACCCTGAACTATTCGCTTTCCAGCTTAGAAAGGCTCAGATATTTACTACAATACAAGGGTGGCATAAATACCTTTGCAGGGTGGAAAGAGAAATGGATAACCCCCAGATTTGCTGATGGGTAAGGGGTTTCTCCAAGGTGAGGAAATACTGCTCTCCTTCGCTCCCCCCCAATCATATGCCTTTGAACTGAGGAGTCCTATTCCTTCTGTGTGGAGTTCATCGCTATGGAGAAATCCAAACAGTGGAAATAGGATCTGGACAGGAAAGTCCCAGTTACCTTTCCAAAAGTACACTTGGAAACCTGTGCCCGGCTCAGCTCTCAAGAAGCACTCTTGAAAAAAGTTGTGACTAAAAAAAAGTAGGAAATCTATGTTCAGGTGGAGGTGAAGAACTCAGTGCATATTTTTACTACTTTTTCATGAATCTGTGTTGTAGACTCAGTGATGGTCATTGCGTTCTTGACAATGTTTTGGAGTAATCCAGGATTGGTCTCTTGAACTCTGGCTGGTGTGGGGACACCACTCTGATGGATTGTTGCCATAAATAAACCACCTTTAATCCAAGTGACAGTTTCATCACTTCTGTGGCCCCGGGATATCATGAATAGTGGCCATCGCAATAGATACCACATCTCCTCCCAAAAATGGTAACTATAATTGCCTCTGGAAACTAGAACTGCTTGGGAGCTCTGTATAATCTATGCCAATTTCCCTAATGAGGACAACATTACTGGTTGTCTTATTGAGCGTTTGAGTCTTCCTCCAGTTGTTCATAAGCTGTTATTTTATGTCCTGCTCTCGGCTTCTCCGGTTTACTGAGGTATGGCATTTACCCTTGTGGCGCCTTTCTAAATCACCCTGTGAGTCAACACTTGAAAAGCAGCTTTCCACGCCCAATCTCTTGCTGTGAAGAAAATACTTCCCTTAGGCCAATTCTGGAGGGAAGATGCAGTCAGATCGATTAGTAGGGTCATTCCACACTTCTATAGATTACTAGGAGATATTTCCCTCTCAGAGAAACATTTAACTCCAGCAGATAGCTGTATTAGGGGCATGAGGTCTTCAAACACCATAATGAATCAATGCTGCAGGTCATGCATTGCACCACTTCAAGTAGCAAAGTAACCAAAAGACTGCGTTAGGCCCGAATATTCTTTCCATGGCTACCGCTTTATGGAACCCTGTGTATGGAACAGCCTGGTGTAGTTTTCAGTGTTCGATTATATATGTCTGCCTCCTTCCAGAGTACTAACTTTCAACCCTGATTCATTGTGACACTTGTCCTGTTTCATATACACCTTATTTGCAAAAATGTGCGTAAAAGGTAAATATGCCCCATCGTACCTCTTCCTCTCTCCACAGTGTTCCCACAGTGTTAAGCCAAAGTAGGGATTCTGGTTTATCTCAGGTCCCTCTTCTGTGCAGTGATATTGAAAATAATCACTCTCCTGTAGAACAAACACAATCCAGGGCTGAGCACTTGGCTGTGCAGAATCCTAGATGCAAAGCCAAAGTCACTGGTCAAGCTTCTTTTGAAAATTATGGGATCCATTATGTTCACAGGCACATCGCCCCTGCCGGGGGCGATCCGCCCGCCAAACAACCCATTTTCACCCCAGCCATATTAGTATGGGGAGGGGCACTGCGGCAGACAGAAAGACCGCCTGCTGCTTTCCACCGGTCGGATTGCCGGCCGGGCAGAAAAGGCACAGGTAATGGTGGCGGTGCCTTGCAGGCACCGCCATCCATATTAGGATGCATGTCTTTCCATGGCGGAGACTCCGCCATGGAACGGCATGCAGGAAATCACCGTGGGGGCCCATTGTGGGCCCCCAGGGGTGTGGGTGGCTGCACTCCCCCATCACTGCCATGCACATGGTAGCAGGCACCACGCGTTGCCTGTCATGTTGTGCATAGCAATGAACAACATGGGCTTTAACATTGCGGCGGGTGCTGCTTAAAGCACCGCCCGCAGGAATGTTAAAGTCGAGGATGCGGCCGTCAGGGTGCCAGTCGCATCCTAATTTGCCTATCGGGACCGCCGCAACTTCGGCAGTCGGTCCCGTGCTCCATTTCGGTTGCATTGTAATAGGCCCCTTAATTTTTTTCTGTCCTCTTGGTATTTAAACTGAGTTGTGGATCTTTGCTCCTCTGCAAATAAGAAGAATTTAGTAATCAAGTCTACTTTTATGTAATTGATGATGCATTGAAGAGCACTGCCCCCAGCTCGCTTGCCTCCAATCCTGTTTCCACAACACAAACTCCCCACTCTTTGTCACTTTCAGGAGCGATTGTTCATCTGGCTCACCACACTGTTTCACATCTTGAAGGTGCGTAACCTGTTTATGAACATCTCTTACAAAGTTTTTACAGTGGTACTGCAGCAACAGTTTGAATTGGAATACGTAAACTTTGCATGCAAAACTCAAAAACAGATGCCTATTTCCTGCAAAAATGCAAAACTATGATGTTACTCCAATGCAAAGATTCCAAAGTGGCCAGTCAATTGTTCGAAAAATGAGGCATGGAGGAGGAATCTTGCACAGTCAATGACAACACTTAACCTGGCACTATCTTATACTTATTTTTATTGTGCTGGAATATGCCATTAAACCCACGCAAAAGTGCATGAAATCAATTAGTCTGCAGATCTTGCTTTGCCCCAGCTGGACACATTTGGAAGCACTTACGGTTAAGACATGAAGACTAAAAACTTGTATGAAAACAGTACACATTTGTGGGCATCTGCTTAAAATGACACCGCAAATTCAAATGAGTTTGGCGGAAATTGAAGGTCTGTCCTGATCCATACATTTTAAAGAGTTTCTTATAACTTAAGCCACATGTTCAAATGCATATGTTAGGAACGTAAAAATAGAAGCTCCCTGGACCTGTCATCCAATCAGGAAGTAGGATCGTATCATGGTCTTTTCCGTATTCTTAAAGTGCCTACTAGCTTGGCAGGTGTCAACGCAATGTTGACTGACGACAGCCAGAGTGGCTTCATTCTCCACACATGTTTGATTTAACAATAACAAAACTCCACCAGTTTTTAGGGATTTTGCAAGAACAGGTGTTGTAGGCTTGTCTTTTGCTTCAATGCCAACAAACTCAAGTTAAGGTTGACAAGCCCTAATCATGCTGAAACTTGCCCGCGACTGCATACTGGGTAGGCCGTCTGGCACACGATCCTGGTGAACTCTTTCTGACTTTACCTCCAAGTTACTGGCTGCACCTGCAGTGGTGTTACGTACTACCAAGATATACAATACAAAAACCAGAAAAAACAGTGTCCACGCCCTCCCTCTTGTATTACTTCTCCCTATGCCTTTCTGAGGAGAGAAAAGTCAGAAATGCTCTGGAGCAGAACTTGAAAGATTACAAAGGCTATTTTTAGCTGAAATACTTTCCTTATAGAGCAGCGACTTTGGCAGCTGCAGAGCCATTTAGCAGTTTTGGAAGGTAAAATGTTCACACAGAGAGGACTGGCCGGGACCTGATCTGGACAACGTGGGGAAACTGCACTCTGGGACAAACGAGTGTGGAGATTAGACACTGGTGGAAGTTGATGCCAAGAGGGAGCTGAAAATCCAGGTCTCCATGTTTGGCTGCACAACAGTTGGTGCATGGGTGCTGGTTCTCCTGGCACGGCACTTTACTTGCGGCTTGCAAAGGCCACTATGTATGCCCCATGTTTTCTCAGGAGGAGTCAAAGGCAGTAACAAAGCGCTTCAGTGAGTCTATGGAGAGGTCAACCTCTTTGGAGGAGAGGGCTGGCTAGTTTCCATTTCATTTAGTTACAAAAATTATCATAAGCCTCTTGAAAGAGGGTATACCTGCAACAATCGCCACTGCATAGGCAGTATCTCGGTACTTTTCCTTAAGATACGATTTTTTTTTCTCCAAAAACCTTTATTGCACCATTAAGTTACACAGCGGAACGCCTACAACCCAACGGGCTGGCCGCTATATCAGTTCGTAAGTCACATTGCAGCATTATAAAGTCTCTAGTAAAGTGTCCAATATTGCAGCCTGTAGTTTAGCTGCTGTGATGAAAAGGTGCAGCATATACATAAGTGTCTCAGATATTAGTGGTTTTTGATTTTCCATTTTTTATGAACAACAACAAATCAAAGTAACTGTTAGGAATAACAATGTGGTCGTGTGTATAGCATTCCCGATCGCTTGTAGTTACCTCACCGAGATGTCCCATGCAAGTCCCCTTCCCACTCTCGCTAACAGCCCCTGAGGCCATGGTTGTGCTAGATTAGATACCCCACTTAACTGGTGTTCCATGTAGTCCCTCTCCTGTCTATCCCGCATTAAAATGTAGTGAAGAGGCCACTCTCACAGTCCCTGGTTTCCCCCCCTCACAAAATGTCCCTAATACTAGCCCTCTTCCTCTCCCTCATCCGAGTCATCCTGATCGTCCTCCGGCAGGGGATCACAAATCTCCCATCTGTATACATTCCATTTGGTCCAGATTCAAGATACGATTTTTAACAGATTGAGGGGGGGCAGAGGGGATCGTGGTGGGCAAAATGTAACGGGGGAAGGTATTCTCATTTCGGGACTCCTTAAAACTGGTGCTCCTTGTGAACATCCTTTGGTTTCCCGGAGATGGGGTGGCCGCCCATTGTCCCAATATGCATGACTCCCCTCAATCTCATCTCTACAGGCACTGGCTGCTGGCAGCTATTATAGGTTTTTGGGGGACAATAGTTTATAGCTTTATTCAGGTGTGATGCTCTAAGTTCTGCCCACTGGCCAGATGGGGCCCATCGTTTTTATTTTCTATTGTATAAATGGAAATGTTTGCAGGGATATTGTGAGTAGGATCTGCAATAATGTTGTAACATCGGAATGTGTGTACAGGAGTTAGTTTGTGCTCAATAGAGATCACCCCACAACCCTAGGATAGAACCTGGAATGAAATTTGCACCTTCATGGACAATCTACACTTAACATCCCAGTAGTTCACAGATATGAAACAGCCCAACCAGTACTCGTCATTCGATATACAGGTACGTTATGAAGGGCTGAGCTATGGCTAGGCTGTTTATTCCATAGTAATGTTAATTCATAGATAACCCTTGAGGGCCACATTAGTGCTGGTACGATAACACTCAGCAGTAGGTACTCGGCTGTGGTTCATGCAGGCTCCATGATAACTCTTATACTGTTTAGTCCACTTAAGCTCACACAAGACATATCTGCCATGGGTATTGTCCGTCATACAGTACTGTACCAGCCCATAAACCATCCATCACCAACCAAACAGGCATAGAATACCTCAGGAGGTCTGCTACATACTGCAGGCCAATTGGAGGACTCTAATATAGTCCACCACTGCAGGTCCGAGCAATCTACATGCAATGACTGCTTCTGTACATCTCACTATGTCAATAA
Organism: Lissotriton vulgaris; assembly: GCF_964263255.1. NCBI lineage: Eukaryota > Metazoa > Chordata > Amphibia > Caudata > Salamandridae > Lissotriton > Lissotriton vulgaris. Next base: position 107,195,260 of record NC_141686.1, read on the forward strand.
GATATGGGACGACCGTAACCAAGTCTATCCCAGTGCATCTCCCCACCATTTCTCTCCCCACGATCTCTGCTCTGGAGTATAAACTTTTAGATACAATATCTCAGAGACAAATCACTGCAGTAACCAGCTAGGTAGGTTGTGAACACAAAAGATACCATGAAGGGGCCTGCAGAGCTGCTCAAAGCTACCAGCTTACTGAAAACCACTGTGTGTCTATCGTTCACACCTATTCATCCACCACACTGCTAAGCAATGTGTCCCATAACACGATAACCATACTTTGGTTTTCATCATGCACAACATTGAAACACTTCCCACTTAGGATCAAAACAAACAACATCCCAATCACACACCTTACATGGCACAGCATGCTGCCTATGTAGGCTCGAGCAGTGCCACACATAAGGGTTGCAAGTGCTATGTAAATGTTCAAACACAAAACAGAAAAACTAAGGCAGCTGCATCCCCGTGACCAAGTTCACTCCAATTCTTGGTCTTCAGCACCCAGTCAAGAGGGAACAAGGTTTCACGGCAGACAAGGACTCTGGAGGTTACGCACGGCAGTTGCATCTTGATAGTGGCTACCACAATGTGTTCTAGTACAAGGACAAGAGTTGTCCTTTCCATAAATCAATATGAGGAAGAAAACTCTGTTGAAACTAGACTGGATGGATTTTTGTACCTTAGAGATCCAAAGATTCTAACTGGTGGTAGGCTGCGGCCCAGCTGTCTGGCTTGGAAATGTAAGCTGGAGCTGGTCTCCAGTTCACTGAACACCTTTTCTATCACAGACATATAGTGGCCGTGGCACTGCTGGAAAATAGACCCAAGTACTGACCATCTTCCCTTGGTCGTAATAAGCCTCCAAGCCTGCTGAAACTCAGCTGACCTGCACAGTGGCTGAACCTGAACATGAGGAAGACAGAGCCACCGACACACTGCTTAGAAGCCCTCTCTACTCCCAGCAGTGATTACATAGGAGAGACCACAAGTAACTATAAGTTCAAGCAAACTTAGAAGTTACAGCCCAGTCAACACATTCTATCCTTGCATAGGTATTTATAGTTATGTTCTTAGTTTGACCCTATTTGTGCAGCAGTTAAGCACTACGTTTACCTCAATGCTACACAAATCGAGAAGGACGTGCACACCCCAAAGCATACCTGTAAACTTGCACATTGTTGTCTGTGGATCACACAATGGTCTGCATCTTTTTATCATCAAAGTTGGCCCCTCAAATGAGAAGCTACTGACCCAGAGCCACTAAGGCCCAAAGATTACATATCCCCATTTAAGGAACAAAAACCCCAGTGTTAATCCGAGAAATAGAGTTGTTTTCCGTACTCTCTTATTTCACTTTCCAAGACACTTCCCATTTCGAGAAAGTGCAGTGCAGGTTATCTATGTACTGTACTCCAACTCCAAGTGTGATTATCGTCAGGATATTTTCAGTGTGTGCAACCAAAAGGCTCACGAATGGCAAAGATTTGTGAACCAGATACAAAGCTACCAGGCTTGGCATGAAGACTGAAATCCTCCTTTCGACATTACAATTTTTGCAACAAGGGAATAATCGCAAACACTACATTGTTAGCACACTTGGAGCATTCTATGCTCAATGAAAGTGCATTGATATTGTTTTGCGTTCTCTTTTTCATTAAACCTAGGCTCGCCCTAAACTACTTCCCTTGAGTTAGGCCTTGACTATTCGTGCATGTGTACCCAGAGACTCCAGGAAACCTCAGATGCCAACTTTTTGTCGCACACCGAGTACCCAATGTCCTGGTTAGTGGGGAACACCACCAACACTCACCTTTGATAGTGCTTGTTTGCTCCTGCAAAGATTAGTAAAACGCAGTTGCTCCTGCAAAGATTAGGAAAACGCCGGACAAGGGCCATCCAGAGGCCACATTTTTGTCACTGACCTAGAATGCCTCTAGTCTCCCAAGGGGAAGGAAAAGTTCAGTGACTTTGCAAAGACAATATATCCTTTCGAAGACAAATGCAATTTGTAGAAAGTGAGATGGTAATTCTATTGCTGCAATCCTGTTTGCGCTCATATGCACAATCACTGCCCACACTCACTGTCCAGTGTTATGATGGCTTAAGATTGTGATTCCCAAACGTTTTCGACTCTCAGCTCCCTTGACTGCGGCTCCCCACTGTTACTTTTTTTGAAGGTTGGGTGGGGCAGGGGGGTGAGGGGGGGGTAAGATGTAAGCCCGGCTCGGGAGTAGTTGCATTTTTCTCTCTGAAAATTATTTGTGATGAAGCGGATGAAGGTATTATAATCATATGCCAGTTGTTTCGTATTACTACGGTTGCACAATAATATATTTCTAGTTACACCTCTTTACCCATGCCTTTTTTAGAGAACCCACTCAAACTTTTTTATCCAACTTACATAACTAGATAGCCACCCTATGCACGTAGGCCCCATTGCCAAAGTGTTTCTGCGCTTGAAGAATATTTGCATGCACTTCCATTTCTACTCATGCCATACGTGCCAACACACCTGTCTCAGCAGGGTGAATTACGAATTTTTAAACCACATACTGCTTTATTTTACCTTCTTCGTCCCTAAAATTGACTCCAATTCAATGCAAGCCAAATAAATACCTCTGATATTTTTCTTAAACTTCTTTCTTTCTTGCTTCCAAATGTTGGCATTATGCAGTATATGATGTTTTATTTCCCTGTGCTCATGGAGCGAGCAGACCTGTCTGGAAATGTGTGTACTGAAAGAAATGTGTTCTGGAAGTACCCATGGTTCAACTGCACATGTCAATACTTAATAACACTTAGGGGCCGATTCCAATATCGGACGGACTGGAGTCCGTCTGACATCGGTCAGGAACTGGAACCAAATGACCTCTTGTCGTCGGTTCCAGACCTGCAAGTAGCGGTCGCAATCCTATACCATCGTACTCCTTCGGCTGGAAAGAGCCGGCTGGGGGAGAACTGAAGGGTTTCCGGATGGCGCACAGCCTCTCTGAGGCTGTCGGAAGCCATCCTGAAAACCGAGTCAGATTCCTTTCCGACCAAGCCCATCGGAGTGGCTCGGTTGGAAAGGAATCCGAACGGGCAGTTCTGATGCCATTAGGAAGGCTACGACCAAGAGTCGGAGCCATTCCTAACAGCATCGGAATCGGCTCCTAAATGTGTTTGTGAGATAGGACAAGTTTACTTTCCTGAGGACTTGCATTTGATAAAAAATGTAATCTATCAATGAATCCAACTAAATTAAATTGGTTCCTTCCATTTACTTCGGGAGTGTTGGAACGTGGGGATCCAGTTAAATATGGAGGTCATCTCCCTCGGCATGCCATCAATTAAGCACTAGGTTTCCAGCTTTAGGCTTGTCGCTTACAAATCATCGACATCATGCGTTTAAGTCTAATTAGTTTAACTGAAGCCAACAAACCCTTCAACATAAAATGTATTAAAGTGCTTGGTGTGTGGATCCCCTGGCTAGTTTTGACAGCTCCCCAGGGGGCCACGGTGCACAGTTTGGGAACCTCTGGCCTAAGACAACAAGGAGAAGCTTTACCTTCTTCGTGGTTCTGGTGTACCAAGACATCCGACTGCGTCGCATGGAGCGAATTTCCAGGGTGGAAGTACGGAGTGAACAGCATGCGTGACTTCCTCTGCTTCAGGATGTACTGCAGCAGTTCATATAGAACATCCCCTGGTAAGAGAAATGACAATGGCAGACATTCAAAGCATGCAGAGGGACTGTGACGGCCTGGGATGGCCAATTCTCCACCATTTGTACAACGAAATGGAGTGCATCAACGCAAGTCTTATAGATCGATGCGTGCTTCGGCGCCACAGACCGAATATTTGTACCTTTCTTCAAAGGGATCATTCTTAGTATCGTGATAATCAAACCTAAAACAAATAGATGCTATTCACCACTAATTAGTTTAACTGAAGCCAATGGATTGGCCACAGACTGGCCAATCCATTACAATTAATGCTTCTTGGCAGGTTAAAGGACATTTTAATGTGACCTATGATGGAAGGATGCTAAAAAGTAGAATTCTTGAGAATACAATAGTAGGAAAATGCTACTTACCAGTATGCATCGGTTCTTGGCATGTAGGGCTGCTGACATTCATATCTTAGCATAGATCGCCGCCTAGTGTTGGGTCCGGTTGTTTGCACTTTGTTGTCCTGGAAGAGTCTTCGAAGTATCACAAGATAGGTGACTCCTCCCCTGAAATACAGTGCACATGGGCATCTTCTCCATCTTCAGATTGTTTTTCGCCATTGTGGCAAAGATGGAGTATAGAAAAGTAAGAGATGACCATGTAAATGTATGTAGAAAGAATTACTGCAGCTGTGACAGGCACCGGGGAGGAGGGTGGTCGATATGAATGTCAGCAGCCCTACATGCCAAGAACAGATGCATACGGGTAAGTAGCATTTTCCGTTTGAGGCATGTGGGCTGCTGAATTCATATCTTAGCAAAGACTATATAGCAGTATCTCCTCTAGCGGTGGTCACCTGTACCAGCTGCAGCAGTTTGAAAGAGTTTTTTGGACAGCCTGGCCTACAGCAGCTTGCTGCTTTGCGTGCACGTCTACACAGTAGTGTTTAGTGAAAGTGTGTATAGTAGACCATGTAGCTGCTCTACATATATCTTCTAGTGGAATATTTCCTAGGAAAGCCATAGATGCCCCCATTTTACGCGTTGAGTGGGCTTTTGGGGGAACTGTTAGAGTGCGCTTGGCCTTTTGATAGGATATTTGAATGCACTTAACTATCCATCTGGCTATTCCTGATTTTGAAATAGGGTTACCCTTATGCTGTGGAGCAAAAGCAACAAATAGTTGTTTTGTCTTTCTGAAAGCTTTAGTTCTGTCAACGTAATATAATAGAGCTCTTTTTACATCTAGTGTGTGTTGAGCCCTTTCAGCCACTGATTGCGGGTTTTGGAAGAAAACTGGCAAATCTATTGACTGATTGAGATGAAATGTTGATATAACTTTTGGCATGAACGTAGGGTTAGTACGGAGCACTACCTTATTATGATGTATTTGCATGAAAGGTTCTTGAATCGTTAGTGCCTGCAGCTCGCTCACTCGCCTGAGGGAGTTAATGGCCACTATAAATGCCACTTTCCATGTTAGGAATTGTAATCTGCACGAATGGAGTGGTTCGAAAGGTGGCCCCATAAGTCTGGTAAGTACTACGTTTAAGTTCCAGACTGGCGAAGGTGGATGTCTTGGAGGGATAATTCTTTTAAGTCCTTCCATAAAAGCTTTGATAGGTGGTATTCTGAACAGGGACAGGTGTTGTCTGTTCTGGAGATATGCTGCTATAGCATCAAGGTGTAGCCTTATGGAAGAGTATGCTAGATTGCGTCTTTGAAGATGTAATAAATAACATATTATGTTTTGGATGGAGGCATCTAATGGATTGATTTGGTTATTATTACAGTAAATTACAAATCTTTTCCATTTAGCTGCGTGGGATGCTCTAGTAGTTGGGCGTCTTGCTTCCTTGATAATTTTCATACAGTCTAGAGGCAAGTTAAGATATCCGAACTCTAAGACTTCAGGAGCCAGATCGCTAGGTTCATCTGATTAGGATCTGGGGGCCTGATTTCTCCACAGTTCTACGTTAACAGCTGTGACGATAGGCGCAGCCTTTGGTGTGGGACTACTGAGAGTTCTAGGAGTGTCCTGTACCATGTCTGTCTTGCCCATGTGGGAGCAACTAGGATCATTGTGAGGGACTGTTGCTTTAGTTTGCGTTCCACTTATGGAATCAGTGGGGTTGGCGGAAAAGCGTACGTAAATCTGCCTGACCAGTTCATCCATATCCCATTGCCCTGTGACAACGGGTGTGGTAACCTGGCGGCAAAGGCCTGGCATTTTGAGTTTTCTTTTGTGGCAAACAGATCTATCTCTGGATGCCCCTACTTTTTGAAGAATGGTTGGAGGACTTGAGGGTGAATCTCCCATTCGTGTATCTGTTGGCTGTGTCTGCTTAGTAGAACTGCAATCTGATTGTCTATACCTGGGTGGTGTTCTGCCAGGAGAAAGATGTTTTTATGGAATTCCCCACCTCCATATGCTCTGTGCTAGGTGAGACAGCAGCGGAGAGTGTGTCCCTCCCTGTTTCTGTATGTAGTACATGGCTGTCATGTTGTCCGTCCGGATCAATACAGCCTTGTTCTACAAGTATTTCTGGAAGGCTTTCATTGCTAGAAATACTGCTAGCAACTCTAAGTGGTTTCTATGCAGTGTCTTCTGCTTGACTGTCCAGAGCCCTTGGACTGTGTATTGAAGTAGGTGGGCTCCCCAACCGGTCAGTGATGCGTCCGCTGTTAGCACTACCTGTGTAACCGTCTCTTGGAACAGTCGCCCCTTGGAAAGGTTTTGTGGGTTCCACCACTGCAGAGATTTGGAAGTGCGACTGTCTACCAACACTAGGTCTTTTAGTTGTCCTTGAGCTTGGTTCCACTGCCGTGCTAGGCATTCCTGCAATGTATGCATTTGAAGTCGGGCATGAGGGAGAATGAATATGCAGGAGGCCATCATGCCTATGAGCTGCATGAACACTCGAGCTGGCAAGGAGTGTTGTGGGTGAAATCTTTGAATTAGAGACTGCATGTTGGCTATCCTGTTTAGATTTGGATATGCTTTTGCCACTGAGGTATCTATTGTTGCTCCCAGATATTGTTGTATGTGGGAGGGCTGCAGATGTGATTTTGTGTAATTTATGGAAAAACCCAGACTGTGCAGCAGCTGAATTGTCTGGGATGTGTGGTTTGCACGCTGTGCGTATGAGTTGGCTTTTATGAGCCAATCGTCCAGGTAGGGGAACACATGGATGTGTTGCCTTCTTAGGTGTACTGCTACTACTGCTAGGCATTTTGTGAAAATCCATGGTGCTGTAGTTACCCCGAAGGGGAGAACTTTGAATTGATAGTGATGACCTTCTATCGTGAACCTGAGGTCTTTTCTGTGAGCTGGATGTATAGGTATGTGAAAGTATGCATCCTTGAGGTCTAATGTAGCGAGGAAGTCGCCTTGTTGGAGTAACGGGAGTACTTGAAGAGTGATCATACGGAAATGCTCTGAGTGTATGTATTGGTTCAGAGGTCTGAGGTCCAATATTGGTCTGAGGGACCCGTCCTTTTTGGGAATAAGGAAGCATAGGGAATATACTCCTGTCCCTTGGTGTTGAAAAGGGAATGGCTCTATGGCTCCCTTCTCTAGCATGGATGTTACCTCTCGTTGTAACAATGTGACGTGTTCCTTGGACATACGACGGTGCTTGGGTGGTATGTTGGGTAGAGTAGAAGTGAGTTCCAGGCAATAACCATACTGGATAATTTGTCTCACCCACCTGTCTGTGGTAATTGCGTTCCAGACTGGTAGGAATTGTGTTAGTCTGTCTCCGACCGGTGTTGAGTGGTCTTGAGGGAGTGTGAGCAAGTCACTGTTTAGTGGCCGTGGAGGCTCTGGTGTTGTTGCCACCACGTCCTCTTCCCTTGTTATTATTGCCTCTATAACCTCCTCTGTTGGAGCCTTTATTGAAGGTGCTCTGGGTATTACTTTTGAATGTAGAGGAAGTTTGTGATGTGTTGCCTCTACCTGAGCCTCGAAAGGAGGAGCGAGGAGCGACGAAAGGAACTTCTGGGTTGTTGGAACTGAAGTGCGCCCATTGACTTAGCAGTATCAGTATCCTTTTTCATCTTTTCCAAGATGGTATCTACTGCAGAGCCAAACAGAAAGTCTTGGTTAACTGGCTGGTTGAGGATGGTTGACTGCACTTCATTTTTAAATCCGGAAATGCGTAGCCACGCATGCCGGCGTAGTAATACGCTAGTGTTAATAGACCTAACTGCTGCGTCAAGTGCACATTTAATGGAAGCATTTGTTATAAATTTGCCTTCCTGTATTAGTTTGTTAGCATTAGATTTGAATGGTTCTGGGAGGTGTTGTAGTAAACCTTCCAGCTGGTCATAATGTGCTCTATCGTATCGTGCTAATAGAGCCTGTGTGTTCGCAATTCTCCAAGTGTTTGCTGCTTGGGATGCCACTCTTTTGCCTGAGGATTCTAGCATCTTTGACTCTTTGTCAGGGGGGGCAGCATCTCCTGTTGTCTGTGAATTAGCTCACTTTCGAGCGTTTTCTACCACTAATGAGTCTAAAGGCAACTGTGATTTAATATAAGAAGGGTCTGTAGGGGCTGCCTTCTACTTTTTCTCAATTCTGGGATTGAGGACACCCGCTCTGGCTGGATCTTTAAATATGTCTGGCGCGTGTTTTAGAACCCCTTTTAACATAGGAAGTGTACGTACGCTTTTTACTGAAGTAGGAAAAGTGTTGAATAGGAAATCCTCTTCTATTGGGTCAGTGTGCATGTCTACATTGTGATATTTAGCTGCCTTATCCACTAGTTGGTTAAAGACAATGGTGTCGTCAGAAGGCGACGGCTTTGTAGGATATGTAGAGGTGTCAGGGATGGGTTGTGGGTCGTATTTATCATAAGGATCATTTTTGTCATCCCATGTGTTATCCTGTACATCCTGATCCTAAGGGTCTACAAAGTTATCTTGAGGATCGTCCCCTATGTTTTCTGTCTCATCATAATGTGGAGGAGAGTAAGGTACATAAGGCATGTCAGGAAAGAAAGGAGGCGGAGTGAAAGGCCTTGAGGGAGGGAGATGTTGCAAAGTCCTTCTTCTTTGGAGGAACAGGGGAAGAAGTGTTAGTTTACCACAGGAAGAAGAGACCTTTGGACACTGTCACCCGTGCTGTTTTAGGGTCTATATACAGTTTAGGTTGTTCTTCCTCAACTGTCTGTGGTTTTGGCGCCGATGATTTTGGCTTAGTCACTTGTTTATGAGTCTTTGGCTCGAGGGCCTTCGGCTGTGGCGCTTCTTTCGGCTCGACTGCTGTTTTCGGGTCGGTGACCTTTTGCGGCTCGGCGACTCCCTTTTGTTCGACGGGTTTCGTCTTTACCGTCTTTTTTGGTTCGGCGACCTTCTTTGGTTCGACGACCTTTTTTGGATTGACCGTGCTATTTGGTTCGATAGCCTTTTTCGGGTCGACTGGTGTTTTCGGTTCGATAACCTTTTTAGGATCAACCGTTTTTTTCGTCGACTCAGCTGCCTTCTTCGGGTCACAAGGAATTTTAGTGTGACCTGTTTTTGGGTGGTCGACACTCTTTTTCGGCTCGACAGCCTTTTTCGGGTCGACTATTCTCTTGGGATCGACGACCTTTTTTGTTTTGATGGTTTTCTTCGGCTCGACAACCTTTTCAGTTCGGCTGCCTTCTTGGGAATAGTGTAGCTAGTTCCCGGGGTCTCAGAAGGCTTGGGTTTGGTCTTCGGAGCCGAGCCGGAAGGGGGGTCTCTGAAGGGGTTTGTCGGTCTCGGCTAAGGCCTTTAGGCGATGCTTTGACCAGAGCCTCGTCTTGAGATGAAAGCGGGGCAGGGGGTGTGGTACTCACGGTTTGCCACGGTGTGATCTGGTCATCGGAGTCCGACTGGTCTTCTACGATTACAATTTCGAGGTCGGAGTCCGCCGCTTCTTGGAGGTCGTGTTCATCATCGAAAATGTTCTCCGGTTCCAGTGCCTGCCGCTGCATCTCTTGTCTAGCAGCCTGTCGGTTCCGGATAGTTTTTTTCGACCGGAACTGAACACAAGCTGGACAATCTTCCTCGTTGTGCTCGGGAGAGAGGCACTTGTTGCATACTGTATGTGTATCAGTATGTGGGAACTTGGAGTGACATTGTGGGCACCTTTTAAATGGGGTCCTTTCCATCGCAGCAGGCCCACGTGACGTCGAAAAAGGCCCAACGGCCTGCGTCGACGACCGGATCGAGATGGAAAGTGTTATTGAGTAAAGGTTTACCGAACGAGAACAATACCATCGAGGTAGAAAGTTGATAAGTTTTGGTTCCGAAGTTGGAGTTGAGGAATAGAATCTGAACCCAATGGCTGAAAAAAACAATCTGAAGATGGAGAAGATGCCCATGCGCACTGTAGTCCAGGGGAGGAGTCACCTATCTTGTGATACTTCGAAGACTCTTCCAGGACAACAAAGTGCAAACATCTGGACCCAACACTAGGCGGCAATCTATGCTAAGATATGAATTCAGCAGCCCACATGCCTCGAACACTTTATTTTATTTGAGGTGCTTTCAGTAGTGCTATAGTGCTGCGCCGCATGGTCAAATTTTGGTCATTTCGGAACTATAGCTCAGTCAAACATGAGGACCCCATTTAATCGACATGTTTTGAAATAGTAAAATATAAGTCTGTTTTTTAAGGGGCATAGTGCATTTTCTATGTTCCTTACTGTATATTAAATTACCTTTCCTCTTAATATAATCTAGGATACAAATATTTAGAACAACTCTGAAAATCAACCCCACCATATGTAAATTTAGCTCACATGGATTTCACATGGTACGGCCTTCTGTGGACATGTTTACTAATGAACCGAGAGAATGTGGCACCACCTGGTAAATACATTATGACGTTGTTTGATCCCACACAAATAAAGATGGACTATACTGCCTCTTGTGGGTTTTAAAGGTGGAAAAAGTATAGTTAAGGTGGGCTTTGGTGAGCCTCTGCTGGAACTATGCCGACTGATATTAAATAATTGCCAATTTAATTAATGATTACATTTTAAATTCATCGATCAGGAATCAAAAAGCATCCATTGGGGCCTCGGTGAAGATCCCTATAACTTAAAAAGAAAGAGTTTAATCCAAAGGTACTTGAGGCTTGTGAATTAAGAGTTGACTGCAATAAAACGAGAATTTGTGGACACGGAAGACGAGCTTACCCAGTCAATAGTCTTAAACTTAAACTATGAAGAGCTTTTTAGAACATCAAGGCAGTCAAGTAGCCTTGTTGGGGATTTTTAGTAATTGTTCTAAAACATGGCAATTCTGAATTTTTCTTGCCCTATATCTTTGTGCTGGCCTATACCTACAGTTTCTGTGACTCTGCTGACCTTATAAAAGAAGTCCCCCTTTAAGAAACTGTTGGTATTTTTGTACTGTTGTTTAGAGTCTGATGGTCCAGACTTTGCCTGTTGCTATGTAAGTATTAAATCGCAAACTAGAGATGGATGTAAATGCTTGAATTAACCCGAAGCACTGGTAATTAACTCTGGGTACATTCCATTCCATCATTGCTTAATTTGCCTGATATGTCACTGTTGCTTTGTTCCTAAGGATTTCTTTTTTTATTGCATTTTTACAAGAGTCGTCACCACATTATGAACAAACAAATGCTTATAGATCAAAAACACGAGCAATAATGATCGCAGTGGCAACACGCAATTAATACATAACACAGTAACAGTGCTGGAGTATATAACAGATAAATATACATTTGTCATGAGTGGCTGGTAAGTATCGCACTAATTATGGCTGAAACATTAGCATTGAGACATATGATAGACATTACACGGCTAGGAACGGTGACAGATCAGTCAGTCATTTCAGGTGTAGCAATAGATAGGAGCGAAGTGGCTGCCAAATATTCTTGGTTTGGGAGGAGCGAGGGAAAAGTGTGGCCTATACATCACTAGTAGTGTCGCAGTACATAAGATCTCTCAGCCAGGTTTTGATCGTGGGAGTAGTCGAACAGCCCCAGGGCAGTTCCATGCTAAATGTATAAAGTCGGCTTTGTCAAATGAGCATCAGGGGCAAGCATTGGGTGTCCATCCTAGGGATGAGCTTTGGAGTGATGTAAGCCCTATGTAAATACTTAATATGGAGGAGCTTGTGTCTGTAATTGCAGGATATGTACAGAGTTTGTTCACATCTGTAAGTCCATGTTTTGGCTGGTATGGGGTGGCTTAGGTCACTCTCCCACGCCGCACGAGCTCCCTTTCCCACTGCTGGGCGAAGCACTTACGCTGAATGATATAAACAGGAGACGTGTTGTGCACTGTCGGGTGATACAATAATTGTAGAAGGGGGAAGAAATTCTTTTGGTTCTGCAAAGAAGGGATATATAGCTGCCGCCATGGCGGCTCATGTTCTATGCAGGAGGAATCTGTCCATCATGGATACATCATTGCCAGCCACAAGGTCTGAGAATGAGAGTAGTTGGGTCTTGTGGAACAGGTCCCCAATATCACGACTAAAGCGCTGAAGTGTTTGTCTTGTTAGGGCAGCGGTGGTCAGGGACAGCCAGGGGTTGTTTAGCAGCGATAAATGAGGGAAATAAAGGCGGTCGGCTAGCAAGTACCAACGGAGCCTTTCCCAGTCCCAACATGCGGTGTGCGGAGTTTGTATTTCAATAGGCAACCTCGCGAGTCCCTGCGGAAGGACCACAGCAAGAGGACAGGGGCGAACCTGTGAGTGTTCAGGTTTCAGGCGCACATCCGGATGATACCAGTAGTACGTGTAATGGAGCTGTGCCACAAGATAATATAGGTAAAAATCTGGCACCCCAAACCTGCCATGTACAAAGGGCATGGTGAGCGTTTGCCAACTAATGCGAGCCTATTTGCCCGCCACATCAGCTTAAAGAGACTACGGAGTGTTTTGAAAAATTTTGAGGTGAATGAGATAGGAATATTGAGAAAAAGATACAGAAACCGAGGGAGTACCACTATTTTAATAATGACAATCCTGCCGGCCACAGATAATGGAAGTGCAATCTACCTTTCCACTTGCAAGGACAGGCGGTCTATCGCAGGACCGTAATTGAGACAAATGTATTTATTTTATTTATTTTCAAAGTTTTATATAGCGCGAACAAGATCTTCGCAGATATCAGAGCGCTTTACATAGAAGGGTACATGAGGGAACAAAGTCAAATAGGTAAATCAATAGATCACACAGTACAAATAATACAAATAGGTGACTGCATAGCCAATCATGTGAGTAATAAGACAACTCATACAAATAAGTAAAGGGGTCAAGCAAGTAATACAGATCAGTGCAGGGTGTTAATAGGGTTCGAGATAGTAGTTCAAGTGTATTTAGCCATGAGGATAGCTTTTACTTCTTTTTTAAAGAGTGTAGTGGAGGAGATAAGCCTGGTTTCGGGAGGGAGTGAATTCCAAATCCTAGCCGCCATTCCTGAGAAGGAGCGCTTGTATGTTTTTTCCTTCCGGAATCTTCGAGGTTTCAGCAGAAGATTGTTTGTGCCTCTCGTGTTTCTGATTCCCCCAGAGATTGTCAATTTCTGAGCAAGGTAGCCGGGTGAGTTTAGGTGTACCGCCTTGTGGGTCATGCAGGCGATTTTCAGATGTATTCTGACTTCAAAAGGCAGCCAATTCAGGGACTTCAAGTCAGGGGTAATGTGGGAGTGCTTTTTTGACCCAGTGATGAGTCTCGCTGCAGCATTTAGAGACGCTTTTAGTGGTGCGGTTGTAGTTAGTGGGAGTCCGCAGAGGGCGGTGCTGCCGTATTCAATTCGTGGGATGACTAGTGCTTGTACTGCAGTTTGGAAGTCTTTGGCTGGGAGGTAGGGTTTAAGTTTCCTCAGAGTATTGATCTGGAAGTTCGCTCCCTTTGTTGCCTTGCTGATATGTTGCTGCATGTTGAGATTGGTGTCGAGTGTTATGCCTAAAGATTTTGCTGAGTCCACGATGGTGGGTTGGACATTGAGTGCGGTTAGGAGTTTAAGCCAATGTTGAGTGGTGGATATCTTCGCTGGAGGTGAGATCAGAAGGAACTCTGTTTTCAGGGCATTGAGTTTGAGGTGATTGTCGGCAAGCCAGGATTGGGTGCATCTGATCGTTGAGTTCAGGAGCAGGATGTCATTGGGTGATTGTACTTTGAGGTAAAGTTGGGTGTCATCGGCGTACATGTGGAAGTGTACATTGGATGCTTGTAGCAAGGTGGTGAGAGGTTCCATGACTAGGTTGAACAAAGTTGGGGATAGAGAGGATCCTTGGGGGACGCCTAGCGTTACAGGTATTGGCGAGGACATCAGGTTGTTGCTCTTGAATTTCTGCGACCTGTTGTGAAGAAAGGAAGTGAACCATTTGAGGACAGTTCCAGATAGTGCTGGCGTTCAGCAGGCACGGGTCAGAAGAGCCGCATATGAGGGTCAGGAGGGCCGCCTATGAGGGTCAGGAGGGCCGCCTATGAGGGTCAGGAGGGCCGCCTACGAGGGTCAGGAGGGCCGCCTACAAGGGTCAGGAGGGCCGCCTACAAGGGTCAGGAGGGCCGCCTACGAGGGTCAGGAGGGCCGCCTACGAGGGTCAGGAGGGCCGCCTACGAGGGTCAGGAGGGCCGCCTACGAGGGTCAGGAGGGCCGCCTACGAGGGTCAGGAGGGCCGCCTACGAGGGTCAGGAGGGCCGCCTACGAGGGTCAGGAGGGCCGCCTACGAGGGTCAGGAGGGCCGCCTACGAGGGTCAGGAGGGCCGCCTACGAGGGTCAGGAGGGCCGCCTACGAGGGTCATGAGGGCCGCCTACGAGGGTCAGGAGTGCCGCCTATGAGGGACAGGAGTGCCGCCTATGAGGGACAGGAGTGCCGCCTATGAGGGACAGGAGGGCCGCCTATGAAGGACAGGAGGGCCGCCTATGAGGGACAGGAGGGTCACCTATGAGGGTCAGGAGGGCCGCATAGGAGGGTCAGAAGGGCCGCATGATGAGAATCACTGGATAAGATATCACAAAGGTGAGGTGAAATATGGCCCTGTGAGTGCCAGCTAGGCATCTGCAATCTACCACAGAGAATTCTGCTGATTAAAAATGGCCCCTACAATTGTAAATAAAGCAAGAAAATGTAGTGTAATTTTTTAGTATTGTTAATTAATTGTTCACTATTTTGAAATGCCTTTTTCTAAAAATAATTCTCAGGGATTGTTTTCAATTTAAAATCCATTTCTTCACTTAAAATATCTTTGTGCTTCTTTGTTTATCATAGCAGGATTTTTTTCTTGATTTCAAGTTTTGGTTTCACTTTGGTTCTGTTCCAGTTTAGTCAGCTGTTTTGCGGTGAGGCCAACTTTGGTTTTAGGAAGTCGTGTTGGCCTAGAGAGATTTTTGGGCACTCTTGTAATGCCATATTAGTTAAACGTGAGTTTGTCATTTCACCGGTTCTGATGTTAGAGCAGCGACTAACTGAATTAAAAAAACATACGTTATTGGAATGAATGTTTACGGGTCATTTCTCCTCTATCACAGAGTTGTCTTGCACGGAGGCGATTCCGAATGACATCATCGATCCCTTCGGGAACAATCGACTCAGTTACTGATAGCTACCCCATGTATGCCTTTACTAAGAGCACCTCCACTCATGAGCTCATCAGCTGTTGATGTTGGAGTGGATCCATACACAATGTACACACTTCCTTCTCTTATATTGAAAATATACTAGGCTCCAACTACCCACCTTCCTCTGCCCAGGTGCCCCCCCCCCCCGTTCTCAGAGGGCAGTATTATCTTTTTCTCTTACAGCATGGGCACCTGAAGCCTTGCTGGCAGCAGCTCTGCCAGAGCTGCTGATGGGCATCTATGTGATCTGCAGCCCTTACAGACCCTGCAAGAGGCAGGGGACAGGGCAAGGACACATAAGAGCATCTCTTGCCATTCAACACCTTCCTCGGTTTTTAACACATCAGAAGGAGGTGGGGCGGCTCTACATCTTTCGTCATCACACTTATGTGGGACTCTGGAGACTCCAGTGAGGGGACAGAACCGCACCAGACCTTTATAGCTTTCTACAGGGGCAGAGGATAACTGGGCAAGATGGAGGAATACAGGGGAAGCAGCTGGTGACTTCACAGCAGTGAAAAGTAGAAAAGTTCAGTACTGCAGCAATTATCAAGTAGTCACATTCATATTCAAGACAAGATAAAGGATGTACCACATGATTTGGGATCCACAACATTGGGAGTCATTAAGATATAGTAGATTTATTGGTGTTACACACATTTAAAGA
Source organism: Lissotriton vulgaris (assembly GCF_964263255.1). Classification (NCBI taxonomy): domain Eukaryota; kingdom Metazoa; phylum Chordata; class Amphibia; order Caudata; family Salamandridae; genus Lissotriton; species Lissotriton vulgaris. The sequence continues at coordinate 107,211,154 of NC_141686.1, forward strand.
AATAGTGTATAAATATACTATTAAAACTTATCTGTAACGGAATGACTCCTACAATGTAACGACAACAACAAATGTCACTGCCCAAATGTTCCACAAATAACTGTTTAGAATTAGAACCATTCCCTAAACATTTTCAGCGTGGCTCCACCACTGTGATTTACTTAACAAGAGAATCTGTAATGGAGGCAACGAAGGAGGGTGGGAGAGATTAAGATTTTAAGATTTTTTTAAAAAATACTGAGAATCCCAATATATTATTTCTATGGTTTTAAATTTGTATAGAGTGTCTAAAATGAATTGTGGTTTAATTATCGTATCGCTATGTGGATCCATTGTTTTATGTATGGTTTATAGACTATTGTCTAAATAAACTTTGTTTATCAATCAATCAGTCCTTGTTTACGAGAACAGGTTACCAAGCAATGAGTCGATAAGATAGTGAGCGGAGTCTTCTCGAATGATATATAGTAGTGTATCTTAATCAATCTTTTATAGGTGTGTTTTGATAAAGTAAGATTAAATCTGTCTGATTTTCAAAACACGTTAACCGGAAAATTGACATTCATCTGCATTGGGCAATTATAACTTGATTGACGAGGTATTTAATCACTCCAACATAGTCCATACACGTATAACTCAATTGGAGAAGAAAACCAGATCCTGGAGTTCTTTTCGACCTTTGTGCCAACACTGTATGTACTTTTCTACTGTTAAATTTGGGGATTAGGAGCGAAACTTTGAGATTTGTTAGTGTTTATGACAGTAACCACTGTAATTCCTTACCGGCATGGGGAGAGCGGTACCGGAAGTCCTCCTTAGTCAGCAGCAACAAAGCTTTCCCGTTCATCTCGAAGGTGTCGCTGTCAATGACCCTCAGAGAGAACTCCTTCTCTGCCCATTTGAGAAACTGGGCTACGTCATCTCTGCTCCAGTACACCGGTTGCAAGCCTGCCAGAAAAGAAGACACTGTTGGACTGAGCAGCAAATTCACCCGCTACACTGACCCACCACGCCTCTGCATCCAATGGAGCCTTACAAACCAACACTACACTGTACCTCTAGTACACCTACACACCACATGGCACCACATTTAATACACAGAGGTGGACAGAACTGCACATGAAAAGTAGAAGAGGTGGTTTTGCCCTTTTTTAATTCACTTGTACTTAACATTTTCCTAAACATCACTGCAAGAATCTTCATACATAAAGCTACACGTGTACAGGCTGCACGCGGGGGTCTATGAGCCACAAAATGGTCCAGAGGTGCAAGCTGTTCCTGGGTATTCTGTGTTGCTGCTAAATTGTTAATTATAATGCTTCAAGTGCAATGACCAATTCAGTTTAATTGATTGTTTAACTTTCTGCCAATCAGAACTGGTCTCAGAAACTCCGAGATAAGATCATTCTGATTGGTGGCCCAGCAGTCAATCAGAATGGCTAATCGGTAGTACGGGCTGACAAACTAGGGGCTGACAAGCCGTTAACAAGCACTGGTATGTGTCCCTCCAGCAAAGCCCACTGACATCTGAACACAGTTCTGTCTGATACAGAAGCAGGCTCTGAATAAGATGTTTTTACCCGATTATCTACTTTTGCAAACAGAAGGATTTGTTTTATTTACACATCTCTAAACTTGGAGCCATTCCCCTTCCACACTGCACTGAATCCTGGGGCAGTAACTGACTACACAATCCCTCATCTCAGAGGTACCAAGGAACCTCGCTGAATTGCATTCTATGACCTCTACCTCGGGGTACTCCACTGCAGCCTAGTAACAGTCTTTCACTGCCCACTAACACCACACTGCACTGCACTGCACTCTAAGGGCACAAACCCACCCCACTGCCTTCTATGGACGCTAACCTACAGCACGTAACTACACCCTATCAATACTAACCGACTACAGTGCACCATAGACACCCTACTTCATCCTACAGATACACTGCAACTTCCTAGTGGGAGAAGTGTGGCGCAGTAGCCTGGGTGGCTGTCTCCGACGCACAGGCCTCACTGTTCGATTCCTGGCGCCGTCAGCAGCTCATCCCAGCACCCTGTGACTCTGGGCAATAGCTCACTTAATCTCCCCGACCGCCCCCAGCGCCTTGAGACCCTTGGGGGTGATTAGTTCACGCTTTACAAATACCGGGTTATTATTTATTCCTAGAGACTGTATCTGACAACACGGCATTGCAGGGATTTTAACAAAACATTGAACTGCAATCTAGAAACTCTAAGTCACCACTACACTGTATTCAAAGAGCACTTGCCAACCACATAGCACTGCATCTTAGGGATACGTATCCAACACACTGCAATGCATTCGAAACAGTTAAAATGAGGTGCATACTAGGCAAACTAACTCAACTCACTGCACCTCATCAGAGTGACACTAAAGCACTGCAGTGCCTTCTAGGGGCACTAATCTACCACACTAGACTTCATTCTAGAACAGGGGTCTCCAACTTTTCATATAATAAGAGCTACTTATTTTCAATTAAAATCACTGTGAGCTACTGATATTTCTACATAGGTGGCCAACTTATGCAAGATTACCAGCAGTGATCAGGGAGGGTTGCCAGCAGAAATGTAAAAAAAGGCTTTGTATGTTTGGAATGCCACTGTGCAAGGAACACATGCCAGCCACAGCTCATTGCCCCCTGGCACAAAAGTAATAATATTAGTAATAAGTCTCTCCACATGATTTAGTACTCAAGAAACAGCTTTAACGATATTTTGGAAATTCAGCATGTTTTCTCCAAACATCAGCTTATGAGTTCGGAAAAAACTCACATTTTTCTCTTGCATAGACAACTTAGGCATGCCTATGTTTAATCAAATCAAAGGTTTACAATTTAGTAGGCTGGGACACACACAGGAGAGCTACTTATGGGTAGTTGGAGGGCTAAGAGTAGCTCACGAGCTACCCGGAGAGGCCTGTTCTAGGATCACCCTGCATAACCAACGTGTGACTCGAACACACCTTACCACAGTGCACCGCATTCATAAGGATATTACCCCATGACACTGAAGCCTAGAGAAACTGACCCATCACAATGCATTCTATGGATACTAATATCTAGAGATAGTAACCTACGCGATATGCTGTCCCCTAGGGAAATTAACTCACAACACTTAACTACACCATAGGGAAAGTAACTGGCCGCACTACAGTGCATTCTACGGCCATTAACTCACCACATCTTAAGGGTTCTAAGTAGTCAGAGTGCACTGCATCACCGTGACACTGACCCACAACATAATTTTACATATACACATCAACTCATCACACTAAACTTTATTCTAGTGGCACAATTCCACCACACTGGGAAACTGCACAAAATAATGATGTTACACTTTGAAAATGTGTACCTCACCTGGAAATGTATCCTCTTTCGACCCACCACAAGGCAGTGCATTCTAGAGACACTAAACCGCTGCACTCCCCTTACGAACATTAACTGCCTCTAAGGGATACTAATCCACCATGAACTGTACCATGTGGTCCATTCGTGTACACTACATAATAGGGAAAACATGCCTCACATACTTTACTGCACCCTATAGACACCAGCTAACTAGAGTTCAGACTAGTAAAACCCGAGCATCAAAATATACATGTAAAGGCGTGCAGAAAACGCATTATATCTAAAATACGTTTTTTTAACCTCTACCATCTTCTTTATGCAAAGGCCATAAAAACATTTAATCGGGTGGCATATAAGAAACAATAACCACATGCATCCGTCACCGTAACCATCTAATCAATTAATTAATAAATGCCCCGCGTGGTGGTCTGCAACCTCACACTTTTCATCTGCAATTGTCTTCTATTGAAATGGAGGAATGTGGAAAAAGGTCCACATTCCGAAAAGGAGAAACTAATTCAACAATGGCAGTAGAAAAAGGAAAGGTTCTCTACAGACCGGTTTATAATCCTTCCCTTGGAGACTGATCTGAGATAGCTTTAAAATTGATATTTGCAAAATAACATATTGGCTTGCGAATGAATGCATACATCAATCTCCATGGGACCATATACCGTTGTAAGCAGTTTCTCATGGGGCTCTGCGGTTACCAAAGAATTCAGACACAATAAGAAAATCTAAATCGAAAATGTGCGATAAACTTCTAAAGCTGCATTAGCATCAGAAAAATAAATTAAAAAACTGATTCCCACACGGTATATATATATATATATATATATATATATATATATATATATATATATGTCAGCTCTGTCTCTCTCTTTGTCTTTCAGAAAGAAAGAAAAGCGGCACTCGCAGGGAAAGTGTTCAATAAGTTTTAATCAGCACACTCGGCAGACAAACGCGTTTCGGTTCTCCTTCGTCAGTGTCTACCATTGACACGGAAGGAAGCAAGTTTTAAAGCTCTACAGCGTCTTATTGTATCTGCATAGAAAGAGGACTGACGTTTACCACCGTGATAAACAGTTTCACTTAGTGCATTACTCTTAATTTTTACATTTCAAAGAAAAACACATTCACGAAAGGCATTGTAAAATACATTTCAACCTATCATTCCAAATGTTTGTCAATTTACATTTATGAAAATAATCACATTTAATGTGAACTAAATTCCTCTTTCGTGTGTGGTGTAAGTTATTCAGCCGTGGATCGGCATAGCTCACGGGGTGAACTCGTTACAGAATTTAGGCTTTTCCTAAATGGGAAGCTAATTCTTCATTCCTGTTCAATCCCAGGGGGACCTTAGTCTGGAGGTCAATTATGTAGCGGGATTCAAGTCTTCTTAATTTCCGCAACCTGTCCCGTCACCTCTCCTGCCCCGTCACCTCTCCTGCCCCGTCACCTCTCCTGCCCCTGCTCTAGTACTGTCTCCAGACAGGTTGCGGAAATTAAGAAGACTTGAATCCCGCTACATAATTGACCTCCAGACTAAGGTCCCCCTGGGATTGAACAGGAATGAAGAATTAGCTTCCCATTTAGGAAAAGCCTAAATTCTGTAACGAGTTCACCCCGTGAGCTATGCCGATCCACGGCTGAATAACTTACACCACACACGAAAGAGGAATTTAGTTCACATTAAATGTGATTATTTTCATAAATGTAAATTGACAAACATTTGGAATGATAGGTTGAAATGTATTTTACAATGCCTTTCGTGAATGTGTTTTTCTTTGAAATGTAAAAATTAAGAGTAATGCACTAAGTGAAACTGTTTATCACGGTGGTAAACGTCAGTCCTCTTTCTATGCAGATACAATAAGACGCTGTAGAGCTTTAAAACTTGCTTCCTTCCGTGTCAATGGTAGACACTGACGAAGGAGAACCGAAACGCGTTTGTCTGCCGAGTGTGCTGATTAAAACTTATTGAACACTTTCCCTGCGAGTGCCGCTTTTCTTTCTTTCTGAAAGACAAAGAGAGAGACAGAGCTGACATTTTGACGTGGGGCACCACCACGAGAGGCACCCGCCTGCGAGTGACCCAGATCTTCGGTGCAACGGAGCTGGAATATATATATATATATATATGTATATACACACACATATATATATATATAAATATATATATATATATATATATATATATAAATATATATATATATATATATATATATATATATATATATATATATATATACAGTCCCATCCAGAGATAGAAGTGGGCGGGACGGAAGGGCACGGCGTGCCCCTACTTCTAAAAAAAAATTTCAGTCCGTTCCCCTACTTCTTTCTTTCAAAATATCGTCCCGGGATGGCAAAGTGCCAGTGAGATAGGAATTTTTGATTACAGGGGAGCTTTCCCCAGACAGAGTACTGTGGAGAATTTGACACCTTGTGTAATTTGTCAGTGTTGTACACATAGTGAACTGGGCAGGAGCAGTGACTGGACAGAAGAGACGACAGTAAAGGAGGAGAGGTACTAGAGCAGGGGCAGGAGAGGTGACGGGGCAGGAGAGGTGACGGGGCAGGAGAGGTGACGGGGCAGGAGAGGTGACGGGGCAGGAGAGGTGACGGGGCAGGAGAGGTGACGGGAAAGGAGAGGTGACGGGGCATGAGAAGTGAAGGGGCAGAAGCGGTGATTAGGCAGGAGCGGTAACCGGCAGGAGCAGTGAACAGATAGGGGCAGTGAACCGATAAGAGCAGTGAACAGGGCAGCAGAAGTGATGGAACAGGAGAAGTGATGGGGCTGGAGTGGTGATCGGGCAGGAGTGCTGACCGGACAGGAGCAGTGAACGGGCAGGAGTGGTGACAGGCAGGAAAAGTGATGGGGTAGGAAATGTGACGAGGCAGGAAAAGTGACGGGCCAGGAGCAGTGACTGGGCAGGAGAGGTGACCGGGCAGGAGAAGTGACGGGCAGGAGAAGTGACGGGCCAGGGGAGGGGACGGGCCAGGGGAGGTGACCGGGCAGGGGAGGTGACCGGGCAGGGGAGGTGACGGGGCATGAGCTAGAGCGGGGAAAAGACAGGAGCAGTGAATGGGGCAGGAGCAGTGAACGGGGCAGGAGCAGTGAACGGGGCAGGAGCAGTGAACGGGGCAGGAGCTGTGAACGGGGCAGGAGCAGTGAACGGGGCAGGAGCAGTGAACGGGGAAGGAGCAGTGAACGGGCCAGGAGAAGTGACGGGCCAGGAGAAGTGACGGGGCAGGAGAAGTGACGGGGCAGGAGAGGCGACGGGGCAGGCAAGGTGACGTGGAAGGAGAGGCAACAGGGCAGGAGAGGTGACCGGGCACAAGAAGTGACGGGCAGGTGACATTATAAGCAGGTGATGTGATGGGCAGGAGAGGTGACGGGGCAGGAGAGGTGACTGGGCAGGAGAGGTGACGAAGCAGTAGAAGTAATGGGGCATAAGCAGTGATTAGGCATGAGCAGGAGTGGTTACCGGGCAGGAGCGATGAACGGACAGGAGCAGTGAACGGGGCAAGAGCAGTGAACGGGGCAGGAGCAGTGAACGGGGCAGGAGCAGTGAACGGGGCAGGGGCAGTGAACGGGGCAGGGGCAGTGAACAGGGCAGGGGCAGTGAACGGGGCAGGGGCAGTGAACGGGGCAGGGGCAGTGAACGGGGCAGGGGCAGTGAACGGGGCAGGAGCAGTGAACGGGGCAGGAGCAGTGAACGGGGCAGGAGCAGTGAACGGGGCAGGAGCAGTGAACGGGGCAGGGGCAGTGAACGGGGCAGGGGCAGTGAACGGGGCAGGAGCAGTGAACGGGGCAGGAGCAGTGAACGCGGCAGAAGCAGTGAACGGGGCAGGAGCAGTGAACGGGGCAGGAGCAGTGAACGGGGCAGGAGCAGTGAACGGGGCAGGAGCAGTGACGGTCCAGAAGAAGGGAGGGGACAGGGGAATTGACGAAGCAGGAGTGTTGATCGAGCATGAGCAGGAGTACTGACTGGACAGGAGCAGTGAAAGGGCAGGAGCAGGCGTTACCCAGGGCAACTGGAAGGGTAGGGGGCCAGTTTAGTTTGGGGGGGACCAGTTTTGTACAAGTGCAGGAGTTTTAAAAACACTGCAAAGTTCTTTGTATATTCAGCAGGTTTCGGTTAACAATACAAGTGCCAAGATAACGTTGGTGATCAATGTACCTGCTGGAGAGAGATGGGAGCATGTTTTGTCTAGTGGCTGTTTAACTCATCTAAGGTAGCGCAGAGGGGTAATATGCCTGCTGCAACGATCATGTACCATGCATATCAAAGAGCAATATGTTATGTGCATAGTTCAGTGGGTACTGTTTTGTGTTCACTTCCCGAATGAAAGGACACTTGAATACATATGGCCTGGCAGTTCAGGCTCGACTGTTCACATTGGGCGCAGGATCAAGACCAATGTTCCCTCTAATTTTTTTCCTCTGTGTGCGGCAGTGGAGGGTCTCTGTGCGCTGCAACCATGGCTATGTGCGCCAGGAACCAAACCGTGCGTGTCTGCGGCGCCAAATGGCACTCAAAACGTTTACTTTAAAAAGTGAAAAGATGGTGCATTTTCACACATACAGAGCCAAAATAAGGGTCTTAAAGGTAGTTGCCTGCATTTTCATGGTTGTGTCTGACTGCTGTTGTCGGTCTACCCGCTGCCTGTACGTGGTCCGTGCCCCTTTTTCTTCCCTCTGTTCCCCTCGCTGTCCGTGTGCTCTCTCTGCCCGGTCTTTCCTTCTGTACCCCTCGCTGCCCGTGTCTCTGCCCAGTTTTACCTTCTGTTCCCCTCGCCTTGCTGCCCCGTGCCTCTCTGCCCGTTCTGCCTTCTGTTCTTAGCTGCCCCTATATTTCGTATTCTGTATTTTGCCTCTGTGCCATTAATTTTTTGTGCCCGTCTGTCCTCTGTGCCACTCTTTTTTTGACCTTCTGCCCTCTGTCCCACTTGTTTTTGTGCCCTTCTGCCTTATCCACTCCGTTTTTCCCTCGTTTTTTGTGCCTTTCTGCCCTCTGTTCCACTTCGCTTTCCCCTCGTTTTTTGCCTTTCTGCCCTCTGCCCCACTCGTTTTTGTAGCTTTCTGCCCTCTGTTCCACTCGTTTTTGGGCCCTTCTGCCCTCTGTCCCACTCGTTTTGGTGCCCTTCTGCCCTCTGCCCCACTCGTTTTTGTGCCCTTCTGCCCTCTGCCCCACTCGTTTTTGTGCTGCCCTCTGTCCCACTCGTTTTTGTGCCCTTCTGCCACTTGTTCCACTCGTTTTTGTGCCCTTCTGCCATCTGTCCCACTCATTTTTGTGCCCTTCTACCCTCTGTCCCACTCATTTTTTGTGCCCATCTGTCCCACTCGTTTTTTGTGCCCTTCTGCCCTCTGTCCCACTCGTTTTTGTGCCCTTCTGCCATCTGACCCACTCGTTTTTGTGCCTTTCTGCCCTCTGTTCCACTCGTTTTTGTGCATTTCTGCCATCTGTCCCACTCGTTTTTGTGCCTTTCTGCCCTCTGTCCCACTTGTTTTTGTGCTGCCCTCTATCCCACTCGTTTTTGTGCCCTTCTGCCCTCTGTCCCACTCATTTTTGTGCCCTTCTGTCATCTGTCTTACTCATTTTTGTGCCCTTCTGCCATCTGTCTTACTCATTTTTGTGCCCTTCTGCCCTCTGTCCCACTCGTTTTTGTAGCTTTCTGCCCTCTGTCCCACTCGTTTTTGTGCCCTTCTGTCATCTGTCCCACTCGTTTTTGTTTTGTGCCCTTCTGCCATCTGTCCCACTCATTTTTGTGCCCTTCTGCCCTCTGCCCCACTCGTTTTTGTGCTGCCCTCTGTCCCACTCGTTTGTGCCCTTCTGCCACTTGTTCCACTCGTTTTTGTGCCCTTCTGCCATCTGTCCCACTCGTTTTTGTGCCCTTCTGCCATCTGTCCCACTCGTTTTTGTGCCCTTCTACCCTCTGTCCCACTCATTTTTTGTGCCCATCTGTCCCACTCGTTTTCCACTCGTTTTTTGTGCCCTTCTGCCCTCTGTCCCACTCGTTTTTGTGCCCTTCTGCTATCTGACCCACTCGTTTTTGTGCCTTTCTGCCCTCTGTTCCACTCGTTTTTGTGCATTTCTGCCATCTGTCCCACTCGTTTTTGTGCCTTTCTGCCCTCGGTCCCACTCGTTTTTGTGCTGCCCTCTATCCCACTCGTTTTTGTGCCCTTCTGCCCTCTGTCCCACTCGTTTTTGTGCCCTTCTGTCATCTGTCCCACTCGTTTTTGTGCCCTTCTGCCATCTGTCTTACTCATTTTAGTGCCCTTCTGCCCTCTGTCCCACTCGTTTTTTCCTTGTTTTATGCCCCTCTTGCCTTCTGTTTTGCTCCTTTACCCAGCCGCTGTGCCCCCTGCGGCCCCGCCCTTCTGACTGCCCACTGTGGCCTTTTGTTTAAATATTGCTGTTCATCGGAGCCCCTTCATGGGCTTCGATTAACATCAATATTTAAACAAAAAGCCACAGTCTGCCCCACGCTTTAATAACAAAAGCGTAGACACTTTCCAAACACAGCGTGTGCTAAAGTACACGCTGTGTTTGGAAAGTGTCTACGCTTTTGTTAGTAAAGCGCGGGGCAGACTGTGGCTTTCTGCTTAAGTATTGATGTTAATCGGAGCCTGTGAAGGGGCTCCGATTAACAGCAATATTTAAACAAAAGGCCACAGTCTGCCCCCCCCCCCGCCTCCTTACCTAGACTCGTCATGTTCCCGCCGCTCGCTTCTTCAAAGCGGACGGCGGCAACTCTCTCGCGCGATGTCCTGTCTACGCGCTCCTAGCGAGTCGGTGCGCTGGGATGTAAAGAGAGGTGCACACGCGCGGCCTAGAGGGAACAGTGATCAAGACTGATTTGCATATAGCTGGGTCCAAACTGGAATGGCATGGTGAGCAAAAAAACAATGGATTTCGGCCCAGATCTCTGTACTGGGGTGAATCTATGACATTGTTCTGCATTCTGTCCATCAATTGTTCTTTTTGCATTTGTCACCCGAGTGGGACAGGTATGCTCAGACATGAGTCCTGTGCTCTCCATGCCACTGGAAACAAGCTATCCTGGCTGATGAGGGCTGAAAGCCCGAAACCGGTCCAAGGATGCTTGTTTCCAGTCCAGGGAGGACCTGGCCTGGCAATTCGGCTGGACTGTTCCCATTGGGGGCAGGATCATGACTGATTTGAATATGGCTGGCTCCAAACTGGAATGGCATGGTGAGCAAAGAAACAAAGGATTTAGGCCCAGATCTCTGTACTGGGGTGAATGTATGACATTGTTCTGCATTCTGTCCACCAGCCGTTCTTTTTTGCTATATTAGGATTGAGCAGCTAGCTGTCTGACATGAATATGAAGGATCCTTTGTGGGTTTCCGTGAGTCTAGATTCTCTTGAAGAGTCCCTTTCTCTTCTGAGCCCTGCTTAACACATGTGTACAGGAGGCACCCTATATTCATGTCCTCAATGTTTGAGACAAAAAATAATCATGGATTTCTGAACAATGAGAGTAAAAGCATTAAGGTAACATGTTGTTCCTGCTTATATTTCACACGCTTTACATAAACCTGTATTCTCGGAGTGTTTGCTTTTTCCTGAATTAAACATGTTTATCCATTGTTTTAATTAAATAACGTTATAAGCTGTAACTGGTCAGTGAAATGTTAAACGTACTGAAAATTGGTATGTTTTGCTATTCCTAGCCACACCCCTGACTCCACCCACTGATTCAATCTTCGGTTATTCCCACCCCCTGATTCTCCACCCACAGTTCCCCTACTTTTGTTTCCCCACTTCGACCACTGGTCCCATCCCATCATTAACCTCGCCTGTGGGCCTTAAATGGATGTTATTAGGTCTCTTATAGAAGGGATAAACAACTAAAAATGTATTCCTGGATTTACACCATCAGGATGATTTCTTATTGGCCAGAACAGAAAAGTAACCATAACTTCTGCACAATAATCTTTACTCATACAGACCAAATGTTTCACCTCAGGGCTCCATGTCACCATGGAAACTTAATTACCTCCTAATCTGTCTTCCTGAATCCTGTCCTATGATGAGGCTTCCACCTCCAATGTAGAGCATCCATAATTAAAAAAATGTCATTTGACCAACATTAGAGAGAATCCCACCCTTTTTGTTGACTGGCCCGTCCATTCATACTGTTATCCAAAGCAGAAATTAAAAACAAATTAAATCAAATAGGACGTAAAAGGAACTGGAAGGGGGAGGGAACTAGGATTGTGACGAGAAAGACTACGATTCAGAGTAAAGGTTGACCACTGGCTGGGCACGAAGGTCACAAGCGTCAGTAGAGCGCACAGGGATGCCAATACACCCCCATACTATGTGGGGGCTTTGAGATACCAGCTATAAAATGGGCCAGATGACGTGTCCCCTTTGGCCCACCCAAGCATCGGCCAAATATTCTTGGATGGGGTGGGGGGACTTTGGTACCATTATTAACATTACTAGACATAAATCGGAAATTAAAGCCGCGTGGTTGTGGGTGACAAATAACAGTCTTTATTTGCGCGAAGGAAGCACTAGTGTTCTCGTTTCTGGTTAAATTCGGAACGGAAATAACGTCCGTTTTCCGCTGGTTTCCAATTCTGCTATTTTGTAAAGCGGAATATACTATTGTTGGTTCGATAATGCGCCACACCAGCCCCAGGAAATTTCCTGTGATGGAAACTCTGGGGGGAACCTCCTGACAGACAGGGATCGTGCGAGCGTCTGATAAGAGAGAAAACATGGCAGGAACACAAACCCCAAACCGCAGAAGCCGGGGACAACTACTGCAGGGAGGGACTGCAGGGAGGCGCGCGCCCCGCCACCTCCTCACAGACACTTCCCTGTGTGACACCGAGCGCGGCGGAGCCCTCGGCTGGCAGACACGTCGGCCACACTGCTCTGGAAACACGTGCTAAGAAAGGTCGGAAAGTAAACCCGGCCCTGGATACCAATGAGATTTACTCCTCTCGGGGGCAGCAGTAACCTGTATTCAGAATGCCGAGGAGACAAGACCAAAATTGTTTACGGTGTCGATGATGGTCTTTCCCCAACAACGTGGAAAGGATCTTGCAAATCGAGAAAAGTAATCAAAATTGTCTGGCAATTCCAAGTCACTCCACGGTTTTCTCTGCAAGAGTTATATCTTCAGCGCTACGTCGCTATTTTTTCTTTTTTTAAATTGGGCTCCAATCCACTGTTATGGTACAAACTAATACTGACAAAATGAATGCTGGGAACTGTAGTTCGGTTTCTTCCCTACCACTGGAACGCATAGTGTGTGACTTCAGGTTATAGAGATGATTTATCCCCCTCTTTTAGATAGCGCGAAGTAGACCCGAAGATACGGGGCATCAGAGCGCTTTTACAGGAGCACCAGATTCGTACAGATGCACACAATCATTTTTGTTAGGCACTGGCAGATTAACTGAATTGCCCAGAATCACAGGATGAGCGTCGTTGCCAAGACTCGAACCCGGTTCCCCAGCTTCGAGGTCGACCGCTCTAGGCTACACAAATTCTGCTATAAAACGGCTCCACGTCTTTGTCTGGTACCTACACGTCTTGGTTTGAGGATTCCATCACAGACCAGAACTTTAGTTCCGTTTGAGGATATGTAAAACTATACAACAAACAAACGAAAATAATTAAAGCTAGTATGCTTACTGTATGCTTGAGGGCTGAGCATCGAGTGGGCCCTATTCCAGAGCTGAGGGCCAGAGTGTGATGGTATGTGCTTGCCAGACCCCTTCTGCAGTGGTGCAGATAGGGGTGGAGCGAAGGTGACCTTGGGAGAGTCTTAAACTATCGGAAACAGTGCAGCTGCCACTTCCCGATTAGCAAACCACAGCCCCATTTCAACTGTTGCCCATTATATTTTTAACAAAAAGCCCACGCTTTCAGGAAAGTAGAAACTTTATAAAAGAGGAAGGAGAAAAGTGTGTGATACGCATAGGCCATTGCCTAGTGAAAACCCGAACATAAGGAACAGTATTCTAATATGAAAGAGGTGCACTGGGCTTCGTGGCTCTGATGGTTAGGCTTTACATTTTATTAGGTACAGCGTAAGACTGTATGCTCCCAAATATTGAGTTTTTAATTATCGTCCTGCCAAAATATCCTATCCAGAATATCACCTATATTGTGATGGTAAGTTTATATAGGTAAGTACAGGTTTACTATTCCTGACTCCACGTCTATATACATCTTACATTTATATCTATATGGTGCACATACGTGGAGTTAAGAATAGTGAATCTATACATTTTCTATGTCCAATTATCCTCATGACAGTGGTAGTCAGTCTGGATTGAATATTTGGGCAGGAGGCTAGTACTTACCTCATTACTGTGACCTATAACCCGGGATGATGGTTCAGCGGCTTCTCGGAGCTGTTGATGCACTCTCTCTAGGTGTGAATGAATTCCTGTGTATGGTAAAATCATGTAAGCAGATCTCAGGCGGAACCATGTGTCGGTGTGGACACAGGTCCAATAGGCCCAACCTACCTGCCAAACACAAACTGGACATGCCTTGTGCAGGGAACGCAGGCACCAGGAGGGAATGAGTCAGGGAAAGAGTAAGACCTTTCATCACTGGGAGGGATACGTTATTGAGAGGTAAGTGGCTAGGTCAGAATTTCTTCCCACAGCTGGAGAAGTTAGGCTGGAGAAGGTATTGCATTTATATAGCGTTTGTACCCCTTCAAGAATGAGCTGAAGCGCATTAGCGAATGGGTAGATTGCTGCACAGTGGGGAAGTGCTTGGTTGAAGGAGTGCTGGATTGCTGTGTGGCCTGTATGGGAAGTGTTTTGGTGTTGTGAGTGACCAAAGCTGTGCTTTCATCTTCACTTAAGTCACTGTGCCCAGTCGTGTACTGGCAGGATGAGGAGAGAGAGAAGGAGAACATGCAATTTGCATAAACTTATTGCTCGGCCTTGTAGGGTTTCTATAGGATAAATCCAGGATAAATAGGGGAGCACCCTATGGCACAGCCTGGATAATGTAGAGACAGTGGAAAACCACTACCTACGTGAAGCACAGCTATAGACAATCAATGTCTCTAAACATTTTAACAAACTCTAGTGATGTAAAACATAATGTTTATGAATTCTTATCAATGGTAAATGCATTTCTTTTTAAGAAGCAAAAGAGTAGTACGTGACACAGTGCAGAATTATTGTCATTCTCAGCAGTTCAAGTCATATCCAAAACAATTTAGAACATTAACCCCTACGACGCTCATGACGAGCTCAGCTCGTCATGAGTTACGCCTGTTGTACGCTCATGACGAGCTGAGCTCGTCATGTAACGCGGGTTTTTTAAAAACTCAGCGCACAGCGGGGGGATGAGACTACACAAGGGAGCCAGGTCAGACAAGCTGGTGTTATTGTAGACACTCTACCTACAGAAGAAGATTATTGTAAGGTGGTCTTTTGGAATGTGGCAGGGTTAAAGCAGAAGATTTCCAATCCATCCTGGGATGATGCCATTACTGACGTGGGTATATTAGCCCTTCAAGAAACTTGGGCCACCGCGCCGATACATCTTAATGGCTATAAAACTTACTTTACCCCTGCGGTGGGAGGAGTACACGGAAGACCCAAGGGAGGGTTGACTGTGTACATATCCAATCTGCTACTTTATGATAAAATCTCCTTTTCCCCTGGATCCAGTTACTATCAAAAAATAGTGATAGACACAAGGAAGGGTCCAAAGATGGTTCTTTTTAACTTTTACAATAACTGCTTAGGTAGCATGATTAAGGATGTACTTGCTACTCTAACCTTAGATATGCAGTATGAACTTGATATGAGTAAAAGGGGCGAAGTTATGTTATTATGGGGGGGGGATTTTAATTGTACTCTTTGTAAAAAGGGACAGAAGGGTATCTGCGGTTTAATGTTGGAACAAGATATCAACCTGACGCATTTTGAACATACCCTATTAGGTGATCTATTAAATGAGAGGATTTTTAATTTTGATTTCGGGTTTTCAAATGAGTTAGCCCATCACACAATGTCATTTGTTCCAACTTTTGTTGGGCGGGGGGCCTCATCTACTATTGATTTTAGTTTATGTACGCAAAGCTCTGCGGGTAGATTGATTAGCTCGAGTATCATGGACTTACCACTGAGTGAACACCTTCCACAGATATTAAAAATGGAGAACCTATTTGCTGTACCCGATAATAGAGTATGTCCCAACCAAATGGTTCAGGATGTGAAGTTGGGTACCCAAAATGGCTATAACCTTAAATGTAGTAGAGTGGTTCCGGATGATTTTCTGTTTAAATTATTGAGTAAGTGCATGAGTAGTTTTTCGATCTGTTTAGATGAATATGCTGAGAGTAGCGAAATAATAACCCATTTTAATATCATCTCTACCACAATTAAGGAAGCACTGTGGGTTGCAAGGAAAAATTCTCTAAAGTCCAATAGGAAATGGTTCGATAAAAAGTGCACTAAAGCCTTAACAAAGCTTAGATATGCAACTCATAAAAGACCACGGGATGTAATCCTAATTAGAAATGCAAGGAGGGATTATAATATAGCATTGAAGGACAAGAAGGCCTCGATAAAAAGGGAGGCATGGGACAACTTATGTGCGGCGTCACAATCAAAGGATCCGGCTGCTTTTTGGAAGGTCATTAACACCCCCCTCCTATACGAACAAAAACCACGCATGGAAATCGCCGTTTCAGAAGATGAGTGGGTGGCTCACTTTTCCTCCCTCTATAGGGCTGTGGAACCAACCCCTGACACAGGCCAGGACGTGTTGCTGCTAAATTTAGATACATCTAAAACACTGGTTGTAACCCTTCCTGAAGTTCTTGCGAGCTTGAAGGCGACTAAGGGGGGTAAGGCGGCTGGACCAGACGGTATACCAGCTGACCTCTATAAGGCTAACATCGAATTATGGGGGCCACTGCTAGTCCAGCTTTTCAATGTTGCTTTGGCAAACAGTCCAATTCCTACTTGGTTTAGATCGGTCATAGTCCCAATTTTTAAGAAAGGGGACAGGCTAAATTGTACTTGCTATAGGCCAATTTCCCTATTGGACTCTTCCATAAAAATTTTGGGGAGAGTGGTTTTAGCTAAATTGCAAAGCTGGGCTGAAGATAATGGGGTGTTAAGTGATTTTCAATTTGGGTTCCAAAAGGGTTTAGGGACCATAGAGCAAGGATTGAATCTGTTCACCTTGCAACAGAAGTATACAAAGGTTAAAAAACAACGTCTATACCTCACATTTGTTGATTTATCATCAGCTTTTGACTGTGTGTCACATAATAAACTGTGGTCAATTATGGCTGAATTGGGGGTAGACAATGCTATTATATGCTTTCTTAGAGATCTATATTCCGGGGCCACCGCAAGTGTCAGATATGGGAAAAATGGTGAATGTAGTAGACAATTCGGGATTGGTCGGGGTGTCCGCCAAGGGTGCGTTTTAGCCCCCTTTTTATTTTTGTTATATATAAACGGAATGGAGAAGCACCTCGTGCAGGAGGGTAGGGACATGCCTATGGTGCGTGGAAGGCCTGTCCCTGCCCTGATGTACGCTGATGATGCTGTTTTGATGGCACGCACCCCAATGGCTTTACAAACTTTGGTTACATCTTTTAACAGTTTCATGCTTGGTTTAGTTCTGAAAATCAATTGTTCTAAAACTTTGTCTATATATTGTGGGTCAAGAACAAGCAAGCATCTGAAGCCAATTTTTATAAATTCCAATCCCTTAGAAAGGACCCCCACCTTCCCATATCTGGGGATATTGTTTCATGAAAGTGGCTCATGGACTACTGCAATTCATGCTAGATCTTTGTTATTCTCCAAAACTATTATGGCCCTAAAATGCTTTATGAAAAAATTAGGAAAAAAACCCATAAAGGAGATTTTAACTGTTTACAATTCGACTTGTTTATCTGTAGTTACCTACGGAGCAGGATTGTGGGGTTACTCAAATATTAGCTCAATTCAAACTATGGAAAATAAGTTTCTACGTCACATTTTGTCCGTGCCCGAAAGTACTGCAACGATGATATGCCACGCTGAATTGGGAGTACCTTCTGTTACTGAAACTATCAAAATTCAGCCAATCCTTCATTGGCATAGGGTTTGGACAAATGATGAATGTGTGGTTAACCGGCCTATTTTAAAGGATATCTTAGCATTGGACAATATTAATGACTTTAAATGGATATGCTACGTCAGAAACTTTCTCGAAGAATTAAGTTGCCCCCAATACTTTGAGGATCCACAATCAATGGCATACATATCCAGAAGAGATTCGAAAAATCTGTGTATGTCGTACCTCAGGGAAAAAAGACATATAGAGGAGGCGAGAAAAAAGACTGTTTCTGCCCATCAGGATATTTTATTTGGAGAGAAATTACAGCCATATTTATCATTGTATATGTCCAACCATGAACGCTTCCTTTTGACCCGGTTTAGACTTAATATTGTTTTTAGGACATTATCTTTCCCTGTGATGAATTGTTGGTCGAAGGACTTATGTTTTTGTCCATGTGATGATGTATCCCCACAATCTGACATACATATACTATTTTTTTGTAAATTTTATACTTTCTTCCGAAGGAAATTCATCATCCCTATCCTTAAAGATTTAAATGTATATAGATGTCGCCTAGCGTTTTTAGAGTGCCAGAAAATGGAAACTGTTTTTATGGTAGCCTCACTTGCCGAATTTTTAAAATCAGTTTTTAAGTGTTGTAAATCAATTCAAATGGATTAATTTTCTATGTTGTACACATGTACTTAATTTTGGTGTTTTCTTTTTCTTTGTGATTTTAAAAAACGTTTACTTGGCCCCTTGTAAATTGTACCTTTCATGCTACTTTTATGGTTATTCTTCTTTTATAACCGAATAAAGTATTTTTTTAATCTTGAATGAGCTGAAGCGCATTAGCGAATGGGTAGATTGCTGCACAGTGGGGAAGTGCTTGGTTGAAGGAGTGCTGGATTGCCGTGTGGCCTGTATGGGAAGTGTTTGGTGTTGTGAGTGACCAAAGCTGTGCTTTCATCTTCACTTAAGTCACTGTGCCCAGTCGTGTACTGGCAGGATGAGGAGAGAGAGAAGGAGAACATGCAATTTGCATAAACTTATTGCTCGGCCTTGTAGGGTTTCTATAGGATAAACCCAGGATAAATAGGGGAGCACCCTATGGCACAGCCTGGATAATGTAGAGACAGTGGAAAACCACTACCTACGTGAAGCACAGCTATAGACAATCAATGTCTCTAAACATTTTAACAAACTCTAGTGATGTAAAACATAATGTTTATGAATTCTTATCAATGGTAAATGCATTTCTTTTTAAGAAGCAAAAGAGTAGTACGTGACACAGTGCAGAATTATTGTCATTCTCAGCAGTTCAAGTCATATCCAAAACAATTTAGAACATTAACCCCTACGACGCTCATGACGAGCTCAGCTCGTCATGAGTTACGCCTGTTGTACGCTCATGACGAGCTGAGCTCGTCATGTAACGCGGGTTTTTTAAAAACTCAGCGCACAGCGGGAAAACGGCCCGCGCGCATGAGGTTAACACTTGTACGTCAACATAAATCAATGTGCAGCCACGGTTACAGAAAAACAGTACAAATCTCAATCCCAATGCATTTCGGGTTCTGAATGAGCCCTTCTTCATGGGATATACAATATGCAAATGATAAACAATTCTCCAAAACTTTAAGTGTCCTCCTCACGGATCTACAACACAATATAAAGAAGGCCAATCAGAAAACAATTGAATGTCACTTGAATGCACATGGAATACATATAGATGTACTAGTAGGATTTGCACTCAAAATCAATGAAAAGTGAAGATAGGAAAACAACTAAAACTAACTTGTGTCTTCGATTATAAGACCTAAAACGGACTCAGCCTGTGCTCAATTCAATGTATGAAAGCAAGGACCATTTAATTTGTTTGGATATTGACAGTTGTAGACACGCACAATTTCTCGGTCTGTGGATTCTTCACTACATGCAATGCAGAATGCTTTTGCAGCAGGACACTTTTGCAGCAGGACATTTCTCGGACTGTCATTCTGCCATATTTTTTAATCCGGGCAGGTGGAACTAACACTAGTGGTACCGGCAGAACTGGCCTATGTTTTGCATCTGCTTACCGGATATTTTAAAAAAGGAATTCACCTCACCTAACACCACCAGGCAACATATTCAATTACTTACAATCGCATGTAAACGCAAAAACACAGAAATGTGTAACAAATGAACATGGATAACAAGTAATCCAAAAGATGTTTCGTTCTACTATTTTCAATTTCAAATAACGAAAATTACCTGATCTGCCCTAATAAAAGGGAACAAATATGCACAGCACACCAACAACGAACTGTGTATGGACCAAAATTGAATAACACATAAAAATCAATGTCATACTGAATAGGATTCGTACCGATGCATGTCAAATTCACTCTATTCTTCAAACTCAACTGGTTTAAGTTTAAAACTGAGCACGGCGTCGCTTCAATGACACCGCACTTGGTTTCTTTTTTTTTTTTACTTTAGCACGGAGCGTTGTGTCCTTGAAGCGAGCGCCGCACTCAGTGTTAAAGTAAAAAAAAACAACAACAAAAAAAACGAGCGCTGTGTCCTTGAAATGGCCCCGCGCTCAGTGTTAAAGTGAAAAAACAAAACAAAAACAAACAGAGCGTGGTGTCCCTAAAGCGGGCACCATGCTCATTATGAAAGCAAAAAAATAAAAAATAAATAAACAAAGCGCGGTGTCCCAGAAGTAGACGCCACGCTCAACATAAAAATTAAATATAAATAAATAAACTGAGCGATGAGTCCCTAAAGCGGAAGCCGCACCCAGGATACAAATAAAAAAAAAATAGCACCAGCCATTGTCCCCATAAGTGCCCATAAACAAAATAGTGCTGACCCCCTAGATAAAGCCGACCGTGTGACGAGCCAAGTAAAAGGTCCAGTCGTAATGGGTGGTAATAAATGGCAACAAGGTTGTAAGAAGGAGGGACTAACAAGCCTCATATTGAATCAGAATACAGCATTTAACAAGGACAATGACACCTGCCAATGAAAAGTATGGGCGGAGAGTGGGCGAGGTTTACACAGCACACTCTACTACTACATGCCTCGCAGAGCGAGTAGAACAGGCGCGCTGCCGCTAGACTCGACCTAAAAAATGGCCTTCATTTTTGCTTTCCTAACTGATGAATGTGTACATTTGTAGTTATTTACATTTTGTTGTGTGTTAGAAAAAAAAGACATCCGACAGCCTTTCGTTTTAAACTCCTGTACCCTAGCAAGACTGTCACATAATTCACTTCACTTTTCTTTCTCTGACTGCAAAGTGAGAGGAGTTTGTAAACATCAATCCCCATGTTAAAAAAGCAGCAATTTGTCAAAAGACATTGTCTAACATTTGACCCCTGTCTTTAAAACGCAACAAATGTGACAAGATAAATATAGAATTTAAAGACATCTTTATGTATTGCTTGAACTTTCGCAACCCACCAGAAATCATATCACAAACGGACCCACACTATAGAAAACACTGCAATAGTGTTCAAACAGAGAGAAAGTTCATTTTTTGCAGGCGGGTCTTGGAAAGTGGGTGCCCTGGACAATTGCTCATTTTGCCCATGCCTTATAACGTCTCTGAATATAAATAATGATAGGGTTCACCTGTGAGTGACAGATTGCCCTAGCATGAACAGTTACCTGTCAGCCAGCAAAAATGCTTTGTACAGATTCCAGGAGTGGCGAGGAGCAGCCAATAGCATGTGCTGGTTACAGACACCTTACACCAGTGCTCATAGGGCCCACCAGGAGCAGAGCAAAAGAGGAGCAGCACATGTATAAGTCCGCCTATTGCATGCATTGGCTACAGGCAGCCATATAAATATCCACTGGGCCCACGTAGGAGTGACAGAGGAGTAGCCATTGGAGGGCACCGATTATAGGGAGTGTATATAAATTACCTGTAGGTTCCATCTTGAAGCAACAGGGTAAGGAGACATCAGCGTGTACTGGTTACAGGCAGCCAGCCAGGGTCAATGCCCCATAGTGGCCACCCAGGAGCTCACAGCCTGAACTTATTACAGGATGCCCTGGTACATGCTCTCTGTAGGCAGTCCGAAGTGACCTGGTGGCAACAACAAAGGGGGTATCTGGCTCTTCCTACACTAATAGTGATGATGGTTTGGTAAAACTGTGGAAAGAACAGAAGTATCCGGTTAAATTCATTTACAGAGAAGTGTTCACGTATGCTACAGGTGTGGGGTGCATGTCAATGCCAGAAATTCGGGCCATTGGGCCATAATAGGACCAAAGGGGGCAAAAGCCATAGGAAAATGCCCTTAAATTCTCAAGCCTGCACGTCGATGCTCTGTGAAGAAGAACCGCGAAGTAGAGGGTAGCTGTCAATATCTGAGCAAGGAGAGGAGGGCAGAGACCTAGCCCATGGCCTGGTGGTTTAACAGATCAGCCCAAGGCCACCAATCAGGTTGAGTCGCTGGAATAGAATAGCCGAGGCACTGGTGCTAGGAAATCTGAAATGCAAAACATGAAAAGTAGGCAGGTGAGCATTCATCTGTTCGATCGTTAGGTGAAATACCTAGTAACGCGTGCAGTTCCTCAGTTCCTTGGAGAGTATCCCCGAGTTACAGCCATAAGGGAATTATTGACAACTTGCAAAGCTACATGGTACTTAAAGTGCTTTGTGGTCCCACACAGCAGTGATTTATCAGAATTATGAAGAGCTTTATTGTTCTCCGTGCATTTTTCTTGAAAACTGAGTCAGCCACCCAGTTTCATGCTCCCTCTGTCAAGAAGGTGGAACTGATGCAGTAAATGCGTGCACAACACTGCATTCAAGCATTTACACCTACACGGGTTTATAAATGAATGTAGCACGGGTTTTTAAAAAGGTAGCTGCACTTTACCAGACCCCGTCTTAGAGACAAGATGAGGATTGTTTCCTGTAGGTGTTAAAATGGTGGCATGGTTTCTGGCGCTTGGCCCTTTCCGGCCCAAGCAGGGGGGTCTCCTCAGAGCCCCCAGCAGCGAGACACCTAGGGGGTGTAAAGAAAAAGATTTGAACCTGAATAGGTCAATGTGTGCTTTGCATGTGCTGTGGTTTTATAATTAGCATGGAGCCAAAGGGCATTGAGGGGTGCCAAGCAGGACGACAACAGACACTGGCAATTGGACAAAAGATTATGATAGGGGAGTTCCCAAGAGAGCTGGCTGGGTTGTTTAACTTAAACCACAGAAAGTGAGGGCAGGCCAGGACATACAATGGCACACAGAAGTGTCAGCTTTATTGTCGTGAGCAGCACAGTGCTGGGTTACATCACATCAACTACGGAGTAGCAGCTTTTCGTGCCAACTTACCCAGATGCAGGTAAAAGAGAGCGGAGCTGAGCCCGCTCAACACTAACCTGGAAGCCACCATCCGCAGTTGGCATAACTTGCAGCCATTTTTCATATTGAATTTCTCAGCAGCGGTATGCAATCAAAATGCAAACACTGGAAGGCCTGGTAGTGTAATATAACGCCAGTATGGAGGTCTTAGAGTTTCAAGACACACCATCAGCAATAGATGAAAACTTCCAAGACACCACTGCTAGAGGGGGAAAAAGAGTAGTAAACAATTGCTCCTGAGTTTCAAAGAGAAGTCCGGGCTACAGTACCTTAAACATATTACAATGTAGAAGATGCTTACGGGAGATCACCTTCAGGTGTTAACCGGACTAATGCTTCCTGTACACGGTCAAGGATGTGCAAGATGCGATCTGGAATAGAGAGAATGTCCAAGCATGGCAAAGCACAGACGCATGCCCTCAGAAGCCCATCGTGTAAAGGCAACAATCAGAAGAGCGTCGCCCCACTGCTGTCCCAGCAGTGCAAAAAGGAAAAATAAAATAATAACACAATGTTATTATCATTTTATTTTTCAGTACTGGGCCCGGGCGGGGCTGTTCTATCCTGACGGACAGCAGCAGCCGGCAGGGAGGAGGAGTGGTGGACTCCGCAAGTGTGCATGATGGTTTGGATGGCCAAACCGTTATGCGCACTTAACATTTCTTCACCAGTCTGTGTTGCACAGGGGGTGGCATGCACGGTGTGAGCAAAAACCAGGCAGCTCAGACCAATCACAATGCTGCTATGCTATTACATGACAACAGCATTGTGATTGGCTTAGGGGAGTCTGGGAGAATGTGTGATGCCGGGAGTCCAGAACAGAAGAGAATGGAGGAGAGGCAGAGGCCATACACAGGTAAGCAATCTTCTTTTTCAACCCCCTTCCTGGCTGCCTCACCATTCTGATCCCTAGCAGCCGCCTCTGCAACAATTACATGTTCAATGTTGGACTCCACACTTTATAACTAGGACATAACATGACTTATTGTCAAGTTCCTTAATGCCCACTGCGCACAAAACAAAGTGTTTTCATTATTTTCTAAAAATAGGATTGTGAGTTATAGAGCACGATTGGTCACATAATCCTGTGACTGAAGGAAGAAAGTGCTCCCTTCTTGACTAGCTTCTACTTCAGGCAGCATCACAAAACGTCAACTCTTCTTACACCTCTCAACATGCTCCTGTGACAGTTCAGTGAGTTAAGATGTTTCATCCCTAGCATGGCCCGCTCATCATACCATTCTTTTGAGGTCCCAGCCATTGAAAGACCACACCGTGCAAGACCTGCCTTTCTGTTACTGCCCCGGTTCAGCTTCCTTGATTGGCCGTCAAGCAGGAGGCCAAGCAGTACAGACTGCTAGATCAAGAGAGTAAGAAAGCATGACTGGCTGGATCATTCTCTGCCAGCCAGAAGGAAGGAAAGGAGGGTTGACAAATTAAAAATAAGAAAGAACTAGAGAGCAGAAAACCGAGTATTAGAGAGAGCGCTTGCACCCTGCATCCATTCATCCTCCTGACAACCTTCCACCTAAGATTTTAGTAGACCATCACCAGCTGAAGACTTTATTGCAATCCCTTACTGAAGCTACCAATAGAACTGTGGGAGAAGACTATCTCAGTTCTCGGTTTCAGAATTCTCTCTCTTCTTTTGTGCCATACTGGGTTCACTGGAATGATACATGATGATACAGACGATGTACTTGCTCTAAACCGAAAATTAAATGCCAAACACAGAGAAGCACTGAATGTGTTAAAGTGTTTCTGCTTGGATGTATGCCTACCTGTAGAAGAGCAGCAAGCCTTTTTGCCAATTAGCTACAGTTTAGACCCTTCTATTACTAGGCTACTCCTAAGCTTCAGTGGTTCGGGAAGTATTTTTGAGAGAGCGGTGAGCTCAGGTAAAAGCATCTATTCCTGTCTTCAGGAGCAGCCAGTATCTGCTGTCTACAAGGGAGTTTGATGTGCCTGAGCCTTTGGTGCTGAAATATGCAATGCAAATGTATATGAGAAATGAGATTGAAATTAAAATGTGAAAATCCTCATTTGAGGTACGGTACCTTGTAGCATCTTCCAACGGATTGGTGTCAGTACAACGCGATGTTTTACAACGCGTTCCGTTACAACGCGATTTTTACATCGCAAATACCATTACAATGCATGCCATTACAACGCATGGCATTACATAGCAGATGGTATTACAACGCATACCATTACATCGTAAGTATTGGTAAGTATATCTTTTTTAAAAAAAATGTAATAAAGTTAATTAAATTAATTTAAAATAATAAAAATAATATAACATTTTTAAAACAGTAATTAATTTAATTATAGTAATTTAAAATAATATAATTAATGATATATAAAAAATTTATAAATAGAAAATAATATAATGTAATTAATTACAATAAATATAATTATAATTTAATTAAGTTATAAATAATACATAATATAATTATAATTAATAGAATTAAAAGTATTTAATTAATTAAACATTTTTAAATAATATAATTTAATTATAATCGTTTATTAATACAATTAAATTAATAATATATTAATTTAATATATTTAAAATAATATAATTAATGATATATAAAACATTTATAAATAGAAAATAATATAATGCAATTAATTACAATAAATATAATTATAATTTAATTAAGTTATAAATAATACATAATATAATTATATTTAATAAAATTAAAAGAATTTAATTAATTAAACATTTTTAAATAATATAATTTAATTGTAATCGTTTATTAATACAATTAAATTAATAATTGTAAATATTGTTATTAATTTAATTAAATTAAATAAAATTAATTTAATTAATTTAATTTATATAAAGTCGTAATACCCCTGTACCCCAAAACCCATACACTGCCCTAAAACCTAAAAACACCCCTGTACCCCAAAACCCAAACACTGCCCTAAAACCTAAAAACACCCCTGTACCCCAAAACCCAAACCCTGCCCTAAAACCTAAAAACACCCCTGTACCCCAAAACCCAAACCCTGCCCTAAAACCTAAAAACACCCCTGTACCCCAAAACACAAACCCTACCCTAAAACCTAAAAACACCCCTGTACCCCAAAACCCAAACCCTACCCTAAAACCTAAAAACACCCCTGTACCCCAAAACCCAAACCCTGCCCTAAAACCTAAAAACACCCCTGTACCCCAAAACCCAAACACTGCCCTAAAACCTAAAAACACCCCTGTACCCCAAAACCCAAACACTGCCCTAAAACCTAAAAACACCCCTGTACCCCAAAACCCAAACCCTGCCCTAAAACCTAAAAACACCCCTGTACCCCAAAACCCAAACCCTGCCCTAAAACCTAAAAACACCCCTGTACCCCAAAACCCAAACCCTACCCTAAAACCTAAAAACACCCCTGTACCCCCAAACCCTACCCTAAAACCTAAAAACACCCCTGTACCCCAAAACCCAAACCCTGCCCTAAAACCTAAAAACACCCCTGTACCCCAAAACCCAAACACTGCCCTAAAACCTAAAAATACCCAAACACCCCAAAACATATACATCAGTACCCCAAAACATATACTCCTATACTCATACTTATTTTAAAAAATACTTAAATTAATATATTTAATTTATAATATTTAAAAACGAAATAAATATTTTTTTATAATTAATAATAATTAAATCAATAATAACATATTAAATAAAATAAAAATAAAAAATAAATACTTACCAATACTTACGATGTAATGGTATGCGTTGTAATACCATCTGCTATGTAATGCCATGCGTTGTAATGGCATGCATTGTAATGGTATTTGCGATGTAATAGCTGCGTTGTAACAGCATTACGTTGTAAAAGATGCGTTGTAGCGGTAACACACCTCTTCCAACACCTATACGAATGATCTTGTATCATCTTCCATCACCCTCCCTCCCTTTATTGTACGGTGCTTTGTTGTTCTCAAACTAGGCTTCTGATTTATCAATATATAGATACATTCGGTACTTGCTAACTTCACTGGCCGTATACTGAGGGTCACAAATGCAGAAGGAAGTTGCACACCCTGTAGACAATAAGTCTAAAGAGATCACCTTCAGGCTCAGTCTGGCAGTAAGCTGGGAATGCATGCGGTTTAAAAATCCTTGCCCAGTGACTGAAGAATATAGTCTCTGCTGATGGCGAAGCAGACTGGAGAGGATCCTACTGACCTTTGGCAAAGATGGAGACCCAGTTTGACATTGCCTTTGATAACCCTAGTGCCTCTGCCCTGGCTCCGAGTACAGTAGTTGCTCATAGAATCATCTACCTAAGAGATAAGAGAGTGAATAGCATACTGATCTGAGGGCTAGCCTTCTGGGAATACGCCTTCAGGATGAAAGCTGCCTGATAAAAAAAATAAAAAGCATGTCGAGCCTTTCAAGGATCAGTCTAAGCAAGCGTTAAGGGCATGCTATATTTCCACAAGCAACAGTCAACTTAATACGAGCCTGAATAGGGGACAGTTTTACCATTTTCTTCCACCCTGGTTGCCCTTGGATTCAGAAGTGCGGTCTTGGGATTCATCAGACCAAGATACATACTCATATTTTCCCAATTTAGCCAGATAAGCAAAGTACCAGCTTCGTCTCCGCCACTTGGCCTCAGAAAGATGCTAAGAGGGTAGTACTGAGGGGTAGCATCCTTTCTTTAAGAAGGGGACAGATGTCCCCCTTCCAGCTAGGGGACAAAACCGGAAATGTATTCTACAGCGCTCCAAGCATTAAAGTCATAAGGGACTACAGAATGATTTTCAATCTTTCCAATTCCCCAAATTTGCTTCTAACTAAAATTGTGTAAGAGGAAGTATTGCAAGCCAGCATGTTCTGCAGTTGGCAACATTTGGAAAGCATACCGAACAGCGCAAAAGTAATATGTTTAAATTCAAAAAGAACAATTGATGGACAGAATGCTGAACAATATCATACATTCACCCCAGTACAGAGATCTGGGCCTAAATCCATCGTTTTTTTTGCTTCCCATCCCATTCCAATTTAGACCTAGCCATATGCAAATCAGTCCTGACCCTGTTCCCCATGGGAACAGTCCAGCCCGAACTGCCAAGCCAAGTCCTCCTTGGACTGGAAACAAGCATCCTAGGGCCGGTTTCGGGGTTTCACCCCTCATCAGCCAGGCTAGCTTGACTCCAATGGCATGGAGAGCACTGGACCTACGTCTGGGCATACCCGTCCCACTCGGGGAGACAAATGAAAAAAGAACAATTGATGGATAGAATGCTGAATAATGTCATACATTCACCCCAGTACAGAGATCTGGGCCTAAATCCATCCTTTTTTGCTCCACAGGCCATTCCAGTTTAGACCCAGCAATATGCGAATCAGTCTTGACCAAGCCAGGTCCTCACTGGACTGGAAACAAGCATCCTAGGACCGGTTTCGGAAGTCTTAACTGGGGTGGCATAGTGAGCACAAAAAAAACATGGATTTAACCCAGATCTCTTGACTGGGGTGAATGTTTGATTTACTCTGCATTCCATCCATCAACTGTGTGTCTTTTGCTTTCTCGCCCTAAGTGTGCCAGGTATGCCCAGACATGAGTCCCGGGCTCCCTGTGTCACTGGACTCAAGCTAGCCTGGCTGACTGGTGATGCCCCGAAACCGGTCCCATGATGCTTTTTTCCGGACCAGGGAGGACTTGGCTTGGCAGTCGGCTGGACTGCCCCCATGAGGAACAGGGTCAAGATTGATTTGCAAATAGCTGGGTCTAAACTGGAGTGGCATGGTGAGCAAAAGAACAATGGATTTAATGTAACCCCGATCTCTTGATTGGGGGTGAATGTTTGATTTGCTCTGCATTCCGTCCATGATCTGTGTGTCTTTCTTCCCAAGTTTAAATAGATCTGTTACTAAACATACCATTCATTACACATAAAACTTGTAGACAAAAAGCACATTATTATAGTCAAGTCCATAAAAAGAGATGATTCACTGATAGTATATTGGACATTGCAAGGCTGAACCTATTTAAATTACTTGCAAGTTATTTTTAAATACCTTTTATTTTGTGTATACCATGCCTTTAATAGTTTATAAATAATAATTCAGAATTAATAATAAAAATGTAAACCACTATCTAATAAATAGCTAGTGAATTTGTAGAAAGTAAAGCATACTTCTGATGTCGATAGTATCTTTCTTATTTGCTGAATATTGATATGGCAATAGATTTTCAGCTGGACATATTCCAATGCCTTCCCTTCACATCTGCTACGCCGACGACACCCAGCTGATCCTGTCCCTGACCAACGACCCCGCCGCCGCCAGAGCCAACCTGCACGAAGGGATGAAAGAGGTAGCCGAGTGGATGACGACCAGCCGCCTGAAACTGAACTCAGACAAGACGGAGGTCCTCATCCTGGGCTCCTCGCCCTCCGCCTGGGACGACTCCTGGTGGCCCCCCGCCCTGGGCACCGCACCCAAACCGACAGACCACGCACGCAACCTGGGCTTCATCCTGGACTCCTCGCTCTCCATGACCAGACAAGTCAACGCCGTCTCCTCGTCGTGCTTCAACATCCTGCGCATGCTACGGAAGATCTTCTGGTGGATCCCCACCGAGACCAGGAAGACCGTCACCCAGGCCTTCGTCACCAGCCGACTGGACTACGGCAACTCCCTCTACGCCGGAACCACCGCCAAGCTCCAGAAGAGACTCCAGCGGATCCAGAACGCCTCAGCCAGACTCATCCTCGACATCCCACGCAACAGCCACATCTCCGGACATCTGAGAGACCTGCACTGGCTCCCCGTCAACAAGAGAATCACCTTCCGTCTCCTCACCCACGCACACAAAGCCTTACACGATCAAGGCCCGAGCTACCTCAACAACCGAATCAACTTCTACGCTCCGAAACGCCACCTCCGATCAGCCAGCCACGCCCTCGCCGCCGTCCCCCGCATCCGAAGAGCGACAACAGGAGGAAGGTCCTTCTCCTACCTGGCCGCCAAGACCTGGAACTCCCTCCCGACCGACCTGCGCCTGACCCAAGACCACCTCTCCTTCAGGAAGAAGCTGAAGACCTGGCTATTCGAGCAGTAACGGCACCCCCCCCCCCCCCCCCCCCAAGCGCCTTGAGACCCTACGGGTATGTAGTGCGCTCTATAAATGTCTTTGATTGATTGATTGATTGAGTGTGCTCTCATTAGCAGTAGACTGGATTACTGAAACGCCCTCTACGCCGGAGCCTCGACGAAGCTCCTCAAACGGCTCTAGCGCATCCAGAACGCTTCAGCACGTCTGATCCTCGACATCTCGTGCCGCAGCCACTTCACACCCCGCCTGAAAGACCTGCACTGGCTCCCCGTCAACAAGAGGATAACCTTCAAGCTCCTCGCCCACGCACACAAAGCACTCCACAACACCGGACCAGCGTACCTCAACTGCCGCCTCAACTTCTACACCCCCACCCGCCAGCTCCGCTCCGCAGACCACGCCCTTGCCACCATCCCCTGAATCCGTAGAGCAACCACCGGCAGTAGATCCTTCTCCCACCTGGCCGCCAAAACATGGAACACCCTCCCCCTCCACCTACGACAGACACAGGACCTACTGACCTCCAGGAGACTCCTCAAGACCTGGCTATTCGAACTATAGCAGCTCCCCCCTCCCCTCAGCACCTTGAAACCCTAACGGGTAAGTAGCGCGCTTTACAAATAATATGATTAATTAATTGATTGAGAGTTACATTATCATTGAATATGACTGAGATATCACTTTACAGGTCACAGGTGTGCCCATTGTCTCAAAGAGAAGCTCTTTAACCGATATCACTCACTGTCATGATGCAGCATGGTGTTACAGGATTTAAACCTAATAGAAATTGTAAATTGATACTTGTATAGCGCACTACTCACCCGCAAGGGTCTCAAGGCGCTTGTACGAATACTGCTGTGGAACCCATCCTGGCTTTCCCTGTGAGGCGTCCACTCAAGGGCACCCTTCCCCTTAAATCTACTCTATGCAAAAATAACGCTTGCTTCACCGAAAAATGGTATGGAATTTTAAATAAATGTTCCCTCTACTTGATTCTCTTAATCGTCGAGGAACTTTCTAAATTACTAGAGGAGTTAGAAAGTGAAGTTAGCCAGTTGAAACAATAATTAAGCAGTAAATTGACGTCTGATGAATGGAATAAGACTTTGGAAGATATTAACGCTCAACTTGACAGATATACTAAAGAAATTAACGAAAGAAAATTGAGAAAGTTTAAAAGAGACACTGTGGACTTTAAATTAGGTGAGGTCTACAATTGGGCAGTAATATACGCTGCTAGAAGACAACGACCTTTTAATAAAAGATCCACAGAAGGTGAATCTTCTTCATCCGATGATTCGTCTCGACAAAGTTGTCAACGCGGCACTTCGCGACAAACCACCCAACAAATGGATCCTCAACCCACTACTTCCAACATAGCACAGACACCACAGGTTCCTTTTTTAGGAAAAGGCACAGACCAAATCGTAGATCCAGGAGGACCCAGTACAAAAGACACTCAATTACCCGTTGCGAAATCGACAAGGAGTCACAAAACTTAGTTATTAACATTTCCAACACTGACCTCAGTGCCATTCAAACCAAGATATTACAGAAGGGAATATCGTTTGTTCCGACACATCAATCTAATGAACTGGACACTGAGGTTTGCCTTTAAAAATTCATGAGATCACTGAGACGTAAACACTTTAAAAAATATATATATGACTCTCAACCTCGTGAAGAGTCTGGCACCCTTTTAGATTTACGACCTAAGATCATCTTTGTGCGACTTGTAAGCCACAAGATTCTAGATACTTTTGAGTTATTGGTCCAAAAAGATTTGCACACCATCTTTCAAAGCAAAAGTCACTTCAAATCTAACATGTCTATCCAAGAACGCCAGGCCATTGCCCAACTGGCAGCAAACAAAAATATTTTGATTAGCAAAGCTGACAAGGGTGGTGCATTAGTCATCCTAGACACCTCTTTTTACAATGACAACATATCTTCACATCTTAGCGATACATCATTATACACGGAAGTCAACTCCGATCCCACGGAGGAATTCAAAGAGACCTTACTCACGCTTATTGACAAGCCCGTGAATTCGGGAACCATCACTGAATGAGTCAAAAAGTTTTTACCTAAAGACCATCCTCAAGTTCCATACCTATATTTGGTGCCGAAAATTCATAAACATTCTACACGACCGCCATTTCGACCAATTGTAAGCACCTGCAACTCCATCCACGAACCGATTGGGATTACATAGATAAACATCTACAACCCAGTGTAAGAAGTATGTCGAGCTACATCCAAGACACCAAGGATTTCCTGACCAAAATCAGCAAAATAGTGATTGAAGCAAACCATCCTACTTACCTTTGCACCATCTACGTTAACTCGTTATACACCTCCATTCCCCATAATTTAGGGTTAGAAGCTATGGAGACATTCCTGCTGAAAAGCGACAAAGCACTTGACCTACAAATATTCCTCATGGAACTTATGCAATTCACGCTCCATCATAGCTATTTCAGATGCTCAGACAAATTTTTCATTAAACTTTCTGGAGTAGCCATGGGGAATTGCGCCGCTCCGGCGTATGCAAACCTTTTTATGCACAAATATGAATTGGATCACATTGTCTCAAAACCTGAATGGCAAGAACACCTCAGCACCTATCATGGATATATAGATGATAACTTTTTAGTGTGGAAAGGTTCAGAAACCCAACTTGTGACAGCTATCAACAATCTTAATCAAGTGAATGAACAGATTCAATTCACGCATACCATAAGTCTGTCTGAGATCTCTTTCCTGGATGTGAACATCAAGATTACAGCGAATACACTGGGGACCTCAATTTACACCAAACCCACAGACCGCAATAATTACCTAAATTTTCGTAGTTTTCATCAAATGAGCTTGAAGAAACACTAGCCTTACTCCCAACTACTGAGAGCCAAAAGAATAGCATCTACAGAAAAATTGTTTCAAGCAAAAAGGTATGCCATCGTGGAAAAATATCATCAAAGGGGCTATCCTAACAGTATTACTCACACAGCGGTAAACAGAGTAAAAACCAAAGATCGCTCCTACCTGTTGGTTGCCAAAACAGGGATTAAAGATGAATGTACAGTATTTGCATCTAAATACTCTACACAGAGCACCAAAATCAAACAATCTATCTGTAAACATTGGAAGCTGCTTCAACTTGAACAGGACTTGAATAACATTTTCCACAGTTACCCTAGATTTCTTACCAACATTCTAGAAATATCAAACAACTTCTGAAATCTCGAAAAAGCATAACCGAGACTACATACAAGGGGACAGTTCCCTGCCACAACTGTGGCAATTGTAACAGCATCATTAAAGGTACTATCATACCACACACCACTCAGGGGACTCACATAAAACTGAGAGTAAATGCTTCATGTGATTCCACCAACTTGGTTTACCTGCTTAAATGCTGTGTTGCCTACCATACATGGGCAAAACAGAGCGAAAATCAGTCAGACTCACGGAACATCGGAGTAATATCCGCACTAAAAATCTCAAATCCTGTGTGGCAGCACACTTTGAACCAATCTCATAACGCCAGCCAAATTTGGTTCCTGGTATTGGAGGTCGTGAATAAGATTGAAGGCAGAGATAATAAAAAGTTCCTAATACAGCGAGAACTTTACTGGATGCATAAATTGAACGCCCTAAATCCGAAAGGGCTTAATGAGAGACTGGAATACCGTTGCTTCTTATAAGTTTACTTATAGACATTTTTTTACTTTATACCCCTGGGATTTTTTCCCTCTGACCCTGTGAAACTTAACCTTTGGTTTTTTGTTCACCCTTTGACATTTTGTGTTCCTGTTCTATGTTATTGAATCCTCTCGATAGAGTATTTATTCATACAGGTCATGTTTTGAGCCTACAAACTTTACCCCTTTCCAATCATTTTTTCCATTGATTATCATTGTTTCAGGTTCACCCGTTTTTTTTATGCACTGTTTTTTGAGCATTTTTTATTTTCTCTTTATGACTGCATATTCGTCATTTGGCTTTTCTATTCAATTAATTTTTGGTTGCATGCACTTTTTTTGTATCTCCATTTTCAATCTTTATTGTTTCACCCGCAGCACTCGTTCTATGCACTACAGTCAGATTGCGCTCCTGCAGTCCTCTTTCTTTGTTTACACGGACACTCCTTCAAATCGACTCCGCGACTTTCGGATTTCCACCGAGAAGACGCCGATCCCATTGCACGTATGCCGGCAGCCTTATAGCCTCTCACGCGTTGTTGAGGTAAGCGTTGATCTAATTTCGTACGCGCGATTTACACCTGGAGATAGATTTAACCTTTGAAGCACTACAGTTCTCGGACCGGTTCATGCCACTGTTTGTATGACGAGCCACAGATATACGGCCTGATATGGCCCAGGACTACAACTTGCGTTTCACGAGCACCCCGATTACCTTGTTTCTTTACGGTCTTTAGCACTCCACGATACCACTATTACTGTCTTGCACGTTCCAGCACGCTATTCAACTTGGTCACAAACCGATTTCACTTTCGGGATAGTGCAACCAGCTTTGAGTTTCTCACCAACTTATTGCACACCTTTGCCTCTTGATACACCAGCAAGCTTTTTGGACATTTGGAAACTATAGATGGAATGCACACATCTCTGCTTATTTGAGCACCTTATCCATTCTTTTGCTTGTGTCACATATCAGTCACCCTTTTAGACAGGATCAGATGTACTCCAGCCCTAGGACAAAGATTCTAGTATATTTTTGTATGTTTCCTTAGAACATTCCCCCTGAAGAAGAGCTACGGCTCGAAATGCATCGGGACAGATGTCTCAACATACTGCAACACTGATGAATTATTGAATAATGTGGATGTTTCATACTACTTTGATCTACGAATGGATATTTTATCATGACGGAATATGATTTGATCAACAACTGAATATTTAGGACATCTATCTAAAGAAAGAGAACTACTGTTTGATCTTATTAAATTCAGCGATATCATCGCCCTCAGGTGTGCTGGCAATTTCAACCTTACACGGAGTAAGGTCTTCTGGACATATTAGTCATAGCACCTCTAGTACTAGGAGGTGAACATCCCCAGCACCCTAACCACGTGAACATTGAAAGACTCGATAAATTGGAGCATATTTGGAGTGCAGCGGTTACCGTTCTTTGTTAGCCTTGCTGCCAATCCCACATCTCAACCTCGTATGATAAGTGCTCATTATATACAGTGTTGAATTAGGAAAAGACTGTCTCTTTTCCCACTTCTTCCATATATTGGTTGAGTAGGATAAGGCCATTGACTTCTCTCATACTGACCAATCAGACATGTGAACTGGGACATGGAAGAGCATTCTTCGATGGTACTTCTCCCCTTTATTGGTGGTCTCCTATTTTATCAGTCTTTATGGGTTCTAGCGTGTTTGGTCTGGATATAAGGACCCATTCTTAGTTTATTGTTTGTTTCATGTAAGTGCTAGGGTTTACCAGGATGGGGGAACAGATTTGCTACAGAGCCAAAAAACACCTTACCTGCCAGCAGCAGGAGGTGGTCTTATTAGAGTGAGGTCAACTTTCTGTCCAAGTTTTCCTCCAGGCAAGGAAAAACGTGTGAAAGCCAAAAGGTTTTCCAAGTGATCCTCGTAACAAGGAGGGCCAATTCCCATAACTTCTCTACACTGAATCCTTGCCCACCATGGGAGTCCGATCTAAAGCACATTGTGGTCTATGCGCACACAAACCTAAGTCAAGACTGTTCCTTGGAGGCTTGTAATGTAGGCTTTCTCCAGGCAAGAAGTGACACTGAGGCAACTTGCACTTCCTTGAGTCACAATCGGCCTAAAATCCTCACTCTGAGCCAAAGACAGTGAAGAACCATTGATGAAGACCAGGGCACTCAACAGCTCAAAGGCACTCATCCAGAGTGCCTTCTGCCCCCTAGATACCCAACTGTCCTGGAAGAACAGCAGTACTGCCCAGCTCACTGAACATCTTAAATCGAATGCATATTTTCTTTCGTACTTTGAGGCGTCGAAAAAGGAGATGAACATTGCTCAGCTGTAGTCTCACTCGTGCCAGCTTGAGCATCACAGGGATAAGAACATGATAGAGGCAATGGGCAAAAAAGGACAGAGTATCAGCAGCCACTAATGAGGCAGCAATCGGGACACTGTGAAGGAAACACCCTCCCAATTACCTGGCATATAGAGGCTCTGAAGTCCTGGTCGCTGTCTTTAGTGCTTGGTCTCCGCTCCCAGTCCGGCAGCAGACCAGGCGTATTGTTTCAGCATCATTGAAGAACAGAATGTGAATGGGATACAAGCATTTGGG
The DNA here is from genome assembly GCF_964263255.1 of Lissotriton vulgaris. NCBI lineage: Eukaryota > Metazoa > Chordata > Amphibia > Caudata > Salamandridae > Lissotriton > Lissotriton vulgaris. The sequence continues at coordinate 107,247,373 of NC_141686.1, forward strand.
TTGGTGGGGCATCAAAGGTGCAAAAGAGCAGTAAGCCCCTTGTTTTGACACTGCTCAAACCATCATTTCTGCATGCACACTCCATACTACTCAATTTTAAAAAGGACTAAATGAAACCGCTCTATGCAATGTCTGCATTAGGCAACAAAGCGATACTGTTCCAAAATGGTGACACATCAATCCAATAAAAAGGAACAATAGATCTGGCACTACACTGAATAGACACCTTAATGCCCATGCATTGCAAAGGAAGCATTTATTGGCAACAACAGGATATGTAATGGATCCTGTTACTTTCAGTCAAGCAGCCCATTCATTTAAAGATACACTCAAATAGTTTTCCCCCCCCCACTATTGTAAAACAAAAAGGAATTTGGGCCACTGCCAATTGTGCCTTTGGGGCCAATCATGATTCTCCTTCACAACTTATGTGATGGAATTTAGAGCAGATAGCCAAAGGAACAAGGGCCCCTAAACAGCGATAATGTGATGTGCTTTATAATCTTTCCCGTAATCTTTTGTATGTCTGCTTAACGCATTTGCCACTTATCGTTTGCTAAACTTGCAGACAATACAGATCTGTGTATTAGTGTCTAGACCATAGACAACAAAAAGTTTCCAAGGGGCCACAAAGTATTGTCTATGGTGAACCGGAGGGCCACAATGATGCTAGCAGGATGGGAGTGGGGCTATGCAGGTTGTTAAATGTTGCCGGATACTTTATTAGATTATTTTCCTTTACTTCAGTTAGCTTGTAAATAAAAGCGTCCCCATTTATTTTACATCTTTCTGAATGTTAGTGCTCTCTGAAATAAACAGCAGCCCAGTGCTGCGGATAACCCGGGGGCCGCATGTGAAGGTCAGGAGGGCCGGAGGAGGCTCCTGGACAGTACTTTTGAGTATCACTGGTCTAGACGATGCTTCGGAAACCTGGCTATATTACACACACAACTCCTTTTTGGGCTGGCCTAAAAGCAGCTTCATTTTCTCCCCAGCCTCATGTAATGAAAAACATCCTAATAAAATACATACAATGAGGACCTTTTTATCCATATGTCTGTCCCCCAACACCGTACCACTTGGGGCAACAGGTCATCCAAAAATTGACATTGGTTGCATTGCAAGTGATGGCATTTTAGCTGGTCACTTATGCACACCAGCCTCAAAAAAAGTACACTTTAGGGCAACCGCTAGAGGAATTAATTACTAACTTTGCCAATGATTTTTTTCCCATTCTTTATCATTTTTTATTTTTTAGTCATTCTTGCGTGTTTGCAGGGTTTCCAGGTTACAGTAATGCAAAGCCAACAGGATCTTTTGTTTGCACCAATATGAATCTTATATCCTTTCCTGTTCTAAATATGCTTGCCTGCTAGGAAGCACCTGACTGTTCTATGAAACTTACATGTGATATGGGGCATAAGGAATAAAAAGATATGATTCCAATCGCAGAACTTAAAAAACCTATATCTGCTTCACAAAGAACGCTGTGGTTGAAAACTGTGCATATTGCAGGAACTCTATTTATAGGTATGACGCTAGCCAAGAGCTTTCAATGTTACTAAAATTATTTATATGATACACTTATAATGTCTTCCAGACAGCGCTCTTCATCCATTGGCCTGTGATTGTGCCATTCGCATGTTTCTTTCGCCCACTACAGTATACATGGGTCAGCACACTTCGGCAACTGACCAACTTCACTGTGAGTGACATTCTGCCCTTTCACAAGCGTCTCCTTCAGTGGCAGAAACTACAATAGCAATGTGTGATTTTAGAAACCCAAAAATATATTTTTTTTCAGACAGTTTTTTGTTTCGAATTTCGAGAGCTCGGCACCTCTCCAAACAATATTCAAAAATAAAAAATGACGAAACAAGCATTGACAACGTCAAAAGGTTGGTAGCAAACACCAGCGCTATTGATTTAGCCAATGCTTGTTAACTGTGCCCTCGTATCTATTATCCTGTCAACGCTCGGCGCTCGTCGTCACCTTCGACCTTTCGCGTCTCCTTTGCTGACACCCCACGCTGGGATTTCCCCAGCGTTCTGTCCGGTTGCCCCGCCCCTCGGAGTCACGTAAGTGGCCTGTCAGGTCTCTGGGTGCATCTGCTCTACAAGAACACACACCGCCTCCCTGAACAGGAGCTCGCCCCGAACAGGTTTACCTCCATTCCAGAGGCAGGCGACCGATGACTCAGCCGCAGCACTTTCCTCAATAGGTTGTTTAAATATTTCTGAGTATGCCATCTAATTGGTGCTCTTTTCCCGCCAATCGCACTGGCGCTATTTCTACTCACCACAGTTGAGCGATCACCCCTTTCTGGGTCATACATCCTACCAGGGGGCTATTGCTAACACTGGCCACATCTTCATGGGGCATTTCCAGGCTAGAAGGCCTTTGTGTAGTTAAGAGGCAATCGTGGCACAGTACATGGAAACGTGTTCACCTCGGACTGGCCAATAGGCAATCAGGCAGTGCCCGAAGGGCTGGTCAGATAGGTCGTAGGTCAGTGTGTGAGCTGTTTTTTCGTAGGCCTGTTTTAATGTACGCTAGGCCGGTTTTTACGGTTGATTTCCCAATTATTACAACAAACTGTCTGCAACGAGCTCATACCCATGCAGTCTTCCTTACCTCAAAAAACGCTCATACAAAATGCATTTACAAGTTCAAAACAGCCCCAATTTGCAATCATGAGCCACTTTTTTAGCCATCTACTTCACTAATGAGGGACCGTTTTATTCTGATGCCGTGGCCCATCTTCTCCTGTCCGATTCTGTTCCCTGTGTGTAAAGTGCCGTGTAGATTGCAGTCTCCCTTCTTGCCTCTTGAAGCAGGGAAGTTGCATTTAGTTCTGGGAACCGTGCTTTAAGGTGACTTTCCGAAACATCCAGGCATACAAAACATTAGCACGTATGGATTGTCGCCGTATTAACTATTCTCTGGAAAATGACCGTAAGTCAAAGTGGTTCCCACGTTTCAAGCTTGAAAGATGCATTTCAGATGGCAATAAAAGAGAGCAACGTGCAGACAGAAGGAAACCGTGAGTCTTCGAAGAGGGGAAGACACACCAATGCATACAAAACTGGTAAGGCGTCGCCAGTGAAAATAGGGAATGTCGTTGTAGTTGGCAGGCAGACCCTGCATGGGGCTTGAGGTTTGGGGTCAAAAGATGAATACTCATGTGACTTCATAAAGGCCGCTTCAGCAGTCAAGACCTACTCTTGGGGGTACATACTAAGGCAACGATGAATAATACACCATAGCTGAAACAACCAGTGAGTGCGATGTACATATATATATATTTGAATGAATTTACCTCATTTGCATAAAGGTAAAACAGTGTAGATACTATGGTGAGAAGCAACAAACCGTTATCTCCACCACACGCATGCAGTTTCTGGATGTTAATCCCAGCTCAGTTCTGCCTTTGCTCGCTGCTCTCTAAACATAAATGGACCCCTATGTGCTAACACATTCACCCATAGACACAAACAGTGGGGAAACTCTTTGATACATCAGGCCCATGGCCTCTAATCCATACACTTTTTATATGAAACTCTTGTGTCAGCCCAACGATCACAGACTGTCCACGACCCTCGCAGAAGGGGGAGTGAGACACGAAGGAGCAGTGGGAGAGGTTTTACTCCCCGAGGGAGAGGTTCAGGGATCTTCTACCTGGTAAATTCGTCTTTCCATGCAACACAGTTACAATTAAGTCCTATAATATCAGTTTTTTTTGTTCACACTTTTCGCATTTTTTTCATAGGAATACTCTTCTTCCAGTGGATTTAGTAGGCAGAAAACATACACCACCCCAACAGCACTTATTAGACACAAACCCAGGCCCCAACGTGCGTACAACAGGTTTCCTAGACACACAGTAAGCTAACAGTTAACCACCACAACGGCACATCCAAATCAAATTACTCTCAACTTTCGCTCTTCATCAACAGTAAACAGCTCTTGGCACAATCATGCACACAACAAGGCTTCAAGCCAAACGTTTGAAACCTCAAAAGCACATAATCGAACACATTGTCCTGCAACCTAAACTATCTGGAAAACATGGACTTCAACGTACTACACTTGTAGACACAAAGATGCTACAGCAGAGGCAAACATGGTTCAAAATATAAAAGTCGAAGCCAAGAAAAGACATACACATAACGCTCCACTAATCAATACTATCCATCACTAAATACTGCATTAGTCTAATCTAACCTTTACTGCCACTGTTGAATCGGACAACACCTAAACAATGTGAAATACAGATAACTACAAAATCAACGTACCACTTAAACTCTGGTCAACAACAATCCTAGAACGGTAAAGGGCTTAGAAACACTGAAAGTCCTTTCGCCCTACAGACGATGCAAATATGCCATTCAAAGACACTTACAAGACAACAAGAAATTGTTCCGCAGGATTTTCACAGAAATGAATCAAGCGTAAAGCCCTCCATACCACGCAAAGTTTTCATTAACCATCGCAATTTGCAAAAAAATAAATAAAACTTTAAAAAAAAATGTGCACATTCCTGCATGGGAGGGCTGTCACTGAGTCACTGAGTGAGACTAGTCATGGAACTCCATACAGAGGAGGATGGTGTGGCGTTGAAGCACCTTCAGCATCTTGCATTAAAACCAACTTTTACATGCTGAGGCTTCCCCAGCTCTTTCCACAGTGGATTCATCCCCAAGACAGGAGGGACAGAGTCAGACACTCAGACTAATAAAGATTACGGTATGCCATCTAAGCAGTAGGTGCCTTTGGTCTCAGTCGCTGTACTTGGCAATGTAAGCTACAGAGAAAACGTGGACAGGGCACTTTGCTCTTTATAAGTAGGCTGATGGAGTATGAATTAAGACAATTTAGGAACGCTCCTGGTTTCATTAGACTCTCAAACTTAAATGGTGTTCCCAGAACACATTACTCTGGGCTGTTCCAGTCCAATGCTAGACTGCTCCCTCTACAAATTCCAAGGTTCCAACTGGAATCAGTGCAAGACCACGAAAGGTATGTTAGCAGGTATGTCTGTAAAGTGCCGAGGTACAAGAAAGAGCCTCAAGTGTGCATACCACAAACAAAAGGGTTAAGGAATGGTTTGGGGAAATCTATTTAAAAGGTACATCCTTGGATCAGTTATAAAAAATGCTCAATTGTAGTAGCCCAGTGGTATCTTTACTGATTTCTCCTTCTCCATCTGTTTATTTCGACTAGCCTTTAATAAAACTACTCACAAAAATCAAAATTCATCTAGATTTTCTAGAAACACCACGGCCTACCCAAGAGCCTACAGACATGTGAATGGGATACAGTCTATTGGGAGGAGGGCGAGCCACAGAAGGCTCCAGCAAGATGACTGGCCCAACACGAGGTCCTCCTGGAATCTTGAGCCCATAATGAGCCAAGCCTCAATGTGGCTTCTTACCACCGCTCATGCTCTTGCTGCGTTGTCCAGCGCTGGCAGCAGAGTAAGTGCTGGCTAGGGAGACTGAGCATGGTTTGTACTTTACTTATTGTTTAACACCCATCCTTTCTTTGCTCGGTCTATAGACAGACAGGCAGGGCCAAGTCCACAATCCCGTAAGTGATCATCCCTGGATCTGCGTCGCAAGCCTGTTATCACTCTCTGGTAGTCACACTAATCTATCTGCAGGGAGCTCTGCACATCGCTTGTGTGAATGTGAAGATCTGTAGCTGGGAGGGGCTCTCCATGACCTTTGTTAATGTGAGTTAAGGTGTTCAGCCTTTCCTGAAATCTCATCAAAAGGTTGCTCTGTGATGTCTGGGAAAGCTAATAACACTATAAACATTGATTAGCTTAACTTCTCTTAACTTTGTCCAAGATGTCTTCAACTAAAATGTCATCAGTAGATGTATTGAACACAATGCTTAAAAACGTTTTTTTTTCAGTGCACTAACTTTTGATATAAAATGGGAGAAAGACATACCTATCTAGTGGCTTAACTGAGCAATATGAAAGCAAGAAATCAAAGATGAAGCCCAGCTTGCCCACATGATCATATTTGGTGATCCTAGGCAATTACTTTATTAATCTATACCGCCTTCTTCATCATGCTCACATATGATAGCATCATGAAATGTATAAGTTCAGGATGTGCTTTCAACAAAAAACCATACTGTGCATGGTTAAATACACTAAGATGTTGCCAGATCTATAATAACACCCTAGGCCACACAGAGCACGTGCGACCACTGGCTACGTAGTAGGGATGGGTAGAGTCTTGAATGAGTTTAAGCTCAAAAATTCCACTCAGAGCAGTGATAAAATAAATGTACTAAAGTTTAATGGGGGTGGCTAAAGAAAAAAAAAATCTTTAATAATAAAAAAAATGTGTATCATATTTGTACATTATGTTTTTTGAGGGGTTTAACTGCCAAATATGTTGATGGTTTGTGGCTTGTAAGGGCTCTTTGAGACAAGCCAGACCCATGGCTTCATAGGGAATTTTCACAGCAAGCTTAAAACGGGTAAGAATGTACTCCCTCTTCCTCGAAGAGTTCATACTAAGTATATTCTTAGCCACGAAGTTAGTCAAAGAGACTTTTATCTATGAAGGAGACAATAATCGCAAGCTTGTTCAGCTATTTTCCATTTTCCTTTAAAGATTCAACCAATTTTCCAATTCCCGTCCCTCGCTGCACTTCTTATGACCACGTGGAGCGGCCAAGGAACACCTGCCAGAGCTTGCTTCCTCACAGCACTGCTCCACAGGAAGTTCCTTACGTCTCTTCCGGGCAAGGAAATTTCCTGTGGTCACGCACACATTCCAAGCGCTGTTAAATTCATTTCATTCCACAAATGTTAGTCAGCAACGCGGACTGACAAAAAAAGCAACGTTTCCCTTCAACAGCAGAGAAGCAACTAGCAGTTAGGGGCTCTGGAAAGTGGTTCAGACAGAAGGCAGTACCACAAGGCAGGGACAGTTACAAAACAGAACGAGTGCTTTTACAGCTCGTACTGTATTTCCACCCTTTTTCGTGTTAGTGCTAATTCAGAGATGAGCGCAAAATATATTCACTCCAACCTCGTGGTAACTGCGCGTTCAAACTGGTATACAAACAGTTCTAAGAAGTAAATGGGGTTAGTGATATTTTTTCCACACCGAACCAATCTCTGCTGACATACAAGCTCCCTGGAACAGCACCGTATGTCACCGCTCTTAACTTCTGCATGCAATGCCCATGGTGGCATCAAGCATCTACCACCCCTGAAGTGTCACTCACATCCAATGATGAATCATAACGAATAAAGCACAATCCTAATAATCTTTGCAAAATTCATATTTTTGTGACCCCGTAAACATAAGAAACAGAAAAAATATGCAGGTTTTAAAAAGACTCACAGAGGTCGTAAATTGAAAATACTTCAATGTTGACGGCTCCTAGAAGGATTCAGAGAATACATATATAATAACTTATACAAGAATGCATTTGTCTGAATTGTCCGATTAATTTTTTCCTACAGAAACAATCCAATTGATCCCCGCTAAACTCAAATAAGGGTTGCGTAATTTGTAAAAGTACATTAAGGCTGACTCAGAAAACCAATAGCAATTTAACCTGTCTCGAAATGAACAACAGATAGAGGAGAACTGTTCGAAATGGGGGTCACTAGTTGGCAAATTTGTACCCTGTCCAAGTAGGAACCCTTCCTTCGAGTCAGGATAAGGCAGTAACACATCTAAAATAACTCCTGCTCACTCCCTTAGTAGCTTGGCACGAGCAATGAGACTTATTTCAGAGGCAATGTGTAAAGCGTTGATACTGTGTTACTGTGTTATGTGCAAACACTGCAAAATGACACCACACCAGTTTTAGAAACAATATCCAATATTTATCTGTGTAAAACAAGACCAAAAGGATAACATCCAGCATACAGTATTAAAGATATGAATATTGCAAGAATCAACTTAAAAAAAAACCTGTTCCTTGAAGTTGATAGCACCTTCCGGAGATATTACGGCGTCGTGAACAACAAATCCAACAGTTTAGGCTATATGCGAGGTTGTGGACCAGCGACCGTGTCGGGAAGAGCTGCAAACAGTACCTTTGTAAACGTAGGGCGTCGGGAGCCTTGCGATGAGCTCCGAAGAGGCGGCATCTGTTTCAGAGGTCGGTGCAGAAGTCATCGGGCCCTTAAAGTCACACACAGTTCGGATCAAACTTCGTGAGGTTGAAGTCAGGAGCGCTGGGGTTGGGGCTGCGAAACGGGAAGATGCGACAAACGGTGTCCACAGGTCACGGTGCAGGCAGTGGCTCGGTGACTGTGTCGTAAGGGAGACCGCAGTTCGGTGTGAAGCAGAGCGATACGACGTGCGGTGTCCACAGGTCACAGTGCAGGCAGCGTTGTTGTTGTCGTTGTGGGGAGATGTTTTGTGTGGTGTCCACAGGTTACGATGCAAGCAGCTGCGTCAGTTGACGGGGCTAAAGCCGATGGCGCTGACATCGATGAACCAGGGCTGAAGTGTGGGACGAGGCGCTGCTTCGTGTACCTCACAAGCGGTGTCCACAGGCCACAGTGCAGGCAGTGGCGTCGAGGACAGCGGGGTTCATCGTGGTCGGTGATATCAGGGCGGCGATGTGAAGCAAGGCAATGCTTTGTGCGGTGTCCACAGGTCATGGTGCAAGCAGCAGCTCGATGGCGGGCAGCGTCAGTGAGACCAGGGTTGTATTGTGGAGTGGGAGCAATGCTCCAGGCGGTGCCTTCAGGTCATGGAGCCGGCAGCGGTATCGTTGACGGCATCATAGTTGTTTTTCTTCTGTTGCAGCACAAAAAACACAGTTCCCAGTGCTGTTGGCAGATGACCTTGGAGTTTTTGAAGTTTCTGAGACTTCCAAGAGGAGGCAAGCTCTACTTCAAGATCTTAGAGAAACTCAGGAAATAAGTTGCAGAAAGTTCAGTCCAGTCCTTTCACTGCCCAAGACAGAAGCAGCCACTGCAGGTCAACACAGCAGAGCACACAGCAAAGTGGTAGTTCATCCCAGCAGCTTCTCTAGCTCTTCTTCTTGGCCGGTCACTTAGTCCAAAAGAGTTCTCTTGAAGTCTTTGATGTTCCCGAGACTTCTAACAGGACGCAAGCTCTATTTCAAGCCCTTGGAAATACTTATACAGCAGGATGATAAGAGTACCGTCCATTCCTCTCATTGCCCAAGACTGAAGCAGCAGACCAATACAGCAAAGCACGCAGCAAAGTGGCAGTTCCTCCGGTCTGCTTTTCCAGCCCTTTTTCCTGTCAGGTTACTGAATTCTGCTGTAATTTAAGGTTCTGGGGTCAGAGTCCTAATACTTATACCAGTTCTGGTCTTTGAAGTTGGCAAACTTCAAAGAAAAGTCTCTTTTGATCACAAGATACAGTTCTTTCCTGCTCTCTCTCAGACACTCTCCAGGAGGTGGAGACTTATTTGTGCAGGACAGGCCCACCCCTATTCAGGTGCCAGCGACAACTCCTCCCACCACTCTAGGTCAAGAAGACCCATCAGGATATGCAGGGTACACCTCAGCTCCCTTTGTTTGAGTGTCTGGAGTGAAAGCAAAAACCGCTCCAGTCAGCCTAAACCAGACGTGGATTCCACAGGCAGGCACAGAATGGTTAAGCAAGAAAAGGAATATGCTACTTACCAGTATGCATCTGTTCTTGGCATAGAGGGCTGCAGAGTGGTACATTATGAATAGATCACCATCTGGTGTTGGGCTCGGATGATTGCACTTTGTTTTTCTCTTGGAGAGTCTTTTGTATCTTGGTGACTCCTCCTTTGGTTGGTAGTGCGCATGGGCATCGGCTCCATCCTTGGATTGTTTTGCCATAGTAGGGTTAGATGGAGTAGTATGATAGAATACAGATAGGAATGCCCATGTAAGTGTATCTAAATAAGATAATGTTGGAACAGACACAGGTTTCCGGGGAGGCTGGGAGGGCATGTATCACTCTGCAGCCCTCTATGCCAAGAACAGATGCATACTGGTAAGTAGCATATTCCGTTCGAGGCATATGGGCTGCAGATGGTACATTATGAATAGACTATACAGCAGTTCTCTCCCTAGCGGTGGTCACCCGTGTCTGTTGCAACTGTTTGAAATAAAGTCTTTAATACAGCTTGTCCCACTCTAGCTTGTTGTGTTGTGTGCACATCTACACAATAGTGCTTTGTGAAGGTGTGCGGTGTAACCCAGGTAGCTGCTTTGCATATGTTATCTAGTGGAATGTTTCCCAAGAATGCCATAGATGCTCCTAGTTTACGTGTAGAGTGAGCTCTAGGAGGAACAGTTAATGTTCTCTTTGCTTTTAAGTAGCATATTTGAATACATTTTACAATCCATCTGGAAATGCCCGCTTTAGAGATGGGATTGCCCTTATGTGTAGGAGAAAACGCAACAAATAGCTGTTTTGTCTTTCTGAAAGTTTGTGTTCTTTCTATATAGTACAATATTGCCCTTTTGACATCTAATGTATGTAGGGCCCTTTCCGCTACCGTCTGTGGTTTTGGAAAGAAGACCGGTAATTCCACTGACTGATTGATGTGGAATGCAGAAATTACTTTTGGTAAGAATTTTGGGTTTGTTCTAAGAACCACTTTGTTTTGGTGTAACTGCATGAATGGTTCTTGAATCGTAAAAGCTTGTAACTCACTTACTCTTCTAAATGACGTGATAGCTATGAGGAAGGCCACCTTCCATGTGAGGAATTGTATTTCACACCTATGCATAGGTTCAAATGGTGGTCCCATTAGTCTGGTAAATACTATGTTGAGATTCCAGACTGGGGAAGGTGGTCGTCTTGGTGGAATGACTCTTTTGAGTCCCTCCATGAAAGCTTTCATTGCTGGTACTTTAAACAGGGAAAGATGTTGCCTGTTTTGTAGGTACGCTGCTATAGCTGCGAGATGAACCCTGATAGAGGTATATGCTAAGTTACATTGCTGCAAGTGTAGTAAATAGCAAATGATCTGTTTAGTGGATGCGTCCAGAGGGTTGATGTGCTTACTGTTACAGTGTATAGCAAACCTCTTCCATTTTGCTGCATAGCATGCTCTGGTGGTAGGACGTCTTGCTTGTTTAATGATTTCCATACATTCTGGTGGTAAATCTAGATATCCAAACTCTATGACCTCAGGAGCCAGATCGCTAGGTTCAATTGTTTGGGATCTGGGTGTATTATTTCTCCATGGTTCGGTGTAAGGTGCATGGGTAATAATCTTAGCTTTTGATGTGGCACCAGTGAGAGTTGTAGTAGCGTGGTGAACCACGGCTGTCTTGCCCACGTGGGTGCCACTAGTATCATTGTCATTGAGTGCTGTGCAGTTTCCGAACCACTAACGGAATTAGTGGGAGAGGGGGAAAAGCGTAAGCAAATCTGTTGGACCAATTTATCCATAGTGCATTGCCCTGGGACCGGTGGTGTGGGTACCTGGTTGCGAAGTTTTGGCATTTTGCGTTCTGATGATTGGCAAACAGATCTATCTCTGGTTGCCCCCATCTTTGGAAGAATGGCTGCAGTATTTGGTCGTGCAGCTCCCATTCGTGTACTTGTTCTGATTCTCTGCTTAGGATGTCTGCTATCTGATTTTGAACTCCTGGTAGGTGTTCTGCTAACAGATAGATCCTTTGAGGAATGGCCCATCTCCAAATGTCCTGTGCTAGTTTGGATAGTTGGAGAGAGTGTGTCCCCCCCTGTTTTTGAATATAATACATTGCAGTCATGTTGTCTGTTCTGATCAGGACTGCCTTGTTTGTTATTTGCATTTGGAAAGCTTTTAGTGCTAGAAATACTGCTAATAGTTCCAAGTAGTTGATGTGCAGTTTCTTTTGCTGCACACTCCACTTCCCCTGCACTGTGTATTTGTCCATATGCGCTCCCCATCCGGAGAGCGATGCGTCCGCTGTTAGTATCACTTGTGGAATCGGTTCTAGGAACGACCGTCCCTTGGAAATGTTTGTTGTGTTCCACCACTTCAGAGAGCGATGCGTACGGTCGTTTACCAACACCAGATCTGTAATCTGACCTTGAGCCTGATTCCACTGTCTCGCTAGACACTCCTGTAGTGGACGCATTTGTAGTCTGGCATGTGGTATTAGCAGTATGCAGGAGGACATCATGCCTAACAGCTGCATAAACACTTGTGCTGGTAGTGAGTGTCAAGTCAAGTCAAGTCAAGTCATAAAATTTGTATAGCGCACTACATACCCAGAGGGTTTCAAGGCGCTTAGGAAGGGTAGGAGGATTATTTGTCAAATATCCACGTTTTAAGCTGCTTTCTGAACGCTAGGTGGTTCTGGGTGAGGCGGAGGTAAGCGGGAAGTGAGTTCCATGTTTTGGCAGCCAGGTATGAGAAGGATCTGCCTCCCATGGTGGTCTTGTTGATGCGAGGTACAGTGGCGTACGCTTGGCTGGAAGAGCGTAGTTGGCGGGGGGGTGTAGAAGGACAGTCGTGAGTTGAGGCAATCTGGTCCGATGTCGTAGAGTGATTTGTGTGCGTGGGTAAGCAGTCGGAAGGTGATCCTTTTATTGATGGGTAGCCAGTGGAGGTCTTTAAGGTGACCGGAGATGTGTTCGTTGCGTGGGATGTCTAGTATGAGCCTGGCTGAGGCGTTTTGGATTCGTTGGAGTTTTTTCTGGAGTTTAGCGGTGGTACCTGCGTAGAGGGTGTTTCCGTAGTCCAGTCGGCTCGTGACCAAGGCGTGGGTGACTGTTTTCCTTGTTTCGGAGGGGATCCAGCGAAATGTTTTTCTGAGCATGCGAAGAATGTTGAAGCAGGAAGAGGATACGGCGTTGACTTGTCTGTTCATTGAGAGTGAAGAGTCCAGGATGACGCCAAGGTTCCGTGCGTGGTCTGTCGGAATGGGTGCTTTACCGAGGGCTTCCGGCCACCAGGAGTCGTCCCAGGCAGAGGGGGATGTGCCTAAGATGAGGACTTCTGTTTTATCTGAGTTCAGTTTCAGACGGCTTTGTTTCATCCATTCAGCGACTTCTTTCATTCCTTCGTGTAGGTTAGTTTTGGCAGTGCTGGGGTCCTTGGTGAGAGAAAGGATCAGTTGAGTGTCGTCCGCATAAGAGATGATGTTAAGGTTGTGTTGGCGGGCGATGGCCGCGAGGGGGCTCATGTATACGTTGAAGAGGGTGGGACTGAGTGATGATCCTTGAGGCACGCCGCAGATGACTTCAGAGGCCTCGGACTTGAATGGAGGAAGGCGGACTCTCTGGGTTCTTCCGGTGAGGAACGAGGTGATCCAATCAAGTGCTTTTCCTTGGATTCCGATGTTATTGAGGCGTTGTAGAAGGGTGCTGTGGCAGACTGTGTCGAATGCTGCAGAGAGGTCGAGGAGGATGAGGGCGACTGTGTCTCCATTGTCCAGTAGAGTACGAATGTCGTCTGTTGCTGCGATGAGGGCGGTCTCTGTGCTGTGTTTAGCTCGGAAGCCAGATTGTGAGGGGTCAAGAGATTTGTTGGCTTCGAGGAAGGCGGCGAGCTGGTTGTTGACGGCTTTCTCGATGACTTTGGCCGGGAATGGGAGAAGCGAGATGGGGCGGTAATTTTTGAGTTCGGTGGGGTCCGCTGTTGGTTTTTTCAGAAGGGCGGTGAGTTCAGCGTGTTTCCAGCATTCCGGGAAGGTGGCGGAGTTGAAGGAGCAGTTGATGACGTCTCGGAGGTGCGGAGCTATGACGGAATCAGCTTTGTTGAAGATGTGGTGAGGGCATGGGTCTGTGGGGGATCCAGAGTGGATGGAGTTCATCAGGCGGATGGTGTCCTCAGTGGAGATTGGGTTCCAGGCGTTAAGGGTGTTAACAGGGGGAGGATGGTCAGCTGATGGAAGGGTGGGTTGGTTTCCAGGTTGGTTGTCGAAGCTGTTGTGGATGTCAGCAATCTTGTTGTGGAAAAAAGAGGCTAGGGAGTCGCAGAGGGTTTGGGAGGGGGTGATGTCGTTAGAGTTGGCCGAGGGATTGGAAAATTCCTTGACGATGTTGAACAGTTCCTTACTGTTGTGGGCGTTGTTGTCAAGTCGATCTTTGAATGCTGTTTTCTTGGCTTTTCGGATCATTTGGTGGTGAGTGCGGATGGCGCTTTTGAAGGCGTCCTTCTTGCTGGTGGATGGGTCCTTTTTCCAGGCATTTTCAAGGGAGCGGCATAGTTTCTTGGACTTCTTGAGGTCGTCGTTGAACCATGAAGCCTTCTTGTTGCCAAGTTTGTGTTGACGTTTTTTCAGTGGTGCTAAGTTGTCTGCGGTGTTGGATAACCAAAGGGAGAGGTTGGAGGCGGCTTCGTTGGTGTTAGAGGAGAGGGCTGGGGAGGTTTGAAGGAGCGATGTGGAGATCTGCTCTGTGGTGATTTTGTTCCAGTTTCTTTGTAGAGTTGGTTGTAGGTGGATGATGGGTTTCGGCATGTTGTAGGTGAAGTGAACGCAGCTGTGGTCAGTCCAGAGGAGATTCGTAGTGTGGCTGAAGGAGACATGGTTGCTGGAGGTGAAGATGGGGTCGAGGGTGTGGCCTGCGATGTGGGTGGGGGAAGTGACCAGTTGTTTAAGTCCGAGGTTGGCGAGGTTGTCCAAGAGGGTGGTGGTGTTGCGGTCGTTGCTCTTTTCAAGGTGGAAGTTGAGGTCTCCCAGAAGAATGTAGTCTTTGGAGGGGAGCGCGTGTGGGGTGATGAAGTCCGTGATTTCTTCACTGAATTTTGCGCGTGGTCCTGGTGGTCTGTAGAGGAGGGTGCCTCTGAGTGTGGTCTTGGGGTCGATGTGGATCTGGAAGTGAAGGTGTTCAGAGTTGGCGAGATTGACGTCAGAGCTGGTTGAGATGCGGATGGATTTCTTATGGACGATAGCGATTCCACCTCCTGTATGGTCGGTGCGGTCCTTGTGTGTGATCTTATAGTCATCAGGGATAGCGATGGCGATGTCAGGGGCGGAGGAAGCGTTCATCCATGTTTCCGTTAGGAAGGCGACGTCAGGAGAGATGGTGTCTAGTAGGTTCCATAGGTCAATGGCGTGTCTGTGGACCGAGCGGGTGTTGAGAAGGATGCATTCTAGGTGGTTGGGGTCGGGGATCAATGTTGTGGTCGTAGCGGAGATGTTGTTGGTGCCGCTGAATTTGCAGGAGTAGCATGAGAATGGTCCATGGGTGTGTCCGGGAGCGGCTTGGACGCAGGTGGGGGCGCGACCGGGGTTAAGGGCTAGGAGGGTGGCGGCATCATAGGTGACGCGGGGGGGCTGGGTAGCGCGAGGGGCAGGGGGTCTGGCGCTGGGCGCGGTCCAGGCGCGGACGGGCGTAGACGGGCTTACCTTTGGCGCACCTTCGGCGCGGATTGGGCGCGGTCGCTGCGCGTGAACGCTGCGCGCGGGAACTCCTGTCATATATGGATGGTGGAGGGGGAGGGGCGAGGGCGTCTCAGCTGGGAGGCGGGTCGTGCACACGAGGACGACAACAAACACCCAAAATGGAGGCGGGGGGAGGGGCAGAGCGAGCGGAGCGCTGTAGGTGAAAGCGCAGACAAAATGGGAAAGTAATACATGTGGTTGAAATCTTTGTATTAACCCGACCATTGTTTGTATCCCGACTGGATTGGGGTATGCTATGGCTCTTTCTGTGTCTATAGTAGCCCCCAGGTATTGTTGAATTTGGTTTGGTTGCAGGTGTGATTTTTTGTAGTTCACCGTAAACCCTAGGTGGTGCAGCAATTGAATCGTCTTCTGTGTGTTGTGAAGACATTCTTCTTGTGACTTGTCCTTTATTAACCAATCGTCCAAGTAGGGGAAGACATGTATTTGTTGTCTTCTTAGGTGTGCTGCCACCACAGCTAGGCATTTTGTGAACACTCTTGGTGCCGTTGTGACCCCAAACGGAAGGACTTTGAATTGATAATGTTGTCCTTCCACTACAAACCGTAGGTATTTCCTGTGGGCTTTGTGAATTGGGATATGAAAGTAAGCGTCTTTTAGATCCAGTGTAGAAAGAAAGTCCCCTTTCTTCAGTAAAGGAAGTACCTGTTGGAGCGAACCATGTGGAAATGTTCCGAATTTATGTATGCATTGAGAGGTCTAAGATTGGTCTTAGAGACCCATCTTTTTTGGGGATTAGGAAGTATAAAGAGTATACTCCTGTCTCTTGTTGATGTTTTGGAACCTTCTCTATTGCATGCTTTTGTAGCAGTGCTAGTACTTCTTCTTTTAACAATGTCAGATGATCTTGACTCATTGGACGCTGTTTGGGGGGGGATGTTTGGTGGGGTAGCTGTGAGTTCTAGGCAATAACCATGTTGGATAATTTGTCTCACCCACTTGTCTGATGTGATGTTTTCCCAGACAGGTAGGAACTGTGATAGACGTCCCCCGACCGGTGTTATGTGGTCTGGGGGAAGTTGTATTAAGTCACTGTTTTGGGGTTGAGGAGTTGCGGTTATTATTATTTCCGCGGCCTCTACCCTTGTTGTTGTTACCTCTGTAACTACCTCTTGAATTACCTTTGGGTGACATAGGTGTGAAAGAGGTGGATTGCTGATTTGTTCCTGTATTTTTTGAGCCTCCTCTATAGGTGGATCTTTGAAAGGAACCCCTTTGTGTTGGCTGTTGCTATGCTCCCATTGACTTAGCCGTTTCTGTATCTTTCTTCATCTTTTCTAAGGTCTCATCTGTGCTTGAGCCAAAAAGTGTTTTCTGATCAAAGGGTTGGTTCAATAAGGATGTTTGTACTTCTTGTTTGAACCCTGAGATTCTAAGCCATGCATGTCTCCTTAACATGACACTGGTGTTGATGGATCTTGCTGCAGTGTCTGCTGCGTATAGGGCGCACTTAATGGAAGTGTTAGTTATTATCTTTCCTTCCTGTATTAGCTGATCTGCCCTCTTCTGGTGTTCTTTGGGGAGATGTGTGATGAGTTTTTCTAATTCATCATAATGTGCCCTGTCATAACGTGCAAGTAGCGCCTGTGTATTGGCTATACGCCAGCTATTTGCAGCTTGTGATGCTACTCTCTTGCCTGATGCATCTATTAATTTTGACTCTTTATCAGGTGGAGGGGCCTCTCCTGTAGATAATGAGTTCGCTCTTTTACGAGCGTTTGAAACTACAAGCGAGTCCAGAGGTACCTGCCCTTTGATAAATAAATATTGGATCCTTTGGAGCCGCCTTATATTTTTTATCAATTCTTGGGTTTAACACCCTAGCCCTCACTGGGTCTTTGAATATTTCTTCTGTGTGACTGAGAAGACCCTTCAGCATAGGTAGAGTACCTGATGTTCTTTGTGCATTAGGTAGTGTCTCTAATAGGAAGTCCTCTATTTGAGGTTCTGTATGTAGATCTACCTTATGATATTTTGCTGCCCTATTAATGAGCTGTACAAACCCTGTGTTATCATCAGGTGGTGAAGGCTTTGAGGGATATAACTCTGGGTCGTTGTCATCATCTGACCCTGCGTTATAATTTTCCCATGGGTCATCCTCATCTGGGATAGTGTCATCATCCCCTTGAGGTTCTCCCTCCCCTGTATCACTGTCTACATCAGACTGAGGTGTAGATGGTCTTGGTGTAGAAGGTGCAGGAATATTTGGCATAGTGTGAGGAATAGGAGAAGAGGGTGTGACTTTAGGTCGAGGAGAAGTAGGAGGAGTTGTATTTGTCCCCAGTGTTCTCTTTTTTGAAGGAAGAGGTTTGTCTTCTATCTGTTCATTCTTCCTCTTCTTCGTCACTACTTTGCCAGTTTGTGGATCGATAAACAAAATCTTTTGTTTGGGATCTGTCTGCTGCTCCTGTGTCGGTACCGAAGCCTTCGGTTCCGAAAGGTGCCTTTGTTTTCGATCGTCAATGTTCGGTGTTTTCGGCACCGAGTGTTTGCTCGATTCCGATTTTTTCGGTGTCGAGTGAGTCTTCGACGTCGAATCATGTTTCTGTTTCGACATGGAATGTTTCGATGCCGAGCTTTCCCTTGCATGGAGATTCGGCGTCGAAGTCGATGTCGACCTCTTCTCGGATCCGACATGGTGGGAGACCGAGTGTTTCGGTTTCAGTTTCGGTTTAGTTGCCGGGCCCGAAGGCGGGGCGTCGGAAACTTTTTTCTGTGGTTTGACCGGGCTCGAAGGCGGGGTCGTTACCACATGGGGTCGGTTTTTTGGTAGGGGGACGTCGTCACTCACGGTTTGTTGCACGTTGAGTTCTTCGACATCCGACTCGTCCCCTTCCGACCCCGACTGATCCTCATGATCATCTTCTTCATCAAGTTGCTGGTCTCCGAACAGCTCCGGGATCGCCTCCGACTGCATTCTGGAAACCTCGTGTCTTCGAGCTCGACGATTTCTAATCATCGACTTGGAGGAGAATGCTGCGCAGGCTTCGCAGTCCCTGGATTCGTGTTCAGGCGATAGGCAGAGGTTGCACACCTCGTGTAGGTCCTTGTGTGGGAACTTAGCACCACACGTTGGACATTTCTTGAATGGAGTCCTTTCCATGGACTCCGGGCTGGACTACGTCGAGAAAGGCCTCCTGTTCGTCGACGTAGATCAAAGTTTTTTCTTCGATGTTGGAGTCGAAACGCGCCGGAATGGAAATGAAATCGCGTTCGATAACAATACCGTCGAATTGGAAAGGGAATACGCGCCGATAAGTCTCTTCTTTTCGAAGTCGATCTGGAGCGTCTCAATCCTCATCCGAACCCGATGGCGGAAAAAAACCAATCTAAGGATGGAGCCGATGCCCATGCGCACTACCAACCAAAGGAGGAGTCACCAAGATACAAAAGACTCTCCAAGAGAAAAACAAAGTGCAATCATCCGAGCCCAACACCAGATGGCAATCTATTCATAATGTACCATCTGTAGCCCATATGCCTCGAACTGCCCACTTTCTAAGAGTGGCATTTCCAAACACACAATTTAACAAA
The DNA here is from genome assembly GCF_964263255.1 of Lissotriton vulgaris. Taxonomy (NCBI): domain Eukaryota; kingdom Metazoa; phylum Chordata; class Amphibia; order Caudata; family Salamandridae; genus Lissotriton; species Lissotriton vulgaris. The sequence continues at coordinate 107,266,263 of NC_141686.1, forward strand.
CATTCTTTACTAAAAGGTGTATTTTGAAATTGTGAGTTCAGACATCCTAAGCTCCAACTTTCTATAAACTTTCAATGGGAATCTGAACTAGAAAGGTGATTCCAGCCAGATCCCATACTAACGTTTGGAAGAGATAGCCTTGCAATAGTGAAAAACGAAAAGCACAGTATTTCACTATCAAAACATGTTAAGTACACTGCATCCTGCCCAGGGGGGTGCCTTGGGCCTACCTTAAGGGTGACTTGCATGTAATAAAAATGAAGGGTTAGGGTCGACATGGCAGTTTAAAGCCGTGTACACAGAGACTGCTGTGGCAGGTCTGAGACACATTTGAAAGGCTACTTGTGTTGGTGGCACAACCAGTGCTGCAGGGCCACTAGTAGCATTTGATTTAAAAGTCCTGGGCACACCTGTGCACAATACTAGGAACTTACTAGTGAATCCAATAAGTCAATCATGGAAATACCAATAAGAATTTACAAAGAGAGCATATGCACTTTAGCACTGAACGGCAGTGCTAAAGTGCCCAAAGTTCTAAAGCCAACGAAAAATAGGTAGAAAACAGGAGGCCAAAAAGCAAGAAGTCTGGGGGTAAACCCGCTGAAAATGCCAGGTGCAACAAAAACCAATCCTCAACCGAAGACATTTTCACCCCTTAGATAATTCAACAGACTTTAAAGACTCACTGCCTCTTTCACTTTACGCCGGGGCCAACAAGGGCCTTCTGCAGCGCCTGCAGGTCATACAAAATGCGGCAGCGCGTTTTGCCCTTGCCCTGCCGTGGCTGTCATCTATGACCTTGGCGAGGAAGAATCTCCATTGGCTTCCTATTCCCTCAAGGATCATGTTCAAACTTCTCTGTCTTACATACAGGGCCCTAACTGCAGGTCCGACTGATGCCCTTGGATCCCTACTTACTAGGTATGTCCCGAACAGATGCTTACGCTCCAGTGAGCTTAATCAACTGGTAATCCCTCGTGCCAAGAAGGCTAGTTGGGGGAGTAAAGCCTTTTCCATTCTGGCACCCCAGATGTGGAATACACTTCCCCTTGAGATCAAGTCACTGCCTTCACTTGACCTTTTTAGGAAATCATTGAAAACTTGGCTTTTCATTAAAGCATACCAGTAAGCTCTGATTCTGATTGCTGACAGCTAGTTATTTGAGTTAGGCGCCTTGACGCCCATTGGGCATAGTTGCGCATTACAAATACCATTTCATTCATTCTCTATGTACCACAATGCAAACTAGAATACAGAGTTAATGTTAGCTCGAAAAAAACTCTGAAAAAAGAGATTCTGCACAGTAAAATGCATGAAATGTGTTACTACCTGCTGCTGCTCTAGCTCACTTTTAAGGCAAGATATTGGTTGGACCAAGCCAAAAGAGATGAAATCATAACTACTAAATAAGCCTTTGCTATCTTGCCTCTAAGGCAACACCACTCCGTTCTCTAGGGCGAGTGTCCACCGCTTCTTGTATCAGTGTTTGATGCGAGAAGCCTTTAAAAGATGAATGTGAAGCAGGGAGCGTAAAAGGTACTTTAAAGCACACCTTTTCACTAGTATCTCTAGCTAATAAAGTAGAAACTAAGAAGGTGTCTTCCTCAACGGGTGATACAAAAGTGTGTTTTGAAAATAGCGACTGCTGTTTGTCATGGGAGTGATCTGACCTAAGGAGTTGTGTGTCCTATAAAATCCTCTGCTCAGCATATCCCTACCTCTCAGAGCATTTGGACGCCTGGGAGGGATTCCGACAAAAAGCCCCAGAAGAATTACTGGTTTGGCTTCTTATTATTAACAAGCATTTGCAATGCAGTAGGTTTCACATTACGGGAGTTTGAGCTATTGGCATTGTAAATGACAATGTCTTTTAGTTTTGTTTTCGTATTTATGTTTTAATAACGAAAACAAAAATAAAAGGCATTGTTATTTGCAATGTCAATAGCTCAAACTCGCATAAATGCGAGACCTATTGCATTGCAAATGCTTGTCGGGTAGTGTGTGTGAGGAATATTAGATTATGGTGTGCTCTTTAAGGGATATGAATCACTGGAAATAACCCAAAGGAAGTTTCTGTTTTCTAATTGATTATTCGAACCCTATTCCTTAGGTGTCCCTTCTCTGTTCTTCTATGACCAAAGAAGGATAGTCACAAGGAAATTCCTCCAGACTGGAAGTAACAAACTTACACCATGACATTACAAATATAAAATAACGGTCACCAATGTGCTTCCGCCACAAGTTTATTGTCTAAAAGTACGGCATACACTTTCCATCATTTATAATGATAGTCGGTACATGGTCACAATTAGCCATCACCTCCAAAACGGTATACTGAAATTTACTTTATGCCAGAAACATCATAAATCGTTTGTAAGTAGCAATCCCAATTCAAGCTACAAAGTATCAAAATATTTACAGTGCTGTCAAGTAATCGATACCATCTTCAAATCATATTAAATGAACATGTCCACACATCGTAATAAGTCAATAACAAAGCAGAAATCCTACAGAAAACTGTGAAAGCACTGAAAACCATATTTAAATTTGCAATAAGTACACATTGAGATCCTTATAGTCAATACCCCAAACATATAAGGGCTCTAAGGTATCAAGCCAAATGCTATTGTGATGTTGTCGTATTCAGTCCTTCAAAGACAATCTTAGTACGATATAAGTTCCTCATATCTCGTACCCTAATTAGAAAAAAACTCAAAAAAGATAATAAACCAAAATAATGTTATCATATTCAGTCAATCAAGAACTATCTTTAAAAAAAATACATCAGAAGATCAGTGTATAGATATGAGAAAAAAAGTGAGAAGCATTATTCGTGCCAAACACTCTAGAAGTATAAAAGGCATTCGCGCCAGGCGCACTTTTAAGTTACATCATCTGTCATTGCATTACATGTATATCTCACATCTACATCTCGCCAGTCTGACTACAATTGAGTAACCATTAGTGGAAGTAGGTACCATATTGGATGCATTTTAAATTATAATATATGCTGCACTAAACTCTCACTACTTTAAGGTTGGGGGCGGTAAGCTATGCCACATTGGAGCGTTCTAAATAAAAAATATTAGATTGGTACATCCACTCTTCTCTGCGTTTAAATGTATTTTACATATGCTCACTGACTAACGTAGATGATAGCATTTTAGGAAGAAACTAAAATCTTAATAAATCTAATCTAAAGAGATATATATATATATATATATATATATATATATATATATATATATATATATATATATATATATATGAAGGCCGAGTTGCAGCTGCTCTCCTTAAGTCTTTCATATTGTCCCAGGAATTCTTTCAATTATGTTCAAACTCGTGTAGACGTTTTTAAGTTTATCCGCAAACTCAAACTTAAGAAACATTTCAAATTAACTAATGCTCAGGTTGTGTGCGCTTGACTTTGCTCACATATATACAGGATAGAGAGCTTCTTTACCCCTTCTTTTTTCAGGGACCAGGGTTATCTCTGACCAAGAAGCACCAACCACCCTAACCTCATAATTACTCTCGATCCACTACCTGTAGAGCGCCATCATATTTCTGGACACTCTCATAACCCTTCGCTGAACTGCATACTCATAGGACCCAGAAAGGCAGCCACAGTGGTTTACACAATATTGAATACAAAGATTCCAATATGGATAGAGATAGGATCACCTCTGATTTTTTTGACAATCTGGCCAGTGGTACTACACGTAGCACACCGAGCACCAGCGGAAACACCCCGCCAGCACAGGACTAAAGGAGAAATTTATCAAATTAGAAAAACTTAAAAAAACAGAGAATTTCCGATGGTGGGACAGTGCAACACTAAAGCAATATCTGAGACTCAGAGTACCAAGAGGATTACGCTCTCAAACCTTTCCCACCTTCGAGGACCTTGATGATGACCTCCTCAACAAATGGGAGGAAACGCTCACATCAGGCTCAAAGACACCAATACTAATTCTAATTGAAAGTGCTGAACGCAAGGTTGACAAACTACAAGCTGAAATCACCACACTAGAAAAAGAAATCTTAGACATGAATCAAAAAGATGCAACAGAGAAAAACTACAAAATACTTGAAGACATACTGTTGAAACACCAAAACGAGATTAAGGACCGCAAGACAAGACAACTGAGACGAGATGAAGCTGATTACCGAGAGGGTTGTGTCTTCACATTTGCCAGGAAATATGACCAGCTGGTAAACAAAACCACACGTAATAACCAAACTTCCAGAATCAATACCTCTTCCATTTCCACCAGTTCAATCTCACTGAACAGTATTGCACCTAGTGACAGTGAACCAGAAGAACAAGCTTCAGCGACAAACACACCGGAAACCACAACAACTGCAACCAATTCCTCCTCTAACAATTTTTTACAGGAGATACAAACCATCAGGCGAGAGAATCGCTCCTGACCAAATATAACAGAAAGAAAACAAGGAGAGGTAACAGAGCCGGCCAGAGACGGTTACAAAGAGAAACTACGATCAGGGAACAAGAAATAGAAAGACCTGATAACAAGGAGGTACAAGTCGTAAATCTTTCCAACAAACAACTGGACAGCAACACCATTTCACTTTTATGCAAAGGCCTCAGTTTCAATCCCCAAGAAAGAGGTGATCCCTGTAGAGCTAAAATAGATCTTTTCAAATTTGTTCGTAATTTAAAACTGAAACGACACTTTGCATGCAGGGATGTCTCTCATGAAATCCAACCAAAGAACAAGGAGAGTCACTGCCTAACAGCCTGACCATCAAAGACGTACAAGCAACACACCTTCTCCTGTCCCTCACCGACTTTGATGACCCTCCTAACTCCTTTGAGAACCTTCTAAATGATTTAGAACTGGACACCAACCAAAGCTCAGACAGTGGTCTAGAGAACAAGTCCAAATGGACTCCAACCCTCCCGGGTGGCAACCCAGTGGATACTTTTTACAATCTGGTACTGTCGGACATCGAAAAAGAGGAAAAAAAACTTATTAATAAAAAAAGAAAAAATCATAATGACAATCTCACCAGAGATGAGAGACTAGCCTTGAAAACATTGAGTGAAGACCAAGAACTAATAATCAAAGAAGCAGACAAGTGTGGTAACGTGGTCATTATGAACAAAACAGACTACCATAATGAAATAACCACACAACTTTCCGATACATCCTGTTATACTCCACTGGAATACAATCCTACAGGTCCCCTGACCATACTAATCAAAAGACATCTGAATGACTGGAGGGAACAGGGCCTGACCAGTGAAGAAGAGTCACTATATATGAGAGTTACCAGACCTACATACCCTTATATGTACATTTTACCCAAAATCCACAAAACAGGGGTTTTTCCCCCGGGCAGACCCATCGTGTCCGGTATAGGGGGACCAACCGAAAGACTAGCCCAGTATGTTGACGTCTTCCTAAATCCAATGGTAAGAAACCTCCCTTCATTCATTCAAGACACTAAGTACATCCTGAGCATCCTGACTCACATTGAATGGCAGCCAGATTTAATCATGGCCACATTAGACGTTGTCTCACTTTACACGTCCATAAATCCTGAAATGGGTCTGGCAGCAGTCAACGACTGCTTAAACAATAGATCCATCACTTTTACATTTGAACATACCAAAATGCTATCTACGATGATGCACATCATTCTGATGAATAACTTCTTTCTTTATGACCAGACTTGGTACAGACAAACAAGAGGCGTGGCTATGGGGTCTAGATTCTCCCCTTCTTTGGCAAATGTATACATGGGCGCACTTGAAGCTGAATACATCTGGGGCAACAAGGGAAAACCATGGATTAACAATATAATATATTGGGGAAGGTATATAGACGATTGCCTGCTAATCTGGTCAGGATCACATGTCTCTCTTATGGAATTTTGTGAACACCTCAATAACAACCAAATGAATATGAAGTTTACCAGCAACATCAGCACGACAAACGTAACCTTTTTAGATGTAGAGCTATATATCAAAAACAATGCCTTACATAGTCGTCTGTTCGGGAAGGAAACAGCCTGCAATGCGACACTGCATGCAGACAGTTCTCATCCCACTCACCAAATCAACACCATCCCATAGGGAGAGTATATACGCGCAAGAAGAAACTGCAGTGAGAATGCTGAATTAGAAAGATGCATTGAAGATATGACCCAACGTTTCTCAAAAAGAGGTTACAAGCAGAACATTCTTGATGGAGCAAAAAGAAAAATACAACATGTTGAAAGAGCAACGACACTGCTTAACAAGACCAAGCACAAGGAGAATAAACAACCAGTGAGACTGATCTTGGACTACAATGAAATCAGTCAGTCAATACGGAGGAGCCTCATCAAGCATTGGTGATCCTTCTAGCAGACAGAGCCTTGAAAGATACAATTACTAACTGACCTCAAATTACCTATCGTGAAGGGAAAAACCTCAGAACTAGGCTATGTCCAACTATGCCACGGTCAGCGAAACCTACTTCATGGCTAACAAAAAAAATCAAAAGGTTTCTACAAATGTGAGTGCTGTAGTATGTGCCGTTGGGCAAAACATGGCACCAAGTCCTTCAAAGGACACCACAAACAAGACTTCAAAATTGACGCAAACATGACATGTGACACCAGGTACACAGTGTACATCATAGAATGCCTCTGCCAAAGTCAATATATAGGCAGCTCCAACAGACCTCTGAGAGAACGAATCAGAGAACATGCACATGCCATTTTCACACAAGATGCTCGCTACCCTATGGCCATCCACATGGCCACATGCCCATCACAAGGCTCTAACAAAAAATTCATCTTCTATGGCATAGACGTGATTGAAGCTCATGCAAGAGGCGGTAATCGTGAATTAAGACTAAGACGTCAAGAAGCAATCTGGATCATGCGAACACAAAGTCTCAAGCACGGCCAGAACACTGATGACGAACTGCATTATTTTTTGTGACTTTTGAACCATCAAGATTTGAGAAATGTCTGCAAATTTTGCAAATTTGGCAATTAAATCATTGCTGTATTCATGCAGAGAATGTAAAATGTTTGTCTTATAACACGACCTCATACCTCTGACATTTCACCTTGATACTCAGTTTCCTATTTTTTGTGGTCTACTTACGAGTCTGTTAACATAGCCCATGACATACATTCTGCCCTTCACACAGGGCTCTTCATCATTTCCTACTTACCCTTATCTTTTTGCGGTCAACCCCAACTCCCACTGACTACCTCTCGCATCCAACTCCACAACCTGTGGATCGTATCTACAATCGAACATAACTTAGTCTTATTATTAATTTTCGTTGTGATCACAAGTTACACCCTCCACTTCACTTTTGACACCCTCGACCTAATAATCTTCACTAATCTTACCAAACCGCATCCCGAGAGAGCCTCTTGAATAGTACTGTAACGTCCCATCTTTGCTGTATTTATATCTTCTCTTTTACTATATACGAGTTTTCCACCATTTCTCCATCCCTATTCATATTATTTTCTGCCTTTAGGTCTTACCACCCCATTATCATGATTAGGTACCTTCTTCCCCTTTTCCTAGACTTGCCCCGATTCACCTCAACACTTTATTTCTAACTATTTAGATACATAGATTGTGGCACAATACCATCATGTTCCTCATACTAACTACGCGTCTTTCAATTTTTATTTTCCGGCCCGTAATAGTTTGATCCTATTTTTTACTGTTCATTACCAGCATTCACTTTATAGTCTTTCTTCTAGTTGGCCACTCTATTTCTAGAATCGAAGGCCCGCTCTAGTCTTCCTGGGCGGGTCGCAGGTGCCGGGTAGCAACGTCATCCGAAAATCGCCCATTTAGACGGGCGTGCACCACACTCTGTGTCTCACAAACCCGGAGAACCCACGGATTAATTCCTTTCCCCGTAACACGGCATTAGGTAAGATTTACAGGCACGTTCTCCCTAAGATTGAAACAGCTTAACTCTTCTCTTAGACCCCTACCGGGGCAGTAGGTCGTGGCACATCCCAATTATTCTTATCGATAATTTTTATTTATTACCACAGCCTAAAAACAAGGACAAGCGGATTGGCTTGCCTTCTAAGACAGACCGCGTACCCGGCGGCGGACCTTGCTGCCTAGAATAGTTGTTTTGATGCTTTGAAAGCACTGCCTTCTCGCGTCTTTCAATACTGACACCCGATCAGGACCGGGTTGGAACTATCACCGGTCCCACGGTGAGTCCAGCCTTTGTCAAATAGATACTTTCCGACAGGCTCTCAGTATTTAATTGCTCCCCACCCTCAAGAGTATATATGTACAGATTACCATTTTCTTCCCTTACCCATTGTTTTCCCTCCTCTGTAGATATAGCCCTCAGCCTTACTTCACAGGTATGCCTGCATTGCGCAGCCTTTTCCGTCCTTTTTGAGATGTTATAGCAGTAAACAGTGTGAGATATATATATGCTGTTAAAGACATCACTCACAGCGAATTGTGAGGTTTCTACTACATCGTAATATTACCGAACATCCCCCCTATGCCTGTACACCCGCAGCATGGAGTATCCGGTCTTATTTATAGTTCTAACGCATAACTTTTAGCAGCTTACCGCTGTCCACAATCTACTTTGACCTGTTAAATCCAGCATCTAATGTTATCAATCAATACTGGACATCGCACGCACAGGATACCCACCCTCCCCAATAATATATATTTTACAAATTACCGACACAGATTGCAACAATACCCTTTTTTGCATATAGTATTCGAGCGTAATATTACATAGTATAAAGGCGGAGAATGTTTTTTCACCACTAACCATGGCATTTTTTTATAACACACCTAACTTCTTAAGACTTCAAACGGAAACTAATGTTGTTGATAGTACCTAGATTCCTTCCTCCTTCGCCTTGGATATATAATTTTTATATATATTGTTTGTTTCCTATACTCGTTAACAATGACACACACACATACACCATATCTGGAGTAGGCTCAGACCACATGAACAGTGAACATTACTTATATGCTGGTCTGCATGCATGTTCGAAGGGATATTTTGCCATGTTTTTTATCCCCCAAGGAACTTCTACTATCGTCGTTCTGCTGGATTTTGTCGTACTTGTTATTTTGCCTAAATAATTTAAATATGTCCTATGAACTGATTAATGATACCTAAGAATTTTGCAAGTTAATCCATGTGAGGGCACTGCACACCACTCACCACCATACTACAGTTATGTGACCGTTTGATGACTCGTGTGTATTTCTCTTTCCTTCCTTTTTTCCACAGGACGAATTGCTTTTCATTGTCTTATTACACTTTTTTTTTGTGAAATATCAGCTTGTCACCTCTTTTCCCCACATGACACACACCATGTGTTATTTTCTTGCGTCGCTGCATTTTTTGGATTTGGTATTAGTATGAACAGCAGCTCACCACCACACGGTTACACTCACCTCGTATTGATGTGTCACTCGGCTACCCCCTATGTTTTATGCCCACACCATGTCCGCCCCCCTTTTTCACCCTATTCTTCTGGTTTCCACGTCTTTATAATTGGCCTTAAAGCGGATTGTTTTTCTCTCCATCACACCCTTCCACACTGGCCTCCTTACACCCTCCTGTGTATTTACTCAATTATTACTCACCACCATCCCCCAAAAGTTTTGTTTCATATTCTACTTTATCTTCCCAGCCCTGAAGAGTCAGGGTCTACCCCGTTACTGACGAAACACGTGTCGGCTGGTTTTTTGTGAAACAAATACTCACCAGACAAATAAAAAAACGAACAAAAAAAGTTAGTTTGATCTTATCCTTTCATCTAATGATACAAAACATAACCTAGTAACTAACTAAGGTTGTGTGCGCTTGACTTTGCTCACAGTAGTAGCTGGATAGGCCTCAAGTTTTTTCTGATTAAACCTGTGTAGAGGGCTCGGGTGATAGATCACTCTTATGAACATTATCCCTGTATGCGATTATCAACTTGCCCTAGGTATCAAGATTGATTGTTCCATTCTGACTATGTTCCTCCTGTCTCTACTAAGTAGCTACCTTAACTTTAGGATTTCCCATCCCTTAGGTGCTGATCTCAGCGATTCCATTATTATTTATAGCTAATGTGTATTTATAGTGGCAACGATGGTGGATATTTGCTTCTATTGGCAGCATCCGGTATTGGGTAAAGGGCACTGTGCCATAATGTTCCAATCAACTATGCTGTCATGTGATGGTTAAAATCTCATTTATCCGTATTTTGTATAGGTATTCACTATGAATTATAACATGTGGATCATCATTATAGTGGTTCTGAACGTGTTTTCTCCCAATGCTTTCCCATTTATATTGATATCAATTTAAACTTGGTATTATGAGACGAAAAATACATTTATATTTCCAAGTTATTACATACTTTGCACTTTGCACGAATTTGCACTTTATCACAGTTTATTTGCACTAACACTTGTTTTTAAATACATATGGGTTTTTATATATCTAATGTTAACGCTTTGTATATAGACTTTTTTTTTAATTATACAGTTTATATCTGATATACCTCCCTTGTTTGTTAGACGTGGTAGGGCTTATTTATTAGATACAATATGTCCTTAAATGATTCCAGGAATGTGATTTTTTATTTACCAGATCTTATTTAAATGGATTTGCATCGGAGTGTCATTTTAAGAATGTGTTTTCTATGTCTATCGTGCTGTTAACGCCCATTCACTGATTGTGCACAGTATTTAATCACAACCATTGGTTCCCATTGTCATGTGAACAAGGCTACAGTGACGTAGACGAAAAGAGTCATCCTGAAGACAGGGGGTCAATAAACCACCTTGCAACCATCTGAAGCTCTTTTGTGTGGTCTGTACCTGGTTTGAAGTCAGAATCCAGATCCGATAGACAGGAGTTTGGCTCGTGTGTGTGTGTATGTATTTTTTTATATATATATATATATATATATATATATATATATATATATATATATATATGTAAAAATAGAGAGACATTACATCTAGGAATGTTCGTGTCAAGAAAAAAAGTAGAGCATCTGGCAAACGCTTAGAATGTCATACCATAGCAAAGACAATTTAACTCTTGAAATTAAACGAGGTTCAATTTTCAAAAGCAGAGAGTGCTGCCAATATCACTTGATCTAGTACAAGTATGACTGCCTGTCGGGGTGAACTTATCTTTATACAATTACAGTTCTCTTCTTATGGCCCTTACACCCATACCTACTGATGATCCCCTTCATCTAGCACAATAAGTGCTATGTTCAAACTAGGCTCAGGCAAAGTTTACTTTTTACCACATAATCTCACGAATTATGCATTACACTTGTTGCAGGAAAGTTCTGACAACGTCATGAGGCATAATTTGCACAAAATGTTAGCAACGGACAAAGGACAGAATGCAAGTAGCTGCAGTTCCCGGCACTTTTTTAGCACAAGATGCATCCTCTTGAGTTCTTGCAAAAATATCGTGCTAATTGACCGTTTTGCATTTCACGTACATTTTGCGGAATTTCCATAACTAAGCAAGTGCAATTGTCAGGCTTCCCTAGTAAAAATGTATTCAAATCATAAGCATGACTGGTAGCATTGACATTTGATTTACACCAAGGGTGAAACACACTCCCTATGTTTATATTCAATTTCCAGTGAAATGATCCGAAACAGTCACTCTACAAACTCTACACGGAAATGGCAGGAAACACAAACCTTCTCCAAGCTACAGGATTAATTAATTAAGTACGCACAGCGTTCACTATTACACACCTGCAAATGTGGTGCTAGAATGAAAACAAGACCTCTCCAGCAACTGATCTCAAATCCTGCCCCAGATATCTAAGTACTGCCATTTTTTACCCTCCCTTCACCATATTCTGCATCCTTCAAAGCTTGTCAAAAGACTCACTGCCTCTCCTCACAATAAATGGAACGCTGAATGGTTTCACCTTGCCCGCTTGCATGCACGATCCTGAACTACAATATATGCCAACTCTGTGTAAGGCGATGTTGCTCCCCACCTAGGTTCACATGCTGGACTTCACTGCAGAACAATCAGCCTCTGACTTCTAACTGGAGGAACCTGGAGCTGACGGGCGGAGAGAGGGAAAGTGAAAGCACGCGTGGTCCTGTCCGACGTGTTGTGCTGAACGCGCGAGCCGTACGCATGCACATAGCCTGTCGTGTCCAACGTGTGCATAAGTCCTGTCCCCCTTTGGCCAAGAAACCGACAACACTAGATCTCACCAAGGCGTGTAGCGCATGCGCTGCGTCGCTAGGCGTGATCTAAAATTGTTTCCTGGTAAAAGATCATGGGGCTAGTTTGCCAGATCCATAATTCAGACTTGTGGCCAGTACCTTCAAAGACTCCCAATTCAGAATTGCTCTTCACCAGAGCGGATAGAAAATTATATGACATCAAAGCAGCTCAGAATGTGCAGCTCCTCTAGAATCATAGGGTACGTCCCAGCCACTTCCCTTCCTCACGAAGATCACTTTGAGAAAATACTTCCAGCACCAAAGACACTCGAGGCATTCCAAAAAAACAGAAACACATGAAAGACAGCAATGACCAGTGCCACCTCACTTGCCATAATCATTTGGAGACATTGGGTTTGAGCCCTACCAATTTACATGCATAGTTGGAGTTGTCGTCTTTCGCTTGTTTTGATGGACTTAACATGCACAAGGCAAATGTCTTCAAATATGACATTCCAGAAAACGCTTTCTGCACTGGGTAGTACAATAACATGCACAAATAATCTCCTGTTTTGTCACATGCCCAGAATTTACTAGTCTTGTTCGTGTCCCATTTCTTCCTTTTAAGGGAGACCGGTAACAGATTTTCTGTTGCATCTAAATTTAGTGTGAATTTGAGTCTCAGATTTTGGGTCCTTAACTTTACGGTGTTCCCACTCAACCTAAGTCTCAATTATAATGCTGAAATACTCGATCAAATATCTTCTGCTAAAGTCTGTTAATATATTTGGGACAGGTTTCCTTTGTTGCAAAGTATGTGAATCGTTTTCAAGCAAATATTTCCACTGCTTGATAAAGTCGAGTATACTTCAGTAATGGAAAATGAAATGCTTTACAAAAACTGAGAAAGGGATCTCGGCTGTAACAATAATGACATTTTTAAAGGTAATAATATTTAATGCAAGCGATGAAAAACATAAGGGAAGTGTCGAAATGTTGGCTTAAGTTATAATCATGATGTATGTTTACGAATATAAACTGATTACTAATTTGTTTTGGAAATTCATTTGAAAGCCATTGTTGTTTAGAGTAATTAATTTCACTCCTCGTCCATAACAACCCGATCCGTTTTTTGTTGGCAGGTGTGACTATCTATTATAGCAGATGGTTATTAAAATATTTTAGGGCTATTGCTTGGTAAAGACTCTAGCAGTAAGCGAAATAGCAAACTGTGGAGCCTTTACATATAACATATGCTGTGTTTGTCACATACAAATCCTGTATAGAGAAGTATTTTGCTCTACTCTTTAATTAACCATGTGGCCTCCATATCAGGACGGCTTTAGAAAAATAAAAATATCTTCCTGGTATCAACTTGCAAATGAGCCGCTTGTCATGAGCTGTTTACCTGCAGATCTCTTGCCAGACTGAAGTTACTCTTGCCAAAATTACAAACTTGTACGAATTCACAAAATGCTTGCACCAGATGCTTGGGTGCACGATTAACACGAAAGAGACTGAATTGGCAAAAATGTTGCATTTTTAAAGGCATCGGTGCAAAAGGACCCAAGCTTAATGTTGCTCCCAAATACATAGTTTTTTCAAATCATGCCCCTAATTTGCTTTGGAAGTAAGACGTAGGTGGGTGGGCGAGGTTATACCCTGTGCATAAAAACGCAGTCAGTTTCCATTGTTTTTGCTGTACCAGCCACAATATGCTGCAACTCTTATCCCTTAAAGGGGTAGGTATCAGGGCTGCACATTAAGCACAACGTTGGAGAGTGGAATATGCCATTCTGGGAGTGCAGCATAGCTACACACTGACCTAACCAATGTACAAGCAGTCCAACACTGCGGCCACTTCAGGCAGTGAGCGCTTGCTACTTTTTCGATCCCATTATACTGTATTCAGATTTGCAATATTAGCACTGAATTTTGGATCGCCCATGGCAATTTAAACGAAATACCACTTTATACATTGCTAATTCGTATTTTTAGGGACAGATAGCACAAAACAACTTACTAGCTGCATAAAAGCAGTTCTGGTCACCACTTAATGACACTAAATTCGGAACCATAATAAGCCATATGAACAGTGAAAAAAAAACTGTTCATTGAATAAAGTAGTACAAAAGGGGGTGGTGATGGACGGAGCATCTGAACCAATCAAACACTCACACCCAGTCAACAGATCTGGGTTTAATCCATCACCGTTCTTTAGCCCACTCTGCCACCCCAGTTCAGACATGGCCATATGCAAATCAGCCTGACCCTGTGCCTCATGGGAACAGTCCAGCCCCAACTGCCAAGCCATGCCTTCCCTGCCCCGGAAACAAGCTTCCTAGGACCGGTTTCTGGCATTCCAGCCGTCTTCAGCCAGGCTTGCTTGAACCCAGTGGCAAAGTGATCAAGGGACTCACGTCCGGTCCTAGGAAGCTTTCACGCAACTGTGGATTATTTTTATCGCAACCTTAAGAACTCTTTTGCAACCATATTCTTGAACTGTGTATGTTGGATTTTTGTCGTTTTGGTCTTGTGCAGTTCAGATTAAATACCTTTATTTTTCTAAACTGTTGTGGAGTCAGTTTGTGGTGTTTTCACTGTGTCACGGTGAGTGTTGGTACAAATACTTTACACATTGCCTTCTTATTAGCCTTGACTGCTCGTGCCAAGCTACCTAGAGGGTGAGCAGGGGTTATCTCAGAGGGTTTCCTCCTTACCCTGACTAGAAGCAAGGGTCCCCATTTGGAAAGTGGTACCTACCTCTGCCAACTAGAGACCCCCAGTTCTAACAATAGCAAAGATACTTTTGCTGCTGGTTGAGCTGGCGTATATTGTTTAGACTAGGGCCTGCCTCTTGTTTTCTCAGATTAGCTGGTGGTACCTTCTCTGGGTGGATTTGAAAGCATCTTATTCCACTTCCCCGTTGCTTGTTCTCCATTTCTGTTCCAGTTGTTTGCAGTGCTGCTTGAGGAGTCGGAGGTATTCCGTGTACTAGCGGGCTTGTGTTCTAGTTTTTGCTGTCTGGCTTATTTTCTTTGGAGCCAGAGTGTGGCGTAGTTGGTGGTCCACTTGTTAGAGTTATGATGTTATGTGCCCGGAGGCCCATGGGATCCAGTTTGTTCTCGTGCAGAGGGGACGTCAAATCCACCCAGTTAGACTGCTGTAGTGTCGGCGTGCAGGGCCTACTGCGGGGGTTCGTCTGTGTTGATGGATTTGGATTGTGAAAGACTATGGTTGGGACAGTCCAGGTAACCGGATCTAATATGTTTCTGGCTGTGTGGGTGGGCTCCATGATGTGTTGGGTTAATCCCAGTTTTCCGAGGCTGTCGTGAACGGTGGCTGAGTTAGAGTCGGTCCAGTCTTCTAGAAGGAAATTGAGGTTTCCTAGGAGAATTCATGTGCGGTTTGGCTTTCTTGGTTGGAGTTGCAGGAGCGGTGGTGCAGGTGATGTCTCCTTCTGTATTGTGTTGTGGTGTGGCACACCAACAGAGGCTGTTCTGGCGTGTGGGGTACTAAGGAAAGTGGCGGGTAGTGGTGGATTGGAGGAAGGCCAGGGTTTCTGGTGCTGAGCGCAGTACATGCTTGGACAGGTGCAAATGGACTTATGGCTGCCATTAAGTAGGTTTTGGGCAGAGCAAAGAGGGTGGTTGACAGGACTTGCGAGGAGCACGTCGGCAAAGAAGGAGAGAGGCGCAAGGAATCGGTAAGGAGCAGGAGCATAGAGAAAGCAGGAAGCGGGCACACAGAAGATGGAGAGACGGCAAGAAGGCAAGCGAAAGAGCAAGGTAGATGGCAAAACGGTCAGAAAAGGAGTGAGAGGGAAGTAAAAGGAGTGAGTAATGGCAAGAAAAGGCAAAACGAGCGAGAGAAAAATCACAGAAAGGGTGAGAGAAAAATCAAAAAGATCAAGAGAAAAGGTACATGGAGCAATCAAAGTAGCACAAAAGTCACAGAAAGAGAAAAGGCACTAAGAGCGGTAGAAAAGGCAGATATAGCAAGAGGCTGGCACAAAAGTCAGAGAGCAGGAGAGCGAGAGCAAGAAGAGACACAAGGCAGGTGCCTCGAGATGCTGGAGCCGCATCTGCAAAAGCTTTGACCAGTGGAAGGACTGGTCACAGGTACGTTCGGGGGGCGCCGGGCCTATGCACCTGCTCTGTAATTGTTGTTTTCCCGCAGGTAGTTGAGGATTGGATCTGGCAACAGTTTCTCCCTGCATGAAGACACAAATGGTTTCCCAGGTATGCAGGCACTGCTTATTTTCCACAGGTGACTGCCGGTGAGGGACTCCAACACTCATTATTGTGGAAGAGATCTCATTTTTCATGAGACTGACTCCGAGCAAGAGAAAAGCCGAAAAGGGACAATGAAGGGAGAAGAAAAAGATCAGAAACCGTGCTAGAGCGTAAAAGCAGGGATGAAAAAATATGGAATAACTAAAAATAAGAGCCACGAAGTTCAGACTTTAAGAACGGTGCAAGAGGTGGAATCAAGACTAAGCAGCATAGGTGTTCAGCAGGGTCGGCAAATGGCTACTAGGGCACGATCTGGAGACTACATTTATTTACAAAGTGTGCATTGATTGTAGATTCACTCTAGTGCACTGCCCTGATAAACATACCAAGCACGTACAAGAGAAAAATAATAAAAATGAGAAAGAAGAAAAAAGAAAAGGCATGGGGGCGCTTTGGTGACAGTGCGCCTGGGGACGGGTGGGGGCGGGACAGGCCGGAGCACGCACGCTCCCTTCATAGTTGAACTTCCGCCCACTGCGTGGGTACAGACATGGCGCACGCTGCCTCCGTTCTGAATAGAATGTTTTCAAGAACCGCGTGTCTTTCATTTGTCATTTCATTATAAAAGGCCCTCTCCCTTCCAAGAAGCCTCCGAGTCAGGAAGTTCTGTCTGCCCACACAGGAAATTCCTTCGCAGCAACTTCCCCAAAAAGGAAATTTCCCTGCGCGCCCTGGGCAGGCCGCGGCCTCCTCGCGGCTCGGAGGGAGCCGAGTGTTTGCCTGCGAGCTGCAGACATCCCCTGACTTGCCGTAGCTGGAACGTGCCTGCTCCCAAGTCCCTTGGGGTGCGAGGCAGAGCACCGGTTTCCTTATGTCTCTCTATATTTACTTATTTTGCATTTGTTGTAAAAGCGCTACCTTTAAAGTGGCACTTCTAGTATATTTAAATTTGAATGGCGATCACCTGTCCATTCAAAAATCTAGAGTTGAGCACAGATTGGCAATACTGACGTTAACGCAGTCGAAAAGGGGCAAGAGAATTATCTGTCAATGTTGTTTATAGTGTGTGCTCTGAAGAAAACGAACATACAATTACATCTATATTCTCGGCAGGGCTACAAAACTATTATGCCCACCAGTGCGACCCATTTCCCTGCCTAATGCACCTTAACCCTCAATGTATGGTTTCCAATACCAAATATAGCTACTCTTCAGGTCATTCGCCTATGTTGACCTACCCCCTCCACTTGTCCTCCATATATTGTCATGCATTACTTATTCCAATTTGTTGTCCCCGTATTATCCCTACACCATATACACGCTTGTTGGGCAGGCATCTAAAGGCATGCATTTTAGAGGAGACTTAATTAACGTGTGTCTCCTTAGAGGCAACATAGGGTTTCATAATTGGACATTATTCCTCAGGGAATTCGATGCTTCTCACCTTGGAATGGTGTCTGAGAATCCCGAGCTCTACAGTGATCATTCACTCATCATTCTGTGCATTAAGGCCACATCCAGTCTCATTAACAAGAAGGCACTGCACAGATGCATTTTTAATATTATATAATCACATTCGGTTCTGCAATATCAAATGCACATCCAAATTTTCAGGTTGACTTTATCCTTGCTACAGCTCCCGTACTCATGCGACTATCATCACCAGCAAGCGAAGCCTCCTGCCAGCTGTTAATGCATTGGTAAGGACATGATGTTTAAAAGACCCGTGCCCACCATCGTCTTTCTCAAAGTTGGGAGAGAGGCCAACTTGTTTTTATTTTTGTAGGGAAACCATGCAGATTTATGGTTTATACAGGGTCCACCATGGAGAACCATGGTTTACTTTTGCTTGCTCATTTGACCATGAAAAGCCAGCTCCTCTACACCAATCTCTGTCTCTTATACTACAGGTGTTTGATAGTAAAGGCCAGACCTAGGGCAAGAGAAGAGAACATAACTGCCTAGGGTGTCATGAGAATGGGAATGTCAAATTCCCCATACAAGGTGCACATGTAGAACCACGCTGAAGAAGCAGATGCCAAAATGTTGCTTCAATCACAATCGTAAATTCCTTCCACTGTCACCACTCCTGGTGCGCTTGCTTTGTGGCTTGAGCCATTTCTCAATTTCCAAGATGCTAAAATAGTTTCACTCACACTCTAATGCAGGGAACATGCAGATAAGCAATCCTCCATGGTGAAATGTCACTTTTGAATTCCACCATATCAAGACTGCTTTAGAGGAATTCCAGGTCCTGTCCCCACATATCCCTTGGCCACCATTAGAGCCAATAGTGCTGGTATTGGGAAACATTTACTCTGGCAAACCATACATTGGGGGTTAAGATGCAGTAGCAGGAAGGAGGTAGAGTCACAAGGAATGGAGCTTGAAAACAGTCTGACAGTAAACTTGTACGTTTATTAAAAAAAGAAAATCTACAGCTCAGAAATTGCCAACACGGACAAATGTGACAGTAAATCTGTCCTAGATTTGCATGCTTCCCTGACCCCACTCTCACACCTACGGGACAGATGGGAGAGGCCCCAAGATAGAAGCCTCACTGGCTCAGAGTGGAGTGGGGCATTGGAATCCCCCACAAAATCTCACGCAGCACTCGACTTAAATATATCCAATTCAACTTTCTCCACATGACCTACATGACCCCACACCGACTCTTCGCTGCTATCGGGGGGAGGGGGGACAGGGATGGGGGGGGAACCGCGGGCCTGCCCAAAGTGCAGGCAGCTGGACGCAGACTTCCTGCACATGACCTGGAGTTGCGACAGGCTGCAGGTCTTTTGGAAGGCAGTGCTTTCCAAACTTAACGTCGCACTAGGGAGGGCCTTGGAATTAACAGCAGCAACATGTCTACTTGGAATATGCCTCCGCCCACCTAAACGGAAAGTGGTTAACCGATTCTTGGACCTGGCCTTGGCACGTATAGCAGGGACATGGAAACAGTCATTAGGGCCACAGATTAACATTTGGGTGAAGGAGGTGACACCCAATTGCCGACCTTTGGAAGGACGCCCTATACATCTGGGAGCACCCGAGCCATACTAATAGCTCTGATGAGGAAAGTGAAACCCCTAAGCACTGACGGGTGTCTCTCCCCTCCCTTGCCAAAAGTGAAACACCATAACAATGCACAATGGCACTCGGTGCGCCCCTTAATCGGGCGTACCCAAATTAGGAGATGGCCCCCCGCACTCACACACCCCTCAAGACTCTTCTATTGCTCTCAACCTGAGCTATTGTTATTCTCAATTTTCTTTTTTTTACTATTTCTTGTACTGTCCGTTCTCAGTACATTATTAGTTTACTATTGGAGCACTATATGCAGTATAACACTCCCCACCCGGTCATATTACCCACAGAACAGGAAAGCACGTCACTTCCTATAGCAACACAAACAAAGCTATACGCGCGGGCACAACCGCTACCTTCGCCGAGCCCAATGGGAATATCTGTTACACCAAGCGGAGGCTCCAGGGCCGGCTTTAGGGCAGTGCGACCGGTGCGGCCGCACTGGGCGCTGACCTGTGGAGAGGGCGCTGACCTTATGGGGTGTGCGGTGCATAGCAAAACCATATGTTTGGAGCAATAAGGGGCACTCTTGTCCGGTGGTAGTGAGCGAATCCAGGGGGGGTGGAGGGGAGGGCAGGGAGGAGGGGGCGCCAAAAATGATTGTTCCACCGGGCGCCTCCAGCGCTAAAGCCGGTCTGAGCGGAGCCTCTGTATACAAATCACTGCTGAATGTCGATATGTGTAAAGATTGTAAATTAATAGCCTTGTGTGCTGTATGCGAAGTGCCAAACCAGAGTGATAATAATGGAAAGTATTTACTTAAGATGTATCCTATGCTAACAAAATGCCAATAAACAGATTTACAAAAAAAAAATCTATTCTAGATTACTTATTTTGCCAAAAATAGGCTGCAATATAAAATATCCTACAGGATTAGGATACTTGCTGCAGAAATCACTGTGTGCCCAGCAATTTTGAGGGAAATATATTAGTGGTAAGTCAACTCTAGCGATTAACACAGTTCTTGCAGAGTTCTGTGTTTTGTCTAGTCACCCGTTTGAATCCTTAAGTAGCATAGTGTTAATGTGCCTGCTGCAAAGTACATTGTGTAACAAGCAGATCACAGATTTGTATTTTTTTGGGGTAAGACAAGTGGGCTTCTGCTTTTGAAACAGAGATTATTTTGTTACTTCCAGTTCCTAAGTTGCAAGCCTTCTAATATAGTGAAAGGGGGTTATTTACCGGCACCAAGGTGCTGCATGCAAACGGAGTCATGGGTTGAGATGCTTATTTTTTCCCCTCAATCTTTTGTTATTGTAAGATTGCAAAGATGGGTTCCTTTGAGAAGTCACAAAGTCTTGTTAGTACAGACAACCACAATCACTGCGTTATGTTTTATATCCTGACTTTAACAGATACCTTCTGCAAGTATGGATGATATGTGATGTTATATATGTAGGATAGGGTGAAGGTACCTTCAAGGGATTTCAGTAAACAAAAGAGTTTTAAAGTCACTTAGAGAATGAAATCATGTGGGCTTACTAATTTGAACCCACTAATGCTGGTTATGCAACGACAGATATTATATGAATTCAAAACTGTCACTTACTAGTGATCAGTAAAGGGAGAGAGCAAAAAGGAATTAAAAGACGGGTGTATATAGAAAAAAAGTATATATTTAATCTTTTTTCAAATCAAGTTAAAATGTTGGTGGGTACATGAGAAACAACAATGACATAGAAGGGTAAATACAATAATCTATACAGCCCTTACTACATCAATTGGTCAAGCTTTTCTACCTATAACAAAATCAATTATGCATTCAATGGTAGATAAAGCCACAGTCGACGTTTCGGTCTCTATTCTTTCGTGTAGAAGACCATCCTCAGGACATGAATTTCATATCTTGAGTACCCTCGTTCATATAAGCGCCCGGATCGAAGACTCGGTTGCCTAGCGCCGCAGCTGGTTAAATGATTAGCGTTTTTCTGTGGAGTAACCTTTTGGGAGCCAAAAGGTGTCCCAGACAGGTAGATTGATTTGCACAGCAGGGGATAAAAGTTTCCGTAAGGTCACCTGTTTAGTCGATCGCTTTCAAAGACCACGGGTTTAAAAAGGTCCTTGGTAATTTTGGAGGGCTCCCTTTCAAATCAGAAGGTATAACGGCGCCTTCTTGCCAGTGTTTCTCGGTCAAGCAGTATGTTCTGAATTCAATGAATCAGAGCCGATCCTCACGCTATAGTTACTTCAGCAGCAGATATCAATTAAGTTATATATGTAGGACCTTATGTTCCTTCCCTTTGAACAAGTAATTAATCGACAAAGATAAATCCTTATTATCAAATGTTTCGCTAATTGAGGGCTATTATTCTATTTCCAGCAGTTTGCTGCTTCGTTAATCAATATCACTCTTGGTTTATTTCATAAGTTATTATTGACCGTAAGGAAAACCGCCGACACGTGTTTCGCCCTACGTGGCAGATCACGGCAGGGCTTTTTCAAGGCTGTAACAAAATAGAAATTCAATCAGTACTATATAGACAGCAAAGAGTGAGCAAGACAAGCAGAATGCTGGTGACAGAATGAGAGGAGAAAAGAGGGCAAAAGCCAGAGTAACTTCAAAGAGATTTTATTTTTACATAATGATCTGAAAGATCTTGAGGGATGATCCCTGTGGGACACCAAATATATGTTTCTTGGGCTCTGATGTGAAGGGTGGCAGCCTGACCCTTTGGGTTCTTCTTGTGAGGAAGGACAAGATCAATTTGAGAGTGGTTCCTTATATGCTGATATTGTGGAGTCTTCAAACAGAAGAAATCTTTCCCTCCTGAGGCGGAAGCCGGGAGGTCTCTATCTTTCACTTTACTTGGCACCTTAGAATCTGTATTTTATTTTGTATGCTGTTCGTGCTTGACTAAAGCATTTTTAAATTGATAAACTGTGCATTTTACTAGCGTGCTCGATAGCGCTTGATTAAAAAGCGCTCGAGACTAGAGACCCCCTCAGCGCTCCTAAGCGCTTTGTGCTCCTCCCTCCCCCCCCCCTACCCACCCCCGGACCGCCCTCGGCCGAGCATCGACGCCGAGGGCTGGGATTCGATCTTGGCGGCCATATTGGGTGTGGGCCAGGCGAATCGCGCGCTCTAGCAGCGCTATAAAAAGAACGGTCATGTCTCCGCGCAGCGGACGCATACTGCGGACGCGCCGGACCGGAGTCGTGCCAGAGTCCTGCCCGTTCGCGCCCAGTCTGGCCCACGGCCCAGGACCCCTGTCACACCAGCTCCACCCCCATTAACATATTCACGATCGGCACTCCTTACCTTAAAGAGGGTACCTCCATTTTCCTGTAGCCACTCTGTGGACCTTGCGCTTGGCTGCCTCTCTTGCAAACACTGCTCTTTCAGGGCAACTGAGGCTACTATTAAAACAATACAGAGTCCTAAAACAAGAAAATCTGAGGTTGCTTTAAAAATGGCATTGGTTAACTGCCGCTCTTTACCAAAACATGCCACTGAAATCTCCCTACTAATTGAAGATTTGGACCTGGATATTCTTTTTTTAACAGAAACGTGGCTTGGATCTACTTCCGGCCCAGACATTGTCCGAGCCCTTCCCTCTGGATATCTGATCCAACATAGGGATAGAGGACCTAAGGTTGGAGGAGGGATCGCTATTCTCTATAGGGAACACCTAATTTGCCGTATGACCGACAGTTCTATCCCAGACTGTGAGAGTACACAATTCTCTATCACACTATCCTCAGAATTGTCACTCTCTGGTCTTCTAATTTACCGTCCACCTGACCCGATAGGTCAATTTGTAGAAGGGCTAATCGAAACCACTCTGGAGCTAGCCAGCACGGTCTCTAACTTTATAGTGTTAGGAGACCTGAACCTCCATTTTAACAATCCTTTGGATACCATTGCAATGGAATTAACTAAAGATTTAGCTACTTGTGAACTAAATTTGATAGTTCTGCATCCTACTCATTCCAAAGGGAATCTTTTAGACCCCATATTCTCCAACGTTGTAGAACTGACCTCAGCTGAACCATACCCAATTCCCTGGTCAGACCATATGGTAATCCCTTTTTCATGGAAGATAAGTAGATCCAGCTCCACTAAACCTGCTCATAAAGCCTTAGGTAGGCGCTGGACGAAATTAGACTCAAATGATTGGATGGAATCATTGAAGCAGAACGAACCTCTGGCCAATCAGAATATCGATAGGGCGAATACAGACTTCAACCGATGGATTGAACAACCACTGGATAGCGTGCTCCCAAAAAAATGTATCACAAATAAAAAAGGTCCTAATAAACAGCCCTGGTTTAACTCAGACCTAAGTCCCTTAAACAGGAATGTAAACGGGAGGAAAGGCAGTGGCGAGAACATTTTGACGAGGAGAAGAAAAATAAATACAGATCTACCATAAAGAAATATAAATCTGCCCTCAACATAGCCAAATCTTCCTTTTACGCAGAAAAAATTGAGAAATCTGCTAATACCCCTAGAGAGATGTTCAAGATAGTGAAAACTCTGGTAAAAGCCCCGGACCCGCCATCATCAGAACTATCTTCTGAGGAATCTGGTGTTCGCTGCAATAAATTAGCAAGCTTTTTTGCCACAAAAATTCCAAATATCCTTCTCTCTCTTCCTCCCCTATCTGTGGCTGAACCAATCCCTTCTCTGATAGGTGACACTAATCTCATTCCACCTCACCTTTCACTTTTTTCTCCGCTCAGTGCAGAACTTTTACCCCCTCTTTTCAACTCCATAAAAAGCGGTTCCCCGCTTGATCCTGCTCCTATGACCATACTAAAATTGGCTCTACCCCATGTCAGCAAACACATCATCAATTTAGTTAACACCTCGCTGGAATTAGGTATAGTACCACAAGACTGGAAGTTAGCCATGGTAAAGGCCCTGTTGAAAAAACCAAATCTCGATCCTGACGATTTTTCCAACTACTGCCCCATTTCCCTTCTTCCTGGCATCAGTAAGCTTACCGAAAAATGGGTGAATAAACAGCTGGCATCTTATTTGGAGACCTATGATTTGCTACACCCCACTCAAACAGGATTCCGGAGAGGACAGGGAACCGAAACAGCTCTGTTGAGGGTGGTTGAGGTTTCCAGGAGGATTTTGGACGCAAGTGGTAGCGCGGCCATTATCCTCCTGGACCTCAGCGCCGCCTTCGACACGGTTAACCACCGTGTCCTTCTATCTCGCCTTGAAAGGATTGGAGTCACGGGCAAGGCCCTTATGTGGCTCGGGTCTTTTCTCAGCGACAGAGTTTTTAAGGTTTTCTCAGAGACCAGCTGCTCCCTTCCAGTGCCATTACAGTGTGGGGTACCACAGGGTTTATCCCTTAGCCCCACACTGTTTAATGTGTACATGGCACCTTTAGCAGAGGTAGTGGCCCCCTTTGGAATCCAGTTGGTAAGCTATGCTGATGACACTCAGCTTGTTGTCTCCTTAAATCAGGCGGAAACCCTTCCGACCAACCTTTGCAGTTGCCTGGAGGCGGTTGCGAAATGGATGGATGCGTCCCATCTGAAGCTGAATGGGGGGAAAACTGAGCTGATGCTACTAGGAAAAAAAGCCACATTTAATAATCCCACCCTGTGGCCCTCCTGCATGGGGCTTGGGCCCACTCCAAAGTCCGAGATACAAAACGCCTCGGCTTCTGGCTTGATATGGAATTGTCTTTTAAAACGCAGGCAAGAAAGACAGTGGCTACCTGTTTTGGCCTACTGAAGACAATTCGTAAAATTCTTCCCCAGCTACCCGAAGCAGCCAAGAAAACCATAGTCCAGTCCCTTATTCTATCTAGGCTGGACTATGGAAATGCACTTTATCTAGGAGCCCCCGCTTCGGTCACTCGACAACTCCAGATTGCCCAGAACTCCGCAGCAAGGTTACTTACTGGTACCAGCCGCCGTGCATCAGCTGCACCCTCGTTGAGGACACTGCATTGGCTCCCAGTAAGGGAGCGGGTCCACTTCAAGACCCTCGGTCTGGTCCATAAAACTCTTTACGGGAAGGGCCCTCCCATTCTAAATGACATGGTCAGACCATATAAACCATCCAGGGATCTTCGTTCAAACCAGCAAAACCTTCTAATAATCCCCAGGACCAACAGGGCCCGTACAGGAGGCCGCCTCTTTTCGCGAAATGCGGCCAAGTTGTGGAATGCTCTCCCCTCACCACTCCGTCAAGAAGCCAACTTGCTCGCATTCCGCAAAAAGTTAAAAACAGTACTGTTCCCTAAGATTTAGATACATTGGTCCTCTGTACTTTAGGTTTCTGATGTCTATTTTCCTCTGTTTAACATCAAGCGCTGGGATGCTTCCGAGTAGCCATGCGCTATAGAAAAACCTTTACAATTACAATTACAATTCTTATTAGGGTGTTGTGGGAGACAGTGTAAAAAGCTGCAGACAGGTCAAGCAGGATGAGGGCTACAGTTTCTACTTGGTCCAGGAAGTTTTAAATGTTGTCAATGGCTGCGATGAGTTTTGTTTCGGTGATGTGGTTCTTTCTGAATCCGGAGTGTGTTTTCTAGAAGAGGGTGAAGTTCAAGGTGGGTTGTGAGTTGGTTGTTTATGGCTGTGTTAATCACTTTGGCTGGATAGGGGAACAGGGAGATTTGTTGGACGTTGCTCAGTTCATTTGGGTCGGCTGTGCGCTTCTTGAGGAGGGAGTTGATTTCTATACGTTTCCATTTATCCAGGATTGGTGACCTTCTCAGGTTGTAGATGTGGTGGAGGCATGGGTCAGTTGGGGCCCCTGAGTGGTTGGTCCGTATAATTGCTGCGGTGTAGTTTGTGGTGAGGGTTGTCCATTCGGTCATGTGGCTGTCTTGTTTGGTGGTGGGTAGGATAGCAATAAGTTCTCTTAGATTGGGTTGTTGTGCGAAGTTGCTGTAGATGTTTGTGAATTTGCTGAGGAAGAAGTTGGAACGGTTGTCGCAGAGTTGTTGGGAGGCAGCAATGCTGATGACAGTGGTTGAGGATTAGGAACTCTCCTTGCAGCTGTTGGAACTTCCTTCTTTGCAGTCCACTAGGGCTTTTTACTTGGTGTCTCGAATTTGCAGGTCCAGGGTGCCATTATGTAATTTTCTGTGCTGATGGGTGTCAGGAAGTGAAGTCTTCTTGCTTGGCTTCTTCTTTTAAATCTCAGTAATGTCAATTCCTGTCCAGCAATTTCAACATTTTACCGTTGCAATTTCTGAGGTCTTTCACAAAGACAAACTCTTCATATAGTGGACCCCTGTTAATGCCCTCTTTTTCTGGAACATAGACGAACCAAGACCTGCTACACCAGAATATGTGCGTTTAGTTGGGTGTCCTATTTTCCAACCTCACACATACAGGAAACATTAACGAATTATACTTGAAAATCATCAACATTAGTCTGAATTGCATTTAGGCACGCAAAATAACACTACTCGTTGTACTCTCTGTATCAGCCCCTTAATACAATTAGCCAAAACAAAAAACTTATCCCTCCAGAAACATGTCATTCCAATATTAATTTCCAGCAGTGATGCATTGTGGATTGCAGAGACAGCGTCTGGACCAGACACTGAACATAAAGCCACTTTGTTTGGACTGGGAATCCCCAATCACCTGTGCTATCGTCCCAGCAGGGCAGGGTCACAGATGTACTCACGCAGGTGCGGCGGCATCCTGATGAAGTCCTCCTCCATCCTGAGTCCTCGGTGGCCTGGGACATGAAGTGGAGAAGTCGAGCAGGAGTAGCTGGGAACTGGACTCTCGGGAGGCGTGTATGAAATCCGTTCCTGCTGTGAAAAGAAACAGGAAGGAGATAAACAGAAGATCAGAGCTGAAAACCGGTTCAACTGGGCAGAAACATTTCAGTCCACGGAGATAATAGTCCACAACTGTGAGTTTAGGCTATTTATATGGCAATTTTCCTAGTTAGATTACCCAAAATGGATTCCAATTGTGAATTTCCCTTCGCGGATTAACGTAAATACATTAAAAAGGATGAGAATTATGTATTTCCTCATTCAGACACTTTTTATTGTGCAATCAAAGAATCTCATTCCTGAACTGACAACTATGATGTCGCTCTCCTGACAGTAGAGGGCTGACGTGAGGGTGTAAGCGAGATTCATGACCTTTGACAGATACAGTTGTCATTTATGTTTCCATAAACAGGTTAGGGCTACATGTGCATTAATAAACTGCTGTAATTTTCACTACCCCATTTTGTTTTTGCCTTCTACTAAGTTCATTTGATCCATCTAGGGTATGATTCACAGGTGACTATGTGTGACCTAATCCTGAATGTCCATGAACCTAGTCAAAGAATCTTTGTGAATTGGGGTCTAGATTCTTGATATCTCAAACCTACTTTCTGATATTGTCGGCATGGGTTGGAATTAAATAAAATATGGTCTCCTCTTTCACTTTGGAGTCAAGGTAAGAAATCATGACCCTTCTCCTGCTTCATGAGCCCAGGGGAGTGTTTGATGCATGGATGCATGCATGCATGGACGAATGAGCAAAGCAACAGTCAATTACAGGGCCTACTTGTGGTATCGTTTGACATACGGTCACGACCCTGAGACCACCAGTGATACAATGCATAGAGAATGGAATATTAAACGTTCAGTTCAAGCTCAGTGCTGTGGTGCATATTTCCAACAAAGCACAAAAGTAATAAATATGCAACATAAACAAACATGAAGATAGTTTTGTCACCTGAAACACAGACGTCAGAAGATAGGCTTGTGGATGCGAATTTGCTAGTCAGAACCTCACTTTACCTTTTTAGGTGGTACTTCACACCAATCTTATGACTGTTACTTCAACTTGATTTTGAGCGCAGGTGACACAACAATAGGGGTCTCACCAGTTTTAAAGGTACTGAAAGGCACTTAAACACAAGACCTCCACTGAAAGACCAAAACCAATTCAACGGAGTCATATCACCAGATGTTTTACTACAACTCGGCATGCACCTTGGCTGCACCACCAGGATGATACTGACGGCTGAGCACAACACATGAGGAGGGCTCTGGGTGAACCAGTCTAGAGTCTTGCCCTGTATAGTGTGCCCCCAATCACGTGCATTGGCGAGGGAAGAGAAGATACTCAGGAAATGCTATGGATGTTGGCAATACGGTGGAGAACACTAGATGAATCACTCTGTTGCCCCAATTCAGATTTGGGTTACCTGACCTGTCCTTCAAGGACCTGGGAAGTGCAGTCTGTAGTAGATAGGGGGCCACTGGGCCTGCGCTTTAGAGGACATCTTGCTTGACTCTCCGTTCAGGTGGACGGTTGGAGACACGCCTGAGTGCGACACTCATTTTGGGTCTGGGAACTTCACAACCTTCTGCCACTCAAGTCCAACTTCCCTCCCTTTGATGATCTGGGAGTTCTATGCAAGTGTTTGCTTTGCTTATGGTACGTGTGACAGGAAGAGGATTCACCAGTTCAGCCAGGTTCACAGCGCTTCTTATGAACATTATTTTCCGGAGATTGCAGGTTATTTCTCTGGTTTTAGAAATTTGGATCTTGCCGCATCTATTCTTTGAATCAGTGAATTGTAATGAAGTTCGGATTCACAGGTGAAAGCCCAAGTACAATGAAAAAGCAAAAGCTTGAGATTCACAGTAAATACTGTGATGTGCAGGTTAACAAATAAACCCTTCCTCTTAATTAGGATCCATCCGGATGGGTTACAATAGATGGCCAATGTTGTGCTCTCTCGAATGGTACATTTTCCATACATAATATATTGTGTATGTGTAAAGTGCATGTTCACCCAAGGGTATCTCGGCGCTGAATAGCATTGGTACTCATTTTATCGACCTCAGAAGGATGAAAGGCTGAGTGGACCCACTGGTATTTGAACCTGCGACCATGAGGTCATACACAGGCCCCTAAAATGGTCGCATTAGTAACCAGACCCATCTCTGCCATGGGCCTACCAGATTACCTACTAGACCTTGCTTGTTTTGATTTTGTGGCTGGCGTTGTTATGGTGCATCACGCCAGAACACACAATCCCTAGTCAAAACAAAAAAAGACCGCTAGATTCAACAGCTTGGTTTTTGAGGTGCTGTGGAATGGAATAGAAACAGCATCATAGGGCCTGGTCAATATCTAAGCTGCTGACCCACACAGGGTGATTTTTGTCCGAAACTCACTTGGCCACAA
The DNA here is from genome assembly GCF_964263255.1 of Lissotriton vulgaris. Taxonomy (NCBI): domain Eukaryota; kingdom Metazoa; phylum Chordata; class Amphibia; order Caudata; family Salamandridae; genus Lissotriton; species Lissotriton vulgaris. The sequence goes on from NC_141686.1 coordinate 107,295,927, forward strand.
TCTCCCAAGTAAGAGACGAAAACTGGATTTGTGCAGACACTGCTTGAGGGTCACAGAAAGGCACAAATCCTCTAACGGTGAAAAAAGGGCCATCCAAAGCCAAGGGACAAACCGGAACGGCTTCTGTGCTAAGACGTGTGCAGTAATTCCTAGAATTCATCTTCAAAATGCTCATTATTGCACACAGAGCAATTAATGGATATTAACATAAATAAATGAAGAAAACAATTTCATACTACAGTTTAAAAAAAGAAACGTAAACCTGTGTTCGAACAGTTAGGCAGCCTTTGAAACAGTTCACATCTCCCAATCCTCCTCATAGGGGAGGGATTGTCCCTTTGGCACCTGCATCCGTTGCCAAAAGTTCTGAAAACAAGCAAAGCTGCTCGCCTTTGTAAAATAACCCAGCACCCACCTGATCCGCCATACTCACAAGGCCGCTGGTTACGCCGGATAGTTTCCCCATTAAATAAGTCTTACTAACTTAGCATCATTTCTTGTTTTATTTGCTGGATGGTGAAACAGACACTACATGACCAGAATGATAGCAGCATGGCCCATAAGTCTTCTAAGCCTTCCAGTAAGGTGGTAGGTGGCGGTAAAAGGGACTCTTCCTCGTCAGAAGTGACGTGTCAGAGTTTAGTGGAGGTGCTTGGGGTGGTGACGGCTCTGAAGGCCAGGAGAGGGCATTCAATGGGGGGACGCAGGCAGGGAGAAGGAGTTGAACTTAGGGATGGCACAAGGTGATGTGATCACAGCGTTCCTCTCATCCCCGAAGCAGCGCTCATCAATGTGACGAGGACGCCACGTGTTCCCTTGGGAGGTGGGTGGGAGCGAGCAGGTGGTGTTAGAGGTCAGGCCCTCTGTACAGAACTGTCCAAACCACGAGGCAGGACTTGTATACATGCATGAAAAAATACATCAACATGTCACAGGGCTTGTACAGCGCAAACCTTGGAAGGATTAGGAAACAACAAAACACATAACGAGGGAGCCCAAGAACATGGTACATAGCTATTTTAATGAGGCATTTCCAAGCACCAGGCACCACTGAAGAAGCACCGCTGCAACCACCAGCACCAACGCCTCAACCCAAGCAAAACACTAAAAGAGGTCAGTAGTAGGAGTGGAGAGCGGCAGTTTAGCTGGAGATAGCCGTAGCAGTACATGTGGGCCAGCTCAAGATCCAATCACAACAAACATCCATGGCGTTCAATCAACCAGCCCAAGAGAGCAGAGTCCCAGAGATGCCCAAGTTGGCCACACATTTTATTTAGATGCCATAGACTGAAATGCTAAAGGTGACACAATAGATCAGCATGGATGAGAATGGATCGTAGGTATTTGTGGTGGACGAGTGTGATGGATAAATGGGATAGAGCAAAGCAAGTGAGGAATTATATCGGGTGATCGGTGATAGAAACTGGGTGAGTCTTGTGAAGACCAGCCTTTCAAGAGTAACTATGAAGGAAGACTACAGTGCTCTCAGGTACTTTGATTACAAGTACTGTTTGTATATGGCAGAGACGGTATTCAGGAGCTGTGGGTTGAAAGGATATGGAGCACAAAGGAACTGTAATACTATAACCTGATAACACCCATGTGCTTCAGAACTCCAGAGCTCAAAATTCCAAGAGGCATTGATAACACAAACACCCGCTTCCCTCAAATTCAGAACTCAGCTCAAACAGCATATATTGGCAAAGTGATGCACCCTACCAGTGCAACACATTTATCAAATATACCAGCACCCAAAAGTACAACAAAATGCATTAGCCAATCTACCGTCACACATACAACATGGCTACCAATGAGATACCTCTTAACAACAAAACACAACTCAAATGGCAGAGTAATGGTCAATTGTACAACCTCATGCAAGGAGTTGAACGGCATAGTCAAAAGACTCACTCATACAGACGCAAAACGCATAATAAAGACTGAATAAAAGTATGGGTATATAGGACTACACAGCGGTCTTCATATAATAGGACCAATCGTCAAATACTGCACAGCAGGCCAATCATTAAACGTACCCGACACAAAAAAGCTAGCCATGTGACTCTGGTAACTGAGAAAAGGCACCCCGGAGACAGCAAAGTGCCCCAAATGTCCAAGAAAAGTAAGCAATTATTTCCATCATAACACCAGAGTCTCATCTTAGTTGTCAATGAAGCATTTAAACAAGGATGGAGTGGTATGTATACTTAACAGACTCATGACTACAAATTGCTAACCTCTAAGAATACACTGTCAGACACCCCAGACCCACAGGTATACATATGTAACTTTATTGACAGGATCGAGAGGACAGTTCGTCACAGGTATCGCTCCAGAAGCCTGGATCTTCACGCTGCTCAATATTTTACTGACTGCTGGTACCCAAATGACAAGGATGGAACGACCCCCAATGGGGCACTTACCTATTCCATACATTCGAGCATCAGGGATCACAAATATACTGCACACGCTCATACGTCCACAGTACAGGATGCTGCACATTTTTAGGTCTCGTCCTGGTTTGTGTCGAGATTATAGTGAGGCTTTTAAAAGTCTACCCAAACTGCTGCGGATTGGGTACAAATCATGTGAGCCAGGCGCGTGTACAAAGCACACCACAAGCCTCGGCATCAGACTTCAAAGGGATCCGCTCCACCAACCCCTGCATCAGACTTCAAAGGAATGCGCTCCCCCGCCCCGCCACATCAATACCTAAAGCTTCATCACACTCTAACGAGTCTTCCTTCTCCCGCATGTGACCCTACTTGCACCCTCTCGGTTCCAACATCATTCTTTTCTGCTTTTCCCTGTTTCCACCACACACTCCACTCCTTTGTATCTCCTTTCTGGCCTCTTTCCTACTTAACTTTTCATCCTTTCTCCTTTAATCCCATATCCACCTTCTCACAACCCCTTCGAGCACTGTTATCTTAACATTTGTGTTTCTCTCCGTCTTATAATGTCTGCCCTGCCACCATTTACTTCGGACCCTCACACACCCTTACACACCCTCACACCTCCTCACCCTCACACCCTCTCCCACCCTCACTCACCCTCACACAACACCCTCACCCTCCCCCCCCCTCACCCTCACTCCATCACCCTCACCCTCACAACCCCTCACCCTCACCCTCACACCCCCACAACCCCTCACCCCTCACTCAATCCCACATCCTCACACCCCCCCACCCTCACTCTCACACCCTCACCCACACACCCCTTCACCCTCACAACCCTCTCACCCTCACACCCCTCACACCCCCTCACCCTCACACCCTCTCACCCTCACACCCCCTCACCCTCACACCCCCTCACCCTCACACCCCCTCACCCTCACACACCCTCACCCTCACACACCCTCACCCTCACACACCCTCACCCTCACACACACTCACCCTCACACACCCTCACACACCCTCACACACCCTCAGACCCTCACACACCCTCACTCACCCTCTCAACCTCACACCCCCTCTCACCCACACACAACACCCTCACCCTCACACCCTCACCCTCACACCCCCTCACCCTCACAACCCCACACCTCCTCACCCTCACACACCCTCACCCTTCCTCACCCTCACACCCCCTTACCCTCACACCCCTCACCCTCACAAGCCTCTCACCCTCACACTCACACACCCTCACACCCCCTCACCCTCACCCTCACACCCCCTCACCCTCACTCACCCTCACCAGCATAGCATAACAAAACATAGCATAGCAGATCAAAACAGCATAGCATGGCATAACAAAAAAAGCATAGGATAGCAAAACATAGCATAACAAAACAAAGCATAGGATAGCAAAACAAAACATAGCATATCAAAACAAAACAGCATAGAAAAACATAGCATAGTGTAACAAAACATAGCATAGTGTAACAAAACACAATAAAACATAGCAGAACAAAACATAGCATAACAACAAAACATAGCATAACATAACAAAACAAAGCATAAGAAAACATAGCATAGCATAACCCCTTCGCTGCGCGGGGGGCGCGTACAGCGCCCCGGTGCTCATGACGATCTCAGCTCGTCATGAGGCACGGCGCTCGAGTGCTCATGACGAGCTGAGCTCGTCAGAGCTGCACCAGTTCCTGTGGAACGCTCAGCACAGCAGGGGAATTATCCCCGCATGCAAGTGTTCCACGGCTCATGACGAGCTGAGCTCGTCATGAGCACCAGAGCGCCGTGGCTCATGACGAGCTCAGCTCGTCATGAGCATGGAAGGTGTTAACAAACACAACATAGCATTACAAAATAAAGCTTAGCATAGCATAACAAAACATAACAAAGCATATCATAGCATAACAAAACATAGCTTAACATAGCATAGCATAGCAAAACATAGCATAGCATAATAAAACACAAGAAAACATAGCATTACAAAGCATAGCATAGCAAAACAAAACAAAACATAGCATAGCATAACAAAACACAACAAAACATAGCATAGTATAACAAAACAAAGCACAGGATAGCAAAAGAAAACATAGCATAACAAAACATAGCATAAAAGCAAAACATAGCAAAACAGCAAAACATAGCAAAACAACAAAACATAGCAAAACAACAAAACATAGCAAAACAACAAAACATAGCAAAACAACAAAACATAGCAAAACAACAAAACATAGCAAAACACAACAAAACATAGCAAAACACAACAAAACATAGCAAACCAAAACAAAACATAGCATAGTATAACAAAACACAAAACATAGCATTGCAAAACAAAACATATAATAGCATAGCAAAACATAGCATAGCATACCAAACACAACAAAACTTAGCATAGCATAACAAAACATAGCATAGCAAAACAAAACATACCAAAACAAAGCATAGCATAATAAAATACACCAAAACATAGCATATCATAACAAAACATAGCATAGCATAACAAAGCATAGCATAGCAAAACATAGCATAGCATAACAAATCAAAACATAGGATAGCAAAACATAGCGTAGCATAACAAAACAAAACATAAGATAGCAAAACAAAACATAGCATAGCATACAGCATCACTCAGCACCACCACAGCATCTCTCAGGGGCACCACAACATCACTATGCGCTACCACAGCATCACTAAACGCCACAGCATCACTCGTTCGCCATCACAACATCACTCAGCGCCACCACAGCATCAATCTGTGCAAGCATTCAACAACAACTGGTTCAAATATGTTCTCTCAATGTTTCAAGCTTTATTACAAATGTAACAAAAAGATGCTAATATTTCACTTCTGTTCTTGGATTTTCGTCACAATGAAATACACTGAACATAATCTTCACAAAAGTTATTTACAAAAGTTTAAGCTATTGCCATTATAAAATACAATAACTTTTATTTAAGTATTAATTATTTAAAAAAATTAAAAGCCATTGTTATTTGTAATATCAATACATGTAAGTGACTTAAATACAACACATATTGCATTACAAATGCTATAGGTGTCATATTTGCGAAAGTTATAACTATTGGCATTGTAAATGACAAAGCTATTAATTTCGCTATTTTCAAAAACAAAACATAAATAAAAAATGTGTCATTTACATTACCAATAGCTCAAACTTTCCTAATGCGGGACCTATTGCATTGCAAATGCTTGTTATTTTGTACAATGTGCTCAGAATATTTTCAAATGCATACAAAATGTAGGGATGAAGGTCTATGATTTCGCCTAGTGCTTAGAAAGACCTTGCAGCAGAACGGCGGATAGTGTGAGGGGCCAGACGGAGATTAAACAAGATAAAATTACGCAATTCCATGTTGAAATGTCGAAGCCCAGAGGTTACAATCCAGATAAACTCATTAATGTCAGGTAATCAGGAAGGTAAACCTTCAACCTGAAGATTCAGACACAAATCAAGGCAATTTGCAAAAATATATATTATAAAGCTACTTTTAACTGTCACCAGTTCAGTTAAATTATAGTATGAGAATCATGTGAACTATTAGGTTCTGCAAATGCGCCCAATCTCCTTATCTTAATTGATAGCTATCCTAGTGTAATCTATTTCATTAGAACCACATCAGCTCTGAAGTGCTGGAGCAAAGGAGGTTAAGCAAAGACCTTTAACTCGATAAATGTGTGAGGAATGGGCTGGTTGTCTTATGCTTAACTATGCAAATCAAGTCCCCAAGACCACGTGTTCCTGATCACTTTGAGGAAGTCCTGGATGAAGCATGCAAAAAGCAGGCTATCTTCCTCTGTGAGAGAAGTGATGTTGGCTGTCCCAGTGAGCGATTAAACTTTAAGCTTTGCAAGTGTTTTTAACATAATCCCTATCTCAGATAACAGCACAAAACGCTCTTCTGTTCAATAGTGGCTCACAGGGCGCAATACATGCCAAATATCAGGCTATCCACAATGGATGTATTTGCATATAGTGGATATCAACATCAAACATACTGAGAACTGTAATTCATGCCCTAGACTCTCCCACCATCCCTAAAATACCCATGATGGAAGCTACCATGAAACCCACCCCCAGATGTAAGCCCATTACTTACCCTGTACTGTTAAGCAACATTAAATACACCACCTAATCGTAACCCCAATATTCACCCCATCCAGAATACCTAACCCTAATAAGAGTTAGTTAATGACCTAACTATCCTTAAACCTCTACCTTTCTCCTATCCCATATAATCTAACCCTGTTCCTAATGCTTTCCCCCTTTTCACCTGAATTTAATCTGAAGTATCTTTGAACATTAGCAAAAGTTTTTTTTAGACACACTTTTTTTTAAAGCCTATTTCATTTTTTTTAACAGTTTGGTCTTTTTGTGAGATTTGAACTTTTGACTAGGCCCAAGCAAAATGTAATTTACAACGGCATAATCTTGCGTAGATGGTTTAATCCTTTGTTACACTATTACGCGAAATGACTGATATTATGCCATTAGGCCACGCCACTCAATTGAGACTTTGGGGTCATTAGGATGACGGGCGAACGTAGTCCGCCTGCCGTCCTATTGGATTATGGGACCGCCCGCCATAAGGGCGGGGATCCCGTGGGGGTTATTAGGATGCACCCGCAACAGTGGCGGGCGCATACTGCATTTTGAATATTGTGCGCCACAATGCTAAAAATGCATGTGATGCATTTGCATACACAAAGCGGCAGGCACTGCGCGTTGCCTGCCGCATTGTGTATGCAAAGGCAGGGGGGGGGTACTACAGGTACCCCCCATGTGCACATCCCACCTCGCCTTCACCAAGGGGGCCCGCAGGGGGCCCCCAAAGTGAAGACGCCTGCCTTTCTGTGGCGGTATTGCCGCCACGGAAAGGCATTCCCCAAAGCCTATACTAATATGGCTGGCGGTGTCTGATAGACACCGCCACCATATTAAAAGTTTTCCGCCCCGGTCGCAGTGCGACCGGGGTGGAAAAGTGGCGGACGGTCTTTCCGTCCGCCGCGGACCCTCACCCATAGCAATATGGCGGGTGGGAAATGGCTGGCAGGCGGGTGGCGGGCGGACAAGGAAGTTAATTTTGTATTTTTAAATCCAACCCCTGCGCAACCCCCCAACCCACATGAGATTCATGCCGGCCGCGACTGCACACTCCTCCCACAGGTAGACACATGAGTTCGGATCAATCTGAGAACTTTTAACAAGTGGAAATTTTGGTAATGTAAGGATATATTTTTTCATTGTAATTTTAGCAGTCAAAATTTTTTGTCATTATTTTTGTATGTAGTTCACATGGAAGGGCAAACACAAACACCTCTAACAAGTAATACCATAACTGTCTTTAAAAACAAAACATCTGGCAAACAACATCTGTACTTTCCACGAGAAAAGACAAACAGTCTAAATCCAACACTTAAAAAAAATATTTATAAGACTCATGCAAGAAAAAGGAATGTTTACTTAAGATAGGAGGGATGCGGAATAGGTGATAGAAGGCAGCCGTGTAGGTGCTGAAGAAAACAATTCTCGATATTGGCACTCAGGAGTTTCACTGCGGCGATAGGGTAACAAAGGCGACAGTAGAGCTGTAGACACAGTATGATCTTGACTGTGAGCACAGGTACAGAAAATGATTAAGTAAATTGGCCTGAAAAAAACCTTTTCCCGTTTTTAATAAATCCTAAGAGTCTTTTTGAGTTCGCTTTTCAATCCCTAAATTAGTAGCATTTCTGGTAAGTCACAACCCAGGTGGGCTTTAGAGAGTCACCACACACTGAAACTTCTGTATTTAGATAATAATCTTAATACTAATGACATTTAGTCCGAACTTTTATTTGTAATCAAAAAAATCCTTTTTAGTTGACCCTTGTTTGAAAAATAAGAAAAACACCATTAACTAGAGCTAATATATTAAAAATACTTAATCGGGTAACAGCTTTTATGGAAGCTGAAGAAGGCTTCGAACTCGGCCCTTTTCAGAGAATCATGTGATGCTTTATTTAATTAGTTTGGAGCATTTACTCTTACAGTAGACCAGGCCCCTCCAAACCTGAACAAGCATTTGCAATGCAATGGGTCTCGCAGTTACGCAAGTTTAAGCTATTGGCATTGCAAAGGACAATGCCTTTTATTTATGTTTTTAAAACTAAAACAAAAATAAAAAGGCATTGTTATTTGCAATGTCAATAGCTCAAAACTCGCGTAACTGCGAGACCTATTGCATTGCAAATGCTTGTTTAGGTCTGTATTAGCCAAGACTTTTGCTTTTACTAAAAGTATGTATACCATAGTTACTATTAGGGGTGTTCAGTAAGATTTCATCCATTAGTCTGTGATTGTGTCAGTCACATTTTTCATCCACACACTCCATCATGCATCAAGGCGCAATGTTACCCCACTATAGCTATTCACTGACTTTCATACGAATAAGGGCATGGTGTCCTTCCACAAGGAGCACATTCGCACACAAGGTTGTTTCCTTCAGGGAAAGGTGTACCATTGTAATGTGTACTTTATTGAGACCATAAAAACACTTTTGCATTGTTCCAATTATTTTTTTTTCGATTTAGTGAGGGCACAGCAGGGTTCAGAGCAATAACATTTTGTAAAAACCTTGACAAAATAAACAAGTGTATGACTGTGCTCAGTTTCTCTGACATGTGGGAACAGTTCATAAAAGCCACTGAAGTATAATGGACATATGGCGCAGCTTAATATATTTAGAATAAACATGGAATGTCAGTTAACATTTATAAGCAGTTGCGTGAATATGTGACATAAGACACCGTTATCGTAGTGGGTAAGGAAGAGGAATCAGGGGCAGTTTATAAATGATGTGAGAAATTACGATAGATATTAGAGAGGGTGTCCGTTTGGACAGTTAGAAAGGGTGAGCTTGGGACATAGGGCCGATAATAGGCCATGGCATGTAAGACACGACATCAGACCAAGTATCAGAAGGGGCATTTATAAGATAAGCTGAGGGAGAAACATTAGAAGCAGTTATCAAAGTTGGGGGTCAATAGCTATCATTTATTTGAGCTACTCTGTAAATTGCAAGTGTGCGATGTCATAGCTGCAATTTGAGTAAAAGGCACCGGTTTAGCAGAACTCTCATGTATGGGACATCTGGTGCTGCTTATTTGAATTAAAGTAATATCAATGAAATACTAAGTGGACTAACGAGAGCAAACAAAATGAAACGACGACGGTAACGTTTGTAACACATTTTGGAACAATATTTACACCCGTAGGAGTTTTGGCTTCCTTTAACAATATTTTTTTTAATTTTCCCATTAAGTTTCTAAATAAATAATAATATAAAAAAAAATATCCTTTTGGGACTTTTATTTCGCATGCCCTCACAGGGTCAATATTAGGTGTAAAGTTGTGCCATTTGGAATGTGGGAGATAACTTTTTTCATGCAAATAGGTGTTCCCCATGAAAATCAACTACCTACACCTCATAAGTCGGTTTGTCAAGTCCCTGTTTATCTAGCTTGTTAACTTAAGTGACTATGTCCCAAACACAAAAAGGCTTCTCTCGTATCTCTTCTCCAGTTATAAGATGCTGATCTTCAAACTCACCTCTCTTCACCTTGCCCTCCCATAAAATACTTTGGAGAGACGTCCAAAATGATATTTTAACACAATTAAAATTCGAAATATTGCCAGGAGGATTAAAAAAACAAAAATTGGACGATGCGACCTTGGGACACGGTGTAGGGACGAGTAATACTTGTCAATAGACACAATAAGTTGTGTAGCAGACAAAACAATGCAAGCCACCATGAAATTCGAGGAGTTAAGGGAGATCTCAAAAGTACAAAACTGTGTCTTGAGTTGGTTTCCCCTTTCACACCTGATATAATAACAAAATTGCATAAGGGGTCAAATCACTTAAAAGTCTTCGGTGGCAGACCTCGGGTAGAAGTTACCGAAGATATGTTTAAAATAATTTAAGATCAAACTTAAATAACATTGGAGGTATTAATGTTAGCACATTTTCCAAACACGTCGGCAAAATCATACTGGTTTTCGAACACACTCGTTTTCACGAAAGCCACTCTAGCCCCTTCCCTGGAGCAATGTTAAGAAGTAGTGAACGATCCAGTGAAAGCTCGAGACTGAGCTTTCGAGTGGAGTCTGCCGGTAAACCCACACTCCAACCTCAAGCACCACCAATTGAAGAAAAAAACATTATCTTTAATGAAAGAGGGGGGGGGCAAGAAACGAAACCACCTGCTCAATGTGAAATAAGAAAACGTGATCTGATCAATAAGGCTAGCCTGCTCGCAAACTGTATGATCCTAGACAAATATTTTATTTCACCCAAACTTTTATTTTATCATTATCACATATAAGTGCACCTTAAACTGCATGATGTGAACTGTTCAAAAACCACGTTTGTGTTTGATGTAATACACAATAATGATGCTCCACCTATAATAAAAGTTTATGGCACATTTCGGTTATACATGACAACGGATTGCTGCTTAGTCCTCTAATTGCCTGGAAAAACGGGTGCGTTAAGTGAAAGAATGTTCAAAGTTTAATGTTTGACAAGTCTCGGTGCCAGTAAGTTTCTCTAAAAGTGGTGATGTCTTTGATGTACTTAGGTAAAATGCTTCAGCGTGTTAAGTAGTTGAATTTCGTAGATCTGTCATTTTTACATGGGAATTGCAATGATTAACATGCCAAATATTTTCAGAGCTGAATCTTGCATGGGCTCTTAGTCAAGCCAGACCCTTTGCAAATATATTGGCTGGTCCATCTCAAAGATGAAGACCAGTTGTAATCAAGAACTTAAACCGCAGCCGTCCCCTGGCCCAACATTTAAAGCCCCGCTCACCGCACTCGAAAGACGTCACCCCCCTTGTAGCTCGTAAACAGGTCGCTGGTGTCCATGGCCCGAGGGTCGGGTCTCCGCTGAGGGGCATCGAACCAGCGGTCGGGTGCAGGGCGGTGGAGCTGGCAGGGTGCACCAGGTCGCGATGACAGAGCTCGAGTGGGCAGTGGAGACCCCTCTACAGCTGCAGCTTCGTAAACAGTGACAGCACCCGCCCCCTGTCTATTTTATTTTCCACAAGAAAGCATCTTTTGGGTTCTACTTATTGATGCAGTTGTGCCAGCGCAGTGCTGGGCAACAACCCTTGTATATGGGTTCTGGCATTCTTTGCAAGCTCTGCCATGCATCATTATGCCAAACGACATTGCTTCTGCATTACTGGAACTGCCTCCATTACCCAAACGCGTGTACAAACATTGGATTAAGGAGGCCATAACTAGCAGCATTAAATGAATGTTCTTGCAGCTGGAGTTCAGAGTGTGCGTAAAATGATTCCAGCACTAAAATGAGGAACATTTATTAAAGCCTGCTGCTGGCAGGCTGCAGATTCTTAAAGAAAATGCATCAGGGCAACCCTTGCTTTTCACAGTTCTCACACTGAACATGATGCGCATTCAATGCAAATTTAATTAGAATGCAGCTATTGTAAGCTTCTTTTCATGAAGATATTTCACTAGGTAAATGTTATATAGCGAATTATACAATTATATGATATTGATGAATTATATTTTAAAATTATATGAATTATAAAAACATTGTCTGAATATATCCTCTGCAAAAATGTGCTTAGATATTAAGAAGCCAAAACACTGGCCCCTATTCGAAACAAGCTTTCTCTGTGGAGCCGACAGGGGGGAGGGAGTGAAAGTGCACAATGCGCGCGTGCATATCTCTTGTCCTGAGTGCGCGTAGACAGGACAGGGAGGGAGGGGGAGAGACGGAGCGAGCTGAGCCCTACGCACGTGAACATCTCCTGTTCGCGCGCGCGTCCACATTTCCGGTCCGTCTTTTGCGCGTGCCCATCTCTTGTCTCTCATGAGAGGCAACTCAGTGACAATACTACTCGCTGGCGGTAGCGCTTCGCGCTGCGTTCGCCAGGCTCGACCTAAAAACACATCTCTACTCAAATTGAGGGCAGATTACTTGAGAATCGACAAACTTAAAGCACTTCTGTGTTCTGGTTGCCCACTGTTCATCAGGCCTCCGTCTGACCTGAGATAACAACCTGGAACTTTCTGAGAAAAGTTGAATACCTTTATAAATTACACCTCAACTTTTCCTATCTTTTGTGAAGTGAACTAGGTATTCTTAACATAAGGGGGAACTGGGAGTTTCTCCAGTCAAGGCCCTTTTGAACCCAGCTACCCCTCTGATGCAGACTGCCGCCGCTCCCCATCTGCTCCCTTTCTTTTGGGTCTCATTGCTTCTTTTCTGTTCCTAGGCCTCTTCTTGCCTCTCTCTCACCCTTTTTTCACTCCATCGCTCTTTTAGACTTTTTGCATTTCTCCCCTTTTGCCACTCTCTCACCCTTTTCCACTCATATCCATTAGCTCTTTTGGCTCTTGCTTTCGTTTTTCTGCTCTTTTGCATCTTTTTGTGCTCTCCTGCCCTACCCTTTTACCCCCTTTTGCTGCTCCCATTGCCGTTCACCTTCTCCCCCTCCTATCTCCCCCTGCTCCTTACCTGCTGTATTATGCATCTTTCCCGCCTTTCCTCCCAGCCTCCGCTAGCCACGCCAATTATTCCCACCACCCTCCTCCCGCACACCTGTCACCTCCCAGGACCTACTTAATGGTGGGCGCCGCCACACCATGCCACAAACCCTAGTCCATCTACCCCTGAGAGCTACACACCTGCCACTCTCCAGACCAGTGACACAGGACACGGGAGGCCGCCTTGAACACTGCTGCCACACCTCCCCACTCACCTCGCACAACACTAGCCCCACAAGACCAGTTCGCATACACTCCCATACGTTAACTCGCCAAACACTCCACCGAGGTGTGGGACCTCCTCAACTCGCTTGCACAAGACAACATCTTCCTCAGAGAGACCTGGCTCAACCCGTCATCCGCCCCTGAAATCGCCATGGTCATCTTCGAGGGATACAAATTCACCCACTGCGACTTTGTCAACAAACCAGGCAGACGGCCACCATCATCCATACAGACCATGCCCAATGTACCACCCCAACAGAAAACACCACCCTGTCCATGGAACACATGAACTTCACACTCAAGACTGCCAAAAGAACAACCATCAAGGAAACCCTTGTGTATCACCCACCAGTACCACAAACCAGCTTCACCAATCTCATTGCAAACTTTATCGCCCCCCTTACCATCGACTCTAAAGACTATGTGCTCTTCGGTGACCTCAATCTCCACCAAGATAGACAACCTCATGGACCCCAACTCCACAGACCTTTTCGACTGCCAGGACTACATTGGACTCACCAACTTATCCACACACACACACCGCAAGACAAACACTCAACCCTATCTTCACCTCCAGCGACAGAATCAAATACAGCCACACTACCCAGCTCACCTGGATGGACCACTCCATATTGCACTTACACCTCTAAGGCCTCTCCCAGGAAGGCCCAGCAAACTTAGGCGTAATTGGGGCAAAGTCACAGAGACAGACTGGATCAACATTCTCACAATCAACGAGCCTTAAACCAACAGCAGCCTGGACCTCAGCAACAGAAACGTCAACTCCTGGATCACAAACTGTACCAACAATCTCGCACTAGTCATAGACACCAAACACAGGAGAACCAACAAACAAACCAGCTGGTACACTGAAGTCCTCAGGAACTTCAATACCACTGCAAACAACAACGAAGGAGTACCAGCAAGGATGCCACTGATAGGACCACGTATAAAACTGCGCCCAACCACTACTGCCACCAACTGGGGTGAACAAGGAAAAGGGCCCTTGCAACAAGAATCAAAGCCAGCTCCAACAACAAGGAACTCTTCACCATCGTCAAGGAATCCACCAACCCCACAGCAAACATCACTCCTTCGCAAGGACTCTGGGACAGCCTCGCAGACTTCTTCCATCAACGCCTAAATAGCCACCAGAACCTTCCCAGAAAACTGGAAACACACAGAGGTCAATGCCCTCCCAAAGAAACCATCACCCGACCTCAGCAAATTAGAGAACTACCGTCCCATCTCACTACTACCCTTCCTAGCCAAATTATGGAAAAAACAATCAACCAATAACTCGCAAAACACCTGGAACACCACCAACTCCTTGGTAGCTCACAAACCTGACTTCAAAGCAACAATAGCACTGAAACAGCCTTCATTGCAGCCACGGACAACATCCACACCATACTTGACGGAGATGAAACAGCAACACTGATCCTCCTCAAACTCTGTGGCTTGAACACCACACACTTATCACCAGACTGGAATCCATGGCTCAGCACTCCAGTGGATCACCTCCTTCCTCACAGGAAAATCCTGAGGACACCTCCCACCTTTCACATCCCAACCCAAGGAAATCATCTGAATAGTCCCACAAGGCTGGTCACTAAGCCCCACCTTATTCAACATTTACATGACATTGCTGGCCAATATTGTCGGATCCATACGACACAATGTCATCTCTTATGCGGACGACACATAACTCATCCTCTCCTTCTCAGAAGACCCCACCAACACCAGGATCAACTTCCACAAATGCATGACCAGCATCAATGGCTGGATGAAGGAGAATTAGCTAAAGCTCAACAGTGACAAGATGGAGGTACTGATCTTCAGAGGCATGAACTCCCCCTAGGACGACTCCTGGTGGCCTTCAGAACTTAACACCACACCAACCCTGACGGAGAATGCCAGAAACATCGGAATCATCCTGGATAGTAAACTTATTATGGCCTCTCAAATCATCGCAGTCATATCCTGCTTCTTGATCCTGGGCACACTATGCAAGATCTTCAAATGGTTCCGCCGGGACTCAAGGCGCACCATCACCCAGGCCCTAGTCACAAGCAAATTGGATTATGGCAAATCCCTCTATGGAAGAATACCAGTCCACCTCATCTAGAGACTTCAGACCATCCAAAACTCCTCTGCCAGTCCCATTTCTCGGCCTCCCATGATGTACTCACATCACTCCCCATTTCAGAAAGCTGCACCGACTCCTAGTCCAGAAACGTTGCCAGTTCAAGCTCGGACACACATTCAAGGCACGGCGCAACACTGGACCCTCCTACCTCAACCACCGCCTTCACTTCCATCAAACCACCAGAGGCCTTCGCTCTGCCCTCTCTCTCTCGCCTACACACCTCGCAGATGCAGAGCTGGAGAATGATCCTTCTCCCATCTCGCAGCGATGTTCTGGAATGACCTCCCCTCCCACAGCAAGACCTCCACGTTGCTGCTGGAGTTCCGAAAGAAGCTTAAGACCTGGCTCTTTGACTAGCACTCTAGTCCTTGCACAGCCCGTAGCCAGACTCCGATATCACATGCCAAGCACCTGGATATATTCACGGGTGATAAGTTGTGCTCTAAAGATCCTCTAACAGAACACAACATAACATCGCTCCCAACCTTCTATAAAAGAATCATGCGGCTTCCTGTACCTAGAGCTACAGCAACCAGGACTAAGGAGATACAAAAAATTGCAGGAGGAAACCTGTGTGCCTACTCCGGGGGTGAACAGTTCCTCCACAGGATCTCAGAAACTGAATCAAAAGATCAAATGTGCTAGTGTTAAAGAGAGGTCTTTCGAGGGGATACAAGTTTCCCTATGACATGTAATACAATTTAAAATAGACAATGCAAAAATTCAAAAGCATATGCAGTGATCCTTTCGTTAAACAAAGTAAGCTGAGACAAATATGCTAGCATACATACAAGACACCAGGAGTCTTCAAAGCAAACACAAATTCTACATTTCTTCTTAAAGGGAAACTATACCATGTGAGTTTGTAGAAGATAGGTAGAAGGTTGGCTGATGCCTCTTACAAGGAAAAGTGACAGGAGAAAAACAAAGGAGAAGAAATGTTAAGAAGAAATAGAATGTTTGCAAGCTGGTGAGGCTTGTATATCAAAAAGTATGTGGTCAGAAATTTGCTGCTAGACAGGATGGACAGTTGTGAGCTATGACAGTATGAATCCATTCCATGCACAGAAGAAGAATTTCAAGAAGCCCTTACTGCACTCCAAGGCTTAGGTCTGGAGCAGTCAAAAAATCAACTCTTAGAGCCACACGCACCCCTGATGGCTACATAGGAAGGTTCATAGTGCCTTGTAGATGGAATTCCACTAAAACTATGCCCATGTGCAAGCATTTCAAATGTAATTCCAAATAATGGAGAGGCAACAACAACGCATTGTAATTCAGTTCATAACTTGAAAGAAGTACTCCAAAGATTTTCACTGCTTGTGGTGGGAGTGAATTTTTATTTATCTTATGAACGGGTTTATAAAAACACAGCAAACAGTCGACACGTTTCATTCTCAAACAGCAAGAACTTCATCAGGGCTTAAAAAGTCATCCACAGAGTTCACCTCTGATCTGCCTTTGTGCAATGCTGATCATAACTTGGTGCTTTCATGCTATTCTGAACTTCAGCCATGTTCGGATTTCTAGTCTGCACGCAACGTGTTCCATTGGTCGAAAAAGTAGGCTGGAGAAAGTGAGAAGTGCTGAATATGAGGGGCCTCATTTAGAGGTGGGTGATAATGGACCAGAGACCAAAAATCTGTTTTGTGTCCAGTGGCACTCAATAAGCAGAATTCAGCTAGTTCTACTGTTGAAAACACCTTCCTGGCATTGAGCCACTGGTGAACTTCTGGAAGTTCTAAAAAAAAATATTTTGTTATTGGCAGTTTCTTCAAAGAACAAAATATCTAACACTGTTTTCCTTGCCTTGTGTTTTTTGTGCTCAGGGTAAACCTTAACATCCCTTCACCATGTCATTCCTTTGTGAGCCTCAATTAACCAGTCTCACACCTGGCCCAGTGCACCCATTTTCGACCATTTACTTCCATTTCCATCCTATCCATTGCAAAGGCCCAGCATCTGGAGGGTCAGTTATTTTGTTTTTCAAATCAACGCACGCCAGGTTGCTAAATCCTCAGCCACCATGTCAACCCTGATGCTGCTCATCTTCCAATGCCAACTCTAGCAATTCTTGGCTCCAGGCTGAGTTTTCCGGCGCCTGGGGCATCCCCCAGCTTATAGCAAAAACCATATAGCGATGCACCTGCATCCGGGGTGACACTTTCCCTACCTCCAGCAGGCAGAGTTTCTTCGTCCTTGACAGAATCACTCTAGAAATATGGGACTGTGTACTAACCACTTCAGTCTGGAAACCCACCAGCCGCACACAAAACCAAGTCGTGCTGATTTCCTGTTTAAGGCTGGCCACACCTGCCACATCTGGAAGGAACCCCAGGGTATATTTTAGATAGTTTTATTGGGGGTCATGTATATTTGATGCAAACAACTGAATAAACTTAAAGCGAGCATAGGGCAACACCAGTCGGACCAGCTCACATGCTCTCCTCCATTCAGCCTCGGTCAGTTTCTCCACACACTCTGCCCTCCATCTCTCACTCGCCCGCACCATTTCACCCCCGTCTGCAGGTAGGGTAAGATGGAGGTTTGCGATTAGTCTACTATATCACTTCGTGTTCCTGTGGCTCTTCCGGACCGTCGACCAGTTTAAAGAGGCCTTATATATTTCTAAAATACAACAGGCTGCAGAATTATGGGCTGAATAGATGTCCTAGAAATCCTCACTTGTTCTGTATGCAACTTGCATTTAAAGGCATCCTTGGCCTTGGCCAGCAGAAATCTTTGTCTCCCAAGTTAAAGGAGTGTCCTATTCGAAGATGGATCACAGACACACCTACATCAAATTAGAGATTCCAACAACCTTTAAGAAGTTCATCAAGGAGAACACCAGCTGAGGGATGTCACGTGTGAAAAGCATACAAGATCAAGTCTGTGCCAAATGCTTTGCCACATTTCAAGTCACAGATGTATGAGTTTCTAACGGTAGAGCTTCCGTTTGTTTGATCATTTCCTGCTCATTTTCTAACACTTTGTTCTGCATCAAGCTAAAAGAGAGTATCTTTACAACTCAAAGTTATCATGCTGCCAGATTTTGTTGTATCCAAGAGTCGGGTTATGACAAGTCAGCTACCATGTATGTTTGGTTGGTTATTTGGACTAGAGCAAGATAGTCTCTACACGACGTGGGGGTGCAGAGAACACTCTGCGTGTTGCTCACAGAAAGATGCCTCACATACATAGCAGCATGCTTGTCTTCTGTATGGGAACACACTATTACAACAATGAACAGAATGTCCACATATCTAAAACATTATTTGCTATGAGATATTACTGCCAGATCCCCATCCAATATCTTACCTTCCCACTGTAAGTGGAGCCCGCTGCCAAACTCATAAGGAACTTTACCCTATTGTTGAAACCAGGCACAGTCATGCACACCAATCCTCTCAATGCAAACCCATCCCTGCGTCTTGTTGTTATTTCTTCATATCTGGTTCTACATGGCATGGTCTATAAAAGTTACTTTCGAAAATCAGTTGATGACAATGTCTGATTCTGCTACTTGCTTGCAGGTTGTGAAAGTCCCTGGCGGGATCTACCACTGGTTTCTAACTTTCAGTGGCCATATATCTGAGCGGCGTGTTGAACACATGTGCCCAGGTGCATTTTCTTCCACTTCCTTGATGCAGACGATGCAGACAGAGAGCAACCAGTGCTGATCATCATAACTTTGTTCGCCAGCAGAATTCTGGTCTATCGAGTAACAACATACAGCTCTAGCTTGAGAGATGTGCTGGGGAGTTCGGACCATTCTCAGGACACTTCACAGGGAGATAAGTGGTAGATAGGGGGTGGGAGTGGAAGGAGATGAGAGAATGGGCGAAATCTAGCATTTGACAGTGGTGCAATGAAGCTCTCACTGACTTGTGTCGGCAGTGAATACTTAGTATAAAGGGGATGGATGGAAACTCTGGTCTCAATCAGAACCACACGCAATTACTCTGGATGCATTCTATCTCATCATCTTCATCTTATTGGTTTTGTTACAGAGAGGGACCAGCTCTATGCAAATCAATCACAGCACCTGCCTACCCAGGATGAGAGAGGCTGTCAGTGGCTCATTTATACCCTGACATGGATTAGAAGCTTGTTGTGTTGTAGGGACTGAAGCTGTAACTCACCAATAAGGCTGATATGTGACAAGCTGATAAGGACAAAATATTAAGTTCAAAATTTAGAAAGACAGAAATATCGGCAAAAAATATTGTGATTCAAAAATATTGTTATGCAAAAATGTTGCTGTCAAGAATATATATAATATTTTTAAGAATGTTGTTTTTAATATCGTATTCAGTAATATAGCTGTAAAATATAATTATTTTAATGTGGTTTTGTTAATATACTAATTTTATGTGTTAAGATGGTTTGCATAGTTAATTTCTTTTAAATATAGTTTGCAATTTTTAAGTGATTTAGAACTTTATATTTAGTCTTTAGCAATTCATTGCGTTGTTCCGGGTTGTTAGGGAGATAGAGTGGGAAGGTATTGAAGTAATAATTAACTATTATTTATTAAGTGTTAATTATTTAATTGATTATAAATTATGTAAATTGTTTAATACAGATTTTAGTTCTATTTTAGGTGCGGTTGGTGGGTTTGTAGAGGTATAGGGTAGGAAGTTACATAAAATTAAATGTAATTTAATTTTGCTTTTTAACATTATCTGCCATGTGATTTCCTGCCATTTAAATGTAGTTATTAATAATTGTGTAATAGTTTTACTGTTTAAGTTACTTTTTTTAAATATAATTCATAATTTACATGTGTATTACACATGTATTTGTAAATGTGTTTTAATTTTTTGGGTTGAGTTGGTGGGGCAGAAAATAAATATATAGTTTTTATAATAATTGTATGTATTGTATGTATATGTACTTTATGAATTGGAACTGATGTTAAACAATTATGCATAAAAAATATACATGTTTAATTTATTTTTTGGTGTTTATGAAAGATAGTTTGTGCTGCGATAGGTTACTTGAATGGTTTTTTCATGTATTAGTTGAAATAAAATCTATTACTAATTATTTTATCTTGATTTTGGTAGGTTAGGGAATTTGAATTTATTATTTGCAATTACATTTATTCCCTTTATTTTTTACTACATGTATATATTTTGTAATGTTATTTAATGATATTTATATTAAGTTTAATATTTTCCTACATTAATAGGGTTATTCATATATGTAATGCATCTGTAGTGAAGTACTTTCCCTACTGTTTCTTACACTGAAGTAGGAATAGTAAATCTAACCCCTCTGAAGTCCATCACTTTCCCAACTGCTGCGCTGACTGAAGTAGGGATAGCAAATCTAACCCCTCTTAAGTCCAATACTTTCCCTACAGTTGCTTTGTTTGGAGTGGAAATAGTAAATTTAACCCCTTCGAAGTCCAACACTCTGCCTACTGTATTGCTGGCTGGAGTAAATGTAAAACCTCTGAAGTCAATTGGTTTCTCTACTGTTGCTTAGACTAGAGTGGAAATAGTAAATATAACTCCTCCGAAGTCAACACTTTCTCTACTGTTGCATTAACTGAAGTGGGAATAGTAGATCGAATATTTCCATACTCCAATACCTTTCCTACTATTGGTTAAATATATTTTATAGTATTATTTATCTCTTATATTTTATATTATTTGTTTTGTTTTAAAACTTTTTTTAATGTTTACTATATTTTTAGTAAATATTATTTTGTATTTTATTTATTAGCAAAATTAAATAATATATTCTGTGATTGTATTGTTTAATTTTTTATGTTTACTTGTGTATCTCTTGTGTGTGCATATCGCAGTACATTTAAAATAAAAAACAATGTCAAATATATTTTTTTAATACACTATATCATAAAAATTTATACACACACGTGTATATGTATACTTACACAAGTTTATTAAAGAATATAATTATATATAATACTAAATATTAATGAGATTTATTCAATATACATTATATTAATGTTATATGAGTTACTACTTTAAACTATATTTTTTGTAAAACAATATTTTTGTATGATTTTGGACGATATTAGTGACAACGATATTTTTTTCCCTAATTTTTTTTATACTTACCATTAGAAGTATAGGAACACAATATTGTCGAAAACAATATTTTTGACACAATATTTTTCTCAATTATATTTTTTACCACGATATTGTGTCTGTGATCCGGCTAGGGGAATTTGTGTTTGCATTCATCTGTCCAAAGCAGATATTGCAGACAATGCAAAGCAGATATTGCAGACAATTGCAGACAATGTCTGTCTT
The DNA here is from genome assembly GCF_964263255.1 of Lissotriton vulgaris. Lineage (NCBI taxonomy): Eukaryota > Metazoa > Chordata > Amphibia > Caudata > Salamandridae > Lissotriton > Lissotriton vulgaris. Next base: position 107,317,579 of record NC_141686.1, read on the forward strand.
AATCGTCCTTTCTTAGGTTGAGTAAAGATTAATTTGCATATGGTTTGGCCCCTTTTGAAGAAGCGGGGAGAAGCTAAAAACAATGGAATTTTAACTTGCTCGGAACCAAAGAGATATTGCATGCTGTCACAAACTGATATTTACGGCTAATATACAATCTACACAAAGACGATAGGCAAGGATGTAATGGTGTACCTGAAAACGTGTTTTCTGAAACGTTCTGCAGAAATGTAGGTAGTGTTGGAGTTTCAAATGGAATAGAGACATCGGGTTGTATTGGAAGGGCATACAATGAGTTGTGTGTACAGCAGGCTTAGATTGTTACTCTTTCAGTGACAAACTGGGGGTGGGGGTAAGATATAGAGTGACTGTTTGTTTTTTCGGTGTGGGTGGAGTGGTCCCCAATGGCCCCACTGAAAGGCTATAACTAAATTTTCATTTAAGAGAGAGAGAGAGAGAGAGAGAGAGAGGGAGAGGGAGAGAAGGAAGATTAGAGGGAGAGATGGCCTTAAGTTTCTTTGTTTTACAGAAGTACAAACTCAAATGCAATGGTGTCAATGCAGCTCAGTCTTGGCCTGCAGCATTTTCTGGTACTCCGGTACTTCAGACAGTGAGAAACTCCCACAATGTACTACTCTGCAACCCTGATGCTACTTAAACTCAGTCCAATATTGTAACTTGTGTCCTGACTCACAAATAGTATAATCCCACTAACACCCCTCAATTAATGTAGCTCAATCTTAGCCACAGCATCACAGATTTCATGATGCAAGGACCCACGCACCAACCGGAAGGGCATTGCCGTGCTGACTGGATTACTTCTTCACAATTCCAAATTGGGATGAAACACACATGTATGCTGACTCACTTTGAAGCTGTTGTACCTGTGAAAATACATCAATCTGCCAGTGCACCTTAAGAACACCTACCTCCATCAATCCTGCATCTTTGACTAGTCATTAACTTGATCACTGCTGCTCTCCCATCAAACTCTTTTTGTGTTGAGAATTAAACAATTAGTTCTTTAACTTCTTTTTCTTTATTTACTTTTAGCTTGACTTTGCTGCAGGCCCTGCCCTGGGGAGTAAGTGTCAGCAAACTAGTTTAAATAAATTGAGTTAACTCAAAGTGATAACTGGGCCTGTGCTGCCATTTATTCACAACAGCCATAAGAAAAAAGTCTCATGTCATAATACAGCCCCGTGGCATAAAAAGATGAACCACGTAAGAGCAATTTAGAAGGAAGTTTTGTTTTGATACTTTTTTTCTCTTCCTGCTTTTACATCTATTGAAAAGTATGGGCAACCACTGACACTATAGTATTTGCGGAAATTCACCAATGCAAATTAAGACACCCTATCCTGAGGACATCTTTATAGGGAGTTCCCATTGGGGGGTCTGCACATCCTAGGTCTGCATTAACCTGTGTCAATTCATTCAGATGTAGTTTGTACAGACAAACTGAGGCTTCCTAGAGTGATTCCAGAGTTAGTTTATGTGATGAACTGGATACCTAGCTCCATCTTAGAGGTAGAGATCTAGGGTGGTCTTCGAATATCATGGGTCCCAAAGGCCTAGAAATACTGCATAGCCAAGATATCCACTGAATGAGAGAAAACATTTTAAACTGTGCACAGAACAAAGAAGGTTTCAGCAAGTTACTGATGATCTGACATCATCTTGTAGGCAACCTTGAATCTTTACTGCCAGTCAGATGGGATAGCTCTGCCCAGAGGAACATTTTAGAAGGAGATTTAAATTTCTTGACTCTTCTTCGCTCCCCAAGGAAACAGATAATCATCTGTTCAATTAGTGGGAAGCATTAGGGATAATCTGCACTGTGGCTTGCTCCAAAAGGAATGTCCTCTCTCTGGAATAGACTGGATACGGTCAAGATCTTAAAAACTCTCTGCTGCTTGGGACCACCATTATTAAAGGATCCAACATGCACCTTAGGAGGAGTCGCCTACAGTGAATTTGTCAGTCTAATTCTGCACACTTTCTAGGAATTTGGTACATTTCGATTAATTAATCTTGCAATTTTCTGCACAGGCTCCTATTGAAAATGTATGCATCGTGCAAAAGGAGGATTGTATTGAAACTAATAAATCAGAGACAGGTTAAATATGTTGAATGGCTTCAAAATGTGTACAGAGGGGGCTCTTCAAGAATGTGTATACAAATTCCCCATGTTCATGTGTAGCTTGCATACAACACAAAACTAGTTCAATAAACTGGCATTAAATTTCGCAGAGGTTCAAAAATATTTCTGTATAACTATCATGTGATACAGCAGAAGTTGACTGGCTTTTGGATCTGAAAATCTTGAAGGGCTGCCAAGCTATATCAATTATATAAATCTAATAGTAACATAGTCTCATCACAGGAAAAAGTCCCTAATTTGCCAGAAAATAAATAAATACTGCATCCGGACATAAGATTCCCAGACCTTCAAACAAACCCCGAGGACATCAAGGAATAACCGAACCAATGAAGGGGCACAACAGAGGAAATCAGATGCCGATAAACCTTTACAAAACCCCAACATTATGATTCAACACTTAAAGGATGCATTGGTTGGATCAAAAAATTGAATTTGCCAGTTTTGATTATGGGTCCAACTAGCACATGCTTTAGATATGTCTGGGTGGAGGTGGCGATCATAGAACAAACTTACTGGTTTTGGAAGTTTTTAAGACCTACATATAACCACAATGTCTATTTAAGCAAGTTTTATCTCTACATGCATACATTAGGCATAACCAAAAAGGCACAAACATTATGGCATTCCCACATAGCCCGATATTTATTGCCAATGATATTCCCCAGGTGCACACAAAACATTTGCCACAATCAGACAGAGCCAAGTGTTCACACGTGGCAAGGCAGGAGATCTGAATGGAGCTGCATGAGTGGCGCCTAATGGTTCATAAGGCGAGTGCTACTAACATGTCTATGGAAGTCCCAAACACGAGCGACTCGGTCACCTACTGCTAGGATGGTACCGAGGAGCACCATCAGTCTTTTCTTCGAACCATGTTTGAGATGGATATCCCTTTTGGAGAACATCCAGTACATAAAACATGTCTGTATGCGCTTGCAATTCTGTAACACATCCTTCTCCAATAACCTAGAAATGGAAGCATTAATAAATGCAAAAGGTTTTTCTGTGTCATCATTTTATACTTTAGACTGGTGGGCGAGGATACGGCCAAACAGAAAAGGGGCACTAGGAATTTTCTGAGAGGTGGAAACTGACTGCACCTGAGGTTGTCATATTGTAGCTGTTGTGGTATAGTTGTATTTTTGGTGTGGTAGCTGCACTGTTTAATTATAATGTTGTAAGAATTGTGTTTGTAGTGTTACTGCAGTTGCCATGCTGTTGTAGTATTATAATCGTAGAGGTGAAAGGAGCCAAGGACTCCTTAAGAGGGTCCCAGTTTGAAAGGAAAAACACAAAAGAGGCTCATTACATTGTCAGACAGAAACTTTCGGCCGACTCCTTCTCGGAATTGGTTCAGACCGACTCGCGATCGGCGGTTCCGCACAACCTGTGGGAGCCTGTTTTCCATCCGACAACACTGGCTCCTAAGGGAAAATGGGGTGTTTGCAGAAAACCCTGCACCCTGTCACAGGCACACCATGGTGCCTGTCACACAATGCATGGTTTTATAGGGGGGTCCCTTGGGTACCCCATCGGCCCCAAATCAGCGACCTCATAATGAATGGGGGCCTTCTAGGGGCCCTCAAAGTCAATTTCCAACAGCTTTTTCGTGTCGGACAGGCCGACTCGGAAAGGCTGTTGGAATCCGAAAGTCATAATCGCTCGGTCACAAACGCTATCCGTAGAGCTGTGCAATTCGGCTCCGACCGTCCTGAACTCTTCAGAAGCGGTCGCTCCTCACGCTGCTCCCTGCTTTGGACTGGGTATCGTAACGCTATACTGCCAGACTACTCTTTACCCTAAATTGCTCTCTACCTCTGTCCTAAGTTGCGCTTTGCTCGCATTGCTTCAGAAACTATTTTGGGCATATTTGTAAAATTATCGTAGCGCTTTACTGTCCTAAGTTGCGCTTTGCTCGCATTGCTTCAGAAACTATTTTGGGCATATTTGTAAAATTACCATAGCGCTTTACTGCTGAGCTGCGCTTTCATTTACAGTAGATTTTGCATTGCTGCCTTTCCCTGATTGTTTATTCTGTGCCTGAGTGTGCAGTCTCGTCCTGCTTGGCATTTGGCTCGCTGCCATTTTGTTGTTTGTTTGTGCCCGGCCCTCCACCCCGCTCCCGCCTCCCAGCTGACCCTCCCTCGCTCCGCCCCCCTCCACTATCCACTTATATCAGATGCAATTGCGCGCAGCGGACACGCCCCATGCGCGCCGAAGGTGCGCCAAATGTAAGCCTGTCTACGACGTCCGCGCCTGGACCACACCCAGCGCCAGGCTCCCTGGCCCTCGCAAAACGCACTCCACCCGCCTAACGTACGACGCCGCTACCCTCTCAGCCCTTAACCTCGGCTGTCCACCAAACTGCTTCCAGGCCGCCCCAGGACACACACATGGACCCTTCACCTGCCACTCCTGCAAGTTCGACTGCATCAAGACGCACACCAAATCCACAAACTCCAAACAGAGCTCCGACAACAACCACCTGAAATGCATCTTGCTCAACACCCGCTCGGTCCACAGTCACACCATTGAACTTTGGAACCTACTCGACACCACATCGCCGGACGTCGCCTTTTTTTACAGAAACCTGGATGAACGCCTCATCAGCACCCGACATCGCCATAGCCATCCCGGACGGCTACAAGATTATCAGTAAAGACCGCATCAACCAAACAGGAGGAGGCATCGCCATCGTCCATAAGAACACCATCCGCATCACGACCAGTTCTGACGACAACCTCACAGCTGCCGAACACCTCCACTTCCAGATCCACACCGACCCCAAGACCACACTCAGAGGCACCCTCATCTACAGACCACCAGGTCCCCGCACACAATTCAGCGAAGACATCACTGACTTCATCAGCCCACACGCCCTCCCCTCCGAGGACTACATTCTACTGGGAGACCTCAACTTCCATCTGGAAAAGAACAACGACAGCAACACCCCCACCCTTCTGGACAACCTCGCCAATCTCGGACTCAATCAACTCATTAACACCCCCACCCACTATGCCGGACACACGCTCGACCCAATCTTCACGTCCAGCAAACACATCTCCTTCAATCACACCACAGCTCTCCATTGGACAGACCACAGCTGCGTTCACTTCAACTACAAAAAGACTACGACCCACAACCACCCACAACCAATCCCCTGCAGAAACTGGAACAAAATTACCACCGACCAGCTCTTCACATCGCTTCACCAAAACCCCCCTGCTACTTCATCGGACCCAAACCTTGCAGCCACCAACCTCTCACAATGGATCATCCACAACGCCGACGAATTGGCACCCTTGAAAAAACCCTAAATCAAACAAGATAGCAAAAAAGCCCCCTGGTTCAATGATGACCTTAAGAAATCCAAGAAGATCTGTCGCACCCTCGAGAAAGCCTGGCGAAAAAACCCAACCACTGACAACATGGCCACCTTCAAGAACGCCACCCATCAACACCACCAACTGATCCGATCCACCAAGAAATCAGCATTCAAGGAACGACTCGACAACAACGCCCACAACAGCAAAGAACTATTCAACATCGTCCAACCCCACCGCCGGCACCAACGACATCACTCCCTCCCAAGACCTCTGCGACTCCCTAGCCTCATTCTTCCACAACAAAATCGCCGACATTCATAACAGCTTTGAAAACCAGCCCGGACACCAATCCTCCCCGCCCACCTCCAAACCAAAACGCCCCTCCAACAACCTTTACGCCTGGAACCCAATCACCACTGAAGACACCATCCACCTGATGAACTCCATCCACTCAGGATCGCCAACCGACCCATGTCCCCACCAAATTTTCAACAAAGCAGACTCCATTATCGCACCCCATCTCCGAGACGTCATCAACTGCTCCCTCAACTCTGCTACCTTCCCGGAAAGCTGGAAACACGCAGAACTCAGCGCTCTCCTGAAGAAACCCACAGCAGACCCCACCGAACTTAAGAACTACCGCCCCATCTCACTTCTCCCATTCCCTGCCAAAGCCATTGAAAAAGCCGTCAACAGTCAGCTCGCCGCCTTCCTCGAATCCAACAAATCCCTCGACCCTTCACAGTCCGGCTTCCGAGCCAAACACAGCACCGAAACCGCCCTCATCGCAGCTACAGACGGCATTCGAACAATATTGGACAACGGAGAAACAGCTGCCCTCATCCTACTTGACCTCTCCGCAGCCTTCGACACTGTCTGCCATAGCACCCTAATACAACGACTCAGCAACGTCGGAATACAAGGAAAAGCATTGGACTGGATCATCTCGTTCCTCGCCGGAAGAACCCAGAGAGTTCGCCTCCCCCCTTTTAAATCAGAGGCCACTGAAGTCATCTGCGGCGTACCACAAGGTTTGTCACTCAGTCCCACCCTCTTCAACGTATACATGAGCCCCCTCGCATCCATCGCGCGCCAACACAACCTCAACATCATCTCCTACGCAGACGACACCCAGCTGATCCTCTCCCTCACCAAAGACCCAAACACCGCCAAAACAAACCTACACGAAAGGATGAAAGAAGTAGCAGAGTGGATGAAGAACAGCCATTTAAAACTGAACTCGGACAAAACTGAAGTCCTCATCTTAGGATCATCCCCCTCCACCTAGGACGAATCTTGGTGGCCCCCGACCCTGGGAGACGCACCCACACCCACGGACCACGCACGTAACCTAGGCTTCATCCTGGACGCCTCCCTCTCGATGACCAAACAAGTCAACGCAGTCTCATCTTCATGCTCCAACATCCTACGTATGCTCAAGAAAATCTTCCGTTGGATCCCCACCGAAACAAGAAAGACGGTCACCCACGCACTGGTCACAAGCCGACTGGACTACGGAAACACCATTTACGCCGGAACCACAGCCAAACTACAGAAAAAACTCCAACGCATCCAAAACGCCTCAGCCAGACTCATACTAGACATCCCCTGCGAAGCTCACATTTCCGGTCACCTGAAAGACCTCCACTGGCTCCCCGTCAACAAGAGAATTACATTCCGCCTCCTCACCCACGCACACAAAGCCCTCTATGACCTAGGACTCGAATGCCTCAACACGCGCCTGTCCTTCTACACCCCCACCCGCCAACTACGATCGTCCAATCAAGCCCTCGCCGCAATTCCGCGCATCCATAGATCCACCTTGGGAGGAAGATCCTTCTCCTATTTAGCGGCCAAAATCTGAAACTCTCTCCCCACCCACCTCCACCTTACTCAGAACCACCTCTCCTTCAGAAAACATCTAAAAACTTGGATATTCGATAATTAAAGCACCCCCCTCCCTCAAGCGCCTTGAGACCCTCTGGGTGAGTAGTGCGCTATACAAATGCCAAACTTGAACTTGAACTTGACCGACACGGATACTCCGAGAGCCGGTTGGAACCGATTCGGAATGACTGAACGGTTTCCTTCCAACCGCAAACATCGTAATCTTTCGTTCGGATTGGAATCCAACCGAGTTGGGTAGATGGGTTCCGACACGGTCTAGGAGAATCCAACTGTCGGTCGGAGGATTTCCGCATGACATCATAATCGGCCCCAAAGTGTAAACACCTCCTTGGCAATAACATAGCTCTTGACTAACTGAGAAGACTAATACACAAATGAATAGAAAGGTATCAAATCCCCCTGACATCACGGAAGACAAAAGAGACAAGCAAAGATATCCAGAGGTACATCCAGGAAAAGTTCCAAGTGCAAGAAGCAAAAATCATGGACAAAAATGCTGGCAAGTGGGAAAAGAATACAATGTTAAATAAAGGAATGAATGCTTTGTACTACATCAAGCTCTAGTAAATGCCTCTATATACATGATTCAAATAGGAACTGACGTTACAGCAAAGAACTCTATTTCATCTTGGAAGGAAACCTCAGATAGATTGCAATCTAGGAAAGAGCATTTAGTAAGCCTTGCCCACACTACTTTCCTTAAACATATGCCTTTAGTTTAGCACATGAAGAAGAAGCCCATGTTTGACATACTGTGCCCAGCGCTGAACTCCATTCTAGCGCCCTTCTCACCCAACATCCCACAAGGCTCATTAAACAACCGTCAGGGTGATTACGAAGAAATTCCAGTTAGGTCTAGGTGGCAAGGACATTTTGTCACACATTGAGTGGGGCATCCAGCAACTTGCTAGCTGTCTGAATTAGACACGCAGAAGCTTCTCTGGAACACTTGCACTCTAAAAAAACTTAATTTAAAATCAGTGCCAAGAGTTTATCAGAGAGAAGAACTAGAAGCTGGTCCGTAATTCTCCCTGATAGGAGTCGATAGCTACTCTTTTTTAGATATATAAATAGAAAAGAGAAACATACCTGCATGATTTCTGCTGATTTATGTTCTAGCTTAGTCTTTATAATAAGAATAGATTAACACATCCTCATGATCCCTGCCTGGCATGTGCTCCAGTGTAGTCTACAGATAAACAGAATCAGCACTCCCATGGTCCATGCCAGCTTTAAGACTTTAGAGAGCCAAGATATGAGGTGAATCTGAGAATTCATGTGTTCTACCAGTAGCTCTTTAGAAAAAAAAGAAACAATTCCAACTTCGCAATCATTGACCTGTAAACAAAAAAACACTGAGTCAGTTCCTTCTTGTTCACTTTTACAACTCGGCCTACAGTCGTTCAACCTCATGACACGGTGTTTGCCCGGACCACGCAAAGAGAACCAGATGATGGCCCCTGGTGATGAATTCTTGGAGGCTGACATATGGAAATAGGAACTGAGACTGCAGCGACGTCAGCAAAGTGCATCGGACCAACCGGAAATGAACCCTCCCACTTCCCCAAAGATTGATTCTACCTGATGTCACCAAGGCTAAAGTGTAATTCCCCTTTCATCTTCCTCCCTGGAGCCTTCGCATGTTCTTACCCTAGTGTACTATAAACTAAAACTGATCTACTCAGATGCCAGTTTCCCAGCAGCAGACCCCAGTTATAAGAGACTGCTTTCTCTGGATAATCACATTCAATATATAATGTTGTAGGGTGCTACACTGCACAATACATTGCTGTACCCAATTTAGGCTCACACAGTGCGGCTATCAGATTCCAAACCCCCCATTAGGGAAATGATATCTATTTTCCTACTTTCTAAAAAGGTAGCTCTAAATTTAAACAATCAACCCTTGCACAACAAAATATTTGTATATATAATTCCCTTTTTCTTATTCATATGCCCTTAAAGGTGCCTAGAATGGAAACGTCAAACCACAAAATGAAAATGAATGCCAGTACTGATATCAATTCTTCATTTCATTCACATACCATGATCACACACCTAAATTGTCATGACCATAAATCAATCAAAACCACTTTAAAAGCACGTTGTGGCGCAATAATTCAATTTAAATTGCAACCCAAGTTCCAAGGGCATTTTTCATTTCTAAATAAGATTTCATTTAAACAGAATCTGAGCTTTAACGTTGTTTTGTAATGTCTGTATGCAATGTGATATTTGTATTGTGTACTGTCTATGTGATTTGTTTTTTGTTGTAAATAATATCAGTAATATCCCTGTGTATTGAAAAGTTCTACAAAATGTTTTTCCAAGTTTATGAATAATATATTCAAAAAAGGTCTCTTTGTCAACACAAAAAAAAGTAAAACATGAATAAGTTGATTGTCATGACTATTATTGTGTGTGTGTGATCATGGAATGTGAATGAAATGAAGAATTTATATCAGTACTGGCATTCGTGTTGTGGTTTGATGTAATAGAGGGCCGCCTAGCCTTCCTGATTATGGGCCTAAACCTACATAGTTTTGTAAAATGGAAATGTGACACAAATCAGACTTGTGTTCCCAAATGGCAAAATCATACAAACTAGTGTGCTATTAACTGCCTACCTAATCTCTCTACCTATGAATCTACTTTTTCTCTTTGCATTTATATATCTCTTACTATGAATCTTATTCAAATGCACTCTCCCTACACATCTCATACACCTGCTGTGTAACTACCTCAATCACTCAAGCCTGGTTTAGAGTTGGGGGCGAGAGCACACTAAAAAAATAAACTCGAACTATGGAATAGATCCCACCATCTGAATTCGCTTCACAATTCTATCCCGAAGATTTAGGGATTCTAGTACCTTTTCAGTGTTTCCTCCAGAAAATTGCTAGATCTACCAAGATTAGCAAGTTATTTGTGAGCACCAAACACATAGTCAGGGCCTGTCCTATGGAAATCTTCATCATTCTCATTACAAAGAGCACAAAGATCTGTTACCTCGGGTCATCTTGCAAAGGCAGTGGCCATCTCAGGCCCCAAGGGAACATTACAGCTATTTCAAGCCACCTCAGCCTTCAAAGGATACTCTCTCCACTGGCCTATTCAGAAATTAGAACCTGTGGACCATCCAACCTTCACACAGCATGCCAGTTTCTGGGGACATTGGTGATTCCAAGGGCAATGAGTCCACCTTAGAGGCAATGCCCAGGGGTCTTTAAGTTGGAGAGCAAAAGAAAGAAGCTGATGCATACTTTGACCGATTGAGAGCTACCAATAGTAAGGCAAAAGCAGAAATCTGCGAGTTTCAAAACTTCTCCACCAAACATCAAGACACAAGACATGGAAAGCACAACACCAGAGGAGTTTTGGAGAAAGGATGTTGAAATCTTGGTTTATGGTTCCCTTTTACATCTGAAGGAGTCCACAAGGGTTAGAGCAGAGAACTGAACAATCCGCAGTGGTGGATAGCCTCTATGTTCTACAGTAGCAGACAGAGAAGCGTCAAAAGCCTTTAGACATGAACGAGGCAGGTGGGCAGGGGTGAGTATGAATATATGGTGTTTAGCCAATGGGGCCCGCTTAGCTCATAAGATCGACGCCAACAGATTCCCAAATGGAACATGGGTCTAGATGCCAAATCTGAAGCATGGTTTACTTGTTTTGAGCTTGACATCTCCTCGACCTTCTTGCCTATAGTTTTGAAAAGAGGCTTCCGGGATAGATCTGCAGAAAAAGGAACACTAGACCACTTTGATCAACCTGAAAATGAGTTTACAAGAAAAGAGAAATACTCTTAAATTAAATCAGGTAGGAGGCAGGCTAAGGGGCAACTACACAGAAAGGAGGGTATTCGTCAGACTGAGCCTTTCCGACCTTGTGAAAAAGAAGATGCAACTGTGGGATGGTTCCAGGTTGAGTTTAGACTACAAAATGTTACTGTGCTGCTGCAGTACAACGGGTACTATTGCAGCCTTAAAGAAATATTATATTTCCTAGTCTTTTTTAGTTACCACTGCATGTAGCATTGTTATTGTAAAAGCTAAACATTCTTTGACACCCTACCTAGAACCACCTTCAGACTATATCAACAGCAACGCTTTTGCCTTTAATTCTGCTGACTGGTGTTGCATTTTTGAGTTTCAAAATTAAAACTAAAAACATAACTTGCCACAAGCATTTGTGCTTTTGCATCAAGTCTCATGTATCTGCATCCTGCGCCACCACTTCCTCACACTGCGTTTTCTTTCTCCCAAAATAAAAATGGTATCCTTATTTCACACCCACATTCTACATTTGATTTGTAATAATAGGCTCAATCAGGGGTGGACCCCCAACGTTAGCACCTCAGGCCCATTACCACAATAAATCACTCAATAGATTACAGAGCCGCAATATAGGACTTACATGTGTCATCAGCTGATACGTCTTTGGCAAACATACATTATGATTTTCCAAAGTTTCATTTCAAAATTAAAACATTTGCTTAACAGCATTAAATGTACTTCCAAAACAAAAATGTGCTGGCAAACATGCAAACATTTTCATAAGACAATCGATGATCCCACGGTGTTCATCATTAGGCAATTCAATTCGACAATCATAACGAGATGCTACTATTAACTGGCCTTCAACTTAAACTGTACAAAATGGGGAAAACACAATGGAAATGCACAGAAAATGATGGTTGGTCGCTTATTTATTAATACCTTTGTGGGTATGTAGTCCAATAGATGAACCATTGCGATAACTTGACCATTTTTAACTTGATGGTTTGTCATTTGAATTGAAAAATGTAGCATAAAACTTGTGTCCTTCCGTTCTTTTTTTTTTACATGTTTAGCAATAATCCCTATTGATTGAAAGGGCTGGGAAAGATGTAACAAACTGTACTTGGCAACAACAATTGAGCTTTGGTAAGCGTTACCAACCATCTCATTTTAGATGTGAAGACTTGGATGGATAATGTCATGTGGGCAAAACCTGCATGACATTGGAAACAGAATTCAGCGAAACAGGGCCATTGCTTTAAGGCTGTAAACTCTAAAGCCGCTGAATATGAAAACAAAATCAAAAAAAGGATCTAAATTTTCCATTACGTGAAAATGAAACTAACAAATCTCACAAACCCCAGAAAGGACACTACTTACTCGCCGTGGCTACGTCTAGCAATGCCAGCAGCATCTAAGCATATGGCCGCAATCAGATGTCCTACTCCCAGATGTGGGTACTGTCAACCTCGATGAGTCAAAGCCACCAATGCCTCGACTCAAGTTTTAGAACAAAAACTGAAAAATACAACGTTTGCACCCAGGTAAGATTTTCCATTGAAATCAAACAATTAAATGTTCTTGATTCATGTCACATAACCAACACGAACACATCCATAACAAATTTGCAGTGGGTTTTCTATAGCACGTCAGTCATGGTAAGGTGGTTACTAGGCGCTACAAATACGGACTGACATATATTGTCAATTTGTCTTCTGTGCATCATCTCATCGACACCTTAGCAGAGACCAGATCTGTTCTACATGTCATCAACTAGACACATACTCCCTACATTAACCTTAGCAGACGTCACAACTGGTATTTGCGGCATCACAATATTATTTTAGCTCAGTCACAATTTTGGCCAATCGCACTTGAAACAAGTTGCCATGACTGTCTCCTCCACAAAGGGCCTGGGTCGGGACATGATCTGAAACTTTGACTTGCTGAGGGAAGAAAAGATGTGAAGTGTCGAAAACAAAAGATGACAAACAGCTAGCATTAAATAGAAAACCAATGAGGATAGTCAATGTAGTCTTTGATCTCGCCTGGCTCGAGATCGCTTCCTTCTATGTGAATCTGTGATAGGACGCCCAAAGTCTTCTGGCCTAAGGTGGGGGGTGGCTTCTATCACTGATTGAGTGTCCAGGAAGTTTCTGCCTCTTTAGAATGAGAGCTTACCTATCAGATTAGAATTTCTGTTTCCCTGAATAGCGGTTTCCTGGCCTTCACTCATTCTTGCCTTTTCAGATCTTCACTTGTCTCTGCCTGTGTCCTCCAAAAAGAGATAAATCACTCTCAATATGTCTTTAATCCTGGCTGGAGCCAACTCCTCCTCCAAGATTATCAGATTTTGCTTGTCTTGCCTTTTTAGGGGTGTGGAATTTAAGAAAATATGCACTTGTCCATGGGACAGGTTGCTTCATAAAACTACTTGTCCTGTAATCTACTTGCCCCTTTGCCATGTAGTGCGGTGATAAATTATGGAAGCAATCTCATAATTTAAGAGCTCAGATAATAGCATCTCTGATTATGCCAGAGCTTACACTATACTAGGGTTTGAATACTAGCAATTCCCTCATTTTGCCACATTTCGACAGATCAACATACGAGGGCTTGAGGTAGCAGTAAGCCACAGTTCCCCTTGGTTGGAATGCCCTTTGAGTCTGTGCAAACCTACTAACTTAAATTCTTTATTGGACTTCATCAGCTTGTCTCCAATATTTTCCCATATAGAGAAAGGTTGGAAATTTACTAATTTACTCCTGACCAGGTCAGAATAAAACTTCTTCCAGGGTTGGGGAAAAAGTGGTTGGGGGGGGGGGGGGGGGGGGGGGGGAACGTGCTACCTCGCAACAGATTTTTCTGTGAGGAAATCTACACATGATTATTTTCCAGTGCGAAAATGCAGTTCTCAAATATTTTCTAGGAGTACAATTTGCAGACTTCTGTAATTATTGTGAATTCATAAAAGCTGTAAATCTGCATTACTGCAAGTATATATACTGAGGGTGCACTTTTGTGACTTTCTTTGTTCATCATCAAAAGATACTTTATTTGGTTGAATAATAAAACACAAGTTCATCACATGCATAAAAACCAAGCTAAAAAGCAAATTTCATCATAAATAAATACATTCAATATTTAAGTACTGTAAAAGGATTAAATGTAAGAAGGCCTATCTTTAAGAATTGTGCCCCTATTTAGGTCCACCGTTTTTGTTTTTATTAAAATTCTGTCTCTCTAGCTACTGCCTGGCTTCACTGTGAGTGACAGCATTCTGCTCTTTCAAAAGGAGTATTTTGGCACACAAAGTAGTTTTGTTCAGTGCCTCAGTCCCTGGACCAGGACTGCTGTGTGGTTTTTGAGAATAAAAATATTTTTATTTTGCCAATGTTTGTTATAATGATGAGGGCCCAACAGCTCCCACAACAATAAAGTTTCACATAACCCTTATCAAAATTAGACACACATTGATATAACCAAAAGGCTTATCAGAAATGTCATACCTATTGGCTTTGCCAGTGCTTGTTTATTTTCTTGTTTCCTATAACTTTGTTGCAACTGGTTACAACAATTTTCCATTATGAATATTGTTTGGTAATCCTAGCATGCATCAACACATTTTTCTAAACAATGCTTTAAAGAAATGTTATCTAAAATGTTACTGTAGTTAAGCAAAACTTTTTTTCCTAGTTTTTATGGACATTTTATTTTAGAAGCAAAGAATCCTAAATTTTGCTTTTAGGCTTTTGCATATATTTGCATCTAATCAGAGATCATCCTGGAAGCATTAAACATAGCCTTATATTGTTAAACTCTGCAAACATGTGTACACATTTTTATACTGGAACCTCTGTCAGAAGTGCAAACTCAACTTACATTTCCTTAGAGGGCTTACCCTAATAATAAAGGCTTTTTATTAATGAACTATAAATACAAGTTCGAAAAACATTAACATATGGACACAAATATTACCTTAACTGCAGACAATGCTCTTCCCTGATCCATAATATGGTATTGTTATCTGTCAGCCAAATGGTTTGTTCTGCTGGGGGTTGGGCCTTCTAGTCCCAAGGACAAAATAAAGAAAACGTCTTGTCCTTGACTCCAAACAATATGTCCTGGGCATCGGGCTGGCATCGGGCTACAGGAATGCCAAACCCCTGCTTTTGCCCGGATGGACAAAGCTTTTAATTCCCCTGTTGAGAACATAGACCAATTCAATATTACTCTTTGGGTTAATGAGCCTCTCTTTTGGTTGCAGTTGATCTTAGCTGGAGAAAATAGTGGCCTAGGGTTCAGCGCTTTCTCTAGTTTTACTAATAATCTGTATGCTGCTTTTGGCCACACTACTGCACTCCCCAGGTGTTCAACATCATATGTGTACCGACAACGCCGAGGAGGTCTTCAGGCTCACCACACACAGAGCCATTCGTCACATCACCACACCTTGGTAACAGCATGCTGGTAGAGGTTTCTTACTTCCTGAAACTTAATCCAGATAAGGGTGCAACTCCTTATCTCTAGAAACAACCTGGATTAATAGAATCAGTCTCTGTGTCCCGATGCTAACGGTTCTACTCCAGTATCTTCTAAGACTGTATGCAATCAAGGCGTTTATTTGGATGGTGACATGTCCTTTGAGATACAGGTATTAACAGTTACTAGGAAATGAAACTTCGGAAGAAAATGTTACCTTTTATCAACATGGAATTGCATATTTCCATAGTCCCTGCTCAAATTCAATCTTGCCTGGACTTTGCTCAACTATGATACTTCCAGAAAAACAGACAAAAAGACTACACCTGGGGCACAATGCAGCTACCAGACTCACAACTAGGACCATGTAAGGAATCAGTCATAACAAGGTTCTGAGGATCAAAGATATTTTTAAAGGCAAGCAATAAGAAGTATATTCTAGGGCTTCGTGTACTTTTCCGCCCTTTATGTCCATTTCTTAAAACAAACGAATTTCTTTCAATTACTTTAGCAGATAGCAGAAGTATATGTATTTTCCAGTTTAGGTCAGTCTCTAGACTAGAGCATGGGAGTGACTTTACGTAATGGTCTTCTACGGAGGCGTGCTCTCTGGTTCTCCTTTAGGGAGAAGTGGTCCACAAACAGTATCTGGTAGCAGTGTCTGTTGGTGAGAAAATGTATACTACCAGACAGCTGCTTGGTGGGTCATGTCTGACTCTCCCTCCCCATTGCATCCCATATTAAGAGGCCCCATGTCTTAGATGCCCCTATCTTCACGTGTCTATAAGAGATACAGCCATCAGTAAGCTGCTTGATAGTCCAAGTTTGCCTCTCTGTTTCCTCCCTCTACTCAATCTTAGATCGTGATCGAAAGAAGGAGGTCCATCTTGGCCAGGTAAAATCATTGGGCTGATTGGTCCCTGGAGGAAAATGAGGAAGTCTCATACTAAGCATGCTTAGATTGGGTGGATCATAAACGTTACCCCCCTTTAAAATGGTGTCCTGCTTACTTTCTTCCCTCTTTTACCATCATATTGTTGTTTCTCTTGGAGTCCTGCCTTAGGGGCCTGTGAGGAAGGGGCCCTTCTCCAACTAAACACAATTGCTTTCCTGTCAGTAGAAACGGATGTACGTTGTTACAACGCATGCTTTTACCACGCATGCCTTTACAACGCAGGTTTTTCAACGCAAGTCGTTACAACGACTTGCGTTGGGGGGTGCTGGATAGTGAATAGTTTAATTTACTATTCCAACTCCAGTCCCCGTGGATAGTAGGGAAGGTGTTGGATAGTAAATTAAACTATTACATATCCTACAGCGCCCCCCAGTGCAATTCGCTGTAATGATTTGTGTTGAAAAACCTGCGTTGTAAAGGCACTGCGTAGTAAAAGTTGCGTCGTAAAGGATGTTTCCCCTGTAGAAACAACTTGACAAAAACCTACCTTGAGAGATAATAAGGCGTGGGAATGCTCTCTGCTCAATTGCAGCAGCAGCAAACATATATGGTGCTGTGCAGTGTAAGTGCTGGGTTTGCTCCCATTCACCAAACCCCATGTAATTAGTAACAAGCATTTGCAAAGCAATAGGTCTTGCATTTACACGAGTTTTAGCTTTTGGCATGTAAATGAGAATTCCTTTGATTTACATGTTAAAAACCAAAACATAAATCAAAGTAATTGTCATTTACAATGCCAATAGCTAAAACTCACGTAAATGTAAGACCTATTGCATTGCAAATGCTTGTTTTTTACATATCTCTGGGCCACACATCAGTCTGCCCAGGTAACACGGTTTTGTGAGATCTCCAAATGTACAATGCGCGAATAGTAGCCACTGGGATACCTCTCCTCACTAGGTGCAGTCCTTGAACTGTCCAAACAAACAAGACCACAAGTGTTGTGTATAAACAAACAGACAACGTGATTAAAAATCAGCAGACACACCAAATTTACAATTTTATTATTAGTTATGGTGTGCGCCGATAGATTAAGAAAGGTTGGTAGCTTAGTATCGCATACCAGTACCCATAGCCAACTTGTTTCACTGCCCTACAAACTTATCGTCAGATTCATCAGGGCTCACCACTTGGTCACTGCACCAGTATTGGACAACATCATAGTGGAAACCTTATCCAGCAATATCCTCTCATACCAGCTGGAAGAGGAACAAGACTTTGCTGTCGATTGTGTCATCAATCGTACAGATGGGCACCAGGACCGGAACTCACGGAGTACCTAGGAGTGATTCCTTGGAAGGTTTTGTCTTGCACCTGTTTGTTTATACACAACACTTGTTGTTTTGTTTGTTTGGACACTTTGGGGGTCATTACGATGGAGGATTTTCCGCATCCTCCGGGTCGGCGGAAGCCACCGCCGGCCCGGAGGATGCGGAAAATCCTCTGCGGACCCACCAGGACCCACCGCCACATTAGGATGGCTGGTGGGTCATGGTTTAGGTCCGCAGCTTTTCCGCCGCGGCTGGCTTACAACCGCGGCGGAAAAGCACTAAAATGGTGACGGTGTCTCTCAGACACCGTCAGCCAGATTAGGATGTGCTTTTGTACATGCTTTTCCGCAGCGGCTTTTCCGCCGTGGAAAAGCATGTGTAACTGCACTGCGGGGGCCCGTTGCGGGCCCCCTAGGTGTAGTGGGGGTGCATATGGGGGGTACCTATGGTACCCCCCTGCATTTGCGTGCACAATGCAGCAGGCACCGCGCTGTGCCTGCTGCTTTGTGCACGCAAATGCTGTGCATGCTTTTTTAACTTTGCTGCGGGTGCAGCTTGAAGCTCCACCCGCCGCAATGTTAAAATAGAGGATGTGACCGCCACCCTGGCGGTCACATCCTAATCTGCACAGAGGGAACGCCGCAGCCCATGCGGACGTTCCCTCATGCTCTGGGGTCGCGGACGGACTCAAGTCCGTCCGCGATCGTAATGACCCCCTTTATTTTGAGGAGAGAAGGCGACCGATGATGAGAAAGGGGCAAGAATCTGGCAAACATCAGCCAAACGGCCCCGAGGGTGTTCTCCCGTGAGGTGCTTTCCCCCTCACCACACAATTTTTATACGTCTGTTTTATTCTAAGTGTGGGATGGTGGACTGTCTCAGCTGAGCAGCTACTGTTGGCCATGTCGAGTTGAAAAGTGGTTTAGGATTCTCCTCTCCTGTTTTTATATCTAAAGAAACAATTTGTTTTTGGATGGTTGTGGCATTTGAAGATAAAACGCCTAACTTTAATTCCAGTAGGCGATTGCGTAAGAATTAAAATTGGACATTTTCCAGCGAAGTGATATGCCTCATTAGATGAATACTAATCCATGCTCAGGGTACAGGGATTTTTTGTATTAATGCCATTGTGTGAATGAAGAATAAACTGCTTACCGACTAGTTAAAGGAGACCGTGTAACGTGGCAAGTAAAAGATACAGTCCAGATGGGTCGTCCAAAAAGGAGACAGGGCGTTAACAAAGAAGCCTCATTTTGAATCAGAAGCCAGTGTTTAGCATAAAAAATAACGCCAGCCAATAAGAATGACGGGCGGGGCTTCAACTCCACTTAGGAAATCTCCTTGATTATAATTAGGGCTCCCGCTTTTATGGTATTTATTTTTTCGACATTTCCGTCTGTATTTATCCATATTTATTTTTTGCAAATTTTGTCTGTATTTATCTATTTCTATTTTGTGTTTTCTGTATAAATTAAGCTGCCATGGGTATTTTCCACATTTGACCGATAAATGTACATTTGCATTTGAATGTCCCAAAAGGTTTCAGCAGTATACAGTGCAATAGCATTATCTGAAAACACTTGCATTGAAGAATAGCACAAATAACTGTAGATCAGCACTTAATTAAGCTTTATTATAGCTATATTAGGAAATGTATTGTATTTTTTCATCTCCCCTACTTCTCAATCTGTACGCCTACTGACATGGCACTCATGATTGATAGTAGAAAAAAACATCTAAAGAAGATATATTTTCCATATATTTCTGTATTTAAAAATAAATATAGACAGGAAAAAAATAGTTTTCTGTCTGCATTTATCTGTAAAAAATCAGTAAAAACGGAAACCTGGGAGCCCTAATTATAATAATCCTAGCAGAGTGAGCAGCGCATGCGCGGTGCAACGCATGTCTGCGAGACTTAAAAAAGAAGGGGTCCGCGTGGATTTGCACTTCTAAGTACCCAACTCTATTAGAGACCAGGAGCAATGATCAGATTACTCCCATCTCTAGACCCATTTAATGACTCTCAATTCATTCAACACAAACTATTGAGAAAACATGCTGCACACACCACCCAGCGCCTCCACAGACTTTATAGCAGCTTTTTCCCCCCTATGCACCACAACCAACCCAACGACCACAGGTCAACGGCTGCTTCAGGTCCCTAAGACAAGGGTGGTTTCGTGTAGTGAAAGAGCCTTTTCTCTAGCTACAGAAAAAGTTGCAGCAATCTCTTCCTTGAACTCCAGTCACTTTCCTCCATGCTGGCTGTTCTAACTAAAACAAATATTCTACATTGTAATTATTAACTAGTATCTTGAATCTTGTAGGTTTCTCTTTATTCTTTCTCTGATCAGTGGTTATTTTTGATTAATTGGCACCAAAAGTCTTTGTTGTATGTAGTGCTTTATAAGTTTCAAATAACATAAAATGACCGTCGTGGTTGGTGTATCGGTCATGGTTTGGTGCACACAAACATCCTCCTCATCATCATCCTTTTGTTGTGGGTCTGTTTTTTTGCCTGCCAAAGAGCAACGTCTTAAAAATGTATCAACTTTTAAAAGTGCTCTTAGACAGTTTTACAATGGGATAAACCATGATTATGGTTAGTACCATCTCTGCCTGATATTTAATATACTAATACCGCTGATTGAATTTCCTTGTGCACCTAGCTGTATTTAAAAAAAAAATCTTTTTATTAAGCTGTTGTCATCAACTAATTATTAACTGCATTGTATCTATATAGTAGTGGCAACATGCGGGGGGCCAAGCATCAGCGATTACCCGCCACTCCTCCCTCTTCCTAGTTTCGCAAGAAGTCTACTATCCTCTAGGGGGAAATTGGACGACCCCTCCCTGCTGGATTAAGTTCCCACTCCCCCCCCCTTGTTCACCCCACCCCAGCCGACCCCCTGTATTTCATCTATAGCCCCAGATCTTATTCGTATTTGCGGGGACTGCCCTGTGCCCGGTATGAACTTTGTCATCTATTATTTAAATTAGCTACAAAAATATTTCTAAGTATAATGTACTACACTTCAATAACTAGCATTGGAAAAGCCAATACACCTGGCTTCTGCAAGCCAATGTGATGGTTATTTTTAGGTTTCGCCTAGACAACGCTTACACTGTTTCTTCCAGACATGTTGTATATACTTTGTGGACTTACAACCTGTTATCGCTTTTCATTTTTAGGTCTCGCCTGCCAATGCAATGCTCTTGCGCATTGCTGGTGAGAGATATAGAGGGGCTCCAGAAAATCCTATCAAGAGGGCTTTGGAATGCGGATTATGGCCAGTGCATGTGCGACGGGCGCGCGCTGCTCCACCGCCCCTCCCCCATCTGACTTGAAAGGAAGCCGCTCGCACACCACAATTTGTCTGAGCCTCGGAGTCAGACTTCAAAGGCTGCCGCTCCCCCGCCCACACCCCCGCCACAGCAATGCCGAGAGCTTGTTTTAAATGGGGGCATCAATTTGACAAGGATGTTAAAAAGAGATCGACGTGTGCTCTCTTGACTTGAAAGAGGACAAGTGAGTATTAAGTTCTAAGAAAGTAATTCAGTCGATAACTAAATGGAAACTAGAAACGACTAGTCGCCTGTGTGACTGTTGGAATATAGCCAGGTGTATCCCTTCCCCCGTGTGAAGAGATAACCCTACTCACTAGAACAAAAAGAAACGTGCTCCTGAAATGTGTAACGTAACTGATTCTATGTAAAGTGCTTTGATAACATGTAACGGAACTGGTGCTATGTAAAGCGCTTTGATAACCTAATCGGTTCAAGTTCCTGAAATGTGTAACGTAACTGATTCTATGTAAACTGCTGTGATAACATGTAACGGAACTGGTGCTATGTAAAGCGCTCTGATAACCTAATCGGTTCAAGTTCGCGCTATAGAAAACTCTAAAAATAAATAAATAAATAAATTTTCAGTTTGCTTCTTCAGCGCGACCTTCGTGCTTCTGATCTTGTGACCTTAACAACAGGAATTGTTTAAAGAAATGTTGTCTGCTGAAGACCTCCACTTTCCGATGAGTTACATTTTCTTATTGATTGCAATATTATTGTATGCAATATATTTGCTTACTTGAACGTTTGTCTTCGATCCGATGTTGTTTAAACCGAGTCAGCGTGTGCTGTAAATTGGACCCAAGTGAGGCGCGCGTATTCTTACATGATGATTCTTAACCCATTTTTTAAACTAAAAAGAAAGTAACAATGTTTCACTGCGCTTTTTTAAGTGAGAGAAGTGCATGTGTTATCAGTCTCCTGTGCAGCAAATCTGATTTACTTCAAGGCTTGTGATTTCAAGTTTCAATCATTGGACTTGTGTCATCTATCTGTATGCGGTTTAAACTTGGCTTCTCCTATCGGAGCACGTCAGGCACGAGCCGCCTGTGTTCATTGTAGGAATTTCTTAATCCTTTTCTAGAACGAAGAGCAGTGCAACTTGCGCTTTTTGACGATGCAGGAAACGCTCGTATTTCAGTTGCTGACTCGTGACATGGTTTAGATTTGTTTAAACACTTGTGAAATTCGATGCGTTGAGACTAAGGCCGACATGCTTATAGTTATTAGCGATGTTAAAGATAAATTAGCACTTCCAGATACATTCAGTTCGCACTCACTCTCTTCTTCTTCCACAACTTGCTCAGACAGGTGGCTCTTCCATCACACACACTTGTGCTGACTTTGCCAATTTTTTAATTTATAAAAGCAGGAAGTCTCTCAGTGGTCTTATTAGCAGATTTATCGGAGTTGTAGTCCTCCGGATTCTTTTTGACTTTTTTTTCAGGCTACTCGGGGACACCACCACATCACTCGGGGACACCATCACATCACTCAGGGACAACACCACTTGACTCGGGGGCACCACCACATGACTTGGGGGCACCACCACAGCACTCGGGGACACCACCACATGACTCGGGGACACCACCACATGACTCCGGGACACCACCACATGACTCCGGGACACCACCACATGACCCCGGGACACCACCACATCACTCGGGGACACCACCACATCACTCGGGGACACAACCACATCACTCGGGGACACCACCACAGCACTCAGGGACACCTCCACATCACTCAGGGACACCACTCAGGTGCACCCCCACTTCACTCAGGTGCACCACCAAATGACTCAGGGGCACCACCACATCACTCAGGGGCACCACCACATCACTCAGGGGCACCACCACATCACTCAGGGTCACCACCACATCACTCAGGGTCACCACCACATCACTCGGGAACATCGCCACATCACTCGGGGACATCGCCACATCACTCAGGGACACCACCACATCACTCAGGGACATCACCATATCACTCAGGGACACCACCATATCACTCGGGGACACCACCACATCAATCAGCCCAACCACATCATCACTCAGCACCACAATAGCACTGTCCTTGCTTGCTACCAACAAGCTTTGCCATAGCCAATAGGACTCGCATTAGGAAAGTGTAAGCTATTGGCTTTGTGAATAACAATGCTTTTAATTTTTATATTTTCAAAGCCAACACATATTAAAAAAAATGTGTCATTTACAGTACCAATAGCTCACACTTTCCTAATGCAAGACCTACTGCATTGCAAATGCTTGTTTTGTTTGAGTGTCATTTGAAAAGCCTTGCTTTTCAAGTGGTTAATCTTTCCTATTTGTACCTCCTTTTCATGGGTTGTTCACTCCCAAGGAGCACTGTCCTTTTTCTTGTAGCCTTACAATTGTCACATTTTAGCAACTGCTTTAGGAACTTATTTATTCTTTGTCTAAGAACACTTCACACAAGCGCTCGTGTTTCTCATTTCCTCCGCGTTTTTGTGTAAACAGGGCTGTAATTCTTGTTCTTATCTTGTCACATTTCCTGTTCAATAAAAGACCAAGATCAAACATCAGTTCAGTTTCTTTTAGGACACCCGTTTAATTTTCTTTTTCTGATTTCAAAGTGACAGACCCCATCCCCCTACCCATCGCTGCTGGCCCCCTCGTTTCAAGTTTTTTAATATAGCCACTGGAATGATTACCTTTGTCCCCTTACTCCGAAGGTATCAGAGCACTGTACACAAACCAGCTGCATTACACACGGACACATGCACTTTTATGTACCTAGAGATGAGATTAAGTAATTCGCCCAGAACCACAGGATGTTGAGCCTCCAGAGTAGACTCAAACCCATTTCCCCAGCTTCATAGTTGGCTGTTCTACCCATTACACCATATCCTCTCTTATCCTCTTCATTGCCCCGTTCTAATCTCTCCCTCGCACCAACTGGAACAATTTTTGAGATAATTTTGGCAGCAGAAGCTGCACACTGTTAAAAGTTACTTAATTTAGGTAGTTTAAAACCAAAACAAACATTCACGTAAAGCTGTGTCACAGGAAAGCACACACCCATCAAGTTATGTAAATGTTTACATTAGCTTAGGGGCAATAAAGAGGTGGCTGCAGAGGATTCTGGGATCTGTGAAATCGATTTTGTGCCATCAGAGTCAGCAAGAGTACAATACATATATATGCAGGCAGAGTCCTCGCATTTATTACAAGTCAGAATATAAATGTTTGCACTTATTGCCAGAAAATGTTTTACTCTCTACTGCTTCATTTTTTTTTTTTTTTTTAAATATAGCCACTTCAATGATTTCCCCTCTTGTCTCCCACCTTCACCCACACTCCTCTGCATTTGTTTACCACCCTATCTCTCTCTGTTCATTCATATTTATTTTCCTTGGTGTGGGGCCCCGTTGTCTTCGGCACTGAATCACAGTTTTTTAGGTCTGGCCTAGCGTTGCAGCGCGCATGCGCTGCACGCTTTGTGAGGGCTACTGTGATCGAGAAGATTTCAAAAGGGGACTTGAAGCCACCCGCCCATTTTCATGGGCTGGCGTCATTGTTTATGTAAAAGGTTGGCCTCCGATTGAAACTGAGGCTTTTTTGTTTCCGCCCTGTCTCCTTTTCGTCTGGCCCATCCGGACTGGATTGTCTGCTTGCCGGCTGTTGTGAATCCATATTTTATCCGAAGGAGGCGTGCAGTAACAGATCATGTTTCTGCGAGCATCGAGATTCAGGGAGAGTTCGCAAAGCTCAGCTCTATCAGCACCGTGACTGGTTTTCCTTTTGTTGTCTTGTGTTTACCCGGCTGTCGTGGGGCACCGATCTTACCCATACAAATGAGGAATTCGGTTTACAAAAAAAGCGGGCTTAGAAAACAGCAGCTTTATTCCGGAATTGTTGGAATAAACTGCAGATTTGCGATCCCCCTCCGGAGATGTATTTTCATAAACTGCACACAATAAAGCAGCACAATAAAGTTACAAAGCGAGATATCCTGTCGAGCAGGAGCGCTCACGAGGAGCGATTTTATTTTTATTACAGAAATGTGATGTTTTTAAACTAGGGAAGCGTTGTGTGACTGGTTGTAATGAATAAGGACGGATGCAGTGAAGGTAAGAACTGGATCGTGGGGGCGAGACAAGTCATTGACTAGATTTCTTTACTTCTGTCCACTCACTCCGACACAGAATCACATCTTGCGCGGAATTTTACAAAATGCATTCGCTTGAACAAATGCCCAAAGAATACTGAAAAATAAAGACACCGCCCAAAATGATTATTTAGAGCAGTAATTTGCAGTTTTATTAATATTTAATCGCTGTTTGGTAGCCTGCGGGCGAGTTGACATACCTTAACTGAAAACCTCGCAACAAGCGCTTAAAATACCAAAGGGGTTAGGCGCTATATCCAGCATATGAATGGAGGAGCTATGGAGAGGTACCAATTTACTGCAGCTACGGATATCTGTACTTCTACCTATGTAGTACTGTGTATCCCAGAATGGAAGTTTGTTTGTTTGTTTTTTACCTAACCGCCCCCCTTGGGGGCACTGGCCCCTCCCTTTATTTCTCTGCCTCACTGAAATGAGTCCAACTTCCATTCTGAGACCTGTTTCTGGGGCCTCTGACGGCCATTCGATCTCACCTAATAGCAGCGCTGTTTTATTGCCTGCTTGGCAGATAAATCCTCCCCTCTGGTTCTTGGTAAACAGAGACGGGGCTGGGGACGGGGTAGGAAGAAGTCGGGGTGGTGAGGAAATATAAATTTTATGGTCAAGTTGTGTTCCCTAGCGTGTACCCCACCGTCTCCATGTACCAGCTTAAAGTGCATGTAACTTCCCTCCTGTGCCAGCTATGAAGACGCAAATACATTTGCGTTCCACGTTAACATGTCCTCTTTCAGACCCACCCTGAATGGGTTGAATAGTCCGTTCCTAAGTATGCTATGCCAACGTCTTTTTGTAGTGCACTTTACACGTTTTTCAGCTCTGGCAAAGTAGGCGCTGAATTTCTGCCATCGAGCCTTTTTCTGGCTTCTGACTCTGAAAGCCTCAGCCCAGGCTGTCTCTGTACCCGTGAAACTCTGACTTACTTCCAGCGCGGCCCACCGCGCTTAGCTCAGCCTGCTGCCTGCCAAGACTGACTACAACCTTCAAATTATCTGTTCCGCTCCTCGAAAATACATTCCTGCCTACTAGTTTAAGTAAACATCCCCCAGCTGCAGAGCCAAAGGGCCGGCCTGTCTCCGTGCAAGTAATTCATAGCCTCTGTTACCATGCTCCCATGGAAGGCCCATGCCCCACGCTTCTCATGCAGACACTTAGGCGCTTATACACGCACTCACAGTCAGTATAGAATAGCTTCTGCTCCAGAGACCTTTTCCGTTCAGATAATATGGTTCCCAAACATCAGATATCAGATATGATAGAAGTACAAGCTGATCTGACATGCCAGACTTCTGTCTCTTTCCGTCAGTGTAAATGTCAAGCCCCCTGCACCCTCCAGTTCCACGTCAATCACACGTCATGCAGCTGCACGCGCATCCAAGCCTCCGATTTCTGCTGACATTGCAACATTTCTGTTTAGTGCCACCCCCATGTGACACCTACCTGTGACGTTTCTAGTTCACGCCTAGTCCACGCCTTCTGATTACGTACTAGTAACACGTGGATGCTGTTATCTTGTCTTCTCTCAGCTGTTACGCCTCCTATATTGGTTTCTATGGTGTAAATTAAGTATATAAGCTATGTATTGTCAATAAAATATTGCTCTATCCCTTCCTGGACCCTTTGTGGTTGCAGGAACCTGATATCCAGTTCCGGAACGATTCCTTTTTAAGGAATAAAACCCCTAAGAACTCTAACACCACGGACTCTGTTTCTTTCTTTCCGATTGAGTTATTATTGATTAAGTACTTACCTGCATAGAAATTAAGACGGTAAATTAAATATTTACGACATTTTGGCGCCCGAATAGGGACCCCTCCCCCACCTCATGCGCCGGTTGGTGCGTTGCAAGCTCTGTCCCCTGCCATCAGTTAGAAGGAAACTACGCGTACCGGCAGGATTTCCTGTATCTCCCTCTGGCCCACGGAGGTGACGAAGACTGCGATCAGCACCCAGACGAGGCGGTGAGGAGTGCGGAGGATCCCGACCAGAGCCTAGCCGAAAGAAGCAAGGTCCGAGGTGTCAAGAGGCCCACCAATTTTCCGAAGTTTTCCGAAGTATCCACGTGTCGAGTCCAGTCCAGTCCAGTCGAGTTTTCCGAGGCCTTCTGTTTCCGTGCTTCCCGGTGAGTACCATTGCTGGGACGTATCTAGACGGGTTTGGGTACACAAGTCCGGTCTGCACTGTTTTTAGACAGTGTATCTGTACTGTTTAGCAGTACATCCGTTATTTCAAGTTTTTGCACTGTTTTTAGCAGTGTATCTGTGCTGTTTAGCAGTACATCCGGTATAGGGGGTAGTCATGTATGTCTCGAATGTCTTTTCATGTGATTAATGTCGTGGTATGAGTGTGACTGTTTTTAATGTGCATTATTGTGTTCTTGTATAACTAGCTGTATTCAGTATTAAGTAGCAAGGATTGAGCATTCAGTACTAAGTAAACAAGATGCAGTTTTTCAACAAGTTAAAGCAGATAGGAACTAGGAAAGGGATACTAGAGGAAGAAATTCCTATCCCCCCTAGGGACACTCCTGGAAATTTTATGTACCATAAGCATGGCATAGATGCCATATTATATCTAGATTTATGGGCCGATTATACTAAACATCTAGACGAAAGACACAGATGGCCTGTTACCGGAACATGGGATGCCGAGTGCATCATGAAGGTAGAGGAAGCATTATGGAAAAAGAAAGCCAGACAATCTCAGAAAGACGCCATAGAGTTTTGGCGTAAGGAATCACATAAGCGTGCTGAAAAAGAACTACGTAGAGAAGACAGACTTAAAGAATCAGATAAAGCCCAAGAAAACGAATTAGTTACTGAAGGGATCCGAGTAAAATCAGAGCAAGTAGACCGTGCACGAAACAATCTCGTAAACGGTATGTATCTCGCGGCCGAGGGTTCGCCTGAGGCCATTTCAGAAATACCGAAAATTCTGCCGCCACCATTGGTCCCAACTAAAGTAACTCACAGGACCTCTAAAGACATATTCCTGAATTCCTATCTAGAGGATGTAGCACCCGCTTACACCAATCTGCCTGTTCGCGCCCGCCTCCTGACGGGGACGGGGGTGTCAATCCGCCTCCAGACCAAATTCTGCCACAACTGCAACCAGGTTTTCCCGTTCGATCGGCCATTCCTCCACCTCCACCACCTCCTGCACCTAAAATTGATCTACCGAAACTACGTCTACCTGACCCTACTAAAAGACAAATTCAAGTTCAGGTACAGACTCCACAGAGAGATAATGTCCAAGCTTCCGCCTCAGGAGGTGCGACCGGGGGTCTTCGGACCCCGCCATTAACACACAGATTAAACCTTAAGGATATGCAGAGTCCTTTCACGTTCAAATCACCCCGCCTCGACATACTCAAAGAAAACCTTACAGTTTGCAGATATGATCCAGTACCCGGCAAAGACGATAGAATGATGATGGCATCACTACGGTTACGATCTGCTACTGATTTCCTGCTGTTATTTGCAGGAATGAAGGAGCGCCTAGATAGAATATATCAGTTTGTTCAGACTGGGAAAGACCCTGACAGTATTAAGGATGCCATGGAGCATCAGAAAGTTGACATCCAAGCACAGATACTACGTTTTTTCATAAATTGCCTAATAAGAGAACGAGACAGGCCTGAGACAGATCAGGGTGAATTAGATGCACTCAACAGGTGGGGTCAAAATATATCTGAAGGAAAACACGACAAGGGGACTTGCATAGCCAGTATGTACAAGAAAATAAGAAAAGCAGTGATAGACATACACAAAGAAGAGAAAGAAAAGGCTTCCTCCGAGGGGGAAGAAGAACCTGAAGAACCAGAAAAGACGACAGATACTATAGCGTATGTAGGAAAGGGAACTTACCTTAGGAAAGGCATACATCCAGAAAGCAAGAGAGTTTTTCTCTCTGCTTTAACAAACCCGAATTCTCCTGAACATCAGTTCCAGGAGACTGATAAAAGGCTCCGAGAACGAATGGGGTACCATGTACTCAATTCTATGGATGAACAAGAACTAGCCCGGTCAGCCATATTATGGACTGACAATCCGGATATATATAATGATGACACCGTAGCGCAGACATTCCTGAACCTTTCCCCAGACGAGCAGAAATTAGCAGGTGTATACATGATTCAGCACCTCCTCACGAAATACAGAAACCAACATTCTGACCCAGGTCCCTTACACGAAACATTAGAAGCACTACTCATGGATAGATGGAGAGGTCTAAGTACCAAGTTAATACAAATAATTCTAGAACAACGACATAGATATAACACTTTCATAAGCTCCGAATATGTTCCCGCTCCGCCCCCAGAAAGAAAAATGTATCATATGGAACGTCTGAATGGCATTGAAAGTCAGAACCCCTTACGAGAAGTGCACCCAGTTATGGGTGAGGATCATACCTTGAAACGTGTGTATGTACACACGCCCCTGACCAAGTTAGAACTGTTAGAAATGAAGAAACTAGTCCCGTGCCATGATAAAGACCCTGCAGGTTTTCACAGAGAGCTTAAAGACATGTTACTAATGGGGGATTACACATATGAAGATATCATGAAAATGTTAAAGGTACTGCTGCCCACGGGCATCTACGAGAAACTAAAGGAAAAAGAATGGGAGGTGGGAGAGAAAAAGATTGTATGGGCAGAAATAGAAGACGAAGAGAACAAACGTATCCCAGGGGTAGGTCTTGGGGAGAAAACTAAAGCATTACCAGGTTTGATAGTACAGGTTCTGCCAAGATTGCTGACAACAAGAAAGGAAGACTGGGATGCAATCTCAGCATGTAAACAGAAACCCGACGAAGATACTAGTGACTTCTATTCAAGATTCGAGAAATGTTTTATTATTAATAGTGGTCTTAAACCAAGTAGCGAGTCGTACCCGCATCTTTTTGTATCAAAGTTAGTTGAGAATTCCCTGTTAGCAGTTAAAAACCGTGTATACAAGGTTGAGAGTACATGGCAAGCAAATACGCCATCACAGATGTTACAAATGTTACAATACCATCAGAACAGAATTAGAGAAGAACAGGATCAGGAACAGAAACGTATGAAAGACACGAAAATGAAAATGCTAGTAGCCCAGTCGGTCCCAACCGACGGCCACAGAAAGGGTACGACCCAGACAGGTCACGCCGCAGCTCCCGTTAAAGGGACATGCAACTATTGCAAGCAGCCAGGTCACTACGTACATGAATGTCCAGTTCTGAAACATAACATATCAACAGGTAAAACTAAAGAGAGACCGCATCCACCAAGACAAGATCAGGCCCAGCAACAGACCTCACAGAACATACAGCCCATGCAGAACACGCAGCCTATGCATGCTTCATCTCATACAGCACAGACAGTAGCGGTATCACAGCCACAGCCCATTGCCGCGACTCAACAAGTTTCCCAACAGATGTACCAGTATGCCCAAGCTGCTTACCCCGATTACCAACGATACGCATGAAACAGCCTAGAGAGGGAGTTGGGTTTGCCTCTTATTGAAATTCCTGTAGATCAAGAAGGTCCTTATGTGCACAGTCAAGTATTGGGAAAAGACAGAAAGTTTTTAATTGACACAGGGGCAAGCCGCACCACAATAAGCCATGACGAAGTCCCAGGGGCACCCCTCTCAGGCTCACAGAATGTTTCCCTTGGTTTTTCAGGACAGCCCATTGTAAATGAAGTATCAGAACCAGTCCCCCTGGCTGTGGGTCCATTATCACGAGTTACAGACTTGTTACTTACGAAATCATGTCCAGAAAATCTGTTAGGAATAAAAACATTGAAGGCTCTAGGAGCCATAATATGCTGTTCCCCGGAGGGAGTTAGACTCTTTCTGCGGGATTTCAAGGGTCATTATGTATTACGAGAGTTTGATGTCAGATTGAAAAATGTACCAGATTACTTGTGGGCAAAAGGCCCAACTGATGTAGGTCGTATGCATATCACACCATACCGTGTTACACTCAAGACAGGAGTTGTTTTACCACGAATCAGACAATACAAGTTACCACCCGATGCTGTAGTGGCTTTACTGGAAATCATTGAAGAGCTCATTGCCCAAGGAGTGGTCGTAGAGACCGACTCCAATATCTGTAATTCACCCATCATTCCAATTCTTAAACGTACTGATCCCAATGCACCGCCAGTATATCGGCTGGTGATTGATCTGCGAGAGCTGAATAAATGCATTGTACCACAGTACCCTGTGGTCCCTGATATCTCTTCCCTATTGACTGCTATTGATTCTGAAGCAACGTTCTTCACTGTAATTGACCTCAAGAACGCTTTCTTTAGTGTACCTATTGATCCAGAGAGCCAATATCTCTTCGGATTCAGTTTAAATGGACGAAGTTTCAAATTTTCCCGCGCACCTCAAGGATTCACAGAAAGCCCCAGCATCTATAGTCAAGCACTGAAAAGACAACTAGATTGTATTCAAATGCCAGTTAACACCGCTTTACTGCAATACGTCGATGATCTGCTGATCACCGCACGAAGTGAGCCCGAATGTGAACAAGCATCACTGATAGTTTTACATTTCCTGGCCGACAAGGGACACAAGGTGTCTTCTTCGAAGCTACAATTCTGTGTTCAGCAAGTTGTGTACTTGGGTCACTTGCTGTCCAAAGTGGGGAGACAGCTCACTCCCGATCGCATTCAGTTAATTGTAAATATGCCACAACCCCAGACACAAAAGGAAGTGCGGGCCTTTATAGGCCTCACCTCGTACTGCAGACAATGGATTCCTCAATATGCATTTCTAGCTAAACCACTCATCCAGTTAACGACACAGGAGGCAGCGATTTCGACTGTCCTCCCTTGGACTCAGGAACACACACAAGCCTTTGAGGAATTAAAGAAAGCATTATGTCGAGCACCAGTTTTAGCGACACCATGTTACAGTAAACCGTTTACACTTTTTGTTACAGAACGTGATGGCACAGCATTGTCTGTCCTCACTCAAGACCAAGCAGGTTCACATAAGCCTTGCGCTTATTTTTCAAGTACATTGGATTCAGTAGCCCAGGCACTCCCTGCGTGCTTGAAGTCAGTAGCAGCAACAGCATTAGCAATCAGACAGAGCGATTCAATTGTTTTAGGCCATCAATTAACAGTACAGGTTCCACATTCTGTAGAGGTTCTTTTAAACAGAACCCAGACTCAGCACTTGACTATAGCACGACTGACAGGTTACGAATTAACGCTATTCCAGCCACACATAGAAATCAGACGCTGCAGCATTCTGAACCCCGCAACACTGTTACCCTCAATTATGACAGATCCAGCCCGCATGATTGTATAGAGATTATTAATGCAGTAACAAAGCCCCGACGAGACTTAACAGATGTTCCACTGACAAATCCAGACCTGACACTTTATGTGGATGGTTCATGTATGAGAACAAGTACAGGAGAATTAGTGGCCGCATATGCAGTGACCACTGAAACCGAAGTAAAAGAAACACATCGTATTGACACACTGTCCGCTCAAGCGGCAGAGCTTATTGCTCTGACCCGAGCCTGTATACTAGCCAAGAACAGAAATGTCAACATATACACTGATTCCCGTTATGCGTTCGGAGTTGTACACGACTTCGGAATGTTATGGCAAGAACGAGGTTTTTTGACCTCTCATGGTGCCAAGATCCAACACGGCCCCCTCATTCAAGGACTGTTAGAAGCAATACATCTGCCTTCAGGCATATCCGTCATGAAGTGTAAAGCACATACTAAAGTTACAGATTCTGTTTCCCAGGGTAACGACCTGGCAGACCAGACAGCAAAACATACAGCATTGACTCACACTCAGATAACTGACATGACAAAGACAATAGGACCGACAAATTGTATGACAGTCAGGGATCCCACACTAGATGTAATCGATATTCAGACACATGCTACCCCAGATGAAATAAAGAAATGGACTGAACTAGGAGGGATCCAGACTGATCAAGGTTGGATGACGAAGGGAAAATCTACATGGTTTCTCCCTGATTCTATGGTTCAAGTCATGATCAATACAGCACATAGTCCAGCACATCTAGGAGAGAAACCGATGTTAGACAGTTTACAAAATCTTTGGAGCAATAAACACTTACGAGCAGCAGCAAAACAGAAAGTGCGTACTTGCATGATCTGTTGTCAGTTCAATCCAGGTAAAAGCGTCCCTGTAGAGCAAGGTGGATTTCATCCTCCTGATCACCCTTTTGAAGTCCTCCAGATGGATTATATCCAGATGGACCGTTGTCGAGGATTCAAATATGTCCTCGTAATTGTTTGTGCACTTTCCCGTTGGACCGAAGCATATCCAGTCCCAGATTACACTGCTCCGACCACTGCCAGGCAGCTGGTTCGTGAATTCTTCCCACGGTACGGCATGCCTCGTGTCGTGTACTCAGATAACGGACAGCCATTCTCATCCGAATTAATGAAGCAAGTTTCCTTCCTGCTAGGATATCAGTGGAAATTCCATTGTGTCAGACATCCCGAAGCCGCAGGCCTTGTAGAGAGGCATAACCAGACATTAAAGACCCGCCTTGGTAAAATATGTCAAGAGAAAGGGGTCGACTGGATAGTCGCCCTGCCAGTGGCACTGTTCTATATGAGAATGGTTGCCCACTCGAGATCAGGACTATCGCCGTACGAAGTGGTCTTTGGTAGACCACCGAATATGTGGGGGACGCCCATTCCTAAGAAAATTACTGATGTTGATTGCAATATGTTGACAGATTACCTTGCCTCCTTGATGTCTGCACTCCAATCATGTCGTTCACAGGTTGCCGCAGCCTTCCCTGACAACACTGATGTAAAGCCGCATGATGTCCGTCCTGGCGACCTGGTGTTAATAAGGAACTTTGACAGGAAAAGTCCGCTGGAGCCCCGCTGGAAAGCGCCGAAGACCGTCCTTCTTACTACGAGGACAGCAGTGAAAGTGGAGGGCAGAAAGGGGTGGATCCACACGAGCCATATTAAACTATGCAATGAACTGAAACCAGACCCAGGCTCGTCCACCCCTTCCAAAGACTGTATCGAGCCTAGTGACTTTAAAGTTTCCGAACGAGAGAAAACTCCCCAAGAGGAGTATCGACTAAAGCTCCGATCTAGCAAGTCAGACAGTTTAATTGTTTAAGTCCTCCCCTAGGTGAATCGGTTAAATAGTTTCTGACATGTATCCCCTAGATCGAGATAGAGAGAGAGAGAGACAATTCAAGAAACGTACATACTGCAAATCACTGCGTAGTCACTGTATAGTGACATTGTTAATCATGTTTTTTCTAAGTCTTCTGATTATTGTTGCAGGTATACTACTTCCTATCTATTGCCCTATTTTCAAGCGTGAACAATCTGCTTACAATGTTTCTGCTGAACATTCTTTTAGCGAGTTACCTCCACATGAACTTTCTTACAGACTTGCGCTGCGCAACAACACTTTCATTAGTATGCTACATCATTCCCATCAGACTAATAATGCTACAAATTGTTGGATATGTGGCCGACTCCCTCCCTACCAGAATTACAAGGGAGCTCTGCCCCTCTTTCCGTATCCGTTCACTCACAACGGCTCCTGTGGTGCATGGTTTAAAATAATTAATTCCTTAGATCCTGATATTGCTGTTTTCGACGGGAGCTGGGTTTGGGGAAACTTGAACTTAGTCCTGCTCGACATCTGTTACCCTGATAAGGAGGGACTCCCCACTAGAATAGGAACTGATCTAGAAAATGAAGTATATGGATTAAGTAATTATACAATTAACCTTATGATTCTTACTATTGAATCCGAAGCTGCACCAGTTCTGCCCGCTATGTCAGTATTACCAGTCACTGGTGAATTATGTGTCAGGAAGAAAGGTTCAGTACACTTAGGTCATAGTAAATGTACTACTGTGGTCGAATTCAGTGATCATGGTAAATCGTCCTTTAAAGCTATCCGTCATTCCTATTTTGTTTGTGGTCATACCGCATACATACGCTTACCTCCAGATTGGGATGGTACTTGTTATATTGCATTCCTTCTGCCACCTGTTTTTCTAGCTCCTCCTGATTATCACAGAAATACAAATATAGTAAAGAATAGACTCAGAAGAGACCTCCGGCTTGTCGACTACACAGAAACGGCATGGGAACAATACACCGATTTTAATAAAGGATTCTTTTTCTTTTTGGGCCCCGTCCAAAATAGTAAACTAATACGCAGATTAACTAGAACACTTGAAGCAGTTGTGAATGAAACTGCCTCCGCCCTAGGTAACATAACCGAAGAGCAGTCCGCCATGCGGGTTGTTGTCCTTCAGAATCGTCTTGTTATTGACGTCATCTTGGCAGATAGAGGTGGAGCCTGTAAGGTCATCGGGTCAAGTTGCTGTGTTTTCATTCCAGAAAACGCGCCATCTGTATACAAAGCTATTACACGTCTTCATAAAATTGCTAATCTGATACATCAGAATCCAGGCACCTGGACTTGGTCCGGTTGGTTCTGGACAACGTTAACCGCTTGGGGATGGAAGATCCTATCCTTCCTAGGCATTGGCCTAGTCCTAGTATTCAGTTGCTGCCTGTGCTTGCAGTGTGGGCCAGCGATTTGTGGACTGTGCGCCACTTCATGCATTGAACATTCCAGTTTTCTTTCAAGACGTGAAAGAAAGAAAGAAGAGCAAATGATGTTACAAGAACAAACTGATCGATTCATGAGGATCGATATATCATGAAGGGTCCGTAGGGAACAAGGAGGGAATGAGGAAATATAAATTTTATGGTCAAGTTGTGTTCCCTAGCGTGTACCCCACCGTCTCCATGTACCAGCTTAAAGTGCATGTAACTTCCCTCCTGTGCCAGCTATGAAGACGCAAATACATTTGCGTCCAACGTTAACATGTCCTCTTTCAGACCCACCCTGAATGGGTTGAATAGTCCGTTCCTAAGTATGCTATGCCAACGTCTTTTTGTAGTGCACTTTACACGTTTTTCAGCTCTGGCAAAGTAGGCGCTGAATTTCTGCCATCGAGCCTTTTTCTGGCTTCTGACTCTGAAAGCCTCAGCCCAGGCTGTCTCTGTACCCGTGAAACTCTGACTTACTTCCAGCGCGGCCCACCGCGCTTAGCTCAGCCTGCTGCCTGCCAAGACTGACTACAACCTTCAAATTATCTGTTCCGCTCCTCGAAAATACATTCCTGCCTACTAGTTTAAGTAAACATCCCCCAGCTGCAGAGCCAAAGGGCCGGCCTGTCTCCGTGCAAGTAATTCATAGCCTCTGTTACCATGCTCCCATGGAAGGCCCATGCCCCACGCTTCTCATGCAGACACTTAGGCGCTTATACACGCACTCACAGTCAGTATAGAATAGCTTCTGCCCCAGAGACCTTTTCCGTTCAGATAATATGGTTCCCAAACATCAGATATCAGATATGATTGAAGTACAAGCTGATCTGACATGCCAGACTTCTGTCTCTTTCCGTCAGTGTAAATGTCAAGCCCCCTGCACCCTCCAGTTCCACGTCAATCACACGTCATGCAGCTGCGCGCGCATCCAAGCCTCCGATTTCTGCTGACATTGCAACATTTCTGTTTAGTGCCACCCCCATGTGACACCTACCTGTGACGTTTCTAGTTCACGCCTAGTCCACGCCTTCCGATTACGTACTAGTAACACGTGGATGCTGTTATCTTGTCTTCTCTCAGCTGTTACGCCTCCTATATTGGTTTCTATGGTGTAAATTAAGTATATAAGCTATGTATTGTCAATAAAATATTGCTCTATCCCTTCCTGGACCCTTTGTGGTTGCAGGAACCTGATATCCAGTTCCGGAACAATTCCTTTTTAAGGAATAAAACCCCTAAGAACTCTAACACCACGGACTCTGTTTCTTTCTTTCCGATTGAGTTATTATTGATTAAGTACTTACCTGCATAGAAATTAAGACGGTAAATTAAATATTTACGACAGTGGGAAGGGCAGGGAAGTGAAGTTTCCCTCTGTCTGGTGGTTTCACAGACTTTAACCTGTCTGTTGTTCCTTTTAGAGCTTGGGTGCCCCCTATCTGGCACCATGCGACAATGCAGGCCATTCCTTCCATGAAAAATGCTGCCACTCCCCCACATTGTCCAGCTCGGATGCACTAAATGTGTGATCTTGGGACTGTTCATTTCACACAGATCATCATACTACAGAATGAGCTGCTTCTTGGTGCTGTTAATAATAGTCACAGTAGCCCGAGGGTAATCTTTATTTATTTATTTTGTTTATTAAAGGTTTTGGTAGTCATACATAACAGTGGTCACATCTGTAACAATCTCATGAACTATATTACAGTAAGGCATCCGATACATCACATTTTTTAAAAATACACAGTTGAGCAGTCACATAGCATAGCAGTTTCTCATTGAAAATACAAGTATTCAAATTAATGAATAACCTGACGTTAATAAGGGCCTTCTCGTAGATGTGCAGTAAGCGGTTCCCAAATATTTGAGGGCTTGGAAGCGGTTTGTAATTCTTCTGCATATATTAAAAAATTGTCTCTACAATAGACAGCATCTAGTATCCAGCTTGTTATTACTGCCCCAATGCATCGCTACGGTACGTTTTGCTAACAGCAACATTATGGCAACCAATTTCTTCTTTGCAGCTTTCACAAGTATGTGAAGACCCAATAGGCACAATTGTGGTGTGCACGACAGTGTACATGAGACGAGTATACCTAATTGGCAAATCACAGCATCCCAATATTTTTTTTAATCTGACCACAATTCCATGCAAGATGTGCAAAATCCTCTTGGTCAACCCCACATCTCTTACAGTGTGCATTTTCACATAGTCCATATTTATATAATTTGGCTGGAGAGTGGTAAGCTTGATGTATATATTTGTAATGGATGATGCGGAGATTGCCATTTGGCGTGTGTAGTTAATGTGCAGCAGGAAGCCTAGACTTCATCCGTTAGGGAGATGTCTAATAATTTATTCCAGTTGTCACGGACCTTAAGGGCATGTGCTCCAATTTCCGCTTGTACCAGTTTATATAGTTGTGAAATTATATGAGAGTGAGTAGGGGTAGCTATCATAGTCTGAAGTGACTGTAAGGCAGGAGGTTTGGTGGGATAGGTTGGGTAATCATTTGAGGGACTTTGGAAGGGCGACACATTTGCAATGCAATAGGTCTCGCATTTACGAGAGTTTAAGCTTTTGGCATTGTAAAATGACAATGCCTTTTATTTATGTTTTAGTTTTTAAAACATACATAAAAGACATTGTCATTTACAATGCGAATAGCTTAAACTCTCAGAAATGCAAGACCTATTGCATTGCAAATGCTTGTTTTTCTTGCACTCTCCCTGCCCTGCTCGAGTTGTCCTGTGCCCGAGTGAGCAGGTCTCTTGCATTCAGATACTTGTGGTACCCTCCCCTTACTCGACCAATCTGCCTAGTGCCGGATGCGGCTGTATTGTGAGCCCTGTGCTCAGACTCCACTTCCTCTCTGTGCAATGCGCTCTTTATTTCCGGTAAACAGTCAGGGGGCTCCAGGGCTCCTGCTCTCTCCCCCGCTCAGGCTTCAACTGCCTCTCAGGCCCAAGGACAGAGGGCACGACGCAGTGCACTGAAACCCTGGAGAGCAAAGGGCAGTGTACAGTCCTGCCAAGCGTCACGCAACAGGTGTGACGCTCACGCATTTCAGTGCTGTGATCCGCATCACCGCACTAAAATGCATTGTCACGCATTTCGACTTGTGCCAGGCTCGCCAGCGGCGCTCCTGTGCCCGGGCTCTCAGTGTTCTGAGAGAGGTGCTGCCAGCCGCCCGAGTGCCTAAACAGTTAACTGAGAGACTCTGCTGCTCTCAGCGGCGCGCTACAATGTATCTAGTCTCTCTGCCAGCAGCTGCCTGTGCTGTCCGACTAAGTTCCTGTTGCCCGGAAACTGTAAACAGCATGCGCAAATGGTGCAGGCGGCGCCGGCGCGGCTACTCAGACTCTGTCCTAGTCTGCTACAGGGGGCCGGGCTGCCCTCTGAGTCGTAATACTCAGCTGTCAATCACCGCACCAGGGGGCCGGGATTAATCTGGATGTCCGATTAGCACGAGTGCAGGCTGCGCGGCACGAGACGCTCATGTCTCTCTGAGCGCCATCATGGCCGTGCGCGGCGCCCCGCAGCGCTTTGACAATGCAGCTCGCACCTTGCCCCAGCCCCACCTCTGGCAGCTGAGCTTCTAAGGTCAGCAGAGCGCCCCGGCGGCGGCGACAGACTCACTGCTGCTCTGGCCAAGCTGCGGCCAGGCCCGAGGTCGGAGGACTGCGGAGAGTGGCCCGGGCTCGGGGGTGACAGGGGCCACGGCCCGGCGGCGGCCGAGGAGTGACAGTGTCCGTCGGGATGAATCAGCAGGCACAGCTGGCAGGCAGACTCGTCAGAGTGGCCAGTGTTGAACCACATCGTGGCTGGGTGGGCACAGCAGCAGCTGAGCAAGTCACTTAGTAAGTGTGTCAGTCACTGACTGTCACTGTTTTATTTATTTTTTAATGTTATGCACTTTGCAGCGCTGCGTCACGCGGACAACTTACCCCGGGTGTCAGAGAGCGCTTCAACAACAGACAGAGACAACAACTCTGTAGTACTGAGGAGAAACTAGTTATGAGGCAAATTAATTACACAAAAAGCTTAAGCCAACCTGTTACATGAGGCATAAGTGACAATCGTGAGCAAACGAGATAGCCCATATGCTGCATTACAGGAAAGTGGCATCATGCGACGCATGCAAGTAAGTTATAAAAGCGTGCAAAGTTAGTAACAAGTAGACTAGAGCCTATAATAGTGTAATAAATGGCAGACACTCAAACAAGAACAAACGTAACGTTACGTCGTAGGCAATGTTGGCACTGTGTGGTGCAAGTGTGACAGCAAACAAAATGTAGGAGGTAGCAACCATGTTAAGAGAAAAGTGACACTCAGCAGCAAGAGCTCAGAGCTGTGTTAACTTCTATGTAGCCGCTTACCTCCCGTGACAAGCATTTATTAAAAAAGGCAGAAAGCCTAGGCTGCGAATGTAGAAGGAACAGCAGTTTTCAAAGAAATTGAG
The DNA here is from genome assembly GCF_964263255.1 of Lissotriton vulgaris. Taxonomy (NCBI): domain Eukaryota; kingdom Metazoa; phylum Chordata; class Amphibia; order Caudata; family Salamandridae; genus Lissotriton; species Lissotriton vulgaris. The sequence continues at coordinate 107,358,047 of NC_141686.1, forward strand.
TACCGGTAGGCCAGCCAGAAGGTGAGACACTCACTGTGTGAGAAGTTGGCCTGATATATGATGTTTCCAATTCTGGAATCACCTTGTATCCGTCCAAACAATCCCTTATGGTGTCTGGTTGTAAGTCAACCTTATTAGACAAGCTATCTTAAGGGTAGCATAGACTAAGCAGCCTTAAAGGCTTAACTCAAGAGGTCGTGTTAAGCGAGCTGTTTTAGTAATCACAGTCCTATAATACCACATGAAAGGACACCACACAAGTATATATTATAAAAATATATGTATTTATTTCTAAATCAATCCCCAGTACTCTTTATGAGCAAAGGGGCACAAGCGTTAAATCAAAAGCACAGTATAACATACAAAGTTGCACAATTATGGATGAGGGCGGGTGGCCACTCAAACCATATATTAAAAAAGTGGTATAAGAGATACCAATCGAAAAGTGGTTAGGCCTAGGGCCTAGGGAATCGCTGGGAGCAGTCGGGACAAGCAATGCTGAAATCGGGAAAAGCCCTCGGGATTCGGGTGCAGCACTTAAAGTGCGGCTTGCACCAATGCAATGTCAACGACGCCTTTCCTCTGCCGAGGGCTCGCCCAGCTACGCTGACCAAGCCCCCTTACCACGTCACTCGAACTGATGATAAAGTATGTACGGCAACCGGAAGCGCAGCGGACGAGCGCAGCGGGCGCGACGAATGCGCGCCGAAGGCGCGCATAAGGCAAGCTCGTCTGCGCTCGTCCGCGCCGAGGACGGGCCAAGGGCCACCTACCCTGCCGCTTCAACTCCACCACGGGCAGCTAATCCGGTAAGATACACCTATACCGCTGCCGAACTTCTTAATCTCAGACACGTAGCGGAACGGCCCCATGTACCTCCATTTTTCAGGCATACCATCCCTCTCATGGGCCCTCACCACTGCCCTACGTGCACACTGGACACTCCTAAACTGACCAACACTGCCTCACGTCCTATATTAGCAGCGCTCATAAACGCAAGATCGCTTCCCAAACACAAGCTTGAAATTGCTGATTTAATAGATACCTACAAACTGGATCTGCGGTTCATTACTGAAACCTGGGGGGATGAAGCCTCCGGTCCAGACTTCAAAGCTGCTACCCCTATTAATTATAACGTTTGCAGACGAGACAGACCCATAAAAAAAGGTGGAGGTATAGCTATAATATACAGAGACCACTTTATACTCTCCACGGTACAAACTACATGTCCCGAATACGAGGCCCTCCTCTTTACACTAGGCCTCTCTGCGAAATCATCATTTAAGGGCATGCTAATTTATCGACCTCCGGGCTCGAGATCTAAGTTCCTAGCCAACCTAGGATACATAATCGAAGGGGCCGCAGGCTCCCCTTATTTCACCATGCTAGGTGATCTTAATTTTCATTTAGAAAACTCCAATGACCCGGATACTGCACAGCTAATCACGGATCTAGCGGCCGCTGGCCTGATGCAAATAGTAGAATCTCCCACTCATCAAGCAGGCCACACCCTGGACGGTCTATTTACCAACAACCCCCTAATAACTGTCACCCAAGTAATCCCTCTGATATGGTCAGACCATTCAGCGATCTGCTTCTCCATCGAAGTAAGCCCTACTAAACCCCCTCCTACCTCCGTCTCAGTATCCACTTATAGAGATTGGAAACATATCAACCTATCTCAGCTAACAGAGATAATGCAAGAAACCCACATCCCCATCGAGCAGGACCCTACGCTGGCTTCCTCCAACTATTTAAACAACCTAATCAAGGCCTGCAACAAACTAGCCCCAATCAAAAACTCACGTCGAAACAGGAAATTACCATCAGCACAATGGTTTACAGAACCCCTCCGAATTCAGAGACAGCACTGTAGGAACCTCGAAAGGAAGTGGCGCCGGCAATACAACCCCACAGACAAAACAAATTATAAAAACGCTCTTTCCATTTACAAAAAACTCATAGACTCAGAGAAAGGTCGCTACTATACCGCTCAAATCAACCAGGCAAAAAATTCAGCAGGAGAACTGTTTCAGGTGGTTACTTATTTGTCCAACCCACCTGCCCCACGACTTGAAGGCTCTCAATCCCTAGCAGACGATTTGGCTGGCTTCTTTGAGGACAAGGTCAGATCCATTTTTCTGACTTTTTCCCACTCATCCTCTCTCCCCACCCTGACATCACCTCCTATTAACAATAATGTCAGCTTTACCTCTTTCAAACCGACTAATCAAAACCAAATCCAACCTCTGGTAATCAGCACTAAATCAGGATCCCCCTTAGACCCTTGCCCTCCAGCCATTCTGAATCTTATCCCAGAAGCCATCTCCCCCGCGTTATCCACTATCTGTAACGCCATGTTCTCAACAGGCATCTATCCATCAGTCTGGAAGGAGGCAATTATTAAACCACTCCTCAAGAAACCAACGTTGGACCCTGTACTCCCTGCTAGTTATAGACCCATCGCCTGCCTTCCCTTCCCAGCTAAGATCTTCGAGAAGGTAATGAATACCCAACTTTCCAAATACATTAATGATAATGACCTTCTAGACGACACTCAGTTCGGCTTTAGACAGGGCCATGGAACCGAAACTGCACTGCTCAAGGCAACTGATGAGATCAGAACAGCCATGGACAAAGGAGGCGCGGCGGTCCTAATACTACTGGACCTTTCTGCTGCATTTGACACGATTGATCATGTCACTCTGATCAACCGTGTCTCAGCTTTAGGCATCAAAGACAAGGCCAAAGACCTTATCGCCTCATTTCTAGCCAACCGCCCACAAACAGTTAAGATGGGCAATTTCACCTCCAAAACTTTTTCCCTCCCCTGCGGAGTTCCACAGGGCTCCTCGCTAAGTCCGACACTTTTCAACATCTATGTGTCGGACTTAGCGAGAGTAATAAAATCTCATGGAATTGCCCTTACAACGTATGCCGACGACACCCAATTAGTGCTATCAGTGCACAATGACGGAACATCTGTCGCGGCAAACTTTCAAGAAGGGATGAAGGCGATAGGCTCCTGGATGTCATCCAATTGCCTCAAGTTGAACTCCAACAAAACGGAGGTGATGACATTCGGGAGCTTGCAGCCGGCCTGGTCCCCCCAGTGGTGGCCAGCACAGATGGGCACGCCCCCTCAGCCAGTGGTTAAGGTACGAAATTTGGGAGTCACTTTCGACAACAAATTGACGTTCCTCCACCACGCCAATTCTGTGGTAACCTCGGCTTTCTTTATCCTAAAAAAAATAAAGAAACTTCTCCCATACCTACCACAATCCGCCGGTAAAACATTGATCAGTACCCTAGTGTTCTCTAGAACAGATTATTGCAACTCCCTTTTGCTGAATGCTCAAGAAAAGGTACTTAATAAGCTCCAAACGGTGCAGAATGCCGCGGCCAGAATTCTTTTATCCATCCCCAAATTCACCTCTACCTCTCCTTACATCAGAAAACTGCACTGGCTCCCCATCAGGAGCCGAATAAAGTTTAAGGCACTCTGCATAGCATATAAAACCTTGAACAATCCCGGACCATTGTTCCTAAAAAAAGCTCTCTGCCCAGTGGAACATCAGAGAACACTACGATCGGCATCAGCCCACCTACTAAAAGTCCCACGGACAAAAAAAACTAACTGGGGAGACAGATGTTTTACCATCGCAACCGCCAAACTATGGAATACTCTCCCACTCCACATTAAAACTGCCCCCACGCTGCTAAAATTCAGAAAAAGTCTCAAAACCTGGCTGTTTACCTCCTAATCTTTCCCCTACTGTAGTGATGATCTGTAACAGTAGCGCCGAGACACCCGTATGGGTATTTGATGCGCTTTAAAAATTGCGATAAATAAATAAATAAATAAATGATGCGTAAAGGTTACACAAATAGAGTTAAAGGACACTTCCGCTGAACCTAGAGGAACCAAACTTTAGACACAGACCCTAGAGGTGTGTGCCAGTGTGGGAACACCGGCGTTGCAATGTTACCTCACCCACAGGAAGCGGGTGCATAGGGTCGAAGTGGCGTCGGGTTTTGACACGCAGGCTCTTGGTGCTTAGAGCTGGAGATGCTGCAGGCGATGTGAAGGAGAAGTGTCCGGTGTGATCCAAGGGTGGATCAGAGTAGAAAAGTACCTGAAAGCAGAGGGGACAGAGTCTGGGTCACTCAGCAGTGACCAGGGTGGAACCAGGACGGAACCAGGCAATGTCGGGCGCAATCAGGTGGTTGTCGAGGAGCTTCTCTCCGCTGTCACGTGGGCTCTGGGGCATCTGCGACGTCCAGGAGCGGGTCACGATCTGTCCCACGCAGGCTCTCACCGTCGGCGCAGTCGGCTTCAAGATTGGAGCAAACAACACTTGGCAAGAGCAATCCATGCAGGACCGGAAGATTGCTTCTCACTCGGACCAGGAGGGTCAGAGCGGGTGCTCCTTTTCAGAGGAGCTGGTGCAAGTCTGGAGCAACCAGAATCGCAAGTTGGTTTTAGGTTTTCGTCGGCACAGGGGCCACAAGCTAGCTGGCAAGTGACCGGGCCAACGCGTCGAGCCAAAGCAAGCAGAAGGGCCCCATGCAGCACTCGTCAAGTGTAGAGGGGTGAGCTTCGGTGCAAGAGTGGCTCAGGGTTGGGGCTTCTCAAACCCCGGAGTACAGCTTCGAGGGTCACTCGTGGGCTGCACGGTCAGCGTCTCGTGGTCTTTTCAAAATGGCGTGCCCCACGCTTCGGGTCGCCTCCACGGGTCTCAGCTCTGCAGGGACTGTGGATCGGGCTGTAAGAAGGCAGGCAAGCTTGATCTTGTCGATCTCTGTCGCTCGAGTTCCGGCGGGAACTGCAACAAAGCAGACGTCGAGGTGCTGGATGGTGCTTGTTTGCACAGGGTGGTCACTCCTTGACCACAAGGGAGATTCTTCAGTCTTCTACGTTGAGTAGGATGTCGAAGGGTCCAGAGTTTCGTTTCAATTGTTTCATCAGGATAATCTGAGTGCGTTGGCACTGCTCCCATTCTTATACCAATCTAGGGGGCTGGATTACCTGCTAGGTCCCCTCCTATGGGTGGGACCCAGGAAGGGGGTGGATACACCCCTTTCCTTTGATCCAAGCCGCGCTGGGACTGGGGCTGGTGTGCCCCAGAACCGGTTTGGGCGGATTATGCAAGGGGCAGCCTTGTGCTCCCCAGGCAGTGTCTGGTTTCTTTCAAACCTCCCTGCTACAATCCACTATCTCCTGTCTGGGGTGGTGTCACACCGCCCTGCGACAGGAAACCCTTTGTCCAGGCCTCCTCTGCTGAGTTTCGGTCGGCAGCAGGAGGTCAGACTTGTGTCTGTGGCAGAAGCATCCATTTTGTGGATCTGAGGCTCTTTTAAAACTCAACCGCGTTTCAGTAAAGTAACATGTCTTCTCCCTCTAGAAGGGTGGAATGCTATCCCCGTCGACAGAACTGTCGAGGGGATAGTATTCCAAATCGTATGACACCTTACACGACATGTTTTGATAAAGCCAAACCAAAGTTGCTATATAACCGTGAGGATTATAATGCACTTAATAGTATATGGTATGGCATTATCCCGGATCAGCTTAGGGAGTTGCTCCAGACAGCTGCAGACAGGCTCAGCTCATGCCAGAGCTCCATCTCACATTAAACCACGCACTCTGCCTCCAGGATTGATAAGGCCTTCCATAGGAGTGGCTCACAGGTTTATGTGTGTCTAGATATAGGTTTAGATATAGGTATACTATATCTAAGCAAGGGGTGATTACACCCACTTGCCCCAGCTGAGTGATCAGCCAGTTGTGTCAATTTAAGAACCAACCAGGGGTGGCAAAAGCTATGCTTCAGCCCCTGGTAGGCCTTGGTGGCACCTATGCCCTGAGCACCTATAGTGCATGGTACAGGGGCTGACAAGGAGTCCATTTCCAATTGTGGTATGTACCTATAGCACATGTATTACTAATTTAGAGAGAGAACAGCAGGCTGGGGGTCTGATTAGCAGGCCCACAGCCTCAGTAAGTCGAAAACCAGTGAAGCAAAAAGCAAAAATTGGGGTGACCATAGGATAGCAGACCCTACTCTCCTACACACTGTCACACAGCAGCACCTGCACAGAGAGGTAAGCACTGAGCCTTCAGCATTATTACAGCCCATCCCCTTGGACCTTCTACGAAGAGCACTGCGTCAGGTATTCGACTTGCCTGGCCGTAGCACCACCATGACCTTTACTGACATGACATGATGCAGTGAAACAATAATTTCACATAGTAAAAAGCATCGATCTGCAGGGCTGCTCTGTCTGATCATCCTTCCGGAGTCAGAGAGCCTGCTGCCCCTGGTTTAGTCTGACCTAATACCTCTGCAGCACGTGTTATCACAGCAGCTGCTATGAGTGTCATCTAGGGCTGTGAATAGTGGGTATTATCAAGTCCGAAGTCGGGTCAGTGCATGGACATTTACACTCTCAGTGTTCTTCACAATGTCTTTTTTTTCTGATTTGTGAAGTGGCCTGCCCGAAACACACTGAGTCACACAGACAGAGACCTGTGTTGTTGACTTCAGTGTGGCTCCTCTCTGCTCACACATCCTGTTGAGTTGGGGCCTAGATGGTCCGAGAGACCTCCCACAACATGAGACTCAGACTCGAGGCCCAGGCCAGGGTATTAAACATTTATTGTGTAGTTAATAAAAACCATTACAAAGTTAAAATACATCATTTAAAATTGATCAGTTTACGTGCTTAATTGAAAATTAAAATCATTAACAAGTTCATGTATTGTTTGAAGTTATTTCTTGGCTTTGTACATTAAATGTTCTTTTATGCTCAAACTTCTTAATAAATTTGACTGTTCTACAGATCAATTGTGGGTCCGCTGTACACAGGACATATATTATAGCAGAGCGGCAAGTACGTATTCCGTGCTCATTTAACTTGGCCTTTAACCAGCTCCGACGTTCCTGGTCCAAAGCCGGGCAGATGCAAATCAGATGCATAAAGTCTTGTTTTCTGGCACCACATAGGTCGCACTCCTTGGTGCCTGAGGTCCTCCAGTGCGGTTGTTCAGCGTTGGTTGGAAGGCTGCCCATCCTTATACTAAGATATTTTAATTTGATGTATAATGGAATGGCAAGTCCTAAATAGGCCACTGGTTTCGGCTTGTTGTATGATTGGAGTATCATCCAGGCATGTGAGCGGTGGCTGAGGATTGACTTATCATTAATCATAGAGTGACTGTTTGCCGCTTTCTTAGCTACCAACTTGAAAGACGATACGGGTAGCATGGTGTGCCACAGGGATGTTAGTTCGGTGGTTTCTAGGGAAGTTTTTAAAAACTTAGTGTATAGAGAATCGGGGCTGTTTTGCATTGCTTCCCACATTGCAGAGTTAATTTCTTTTTCCCTGTGCATCCAGATGTCATACCAAAACTTGACAGTCTCATATTTTTTTTGCAGTTCTTGAGACTGCAGACCGAACTCAAGCCGAACCTGTGCCGGTGAAGCATTACAGGGTAAATTAAAGATTCGATTGTAGACACTTGTTTGAATTTTGTCTAGAAGCTTAGCGCTTCTGCCGTGATGTAACACACTGCCATAAGATATTGTTGGAAGCAGCTTGGCCTTAATCACTGTCAATAGGGGACTAAGTAGCGGACCTTTTAATTGTTTCGATAAACTGTTTAAAGCATACATCAATGCTGTTCCCTTCTTTTCAATGTCCTTAAAATGCATAGAGAAGTTAAGGCACCTGTCCAGTTGTATTCCCAAATATTTATAGCTATCAACCACTTCCAATTTTTTATTATCTATTATAAAGAGTGGCAGTGCTTTACGGCGGCGAGTTATTACCATGATCTTTGTTTTCTTGGTATTTATTTCAAGAAGGTTCTGTTTTGTGTATACCGCTAGTTCATGCAGAAGGCGTTGCAGGCCTACTTTGGTCTGGCTGAGAAGGACAACATCATCGGCGTAGGAAAGATGTGTTAACCGTAAGATTCCTAGCCGGGGTGGGTGGGCATTAATCCCATCTAGCCTTGTGGTCAGGTCAGCCATAAATAGATTGAAAAGATGTGGGGCCAAGACACAGCCTTGCTTTAATCCATCATAAGTGGTGATCTTCCTGGTTAACCGGCGCCCATTATCGATCTTGACCTGCATCCAAGTATCCGTATACAGAGCCATTATAGGATTCAGTATTGTGTCTGGCAGACCCTGCTGCTTTAGCTTTGACCAAAGTAGCTGTCTGCTAACACGGTCAAAGGCCGCCTTAAAGTCGACAAAGCAGGAATAGAGTGCTTGATGGCTTTGCATGCTTTTTTCGGCGATCATACTTAACGCCATTGCATTGGCCATGGTGCCTGTACCACGACGAAATCCCGTCTGATTGGCTGGAATTTTATTTTTGGCTTCGGACCATTTTATGAGATCAATTAGCACCAATGACGCATAATATTTTGCTTCAGCGTCTATAAGTGCTATCAGGCGGTAGTTGGCTGGATTTTTACGGTCTCCCCCTTTATAGATCGGATTTATAATCGCCCCTCTCCAGCTTTCCGGGAGCCGACTTGTGTTGTTTATTGTTTTGAACAAGCTGTTGAACTTACAGGCCCAAAACTGAGGATCCTCCTTATAGATGGCCTGATGGACTCCATTCGGTCCTGGAGCACTGTCTTGCTTGCTTTTCTTTATTATTCTTAATATTTCTTGTTCCACATGTGAGCCAGATGTGTGATCAGTGCCTTGCTGTTCATTACTTGAGTTATTTGAGTGTTCAGGCCAGGGGTCCCCATCTTGTTGCTAAGCAATGGCCCGGCTGCCTCGTGATCATTACAAGGCAAGCTGAGGAGAGGCAGAGCTGAACCCCAGTGATGTCACCAGCCCCTACCAGCACAACAGGTGGCCAGCCAATTTGCTTTCGTTTCAGCCTCCTCCTCATGATCATCCACAACAGTTACAGGAGGGAGCAATAGGATTAGTCTCCTTCCATTGCTGGTGCTCTGCAACAGTTTCAAGAAGTTCTTGGAGTTTCTTGTTGCTCAGTTGGCTGTAATTTCTGATATTTATAAGTTTCCCTCGCCTTAATTGCATGATTTTTGCTCGCGAGAAAGTGTCACTCATAGTCGTTGAAATGTCACTCATAATTTTACTCAAATTTTTCAAATGTCACACATGGCAATCTGAAACCTTGGCAGCTATGAGTGTAGTGTGGAGGTTGACTTGGAATACAGAAGACCTCAGGCATGGGGGAATGGGCCAGGAGAGGAGAGGATATTGCAGGAAAGTCTTTTTAAGGTTTGAGTTAGCAGTAAAGAGAAGAGCCCGCCGATTACACGTTCTCAAATTTATCGGATCATGCCGAAATGCCCACCCTGTGCTGTGTGTGTTTGCTCTTGCTCTGTTAGGGCTGTTTGCTCTCTCCTATGTACTTCTCAGCTGTACCTCTTGGCGCTTCATGTCGCTATCTCCCTTGTGTGCTTTTCCCTCCTCCCGCATGTTGGTGTCTCCTTCATGTTCTTTTCTCAGAACCCCAGGGTTGCTCTCTCCCGCTTGCCCACTTCCTGTTAATTTGTATTGTTAAATACATACTTTGTTGGAGCGCCAGATGGCAAATTGCTGCTGGTCTGCCACAAACGCACTATTGCACACTTGCAATTGCTTGATTTTTATTAATCAAGTGGTGCCCACCGTCGCTGACCGGTCACTAAAAAAAATTGTGCATGTGCCATTCTGTAGGCACACACATAATAGTGTATTCATGGACATACAGGATGACACTACAGCAGCTGCATTATTGTGCCTTTTGTTTCCGCCATACTAAACAGCCCGGACAAAACAATTGCTTTTTTACCAATGGACTTCCGCTTATGTTTATTACACGCAACTGCTGCAAAAAATAAAAAACAAAACATATAAAACATACCAGCACCTAAATATGGCAGCCATATGATGGCAATAAAATTTTTAAAGAAAAAGAAAAAATCCTTTTTAGTATTAATGCACGTTTATCTGGTCATTTGTTCTCCTGAAAATCGGGCGTGAATCCCGTCCTCCTAGGCCTGCGCTGGGTTCACACCCCTTGATTCAGGGAATTGGCATGACATACGCTCCAACTTTTCAAGACTAAGGTGAGGGGGTAGCTGTGCAGTGAAGACCGCCAGTGGGTGGCCGAGATAGGCCCGAGCAGGAACAGAGAAAGGATCTTCCCAAGGGGTTTTGTAAATTGTGTTTTCTAATGCTTATTGGGCAGTATCTCTGGCAATAACTGAATTATTTTGGAGGATGTTTACAGAGGGAGTTTGGGATCATCCCCCCCAACACGCCGCTCCCACACACACTCACCCTCCAGGACGATTTTGTAATTGATGCGGGATACTGTTAATTTTCATTCAAATCAAGATCTGGAGAATTACATGCTACTGCTTTTAAAACATATTGGATCTGATGGTGTACTCCCTCTTTCATTCCTATGAGACCATAAAAACACATCAAACCTGCGGCAGGAGAAGGTACTGTGCAATGCCTCTTCCTCGCCATCCTTAATCTCAGATATTCTCAGGCCAGTAAGTCTGAGATCAGTGCCCTAGCTTTGACCAATGAGCTCTCAATTTTCTCAGGTCCATCTGTGAGTAGCTCATTCAGTCTTGGGCTGAATCAGATCCAGGATTTATGGTCCTGTTAATTGTATTATAATATCAAGACTACAAGTCCTAGACAGCCAAGCAAAAACCTGTACTTAGTGAGCTACTCAGACACGAATGCTCTGCAGACAACCACAACCGGTGCCAACCAACCGAGTTAGCAATGCTGATAAAATTTCCAAGCTCCGTGGCACAGAATATGGACGGACTCTGCCAAAGATGATGTTGCAACCTCATATCTACTCACCGTATTCACCCCAGCTGCCCTTTCCTATGCCTCTCCTTGTTTTTAGCATTTTTTAAAAATATTGAGAACCTGGTCCAAAGGCTGCTTTACAACAGAACCAGACTGTTGCACAATTATTTTTTTTGTTAGGCACAGAAAGATTATGTGATTTGCCCAGAATCCAGGACGTTGTGCCGACGTCAGGATTTGAACCCTGTCCCCCATGTTCCATGGCTACATGTTCTACTCTAGACCTTTTTTTCACAACTTTCATCTCTAGACGAGTATCTCTTGCACTCTTCTTTTTGCCTCCAGCTTTCAACTCTCTCCTTTCTTCCAACCTTACCTTCTAACCCATCACCTCAGCGTCTATTACAGCTGCCATATTTGTCCTACTGACAAGTTACTCTTGTACACTCACCAATCTTTGCCAGAGCATCCCACTCCTTTCTTTTTTTTTTTTTTTTAATTTTTAAAACCTTTATTTTGAAAGAGCACACAGCTATTCAGCCTAACATCCCGGATGCAAGGCAGCATGGTAGAAGAGGAGCGTAGTAGTGCAAAACAGGTACATCAGAACAATGCAGGTTGTTTTTAGTATTTTATAATGAAGAGAAGAGAACAAAAGAAAGAAAACGCCAAAAGGCGCTAGAGAGTGGCAATGGGATAGAGAATGCAGCAAGGTGTTGGTAGCAGGCAGGGGAGAGAAACAACGAATCAATGATACAGGAGAGTGGAGGATAGTAAAAGGGAGGAGGAAAGACAGGATCAATCAGGTAACGTGTCACAGTTGGTGTCACAGGCTACGGCGATATATGTTCATCCAGAGAAACAGGCTCGGGTGGCAGGCATACATCCCCCCGGTAAGCGTTCCAGGCTCCCCACACTTTACTTCATTTACGGGGCCTACCCCTGGCAACATAGACCGTCTTCTCCCGGAACATACACCAATCCAGGTTGGCTTTCCATTGTACCACAAGGGGAGCCGTAGCGGCACCCCACTTCTGAGCAATGTCCCGCTTGGCCACCATATTGCCTAGGGTCACCCATTGGGTCTGCGCCGTGTTATGATCAGACGGTTCCCAAATGTTAAGGAGACACCTCCGAGCCTCCGCCGTAGTCGCCACTCCAGTCACTTCACTCATAACACTGTGTATCCTTCTCCAATAGGAGGCTATGACGGGGCATTCCCATAGAATGTGCAGGAAGGTAGCGAGGGCACCACAGCCTCGACGACAAAGACCGTCGGGCGAGTATCCCATACGTACTAGTCGGGGGCCAGTCACATACACCCTGTGCAGGATCTTAAATTGCACCAGTCTAAGACGAGAAGAGATGGCAACCTCATTAGGGGAGGACACTGCGCTCTGCCAATCTTCATCGTCGATCTCCAGGCCATCTCTCACCCACTGATCACGCACTCCAAGGAGAAGGTCGGTGCGGACATTGATTAGTTTTTTGTATGACAGTGAGATAGCACTGTCAGGCATATGGCCGTCCAACACTCTGTCCTCCAGCGGAGAGCTCTCTGGAATCGCCCCCTCCGGTCGCATGGCAGAGAGCAGCGCGTGCCTCAGCTGGGCATAGCGGAAGAACTCCGAGCCGCCCAACTGGTGTTCAGTCTGCAACTGAGGAAAGGTCTTGATTTCACCCTTAGAGATCATGTCGTCCACCCTAGAGATGCCAATGAGGTCCCATTTGTCGAAACCCTTGGTGTGCCATAACCTGCCCAAAATGTCGGAATTGTACAGAGGGGTGAATCTGGTCAGTCTGCCCTGCCATCCCTGCGCCTTGGTAATCGCCCGCCAGATGGAGACCGCCGTCTTCGTTGGACCAGACATCCGCCGATCCAGGGATCTCGAGTACAGGGCCCGGTAATAGTTACCACCACTCAAGAGCCATCTATTCATGGCGTATCCGGGGCTGTTCACCGGGCCGTAAAACCCGTGATTGAGAGCTGCGAGCTGGGAGGCCCAGTAATACCTACGTACATCCGGCAGAGCTATGCCCCCGTCGTACCACGGAAGCGTGAGCTTCGTGACAGCGACACTGGGGCGACCATCCCAGAGCAAGGCTCGTTGGAGACCTTCAATCTCCCTGAAATAGCGGGCCGGAACCGGATCTTGGGTGTTCTGCAAAGCATAGAGAAACCTGGGCAGGGACATCATCTTGAACAGGGCCGCACGGCCGAGTAGGGAGAGCGGGAGCTTCCGCCAGCTATCCACATCACGTCGGAGACGCTGGAGTGGAGGGAGCAAGTTGTGGTCGTACCGCGCCTTCTAACTCCCAGAGATGTAGATCCCTAAGTACTTGAAACCCTGTACAACCACCTGGATATTGCAGCCTCTGGGGAGGCGCGGCGTATCCCCTTTCAGGACGTAAAGGGAGGACTTGGCCCAATTGATGACTAGGCCAGAGTATCTCCCAAAAAATCTGAGTACGTCGCAAGCCACGATGAGGGACTTGAAGGGGGAAGTCAGGTAGAGCAGGATATCATCGGCGTACAGGGAGACCCTGTCCTCGAAGCCGGGGGCCCAGGTAATGCCATGCAGGTCAGGGTGCACACGCAACGTGGCCGCGAGCGGCTCGAGAGCCAGGGCAAAAAGGAGAGGCGACAAAGGACAACCCTGTCTGGTACCTCTGTGTAAGGCAAAGGACGTCGACAGACGGCCGTTTACTAATACGTTAGCCAGTGGGCTAGCGTAGATAAGTTTCACCCAACCCACAAAAACCGGACCAAAACCGAGCTTAGCCAACACTGCCCATAGGTAGTTCCACTCAAGGGAATCGAAGGCCATTGTGGCATCAAGAGAGGCTAGGACTGCCGGTTCCTCAAGGGTATGGGCCCTAGCCAGGGCACCGTGGAGTCTACGTAGGTTGAGGGCAGTGTTGCGGTGAGGAATAAAGCCAGACTGGTCCGGGTGCACTAAGTCGCCAATAACTCCAATCAGTCGATTGGCAAGCAGTTTGGCAAGAACCTTAGGCTCGACATTCAGGAGAGAGATGGGGCGATAAGACCGACACATGTCTCTCGGCTTCCCTTCCTTGTGGATGACCACAATGGTGGCCAGCCTCTGGTCAAGGGGAAGAAGGCCGGCGTCTCGCGCTTCCAGAAACATAGTACGCAGATACGGGGAAACTACGTCAGGTCGTATCTTATATAGCTCGACCGGGATGCCGTTGGGACCGGATGCCTTGCCAGACCGCAACGAGCGGATCGCGAGAGCGATCTCGTCGGTAGATATGTCTCTATCCAAATCGTCACGGTCCTCCTCAGAGAGACAGGGAAGGTCAACCGTCGAGAGAAGCGCTGTCGAGTCAGCCTCAGAATAGTCTGAGGTAGAGGTGTAGACACCCCGGAAATAATCGGCAAAAGACTCGGCAATGGCACTGGGGTCGGTGACAGCAGTCCCGTCGCCTCCCAGAATCTCCGGTATAAGGCGGCTTGCCATCTCCCTCCTGTCCAACCAGGCCAGCAGCTTCCCAGCCTTGTCTCCAACGTCATAAATACGACCTTGTTGTTCCCTAGCCAAGGTCAGGGCGGCATTCTTGGCAAGATCGCGGTATTCCGACTGTTTGAGGGAAAGAGCATGGAGGAGAGCGGGGTCAGGTTCGGGCCCCAACTGGGAATCAAGGTTCAGAACCTCTTCCTCGATGCGTAGTAGGTCAGCATCTCTGACCCTACGGGCCTCCGCTATCAGAGCGAAAGCCTCGCCCCTCAAAACAGTCTTAAATGCCTCCCACAGGGTCCCGGCCGACCTAACCGAGCCTTCATTTTCAGAGAAATAAAGGTCGATGGCTTTGGCTAGGAGAGCGCGAGTTTTAGGGTTTCGGAAATACCACGGATTAACCGCCGCCGGCCGGTCCGACAGGATGACGTCAAAGTCGAAGGAGACCCATAGCGGAGAATGGTCGGAAATGCCCCGCGCCAGAAATCGGGCCTCAGACACGGCAGACGCGTGTGCTGCTAAGGTGAGAACGTAGTCTATACGGGAGAGACTGCCATGTGCACCGGAAAGGAAGGAGAAATGGCAGAGCGTGGGGTGCAAGAGCCGCCAACTGTCCACTAAGCCCATGGACTCTAGAAACGAGGGCAACCACAGTTGGGAGCTACGGAGATCTCTAGGCGGATGTCGGTCCAGGGAGCCAGAGCAGACTGAGTTGAAGTCACCCCCCACAATCAACAAGCCAGCAGGCAGAGTTAAAATGGCGCCACCAAGGTCTCGAAAAGTACTGGCCTGTAGGCTTGGGGGAACGTAAACCGAAAGTAGAGTGAGGGCACGCCCTTCCCATCTCCCAGCCACCGCGGCGTAGCGCCCTCTATCATCAATCGTAGTGACGTCAATCTCAAACGGAAGGGACGTACGTACAAGGACGCCCGCCCCTCGAGAGCCTGAAGAGAACCCCGAGTGGGCCACCATCTTGTAACCTTTGCGATTGAGCGCTTTGCATGAGTTACCAAACAAGTGCGTTTCCTGTAGAAGGACAACATCAGGCATGCGGCGCTTAAGCAGTTGAAGCACAACCCCTCTCTTAATACGGTCACCCAGCCCATTAACATTCCAACTGATTACTTTTAATTTCTTACCCCCCCCATCATCGTGCCGCCCGCCCCATCCAGCCCCAACAATCCTCAGCAGCCAGAAAGAGTCAACAATATACACAACCCATTGCCTAAGAGAAGAAAGAAAGAAAGAAAGAATAAACAAACGAATGAACTTGCCCAACCCACCCCCCACCCTGCACCCCTGCATCAGACTAAAGAGCCCCCCCAACCAGCAGTGTGCCTGTCGCCCCATTAACTAGTCTACAAGAAGCCCCCAAAGGAGTGAGGAATCCCCACGGACACCTCCCGCCACCCTCCTTGAAGCAACAGGAGATCTGCAAAGTTAGCTCAATAAAGTAACGATAGTCACATATTGCAGGACCACCAACCGCCAAAGTTCTTGTAGTAGAGCCAAGTCTCACTGATCAGATCCACCAGTCGCGCCCCCATTGTGTTCGTCGTGGTATTCCCTGCGTTGCGGCAGAGTGTCCAGCCATTCGCTAACGTTTTCCGGGAATTCAAAGAACAGGGCATGACCATCGTGTTCAATCCGAAGCTTGGCAGGGAACATCATCGAGTACTTTAGGCCCATGTCCCTCAATCGCCGTTTCACTCCCGCATAGCTCTGGCGCTGCCTCTGAACCGCCCTGGTAAAATCAGGATAGAAATGCACTTCAGAATTCTGAAACTGGAGCGGTCCCTGCCTTCTAGACGCTTGCAAGATAGCGTCCCGGTCTCGGAAGTTGAGGAGCCTGGCAATGATGGGTCTAGGCGCCACGCCCGACTTCGGCGGGCCGCCCGGCACCCGGTGAGCGCGCTCCACCGAGAAGAACTTACTCAACCCGGAAGGAGCTAGATGATTCTGTATCGGGTCCTCCACAAATAGGTCCGCTGCCGCCTCTTCCGAACCTTCCGGAGTTCCGATGATGCGGACATTCTGCCGCCTGGCACGTCCCTCAGAATCCTCCAGCCTCCTGGAGAAATGTTCAGAAGTTAGTCGCAATGTCCGGACCTCAGTTTGCAGGTCCGAGACGTCGGTGGTGAGGCTAGAGGTTTTGATGTCCAACGACTTCACCCGGTCATTAGTTTTACCCAGGTCGGCTCTGATAAGGGTGAGATCCACTGCCAAAGTGTCCACCTTGTGGGTTAAGACCTCATGCTGTTTCTGCAGTTCGGACCGTATGCCCGAGATGGCCCCCATAATGTCACTGAGGGTGGGCTCGGATCCCTCGGGCAAGCCCGATGAAGGAAGGTCTTTAGTGGAGGCCCCCGCTGCAGGTGAAGTGCGCGGCTGAACATATCTCTCAATTCTGTTCAGTTGAGTTTGAGATTTGCCACGAACGCCTTTGCTCGACGTCTTGTCGGGGTCGCCTTTGCCCGCCATGTTGGGTCCGCTGAGAACAAAGGGGCACATCACACGAGTCCAAGCCAAATATACCAAGAGCAGTGGTTGGAGCCAGATGTTCAGGCCAGGCCGTTGGTAGTAAACACCGCAGTCACAGGCACTTCGCCCTTGGGGATCACCACCGAGCACTACGCATTCCAATCGTGCGGAGTGGCGGAGACCAAGGAGACAATGGTGCACCCCTGGCACGGAGTACCTCTCGACGTAGCTCAGCGTAGGAACCACCGATTCAAAGGCGGAAAGCAGCTCCCGCGTCAGTGACCCGTCAGCTAGTAGAATCCACCAACGTGGAACAGGATTCCGAGTAGGATTATTGCGGAGGGTCAGAGGGTCCGCGGAGCTCCGAGCTTACGCGGCCATCTTGGTTGCCCGCGAAGCTCCTCCTCCCCACTCCTTTCTTTACTGCAACTTCTGGTTCCTTCTCCACCTTCATCATTATCGGTCTCTCTTTTCTGTAATCTCTTCAGCCACAACTTTCATCTCCCTCTTACTACAGGCAGCCCCAGCCACCCCTCCTATCCCTTGCCTTACCCCCAGCATCTCCCCGTCTCCCTCCCACGGCTCTGGTGGTCCGAAGGGCTGTGTAATGAAAGTAAGTTGCAGGTGAAAGGGTTTGTTTGTGGGAGTACACATCCGAATGCGGGAGACATCACACAAAATTTGCCGATGGGTTGACAGATATGGGAAGATGTCCCCCTCCTGGAATGTCAAAGGTCAATCAAAGGAAATAGGTATAAATTGCTGCGTGTAAGGGATAGCTGTACTCCCTGCTTTGCAAAACCGCCTTCTAGGATCCAATTACATTCTGTATTAATACAGACCTTTTGAGATTATGTCAATTACACGCATTATTGTTCTTTGTAGCACCAGGAAAGCCAAATGTCAGGCTTATGTGAATGTAAATTCACTTCACTTTCCGTTGAACTTAAAACTTGCTTGACACCGGATTATGCAAACTTTACTTGTGCTTAAGAGTGGACTGCATTGCCTCTAAGGGTAACAGCAGGATGGCATCCCCTCTCAGCTCACAGTGGGAACCAGAGCTGTTAGCAAATAGAAAGGGGGTCAAGCTCTTGCATGCTAGCTGCAAGGCATTAGGGTCACTCTCGCTGCCAGCCTTGAGCCTGCTCCTCATGGGAACAGTCCAGCCCAAACTGCCAGCCAGGTCCTCCTTGGACCAGAAACAGGCATCTTGGGACCGGTTTCGGGATATCACTCCTCATCAGCCAGGCTAGCTTGAATCCAGTGGTGCAGTGAGCACAGGACCCACATATGAGCATACCCTTCTCACTTAAGGTGACAAAAGCAAAAAGAACAAATGGAGGACGGAATGCTGAACAATGTAAATATTCACCCCCAGTCACAAAGATTTGGTTTAATCAATTGTTTTTCTGCTCAACACGCCTGCCCAGTTTGGGACCAGATATGCAAATCAGTCTAGACCCGGCTACTCATGGGAACAGTCCAGCCCGAAATGCCAAGCCAGGTCCTCCATGGACGGGAATCAAGCAACTTGGGACCTGTTTTGGGGAATCACCCATCATCAGCCAGGCTAGCTTGAATCCAGTGGGGTAGTGTGCACAGGACTTACGTCTTAGCATACGTTTTCCACTTAGGGCAACAAAAGCAAAAAGAAAAAATGAAAAAATGATGAATGGAATGCTGAACAATGCAAATATTCACCCCCCAGTCACAAAGATCTGGGTTTAATTCATCGTTTGTGCCAGATCTTTGTTGCTTGCAGTGAAAATCTAGGAACTAGTTAACAGACCATGGGAAAAGGGAGTTCGCCTCAGACTGCACCGCACACATCCTTCAGCTGGATCAACGTCAACCTTTCCTTTCAGGACTTTGTTGAACATAGTGGACATATATAGTACGTGAATCACAGACGTGTTGGATCCTGTTCCACTCATACTTCCCAAACAGATCACAACAGATAACTAGAAGCAGCATCACTAATGCTTAGAGAGAGTCACATCTACTCAATGATTATATTGTCTACCACGAAGGCGGCAAGGAATCCAATGACCAGAATGCCTAGATACAAATATACCATTAATACTTAACTGGTGGTGCAAGAAAGGATTACTAGGCTCTATGGGCTCTGTGATAGTATGGGCCCTATTCTACGGCTTCGTCTTTTCCCTCTTCCACATTAACCTGAATGGGCTGGAAGCCAAGGAAACCTTGAATAAATCTGTGAAACCCAATAAAGCAAAACCCGTGTGACAAAAGAAGTACCAGCTCTCAGTGAAACTTTATGACCTCATGGTACGCCAAACTGAACGCTGTTCTCGTTCGATGTTATAGCTTCCAGTATCACCATACTAAAAACTTGCACATAAGTCTTCCAAAGTAATTCTTTCTAATGCAAAACCCAGTCTATCAGTCTAAGTCATTCCACTACAACTCCAAATGTAGCAAGAAAACATTCATTCTGCAACACCATACCAATCTAATCCATTCTACTGTAAAGAATTCAGAACTTCATATTTTAGACAACAACCATTGAGACGATAAGCTATGGCTTCTCCTATTGAGCTTCCGGCCAACGGACGTTTCCAAAGCCAAGATGCTGGGTGCCTCTATTGATCAAGAATCCTTCTAAAGGCACAATATCAATGCAGTGGACTCCTTGTGTTTGGCCAAACGTGCAACAATAGAGTCTGCCCTGATCTTGTCCCGGCTGGATTATTGCAATGCCGTGAACCTGGCACTCCCCAGCTATCAGCTCAGTAAATTCAAGCATATCTAGAATAAAGTAGTTCAGATTATGGGCAAGCTGCAATCATGTCTCGGAGGTATGGCAGGGCCTTGAGTGGCTACCACTTGAGCAAAGAGTAAACTTTAAGACTCTGTCTTGCTCATAAAATATACAGCTGTCTAAAAAGATCAGATCACGGTCGTTCGTCTGTTTTATGTCACTGATGCCTAATGTTTTTAGCACCAAAAAAACATGGCTCTGTTACTGTGCTTTATAAATAAAATATGAATAAAAATAACACCCTGTCTGTAAATTTAAACCATTGTTCTGAAACACACGCCCTAACAATCTAAGACATTCTCATAAAATACCCCCATGGACAACCCACGACATACTACCACAACACCCGGGATACCAATCCAAGCCACTCTACTGCACTACCCAGTCTATCAATCTAATCCATCCTACAGCAACACCCAGTCAGTCGAAAGACATCCTACAGCAACACCCAGTCTATCCGTCTAAGTCATCCTACAGCAACTCACAGTCTATCAATCTAAGACATCCTACAGCAACACCCAGTCTATCAACCTAAACCATTCTACAGCCACACTCAGTTAATCAGTCTAGGACATCTTACAGCAACACCCAGTCAGTCTAAGACATTCTACAGCAATACCGAGTCTATCGATTTAAGCCAATCTATGACAATACTCAGTCAATCAATCCAAGCCATTCTACAGTAACACTAAGTTTAGCATTCTAAGACATCCTATAGCAACACCAGTCTTCCTACAGCAACACCGGTCTATCAATCCAAGCCATTCTATAACAACACTCAGTTTATCAATCTAAACTGGTCTATCAATCCAAGCCATTCTATAACAACACTCTGTTTATCAATCTAAGACATTCTACTGCGACGGCAGATATAGTAATCCATGGCTCTCTACATCTACACCAGGCCTGTTATTCTTAACTATATAGTTGTGAGACCCAATCTACCAATCTAAGCCTTTCTATTACAACACCTAATGTAGCAATCACAGCTATTCTACAGGTCTACTAACCCAAGGCTTTCTAAAGCAATGCCAGCTCTATTGTTCTAAATTATCTTGCTGTAAGACTCAGTCTAAGAATCTAAGCCATCCTATTGCAACTTTCAGTCTGTAACTCCAAGCTATTCTACTGCAACACCCGGCCTACTAATCTACTATTTTGAACCATTCTACTATCGCACTGGTCTATAAATCTAAGCCATTCTGCAGCAATACTTGGTCTACTAATCAAAGACATTCTACAGCAACACCAGGTCTACTGCTCTAAATTATCCTGCAGTAAAACCCAAACTACAAATCTAAGCCATTCTACTGCAACTCCTGGTCTATAAACCTAAGTCATTCTACTCCAACTCCTTGTCTATAAACCCAATCCATTCTACCCAACTCCTGGTCTGTAAACCCAAGCCATTCTACTGCAACTCCTGATCTATAAAACTAGGCCGGAGGGCGTGGCCAACTAACATGGCCGGGTGGACGGGTTCCACATAGGTTCCTTTCCCAAACCCGCAATCCTGAGCTATTCTGCTCGCATTCACTGTCAGAATCGATCGGAATGTAGATCCGAGTGCGAGCTGACACAGGGAGGAGCAGGAGCCCAGCGGAGTGATGGGAAGACCGGAGAGGCCTGCTGGAAATAGCGGCCGCGACGTAGGGATTGTACTCCCCGAGCACTACTTGGAGCTGCTTTGAAGTCGGAGGCGGTACGAGACTCCTGGAGGCTCGGACAGAAACTCGTTCTCGAAACGAAGGCCTCTGAGCAACACCGGTGGCCCTGATTTGATGTCGACTCAGCAGCTTGGGATGGGCGGTGGCCTGCCGCGTGGAGAGCAGCGTTCTACTGGTTGCCCCTGGTGCTGTGTGGTACGCTTTGGCCTGCAGGCGCCGCATGTTCCTTTCCCAATATGTGATTTGGGGTTCTGCCTGCCTCACCTCGAGTAGTGGGAGCACCCTCACCATAGGTCAGGACTTACGGGGAACTGTCGCCTGACACCAAGATGGTGGCCGCAACTGGGATTATGTGCCCTGGATTGGTTGAAGACTCAAGGGCTATGTAGAGGAGCTTGCTGGAGATTACACCTGGTGGCTGCTGAGTTCTTCGCGCTCCCGCTTGGCCCAATGTAACGTGTTAGACTTATTCTTGCAGCCTGGGGAGCACTCTCAACCACCCACCCACCCGATATCTCTCCCTTTCACAGACAAGAAGCGAAAGGGGGTTCCATTGAAAGACTGGGCCTGGGACTGGGGAGGGAGCCTGTGATGAGCGCCCTGAGAAGAGTTACCCAGAGGATCGCTATGTGCCTGCTGTGAGAGCTTGTTGTCTGGGAATCTGTGAAATACCAGGCGCAGTGTTGCATTGCACCAGCCCCAAGAGCCTATGCCACCAAAAAAGGTTCACACGTAAGAAATCTCGAGCTACTTCACCCCGACGGAGCCAAGACCAGGGGGAGTGATATCCCACCTGGATGACACTATAGCACGGACTAGAGGTGGTCTACTTGCGTCTCTACGAGATTTTAAGAAAGAGCTACGTGAAAACATCAAAAAGGATATCATTGAGATTAACTCCCGCCTGGCCTCCCTCCAGTCTGACGTGGACCCAGTGGGTACCCATGCCCTTGACCCGGAAGCAAAATGTCCAGACTTTAAGCAACAGCTGGCGCCGGTGGAGGAAGAGATCACCGCATTGAAGGCACAGTTACACTCTACCCTCCTTAAATGCAAAGATTTGGAGAACCGCTCCGGCTTGGATAACAGGAGGGTCCAGACCTCCAAACCTGGAGACCCTAATGGTGGGTCTTTTCTCGAACCTGCTAGGGAATGATCACCTGGAGGTCAAACTGGAACTTATTCACAGAGTGGACCCCCAGCCTTCATAGAGGGGCAAGTGTCCCAGAGACATCCTGGCAAAATGTAACTCTTTTAATGTAAAAGAAATGAACCTTCAGAAAGCGAGGTCAAGAAACACTATTGAATTCCATGGTGCCACATGCTCCCTTTTTCATGACGTGGCACAGGCAACGCTGACCCGACGTCTGTTTTCGTCCCATCACTGCAGCCCTGAAAGCTTAACAGATCAGATACAGGTGGGCCTATCCCTTTGGTATAGCCTTTGAGTATAATAATAAGCAGATGCAATGCAATTCCCTTGATATCCTAAGGCTTTCGGTCAGGGGTGATCGGAGCGGGAGAACACTGGAGATATTTAATATATATGCCCGAGGAACAAAAGGAGGAGCTTCATCCCCCACAGTCACACTCCTAGAGAATGAACTCAGGCAATGCCACCACGACACGTACGTCCTGGTCGCAGGGGACTTCAATTGTACATTCGAGCCCCTTGCTGCAGAGGACGTTCAAGATATCGCTGAGGATGATGCTAAGAGGGGAATTCTTACGCTATCAATCCATCCGATAAAGAGGTGGTCGCAACTGGCCATACAGCTGAACATATTACTCATGGAGTTCGGCTTGAGGACCACAAACGGCAGGACTGTTTCAGATCCAGCCGGGGCCCACACGTACAATAGGGTGAATCATTCCACAAGGATTGATTATATCCTCCTTGACTTTAAACTCTGGCGTTTCATGCAGGATATGGAAATACATCCTACTGCCGATAGTGATCACAATCCACTCTCTTTGAGCTTACATTCTCTGTGGCCGTTTGTGCACGGTTCTGCGGCTACAGACAAAATAATGTCAACATTAGAAGTGTGTCCCTCTAACTGCAAGAGGCGCCTAAAATGGTGCAAAGTTGTGATAGACGAGGGGAAAGTCCGGGATACAGGGGCCCTATTCTTAGCAGAACTGACTGAGTTAGGTACGAATCCTGTGGACCAACATGATCCAATTAGGGTGTCGGTAATATTCCAAGACACCATTAAAGCGCTGGGGAACCTATTCTTAGTCCATTGTAAAGGTGGGGCGCAGAGGGGGTCTCAAAAGCCCAATGGCAATGATGGTTGGTACACAACAAAATGCAGGCGTAAGAAATCTGCACTAATAAAGGCAGTAAAGTGCAAATCCCAAGCGATGATTCCGCTAGCCAGGAAAGAGTATAAGGCGACCGTATCAGAAGCGAAGAAGAAATGGGAGGAACAGTATTGGCAAGCACTAAAGGAGGCCAGCATTGGGAGAGATGCTGGCCGCTTTTGGAATATCATAAGAACCAAGAATAGACCAGCTCATGATCCTATATCATGCAATATAACAAGCCAAGCCTGGTTCGACCATTTCTCAAAACTCTATTCTAGTCCGTAGGGAGGCCAAAATGAGTTCATTTCCCATAGTCTTCTAGTAACTTTGGGGGAATCTAATAGCTACCCCTTTACAGACAAGAAGTGGAAAATGCCATCAAGTGCATTGTACCACATAAAGCAGCAGACCCGATGGTATCCCCGGACATCTCCTTCGATCTGACCCGCCCAAATGGGGAAAGCTTATTTCTATCCTAATCAATGCCATCGATAATGGTGCCACAATTCCAGAGTCGTGGAAGGGGGTAGAGGTCGTCCCAATCTTTAAGAAGGGGCGCAGGGACGACCCTGCCAATTACCGCCCGATAAGCCTGATCGACTCCACCCAAAAGGTTGTTGTGAAGGTGGTCCTCGAGAGGATTTTACTATGGGCTGATGAAAATAAAATCCTTTCTGATTATCAAGAGGGATTTAGGGCTGGCACTGGGACCATAGAACAGGTATTTAGATTGTTACTTATCTATTGGAAGGTGGTTCTCATAGGCAAGGGAAGTCTTTACCTCGCATTCATCGATCTAAAGACTGCTTTTGACCTGGTGCCCCAGGAACGTCTATGAGGAGTGTTGTCTGAAATGGGGATCCCCCCGATTATCCTGACAATACTAGTGAGGCTCCATGAAGGAAACTTTGCACAAGTAAGGTGGGGCTCACAGGGGCAGAAAACCAACAGAATTCCAGTGAATAGGGGTGTCCGCCAGGGATGTGTCCTTGTTCCCACTCTTTTTTCACTTTATGTGAAAGGTGTGGTGGAGCACCTGCAGAGAGTTCCATCTGATGCACCATCCCTGGCGGGCGAACGAATTCCAACTCTCCTATTCGCTGACGATACCCTCCTCATCTCTAGGTCTCCCATGGGCCTACAGAGCCTCATAGATAATTTCCAGTTCTTTTGTACCCTGAGAGGGCTTGCAATAAACTCAGACAAGACTAGGTATCTGGTACTGAACCCACCAAAAAAACTTGGGCGGCCCCCTGTCTTGAACCTTGTAACACTGGAAAGGGTGACCGTTTTCGACTACCTGGGCATAGGCATTTCTGACACCATGCAGTGGAACCCACACATACAGAAAATGCTGTTAAATAATAAAAGGGTAGTGGGCGCTATACTCAGGGAGCATCGTTCTTCAACAACTAGACCGATTGCTCCGGTCCTCGACATATACAAGGCGAAAGGAGTGAGCTCGGCCCTATATGGAGCCGAACTCTGGGGTACAAGCAATATGGACCAGCTAATAAGATCAGAAAATAAATTCCTTAAAGAATTAATGGCACTCCCCCAGAGTACCCCCACGGTTCCACTGTTTTTTTGGTTTTTTTTTTAAAAAGGATCCTATTCAAATCACTCTTAATGTGCCATAGGATTATATGGCACAAAGCTCCTCAGTATCTTAAGGACCTAGCCCACACCTATGAGCCAAGCAGAGCACTTTGCTCTAAAGGGACAGGACTACTCAAAATTCCCTGTGTTAAAAAAGCTAAATTGGGAGGTCGCTCTTTTAGAGTGCTAGCCGCCAATCAATGCAACTTACTCCCTGTGAACCTTAGGCTAGCAGAAACCTTTACACCTTATAGACTCTGTCTATCTGTCACGGCACTGTCTTTCTCTCCACAGCGCGGGGACACGCCGAGATGGCGTCGCCATGCGCTCTACAAATCCCTTTATTATTATTATTATTATTATTATTGGATCTGGGGTGTCATTCGATTAACGATCTGGCAAAAGTCTGACCACTTTTATTATGGGCTCGGCTGTGGCGAGTGCCAGAGCTAGCAAAATATGCGGAGGGCCTGTCGGAAATAATGTCCATGACGGGGTGGCTAAAAGATGTTAAATCCTTGCTCTATCATTTGGGCCTTAAAGATGCATGGGAAAATAGAACTGCCCCACCAAAGCCAGTATTAAAGAAGTTATACTGGAGTTGGGTAATCGGTAAAGGCAACTCAGATCCCAAACTAGGTAGAATAACGGATGAGTTTTTGAGGATAAAGGATGTTGCACTTTGTGAACCCTACCTAGATATTATACAGAAGCCCTATGATAGGGCCCTGTATTTTAAATTTAGGGTAGGTATATTACCAATACGTGAACTGACTGCCCGTTGGAAAGTTCCTTCCCAAACAACACCTTTCTGCCCAAATTGTGAACTCAGAATAGAGTCAATTGCACACATCTTGTTCGCATGCCCCGCGTATAAATCTTCAAGGAATTGCTGGCTTAAACCCTTGTGTAGAGACCTGGACACTAGAGACCACTCCATAGCACTGCGCATTTTTAAGTCTGATACCCGGTCGATGTATGTATGTGGCCTGTCGAAGTTCTTGAGATGGGCCTGGTTCATCAGATCGAAAAGGCTTAGCGACATCCAATAACTTGTTTTTGTACTATTACCTGCAAGTCATTTTTATTCTCTTATTCTGTTTTTATCTTTGTAGATGTAATTTGTGTCCTTTTTAACATATGGGAAATTGGTACTTAAACGTTCATGTCTATGTGAATCTAATCTTTTTATGATGTTAAAGTATTGTCTCATGCTTTTAAGATATGTTTTTATCGAAATAAAGCTTATTTTCATTCATTCATTCATATAATAATAATAATAAGCTGTGCCACTTTACTGATCTGACTGAAGTGGCTGCTCTTCTGGGCCTTCAGATCACGAAGTTGTAAACCCAGAATGGGCGACTGATCGAGGAGGAGACAACCCAGGAACAGGGCCCACCTCAGGCCTGGCATTCACAGATGACGGGCAAAGCCTCAAGAGATGATGCGGTTGAAAACCCTCTCCCCTGATGGGAAAATACATTTATCGCTGGAAACCTAGACATTTACTATCCGGTTCCACCACTGACCGGCGCCGCTGAACTCCCCTCTTTGCTGCTGCTATTTGCTATTTATTAATTGTATATAGCGCCCGAATCACCCCATCAGGGGTATCTCTGCGCTAGGACAGCGTGTTACAGTTGAACAAGTGGACCTCAG
Organism: Lissotriton vulgaris; assembly: GCF_964263255.1. Lineage (NCBI taxonomy): Eukaryota > Metazoa > Chordata > Amphibia > Caudata > Salamandridae > Lissotriton > Lissotriton vulgaris. The sequence continues at coordinate 107,384,850 of NC_141686.1, forward strand.
AAGTTTACTGAAATGGGGAAGGCTCAGGAGTCGCGTAGTTGGTGGGGAAGTTCGTTCCAGAAGGTCGGGGCAAGGTAAGTAAGTCCTTTTGGGATTCCACGCAGGATGTCACCATACAAGAGAAACCTTGGGCAACACTTTATAGAGATATCACTAGGTATAATCGCTCTATGGGCCTGAGAGAAGCGCCTTGTAAGATTTTATACAATTGGTACATTTATCCCAAGAAACTACATACAATATTCCCTGATACCACCAATAAATGCTGGCGAGGCTTTGGTATGTTGGGGTATTTTTTCACTACATCTTGTGGGATTGCCTCTCCATTTGATCATTTTGGAAGGAGATTCTCTGGCGGATTAGGGAGCTCTTGGGCTACCCGATCTCTGAGAGCCCAGAACATGTGCTGCTGGGCCTACAAGACCCTGCTTTTGAAACAACAAACCATGGGTGATCACTACATTATATGGCTCTGTGTGCAAGCTGCCAAGATGGCCCTGGCCCTACTCTCTCTCAATGGTGTGTTAGGCTGTGGCAGGCGCTAGCTTTGGAACGAATAACCGATATCGCCGCACGGGGTACCTTTGACTATATTCGGGGTCCCGTTGTACGACATATTTTGGCGGGACTTCCTCTGTTCTCTCGTCAGCCTCGACTGCGAGCACTCTACCTTTTGCAGACTTAACCGGACCTGGCTTGCCCGCTCCACCCTGAAATACTTAACAACAAGGGGTGGTGATGGACAGACTTTCTGAATTAAGCAGAATACTCTCACCCAGTCAAGAGATCAGGGCTAGATCCAACACCGTTTTTTAGCTCACTGCACCATCCCAGCTCAGAACCTGGCTATATGCAAATTAGTCTGTTCCTGTCCCAGTGCATGATGGGAACAGGGCAAACCAAACTACCAAGCCAATTCTTACACTGGGAAGGAAACAAGCTTCCGGGGACCGGTTTCTGGCATTTCAGCCATCGTCGGCCCGGCTTGCTTGAATCCTGATGGTGCAATGAGCAAGGGACTCACATCTGAGTATACCCTTCCACGCTTAGGGTGGACAAAATATTTAACAACAAGGGGTGGTGATGGACAGAGTTTCTGAATTAAGCAGAATACTCTCACCCAGTCAAGAGATCAGGGCTAGATCCAACACCGTTTTTTAGCTCACTGCACCATCCCAGCTCAGAACCTGGCTATATGCAAATTAGTCTGTTCCTGTCCCAGTGCATGATGGGAACAGGGCAAACCAAACTACCAAGCCAATTCTTACACTGGGAAGGAAACAAGCTTCCGGGGACCGGTTTCTGGCATTTCAGCCGTCGTCGGCCCGGCTTGCTTGAATCCTGATGGTGCAATGAGCAAACAACTCACATCTGAGTATACCCTTCCACGCTTAGGGTGGACAAAATATTTAACAACAAGGGTGGGGATGGACAGAGTTTCTGAATTAAGCAGAATACTCTCACCCAGTCAAGAGATCAGTGCTAGATCCAACACCGTTTTTTAGCTCACTGCACCATCCCAGCTCAGAACCTGGCTATATGCAAATTAGTCTGTTCCTGTCCCAGTGCATGATGGGAACAGGGCAAACCAAACTACCAAGCCAATTCTTACACTGGGAAGGAAACAAGCTTCCGGGGACCGGTTTCTGGCATTTCAGCCGTCGTCGGCCCGGCTTGCTTGAATCCTGATGGTGCAATGAGCAAGGGACTCACATCTGAGTATACCCTTCCACGCTTAGGGTGGACAAAATATTTAACAACAAGGGGTGGTGATGGACAGAGTTTCTGAATTAAGCAGAATACTCTCACCCAGTCAAGAGATCAGGGCTAGATCCAACACCGTTTTTTAGCTCACTGCACCATCCCAGCTCAGAACCTGGCTATATGCAAATTAGTCTGTTCCTGTCCCAGTGCATGATGGGAACAGGGCAAACCAAACTACCAAGCCAATTCTTACACTGGGAAGGAAACAAGCTTCCGGGGACCGGTTTCTGCCATTTCAGCCATCGTCGGCCCGGCTTGCTTGAATCCTGATGGTGCAATGAGCAAGGGACTCACATCTGAGTATACCCTTCCACGCTTAGGGTGGACAAAATATTTAACAACAAGGGGTGGTGATGGACAGAGTTTCTGAATTAAGCAGAATACTCTCACCCAGTCAAGAGATCAAGGCTAGATCCAACACCGTTTTTTAGCTCACTGCACCATCCCAGCTCAGAACCTGGCTATATGCAAATTAGTCTGTTCCTGTCCCAGTGCATGATGGGAACAGGGCAAACCAAACTACCAAGCCAATTCTTACACTGGGAAGGAAACAAGCTTCCGGTAGCTTGTCTCCTTTCTGGTGAAGAATTGGCTTGGTAGTTTAGTCTGCCCTGTTCCCATGATGCACTGGGCCAGGGACAGACTGATTTGCATATAGCCAGGTTCTGAGCTGGGATGGTGCAGTGAGATAAATAACGGTGATGGATCAAGCCCTGATCTTTGGACTGGGTAAGAGTGGTCTGCTTAATTCAGACACTCTGTTCATCACCACCCCCTTTTCTGAATCGTTTTTGGCCACTATAGGTGTGGCAGGGTATACTCAGACATGAGTCCCTTTCTCACTGCACCATCAGGATTCAAGCAAGCCGGGCCGAAGACGGCTGAAATGCCAGAAACCGGTCCCCGGTAGCTTGTCTCCTTTCTGGTGAAGAATTGGCTTGGTAGTTTAGTCTGCCCTGTTCCCATGATGCACTGGGCCAGGGACAGACTGATTTGCATATATCCAGGTTCTGAGCTGGGATGGTGGAGTGAGATAAATAACGGTGATGGATCAAGCCCTGATCTTTGGACTGGGTAAGAGTGGTCTGCTTAATTCAGACACTCTGTTCATCACCACCCCCTTTTCAGAACCACCCTGAAATACAGCAAGGAACTTTGTGGATGAGACCCTCCTTGCACCAGGGCCTCTTTTGCCCACCACTTGTCTCCCGCCGACACGAGTAAGGAATTCTCCATCTGTAGCTGTTCGCTCTGTTGTAATGGTTTTACCTACTTGGATAATTTCTTATGATGACGTCGTTTAGTTTTTTCCTATTATGGGTACTGGGTAATATTATATAACTGGAAATGTGACGAATTGTAATGTGTTCAAATGCCTTTATATTCACACCGATCTGTGCCAGGGTTTCTGTATTGAGTATGCTAGAACTTTCTGTAGGCTGCAGATGTACTTGGCCTATCCTATAGATTGGTGTCCTATAAGGCGTTGTTACTCTTGGAAAATTTCAATAAAATCATTTTGACATAAACCTAGGTAATTCTACTGCAACCCCTGGTCTATAAACCTAGGCCTTTCTACTGCAACTCCTGGTCTATAAACCAAGGCCTTTCTACTGCAATTCCTGGTCTATAAACCAAGGCCTTTCTACTGCAATTCCTGGTCTATAAACCAAGGCCTTTCTACTGCAATTCCTGGTCTATAAACCAAGGCCTTTCTACTGCAACTCCTGGTCTATAAACCAAGGCCTTTCTACTGCAACTCCTGGTCTATAAACCAAGGCCTTTCTACTGCAACTCCTGGTCTATAAACCAAGGCCTTTCTACTGCAACTCCTGATCTATAAACCAAGGCCTTTCTACTGCAACTCCTGGTCTATAAACCAAGGCCTTTCTACTGCAACTCCTGATCTATAAACCAAGGCCTTTCTACTGCAACTCCTTGTCTATAAACCAAGGCTGCAGATGTACTTGGCCTATCCTATAGATTGGTGTCCTATAAGGCGTTGTTACTCTTGGAAAATTCAATAAAATAATTTTGACATAAACCTAGGTAATTGTACTGCAACCCCTGGTCTATAAACGTAGACCATTCTGCTGCAACCCCTGGTCTATAAACCTAGGCCTTTCTACTGTAATTCCTGGTCTATTAAACAAGGCCTTTCTACTGCAACTCCTGGTCTATAAACCAAGGCGTTTCTACTGCAATTCCTGGTCTATTAAACAAGGCCTTTCTACTGCAACTCCTGATCTATAAACCAAGGCCTTTCTGCTGCAACTCCTGGTCTATAAACCAAGGCCTTTTTTACTGAAATTTCTGGTCTATAAAACAAGGCCTTTCTACTGCAACTCCTGGTCTATAAACCTAGGCCATTCCGCTGCAACTCCTGGTCTATAAACCTAGGCCTTTCTACTTCAACTCCTGGTCTATAAACCTAGCCCATTCTGCTGCAACTCCTGGTCTATAAACCTAGGCCCTTCGGCTTCAACTCCTGGTCTATAAACCTAGGCCCTTCGGCTTCAACTCCTGGTCTATAAACCTAGGCCATTCTTACTGCACCTCCTGGTCTATAAACCTAGGCCTTTCTACTCCAACTCCTGGTCTATAAACCTAAGCCATTCTTCTGCAACTCCTGGTCTATAAACCTAGGCCTTTCCACTGCAACTCCTGGTCTATAAACCTAGGCCATTCTTCTGCAACTCCTGGTCTATAAACCTAGGCCTTTCTACTGCAACTCCTGGTCTATAAACCTAGGCCATTCTGCTGCAACTCCTGGTCTATAAACCTAGGCCACTGTACTGCAATACCCGTGTTATCAATCCAAACTCCCCTACCAAAAGGCCTGATTTACCAATCCAAGCTATCATCAGCAGTACATGATCTACCAGCTACAACACTCAAACTAAACAGTTGGGCGGTAACATGCAAGCTAAAGCTTATCAGTGCAGCACACAATGATATATGTACCTTCCTTTCAGGATACGCAGAACACAGACGCACCCGCACGTTTGTCTCATTTTTACTCCATCACCCCATCCTTTGCTCTTAGGAATACCCCCTCGACCGGGTTGGAATCATCACCGGTTAATCAGTGAGTTCTCCTAGCCTTGCCATAACGTGCATTCCACTGTTATTACCTTTATGTATATATACCCGCCCTCTTCCCCAGTGCATTTTGTTTCACTCCGTGCCACTTTTGCTTTCTCCTTTCTTCGCACTATAGATCACGTAATTATAGCGCAAGAATCAGGTAATTAGCTCCCCTTACTTTGTTTTCTTCTAACCTTCCACACGTGCATGTTACCATTTCAGATTTGCTTTCTACCCCTGTGCACGCCGTCGCTACAGCTTCGCCTGAGGTTCTAGACAGGTCTCTTTTACACTGACTTTTGCAGTAGATAACGTAAACTTGTATATTTTATGGAAATATTTTTAAATGCACATTACCGGATGTCATTTACACTTTCACGCACTCACACGGTCACTGACCAAATTGTCGCTCTCATCAACAATCACTTACTTTGTTTTTGCTCAGAGACTTATGGCTTTAGGAATGCAGATATTCATTTTTTGATGAACAAATTCCTAATTATTGTGAAGTCCCTACTTATGTTTCTCCATTTTTAGGTCTCACCACCTCCGTGCTCACGTGCACACACGGAGGTTAGCGCTCTAGCCTTGGCTTTATTTTGCCAACATAAACCACTTCCTGTTTAAACCGCCCCTCCCGCATTTCGGAAGAGAGAAGGACTCAGGCAGGATCCTGCTTTTTACAGGTAACTTTCGAACCCCTGTCACCCCATAGGGAGTTTCTTTATACAGAATCTCTGACCCGGAGCTTGACTGATATATGTACCTTCCTTTCAGGATACGCAGAACACAGACGCACCTGCACGTTTGTCTCATTTTTACTCCATCACCCCATCCTTTGCTCTTAGGAATACCCCCTCGACCGGGTTGGAATCATCACCGGTTAATCAGTGAGTTCTCCTAGCCTTGCCATAACGTGCATTCCACTGTTATTACCTTTATGTATATATACCCGCCCTCTTCCCCAGTGCATTTTGTTTCACTCTGTGCCACTTTTGCTTTCTCCTTTCTTCGCACTATAGATCACGTAATTATAGCGCAAGAATCAGGTAATTAGCTCCCCTTACTTTGTTTTCTTCTAACCTTCCACACGTGCATGTTACCATTTCAGATTTGCTTTCTACCCCTGTGCACGCCGTCGCTACAGCTTCGCCTGAGGTTCTAGACAGGTCTCTTTTACACTGACTTAAAAAAATTAAAATAAAAGCCATTGTTATTTGTAATATCAATACATCTAAGTCACGTAAATACAACACACATTGCATTACAAATGCTATAGGTGTCACATTTGCGAAAGTTAAAACTATTGACATTGTAACTGACAAAGCTATTAATTTTGCTATTTTCAAAACCAACACAAATAAAAAAGTGTCATTTACAATAACAATCGCTCAAACTTTCCTAATGCGAGACCTATTGCATTTCCAATGCTTGTTTAAGAATGGGTACTACAACAGCTTTTTTGAAAGCATCGGGGACAGAGCCTGTAGCAAGAGAGTAGTTAAGAAGGTCTAATGGGGAACCTGGACAGTCCAGGAAAGCATCTTTCAAAATTTGAGGGGGACAACAATCATTGGGGGAACCAAAAGAAAATTTGTTATGGTTTTAATTAACTGAACAATAAAGTTTTACTTACTTACTTACTTACATTGGGGGAACCAGAACTTACTACATGTAATAAAGAAATGAATTCCGACCGAGAAATTGGGGGAATTCGTGCAACCGGCAGGGGTTCTCACGAATCAGAGAACTTTCGTACTGTGCGGATGCCCAAAGAACACGATCCTGCTGTCATGGACTACTTACGCCAATCTGCTCAAATATCACTTAGAAGACTTAACCCGACTGCAGTACCCCACCCTAGGCAGACATGAACAGCTCAGGGTTGAAACACTTGCACCACAGCCATCCTAAGCAAGAACTGCTCCTACTCACAACACTAGACTACTAACTCCAGCGAAACAGCCATTCATGCACAACACCCTATCTTACTGTGCACCACCCATGCTGGGATTGGCGGGTGTTGGTCTCAGTGCACAGGCTTGGACTTTTTTCCCAGTTCTGCTCTCTGGGGCCTGATCGCCTACTACCTGAGCGTCAGGTACGGTCAGACACTGCAATGGGCGGTCTGAGCATCTTAACAAGGCACGGCAGGCACTCAGTTCCTACTGCAGGAGCCAGAACGAGCAGGGCCTACAGAGGTAGAACACAGGAGAAAACAACAGACAACCGTTCAGATTCCAACCCCTTCTGGGCAAGGCTGGTGCGCACTTTCACCCCTGGCCACTCCTGTCTGCTGAGCACCGTTTCCTCCTCAGAAACACGTGTTCTGGAAAGTCCGGAATATGAGCCGCGCCAGGCCGGGGAAGGTGTGTTTTTATGACATGGGCTGGGCGAGAGGCGAAGAGCTCGCTCCTTCTCCGAGACTCCCTGAAGAAGGAACTGAGGGCAAGTGCGGTGCCACTCCCACCACGTGGCAACCGGGCAGCCTGAAATACTTCATTAATAGCGAGCGAGTAAACATTATAAAGCACTAACACAAACTGTCGCCCATACCCACACCCAGATTCAATAGCTGCAGCTCTTGATCAAAACTGTGCTCCTCGGCAAGTGACTATTTTCTTGTCTCCTTGTTCGCTTATCTGTCAAATCTTAGCGTCCTTACAGATATACTGGAATTGGAATATATGTATTCTTTAATACTGGTGGTAAGCCTGTTTTACTAAGCATGGTTCCGAGCTGAGGGAACAAGACCACAAAGTAACAATAACCAACAGTGATGGAAAGGTGATCCTACCCCATAGACTAGTATGTGACTATGTGAACTGCGTGTGACTGGATTCATTTATTTGTACAGCACGGGTGGGAACTGATTCTAATCAAGTTGATTCTTACTTCAGCAAGTGACTTTTCACCAGACACGTACACATCATGACGTATTTTATGGAAAACCGATAATTCCTAACACCCAACAAACCAGCGAAATGAAACTGCAACTTTTATGAGAAGAAAGCCATGATAATATTCAGCCCACCCGCGAGCTCGTGCTGCGTCTGACGCTGCACAAAACACAGTCTTTACACATGAACATGGATGCACTGAAAACTCGTTATCTGAGAGCTACGCGAGCACAACGCTATACATCACCCTGTCTGCAAACATTAGAATGCCCATGGCTGACCACAGCGGAGCCAACACAAACAGACTGGTGGGCCAGTGTTGGTAAACAAAGTTATGCTGTCAGAGCCACTGTACTTCAGGCTGAGCGACAGGGTCACTATCCTGAGTCCAGAGACGAGGGCTTCCTGCCCAAAACGAATTTCCAAAATAGAACACTTTGCCTTTTCTTCACTAAACACATCACAACTCGTCTTCTGTTCCTGTTAGAGCCATTTTTTACCATAGAAACAGTTGTAAAAAGTTGATGGGCAAATTGCACGTTTTTTCTAAAGTGAGCGTAATTTACAGATGATCAATAAAATAACTGCATACCCCATGCAGATCTGAGGGGTTTGGAATCTTACGTGGTGGAGGCGACAGGATTCGAGAGAAAATACAAGGAACACACCTGCAAGGCTGCAGCAAAGACCCAATGCTTTCTTTTCCGTCAGATGCTCTGCATAACATCATATCCACAGATTACAAAATGCAAACTCCCCCCTGCTAGCCTTTTGGGGGGCTGCGCACCACTTTTTCCCCCCACGCACCAGGGGATTAAAACAAGGAGGAAGTTACCTTGATGCAAAACTGGGTAGCAGCCGCCTCAGACATGTCTCATGCGGAAATCAGGAAGTTGTCGCGCTTTCTTGCACTTTCCTCCCCCTGGACCCTCAGATCAGGGGCATCCCGGGGCGACAGAAGTTGTCTCAGGAGCATCCATGGTCCCCCACCAGAGCAGGCCCCCTTTCCCTGGAGGGGAGGAAGCCTGCAGTGTTTGGGAAAGGGAGGGGGACGTCAGACTGGTGTTTGCTCGTCTGCTCCGAGAGTGTGTGTGGTAATGTTTTTTTTTTGTTTTCCTTCCTGGAAGAGAGAAACTGAAAGGCGGCTCTGAGGCAGGCAGCAGCCCCCTTGGCTCATTGATCGGGGGTGAGTTTCAGTTCTCAGGCTGACGCCGATTCCCAGCATCGGGCTCTGCCTTTTAAAGGGGCCGGGCTGCGCAGCCGCCACCAGGAAGCCGGGGCTCGGGTTACGCTGGCAGAGGCAGGAACTGGGAAATGGAGGCAGGCAGGGGAGGAGGAGGAGCGGGAAATGGAGGGCAGGAGGGAGGGGGAGCGACTACCGGGAAGGGGAAGGGCTTGGAGAGGGAGGGAGGGTGAGAAGGAGCGGCACCCGGGAGGGGGAAGTGCAGGAAACCCAGAGAGAGGGATGGGCGGAAGTAGAGGGAAACCAAGGCGCGAGGGGCCGCGTGGCCCCTGCATTGCCGGAAGGAAAGGGAAGTCGCACAGGCGCGCGGATGGCACATTTGACACCCCTTACGCCGGGCACTAGTGTTTTTTTTTTAATTACCTGGGTTTTTTTTCAAATTTTTAAGTAAAATACATGCAAAAACCGCGTATCCAGTGTCTGTTTATAAGATATTAGAATGACTCATTAATGGTCATTTAAAAATATCCCTTAGCGGAAGTGTACACTGGCAGGTACTTGTATGATAAAGAGGGGGTGGGATGGGATCATTATATTATTGGCAAGCATGGCGAACAGACATTCATATAAAAGAAAAAAACAAGGAAAACCAGACACACAGAAGCAGGAAGCAAGGATGCTGCAGGGGACAGGAAAGGGACGGGGAAATGGAATGACCAATGGGGTCCGAGAAATGGGAAGTGAAAAGGAAAGAGACAAAGGCAAAACGCAGTAATACTTATAATACCAGCACAAATTAAAATTATAGGTGATAATTATAATAACAGTATTAATACCATAATTAATAATACAAGTCATTATTATTATTGTTATACACATCTACCGAGTAATAAAGACGGCAAATGAATAAGGAAAATAAAAGGAAGGCTTCTACTCTTACAAATGATATTATCAACGATGATAATGATAATTTTGCATAAAAAATATTGACCAATAGAAAAACAGTATGAAAATAGAAATAGGAGGACATGTACATAAAGGAGACCTAGTAATGTTATCAATATTATTATCATCATTAATGCACACCCACAAGGTATCAGACACAACAGTTATAAATATTTCAAATAAATACAAATAATACAATTATTAACTATAATAATAATGTAGTATAAACATGAGTGTTGACCAATAGGAAAATAGTATGAAAATAGAAAGTGCTAGGAGGACATGTACAACAAGCACTGGCGTTGCCAATAGGTCTCGCAGTAGGAAAGTTGGAGCTATTGGTTTTGTAAATGACAAAGCCCTTTATGTTTTTAACATGAAAAAAAAATAAAAGGCATTCTTATTTGCAATGGTAATGGCTCCAACTTTCCTACTGCGAGACCTATTGGCAACGTGAGTGGCGTTGCGTGTGTGAGTGGCGTTGCGTGTGTGATTGGTGTTGCGTGTGTGATTGGCGTTGTGTGTGTGAGTGTCGTTGCATGTGTGAGTGGCGTTGCATGTGTGACTAGCGTTGTATGTGTGAGTGGCGTTGCATGTGTGGCGTTGCATGTGTTATTGGCGTTGCATGTGTGAGTTGCGTTTCATGTGTGAGTGGCGTTGCATGTGTGAGTTGCGTTGCGTGTGGGAGTGGTGTTGCATGGATGAGTGGGGTTGCGTGGATGAGTGTGGTTGCGTGTGTGAGTGGCGTTGCGTGTGTGAGTGGCGTTGCGTGAGTGAGTTGCGTTGCGTGAGTGGCGTTGCCTGTGTGAGTGGCGTTGCCTGTGTGAGTGGCATTGCCTGTGTGAGTGCGTTGCCTGTGTGAGTGGCGTTGCATGTGTGAGTGGCGTAGCATGTGTGAGTGGCGTTGCATGTGTGAGTGGCGTTGCATGTGTGAGTGGCGTTGCTTTGAGTGAGTGGCGTTGCGTGAGTGGCGTTGCGTGAGTGGCGTTGCTTTGAGTGAGTGGCGTTGCCTGTGTGAGTGGCGTTGCCTGTGTCAGTGGCGTTGCCTGTGTGAGTGGCGTTGCCTGTGTGAGTGGCGTTGCGTGTCTGAAAGTGGTGCTGTGTGGGTGAAAGTGGCTTTGCGTGAGTGAGTGAGTGGCGTTGCGTGGGTGAGGGTGGTGTTGCGTGGATGATAGTGGGCTTGCGTGGGTGTGAGTGGCGTTGCGTGTCTGTAAGTGTTGCTGTGTGGGTGAAAGTGTCCTGATGTGGCCTGGCGCAGGAGAAATGCTGCTGCTGCTAATTAAATGTAACTAGGGTTGATGTAACTAGGGTTGAAGGCATGCGGTGGAGCTGATGGCCTATTTGTGGGGCGCACGTACTTTCTGTGGATTCTGACAGTCTGGAGTGCTGACTCTGGCGGCTCGGGTGTTTCCCATTGTCTTTTTTTCCGCCTGCTAGCGCAGAAAGAAGCCAAAACAGTAAAAAAACATTTCACTTTGAATTACTGTCCCAGTCGAGATAAGCCCCGCTGCAGAGGATGTTTCCTGTAAGCCTTCCTCTCTTTTAGCGATGGACGTGATGGAAATAAGAAGATAATACAATGCTCTGAGAAACAAGGGAACTCCGAGACAGTTGAAATTGGAAAAAGTAGTTTGAAAGTAAAAAGAAACAAGAACGAGCATCTGATTGACTGATGCGGAGGCAACGACGAGAAAGGAGGCATGGTTTAGACAGGGCGGAACTGAAGCGCTGGCGGGCAGAAAGGACGGCCATGCGAGGTGGGAGGAGATTGAGGCGTCCGCAGCTCTAGTGTGGCAGGCAGATGGCGGAGGGAAGCTGGATGGGGGCGGGAGAGCCTGGGGCGGGAATGCGAGCGAGGGGAGGCGGATTAGGAGGGAAGCCGGATGGGGGCGGGAGACTGGTGGGGGGGCGTCATTTCACTTTGAATTACTGTCCCAGTCAAGATAAGCCCCGCTGCAGAGGATGTTTCCTGTAAGCCTTCCTCTCTTTTAGCGATGGACGTGATGGAAATAAGAAGATAATACCATGCTCTGAGAAACAAGGGAACTCCGAGAGAGTTGAAATTGGAAAAAGTAGTTTGAAAGTAAAAAGAAACAAGAAAAAGCATCTGATTGACTGATGCGGAGGCAACGACGAGAAAGGAGGCATGGTTTAGACAGGGCGGAACTGAAGTGCTGGCGGGCAGAAAGGACGGCCATGCGAGGTGGGAGGAGATTGAGGCGTCCGCAGCTCTAGTGTGGCAGGCAGATGGCGGAGGGAAGCTGGATGGGGGCGGGAGAGCCTGGGGCGGGAATGCGAGCGAGGGGAGGTGGATTAGGAGGGAAGCCGGATGGGGGCGGGAGACTGGTGGGGGGGCGTCATTTCACTTTGAATTACTGTCCCAGTCAAGATAAGCCCCGCTGCAGAGGATGTTTCCTGTAAGCCTTCCTCTCTTTTAGCGATGGACGTGATGGAAATAAGAAGATAATACCATGCTCTGAGAAACAAGGGAACTCCGAGAGAGTTGAAATTGGAAAAAGTAGTTTGAAAGTAAAAAGAAACAAGAAAAAGCATCTGATTGACTGATGCGGAGGCAACGACGAGAAAGGAGGCATGGTTTAGACAGGGCGGAACTGAAGTGCTGGCGGGCAGAAAGGACGGCCATGCGAGGTGGGAGGAGATTGAGGCGTCCGCAGCTCTAGTGTGGCAGGCAGATGGCGGAGGGAAGCTGGATGGGGGCGGGAGAGCCTGGGGCGGGAATGCGAGCGAGGGGAGGCGGATTAGGAGGGAAGCCGGATGGGGGCGGGAGACTGGTGGGGGGGCGTGCCTGTGGGAGGGTGATTGAGAAATGTTGCGGCGGATTAGGAGGGAAGCCTGATGGGGGCGGGAGAGCCTGGTGGGGGGCGTGCCTGTGGGAGGGTGATTGAGAAATGTTGCGGCGGATTAGGAGGGAAGCCTGATGGGGGCGGGAGAGCCTGGTGGGGGGGCGTGCCTGTGGGAGGGTGATTGAGAAATGTTGCCGATGCGCGTGCATGTTTAATCACGTGGTTCACGTGAACTGCATGAAAACCGCGGGGCTGAAAGCCCTTTGGTTTCATGATGTTTTCGCCACTTGAATTCTCGCTCCGCTCGATGCGCTTGCGCACATCGATAGGTCGCGAGACCTAAAAAGGGGACCGAGTAATATTATTATTATTATTATTATTATTCATGCTAATTTTAATTATAATGAGATTTATACGGAAGATAAAGCTGTTTTGTAGGAAATGATCAGGGCAATAGAAAAAAGGAAATGCAAACACAGGAAAACTGGGGCCTGATGTACATAGATTTGTGTTTACGATTACCTAATAGCAAATTTTAGCGATTCGCTATTAGGTAATTGCAAACAGCGATGTACAAATGTGTGTTTCACACATTTAGCGATTCCTAGTTGGTCATAAATAGACCTACCTCATTATAATTCATGAGATAGGTCTTGGTTTGCGACCCATTGGGAATCACTAAAATCACAGGGATGGTGGCCTGCTGGGTCAGCAGACCGCCATGCCTGTGATTACTTTAAGAAACATTTTTTTGTTTTTTTATGCAGAAACGAGCAGCGTCAGCAGACCTCCATGCCTGTGATTACTTTAAGCAATGTTTTTTATGATTTTTTATGCAGAAACGGGCTGCGTTTAAAAAATGTTTATTTTCATTTTTTAAGAGCAGGCAGTGGTCCGTGGAACCACTACTTGCTCTTAAAAAACTTTTTTACAAACATTCACAAATGGCAAGAGGACCCCTTGGGGATCCCTTCCCATTTGTGAATGGGTCTAGCACCTGCTTGAAGTAGGCGGTAAAATGTGAATGTTTTGCGACCACACTTCGGTCGACACGGTCCGCTATTAGGAAGGGACGCCCTTAACACTCCTCCCCTTCCTAATCCCAAGTCGCAAACCTATTTTGCGATTCGGTAATGGGTTATCAAATCGGAAAATAGGGTTTTGTACATAGAAAAATGCTTTTTAGGGCTCGGCCTACGTCACCACTTCGTCAGTAGTGGGGCGGAGCTCCGAGCCGTTTTGTTACGGGGCTCAGAATAGTGAAGTAAAAATTCCTCACTGCGCGAGATTTTTCCGTAGTTTCTTTTGGCATCTGCATGCTAATTGGTCCTCGCAGTGCTGTGTTTCTAGTAGCCTTCACGCAATAGGCCATATGGATTTCAGATTGTGCACTTCCTGCGTATTCTGTGTGGTTACGCGCAGGGGAGTGTAATAAATTGTCAATTACGAGCTGTCAGGGTGCCGCGGTAATAGAACCCAGATGTTTGGGGTGCGTTCATCAGTCTGCAGTGAGTTTGGTGGGCGCGCGTTCATCTGCATCCTTTCATGTGTAAGTGTTGGCCTTTGAAGAGCTGGCTTGGTCGTGCGCCGACAATGAGACACACAGTCTTCATTACCCCACAAAGTATGTAAGTGCGTTTGTATTGTTTTTGTTTTTGTGCCCCTAAGTGCGGCAGCGAAAATCTTTGGTTATACTCTGTCTACAAAGGCAGAATTCAAGCATTGACAGAATAGGATTTCCAGCTGCAATTAAGGAGCAAAATAAAGCATTCTTAAGTTAGGTAATAAGGAGTAAAAAGCACATTAGTGCAAATTTTTACAACATCCCACTTTGCACATTCGGCATAAGTGTTCTGTAATGTACTTACGTTTCAATGACTTTGCTTGGGAATGTTTTGTGTATGCAGATATCTGATAGAAAAGGCCCTCTCCTTAATAGCCTTAATGAGCTGTGGTAGAATATAATGAATACATGAGTTTTTTTTTTAAAACAACGCAGTGAGAAAAGCCATTTAAGAAAAATAAGAAAGACAACCAGAATGAGGTGACACAGTCACAAACCCATAAGCCATTTCAGTGGCATTTAAAGTAGGCTACTACTAGCTGGAAGGAGAAGCAAAAATATCCCTTGTTATGAAACGTGTAGGTTACAAAACATGCTCTTTTCTAGGTCTAACTAGAGACGGATTTAGCTAACTGGCCTCAGTTTGCAAGCCATTCATAATGTATTTCAGCTCACAGCACACAGAGAGGAGGGGGCTGGGTAGCTACCTTCATTATTACTGTTTTCTTCACAGTCAGTTGCATTTTTGCATTAACCCAGCCATTATTTGTCTAGTTTGTCAGCAAGCGAGAGACTTGGGGTTTTGCATGCTTAGTGTCAGCTTTCACTCGGAGAAGAGACAGGCACCAAGAGGCAAACTAATGCTCTCCTGTGATGCTTGTTGCACACTCAACTCTTGGCCCCATTGCTGAGGGGCATGTTTACTGCAATGACTGGTGCTGTCCCACCATGAAATGTCCTGTGTCTTTTGTTTGTAATTCAGGCTTCTTCTCTGTCCGCACGTCTTTGTTATCATTTCACCTCAGCTCACATTGGTCTAGGAACAACTACTATCTCACAATCGCCAGTACATAAGTAATACCTTCCTCATCATTACCAGCACATCCAGTAGTACTACACTTACAACCAAACATCACCATTATCATGATTACCCTTACCACCACTACTTCCATTGCACAACCACTACCACCATGGCCACACCACCACCACCACTATGACTGCAGAGTGCAGAGTGAGTGTGCAGAGTAGTGAGTGCAGAGTGCAGAGTAGTGAGTGCAGAGTGAGAGTAGTGAGTGCAGAGTAGTGAGTGCAGAGTAGTGAGTGCAGAGTGCAGAGACGTGAGTGCAGAGACGTGAGTGCAGAGACGTGAGTGCAGAGTAGTGAGTGCAGAGTAGTGAGTGCAGAGTGAGTGTAGTGAGTGCAGAGTAGTGAGTGCAGAGTAGTGAGTGCAGAGTAGTGAGTGCAGAGTGCAGAGACGTGAGTGCAGAGACGTGAGTGCAGAGACGTGAGTGCAGAGACGTGAGTGTGCAGAGTAGTGAGTGCAGAGTGAGTGTGCAGAGTAGTGAGTGCAGAGTAGTGAGTGCAGAGTAGTGAGTGCAGAGTGCAGAGTAGTGAGTGCAGAGTAGTGAGTGCAGAGTAGTGAGTGCAGAGTAGTGAGTGCAGAGACGTGAGTGCAGAGTAGTGAGTGCAGAGTGCAGAGTAGTGAGTGCAGAGTGAGAGTAGTGAGTGCAGAGTAGTGAGTGCAGAGTAGTGAGTGCAGAGTGCAGCGACGTGAGTGCAGAGTAGTGAGTGCAGAGTGCAGAGTAGTGAGTGCAGAGTAGTGAGTGTAGAGTGCAGAGTAGTGAGTGCAGAGTGCAGAGTAGTGAGTGCAGAGTGCAGAGTTGTGAGTAGTGAGTGCAGAGTGTGAGTGCAGAGTTGTGAGTGCAGAGTAGTGAGTGCAGAGTAGTGAGTGCAGAGTGCAGAGTTGTGAGTAGTGAGTGCAGAGTAGTGAGTGCAGAGTAGTGAGTGCAGAGTAGTGAGTGCAGAGTAGTGAGTGCAGAGTGCAGAGACGTGAGTGCAGAGACGTGAGTGCAGAGACGTGAGTGCAGAGTAGTGAGTGCAGAGTAGTGAGTGCAGAGTGAGTGTAGTGAGTGCAGAGTAGTGAGTGCAGAGTAGTGAGTGCAGAGTAGTGAGTGCAGAGTGCAGAGACGTGAGTGCAGAGACGTGAGTGCAGAGACGTGAGTGCAGAGACGTGAGTGCAGAGTAGTGAGTGCAGAGTGCAGAGTTGTGAGTGCAGAGTGCAGAGTAGTGAGTGCAGAGTCCAGAGTAGCGAGTGCAGAGTAGTGAGTGCAGAGTAGTAAGTGCAGAGTAGTGAGTGCAGAGTAGTGAGTGCAGAGTGCAGAGACGTGAGTGCAGGGTAGTGAGTGCAGAGTGCAGAGTAGTGAGCGCAGAGTGCAGAGTAGTGAGTGCAGAGTGCAGAGTAGTGAGTGCAGAGTAGTGAGTGCAGAGTAGTGAGTGCAGAGTGCAGAGACGTGAGTGCAGAGTAGTGAGTGCAGAGTAGTGAGTGCAGAGTAGTGAGTGCAGAGTGCAGAGTAGTGAGTGCAGAGTGCAAGTAGTGAGTGCAGAGTAGTGAGTGCAGAGTAGTGAGTGTGCAGACTAGTGAGGGCAGAGTGTGAGTGCAGAGTGCAGAGTGTGAGTGCAGAGTACAGAGTGTGAGTGCAGAGTGCAGTGTGCCGAGTGCGGAGTAGTGAGTGCAGAGTGAGTATGCAGAGTAGTGTGTGCAGAGTTGAGTGTGCAGAGTAGTGAGTGCAGAGTAGTGAGTGTGCAGAGTAGTGAGTGCAGAGTAGTGAGTGCAGAGTAGTGAGTGCAGAGTGCAGAGTAGTGAGTGCAGAGTGCAGAGTAGTGAGTGCAGAGTAGTGAGTGCAGGGTGCAGAGACGTGAGTGCAGAGTAGTGAGTGCAGAGTAGTAAATGCAGAGTAGTGAGTGCAGAGTAGTGAGTGCAGAGTGCAGAGTAGTGAGTGCAGAGTGCAGAGTAGTGAGTGCAGAGTAGTGAGTGCAGAGTAGTGAGTGCAGAGTGCAGAGTAGTGAGTGCAGAGTAGTGAGTGCAGAGTAGTGAATGCAGAGTAGTGAGTGCAGAGTAGTGAGTGCAGACTGCAGAGTAGTGAGTGTGCAGACTAGTGAGGGCAGAGTGTGAGTGCAGAGTGCAGAGTGTGAGTGCAGAGTGCAGTGTGCAGAGTGCGGAGTAGTGAGTGCAGAGTGAGTGTGCAGAGTAGTGTGTGCAGAGTAGTGAGTGTGCAGAGTAGTGAGTGCAGAGTGAGTGTGCAGAGTAGTGAGTGCAGAGTAGTGAGTGCAGAGTAGTGAGTGCAGAGTGCAGAGTAGTGAGTGCAGAGTAGTGAGTGCAGAGTAGTGAGTGCAGAGTAGTGAGTGCAGAGACGTGAGTGCAGAGTAGTGAGTGCAGAGTGCAGAGTAGTGAGTGCAGAGTGAGAGTAGTGAGTGCAGAGTAGTGAGTGCAGAGTAGTGAGTGCAGAGTGCAGCGACGTGAGTGCAGAGTAGTGAGTGCAGAGTGCAGAGTAGTGAGTGCAGAGTAGTGAGTGTAGAGTGCAGAGTAGTGAGTGCAGAGTGCAGAGTAGTGAGTGCAGAGTGCAGAGTTGTGAGTGCAGAGTAGTGAGTGCAGAGTGGTGAGTGCAGAGTAGTGAGTGCAGAGTAGTGAGTGCAGAGTGCAGAGTTGTGAGTAGTGAGTGCAGAGTAGTGAGTGCAGAGTAGTGAGTGCAGTGTAGTGAGTGCAGAGTAGTGAGTGCAGAGTGTGAGTGCAGAGTGTGAGTGCAGAGTGTGAGTGCAGAGTGTGAGTGCAGAGTGTGAGTGTGCAGAGTGCAGAGTGTAGAGTGAGTGTGCAGAGTGGTGAGTGCCGAGTGCCTGTTCCAGAGAGAGCAGGGTATGCTTGTGCGCTTACACGGTGCACTGACACACAGGAGCTAAAACAAAGAACAGCTGAACACGTGGGAGCTTCATTGAGCCAGCAGGCCCTCTGTGAAGGGAGCAGCAAGGAGGGGATGCCTCAACCAATCAAGCACAGCTACTCACAACCTACTGTACGATTATAACACAGGCCAAAGGGAAGAGCTAGTTCTTTTCGCATTATGCAGGGTGAGCAGTGTGTGAGCGTGTAGGGTGAGCAGTGTGTGAGTGTTTAGGGTGAGCAGTGTGTGAGTGTGTAGGGTGAGCAGTGTGTGAGTTTGCAGGGTGAGCAGTGTGTGAGTGTGCAGGGTGAGCAGTGTGTGAGCGAGTAGGGTGAGCAGTGTGAGTGTGCAGGGTGAACAGTGTGTGAGTGTGCAGGGTGAACAGTGTGTGAGTGTGCAGGGTGAACAGTGTGTGAGTGTGCAGGGTGAGCAGTGTGTGAGTGTGCAGGGTGAGCAGTGTGTGAGCCGTGTAGGGTGAGCAGTGTGAGTGTGCAGGGTTAACAGTGTGTGAGTGTGCAGGGTGAACAGTGTGTGAGTGTGCAGGGTGAACAGTGCGTGAGTGTGCAGGGTGAACAATTCCAATCCAAACCACATAATTGCATTACACACCACATGCATACACTCCATAACACATGGCTAAAAGACATTGCCATTTACAATGCCATTAGCTCTAACTCAAATAAATCCGAGACCTATTGCATTTCCAATGCTTGTTTACAGTTGCAAATGGCCCAATTCTGTGAATTGGGCCTTTTGCAACCAAAAACAAGCCTTTGCAATGCAATAGGTCTCGCATTTACGCGAGTTTGAGCTATTGACATTGCAAATAATAATGCCTTTTGTTTTTGTTTATTTTAACATAAATAAAAGGCATTGTTATTTACAATGCCAATAGCTGAAACTCTTGTAACTGTGCGACCTATTGCATTGCAAATACTTGTTTGTTGTTGTATTTATAAGGTATTTATAAGGTTGAACTTAAAAACCCCAAAAAAAGAAACAATTAATACAATGAATTCCTAGCACTAAAGCGTTGTGCCCCCGGTACATTGTTTCATCTGGTGACCTGAGTTAAAGCCTGTCCAATTCTCCGTCTGGCGAGATGTGTGGGGACAGTCCCAGTCCATCGCAGTGAACTGCTCAGCAGACGGGTCTCTGGGCCCCTGCAGGCCGCTTTCGCTCTCACTGCTCCAGCTGTCACACCACAGAGCCCCCTTTTAATGGCCCAAATTTAAGAGGGTGGGGGGTAGTAAATATGGCAACAACCTGTTCCTGCATCAACTTTACCTTCTCCCTGCCCCCTGCCCCCTTCCCTGCGACCTGTCGGTGATCCAATGCAGGTGTCCAATCAGAGTGCAGCGGGGTCAAGTCGAGGCCTTCCTGCTTCCCATTGCCACGCATAGTACTGCTGCAAGGATTGGGACAAGGGGTGCAGGATCCCTACTGCCGACAGCCAGAGCAGCAGTGATATAGTTAATCTCAGCAGCCACTGGGTCCCACTAAAGTGAGTTTCAAGGCGCGCTCAGCTCCGAAACGTTGCTCACCTCCAACCATCTCTGAATCCGAGGTCACCCTGCTTTAATGGCTCCCAAAATTCTCAGATGGAGAAGCCGAGGCATGGGGTTAGCTGACAGCTAAATGTACCCTCTGATCCCATCAAATCACGTGATTTGCTCAGGAACACGCAGGTTGGTCAAGTGCAGAAGGGGTTTTGTTTCAGCAGTACGATAATAACGTTCAGCATAATAACATTAACATCGATAATAATAAAAATGGTTTAGCTGACATGCAATTATATGGCGCTGCATATAATACGTGTTACTATTACCCAAATGAAGAGCACTCATTTTATCAATAAAGATGATGAAAATCGGAGCCAACTACGCATCTAGTGAATGCTATATTCGTTCACGAAAACAAGTCCGCCACAAAGAGAGGGGAAGCTTTCCTGAAGAAAAAAAACAGACTATGCGATATGGCAGTGCCAGGAGCGTGGATAAACTGGCCTGTCAGAGGGGGGCACTCACCCGTCAGAGGGGTGAACCAGCCCATCAGAGGGGGGAGCCGGCCCATCAGAGGGAGGATCCGGCCCATCAGAGGGGGGAGCTGACCAGTCAGAGGTACCGGCCCTTCAGAGGGGGGCGCTCACCTGTCAGAGAGCGGAACTGGCCACTCGGATACCCTGGCTTGTCAGGGGCTCTGGCCCATCATCAGAACTGAGTTTGAGTGAGATACTAGGGCGAGAGAGAGATTGGCAGAGAGACAAACAAGCAAAGATTTGTGAATGTCTGTTGCTTGCGTTGGCACATTAACCCCAAACCTATTGAATGTTCCAATGCTCGCCACCCACCACCGCCACCACCCTCCACCGCATTGCAGCCTTTACATTATTTCAGCCAGTACTCAAAATGCATGCCTACTAGTTTTGGTAATGCTTGTTTATTTTACTTTCTATTATTATTTTATTTTGTAAGTAGAAGTGATCTCGTGTGTATACCAAAATGTGTGATGTTTGCGGAGATTTATCTTGGCTGCAGTATTAAGCTAGTCTGCAGCTGCTCAAATGATGAAATTGTTTTTTATTTACTCATATTATTTATTGTCGTTTTTCCTCCGAGGATTGCAGCTGACACCTGTCCCCTGCGGGACTGTACCGTCCTTGTGCGTAACTTTAGCCTCTGCGCTGGGAAGCGCGGGACACAGGCATCTCCGGGGCATGGGCTGACGTGAACTCCTTGGTTCTTGCCCTCCTGTCAGGCCCAGGAGCCTGACTGAAGCTTCTCCTGTGCCCGGTGGTGGCAGGGCGATCCTCCGCTGTCACTCCCGGGACGAGACTGGCAGCCTTCAGGTGACCGTGCTATGTTTTCCCCGGCTGGGAGGGTTGTGAGCCCGCCACTGCGGGGCAGAGGCAGAGCAGCAGCACAGCCGAGGCGGCGGCACACTGACAGGGGGGCAGAGGCTGGAGAGAGCGGGAGAGGACAGGGACTAGTTGCTGCCACAGATTTGTGCAAGGTTTGCTCATTACTGATTTTGGAGCGAGGGGCGTGGATCAGCGCCCCCCCCGCCGACTCTGGAAGCAGCTGACGGAGGGCCCTTCCCCGGCTGGGTGTGCGGGGCTCCGGCTAAAGTGCAGGACAAAGCCACCAGCAGCCGGTAGGCGCAGGGAGCCGGGAAATAATTAATGAGGCGGGGGGGGTCGGGTTCCAACAGCCCCGGGGCTCAGCACTGACAGGTAGAGGGGGAGAGGGTTGAGAATAAAGGCGAACCTTGTATTGTGATTGAGGTACACTATTCTCTTTTTGAGCCATCCCACTTGGACAGGCTCATCTGACTTCCTTCTTAAATAAAAGGTTTGTTACCTTTATGGGGCCATGTGTTTGGCCCCATAAATATAACAAACCTTTTACGGCAGAAGGAAGTCAGACAAGCCTGTCCAAGTGGGACGGCTCAAAAAGAGAAAAGTGTACATCACACTAACCTCTTTCCCAATGGCTGGCCACCGTTTAGCCTAAACAGTGACGCCGGCCATTGGGAAAGAGGGGCGGGGCTTAAAGCCTTCTAGTGTAAGCTCCTAAAAAACATAAAATCTCGCCAGCGAGACTGCGCATGCGCAGCCCACGCAGGCGAGACCTAAAAAGCATCGTACATCTGACCCCAAATTTCTAGGCTAGGCAATCATTATTAGTAGTAGTAGAAGTAGTATAACTATTAATAATGTACATGAGGTGTATTATTAAGTATATTTGTTAGAAATTGTCTTATAATAACAATAGTAACTGTAGGAAATTGGACTTCTGGTTAAGGGTGGCGAAGACCCTTCTCAAGCAATACCCACAATCCTTGTCAGAGTGAACCACAAAAGTCACAAATTAACCTGTGCTGAACCCTCTCATAGCTTGGTACAGAAGCAGTCAGGCTTAACTTAAAGGCAATGTGTAACATATATTTGCAGCACTCAAACAGTAATGAAGTAAAAACACAACACAAGAAAAATCCCTCACCAATTTAGAAAAATTCAGACAATTTTAGTAAAGCATGTGACACCAATCAGTAGAACCGGAGTTAAGAACTTTTAAAGTTTTTAGTAAAAACGAATGCCTAAAAGGTCAAAGTGTCAACCATGGACATCTAGCCGCGTGAGAACGGAGCAAAGTCAAATGTTATGGACTACTACGATGGAGCCCGGTTCGGACACACGCAGTGGATGAGGCGCAGTCTCGGCATACCTATGGACTTAGAAGACATTTTTTAGAATAATGTCTGAAAAGGTAAAGTTTAGCGGGGCAAAGCAGCCGGTGGTGTCCAAGGGGGAGAAGGAGTCGTCTGGGAGCCGCTGGACGAGGTCGCAATGAAGATTTTTAAGTTCGGTGTAGTCACTTTTTTGGAAGTTGAAAATCTCCAGCAGTACGAAGCTGCAGGCTTTAGCCGACTAGAGCTCCATGAGGCCTGTTACCTCTTTTGAGAGGAGCCGCTGAACAGAATATGCTGCTGTGGAGAAAAATGTAGCAGGAGCTACCGCAAAATTAGGCAGACCAACCAAGCATCATTGGGCAGATCAGCGAGTAGGTAGGCTTCGGTCTCCTGACGGGACCACTTCCAAGAGTCCAGGACTGGTGGGGAACCACTTGGAGGGCAGGACTAATTTCTGGCAGGGCCCAGGTGCAGGTTCAAGGTTGTTGAAGGTTGTTGTGTCCCTGTTGCTCAGAACAAGAGGCCCGACAACTAGCCTTTGGAGTCACTTTGGTAGTACCGAGATCAAGCAGCAAGACAGTACTCAAGCAGGAGGGCAGTCCTCTGATGGTATCAGGCAGGCTTCAAGCAGGTGGGCAGGAATTAACTGAATAGTTGATCTGAATTCTTTATACCATTTTATTGAAATAAGCTGGCTTACTACATTTTTTGTGTGTATCTTTTGCATGTAATGTCAGGTTTCGAAAAATCTCCCCATTTCCTTGAGAACTTTTATTGAAGGTCAACTTGTTGTACCTACCAAAGTATCAAGTAAATACATTTGACAAAGTTAGTCTCCCTTTGTACGTCTTGAAATTCTGTAGGCCTGGAACCTTTGAAGGACAGCTGCAAATGACAAACAAAGTCACATTAGAAAAAAGCTCTAGCATGATAAATTAACTCAAAATTTCTCAAAGATAACTTATTTCTGGTTATCTATAAATCGTATAAATTGAACTGGAGATTAAATCAGTTTTTTAAAAGTTTATAAGATAAATTAACAAGGCATTGTTGTGTAGTCAAGAAAGCAACCGACACAACAAAATAGACTAAGGAATGGTTTTACTTTTGTCTAGGTTTTAAACATAAACAGTGTAAAACATTACATAAATCCTGTACACAAATACCAAAATTGTTTTAGACCGTCAAAAAACGATTCCAAATCTATGTTATACAATGATCACATATTTGGATTCTAAACACAATCCACGCTGGGTGTATAATATACAAAAAATGACGGACAAGTCCATTCTTCAAGGTTAAAGTACAGTAAAAGGGAAAAAGGGCCTAAACAAAAGAGACCTGCTCATCAAATAAACAAATCAATTGTTACTAGCTCATTTAAGCAACGATCTTAAGTAAAGTTAAAAGTTTGTTTTTATTCTTTGTAGGGTGAAATTCCTGGGGATAGATGGTCGACGCGTTTCAGGCTTTCAATTTTAGGCCTCTTCAGGACAATGCAAAAAAGTGCACAGCTGCATAAAGAAGAGAGACCAAGCCTCAAAGTTATCAGTAATCAACAAATCTTCAACAATTGCACAACTACTGTTGTCTTTTAGATGAAACGGCAAGAGTGGCGTTAAGAAGCTGAAGGTTGAATGAAAACATCTTGGGTTGCGTCTGCTATCCACAAGTAAGTATGGTCAAGTTCTGAAGTCCACAAATGATTTTAACATGCACGGAACGTAAATTAATTTGAGAGAGATATTGTCCCTTTGAACATCTTGAAAATTCTGTTGTCCTGGAACCTTTAAGAGCCTGTTGTAAATGACAGACAAGCAGGACTGAAGCAAGACTGGAGCTTACAGAACTTGTGCAGAGCTTGGACTGGCAGGACTGGAAAAGATCTGGAGTGATGTATCCAACAGCAGGTGCAACCCATCGTTAAACGTGATAGACTTGTGGAATAGGATCCACCTGAGAGGATGGGCCAGGACCCTGAAAAACAACCTCCAAAACACCGAACAGGAATCACCTAGCAAGAAGGGGCTGGTCTCACAAATGGATATACTGAAGTGGTGTACATGGTTGGTGACCATCTTGGAATGGGGTCTCCTATTGGCTGTCATCTTTGGTTGTTGGCATATCTGTTCCAGCCTCGAACCATAATAAGTGACCTTTTTGGTGTGTGTTTATTTTCCTGTGCTCAAAATTAATCAGGTCACCCCAAGGGTGAAATACCTTGAATTGCAAGTTTCCATTTATGTATAAATGTAGTCTTTTTTTGCAATAACGTAGGCAATATGTCTTTGAAAGGTATTGCTAATAACAATTTGTATTTTATTGCATAATTGACTCCATTATCCTGACCTACCTTTGAAAGGTTAGTTGGGCTGGGAAGCAGTTGGTCGCTTATCTGTATAGAGCCCACAAAAAGTGTGAAACCGCAGCCAGTTCAGCGTGGAGTAGAGTCTGTCGCATGTGAGCATCATCTTTACTACTCTGGTACAAGTGAACAATAGTCACATATCAGAATCAACTACAAGGTCAGTAGGGATTTGCAGGTCATTCAT
The DNA here is from genome assembly GCF_964263255.1 of Lissotriton vulgaris. Classification (NCBI taxonomy): domain Eukaryota; kingdom Metazoa; phylum Chordata; class Amphibia; order Caudata; family Salamandridae; genus Lissotriton; species Lissotriton vulgaris. The sequence continues at coordinate 107,409,775 of NC_141686.1, forward strand.
AACACAAACATCCTCTGAAAGGCTATGGGACTGGCTCCAGTTGGTGAACAACCTTTACAACGAAACTTTTACAACGCACTACCATTACAACGCGACCATTACAACGCAAACCATTACAACGCATTGCGCTGGGGGGCGCTCTAGGATAGGGAATAAGTTTAATTTACTATCCAACACCTTCCCTAGTGTCCACGGGGACTGGAGTTGGAATAGTAAATTAAACTTTTCACTATCAAGCGCCCCAAAGCGCAATGCGTTGTAAAGGTTTGCGATGTAAAAACCGCGTTGTAAAGGTATGCGTGGTAAAAGTATGCGTTGTAACATCATACATCCGCTCCAGTTCAGTGATTTGTCTAGCCAGTGACAGAATTAGTAGTAATGCTGAGCACAGTCAATATCCCATCTCAAAATGAGTATGAGCTGGGGCAGAACCAGTCATCTTTTAGAATTGCATCTGGAAGGGCACAAGAGCTAGAACTGCTAATTTACATCTCAAGAATCCTCCTAAATTTGAGTGTCTGTACCTCAGAATTACTGAGGCATACTTTAGTGCCCAAGTTCATCTAGAGGATTCTCTGTGCACGGTCGGTGATTGAGCTGGGCTTAAAATCATGATTTGTTTGGAACAAAGCTGGGTCCTCGGGATTGTCTATTAGCGAAGTGCCAGGCATAGTAAATGAGGGTGCCTGGAAGCTCAGTAGGTGGCGAGCTATTGGCAACTGGCAAGGCAGGGCATGCTCTTTGAGGGCCAGGGATGGGACTCTGGGGAAGTGGAGTGTGCCTAAAGGATTCTCAGAGACACACAAGAGGGACTGAGGGTTGAATAGGGCTCGCATTGAGGGGCTGAAGACTCACAGCAACAAGGATCTGAGGACTGAGTGAAGTGCTCTTCAGGTCTTCGAGATTTGGCTCGAAGAGCCCGTGAAGAATTCTCAAAGGCGCTGTTATAATTAGCTGTCTGCTTGTAGAATATGGAGTGCATGACATCACAGATTGTGGTGTAGCATTCCAGTTGAAGGGGATTCAGTTGAACAGCAGATCTTGTTGATGGTTGTATTGAATAAAGCTGCACCTGAAAATACTGGAAGATTTGAAAATTTTATCACTGGCGACGAGGGAAAAAGCTTGATTGGGGACAAGCACTCAGAACCACCAATTCCCCTGTGAACCTGGACTACAGCAAGACATCGGCAATTCTCGGCAAGAGACAATTTTATGGAAAAACTGTTAACACCTCTATATGGACAATGGAGACGATGAACAATGTATGTATTTGCCTCTGTATATTTTTTTGGGGACTTACTCTTGAATGCCACTGTGTCGCTCACACCTTCACGCGCTCTGTTTTCTTTTGAATTTGCTGCGTGTGCTGGTTCATGAAGAGTTGACTCTGGAGGAGCATTCTGAGCATTCTGTCTGTGCGCGCTGTCTCATGAGGAGTTGGCTTGTGAAGAGTATTTCGATGATCTCACCATGTTGACCCTGACGCTTGAATACACGTCAGGTCACGCAGCGTGCAACGTTTTGACAACACGGTGGCCATCTTGGTTAAGTTCAGTAACTCGTTTTAGTCAGCAGTTGCATATTTTCAGCAACGGACGATGTCTTCAATGATACTGAATAATTAAATCAGCTGTTTGACGCGTCTACCAACCATATGGTGAGGATTTCTCTCCATTTTGTTTGTACATCGGAATATTTGTACATTATATTCATTTTTACATTGTTTTGTTGCAAGAAAACGTTAATGCACTGTGAAGAAGGAAAAATGAGAACCACATTTTCCTAACTGAAGGAGAATAAGGAAAAAAAATTTTTTATTGAAGAAGAATAAAAACACAATTTTCTTAATTGAAGGAAAATAAGAACAGCATTTTCTTATTTTATTGTTTTGTACTGATTGTTCAACTAACAATGGCCACAGCTGCTAGTATATCACAGCCCCCACCATTAATCTCTCTGAAGAAGGAGAGCCAATTCTTCCTTGGAAGAGATGGAAGAATTTGTTCGATTCTTATATAGTGGCCATTGGGGGAGAACAGTTTTCTGCCTTTAGGAAACAGGCAATTTTGTTACATAATTTGGGTGTGGAGGGTAGAAACACCTATGATAGTATGTACCTTATACCAATAGGCGGAGGTGATGGAGAGCCTGCAGACATACATGAGATGTCCATGACCATGTTAGAACGTTATTTTGGTCCCAGGATCAATGTTGTTCTAGAACAACACAGGTTGTTTACACGAGTACAAGGTCCTGCTGAACGTGTAGGGACATATATTGCTTCTCTCAAGACACTGGCACGTACTTGTGAGTTTGGAGAACTATCTAATTCTCTAGTGAGGGACCAACTTGTAAGATGTACGAACAGTTCAAGAGTTCAGGAAAAGCTTTTAACTAAAAATCCTATGTTATCTGAAGCAGTTGCCATTGTGGAAGGCATGGAAAATACTTCCTCCTGTGTCAAGGAAATAAGGAAGAGTCGGGAGGATGGTAATCACATTCTTAATGACAGCAAGAAGAAAAACCAAGACAATGTGCATACGTTGGGGCATAGTGACATTATTGAGGAGTTTCCTGAGGGTGTTGTTAAGGTGTCTGTGAATGCCAAAAATAAGTTTGTACCAAAGTACTCCCAACCTCAGAAGAACGCTTCGGACGGTCAAACCCGCCTTTCAACTGGTAGAGATGTTCCACTATCCAATGAACGTGATGCTCAGCAGCAACGATCATCTGTTCATCAGAAAATACGATGTTATAGATGTGGAAGTTTCTCGCATTACTCGAGTTTTCCCAACTGTTATGCAAGAGACAGTATATGCAATAATTGTGGGGTCAAAGTGCATTATGCTCGTGTCTGTAAGTCATCCAAGAAGAAGGATGTGAGCGAGGATGTTTGGATGTTATTCGTACTGTAGTGGTATCAAATTTAAAAGGGAGTGATGGGATGATTGACTCTGAACAAATCAGTATGCCCTTTTGTGACATTGGTGTGGATAATAATGTATTTAAACTTATGGCAGATTCTGGATTCTGGATATGATGAACTTGTAAGATTGGAAAATGTGTCACTTTTACCTCCTGACATTGCTCCTGTCAGCTATGGAGGGTCTGAAATTGACATCCTAGGATATGTGATACCAAAAATCACATTCAAAGGAAAATAAATGATTGGAAAGGTATACGTAGCTGTGAGGGAGACAATCTCCTTGGTTGGAGACACCAACATGATATGGGGATAATTTTTAATCCAGGTGCTAAGAATCCTCAAGAAGAAGTGATGTTGATGGAAGAGTTGGTTGGTGGTTTTCAATCCATATCGGTTGATACTGTGTGTGATACAAACAGTTACTTTAAGGATTATTCTAATGTGTTCTCAGATACTCTTGGTTGTTTGAAAGGGTTTGAACACAAAATCATTATTAAGAAATCAGCTAAACCTTCTGTTCATAAAGTGCGAAGAACACCAAATATGATGGTCGAAACATTGAAGTTGGAGATTGAGAAATTATTGAGGTTGGGTGTGATTGAAGAGATTGAATCTTCTGAGTGGTTGGCTCCGGTGGTTTTGGCGCACAAGGATGGTGGTAAGGCTGTGAGAATGTGTGTGGACTTGTGCGGATTGAATGAATGGATCTGGGTAGATCGCCAGCCTCTTCCAAACATATCTGAGTCCATTAGTGTATTGAAGGGAGCTAAAAATAAATGTGTGCTAGACCTTTCATCAGCGTATCATCAAATTGTACTCCACAAGGACTCGCGGCATTTGACACCCTTTGTTACTCCTCTGGGGGCATATTGGTTTCTGAGGATGCCTTTCGGTTTAGCCTCAGCGGCAGCCTGTTTTCAGAGGGTGATGAAGATGGTTCTTGGAAGTCTACGAAATGTAATATTTTTTTCAAGATGATATCTTGGTTTATGGAAAGAATGAGTATGAGCATGAAATTGTGTTGAGATCTGTTTTGAGTAGGTTGGGGGAAAGCAGACTCACTGTTAAGAGGGAAAAATGTCGAATTGGTCTAGAATCTGTTACCTATCTTGGCCATGTGATCTCGGGGAATGGGATACAACCAGAGATGGGACTTGCGGAAAGCATTGTTAAAGCTCCTGCACTAGAGGACAAAGAGCAGATTAAGTCATTCTTGGATATGGCAGAATTTTACTCTAAGTTCGTCAAAGGTTTTGCAAGTGTTGTTGAACCCATTAGAGCCCTTTTAAAAAAAATGTGTGGTTTGCATGGTCAATTGAATGTGAGAAAGCTTTAAATACTATAAAATTGGAAATCAGAAAATGCCAACTTTAGGTCACTTTGACTCGAAATTGAAGACTATCTTAACAACTGATGCCAGTCTTAAGGGACTTAGGGCTGTTCTTTCTCAAGTTGTAAATGGAGAAGAAACAGTTGTAGTATCAGAAATTGCCTATGCACACACTAGCAAAAATCATTTACATTCGTTATAGTATAGGAACATTGCACATTTGTAGAACCAAAGACAACAATATGCATGGATCTCTTGGTTTTATGTTTCCATAGTTTTAATCGTTCCACAACCAGCCGACACGTGTTTCGTTGCGTTAGGAACAGAGTGTTTGCGACTCCTCAGGGCTTGCGTATATAGAGTGTACCCGGTATGGGTCGCTCCACTGGTGATAATTCTGACCCGGCGGGGCCCGTGAACCTCCGTAGTCGAAAAATGATACATTTAAGAATCGTGAATATTGCACTCACAGTCTTTCTGTGTCCTTAATGTGATCAGGAAAAATTAGGGTGAAGAATCCGTGGAGCTATTTGGTCGAGCTCGACTGAGCATGATATTCGCTCTTAGAAACGAGTGATTGTATTCGAAAACTCATGCACTCCCTTGTCAGGCTGGAGCGGATAACTTCCAGCAAAATCCAATCAGATGAAGCTCTGCCTGAGAGGGTGACTGAGAACTAGTTAATGGTTCGCTGGGATCACGCTTGGGATCTTTTAGGGTTGGCTGGGGGTCTTCACGGACTGGCTGAGGTGTTATAAGTTCCAGAGAAGGGTCTATGAGATCAGCCCAGGTGCTGCGAGAGGCAGCTAAAGGCGACTGAGGGCCAGCAAACAATCTGTAAAGGCCAGCTAAGGGCCCTCTTCACAGCTGCCCCAGGGTGACCGAGTGACAGACTCCCATGAGCCAGTAGAAAATGTTTATGACACTGGATGGCCTGCAGAGGTGCTCTGAGGGATGAGAGACAAATTTTGGCAGAAAACAAACTCCTGCCCCAATCCCCTATGCAAGCATCTGCCTTCACCCTCTCACGGTATACACATTTGGGGTTTAAGGCCTCTGAGTAGACCCCTCTCATACCCCTTCTCTTGCAGTTGCTGTCAAGGACTTATGAACCACGCAGCAGGCACCTCCAGCTCTCTCTCACCTGCCTGCATACTCTATTGGGATCAGGCTGCCCTCCAGGAGCCATGCTACAAGCCTGTGTTTCTGTTTCCATCCTACACATTTGAGACACGCTTTTATTGCTGCTGTCCACGTGCATGAGGGAAACTCTCACAGTTTCAACCTGTGCTGAACATGTTCTTTGTCAGGGAATCTTACACTGCTCCTGCCTCTGCTGTGCCTGTTAGAAGTGTATGAGGGAAGCCTGGACTGCTGCTCCTGTGCTCTTACATTTAATGTTTGGATGGTAGAGGTGTGGCATGCATCGCTGACTATCATGATTGTGTCGATATCTTGGATGTTAGCTTCCAAGAAAGACTCCTTAACTTCGAATGAGCTGTGCACAACCTATTTACAGATCAACATTTTAGAAATATTTTTTGTCAAAGGGGCCAGCATTAAAAAGTTTAACCCCATCGCTGCGGCGGCTATTCCGCCGCAGCGCTAAGAGGGCGGGGCTGCCGCATGCTGGTGACAGAACCGCTCCGTCACCAGCCGCGGTTGGGCTGTGCTCGTGACGGAGCGGTTCCGTCATGGCCCCGCCCGCCTAATAGAGCGCGCCGCGCAGGCGCGGCGGCCGGGCCATGACGGAACCGCTCCGTCATCAGCACAGCCCATTTCCAGCTGATGACGGAGCGGTTCCGTCATCAGCATCGAAGTAGTTAAAGACCACAGATCTACTGTATTCATGTCTAGTAAGTACTCTCCTGGATAGAGGACACCCTGATTGTGCATGGTAGGGTTGTCAGTGAATGAGCAATGACGGCAAGTAGGAATGTTTTATACCTGCTGGACATGAATATAGAACAGTGTCAAAGGCCACAGATATATCCTAGAGGTTCAGAGCATCAAAGCAGGCTCTCATGGGAAAATAATACTCTGCCTCTTAGCTTCCACCTAGGAACATATTCTCTGTGGACTCGCACAGGACTTCTCGAGCAGCAAAGTGGACATCCCAACAAGAACTCTAGGCACCTCAAACATGAATCCCATCCACTTTCCCAGTCGAAGACACAAACGGTCAGATTTCATATGTTTTAATAACTTAGGTTTTGTACTGGAGGGTACATTTCCAGTACAGAATACTATGCTTAGACTAACTTTAAAACTATTCACACATTGGAGTACACTGCAGCACACATGCAATTTGTGAATAGTTATAAGAAATAAAAACTTTTCTTCTTTGTAATGCCTCCCTCAAAAAAGTGTTATTTTTTTTGGGTGCAACACACTCTCTTTTAGTAGCTAAGGCTTTGTGTCGTCAAAAATCATGGGTGGTAGCACCCATATAGCACCCCGAAAGCACCACTTGATACCACTAACGCAAAGTAGAGTAACGTGCTATTCGCAATTCTTTAGGGTTCCTTTCCAGCACAAAAGACATCTAGCTATAAAGTAAATACTTTGTTCTGGTTTGTATCACTTTTTGTGACTTTGCACGGACACAAAATGTTTATAAACCTGCTCCTTAGTCTACATAGTGCAACTCCGTTGTTTCCACACTGCCTTTCCACTCACCCTATTCGTTGCTATAAATAAGGATATATCCACCCACTAAAGGCATGGGTGTTTAGGACACTGCCCCTGCAGAAAGATAGCAGAGCTTGACAGGGCTCTCATCTTCCTTCTAGACACAACTGTGACCTGGCACAACATGCAGCATGCATACACACCAAACACACCCTCCCAACATACACCCCTGTAAGGAATCAGCCTTACATAAAAGGCATTAATGGAGGATAAATAGGAGAAACACAATTGAATGTTTCTTTAAACTACTTCAGGATAAGGGGAAGAGGAACTGCAGAAAATGGAAGCAGGATGTTGTTGTAAATGGAATAAACAGAATGAGGAAATAAAACAAAAGCTGTGCCTGTTCAGCATTGTGAGAAGTGGTTACGAAAATGTACTAGGAACTGAGAAGTGAGGCTTCAAAATAAGACCTTGAAGTGTTTGGAAAGAAAGAGCAGGGGAGGAAAGGAAGTTATGGAGAGGAAAACAGGGAGGCGGAACTAAAAGGGAAAAAAAGGATGCTAGAATCATGTAGAAAATATGCAAAATCTAGTAAAAGGAAACAGAGAGAAAGTGACGGGGTGGGACAAAGCAAAGACACCAGAATAAAGAAGCCAGATGAAATGTGAGAAGGCTGACAACAAAGTGCTATCAATAGAGCAGTTAGCGCGGAGCAGCGTCACTCCACTGCTGAGAGCAAGCAGTTGCCAAAATGAAAAATAAAATTATAATAAAACAATTTTATTATCATTTTATTTTTCATCACGGTGCCAAGTAATGGGGGTGGGGCCATCCAAATGACAACAGCGAGCATGGAGGAGGAGTGGCGGGCACTGAAAGTGCTCATGTTTGCTTGGCCGGCTGTCTTGGGATGGCCAAACGGACATGAGCACATTGACTTCTCCAACCCGAGCTGTGTTGCACAGAGAACAGCAGGCACAGGCTCCCAGTCCCTATGTGAGTGCAAAACCAGCCCGCTCAGACCAATCCCGGGGCTTCTCTCATTAAACAACAGCAGCAAAGCAGTGGAAGAGCACTGAAGCAGCAGGTAAGTAATCTTTTATTTGTTTTTGTTATTGTCCCCTGCACTGCTCCGCCACTTTATGCTGACAGCAGCTGCCACTTTAATAGAGAGAACCAAATTACCTCAAGGGACCTTCTTCCTCCTGTATATTTTCTTACCAGCGACTCCTACATGATTTCATATAGGCGATTTCTATGAGTTTTCTATAGTATTTTGCTAGGCCTAGATGGTGGGTCGGAAAAGTCTTTTCTATGAGTCAAAGTCAAAAAGTTTTATTTGTACTGGTACTCAACAGAGGACCACAAAATATTTTCTACAAGTTACATATTAAAAAGAGATTCGATTTTATCAATACAAAGATAAAAACGGTTTCAAAAATTTATACAAATTATAACAGACAAATTCATTCGGAGGTTCTTTGCATAGAGTTATAAGTTCTCTCACCATCGTGATTCTACAGGAACGATATATAGGTTCTAGGAATCAAGTACGGGCTAAAATTACGTTCTGGTTCGGACATACTAATAAGACATGCTCCAGAGTCTGATCACCCCCTGCACACAGTGTACATAAAGGAGATCCTCCCGGAGACCATCTTGAGGTAAATGATAGTACGGGAAGGATGCCCAATCGAAGCATAGCAATTGTTCTCCTTGCGCCATGTGTCAAGGTTAGCCCGATGTAGGACCGGCTTTGTTTATATTCTAGTAAGTCAACAAAGGGTTTATAGGTTGGTAATTTGGTGCAGTGTCGAGAGTCCACTTCGTAGCTTAGTTTTGGGGTGAAGCATTTTAAAAACAGTTTTAGTTGTGCTGGTGACCAAGTAAGCAACAGTTCAGTGCTAATATTTGCTACGCAAAATGCTTCAGTCATGTTCTCTCGGAAGACTTGCTTTTTAGCGTCAGACCCAAAAGTTTCTTTTTTCAGCAGTGACCTTAATGTGTTCTCTTTTGCATGCAATAGATTGTAGGCCCACCTAATTACATTTGCAATTGCTACGATGTAGGAGCTTGTGACTGATAGTTCCAATCTCAGTGCTTGAACAGGTACTGCATCTGACAGTTTCATAATTTTTCTTAAAATCTTTCCCTCTTTGCGATCCATGAAAGCCCATTGTTTTATGGGTATGTACTCCGTCGCATAGGAAAGTACAGGTGGTATTTTTACTCTGTAGATATTTATCAATGAGGATTGAGTATTTCAGCACAATATTTTAGTAGGCGAGCAACCTTGTGACTGGCATCAGTGTGCCACAGGCTTCACAGCTACCTTCCACTGCTGTCTTCTCTCATCCTTGTGCTGTTGCCCTAAACATATACCGTCTGTGGTAGAAGGTCAGGAAGAGGGAGCGTTGAACTGCCAGTTTAAAATTAAAAACTGTTGAGAGCGGATTTTTCCATCAGTGGCAGGGGAAGTGTTTTGGGGGCATGGTCCCAAAGAACAAGTACAGCATAAAAAGGTTCTTGGGTTTATCAAGGTTTGGTACCCCTAGAAGTATCTTTTTAAAAGAGCCTCAAATTGGTGATATTTTAAAAACAGAAAGAGGTGTTGCTTTATTTCTTATAGTATTAGTATTTTTTAAGTTCTGCACTATTTGTGAGTAGGCAACTGTGGCTTTGAAATCACAGGGAGGCAGGGATATTGGGAACTTTTCAGGAAGTTTGTATATAATTTTATTCTGAAAGCACTTTCAGTCAGTTAAATAGACAAAAACTAAATAAAACATAAAAGCAATCATACATGGGATAGTGTGTTCTCCACAAGGCTGCATTTTGGAAATGTATGGCAACTATTGCACATTTTACTGGTAACCATTGCTTCTATAAATGAGTTGGTTTTAAAGAAGGTAGTAAAGATATTGGAACATAGTTTTGATTCATCAAGCAAATTGAGTTAAATAGCCTTGTCCCAATGACAGCCAGCACTGCACTGACTGCCCTTGGCTCCTACAGGAGAGACCATGATGTCAGTAGCAAATGTCAGTATCCTCATCTCAGTGTCCAGATGTCAATGCCCCTGTAATAGTGTTAGTGTCCGTGTGTCCACATGTGCCCCAGTGCCAATGTTCCTATCTCAATATATGTGTCATTGCTCCAATGTCACAATTCCAATATCAGTGTCTTCATATAAATATAACTGTCTCAGTGAGTTTGTCATAATATCTGTGTCGCATGGTACCTGGGTTAGCAATGGATCAATGGATAAACTCACTGATATTGTTCCATTTTTAGTACTGATATCCCAGTGTTCCTGTGTCAATGTATCCACATCAATGCTATTGTGTCAGTGTCCCGCTTATCGATAGCAATTGGTAGCAATTGATCGTGTCACCCCATACAATCACCAGAGACGTCACTGATGAGAAATCATAACAGTTAATCTCAGGGTAAAAACTGGAGCCATTCCTGTTACCCGTATGTATGGAACTATCACCATAACAAGTCAAAATGAGTCCAAGACTCGTGTAGGGTGACACAATCCATTGCTACCTGATTTGTTTTTATCTATTGATAAATCACTAGTAATCATGCCTATTCATAACACTAACATGTACTAATTTTATCTTCTTATAGAGTTTGACTACAGGGGGTCACTCCCAACACCTCGCTAATTCGAGCAATTCACTTGGTGAAACTCGGTGAGTTAGACCTTCTTCCGCAGCATGAGTGGGTGCGTTTGGTTGATACGGATTTGGGTTGTGGTACCAACAGTTTCCTGCATGTCAAAGAAAGTGGATATTGTTTTACAATGAATGTATGGTTCGATTTGGACAAGGTACATACAATTTAAACTAACTGGGTATTGTAAGCAGCGTGGTGGCACTTGGATTTTTAAGAATTAGGGAATATGCACCCAGGAACATGCACTTTTGTAGGAGAAGAAGTCAATTTGGTAGTAATATTGCTTTCCTCTTTGTGTGCTTTTCCCACAGATTATGAAGATAGTGTCAAATGGGAAAACCCTTTATAGAAATAATATATTCCATAGATACCTAAACCTAGGATCAGAGGGTATTTAATTTTGGGAACCGGAGGGTCCTGACGAATGCTGGAGTGACCTAACATTGTGGGCACAATCAAAACGGCAGAAACATGTCGACATCTTGGCAGTAAGGAGGGGTGTAGAAATCCTAATCTACCTCTATCACCATCATCCTTTACATTTTAAAACCTAGCCAAATTGCCCAGGAATACAATTTCGAGAGGGGACATATCCAAGCTAGTTTTAACCTTCACTGGCTGCACTTTTCTTTGGTGATTCTAATTCTTATTGTTTGTATTGTCTTCCCTTTCCTTTTACTCCACCCCAGACATTGATCTGCACAAGGGGGTTAGTAAGCAAGTCCAATGATAAAGCATGTCACAATTTTGTGAGTGAGGGCTGTTTTTTCTCACTGAGCATGTGCCACCTTCTAAAAAACACTTTCCTACTCCTTTCGGTGTGTTATAGGACTGCATTGCTGCCTGGAGCCTGCACTGAACCATCAGAGAACAGCCCTGCTGTTTATGTCCTTCATCTTCACCTGATCCCAGGACTACCAGAGTGACTCTAAAGGCCTTCTGACCAGTGCCACAAGCACACAAAAAGCTCCCACTATCTTAAACCTGCACCTGGACCCAGCCAGGCTGAGTCCAAGTGGAGTCCCACCAGTCCTGGACCCTTGGTTGTGGTGCTAAAGGTGCCCAGATAGTCAAAATCCAAAATGAGGGACTTCAAACGTTTTTGACTAAACACTGCTCTGGGGACTGAAGGAAGACCGAGACCAACCTACTTGTCTATCCACCCATGGTGCATCGCCAGTTGGCCTGACTTTGCAGCCGCTCCCTCTGCGTTCTTCTCTGAAGCAGCAAATCCTTGGTCAAAGGGGTATCCGAGCCCCTGGAAATGTCTTCTCCTGCAGCCACCTACCTTGTCCAGCTGGAGATTTTCAACTTCAAAAAAAGTGACTAAGTACGAATGTAGAATTCTCCACCGGAGCTTCATCCAGAGGCTCGTCGATGTCTATGCACCCTACTCAGACACCACCTATAGTCTTGCCCCTCTGAACTTTACCTTCTCAGAATTTTTTTCTTGAAAATTCTTCTAAGTCCAAAGTTAAGCACTGACTGGACCCAACCCACTTCTTGTACCGAACAGCGATCCATTGTGGTCGGCCATATTTTTTAACTTCGACCCGCTCTCGTGCGACTAGCTATCCGCAGTTGGTGCTTTGATCTTTTGGGCAGTAGGCACTCTTTTTCTTACCAAAAACTTTAACAATTCAAAATTCTTGTACTACTGATTGGAGTTTTGTCATTTTGATGGCAGGTACTTTATTAAAATGTACTCCATTTTTCTAAATTGATGTGAGATTTTTCTTCTGTTGTTTTTTTACTTTATTAAAGTTTGTGTGCTGCATAACTACTTTCTACATTGCCACCTCTAAGTTAAGCTTGACTGCTTTTTGTGCCCAGCTACCCAGGGTTAAGCACAGGTTATTTTAATGACTTTTTGTGGTTCACCTGCCAGGAATTGTGGCTGTTGCTTGACCAGGGCTCACACCACAGTCAACCAACAACTCAATTTCTCACACTAGTATCCCTCTGTCGTTGACACCTTGTGAGTGCGCTTGTGTCAGTACACCAGTGTCAGTAACCCATGTCAGTAACCACAAGTCAGTATACCAGTGTTGGGTTCCTCTAGTCAATGCCCTTGTGTCATTGTCCTTGTGGCTGAGTGTCAGTATCGTCATATCAGTATCCTAGTGTCTGTGTGACAGTCCCACACTCTGTGTTCCCTATTCTCCCAGCATCAATTTCGTGCCCTCAGCATTCCAGTGCCATTGTGCCCAAGTCAATATATCCATGTCAGTCTTGGTGCACCTATGTCAGTGTCCCAGTGTCAGTGCCCTTGTGTTGATGTTGCCATGTGACTGCTGGGGCCAGTGTTCTGGTAATATTATTAGTGCCCCGTGTCAGTGTCTTAGGCTCAGTCTTTGTGACAAATGTCAACTTTTCAGGGTCAATATTCCCATGCCAACATCTCTATTTTGGTGCCACTGTCAGTGTTCTAGTGAACAGGTCCCACTGTTAGTGTCCTTAAGTCAGTACACCACTATTAATATCCACATTGGATTATGGTAGGGTCTCATTTCCCTAGACAGTGTCTCTATGTTGTGTCACTGCTCTGTGTTTGTGTCACAGTGCCATTGTATTAGTTTCAGTAACCTTTTGTCCTTCATCTCTGTGTCAGTGTCCCAGTGAAGCTACTTTTTGCCAGTCTCTCAACATTAGCATTTGCATACCATGTCAGCATTACAGTGTCACTTTACCAAGTAATTATTGGTACTCCGATATCAGTGTGTAGCAGTATTATAGTGTCTGTGTTGATTTGCCTGTGTTAATATCTAGCAAAAGTGTCAATTTTCAGTCCCCCTGTGGCAGTGTCCCTTTTTAGTGTCAATGGGTCCTAATCACAAAGGTGAATTTACACATGAGTAAATTTAACATAAACTTAAATTTACTTATACGCTTTGAAATAAATGTACTGGTTCTAACTATTTCACATTAATTTTATTTCAACATTATTTCTTAATGTGTTCTATTTTAAGCCCCTGCCTCCGTTATTTTCTATGGAAGGGTGTTGCTGTGCCTGTAAGTGGCCATGTGTGGTGCGGGACTTACTCCAGGTCTGAGCTGAAGTACATTTACAACTGTTATGGACTTTTTGGGCTGTAATAGTGTTAGAAGTGCAGTCTGTGAGTAGGAATGGACTTATTCTTGTGTGGGTGGGTAAATCTCCCTCCCTCCCCAAAGCCCTCCCCATTTCTCCCTAAATCCCTGCATTTCTTTAGAATTCTTTATGTTTCAATTATTCCCCATGCTCCTCCCACATTTACTCCTAAATCGTAGATTTAAGTGTGCAAAGACCTCCACAAGTGAGGTGAGGAGAAATGATAGGAGAGGCGGGGGTGGGGGTCTTCTCACCTAGGTTTGTGAACAGCATTTTGTAGTACGTGAGTAGTACTACTTTATTAGTACTAACTCTACAACAAAATACAGTTTGTGAATACCCCCCTAATGTCAATACCCCTCTGTCACTGTAACATGTCAGTACCACCAAGTCAGAGTTGGTGGTCTTCTGGCAGTGTACCAGTGACAGTAAGGGTGCTTTTTGTCGGTGCCCCTGTGTTATTATTGGTGCTGCAGTGTGAGTTTCCTAGTGTCAACATGTGCCCCCCCGTGTCAATTAATAGCCATAGTTTTCCACATGATGTCATTAGTATCCCAAGTCCACTTCCAAGCACTAAAAGGATGAGGGAAAAGATAGACGCATGATCTAAAATATGGAGCAGGGGCGATGAGTGTTTTAGGAAGGATATCTTGTGTAAAGTTGTAAAGCAACATTTAAGAGAGAGACCCCCAGCAAAAAGTAAGGGTTGGCAATCAAAGCATTTCATTAAATGTATGCACTGCAGTGACTCGTTGTATTATGATTATCCTGGCATCATGCTACATTTTACAGATGAACGGGCAGGAGCAGTTTCACAGGTTATGGGTCTGAAGTTTCTTTTACAGTGCTGTTCAGGTCTTTCATTATAGCTTGCATACTAGAACTTTTCACATGTCAAAGAAATGATAACATGAGCCAAACTTTTGTTTTAAAAGCAACTTTGGGTAGGCTGACAGTTGCATTTGGGAGGGGGGGGGACACATTATAATGGAGGTTTTAGGCCCTGCGAGATCCCCCAATGGCTCTGACCCCAACCAGTAGGCTGCATGATTTGTTGTGTTACCCGGTGTGAAAGGTCATGGAACCATTTTAGTATTTTTTCAAGAATTTCTATGTTTGGACTGTAATAAGAGAGTCAAAAGTGACATTTAAGACACCTGCCATTCAGACTATTTTCCTAATATAGGAATTACGCTTTATTATAGGAACCAATTAGTTGTTCTTGTGAGGCAGAATGGGCTCACATATGATTCAAGAAAGTTTTTTTAGGTCTGGAATTAGCCAAAACCTTTGATTGTACTAAATCTATCTACAAATAATATACTTATAGCGGCTTTTGACCAACACGCTTCATCCATCGGTTTATTGTCCTGCCACTCACATTTTTCTTCCACCCACTACAGCATACCACATGGGACTGTGCACCAGCCCACTTCAGCCATTGGTTAACTTCACTGTGAGATATTGTATTGTGCTGTTTCACAAAGGGTATATCGACACAAAGTTGTTTCCTTAGCACCAATGCCTACCATGCTCATTGTACTTTGTGGGGCCCAAAAAACGTTTGCTTTTATTCAGAGTTTATTTTTTGCATTCGGGAGATCGCAGCAGCTCCTGAAAAATAAAGTTTTACAAAAACCATGACACACAGAACAAGCAGAAAGTCAATGCCAGGCATATTGCCTTTGCCAATGCTTTTTGTTGTTGTTGCAAAAGGCAGGCTGGTTTGCTTTGGCGTGAATGTTCATAGGTAGTGCATCCCATAGGCAGGTCCATGAATGCATTTGAGGGAGTTAAAGAGGATTGATGCTGGCTTTATGGGAATCTCGGGTGGTGCTTGCAGAGGCCTGTTTGTGGGAGCTTGAGAAAAGACACAGCTGCATATTGACTTAGAATGCCTTAGGTTTAATAAGAGTGGGGCACCTGACTGTGGTAGCAAAATATTGTCCTTATAAATTTTGCCCTGGACATGTACCGGCTTCACAACTTGAACTATATTATCAAAGTACGTTGAAGAGCAATGAAAACAGTAAAACTATACTTCTCGGTAGAGGTGGGCGAGCCACTGAAAGCTCAAGCCAGGATCGAGCCGGAAGCCTGGCTCTGGCTCCGCTTAAGGTCCTGTTGGAACCCTAAGCCCATGACGAGCAGATGTTTCATGTGGCTTCTGCCTCCCTCACTCCCTCCCTGTCCTGTGGATATGGCGTTAGTGCCAGAGCTGTAGACTTTGAACCTGGGAAACCAGGTTCGAGTCTTGGGGGTCCATTAGGATGTCGGGCGGATTGCCTCCGCCAGGGTAGCGGTGGCCACCGCCACCCTGGCGGAGGCAATCCGCCCGACATCCTTTCCTGCATTCCCCCCGCCATATTACGATGGCAGAGGGGACCGCAGCGGTGTGAAACACCGCCAGCCATATTAGCATAGGCATTTCACAATACCTTTCCGTGGCGGCAATGCCGCCACGGAAATGCATGCAGTCTTCACTCTGGGGGCCCCCTGCGGGCCCCCAGAGTGAAGAACAGTTGGAGGGGTGCACATGGGGGGTACCTGTGGTACCCCCCTTCATTGTCATTTG
Source organism: Lissotriton vulgaris (assembly GCF_964263255.1). NCBI lineage: Eukaryota > Metazoa > Chordata > Amphibia > Caudata > Salamandridae > Lissotriton > Lissotriton vulgaris. The sequence continues at coordinate 107,426,018 of NC_141686.1, forward strand.
CAAAGCGGCAGGCACCGCGCGGTGCCTGCCGCTTTGCAAATGAAAATGTGAAAGTTCATTTTCAGCATTGTGGCGGGCGGTGCAGTGAGCACCGCCCGCCACAATGCTCAAAATACAGGATGTGCCCGCCACTGTGGCGGGCACATCCTAATGGCACCCCCGGGACCCCCGCCCTTATGGCGGGCGGTCCCGATTTACGATAGGATGACGGGCGGGCAAAGTCCGCCCGTCATCCTAATGGACCCCTTGATGTCGTCTCAACATTATGGGGTCCATTAGGATGTGGGGCGGATTGCCTCCGCCAGGGTAGCGGTGGCCACCGCCACCCTGGCGGAGGCAATCCGCCCCACATCCTTCCCTGCATTCCCCCCCGCCATATTACGATGGCGGAGGGGATCGCAGAGGTGGGAAACACCGCCCACCTGTTTTCGCCCCGGTCGCCTTGCGGCCGGGGCAGAAAAGAAATAACATGGTGGCAGTGTCTATCAGACACCGCCAGCCATATTAGCATAGGCACTTCACAATGCCTTTCCGTGGCGGCAATGCCGCCACGGAAAGGCATGCGGTCTTCAATCTGGGGGCCCCCTGCGGGCCCCCAGAGTGAAGTACAGTTGGGGGGGTGCACATGGGGGGCAAGGCGACCGGGGCGGAAAAGGGATAACATGGTGGCGGTGTCTATCAGACACCGCCAGCCATATTAGCATAGGCATTTCACAATACCTTTCCGTGGCGGCAATGCCGCCACGGAAAGGCATGCGGTCTTCACTCTGGGGGCCCCCTGCGGGCCCCCAGAGTGAAGTACAGTTGGAGGGGTGCACATGGGGGGTACCTGCCAGACATATTAGCATAGGCATTTCACAATACCTTTCCGTGGCGGCAATGCCGCCACGGAAAGGCATGCGGTCTTCAATCTGGGGGCCCCCTGCGGGCCCCGAGAGTGAAGTAATGTTGGGGGGGTGCACATGGGGGGTACCTGTGGTACCCCCCTTCATTGTCATTTGCAAAGCGGCAGGTACTGTGCGGTACCTGCCGCTTTGCAAATGAAAATGTGAAAGTTCATTTTCAGCATTGTGGTGGGCGGTGCAGAGAGCACCGCCCGCCACAATGCTCAAAATACAGGATGTGCCCGCCACTGTGGCGGGCACATCCTAATGGCACCCCCGGGACCCCCGCCCTTATGGCGGGCGGTCCCGATTTACGATAGGATGACGGGCGGGCAAAGTCCGCCCGTCATCCTAATGGACCCCTAAGTGTTTCTGGGGAAATCACCTCATCTGCCCATCCCTATAAACTAAGAATGTTGACCTTGTGTAATGTAGCAGATGCTCATGTAAAGCACTCCATTGTCTTCGGGTTCAGTTTGCTCTATACATGAACTGCAAAAAAGTGCATAAAGTGGTAAAAAGAAAGCCTTAACATAAGTAAAGTCAAATAGACACCCATTTGCTGGCTGATTTGTACAAAGGAAAACCTGAAAACCTGGATACAATTTGGCTTCCCAGCTTAAATTGTGTCATCTTATGCAAATATGTTATTTCACTTTTAATAAAGTACTTCTCAGTACAGTGCAATAATGTGACATACTAATGTAAAAGCTTCCATGAAGCTAAACAAATAAACGTTGTTGAGTTATGAAGTGATGTTATATTTTACTGTATGTTTGGTCTCTGACTTGCGTAGCAGACATTTTCAGTCCTCGGCTCGTGCACTGGCTCTAAGATCTGCGCCACACCCTTGGTTGGGCTCTGGCTCGGATTTCTCATTAATCTGCTGGCTCGCCCACTTCTAATTCCCTCTGTATGCTTACCTTTACAATGTATTGCAGGTGGATATTTCTGTAGTTGATATTTTGACATTCGACCTTACCTGGACTTGGGACCATGGTCTGCATGTTTGCAGTATTTCCCTGATGTTCCAGAAACTACTGCAAAATATGGTGATATAAACAATGATTTATGGTATAATCACTCACATGTTAGAAAGAAGGGTGTAAATCATTTCAAAGAATCAGTCGTTTAGGGAGCCAGCAGTGGTGTTGGAGTACCTGACCTTCCTTCGTTCCAAAACCCAGCCTGGGATCTAAAGTGTCTTCCCCATCTGTGAGCCCTTGCTGGCACCAAGGTATTAAATGTCTCCTACCACAAAAGTCGCACATCATCCTCATAGTGGCCATTATTGTTTGGTATATTCCCAATCTGAATTTATTTATAAAAAGATAATCTGCGGCCATATTGGTAAGGCGCATCCCCAAATCCTCCTCATAGTGGCCATAATTGTTTGGTATATTCCCAATCTGAATTTATTTATAAAAAAATAATCTGCGGCCATATTGGTAAGGCGCATCCCCAAATACTCCTCATAGTGGCCATAATTGTTTGGTATATTCCCAATCTGAATTTATTTATAAAAAGATAATCGGCGGCCATATTGGGAGGGAGCAGTCCCACATCATCATCATAGTGGCCATAATTGTTTGGTATATTCCCAATCTGAATTTATTTATAAAAAGATAATCGGCGGCGATATTGGGAGGGAGCAGTCCCACATCATCACCATAGTGGCCATAATTGTTTGGTATATTCCCAATCTGAATTTATTTATAAAAAGAAAATCGGTGGCCATATTGGGAAGGCGCAGTCTCACATCATCTTCATAGTGGCCATAATTGTGTGGTATATTCATAATCTGAATTTATTTATAAAAAGAAAATCGGCGGCCATATTGGGAAGGCGTAGTCTGTCCTGTGGGGCTTTGCACACCTTCTGCCTCTCCCTTTTTAGGTGCTCCTCCCGTGGCCTCTCTATGACTCTATGAGCTTTTCCAACACCGAATGCTGAGTCAAGATTATATTGACTCTCCACATTCTGACCTTGAAAAGCTGGTGTCTGTCGGAGAATGTTATGCATGGTGTTAATGTAATTGAAAGGACTGCAAAGAACGTAATCAAAGCACCCCCTTTTACAGGTTTAAAGTTGTGACTATGCACCCGCTACCTGACCAAGAGATTACAATAATGGCTGAGCTGTGAACACCCACGATTTACCTTAAATTATTGAATTTTACTGTTCACCTTCGGTATTTCGTTATTTTTCTTTGCACCTTGACAATTTCTTAACTTTTCTCTGCAGTTTGAATATTTTGTAAATTTTTTTGTTACATTGTTTTGAGCCTTGAATATGGTGTAACTTTATTTTGTTACTTAATATTTCGTACGTTTGCTTTCCTCCTTAAATATTTTGTAACTTTACGGTCCATCTCGAATATTTTTTAGTTTTACTTTGCACCTTGACTATTTTGTAACTTTGTTGTGCACTTTAATATTTTGTTCTTTTATCTGTATTTTTACTTCCACCGTGAATATTTCGTGATTTAGTGCACCTTGAATATTTTGTAATATTACTTTGCAACTTGAAAAGTTCACATGCTATTTCTGGGGTGGTAAAAAGGTGGAACTGCATAGGAGATGGTCCATGACTCTCTACGCTCCAGGTAGTTTGGCGCACGCCTCCCCCCACCCCCTTTTATCGTACAATATCTTCTTTGCCATACGATCCGTGGCTGTTGAATATTTATTTATTGTGCTGACCTTGACATTAGGTACTTTTCTTTTCTACATCATGAAGGCCGAGAAATCCCGACCCGCGGTCTTTAGAAATAATCTCCCCTCAGATGGTACACATGCATTTAATGCGGGTAAGTCCCGCCTATCTTATTTAATTCTCTTGGCTCTTTTCAATCCATGGGCAGACGCATCGAGAGTAACTGATGGCACTCTCTATTTGCTTTCAGGTAGTTTCCTTTGCAAATAATCACCGCGCTAATTATGCGGGTAAATTCCCCACTCTATTAGACATAGGTCCATTGACTCATCCGTATTTTCATAGATGTATTCGATTATGACACTGTACCCTTGTTTTCAGGGTTCCTTCTCCCATCCTTTGGGCACCACACCGCACTCGTAAGGCGGGTGAGTGTTGTTGTGTGTTTATTTGAACATATAGGAGGAATTAGACTTCTTTGGAGGGTGAAGTCTGATCACTCTCCCTCGTGTGCACCACCTTGTTCTCTCTCGCCCTTAATACAGGTTCAATATCTGGGCATCACCCAGGACATTGTGATGTGGGTAACTGTGCGCCTCTATTAGCAACATACCATCATATCACATATGCTGAGACAATTGGAATAATGTCCCCCTTATTATTCTTTTGGGTTGCCCCTTCCCCTTTTGGCTCCCTGTCCTGAGGAAGACCCGCGTGGCTGAGGCGAAAATTTCCCTCTACTGCCCCAAGTTGGGTCGAAACGTCGACATCAAACTCCCACCCTATCTTGGAAACCTGGACCTCCGTCCCCAGTGCCCCACTGTTAAAAGTGATTTATTTCTCTAATCGTTGTAAATTATATTTAAAATAGAATACATGGAGTATTTTATTAGGCCAGGTTCCTGATGACTGATTATCGTTTACCAGGTCTTTGTTGAATTATGTAAATATATGCCCGTTCTCTTTTGGGAAATCTACCCTGTTCTATACTTCCTTTCACCTGAGCACCAAATTCCTTCACGCTCCCTCTGGAGCAACCCTCTCTCCAATTTCTCCTTGATTCCTTGTAAACATACAATGGTTTTTATTATGTTGTTTCTATATATATATATGAAAAATAAAATGCATGCCCTTTTCTTGAAGAAATTGTTTTGAAGAGGACTGGCTTGGTGCACTTTTGTGTTTTGGCTCTGTATTGAGTACCTGTTATTGTGAGCTGATTCAAGAGCGGCTGCTACTGGAGAGTTTCATTAACGTTTTTCAATTATTATCACAAAGTATTGGTCCAGGACCATTGTTTTCTATGCTACCTGTTGTGTACCCTGCTCAGGGGCTTTAGCTGGAGCAGGGGATGGAGGTTCGATGTGGGTTGTTCCGCGGAGCATGCACAACACAGTGCTTGCTAACTCTGCCGGCGCTCGTGGGAACGCACACGTTGGAATCAGGAAGGCTTGCACAGGGTGCTCAGGGACTTATCTCCTTTTTGGAGGTTAATAGTTTTTTTGATAAACAGATTTTATTGACTGTTGCATAGAACAAACAACAGGACACACAAGTAACATGTCAGAGAAGAGTATACAGTGTTTGATCAAGGCACAGGCTATCAAATGACACGATACAGTAGTACAAAACAACAGCAACACCCTCGTCCCCAGACGGGACCTGGGCTAACTGGCCCAGTCATTTCCCCCAGACTCTACCATGATTAAGGGGACAACCCCGTCATGATTATAATACAACCCATAACATGCTCATAAACCACAGGTCCCCGGCCCTGAAGACGACAAATATGAACTGATTAAAACTACAAGGAAATCGTAATGCAAGTCCTACCTACACCTGACCCATCACCAGTCAACTAAGCCTACAAGAAGCCATCATTCCACAATCCTTGGTCTAACTGACTGCTGTTTCAGGCTGGCTGTGAAAGACTTTGGTCAATACGGAGCTGCAGTTTCTGGTTGAAAGAGTACAGTGTCAGGAACGTTGTAGAAAGAAGATTCCAGGATCACAGCTCCGAGAAGCCCAGTGTTAAGTGCTTTGGGAGCTCTAGGTTATTGCTGCAGGTTATACATCTTGGATTGCTAACTAAAAAGAGCAGCTTCTCTAGTACAAAAGTGGCTAATAGGAGATCTGTTTTAGGCACATGCCATCTAGCTTATAGAATCAGGAAAGTTGGAAAGTGCTGATTACATTTACAGTCCTCTCAGAAGATCAGAGCAGTGCATTGTGGTAGTTCTAGTGCCCTGAACTTGTGACTGCATATCAAACTGAAAACTTACAAACGCTTCTTGACAGTAATCCAATTAGCTGTATACGCTTGGATAGCCGATCTCTTCCACCCCTGGTCTTACCACAACAAGGAATTCTGACAACGCCTTTTATAGATTCATAGACTCTATTTTTTTAAATTTATAATTACTTCCCTCTTCCAATTTTTTGACATTTCGTTAAGTAACAGATGCTGCTATGACCCAATTCATTAACCCTATGAATCAGTTTATCAACTCTAGCAAGGCTAAAGACCGAGTTGAATTTGAAATCATGGCCCACAGGTCATAATAGATGTCAACAGAGAGTGTCTATCTCACTGAGCAATTGTGCCAGCACACTCGAGACTTCACCCCACCTATTTCTTAAGGAAAGCCCTGTTCGAGGCCGTTCTCTTCTGGTAGGTCTTCTGAATAGGGCTCTATATTTGTTAATTTATTTAAAGGTTCTTTAAGTGCAAACCTGGCCTCAAGGGTGCCAGGATAATGCTATTTTATATAATGCTAAGTGCTCTTATATACCGAAAAGGTACTGAGCAATCCCAATACCACGGAGAGGGACAATCAACAAAAGAACCAGGAAAAGTCAAGTCAGTGGGTGTACTGCCAGGTCTGTAAGGCTTTTCTGAACTTTCTTTTTTTTTAAACAGTTTTATTGCATATTATACAGGTTACTCTGCCATTTGCCTACAACCCTCAGGCCGGCGGCTTATTTCTTCCAGGTTATAATATACAGCTTTACTTGCCAACAACCCACGGGGCAGGCAGCGATTGTCGATCAGTAGGCATCTTAACTCTTAGCAACTGCATTACAATAGAAACATGTATGTCTAAACGTTGGAGCTAACTTGAACCTATGCCTTCCCCCCTCTGCCATTCTGTCAGATCAATAGGCTAGCACCTTTTGGGCACATAGCGATCAATCTGCCACTTCATCTATGCACAAATAGTCTATGTATAACCAACATTTTACATCTCATTAGGCGGAACGCCATGTTGAAACCATGTCCCGTTTTCCTTTATTTTACCAGCAATACCCAGTTGGTCAATTATTTCCACCTCCCTACCTGGTTTAATCCGATTGAAGGTCTACTCCACCCAATCTCATCCAGCTAGCAAAGGGTTCCCATATGTCAGATGGTCTGGATCTACTGGGCATTAGTTCCCAGAAAATGTATAATTGGTCTTTGCAATATGTGACAGCTTTGACCCATCCTGCTGTCGAAGGAGGGTTTCCAGTGGATGGCCACCTGCTGTTTTGCTAGCAACAACATGGCCGCGAGTTTGCAGTGATCTATCGGAATTTCCTGAACATACCCCAACAGTGCCATCAGCGGCGTATCTGGTAGCGAAGCATTTATTATATGTCCTATATGTCTAAGTATGTCTGACCAATATTGCGCTATAGGTCTGCAATCCCAAGGCAAGTGGGCAAACGTGGCCTCCTGAGCTCCACATCTCCAGCACCTTGCATCGGGGTGCAACACCATACAATGCAACTGTGACGGTGTGCGATATAGTCTGTGTAGGAAGTTGAAGTGAATGAGTCTCAGTCTATAGTTCGGCGAGAGGTGTTCCAGCTGGGAGCAACAGAACTGCCATTGTTTGTCTGTGATGGTGAGAGCGGTGTCTCTTTCCCATTCCTCCTTGGATATAGTATAGATAACTGGAGATTCCCCCTGTGTTATGCTGTAAATGCGTGTGATTAGTTTGCCGGGAGATGGATTGGTTAAGACATTCTCTAACGCTGGTAGGGCAGGTGGTGCGTGAGGGAACTCTGCGTATCTAGATCTGCATGCTGCTCTGATCTGATAATATAATAGCATGTCTGACGTGGGAGGCGTCTGCGGATCACACATCTGCGATAGTGGTAAAAATTCACAGTTTGGGAATAGATCGCTCCCTTTCTCCAATTTGTGTGATTGTGCTCTCATCTTAATTGTCTTATCCAATAAGGGTCCAAGAAGGGGGTTGTCGCCTATGGGCATGGATGGCGCGTAAAGTACCACCTGCCGCGCTCTCTTCGTAATACTTCTCCACGCCCACCTCATCGTCTCCACTGTGTCTATTTCCTGGTGTGGACGTTTACAGGGTTTAAATACGGCCGTGGTTCAACTCTATCTATTTCTATTGCCATGTGGGGCTGAAATGGCGTAGGGTGGTGCCAAAAGTGCAGGAATTGAGCCTGTACACTGTAGGCGTAGAGCTCAAAGTCTGGAGCTCCCAGCTCTCTTTGTGCAAATGGCAATATCAAAAGCTTCCATGAAACGCAAGTTGCTTGCCCGCCCAGACTAGTTCTAATATGTTTGAACAGAGTCTTTTAAAAAAGTGAGTGTTTAGTGGCATTGGGATGTTCACAAACAGGTATAGCAATTTAGGCAATATTACCATTTTCGTAATCGCCCCGTCAAGGACAGCAGTAATTTTTTCCATTGTTGTATTTTGTTTTCCAGCCAGTCAATCACTCTGCCGTAATTAGCTAGCCAAATTTCCTGCATCGATCTACTTATCCAAATACCTAGATAACGCTTCTCTCCCTCTGCCCATTGTATCGGGAATTCTATGTCGAATGGAGCTGTAGTATCTGTGAGCGGCAGCATCACAGATTTCGTCCAGTTTATCTGGATCCCGGTTAGTCCACATACCTTATCAGTTCCCTCATCACCGTGTCAAAGTTTTCCCTAGGGTTAGTTAGGTATATCGTCATGTCATCTGCATACATCGATATCAAGATGCCTCTGGTTGGGAACCCAATGCTCTTTTGTGTGTGATATTGCCGGAGCCTGGCCGCTAGCGGTTCCGTGGCTATAGCGAATAATAATGGCGACAGTGGGCAGCCCTGTCTTGTCCCTCTTGTGATGGTAAAGGGTTTGGATATCTGACCGTTGACCTTGACTCGCGCTGTCGGGTTCGTATATAGTATTTGAATCTGCCTGATAAATATGTAAATGTAAATGTAAATGTAGTGTATTTTGTAAAGCGCACAGCTGCCCCAACGGGGCGTCCCGGCGCTGTATAACGCTTTGGAACCCTTCCTGGCTCTCCCTGTGAGGTGCCCCTCCTGGGCACCCCCAAGGTGAAGCCAGGCATCCCAGTGTTGTAGGGGCCGTTGTGGAGATTAAGCAAGCTATTGCCCGGAGTTGCAGCGTGGGACCCATGATTAGAGTAGGAACCGAGGCGGCGAGAATTATCGAGTCCGCGGACATTGAGCCCAAGACCCTGCCGCGTCGGGACTTGAACCCTGGTCCCGGCCTGATCTGGGACTAAGACCCATACGGATCAGAAAGGTGAATAGGAATTTCCACTCTAATGTAACAAACGCTCTTGTGGCGTCTAATAGCGCCGCTGTGGCCTGTACATGAGGGGCTAAGTAATGCAGAATGCCAAAAATCATTCTCAAATTATGTGCAGTAGAGCGACTTGGTATAAACCCTGATTGGTCCGGGAAGGCTATCTGTCTGAGCATGGGCTGTAGTCTGTTTGCTATTAACTTGGCGTATATTTTCACGTCTAAATTTATCAGGGATAACGGACGATACGAATCTGGTTTAGTTATCTGGTTTCAGTATGTTTATTATAGTGGCCTCATGAAGTTTTGGGGGTAATATACCAGTTTCCATTGCCTCCAGAAATACCTACAATAATTTGGCGGCTAGGACATCAGCATATTCTTTGTAAAATGCTGCTGTTAAGCCGTCTGCCCCTGGGGCTTTGTCTGCCGGCATGCTATTTATTACTTGCCTAATGTCTTCTGCCGTAATCGGTAACTCCAGGTACTCTTTGGCACCGTTATTAAACCAGGCCAGTGCAATATCATCTAGATAGTAAATTATATTTGACTGTACGGGTCCGTTTGTGAGGTGTACAGTTGTTGATGAAACAAAGACATTTCGCACAGTATATCAGGTGGTGTTCTGACAATTTCTCCCGTGTCTGAGTGTAGTTCAGTGATGTAAGCTGACCCTCTTGGTGTGCTGAGCAGTCCTGGTAGTGTTTTACCCGGTCCCTCGCTCTCCCCGTAGCGCCTCGCCTGTGCGTACTTATTCATATAGACCGTTTCCCTCTCTGTTTCTTCCTGGAATTCTGTCAGTTTAGACCTTATCTTTGCTGTAGTTTCAGGAGAAGGGCTGATCAGTTGTGATTTTTCCAGTTCCCTTATCTCCCACTCTAATCTGCGTAGTGTATTACGTATATCTTTTATGACTCCCGATTTAAGTGCTATGCAGTTGCCTCTTGTGACCACCTTAAATGCCTCCCACAGAGTTCCCGGCGACTCCACCGTGCCCTCATTCAGCGAGAAGTATTCTGTGATTTTATCCCGCAGCTCTTCCCGGAAAACCAGATCTAACAGGGCGCTAGATGGGAACCTTCATGTAAATGGTTGAGTGTATGCAGGAGGGATGCACAGCCTTATCTGGGTGGGCGCATGGTCTGAATAATTTCGAGGATGGTGTGTGGCGTCTATCAGCCAGGTATGAAGGTCCTTAGAGACCAGCCAAAAGTATAGGCGCGACCTTTCATTACGATGGTGAGTTACACATGTTCCCACCCTGGCTGACGGGTGTAAGGTCCTCCAGGAGTCTATCAATTGGAGATCCTCTATGATGTCATGTAGCATTGCTGCTGCTTTCGGATGATGCACACGGGATGTTCCCTGTCTGTCTGCGTGTGTCGATAGGTCCACGTTGAAGTCGCCTCCCCACATAACTGCAGAGTGTCCCAGTGCTTGTAGCTTCTGCCAAATTTGTTTAAAGAATTCTGGACTATCTGTGTTTGGTCCATACGTATTTACTAGCGCCATGGGGGTATGACACATCGTCCTCTGTAATATAATGTATCTACCTTCTTTGTCTATTATCGTGTGATATGTTTGCCAATGCAGTCCCCTACGCAGGTGTATCGCCACCCCCCTGGAGTAGTTAGAATAGCCTGCCTCTATCACCTCGCCCCATCATTTATTTCTGAGCACCCCCGCTAATGTACTTGTCAAGTGTGTTTCCTGTTAAAAACATATATCCACCGCATGCCTAATGAGATAAGAGTGGATTAGTCTTGTCTTTCTGCGATCGTTCAGGCCTCTGACGTTTCACGTAAGGAATGTTAGGGAATTTATTTTAGTGTGTTGTGACATATTTATTCATTAAAAAACTGGGACTGTAGCAGACACGTACCTGAAAGGCTCGTTGCTGGAATTTGTTGGCATATTCGAAGTGTAAAATGGTACAATCCCCCTGTGTACAGGAATACATCTTGATACGTGGCATTCTTATGTTGTGCTTGCATAGTCGTATAGCTTGTGGCAGTTCTAAATTACAAAACAGCTCAACTTCCCCCCCACACCCACACCAGCCCCCCAATCAGGTTGTGTAATACCCCCTCCCACTACCCGTAACAATAAACAGACTACATAGAGTAGCTGACATAAGGGAATCATCCCATGGGCACATGGGGCCGCCGGCGACCTACCCTGCACTTGTGTCAGGGGGGCCGAGCTTTGAATACCACACTCAACCCCCAGGAACCTCCCACAATGAACTGACTTCATACTTTGTCAGGGAGAGTCATCAAACTGCATAGATCAACACATCCCTTCTTCGTTAATTAAGAGCACCAACTTTACCAGTTCCCCTCCAGCACTCTGAGCAAAAATCCGTCAAGTAGGTTGCACATCTTTACAGCACGCATTGCAGTTTGTACTTCAATCGTTGTCACTTAGCCCATTCTCCGTCTGTTCTTCACCCGATGTCTTCTGTTGCTTTTGCTCCTTCGCCCTTTGTTTCGCATATGCCAATGCTGCTTTAGCATCAGTAAAAAAGGTGGACTTGCCATATCCCTGTATGCGTAATTTGGCAGGATATATCAGTGCGTACTTGGTCCCGAGTTGTTGAAAGATTTTATTTGCAGGAATAAATTCCCTGCGGGCCGCTTTCACTTGTAATGTGAAGTCAGGGTACATTGTGATATCGTTTCCTTGATATTGAATAGCGCCCTTTTCCCTGGCTAGTCAAAGTATCGTATCACGGTCTCTGTAGTTGAGCAATCTCGCTAGGACTGGTCTTGCCGGCGCTCTCGGCCGCGGTCTAGGGCCCAGAGATCTGTGTGCTCTTTCAATAAGGAGCATTGTGGATAGGTCGGGTCCGAAAAGGTCTTTCATCATAGTTTCAATATATTTCTCCATATTTTGAATATTCGTTGTTTCTGCAATTCCCATGATTTGTATGTTATTTCTTCTCGACCTGGCTTCTAAATCCTCATTCTTCTGTTGGATCACTGCCAACACCTTGTCCATGCCTCGTATTTTCTTTTCCCTTTCGGTCTGTCCCTCCTCAGTCTCCGTCACTCTCGTTTCCAAGTACACTCAGGCGCCCCTCCTGCTTTTCCACACGTTGAGTGAGTCTATACATGCGTTCTGCCGGAGTATCCATTTTAGAGTCTATGCCTTGGAGACTGGTTTTCAGCTCTTTAAACATTGATCGTATGTCTTCTTCCGGCAGCTGACTGGTGACTGTATCGTCCGCAGGGTCTTGATGGCTAGCGTCAGTTTCAGCCTGTTTGCTAGACTTTTTGTCAAAAGTGATCCGGGGTTGTCGTGTATCCAGCTTCCCCATGTTTGTGTGTTTTCATCTATTATCGTACAGTCAATGTACTTGACGGTCGCAACCCCCTTTAGCAGTTCTAAGAACGTGCGTGTAGGTAAACCATTGGGTCTATCTTATTTTCTTATGCTAATTTAGCTCTTCTGTCAACACCGTTTAGTGACCATAACATGCAGCCCGTAGGGCAGCACCAGCAGATAGTCTCACAGTGCGCCCCTTTCTCTTCACATACCTTCGCTGTTATTTCTTGTGATCAGTCCTTGCAGCTGTGTTGCATTTGTATCCTATAGCCGCGTGGTACCTGGGATGTCTCTGTGCGAGCTCCTCTGTGTTCTGGTTTGACGCGATCCTCACAGCAGTGATGGTCAAGTTACAGCCTTTCTTCCTCCGTTGTATTTTACGCCCACAGGTCTTGGTGCGGTTACCGTTGATCTCTCGCAGATGTGTAGGAGTAGGGCCCGGGGCGTACAGCTACTCCCGCTGGTGGCAGAATTGAATCATTAGGCCACTTCTCTGCGCTGCCCCAATCTCAGCAGCATCCTCAATGTAGGCCAGAACTTCACCGTAAGAAATAGCAACACAGGTGCCCTTCGCTGTATCATGTGACTCACCCATACACGGAGTGGTAGAGAAATCACAGTGGGCTGACCTTGGCCATCCTCACCAAGGATGTCCCGCTCGGCTCCAGGCTGCATATGCCGCCATGCGCACTTCACTCTGCTGCGTATGCCGTCTCTTTGCAGCCACCTGTTTTGTTTTGTCCGTTGTACGTACATGCCTGAAAAAGTCTTGTGCTGGCCCTATTTCTCACTTCCCCTTACACTCATGATGCGGTGTGCTGAGTCCCGGTCCCGTGCAGGTTCCGTCGTCGGGCAGCGCCGGCATCTCACAAAATGGCAGCCTCGTTGGCCGCTTTCCCGCAGTCTACTTCCCACAGGGTCGGGGTAGTTGCTTTTTTAGCTGTCGCTAGAGGTCATTTGTTTTTGGGGATTTCGTGTTCGTGTCCCCACTGTCAGCGTCGGCCGCCTCCCAGCAGCCGTCCCAAGTCCCGTCCACCGCCCAACCATCTAATGGCGGCCGCCAGGCAAATCGGATCTCGCCTTCCCCCAAACCTTTAATGCTGCACCAGCAGTAGCGGGTGTTGTGTTGGCTCTGCCCTAGCCATCCCGACCCAATGGAAGGCCAGCGACTCAGCGCGGAGTATCTCACCACCTTATCCCGGCCCTCTGCGATACGTGTGGCAGAGTATCGGCTACTTGAGGACCCGGCTGCAGCTCCTGATTAGGCCCAGCACCAGCTCAGTTCGTAGTCCTGCAATTTACTCGGTGTCCGCGGGGATCCCGTCTCCTGACTGCCTCCGGTGCATCTAGGAACAGTCCCTGCACTTTCCACCTCGTGTAGCTTCCTGGATGAGGCGTGCTCTACAGATTTTAAACAGATAAATGAAGCTCGGCCGCGCTAGTCTCTGCCCTAGCCGCCCCGACCCAATGGAAGGACAGCGATCCAGCGTGGAGTGTCTCACCGCCTTCTCCCGGCCCTCTGCAATCCGTGCCACGGAGTATCGGCTACTCGAGGAAACGGCTGCAGCTCCTGAGTAGGCCCAGCACCGGCTCAGTTCGTAGTCCTGCAATTTACTTGGTCTCCGCAGGGATCCCGTTTCTGGACTGCCTCCGGTGCATCTAGGAACAGTCCCTGCACTTTCCGCCTTGTGTAGCTTCCTGGATGAGGTGTGCTATATGGATTTTAAATGGATAAATGAAGCTCGACTGGAGGATTGCGGCCATCTCGCTGCACGGCGAAGCCACCCCCAGGCTTTTATGAACTTAATCAGGACTGAAATCCTACAAAGGGAGAGAGTTCCACAATTTAGCGGCAGCCAAAGAAAAAACCCAACCACCATGGACCTCATTTCACCGAAATGCCAGGGGTAGCGGAAGTGACATCACACGCCCTTCGACCTTCACTTTCACTCACACACACATATTTACACATGTACACAAATTCACACATATACACTCTTTCACAAATAAACACATTCTCACCCGCAAGCACGCGCACAACACACTTTTTGAAGCATTTTTTACTTACCTCAGCTGCCCTGGAAGGGCATAGTCAAGCTTATTGTACCGCATTCTTATTACACCATTAGTGAATATTATATTTCATTTATTCACTATTAGTGTAATAAAAAATTGACAGAAAATAAAGAGAGTGGAGCCCCTACTACCCCTGTGTTCCTGGCACTGAATTTTCCACCTCTATTCTATTCTGAAGGTCTTGCAAAGAGCTTGGCTACTAGAAGGCCTCCCAGTACTGGAACAGTCATCATATAACACAATCATCAGAAAGCTAGTTGCCAAAAAGCCAGGTTTTCAATGACCTGTACAAAGAAAGCTCGCATGATAACTGGAGAAGATCGAAGGGGAGAGAATTCCACAGCCTAGGAGCTTGGTGGGCAAAGGAGCGGCCACCCCAGCAAGATCTCCTACATTTGGGGACCTGCAGCAGATGAGCTGAGTAATATCTCAAGGACCTTCCAGGGATATAAGGTGTGGCTGCTGATCTCAATAGAGCAGGGCCTTTCTTGTGAACCATAAGGCTTTAAATTAGACCAATGGAGGTCTCCCAAGGCTGCTTTTGCTGATTGATATCAGGGAAGATTCATCAGAAGCTGAGTAGCAGCATTCTGGATAGTCTGGAGCCTCTTTGTCATATAATGGGGCGAGCCCAGATAAAGGACGTTGCCATAATCAAGCCGGGACATTGAGAGTCTGAGCAATTAGTCTCATGGTCAGAAAAGGAAGGAGTTTTAAAACCTTTCTAAACTGCCTCAAAATGCCAAAGCAGTTACCTCTGTGCACCTCTGAGGCTAGGGGTAGCAAAGGGCAAGGCAGGGGTTGCAGCTGTGACCTATGGCGACCTCAAAATGACTTTCAAGCCTACCACCCGAGCAACCTGTTTAACTATGGGAATACAAAGAAGGAAGGAATCATGGGAACGAAGAGAACTACTTGGAACACAAAAGTAAAATTTAGTGTTCAAATAAATTGGACTGGCTTGGTTGAGAGCACTGGGACCAATGCATAGAGATTTAAAAGGCATCCTTTTAACCACTGGCAACCAGTGCAGAGAATCAAGGGAGGCGGATTTAGAGGAAGAGTTTGGTAGGCAGAGAGCAACTTTAGCCGCCTCATTTTTTATTAGCTGAAGCCTCTTTAAGATGCTTTGAAAGGCATGTAGATACAGGGAATTACAATAATCAAGGTGGCTAAGAACACTGGCCTGAACCATGATCCGATGAGCCTGGGGGAGGGAGCCTCATAAATATGTTTCTAAGTGCCCTTAACAGAAGCAAACAAGGTAAAGGATTAGCCTCTTTCTCCAAAGGCGGATTAATCTCCAGTAGAAAAACTAAGTTCTTCACAGATTTAGCAGGTGGGGGAGGCACCAGCCAGAAAAACGGCCAGGAAGAAGAGGGAAAAGGTTTAGCTGAAGCGGAGTAAAAAAGCCAGGGTACCTTCGTCTTGCTGGAGTTAAACTTTAAGGCAATCAGTATCAGTCGGGAAGCAACAAAGAATATACACTGGTGGGAAATGTTCAACGGGGAAGAACCTGTTTTGTACAGAGATATAACAAGCTGTGTGTTTGCAATCATGCAGTTGAACCAAAAAGACCTAACCAGTCGGGACAAAGGACGATGTAAACATTAAACATGGCCGGTCTGAGAGAGGTCCCCAGTGGAATGAGCTGTCCTACCTGCTTATAAGCAGATGGAGGGAGGAACACAGCTTTACCTATCCTCAAGGTAGGCTTTGCACCACTGTAAAGCAGATCCTCCTGTCCTTACCTCTGTCATTCTGGCTAAAAGGATGGAATAGGAAACTCTATCAAAACCTGTGGACAGATCAAGAACAAGCATTTGCAATGCAATAGGTCTCGCATTAGGAAAGTTTGAGCTATTGGTCTTGTAAATGACAATTATTTTATTTATGTGTTGGTTTTGAAAATAGCTAAATTAATAGCTTTGTCATTTACAATGCCAATAGTGATAACTTTCGCAAATGTGACACCTATAGCATTTGTAATGCAACATGTTTTGTATTTACGTGACTTAGATGTATTGATATTACAAATAACAATGGCTTTTAATGTTTTAAAATAATTAATACTTGAATAAAAGTGATTGTAATTTATAATGGCAATAGCTTAAACTTTTGTAAATAACTTTTGTGAAGATTATGTTCAGTGTATTTTATTGTGACGAAAATCCAAGAACAGAAGTGAAATATTAACATCTTTTTGTGACATTTGTAATAAAGCTTGAAACATTGAGAGAACATATTTGAACGGAGTCATGTTGTGGTGGCGACGAGTGATGCTGTTGCGTTCAGTGATGCTGTGGCAGCACATAGTGATACTGTGGTGCCCCTGAGTGATGCTGTGGAGGCCACGAGTGATGCTGTGGAGGCCGCGAGTGATGCTGTTGAGGCCCTGAGTGATGCTGTGGAGGCCCTGAGTGATGCTGTGGTGGCGCATAATGATGCTGTGGTGGCGCATAATGATGCTGTGGTAGCGCATAGTGATACTGTGGTGTTCCAGAGTGATGCTGTGGTGGTGCTGAGTGGTGCTGTGGTGGTGCTGAGTGATGCTGTGGTGGTGCTGAGTGATGCTGTGGTGGTGCTGAGTGATAATGTGGTGGTGCTGAGTGATAATGTGGTGGTGCTGAGTGATAATGTGGTGGCGCTGAGTGGTGCTGTGGTGGCGCTGAGTGATGCTATGGTGGTGCTGAGTGATGCAGGGGTTGCGCTGAGTGATGCTGTGGTGGTGCTGTCGTGGTGCTGAGTGTGCTGTGGTGTTGCTAAGTGGTGCTGTGGTGGTGCTGAGTGATGTTGTGGTGGTGCTGTGGTAGTGCTGAGTGATGCTGTGGTGGTGCTGATTGTTGCTCTGGTGGTGCTGAGTGATAATGTGGTGGTGCTGAGTGATAGTGTGGTGGTGCTGAGTGGTGCTGGGGTGGTGCTGAGTGATGCTGGGGTGGCGCTGAGTGAAGCTGTGGTGGTGCTGAGTGGTGCTGTGGTGGTGCTGAGTGATGCTGTAGTGGTGCTGTGGTGGTGCTGAGTGATAATGTGGTGGTGCTGAGTGATAATGTGGTGGGGCTGAGTGATGCTGTGGTGGTGCTGAGTGGTGCTGGGGTGGTGCTGAGTGATGCTGTGGTGGTGCTGAGTGGTGCTGAGTGATGCTGAGTGGGGCTGTAGTGGTGCTGAGTGATGCTGTGGTGGTGCTGAGTGGTGCTCTGGTGGCGCTGAGTGATGCTGTGGTGGTGCTGAGTGGTGCTGTGGTGTTGCTGAGTGGTGCTGTGGTGGTGCTGAGTGATGCTGTGGTGTTGCTGAGTGATGCTGTGGTTGTGCTGAGTGATGCTGTGGTTGCGCTGAGTGACGATATGGTGATGCAGAGGGCAGAAGTGTAGAGCAGCGAGGGATATTCAGCACAGGTAAAACAACCTTCCAAGGAGCTAACAGCCCCCTCAAACCGTGACTTTAAATTTTTTTTCAGCTAACTGCCTAGGAGGTTTTAGCAAAACAGCTCTACCAACTTTGGTTCTGTTGATTCTTGAATTTAAATGTATATATAGCAATAAAGACTTGATTAATGCATCACAATATTTTGTATTTTGTCTTTCAGCAGGATGAATGTTTGGTATATCAGCATGTTGGTAGCACTTTATTGACAAAGTGAGGCCAATATCCAGTAGGTTGCTATGCTTCTTAGAGCCTCACCTTCTGAGATAGGCACAGGGAGAAGGTTGAAATAGTTTTAAAGTGTATGTGTGCGGACACAAGTAATGACTAGATGAAATTACGAGACCTGCATTATGAAAAACCTTTTATTGGCTGCATTGTTGTGAAACTCGAGTTTGCGATGTAAAGCATTTAGATGACAGTAAAACACTCAGTGTCGGTGACTAAGGTAGAGAAACATTCCCTGATATATGCATTGCGGTTCGTGGTAGCTGTGCAATACTCCACTTAAGCAGTCAGTATGCAGTACTTAATCTGATACAGACATCTGGGTGTCAGTGGTTCCGCTTATACAGCTTTTGTTTTTCCTCTCCCCTCCAAAAACATTGTTTTAAAAAAGCTAAACTATTCGGTGATCTTTAAAAGGCAGGATTCTATCAACAAAGGGGTTGGCAGCAGCTGCTTGACCTCGCATGTGTTTATTGGAACGAGGGCTTCGGACTTAGAACTTTAACCTTTGTGTTTATCCTCGACTTGTCCTGAGAGTCCAAAAGCAGCTTGTAAAAACTGAACAGTGCTGAAAGATGAAAATGGTGAATCCCGTCAATCCCTCATGGGTACTTTTCCTAATACTTCTACACGAAGCCGAACAAACAGGTAAATCGGCGTGTTACTTAAAAAAAATAGTCAATATAGGTTTTTACTTTGAAGCAGAGAGCAGAAAGGTCTCAAGAATAGCTTCACCGTGTAATACCGAAAACATCTTTGCTGTCCTTTCAGATGCGTTGAATCTTCTATTGAAAAGTGTGAGAGAAACAGAAAGTGGATTATGAAATGAGAATGAGGAAAAAAAAGGAAGGGGCATGATAAAGAGAGAAGTGGAGAGAGAAATACAGCGGGAGGGGAGAGAGAGTAGGAGAGAATGCGCGCGAGAGAGAAACTAGGATGGAGATGGTGATTAGAGAAAAAGACATAGAGATTGTGAGGCCGAGAGAGAGTGGGAGAGGGTAAGCAACGTTCATTGACAGAGATGGGATATCCAAGAAAGGAACAGAGAGGGCAACAAATGAGGCAGGTAGCAGCGGTAGAAGGGTGTATAAGAAAGAGAGATGGGGCCAGGGGAGACAGAAAGGTGGAGGGATAAATAGAGAATGGAGCTGAGAGAGATTAAGAAATACTGAGAAAAAAGGGGGGGAAGGGAGTTTGCGAGAGAAAGCGAGAGACCACGACGGTTGGAGGAAGATACAAAAAAGCCATGTAAAGTAACTAATAAGATTAATGAAGAGGAATCTGCCAAGCATCTCCAGTGCTTGGACTGCAGGCATAGAGGGCATACCTTGTGGAGTTGCTTTCTCTGAGAGCGGCCACTAACTGAACGATCAAACACAGCTTGAGCAGCAAAGAAGTGAAAGCAGACAGCAACATGGAGAAGTAGTAGGTGGGAGGGAAAAGAAGAGATGGGGTTAACTTTCTTTAGGAGAAACTGAAAACGAGAACGCTACGAGCAAAACAGTTTAAGTAAATATTGTAAAAGAAATGTAAATCACAGTGCGAATATACACATACCAAATCGAACAATGTGCATGGGGGGTGGGGGTCATAGAGACGGCGCCGCACATTGAGATTAACTGAATTACAGTGAGCTCTGATACGAACAGGAAACGCAGCAACGGACGGGCGGTGTGGGGGAGGCAAAAGAAAACAGGTGATATGTTAACACATTATTAGCGTGATCGAACACAAGACTGCTAGGGTTCAGTTGGCGTCCGCAGATTTTAGAATGCACATGTTGGTGGAGTTTTTTTTGCATACGTAGCAGTTGAAATGCCTTAACAGTTAAAAGAAACGGGTGAAAAGGAAACCAAAACAAGTTAAAACGAGACACGGCCTGGCGGCCGTGAAAGTGAAAGTACGGCCAGCCGGCCGTGAATAATTAAGGGAGGAGAAATGCCTGAGGCAGAGCACACGCTGGGGGATGCCTGTGGGAGGGAGGCAGATGGCTTTGATGTGCACGCGCTTTTCACGGGCACTGCATGAAATCGCCGCTGATGGTTAAGCTCTCGTTAAGCCCCAATATCTCTCGCCAGCAATGCGCAAGCGCTTTAGCAGGTGAGCCCTAAAAAAGAGGCAACATGTTCATTTGTAGTACATGCTCTTCTGATAAAACTGTGTAAAACGAAATAAAATATATTTATTTTTGAAACTGCATATGCTTTAAAACTAAAGGCGTATTTATATGTCAATAAAGTAGAAGACATAATAACCCTTTACAAAGAAGATGTGTTTCGGTGATTAAGTAAAATGATACAGTGATTAGCTATTGATGAAAATATTTGGGAGAGATGCGTCTGTCGAACATAAACTCAGCAGTAGTTCTACATTTATTTGTTCCCTCATGGTCTCTGCAATTCCTAACAAGGCAAGCTCCAACGCCTTGTTCTACTTCATGCTCTTGCCCTGATCAGTCTCCGAGTGGCACCTTTACCTCTCTTTTCATTGCATGTCACTCTAGTATTTCCTTCCTTGCACTCCACTGTCCATTTACATGTATCATTTAGGTACCAAGAGACAATTCTATTTGTGGTGTACGCTATTTATTTGCAATGTTATTATATTGGTTACTCTCCATCCTCCTAACTCTGCTGATCCTTCCATGGCCCGACAATTACTGAGCCACTCTTCTCATCAAGGTTCTCCTCCACGGTCCCTACCTGTAATTTCTATTGTCGTCACTTTCACATTCTTTCCTCAGTCTCTGGCCGACCTGACTCTCCCGATCAATGCCTTGCATGTCCCTTCATAAGTGCTATGCTCCTTCGTAAGTGTTATGTCCCATCATTTGCCCATCTCACGTAACATGGTTCCTCATTCACCCTCTGGCCTTCAATACTTTCCTCACCATTCACAGCCCCCGCAACACGTTTGCCTCTCTCTCGTAATTTGTCCCGTCACTCTATTCAGACGCCACCTTTCTAGGTCTTGCCCTAGTCACTCTCCTCCACAAATCGGCGCTCCAGTCTCTTCCTATCATCACTGTTACTGTGTTGCTCTCTCTCTGGTCCAAGTCACGGTCCTTATCAGTCACTGCCTCTTTCCCATATACCTGCCTTCTCGTTTGTCAGACACTCCACTTGCACCCATGTTGCTCTCTGCCCTTTCCAAGTAACTCTCGCACTCCTCTTGCACCCATATTGCTGTCTGCCCTTTCCAAGTAACTCTCGCACTCCTCCTCACACTGTTCTCTTCATATTCACTGTCATAAGTAATCCCGCCACTCTCTGCCCGACTCAGGGTATCTCTTGTCCATTACCACTCTCCTCATAAGCTTCCTCGCCCCACCTCTGTAGCTGTACACACACCCTGACACCAGCTCTCCATCGTCCAACCTGGTCCATGCCTATGTCCTGAACAGCCCTCACTTCTACCTCAGCTTTCCTCCCCACTACCTGTCCTCTCCCAGCCACTCCAACCAGCCCCTCTCCTCTCACAGCTGTTCCCACTACCTTCCTCCTCTACCCCAGAGGAGAACCATTGTCTTTCACCAAACATACCCTGTACCTTTGCCCCTTCCAAGCTCTAGATTTCTTCCGTACTCTGCCCTATCCTTCCAACATCCTCCCAAGGTGGGTTGTCGTCCCTTTTTTATCTGCTGTAGTGCGCTCCGGGGCCCGTTCTCCTGGCCGTGCCTCCCTGCTCTCAGCACCGCTCCCTCCCGGGCCGCCTCCGCTCCTCCTCCATCCCCACACCTCCCACTGTACCCCCCGCACCCCGTACCGACAACAACATTCATTGATGTCACTTGCCATCATGTGACTGACCCAGCATGCCAAAAATAGAATGCCTCTGCCTTCTTTGAAAATGGAGCTTGGGCACGGGCGAGAAACCCGGGCGGGGGGGGGGGGGCGTTGGGTGGACCTGGGCGGGGCGGGGGACATTGGGGTGGAGAGGGAGAGAGCGCACGCAAGCCATTTGGTAAAGAGAAGGAAAAAACAAGAAAAGCGAACACTCACCAATGCTCCAGATCGAACTCCCCTGCCCCAGCTCCATGAAAAAATGGCGGCCGCAAACACAGTGACAAAAAAAAAAATAAGACAACACCCACAATGGCCCACCACCGCATGACGTAAACAAAGGGGCGGAGCTTAAAAAAACACCGGAACGCTCACGAATCTGCTCCGAGAATGAGTGACACATCCCTCTTCCAATGGCTAGCCTCCATTTTTGGAGCTAGGCAATGGAAGAGAGAGGCGGGTCAAACCCCATACTCTTGAAAACAAAATTTCTCGAGCTACGCGACACTGCTGCGCAGTGTACGCCAGTCGAGACCTAAAAAAGCTTTCAGTGGTGCTACAGATAAGGGGTTTGGCTCCGCCCAGATGTTGGAGGGCAGGATTACATGCTTTTATTGGACAGAAGCTGTGTGCCTCCCAGATAGGGCCAGCTTTTGCTAAGATAGGCCCTTGGCCTGGCGGAGAGATATTTGGCCCTTGCTGATGGTAGTGAATTAAATGAAGCAGCAGGGAGTCCCTTTTGTGTTTGCCGGTCAGTACCTGTATGAGCACTCACTGGCCCCTGAACACAAACATCCCCTGACCTACCCCAGCTCACCTAAATCGCTGATAGTTTAGCTGCCTCACACAGACCGCATCGGATTGGGAAGGCGGGCAGTCGGGCTTTGGGGGATGGGCCGCTGCTTAAGGGTCACCTGTGGGCCCGTTTTTGGTAGGAGCTCTATCAGCTGGCCCATAGAGCCTTACTGTCTTTTCCCCGCCAGGCCACTGTAATGTGGAGCCAGCATCATGGGCAGGCATGCTGCAGACTTTAGTTTGTTTGCCCTTTCCCCTATCCCCAGTGGGTCCGGCGCAGATGCCCAGAAGCAGTGTCCCACTCTCCTGCCCTGCTGTTAAACTGAGGCGCCTGCCTGGAGGCAGGTTATGTGGCCGCTGGGCCATCATTACCTTAGTTTCCTTGAAGCAGCAGCAGCTCTGTGTTTTTCTTCATGCCTCCCCTGCCAGGCCATCGCCCTGAGGCTATAGTTGGCTGGAGAGAGGGGTAGAGTAAGTGAAGCTGCCTCACTGAGGGCTTGTTGTTGGCAACTCGGCCCCAGAGTCTTTCAGACCCTGATAGTGGGGGGTGTACGTTTGCACAGGCCTTGCTGTGAGGCACTTTTCCCAGTGAGGAAAATTGAGAAATGTTATGTTAGGGTCAGAGCTGCCTCAGCTCTACATCCTGTGATTCTGGACAAATTACTTAATTGCCCAAGGCCTAAAATAAAAATAAATGTTATCTTCTGTAATGTGACTGGTGCTCATATAATCGCTGCCCTTGGGCGGAGTTCACGCTACATTAAACTACAATAAAAAATAACCTGTTTTCTCATGTTTTAAGAGTCTGCAAAGGCTAAAACATAATAATGAAATAGTATTGTTTATACAATAAAAAAAGTCTGTATTCCGTCTTGACATTGCTTTTCTGCCTTTTTTAGTTTTAACTATCTGTCACAGGTCATTTAAGCAGCTTTAGACTACATTTTAATCTGCGTACACCTATGGTAACTATTTAAAGTACATCTTGATCGGAGGCAAAAAACACCAGCTTTAGCTGATTTTCTTAATTTTCGTACCAGCCAGGACATTGAAATACTGGTAATGACAGTTATACTTTAGGACTCCTAAATGCCTTCTGTGAATACCGAAAGTCTTAAAGTTAGGATTTTTCTCAGTTTAGGAGTAGTAAAGTTCGGAGTCCTAACATAAAAACACCAGTAATGCCGTTTAAAAACAGGCAGATGGCAAACATACCCACATCAGGAGTTGTGGCCTTTGGCCCACTTTATTTCAATTTACCCGCCCAGCCAAAATGTAGTGCTTCTAGTTTTCCCCAATGTACTGGATCTATGGGCTTTAAAATACATAATTTATCAAACAATTATCTAAAAATGAGTCCAAAAAGACTAGCCAAGTGCTATTTTATAGATCCGGGAAGTTTGGCCACTTTTTTGGGGGGTGCCAGGGCTGAATTGTGAGCCCAATCCGACCCTGCGCACAGATGATGGTTTTGTTGATGTGTGCCATCAGGGTTTAGAGGGTGAAGGTAGGGCAAGGGAGGGAGCTATGGGGTGTTAAAAAAAACAACACCAGACATATGATAATGAGGGACTAAAGCCACTTTAAACTGGCAAATCAGACAGAAACTAACGGGCAGAGAAAAGGACAAGGCTTGAGCAAGATGGGAAGAGTGCTGCTGTTGGCATAACCTTAATGCACACAGCTCCATGCGCCCCTCAGAAAATTGGCACTCTGGGCCTAGGGCCAGCTCGCCCATGTTAAAGGCCCGCCCTTTTCCCAGACCTGTAATCAGTGTTAGATTGGAAATTCGGGAAGTCTGGCACAACCAGAAGTAGCAGCTAGAAAGGACCCCTGTATGGGATATTATTTTGGTGCTTTGAGTTTTTTCTTGCTGTTTCAAGCTGGCCTATATGCCCGACATTCCAGTCCAACACTGGCTGTAATGATTTGTTTATGGGGTTGCTTGAGCCAGAGCTCTTTATCAAGTCTAGCTATTGTGTTATAACAGAGCTTGCCCTTTAGTTCAAACATACCAATGTCTCCTATATAATTATGGTGTTTGTTCTTCTCTTGCGCAGCACAGATTGGGGGAGGGCTGGCAGGAGGAATGTATTGCAGTCCCAGCCTCCCATCTCCCTTTCCATCAACTTCAAACATACCTTGGCACTCTTTGAGAGAGTGGTGTTTTTTCTTTCTAATTCCTAGATTTATTGTCTGCGGAGACTTTTTAAAGCTCATTGGCTCACAAAAGTTAGTTTAATTATTCATGCTCTTTATCTAATTTTTTAGGATTACCTTACCAATAATATATTTGTTTACTTCAAAGTATGTTTTCTATATCTTAAATTAATGTACTTCTTTAGTATACTGTCATTTTAGATGACCCTTTCTGAATCCTAAAACTAAATTTCTGCTCTTTATGGATACTATTCCCTGAACCTTACAAACTCCTTGCTACCCCTTAACACGTGAGGCTCAGACGTGAGTCCCTTGCTCACTTTGCCACTGGATTCAAGCAAGCCTGGCTGAAGACTGCTGTAATGCCAGAAACCGGTCCTAGGAAGCTTGTTTCCGGTCCAGGGAAGGCATGGCTTGGCAGTTTCGGGCTAGACTGTTCCCATGAGGCACAGGGCCAGACTGGTTTGCATACGGCCATGTCTGAACTGGGGTGGCAGAGTGGGCTAAAGAACGGTGATGGATTAAACCCAGATCTGTTGACTGGGTGTGAGTGTTTGATTGGTTCAGATGCTCCGTCCATCACCACCCCCTTTTGTACCGCTTTGTTCGCCATAAGATGGCAGGGTATGCTCAGACGTGAGTCCCTTGCTCACTTTGCCACTGGATTTAAGCAAGCCTGGCTGAAGACTGCTGTAATGCCAGAAACCGGTCCTAGGAAGTTTGGTTCCGGTCCAGGGAAGGCCTGGCTTGGCAGTTCGGGCTGGACTGTTCCCAAGAGGCACAGGATCAGACTGATTTGCATATGGCCATGTCTGAGCTGGGGTGGCAGAGTGGGCTAAAGAACGGTGATGGATTAAATCCAGATCTGTTGACTGGGTGTGGATGTTTGATTGGTTCAGATGCTCTGTCCATCACCGCCAGAAACCGGTCCTAGGAAGTGTAAAATCCAAAACGCTGTCCAAACCAGGTAATTTATATAGAGTATTTATTGGCATAAATACAATGAAATATCTTCTAAACAGAGCCTGGGCCAACTGACTCAGAATGGAGCATGAATCATGTAGAACCCTGACCAGTGGTTCTACTTGTCACCAATGGCCAGGATGCCACACATCCCCCTTCGTCAACACAAATATTGCAAGTTACATACTTATCAAAACAATAGCATGACACGTCTATAATTGAACTATATACAACATCAGTAGCAAAATTAAATAACAGAAAAGATGAAAGATAAAAACATATGCAACTGAAATCTTTGTAAAACATACACAATCCTAACAAAAATATCAAATTAAGACGAACAGGAATCATGCCATGACAAAATCCTTACACCAAACTGGTTTGAATTTTAACCTTGAGGTGGCTTAATACTTGGTATCATTATGGTTTTGTTGATGTAGTGAAGTGTTATTTGCACCAGCAGATTTATCAAGGTTAAACAATAAACTCGCAGGCACCTTAACAACCTTGCTCAAACTCCACACATTCCCATCAGTTAGCTCAACAACTTGATGACCAACTCTGACCACTTTCATTGGCAAAGAAAACGTAGATTCTCCAGCCTTTATTAATCTCCCCTTCTTCACTCGTACCCAATCACCAATATGAAATTGGGACAAAGTATCACCACGCTTCAAAGATGACAGTTACCTTTTATTTGATGGCCAACGACCCTTATCATTGAAAACTTTGGATTTGAATTTAGATTGGTCAACTTTATTTTTCATCTCCAACATCCATGATTGATTCAAATCACAAACAGCCTTCCTTCCCCTCATTTTCTCAAATGGAGACAGATCATCAACCACTCTAGGAGTAACCCTATAACTCCACACCAAATCTTTGAGGAATTGAGAACAATTTTTGCCAGAAGATAATGTCAATTGTACACCCTCTTTCAGAACTCCTATCCACCTTTCAACAATTCCATTACTCTGTGGATAATATACTGATGTTCTCATATGAGAAATTCCATGCTTAACTAGATAATTTTCCATTTGGGTGGATGTTAACTGAGTACCATTGTCGGTAACCAAACACTTTGGAAACCCCTCCTTATTAAACACTTCAGTTAAGAATTGAATGATTGTTTGAGAATTAATATGATGCACTAACTTAATCTCTGGCCACTGAGATAATTGATCAATAAGAACAATAATATACATCAGACTCTTGGGCAAACAAATCGGACCAGCTATGTCAAGAGAAAGTCTTTCCCAAACACCCTCAGGCCTTGATACAGGAGTCTTTTCATACTTAACAACTCTTTGTGACTTATCACTCATAGCACAATCTATACACGATCTGCCCTTTGACTCGATAAACCTATCAATGGCTGGCCACCAAAAGTCAGATCTTAATCTGTTTTTCATGCTTGACATCCCAGGATGTCCTACGTGTGCCAAACACAATACTTGTTCCCGCAAATCCTTAGGCACTACTAATTGTACACCTCGAAATAACATGTCATCAATAACTGACAATTTATTGGCCACATACAAATAAGGCAATAACTCTTTATCTAAATCTTTTTTTAACAGCCCTTGGGTTGAAATATATTTGATGACTTCTTGAATTTCCTCATCGGTTGCACAAGCATTTTTCCATTCATCTTGTTTGATACACCCATTAGAAACCATACAAACAGATATAATTTTTTCAGTACTTTCATCAGGACTAAATGATTCAAGTCAAGTCAAGTCAAGTCAAAACATTTATATAGCGCACTACATACCCAGAGGGTTTCAAGGCGCTTAGGAAGGGGAGGTGGATTATTTGTCAAAAATCCACGTTTTAAGCTGCTTTCTGAACGCTAGGTGATTCTGGGTGAGGCGAAGGTAAGCGGGGAGTGAGTTCCATGTTTTGGCAGCCAGGTAAGAGAAGGATCTGCCTCCCATGGAGGTCTTGTTGATGCGAGGTACAGTGGCGAAGGCTTGGCTGGAAGAGCGAAGTTGGCGGGAGGGGGAGTAGAAGGACAGTCGAGAGTTGAGGCAGTCTGGTCCGATGTCGTAGAGTGATTTGTGTGCGTGGGTAAGCAGTCGGAAAGTGATCCTCTTATTGACGGGGAGCCAGTGGAGGTCTTTAAGGTGACCAGAGATGTGTTCGTTGCGTGGGATGTCTAATATGAGCCTGGCTGAGGCGTTTTGGATTCGTTGTAGTTTCTTCTGGAGTTTAGCTGTGGTACCTGCGTAGAGGGTGTTTCCGTAGTCCAGTCGGCTCGTGACTAGAGCGTGGGTGACTGTTTTCCTTGTTTCGGAGGGGATCCAGCGAAATGTTTTTCTGAGCATGCGAAGAATGTTAAAGCAGGAAGAGGATACGGCGCTGACTTGTCTGTTCATTGATAGTGAAGAATCCAGGATGACGCCAAGGTTCCGTGCGTGGTCTGTCGGGATGGGTGCGTTTCCGAGGGCTTCCGGCCACCAGGAGTCGTCCCATGCAGAGGGGGATTTACCTAAGATGAGGACTTCTGTTTTGTCTGAGTTCAGTTTCAGACGGCTTTGTTTCATCCATTCGGCGACTTCTTTCATTCCTTCGTGTAGGTTAGTTTTAGCGGTGCTGGGGTCCTTGGTGAGAGATAGGATCAGTTGAGTGTCATCCGCGTAAGAGATGATGTTGAGGTTGTGTTGGCGGGCGATGGCCGCGAGGGGGCTCATGTATACGTTGAAGAGGGTGGGACTGAGTGAGGATCCTTGTGGCACGCCGCAGATGACTTCGGTGGCCTCGGACTTGAATGGTGGGAGGCGGACTCTCTGGGTTCTTCCGGTGAGGAACGAGGTGATCCATTCCAGTGCCTTTCCTTGGATTCCGATGTTACTGAGGCGTTGTAAAAGGGTGCTGTGGCAGACTGTGTCGAAAGCTGCAGAGAGGTCGAGGAGGATGAGGGCGACTGTGTCTCCATTGTCCAGTAGAGTTCGAATGTCGTCTGTTGCTGCGATGAGGGCGGTCTCAGTGCTGTGTTTGGCTCGGAAGCCAGATTGTGAGGGGTCGAGTGATTTGTTGGCTTCGAGGAAGGCGGCGAGCTGGTTGTTGACAGCTTTCTCGATGACTTTGGCCGGGAATGGAAGAAGCGAGATGGGGCGGTAGTTTTTGAGTTCGGTGGGGTCTGCTGTAGGTTTTTTCAGAAGGGCGGTGAGTTCCGCGTGTTTCCAATCTTCTGGGAAGGTGGCGGAGTTGAAGGAGCAGTTGATGACGTCTCGGAGGTGCGGAGCTATGACGGAGTCTGCTTTGTTGAAGATGTGGTGGGGGCATGGGTCTGTGGGGGATCCAGAGTGGATGGAATTCATCAGGCGGATGGTGTCCTCAGTGGAGATTGGGTTCCAGGCGTTCAGGGTGTTAACGGGGGGAAGATGGTGAGTTGGTGGTAGGGTGGGTTGGCTTCCGGGTTGGTTGTCAAAGCTGTTGTGGATGTCAGCAATCTTGCTGTGGAAAAAAGAGGCCAGGGAATCGCAGAGGGTTTGAGAGGGGGTGATGTCGTTGGAGTTGGCCGAGGGGTTGGAAAATTCCTTTACGATGTTGAAAAGTTCCTTGCTGTTGTGGGCGTTGTTGTCAAGTCGATCTTTGAATGCTGTTTTCTTGGCTTTTCGGATCAGTTGGTGGTGAGTACGGATGGCGCTTTTGAAGGCGTCCTTGTTGCTGGTGGATGGGTCTTTTTTCCAGGCCTTTTCAAGGGAGCGGCACAGTTTCTTGGATTTCTTGAGGTCGTCGTTGAACCATGAGGCCTTCTTGCTGCCAGGTTTGCTTTGACGTTTTTTCAGTGGTGCTAAGGTGTCGGCGGTGTTGGATAACCAAAGGGTGAGGTTGGAGGCGGCTTCGTTGGCGTTAGAAGAGAGGGCTGGGGAGTTTCGAAGGAGCGATGCGGAGATCTGCTCTGTGGTGATTTTGTTCCAGTTTCTTTGTAGAGTTGGTTGGAGGTGGATGATGGGTTTCGGCTTGTTGTAGGTGAAGTGAACGCAGCTGTGGTCAGTCCAGAGGAGATCTGTAGTGTGGCTGAAGGAGACATGGTTGCTGGAGGTGAAGATGGGGTCGAGAGTGTGACCTGCGATGTGGGTGGGTGAAGTGACCAGTTGTTTAAGTCCGAGGTTGGCGAGGTTGTCTAAGAGGGTGGCGGTGTTGCGGTCGTTGGTCTTTTCAAGGTGGAAGTTGAGGTCTCCCAGAAGGATGTAGTCTTTGGAGGGGAGCGCGTGTGGGGTGATGAAGTCCGTGATGTCTTCACTGAATTTTGCGCGTGGTCCTGGTGGTCTGTAGAGGAGGGTGCCTCTGAGTGTGGTCTTGGGGTCGATGTGGATCTGGAAGTGAAGGTGTTCGGAGTTGGCGAGGTTGGCGTCAGAGCTGGTTGAAATGCGGATAGTTTTCTTATGGACGATAGCGATTCCTCCTCCTGTGTGGTCGGTGCGGTCCTTGCGTGTGATCTTATAGTCATCAGGGATAGCGATGGCGATGTCAGGGGCGGAGGAAGCGTTCATCCATGTTTCCGTTAGGAAGGCGACGTCAGGAGAGATGGTGTCTAGTAGGTTCCAAAGGTCAATGGCGTGCCTGTGGACCGAGCGGGTGTTGAGAAGGATGCATTCTAGGTGGTTGGGATCGGGAATCTGTGGTGTGGTTCTAGCGGAGATGTTGTCGGTGCCGCTAAATTTGCAGGAAGAGCAGGAGAACGGTCCATGGGTGCGTCCAGGAGCGGCTTGGACGCAGTTGGGGGCGCGACCGGGGTTGAGGGCTAGGAGGGTGGCTGCATCGTAGGTAACGCGGGGGGGCAGGGCAGCGCGAGGGGCAGGGGGTCTGGCGCTGGGCGCGGTCCAGGCGCGGACGGGCGTAGACGGGCTTACCTTTGGCGCACCTTCGGCGCGGATTGGGCGCGAACGCTGCGCGTGGACGCTGCGCGCGGGAACTACTGTCATATATGGATAGTGGAAGGGGAGGGGCGAGGGCGGCTCAGCTGGGAGGCGTGGCGGTCTCAAGGGACGGAGCACAACAACAACAATCACAAAATGGAGGGGAGGGCAGAGCAGGGCGCCGGGGGATCTTACAAACAATGCGCAGGTCGGGTAAATGAGCAATAAATGAAAAACGGAATGCACACGCTCTATGAATGGCAAACTAGATACAGTGCAGCTATGAGAAAATCACAATCTGAACAAATGAAATACACGCGCTCTTAAATCGACTGAATTGGACACAGTGCAGCATGAAAAATGCTCGGGTAATGAGGACTGAATGCACACGCTCTTAGGACGCAAAGCTAGTTATCAGAACAGCTTAGAAATAACGATACCAAGTTGTGCAGGGAGCGCAGGCAGGGGAGCGATCATTCGAGCCAGAAGCGAGGAGTGAATCACGACGCTGCGTGGTCAGAGGACGCGCTTTAACGCTAGCGGGATAAACAGTTCGCTAAAACATTCTTGACCCCTGGAATGTACTCTACATTAAAATGGAAATCCTACAGTTTGTACTGCCATCTGGCAATTCTTGGTGTGGCTTTCCCGCAACCCTTTGTGGTAAATAACTCCACTAATGGACTATGATCTGTCCTAACTTTGAATGTTGTGCCATATACATACTTTGGGAAAAACTGGAATATTGGAAATAGGCCAATCTTTCCAATAACAGCATGTCGTTAAGTTCATAAACATGCGACAAGGCTGTCAGTGACACGGTTTCTTTCAAAACTGAAAATCCAATAGTCACTTAACTTCTGGATGTCACGATGAACTGGGAAATTCCTGATCTGCCACAAGGAACTCGGGCAGCGCTCCAGGCTCTTTAATGGATTCGTAGAACCGATCGTCGCCAGTGTAAAATCCAAAACGCTGTCCAAACCAGGTAATTTATATAGAGTATTTATTGGCATAAATACAATGAAATATCTTCTAAACAGAGCCTGGGCCAACTGACTCAGAATGGAACATGAGTCATGTAAACCCTGACCAATGGTTCTACTTGTCACCAATGGCCAGGATGCCACAGGAAGCTTGTTTCCGGTCCAGGGAAGGCATGGCAGTTCAGGCTGGACTGTTCCCATGAGGCACAGGGTCAGACTGATTTGCATATGGCCATGTCTGAATTGGGGTGGCAGAGTGGGCTAAAGAATGGTGATGGATTAAACCCAGATCTGTTGAATGAGTGTGAGTGTTTGATTGGTTCAGATGCTCCGTCCATCACCACCCCCTTTTGTACCGCTTTGTTCTCCATAAGTTGGCAGGGTATGCTCAGACGTGAGTCCCTTGCTCACTTTGCCACTGGATTCAAGCAAGCCTGGCTGAAGATGGCTGTAATGCCAGAAACCGGTCCTAGGAAGCTTGTTTCCGGTCCAGGGAAGGCATGGCTTGGCAGTTCGGGCTGGACTGTTTCCGAGAGGCACAGGGTCAGACTGATTTGCATATGGCCATGTCTGAACTGGGGTGGCAGAGTGGGCTAAAGAACTGTGATGGATTAAACCCAGATCTGTTGACTGGGTGTGAATGTTTGATTGGTTCAGATGCTCCGTCCATCACCGCCCCCTTTTGTACCGCTTTGTTCGCCATAAGTTGGCAGGGTATGCTCAGACGTGAGTCCCTTGCTCACTTTGCGACTAGATTCAAGCAAGCCTCCTGAAGACGGCTGTAATGCCAGAAACCGGTCCTAGGAAGCTTGTTTCCGGTCCAGGGAAGGCATGACTTGGCAGTTCGGGCTGGACTGTTCCCATGAGGCACAGGGTCAGACTGATTTGCATATGGCCATGTCTGAACCGGGGTGGCAGAATGGGCTAAAGAACGGTGATGGATTAAACTCAGATCTGTTGACTGGGTGTGAGTATTTGATTGGTTCAGATGCTCCGTCCATCACCACCCCCTTTTGTACCACTTTGTTCGCCATAGGTTGGCAGGGTATGCTCAGATGTGAGTCCCTTGCTCACTTTGCCACTGGATTCAAGCAAGCCTGGCTGAAGACGGCTGTAATGCCAGAAACCGGTCCTAGGAAGCTTGTTTCCGGTCCAGGGAAGGCATGGCTTGGCAGTTCGGGCTGGACTGTTCCCATGAGGCACAGGGTCAGACTGATTTGCATATGGCCATGTCTGAACTGGGGTGACAGAGTGGGCTAAAGAACAGTGTTGGGTTAAACCTAGATCTGTTGACTGGGTGTGAGTGTTTGATTGGTTCAGATGCTCCGTCCATCACCACCCCCTTTTGTACCGCTTTGTTCGCCATAAGTTGGCAGGGTATGCTCAGACGTGAGTCCCTTGCTCACTTTGCCACTGGATTCAAGCAAGCATGGCTGAAGAGGGCTGTAATGCCAGAAACCGGTCCTAGGAAGCTTGTTTCCGGTCTAGGGAAGGCATGGCTTGGCAGTTCGGGCTGGACTGTTCCCATGAGGCACAGGGTCAGACTGATTTGCATATGGCCATGTCTGAACTGGGATGGCAGTGTGAGCTAAAGAACTGTGATGGATTAAACCCAGATCTGTTGACTGGGTGTGAGTGTTTGATTGGTTCAGATGTTCCGTCCATTACCACCCCCTTTTGTACCGCTGTATCAGAGTGGGGCAAATAAACGCTCAAGCACACACAAGCCAGTAGGTTGTGAGATGTTATTCCATGACACATTTAATGATTCGAGACTAAAAGAGTGTAGTGGGAGCTCAGGTGTACAGTGATTGCTTTGGAGTACCCGAAGACTGACTTACAGGCATGGTCTGTCTGTACCCGAGCCTCATTTTGTTCCTGCTGCTGTTTTAGATAGTCATGTTTGTGCAATGCATCACAATGGGTGTGCACCGATTAGCTGGAATAATGGCTAAATGTCCAGAAAAAGGGTGAGGTTTGCTTTTAATGGAATGCGCGAGGATAGCCATGATGGAAAACTATTTCTGGTTCGAAGATCAGATCTTCCTGCAAGTCTCGGGCACTTCTATGGGCAGCGTATTTACGCCCAGCCTCGCCAACTTGTATGTTCATCTTTATGAACATAACCGTGTCCTCAACCACAGCAACCCGTTTTTCCATCAGGTGTTGCTGTGGAAGAGGTACATCCTTGATGTTCTGGTGGTTTGGAGAGGCTCTGCCGACGAGATTAAGGCCTTTCACACTTGGCTTAATCAACAGAACTCTTTCTTGAGATTTACTATCGAGTATAGCAAAGTTCGACTGTCATTTCTTGACATTTCCATTTTTATCGAAAATGGGCAGCTACAGTGTGAACTCTTCTAAAAACCTATGTCTAGAAACTCTTTACTCACATTTGATAGTTACATCCCAAAAGCTCTGCGTGAAAACCTCCCTGTAGGGCAGTTCTTAAGGGTGCGCAGGAACTGTTCCACATCAGCACTCTTTGACAAACATGCTAAAGATCTGTCACTCCAACTCCAGGCCCGTGAGTACCCGAAACATCTAGTACGAAGGGCATGGAAGAGAGCTTCCAATTTCAATCGAGAAGCCTTACTTGACCACAGTATGACTAAACATGCAACCAAAAGACTCACGTTTGTCAACACCTTCTGCACACTATCCAACAAAGTCCAGAAGACAGTACGCAGACATCGGCGTATTCTTAATATTGCCACGGAGAATATCCCACTACCATTATTTGCGTTCAAGAGGGGCCCAAGCTTGCGAGACAGCCTTGTGCACACTCGATCAAGAAAACAGCCGAAACAAGAATCCAATACCCTTTGGGGGCTGCCCCCGGTACATGGCCACTACCCTTGTGGTTCATGTAGCGTTTGCCCTCAAACTACAAAAACAGAATCTGTAGATATTGGCACTGACCGTCCATGGGTTCTGCGAAACCATACGAACTGTAACACAGACCGCGCGATTTATATGATCACATGCCCTTGTGGACTGAGGTATGTGGGCCACACCACTCGTAAAATCAAGCTACGAATCAGCGAGCACAAAAGCACAATACGCTCTAACAAGCAATCCACCTGCTTGACCAATCATTTTCTGAATGCAAAACATCAAGCAGACGACATGAGATGGGTGATCCTTGAACATCCCATGATTCCCCACCATGTAACCGATATCTCTCGGTTTCTGTTCATTAGGGAACAAAGATGGATTTTTAAACTTAAAACAGACACTGAGGGCTTGAACGACACCATTCCTGGGGTCCAGATCTGACCGATCCAAGAAATACATAGCAGTTGTGACCCTCATGATTACACGCCTGAATCAGATTTATTATATATGAAAAATTGCATCTTCTCTAATTCTGTATGTCTTTATATACATGAGTGTCACTGCAATTAAATAGATGAGATGATGTATCAACACTATAAACGACATAGATGAGGTCAGACCATCCTGGGTCCGTAACATTTGCATAACATGTTATGTAGGTGCTACTGAACACTATGACAGGTGCAAACACTCCAACAGCTTCTCCTACCTATAGATACCGTTGCCTACATCGTGATCATATAGAACACACCAAGTCTTTGGACACCTTTGGCAATCACACATGCCGGCGCTCTTGGGAGGAGCTCAATGAACTCATAGAGATACAAAATCATTCTCCATCAAGTGTCCATCGTTCATGGTTTTCCTACACACCATAAAGAACTTAAAGTTTGGTCATTTACCCCTAACTGCAGTGTGTCTTCATATCGATTAACTGTATAGGACGCAGTATGACTCTAGTTAAGGGATGAATTAAGTTATGTCCACCTTTATGTTCAAGTGGAGTCTAAACAAATGATCGAACATATCCTCTTTTCCCCCTACTTTTTCTGACGAGAAATGTATTGACGACACTTCGTGCAATCTTGCGATTTGTGCTGACACTGCCATCCCGCAGTTCCAGATTATGACACGTGCGCTAGCGGCAGTTTGGGACTAGCGCGCATGCGTACTGATATAGCGTCAGGGTCGGACGCGCGTGACATCAGTTAAGGACTCACAGAGAGCAGTGAGGCAGTAGGGCGCATGCGTAGAAGGGCGCATGCGTATTGGGAATGACACAGACGAGATAGCATCTCAGTTTGACGCAAGGCAACTCACCAGCCCCATTGACAATACGAACGGTGTATGATTGGGTGCGAGGCAGCCTACACGCTCCAATAGCATTATGCGTGACAGGTACACTTTTTGCAGATCGCGAAGGGGTACCGACGGATAGGTGAGTCAATACAAGTTGTTGGACTGTATTCATTGGTTCGGTTTTGTTGGTTTAAGCCCTACTATGCTGTTCTCTTGATGATAGAAGCAGCATTCTTAAATATCAGCATAGGTATTGTATATCATTTTTAACCATGGGTTCTTCAGTCACTGCCAATAACCATTTAAGTCAGGCTTAATACCATTACTTATTGATAGACTCAACACTAATGGCAATACCCTAAAATCATGGCTAACCCTCCACTGGATTTTAGATTTGACCATCTTTGTGAAGGAATCTCTCTTCCATTGGTCAGTCAGTGGAGCTATCATTATTGGTATATAGCCAAGTGGGTACCTTGAAATATAACAATCAGTGAGGCCAGAAGTTTGGTCTACCCACATGTTTAGAAATTTGAAGTAATTACCGCAGTCGATACCAGTCTTCAGGCGTAATTGATGTTGAATTTCATGTTTTATGGTCATTTTGATTTAGGTTTTATTTTGGTGTTGAGAGTACACTATGGGTACATAAGTTGGATAATTTAATTACCCTTTGTCCCGGTATTCTCTCCTACCTTTAGAGCGGGGCCTCAACCACCGAGCAGTTGCCGGGTGTGGTGAGGCTTACTCCCACAGAAAGCTTGGTGAGTACCTTTTCAATGGTAAACATTTTTTTCAATCTACCAAATAGATTCATTTGTAGAACGGGTAAAGTCATGTTTTGCCTCCATGTATGGAGCATATGTTTAGTTCACCATTTTAAGTCTATTGGTTTTTCTTAATAGCACTTTCTTTTTCTCAGGAATGAAGAAATAACTCCCAAAACTACATTACATGTGACACATGTCTGGTAGGGTAGTAATATACCACTGATTTATTTTCTTCTGACAAATGAATTACTGATTCACAATTTTTTACTTATGACTTATTTGCAGTAGCACTCATTATATTTGTTTTATAAGGTCCTGAAGAAATCCGAGCCAGTGAGCTACCCGGCTGAAACATGTCGACCTCACCTTTTTCCAAGAGATAGTTTAATTATTCCAAACTATCAGGCGGTTTTTAGTAGATGGCATCAGGACAATCCTCAATAAACATATTTTTTGTCCTCCTAGTCATTTTTAATCCACACACGTTTTTTCACTTGCACTGCACGTTATCAGTTTCCACATATCTTGTACAACCATAGTGGCTGGGATTCCATGGGAGTATGAGGTCCAGTATCCATGTATGTCAGCCTTAGAGCAATTCTGGCTACATGTGACCCATCCCCCTTGTGTTTCCAGATGACGAAGTTCCGCCAAATTGGTGGGCTGATGGAAACTTATCTCAAGCCAGGTCTTGCACGAGTTGTGGAAAACTGGTGAACTGGGTATGCTTTAGGATTGGAGGCACATCTGTTACACTGACTAGACTGATTGACTCCCTGTTGTTAGATAGGTTCATACTTAGGGGTATGGAGTAAATCTGGTCTTTAAATATTGGCCCTGAGACCCTCCCCCACAATTTGTATTTGAGTTTGCTTTTAACCACATGAAGATAGTTACAGGTAAACACCTTTTCCGAGTTATGCTTGAATTAACAGGTTTTGACTGAAGCAGACCTTGATGTTTTTAGTTATGCAGGACATACTGTCATCCAGGTCATTCCCCTTCTGAATGCTTCCTTCTGTGAACCTCAGCCGCTGGGGACGAAGGTGGATCTTGTTGCTAGTCCTCTTTAAAGAGTACCATTCTTTAGCAGCTGTAAGACTGTAATACGTTAATCTCAGGTTGCCATTTAATAGACGACTGGCACAACAAGATCAGCCTAACAGCCATCCAGGATTTGATGTGCAACCATTTCTGGAAACTAAACCCTGGGAAGATCGGGTTCTTGTCCATTGCTGGTAAGTCGCGCTTTGAGCTCCTGCACATGTGGATGTAGGAAGGAGTTCAAGATAAGACTTCTCCCTCTTTGTCCAACCATGAAAAGTCTCCAGTGCTTGTTCTTGTTTTACCGCAGGAGGACTATTCACAAGAATCGAATAACCTTCAACCCTGTTTCTCCTAATTCACAAATAGGATGCTGGTGCATTGCCTCTGGGTCGGTCTTGTTAGGATTGACGCTGGTAGTAGATATGTATTTCAATATCAATCACCATTTATGTCTATGCTCTGTCTTACTGCATGTCATTCACTTTTTGAGACAATAATTATAATTTCACGATATAAATAGTTTATTTTGGTTGACATAGCCACTTCCACGTTTGCAATCTTCTCATGTAAAGTTAAGATATGCCTAAAAGACTCTTGGTTACTACAGCACAAACAGAACCAGTGATAACCTCTACTAACTCCAAACGACCACTATCAGGTCTAATAATGGAAGTTGGATGGAACAGAAAAGCAGTAATCGGGTAATATATTTAGAAAGTATAAGTATGAACTTTTATTCAGGAGATATATACCTTGTCTTTATTAACAGACCGTTGATGAATACACTTTATGGTCTTTAAAAGTCAAATTTAGTAGTTGGTGGGTAGTGGAAATGCTCATCAATTAAAGGTAATCCACTCATTGTATAGCATATTAGAATGTGCTATTCTGAATACTCGTTTCCAAATAGCGTGGGGAAAATGTAGGGCTTTTTATCGAACAAAAAAATCATCATAGACTGAATGGCTCTTGAAGCAAGAAGCCAATTCCAAGCAAGTCACCTGTATGGGAATAGCCTTTTGAAGCCCAAAGGTCAATTTTAAAACCTAGCCTCCAATTTCATCCAGCCAATCCTCCACCCTGTTACCCCAACTGCTCAAACTATATATTAAATAATGGATGACGTTCGCTTTGTTGCAACCATAAAAGGCTGTAATTATCTATCTATTTTGATAATATAACTAAACATAGTTAACCTGACCATAATATTTTAATCATAGGCATTTTGGCAATCTGTGAGTATCTCTAATTGAGCGTGTTATTAAATAACAAGCCTAAGTAATTGTATTGCTTAAAAACGTCCTCCTTTAAAGCCCCACAAGTGCTTGTCGGTGTTTCCCAAACGTCATACATTACTCTTTAGCTGATTAATAGTTAACTAGCTGGAATTGCATTATGTCTTTTGTCCTTGAAGACGGTGGTGTAATCTTACTGCTGTTTGACTGAGATGGCTCACATCATCCATAGAAAAATGTGGGTTAGGTGAGTGTTGCCTATTGTTGGAGAAGGGATTTTCATCTTCAGCAAAAATTCATACAAGCTGGTAATGGAATAGGTTAAATACTTGCAGAGTTAATACGCTGCCCTTTGTTACTTCCTCTAGTTGAAATCTTTCTGCTAGGCCACAGTTGTTTCTCCGATCAATCTACGGGCAGCGCTTACTTTATAACAAGGTGTATCTCCAAGTTATTCCACTAGCCGCTCCCGGTTTCCGCATTTTATGAAATAATGGTGCTTTCAGATGGAATTGAAATCAGTCTATAAATCAATAAATGAGAAATAAGGCAAAGGATGTTTTCAGTCCTAAATTTGTCTTAGTGAAAAGAAGGCGGGTAAAGGTAGATTGACTCCTAAGAAATCTTGTCTGAGACAAAGGAAGGCTGAGATTGCTCCGTCTCCAGTCTTGTAAAGCCGATTGTATCCCCTTTGCAAGTATTTTGCTCACTGCAGCCAACAATTGTTCTTTCAATGAGGGCACCGTATTGCCTTCTTTAAAAATTAGGATCAAATTGAGCCTTTCCATAGTGTTAAAACCTGGACTGGGTGCAAAACCACCATCACTGCCTTTAGATTCTACCCGAGGCGCCCATCTTAGGAAATGCTGGTTGGAACAAACATCTGAACCATCAGGGCGATTCGCCTTGGAAGATTCGTGGACATAATCATTTTGAGTATGCTTATAATCTGTTATTTCTGCACCAAAATACCCTTCAGGGTAAACGTACACTATACAGATACACGTTATGTTACATTCGCAGATGCATAATCAAATGTACCTCTAGGAACATTTGAGGGAAGTAGATTCGTATGATTTTCGCCTCTCTATAGCAAGCTGATGTGATTTCTCCAGGATAAACTATCAATGTTCTGACCAGTGATTCTACCTGCTACCCTCTGTGAATCACAGCTAGAATTTGCTAACCTATTCTACCTACTGATTTTCATTCCTCCCATTGATTGCAAGGTAACTCTTTTTTAAACTTGATTCAATTCGTCAAATGTTGTTTTAATATATGTACAATACAAAATTTCGATATCTTAATATCTGTATAATGGTAGTTTCCATGACCCTACTAGCCCTAAGCCTTCTTTGTAATATATTGTCACTTTTTTTCTGGAAGTCTGTATCATCTCAGCCATTATTGCTTCCACTTTTATTATGTAAGCCATCTCCTTAACTACTAAAATGTTAATTTCACACAGTAGAAAATTTAGCATTTACCTCTCACAATTTTAAGCGTGGTAAGTTGCCTCTAAGTATCTGAGCTCTTACGTTATGCATGTGGTCCACATTGGGCATTATTAACAGTTGTTTGAAGTCGCTTCCTAGACCACAGGCTGAGTCACATTCTTGTAAATGTGGGTAGCAATACCACGTTAACTTACATTAAAAAAGTATGTATTCCTTGTAGTATATAAATATGACACAGGATCTAAGTTATTTTACTTCCAGGTTTCTGATCAAGATCTGTTTAGCACTTTGAAGGTTATTACTGCCTGCCTGAGTGACCGCTAAAGAAAAACAACACGCACTTAAATTTAGAATTTTTTTTAATAATAAATCACGTATATACTTTCTACAGGTAAATGGAAAATTTAGCTTAGAAGTGAATTTAAGTGTCAATATTTAAAAAAATTAAGAATAGGTCATGTTTACCTGTTGCTATTATCACAAAGTAAACAAAATGCAGTGAATATTTTTTAAAGTGATGATAACTTGGTTCTAATGCAACACTGCCTACTTTTAAAAGACGATGCACAACCCTTCAGGATACAGCCTGACACCCTGCATAGCAGTCAGCCGTTCACTTCATCTTTATAGAGCCACCACACTGTAAGATAAGAAGGAAAAGGTACAGCTGTGAGGATTAGTTGTCATAAGTGTCAGCGCGTCCCACTTCAGACCTTAAAGCGAGTAATCATTTTTATAAAGTTTGCTTAATCACTTTCAATTTAGTGCCTCCATGTCCCCCCAAAAATACATACCCTGAGGGTGAGAAATTCCCCTGCTATTTGCGCTTTGACAATAAAGGAAGACTCAGTTCAGTAATTCTTTATTCGATGATTAAAAACATCATAAAAGTACACATATATACAAAGTTTAAAATAGAATTAAATTACATCTGGATAGCATCTTGAATCACATATAAAATCTGGATAAAAAGTATATTCTTAAATAGTCCAGTGGTTACCCCTCTCCTCTTGTATTTCTTAACCTCACAGCAACCTTGATGAAATTCATAATACAACAGAGTGTCCATGGATCGTTTGCTCTTTGCAAAAAAAGTAAAGCAGTTTTGGCATGACAAAACTTCTCCTTTTTTAAAATCCCCACCAAAAAATAACACCTAGGGTACTTATAAAAGGGGCACAAAAGTAAAAAATGACGGGAGTCCTGCGGAGACCGATTGTCGCAGCCACAGGCACCCTTCTGCTCAATTGTCGATGTAAAACCTGGCGGATCAGCCAGAATATGTGGTAATAAATTGAGCCTAAAACGAGTCATTAAAAACCTATCCTTTGCGTTATGCGTCAAATACAAGTATGGCTCTATGCCCTCGTTATTCTTTATAAAACTGTGGGCACCTACTGAGTGTTTGGTCATCTCCCCTTCTGCTCTGCGTGTGGAAAACTGATCAGACAACAATCTTTTGATTTTCAATTTGTCAGGGTGTGAGATTATACTGGGATTAATAAAGAGATCCTTCCGATCTATGCCCTCCAAAGTATCCTTAACATACTTTAACCATGGAATTTGTAGCCCTTTGTCCCTGTGCAGACAGTCTCTCAAAATGTGTCTACTTAAGTCTGCCTCAGGGTTTACCCAGATTTTTAACCATGCCATAATGGGTCATAGCTTGACCTGGTCCTCAATGAAAGGTCTCCCCAGTTCACTATGCACAATTGCAGCTGGGGTACTCTGGGGGACCTTTAAAATCCTTCGCATATATTTATTTTCCTCCAGTTGCAATTGCTCAACTTTAACGTAACCCCACACTTCTGATCCGTACGTGACTTTCGAGCAGCCTATCGAACTATAAAGGTTCATGACCTGTTCTGGGGACCAGCGACCCAACCTTCGGCCAAAATTTGCTATGGCGCCATTTGAGGATATTCGTTTCGTGCAGCGCTCCTCCACTAAAGATCTAAGTTTTAGTTCTCCGTCAAATAGCAACCCCAGGTAAGAGAAAGACTTTACCTTTTCTAATGCGTGGTTCCCTATTTTATATGAGAACTTCCTACAAGGTTTGGTTCCAGCCAACATCACGGTGGACTTGCTCAAGTTCACTGACAGGTCCAAGGTGACCATGAATTTAACAAAACCATCAATTAAGCATTGCAGGCCCCTCGGGTGCGGGCAAGCAGGACCGCATCATCCGCGTATAAAAACACCTGTATATGGCGCGTTCCTACTCTTGGGCAGTCTGTATTTTAAGCGATCAAGGCCTGCTCTAAGTTGTTGATGTAAAGCGAGAATAAGAAGGGAGCAAGGATGCAGCCCTGTCTCACTCCGCTAGTACAAGGGAATGGTTCTGTGTTCCCCCCCCTCCATGTTAAAGCGGACTTTGGCTGTGGTGTCCCGATGCAACTCTCTGAGGATGTTGATCAGACCTGGGTCAATTCCCATATCCCTCATCAAGCCCCATAGCTTTTTCCTATTAACATGGTCGAAAGCAGCTGCTAGGTCCATGAACCCCAAATAGATAGCTTCATTGCTGGCTTTAGTGTCTTTTGCAACCAGCAAATAGAGATTAAGGCATTGGTCACTTGTAGACCTCCCTGTTCTAAAGCCATACTGGATATCCGTAATTATGTGGTGATCTTCTGTCCATTCCATGAGCCGCTGCAAGACTACCCGACCCAATATTTTGGCTGAGACATCAATGAGGGAGATTGGTCTAATACATTGGGGATTATCCCTATTGCCCTTCTTGAAGATGGGAACAATGACTGCAGTAGACCAGGAGCGAGGTAGACCATACTTGACGGCCGCATTTAACACTCTTGTAAGAATGGGGTCCCAAAAGTCTATATTACTCAGGTACAAGTCGGGTGGTGAACCATCAGGGCCTGGGGCTTTATTACGCGTGAGGCCCTGGATCCCCTCTGTTATTTCTGCTAGAGAGAACTCAATAACTGGGCTCTGTTGGTCAACCCACCCCCTCTCCAGATCTATATCCTGGTTGTGATTTTACAATCCCTCAAAGTGTGATACCCACTGTGCTGGTAAGATGTTCGTCCCAATCCCAGGGGCATTACTATCCTGAAAACATGGATTATTAACAATCCTCCAAAATTGAGTCATGTCCCTTCTTTCTCCAGCCTCCCTTAGGTCTGCCCATGCTTCAGTTTGAAGAGTGATCTTTCTTTGTTTCAGCGCATTTTTATATGTCAGTCTGCACTGGACTATTCTTAAATTGTCCCTGGGGTTAGATTTTAAACTAGATTTTAATTCTCTCAGGGCTCGCGAGCACTTACTATCGAACCATCTCGTCTGCATACTTTTTCTCATGGGGGCTTTTGTCTTCTGTAGACCATTTACCAGTTTAGTCACTGACCTGAACGCCCTGACCAAGTTGCTCCCCTCTATCATGGGATCTAGGCATTCATCAATCTGTACTTTCCCTTTTACCATTAATTCTTTATAGAATGCCTCACCGTCAATTTTTGACCATCTAAGCCGCCTTCCCTGATCGGTTACCCTCAACTCACCATCCACCTGTAAGCATATCTTGGGTTGACCCCGCTGTATAAGTTTTAAGGTTAGGGGGTTACAGTCGCTAAATGCGCTCCAGTCGATCCCCCCTATACTGATCCAATTTTTTACCTGCCTGGACGCCAAAATATAATCTATGTAAGAGGAGCATCCTCTCCCTTTGAAAGTTGGAATAAGGGACCCATCTTCCTCCAGGCGAACCAGATCAATAGTGTGTTCCAGATCAAGGGTCTGTAGGATATTACTAAGGGCTGTTCCCTCTGAAGAATGTT
The DNA here is from genome assembly GCF_964263255.1 of Lissotriton vulgaris. NCBI lineage: Eukaryota > Metazoa > Chordata > Amphibia > Caudata > Salamandridae > Lissotriton > Lissotriton vulgaris. The sequence goes on from NC_141686.1 coordinate 107,470,164, forward strand.
CAAAATGTGAGCCCTTCTCAATGGGACATCGGGACCAATCTGCGTTCAAGGGGAACAAGGTTGGACATAAATGACAATTAAAATCACCCATTATTAATATAGTGGTTTCTAAAGCCCCTTTTCTGTGGGCTAGCTCCTGATGAAGTCTATAGTCTAATTCCTGTAATGTAGGATTATTTCCTTTTGTGGTCCCTGCATTATATAAGTTGAACTAGGTCAACATTAGCCCAGAACTGGTGAACCCTAACGCCTGGATGGTGTGTGATGACCAAGATGGAGTGGTCCATACTCCTTCCAGGTTTAGGTCTACATATAATGATAAACCTCCAATCGCTCTTCCTGATCTGGCTTTTTGAGCGGGCACAAAAAAAATTTGTACCCTGCCATATGGAGGGGGTTACTGTCAACCGCCCAGGTCTCTTGTAGGCTAATTATCTGAAACCCACTAATGTACTGTCTCCATTCGTTGTTTTCGAATCTTCCTGCCAAGCCTGCTATATTCCAGGATAATATTTTTAGCTCCCCCTCTACTTGCAGTTCCCTATCTAGATTTTTAACTCTCTGACTTTGGACCCTCAGCCCTTCCTCCGTCCTTGAAGGTGTAATTTGTACCCCAGACCTCTGTATAGGTAACAGGGCTGGTACCACCCTCAACTTCTCTTCCAGGGTACTACGAATTAGGGAGCTGGGTTGATTTTCAGGCTCCTGGGGGGTCTCCATGTTGGAGCTTACCAATGCATGAGGCACTTTACTTACAGGAAATTGTGGTGAAACAACATTTTTAATCACCCTCAACACTCGTCCTGGCAATTCCTGTAAGTTAAGTTTGTCACCCTCCCTCCTGATTGACTCATCTACTTGGTCCGATGATATTCGTAGTCAATAATTATCTTCTAGGGACATAAGGGGACTAAATCTGTTTGCCCAGTTGGAAAGATCCTGTTCTTTTACCACAGCATCTTTCATGACATGGCTTCGAACCCCATTGACATTTTGGCCCATCCCCATTTTCCCCAAATGATGCCTTGGGCCATGGGGGGCACTTTGCATGGGATAAAAATATCCCAGTGGCAACATTCTTATGCTACTTGCTGGTTGAAAAGTGCCACTATTTAATATGTGCTCCACCAATCTAATGTCCCTGAAATTCACAATTATGCAATTGCCCACCAGATCTTTGTTTTCCTTCCAATCCAGTTCACCCTTCTAACATGCAAGATTTCTCCACTTTTGTTGCCTGCCAGTGGTCTGTTCTGATTCAGCCAGTATATCGTCTTGTTTTTAAGTTCAGAGTAGGACTCTTTCTGATCTGGCTTCAATTCTGGGACCCCCCCAAGTACCACTACATAGGGGCATGCTTCAGGCGGTAGATTTATACTCGGTAGAGGGTTGATTAGTCTTGGGTTAGTTTCTCGACTTAGATGTTGTGTCTCTGATAATTTGGTGATTAACGGCTTTTTATTTTGCAATTGTGTTAACATGGTAGACCCCCTATATAGAACACTAATCCCTCCATTCTGGCAGGATACAACATTCGTTTGTATGGGTAAACCTAAGGGTGTTGGTTCCTGTATCACACTTTGTTGGTTGCTGACAGTACGGTCAGATAGTGTAGCAGACTGAATGACTGGGCTAGTGTCCATTGTAGGAATACTACCTGTAGCACTAGGGTTCACAGATATACCCTGTGTCCTTCCCCTCTTGTTTAATTCATTTATAATTTTGTCCAATCTGCTGACTATTGGTTTGATCTGGCTAACTATAAATAGTTCTAAAGAGTTTTGTAGATCTGTGACCACCTGAGCCATCCAGCTTGGGGGGCTAACTGTTGGATCACTTGAACTTCACAAACATCTTCCTCTATATGTTTAATTTGGGGAGTAGTGGAACTTGATTTAGTTTTCTTAGTGTGCGGGTTCTTCTGACATACTCTTCTTTTCCTACTGGTGGGGGCTTTCTTATCGGGCCAGGATGTCACCTGGTCTTCGCCGATAGCCAACTGTGCGCAAGGGATGTCCTGCGTAAATGACTCAAGGACAGTGCGTAGGGAGACAGCTGTGGTCTCACTGACATTATCCTGGGGCAAAATGAGAGGATCAATTATTAGCGTTAGCAACAGTCGTCTCTCCGTACGCTGTGTTTCGTTGGAGACTGCCCCTAAGGCTTTCCGCAACATGCGATCAATCGCGGTAGGTTGTATATTAAGAGGGGGCAATGAGTTGGTATCATGAACAGTTACCCTTGGTGTAAGAGGGACATTTGATTTTGCTTTAGCAGCATGGGTATTTGCTTTACTGGCCATGCTATGTTTAGTCGATCGGATGTATATAACTACCCCAATTTCCTAAATCAAACACTCACAAAAGGACTCAGAGCCCCGAACGTTAAAGCATATACCATGAACCATGAAACCCCCCTCTAGCCCTCTTCTTTTTGCTTACGATTTTTGAGGACCCAGTGATCAGTTCAGTAGCTCTTCTGCTACTCCTTCTCGAATTTCCGATTGATATCAGTCCGACCAAAATGAAAGTTCTGGTACCTAAGAGCCAAAGGGAGTGGCCCAGCCCAGCCTCCTACGACCTCTGACAGCCTTGGACTGTCCCGCACTTGTCCCGGGCTTCTCCCGGCGCCGCCCGCGCGCGTCCCGCGAGGTGGGAGGCGTTCCGTGTTCTTAAAGCACCTCCGGGCGCATCGGGAGCGTCACTGTTGCGCCAGTCCCCAGGGCAGCTGGGAAATGTGGTCCGGCGTGGCTGGAACTACTGCCGTTGCCCTCACGGTGTGTGGTGGAAGGAGACTCTTGCCATTCGCCTCACGGCAGAAAACCAGGTAGGACAATGCCGTTGCCCTCACGGCGTGGAAAGCACTATGTCCTGCAGCGATCAGACACAGTACGTTGGATAGATTGGGTCCACTCTGCCAAATTATAAATAACCCTGGTCTACATAGAATTTTTTTTAATTAAATCTGAGAATAGTTATAAAACCTTTCAAAAAAGTGTTGGTCAAGAAAGGTATCATGGAGATTGTTGTGGGCGGGGTGGTTAGAGAAGGAGACATCGGGTGGTTATCCAACTTCTGTTTCTATTCATAATCATGAATGGCAAGTTTGGTGAATGACAGCCCATATGATAGGGGGTGGATAACTGGCAAACCATGAAGGCGGTGGGGTGCTCATTTTTTTTATATATTGTGCAAATTCATCCAGTGGTTTTTGGAAAAACACGCAATTGCTGAACTAAGAAAGATTTATAGATTTGTGATCATTTCATTGACAAGTACATTTAAAAAAAACAATTGCAGCAAAGTGATTGGTTCAGATGTTCAACAAAGTCTGGATTATGACCACATCACTGTGTATGGAAACCTTGGGGAAGCAGAAGTAGTGGTCGCTGTAAGGAACCACACTCCACCCTCACAGAAATCTCCGGTGAACCCCAGAGAGTTGTTAAATACCCATTTTACCAAAGCAAAGCAGCTTAATTTCGCTGCAGGACTCACAAATCCAAAATTGGGCTCATGAGACTTTACACATTTCTTTCTTTCCTTGCCACACTGAGTCAGGTGTATTAATCTACATATTTTTCTAAGTGCCCACAAATTAGACCTTAGCCATATCTCTGCACTGTTACTAATAAGTACTGCACTTATGTCTTGGCTGAAAGCCAGCACTGTTCGCAGTACCAGTTGGTGATGGTGCTTACTCCTACTGCGTACAGCAACACAAGAACCACACAACGTTGGCCTTGTTTGATGAATCCACATGAAGTGTTGAAAAAGTAAAATCTGTCCACTTAAACTGGGATCATCAAAAATGGTTGTCGATTGGTCAGAGGAGTGGATTTTTCAATTTGCTATGGGGTACAGACTGCATCGCACTGTCTCAGTTACTTGTTTTTATATGGGAAAATATAGGTTTGGAAAACGCTGATCCATTAACTCAGGAGTGCTAAATCCTATATGAATTGTAAAGCTCATCAGTGGAGAGCACATATTACAGCCCTGAGCTATGATTCAGCAACCACCAGTATTAACCCAGTCACACTTACAGAAGTGAGCAAGGATTTGGAACAAGTAGTACTGGGGCTTGAAGGTGTGATCAGCGTTGCCATGGAATCATCTGGCAACACCTGCAGAGCCAAGTCAGGCGAAATCAAGTCAAATAATTTATAAGGCGCCTAACACCTGGGTATCTGGGTGCTAGCACAACTGGACCACACTAGCAGAGACTCTGAAATGCCTGGTTGTCATCCTACTTTTGGGCTATGCTAGTTGAGATATGGCTGTACTCACTAGACAGAGATTCCATCACTCTGCTTCTAAGAGTTAACTCCAACCCTTCTGATCGAATAACCCTACAAATGAGAGCTTGGGTGTGAAACTTACCACCCGCTGGGTGGTGCCTTCTTAACTTAGGAGCTTGAAGCAGATAAACAAGCATTTACAATGCAACGGTCATGCCTTTGAAAAATTTAGAGCTATTGGCATTGTAAATGTCACATTTTTTATTTTTGTTGGTTTTGAAAATAGATAAATAAATGGCACTGTCATTTACAATGCCAATAGCTTAATCTCTCGCAAATGCCACACACAAACACACAGACCCACACAGAGTCCCACACACATACATACCTACAGAGCCACACACAGAGCCACACACTTCCAGTAGTCGGTGGGCAGCGTGAAGCAGACCAGCACCCAGCCCGACAGGTCCAGCAGGAAGGCCACGATCTCCCCCGCCATGCTGGCCATGGTCACCGGCGAGGGTCACAGGGCACAGGTGTCAGAGCTGAGGGCACGGATGAGGGCAGAGGGCATAGGGGTAAGAGCTGAGGGAAGAGGGGTGAGAGCTGAGGGCAGAGGGGTGAGAGCTGAGGGCACAGGAGTCAGAAGCGAGGGCCTAGGAAGAGCTGAGGGCACAGGGCAGGGTAAGAGCTGAGGGCAGAGGGCAGAGGGGTAAGAGCTGAGGGTACAGGGGTAAGAGCTGAGGGCACAGGGGTAAAAGCTGAAGGCACAGGGGTAAGAGCTGAGGGCACAGGTAAGAGCTGAGGGCACAGGTAAGAGTTGCGGGCACAAGGGTATGAGCTGAGGGCACAGGGGTAAGAGCTGAGGGCACAGGGGTAAGACCTGAGGGCACAGGAGTCAGTGAGGGCACAGGTGAGGGCAGGGTGGTGAGGGCTGGAGGCCTGGGTTGAGGTCAGAGGGCACAGGTGCCAGAAGTGAGGGCCTAGGAAGAGCTTAGGGCAGAGGGGTAAGAGCTGAGGGCAGAGGGGTAAGAGCTGAGAGTACAGGGGTAAGAAGCGAGTGAGGGCCCGGGGTGAGATCAGATGGCAGAGGATTCAGAGCTGAGGGCACCTGCGAGGGCAGATAGCAACGCGGCAAGGGACGAATGCCCTGCTTGAGGTCAAAGGGCAGTACGGGGCAAGAGTTGATGACCAAGGGGTAAGAGCGCTATGTCGGAGCCGGGCACTGGTCAGAGCTGAGGGCACAAGAGGGGGTGGAGCAGATGGACGAGGGGCTCAGAATAGCCCTTCTGGCAAACGCACTGGTTAAACTTGGGATACAGCAAGTGGAAATGCGCAGGTGCTGGGGTGAGAGCAGTGGTGCTGAGGTCACTGTCGTTTCTTCTTGCTCCAAGTTCTTGCCCCGTGGTTGGTGTGTGCTCTCCAGACCATAGCTTCTCTCCCGCAGTGCTTCTACCGCACCCTCACACACACACACCTGCCCACCAGCGGACTCCTCCCACCACCCTCCCCTTAGCCCCACCTAACAAAGCAACTGGGTCACAAGCAGGGAACAGCGCGCACAATCAGGGAAGGGGGGGGGGCAGAAAAGCACGCAAAACGAGGGAAGGGGGGACAGAAAAGCAGGCACAATGAGGGAAGGGAGGGCAGAAAAGCATGCACAATGAGGGAAGGGAGGGCAGAAAAGCACGCACAACGAGGGAAGGGAGGGCAGAAAAGCTATCACGGAACAGAGGCAAGAAAACGGCACAGACAGGAGCACAGACAGCATTGGGGAAGGGCGAAAAGAGTAAAGAGGGGGGGAATACCTGTATCAACGGAGGAGGGGCACAACTGGCCGCCCTGGGCCCTTGCATAGAGCAAAAGGTGGCGAACGGGGGTAGGGGGGTGGAGGGCGGTACATCGCCTGCAGGGGGGAAAGGTGACGTAGCAGGGGCAGATGAACTGGGAGCATAAATCGCAGCCGTCGAGATGGGAGGTAAAGGGACGGGGGTGGGGCGGAGCCAGCTGACATCGGGTATCACTAGCAGAGGAGAGGAGAGAGTGCGAAACATCCAGTCCTACTTAAAGTGGGTGTGGTAAATATCTAGGGCCTTATTTATGAAGGACTTGCGCCGCCGGTGCGTCACTTTTAACATGGGAAAAAGTGACGCACCGGCGGCGCAAGTCCTTCATAAATAAGGCCCCTACTCTTTTAAAGCAGCCTTCCAGATTCCTATTCCTCAGAGATGGCAAGTGATCATGTTCTGCCTGCAGCTGAGCAAGTCGCTAGTGGTTTTGCAAAGGAGTCTGAAGAAACCTGCTTGCTGCTCCCGTCGTCTTCAGGCCAAAGAAGCAAAAAAAGGCAAAACATTTCTTCCTGTCCCCAAATAATAATAATAATGAATCTGTGTCTGTCTTAAAGCAGAAATGCACCCACCAGTAAACACTGGCAGAAGATAAAACTGCTAAATGACAGCGCCTGAACAACATTCCTTTCGGCCTTGTGGGCTGTCAGTCAGTAGTGGCTGGTCAGGTTCCCTAGAAATTCCTAAGAAGATTCATTGTTTCCACATAACTTCTGATACTCGAGAACACTGTGTTCATGACCGGAGCTGGAAAAATCTGCCTGTCAACAAGAAGGTTTCAAGTCGTTCCTGAAATGGCGGAAGTCGCGTTCGCCGGGAAGCCTCATACTTTGGGTCCCCGCAGCTTTACCCATCATCGCCCACATAGGAGATGAACCTTTACGACTGCCAATGCCAGCGCTTATCATCCTCCAGCACCTGGAACCACTGTGATGTGTGTGTTCCAGGTATATGTTTATCAGGACTGACAAGACTGATAATCGCATGATTTCTGCCACTTTCATTTTTGGCTTTATGAACTGGGCACTTGAATCCCCTACGTGATCACTGAAAGACCTCTTCTGAAGAAGGTTAGAACTTACTTAACCATCTCGCCCTCTCTAGGTGTTGTCCAATGATGGAAAACGCAGTCCTCGATGCACCCCTAGAGAAAGTGAACTTGGCAATGACCACCCCAGAGAACTCCCCAGAAAATGGAGGAGCCCGGGAGGGGGCAGAGCTTGGGTACGTGAGGAGGCGAGGCACACATGCTTAGGGCTGGGTCTACTGTGCATGTGCCAAGGTGACCAGAGAGGTAGAAACACTCTTCCTTTTTGGAGTGAGGCGTGCTCTTGGTGGCTAACTGAACCCCAACCACCAGAAGCCAGAATGCCTGGTTCTACATGGAAGGCCCCACGTGGAAAATGTCAGAAATGTTGCAACAAAGCAGTGTTTATTGAGTGCCAGAAATTAATGTATCAGATGGGAGGCTGGGAGCGAGGCTGTCACAGTCAAAAGGCCTCGCTTTACCTTCAGCCTTGGAGGTTTCATCTGTGGAAAAGGTGAACGTAGAGCAACAACATTACACAAAATGGCAACGTCAATTTGTAGTGGCCCATCTGGTGAACAAGTGGAAAGCTTATGGGTGTGGGGCAGTGGCGGCTGGTGGAATTTGTAAGTGGTGAGGCGTATGCAGAACGTATGCTTAACTGTTCTATCTGTACTGGCTGTCCTGCCTGTCACTGTTCCCATTTTTTTCTTTCTCGAAGTCATTCTGCCGATGTTACGTCTGTCTTGGTTTGTCTTTTTCCATTCCACTCCGTATGCCTGCCTGTATCTTACTGGTTGCTTGTATTTTACTCTAAGCGTGTCTGCTTTTCTATCTCTGTGTCTGTGTCTTTCACTGTAAGCCTGTTTATGCCTTACTTTGTCACTTTCTGTCATTCTGTCGATTTCACTGTCTTTCTGAGTATCTGTCTGGTGCCCCATCTGTCTCTCTCTCTCTACGTTGGTGATAACTCGGTGGGCCTCAAAACCTCATTCTTTTATACCCCTAAAGTAGCATATTATTGATACAAGCAGAAGATTATATGTCATATATTTCTGATACACACATAAAAAACAGACAGGCTCTTAAAATGTAAGGTCGCCGGATTTTTGCAGAGCCCCAGTAATACGTTCATAAACCGTTTTTGCTGTGAAGGTTATCGTAAGTAAACAAAGTGAATGGGTGCCGCTGCGCCGACTTTTGCCATTACAAGAAATATTAACGGTGTTAAATAACACGGAGACCAATGTGAAACCAATCCTCTGTAACATCTCTGGTCAGTGGTCACCCATAAAACCTCATCACTGTTACAATGAAAATATGGCGTCTAGGATGCAGAGTTTATTAGTTCACAGCAGTCGGGAAAAGGTGGCAGCACTTACGTTTAATCTTGGAGTATTACTATATGTCGACTCGCCACATATCGTACCTTGTGTGCACCCACACGCGTTTCATACCCTAAGCATATGCAAATGACCCCCTGACCCGTCGCGGCTGGCATGAAGGGGCGAGAGTTAATTTAATGAAAAGAACTTACCATGCATCTCCTCCGGTCCCGCAAACTAACTTCTCGCAGAGGCTGCTCCCGAAGGGGGCTCGAGAGCCGGCGCCATAACCAGCGCCGTGCCCCCTCCCCCCGGACAAACTGGTGGGGCGGCATTTTGGCGCGAAGATGACAAAGAGGCCAAAAGAAGCCCCCCTCCCTTCCCCCCACAGCGGCGGCCAGAGCAGCGACGATTACCCCCGGCCAATGAGGGGACAGGGCGGGGGTCCAAACCCCCCAATGGAAAGAGGGCCGCCCTGGGGGCGAAGGCGAGTTGAGGGACACATAACCACTGCTTCCCCAGGCAAGCTCATAACTTCAGGGAGCGGGGAAGCAGCAACAACGGCAGAGTCCAATCTTGTCGATCCAGAATACGGGAGTCGAGGCTCTGCCAATGCTGCAGCAAGGAGAAAAAACGTCCAGGTAGCCCAGGCTCCCGGAGGGACTCTGAGTCGGATGCCGGAAACCGGAATTTCTACGGCTGGACATGTCCTGGCCTCCAGAAGAGCACACGCTTGTCCGGCACCTACAGCCTGAACGGCAGTGCCATGGAAGCCATCGACCAGACGAGGGAGGAGGACCTTAAGCGCCTGCAGCCAGAACGGCGGGGTCATGGAGAAAGGATTAGAGGGAATCACCCCGCCAGACGGAAGTCTAATCCAACTGGAGTGGGTCTGACACCACCAGGGGTCAGAACGGGCGACGATGCCCCCGAATCCACGTGGGCAGCAGAGGGCGAGGTAAGCAATGGCGCGGAACTAGGGAGACACCTTCTCCCCCCCCCCGACCAAGGAGAAATGTGCCAGGGGAAGAGGGGATATCAAAGAATTCCAACGGTAACGCGGGAAATAGGGGCGAATCTCGGGAGGGCGCAGCGAGCGGCTAGAGGGGCCCATAGATTACGAGGGCAGAGAACCCGAGATTTACCAGGGGCATTGAGACGCTGCTCACTGGCTCACCGCGCTGTATGGTGACACTTAGGCCCCCAGCGACTATCTGCCAACCCCCGACAGCGCTCTGCGCCCTGGACGGTTCGTGCCCCGCGCCTGTACATTTAGCGGCCTACCATAAGAAACAAAGGATGCACTCGTTTCTCGTTCCTAGAGTTGCGAAGTTGGCGTAACACCGCCATCCTAGGGCCATTTAGAGTAATAGGGCGGATACCTCATCTGCTTCGAAGGGACCCCCCTTAGTTCGGAAGAATCCGAGGCCGCGAAGCGGCCCCCTCCTCCCTATCACATAGGAGGGACAATGTAAGGCCAACTGCGGTATGCGCGCGCAGAACTAAGGCCACAAGGGGCCCTCTTATTAGCAGATATGCAATGGGGATTGCTCATTGGCTAAAAGGTGCGGCTAGAGAGAATTATGATTATGTGGCAGTTCACGGGATTGTCGTTCAGCACAGGGGCAGCGATCGGTGTTTTACCGCTGAGGCGCAGGTGCGCTCATACTGGGAAGGAGCAAAAGGGTAGCTGCAAGACCCCACTCGGGAAAGATTTAAAAAAAAAAAAAAAAAAAAAAAAAAAAAAAACTGGAACATAAGTAGGCCACAATTTCCAACAAGCACCGAGACCGGGCACATCCCCACTCCGAGGTCTCCAAACACACTCCCTAGACGGGTCCAGACAACACGCGGGGATTTCCCTCAGGCTTTCTGGAGGGACTGCTCGAACCACTCCGGAAGTCCCACGCACTTGATGGCAGGGGTGAGGTGTCGGAAGGGTTCCCCAGACTACTGGAACAGTGGCAGCAAATCTGGGGTGGGCTAGCGCTCCCACGAGCCTCCAAGAGCGCTTGAGGTTAATAAGGGCAGACGGTTCTCCCCTATTTATTCACTGGTAGTGAGCCTACTGCTACGGTAAGAATGCCACGCAGCGTTAAGATGCCTATGCGTACACGAAGCCGACGGATCAGGATACCACTCTTAAGCGTGAACTCAAAAACATCCCTGTCTCCTTCCGGATGCCCACGCAAGTAGTCTAGGAAGAGGCAAGTTAGTGCTTCTGTGTGCCCTAAATGTGCGTTTGATTCTATTAAACTGAAGCAACAATATGGGTATCAAATCAAACACATGAACAGAACACATGACAAGCGGAGCCTTCTTAGCGCAGTAGGCAGCGCGTCAGTCTCATAATATGAAGGTCGTGAGTTCGATCATCAGAGAAGGCATTACTGACATGTATTGGAAGGTGCGCTCATAGGTAATAAGGAACGAAAAGGAGGTTCGGTGGAAATAAAGTAATGAAGGTCGTGAGTTCGATCATCAGAGAAGGCATTACTGACATGTATTGGAAGGTGCGCTCATAGGTAATAAGGAACGAAAAGGAGGTTCGGTGGAAATAAAGTAATGTCCTAGGATCACACAATTTTGGTCAAGCAGGAAAGAGGGTTTGAATCCATAGTTTCCGTTTCCACCTTGCGTTTCACCCACTAGATGTGAGCATTTCTTTACGATATCAAAAGTTGGTGTTTTTATCCACAAGTTGTTAGACTAGACCCTGGGTGTCTTTTGGAAGACACATTTTAATTTTGGGCAATTTTACTTGGCTTTATGAGAGCCGCCCCTAATGACGGGATGTTAAGCGAGGCCTGAGATTCGAAATATTGGAGTCACTCCCCTAGCAAGATATGCAGAGGGAATAACGGAATATCAGACATGCAATTCTCGGTCCTTGGACTCAAGTTAAACAAACGCTTAAAATAGGAGCAGGTTCTAACATTCAAGCCCCCCCTGCAGATGTAGGTAAGGCCCGGGCCACGGGAATAAGGTGAACCCGCAGCTGCGGTACTTTGGGTAGAGTTATGGAATTAGTGCATTATTTGCCGCAAAACGTGATCCCAGATCAAAGGGTTAATGCTTACGCAAAAATCTTGACAATGCCAGGCCCTGTGCAAGGTCAACTGGTCACTTTTCATTTGTCAGTTTCGGTATTCAAGGTTAGACGGGTACTAATGAAGGGAAACAGTGTATGGGGCCCAGCGCTTGGTAAAAATGGAACAAGAGCAAAAGAATATTGCCAAAGGTCCTGTCGCTTTATTGGGAATCACTGGCCTTTCTCATGCGATATAAGTGAGTTAGCATTGCTGAATAATTTGGCACCGACTGCAACATAATTCCAGTGGCCCAGGATATTACACAATTGCCCTTTTACCCTGAGGCAGGCGTAAGGAATCTCTGGGAATTGGAAGGCATACCAGTTGTTTGCTGGTAAGCAGCTTTACACTTCACGCTTTCTAATGTATTCCGTTCGGTTCCATGCCGTCGCCTTGAACTGTAGGTCACACCAGTTATTGGAGTGTTTTATCGGCCTACCTTGCACCGCAGAATTCCTTCAACTGCACAAACGTGAAGTGAGACTTCGTTATTCACTGGTCTACTTCTAGGATGTGTCAGCAATCTCTCCCATCGATCCTCTGTCATGGAGTTTGTCAGGTCTATTCTCTATGCTCTCAATGCAGCTTTCTGCCTGGGAGTGGGGAAGGAAGTCTATCAAGAGATATGGCCACATAAGTACAAAGTATGGAGGCCAAGCGCTTCATCATCGCGGAAGTATCAATGGATCAATTGGAGAAGGGTTGATCTCATCACTTGTACAAGAACGCATCCGCGGCAATACTTCTCCACGGATAAAAATGGGAAGAAAGTGCTTGTGAGAAGGCGTCAAGTCCTGAAGAAAACAAATAGCTTTTCAGGGACTCCATGCAGATTAGACGTACTATACGAGCGAAATATAAGGGAGTTACTAACTCAGTAATTTATGACAAAACAATACAAAGTCGACATTGACAGCGGTGCTGCTTGCTGCAGGGCAGCAGGCAGGCCAAATGATATGTTACAAAATAATCCGAATATAAATAAAAGACGGAAATGAACCTAGCTTGCGGAGGATTAAGAGAAGTGAAGGCAACCTGCATGCGCCCCCGAGGGCACTGGTGCGGGAACTGAATTAGGTTCTGTCCCTGGGCCAAATATATTCGGGGTCACCAGACCAGAAGAGTACAACAGGAGGGACCCCTGCCAGATCATGGGTGCCACCGTTTGCAGGGTCACCGACAGAACACTGGATACTCGGGCATAGGGCAAAGGCGCTTCTAACGAATATTTGAGGATCATAGCAGAGGCCTGCAAGAATTGTGACACAGCAGCGGCTGCTTAAGGATCTCGCCAAGACATAGGTGCCACCCGCATTTTGGCCTAGACTCTGACAGCGAACAGGACACCGCAACGCGCGACAGCGAATGGGCAAGGGTAGCGCCATCCTTTTGTGGCGATTGTTACGACGCATCACTAATAGTGCGGCCAAAAACTGGTGAGACACCCGATTAGTGATGGGGGGCTGGTGCCGAGTTCATTAGACCCGATAGGGCAGAAAGCGAAGGAGGAGAGTAGGGGAATTCTCAAAGAGACCAACAAGGGGTCACACAGCCTCCCTGAAAGTCCCCGGGAAGCGGACACGCAGAAACCCCCCAGCGGAATCAGAAGGGGCTGGGGTTAAGGGAAACACACAGTGGATGGCACTACTGGCCACCGAGCGGAGCAGGCACTTCCAATGGAGTAAGGGGGCCCACCTACAAACTTGAGGGCACTACGAAAGAAAGGGGATTAATAAAATCACAATACACACCCCAGTGGGAGCACCGGGTATGGCCAGCAGGAGATATGAAATAGGAAGTCCACCGATGAGCTCAGAGGGGTGCATGGCTACTCCGTCTCATGTGGGAACATTGACTAAGGCAGTGCCCACAGATGGGATGAACAGCTTCCAAACCTACAACCCTAACCCGTAGAGATGCAAGATATGGCGGCAGCAGATGCCACGAGACCAGTGGACAGGAAATGGCACGTGCACCAGGCGGTGCGGCGCTTGCGCAATATAATACAGAGAAGGAGGCAGTACGCAAAGTATATGGCCTTAAAATTACTCCCATTTACAGCGGAGTCCTTCCCGACCGTCAAACGGACTGCTGCTTACATCTAACAAACCGAGGGATGCTCAGCCTAGAGCGAGAGCAGGGCGGGCCAAGCCAGCACAGGGCAGGGTCCTGTAGCAAAACCCAGGTGTCCCGCCAGGGCCAGACAGGGCGGTGACAGACCAGGGCAGCCACCACATTACAGAGGGCCCCAAGGAAGGCCTTTGTTGAATAGGCCGGAGCTACTACTAACGGCTGCCGGCAGCCCTCAGAGACGTGCAGGCAGACACGGCAGGGCAGGCCTGTTAAAAAAAAAAAAAAAAAAAAAAAAAAAAAAAAAAAAAAAAGCTCTCCTACACGATAGACGGAGAGACCCCCAAGGTCACGGCAAGGGCGCCAGGGACGACCGCAATGGGCTGGGCGCACCTGAACGATAGGCACGAACGGCGCTAGGAGGACCCTTTAAAGAAAAGAAAATAAATAAATAATTAAATAAATAAATAAAAAAAAGCAGTCGAGAGGCTCCGGAAGAAACTGAACTTCACAGTGAGCGTGATGCTGCAGAACAAAGGGTCTGGCGACTCACAGGCACAGGCCTCGTCCACAGAAGTCGCCCGGAATGCCATGCTAAAGAGGCAGTTCACCTGTCGAATGTAGGCAGGGGTGGATTTGGGGCTGCCTTTGGGGCACCAAAGAGGGCAGCAAGTGGCAAGCAACGGATCAGAGGGCGTAGTTGGGGGGAGCCGCAGGGAGACGGAAGCCTCCCGGACGGCGTGGCGAAGAACTACGCTGATATCGGTTGGTACGGAGGCACACCGGAGGGCGGTGTGCCAGATTAGGTCCACTCACCTTCAGATGCCGCACGGCTGGGTGAGTGCCCCTAAGGACAGGTATGTAGGACCACCCACTCTGGATGCCTCACGGCTGGGTAACTTGGCCTACTGAATGGGGGGGAGTAGCAAACAGAGACGGCACTCGCAGCCCAGCCCCCGCCGGACGGCAGGGCACAACAAAATTGGACAAGGTAGCGAGGGGGGGCCTAACTCTGGGACAGAGGCTACTCCCTTCCCGCGCAAACGGGGCGCAAGAAAATCCAACCTGCCAGAAGACGACCCATAAGGGCTAAGAGACAATACCAAGGAAGTCTGTGATGACATAGCATGATGCAAAGTATATACATGTTTCCTTGTATTCCTAATAAAACTGCGGCCAACAAATGACCACCACAAGACAGATGTGTGCGTTGGCTTTTTCTTGTCATGATAAGGAATACAGCATGGGGGTATATGCGCCATACAGGAGGGAGTGGGGCAGAGTACGAAGGTTATCGCAGAGGCTGCTCCCGAAGGGGGCTCGAGAGCCGGCGCCATAACCAGCGCCGTGCCCCCTCCCCCCGGACAAACTGGTGGGGCGGCATTTTGGCGCGAAGATGACAAAGAGGCCAAAAGAAGCCCCCCTCCCTTCCCCCCACAGCGGCGGCCAGAGCAGCGACGATTACCCCCGGCCAATGAGGGGACAGGGCGGGGGTCCAAACCCCCCAATGGAAAGAGGGCCGCCCTGGGGGCGAAGGCGAGTTGAGGGACACATAACCACTGCTTCCCCAGGCAAGCTCATAACTTCAGGGAGCGGGGAAGCAGCAACAACGGCAGAGTCCAATCTTGTCCCACCCACCCACACCTAAGGAACAGCAATGTCGCAGTGCTGAGGAAGAGGCAAGGCGTGCCGAAGAACTACGCTGATATCGGTTGGTACGGAGGCACACCGGAGGGCGGTGTGCCAGATTAGGTCCACTCACCTTCAGATGCCGCACGGCTGGGTGAGTGCCCCTAAGGACAGGTATGTAGGACCACCCACTCTGGATGCCTCACGGCTGGGTAACTTGGCCTACTGAATGGGGGGGAGTAGCAAACAGAGACGGCACTCGCAGCCCAGCCCCCGCCGGACGGCAGGGCACAACAAAATTGGACAAGGTAGCGAGGGGGGGCCTAACTCTGGGACAGAGGCTACTCCCTTCCCGCGCAAACGGGGCGCAAGAAAATCCAACCTGCCAGAAGACGACCCATAAGGGCTAAGAGACAATACCAAGGAAGTCTGTGATGACATAGCATGATGCAAAGTATATACATGTTTCCTTGTATTCCTAATAAAACTGCGGCCAACAAATGACCACCACAAGACAGATGTGTGCGTTGGCTTTTTCTTGTCATGATAAGGAATACAGCATGGGGGTATATGCGCCATACAGGAGGGAGTGGGGCAGAGTACGAAGGTTATCCCCGCTCTTTTCTTTTGCTGCTCAACAGGAAACTAACTGCAATGCCAAATCAGGAGATTGGATGCGACGGGGGGCCAGGGGGCCGGGCGGCTGGCATTTGATAGGGCATGGAGCTACATTACTAAAAACACGTCACCGCCCCAACATGAGCCTAACTTTAGACGCCTGCACTAAACTAGGCATGCGCAGCATACCTAATGGGTCGTGAATGTGAGTGAGGGGCAACGCTCCTCACTCACATGCGCAGTCAGATGGTCCATCTTCTGGACCCCTGCTCTAGCGGCTTGCCTGCGTGCGCTGTGCGCGCTTTCACAAGTAAAGCACAGGCCGGCCTAGAAATGTAAAAAGACGAATTGTGAAAGCAATTTGTCTGCTTACATTCCTGTTGCCGGCCGGAACTGCAGTGAGCAGTTTCTTTTGCGGGGCGCTGCCCCGGCACCCCTATGGACCAGCCGCCACTGTGGGGCAAGGATCTATGAGTATTCAAGTCCTTGCTGCAGGACAGCGACACAAGGACAACCTGGTCCTTCAGTAGCACCAGAGGGAAATTACACCCCAAAACGTAATATTACAGCTACTCATTGCCCCGATAAAAAACACAAGTTATTTTTTGCGGCACTGGGTAGCATTTCTCCCTGAGCTGCAATTTTCTGCTAAAGTACAGAATATGTTACGTCTGTGTCAAGGTCAATATTATCGAACTGCATATATATTCACAGAAAGAAACAAAGGTTAAAGAAACGTTAGAGTTAGGTGTACATTTCAGTGACAACACAACATTTTAAACTAAAAAAAAACATTGAAATTCACCAGTTATAGTTATCTCCCGTAGCAATAATTTGTGACCTAAATTACTTATAGCTCGCACCCCTGTGCACAGCGTTGTCATCAAAGATTCCATATTGGATGTTGACGTGATTTCTCCAGGATGTCATTGAACATGCATAAGCTATGGTCCGTGTAGGTGGCACATGTGCGCCTACAGGGACCATACCTACCTTTCCTGCTTTCAAGATCTCTGTGGGAGCGCGTATGCCCCCCCCCACCCCCCCCCCCTGCCCCCAGGCACTCAGAGACTTCAATGTTGAAACCAGACCCACGGACAAACTTGGGTCACGCTCGGAATAATGATAGCTAAAAGGAATGTAGCGCAGAGATGGGGCGGGGTGGAGGTGCCGTATCTCTCAGCGTGGAGCATGAGCATGGATGAGGCCATGATAACTGAACGGGCTGTGTTTAGTAATAGAGGATGCCCCAGAAACTGGTCTAAGATTTGGGGAGCCACGAATGATTACAGAGGGAATATTTGTGATCCACCTGCGGACAATGACAGTGACGGATCGGATGGGGATGAGGAGTGAAGGGGGAGGAGGTAGGAATGAACTGGGGGTACTGATAGGTAATCAGAGGCATAGATTATAGATGATAATTAAAGAACTGTATATTAATGTCTTGGTATATGTTCTAAATTTGCTGTGCATACGACTGTTACAACTTGCTGATGAGATAAAAACAATAAAAATGGTTAACAAAAAAAAATGAAACCAGACAAGTGGCTAGACTATCTCCTTTGGAGGGTGCGTCCAGTCCCACCGCAGTCCTGGTGCACCCTATCTCATGCAGAGACAGAGAACATTAGGCGAACTGGTCCTAAACAGTAAAAAGTGTTGCCACAACAGCCTCTCGACTGGGCGTACTTTGTATCATCCTCACTCTGGGTCTCTATCATTCAACTCTTCAGGCTACAGTGATTCCTGATGGTAAGGAATGAATGGGTCAACATCCGTCGTTTTCCAGGTAATCAGTATTGCCATTTGTGAGGAAATATTTTCTCCCAGTAGGTGTCCAGATGGCTGCACAGTTGGACATAATGCCACTTCTTTCAGACCTAAGAAACCATCAGAGGACACAAATAGAATAAATGGCCTAGCTTTGCAAAAGAATAGGAAGGTTTTTGGAAACAAATTTGGGTGATATAAAAGAACCCCATGGAACAACAGCAGCCTCGCTTGTTGAAAGTAATTGTCCACCTTATATTTAGTTAAAGCATCGACAAGTATATATATTTTCGGTGCAGCGTACTATGATTATTCATTTTATTTAATGTACCATATGCATGCAGGTGACTGTGGATGCTCAATAATACGTGTGAATTACTACCGAATGTGATCACACACATTCTGTGAGCTCAAAAGATTTATATTTTGGTTAGACATGCAAGCCTTTAATCATATGTTTTGCTAGTAACATGTGAATGTTTGTAGCAGCGTATAGTGTACGGATGTATGCACCTGAGAAAGAAGTTGTGACCTGCAGGTTGCAAAAAGGCTTCTACAAAAAATGTTGGTACACACCAAGCTATGTTTTTAGCTTTCAAACACATATCCTGCATGTTGCATTCACTGCTCTGCCGCAGGTACCTTAAACCTATAAGAAATATTTTCTAATGCGTCTAACTAGTGACCAGCTTTTTAGAAACCACTCTCTGTAGCACACATGTTAACCATCTGAGTTTGCTTTCTAGCGTGATACCTTCATCTAGCCTGTGTTAAAATACACATGTGGCCCGATTCACAGAACTAACTTAAGACAAAATCCTAAACTTACTACCATATTGGTATTCACAGAAGGCACTTACTCATTTTGGTATTCACAGAAGGCACTTACTCATTTTGGTACTCACAGAAGGCACTTAGGGCCAGATGTAGGTAGGCATTTACCGGTCGGTAACGGCCGAATTCGGCCGTTACCGACCGGTAAATGCAATTTGAGATGTAGGGCCCTGTATTTTACAGAATCGGTAAATTTACCGATCGGTAAATTTACCGATTCTGTAAAATACCGAATCGGTATTTTTTCCGATTCGGTAAAATTGATATGTAGGTGGGACTCTTCTGAGTCCCACAAGCATTACAGAATCGGTATTTTACCATCAAATACTATTTTATGGTAAAATACCGATTCTGGTGTGCATGCACATGTGTGCATGCACACCTGTGCCATATGACAGGCAGACCTGCCCCTAGGGCTTGTATGCCTGCCACATGGCACCCAATCCTGTTTAGGGGGTGCCAGGGGGTGTCAAAGTGACACCCCCTGCACACTTGTGAAATTCGGTATTTACCGATTCGGTAAATACCGAATCGGTAAAGCCTATTGATTTCTATGGGCTTTGAAGCCCCTAGGAATCAATAGGCTTTACCGATTCGGTATTTACCGAATCGGTAAATACCGAATTTTACCGATTCGGTAAAAGGGAACATCTGGATTCCCTACATACCAACCCCTCACATTTACCGAATCTTAATTACCGAATCGGTAAAATTCGGTAATTTTCGGTAATTAAGATTCGGTAAATGTTACTTACCTACATCTGGCCCTTACTCATCAATGAGTTAGTGCCTTCTGTGAATACCAAAATGTAAGTCCCTTCTGTGAATACCAAAATTAGTAGGTGCCTTCTATGAATACTAAAATGATAGTAAGTTTAGGATTTTGTCTTAAGTTAGTTCTGTGAATCGGGTCCTCAGAGTTGTTATGATTTGTGCATCAGATGCCTTAACATGGATGTAATTTACAGGTCGCCAGGGGTCGCAGCTGCAACTCCTGCCTTGTCCCTTGCGACCCCTGGCCCTGCCTTTGCGACCCCTGGCCTCAGAGGTGGCAGAATAAGTGCCAGGATCACTGGGGCAGCGCATACTTATGGATGTTGGTTGCAGTTCTG
The DNA here is from genome assembly GCF_964263255.1 of Lissotriton vulgaris. Taxonomy (NCBI): domain Eukaryota; kingdom Metazoa; phylum Chordata; class Amphibia; order Caudata; family Salamandridae; genus Lissotriton; species Lissotriton vulgaris. The sequence goes on from NC_141686.1 coordinate 107,489,731, forward strand.
CCCTCTTTGTGTTCTGTACATTTTTTATTACACTTATAGTGAATGATGTTACATTAGTCGCTATTTTTTATTTTATTTATCAAAATGTTCAGTTAATAACAGCAAGAACACATATTCATCCTTCGGTACATATTTCAGAATACATAGCAGCATGTCATGACAACATTATCAAATTCAGGTATATCCCAGTAACTCGCAGTGAAATAGCAAATCATACATCAATGTCAGGAAGGCATTTAGAGACATTATTCAACAGGCGAGTGCTCTAATACATAAGCAGTGAAAGGACCCCAAATGTCCCGTGGTCTGGAGGCTTGCGGCAGCTCCTCTCCATAACACACCAATTGATCACGACAATATGCAACATCTTTATGCAACATCTTTAAGCCAATGTGTCATCTGCGGTGCAGGTCTACCATCCCAGTGAATTGACACCCTACGTCTCGCCAACAGCAGCCCCATTGCAGCCAGCTTTCGATTACAAGATTTAAGCTTGAGCACGTTTCCCAGGAGGCATAAAGACATATCACAGGCACCAATCATTTCCCCCAGAGCCTCCGTAACTTTATCCCAGAAGTCCGACACCTTCGGACAGCTCCATGCCAAGTGACAGAAGTCAGCATTGCCCGCCCCACAGCGCCTACAGCAGGGCGAGTCCCTGAGCCCATATTTATGGAGCTGCACCTGCGTATAATACATTTGATGGAGATATTTATAGTGAATTAACCTAAAATTTCCATTAGATGCATATTGACCCGTTAGCCTACAGCATGCCTCCCATTCATCTTGTGTGAGCGGCTGTGGTAATACATAATTCCATCTTCCCATAGGTCCCATAGCAACCGTCGCCTCATCAGCCTGGGAGGCATTATACAACCTAGAGATTAATTTAGTTCTACGTTGCGAGGTATATAGTATCTGTAATGCTGTCAGAGTAGGGGGCTCGTCAGGAAACCCAGGGTATAATGCTCGAACCGCAGCTCTGATTCGACTGTATATGAACGTCGCCATAGCAGGCCTAGATTCTTCCCCCACGAATGTCTGAAGGTCAATAAATTTGCCAGCTGGGTATACATCACCTATAGTGTAAATTCCTGCTCCATGCAAAACTGTGAGTGAGCCCGGTTCACTGGACACTGATATCCCCTCATGGTGCAAAAGCGGCCTTGAGGGTGCATACAATGGCAATCCCGCGGCACGTTTCCCAAGTTCTTTCTAAGCATGTGTTGTACATTGTACTGTATCGATTTCACCTTTTCCAAAAACCGTAGTGCTTTTCGCAATCATCGCCTTCAGTGGTACTGGTCGCACCGCCCCAGCCCCAGCCTCAACCGCTACATGTGGTGTGTACGGCAACACGTTCTGCCAGTAAAAGGCATACTGCGGTTGGGCACATAAGTAATATAAGTTCATATCAGGCCCCTTAAAGCCTCCCATTTCATAAGGTCGTGTCATGACCTCCCATTTAACGCGAGTCTCCCCCCCCCCCCCCCCCAAACAGCGTAATCAATAAGCCGCGGAGTGTGTTAAAAAAATGTGTCTTCAATATTAGGGGTATAATGGTGAATAGGTATAAAAATTTGGGTAGAACTACCATTTTCAGCAGGGCCACCCGATCCCCGAACGTCAATGGTAGAATTATCCATTGAGTGACCTGTTCCTCAAGCCGGGTAATCGTGGTGCCATAGCTTTCAGTAAGAACGCATTGCGGGTCCCTGTGAACCCACACTCCTAAATATTTAACAGGTTCATCACTCCACATTAAAGGGAATCCTAGCTCAAATCGCGGTGTGGCTGTCGTCAAAGAGAACACCACTTATTTATTCCAATTTATCCCCAAACCGGAGTGCCATTCAAATCCTATATATTTCCTAATGAGTTGTTCTAGGTACACTGCTGGTTCTCGCTCATCTGCGAACATGGAAACTGCCAATGGTCTCTGATGAAAACGCAACACCGCCTTGGCATGACGCTGTCGCAGTATACAAGCCAAAGGCTCCAGCACTATCGCGAAGAGTATAGGCGATAAAGGACAGCCCTGCCTCGTTCCACGTCGAATTGGAAATGGTTCCGACGTCCTACTATTCACTCTCACTCGAGCCACAGGATTGTCATACAATAATTTAATCCAGTTAGTGTAAATGTAGGGTAGCCCCATATGATGTAACACCGCTTTCATATATTGCCAGGAGATGGAATCAAATGCCTTCGTGGTGTCTAAAAGAACCGCCGCAGCAGGCAGGTGGGCTCTAGAAGATGCAGGACTGTAAATAGTGTTTGCAGGTTATGGGCTGTGGATTGCGCAGGGACAAAACCCGACTGATCCGGCAGCATCATGACAGGCAATAATAACTTCAACCTCGTGGCCAGAACCTTTGCAAGTATTTTACCATCGGTATTCATTAAGGACAGCGGTCGATAGGACTCACATTTATCAGATTCCTACCCTGGTTTCAATAAGGTTACAATTAGTGCCTCATGTAGTGTGCCTGGCAGTGTCTGCTGTTCATCGGCGTCCTTAAACATAGCATGCAGTTGTGGCACCAGTATATCAACATACTCCTTATAAAACCGCAGGGAGCCCATCCGTGCCTGTAGCTTTTCCATTGGGTAAAGCGAGGATCGCATCACGGAGTTCGCCAGTCGTTATAGGGTGCATTAAAAAGTCTTGTTTGCCCTTTTGACAACCACACCAAGGCAATATCTTCTAGATACTGTGCTATTTTGTCTTCATCCGCTGTCTGCCCAGATTTATACATATCTGTATAATACTGTACAAAGGTGGTAAGGATACCCCCACTGTTGCAATGCCTATTATCCCCATCCACAATAGATTGCACCATACTGTTTTTTGCCCAAGGCACTTTGTTTTTGTTTCCTAGAGCCCTGCCCGGCCTTCTTCCCTCACCATAGTATCTGGCCGTTCAGCGGCGTGACAAATGTTTGACTTCTGAGTCCTCTAAGTCATTATGGGCCCGATGTAGGTAAATCCCATTTACCGAATTTGAAATACCGAATTTTACCGATTCGGTATTTCAAAATCGGTAAATGGGATGTAGGTCCCAACATCTGGAATCGTTACCGATTCCTTACAAATTTGGTATTTACCGATTCGGTAAATACCGAATCGGTATTTGCTATTGAATCCTATGGGCCTTTGAAGCCCATAGGATTAAAGTCAAATACCGAATCGGTATTTACCGAATCGGTAAATACCGAATTTGGCAAGGGTGCAGAGGGTGTCACTTTGACACCCTCTAGCACCCACAAAACGGGCATGTGTGCAATTTGGCACACAGACATGCCCTAAGGGCACGTCTGTCTGTCACATGGCACATGTGTACATGCACAGATGTGCATGTACACAGGAATCGGTATTTTACCATGGATTTGTATTCCATGGTAAAATACCGATTCTGTAAGCCATGTGCTGATGGAACATTGGCTACCTACATTGCATTTTCGGTAATTTTACCGAATCGTTATCATTACCGAATCGGTAAATATTACCGATTCGGTAAATTTACCGATTCGGTAATGATAACGATTCGGTAAAATTACCGAAAATGTGCCCCTACATCTCGATAGCCCTTTACCGATCGAAAACGGCCGAAAATCGGTATTTTCGGCCGATTCCGATCGGTAAAGGGCTACCTACATCGGGCCCTATATTCAGTTACTTTAGATCTAATTGACGCCAAGGTCTGGATATCTGATGTCTCTTCATACTGACGTTCTAGTTTCATCAGGTCTTGCTCTAGTCGCTTCCTAGATCCCCATAGCGATTTAAGTACCCCTGCTTGCAATCCGATACACACACCCCGGATTGTAACGTCAAACGCTTCCCATAACGTACTCAAATTGTCGACTGAGCCAGTGTTTTCATCAAAGTCATTTACAATGGCATCCCTCACCCCCTCCCGGAACACCTGATCCTGCAGGGCCATGGCCTGCAGCCTCCATTGGAATTGGGGCGGCGTGTATGTAGGTATAATCATTTATAAACACGGATGCGGGTTGGTCAGAAAGCGTTCTGGGTTAATGGTGTGCTTTAATGATCAGCGAGTTCATCTCATCCGTAACTAACCAATAGTCTAGTCTTGACCAGGAGTGATGCGTGTAAGAATGACATGTGCCCTCTTTCTACCCTGGATGCCTCAGCCTCCAAACGTCTATTAGGAATAGCTCCTGCATACCATTTTTAACAGCCTGTGCGGCCTTCTTGACTACAGGCTCCACTTCGGAGTGACGGTCTAATTTCAGATCCAGAACCACATTCACATCCCCCCCACAAACAATGGGAGCCGGCTGCAACTGATAGACTTTGTTCCAGACCTCATCATAGAACACAGGGTCATCAACATTAGGACCGTATAAATTAAGAAGAGTCATCATCATGCAACATAGTTTACCTTGTACAATAATGTATCTGCCATTATCATCTATGTCCACATGCATCGTTAGGAAGGGATAGCCTTTTCTGAATAAAATCATAACACCCCTCGCATAGGAGGAGTAGGTGGATGCCCATTTTGCCTCAGCTCATTTTGTGGCCATTTTAACAGCTGCCTGCTTAGTCACATGCGTTTCTTGTAGGAACGCCACCTGTACATTTTGTCTATCCAGGTAGGCTAGCACCTGTCTTGTTTTTCTGGATTGTTAAGGCCCCTGACGTTCCACGTCATCCATATAAGTTTGCCTACCTCAATCGTCATTTACTCCAATTACAGTTTGTGCATCACACTGTGTCACTGTATGCAAGCTGTGCTTCACATTCCGGCTACTATAATGTATTCTGAGTCGCATAATAGTGCAGTAAAACAAACACCCAACCAGCCCCCCCACCCAATCAGGTATCCCAATTATGCCCAGCAGCCCCATTATAAGAAACACAAAGAAACAAATTCCCCCCCACCCACCGTAAGCAGATAGCCTGTTCATACCCTAGTAACAAACGTAGAACTGCTTGGGGTGTAACTTTATGGAGGTTGATAGCTGCCCAAGTACCCCCTCGTTGGTATGAGGGGGAGTCAGGGCCATACATATTTTCCCCCTCAGCATAGCAGATTATAACATGTTGTACCAAAACAATTGTGCAGAAAACCACGTATTAGCTCGAAGACTTGATGCAACACCCAATAGATGCAACGTTGTCCACCATGGTCCCACAGAAAGTTGCAATATGGCTAAGTACACTCTATATCCCCATCCTATATCATGTACAATACCATCAGGGCATATATCAAATGCAGCACTGTGAAAGTAATACGATCTCGCGCATCAATGTACTGACTGCACAACCTATATCATAACACATTTCCAAAAACTTTTTTCCTGCACCTTAGGCTCATCCCCTTGCATATATAGAGTTCCCCAACGGGGCTAGATCAAGGATAGCCATTATGTTGGGTCAAGGGCGTCCACAAAAACATGTTACAGACCCTTAGTAAATTGGTTGTTGCATAGTGCAGGCCCTAACCCCTAACACACGTCAAAAACATATAATATCAAGGAATTTGTGTATATTGTATTTGCTGGCTCTTACTCCAGAATTCTGCAGACAACAGCAACAGAGGTAGTCCATGAACCACTTGCAGTCGTTTCAATCCTCAGCGTCTGCTTCGCCACCCTCTGCCATTGCTGTGTCTTTGCACTCAAGTTGTTTGACGAAGAGCGTAGCGTCCTTTGGAGTCGTAAATATTCTAGGTTTGCTGCCATATTGAATCTTGAGCCGGGCCGGATAGAGCATCGCATACTGAACATCCAGAGCCCGCAGTCTCTTTTTAGCCGGCTGGAACTCCCGCCTAGCCTGCTGTACCGCTGCTGTATAATCCGGAAATAGTTGAACCTCTGTGCCTTGATATGTCGTAGTGCCCATTTCCCTTGCCATCCGGAGCGCCATATCTCGATCTCTATAATTGAGGAGCTTAGCGATTATCGGACAGGGGGAGCCCCCGGAACCGTGCGTTGCGCAAGGGACCGATGCGCCCTCTCAACCACTCTCGCCCTCTTTGGAGAAGTTCTCCACTCCAAACAGCATCTTAAGCATGTCCTCGATGTACAGCTCCATTTTTCCTATATTCGTGGACTCAGGTACCCCAATAATGCGCAGATTGTTGCGTCTGGACCTGCCTTCCAAGTCCTCATTCTTCGCATTAATCACCAAAAGTAACTTCTCCATCTGCGCGCAGGATTTAGTGATGTCCTCAACCTTGTCCTTGGTGGTGGAAATGCGTTGTTCCGCTTCAGTTAGGCGCGCCCCATGTTTATCCAGTTTGGACGCCATGTTGTCCATGTGAAGATTGAGTGTATCTATTTTACTATCAATGGTATGTAAACTTTGCTGCATTGCAAGCATCCTCCGTTCAAGTTTACTGGTGCCATTAGCCTCAACATCAGTCTCTGTGTCCGACGTGGCTTGTGGGGTTGACTTTTTAAGGGGTTTCGATTCAAATGACAACATGGGTTGCACCTGCTTATCTGGCTTGCCCATTGTGCTAGCGGATGCAGTACAGGTAGTTGGTGACGATTGATGTACGCGTCAATACGCTATGTCAGAGCCTCCGTCCTGTTACTCACAGCGGTATGAAGTAGGTGGCATATGTGGAGGCGTTGCTTGTAATGGGAAATAATCAGGACAGGCTACTTCACATGCAATGGATATCCAGGGCGTCGTGGTCCCCCCCGGTCAATGGAGGATTGAGCCCCTTCCCGCTGTAGCTCCTGAGCCACCATCAGACTGTTAGTCGATCGCTCCTGGTACCATCTCTTCACAAAACTGCCCCAGAATCAAAATGGCGGCCAATGTACCAATATACCAAGCGGGGCAGCAAGCAGAGCGCCCCTGACAGGCAGCACGTGTTCCAGGAACCAGGATCGCACAGCAGCACCAGGCGCACATTAGCCATACAGGAGTGTAGCTTCAAAGCCAGCATCCACAGTAGGCTCCACTCGAGGCCCAGGGCTTCAAACTAGCAGGCTCCAAAGAGTACAGCATTCACAATATACAGGAGGCCCAATCCATAGCACAGCATAGGCCCGTGCCTCCCCTCAGCGTAAAGGTCGAAGAGGGGACACCGACCAACAGGGAATTATGGCTGATACACAACGCCAATAACAGGCGCCGCCTTGTCACAACCGTGGCCACGCAACAACACAGCACCCAGCGCCGGCAGCAGCAGCGGGGATCGCCAGCACTGGAGCCGCGCCGCTGCACACTCACCCGAATAAAGGAGGCCGCTTCGGGAGTGACAGTCCCGCCAACCGCGCCGCGCACCACAGGTCCACACGTTCTCCCAGGTACTTCTCGCTGCAGGCCATGGAACCGCTACATCGCCGACCAGCACGCCTCGCTGGTTTACCGTTGCAGTCATAAGGCCCACACGGCCATTCTTTCCCAGAGGCCCGGCCACGATCCTCACAAGTCAGGTAATAGCTCGCAGGGCGCCCGGACAGTCATTGTCTGCACAGCAATTTACTGCCCACAATCAGGGGAAGCGATTGCGCTGCATTTCAGTACTGGATTCATCTGAGAGATGCAGGATATTTAGCGGATTTCGGCCCTGACCAGCAGAGCTGCACTACTGTGCGGCCATCTTGCGTCAGGCACGCTAGCGCACATTATTCGCTATTAGTATATTAAAAATGGAGTACAATTAGCTGCTATGTGACATTTTCTTGTAGCTGAGGTAAGTAAAAAACTGCTTTAAAATGTTTGTTATGTGTGTGCTTGCAGGGGAGTGTGTTAATGTTCCTACACTATTGTGGTAAAGTGTGTGTGTATGTGTGTGTGTGCATGTGTGTGAAAAAAGTGCTGCAAAAGCCAGGTGGCAACAGTGGATTATACTATAGGCAAGCTGGCAACCTGATAAACAGATCATTCTAGTGTTAATAAAACTAGAAATAACCAGATGGGCTAACGGTTGTGGCAGAAATAATTTGTTTTGACGTTAAAGGCTGAATTTGATGATTGTAAAATTTACGGAAGAATCGTAACAAACGTATGCTTTCTTGAAGAAATACCATTTAAGCTGTATCGCAAACAGCCACAGGACTTTTTCTTTTGTGAGGTATGTTCAGTACATTGCTGTGCAGAGGGAATGGGACAACATGACGTCCTGTGTCTCAGCCATCTCTATGCTACCTTGGGTGATGATGATGCGAAATCTGGGGGAGAAATTCTACTCGAGCTCGGCGGAGAAGGGTAGGTCACACCACATGGACACGGAAGGATAGAGCATACTCCTTGGGCTCTCCCCCGATGTCTTGATCCCGCCGACCCCTCATGTGGCAGGTAGTCCTTAACCTCCAGGCATAGGAGTTCCACACAGAGGTAACACTAGACACACGTTACATTTGCATGTGTGCCATATCACTCTAACACGGTCCTGATGAATCGCGGGTGAATAGACCCATAGCGTGAAACATGTCGACCACCATCACCTTTAGCCTCAACTAGGGTCACTTGACCTAACCTGCTGACCACCTAGTGAGCCTAACCACCTTTTTAACTGTAACCAGGGGACCCCCAGAATAAATAGAGTTCAGGTACCCCTTGCTACATTTTAATATCCCACACACCATCACTTCTAGTCCAGTCCACACACCCCCACTCACCAAAAGGCAGTTGGAAAAAGATCTCCGCTAAAGAGCCCCTCTTGAGGTGAGCCCGTCGGGGATTGCACCGCCTCCCCGACGAGGAGCAACTGCCGATGATGAAGCATGACATCCTTCGGGGTGTGTGAGGCCATTCCATCCAACAAAATGGATGCCCCAGGATGTTACCTTAACATCTGCGGTCATGCCAGATAAATACTCCCCAGTAGGAACAGTACAGCGACCTTTCTTGTTTACTCGGAGAAATTAAACAAGCATTGAAAATGCAATAGGTCCCGCCTTTTATTAAGTTTGCTTTGCTAATGGTATTGTATAAACAAGCAGATAAGAAAAGTCTTCACGACAGCCGTGAAGCAGGCGAGGCAGTCCCCCAAAAAACCAAAGGGAGGCAAAGAAAAACCCTCCTTTCCAATGGGAAGCCAGCGTTTACCATAAACGCTGATACTACCCAATGGAAATGAGGGGTGGGGCTTGAGTCCCCTTCTCGAGAAGCGCATGCACGCTCCAACGCCAGGTGAGACCTAAAAAGTAACAGTGCGTAGTGGGCTTTCCCCAGTTTGTAAGGTTAACCGTACCCAAGGCATGAGCACTTACTTCTACTTTTATTAAATGTATGACTGCACCTTACAAAGAAGGGGGCTGTGCCCTCACAAAGAAGGGGGCAGGCTCCAGGACAGTGTGGGGGTATGGGGCAGTGGATTTGATGAACATATGGTTTTTAAATCGGATAAAAACACTTACAGATCACACTAAATGGAAAATATGTCTTGGTGCTTTCCTTCTCCCCACAGACACCCATTGGAAAGGCAAGGAAACACTGGCTCTATCCTCATTCATTTCCTGTCTGTCTTCGGAATGTGCTTTGGTTGATGATTAGGACCAAGAAGCCACTGGCATACATTGCACTCAATAAATTCGTCCCAAATAAAAATGGGCATCTGAAAAGTAGGTTGGCATACCTCTCTCACCCACCGACAGTAGCAAAGATTGAAATGAAACTGAACTGCCTTTGTTCAGCCAGTACCTAGGATGGGTGGTGAGCCATAGGCCACAAAGAATGCTGGTTACAAGAGTCTACATCTCTATGGCTCCATATGTCAGGAGAAAGGCGTCGCTAGTTATTTGTTTTAAAGAGAAGTGGTGCAAAAACCAGTCTTATTGGCAGCCTGTTTCATGATTTCTTTTTGTGCTTTTTCTTGCCGCTGGTGAACGAGGGACACTCACAACTGGAGGACAGGAGATTTAATGATAAGAGCAACTTGCTCTATCCAGCACTGCCTCTCCAGTGCTGCCGTCTGGAGGGCCCTCCCACATGACAGTGGCATTTTCAGTTTTCACCTTGATTGACAGTTGCATAGTTTCAGTTCACAGATGTGTCATAACCCCACTGATTGTATTGTACAGCATTGTGCCATTTGTATAGCATGTACTCTCCCTATGTGGCATTCTGAAGCACTTATCCACATAGGTAGCATGCCACAGTGTGAGGGTGTGTTTGTGAGTGTGTTTTCCTTTCTTTGAACCTACGTTGACCACAGAGGTGTGGTTATTGTGTTGTGCAATGCTGTGGCTGGCAGTGCAGTAGAAGTGGGGGTGGGAGACAGACACTCACTTTTAGGTTCAGCCTGTGCAGCACAAGCGCTGCTCTGCGAGGCATGCTGTTTTCTGTATATGAGCTATAGGAGACTTTGGACACGCCCACCGCTTTTGGAGGGGGAACATCCTTTTCAACGCAACTTTTACGACGCATGCCTTTACATCGCAAGTTTTACAACGCATGTCATTACAAAGCATTGCGCTGGGGGGCGCTCTAGGATAGGGAATAGATTTAATTTACTATCCAACACCTTCCCTACTATCCACGGGGACTGGAGTTGGAATAGTAAATTAAACTATTCACTATCCAGCACCCCTCAACACTATGCGTTGTGACAGCATGCGTTGTAAAACTTGCGATGTAAAGGCATGCGTAGTAAAAGCATGCGTTGTAATGTCATACAACCCTTTTGGTGGGTTAGTTGGCCTGGTTTTTAAAATTCCTTTTCTCTGGTTGGTTAATGTTGTGCATCTGTCCTGCCTTTCGGTGCCTGGTTCCCTCCCAGCAAACATTGCCATTTGATTCTTTTGGTTGGCCATCTCTGGCAATCTCTTGACTCCTTGCTCGCACATGCTCCCAGCCTCCCGTCACGCATAAATACAGCACCCATCCGTGTCGTTATCTGGAGGGGGAGCTTTAGGCCCAGAACCATGGGATCCAGGAGGTAAGATCAGGATTAAGCAAACAGTTGCAATGCACTAGGTCTCGCATTACGGAAAGTTTCACCTATTAGCGCTGCAAATAATAATGCAACGCCAATAGCTCAAACTTTCATAAATGCAAGACCTATTGCATTGGAAATGCTTGTTATAGTTTGTGGTATGCTGACAGCTTTGACTAGCTCTGCAAGTCCCTTGATTGTGTTGCTAGTTTTTCTTCTATGTTGTTAATCTATGCTGATGGTAAAAGGGGGAGGTCCGCTCTCAGATCTAATGTATTTGGGAGAGGTAAGAGGTGTAGAGAAAGAGTGCTCGGCAATCAAAGATCTGTCTGAAATCTAAATAGACTCTGTTACAGCCTTCTTTAGTGTGGTTGCCATTATGAGATGTCAAGTGAGGAGAATTTGGTAAAATGCTCCACATTATTATCACCCTTTTTTGTTCTAGGATATTGGTGCTGAAAGTGTATGACTATTTGGTATCTGCAGAGCGGACTTTGTCTGAGTCCGTTCAGTTCAGTTCCAAAATACTTTATTCGGCTGAGTAGAGCCACAAAAGTTCATAAAAAAAGACAATCCCCTAGATGCATCATTGTAACATTTAGCAATTTCTTAATTGCAAAAATTAAGGAATCGCAATTAAGAAATCACAAAATGCTATGCATCAAAAAATCGCATTTTTTTTTGCGATTCGGTAAATTTCCTTAATTGCGATTCACATTTTGCGAATTGCAATTAAGGAAAACCCTTCCCATTGATTCCTATGGGCCAAAAGGCCCATAGGAATCAATGGGAAGGCATTCACATTTTGCGAATTTCAATTTGCGATTCACAAAATGTGAATGCAATTTCAAGAGTGCAGGGGGGGTTCAAAGAACCCCTCCCTGCACCCCTGAAATTAAACTGTAAATGCAATTTACACACACACATGACCCAAGGACATGTCTGTGTGTAAATTAAAACTTTCAAATATGTAACTAGTGCATGTTTGAAAGTTTTCTGTAAATTAGTATGAAGTTCAACTTCATGCTAATTTACCCCTTCCAAATTGCGAATTCGCAATTGTAAAGTAATCATGCATTGCATTTAAGAAATCGCAAAATAGCGATTTCTTAAATGCAATCGCAATTTAAGAAATCGCAATCAAATTGCGATTTCTTAAATTGCGAAAATGGCAAAATGCTTCATGCATCCCAAAAACGGGATTTGCATTCGCAAACGGCCGAATTTTGCGATTCGCACCGTTTGCGAATGCAAAAACCATTGATGCATCTAGGCAAATATCACTACATCAATATAAAACAAATATCACAATAAAATATATAAATATAAAGTGCCATACTATTAAAATTATATTATTAAATGAAAATTAATAAATATCACAAATGCAATTTCTCAGTACCTATTTCGAGTTTGCAAAAATTCAACACAGCATAACACAACTCTATGCTCCCTAAATGTTGTAGATGTGCAAATGCCAAATTATGGGATACAATTTTAGATTCTGTCATAACTGGGAGCAGAAAACATCTCTTTTGTGTGATATACAAGGGATAGAATAATATAAAGTGCTTTGTGCTGTACTACCGTCACAGGGGCAAGGGGAAAGAGATGGGAACCACGTTCCTTGGGTAGGAAAGGCCAACAAAAAAGGAAGTAAGTTGAGGCGACAATTAGTTAATAAAAACCTTTGGCGTCCATTGATAATTAGTAGGAGATACAGTGCTTGAGACAGACTCCCATTTGGATTCCAGTTACAAAGACCGTCTTCCCTTTTCTCCAGATTTGCCAAACGCCTAGATTGGCTGTGTCTGTTAAATAACTCTACAAAAGGGGTCAAATAAGAAGGGTGGGCAGGATTAGAAAAATGCTCTGGTAAGCCTAGGTCATTAAAACGTTGTCGCACAGACAAATGCCACGGAATATCTAATGCGTTGTCTAAAGCGAGGCAATCTGCCAAAACAGCTCTACTGAAGAGCGCCTCAGGTTCTCCATACTCTAATTCGTAAGATTAGAGTATGGAGTTTAATATGACCTTCAATGATGCTGAGCTCCACTTCTGAATGGCAAAAGATAAAGTTAATGGGTGCGGATTGTGGAACAGCCAGAAGCCTTCTTATAAATGTGTTTCCCACTTTTTGAAGATAATCGCTTTTGGTGTAAGCCCACACAACTGCACCAAAGAAGTCAATAGACAGATATTTTAAAAATATGTTTTAAAAAACAAGTACTAGCTCTTAATTTTATTAAAAACTTCCAATTAAAAACATAATCAACTGGGATGCCCAAGTAAGTAAAATGTGAGACTTTGACAATCTCTACCTCAGCGAGTGTAAATTTCCAAGTTTTGAGAGCCTTGGGCCATATTTCATTATAAAAGACTTTGTTAAATTTTTCCCTAAGCCCAGGTCAGCCCTAAACATAAAAAAGACTTCTAAAAGTGTCTGTAACCCGTTAGCTGTTCTTGCTATTAGCATCGCATCATCTGCGTACAATACTACTGGTACCAAGCGGGAGCTGAACTTGGTCATATATTTGCCTCTTTAACACAGGTAATCTTCAAGGCCATTAAAATACAGTAAAAAAAGTAAAGGAGCCATTTCACAGCATTGGTGGACCCCCCACAACAGAACTAATTTTAGATGAGAGACCACCCTCCCTAATATAGAGAATCTTAGCTGTAGTATGTGCATTAGCAGCATGCGAAGTAGACCTACAGTTCCTATATCTATCCATATTTCATCGATAATGGCACACAGTTTTGGTCATTATTCAGCATCAAATGCACACATTAGGTCCATAAAGACCATAAGTACACACCTTTTTAAAACCTTAACATATTTTTGCGCAATAAGATACACATTTAAACTTTGCTCCACCATTTCCAACCATAGGTGAAACCCAAAGTGTGTGTCTGAAAGCCCTCTGCACTCAGTGACCCATGTTTCCAGTTTAGCCAGTATAAACCTGCTCAGTACTTTAACAGTGCTGTATAGAAGCAAGACCGGGCAATAGCAATGGGGCTGGTTGTTGTCCCTTCTTTTAAATATAGGTACAATTATTGATTCATGCCAAGTCTGGACTAATGGGCCTAAGATTGCTGATCTTATAAAGTTAGTGATTACTGGGCTCCAAAATTGGGGGAGGATTTTATCTGAACTGGTGCTTTAACGGTAGAGCAGCTTTCAATAGCCGATATAACATCAGATACTTCAATTGCATTACTTAAGGCAATGGCAGCCTCAGGTTTTTTATACATTTCTTCTGCCATTTCTATTAAATGGGTTAGGTCACTAGGCTTAAAGATCTTGGAGAAATGTGTTACCTAGTTTTCTGCGGAGATAACAATATCTACCTTTGGACTGTTTTACCTTGAAAAGAAAGGCCAATTCACAACTTTCCAAAAGGCATGGGGATCCTTCCTACAGGCGGCCTCAAGATCTTCCCATCTTTGTTGAGGATTTCAGCGTTCTTAGCTGCAATCACTGCTTTGTAAACTTTCCTAGACTTAACTGCTCCTGGCTTATCCCGGGGTTGTTTCTTAAGAGCCTATTTAATGGTTTTGTGGGCTTTGGAGCAAGCATGGTTAAACCAGCTTGGACTTATTCTGTCCATGGGGTTGTATTTAGTTAATTTTGCTGCAATATACGAGCTCAGAAAAAGTATATGCCTGGGTGACATCACTGGGTTGTCCTTCATGTTGTAGGACAGTGGCAATTGAGGTCTGGTTATTTATCACGAAGTTCCTCATAAATCGCTCCTTATCAATCTTATTCCACTTGATACAGAGGCACTTTTTCTTTGTGTATTGAAGTTTTTTTGTGCAACATTAGTACCTACAAAGCTCCATATTTAGTCCCAGAGAGAGTGGGTTATGGTCACTTAACCTTGAGACACCTCTGAATTTATGGGAAGTAAAGTCATGAGCGTACACCACATTTCTAGAACAAGCATTGGCATAACCTATAGGTCTCGTTTTTTGGGTCCTTATAAGTATTTATTTATGCAGCACAATATCCTTGGCGCAACAACATCATCTGTTGCACGGCTAAACACTTATAATGTTCCAAAGGCGAGACCTATTGGCTACATTTCGGTGGCTCCTACATGTGAACTGAGACATGCGTAATGTAACTGCTGCTCATGTAAAGCGCTCCTATACCTTCAGGTCGAGTTGGCGCTATATAAAACTGCAATAAATTTAAAAAAAACAAGTTGTAAAATATTTGTAACCTGACCGATAGCGCTGGTGTCCAAGGTAGAGTTGTGCGATATTTGTAACCGAGAAATAGCTATGCTGTCTAGGAGAGAGCTATAAGATATGTGCAGACGGAGAGATACCTCCGCTGCCGAACCACCTATCAGACCTTTCACGGAAGCAGGAAGTTAAGTCAGAAGCTTTCTAGTCGCTGTTCTGTTCTCTATGGTATCCCCTCCCTCTAATGCTTCTCCTCACTTGTACATGATAGCAGCAGGTGACTCATGACATGAAGTTGTCCTAGCGTCACACAGAACAGTCAGCAGGCTTCAGATAACAGGTCAGTGTATACTAGAGGTAAGTGCCGGTGAGGTATGGGGGATGCGTGACCACCGGGTAACAGAGGCAAAAGACGTGATCGTGTATATGAACGGATCATGTTGGAGCAAGGAAGAGAACGAGGTGATAAAACATAGCACGGGTCGCAGTAAGTGCAAGGTGGGCTTGAGCTAGGAGAGTGCGCAAGGAGGCCTCGGGAATACGAGTGGTTGCGGACAACAACCAGCAGATTTCAGAGGTATTGCGGAGCGTATTGCTCTAGGAGGTCCTTCGTACCTTGTACACGGAGGTTGAGGGAAGCTGTCAGGTTGCTATTGAGATGTCTGTGTACATGCCAAATGACCCAATGCTGCTTGGATGCGTTTGGAAGTCCCTGACTTTTTAACCTACACCCATTGCATTTGGGGTTTTTAAGTTACGCTTTTGACGTGTATAGTATGTACTTCAAAATCCCAGTATGCGTATTGCCATTGACTGAAAACCCGGGGCGCCTCAATTTAAAAAAAAAAGCACGCGAGTGTTGCGCTGCTTGCACAGCAGCTGCAGAAGAGAAAGCGATCGCGCTCCAGATGGCGCCTCGGGTGCTGCAAGCTGGCGGCTGCGCACATGCACGTGTGCGGAACCGCAAGCGCTAGGCCAGCAAAAGCGTGTGGTAGCACTTTAAAAAGCCCACTTAAAAAATCTCTCGCAGAGCAGCGCATGCGCTGGCTCAGGCGAGACCTAAAAAACGACTTTACCAAAGGTCATGATGATTTACAATCACATGCATATATATTAAAATCCCCTACCCAAATTATTAAAATTTCCCTATTATGATCGCTTTCAACTTTACACAAATGTTCATCTAGATCATCCACATCCTTACTTATGGACGGCTCAAAAACATTATGATAAAAATTGATCCACAGCAAATCGAATGATTTCCGGAGCTTAAATAACAACATTTGATAGTACAGTGTACAATGCATTTCTTGAACAGTTATGCCAGCAAGCCTAACTGATACAAAAGTTGTGAAACCGCCTTTAGCCCTTCCTGAGCATGATGGAGTGGCTGGGACACTGCATGTTGAATAGCTGTTAACATGCAGAGAGTCCTGTGATCATGTCTCTTGACAGCAACATATAACGCCATACTGCCCCACTAACTGCAACCAATCAGGGCTGTATAATTCAGTCAGCAGGCACGCCATATTCCAAATAATCAAGTCCAGGGTCCTTGATGACAGAGAGTTAGAATTAGTCACTGGTAGATCAGTCATAGAGAGGAGATTAGACTCATGTTCAAGGCCTGGGGTCCCAGAAGAGTGTAGTGGTCAGTTCAGCTGTTAAAAAGATGATAGCGTTTCAAACCTCTTGGATACTGGCACATTACATTAGGGCCAATATGTTGTACCATTAAAAAAAAAGATTTTGAGTTATTTGTCCTAGGCCAGTAAAAGAACTCTCATGGTTGTGCTTTAATGTTCCACCACTGAAAAATTAATGGGTATAGGCAGTGTAACATTGCCCGTGTTCATCATCATCAATTTAACTTTATTTCGGTTTGTTTATGAACCATAAAAGTACATCAAAAATAGAAAAATACATTTACAGCAATAGACTAATACACAGTTACATCTCATTTTAAATATTTGCAGTAAAATCAGTTAGCATGTGGTTTATAAAGTGACGATAAAAAACACTACGACAAGAAAATACATAGATTAAATGTTCAAAACGCGGTGGAAGCCTAGTTTTTACTAAGACAAGCTGTCTACCTACATTAAAGTAGCTTGCTACTACCGGATCAATCTCCGTCTAATTAACCACATTGAAAACAAAAATGTAGCAATAGCAGTAACTATTAGTGCATTAGTATCAGTTTTTAAAATTCTAAAAAACTCTATATGGTTCCTGACTCCTAGGTTCACACATAGCTGTATAATCCATTTTTTTCTGCTAACAGAATAAGCAGGACAAAACAAGATCACATGAATTAGGGATTCGTTTGGATCGTTACAACCTGGACAAGGACGAACTAAACCCATTTCCCATTTATCAGTGTAAGAGTGGAGGGGTAGTGTACCATATCTGAACTGTAGATACAGTTTTGTTGCTAAGACAGGTTCTATAGTGTCTAATTCCTTCTCAAAGCTGTAGACATTCTTGAAATCCAGAAAGCTGTCAGTGAGACTAGAAGACCTGGCTGATCGAAGGACCTCTACTAAGTTGTAATATTTTATAGACTCAGCCAGGGTTCTCTTTGAGATGGATTTGCATGTGTCCTCCGGATTAGACCAGAGATTCTCCATGCCGATCCTAGACGCCTGCCCCCTTATAAAGGATAACCACTTTATCCTCCCTGCACCCGGGCGTGCCATCACAATCTTCAGTTCTTCTCTATAGCACTCAAGCTCCGGGACACTCCACAATCTGCGCCAGTAAAGGAGCGGGCGTGAGGCAATTGCTTCTGCAATGGGCCTCAGATTTATATCCAACCTTAAAGGAACTAAAGGAGTGTTTTTTGGTAAAGAGAGCAGCTGTCTAATAAAGTTATTCTCTGTTATGCTAATCTCACTCGCTGGACGGTGGCCCCAAAGTTCAGCCCCATAAAGGGTGGATGATCTGGTTTGAACTTTATATATTTCCAGTGGTACACTGACTACTTTATGGACACAAGATTTCTGCACTTTGAGAATCCCTCCTGTAGACTGAGAAAGGGTTAAATTAGCCTTAGTCATTTGAGTTTCCCAACTCATTTTATCATTTAAAGTCAGACCTAAGTAAGTGAAATTATTTACCCTTTCCAGGGCTCGTCCATCCATTGACGGGCGTGGACAATTAGTTGCACTGGCATTGAACACCATGTACTTTGTTTTATCTATATTAATCACCAAATTCCTGTTCCTACAGAATTTGGTGAATTGGTCTGATACCCGCTGCATCCCCATAGATGTTTTTGAGAGCAGCAGGGTGTCATCCGCAAACATAAGTGCAGGAAATTTACCGCCAGCTAAGTTAGGGGCGTCAATGTTGTGTACACTAATTAGGTCATCGACAAGACCATTTAAAAAAAGGGAAAATAAAGTAGGGGCAAGGACGCATCCCTGTCTAACTCCCTTCTCAATAGGAAAAGCTCTTGTCAGCTGGCCATATTTGCCATAGCGTACCTTTGCATAGGTTCCTTCGTGGAGTCTTTTAAGTTGGTGACATAAGTAGGGTGGAATCCCCATTGTTGTTAATATACTCCACAATTGGTTCCTGTCCACCATATCAAATGCGGATTTAAGGTCCACAAATGTCAGGTAGAGACTACCCCCTTCCAAGACCACATGCTTTCAGTAAAGTACCTGGAGCCGTAGTAGTTGGTCGATGGTAGATGTTTTAGCACGGAACCCTGCTTGCAGGTGGGAGAGGATGTTATTCTCACTAATCCAATCTTGCAAGCGTTGCAAAAGCAGTTTGGCGTAGATTTTTTGGGTAACGTCAATAAGACTAATTGGCCTATAATTTGACGGGTCCAACGGAGATCCCTTTTTATAAATCGGAATGATTTCGGCCCCCAGCCAGGTACTTGGAACCTCTTGACCGTCAAGAATAGCATTAAATATGACGGTCAGGTAGGGGACCCAGATCTTCGGCTCTTGTCTGAAAAGATCACCAGGGATCTTGTCCAACCCTGGGGCCTTGTTACATTTTAATGCTTGAACTGCAAGTGTAACTTCCGACATGGTAAAGAGTGGAGGAAGGCATCCAGGGGCCAATCTCAAAGACATGGTTAGTAACACTTTATGCTGGGAAGCAGGGCTAGAGTAAAGTTCACCAAAGAATGCACACCAGGCTTCCACGGCGATGTTGGGATCGATCTTTGCCTTACCTTCTGGTTTCCCAGTATGGACCAGGTTCCAAAAAGTTCGGGCATCTTTCGCTATTAATGCCTGTTTAATGGCCTGCCACTTCTCTGTTTCCCATTCTGATTTTGCATGGGAGAGGAGATTCTTATAGGCATTCCTTGCGGCCATAATGGTTGCTCTATGGCCTAGTTTAAGGGCAGAAATTAGAGTAGTCTTCGCCCTCCTACAAGACTGGTTATACCAGGGATTTGTGACACGTGCCTGTCGGTTAGTCTGTTTTGCCGATTTAAAAAAGCTTACCGCTAGGGCCAGAATTAGTTCATTGTGTATGTTTAAAAATTTAGCGTCTTTATCAAGATTATAGGCATTTTCAAGCAATGTTTTTAGTCGCTCAAACTGGGGAGTGACACTTTTATACAATGATGCCAAATTATCTGGCGAAGACTTAATGGAGGCCCATCGGTTTATTTTACCACCCTGTAAGATCCTAATGTTACTGGAGGCCATATCATCCTCTAGGTACTCCCCGTCGGGAAGTGGCAATTCCAGATCTACTACCAAGGGGTTGTGGTCACTTTCCGAGCGGTCAAGTACATGAAAATATCGGATCAAATGCCATAAGGACATACTAACCATAAGATAATCTATTATTGATGAGTGGCCCATTCCATTATAGGTACTCCTTCCTGGGCTATCCCCGGGAAGCAACCATTGCAAGCTCTAAGTGAGAATGTATATGTCAATGAAGTGAGCTGCATGGCCATAGGTGTCCAAGATTTAGTTTGATAAACATTTGGGGGTGGGATCCGGCAGGCATCATCCTCATCTGTTGTTATTTGAGAAACACCCCCAAGTGGTTCATAATGACAATTAAAGTCCCCCCCCCCCCATTATCACCTTGGTATCGCTTGATCTGGCCTTATGAAATTGAATTTTAATACAATTCCCAGATAAGGATTTCTCAACAGGTCCAACCCATGAGACTCTTCTTACTGAGAGACTCTACTTAGACAAGTCGCAAGTCCATCCTGAGTGTTTCCCGAGCCAATGAGTCACTTTATTTAAGAGGGAAGCATGAGTTTCAGTGCACGAGGTATAGAGCTTGGGCACGTATCCTGATTAACAATATAGGGGGAGCAATCCGTAGGTATTTGGGGCAGATGCCGGTGCCCTTAATTAAACTTTTATGGTGCTTGTTTGAGAGGTTCTGATTGCTACAAACTTCCTTGTTCTGCCCCACCCCCTTCTAAGGACTTAACGCACTCCTGGGGAAATATCATATTTGTGCCATTTGGTTTTTGCAAGGCGACTCTTGGTCACTCTGTGCTTGCTAGTGGCTCCTGCCTGGTTAAGCTAACTTCTGGGGTTAGAAATTTTGGCATGAGACACTCTGCTGATCAATGATCATCACATTTTGATCATACCCACGCCTCCTTGGCCACTTTTCTATCAAATCTATTTTATTGAAAATGTAGAATAAAGCAATACAATACAACCATCAAAATGGGGGGGGGGAGGGAAAAAAAACAAGAAAAGGAAGAAAAAAAAGAAAAGAAGAGGGGAGGAGAAAGAGGAGGGAGGAGAGGGCAACGGAGAAGGAAGAACAACAACGTTAGAAAAACACAGCATTGGAGTCTTAAAAATATCGACAGGTTAATGCAAGGGAACAACTTTTCAATGAAACTGAGTGAATATAAATTAGCTTTTCGTCCAGGTCGCTCAGTTGCGACAACTCCGGAGGCAGAAAATGGTTTAGTGGTAAATGCTTAGATGGTCAAATCCATCTAAGCATTTACCACTAAACCATTTTCCCAGACAGTGGGATCCTGGGTTGGCCTCTTTCGTACCATACTAAATAGTCTCTTTGCTCTAACACTTTGTTTAGAAGGCATAGTAGAGCTATTCTGCTCTACTATGCCTTCTAAATGGTAAATGACTTGCTTCACTCGCATTTGCTGTCTCTTTCCGGATGTTTTCGGGTGGCGATGTTCTTGGCTGGCAGGCTACCTGATAAATCTGAAGCCTAACACTGTCAAGGGTAGGGAGTCATGAAGGATTCCTGGCTGCAGTGAAGTCTCAAAGGGTGCCATCGTTTGGGGGGGAGCACTTGCCACCACTGTCTAGCCTTTTGGCAGTAGGGCTCTCATGGCCTCTTGAGTGCTAACCATAGGCGCTCCAGAGGTCTTTTAAGTAGCATCCAACCTGGCCTCCACCCTGCAAATTTCAGTAACAATGACACCCATAACAGTTGAAAAATAGTAATAGATTTAGAGGCCACCTTCCCTTTTTTAGCACAATCAGTCACTTGGAGGCCCTCACATTTACCAATTTTTGTATCAAAACAGTCAAGAAGAGAAGAAAAGCATAAAAGCACTTGTGTACCTCAAATTCCCAGGACAATCTAGTTTTTTGACATTGTTGGTAAACCCAGAGGATGGGATCAGAAGACTGGGCCAAGCCCAGCCTCATCTGGGCTTTGGCGGGTTCAGACGGGCACGATGTTGGACTGGTCTTTGTCCAGGCACATGCCTGGGCGCATCCCAAGCTGCAGGATACTTGATCGGCTTATTAGTGCGTTGCTGTGGAGTCCACGGCAGATGCGCTAGAATGTGGTGGGACGTATTCCCACCCCAGCTCTGCCAGACATTTGTGTCCCACACTTCAGGAGGCGTAAGCGCATTGCTGTGTGTCCGCTGGTGGCAGTTGAGCAAGAACGCTGGGGGATGTAGTCCCACCCCAGCTATGGCAGAGTTTTGTGTCCTCTGCTTACCAGCAAATTGTGTGAGATATCTTTAGTCTTTCCAGGCCTACCTCGACTTTATGCCTGAAATAAAGAGTGACACTTTCTGTGAGCTGTGTGACACCGTAATATATGTGTAAACCATTTGTTCCTGAAATAACCCCAATTTTACGATACTAGCGTCTATAATAAGCCATAAAACAGTTTTGCCATTTGAAGATCTAGCTCCTTTTATGCACGGCGTTGTCTACTTGTTGATGCTGATGCATTATGACTGTGAGTTGCAGGGCTTGAAGTTCAACACCTTCTTTATACTATGACATTGTGTGGAATGGGTACACATTAATATAGTGGTTGAGTTAAAATGTTTGTTTGGCTTGGTAGAGAGACAAACTGAGCATTCATGTAACTTGCCTTTCTCTCAAACCTTCTAATGAAGCAATGGAACCCTACATGACATGTTCTTACCAGGCTTCATTCATTGTCTGCAGAATCCCTGTGGCAGCACACTACTCAACTAAAACCTGCCTTTAGGCACCTCTTTTACTCCTAACAATAAACACAAATATGATCAACATACAGTATTTTGTGTGATGCGAGAACCACTCTACACAATTCTACTAATGCAGAGTAATCCTCATGTCAGACCCACCTGTTCAAACACTATCAGGGTCATCAGAAAGGGGATCTACAGACAGGACATTGAAAAACAACTTGGGTGTTTGCTTGACCCAACTAATTATGAAAGGAAGCAATCATTATGTGTCACTGAATGGACCAGAGCTAATCTAATTAGTTTGTGCATGAAACTAGATTCCAAATCATGCATTTATGAGATATGTGATTAATGAAGCAACTGAGCATGAATGAAAAATTTGTGCACAAATGGCCATAACGGTTTAGCTAAAATTGTGATGATATGAACAGTTGGACATACAGGGCCTGATTCACAGAATGAATTTAGGACTCAATCCTAAACTTACTACTATTTTGGTATTCACAGAATGCACTTACTACTTTTGGCATTCACAGAATGAACTTACTACTTTTGGTATTCACAGAAGTTAGAATTTTGTCTAAAGTCTGTCTTTAAGTCTGTCTTAAGACAGACTTAAGACAAAATCCTAACTTCTGTGAATACCAAAAGTAGTAAGTTCATTCTGTGAATGCCAAAAGTAGTAAGTGCATTCTGTGAAGTTAGAATTTTGTCTAAAGTCTGTCTTTAAGTCTGTCTTAAGACAGACTTAAGACAAAATCCTAACTTCTGTGAATACCAAAAGTAGTAAGTTCATTCTGTGAATGCCAAAAGTAGTAAGTGCATTCTGTGAATACCAAAATAGTAGTAAGTTCAGGATTGAGTCTTAAGTTCATTCTGTGAATCGGGCCCACAGTGAGACTTGTACATGATCCTCAAAAGTGGATCCTACATGCATAATAAATAGAGTCAAAATGTACCTTTTTGCTTTTAGTTTCATACGGATCTTAGTAGTAGCAAATGCCACTGTTTTCGGTTGCTTGCTAACTACATTTGCTTGCAAAATGAGCTGTCTCATGTCTTTTATGCACATAGGCTTGGCTGCAGTGCACAAACTCCCTTCATTTCAGCTCACAGAAAAAATTTGAGAACTTTTGTCATGAGTGATGTAATATGTGAGGTCATAAGCAGTGCATGGCGAGGGCACTAGTTATAGTTACTTTATGGCACAAATTATAACTATACATTTATATAATTGGAACTACAAATCTGGTTGTTGGCAATGACCCTGTGCTTAGCCAGTGAAATCATCTTACTGGTATTTAAACATGTACGATGTCTGTGTCTGGGCTAATGAGCACTGAAGAGGGCAGAAATGCCGAAATGCATTTGCTTACAATAAATCAGCTTGAAGTTCCGTAAATGCTGCGCATCCTTGAAGCTTTCATTTTTTACATGAATTCACCCTCATGTCAGCGAGTAAAGGCACCCGTCCTGAGTTCAGCAGTGTGGGTGACAATCAGAGCTGTTATATATATATATCACACCAGAGAGCCCAAGCAGGTGATACAGATTACAGCTTGGGGGAGGAGCTAACCACAGTATTTACCTGAACTGGGTGGGGCAAAACTGTTGAGCGGCGCATCATTTTCCTGTGCAACACGCTGGGCGCTGAAGAAGCCACAAGGCTGAAATGCATACGCCCGTCCACACCTTTGTGATTTTCTGCAATAAAGATGCTCCGCTGTGTTCCCCCTAAAGTGGCCTCAGACTTCTTTGTTTTAAGGAGTGTTCTTGGACATATATATATATATATATATATATATATATATATATATATATATATATATATATATATATATATATATATATATATATATATATATATATATATATGCCTATATATGTGTATATATGTATATATTAACGTTCCACAAGTGTCCACACTTGAGATGCACTCCCCTATGGCAACTTTCGTTTATCAAGGCAGCAGCGCAGAAGGTAAATCCACAGGCAATATCACAACAAGCCTTACGCGTTTCAGATACTCTATATCCTTGTTCACAGGCAGCGAGCAGCAAACAAATGAAAGGCACAGAGACTGCTGTTTGTATTACTCCAATACCTTTATTGGCCTCAGGTGTGGCCTCAATACTGCAATGCCTCATGGGAACTGTAGTCTTTGATTTGCGCCATGATTCTTGATACAATCCCATCTGCTGCTCGAACATATTTTATGAAGATCTCGCCATTATTGAGCCTTCTATGGAAAACGTGCCACACTGCCAAACATCTTAGCCATACCAAAGGTCCATCATTAGCTCGTATTTTATCGAGCCGCTGGTCCGCTTTTCGTGCGGTGGTGCATCCCCACGGCTGGACTGCCGCGTTCAATATTAACGTTCCACAAGTGTCCACACTTGAGATGCACTCCCCTATGGCAACTTTCGTTTATCAAGGCAGCAGCGCAGAAGGTAAATCCACAGGCAATATCACAACAAGCCTTACGCGTTTCAGATACTCTATATCCTTGTTCACAGGCAGCGAGCAGCAAACAAATGAAAGGCACAGAGACTGCTGTTTGTATTACTCCAATACCTTTATTGGCCTCAGGTGTGGCCTCAATACTGCAATGCCTCATGGGAACTGTAGTCTTTGATTTGCGCCATGATTCTTGATATAATCCCATCTGCTGCTCGAACATATTTTATGAAGATCTCGCCATTATTGAGCCTTCTATGGAAAACGTGCCACACTGCCAAACATCTTAGCCATACCAAAGGTCCATCATTAGCTCGTATTTTATCGAGCCGCTGGTCCGCTTTTCGTGCGGTGGTGCATCCCCACGGCTGGACTGCCGCGTTCAACTTTCGTTTATCAAGGCAGCAGCGCAGAAGGTAAATCCACAGGCAATATCACAACAAGCCTTACGCGTTTCAGATACTCTATATCCTTGTTCACAGGCAGCGAGCAGCAAACAACATATATATATATGTATATATATGTGTATATATGTATATATATGTGTATATATATATATATATATATATATATATATATATATATATATATATATATATATATATATATATATTATATATACACACACATATATATATAACAATCTGCTCAGTAATTGAGTACGCACTCCCCAGGTAAGTTGTCACCAATGTTTATTTACCAGGAAACCGGCATTTAAATCCGACCTTTTCAGTCCTGCTGCCTAACACGTTTCAAAGTATCACGCTTCTTTTTCAAAGGCATATGAACATAAAGCAAACTCTGCTACCGCAGTTTCTATTACTGCTGATTCAATTGATTAGGCCTCCGGTGTGCCCTCCTTAATAGGGTAACTTTTGTAAAGCATTTCTGGACTTGTGGTCCAATTTCATTTAATAATACCCTCCAGTGGGTTGCTGCATCATTACAAACATTTCCCAGGAAATCCGATGCACAGCCCTCCAGTGGGCCTTGGTTTTAAAGTCCTGTTTCTCCTAATTTATTCACCTTCTGTGCCACATGTTGATTCAGTCTATTCTCAATCACGGACCCTTTCTTTCCCGGGTGGTGCGAAACCTCCACAACCGGAGCCGCCATGTGTTAACATCTCCAACACACCGCTCAGTAACTGAATACGCTCTCCCCAGCAGGTAAGTTGTCACCAACGTTTATTTACTAGGAAGCCAGCATTTAAATCTGACCTTTTCAGTCCTGCTGCCTAATGAGTTTCAAAGCAGTGCGTACTCTAAAACCAACACGTCTTTCTTTTATCATTTTTAGCCCACAAAATGCTGGCTTAAAAACATCCATAAGAGGACCTTGTACTTTACCTGAAGAGCATAGAGCTCCAGCTAGGAAAAAAGCCCCGTAGGCAACTCAGAATGTTCTATTTTTTTAAATTGAGTTTGAGGGACTCTCACAACAGTCCCTCAAAACCAATCACCCAGATGTACACATATTTTGTATCCCTAATTTCTCAAAACTACTGAAATTGATTTGCACCAAATCAGAAAAAGCACATTTTCTGGATCAAGATCTATGGGCCCGATTCACAGAATGAACTTAAGACTCAATCCTAAACTTACTACTATTTTGGTATTCACAGAATGCACTTACTACTTTTGGCATTCACAGAATGAACTTACTACTTTTGATATTCACAGAAGTTAGGATTTTGTCTTAAGTTTGTCTTAAGACAAACAGTCTTAAGACAAACTTAAGACAAAATCCTAACTTCTGTGAATACCAAAAGTAGTAAATTCATTCTGTGAATGCCAAAAGTAGTAAGTGCATTTTGTGAATACCAAAATGTGAATTGGGCCCTATCTTCCTGCCAAATTTATTGTAATCCTGTTCAGCAGTTTTTGCCCTAGCTCTGTTTAAGATAGTCCATGGAAAATGCATGGGACTTGGGTGGTCCCAAAACCAAATTTCCCTATGAATTTTCCATAGACTTTTTTAGGCAGAACTTTGGCAAAAACTGCTCAACGGAATTATAACAAATTTGGCAGGAAGTTGGATATTAGTCCCAAACGCCTTCTTTTTGTGATTTGGTGTAAATCCATTCAGTGCACAAAGTTTTGGTAAATATGGACGGTGAGTTTCAGTGACTGTTACACGAGTCCCTCGAACCTAATTTTAATAATGGAGAGTTTTGATTGGCCCAAGGGACATTTTTTCCCTTGTGCCAATTCGCTCCCACAGGAGTCATACTCCCGCGTGAGCCAGTGCTCTGATGGGCTGCCTGCAACATGAAGAAAAATTTTGCAGGCAGCCATTACAGAATATGGGGACTTAGGGGCTGATTTAAAACTTGGCAGACAGGTTACGCCATCACAATGGTGACAGATATCCCATCCGCCGAAATATGAATCCTGTAGGATATAATGGGATTTATATTTCGGCGGATGGGATCTCTGTCACCATTGTGATGGAGTAACTTGTTCGCCAAGTTCTAAATCAGGTCCTTAGTCTCCCTTGTTTTTTGTTTAATACATTTTTATTAAGGAAGAAAAGCACAGATACAGCAAAATAACTAGCACGTTCAAATAGCAAAGTGAATGAGCAATGAGTATATATGTAAAACGATGAAAATGAGCATAAAAAAAGCAGTTGAGTATATGAACTTGTGCAAAATGGGTAAAATAAAACAGTTAATGAGAGGAAAAATTGAACAATGAAAAAATTAAATAGAACATATCTGTGTAAAAAACTGGAATATTGAGAAACTACAATGAAAAGTTTTATTATAAAAAAGGAAAAAGAGGGAAAAGAGAAATGAAGAAGAATAGGAAAGATAGAGGAAATAGAGAAAGACAAGAAAAGATAGAAAAGAAAAGAGAAATGAATATGAAAAAGGAAGTTATGTAAGAGGCATGTTCGTAGATAAAAAAGTAGTAAATGGTAACCATAATAGATCAGATTTGATTTGTAATTGAGTTGATACATAGGAAACTGAAGCAATTCTGTGTTCATCACAAATTAAATTCCACTAATGTAAGAAGGATAACTTCGAATTGTCCTTCCAGCAAGTTAATATAACCTTAAAAGCGACAGCAATAAACAAGTCAAATAAAATAGATTTGGAGGGAACTTGGTCAAAATCTGGAGACAAAGTGATTAAAAATATATTATGGACATTAAAAGGAAGATTGTATGAAAAAATCAGTAAATATTTTGACCAAATATATTTCCAAAAAGCATTAACCTTAGGGCAATAGTAAATTGGCCATAAATATCACATCCTGAAAAGAAAAATCATTTAACATGGAACTTTCAACAGAAACCCAAGGAGGTTTAGATACATCTTGACTATCTTTAGAGAAAGCATAAAATCGGCGAATCAAAAAAGCATTATGATGCAATCTAAAAACTGGAAAACAAACACTCCCTTCAGATTTGGGACGGGATAACTTAGACAATGCAGTACAAGCATGTTTATTATTCCAAAGAAACTTAGTGCAAATAGAGTTAATCTGAGAAAAATAATAATTAGGAATTTTGAAAGGTAACATTGACAAAATAAATAATATCCGGGAACAATCATCATTTTAATTGTATCAAGTTTGCCCCACCAAGATAAAAATAATGGAGACCAAGAGGACAACAAATTGGTAATTTTGAGTTTCAGAGCAGAAACATTATGGGATAATTTATCACGAGCAGTAGAGGAGAACCAAATAGCTAAATACTTAATTTTTGGGAGACACCAAGGGGTTGATTCCGAATCAAGAGAAAAAACGACTGTACAATTCGCATCCGGAGCCCTCTCCGTACGAATCGTACCCGTCCGTCCGAGTCGCGTAGTACGATTCGTATATCGATAATCCGTCCGAATCGTCGCGATCCGTACGTATAGCAAGGCTGAAACCGTGAACTGTACGACTCGTACACATGCCGTACGACCCGATGAGTACGATCCGGAACGGGTTATGAGGACCCGATTCGTATGGTCCACGTCAGGTAAGGGTGATTCGTATGGTAAAGCACACAATCACATACACACCGTAAGGTGCATACCCCTCATGATCGCTGGGTACGGTGCGTACCCCTGCGATCATGGGGTGTACGCATCGTACCCCTGCCTGTTTCGAGGCGAACTCTGCTTTTATGGCTGTCGTAGGAAAAGGGTTGTACGGTGCTTACCCAACAGGAATCGTACTTGCTGGGTTGGAAAAACCAGCTGCGAACCATACGGATGTCGCGTACAGCACGTTCCGAGGGAGAATCGTGCGGAGATTTGTATCGTACCGCCTTTGTACGATTCGTATGAAGTCCTGCTCCCGGTACGAATCGTACTTCGTCATACATGAGGGGGACGTGGCAGGGTACGAATCGTACGGGAAAAATGATCCGAACGGCTATTCGGAGCGGTTTTTCCAGAATCGGAATCGACCCCCAAGTAAAATTAGTAGAATGGAACATATGTTGATAACAGGTTGCATTTAGTGGCAAAATCTCCGTTTTGGAGAAGTTTAATTTGTATCCAGAAACTTGAGAAAAGGATGACATTTCTTGTAAAAAATGTGGTAGAGAAGACACGGGGTCAGACATGTAAATGAGGATATTGTCTGCATTTGCAGATAGTTTAATGTGATGGGATTTTAGTTTAAAACCAGAAATCTGGGAATTATCTCTGAGTCGTTGAAGGAAAGGTTCCAAACATAACAAAATGAGTAAAGGGGAAAGGGGGCATCCTTGGCGTGTACCTCTTTGCAGACAAAAATAAAGGGAGAAGAGACCATTGACAAATACACATGCTTTCGGATCTGTGTATAATAGCTTAACATATGAAATAAACACAGGCCCAAAACCAAACCCTCGTAAAGTATAAATCATAAAATTACAATTAATCTTGTCAAAAGCTTTCTCTGCGTCTAGAGATAGGGCTGCTAAGGGAGAAGGGTATTTTTTACTGAGAGTGAGAATGTTAGAAAACATTCTGGCATTATCAGAGGCTAAGCGACCTTTGACAAAATCCGTTTGATCAGGATTAATAAGTGTAGGAATAACAGTGGCTAAAATCTTGGGAAATATTTTACAATCATAGTTGATTAAAGCTATAGGGCAAAAATTCTTACAAAAAGAAGGGTCTTTGTTTGGTTTGGGAATAACAATAATAAGAGCTTCTAAAACAGAACCAGAAGCCTTAGAATTGGACAAAAATGAATAAAAAAGTTCCAGTAGTTTAGGAGCAAAAATGGAAGAAAAAGCTGAAAATAATTCTACTGAAAAACCATCAGGGCCGCGGGCTTTGGATTTTTTCAGGGACTTGAGAGCATCTGAAATTTCCTGGAGACAGATATCTTCCTCATGGGAGGTAAAGATATCGGGAGTAGAATTAGGTTTGGGAATATTTTGAAAAAAAATGTGAGATCTCCCTCAGCTGGGTTAGTGGTTTCTGTATACAAGTTACTATAATGTGATTGAAAGGTACTAATAATGTCAGAGTCAGAAGAGAGGAGTTGATTGTTTATTTCTGAATGGATAGGACCAACAGTTTTGCATTCAGATTTAATCTTTAAATAGTTTGCTAACATACTTCCAGCTTTGTTTTGGCCCCCATGATATTTGGATTTGATCTTAAGGAGGACATTACATGCATCTACTGTGGCAAGTTTGTTTAGAGTGGATTTGGCTTTAATTAAGTCTTGTGATGAGGAGGGGGATTTAGAGGAGAAGTATTTATGTTCCATAGTTTTGATTAGATTTTGTGTTTTTTTATTGAACAATGTTTTCTTCTTAGATGAGTAGGCAATAGTGAAGGCTCTGGATGAAGCTTTAAAAGCATCCCAATTGTTGTGAATTGAAGCTCAGCCGTCTGAAACTGAACTCAGACAAGACGGAAGTCCTCATCCCGGGACCATCCCCTTCTGCCTGGGACGACTCCTGGTGGCCCTCTGTGCTGGGCACCGCCCCCAAGTCCACGGACCATGCACGCAACCTTTATCCTGGACTCATCCCTCACGATGACCAAGCAAGTAAACGCTGTCTCGTCATCCTGTTTCAACACCCTGCGCATGCTCCGAAAGATCTTCCGGTGGATACCCACCGACACCAGGAAGACAGTCACCCAGGCCCTCGTCACCAGCCGACTGGACTATGGGAACACCCTCTACGCTGGAACCACAGCCAAACTCCAGAAAAGACTCCAGCGCATACAGAACGCCTCTGCACGACTCATCCTGGACATCCCCCGTCACAGCCACATCTCTGCCCATCTGAAAGACCTGCACTGGCTCCCCGTCAGCAAGAGGATCACGTTCAGACTCCTCACCCACGCACACAAGGCTCTCCACGACATGGGCCCCAAATACCTTAACAGCCGCCTCACATTCTACACACCCACCCGTCAGCGTCGATCCGCCAGCCTCGCTCTAGCCGCCGTCCCACGAATTTGCAAAGCCACCGCCGGAGAAAGATCCTTCTCCTACCTGGCGGCCAAGACATGGAACTCCCTCCCCACCCCCCTACAGCTGACCCACGACCATCTCTCCTTCAGGAAACAACTCAAGACCTGGCTGTTCGAGCAGTAGCGACTCCCCTCCCTCCCAGCGCCTTGAGACCCTAACGGGTGAGTAGCACGCTCTACAAATTTCTTTGATTGATTGATTGATTGATTGAGGTATCCAAAGAGTCGTTACGTTTGAAAAATTGCTAAATAAAAGTGGTCGCTTCTGAAATAAAATTATAGTCAGATAAAAGGTAAATATTGAACTGCCAGCGACCGTGTTTAAGTGGTGATGTATCAATACAGGTGGAAACGGGAGCATGGTCAGAAATAAAAATGGAACCAATTTCCTAGGATTGGAGACAGGGTAATAAT
Organism: Lissotriton vulgaris; assembly: GCF_964263255.1. Taxonomy (NCBI): domain Eukaryota; kingdom Metazoa; phylum Chordata; class Amphibia; order Caudata; family Salamandridae; genus Lissotriton; species Lissotriton vulgaris. The sequence continues at coordinate 107,521,512 of NC_141686.1, forward strand.
GATTTAGAAATTAAAATATAGTCAATACGAGACCTTCTGTGGTGAACAGGAAAAAAAAAAGGAAATTCAGAGGCATCAGGATTACATGTCTTCCAAGAATCAAATAAAGGACGAGAGGAGATGGCTGATTGGTATGATTTGTGGGTCTTGTTAGGTTTAAATTTATAATTTGATATTCTGTCAGAGAAAGGATCCAACCAATTATTATAATCGCCAATGATCATCACATTACGGAGAGAAATAGACAATTTCATTTTTATAGTATGCCAAAATTCTGGGTCAGGTTTCACAGGACCATAAATATTGAAAAAAGTAATTAGTGTTTTGTTGAGGGTAGCATCGACTATCACCCAACAACCATGTGGATCACATTCTAACGATACTATTTGAGCCTGAATAGACTTGTGAAACAAAATAGAAACACCACTATGACGTTCAACAGCTGGTGAAAAAACAATTTGGTTAACCCATTGGTGTTTGAGTTTTAAAGTTTCTATATCATTACAGTGGGTTTCCTGCAAAAAAGCAACTTGAGCATTAAGTTTAGCTAAATGAGACAATACCTTTTGACGTTTGACAGGATGACCCAGACCACTTATATTCCACGAGACAACATTAACCATGGAGTTGGATTAAGGAATATGGAAGGAAACAGGAACACAAGACTGCATATTCAACAAAAAGAAATTGTGAGACCAATAAGAAAGACAAGAAAGACAACAATTATTTTGTGATGAAAAGAGAACATTGCAAAGGACAAAACATGTAATGAATAATAGAACTGCAAAAAAGAGAAAAGAATGAAAATAGGAAAGAAAGACAGGGGGAAAAGGACAGTAAGATAGAAGAAGGAAATAAATAGACAGATCAAGGAGGAAAATCCAGACCTGAAGAAAGAGAGAAACACGAGTTGAGAGAAGCATGGTGACAGCGAAGAACACGGACACCCAAAGAGAAAAAGTATGAAAAGAGGAACCTCAAAAAGATCAAAGACAACCAGCAACTAGAAACTTTTATGCAAGTCAAACATTGAAAATATCTTAACAATCCTGAAAAGGAAAAAGAAGCTAGTCATTATTCTCCATACTGCGAGAGGAAATGGTATTGAGAAAGAGTTTAAGTTTATCAGGGTCTTCAAAGGATCTGGATCGACCATCATGCGTAATTTTGCAGAGGCACTGGTGTAGAATTCCGAATTGGATATTCAATTGTCTCATTTGAGGGCGGAGAGCAAGAATCTCTTTGCGGCGAGCATTAGTTGAATTTGAAACATCTTGCTAGATAAAAATGTTATGACCAGACCAGGTAAGGCGACGCTTAAGTCTCACTGCCCTCGAGACGTGCATCAGTTCAGTAAATTCCAGAAAGAGCATTATAATCCCATGTGGTTTATTTGACATCGAGTTTAAACGACCCAGACGATGTGCTCTTTGAATATTCATAGGAGATGGTGATGGTTGCAGCTCCAAAAGTTCAGGAAGAAACTTCTGTAGGAAAGCAACCAGATTAGATCCTTCAATATTCTCCAGTAATCCGTAAAAGCATAAGATGTTTCTACGAATACGATTTTCAAGGTCCTCAGCGTGGATTTTGAGCTTGTGGATTTCCAGCTCAAGTAATGGAATCTTTGAAGTAACATCCTGGATGTCGCTGACCCGTTGTTCAAGGTCAAGCACCTTTCCTTCCATGACAATCCTCGTTCTTCAATCTGTTTTCATTTTTCATTAGTAGTGGACATAAACGGTTGAAGACCACGAACTTCATCTAGTATAGAGTCCAAAAATGGATTCTGAGAAGAGAGGATAGGTGAAGGTGGGTCATTTTTATATCTTTTAGGTTTTGTGCCAGTGAAAGAAGATCTAACTGAATGGAGGTCGTTGGCCATAATTGAATATTGAGAAGAGTAAATGGTAAAATGAAAGCAATATTAAGTAATGCCGAAATTGCAAATGGAAGCACGGCTTGTGATGAACTGAGAGAAAGTGATTCATTAATTACCACAAAAAACAGCTCTTTTGGTCAACCAAACTGAAGTTATTCAGAAATACAAGTAAAAGTATTCTGAAACAGAAAACCGACCCACACTGTCACCTTAGAAAAAAGCCAAAAAGATGATGGAAAAGTGACCAAATGCTGAAACAGTTAATGGCCATAGCATGAATTAGGCAGAGGAAAAATGCATAGCAACAATGAAGCCCATACTGCCACATTGGTGAGGGAAGCAACCGTCTCAAAGGGCACAGAAAGCCAAAAGGATTCCATGCTAATAACAGTAATGCTGTGATGGCACAATTTTCACGAGGGAGAAAATCCAGCACTGAGACGCAAATGCGAGAAAACTGCAGCAGAGTTCACAGCAGGGCAGGAAAGACGGTAAAATCGGCAAAGATAAACATACGCGAGCGCCGCGGTAGAAAATGGCGGCCGCTCGCGTTATTCTGAGGAGAAGTCGCCGAGATGAATAACTCAGCCTAGGAATGAAGATGCATCCAGCAAAACAGTGCCGCAGACTCACCCCGACTTCATATAGCTGCAGACACCGCAGTAAGGGGGCCTTCTTGGGGCCCGATGACCTCATCCCTGTTCCCCTTGTTTTATAAAGGTGGGAGCACGCAGCCCCATCACCAGCCTTACCAGCTCCGGGAACCCCATCTCCCAGGGCCAAAACATTCATTTAGAGGGGCAGGCATACAACCCACTCTCTGAGCCACAATGGGCCCTGGGAACTCCATACCCTGGGCTTCCATTTTTTATTAGGGGGTGCATGAAGCCCCCTCCCCAAACCACATTGGGTCCCAGGGATCTCACCCCCCCGGGCCTTCTTTTTTTAAAATAGGGATGGGGTGCGCACTCATTTCACTGAGTCTATACTGGCCCCGGGGAACCCATTCCCAAAGGGCACCCACTAAGAAATACGTTGGAGCAGTGGGGGGTACACCAGAGGCACTGCGGCCTTGCTGGCTCCCTGCATCCTGGGTTCTGCGGGAGCCGGAATTGTTCCCACCCAGAAGGAGAAGCTGTGTCAGCTCCAGGCAGGACCAATCTGAACTTTCCCGTCGGTCGGAAGAGGCCCCATAATCAGCAAAGAGTTCCGCAACGCGACGGAGCTCACTCAGGACCCGCTATGTTCCGTCGGCGGTAAAGCCACGCCCCCCAGGTCCTTAGTCTCCTGTCATGAGTTTACTTTTAACAAATGCCCCCGATGTACTACCTAGGGATTTCTCCCCCTGTGGTCAAAATAATAAAACAAAAAAAAACACTGCCGGTGGTTAGCAGCATTTTTATAAAAAGGTAATGGTGGCCAGGGAATGCTGTGAAAATTAAGGGGGGAATGGGGCACTGAATGGCAGCCCCCTTCCCTGAGCCTCATTTGAGGCCCCCGGGACCCCATCACCAAGGGCCGAGCTTCATAAATAAGGGAGTGGGTGTACGCCCTCACTCTCTAGACTCAGGGGACCCATCCTCCGGGGCCTATTCCTTAAAAAAGGGGTGAGAGCAGACTTCTGTTTCCTTGCCCCCACTCTTGCAGGTGGGAAAGTTCAGATTGGTCCTGCCTGGAGCTGACACAGCTTCTCCTTCTGGGTGGGAACAATTCCGGCTCCCGCAGAACCCAGGATGCAGGGAGCCAGCAAGGCCGCAGTGCCTCTGGTGTACCCCCCACTGCTCCAACGTATTTCTTAGTGGGTGCCCTTTGGGAATGGGTTCCCCGGGGCCAGTATAGACTCAGTGAAATGAGTGCGCACCCCATCCCTATTTTAAAAAAAGAAGGCCCGGGGGGGTGAGATCCCTGGGACCCAATGTGGTTTGGGGAGGGGGCTTCATGCACCCCCTAATAAAAAATGGAAGCCCAGGGTATGGAGTTCCCAGGGCCCATTGTGGCTCAGAGAGTGGGTTGTATGCCTGCCCCTCTAAATGAATGTTTTGGCCCTGGGAGATGGGGTTCCCGGAGCTGGTAAGGCTGGTGATGGGGCTGCGTGCTCCCACCTTTATAAAACAAGGGGAACAGGGATGAGGTCATCGGGCCCCAAGAAGGTCGGTGAAGGGAGCTATACGCCCTTCTACCCATAATAAAATAATAACCCCTGCGGACAGGGTCCCCGTGCCAATAGAGGACTGGGGAGGGGTGCTGCATGTCCGTACCCTTAAAAAAAAGAAAGACCCTGGGGATGGGGTCCCCAGAGCCATAAAGGCTAAGAGAGGAGAGCCCTGCACCCTGTTCCCTTCATTGAAAAAATGGCCCAGGGGATGGGGTCCCTTGGGGCATAGTGACTCGGAGAGTGGGACTGCTTGCCCCTCTCCCATTCATTAAAAAAAGCCCCAAGGCATGGAGTCCCCAGGGCCTGCAAAGGGTAGGGGGCTGCACACCCCTCTCACCTTAATAAAAACAATACAGCCCCAGAGGATGTGGTCCCCTGGGCCTGCAACGGTTCAGGGAAGGGGCGTATATGCCTTACCTCATGGTAAGTGTACATACAGAGAAGTATAGATGTATAATTCTTAACTTTACATCCACTTACATTGACAATATGGTCGATATAAGAAACTCAACTTTTGGTTGAATACCATAGGCTGGTCCAATTGTAAAGCAAGAGGCAAGAAAAAGTCTGGATCAACCAGCACTCATTTTGACTGGGGTTGGCATAAGCCAAGAGCAACCTCTTCTGCTCTGCAGGACCACTGTATTCTGATGCATGTATACTGCTCCAGAGATGAACAGGTTGGGTATAGCCCACCAGTTATAAACAACCATTATCAACAAAACGCGTACTTGATTTTGACGGCTGCTTTAGTTGTCTTTTATATTGCCTCTAGTTAAGATCTCATCTACATTTTAATCCAGCTGCTTTATTGATTTATTAGTTAGAATGTTTTTCTGTGGCTTTGCAGTGAAATCGTTTTGCTTTGGTGCATATTTTCATGGTAAGAGGCTGTGATATGCTTATAGAAATGTATAGGTGTTTGTAGTGATCACAACTAGCTAAAAAGCAACGGAGTACTGATAATGCTACATATCTCAGACCAAAGGTATTTCTTCGGTGGTACATCAGTTGATGCAATAACTACTGGAATCACAGAGCTTGATGGATACACGTTATTGCAGTCACACCGCTCCTCGTGACTGTCTCATGGTGTTGTTGTCATGGGACACATCAAATGTGAAGCTTGGCATTTGGTGTGAGCTCAGGATAACTGCAGCAGGAGATGGTTGACAAACGTAGCAGACGAGGGAACCTCTGTGCACGCGACAGTTGGTGTTTTTTTCAGGACAAGTGTACCACGGCTTACTGCACCACATATAAAGAGTTACTGATTTAATTTACTTTGACTTACTGGTAGCAGTTGGGATCTTGCGCACCTTTCAGCTCACACACATGGTACCTCCACCTCGAGCATGTACAGCATCTTCTGAGCATGTGTGATGCTACATGCAGCATGCTGAATGTGACCCCATCTTAGATCATCACCATCTTACATGTCGATATCTACGGCTACGCTGCCTGCGCAGTTTGTGTTTGCGCGCTGCAATACATTAGCGGATACTGCTAAGGGAGATTGATGACTAGTGATCTGCACTCCTCAAACATATGCAGATCACACAACAGGGATTTGCATACCTTTGTTACGTATTGGAATCTCGTTCACAAAGCATAGGTTCTTTGTGCGGGAATTATTGTGAGGGTCCTTGGGAGAAGGTCTGTTTGGACTTTATTGGTCCCATCTGAGAATAGAAGATTTGCGATGGTGGTAGAGAGGACGTTCATTCAAGGTGAGTTATTGTAGAATTCTTACGGAACATCACAAATGAAATTGTAGTTAGAACTTTTTTATGAGAGAAGGTTGTCTAATTTTTTATGAGAGAAGGTTGTCCTGGTGTGTTGATAACTGATAATGGGACACAATTGACGTCTCGCACCATGCAAAGTTTTTTGAAGTGGAACAGTATAAAACATGTACACTCCTCTATTTACAATCCTCATGGAATCGGAATGGTGGAGCGCATAAATAGAGTACTACAGGGTATTATACAAGTGGCTGTGCAAGACAAACAAGATATTAAGAGGAGTGTGCTATGGCCGTTCGATACAGCTGTGAATGGTGTCACTGGAGAAACCCCAAAAGTATGAGAGGGAGAGAAGTGGAAATGAAGTTGACCCGTCAACGTTAAATGAAAGCAAAATGGATAAAAAATGTAAGAACAAATGTAAATGTGGAAAGGATAGATGTGGGAGACTTGGATAAAATCAAATTTGGAAAGGAGAATGGTGTGAATACGTTTTTTGACGCTGTGGAGGTGCATGGATGGCATGTGGTATTAGAAAGTGGACAAAAATGGAACAAAAGAAGGGTAGCATGGTACTATAAAAAAATAATTGGAGAACGATATGGTTAAATTGGGGCATAGATGCAAGATATTAAGTGCATGTCAATGGGAGAGAGGGTGATTGCTGGTGATCGAGGAGAAGCAGGAAGTGATATGTGTATGAGAAGACCTTTTAGCGGTCATAAGGGAAAAAGAGGTGAATCTGAACCTTGTGTTAGATCTTTGGGTAGGCATTACTGTTCACATTGTTTGTCTATCAAATTTGCTAATTATGTAATGAAATAGATTTTCTCCAATGTTGGTGAAAATGTATAGGAATGTAATGCTTGGACAATCCTGCTTGGTATAATCATTCACCTTTGTAATCTTTCATTGTTGGGATGTCACATATTTATTGTATTTGTTTTACTGCATTATTTTTGTGTTTCTAGGTCACTAGCGCTTTATGATTTCTTTATAAAGTAAGGAGATATGTTGTGACTTATACATATGTTATTGCTGTCACGCCACTCCTCATGACTGTATCATCGTGCTGTTGTCATGGGACATATCAAATGTGAAGCTCAGCATCATTCGGTGTGAGCTCAGGACGACCACAGCAGAATACGGTTGATGGACCTAGCGGGCGAGGGAACCTCTGTGCTATGTTGGAGTCTTGTGGTGGCCGCCACTGCCTAGCATAGCATATTCTAGACTCCTTCTATTACCACTACCTTTGGTATTTGCTGAAATCAGCGCGGTTTGCGTGCAACAATGGAGTCCTATCAGCATGTGGGATTTGAGATATTGTGCTCAAGGTTTGGCAAAATAAATCAGTAAATTGGTAGCCCCAGGTTTGTAGGTGCCAAATTGTGTCTTCTGCATGATCTGATCAGGAGGCCAGGGCACACCCTGGTATCGCCAAGTGACGGTGCAGCTGCACTCATGTGACTGAATATGACATGACTCTGTGGTCCTGCCCTGTTGAATTTGCAATCCTAGGCCCAGACTATCCTCAGCTGTGCCCTACCTACATATGTCCCAGGTCCATTGCAGCATCACTTGTGTGAGTGTCACCTGACCACCCCATCCTGTCGATTACATACTCTACTCTACGCTGCCCTTACTTTCTGGCTGACAGGGACTGTTGCGGGCCGTGAACAGTAGCCTGAGCTGCAGAGACTGTTGCCTTACCCACTGCAGCCAGCAACCCATGAAAGGCAACAACAGCCAACAAAATGAGCTCTAGCATGTTCCAAGGTAGTTTGGCATGTGGGGATGGTGACCGGCCCAGACCTCTGGTAAGGTGGTCAGTTACAATATCCCTGCCAATGCCTGAGCCAGGCAGCCCAGGACCAGTACCAGTAACAGGTGCCAAGCAGTACAGGGCACAGGGGCCTCCATCTCATCCTTCTTCGGCTGAAAGAAACAGCTCAAATATTGCAGTCTAGTCTAGCCAGGCAGAATAGTCACAGTCACGGTATGGGCTGCTGTGACATTGATCCACATTCGGTCCTTCACCTGTTTTGTTTGCATATTCCGCCCTAAGTGCGCTGGGGATGCCCAGACGTGGGTTCCAGGCACTCCACACCACTGGAGTCAAGCTAGCCGGGCTGATGAGAGGTGTTACCTCGAAACCGGTCCGGTCCTCGGATGCTTGATTCCGTTCTGGGAAGGACATGGCTTTTGTAGTTCGGACTGGACTGTTCCCATGGGGCACAGGGTCAGAGCTGATTTGCATATCGCCATTGTCTAACCCAGGGTGGTGTGGAGTGCAAAAAAACGATGGATTTGGGCCCAGATCTTCGGACTGGGGTGAGTGTGTGACATTGATCCACATTCGGTCCATCACCTGTTTTGTTTGCATATTCCGCCCTAAGTGCGCTGGGGATGCCCAGACGTGGGTCCCAGGCACTCCACACCACTGGAGTCAAGCTAGCCGGGCTGATGAGAGGTGTTACCTCGAAACCGGTCCGGTCCTCGGATGCTTGATTCCGTTCTGGGAAGGACATGGCTTTTGTAGTTCGGACTGGACTGTTCCCATGGGGCAAAGGGTCAGAGCTGATTTGCATATCGCCATTGTCTAACCCAGGGTGGTGTGGAGTGCAAAAAAAACGATGGATTTGGGCCCAGATCTTCGGACTGGGGTGAGTGTGTGACATTGATCCACATTCGGTCCATCACCTGTTTTGTTTGCATATTCCGCCCTAAGTGCGCTGGGGATGCCCAGACGTGGGTCCCAGGCACTCCACACCACTGGAGTCACGCTAGCCGGGCTGATGAGAGGTGTTACCTCGAAACCGGTCCGGTCCTCGGATGCTTGATTCCGTTCTGGGAAGGACATGGCTTTTGTAGTTCGGACTGGACTGTTCCCATGGGGCACAGGGTCAGAGCTGATTTGCATATCGCCATTGTCTAACCCAGGGTGGTGTGGAGTGCAAAAAAACGATGGATTTGGGCCCAGATCTTCGGACTGGGGTGAGTGTGTGACATTGATCCACATTCGGTCCATCACCTGTTTTGTTTGCATATTCCGCCCTAAGTGCGCTGGGGATGCCCAGACGTGGGTCCCAGGCACTCCACACCACTGGAGTCAAGCTAGCCGGGCTGATGAGAGGTGTTACCTCGAAACCGGTCCGGTCCTCGGATGCTTGATTCCGTTCTGGGAAGGACATGGCTTTTGTAGTTCGGACTGGACTGTTCCCATGGGGCACAGGGTCAGAGCTGATTTGCACATCGCCATTGTCTAACCCAGGGTGGTGTGGAGTGCAAAAAAACGATGGATTTGGGCCCAGATCTTCGGACTGGGGTGAGTGTGTGACATTGATCCACATTCGGTCCATCACCTGTTTTGTTTGCATATTCCGCCCTAAGTGCGCTGGGGATGCCCAGACGTGGGTCCCAGGCACTCCACACCACTGGAGTCAAGCTAGCCGGGCTGATGAGAGGTGTTACCTCGAAACCGGTCCGGTCCTCGGATGCTTGATTCCGTTCTGGGAAGGACATGGCTTTTGTAGTTCGGACTGGACTGTTCCCATGGGGCACAGGGTCAGAGCTGATTTGCATATCGCCATTGTCTAACCCAGGGTGGTGTGGAGTGCAAAAAAACGATGGATTTGGGCCCAGATCTTCGGACTGGGGTGAGTGTGTGACATTGATCCACATTCGGTCCATCACCTGTTTTGTTTGCATATTCCGCCCTAAGTGCGCTGGGGATGCCCAGACGTGGGTCCCAGGCACTCCACACCACTGGAGTCAAGCTAGCCGGGCTGATGAGAGGTGTTACCTCGAAACCGGTCCGGTCCTCGGATGCTTGATTCCGTTCTGGGAAGGACATGGCTTTTGTAGTTCGGACTGGACTGTTCCCATGGGGCAAAGGGTCAGAGCTGATTTGCATATCGCCATTGTCTAACCCAGGGTGGTGTGGAGTGCAAAAAAACGATGGATTTGGGCCCAGATCTTCGGACTGGGGTGAGTGTGTGACATTGATCCACATTCGGTCCATCACCTGTTTTGTTTGCATATTCCGCCCTAAGTGCGCTGGGGATGCCCAGACGTGGGTCCCAGGCACTCCACACCACTGGAGTCACGCTAGCCGGGCTGATGAGAGGTGTTACCTCGAAACCGGTCCGGTCCTCGGATGCTTGATTCCGTTCTGGGAAGGACATGGCTTTTGTAGTTCGGACTGGACTGTTCCCATGGGGCACAGGGTCAGAGCTGATTTGCATATCGCCATTGTCTAACCCAGGGTGGTGTGGAGTGCAAAAAAACGATGGATTTGGGCCCAGATCTTCGGACTGGGGTGAGTGTGTGACATTGATCCACATTCGGTCCATCACCTGTTTTGTTTGCATATTCCGCCCTAAGTGCGCTGGGGATGCCCAGACGTGGGTCCCAGGCACTCCACACCACTGGAGTCAAGCTAGCCGGGCTGATGAGAGGTGTTACCTCGAAACCGGCCCGGTCCTCGGATGCTTGATTCCGTTCTGGGAAGGACATGGCTTTTGTAGTTCGGACTGGACTGTTCCCATGGGGCACAGGGTCAGAGCTGATTTGCATATCGCCATTGTCTAACCCAGGGTGGTGTGGAGTGCAAAAAAACGATGGATTTGGGCCCAGATCTTCGGACTGGGGTGAGTGTGTGACATTGATCCACATTCGGTCCATCACCTGTTTTGTTTGCATATTCCGCCCTAAGTGCGCTGGGGATGCCCAGACGTGGGTCCCAGGCACTCCACACCACTGGAGTCAAGCTAGCCGGGCTGATGAGAGGTGTTACCTCGAAACCGGTCCGGTCCTCGGATGCTTGATTCCGTTCTGGGAAGGACATGGCTTTTGTAGTTCGGACTGGACTGTTCCCATGGGGCACAGGGTCAGAGCTGATTTGCATATCGCCATTGTCTAACCCAGGGTGGTGTGGAGTGCAAAAAAACGATGGATTTGGGCCCAGATCTTCGGACTGGGGTGAGTGTGTGACATTGATCCACATTCGGTCCATCACCTGTTTTGTTTGCATATTCCGCCCTAAGTGTGCTGGGGATGCCCAGACGTGGGTCCCAGGCACTCCACACCACTGGAGTCAAGCTAGCCGGGCTGATGAGAGGTGTTACCTCGAAACCGGTCCGGTCCTTGGATGCTTGATTCCGTTCTGGGAAGGACATGGTTTTTGTAGTTCGGACTGGACTGTTCCCATGGGGCACAGGGTCAGAGCTGATTTGCATATCGCCATTGTCTAACCCAGGGTGGTGTGGAGTGCAAAAAAACGATGGATTTGGGCCCAGATCTTCGGACTGGGGTGAGTGTGTGACATTGATCCACATTCGGTCCATCACCTGTTTTGTTTGCTTACCCACTGCAGCCAGCAACCCATGAAAGGCAACAACAGCCAACAAAATGAGCTCTAGCATGTTCCAAGGTAGTTTGGCATGTGGGGATGGTGACCGGCCCAGACCTCTGGTAAGGTGGTCAGTTACAATATCCCTGCCAATGCCTGAGCCAGGCAGCCCAGGACCAGTACCAGTAACAGGTGCCAAGCAGTACAGGGCACAGGGGCCTCCATCTCATCCTTCTTCGGCTGAAAGAAACAGCTCAAATATTGCAGTCTAGTCTAGCCAGGCAGAATAGTCACAGTCACGGTATGGGCTGCTATGAGCCTTTGTCTAAATTGGAAACACAGCTGTGGTTGCCAGCGTCATCAAGGGCCCGAGTCATAAAGGTAAACTAAGACCAAAAGTCTAAGATTAGACCTGAAGTCGAAGTTTAGGTCTAAAGTCTAACTTTACTAGTAGTAAAGTTAGACTTTTGATCTCAGTTAGACATTTGGTCTAAACTTAAACTATTGGTCTAAGTTTACCTTTGTGAATTGGTTCCCAAGACAGGTACACTGATGACAAATAATAGTGAAAATATGGGCTAAAATACATAGCTGATCCAAAGAAGCCAGGCCCAAACAATGAATTGATGATGAAAATGTAAATTCAGTTTACCAGCTCTTGTGTTTGCACCATATGGTTTGAACTAGAGGCACAGCGTTCATCACTCTAAGTTGAAAGGTAAAGCACATTCCACCTCCAAGGCAGTGGTAAATACATCGCCAGCAGTGGGCTGTACCAGTGGTGGAAGTAGCCTGCAGCCTCCTAACAAAAACGGGTACTTTGGGTCTGATGTACAAACGTGTTTTTTGTGTGTCTGAAATTCAGATGAATAACAAATCGCAAATTCCAAAATGGAAACTAATGAGTTTAGCTAGTTCTTTGGAATCCCTAAGGATTCACAGTAGTTATTTTCAGATTTCCAAGTTGTGATTTGTTGTTTGTTACAAATTGCAGATAGATCAGAGGCGGCTCCGCTATGGCAGAGGAGCGTTGCCCTACGGCTGAAATGCAGCAGTAAGAAGTAAAATAAAATGACAATAAAACATAATTTATTGTCATTTTACTTCCAGTCCGCTGAGATGAGGGCGCATCGGGGTAAGGCTCCAGCATCACACCGCAGGGGGGAGTGTGGTAGGCACTAAAAAGTGCGCATGTCGGTTTGATTGGCCGTCCAGGACCTCCCAAACCGACATACACACTTGGATATCTCTAGGCTGTTCCTTGAAGATATCCTAGTGCTCCGGGGCACAGGCTCCCCATACCCTGTTAGCGCACAAAACCAGCCAGTCTGCCCAATCCCAGCATTTCTCTGATGCTGGGAGAAGTGCTGGGATTGGGAGGGGTCTGGGAGCCTGTGCCCATGGGAATTGTAGTGGCAGGACGGGAGCAGAGGAGCAGCGCGGTGCAGGAGCAGAAGATTGCTGCAGCAAACAGGAAAGGTAAGTATATTTTTTTTATTATTATTTTTTTCCCGTTCCCCCACCTCGGATTGGCAGCAGCCACCCCTGAAATAGATAGTGGGCATTTGTAAATGGCAGAGCTGCAGCGACTGATGGCATCACACCCAGGAAATAGCCTTCCTGGAATGGAACATTCCATAAAAAAAGGTGTTATAGAAGTCACCAAGAAGAAATATGGCTTGTAATTCAAGAAAGAAAAATGCAGTTGATGTGACACAATATAATAGTAATGAAAACGATGGCGTGACCTCAGATCTTGTACAAAAGCTCAATCTGCAGTCAGTAGCGGCTGCAAGCTATTTGGAGTATTGGGGCGACAAACCACTGATGGAATATAATCTACACAATATACATAACAAAAAAAGAAGAAAAAAAAGCCACTTACCTGACAAAGCTCCACACTCCAGACCCGCTTTTCCTCTTTCCTGGAGCATGTGACCAGCCGACTTGCTTAACCAATTATGGCGCTGCGCTGCAAGTGAAGAAGCCGCTGCTGTCTGCAGTAAGCATATGTCTATTGGGGAACAGACTGATTGAAAGACTGCCATCCACCAAAGAGCAAATATTCATTTGGAGAGACAGGGAGGAATATAATTCCCTGGCGACTTAGGGTGTTGGAAAACTCAGTGTGGTTGGTTCAAAAACAGCAAAAGAGATGCGGATACTAGACAAAAATCTGGTGACACTGATGCAGTGCTACTCCAGAAAGGTTTTCTAAACCTTATCACCTTTTCCTTGAAGTTCCAAATCACACATTTTACTCATCAGTGGGCCCATAATACTGCCAGTCACTCATATACACTCTTTTCTCTCTACTTTATGGATCAGTGAAATTCAAAAAAGAGCTGCTGGATCATAGCGGAGTGTCTAAATTAAACTAAATATTTATAATATGTACACCTGCAGTTTAAATTGTTTACCATGGTTTTATCAAAGAGACAATTTATTCAGACACACCACCATTGATTGTCGATGGACCTGCTAGTAAAAATTAGGCTAAGGATGAACAAGAACAGCTTAATTCCTCATTTTTCTAATTTTTATTTAAAGAAAAATCTTATAGCATGACCCTCGTTTATTTACTCGTTTTTCGTTTAATGTAAATAGATTTAAGGGAAAGAAAGAAATTTAGCTTATACATTTATTCAGTTTTAAATTAAAATTGAGAAATAAACACGTTATTATTACGATTATAGGACATGAATATTAGCAAAAGACATAATAGTTCCCAAAGTTCACCTCCCTAGTCTCTCTAGCTATTAACCTCATCTAAAAACTCTGTATTCATTCAAGCAAAAGTTAAAGTTCAGAAATGTTCAAAGTTCTTACGCCTCAGGAAAATTCAGCATTGCGGCAGCATGTCAGGATACACAGGTGGAAATCGGAAAAGAGAGAGTACGGACATACTCTTTTATACCCTTTTTCTCTAGCTAATGTATCTAAATTCAGAAACATTTGGGGTCTTCAACAGTTCTGATTTATCAGTCCAAGGGGGGGATGAGCATAACCTCATCATCTTATTGTTTTATTTCCACATGATCATCTCAATGAAAATGTTCTTTGTTCACAACATATCCGCTTCATTCTAGTCCTTTAAATGCAACATTGGTCTGCGTTCTCACGCTTTCTCATCACGGACGTCCATTTTGTTGGCACTCAGCTGGACTTTCAGGGCACACTGTCCTTGAACCATTCTGCTCGGGCACATGCAGCTCATACTCGACTTGCAGCTTTTTCTATCATGCACATGCGTACTGCATCTCAATCTCGGAGTTATAGAAACGTCCATCTTGTTCTAGATCTCAAAGGCCAGAACGGGAACTATTATAGAGACAAACACAATTAAACCTTAATTGTTGAATTTTAACACTTCTGTTTACTTCCCCCCCCCTTTCTGAGGTATCCCTGATAGTTTGTTACCTAGCAATTAAAGCAATACATATGCGTGTTTTTCTCACCTGTCTTCATGTTTTTGCCACAAATAGACAAACAGAAAGCATATTCATGCCGCTTTTGGTTAGTTTAAAGCTTCTGCCTTAGTTTTGAACGAGACAACATCACTTAGTTAGTCGATTATAGTTTGTAACATAAGCAAATTAGTTTTCCCACATGTATTTGTGTGTGCATTCAATTCTACGTTGATTAATTTTCAAAACCACACGATTAATTCATGTTACTGTTATGAGCAAGTGACTTCACGAGGGGTATACAAAATGTTGTTTTTCCACCTCGCTCCATCAACACAAAGATACCATGCAGGCAGGTTTTAATGCCATTGGAGAAGGTCTAAGTACAACGACATCACAAATGGAGACATTAATGAAGACTATAACTGCTCCCTGGGGAGCTACACGTGAGGATACTATGATTCAACAACACAGGCAAAAGACATCTTGCAACCAGAAGGCATGGATTTGGTAGATCTGATGAAACGTTGGCAATAACTTCTGGAGTTTTGTGCTGTAGCACAGCAAATTTACAAACAGAGATTGGACAATTCAATTGGGATGTGTTAAAGGACCTGGTACAGGTTACCTCCAATAGTGGCTAAAGTTGAAAAAATATGCTTGGCGCAATGGCGCCAAACTCACCACATATGATGCAGCACTTCTCCCCGGTGTTCCATGAGCAGCAATGGAAGAATTTCCTTCCTGCTCAGTGGAATGCAAATCCAACCACTCCTGGAGCTGCTCTCATGAGGGGCCTATGCCAGCAATCCCCCAGCTGTGAATTGCTGGGTCTACAGTGCGCATGTCGGGCTGGCTGTAGGTAACCAGCTAGCCAGCCAAAAGCGGGATTTAGCCCCGCCCCCCTGCCTCACGCTCGCTCTGTACACAGCACGAGCTGGTGGCAAAATAAAATGGCATTATTTTTTATTTGTGTGTGTCTGCCTGCTGCACTCACAGCAGCATGAGATGCTCCTTCGCTCTCGTGGAGGAGCCGCCACTACCTCTGCTCTGGAAGATTTGTTAACTATTCACCTTGCAACCAGGGGGCAAGGGCATGATCCAGAGAGGGAGGCGGCCTCTAGCCTCAGCAGTGTTTCTGTGTATGAAACACCTACTGTATATCATGCTAGAAGACAAGTTTCAGAGGGGCAGGGAACTTTGTCTGCCACTTGTGCTGGAAGGGTAGGCAGAGGGGGGATAAAAACATTAGTCAAAAATAAACAAATTAAAAGTGATTATAAGATGTATATTTTATTTTTAGAATGTGTGTATTATGAATATCACTTTGCTAGAACCACTACTTTTCTGTTATTGCTAAAGTTCACCCCGTAATGAAACATAAACAGTATGTGTCAAAAAAATACAAATAAATAAAATGAATAGGTCCAAACAAAACCTAAAAATTAAAATATATTAAACTTACCCCAAAAATAGATCATTGGCGATTTCTGATCAGCTGTTCTTTTAGCAGGCCACAGGGACGTTCAAACAGAGACCTTGTTTGCCTGTTTGCAACACTTTCTGCCTTGGTGACTGTAGATGAAGGAGTGATGTCAAAACACATGGCCAACATGCATGAATGCTGTCACTTAAGCCATGTTATATAATTTTCATTTTGATGTCAGAACATATAATACGCGATATGGGTACATGTTTTTGGATTACCTAACCAGCACAAGTCTGCAAGTTCTCTACCTGCAAGCCAGTTGTAAAGTGCACCATGCCTGGACATATAAGAATCATAGGTTTTGCCGGATAGCATGCAACAAGGTCAGTAATGAGACACTCGGAGTCACATATCACCTGTATATTCCGTGGATAGTGTTCTTTCTGTTCCTATATGCAAATTCTGCATTTACAGTGGTGGCTGGCATCTACAGGGGGCGGGGGAGGGAGGATAGGGACAGATGCTGCAAAACAAAATATATATAAAAATAAACGGCCATGCTTGCACAAATTAAATTAGCATATATAAAAACACTTACCTCACTGCAGGACCTCCTCGCTCTGGACCTCATCAGACTTCAGAGCAGGCCCCAGCCACTCCCTTCACCAATTCTGGCCCTACTATCACCAGCATGAAAGCAGCGCCATGATTGGAGGCTCAGCGCCATGATTGGAGTCTCAGCGCTCCACAGTGCTCTGGAGGCCTGCACTTGCTCTAACCCCGCTGTCTTCAGACAGCTGGGTTAAAGGTATATAAGTGCACATGTCTGGATGGCCGTCGCAAAACAGCTGGCAGAAGGGACATGCACACTTTGAAAAGTGCACAATCAGCCACACTGCTGCTGTTCTCACTAAGCCCCGCCCCGTTCTGACTCTCGGTTCAGGATGGGAGGCTGAAAAATAAAATGAATTACCATTTAATTTTGCATCTGAGGGCTCGGGGCATTTAAGTGGGGTGACTCTCCTCAGCTCCAACAGAGGAGCCGCCCCTATAGATATTCTGATGTGTGGGTTCCATCAATGTAGCCGATTGCTTCTGGTAATAGTGCAATGTTATAAAATCCAACCTTAATGTCTTGCCACTCACCTGCTGTTTTATTGAAGGATTTGTTGGCATGCATCCTAAATAACATGGCTTTGAGAAACTCTGAAATACCCTTCGTGACACTCAACGTGTTTCAGCTCCTATGCTATAATAGCTGCACTGAACCAGCATGTGTTAGGAACACAAGACCTGCACATGAGTGTGGATAGCCTGGCTTCTATGAGTTACTTTCCTTAACAACAGTTCTAATTCATTGGAGTTAAAAATTAAGACTACGTGCTGTAAATCTCAACCTCTGTTTAGTCAAAGAGTGTAATTGTGACACTAAACATTTCCTGCTGTCTCCAGAATACTCATTCTTCTCCCTATTGCACCAGGACAGCCACATGTGAAAAAGAAAGCAGTATTTTGCCCCTCCCCACTTTTCTATAGTTTGCATCTGGATGCCACTTGCTTCCACCCGATGGTAATTTGAGATGCAAAATCCATTTTTTTTACTACTTCATAGTAAATATATCAGATGCAAATCGCAACCAGATTCGCAAATAGGAAGTCACATGTAGGTAAATCCGTTTTTGCGATTCGGAAAATGCGATTTTCGGCGAATCGCACTTTCAGAATCGCAAAATCGGATGTAGGTAAAAAAATCGCTATTTATTAGCGATTCTCAAAAAATTGCAGAATATTTTTGGGATTACTCAACTAGCGATTCCTTATTAGCGAATTCGCTAATAAGGAATTGCAAAAACAGGAAAGAGCAATTCAGGTGCAGAATGATGACATCACAACCAGGAAGTGTGAGTCTCCATGCTGCACCTGATTGCCTGCACCTGTCCCAGAGTCAGTTGCTGGCTGAGAGACAGAGAGGAGGGAGTGTGGAATTGGCTCTGACTTCAAACTGAGCAAAATGGAATCACAAGGTGCTGAAAAGCAAGGTGGTGAGAAGCAGGCAGATGAACAATGCAGAAAAAGGAAACAGAAATTTTCTGAGAGGGAGTTATAGGTATTAACAGAGGAGGTGGTGAGGCAACATGACCTCCTGTTTGGAAAAGCTTCACTTCGTGTGCCTGAAGACAGAAAAAGGAAAATATGGTCAGACATACAGGAAAAGGTAAATGCAATTGGCATTACCCATCGTACCACCGAGGACCTTAGGAAGCGGTGGTACGATATGAGACAAAGGTCCAAGGAGAGGGTGGCCACGAGATTGGCAGAAGTCAAAGCAACTGGAGGTGGGAGCTCCTCTACATCTGAACCGACGCCCCTGGAGGAGTTGGTGGAGACAACCCTCATGCCTGAGGCAGTGACGGGCGTATACTGACCTGGACAGCTCTGAAACCAGAGACACCACAGAAGGTAAGATGCATGCCAAAATCACCCAATGCATTCCCATCCTGCCCAGACCCCAAAATCCACATGCATGAATAGGAATCCGGTCCATGTTTTTAGGAATACCCAGTGAGGCATAATCGGAAATGTAGTCCTATGTAATATAAATAGGGGCAGATACACATACAAAGGGTACATAGGGAACAGTTCCAATAGCAATATGCAATGTACACAAAATAGACAAGCAGGCATGTAAATAGTATTGTCAAAAACGTTATTGAAAAACAGAATTACATTGACACACAACTCATGTGTGCTATTTTTTGGCAGATGGACCAACAACACAGGGCACTGTTGCAGCAGTGGGGGAGACAGCTTCAGCAGAGGACCAGGCAGGGCAGGAGAACCAGGGTGTCACACGTGGCACACCTTCTGCGCAAAGCAAACAGCGCAAAATAGTACCTGCATTGATACAAATGCCATCTGGGTCCACAGATGCAGAAGATGAAACACAGGCTGATGCATCACCAAGCACAGCTCACGGCAGATCCCAAACACCCACATCCAACACGACTGGCAGTGGAGCCAGACAGAGGGCACGGGCCAACACCTGCAGTGCCTCAACAGGTACTGATTCTGTTTTTGCTGGGCTGGAGGGCCAAATGTTACGTGTGCAGCGCCTGCAAAGCAAAGGCATATCGTCAAAACAGCGTCAGCTGGCGCAACACAACCGGCACATGTCAGAGGTGAGAGTTGGCATCACAGCAATAGCAACAGCAACAGAGGCAAATCTAAATGATACACAGATTGCTAGGCAGGCCCAGCGCAGGGACCAACGACGCTTAAACACACGGCTGGACCAATTTGCAAGGGCTGTGAGCCGCCAATCAACAGCCATATCCATGCTTGCTAGAAGAACTGTGAGCATGCAACATGAAATGGCACACTGCTGTCAGGACGTTGCCAAGAGTCTGGTGCAGGTAACCTGTGCACTTGATCAGCTGCGGGCTGCTGTTACTGGGGGAATTGTTACGCCAGGTAGCATAGACGCTGATGGACAATCCAGCAGAAGCACACCTACTCCACCAATACCAGCAGAAAGGCGTAGGAGTGGCCGTCAGGGCAGAGGTGTGGACAACAACACTGAAACTATTGAACAGGCTGATGGTGGTGCATCAGGGTGTTCACGCCGTAGGTGAAGGGGCAGAATGGACAATGGTATGTTGTGAAGTAACACATCCCATGAGGACTTACTTTATTGATATTTGAGCACTGTGAGGACATGAACACGTGCAAATTTCAGACTTACAGTCGCACTGTGTGACATTGCATATCCTGCATTTAAGTAAGTAAACTTTTTTTTTAACAACAACATTGGTCATTGTGGTTTTTTCTCTTACCTAGAAGTAGTTTTGTGTGATGTCATCACGTCTCATGCACCCAGCTCCTCCTGCACATCTGCTTTGGGGGGCTGGTTCCTCCTCATCGGATGTGTCGGAGTCAGTCAGATCCACTGGGGTGCCCTTCTTGATAGCAATATTGTGTAGCATAGCGCAGGCCACCACTATCTTGCAGCACGACTCCGGACTGTACTGTAGAGTGCCTCCACTCTTGTGGAGGCAGCGGAACCGGCTTTTGAGGATTCCAAAGGTTCTCTCGATGGTGGCTCTTGTGGCTCTGTGGGCAGTGTTGCATCTCCGCTCAGCAGCTGTGGTTGGATTTAGGTAGGGTGTGAGAATGTAGTCCCGCACAGCATGTGCACTGTCTCCTGCATGGAAGAAGAATGTTGATTTTTAGTGAGATGCTGCAAGTTGAAACATTTCATACTACTGTTTGTGTGTGCCATGAAATTACCTAGCAGGTATCCCTCTCCAAAATCGCCATTTGGAAGTCTGCGATGTAAAGCACAGTATCTAAAAATGAAGGAATCATGAGTCCTTCCTGGAAATTTTGATAAGATATTGGTGATGAGATTTTTGGCATTGCAGACTACCTGGATGTTAATTTAATGGTATGATTATCTGTTTCTAAAGACATACTCATTGTGTGATGGGGGACAGTGCGACATGTGTTCCATCTACACACCCAATCACGTGGGGAAATTGGGCAATTTGATAAAAATCCTGTTTGGTTTGGTCAAGTTCCTGCTGTGTGTCTGGAAATTTGATGTGGGTATGCATCCTCTGCATCATAGCATTGAGGAAAGTATAGAAGAAACACGAAAGTGCGCTCTGGGACACCCCTCCCACTGCAGCAATAACCCCCTGGAAACTCCCTGACGCTAGGAGGTGCAGTGAGCACAACACCTGTATGTGTGTGGGAATGTGTGGGGTGCTCAAGCATGGGTGTCAGCTCCTCTATCAGCTCAAGAATACTGTCTGGATGCAGCCTGTAGTGCACATGGATGTCCTCCTCAGTGCGTTGGAAGGGGGTGATGCGTGTCCTGTAAATCCTCTCCTGGCATCTCCTTCTCTCTTCAGCCTGTCGGATGAGCAGCCTCCTGGCTATAACATAAAGCCCAGCCATTGTGAGAAGCCACTGATGCATCATGGGCCACTTTAAATAGGTTGCACCTGGTTACCACCTGGTCAGAGTTGGTCGTTATTGATAAGTGCAAAATTGCGATTTTCGTAAATTCACTATTTGCGATTTTTTAATACATTGGAAATTGAGAATTCTCTTTTTGCGTGACGGTATTTGCGATTTTCGCAAATACTGATACGCAGCTTGCGAATTCGCATATTTGTTCGCAGAACCCATTACTCGCAAAATTGCTAATCGCATATTTTGCGATTAGCAATTTTGCATGGAACATTTCTTACCTACATAGCATCACACACTTTTGCGTTTGCAAACACCAGTAATTTTGCGAATTACGGCGTTTGCGAATCGCAAAAGCCTACCTACATATGCCCCTAAATCACTGAATCACTAAAGTGACTATTCACCATAATATTTTGTGACAACGTTTTTACTGGCAATAGTGTCCTTGTGTGGTCTCAAGTCAAATCGCTTTGAGACCTATGCGATTCACAAAATTAACTGCCACTTATTTTGTCTTATGATTTAAGCGTTGTCCTCAATCTAAGCTTGCACTTAGTGTGGCTGTAAAACACAGCACTAGCAGGTTTTTTCAAGTAGTAAGTGAAATATATGATTAGAAAAACATTCACATTTTAATTTTGAGAATTAGGATTTGGAAATGCCATGTTTTAGGCACTTTTGCGGCAGAATGCAAACAGCTCTGTGAAGCGTGCTGCTGCAATCCTGTATAACCACTAGAAGGAGCTCAAACCTTATGTTTGAGGCTTATACATTTTAAAACCTTCCGTTTTCAATTCAGAATTAGGTACTGACATCGGAAGGAATCCCATGGCTTGCATAACGTAATTTATCAAGATTTGCTTTCTAGGGGCCATATGTAGGTGGGCTAATACCAGTCGGTAACGGCCGAAAATCGGTAAATTTACCGTTACCGACTGGTATTTAGCCCTTTGCGATGTAGGAGGATGGATTTAAGGATTCGGTAATTTACCGATTCGTTATTTTAAGGAATCGGTAAAATACTGATTCCTTCATTTAAGGAATCGGTAAATTACCGAATCATTTTTAAAAAAAACTTTATTTTCAGTTTTTGCATAATAAAGGAGGTTGGACATTACGGAGCAATCTGTAGCAATAGCGACAACAAATTACGTGCAAAAAGGAGCGTCATATACAATGGACAAATATAATCGTACGAATAGAAAATACAATACATTTAAGTGTCAGGGGTATACAGCCAAAGTCGTGGATCAGAAGGGTTCAGCAATAAAAAGAGACAATAATCTCAGCAGTAATCATATGGCATCTATAGGACACTCTAAACAGCAGCAATAGGCAACAAAATTGAACAGTGGCCTGGCACCCAGTTAGGAGCTGATATATAACCAATACCCTCAGGTGCAATGCCGCTCAACACTGGTGTGTCGTGCTCAGACTGCTTCCTGTCTCTGTAGTCTCGATATGGTCCCCAAATAGCTTCAGGGCGGGAGGCACTGGGTATCAAGGTGGAATACTCTTCACAGTTAACATTACAATAAGCTAAACTACGGAGCCAAGCCTGCAGGGAAGGAGTTCTCTTGCTGCCCCATAATAGAGCAATTTCGCACTTGGCCAACAGAAAGTCCAGAGCCGCCAGCTTCCTGACCTTTGTGGGGAAGTTTGCTACATAGCCTAACAGCGCGATCTCCGGGGTGGGCAGTAGCTGCATGGACAGGATGTCTCCCAGCGTGGCGTGAACTAGTAACCAATACTGGTGTATTTTGGGGCAGGTCCAGGCAAGGTGGGCGAAGTCGGCAAATGGAGCCAATCATTTCGGGCAATGATGAGGCCTATTGGGATCAATTCTGTGGGAACGGGCAGGGGTGTGGTATATCCTACGAAGGAATTTAAAATGAAGCAACTTATGTCTACTGTTTAACGAGATCTCCTTGGTAGTCCTTCAACACCATTCCCATTGCAATGATGAGGCCTATTGGGATCAATTCTGTGGGAACGGGCAGGGGTGTGGTATATCCTACGAAGGAATTTAAAATGAAGCAACTTATGTCTACTGTTTAACAAGATCTCCTTGGTAGCCCTACAACACCATTCCCATTGGTCATCGGTGATAGGTCTACCCAAATCCTCCTCCCAAGCCGCACGCACCTTAACGCCAGATATAGGCCTGGACGTCACGCAGTGCTTGTAAAGTTTGGAGACTAAGTGCGCACCAGTGGAGCTCTGTATTAGTAGTGTCAGCGGTGGAGTAGGGTCAGGGGCGGGAGGGAAGGAAGGAAAAGTGGCACGTAGCATGGAATGCACTTGTTTCATTACAAAAGTATCCATGAAGGATCGATCTGCGAATCGGGCCTCCTCAGACACAGAGAAAGCATGGCCGTCAGGAAACAGATCGCCCACTGTACAGATGGGAAATTTTTCCCAAATTACCGAATCCTTAAATCCTAAATCAGTAAAATTCGGTATTTAGGAATCGGTGAATAGAAATTACCTACATCTGGCCCTAGATCTGTAGTTTCCACAAAAGCAAAGTCACTGGAAATGCAGTTTAGATCAGGCGTCTCCTGCCTTTTTTGTGGTGAGGTATTTTAGCCTAGAGCCGGCTTTAACACTGGTGGTGCCCTGTGCTACATATTGTGGGGGCTGCTCGATTAGGGTGTTGGAGCGCCGTCCCACTGCTTTCTCACCGTGTGAGAAGCAGAAAATAAAATGGTATTTAAATACAATTTTGTTTTCTGCTTCTCTTGCTTCGAGTGGAATGGTATGCCTGGTTGGGAGCGGGCGAGTCGGGGAGGAGTGGCTTGCACCATTCTGAGTGCCCTGACTGTTTGATCGGCCCTGGAGAAAGCAGTCATGCGCGCACTACATTTTCTCTATGTGGGCTGCACGCAGCCTACATAGAGAAAATGGCCTCCCTGCAGGGGCCCTGCTGGGCGCTGCCTGGGACTCCCCACCAATCACATTCCGGCCACTGCAGCATTGTGATTGGCTTACAGGAGGGGAGGGAGAACACCTGTTCCTGTTCAGGAGCAACAGAGGCGGCACAGGACCAGGCCCAGGAGCAGAGGCGGCGCGGACGCTGTCAGGTAAGTTTTCATTTTTATTTTAACGTCTCCTCGCATCCCCCCGTGTGAAACCCCACGTGACCCCCCCTTACCTGAGTATTGCGAGCCATGACTGTGTCTTTGTTCTGGTACTTCATTTATCGGTTTGCGGCTGACAACGCATGACGCATTCAGGGGTTATATTTTCAATCTGTAGCCAAACTGCCCATTATTGCTCTGATTTTCCTACTGTAAATAACTCGTATCTGGGGGACGTCATCAAAAGCCTCCTCAAAAATCGTATTAATCTTCAGGTTTGTAACATGTTTGGGATGTTTGAGGAATTTTGTGGTTGCACCGTGAAGCAATGCTTGTATGTCACGCATTAACTCTGAATAATCGACAATGTTCCGACTCTCCCAGGCTTCCAGTATATTAGAACAAGAAAAGAGCGAAATCCGGTGGATAAATGTAAGCTTCGGTGTATGAGAATTGAAAAAGAGAACAAAGTGAGGAAATGAAGGCGGAAAAATAAAACCCATCCCTCCGTGTGCTTCTGAAAAATATTGTAATGAAAAGAGAAAGAGGGTGGAACAGGTGTGATTTATAGTACTAGAGTTTCTGTGATGACATCCGATTTGGTGAGCCAAAAAAAAAAAAATGCAGTCATACATTATCCACTGACGTAGCACTCCTAAGGGAAAGTAGTGCTAAGAGAAAGAAGGCAGAAGGGTGTGTTCATTCGTTTAATTTCTGTGTTTCACTGCCTTCATATCTCTGTTTCGCTTTCTCTCTCCCTTTCTCGTCCTCTCTCACCCTTTATCTCTGTTTCTCTCACCGCCCCCTCTTGACTTACTTTCTTTCTCACTTCACTCCAAGTGAGGTTGAATCCCCTTTCAGTAAACTGTCATAGTTTTGAGTTTGGGTTGCAGATGGGTGAGTCGTTGAATGGACGGGGGAGGGTGATCCACCGGTCCCAGGAGCCGCTTTATAAATCTCCGCTGTATTACCTCTGCGTCTCCAGATAATGATACCTCAAAGCGTTGTGCTTCCGGTACCCACTCGGAACTGGGAGCAAGAGACACCTCCTGTGGGAAGAGATGCACAAGTAAACAGTTTATAGTGCAGCGCAAATCCTTCGGACAAAGAAGGACTCAGTTGTTGGCTTTCCTACTTTAAGCCACAGCCTGTGTAATTTATTTTTTTTGTAACTACATTTTACGAAGTGAATGCTTTCTTGCTGAACAAAAGCTTTCCATCTTTTATTCTTCACACTGGCGTAGGGCTCAAAGTCTCTTTTCCAGGAGGCATACTGCTCATATTTGTAAATATACTCCAAAAGTCTCAACTTTAAACACTATTTTTCCCCCCAATATGCAAACTTTTAAAAAAAAGCTAAGCTTCTAATGTTAACCTTTTCTTAGAAAGAATTTATTGAATGTAGCACCGCTGGTTTCAGAACTCGCTGTTGTAAAGCATTATTAGAGACTCCAAGTGACAGGTTCAACAGGACATCCATTCTTTCTGGTGAACAGTGCAGAAGCGCTTCCATTTGTTGTCGAGAGCGCATGTTATTCTTGGTGTTTCTCACAAGGATTAACAGGTGACGAGCTCTAGCGGAAAAGGGCAGTTATTAGGCTGTGTCCTGAGCTCACTGTGGTAGCTCACTTCACATCTTTGTGGTGAGCACCCTGGCTGTCAGTGTATGGGCACAGAGTGTATGTGAGGGCTCAGTTAGTGAACTTCACAAGCACACCCGCCATTGGTGCAGGTTCTTAGGTCATGTCATGACTTCACTGTGGCAGCTCACACCATGACAGTGTCTTTGTGGTGAGCCCCCTGGCTGATAGTGTGTACGCCTCTCTACCACTCTCTAGCTTCAAAAACATAGCAAATGAAATGTTTCTGACACTAGTCCCTGCTGGCACACAGCGTGTACATTGCTCAGAGGTGCGTGGTACTGGCAGGGTCTAGCTTCAGAAACATTTCTATCTACATGTTGTTATATGACATCCCTTTATTAATGTAATAACTGCACTTTCACAATTGCTTCATTAACCTTCATGCTTCTTAAATTTGCTTGAAAATGCACCATTTACCAACTCTTTTTTCAAAATTTCCTCAGGGTAAAACCCCCCTGAACCCTCCTTAAGATGTTTGGGCTCACTCGCTGTACTCGCTTGCCACGCTGCACTCCGATAGGAAGTTTACGCCCACCACTTTGAAATGTCACCAGCCACCACAGGACAATGTCTGTTGGTGCCCCCCCCCAATGACCACCTCTTCCACTGATTCCCTAATTAGCACCCTTAAACAGTGACCCTCAAGTCTCCAAAACCACTGTCTTTCAGATTCATTTAGTTTTATAGCACCTCTCATACCAGTGTAAGGTGTCAGAGCATTTTACATCACACACACATTGCACAGAGACAATCATATGTGTGTGAATCAGTGGATGGGAAATGCTACATCAGACAGGACTACAAAGTGTAGTG
Source organism: Lissotriton vulgaris (assembly GCF_964263255.1). Taxonomy (NCBI): domain Eukaryota; kingdom Metazoa; phylum Chordata; class Amphibia; order Caudata; family Salamandridae; genus Lissotriton; species Lissotriton vulgaris. The sequence goes on from NC_141686.1 coordinate 107,547,996, forward strand.
TAATAGTGACTTATCATCGGTACTGGTTGGCAATATAGTTTGAGTCCTTATTCTGGAAAAGCACACATTCAGAATTTGAAAGGTAGCCCCAATGTTAGGGGTTCTCTTTAAGAATAATAATTGTTTTCTACCCAAATAAACCCTTTTGGGAAGATTAGGATAATGAAGGACTGGGGTAAAAAACATAGCTCTAACATATACCTTGCAGTTTGCATGCAGCTCTTTGATGACAGTTAATACCTCAAAATTCTATATTACGATTTTGACTTATACAAGTAACAAAACATGCTCTCTGACAGAAGCAGTAACCCACTGACCTATTTACATTAGATGCACTTTGTGATATGCATGGTACACGTTCACACATTTTAACCCTCTGTGCTATCTCAAAATGAGTCAAAACTTCCACTAGACAAACCTCCGGTCTATTACCAGGAAGACGATTAATCACTGGAGTTATCTTTATATTTTAATGGATGCCTGAAAATTGCTGGAGGCCAGGAACACAGCAACAGGTTCTTTTAAAATGTTAATATACTTGCAAAAATGACACCCCCACCCCAAGTCAGTACCCGGTGCGGTGGCACCGATCACACTGCTCCAGAGCTGGCCCTGTTTTAGCCACTGATAATTAATTGAAGCCAAGATTAAAGAAACTTTATAAAAATGAAAAAAGCAGTGCTGACAACAATCCACTACAACTTTTCTCGGGAGTTACAATACGAATCAGCAATCAAAAGCAGAGGCTCCGATGACTCAAGTTAAGCAGGTTGACGCAACCAATGTGGAGTTATTAATAAAGCCGAACTCACCTTCTATCGAGACAGCGAGTTTAGAAAGGAATACAAATAGTAAACTTCACCTGAAAGAACTAGATAAGACTGAGATGGGAGTATGACACGGAAAGAAAAAACATGATAAGCCTGAAGCTGTAGAGCCGCTGGTTGTGCAGTGGTGGCTTCTCTGTTAAGGCGGAGGTGCGTCGCCTCACTGCTCTTAGAGCAGTGAAAAAGAGAAAAATAAAATGATAACATTATTATAAATTAATTTTTCAATACTGCAGAGCTGTGTTAGGGCGGGGCTTGTGGCTTAGGGAGTGGTTTGTGCACACTTAAGTGCGCCTGACTGCTTGGCCAGCCATTGTGGGCCGGCCAAATGATCATGCGCACTTTGCAAATCCCCCACCAGGCTGTAATACACAGCCTAGAGGGGAATGAGCACATGCATTGCAGCATTGTGATTGGCTCAGGGGAGCCTGAGTGCCCGGGTGCTTCCTGCAGCTTCTTACAGACTGGAGTCAGGAAGAGAAGAGAAGTCGAGACAGAGGAGAGGCAACATAGGAGTAACGTAGGCATAGACAACTATGCAAAACCACACATTCCAACAAATAGCCAACACTCTTCTACTAAGCAAAATATAGAAATCCAATATGACTGCATATCCAAGGGTTAGGCTGTACAGTCAGATATTGGCAGCAATTCATCAGCCCCGTACGGGAATTCCAACATCAGTGCTGTGAGGATAGACAGTTGCGCTCATACATTTGATGATAACAAACCAACCATCCAAAATGACTCTCACTTCAACAAAGCGGCCTCGTCCTTGCCGGCGCTGAGCATAATACAAGCTGGACCATTGAGAGAAATCCAAGAAGCGAGACACCACCTCCTCTCTATTCGAAGGCACAGAAGTATGCCCCGTCGCCCAACAGCAAAATGGCAAAGCAAAATTATATATACCTTGTAGTCAAGAAGGGGCCAGCAGCAATCATTCGAAGGAACTTGAAAGGAGGAACATTGTATTTTTTGTCTCATATTATCCAATCGAAGGCCAGCATGATATACTAACTAGGGGCGCTTTTCTTTGACTCTTTGTTGCAATACCGGAACTAGTCAAAATTAAATCTGACATTGAACATTGTCACATTCATTGAAAACTGAAACAAAGCTGGGCAAGTACAACCTGAAATAACCGAAATAAAATGTATTAATCCAGAAATTGCAAATCTGATAAACCCCAAAATAAAATCTTTCCAGATTGTGGAACAGACATCACTCAAGAAATGAAAAATAGATACCCCGAACCCTTAAGACGTCCCAAAGTTGAACAGAGCAGCCTTGACAACCGAAGTGAGATTGGAATATCATCAATTCTGAGGGGTGCATGAGGAGTAGATCATGGTATCAACAGGCTGGATAATATATTTATCAATGGAAAGAAGACGTGTGATTGATCCTTGGGCTGCAGAGTTCTACACCTCAAAAAATCATTCAGCCCACATTAGATGAATGGGGATCGCTGCCAGGAACATTAACCCCCTCAAATGAAAAGTGTTAAATAGGCAAGGAATCCTCAGACAATCTCTCAAAGCGGACAGTTTTATTATGGAATATAGCTGGCACAACCAACCTTAAAAAAATTGATTTAATAACTTTTTTAATGAATTTCATGGTAATCTGCTTACAAGAAACGTTGGTCAAAAGCGAGGTATCCATAACAGGTGAATCATGCATGGGAAGTACTGGACTTAGTCTCAAATTATATTGTAGGAACAGAAATATAATTTGCGAAAGTCAACAGCCCTGGAATTTTTTTTAATAATATATATGCTCCACCCAATTCACTGAGGAAAAAACTAACCCAAGATGTTCTATTAAAATATGTAATATTATAGATCCGCTCATTAAACCCGATCTAAATTATAGTAACCATTATAGTAACCTCAGGGGGACCTGAACGAGGTATTCACATAAGAACTAAAGCGCTTCTATAAGATCCCGGTACTTAACTCCACTTCAGTTGGCAGAAATAACAAAACGTTTTGGGCAACCTTGTTCGGGCAGAGAGTAATAAATCTAAACTGATGCTTTGCACCATACATTCCGGCTGGGGCAACACATATAATCAGTAATTCGGCAAAGCTGCCGGAGTACACAATGGTCTCCCAAACCTCTTGCCAGGTAGGTGCCCCCCCCTCCTGCTGCAACTGCACCAGCCTTTGTGCCTGACCCTTGTTCCTGCTGCCCATTCCTGGGCGTCATTTTTTTTCTTTCACTCCCCCCGTGCCCACAGCCCGCTTTCCAGCCGCCGCTGCTGCCCCTGCGGCCCTGCCCCCCGCCCATTGGCTAAACCCCTGCCTCCCGCCTCCCAGCTACTCCTCCCTCCCAGCTCCCCTTAAATGGAGGCAGCTCCGCGACTGCGCAGCGAACCCGATGCAGCTGGCACGCCTAAGGCAAGCCCGTCTGCGCCCGTCCACGCCTGGACCGCGCTCAGTGCCAGAACCCCTGGACCCACCGAACGCCACAACACCAGACTCCACTACGACGCCAGCACCCTCCACACACTCAAGGCCGGCCGAAACCACACCTGCTTCCAGGCCGCCCCGAAACGGACCCACAGACCCTTCTCCTGCCCTTCTCCTGCCGCACCTGCAGCTTCACCTGCGACAGAACCACCAAACCTCCAAGGACTGGACCCAACCACCTCCGCTGCATACTCCTCAACACCTGCTCCGCACGCAAACACGCCGTCGCGCTCTGGAATCTGCTCGACATCTCCGCCCCAGACGTGGCCTTCCTGACCGAGACCTGGTGGAACGACTCCTCGGCGCCCGACATCGCCATAGCCATCCCGGACGGCTACAAGATCACCCTCGCGCTAACGGAACCGGAGGAGGAATAGCCATCGTCCACAAATCCACCCTCAAGGTCACCACCCACGCAGATGACACACTCAACGCTGCCGAACACCTGCACTTCCGGATCCACACTGACCCCAACACCACCCTCAGAGGAACACTCATCTACAGACCCCCCAGACCCTGGGCTCAGTTCAGCGACTCCTTTGCCGACCTCGCCAGCACCCAAGCACTCGCCTCCACGGACTACATCCTCCTCGGGGACATGAACTTCCACCTCAAGAACAACAATGACGCCAACACCGCCACCCTGATCGACAACCTCGCCAACCTCGGCCTCAGACAACTCGTCACCACACCTGCCCACGCCGCCGGCCACACGCTGGACCCCGTCTTCTCCACAGGCACCCACATCGCCTTCATCCACACCACCGATCTCCACTGGACCGACCACCGCTGCATCCATTTCACCTTCAAGAAACCAACCACGCACCACCACACCCAACAGCTGCCTCGCCGCTGCTGGAGCAAAGTCACCAAAGACCGGCTGATCACCACCCTCACCCAGAACCCACCCACCGACCCCACCAACTAAGATGCTGCAGCCCACAACCTCAGACAGTGGATCGACGACTGCGCCAACACCTTCGCCCTGCTCAAGAAACCCTCCAACACCCACACCAGCAGGAGAGCCACCTGGTTCACCAACGAACTCCAGACCTCCAAGCGAGCATGCCGAAAACCGGAGAAAATATGGCTCCACGAACGCACACCGCACAACCACGCAGCCCACAAGGACGCCACCCGAAGACATCACCACCTCATCAGATCAGCCAAAAGATCCTCCTTCAAATACCGCCTGGATAACAATGCACACAACAGCAAAGAGCTCTTTAGCATCGTAAAGGAACTCTCCAACCCCAGCGCCAACACCAACGACATCCCGCCCTCTCAAGAACTGTGCGACTCATTAGCCACCTTCTTCCACCGCAAGATCGCTGACATCCACAACAGTTTTAACACCACGACTGCCCCGACTACGCCAGACTCCACCTCCCCTGTGAACAGCGCGATCCGCCTAACCTCCTGGTCCAACGTCAACGACGACGAGTCACGCAAGGTCATGAACTCCATCCACTCAGGATCTCCGTCAGACCCATGCCCACACCACGTATTCAACAAAGCAGACACAGCCATCGCACCCCAACTACGGAAGGTCATCAACATCTCCTTCGAAACAGCGACATTCTCGGATAGATGGAAACACGCCGAAATCAACGCCCTCCTCAAGAAGCCCAAGCCGGAACCCAAGGACCTCAAGAACTTCCCGCCCATCTCCCTGCTCCCATTCCCGGCAAAGGTCTTTGAGAATATCGTCAACAGACAGTTGGCCCGCCACCTGGAAGACAACAACATCTTTGACCCTTCCCAGTCCGTATTCAGATGAAACCACAGCACTGAGACAGCCCTCATCGCCGCCACAGACGACATCAGGCGCAAACTAGACAACGGCAAAACATCAGCCCTCATCCTCCTAGACCTGTCGGCCTCCTTCGACACGGTCTGCCATTGCACTCTAAAGACACGCCTCTTAGAAACCGGAATCCAAGAGAAGGCCCTTGACTGGACCACATCCTTCCTCTCCGGCAGAACCCAGAGCGTCCACCTTCCACCCATCCGATCCGAAGCCACCGCAATCATCTGCGGCATCCCCCAGGGCTCATCCCTCAGCCCGACACTGTCCAACATCTACATGGCCCCCCTCGCACAAGTGGCCCGCCATCACGACCTCAACATCATCTCTTAATCCTACGACACCTAGCTCATCCTCTCCCTCACCAAGGACCCACACACCGCCAAAAACAACCTCCACGAGGGAATGAAGGCCGTCGCCAACTGGATGAGGAGCAGCTGTCTGAAGCTGAACTCAGACAAGACGCATGTACTCATTATCAGACCCACCCTCTCAGCCTGGGATGAATCCTGGGGGCCAACCACACTGGGAGCAGCACCAACACCCACGACCATGCACGCAACCTAGGATTCATCTTCGACTCCTCCCTCTCCATGTCTAAACAGGTCAACGCCATCTCCTCCTCCCGCTACAACACCCTACGCATGCTCCGCAGGATCTACATGTGGATACCGACCGAAACAAGAAGAGGCAACCAATGCACACTATGGCAAAAACTGAAGGCATGAGGCATCCTAGGTAAAACTTTTACTACCATTAGATTGCTGTACACGGACACCTGGGTGAGAGTTAAATAAGAGGATGCTTCAACTATTTCCAAAAAGATTCCAACAAATGAGGCTGAAGCAGGACTGTGGGCTAGCCCCACTCCTTTTCAATCTATACGATGCAGATCTAATGCTGGCACTGACTAACCTGAATATTATCCCCTTAAATTAGGGACACAACCTTTGCCACTTCTTCAGTATACAAATGATACAGTGCTACTAGTGGCGGTTGGCATGACTCATGGGTGGGGGGGCGGGTGTAATTTGCCATGCAGGGTTATGCGCGGGGTGGGAATTTAATAAAAAATAATAATAAACTTACCTTCATAGGTCCCGTGTTGTCTCAGCTTCTGTCTGGGTCTTGTGGAACATGAAGCAAGCAGCCTCCTCCCCTTCCCTAAGCCAATCACAACACTGCAATGGCAACATTATGATTGTTGGGGACGGCGCCCAGACAGGAGAGTGCGCATGACTGGTTAGGTCGGCCTAGAGGGCCGACCAAACAGTCAGGGCCCACTGCACTGGGCTAGCCACTCCTTCCCTGCCCTCCTGCAGACCCGCCTACCCGCCCGCCCCAACTAAACCCTTCTACTTTCTCACAGTGTGGGAAGCAGAAACATAAAATGATAGTTTTACCATTTTATGTTTCTGCTTAGGGACACGGCCTTTGCCACTTCTTCAATATGCAGATGATACATCGCTACTAGTGGTGGCCGGCATGACTCACAGGTTGGGGGGTTACGCGGGGGATTTTAATTGAAAAAATAATATTAATAAACGTTCTGTCCCTCGTCCCGCGCCAACTCAGTCCCTAGCTACTGAATCAGACTGCATTTGTAATAAATATGACCTAAACACAAATTGTGAAGTTTGGAGTATCCAAATCTAAGTATACATGGAGGATAAATGGACAAAAGATATCCCTTACGGAAAGATACGTATACCTTGGTGTGCGGATAGATTCACAATTAATCTATCGAAGTCAGCTAAATTAAATTCGTATTCTAGCTATCAACCTTCAAAACCAGTCATGCAAAGTCAACTGCAGACTAATGAGTCCAACAGGGACAAGAGTGCTTGAAATAATCTAAGCAAAATTGGCTCCAGCATTATTATATGGATCTCCAATTTATTATTATTATTATTGTGGATTTATAAAGCGCATGGCAGCCCTAAGGGTTCCCATCGCTAAGAGACAGCTAGTTGGGCGGTATTGGGAGGTCCTAGAGATGTTGCTTAAACAACCATGTTTTGTTTTTTTTAAACAATTTTTTTTTTCAGTTTGCAAAACATACACGTTGACAATCAGTTCGACAATAATTCTGCAAAGTTCTAAATATGCAGTTGTACATAGTCGGAGTTGACACATATAGTACCACGTGGGGTGGCCCACCCTGTAGTCTACTGCGGTTAGTAGTTCAGATGTCACAGTCCCATTCCCCCTCTTCTCCATCATCTGAGCTGGCATCATCATCTTCTGGCAGCGGGTCGCACAGTTCCCCCCTATATACATTCCAATGAGTCCAAACCTTGTTCCACTTACGAAGGCAAGCCCTATTAACATATACCGCCCTTTCTGTAAACATCAATAAGTCCATGTTTCTACTCCATTTTGCTAGTGTGGGTAATTCTGTTGCACCTCATTTTTGTGCAATGTCTCTCTTTGCCACCATAAGGGCCAACGTTCCCCATATCAAGCCATATCTGGACAAGTCATTTGGATCCCAAATATTCAAGAAACTACCATGTTTTAATTGCTTTACGGAACTGTGGTTCTTTGTCCATCATTCGAAGCTCGCGTGGCAGGGAGTCCCAGAGTTTGGGGACTTGGTGGGAGAAAGATCTTCCTACCCACCTCTCACTTAAGACCCTGGTTGGTTTTAGGAATCCTTCTGAACCTGATCTCAAGTGTCTCTTAGGAGTGTAAAGGGATAAAAGACTCTTTGTTTTCCTTGGGCCTTTGTTGTGTAGGGCTCTGTGAGCCATGACTAGCACCTTAAATTTGACTCTGGCTTCCACTGAGAACCTGTGAAGACGATTTAAGTATGTTTTCACTGACTCTAGAGTGGGAACATTGCACAGTAGTCTTGCTGTCGCATTCTGGGCCATCTGTAGTTTGTGGGTCACATATTTCGGAGCCCCCAGGAATAGCGTATTTCCATAATCCAGCCGCGAGGTGACCAGAGAGTGGACTACTGTTTCCTGTGCTGGTAGGAATTTGTTCTAAGATCTTTCTGAGACTTCTTAGGAGTCCAAAGTAGGTCTCTGCAACTCTTTTGGCTTGGGTTGCCATAAACAAATCTTTGTCTTGCCAGACACCCTGATTTTGTATAGCTTCTTTAGGTACGGGGGGGCTACCTAGACAGTCCAGCCAGCTAATGAGATACCTGGGGATTTGTTTGTTCCCGAGGACCATTAGCTTAGTTTTGTCTCTGTTTAGCTTTAAGCAGCTTTTAGTCATCCACTCTTTAATTCTTTCCATACAAGGCGCTAGTCTTTCGGAGTCCCTACTGTTTTTTGGATATAGGGAGATCACCAGTGGGGGTCGTCCGCATAGGACGTCATAAAGATGTCAAATTCTTGGACAATCTCCGTCAGTGGCTCCATTTACACATTAAAAAGTGTTGGGCTCAGCGAGGAGCCCTGTGGAACCCCACAACTCATAGACATTGTCTTTGAGAAGGTTGTGTTCTCTAGGACTTGGAATGTTCATCCCTCCAGGAATGATGTTAGCCATTGGAGCGCAGTTCCCGGTATCCCGATGTCCAAGAGTCTCCTTCGTAGAATATGGTGGTCTACCATATCGAAGGCAGCACTCAAGTCCAAAAGGAGTAAGGCCGCTAAAGGATGGGGTCCTGGTTGGGATTAGTGAGCGCCTTAACTACCTCAAACAATTCCTTTGCAGAGTTATGAGCCAGACTGATTTTTTCTTCAAAGAACTTGGCCTGTGTACTTTTTTTATTGTTGTGGTAACCTCTTATGGCAGTTTTGTACTTAATTTTCATTTTAGGATTGTAGTTTTTCCTCCACTCCCTTTCGATTCTCATTCAGTCTTTCCTCAGCTCTAACAATTGGTGGTTGTACCATCTGGCCGCTCTGGGCCTGGGTTTTGATTTGGTGAGGACTTTGGGGGCAGCTTCATCCAGAGACTGGGTGATCCAATCTTCCCATCTGGAATAAGCTTCTTCTGCCTTTGCTGGTTTGTTATAATTAGATGGGGCTGTGCCTGTTAGGGTGTTCCCCCACGCCTCTACATTAAGCTTTCTCCATCGTCTTTTCAGAATTCCTATTTTGGCGAATTCCTTTCCCCACTCCCTTTCTATCTTTTCTAAGTTAAAAGGAATCATATGGTGGTTTGACCAGGGTACTGGTACAGGAGGGGCAGTCTTAATGTTGGAGTCATTGGAAATCACTACGTCTAGGATACGACCCTTCTCATGTGTAGCGGTCATTACCAGTTGGTCAAGTTGCAGGCCTTCTAAGTCTGATAGGAGTCTTTTGACACTGGGAAGATTTGTGTCATCCATATGTAAATTTATATCTCCTAGTATGGTGATGGATGGGGGTCCAAAATGCACAGTGAAACAGAGAAGATCTTTTTGGGCGTTTTAAGGACAGTTTTTGGACTGCCAAAAAGTACCCGGTATCTCGACTAATACTGGAGTTTGGCATGGTGAAAACTACCCATCCAAGCAGATACTCAATTCATCAAATATTTCTATTTATTGTGATGTGTACCACAAATAAGATTGAAAAGTGTGTTCTGGCTGGAGTAGCAACAACACTCTAAGATATACATAACTAATGGTATAAAAAATTAAATCAAGATACTGCATGATCTAGAACTAATGAAATATTGGGAAGAAGGGGTGAACTACAGTCTCTTTAAATCCCAAGTGATGATAGCGGGAAGGCAGCTCTCACATAAGAAAAATCTTGAGTTATTTGGAAAACTACTAAGAGTGAATCCTATGAATTTCCGCCATCTCAGCCGTATTCAATGCAAAATTTGAAACAAGATATACAAATGGAGTTTATTCAATATATGAATGGAGTTTATTCTATTAAGATTTCTATTACCTCTTCGCAAAACTTTAGAATATTAGAGAAAACTTGGAACCTGTGAATGCTGCAGCAGATGTGCTTACCGAATGGAGTCATTGCCACAAATACTCTGTTTATGTCTGCGCTACATGATTGTAAGGAAAAAGTAATTTAACAAACTTGGCGCAAGAACAGTGGTGCCAGCAATAAGGGTATGTCCGCAGGGGTCTGATATTTAACTAATAACCTGTCTCTTTAAAGTACTAGGATCAAGTGGTAACGGACCTAAAGAAATTAGGAATGATAAATCATGATCCTTTGTGGCCAAACTACTGAAAGGTGGGATCCATGATTTCACAACTAGTGTTCAGCTCATTGTTAACTATCTCCTGCACACCACACTACAGGGCAAACTTCATATACAAATACTGTTGTGGGCATCCACCTCCAGGACAAAGATATCAACAGCAGGATTATCGTTTAATTTTGCCCTAAGTGCACCTTCTCTTTTAATTATCAGTAATGTCATAGGAATTAAAGCGCTTCAGCCAGATTAAATCACATCACTAATCGTATGTTAGACACAGCACTATTGCCCTTCAACAATGTATTTTAAGAGCTGGAATGGCATATTTTATAGCATTGCTAATTGCATCAGCTACATCAGCACTATGGGTATCTAAAGGCTTGGCAAGATCTAGTTCACCACTGAGGGCCAACCAAATCTCAGGAGTACAGCCCAGGAGTTAGAAAGTCCCTTTGTTATTTGTATTGTGGAGAAGTGTGGCTCACTGGTTAGAGCGGCAGACCCAGATGCAGAGATCTGACCCGGGACCAGGGTTCAATTCCTGTCGCAACAGGGTCTTCGGCTCAATGTCTGTGGAACCGATAATTCTCGCCTCGGTGCCTACTCTAATCATGGGTCCCACTCTGCAACTCTGGGCAATAGCTTGCTTAATCTCCACACCGGCCCTAATCGCTAAGGATGCCTGGCTTCACCTTGGGGTGCCCAGGAGTGGCCGCCTCACAGGAACAGGCCAGGATGGGTTCCTCAGCGGTACAGCACGGGGACACACTGGCTAGTGTAACCAGGTGCTTTATAAGCTCAGTTACTTTACTTACTACTTTACTATTACTCATAGTCATTTACCCTTTCCTCTACTCTAGGGGATTGAGGATGCACTATTAAAATAGCATGAACTATTGTTTAGAAATAAATCGGACAGAAAACACACTGCATTATTGATTTATTCTAATACTTTCTTTAGCTGTTTCCAGTTGCTTTTATGGTTTGAAATATAATATATGAATTTTATTGAAATATGTTTCTTATGATCTTATTGTAACGGTTCTTATTAATCAAACAATAAATCATATTTAAGTGAAAAAAACTCAAGGCTGCAAGTTACTCTGAAGGTGTCTGCGAGCTACTGGTTGCTCGCGATCGACTGATTGGAAACACCTGTTTTATATTGATGTACAAGACTGGTCAGTAATAGATGAGCATGGAGGCCACATTGTTGCACAATGGCAAAACATTCAACCCCAGTCACAGATCTGGGTTTAATCCACTGGACTGTCCCATGAGGCACAGGGTTAAGGCTGATTTGCATATGGACATGTCTGAACTGGGGTGGCTTGGTGAGAAAAATAACGATGGATTAAACCCAGATCTGTGTACAATCCAAACTGAATTGGCCTTGATCTCACTGCTCACTGATTGTGGGGCTAAGTCGTGTTTTAACACCGCCACAGAAAGTTTTTGCTGCATCAGTTTTATGTAATTTCTTTAACTGAATCGGAAGCTACATTTGTGAATTGAAATTGGGCTTTCCTGATGATCCTTACCCGACGAACTTGCTCCTCAAGGCAGCTGAAGGGATTAATCCTATCCTGAATGAGTTTCTAAATACCTCTCCATGCACGACTGTACCCGCATGCTGAAAACAGGACATAAGGGTCCCTTGTCTGAGAAAACCTTAAGCATTCCAGGATGTTTTGCACAATTTCAAACCTATTTCCTTTCTTTTATCATTCTATAATATTTTGGTAAAATCGACTAATGTGCAGCTGTCCAACTATTTGGAACTGAATAAGCTGGGGCAGTCAACCTGCATTTCAGCCGAAGTTTAGTGCTGAGACTACTCTGCTTGAAGCCTCTGAATTTTTACATTTTCTTTGTACTAGGGACAGAAAGCAGCAGTGATTCTTTTAGATCTTTCTGTGGTGTTCAACACCATGTTACATGCGTTCCTTCTTCAAAGCCTTCATTCTCTTGGGGTTGGTGGCTTGGTCTTGGATTGGATCAAGAAAGATTGACCTCTTTCTTGAGAATAGAGGTCACTCTATCGGGATAGCCCCCTTTTTCTCTTGCTTGAAGCTCATTCTGGCGCAGTACCTCAGGGCTCCTCCTTGAGTCCAACTCTCGTTAAAGTCTATCTTGCTCCACTTGCTTCTCTAGTGGTGTCATGTGGATACACAATGGTGTTGTATGCGGATGACACCCTCCTCTTCATTGGGGAGGGTGTACCTTTGGTCTGTGGCTCTCTCAAGTCTTGCCTTTCTGCTGTCCTTGAGTGATTGTGTGCTAACCTTCTCATGTGCAATATTTCCAAGACAGAAGTCCTTCTACACGGGACAATCAAGATGAGTGGGGGTCTAATAGTTGGCCTGATAGGGCTCTGCCCCTGCCCTTTTCTTTGGCTGTGGCTAAGAATCTCGGGGTAAGATTTGACAATTGTCTTTCCTTTGAACCTCAGGTGTCCCCCATTGTTGGAGCTTGTTTTGAACTACTTTATTCATAAAAGGATTTTCTTTTGCTCTTACCTGTCTTCCAGGAAAATGGTAGTCCACATTCTCGTTACCTCCAAGCTTGACTGCGCTAATGTGTTGTATTTGGGTCTTCCTGATTAATTGACTCAGAGACTTCAGATTGTATAGAATGCGACTCCCCAATTGAGTTGCCATTTCCCCTTTCTTAAGATCATTTCACTTGCTGCCTATACAGAAAAGGATTTTGTACAAATCTCTTGTATTGACTCATAGGGCCTTCTTCTTGAGGGGCCCTCAATATTTCGATACCAGACTGCAACACTACTCTCCTACCAGGGCCCTGCATTCTGCTCAGGCCCATCTCGCTGTGGTTCCGAGGGTCCGGCTGGCCACAAGGGGTGGCTGCTCCTTTTCATGTCTTGCTTCAATGGCCTGGAATCAGCTCCCTTTTAACCTTCATTCATTGTCTTATGAGTCTCACTTTAAGATAAAATGTAAGACTTTGTTATTTGGTCAAGAATAATTAGTTCCATTTGTACTATTGATCTGCCAGCGCTGAGACACTCCCAAGAGCAGCTATGCGCTACATAATACTATCGCATTCATTTATGAATTCATTCATTCACATCGACAACTGTGAGGTGTCTGATACATAGCAATAAACAACATCTCGGAAGATAATGGCATGTATATTTTGTAATAATGGTGAGTTTTAAAAGATGTTTGATTAAATGGAATAATCAAGTACCTCCATGATAGATAAGGAGGAAAGAAGAGGAATGGGAGGAAGGCGGTGGGTGAGCTCAGAGGTTATTACCATGTGGTCGAGTTAAACCACGGAGATTAAGTGATGTATCGAGTGCTGAGGCTAAGTTGGTGGGGAGTGGAATTTATTCAGGAGGTTGATTTTGTATATAATTATCAACTGTTTTCCATATTTTCTGTGATTTCCTGGGAGTTTCTCCTTTGTGCTGTGTGTGGTTAGCAGATATCCATTCTATGAGAATGACTTTGGTCCTTAGCTAGAAGATTTTGTAGTGTAGTGCCTATTTTCCCAATAGGCTCTGCGCATTGGAATAACATAAACAGCAGTGTAGACGTAGGACTGAGGTCATGTAGGTCTCTACTGACTATGTTAAACTTAATTTAGGTTTGCGCCAGCTAGCTCAGAGGTCACTGGAAACTTTCTTGAATGAATAGGGAGGGATTAGCTTCCCTGGCTCAGACAAGAAGGGATTCAGTTTCCGACAACCGCATAAACAAGACAACTTTGCTCCCTCAGAATAAGAGTGTATCTCTAGAGTCGTGTGAAAACAATAGACAGCTATTTCACTCAGTCAGCAGTGCATACTTAGTTTCACCAGAACGCAGAGAAATAGAGAGACGGGCGTTTTCAATAAAAGGTGTTATTTATTGAGCAGTCTTCTTCCTCATGCAAGAGAAATGAATTGCCACAATTGCAATACTTAAAGTAAAGTAAACTGCGTACAGTAAAAGTAGTATTATGAAATAATACTGTAAAAGCATTGATATGGTTTCTTAGCCATATGATACTTTAAAATGGATAAAATATACACATAGATAAATACATTGACTAACGTACTCAACTGGTGCTTCTGACTAAGCCTACCCCGGTGTACCTGACCTAAGCCTAACACGTGTGAGGGGGTGAGTAAGTAGCAGTTTAAGTTAAGTTGGTTAAGATAGTTTTGCCAAGAATTTGCATCAAGAATTCTCTCAAGGGTTTAGTCAGCTCTGTACCTTGGTAATAGAATGTGGGAGGTCTGGTATCTCTTTCCTCAGGACTCGATATCCCAGCAACCCGCAAGGGAAGGCTGGAAACACCGGAGCTGGATTTTCTCGGCTGAAGAAAAAGACAGTGTCTCTCTCAGTGCCTCAAACGGGAGGGGCGGCTTCCGTGGGCTTCTCGCATCAGCTGGGTTCTCGGGCAAGTAGATGGCCGCTCTGCTCCAAACCACCGTGTGTTTGCTTAAGGCAACTGTTGGTATTTTATACCTGGAAGGTGCCGGGTTTGACGTAAGGTTGGACATAAGACGTCACTAAGAACTAACAGTTCTTTCTGGACTTCAGGAGTTCTTGTTCAAATCAAAACAAAAGCAGGGGGGATTTCCCGGGCTGCTGGAGGCTTGGTTTGTTTAAAGAACGCGTTGTGCTTTCTAGGAGTCGATGGGAGTAGCCGTGCTGTGCTTTGGACTGCATGGGCTATTACTGAATATGGATCTGATTCTTAATGCCTTTATCAGGCTATTATTGATTATAACCTCACAAGGACATAACTCGGGAATATCGAATTAGGGTCCTAGATACAAACACGACAATTTTTAACCACTGAAGTCAGCCAACACTTTTAATACTAATTACTTCAAATGTATTACTTTTTTTTATCACTTCTACTTTTTCACCAGAATGTCTCTTTTTTCCTTCAACCTTTTTACTCTTTTCCTTAATTTAAAATGCTTTACTTCTGGAGAGTAGCCACCTTCAATTTTAGGTCGAGCTAGACCGCGCAGCTGTCTCTTCGAAACCTGCTGTAATCGGTTTGTTAGCATCAAGCCCATTCTCTTTCTTGTAATTGCTTTTCATTTGTCTATGTCAGTGTCCTTCAAACATCCTTGCGTGCTAGTGGTCAATCCTGCCTCTTTGCCCCTCCTTTCTCTCGTCTGTTCCTCCCACAGAGCACTGTCTCATTCCGCTATGGTTCTTTAACAGTTCTCTGGGGGACTATTTTCTTCTTGGTTACCTGCTCTGTTACTGTTTGTCTGCGTTCTTCCTCCCACTTCCTTTTAATACCACAGTTGTTACTGCTGCCTCCCCCACCATGGCTCCCACTCAGTTGTTTGTTTTAATAATTGCAGACATACTTTATCAGTTCTGCGCTGGTTTCGCTTTCATTTATGTGTATTTTCTCTGCTCCCCTCATTCCCAATCAGTCAGCAGGCTCCATCCTGGCCTGCCTCACAGCAGAGCAGGGGAACCATGAGAGGGAGGGCTGTGCTGATAGTTTACAATGCCCTCACCTATGCTGAAGAGCTGGAGGCAGAGACTGGTGTCCCTGCCTTGTCCACGGCTGTAATTAACTCTAATCAGATCATCTTTCCTGAGCAGAATGCTTCGTTTTCACTCTCTCACAGACGGCCCTAGGAGACCCCTCTTTGATTGCTTGTGTTTTATGTTTGCTATAAGTGCTGGTGTAGCAGACTTGTTCGCTTCTCATTTTGTTTTGTGTTCATGCATGCAGGATTTACCTGCTGCTTTTTTGTGTTTCTTTTTAAAACATGAACCTCTGGTAATGGGCTTTCAACACTTTGTTTATTTTCCAATGTGTGCCGGTGTGGCAGACTTGTTCACTGCTCTTTTTAACCCAGGTGAGAATGTTTGCACAAGCCAACTCTTCCTGGGGCATAATCGCCTAGTGACCCAACACGCTTTTATATCCTTCTTGCGCTTTGTCTATGTACGCAATGTTTTGAAATAAACAATATAAACGCATCCGTTGTTTTTAGGCAAGTATTTCAAGGAAATAACAAAAACGTTTCCTTCTGTGTCTTTGTGTCCTTTATTAAACTGATCCACGATTTTGTTGAGTTAAAAAAAATGTTTTGGGGTGCCATCTTGGTGGTATTCTTCCCAGCCTCTGATTAAGGGCAATTGAATGTTTATGGTCAGTGACAGGACCCATTTGCAGGCCACGATAGCAATCTTTACCGCTGTGCTTCGCCATACACAACACAAGAAGAAATACTTCAGTCCTTTTTCACACCTCCTTTCTTCTCACAACCTTCTTGCTTGAACTACAAAAAATTGGCTGGCTTACTGGCAGCATGTCTGTCTTCACCGGCAACAAACAAAATACATTCAAAAAATGTACCTATACAGTCCCTTTCGTTAGTTCTGTAATTACAGATGTACCCTGCAAAGCTGAGTTATGCCTATATTTTCTTTTTGTTTGGCTGTCTTCCTCTTCCAAGTTAAATTAAAAAACAAAAAATAACGCTGCAGCACCGTTATATTTCACAGTAATTTTCACCATATTACTTACATCACCTCTAGCTCACTCTCTTCCTCTCATACCCCTCTCTTTTTCATTCACTAATGCCTTCTTTTCTCTCACAAATTCCTTTCATTTTCTTTCTTTCCTTTTCTTTTCTTCACTATCTCTTTCACCTTTACAGCCTTCCTTCATATCCATCTTAACATACTACCTTCTTTTACTCTCTTCCAACATCTCTTCCGACATTCCTCCCTTATCCTTCCTTCAAACACAACCTTCCTTCATTATAACTTCATATTGAATATTAACACACAACACACCACACAATTCATCAGCCCAAAATTCAAAACGACCCAGCATAATTACACTACACTGTAATTCCTCATTTTAAATCCTCTACACAATCCACTAGTTGCTTCCATAGTCTCATTGGTAATTCCTCATTCTAACTCCCCTAACCAGTGCTGCTAGCTGCTTCTCTGGTTCCATCAATAATTACTCATTCTAACTCCTCTACATACTGATGCACCTGCATCTTTGTTACCATTAGTAATTCCCCATTCTTAATCCTTTAAGAAAAACTGCAACTCTATTCACAGTGGTAATTCCTCATCCTTAGTCCTCTAGCCACTGCTACTAGCTACTTCTCTAGTGCCAATAGTAATTCATCATTCTTACTCCTCTGAACAATGCTGCAGCTGCTTTTCTAATCCCACTGGTATTCTTTAGGCGGTGCTGCTGTTATTCCTCATTCTAAGTCCTCTACACACTGCTACAGCTGCATCTTTATTCCGTCAATAATTCCTCATTCTAACTACTCTAAACAGTGTTACTAACTGCTTCTCTTGTCCCTTCGGTAATTCCTCATTCTAAATACTCTACACAATGATGCAGCGGCATCTCTAGTGTCAGTGGTAATTCCTAATTCTAAGTTCTCTATGCAATCCTGCAGCTATATCTCTATTCATACATCAATAATACTCCAAACAAAAACACATAGATAAAACATATTGTCATTTACAACCCCAATAGCTCTAACTTTAAAAAAAATGCGAGACCTACTGCATTGCAAATGCTTGTTTCTTTTTCTAACTGTTCCTCCTCTTGTTTTCTGTTTTCTCCTTTTACCTCTTCCCACCCCTTTACTTTGCAAAGCTGCAGGGAAACCCAGTCCTGAACCTATTCTGTTCCTTTCAGAGCGATGCTAAAGGGTAGGGCTAGGCCAGATTAAAAGGAACCAACAACAGAGCTTCCCTGAGTTCCACGTTTATGCTTTGTATCTCTTTATTCTTTTTATACCAAGAAGTATATTGTAAGCGACACTGTATGTATCACCCTCATAGAAATCCACAAATCTTGGTTTCAGTAATTAACAAACTAAAGCATAATTTACCACTCACTCCCTCGCTCCCTCCCAAAGCGCTCAGTTAGCTTCCATAAAATTGCACTAACAGCATTCTCAGTTCATCAATTCTCAGTTCATGAAATATTCTCAATCCCGGCTTTGAGGGCCAGTTCTGACAGTCGTAAGACACAGAGGTATTTGGGGCAGGTTAATTCACAGAAATCCTGTGAAAGGAGAGATAGGTAAGGGCCTCATAACTTTCCAAAGGATGCCCCTCGATTGGTAATAGAGAGAGTGATCTTTTCCATGCCGGGAATAAACCGGAGATGGTGGAGCCATCCCAAGGGTGTGGGTAAGTGTGCCGTCCCCCAGTGTGACAATATATTCTGGATCACTACGCCCAAGGCCGAACGCCCTCGTCTGGATTTCAGGGGGTAAGTGAGAGGGTTAGGTAGACCCAAGTATGTGTAAGAGAGAAATCTGGGAAGTTGCATGTCTAGGTGTTCGTCGATATCATCAAGCACTTGTGTCCAGTATCCCTGAATATGTGGGCAATCCCACCAGAGATGCACCAGAGTCCCCCCCACACCGCACACCATCCAACAGGTTGTGCTTTTGTTCGGCCGATCTTATGGGGTCAAGCACCAATATGTAGCCACTCTAGTAAGTGTTTCGGAAGAGCTGTGTTGCAGGCGGTATGACGGACCCTGTAATATATATCCCCCACTCCTTACTGGTCAGGTGTCTCCAAAGTTCTTATTCCCAATGGGTCTGATTAGGTTTCTGTATGTGTCTAGACAGTTGGATTAGGAAAGTGTAGAGATCAGAGATCAACCATTAGTCAGATGTCTTAGAAACCAGGCATTTTTCAGAAGGGGTAAGGTGTCTCTGCCTAGCCGTCTTAGTGTCGGGATGGAGAAGCCAATGACGAAGTTGCCAAATATGCAACCGCTCTGTCTCAGGAATGGCATAGTCTACATGCAACTGTGTGAAAGGAATCACCGCCTCCTCGTCCATCATGTGTCCCGCTGAGCGGCAGGGAGTCTGTCTCGACTTAGTGAATGCCCCGGGACTGTTACCTGGCAAAAATTCTGGGTTATCTAGCAGAGGCGCCAGAAGAGAGGGGAAGGAGGAAAGACCATATCTAGTGCCACACCAGTCTTAAGCCTCCATTGTCGCTTTCGTAATTGGAGAGAGGTAGAGGTTCTGGGGTCTATGCATTTTCATCAGGAAGGGTACCTTCCAAAGGGAGGTGCCTGCCACTGCGCTGTCTTGAAAAGCCAATGTCGTTCTGATTCGTCCGTGTTCCATTCAACTAGGTATCTTAGTTGGGGTGCCTGAAAGTACAGTTGGAGGTTTGGTATCCAGAGGCCCCCAGTGCCTGGGGGAAAATAGCTAACTTCTCTCCTTATTCGAGGTCGCTTCCCAGCCCAGACGAATTGGTGCAGTTCAGATTGTATTTTAGGAATCATCCTCTTCTGGTGTGTCACAGGGAGTGTTTGGAAGGAAGAGGTACAGGATTATGAGCAAAATGGTCAACTTAATAGCTGCGATTCTACCCAGCCAGGAGATTGTGTGTTGTCTGCAATGGGCTAATTCAGACTTGATGTGTCTGTGTAGGGACTGATAGTTAAGCAAAGAAGTTGCTAGTGCGGTGGGGGCCAGTCGGATCCCCAGGTAAGGGTCTACTGATTTTTCCCATTGGATAGGGTATTGCTCAGTGAGATGGGTTTCCAGCGCGGGAGGCATAGATAGGTTCAAGGCCTGAGATGTGGTAACATGGACTCGGGATCCAGAGGCAAGGCCGAATGTCTCCAGCTCGGTCATAAATGCCAGGAGTGCCAATGCCGGGCTATCCATGTCACCAGCAGTCCTCAGCATATAGGCTAATCTTGTGTTGTTCCCCCCGAAAGTGGTACCAATGATCTTAGAGTTCTCTCTGATCCTGGGAGCTAAAGGCTCCATATAAAGGGCGAACAGCAGGGGTGACAATGGACACCACTGCCGAGTTCTTCTACCAATGGCAAAGTGAGTGGCGCTGTGGGGGAGTGGTAACAATTTAGCAGACCAAATCTCCTGGCTATTCCAAAGTGGGCCAAAACTTTTACTAATAAAAAGGGCTAATGAACACTATCGAAAGGCCTTCTCAGCATCAATTGCTAGGAGCATATACTCCCTCGGGGAGTGCGAGGCCTCTTCTATGATATGTAATACGCGTTTGGTATTGTCACTGGTCTGGCGCTGAGGGATAAAGCCTGCATGGTCCGAGTCTATTATAGATGGCATACATGGACCCAGTTTGGATGCCAAGGTGTTGGTGAACAATTTGAGGTCCACATTCAGAAAGGAAATTGGTGCGGTACGAGCTTCAATGTTGCTTATCCTTGCCAGGCTTGGAGATAACCACTACCAGGGCAGTCAACATTGAGGGGGGAATAGCCCCTTGGGCTGAAAAGGAGGCTTTTTTGGCCTTATCACTACTTCCAATGCATGCATTCATATTTTCAATGTTATGCAGGGGAAAAATCAAGCATCACTGCAAGGGATGAATTGCTCTTATCTGCTTCCTTCAAAAACTGGTTTTTAACATCAAATTGTTACTGTAGTCTTTACTTGATAGCTCTACCTCTCTGTCTCTACTGAGGACACAGTCCATATGGTTCTAGCTGTGAATCAAACCCAGAGGGCATGGGGATAGGGCACCTAGAGGGCAGCATGAGCAGCGCCTGTACCATGTATCGCTGTCCTCTTCAGGTTCCTGTTCACCTCCTGTTATGTTGCATCTAGGAAACTCCTAAAGACGTGGCTCTTTAGTCAGGCATATGAGTACTGGTCTGTCGCATGCAATGCTTCAGTTACCTTAGCACCATGAAACCGATCGGTGAACGTGCGCTTTAGAAATATTTGTAATATGACATAACATGGCTGTCCTCTTACCCACAGGAGACATGCCTCCTACCTGCTCATGGTTAGGGGTGGGAGGTAAATTCTGCTACACTGGCACAGTTCGCTGAGTTTCGCCCACTCAGTTACGCTTGTAACGCAGAGTTCTGGCAAAACTCCGCCAACCACCGCATGGCAGAGTTTCTTCTTGCGTGCTGCTCACCAACGGAAAGTTGGCGAGCAACAATTAGCTTCTCTAGAGCGATTTTCAGGGGCTAGCATGGAACCCGGTGAGATTTTCTCAACTCGTGCGGTTGCGCCCGTTCGCGGTGAGAAAGCTGCCGCTCAAGTAGAAAATTGACTTGATCTGCAGCAAAGAAGCAGCGGCCTGTGGCGTGCCGCATGGTGCCCTTCAATGGCTGATTTTGCAGCGCGCAACAAGCTCCCTGAGCTAAAAATAAGCACGAAGTGCCGATTCGGCCTGCTCGCGGATTTCTGCCCACCCTCATGGTACATGAGAGCTGTAGTGCCAGCATCGCTCATACATGACGATTCAGAAGGAGCTCTGGCAAGTTTCTCGTGGTGGATGGAGTACCTTCTCCATCACCACGTCAAAGGAGTCATAACTGTGCACAAGATAATTCTGAACAAAAATGACCAAGACAGTGTGCAAAAAATGTGCCTGCAGATTTGACAAAAGATCTGTATTTATATTGTGGTATAAATGTGTTTATTTTTTCTCATTTCAGGTCTGTCTATTTAGCAAACGTTTTATTATTATTACATTGCTTATAACACTTCGGACGTTAACTATACACTACGTACATTGTTTTTATTTTATACTAGCTCTAGCTGGTCATATTTGGCGGCAACCTAAGGATGCACAATTTGTATTGCTTTATTCTGAAAGCTTCGTTGAAAAATTAAATAAAAAAGCTTAAAATATATAGATGAAAAGGAGTGCGTGTCTCGGACTATATTTAGTGCACCCGCCCTGCCTGATACCCTCGGAGTGGCTGCCAGCCACAGTCCTGCTATGAAGGCCAATTGAACGCTAGGTCTGAAAGTAACGTAATCTGATATCACATGCAAATGCTGTCCTCTTGTGGCTAAAGGTGGGACGTGCACTAGAGATCTCAGCATTTCATCAATTACTCACCGTATAAAACAGTCGTGTGGCATTTCTGGGGCTTGAACAAACACACGTGAGTGGGCTTTGGGACAGCTCGCTCTGCAGCCATTAGCATCCGTGACGTTAAGGGCGAGCACACATTTTGCGCAGGTTTACACTTTTTTTTTCTTTTGGTAACTGGCTTGGCAGAGGCGCAGTCCCTTGCTCGCGGGAGGAGTCTCTTCGGTGAAACGCAAGCTCCAAGTTCAATCATTTCAAATTCAATAATTTGTATAGCGCACTACTCACCCAGAGGGTCTCAAGGCGCTTGAGGGGATGAGCGGTGCATTATTTATCGAAAAGTCAGGTTTTTAGCTGTTTTCTGAAAGAGAGGTGGTTCTGTGTAGCACGGAGGTGAGAGGGGAGAGAATTTATTATTTATTTATTATTTATTTAGAAGTTTTCTATAGCGCTAACAAGACCCGAGGGTATCAGAGCGCTTTACAGTAGAGGGAATGAAAAAGAGAACAACATGACACAAACTCAATAAAAGCGATCAGCGAGCGACAATTTTGGAATGAGGAAACGTTCGGACAGCAGGACTTCTTGGTAACAGGATTCAATGTTACCGCATGGATTCCGGGGACGCTTGCTGATCCAAGTTACCCGCAACCAAGGGAGCGGATAATAATTCCAAGTCTTGGCCGCTAAGTAGGAGAAGGATCTTCCTCCCATGGTGGATCTATGGATGCGCGGAATTGCGGCGAGGGCTTGATTGGATGATCGTAGTTGGCGGGTGGGTATGTAGAAGGATAGTCGGTTGTTGAGGCATTCTGGACCTAGGTCGTAGAGGGCTTTGTGTGCGTGGGTGAGGAGACGGAATGTGATTCTCTTGTTTACGGGAAGCCAAGTATGGGTGCGGTTCCCAGGGCCGGGGGCCACCATGAGTCGTCCCAGGCAGAGGGGGATGATCCTAAAATGAGGACTTCCGTTTTGTCCGAATTTAGTTTTAAACAGCTGTTCTTCATCCACTCGGCTACTTCTTTCATTCCTTCGTGTAGGTTGGTTTTGGCGGTGTTAGGGTCTTTGGTGAGGGAGAGTATCAGCTGGGTGTCGTCTGCATAGGAGATTATGTTGAGGTTGTGTTGTCTCACGATGGATGCGAGGGGACTCATGTAAACGTTGAAAAGGGTGGGACTGAGCGATGATCCTTGAGGTGCGCCACATATGACTTCGGTGGCCTCTGATTTCAATGGGGGGAGGCGGACTCTGTGGGTTCTTCCTGCGAGGAACGAGATGATCCATTCCAGAGCTTTTCCTTGTATTCAGACGTTGCTGAGGCGTTGTATGAGGGTGCTATGACAGACTGTGTCGAAGGGTGCTGAAAGGTCAAGTAAGATAAGGGCAACTGTTTCTCCGTTGTCCAGTAGTGTTCGGATGTCTCCTGTAGCTGCGATGAGGGAGGTCTCGGTGCTGTGTTTGGCTTGGAAGCCGGATTGTGATGGGTCGAGTGATTTGTTGGATTCGAGGAAGGCGGCGAGCTGATTATTGACAGCTTTCTCAATGACTTTGGCCGGGAAAGGGAGGAGAGGGATGGGGCGGTAGTTCTTAAGTTCCGAGGGGTCAGCTGTGGGTTTCTTCAGTAGGGCGCTGAGTTCGGCGTGTTTCCAGCTTTCCGGGAAGGTTGCGGAGTTGAGGGAACAGTTGATGACATCGCGGAGATGGGGTGCGATGATGGAGTCTGCTTTGTTGAAGATGTGGTGGGGACAAGGGTCGGTTGGTGAGCCTGAGTGGATGGAGTTCATCAGGCGGATGGTGTCTTCTGTAGTGATTGGGTTCCAGGCGAGAAGGTTGTGAAGGTGCTGTTTTGGATCGGAAGTGGGTGGAGTGGTTTGTTGGTCGGTCTGGTTTATGAAGCTGTTATGTATGTCGGTGGAAGAAAGAGGATAAAGAGTCGCAGAGTTCTTGGGAGGGAGCGATGTCGTTGGAGCCGGCGGGGGGGTTGGTGAAATCTTTGACGATGTTGAATAGTTCCTTGCTGTTGTGGGCATTGTTGTCGAGTCGATCCTTGAGTGCGGATTTCTTGGTGGATCGGATCAATTGGTGGTGTTTGCGGGTGGCGTTTTTGAAGGTGGTCAGGTTGTCCGTGGTTGGTTTTTTTCTCCAGGTTTTCTCGAGGGTACGGCATAGTTTTTTGGATTTTTTAAGGTCATCGTTGAACCAGGGGGCCTTTTTGTTACTTTGTTTGTTCTGGTGGTTTTTCAAGGGTGCTAATTCATCAGCGCTGTGGGTGATCCATTGTGTGAGTATGGTGGCGGCTTGGTTTGGGTCTGATGATATGGTAGGAGGGTTCTGGTTAAGTGATGTGAAGAGTTGGTCGGTGGTGGTTTTGTTCCAGTTTCTTCGAGGAATAGGTTGTGGGGGGTTGTGGGTCGGGGTCTTTTTGTAGCTGAAGTGGACGCAGCTGTGGTCCGTCCAGTGGAGAGTTGTGGTGTGATCGAAGGAGATGTGTTTGCTGGAGGTGAAGATAGGGTCGAGCGTGTGTCCGGCTTGGTGAGTGGGGGTGTTAACAAGTTGTTTGAGTCCGAGATTGGCCAAGTTGTCCAGAAGGGTGGTTGTGTTGCTGTAGTTTTTCTTTTCCAGGTGGAAGTTGAGGTCTCCCAGTAGTATGTAGTTCTCGGATGAGAGGGCAAGCTCCTTGCTGCCTTGCTGTCTCTGAGCTGAATTTAAATTCTATTTTCTCAATGGAAAAGAAAACCATTGCTATTCGTGTTCCTGCCCCCCAAGCGAAATATCGCGTGCGTTACTGATATGCAATAATTGTGAAAAGGGTGTATCTAGTGCTGATTGCTAATCAACACGCTTTCAAACTCATCTTATTTGACAAACCTGATATATTTGCTTATTCAAAACAAGTGGCGAGTTCAGCTTTAGAGACACAGTTCACTTAACTATCGCCCTAAATGTACATGTGAGGAAGATTTCCGTTTTTTAATTGCTGGTGACAAGAAAATGCCAGAAGTAACTTGTAAAATGCAAAAAGTCAATTGATGCACAGAATGCAGAACAATGTCATACATTCACCCTAGTACAGAGATCTGGACCTAAATCCATCGTTTTTTTGCTCACCATGCCATTCCAGTTTGGACCCAACAATATGCAAATCAGTCTTGACCCTGCGCCCAATGGGAACAGTCCACCCCGAATTGTTAGGCCAGGTCCTCCCTGGACTGGAAACAGGCGTCCTAGGACCGGTTTCGGGCTTTCAGCCCTCATTAGCCAGGATAGCTTGACTCAAGTGGCATGGAGAGCACGGGACTGGGTCTAAACCGGGGTGGCCTGGTGAGCAAAAGAATGATGGATTTAACACAGATCTCTTGACTGGGGGTGAATGTATGATTTATTCAGTATTCCATCCATCATTTGTTTGCGTAGAAGTAACTTGTAAAGCACATTTCTTCCAATAAATACAATTACAATAAACTGTCATGTCAGCTAAATCTAAAATGTAACAGAAGAATCCAAGAACTGCTTTCCACCTGCCACGCATAATGCTAGGTAGACCCTGGTTTTCCATTTGCCAATGATCGTATTTTTTAATATATCTTTTGTTTGATATTTCCGCATTAACGATATAACAACGGTGACACAATTGTTATGCAAGGTAAGTTTCCATGTAGCATATTTCAGAAAAGTAATAAAACATTTCTCCTACAGGGCACTTAATGGTTGTGTCCCACCATATATCGCGTACAATTTATGTACATTAACCAAAGTTGGATTTCGATGAGTCCCAGGTGCAGGCAAGGCCACTCTAATTATACGAATGTGCAGACACAGCGATTTTTGCATACTTATAGATTTGCTGCATTTGCCACACAATCCATCATCTGCTGCATAATCTCCGGATTTAAAAAAAAAATTTGTGGGGGCGTGGCGTGGACGCCGGGAAGAATGGCGGCGTAACCCTGTTGCTCCTCCAAGCAGAAACAGCATATTAATGCTGGGAACTGCAATTCGAAAGTATTCCCCGACCTGAAAAGAGATTCAAGAATCGGAATATACACCCTAGCTGCGGAGCAAGTTTCAGCTGATTCCGACCTCGGAGGGGGAACAAAACGACCTTTTTCGTCTCGACCGCTGGTGAGTGTGGGAAGAGACGGAGCTCGGCGGCGGTTAGAGCAACGGCGCTCCCGGAGCGGCTGAGCACCACGAGCGCCGATCGCAACGGATCCCTTCACTGTACCAGCGATGGTTATAAGGTCCTGAGCCACAGCACAACAGCAGTATACAACCTTGGGCAGTGAGTAATAATGCTTATTGCTATGCGGCGTTTGAACTGTTGGAAGAAATAAACAGCGCGAAGAATTTTTCTTTAAAAATGGCGGCCTGACCATTCTCCCCTTCGTGTGTCCCGCATGCAACCAGCGTCCTTGCTCATGAGACCCAGGCTTGTTGACACAGGGCGGGTATGCACAGTCAGCAAAGACAGTCAAATGCTCCCTGAGTCTAGCGACCCTTAGACGAGTACTGTTACCGGCCACATCACGTCTCAGGCATTACGAGACCAGGCTGTAAGCTAATGCAACGGAGCATTAATTGCTGGCGTGGCACTTGTAACTCAAGCATCGCTCCTGGGTCATGCCGCGCTTTCAAAAACTACGAGAGCAAGCTAAGAGTCAACGTAATGGAGGCAGTATTTATTGAAGGTCAAATGTTTTACCTGAACACCGTTTAATGACCCGTAATGTGTTTCCAAGCATTGTATATGCAGGCAAGGCAGTGAAAATAGTGGAGACAATGCTGTGTGTTACTTGCGCTGGATCTGAACCAACTCCCGAGGGCTGCTCGTAGTTGCCTCTGCTAAACAAGACCCGCACGTGGAGTCGATTGACACGAGGTTCTCCAGATCCCACATTTGCCTGCTTACAAAATGGCGGCCACTGATGTAACACCCATGAAGTTGAACACGAGAACCGGCTAGTTGGTACATATTGTCACAGACCTGACCTAATGCGATAGAAGTCCCTTAGATACTGCGCAATATTAGATTTGGGTCTCCTGGCCTGACCTGTCTACCTGGAGCATAAAACGTGCACTGAAAAGTTTTGCATGAGCAAATACGACTCATAAGGGCGCTGTTCAACGCTGAAACATTAGGAAAAAACACTAGTGGAATCGTGTCCTGGTACCACACAAGAGCAACACAGGATTAAGCATCTCCCCATCACCTGTCTTCAAAATGGGAGATAAAGAAAACGGGAACACTTCTAAGCTGCTGAAAGCAGACCCGCCAGCTCCGGTTTCACCATTCAAAGGGAAGAAAGAATTTAGTGAAGCTATGGAGATCATTCTGAGCAGACTGGAGGAAGTTAAAGATCTGGCCAAATCCACTAAAGAAGAAGTAGTTGCGGTCAGACAGGATATCAGAGATATTAATTCTAGGCTGACAGAGACTGAGAGTAGAATAAGCAAGTTGGAAGACACTGAAAACAAAACATGCGGAGCTATTAAAAATCTCACCTTGAGTTCTGACCACCTCTCTAGGAAACTGGCGGATTTGGAGGATAGAAATAGGAGGGGGAACCTGAGAATTTTTGGTATTCCAGAAAATTCAGAAGAGTCCCAGGGCTCTTGCGTAGCCTTCCTCGAGCAATGGTTTACACAGGCCACGAACCTCACTTTCGCCCAACCACTGGAGTGCGACAGGGCGCACAGAGTTCCCGGAAGACTAAGAAAAGATCAGAAAGGCCCAAGAGCGATAATATGTAAACCACTGAGGTTCCAACATGTTGAACAAATTCTCACATTTGTCCGCAAACATAACCATCTTCTATGGAAAGGGCACAAAATATATATATCACAGGACTACAGTAAAGAGACTATGGACATCAGGAAAGCATTCCTTGCGCTGAGACCGCAACTGAAATCATTGGGTCACCAATATGGGTTCATTGGCCCTGCGAAATTTAAGGTGACAATACAAGGTGCAACCCATGTTTTCTCCGACCCACAAATACTCAGACGCCTAATATATAACCAGGAGGACGGCTGCATGGAAATTACCTCACCGGAGTTGGTGGGTGCGACTGCACCTGGCTACAAGTGATCACCTGCTAATGTAATCTTATAGTACATTCTAACATTGACTCTACACTGTCCTCATGTGATCTGGTCACCAGTTGACTGAGATCAGTTGCGTATATCCCACAGACAATTGACTGTGTTATGATCCTATAACTTTGGCCATTATCTGTTGATGCCTAAGCTACTGTGATCGCATTATGATTTTCCACTGCTAAACAGTATGCGCAGCACACTTTTCATTACGTAATGTTCCTAAATCTATAGGAATAACGCTAATCTTGTTGTGTTCAGGTATGGTTTGATTGCAAGTTATTACAGATACACCTGGCATATTAATGGTTTGTTTAAAATCGTCTGTTGAGTGATAGGGACGAAAACACCACAAGATTCAAATGATGGTTCATCGAGGAGGCTCCTTAAGGATCCCTATTTGTTTACATTCATGTTCAGAAATGTATTTGCAGTTCTTAAAATTTATTTCATCTGAGTAAGTTGCTTGGAGGCGGTCTCGTGGTCGTTCCCGAGTCGCCATGCTCTTTTTCGACAATTGGGGTGGGAGGGGAGGGTTGAGGGAGAGGGTTTGGGTTGGGGGCAGGGTCCAGGGACAGGGGATGGGATGGGAATGTTTTGTTTTGCTTTCTTTTACATTTTCTATATTTTCTACGATGCTTTCTACTGTGTTTCTGGATTCAACTATCGCTTCTGCCTACACTATTACCAGTGTTTACGCCTTACTGCAGTTGCTCTGCCCACAAAGAGTACACCTACCAATACAGTTCGGAATACCTCACGTAATTGGTGATGATGTGGTCTCATCAACAGAAATCATGATCATTGCCCTACTCCTACTCTGGGGCTCCTTAGTCACACACTATTTTCGACTGGTAGGTTCAATCTGTTCTTCTAGAAGATCTGTCTATGATACATGATGGCAGCCTCCATTGACGCACCTATAGGGACAACGAGAATAGGTAACCTTAAAATACTCTCATTAAATGTGAAGGGCTTGAATCAACCGATTAAACAACAGAAAATACTAGATTATCTACGCAGACAGAAGGGAGACATAGCTTTGCTGCAGGAAACGAAATTAGAGGCAAAACATTTCCATACACTACGGAATAAATTCTATACGGAATTTGTGGGATCTGAGTCCATAGCTAAGAAAAACGGTGTGGTAATACTGATAGCAAAAAAGGCCAACATAGACATAGTTTCGTCCTCAATGGACGCAAAAGGTAGATGGGTTACGGCGAAACTGATTAAAGACGACACAGAGTTTTACATCACAAACGTATATGCCCCTAACTCACACGAACCCTCCTTCTGGTCAGAACTAACAAAACAATTGGACACCATTCCGGACACGGCGATTCATATCCTTGCTGGCAATTTCAACCTCCTGTTAGATCCTACCCTGGACAGGGATTCTAAATGTAACTTCCGTCCCAACAAAGCCCATAAAGAATTTACCAGGCTCTGTACCAGATTTAACATGATAGATACATGGAGGCTACAAAACCCCGTTGGTAGAGATTATTCTTTTTACTCCCCACCGCATGATTCTTTCTCTCAAATCGATTATTTATTCTTCACCAAAAATGCTGTAGCTAGGATTGAGGACACAAGTATTGAACCAAGGGTTGTTTCGGACCACTCATGCATCTCACTTACTATAACAAATGTAAAACCAATACTCCTCAATGACGCCATCCTAAACGACGAGAAAAACAGAGACTCCATAGAAACCGCCATTAAAGAATATTTGGCAATCAATAAAAAGGGCGACACCACTGACTCCATTAGATGGGAGGCTCTAAAGAGTACCATAAGGCGCCTCATAGTAAAAATAACGTCTGCAGTAAATAAGAATCATAATGCTGCTCTACTAAAATTGGAAGAGGACATCTCAAAACTCCAAAATGAGTATCTGAAAGATAGATCTGCTGAAACGCTTACTAAGTAAACAAACCAGAAGTATGCCTATAATAAACTGATAAGTGAAAGAGCAGAAGTCTGGTTGGACAGAAGAAAACGGTTTAAAATCTGCGAATCAAACAAGGCAGGGAAGGGTTTAGCAGCATACCTTAAATTTAAAATACAAAAAAACATAATCAACTCCTTGATGGATGACAAAGGAGTACCCAATTCAGACCCCCTTAAAATTGCGGAATTGTTCAAAGAATTCTATGAGAAACTGTATGCCAAAAATAATAATGTGGAAAAGGAGAGGGTGGGAAGCTACCTCACTAAATGTGATCTACCAACACTTACTATGACGGAGCGTGAGACACTTAATAAGCCGATATCAGAGTTGGAGGTCTCAAGTGCGATCAAATCACTTAAATGTGGGAAGGCTCCCGGACCTGACGGGTTCACAGCAAAATTTTATAAATGTTTCTCCCAGTCACTCACGTCACCAATATTAAATATGTTTCATGAAATTGGCGAGACCGGAGAGGTAACAGGAACATTAGCTGAAGCGGTTATAGCCGTTATACCTAAAGAAGGGAAAGACCCTAAGCTTCCAAAGAATTATAGACCCATCTCGCTAATCAACCTAGACTGTAAGCTTCTGGCCTCAATATTGGCTCAACGAATACAGAAAGTCCTTCCAGCCCTAATCCACCCCTCACAAGCCGGCTTCCTAAAAAATAGGTTATCAAGTGACAACACTAGAATTCTAGCGCATGTCATTGAGAAGGCAAAATTTCTATCCACACCTACTACAGCGGTAACACTTGATGCAGAGAAAGCATTTGATAAAGTGGACTGGTCATACCTGGAGGCTGTCCTGTACAAATTTGAGTTAGGTCCTTTTTTCACCAAAATGGTAATGTCATTATATGCTTGTCCTACAGCGAGGGTAAGAGCGGGAGGGGCTTTTTCATCACCATTTAAATTACAACAAGGGACTAGACAGGGTTGCCCCTTGTCCTCTTCTTCATTCCTATTGGTGATTGAGCCCTTTTTATATCAAATCCGCAACAATGATAACATCCCAGGGATTCCTTTTAATGACTGCATTATAAAACTCACAGCTTATGCAGATGATGTCCTAGTACTCACTGAGCGAGCTGGAGAAGCAATACCTGCCCTGCTATCCACCATACAGGAATTCTCCGACGTGTCTGGCTACTCCTTGAATAAAGATAAGACTGAGGTCAAACTACTGAATAATATGGGTAGTAACGATATAATAGGCGATTCCGGGCTCACCTGGCAACCTAAGAGTTTCAAGTACTTGGGCTTGGACTTTGAAAAAGATCTAATCACGACTCTAAAAATTAACGAAGAACAACTCCTAAAGAAAATAAACAAACTCCTCGATGGATGGTCTCCAAAATACTTATCGTGGTGGGGGAGAGCGGAGACACTGAAAATGATGATCACTCCCTTAATTAATTACTTGGCGAGTATGCTCCCAATGACCTTTTCAGAAGACTTTTTACAAAAAATAAACAAATTATTCAGTACATTCTTATGGCAAGGGCAGAAACCCAGGGTGGCTATGAAAAAACTACAACTAGCTAAGATAAAAGGCGGCCTGGGCCTTCCCAATTTTAGGAACTACCAAACTGCCTTTTTGTGCAAACAAGGGGCATACTGGTTTAATGCAGGCTCAAGTTACATACCACTATGGATTGAAATAGAGAGTTCCATCATAGGCAATGCCCCTCTCCCAGCGATACTTACCATGGACCTGTCACACCTTACACACTCCAAGTATATTATGCTCCACACTAGGAGAGCACTTCTTAGATTAGACCAAACCCATAAAACTGGCCTACAGATAAAAAAGATGACTTCCTCATTCCTATGGCATAACCCAAATATCCGGATTAACGGAAAATCACCCTTCTGGAAACATTGGTCAACTAACGGCACCAACATGGTCTCAGACTTGCACGATGGCCAACTACCACTACCGTACTCTACGATCCAAGCTAAACATTGCCTTCAACCAATAGACTAAAATTGAAAACGGCCTTATCCACTCGCTCGTTTACACCCTCAGATCCTTGGTTGAAATCGATACTCCCACGCCTCCAATATACAGGTCACTTTGTTTCGAAAGTTTATTAAATGCTTTTACCAACGCTAGGCAAAGCCCAGAGACGGAACGAAGTTAAATGGGAAGAAGAACCTAATAACACGGGCATAGACCTTGATTGGGATAAGATTCATGCTTCGGCTCTTACACATAAGGTGTCCCCGATTCTCTCCCAAACCAAGTACATGTTGATCAACAGAGTTTTCTGGACCCCCCAAAAACTATTCAAACTGAACCTAAGAAACAGCCCCACATGCTGGAATTGTTCCCTAACTGAAGGTCATCTACCACACATGCTCTTCCACTGCCCCTTACTACAAAAATACTGGTCTAACGTCTTTGACTGCATTGAACACATATTTAAGATTAAACCAATGAGGGAGTTTATCTATGTACTACTGGGTGCCATTGACCCAACCCTTGCAAGAGATCATGACCGTCAACTACTTGACCTACTACTTACACTAGCGTGCAAAGTTGTCTTGTGCAAATGGAAAAGTGCCTCGGAGGTCTCACTTAAACTGTGGAAAGATTGGGTGTCATGCATCAGAGGGTCTGACAACACTGCTTTGCACTCTTCCCCATGGCTTGTATCCAACAAAAAATTGTGGAACGCACTTGACGCTTCTTCCTTCTCGTTTGACCCACTGTAAGAAGTTATCTATACCGTTTGTATGTCTGACAATCTCCCCCAATACTGGAAGTATGTGACAAGGGCACTATTGTAACTTTTTAAAAGTGAACCGAACTGGTAGTTATGGTTTTGGCAATTGATATAGTCATCTTGCAGTACCATATGTTACTCACTAAAAGTTTAAGTTCAGCGAAACACAATGTATGTTAATTGTTTTTCTTTTCTAGCCCACATAAGCTTGTTATAATGTCACTTATGATGATGTCTTAGCGGATATAGTCCTCACATTAGACTATGTTGCTCTGTTTTAAGACGACTTCTAGCGTGTACAACAATGTGCTTTCAATGCCAAACTCAAAAGACGTACTCCAATCATAGATATGACATCTGACCTTTACGCGCTATGTGGACTCGTATTTTGCATATGTATTTTGTATTATATTACATTATTTTACTTTACTTTATTACGAAATGATCCATGTATGTATGTATTATTGGTTGTACCTTATTTTCATTTCTCATTTTCTTGCTCAATAAAAATGATTTGAACACAAAAAAAATATTTTTTTTTGTTTCTAGCTCAAATTGTTCACAGGTTACTATAAATGCAGCAGCATATGTTACCGAGCAGTTGAAGGCCTTTTGCCTGGTCCCCTTTCTGTTGGTTATTGCTATACATGGGTATTAAACTGGTACTAATTAGGTAAACCCAATGCCCAGACAGTGTAAACAAGCATAAAAAGTACAAAATAATGAAGTAATAGTATTAAAAAATGTGCAGTATTACGCCACATAATTGACCTTTTCTTGCTGCATAAATGACTCAACCCTGCTGCATAATTTGGCCCTCTCTTGCTGCATAATTCCAATGGCGCTAGCTCTAGGGCAGTGCAACCAGTACAGCAGCATCTGGTGCTGTTTCTCAGGGTTGTTGTGTTTAGAAATAACACAGGTTTATAAAACACTTGCTTCAGAGTTCTTTGTGTGTCCAGCAGTATCCAGGCAATAATAAAAATGTCAAGCTAACTCTGGTGATTAATGTTCCTGCTGGAGAGAGATTGGAGGTTTGTTTAGTGGCAATATTGATTAATCATAAAGTAGTGCAGAGGGTGAATACGCCTGCTGCAAATGTGTACCATGCATCTCACCAAACTGTATTTTATGTGTATTGCTCAATGGGTTATTTGCTTTAATCAAAAAGATCCTTTTGTCACTTGCAGTTCATAAGCTACGACCCTAATACAGCACAGTGTGCTATGAACGGTGATCAAAGATCTGCATGCAAACTGCATGGTATAAGTTAGGATGTTATTCCCCCAACCTGCTGTCTAATGTTGCCTAAAAGGATTCAATTGGCTTAGTATGTTTTAAATCCTGAGTTTGTGCTTCTCCAGACTAAACACTCTTACAATATACTGTGTACTAGTATCAGTGACACGTGACTCCAACATCTTGTATTCAACAAACATTCGAGAACAAGCTCAATGCTTGGCTTTTATCAACCCAGTTGTCAGGGTCATCAGAAAAAGTCTTCTTTGCAGGGAACCCATTTGGTTTTTAGAAAAACCCTCACCCACCAACCTAGTTGGTGGCATGCTTCATCATAGGTTTCATACCTAGGGGGGCCAAGTCCCTCCTAGGTGTGCTTTGAGGCCTGATTACAGCAGAGCTGTTTTTTTGTGTTTTTTGGTGTGAGAATTGGATACCGTGAGAGTGAAAAATGTAAAACTACCTCCAGGGTACCAAATTCTTTATTATGTGGTCCCTGGAGAAGGGTCCCTGTGGTGGAGACCTGACATCCATGCATGTGCCCCATGACAGTGTTGAATCCTCTACTGACAGGTGCGACCATTAGTGTAGTGGCTGCATCATCTAGCATGGAGCATTAAATGGAGGATGTCTCACAAAATCCTCAAGCTTATTCAATAGGAGCTTTCAGATTGTAATTCTGATCCCTGAGACAATCCAAATTGCTCCTAATGTGCCATCGGACTGTCGCATTGTGCTGGCACGTTCAAATAATAAGGCAGGGTAAGTCAAGGAAGGTGCATAAAGACATTTCAATAGACTGTCAGAAAATACTTCACAAAGTGTGAGCAAATGATTTTTAGTACCCCCTACTTAATGAACCAACATTTTTCGTAACATAGATCCCGGTGGGAGGCGGTGCCTGTTGTCACAGTCTGTACATGGTAACCATGGTAAAGAAAAAGAGGAGGGAAAATGGTATCAGCACAGGTAGTACCTGTCATGCGGCTTCTCGAGCGAGCAGTAGTTTGCTTTAGTTACTCATTGCGTCAAGGTCAGCCACCCACTGAGTTACCTACTCATTTGTCTCTTCTGGGAAGCAGTGTCCTTGGTCCCAGGAGGTTTCGATAATGGCACATCTGTCCATGTCCTGGAGAAAATCTCTTAGGATGGTGGAAGAAAGCCAGTGTTTAGCTATGTTCTATTTAACTAACAGGAAGCCTAAACTAATCAGTATCCTAACACATGTCAGGAAACTTTCTTTCTCCATTGTTCTCAACAGCACCAACTTGGGGGTTAAAGTGACAGGAATCTGAAGCACTTTGACAGGGTGAGAGCTACTTTGGACCAATACTTCGGATTCATTGGACAGACCGTGTCACATGGACGAAGTCCCCTCTGCCCGTACCATATGTAAAACACTGTAGGGAAGGGATTGTCTGTGCCTTCTAGAGATGCATTCGTGTAAACTAGACTCTATGCACACAATTAATTTGGCCAGTTAGGTTGTCCCCTCCAAAACCATTTGTACCAGTGTAATTCTTGGCCAGGTTTGCCGTGTATATCTTGGCCGCCCTATACAAGAAAAGTAAAAGAAAATGAGCCCCACTCACTGGGAGACTATCCCCAGCATGTGAGGGACATTAGTTTTGTGTTTTTCTTCCTAAGACAGAGCCCATGTTCCTGTCTTTGATGAAGATGATGTTCTGCTTGACCTCCACCCTGCTCTGGTGCACTTTGCTGCATTTGTAAGCTCTGAAGTAGTCAGCAAACAAGTTGCACTACTGATTGTATGTACCCAACATCAATAACTCAAATCAAATTTCAGCGAAACTTATTTGGCTCCACAAGAACAACATCGAAGATTGCGTCCAAACCATGAACGTTAATTAGTAGATTAGTCAAAGTTAGAATCTTCAATAAATTGAAGATTCAGTTTCTCAAATAAGCATATATATCAATTTGGTTATTCAATCTCAAATTGCATATTATATATATTCAAATTCAAATCATTACCAAAGATGAGATACAGAACAGAGAATATATTGGTTCCATGAAGGAACTTCCCTAAGCTAAATAAAGCATTGAGAGTGGCAAGGGGAAATTCTAAGTGAAAGGTGTCAGCATCAGGTAAACCAAGTTAAGGTTCAGAGACAATAGGTATAGGCATTCAAGAGAGAAGCTCAAGAACTGAAGAAAGGGGAACCAGCAAAATTGGGGACATGTTTTCCCTCAGCTAAGTAAGGACAGGATCTGCTATGCTATCCAAAACCGGTACAAAAGGGGGTGGTGATGGACGGAAGACATACAATTATATAAAACAGAATTCTCCAGAAGCTTGGTTCGGGCACCTTCCTCCAGTTGGGCCAATCAGGATACACCATCTTCTGGGCGAAGGTAGACTCCTTAAGTTCCCACCACCAAACAAAGATACACACAGCTACACAATGCCTTGAAAGTACCTGCAGTCCGGTCTGTCTGGCATAGGAGGCTCTCACCGAGCCCCACACACAGCACTAATCACGGGAAAGCTCCGATTAACTTTCCTAATCTAACATTTTCCCAAACTAAAACAATGGACTATTCTTCAGAACGCTGCCTTCCTGCCTGCTGGACAGGACATTCTTCAGGAATTCACTTTTAAGAATGCTGTTGTATCTGCACCACTCCCAGAATGGGTTTATTCTCATGTCTTTCTGATGGAGAGAGGATGATACTCAGTCTTCAGACTGTGAATCTCTATGTATCCACAATCCACTGTAAATGATTATAACAAATCATTCCTCTTGGCTCCTGGGTGAGTTCAACCCCTGACCTTGAAGATGCATATCTGCATGTCCTTGTTCACTCTGCTTGTTTCCAGTATTTCCCACTTGCTGTGGTGAACCTCCACTCTCAGGTTAGTTCTGGCTCCATCAGTTAGGCTTCTCCATGTTGAGGGGCTCATTGTCCGCCTTTACCTGAATGACTGGATGAGTCACGCAGCTGGAGAAGGCGTCCAGAACAATCTAGCCTTTACATTCCTTCCTGATGCCTGTGCACCCCTTTCCCAGGTGACTGGATGATCCATATGGGTTCAGTGCCCCGCGTCCAGATTTCCACTGTTTGGGTGAACAAGGTGCTCCTTCATCATGGATTCCTTGTCACTTGTCGAAACCCCGCTGCAGCCCAACAGAGGATATCCAGTTGTGTTGTCCCTTACTGATCTTTCTGCTATATTCATAGCCAATGACTATGCTCGCCAACTCCAGTTTCGTCTACTAAGTCCAGGCTAATATGGTGAGTTCTTACATGCTCTTTGTCCAGCTGTGTCGGTTGCTGTCAACCACTTTTATATCAGAGGTAATGCTGAATCATTTTTGTATTTTATTCTACATATAAAATAAACATATGCAAATAATTTACATTAATATTAGACACAAAATTAATTTTACGAATTGTTTTCAAGTCTGATAATCTTTGCCCATGGTAAAACATTGGTAAAAGTAAAACAGTTCATTAAACTTGAAAAAACATAAGTAAAAATACTTTAAAGTTAAATATTCAAGTAAACTATTTTTATGGTTTTATTTTACATGTAAATTACAGCACTATTAACTTAATATTGAATTCATCAATTAATCCATTAATTTAAATGTTTTAAATTCAATCAACATTATTTTTTAACAATCTATAACAAACATTCCAGTCTATCCTGTAAGTATTATATTTTGTTATTATACATTACCAAATATTAAAGTAGATGTATTGAATTATTTAAAACTTAATTAATTACATTTTATCACAATGTTACTTTTTTTTAAGGTTACTAAAATATGTTTAAATAAAAGAAAATATTGTATGATTTGTTTAACATTAAAATATATTTATTTTTAATTATTTTATTTGAATTCAATAATATGGGGTTTTATTTTATACCCCTACCTCCATTATTTTGTTTGAAAGGGGGTTTCAGCACAGTGATTTTCCTTCTAACAGGCTACTTCAATCTTCATCACTCCACGGCTGCATCGGGGGAAGGTTTTCAGTCATATTCTGCAACAATTGGATCCCGCCAGCCTTCTCCTCAAGTCAAGTCAAGTCAAGTCAAGGAATTTATATAGCGCGCTACATATCCAGAGGGTCTCAAGGCGCTTGAAGAAGGGTGGGGAATTACTTGTCGAATATCCAGGTTTTAAGTTGCTTTCTGAATGCTAGGTGGTTCTGAGTGAGGCGAAGGTGAATGGGAAGTGAGTTCCAGGTTTTAGCCGCCAGGTAGGAGAAGGATCTTCCTCCCATGGTGGTTTTATTGATGCGAGGTACAGCAGCAAGGGCTTGATTGGAAGAGCTTAGCTGGCGGGGGGGGGGGTGTAGAAGGAAAGTCGTGTGTTGAGGCATTCGGGTCCAAGATCGTAAAGTGCTTTGTGTGCGTGGGTTAGGAGGCGAAAAGTTATCCTCTTATTGACGGGGAGCCAGTGGAGGTCTTTCAGGTGACCAGAAATGTGGTCTTTACGCGGGATGTCTAGTATGAGTCTGGCTGATGCGTTCTGGATGCGTTGGAGTTTTTTCTGAAGTTTTGCGGTGGTACCGGCGTATAGGGTGTTTCCGTAGTCCAGGCGGCTTGTAACCAGTGCGTGGGTGACCGTTTTTCTAGTTTCGGTGGGGATCCAGCGAAATGATTTTTTGAGCATGCGAAGAATGTTGAAGCAAGACGAAGAAACGGCGTTGACTTGTCTGGTCATCGAGAGTGAGGAGTCCAGGATGATGCCCAGGTTCCGTGCGTGGTCCGTCGGGATGGGGGCTTTTCCAAGGGCCTCTGGCCACCAAGAGTCGTCCCAGGCGGAGGTACCTAAGATAAGGACTTCTGTTTTGTCTGAATTCAGTTTCAGACGGCTGTGCTTCATCCACTCGGCTACTTCTTTCATTCCTTCATGTAGGTTGGTTTTGGCGGTGTTAGGGTCTTTGGTGAGTGAGAGGATCAGTTGAGTGTCATCAGCGTAGGAGATGATGTTGAGGTTGTGTTGGCGTGCGATGGCCGCGAGGGGGCTCATGTATACGTTGAAGAGGGTGGGGCTGAGTGAAGATCCTTGTGGCACGCCGCAAATGACTTCAGTGGCCTCTGACTTGAATGGTGGGAAGCGGACTCTCTGAGTTCTTCCGGTAAGGAACGAGGTGATCCATTCCAGTGCTTTTCCTTGGATTCCGATGTTTCTGAGGCGTTGTAACAGGGTGCTATGACAGACTGTGTCGAAGGCTGCGGAGAGGTCGAGGAGGATGAGGGCGACTGTGTCTCCATTGTCCAGAAGAGTTCGAATGTCGTCTGTTGCAGCGATGAGTGCGGTCTCAGTGCTGTGTTTGGCTCGGAAGCCGGACTGTGAGGAGTCGAGGGATTTGTTGGTTTCGAGGAAGGCGGCGAGCTGCTTGTTGACAGCTTTCTCGATGACTTTGGCCGGGAATGGAAGGAGCGAGATGGGGCGGTAGTTTTTGAGTTCGGTGGGGTCAGCTGTGGGTTTTTTCAGAAGGGCGCTGAGTTCGGCATGTTTCCAGCTTTCCGGGAAGGTGGCGGAGTTGAGGGAGCAGTTGATGACGTCTCGGAGGTGTGGTGCTATGATGGAGTCTGCTTTGTTGAAGATGTGGTGGGGACATGGGTCTGTGGGGGATCCTGAGTGGATTGAGTTCATCAGGCGGATGGTGTCCTCAGTGGAGATTGGGTTCCAGTCGTTAAGGATGTTCAAGGGGGGTGAAGGTACGGCAGGAGGTTGGGTGGGTTGGACTCCGGGTTGGTTGTCGAAGCTGTTGTGGATGTCTGCGATTTTGTCATGAAAGAATGAAGCTAGGGAGTCGCAAAGGGTTTGAGAGGGAGTGATGTCGTTGGAGTTGGCAGTGGGGTTGGTAAACTCTTTGACAATGTTGAATAATTCCTTGCTGTTGTGGGCATTGTTGTCTAGTCGGTCTTTGAATGCGGCTTTCTTGGCAGTCCGGATCAGTTGGTGGTGTATGCGGGTGGCGTTTTTGAAGGCGTCCCTGGTGCTGGTGTTTGGGTCTTTTTTCCAGGCCTTCTCAAGGGAGCGACAGAGTTTCTTGGATTTCTTAAGATCATCGTTGAACCAGGGGGCATTTTTGCTGCCTAGTTTGATTTGACGTTTTTTCAGAGGTGCTAGGTTGTCAGCGCTGTTGGTTAGCCATTGAGTGAAGTTAATGGCTGCTTGGTTGGGGTTTGAGGAGTGGGCAGGGGGGTTTTGAAGAAGTGATGAGGAGATCTGGTCGATGGTGATTTTGTTCCAGTTTCTTCGCAGAGTAGGTTGAGGATGGTTGTGGCTTGTGGTCTTTTTGTAGACAAAGTGAACGTAGCTGTGGTCCGTCCAATGGAGAACTGTGGTGTGACTGAAGGAGATATGTTTGCTGGAGGTGAAGATAGGGTCGAGTGTGTGACCTGCCTAGTGAGTGGGGGTATTAACAAGTTGTTTGAGTCCGAGGTTGGCGAGATTGTCCAGAAGGGTGGTGGCGTTGCTGTCGTTGCTCTTTTCCAGGTGGAAATTGAGGTCTCCCAATAGAATGTAGTCCTCGGAGGGGAGGGCGTGTGGGCTGATGAAGTCAGTGATGTCTTCGCTGAATTGTGCACGGGGTCCTGGTGGCCTGTAGAGGAGGGTGC
Source organism: Lissotriton vulgaris (assembly GCF_964263255.1). Classification (NCBI taxonomy): domain Eukaryota; kingdom Metazoa; phylum Chordata; class Amphibia; order Caudata; family Salamandridae; genus Lissotriton; species Lissotriton vulgaris. The sequence goes on from NC_141686.1 coordinate 107,588,695, forward strand.
CTCTGAGTGTGGTTTTGGGGTCGGTGTGGATCTGGAAGTGAAGGTGTTCGGCGCTAGCGAGGTTGACGTCTGTGCTGGTTGAGATGCGGATGGAATTCTTATGGACGATGGCGATGCCTCCTCCTGTTTGCTTGGTGCGGTCCTTACAGATGATCTTGTAGCCTTCCGGGATGGCAATGGTGATGTCTGGGGCTGAGGAGGCGTTCATCCATGTTTCTGTTAGGAAGGCGACGTCCGGAGAGATGGTGTCTAGTAGATTCCAAAGGTCGGTGGCGTGTCTGTGGACCGAGCGGGTGTTGAGCAGGATGCATTTTAGGTGGTTGGGGTCAGATCTCTGTTTGGTGTTAGTGGAAGAGGAGTTGGTCTTGGTGCCGTCATACTTGCAGGAGTTGCATGTGAAGGGTCCATGGGTGTGTCCAGGAGCGGCTTGGGGGAGGCGGCCGGGGTTTAGGGCTAAGAGGGTGGAGGCGTCGTATGTAATGCGGGTGGGGTGGGTGGAACGGGGGCCAGGGGGTCTGGCGCTGGGCACGGACGGGCGTAGACGGGCTTACCTTTGGCGCACCTTCGGCGCGCATGGGGCGCGACCACTGCGCATGACCGCTGCGCGCAAAAGCATCTGTCATATGTGGATGGAGGTGAGGGGAGGGGCAAGGGCGGGGCAGCTGGGAGGCGGGGTCGTGGTGGGGAACTGGGCTGGGCTGGGGGTTAAACAACAAACAACAAAATGGCTTCGAGCCAAGAGTCTACCCCAAACAGATGAGGGCACAACCCGAGCCAGGCTAGGGAAAGGGCAACGGCGCCAGCACAATCAAGGCAAAATCAACTCCACAGTCCAAAGGCACAAGGCGAAAACCACATAACACTCCGGCACACGTGGAAATGGCAGCAGTGCGAGCAGAGCGCCACCCCAGTTAACAGCCACGCACAAAGCAAAGCGTCAGTAGTGCTATCAGAGCGGGAGCCAAGTTGACTCTGCAGCAATGCGAGCAGCTGAGATGCGACCAGAGCGGGCACAAGAGCGCTACCTCAGTAAAACAATCACGTGTATAGCAAAGCGGCAGCAGTGCGAGCAGAGCGGACGCAAAACAAATATTTAGAGTGGGTCTTTTAACCTGAGCAATACTGCATCTCTTGTCTTAGCCTCTTCTTCTTACAACAGATTCTGTGTGTTTGATGTAGGAGTAATTTTAGGATCCCTTTTTCGTTTGGTCGATGGTCTGTCTTGGAGCTGGAAGGTATTATCAGTCATTCCCTGGTCCCTACAGACAGTTTGCTTCCCTCTGTCCACCAGTGTCTTGCTTCACCTACCTGAGTTGGAAATGCTCATAATCAAATGTGTGTACTGGACCCAGGTGTAGCCAGTGACGTGTTACCCTGTGGAGAAATGTGGGAGCATTCGCTGATGTTACTAAAGAGAAAGGCACAGGTGTGCAGAGTTCAGGCTGAATGGGGGTGACATAACTATGTATTATTGTATCACTGACATCACAAGACATACCTACAATGTCTCAAGGGTAGGGCAGGACACATGAAGTGGTAAGAGCAAACCAAACAGAGATGTAGTAATGATCATGACACACCACAGCACTCATAGTGAACTCCAAAACCTAATGTCCAAGGGTCGTTACCATTGTGAGGGTTGCTAAGAAGACCCTTTGAAGGTCAGAATGAATGGGCAGTAGCTATTCTTGATCACATTATTTTTCATCAACAAACCTCTCTGTCAGACTTTTCTCTTTCTAGCCTACTGGAGCAGTAACAATTTGCAGAGGGCAGTAGATTCTCTCAGCCAACTCAGCCCTATAATACTGACCCTGCTCTCATAAGGGTCCCTTTGTCTTTTTGATCAACCGTATTTAAAAAAAGCTAATTAACCATTTAATCTCCTTAAAATATTATCCAAATTTGTCCGCATTATTTGTTGAGTAATCTTCATTTTCTTAAAAGTCCGCTATTCCAAACGTATATTAGTAATGGTTTCGATATATTGCTCATGCATCCTGGATAGCACAGCCCAAGGATAAATTCCCCCGTTTTTGCATGGTTACCCCCATGTTTGCCTGATGCAACTTGACAATGTTCCCAGGGTCCCTGCCAATCAGGTTTCTGTTCCTGTGTTCTTTCCCAACACTGTACATTTGAACCCACAATTGGCACATCTCTGGCAACAGGTCAGCCCTAGTAAAACGTACCATGGATAACAAGGGCACTGTGACCAGGGAAGGTCTCAAAGAACTGCAGCACTTACTGTGTCACCCTTAGAGACCCTATACCTTAACATCCACACACTGCATGTTTTGGTGCAGAGAAGAGTGAAGAGTTGATCTGGCACTCACCCCTGTTTGCAATGCCTGCAACCCACTGACTGGGGCCTATGTAAGCCAGCACTCTCGTAGGGTGCACTAGCCCTCATGTAAGGGTACAGTGCATGAGCCCTGTACCCCTACAGTGTCTAAGTCCATTCTTAGACATTGTAAGTATAGTAAAGCCATAAAGAGTGTATGGTCTGGGAGATGGCTATTACGAACTTCACAGCACCATAAGTCTTTACTAAAACCTGGGAAGTTTAGTAGCAAACTTCTCAGCAAATTAAACCCACACTGATGCCAGTGTGGGATTTATTGCAAAATGCACTCAGAGATATCCCATGAAAAACGACCAGCCCTGGTGTGGTTCCTGAATGGCTGCCTGCCATTTGCCACCACCAGACAGGTTTCTGGACTCCTGGGTAGAGAGCCTCTGCTCTCTGGATCCACAAACAAAGCCCATTGTGGGCAGAGGTGTCATGCTTCCTACCCTAGGATGGGCTGGGTCCATGAAAGGGGAAGCATCAAAGGCCTGCCGCCTGTGTACGCTGCCCCTGCCTTTTGCTGTCCCCAGAAACTTGCTCCCACTGGTTCTGCCCCCCACTTTAGGTCGGAGAATCGACAAGAAAACCAAGCTAGGATGAGGGGTGGTCCCATCTTTGCCAACCCCACCCCTCAGGTGGGAGAGGTGAGGTACAGCACTCACCTCAGTCCCCTCCATCTTGAAGATGAGGGGACCCAGCAATTAGGGAAAGGCTCATGCCCCCATCCCACTGGAGGGTGGCATAATAAGGTGTATCGTAAATTGAGATAGGTGAGAGCAGGGGTACTGTCCTCGGGTTCAAGGTGTGCACACTCTTTATCATGGACCAATATCAGTCCTCTTGTTCCATTATCTTACTTCAATAAAGAATCCTTAGAAGCAATATCCTTTATACCATCTTTTTGTATAAAGGATATTGCTTCTAAGGATTCTTTATTGAAGTAAGATAATGGAACAAGAGGACTGATATTGGTCCATGATAAAGAGTGTGCACACCTTGAACCCGAGGACAGTACCCCTGCTCTCACCTATCTCAATTTACGTGACAGTGTTCCTAGACAAAACACTCACAAGGGAGTCGCACAAAATTAACCAATCAAAGGAAGAGTGTTGAAAATTAAAAACAATATAAAGAGTGCAACTGCTGGTCAATAAAAGAATAATAAGGTGTGTCCCCACCCCAAGGAAGGGACCCAAAGGTTATGACCTGCACACCTCTTTAACACCCCTAAATTTAGTATTTAGGGGCAACCCTGAACTTTGCCTCCTCAGATTCAAGAAAGAAAGAAGAAGTACCAAAGAGCTGTGCTGACTCAGGAAGAAGAGGACACCAACTGCTTTGGCCCCAGCCCTACTGGCCTGTCTAGTCTCTGACCTGACTACAGCGAAACCCTGGTGTGTCCAGCAGCCAGCAGCCCCCCAGAGCCCGGAGAACCTGACCTGCAACCATCTTTAAAATTATGTCTTCAGGGGCGGAGCCGGGCCAGCGGCCAAGATGGCCGCACCGAGTCCCTGCTCCGCCGACCTTCTCCCCTCACCGCCTGCTCCGCTTGTCTGCCCCGTGAGAGTGCGGAGCTTCCGTGCGTCGGAAGGGACGCCGAGGTGAGGCGTCCGACTCCGGCGAAATTCCTGGCTCCAGGGACGAAGATATGCTCCTCAGCGCAGGGCGGCCTGCCCGATGCCGGCGACCGGGACCTCGCGTTTCGCTGCACCCGACCGCCAAAGCAACAACAACGGACACACGGACCTGTGGGGCACCGGTCTCCCGTCTAGGAGCCTGAAACTACCCTCGACATCGCCGAAGCCCTCTACAGGTGCATTGCACTATCCTCCTGTGCTGCTTGCTTCTCCCCCCTCCTTACTCCCCCCCCCCAGCGATCTTTTGTTGGCTGCCGGACTCTGGGAACTGCTCCTTGTCTATCTGGAGTATGTTGCATGCCTGCATATTGAACTGCCATTTCATCTCCAGCTCATTGGCGCCGGCGAGGACACGATGCTAATGTGTCTTTTTTGGCTGGGGGGGCCCGCAAACAAAACTCAATGGTGGGGAGAAGGGTGCCCTGTGTTACTTTATTGCTGCTGCACAGGCGATTCGCCATCTTGACTGGGAGGGGACTGGAGACTCCTAAGCCTGCCTGTACTGCGCCGTGGCGCTGCTTGTTGGAACTGTGGCGACCTGATGGGTTCTACCTTGTGGCGGCAGCCGGGTGTACTAGATGCTGGGGAATGGCGACTGTATATCCTCAAGGGGCTGCGGACCTACTTTCTGGTGATGGAGGGACGTAGTCCTGATTACTGTTGAGCCGATGTTTCCTTGTGGCCGTCACCAGCTTCAATCGTCACTTTCTCTGTGGTAAATGTTACTGCTATCACGGCGGGGCTGCGGCTCGACATGGAGGTGGCTTACTGATGGCGACACTGCAGACTTGCACCCTTGGGAGACTTTCTGGTGTCTCACGGCGGATCGACTACAGGACAGCGGACCCCGTGGATTACGATCGGTGGTGGCTGATTGGTCATTTCATGTGACTTTGTAGAGGTTTTGGTTATTCCTGGACAGCCACGACTGCTCCATTTTGTGATTTCTAACCCGGTCCGGCATTTTGGGGCGGGTGGGACCTGTACCATTGATCCTGTTTGCCTGTGGGAGTCGAGTGCGCTCAGGGCGCCATTTCTGCTGCTGGGGGTGCACTATGCCCCCGTGGGACTTGGACTGCGTAGCGATCGATACATCCTGTTTAAGTGGGTGCTCCCAATATCGTGTATTTGCTCTCTGATTAATTTTAATGGTGGGTGAAAAAGGGGGGAGGTTGGGGTTCCCGCACTGGGAGTCTCCCTCATGTTTCCTTCCCTACCGTGGGCTGTTGGTTACTTACTTTCCTTTTCCTTTTATCTCTTTCTGTCTCTTATTCTCTTATCTATATTTCGGGTTCATAATGGGCGACAGGCACGCTGCTAGGGGGGTAGGCCGTAGCCACATGCAGGGGTGCAGGGTGGGGGGATGGGGGAGGGGTGTTGTTGTTTTCTTAATTTTTCTTTGTCTCTATGACCTTCTTATTCTTTTTGTTCCTGGCTACATCTATTTTCTCCTTTTCTTTTATTCGGGATCTTTGTGGTGGTAGTCCTTTGCACACTTGTCTTACTTCAATTAATAAGGGGGATTTAGATTGCTTTGCTACCGAGATCGGGAACTTGTTGGTGATCGGACCGCTTGTATTTTGACTATCCTGGTACTGAGTTGAATCTTTACGTCCCACTGACAGTAATCCTGGACAATGATCATCCTGCCTCTTGAGCTTCCCCTGATTTGCTTTGTTCTACATATACTGCCACAGCTCCTGCCCCTTCCACTTTATGTTAAAATTAAACCTTCTCTACTCCTGTTGTTTTCCGACAAAATTGCTCTCCTGGGTTGCAACCGAGCACTTGCGGAACGGAACCCTGCACTGCCATGGTCTAATTGCTTTGCTCTGTTTGAACCTGTTCCGATGGCTGATTATGATGTTCTGCTTTGTATCGATTGTAACTGATCTCACTTCTAATAAAGGTTTTCCAAAAATTAAAAAAAAAAAAAAAATTATGTCTTCAGTGAGCACCAGATTTTCTCAACAAAGACTCACCCACAAATCTGAATCCAGACAGCAACGCTAATTTGCATCACTCTGCAACTGACGCCCAAGGGCTGAGTTTGAGTGGCCCAACACCACGAGGATGTCTCCCCAGCGATCCTGACCTCGGATCTGGTGATCCCCGACCTTCCTCCAGCTTCAAGCCGACGCCTGCAGCCTCAACCTGAAGGGTCCTGGTAAGATGAACCCGACACCAAAAGACACCTATGCACCCGATGCCCCACAGCCTTGGGTGGCCCAACCGTCGGTGTCCAGGCATCCTCCAAGAACCCAACTTACTTCTCCAGCCAGTGGTTGCTGTTAGGAAGTCTCCCTGCCAGAGCCTGCAGCATCTTTGCCGAACTGGAGAGTTCAATTGGAATCCACAGGGCCCCTGATGCGTCCTTGACACTCTGCACCCGATTGACCCATGTACCGCTGGTGGTGCAGCTCCTGTGCTGATTGTTGGCCACTGCAGTGCTGAACCAATGCTGTGATGTTTTGTTCCTAAAAATGATCTGTCGAGTTGAACTTTTTGTATGGAAAGAAAATAACTGTGCTTTAATGTAAGAAATGTAAGTGACACCAACCAGTGTGTGATATCGAGGCCTATCACCTCTAGATCTAAAAGTGACTAAAAAGTAATCCAATAGTAATTGAAAGTAATCTCACTGTATTTCAACCTGTTTTAAAAGTAATACAAACCTGAAAAAGATTCCAATACAATCCACAATTGCAGTTCTGTGTACAGCTTTGCATTTGAACGTGTTCTTATTTACCTGTGCCAAGTCCTGTGTGGTTCTACAAAAAAAAATACAAGTATATCGTTTTATACTTACCTAATTGGTCTGGATTGAGTCTCTGAGTGTGTGCCATCAGTCTTGAGTGAGTGAATACATTAAATGCTTAACACACCCTGTGGATAAGTTTAACTGCTTGCCCACACTACCACAAAGAAGGCTGATGTTACTTGTATAATTGAACCTCTGCTATACCCCTGGGGACTCCCTGGACTCTGTGCACACTATACCTTACTTCGGTATAGTATATACAGAGCCAGCTTCCTATAATTACCCTTTCAGGCTGCATCTCCTTTTTGGTGCTAGAGTAATTAGGCTTTGGTGATGTGTGTAGGTCTAACTTTCTAACCAAAACGACTTGAGCCTTTTTCATGATCCTACAAATCTAAATGCCAGGAGATTACCCTTTTTGGTGTGTGCATTTTATGCCCGCTGCTATGAACCGCTTAATGCACAGTTTCCTTCTTCTAGTGATTCCACTCTGCAACAATAGGTATTGGGCACACTCATTCCTACTTATGGTTTCTTATACCCTCAAGCTTAGTCACTGCTAATGCCCATGCCTTATTTTGGGAGTACATTACTCTATTGCATTTTAGCGAACTTGAATTATTTACAAGTTCTGTCTTACAAGCCCGTTTCCTGGCCTTGCCTACCAGAGAGCTGTTAGCTGTCTGTTTGCTAAAGACCTCTTGTAACCTAACCGTAAGAATACAGTGTGTTCAGAGCCTGGCCATTACTTGCAGTGATTGGCTTTATTGTCAGTTTCATTTACTTGTTTATTATTTATTGGTTAGCTTTCCTTTTTTGTGTTTGCACCTCCCCTGAAGTATAGCCTCTTTACTATCCTTTCATTGGCTGTATCCTTTAACTGCTTACATTCAGGGAACACCTTTTTTCTTTTTTAATTAAAATCTCCATGCGAGTGCATTGGTTTACTTGCTCTCTCTTATGTGGTGCTTCTTCCCCATTCAAATAACGACCCCCACCCGTTGTTTCCCCTTCACCCACCTCCAACCCATCTCTAACCGGTTGCTCCCATACCCCTTGTAGTAGTGGTCGTTTTTGCTGTTCCGCATTGCTTAAAGTGCTTTTGTGCCCATCCGTTGCTCCCTCGCCCCTTATCCACTCCACGTTGCTCATTCATCCTTTTTTGTAGCATTATTTGGTGGGCCCAGTAGCTGCCAATTGTTGCCAGGTCATCTCACTCTACAAAATGCTTGACATTTTTTTATTGTCTGATCTTATATCATTAAATTAAAAAAAGAAAATGCTGCCCATGTTGTTCCTTAGACATTATCACACATGCAGCTCAGGGAGTACTGGTTGTGTCATTGTGTCTTTCCTTTTTATGTTTTCACTTAGATTTTTGCTGATGCTACACAGCATACAGAAAGTGCATTGGCAAAGCCAATAGGTCAACCAGGTGTGATCTGTTGGCTTTGCTACTGGTTGTTTTTAGTGACTGAATAGCATTCTATGTTATTTACAAATTCCATAACGGACTACTTACTCTCTCAGGTCTCCTTAAGGAAAACATTCCCCTACATGACTGTTAACATAAGGTGCAATATTTCGCACCATCTTCAACCCTCGGGGATCTACTACAAAAGAGAGCAGCTTTGTCATCAAGCTTCAGTGAAGTGAGACAGTGCGCCATTATTGGGGCCATCAAGTGTGGACAGTGACGGCTGCTGCCACTAAACCTTGGTGGGGCAGCACTGGTGGAGGGTGAGAACAGGGTGGGGATAATAAAAAAAAAGAACTTACCTGCCGTTCCAAGCTTCACTGCTCCAGCCGCTTTGGTGCACCTCTGTCTCCCTCACCACCCAATCTAGACGCTGCTCTCATGCATGAGAGTAACACCTGGATTGGTCCGAGCAGGCGGAAATGCCGCTCATTTAGGGACAAGGAGCCCGTGCCTTACCTGGCTGTGCAAGCCGGCTGGGTTGGAGAAATGTAAGTGTGCATGTTAGACAGCCAAACCGACATGCGCAACAGTTCACCTACCACTCCTCCTCCCTGGGCCTGGCTGCTGCTGACGCAGAGCATGGCGCGTCCCTCCCTAGATTCGGCGGATTTAGTTGAGTCGGAGTAAGTGAAAAATAAAATGATAATAAAGTTGTTTTATTATCATTTTATTTTTCATTTGCCGCCTTTCGGCAGTGGGATACGCGCCTCAACCATAACAGAGGAGCCACCCCTGAGTGTAGAGAAAAACACAGGCTCTTGAGCCCGTCATGCCTCTCTAACAGTCAGCAACAACCAGCACTCTAGTGTGTTGCTTTGACGAGGTCTACTGGATTTTTCAGATGTATAGTGGTCCCTTTCAATCCTGCAGAATATTTGCCTGTGTGTCACCTGCCCACCCAGATTTTCTGTACTATCTACATGAGGCCATGAGGCTCTGATGGTACACTTTCCAAAGATGCACCTTACCCATGTTGCGAGGGTGCCTTTCCTCAGTGCCAGAGTGAAGCAAAACCCACCTGAGAGTCTGGTACTGTGGTTCCCTGTATCCCTGACTCCTTCCATACACTCAGTTATCCAATCATTGCCAATCATTTTGTCGGTGACAGGGACTTGTTATGACAGTAGTGTCTACATGGTGCCTGGTAAGTTCCTTAATTCCTCAGATAATAGGTTTTACCTTTCACCTGACCCGATCATTGTCTTAAGAAGTGGCTCCTACACAGGTGCACACCGGCACGGATCGGGAGTGGTGGGGCGGACATGGGGGGAAGGGAGGGGAGAAGGGAGGATCGGGATGTAAATTGAAAATATGAAAAAACATACCTGCCCGCATCTCAGTCTCTCCTCTCCGAGGCCGGAACAGGAAGCAGCCAGACTCCCTCCCCTAAGCCAATCACAATGCTGCAATGCGGCATTGTGATTGGTTTGAGCGCTGTGGTTTGGCGCTCAGCCAGGTAATGGAGGCCTGGGGATGTTCTTCACTCAGGCTGTAATGCAGCCTGCGTGGGGAACATGTGAAGTGCGCATGACTGTTTTAGACGACCCCAGAGGGTCAGGCCAAACAGTCATTGCGCCCTTGGAGTGGGTAAACCACTCCTCCCCTGCTCTTAGAGCAGAGCAGACCCACCGGCTCTGCAAAGCTGCGCAGCAGAATCAAATGCAATGATAATAACCTCAAGTTATCATCATTGTATTTGTTCTTTCTTTCACTGCTTTGCAGCAGTGGGGCGACGCTCCTCCACCTTAGCGAAGAAGCTGCCACTGCTTCTACAGAAGAAGCATGATACCAGGAACCTGAGATCCCTCTCGTGCTAATCAGAAGAGACATCCCTGGTAGCCTTTAAGGCAAAAAATACCCTGGTAAATTCTCTAGAGCACGACATCCTCAAGAGAACTGTACATGACGAGTGCTGGTTCACCGTGCTCCCTGTCCTACCTCTAAGGTGTCATCACAATTGATCCAGAGTGATTGCCCTGGGGCCATTCTGAGTAGCCCAGTGTTTCTTGGCCTTGAGTTACAACTTCTGCACATACCCTCATTTTCAGTGAGAATAGGACACGAGTTATTTAATTTTTGCAGTTTTTTACATAGCGCAAGCTTGGCCCAGGAGCAGTACACAGCTTTACATGAGTATCAGATTAGTTTACACATTTTATTTTAGGCATGGGGTGATGAGTAAGAAATTAGCCCAGAATCACAAGGTGTTGAAACAGTGTCAGAATTTGAAACCCCAGTTCCAAAATCAGCAGCTTGACCGTTAGGCCAAATCTCCTCCCCTAGTATACTTGCTTATTGATGTGGAGTTACTACAAGTGTAAATATGGTGTAATCTAGAGAAGTAATGTTTTGTTGGTTACAGATTCTCTTTTATTGTACTTTAATTCCTTTCCCTTCCTTATGCTCCCTTTTTGGTATCCCCCTTCCTCCCCGTGCCCTGGTACTACCCTTAGAATGTTGATTATTGTCACAAGAGGCTTGTCAGTTGAGAACTAACTGTTGCTGATATAGTAAAGAAATAAACTTGATCTTCAAGCACCAGTCATTCCTGTCGTCAACTCTGGACTCCTGACTCTACACCTGCGCCAGTGAAGAAGTGTGTCACATCTGGGATTTGCCTCATCATTACAAAATATTCATGAAATTCATTTGAAAATACAAGATCTGGTAATTCTGGAACCGGAAACACTGGTACTGGGAGTGAAACTTCTCTGGCAGTGGGCATTTGTGGAGTCTGCCCCTGCCCAACTTTCTCCTGCAGAACAGGAGGAGTAGCTAAGAATCCTTTCCCCTGCCGCTCCCAACTTCAGTCCGTGGCAGAGCGGGTATGCCCCAGTCGACTCTCAATCCCACAAGAATCCCCCCCCACTGCAATTTACCACATGCTCCAAGGAGGTGGTATATTGGAGTGAAAAATGGCATGGTCATGGGCCCAGAATAGTGATATCTATGGAAAAGGACACTGTAGAGCCAGGTCTGCAGGTTATTCGCACACTTTTCATTGTGTGCCTGCAGCTAACCAGGGGCGGCTCCTCCACTTGGGCGGAGTAGCATCGCCTCACTGCTTTCTCACAGTGCAAGAAGCAGAAACATAAAAGGTTAATAACTTTTAGTTATTACCCTTTTATGTTTATTTGTGGGCGGGCGGGTGGGTGGGGCTGCTTTGGAAGCAGGGCAGGGGAAGAGTGGTGTGCCCACTCCTGAGCATGAAGAGACTGTTTGGTAGGCCCTCTGGGCCGGCCAAACCAGTCATGCGCACTCTGCCCTTCTCCATGCTGGTTGCAATGCAGCCTTTATGGAGGACATGGGCTCCCCATGAGCCCCTGACTGGGCGGTGTCCCGACCAATCACAATGCTGCTTCCAGGGCTGTGATTGGCTTAGGGGAGGGAACCTTAATATCGGAAATGACAATAACGAGATACAGAAATATCGTTTCAAAAATATGGATTACAAAAATATTGTTTTCCTATACGTATAACGGGAAGTACAAAAAAATCTGAAGAATATATTGTTTCACCCTAATATCGTTAAAAACATACAAATATCGTTTTTTAACATATACATATTTTAACACAGTAAATCTTCAATATTTCAATAGGTAACCTTAATATCATGGAAAATTTAAAAATGTAAATAACATTTAATTATATATTTAACCACTCCGTCACGAGCCACGGACGCGCTGTGCTAATGACAGAGTGGTCCCGTCACGGCGCCGCCGCCCCGCCTACGTGGCATCAATTCTGCACCTGCAGTTTAATTGAGCGGGCGGGGCCGTGACGGAACCACTCTGTCATTAGCACAGCGCGCCCGTGGCTTGTGACGGAGTGGTTCTGTCACGAGCATGGCGGCGCCTCATGGCCCCCTCTCCCTCCTAGCGCCGCGGCAGAATTACCGCCGCGGCCAAGGGGTAAATAAATACTTACATAAAAAAACACAAACCTATATAATGTGACACTTTTATTAAAAATATAAATTTTACATAATATCACATTTTGTGGTTACTTTTTAAAGTTACTATATATATATGTATATATATATATATATATATATATATATATATATATATATATATATATATATATATATATATATATCACTCTGTTGTTTTACCAATTTTCCTCCAACACACGGACCTTAGAGTAAATGTTAATTTCTTCTTTATTTTCGATGCCGCCATTACGCATTTCGGCTCCACTTGAGCCTTGATCATATCACATAGCGCTACGGTGCAATTTTATTTTTTTAAAGTGACAAGTGTTACGTGTAAAGTGCAAAGTTTACAATGGTAATTGACATAGAAGAAATTAGCCTCAAGCAGTATACATATACATATTGTCTTTTGCAATGCAACGATTATTATGCATGGAGATTCATATATTTTTTGTGTAAACATACACATCAATAAATAAAAACATAAATAAATTAAATGCATAAATAGTGTTGACTAAAACATGTTAAAAACCTTTGAATCGTTCTCAGTTTTTTAAAATGAAAAATCATTACATTGGTACCGATATTCTTACATCCTAATACACATATATGTCTGTAAAACACATCTCAATCATATGTATTGGTTTCCATTGCATAACGTGCCACTATGCCTCATTATTATTTTGCTTATTGTTGATGACTATGCGTCCAATTACCGAATAAAGTGCTAATTTGTGCAGAATAACGTGCTGACGTGTTCAGTGCTTAACTTTACTCTCGCAGTATGTACAATTATAGTTTACTTGTACCCGCTAAAAATATATATATATATATATTTAAAAAATTATAGCACATTTGTCCTTGTAATAGTTATTTTCTATCAATCTCATCTGCCAAAATCACGGTTTGAATACCAAGTGACCCCTTCTATTGCTAGTTTATTAATTTGTGACTCTTGTAGTGTGTTTATTTTATCTTCAGTACTTCATATTACTCCCTATCTTTTTTGAAGGTTTATGTAATTGATGTTTGAATGTTTAAAAGGCCACATATGAAATATTAAATATAAATATAAAACATCCAATATAAAATATAAATAAAATCTCATGTTACCAGCACGCAATCTTAAAGATAAAATCCTAAAGACAAGTGTAAAGATCCTCTGTCATGTTGAGCCCCCCTGGGTGTTTGGAGTCAATTTCTAGAATGTATCTTGTCTCTAGCCGATAAAATTTTGTTTCCCTGTTCCCTCCTCTTCTGCTGGGGGTACTGAATCAATTAAATAATATTGTAAATCCTGGCTCCTTGTCTTATGGTGCTCCTCGAAATATCTCGCCACCGGGTATGTGTTGTCCTGATTGGCTATGGCTCTTATGTGCTGAAGTACTCTTCTGAAGGAGATGGTTGGTTAGGGACAGACTTCACAACATATATATGTGAGAAACAATGTGGTTCCTGCTTGTGCGCACAGCAGCAGGTGCAGACGTGAGGCCGAACCAATGGCCTTGGATTATTAACAACAAATTCCGGACCTAAAAAATATGTTCGATCTCATGTACAACTTAGAAGGAAACAAACTAACGGTGAGTCAGGTGTTGGAGGAGCTGCCTTTAGATACTCAAAAACATGCCCCAAGTGGATTGAAAAACAAATGCAAATACTATCCATCACTTTCGCCTGGAAATAAATTTGACATTTTCTCAAAAGCAATCATGAAAGAACTAAAGCAATTAGAGAAAGTTCGAACTAAAAATAAATGTTTCCAAAATAGAAAAGGCGGCTCTGAAATTATTGATGGAAAACAGACATTTAATCATCAAACTGGTGGACAAAAGGGGAAATATAGTTGTGCAAAACAGAGCAGACTATTAAAGGAGGCATACAGACAACTCAGTGATGGAACTAAATATAAGAAGTTGGACCACAATCCGATCAATCAAATGATCTTTGATCTTAAGACAAAACTTAATGAATGGCATGCTATGAACCTGATAAATGCCGAAGAACTACGCTTTTTGTTTAAAAAGCAACCAACCATATCAAGCATATACTTCTTGCCTAAGATTCACAAGACTCTCTGTGATCCCTGTGGAAGACCCATTGTATCCTCCTGCGAATCCCTCTACGAAAATATCTCTACGTATGTGGACCACTATCTGGCACCCATAGTACATAATTTAAGCTCTTATATAAGAGATACAGGAGATTTCCTTCACGTTTTGGCACATACCACATGGAACTCAAACTATATATTGGCAACAATAGACTCTGTGTCGTTATACATAGCTATAGAACATAGGATCAGCCTTCATGCTTGCACACACTTTTTGAAGCAACAAAACATAACTGAGCTTCAATATTCTGCCATGCTATTAGCATTGATTGAAATGTGCATAAGTAACAACGTCTTTCTCTTCAACCAGGACTTATATCAACAACTATGTGGCACCGCCATGAGGATCTCATTTTCACCGAACTATGCCAATCTTACCATGGGATGGTGGGAAAAATAGATAGCATGGGGACCAGACAACCAAGAAGGACTGGGAAAGATCGTACTTTGGGTCTGATACATAGACGACCTATTTGTAATCTGGAACGGGAAGAGGAAAGAGTTCATGGATTACTCAATTAAAACAATACAGGCCTCTCTTCTACCTGCTCCATGAGTCAAACTTGACTAGACTTCCTGGATACTTCTATATACTTTGATCAAGGGGAAATACACTCAACTCTCTACAGGAAGAAAACCGCCACGAACAGTATCCTACATAGAACTAGTTTCCACCCAAAGCCCCTACTGAGAAGTATCCTGTGTGTGGAATTCATGAGAATGTGTTGCAACTGCTTGATATATACAGACACAATCAACAAAATATTGGAAAGTGCAGCAAGACTAAAAAGAAGAGGATACAAAATGAAGGATTTGAGAGAAAGTCTACATAAAATACAAAAGGTCACATGTAGAGAAACCTTGATCACACGAAGATACAAGGCATGAAGAATGCCTGAATCAGACAAACAAGAAACACCGAGATTGATCCGAACTTATAGCAAGGAAAACTCAACGATTGTAAGGACAATACAAAGGTTCTGGCATCTAGTAGCTCAAGACCCTGACATTGGCAGCACTCTGAGGATGATACCATTGGTGACATACAGAAAAACAAAATTGCTAAAAGATCAACTAGTCCAAAGTCAATTCCAAGACGAGCCCAAGAAGAACTGGCTAGAGGAACAGCAACTAGGGTTCAAAAAATGCAACAACTTCAAGGCATGTAAAATAGGAACAAACACGAAAGAGAAATTTTGGACACAGAAGGGAAAAAAATCAAGATCAACCAAAGGATCACATGCACAACACAATTTGTGGTATACATAATCCGGTGTGCATATGGCCTACAATACGGGGCAGCACTGTCTGCATGCTGAAAAAAGAGAAGCCTAGAACATATACGAGCAGTGAAGAACTAAAGATCCGAACTATGCAACTGCGAAGCACATAGCCCAATGCCAAAATAATGATTGGAGGAAGATGAAATTCTTTGGACTAGATACCATTCTACCAAGCGAAATAGGTGGCGATAGGAAGAAGAAGATAAGACAACTGGAATTACACTATATCATCAGGCTATGAACCAAGATCCTGAAATGCCTCAACAATGATGAGGAACTTAATGTACATTTAGGAAAAAATCCGAAGTATTAACCAACAGTAGAAATTGTCACTTATAGTGGAGGATACCCAATGAACAACATCACTGTCCTTAGGGTACTAGACCCAGAATTTGGTTCTATACCTTGTATCACACCCATGACACCAATATGTACGTATAAATGTACACATACATTTTTTAACAATTAAAAAAATATATACATATAAACAAATGATATAAGATTAAACAAATAAGCAAAAATATTAGATATATTTAAACAAGCCTAACAAAAGTATTGAAATCTGGGAATAATAGATATCCAAGTCCCACTCCAGTTTATGCAACAGTAAAGAAAGTGCAGCTATTAGAGGGGTTACATTTACTATTCCTCCTCCAAACAGGTCAACAGTAGGGAAAGTAATAAGGCCCCTATTATGATGTCGGTCAGAGTTGCCTCTGACCGACACCGTTTCTGTTTGAGAACCGACCGGTTCTGCACACGGTATTACGATGCTACCGCACATGGTGCAATAGCAAACTCCCATTTCTCTATGGGAGCTTGCGCAGAGGGTGGAAACCACCTGCAGCACAAGCTTCCATTGAGAAATGGGAGTTTGTGTAAGTCCCTGCACCGTGTGGCTGGCAGTACTTATGATGCCCCCCACAGGCAGTATTTATGATGCCCCCCCCCACTGCCACAACTGTAGTCCGTGGATGGATTGGGGCCCTGAAAGGGACCCTCAAAGTTGCTTTCCCACAGCCTTTCCATATCGGAAAGGCCGACATGGAAAGGTTGTTGGAAACCAAAATCATAATCTGGATGGCCGAAACGAAGTCCGGAAGGGATTGTGGATGGTTTCTGACTGGCCGACGGGCTCCTTGAGACCATTGGAAGTCAGATTGACCGGCTTGTTTACATTCTGACCGCCGACATTGAAATTTGGCGGTCGGACTGTAAACCTACCATGTCGGTTGGTAAGTCTCCGACGAGCGGTCACAAGCTAACTGACCGACATCGCAATGAGGCCCTAAATGTACTAAAAGTACGGAAAGTGTTGGACTTCGGAGGGGTAAGATTTACTATCCCCACTCCAGTCTGTGCAACAGTAGGGAAAGCGTTGGACTTCAGAGAGGTATGATTTACTATTACCACTCCAATCTGTGCTAAATAGTAGGGAAAGCGTTGCACTTCGGAGGGAATAAATGTACTATTCCCACTTTAGTCTGTGTAACAGTAGGGAAAGCGTTGGACTTTGGAGAAGTTACATTTACTATTTCCACCCCAGTCTATGCAACAGAGGGAAAGCTTTGGACTTCGGAAGGTAAGATTTTCGAATCCCACTCCAGTCTGTGCACCAGTAGGGAATTGTTGAACTTTGGAGGGATAAGATTTACTATTCCCACTCCAGTGTGTGCAACACTAGGGAAAACATTGGACTTCATACAGGTAAGATTTACTATTCCCACCCAAGTTTGTACAGCAGTAGGGAAAGCATTGGACTTTAAAATTACTATACCCATTCCAGTCTGTGCAATAGTTGGGAAAATACCTCCCTTCATATGCATTACATATTTGAATAACCCTGTTAATTTACAATTCTTAATATAAACCTTATTAATTAGCCCAAATAAGCTGGGGAGATTATGTGGATATATATATATATATATATATATATATATATATATATATATATATATATATATATATATATATATATATATATATATATATATATATATATATATATATATATATATATATGTATATATGTATATATATATATATATATATATATATATATATATATATACATATATATATATATATATATATATATATATATATATATATATATATATATATATATATATATATATATATATATATATATATATATACATATATATATATGTTCTCTCAAAATGCCCTGTAGCATTGGGAAGGCACACTCGGTATTTCAGCTTCCAGCTTAAAGATGCAACCTTCCTGCTTGCTATGTTCTCTCAAAATGCCCTGTAGCATTGGGAAGGCACACTCGGTATTTCAGCTTCCAGCTTAAAGATGCAACCTTCCTGCTTGCTCCGTTTTTGTATGTTGCTGCCAACGCGTTTCAAGGCTCACAGCCTCCTCATCATGGGCACAGAAATTACTCTCACTCACTGCGTTCCTGTTTGCACCGTGTTTTAATCACAAACCAGCCCCACCCTTTCATGACGTGTATTCCATACCTTCGTCACTGGCGCAAAAGTGCATTCTGGGGCAGGCAGTCATTTGTGACCTGATTGTTTTCTTGAAGGTGAGTCAGAGTTTTATTTCATAGTTTAAAGTTCATTATTAGCCTTCAGTAGGCACTGCGCTGACAGGATGATTTGTTTTGGCATATGGAAATACCGTGCCCTTTGTCTCCAATTAGTTCAGGACGTGGCCTCATTCCAGCTAGGGGAGCTTGATCCCTGGCTGACGATGGTGCTCTTCCCTGCGTAATATAGAACGGTTAAACAATTTCAATGATTTTTAAACAATATAATTATTATCGATTTTTAATTGACCTATTACTTAACTTTACTCACTATACCCTCACAAACCTAGCAGCCCGCACTTAAAATATAACTAAAATAAACATGTATAAAACAATTAACATAATTAATAATCTACTAGCGAATTAAGTATTACTAAATTAACTTCCCACCCTATACCGCTAAAAACCCAACAGCCTGCACCTAATATGCAACTTGCAAATATAGTTATTACACAATTTACATAATCATTAATTCATTCAATAATTAATGATACATTAATTTATTGGAATTAATTATTACTTAATTAACTTCCTACCCTTTACCCCTACAAACCCAGCACCTAATAAATAACTATAAGATATAATTTACATAGTTAAAAATATAGTAAATAATTAATAATAAATGAATAATCATTTGTTAATTATTAATTAACTTCCCTTCCTATACCCCTACAAACCCATCAGCCTGCACCTAATATATAACTTAAAATATATAACTATGACACAATTTATGTAATTCATATCAATTAAATAATTCATAATAAAATAATAACTTTCCAACCTATACCCCTACAAAGCTAGCAACCTGCTATGACACTATAAATTACTATTAGCAATTAAATTACTAATTATAAATCACTTAAAATTATAAACTATATTTTAAAATATTAATAAAAAGTACACAAACAATAACACATAAAATTAATATATGAAGTAAAATATATAAAGATAATCAAAAAAACTATATGTTTTACAACTATATTACTGAAAACGATAGGAACAAAAACAATGGGGGTCATCACGATTATGGACGGACTTTAGTCCGTCCGCCATCTTAGGGTATTTGAGACCGCCAGCCTACAAGGCAGCAGTCCTACAGTACAAATTACAATGCGACCGCCACAGAGGTGGTCGCATTGCCAATGTTTTGCTTTGTGGCCGGTGCTGCGGACTGCAGCACCCGCCACAATGCAAAAAAGGGACAATTTACATTTTCCTGCACTAGTTGGCAGGCACCATGGCACAGGGTTATGTAGGGGCACCATAGGTGCCCCCAGGACCTGTGTTTGGGGGCCAGGTAGTAAGGGGGGCCCAAAGTCCCTTTTCGCCCGCCTGTTCATGGCGGGTTATCCGCCATGAACAGGCAGGCGGATAGGGACATCGTAATTCCTACGGTGGTGCCTGCTAGGCATGCCACCATTTTAGGGATTGGAGGCCCTCCGCAACACCAGTGGGCTAATAGGGGCCACAGGATGCATGGTGGTTGGAGTTTCTGACCGCCACGGAACCGACTGCCATCCTAATGTGGTGGGCCGGGAATGGCCTTCTGATGTAAATGTAGTGTATTTTGTAAAGCGCACAGCTGCCCCAATGAGGCGTCCCGGCGCTGTATAATGCTGTGGAACCCTTCCTGGCTCTCCCTGAGAGATGCCCCTCCAAGGTGAAGCCAGGCATCCCAGTGTTATAGGGGCCGTTGTGGAGATTAAGCAAGCTATTGCCCAGAGTTGCAGCGTGGGACCCATGATTAGAGTAGGCACCGATGCGAGAATTATCGAGTCCGCAGACATTGAGCCCAAGACCCTGCCGCGTCAGGACTTCAACCCTGGTCCCGGGCCTGATCTCTGCTTCAGAGTGAGCCACACTTCTCCACATGACGGGGAGACCGCCACCGACAGCCTCTCTCTGGCGTTCTCTCTGCCATCCCAATGACCCCCAATATTCTTGACAAAGATATTACCTGAAAAAATGGATATTCTTAAGGACTATTTTTCTGCATCACAATATTTTTGTATCACAATATTTGTTTTCTGATATTTCTATAGCTTGATATTTAAATCTCAATATTTTGTCCAGACACCCTGAAAGGCACAGCAGACCTCTGTACACATACTTGCTTTCCAAAATGGAAATATTTTTTTTAAGCAGCCAATGTTCCCTAAAGGAACAAATACTACTTTCAAAGTAAAAATGTCCAATTAGGAAAGACAGTGGGGTTGAAACCTTCCCCTTTGCGAATCAGTTACCTTCTTTGAGGCAATCCATGATTGGTGACTGCAATTGATGCAAACCATTTCAAATCACAATTGGGGGGAGGGGCACTTTCACAAACACCCTACCCCTGTCTAACTACCATTCAAAATGGATCACAAAACCTGTTTTGAGAGTTCTAAAGGATTTTGTGACTTTTAAAATAGGTTCATACAAACCAAAAGGCCTTTTTAAGGGCATAAAATCAGTGATTTTGTGGATCACAGGGTTTCTGATAGAAATTTTACTTTGTAGATCTGGTCCCAGATAGACGAATGGATGGATGTGTGCAAAGGAGACAGGAGGAGGGATGAGGGTTGAGTGGAGGGATGGCTAGAGAGAAGGCTGGCGAGAGGATGGGTGCAGGGTTTTAGAGATGGATGGGTGGGGAGGAGAAGAGATTTTGTTTGGGTGGAGAAAGGATGAAAAGCGAGACGGTAAATGGATGGAAAGGAAAGATAGAGCAATAGATGGAATAGAAGAAGGAAATTAATATAGAGAGATGGGTAGGAAATTTGATAGTGAGAAGGAAGGAAGCATTATGGGTGAAAAACAAGAGAGTGAGGATGTAACAAGACAAAGAAGGATGAAGAGAAAAGTACATGGATAAAAAAGGAAGGATGCATGTATGGAAAAGACAGAGGGAAATATATTAACGGATAGGTGAGTAGTTGCATGGATCGAAAAAAGTACAGAGAGGAATGAAAAAGGAAGCAAATCAATATGTAAAAAAATCGCAAAGAAGGATGAAAAGAAGGAAGGACAAGAGACTGACAGAATGCTGGAGAGAAAGAAGGACAAGAGAATGACAGAAGGATGGAGAGAAGAGAGAAAGAAGGACAAGAGAATGACAGAAGGATGAAGAGAATAGAGAAGGAAGGACAAGAGACTGACAGAAGGGTGGAGAGGAGAAGGAAGGACAAGAGAATGACAGAAGGGTGAAGAGAATGAAGGAGAAGAGACTGACAGAAGGATGGAGAGAAGAGAGAAGGAAGGACAAGAGACTGACAGAAGGATGGAGAGGAGAGAGAAGGAAGGGAAAGAGACTGACAGAAGGATGGAGAGGAGAAGGAAGACAAGAGATGGACAGAAGGATGGAGAGGTGAAGGAAGAGACGGACAGAAGGGTGGAGAGAATGAAGGAGAAGAGACTGACAGAAGGATGGAGAGAAGAGAGAAGGAAGGACAAGAGACTGACAGAAGGATGGAGAGGAGAGAGAAGGAAGGGAAAGAGACTGACAGAAGGATGGAGAGGAGAAGGAAGACAAGAGATGGACAGAAGGATGGAGAGGTGAAGGAAGAGACGGACAGAAGGATGGAGAGCAGGAAGGACAAGAGACTGACAGAAGGATAGAGAGGAGAGAGAAGGAAGGGAAAGAGACTGACAGAAGGATGGAGAGAAAGAAGGACAAGAGAATGACAGAAGGATGGAGAGAAGAGAGAAAGAAGGACAAGAGAATGACAGAAGGATGAAGAGAATAGAGAAGGAAGGACAAGAGACTGACAGAAGGGTGGAGAGGAGAAGGAAGGACAAGAGAATGACAGAAGGGTGGAGAGAATGAAGGAGAAGAGACTGACAGAAGGATGGAGAGAAGAGAGAAGGAAGGACAAGAGACTGACAGAAGGATGGAGAGGAGAGAGAAGGAAGGGAAAGAGACTGACAGAAGGATGGAGAGGAGAAGGAAGACAAGAGATGGACAGAAGGATGGAGAGGTGAAGGAAGAGACGGACAGAAGGGTGGAGAGAATGAAGGAGAAGAGACTGACAGAAGGATGGAGAGAAGAGAGAAGGAAGGACAAGAGACTGACAGAAGGATGGAGAGGAGAGAGAAGGAAGGGAAAGAGACTGACAGAAGGATGGAGAGGAGAAGGAAGACAAGAGATGGACAGAAGGATGGAGAGGTGAAGGAAGAGACGGACAGAAGGATGGAGAGCAGGAAGGTCAATAGACTGACAGAAGTATGGACAGGAGAAGGAAGGACAAGAGACCGACAGAAAGATGGAGATGTGACGAACGGACAAGAGAGGGACAGATGGATAGAGAGCAGGAAGGACAAGAGACTGACAGAAGGATAGAGAGAAGAGAGAAGGAAGGGAAAGAGACTGACAGAAAGATGGGGAGCAGGAAGGACTGGAGACTGATAGAAGAATGGAGAGAAGAGAGAAGGAAGGACAAGAGAATGACAGAAGGATTGAGAGGAGAAGAAAGGACAATAGACTGACAGAAGGATGGAGAGCAGGAAGGACAAGAGACTGACATAAGGATAGAGAGAAGAGAGAAGGAAGGGAAAGATACTGACAGAAGGATGAAGAGAAGGAAGGACAAGAGTCTGACAGACGAATGGAGAGCAGGAAGGAAGAGAGACTGACAGAAGAATGGAGAGAAGAGAGAAGGAAGGAAAAGAGAATGACAAAAGGATGGAGAGCAGGAAGACCAAGAGACTGACAGAAGAATGGAGAGAAGAGAGAAGGAAAGACAAGAGACTGACAGATGAATGGAGAGGAGAAGGAAGGACAAGAGACTGACAGAAGGTTGGATGGAGAGCATGACGAACAAGAGACTGACAGAAGGATAGCGAGGAGAGAGAAGGAAGGAAAAGAGATTGACAGAAGGACAAGAGACTGACAGAAGAATGGAGAGCAGGAAAGAAGAGAGACTGACAGAAGAATAAAGAGAAGCGAGAAGGAAGGACAAGAGACTGACAGAAGAATGTAGAGGAGAAGGAAGGACAAGAGAATGACAGAAGGATGGAGAACAGGAAGAACAAGAGACTGACAGAAGGATGGAGAGCAGGAAGAACAAGAGACTGACAGAAGGATGGAGAGCAGGAAGAACAAGAGACTGACAGAAGGATAGAGAGGAGAGAGAAGGAAGGACAAGAGAATGACAGAAGGATGGAGAACAGGAAGAACAAGAGACTGACAGAAGGATGGAGAGCAGGAAGAACAAGAGACTGACAGAAGGATAGAGAGGAGAGAGAAGGAAGGACAAGAGAATGACAGAAGGATGGAGAACAGGAAGAACAAGAGACTGACAGAAGGATGGAGAGCAGGAAGAACAAGAGACTGACAGAAGGATGGAGAGCAGGAAGAACAAGAGACTGACAGAAGGATAGAGAAGAGAGAGAAGGAAGGACAAGAGAATGACAGAAGGATGGAGAACAGGAAGAACAAGAGACTGACAGAAGGATGGAGAGCAGGAAGAACAAGAGACTGACAGAAGGATAGAGAGGAGAGAGAAGGAAGGGAAAGAGACAGACAGAAGGATGTAGAGAAGGAAGGGAACGAAACTGACAGAATGATAGAGAGAAGGAAGGACAAGAGACTGACAGAAGGATGAAGAGAAGGAAGGGAAAGAGACTGACAGAAAGGTGAAGAGAAGGAATGACAAGAGACTGACAGAATGATGGATAGAAGGAAGGACAAGATACGGACAGAAGGACTAAGAGAAGAGAGAAGGAAGGAAAAGAGACTGACAGAAGGATGAAGAGAAGGAAGGAAGGGAAAGAGGCTGACAGAAGGATGACGAGAAGGAAGGAAAAGAGACTGACAGATGAACAGAGAGCAGGAAGATCAAGAGACTAACGGACGGATGGAGAGGAGAAGAAAGGACATTTAAGATTTTCAGAATTACCTCAGTTGAGAGATCTCCTGAATCACTGTCGCATTTGCAATGGGGTATTTTGTTTTTCTGGCGACTTCCTTGCTCTAAATGAGACAGACAATGCCATCAACAGAATTTTAAATTGTGCATGAATAAAACAAGGGTCTGTTCCTGCAGTGGCATAACAAAAGTTGAGGGGGCCCCCCTGCAAAATACATAGAGGGGGCCCCCCTACATATTGCTGCCAAGGTTCCAAGTTGCTTCTGTGTGACATTTTAATGGCTGGAGTGTGCGTATGCGTGACATTGCATTTCCTTGTGTGTGACACTTGAGTGACACTTTATTGCAAGTCAAAGGAGCTGAGCCTGTGTAATGATGTTAATTTCACAATGTCCTGAGCAACCCTGAAAGAGTGGAGTGAAGGTGAGTGTAGGTAGGCATGTGCTTGTTTCCTGCAAAAGGGACATAGCATGGTGAGTGTTGCATGCTTCCCAGGCTAACTTATACAAATATAAGAAAATACCCCAAATAGGAGGCTGGTTACACTGGGATTTTGCCAGGGTACAGATGTCTGTAGCAAGCCCTGGTGTCACCATGTGCTGAGTTCAGCCACACATAGCTGCAGTAAAGAAAACACAGCAAGGCTGAGAATTTACAAGCTAGGGGAGGCTACAACCAGGACATTAGGCTTTAAACTAGTGCTTCCTGTTTTGTATCCACCTACTAGCATCTCTCATTTACAAACAAACTGGTTCTGTTAATAATAAAGACTTATCTGGGCTCCCCATCACCTTCCTCCTCCAGCGAGTCTGTGTCCTCATGCTTAGTGTGTCTGCTGTTCAGACCTGGTGCTTTGGTGTTGGAGTCTGTGCTTTTGTTGCATGAACAAAGTAAATAAACTGTTGAATCTTGCCTCTACAAAGTTGATGGGGAAGGCAGAGCCAATGGGACAGAAAAAAAAGCAGAAGTAGTCCACGGGGGACTACAGATCCTACCTTGTGAGTCATTTCTACGCCTGACCCTTTTTCTATTGTTACTTGTCGCCTCAATGAACAATTTCAACAAAATGATGATCGAAATCTAGCAATAATTGGGTTACAGTGGTCCCATCACAGGCTTTTGTCCCAGTGCCACAGCACCTGCTGCACTTCCCCACCACCAAGCTCCCCCCATATCCCCAGTTCAGGAAGGACCTCAAGACCTGGCTCTTCCGATGAGCCCAGCACCCAACTTAGCAGCCACCACCTCAGCGCCTTGAGACCCTCATAGGTGAGTGGCTGGGCTTTCCCAACTCTGATTGATTATCGATATGCCTGGTACATCCTGCAGATCCCAGTGGTACTGGTCCGTGTCCTGGTTGTGTGCGATACAAGTTATATTTGGCAATGCCAAGAGAACCCTCACCCACTGATCTTGGAAACCTTAATTTCCTCCAGCCCAGATAACAATTACTGTCCCTTTCATGGGTGCTCATTTTGACTCACCCTCATATGCAATAAATAAATTGAAAGATTCAGCAAAACAACTAGGAGTTTCCCTCAAGACTAGATAGCCCAGAATTGTTTGTTGTGTGTTTGTTATATGGGTTATTACATTAATGTATTTTGTGGTGTCCCTCTCTGCCTAAGCCGCAGTTCTTTACAGATGTATCTTACACACGTCACAGTTACTGAGCAGTCCTGGTGTTATCGGCCTGATGAGGATGGGTGGTATAGACAGTCCTGATGACATCTGAGCCTGTGTCTTGTGCATTTGATCAACAATATCCACAGAAGGCACGCAAGGCCCTCCATCCCCACACTCCTCCCTACCCCACAAACACCCATTAAAGTTTACAGAAACATTTTGCAGACTCTTTTGGTTTTCCCAAAGTTCCAAGCGGCACATGCATCAAGCGATTTTGGATTCGCAAACGGTGCGAATCGCAAAATTCGGCCGTTTGCCATTCCAAAATCACTTTTTGGGATGCATTAAACATTTTTTTAGAAATCGCAATTTTTTGCGATTTCTAAAAATGCGATTGCATTTAAGGAATCGCATTTTTGCGATTCCTTAAATGCAATGCATGAATGTTTTAAAAAATGCGAATTCGCAAATAGGGGGAGCAAATTAACACGAGGGTGAACCTCGTGTTAATTTGCGAAATCTTTCAAAAATGCTCAAAAAAGCATTTTTGAAAGTGTCATGTTACACACACACATGTCCTTTGGACATATGTGTGTGAAACTTGCACTCAAAATAACATTTCAAGGGTGCGGGGGGGTCCTTCCCCCTCAGCACCTTTGAAATGCATTAACAAATTGCGATTCGCAAAATGAAAATCACAAAATGTTATTGCCTTCCCATTGATTCCTATGGGCCTTTTTGGCCCATAGGAATCAATGGGAAGGTTTTCCTTAATTGCGATTCGCAAAATGTGAATCGCAATTAAGGAAAATTAAGAAATCGCAAAAATATTTGCGAATTAATCATGCATTGCCGTTTGCGATTTCTATATTGCAATTCCTTAATTTTCCCAATTTAGGAATGGCTAACGGGTACAATGATGCATGTGCCCCCAAGTTCCCAAACTCGATTGGTTGTTCTGCTGGTGCTGTGTGACCTGCGTTCATCTGACAGCTTTTTCCAGATTTTTAAGGGTGATAGTCTTTTTTATGGGCAGATAAATTACCTTTAACTTTTCACTGAACACATTTTATGGGCCATCCCATGAATATTTTTCAGTTACGTTTTCAGGAACGTTTCACTTATTTAAAAAAAAAATGTGAATTATAAAAAGTTGTGCAATATTGTAGGGGATGGGGGTGAAAAGCTGTGAAATGTTTCTTTTGTAAATTTCACTTAATTCCTGAGAAAACTATAATTATTATGCTTAGTACCAATTGTATTTGCAGGTCAGTTTTCAAATAAAAATCAAATAGTTTGTCCAACAATTAAATCTAAACCAAAATTCATCCACATACAATTCCCCTTCATTTTCAGTTCCAAATACTATTTTCAAAGAAATGTTTCCAGTTTGTGGGTAAAAATGATGTAACTATATGCTAATGCAAACAAGAACCTTCTAGAAGAGCATGTTTGCCAATAATCTGCATCTATATAAGGCTTTGCTCATGTAATAAAAATGTGCTACCCCTGCTCTGATGTGCCTGATTAAAAACATCAGCGAATTCTGATATTCAATACTCTGCATGCAAGATAATTTCGTTTAGGCATTGGCTTACTTGAAATTTTGCAGTGTCTGTTCAGCTGCTGCTTTTCAGCATAGTCACTGTGTGCATGCCCGGGGGGGGGGGGGGGGACTATTGGGCTGCGCTTGCTAGTGCCTGCTGCAGTCTGGGTGTGCAGGTCAGGCTGCCAATGTGTACCCTCTGCTTAAGAGTTCATCCGACACTGGGCAAAGGGGTGAGCAGAGCTCTGGGTGCTGCTCTTGGGTGCAGCGCTTAACTTCTCACGCAAAACAAGCTGGCTCTCAACATGACCTTGAATCCGGTATACGTGGTCTCTCGGTGAACAACCCCTCACATCCTGTAAAGAGAGCGTGAGTCTATCACAGCAGTCCCAGGGTCCGGAATTAAGATGTAACAAATATAAATGTAGCAATCCGGGCCCGGGGCGATTTCCAAGGCAACTATAGTCACCTCGTCTCTGGGCCTGGCTTGTAACTGCCTGGGACACATTAAAATGAGTAAACAGGCAAGCACTGGCTGCGCACTTGTCGAATTGACTCCAAAGATCCTTGACAAATGCAGAGGGGCCTTATATGCGCAATTTTTTCTTTTTTTATTGTGGTGATTCTTGGCCATGCCTTCAAATAACCCATGATGCTTTGCTGGGCTGGGCCATGCTCCCTACCCAGTCAAAACCTCATAGGCCAGCCCGTGCACAGAGGGCCAGAGGGGGCCTCTTCGAGGTCGACAGCCCCCCCCCCCCCTCCCCCATCGCGGTGGCTGCGGAGTTATTATGCCCCTGTGTTCTTGATTTTATCAATACCAAAAATGGCCCCTACACACAGATTCATAGATGGACCAAACGGATGTTTTCCCTTCATAAATAGGGCGGTCTGCCACCACAAGGCACATTGGACTGACACAAAATGACTTCATTTAAATTACAAACATTTGAAAATGTCATTTTACTGGGGATAATAAGACAGAACAAGGTTCTGCGTTGTTTCCATCGCACCTGCAGTCTCCGCTGCCCCGCCCTCTGCTGCCCTCCCTGGTTCGGTTTCGTTTCTTCGGTCTGCTGGAAGAAGAAGATGAAGGGCGAGGACGACTGAAGGGAAACAACAGACAAACGGGAGCCAGTCGGAGGCACCAGCGTCCGGCAAACGGAGAGGAGCGAGAGAGTGACCGGTATCCGACCAGTAAACATCAGCTGTTGTCTAGAGTGACCGGCATGCACCTGGCAGACCTATTCCAGCTCCCGGAGCGACTCACAGGCACGCGGCAACCCAGGCTGTGCTCAGTGCACCAACTCTGGGAGTGACTGGCACGCACCCGGCAGCCCAGGCTGTACCCGGTGCACTAACTCTGGGAGTGACTGACACGCACCCGGCGTCACACAGTACACCACCTGTAGGAGTGACCTACTCGTCTGCGGTGCCTCGTGAGTTTAGACCAACTCTAGACAGTGACGGGCACGCTCCCTACGGCACTCAGTTCACCAACTCCAGGAGTGATTTGACAAACACTGATAATCAAAAAAAACGCACCAGTTCTACGAGTGACTGGTGGCACCGGAAAACCCAGGACATACTTTCCACACAAGCTAGCGGAGTGACCCACACTCTTACCCAGAGAGGCGCACTGGCTTGCCAGGCTGCATTCAGTTATTTACACTGATGGCCTCGGAAGCGACTTGTCACATGTACTGCTCCTGTTAACAGCCTTAAATAACGCAACTCAGAAGCGCTCACCAGCGCCCTGGGCGTACGAGGCGCTATACACGTGATTTCAGTCATTCATCCTCGCCATGTGGAAGAAGAGCACAGAGTCAGATTCGGCCAAGCAGCCCTCCATGTCCGACCTGCCCATCTCATCCTTCCTGACCCAGGTGTTGTGTGAGCACGGCGGGTGCCTGGCCGTGGCCGAGATCCGGAAGCACCTCAGCCTCTCACCGACGCACATCACAAGCATCCTCCGGGAGGAGGCCTCCAGCTTCCTGCTCCTGGAGCCGGCGGGGCTGGTGCTGGCGCTGTCCGCCGTCCGCACGTGCTCGAGGGAACGGTGCCCGGGCCAGGACTGCGCCCGTCTGCACCTCTGCCGCTTCTTCATCCTGGACCGGTGCACACGCAAGAGGTACGTGCGCGCGAGTTATAGCGACAAGGAACCGGGTGGGAGTCGAGGACCCAAGAAGCGGCGCAGAGATTCACTGCGGGGTTTGCCAAGTGTGACTGAATGTTACAAACAGATGGCAGGCTGAGAATGAGAGGCTTTTAATGCATAAGAAGTAGAGGCACGGAGTGAGAGACTCCAGGCAGTGTGCCCGGCATGGGCAGAGGCCAGATAGGGGACTGAGGTCAAGGGAAGAGTACATGGCGAGAACGATAAAGCAAAAGACACACAATTCGGGATGGACTGTTCCCATTGGGTGCAAGGTCAAGACTGATTTGCATATGGGTGGGTACAAACTGGAATGCCATGGTGAGCAAAAAACAGATGGCTTTAGGCCTAGATCTCTGTACTGGGGTGAATGTATGACATTGTTCTGCATTCTGTCCATCAATTGTCTTTTTGCATTTGTCACCCTGAGTGGGACGGGTATGACGTGGGTCCCGTGCTCTCCATGCCACTGGAGTCAAGCTATCCTGGGTGATGAGGGGTGAAACCCCAAAAGCTAGGATGCTTAATTCTAGTCCAGGGTGGACCTGGCCTGGCAGTTTTGGCTGGAATGTTCCCATTGGGCGCAGGGTCAAGACTGATTTGCATATGGCTGGGTCCAAACTGGAATGGCATGGTGAGCAAAAAAACAATGGCCCAAATATCTATACTGGGGTGAATGTATGTCATTGTTCTGCATTCTGTCTATGAATTGTTCTTTTTACACTCAGGACAGGTGCACACACCACACACAAGATGGCCGCTCTAAAAAAGCAGTGGGCTGCAGGGTGGAGGGGTGAGATGACCAAGGTTTAGGATTGTACTAGGGCAGTGGCGCAGCTACTGTGAAGTACTCAGGTGTGGATGCCTGTTTG
Source organism: Lissotriton vulgaris (assembly GCF_964263255.1). Taxonomy (NCBI): domain Eukaryota; kingdom Metazoa; phylum Chordata; class Amphibia; order Caudata; family Salamandridae; genus Lissotriton; species Lissotriton vulgaris. Next base: position 107,618,861 of record NC_141686.1, read on the forward strand.
TGCCAGAGAAGCTGTCTCAGCCCAGGCTGACACACACAGTGGGGGCGGGTTGAAGCCCTTTCAGCCTGGGTCAGTACTAATTTGCATTAGGTGGGTCTCTGTCTAGAGTGCCACGTTGGGTGAAAAACAATGGGTCGGAATGCTCCTGCAGTGATTGCCACTGATCTGACAATTTACAAGTATACAAGCATTCATCCCATCACCTTTTAGCTGTTTGCCTGGATACTTGAGGCTAGCAAATCTTTCCAAGCCTACTTCTGCCAATGTTTGAGAATTACAAAAAGTAGTACATTTGCACCCATCTAAGGGATACTTCTGTGGGTAGATTTGCTACTTTTTTTTATAAACTGGTCACAATATATATATTTAAGGTTCCAATCTAAAAGATGAACAAGTTAAAACCTCAGTAACATGAGAAAAACGAGAAACAACAACAGACGTAGTCTTGATTCCGGGCCCACACACCCAACTAGCAAATCAAGAATGAATGCATTTGAGGGGTGTTATGTTAAGTTAGTTACATTTAACCCCTTCACTGCGGCGGCTATTCCGCCGCAGTGCTAAGGGGACGGGGCGGAAATAAGGCGGGCGCATGCTGGTGACGGAACCGCTCCGTCACCAGCGTCGGTTGCGCTGTGCTTATGACGGAGCGGTTCCGTCATGGCCCCGCCCGCTCAATAGAACGCTCAGCGAGGTGCGGAATTCACGCCGCGCTGGAGCGTCGGGCGGGCCATGACGGAACCGCTCCGTCATCAGCACAGCGCCACCGCAGCTGATGACGGAGCGGTTCCGTCATCAGTAGGGGAGGGGTTAATATAACACACGAGTCACCTGTGGTTGTCGTGGCGCTGCTAACAGTAGCTGGCAAGCATTTACAAAAGAGATCTTATTGGAAAAGGGGGGCTTTCAACAGTTTCCTAAATTGTCAATAATTTGAAGAGGTACGAATATGCACTGAGAGTCTGTTCCAATAGGCAGCGGCAGGGTATGAAAAGATTCTCCCTCCACATCTAGTCAGGCGCAGGCGCGGGACAGACAACTAGGTTTGGCACTCTCTAAACACCCCAATTGAAGCTCCTCCCACCTGGGACTAGTAGTTCTCCCTGGGAATGTATGACTAGGTCACCTACAACACAACGGCCTGGAATCTCTGACAATTGATTACTTATTTTAAATGTATGTTCGCTGCACGCAATCTCCATCTGTGCCTCAAGGAGCCTTGATGGTGGAGTTGACAAATTGGTGCATGTAGGCAGGGCTCCAAGTTTCTAGCCTTCACCTTTTACAAATCATTTTATCAAGTGACTGACCACCCTGTGTAATAGGCCGTGTCGCAAACAGAGGAGGGCGCACAGGCAAATGAATATAGCGAGCCAAGGGTTGAGTTTGGCTCTCAGAATTTGACCAATGGTCAAGTCAAGCTGAGCCATGAAAACATTTGGCATGTATATCGTGCAGCAAACATAATATAAAAATATGATACAATCTCTTCAAAATAATGTATTTTTTTAATATGCAGAAGCATTCCACATTAGTACATCAGTTTATGTCACTGCATAGACAGAAATGTATTAACAGCGATCGTTTTTAGATACATTCCTGGCTTGCCCCCCAGTGAATGAATGTATGAATGAATTGTGTCTTATACCGCGCGACTTAGCCCAAAGGCATCAAGGCGCCTACAGATCGTACAGCTTGTGTGTAAAGGAGATCTAGATTACAGGTAAGCCTCAAGCCTCTAGCCTCCAGCCCAGATAACAATTACTGTCCATTTCATGGGTGCTCACTTTGACTCACCCTCATATGCAATAAATAAATTGAAAGATTCAGCAAAACAACTAGGAGTTTCCCTCAAGACTAGATAGCCCAGAATTGTTTGTTGTGTGTTTGTTATATGGGTTATTACATTAATGTATTTTGTGGTGTCCCTCTCTGCCTAAGCCGCAGTTCTTTACAGATGTATCTTACACACGTCACAGTTACTGAGCAGTCCTGGTGTTATCGGCCTGATGAGGATGGGTGGTATAGACAGTCCTGTTGACATCTGAGCCAGTGTCTTGTGCATTTGATCAACAATATCCACAGAAGGCACGCAAGGCCCTCCATCCCCACACTCCTCCCTACCCCACAAACACCCATTAAAGTTTACAGAAAAAATTTGCACTCTTTTTGTTTTCCCAAAGTTCCAAGGGGCACATGCATCAAGCGATTTTGGAGTCGCAAACGGTGCGAATCGCAAAATTCGGCCGTTTGCGATTCCAAAATCACTTTTTGGGATGCATTAAACATTTTTTTAGAAATCGCAAGTTTTTGCGATTTCTAAAAATGCGATTGGATTTTTAGGAATCACATTTTTGCGATTCCTTAAATGCAATGCATGAATGTTTTAAAAAATGCGAAGTCGCAAATAGGGGGAGCAAATTAACACGAGGTTGAACCTCGTGTTAATTTGCGAAATCTTTCAAAAATGCTCAAAAAAGCATTTTTGAAAGTGTCATTTTACACACACATATGTGTGTGAAACTTGCACTTAAAATGACATTTCAAGGGTGCAGGGAGGGGGGGTACTTTTGACCCCCCTCAGCACCCTTGAAATGCATTAACAAATTGCGATTCGCAAAATGAAAATCGCAAAATGTTAATGCCTTCCCATTGATTCCTATGGGCCTTTGGCCCATAGGAATCAATGGGAAGGTTTTCCTTAATTGCGGTTTGCAAAATGTGAATCGCAATTAAGGAAAATTAAGAAATCGCAAAAATATTTGCGAATTAATCATGCATTGCCGTTTGCGATTTCTAAATTGCGATTCCTTAATTTTCGCAATTTAGGAATCGCAAACGGGTGCAATGATGCATGTGCCCCCAAGTTCCCAAACTCGATTGGTTGTTCTGCTGGTGCTGTGTGACCTGCGTTCATCTGACAGCCTTTTCCAAATTTTTAAGGGTGATAGTCATTTTTATGGGCAGATAAATTACCTTTAACTTTTCACTGAACACATTTTATGGGCCATCCCATGAATATTTTTCAGTTACGTTTTCAGGAACGTTTCACTTATTTAAGAAAAATGTGAATCATAAAAAGTTGTGCAATATTGCAGGGGGCGGCTGTTTTGGATGGGGGTGAAAAGCTGTGAAATGTTTCTTTTGTAAATTTCACTTAATTCCTGAGAAAACTATAATTATTATGCTTAGTACCAATTGTATTTGCAGGTCGGTTTTCAAATAAAAATCAAATAGTTTGTCCAACAATTAAATCTAAACCAAAATTCATCCACATACAATTCCCCTTCATTTTCAGTTCCAAATACTATTTTCAAAGAAATGTTTCCAGTTTGTGGGTAAAAATGATGTAACTATATGCTAATGCAAACAAGAACCTTCTAGAAGAGCATGTTTGCCAATAATCTGCATCTATATAAGGCTTTGCTCATGTAATAAAAATGTGCTACCCCTGCTCTGATGTGCCTGATTAAAAACATCAGCGAATTCTGATATTCAATACACAGCATGCAAGATAATTTCGTTTAGGCATTGGCTTACTTGAAATTTTGCAGTGTCTGTTCAGCTGCTGCTTTTCAGCATAGTCACTGTGTGCATGCCCGGGGGGGGGGGGGGGGGGGCTATTGGGCTGAGCTTGCTAGTGCCTGCTGCAGTCTGGGTGTGCAGGTCAGGCTGCCAATGTGTACCCTCTGCTTAAGAGTTCATCCGACACTGGGCAAAGGGGTGAGCAGAGCTCTGGGTGCTGCTCTTGGGTGCAGCGCTTAACTTCTCACGCAAAACAAGCTGGCTCTCAACATGACCTTGAATCCGGTATACGTGGTCTCTCGGTGAACAACCCCTCACATCCTGTAAAGAGAGCGTGAGTCTATCACAGCAGTCCCAGGGTCCGGAATTAAGATGTAACAAATATAAATGTAGCAATCCGTGCCCGGGGCGATTTCCAAGGCAACTATAGTCACCTCGTCTCTGGGCCTGGCTTGTAACTGCCTGGGACACATTAAAATGAGTAAACAGGCAAGCACTGGCTGCGCACTTGTCGAATTGACTCCAAAGATCCTTGACAAATGCAGATGGGCCCTTATATGCGCAAAATATTGTTTTATTGTAGTGATTCGAGGCAATGCCTTCAAATAACCCATGATCCTTTGCAGGGCTGAGCCATGCTCCCGACCCAGTCAAAACCTCATAGGCCACCCCGTGCACAAAGGGCAAGAGGGGGCCCCTTCGAGGTCGCCCCCCCCCCCCCCCATCGCGGTGGCTGCGGAGTTATTATGCCCCTGTGTTCTTGATTTTATCAATAACAAAAATGGCCCCTACACACAGATTCATAGATGGACCAAACGGATGTCTTCCCTTCATCATTAGGGCGATCTGCCGCCACAAGGCACATGGGACTGACACAAAATAACTTCATTTAAATTACAAACGTTTGAAAATGTCATTTTACTGGGGATTATAGACAGAACAAGGTTCTGCGTTGTTTCCATCGCACCTGCAGTCTCCGCTGCCCCGCCCTCTGCTGCCCTCCCTGGTTCGGTTTCGTTTCTTCGGTCTGCTGTAAGAAGACGAGGAAGGGCCAAGTCGACTGAAGGGAAACAACAGACAAACGGGAGCCAGTCGGAGGCACGAGCGTCCGGCAAACAGAGAGGAGCGAGAGAGTGACCGGTATCCGACCAGTCTCCCGGGAACATCAGCTGTTGTCTAGAGTGACCGGCATGCACCTGGCAGACCTGTTCCAGCTCCAGGAGCGACTGACAGGCACGCGGCAACCCAGGCTGTGCTCAGTGCACCAACTCTGGGAGTGACTGGCACGCACCCGGCAGCCCAGGCTGTACCCGGTGCACTAACTCTGGGAGTGACTGACACGCACCCGGCGTCACACAGTACACCACCTGTAGGAGTGACCTACTCGTCTGCGGTGCCTCGTGAGTTTAGACCAACTCTAGACAGTGACACGCTCCCTACGGCACTCAGTTCACCAACTCCAGGAGTGATTTGACAAACCCTGATAATCAACAAAAAAACGCACCAGTTCTACGAGTGACTGGTGGCACCGGAAAACCCAGGAGATACTTTCCACACAAGCTAGCGGAGCCACCCACACTCTTACTCAGAGAGGCGCACTGGCTTGCCAGGCTGCATGCAGTTATTTACACTGATGGCCTCGGAAGCGACTTGACACATGTACTGCTCCTGTTAACAGCCTTAAATAACGCAACTCAGAAGCGCTCACCAGCGCCCTGGGCGTACGAGGCGCTATACACGTGATTTCAGTCATTCATCCTCGCCATGTGGAAGAAGAGCACAGAGTCAGATTCGGCCAAGCAGCCCTCCATGTCCGACCTGCCCATCTCATCCTTCCTGACCCAGGTGTTGTGTGAGCACGGCGGGTGCTTGGCCGTGCCCGAGATCCGGAAGCACCTCAGCCTCTCACCGACGCACATCGCAAGCATCCTCCGGGAGGAGGCCTCCCGCTTCCTGCTGCTGGAGCCGGCGGGGCTGGTGCTGGCGCTGTCCGCCATCCGCACGTGCTCGAGGGAACGGTGCCCGGGCCAGGACTGCGCCCGTCTGCACCTCTGCCGCTTCTTCATCCTGGACCGGTGCACGCGCAAGAGGTACGTGCGCGCGAGTTATAGCGACAAGGAACCGGGTGGGAGTCGAGGACCCTAGAAGCGGCGCAGAGATTCACTGCGGGGGTTGCCGAGTGTGACTGAATGTTACAAACAGATGGCAGGCTGTGAATGAGAGGCTTTTAATGCATAAGAAGTAGAGGCACGGAGTGAGAGACTCCAGGCAGTGTGCCCGGCATGGGCAGAGGCCAGATAGGGGACTGAGGTCAAGGGAAGAGGTCATGGCGAGAACGATAAAGCAAAAGACACACAATTCGGGATGGACTGTTCCCATTGGGTGCAAGGTCAAGACTGATTCGCATATGGGTGGGTACAAACTGGAATGGCATGGTGAGCAAAAAACAGATGGCTTTAGGCCTAGATCTCTGTACTGGGGTGAATGTATGACATTGTTCTGCATTCTGTCCATCAATTGTTCTTTTTGCATTTGTCACCCGAGTGGGACGGGTATGACGTGGGTTCCGTGCTCTCCATGCCACTGGAGTCAAGCTATCCTGGGTGATGAGGGCTGAAAGCCCTAAAACTAGGATGCTTGATTCTAGTCCAGGGAGGACCTGGCCTGGCAGTTTTGGCTGGAATGTTCCCATTGGGCGCAGGGTCAAGACTGATTTGCATATGGCTGGGTCCAAACTGGAATGGCATGGTGAGCAAAAAAACAATGGCCCACATATCTATACTGGGGTGAATGTATGTCATTGTTCTGCATTCTGTCTATCAATTGTTCTTTTTACACTCAGGACAGGTGCACACACCACACACAAGATGGCTGCGGTGTGATACTTACATATTCCTTCTAAAAAAGCAGTGGGCTGCAGGGTGGAGGGGTGAGATGACCAAGGTTTAGGATTGTACCAGGGCAGTGGCGCAGCTACTGTGAAGTACTCGGGTGTGGCTTTGTTTGTGCCAGAGAAGCTGTCTCAGCCCAGGCTGACACACACAGTGGGGGCGAGTTAAAGCCCTTTCAGCCTAGGGTCAGTACTAATTTGCATTAGGTGAGTCTCTGTCTAGAGTGCCACATTGGGCGAAAAACAATGGGTCGGAATGCTCCCGCAGTGATTGCCACTGGTCTGACAATTTACAAGCATACAAGCATTCATCCCATCACCTTTTAGCTGTTTGCCTGGATACTTGAGGCTAGCAAATCTTTCCAAGCCTACTTCTGCCAATGTTTGAGAATTACAAAAAGTAGTACATTTGCACCCATCTAAGGGATACATACTTCTGTGGGTAGATTTGCTACTTTTTTTATAAACTGGTCACAATATATATATTTAAGGTTCCAATCTAAAAGATGAACAAGTTAAAACCTCAGTGACATGAGAAAAACGAGAAACAACAACAGACGTAGTCTTGACTCCGGGCCCACACACCCAACTAGCAAATCAAGAATGCATTTGAGGGGTGTTATGTTATGTTAGTTACATTTAACCCCCTCACTGCGGCGGCTATTCCGCCGCAGTGCTAAGAGGGAGGGGCGGAAATGCGGCGGGCGCATGCTGGTGACGGAACCGCTCCGTCACCAGCGTCGGCTGCGCTGTGCTTATGACGGAGCGGTTCCGTCATGGCCCCGCCAGCTCAATAAAACACTCAGCGCAGGCGCGGATTTCACGCCGCGCAGGAGCGTCGGGCGGGCCATGACGGAACCGCTCCGTCATCAGCACAGCGCCACCGCAGCTGATGACGGAGCGTTTCCATCATCAGAAGGGGAGGGGTTAATATAACACTCGAGTCACCTGTGGTTGTCTTGGCGCTGCTAACAGTATCTGGCAAGCATTTACAAAAGAGATCTTATTGGAAAAGGGGGGCTTTCAACAGTTTCCTAAATTGTCAATAATTGGAGGAGGTACAAATATGCACTGAGAGTCTGTTCCAATAGGCAGGGGCCGGGTATGAAAAGATTCTCCCTCCACATCTAGTCAGGCGCATGCGCGGGACAGACAACTAGGCTTGTCACTCTCTAAACACCCCAATTGAAGCTCCTCCCACCTGGGACTAGTAGTTCTCCCTGGGAATGTATGACTAGGTCACCTACAACACAACAGCCAGGAATCTCTGACAAGTGATCACTTATTTTAAATGTATATTCGCTGCACGCAATCTCCATCTGTGCCTCAAGGAGCCTTGATGGTGGAGTTGACAAATTGGTGCATGTAGGCAGGGCTCCAAGTTTCTAGCCCTCACCTTTTACAAATCATTTTATCAAGTGACTGACCACCCTGTGTAATAGGTCCGTGTCGCAAACAGAGGAGGGCGCACAGGCAAATGAATATAGCGAGCCAAGGGCTGAGCTTGGCTCTCAGAATTTGACCAATGGTCAAGTCAAGCTGAGCCATGAAAACATTTGGCATGTATATCGTGCAGCAAACATAATATAAAAATATGATACAATCTCTTCAAAATAATGTATTTTTTTAATATGCGGAAGCATTCCACATTAGTACATCAGTTTATGTCACTGCATAGACAGAAATGTACTAAAAGTGATCGTTTTTAGATACATTCCTGGCTTGCCCCCCAGTCACGATGCCATTAATGAACGAAGGACCGGATGTACAAAGACTAGGAATAGCGATTTTCAATTAGCGATTCCATCCAAATCATTATTTGGAAATTGCTCTTCCCTATGTATTAAATTCCTTTCAGTTTCAATAGCGAATTCTAGTGGATCGCCATTAGACCTACCTCATGAATATAAAATGAGGTAGGCCGCAATTTGCGACCCATTAGGAATCCCTTGGGACCATTCCCCTTTGTGAATGGGTTACAACCAGTTTGAAACTGGTGTAAAGTATTTCAATTTTGCAACTTGAATTACGTAAAACAGAAATACAAACCATACCGATTTGGTATTTGGAAGAGATGCCCTAAACACGCCCTTTTCAAATACTGAATTCCTTAACCAAAATGCGATTCGGTAGCAAGTTACAGATTCGTATTTTGGGTTTTTTACATTGGAAAAAGCATTTACCTGGTTGCAAGCAACCCAGTCATGTAATTCCTAAACATGGCCTAAATTATTACAGATGGAGCAACATTATTACCTATTCAATCAAATATAAGAGGTGCTTAGTCAGAGGATATTCTGAACTTAAGTATTTAAAACTGTGCCCATATGCGATAATAAAGAAGGGAGGAACAGTGAAATAAAATATATGCCTAAGATCACACAGTTTGAACAAGCAGTTTATCTGGCTTCACATTTTGAACTTCAGCCATTCTGCCTGAGTCTGTCTGTCTCTCTTCAGTTTACATCAAAGGTCACTGTATTGTTTTTCATTCTTGGCTCATGACGAGCAAAACCGACAGAGATAGCAGGCCTGGCTCAGGGTGCCCAGATTTAACTACCAAGCCAAGAATGCATTTGGGTGATTTGGGGGCTGTCACACCCCAAACACCCCTCTGAAGTACGTCTCTGCATTGAAGAAGGTTGTTGGAGGCTCAGAGTATATGTATTAGAGAAAGGAAAATGTGGAAAGGAGCCAAATGCAGTAAGGCTAGGAGTGAGAATCCTGGGAAGCACAGATGTGGAGTTAAATGTCATAGAACGTGGGTGGGCTGTTAGAGAGGCAAGGCATGATATACCAGGTTAAGGGGGGACAGGGGCAGTTCGAGGACCTTTGTAGGCCCAGGCAGAACGAGGAAAGATGAGGCCAGCGTATTAAGCATTGCCACTGAGTAGTTATAGTTAAAACCACGTTTCTCAGGAAATTTATTTTTTGGTTTGCTAATAACTTTGGAGCTGTTCAACGAATCTTCATAAAACGTTCCAAAAAAGTCTTATCTACCCCAGCTCCTTCCCAGAAGGTTTCAGAGTGATCTGTCAAGTTGGGGCTGAGAAACAAATATGGCTCCCAAAATGCATTTTCACAATTTCTTTTTTTATAAGAAAATCAAACAGCATTATCACAAACACCGCTGAAGTGAATTACACCAAATTTGGCACACATCTAGATCTTGGTCAAGAAAGCATGCTTTTTCTAATTAAGTGTAATTCCATTTAGTAGTTTTGAGAAATTAAGGTATAAAATGTCTGTATATATCACTCCGCAAAGGATCTGCGGAGCTGACAGATCTAGAGATAAGATCGGATTGGCTGCCACCACACCAACGAAGATGTGATGACAGCCATTTTAGGACTCAGGGATTCAGTCGACTATCCTGAAAATAAGTAATAATAAACATATAGAGGGGCAGAGTAGGGATAGCATGTTCTCCTAGCCTGCTGGGGGGTCCCATAGGGACAACTCGGGCCAACAACAATGAATTTGTACAGTGAGGTCCTGTACAGAAATAATAATTGAAAAAAAGTTTTAAACACTGAAATTCACCAGTTATAGTTAACTCAAGTAATTATAACTCATGCCCTAAAGTAACCATGTCCCCGCCATGCACAGTTTTTTCACCAATAATTTAATTGCTAATGTTGCAGTGCACAGTTTTTTCACCAATAATTTAATTGCTAATGTTGCAGTGATATTATCAATGATGTCGTAGAAGATGTCATGAGTGATGTAATATGTTGGGTAATTAGCAGTGCATGGCAAGGGCGCAAGTTATAGTTACCTTAGGGCGCACGTTATAGTTCATTGATATAACTATTACTATAACTGGTGAATTTCTATGGTTTTTAGAGTTTTTTTTTATTTAGAGTAAAGTAATGGGGAAATCACCAAAAACAAAATATATGTAAATAGCCCTCCCAGGTCATTATGGAAGGAGCAGTCACTAATAAAGGAGCGATTGCGGCTGCTCATTTATTATTCATTTTCTGCTTTTAATTTTTCTTCTGGGTGTCCTGGTCCCACTAAAAACACCCACTATTTTTTTATAAGGGGCTGCAGGGGGAGCCCCATAGCCCCACAAGGCCCTGACAGTTCACTGTAAGCAGCCCTATGGGGCAGCGCAGGAGCTAACATTATTTTTTAATTTACGGGGTGCCTTGGTGCCCTCCCGTGGCACCCCACGCCATGATTCTTTTTGAAGGCTATGGGGGAGCCTTATGAGGCTGCGCAAAAGTTTGCATTTGTTTTTATTTTATAATTATAATTCTTGACAGCTGTTGGAGAGCCCCGGGGCCCCCATAGCCCCACCAGCATGTTTTTTTTGTTGTTTATGTGGGGTGCTCTAGTGCCCACCCGGGGCACCCCCAGCAAGTGCTTCATGGGGGCTGCAGGGGAGGCCCAGGCCCCCCACAGCCATTCCCCTGCCCTGCTTGCCCCCATCGCGGGGTGGTAGCAGTTCAATGCATTTCTTCTCCCACCGGGCAGGAGCAGCTTTGTGCTCCAGGGCAGGGACCCGAAACAACAATTGCAATGTGACTGCACATGGGAGCTTGTGCTGCAACATAAACTGGCAGTAGCACAAGCTCCCATAGAGAAATGGGAGATTCTGTTAATCCCTGCACCGTGTGGCAAGCACCTTAAGGTGCCTGCCACACGTGCTGGGATTAACAGCGGGCATTATAGGTGCCCCCACAGCCCCCAGCTGTAGGCTGTATAGAAAAGGGGGCCATGCTAGTTGGCCAAAAAGTCGCTTTCTGACAGGCTTTCCCTTTCGGAAAGCCCGGCATGGAAAGCCTGTTGAAAACCGACATCGTAATCCAGACGGCGGAAACACTGTCCTATTGCTGCACAAATTTGTGTGGTAGAGTCTGTTGTGATAAAGCCCAACTGGTCTGGTAGCATTACGTTTGGCAGTAAGGGACTCAAGCCTGTTAGCTAAAATCATTTCTAGAATGTTGATATGCAAGAGGGGACAGTACGAGTCACATCTCTCTGGCTGTTTGTCTGATTTCAAGAGTATTATTCTCAGGGCTTCCCGGAGTGCCGATGGAAGGGTCTGCTTAGCATAGGCCACCACACACATAGCTTGGAGGTGAGGTATGATCAGGTCTGAATATTCCGTATAGAATTCACTAGTTAGCCCGTCTGGACCTTGTGCTTTTCCATTAGGTAAGGAACGTATAGCTTCGCACACGTCCTCTGTCTCTATGGGTTGAAACAGGTATTCTCTTTGCCCCATCGAAATCCATGCAAGGGCAATATCATTGAGATATACAGCTATCTCTGTTGCCTCTGCCATCTTGCATGAGGCATAAAGAGACCCATAGAAGTCAGAAAACGCTCCAAATATCCCGACATGTCACAGTGGTCGTTTCACCAACACTCTGCGGTCCTCCATTTGGTTGTATCGAAGGTGGCGTGCACTGATGTCAGGAAGGTGCCATCTCGAGTGTCCGGGTTGCGCAACCTCCACATGTCTACCATACTAAACTCCTCCATACCCACCAGGAGCAACTTTGTCCATGGCCTGCCTTGGCCTGGTACTTGCAATGATGTGTCTCGTGCCGAATCGAGAATAATATTCAGATCCCCTCTACATATTTTTTTTGACTGGGTTAGGGAGCCCAGTCTGTTCCGTATATAAGTGTAAGTGGAAGGGTCATCTAGGTTGGGGCTGTTTGCTTTACCAATGTAATCAATCCTCTATGGGTCCCTGAGTAGCGTGCTACTCGCCGAAATAGCGCTTTGACGCCTTGTGAGGAGTAGTAAGCGCTAAATAAATGCAATTACAATACAATACAATAACGTGTCCTGTAGTACTAGATAGAAAATTGTTTTGGGTTACCTCGCTTGTGCAGTGTCACACTGAGCATGCAAATGTTGCATGCTTACGGTTATCTATAATTTTACATATCCCTTATCTACACACTTGGAGAAAACTCAAATATTGTTTTTTTCTGTTTACAGGTACATATGGGTCAAATATAAAAGAGGTTGACACAGGTAACCCTTTCTATGGCAAAATGATCTTATTTTTGCCATACTAGCATCCCGGGTTTCCGTCCTGAAGAACGCCATGCACTCACATGAACCATTTGGCAGAAATATGTTGAAGGTACAGTGGTGATGGGGTACCAATCCCTCTTGTCTCCACAGTTGGTTTTAATACTAAGTGTCATTTCTAGTAAATAAATAAAATAATAAAAGATGGGGGGAAGAAAGACATATACACTTACCTTCCCAGCTGCCGGCTCTCCTCCGTCCTCTTCGTCCATGACGCAGGAAGCACCCATACTTCCCTAGCCAATCACAACACTGCCCTCAACAGCATTGTGATTGGTCTGAGCGTCATTGTTCAATGCTCATATGGGGACTGGGACCCTGGGCATTTTTCCCAGTGAAAATTTTAAATATTTGATTACATGCCCATGTGGCTTGTTCTTTCCTGGTATGACCACCTGCAAAGTAAAGGTGTGCATCAATGAACACCAGAGCACGATACGTTGTAGAAGGAACAATACCAAACTTAGACGCCACTATCTTGACCTGAACCATAAAGATGTGGATATGACATGAGTGGTTCTAGATAAATTGAACAGTAACACTCTAGACCTTAAAAAAACTGCTCATATGGGAATAAAGATGGCTGTACCAGTTGAGAAGATGGGAGAAGGGGCTGGCGCTGCAGAGGTGCAAGTAGGGTAAGGCTGTGCTGACCGCAGAGCAGGGGAAGGAGTGGTGGGCACTCTGTAAAGTGCTCATGATGGTTTGACCAACCACACTACTAATACATGATCGATATATCTATACCACAGTTAAATCTAGTTTTTATATGGGTTTTCCTGAGTGAATATATGATCTGCCTCAAACTGATGTACATAGAGGCACAGGCCATACTTGGGGCGAAGGTACTCCCCATGGAAGTTCCCTGCACTTGATGGTATAACACCCCCTCAAACTCAAAGAAATTCTCTGTGAGTGCCAGGTCAGCACATTGAATGACAAAGTGTCTTGGGGTCATGAAAAGCCCCCTCTTTTTCTGCCAAGATTCTTTTTTTTTAATAAAGACCTTTATTATCTGTAAAGCCAATGTTGTCGCTTATGCACATACAAACACACATTGCACGGTATCTACACATCACTGAGCCAGGATAACCTGATGGTTTACACAGCCATTTCAGCCGGCATCCCGGAGGCCCGGCGGCGAGATGAAATTGCACTAGCACAGGAGTACGAATAGTGATACCATCTTGAAAGCAGTGTGGAGTGCGGCATGACAACCTGCAATCCTCTGACAATCGCTTGTGACCAAGGTCTTAGGAAGTGGAAACAGTAAAAAAAAACTACCAAAACCCCCACCCCAACTCCCCCAGCCCCCCATGAGTGTGCCTGTGGAGTTACCTATGTACCCTAGGTCGTGGAAAAGACTTGGTTTGCCTGATGTGTGCCCTACCCAATCCCCAACCCTGGCACGACAGTCCTCCCCGATGATTATCCAATCACACCCCTAAGGGTACCATGAGCTACCAGCCAACCCTGTCCCACCTCTCCGCCCCATCCCACCTCCCCCACAGGGGGAACCCCGTGATTGCCCAGCCCCTTACTCCGATACTTGATCCTGAAGTTCCACCACCTCGGAGGTTTCTGATCCGCCTTCCTCTCCCTTCTGCAAGTATTCCTGATCGAGGCCCCAAAAGTTTTTCGGTCTGCTCCTAGGGGGGAGCAAGTCACTATATAGTTCAGTTTGAGTACTGCAGTAAAGTAAATCCCCTGCCCATCTTTTCTTGGTGGGGAGAGGCCCTCTCATCCAACAACTCGCAACAACTCTCCTGGCTATCAGCAGCGCCATGTCGGCCAGACGACGCAGAGAAGGGGGGAGTAACTTAGAGTAACCTAGCAGTGCTAATTCTGGACTGCGAGGCAGTTCTTCTCCCAGCATCTGATCAAGCTCAGAGAAAACTTCCGCCCAAAAGGCCTGTATACCAGGGCAGTGCCATGCCATATGGAAAAAGTCGGCCACAGGCGTACGGCATCGTTCACACTCCGCCGTGGGCCGGAGGCCATATCGGTGCAGTCGTTCAGGGGTGTAATACACCCGCTGTAGGAACTTAAAATGCACCAATCTGTGCCTGCCTTTGAGGGAGATTTTACGTGTGCTGGAACAGCAGTATCGCCACATGTTGTCGTCAATGGGCGACTGTAAATCTTCCTGCCATGCCGTCCTGGCTTTAGAATGGAGCAGTTGTTGGTGTGCCACTCCCAGTTTGTTGACGTGTGAGACTAAATGAGCGGGCGTCTTATTTTTAATGACATAGGTCAGTTCAGGGACCTCCTCCGGCTCCTCCATGGCCGGACCCAATGCCTCCCGGAACGCCGAGCGCAGCCTGTGGTACTGAAATTTCTGGAGTAATGAGGGGCCCGCTGATGTGGGGGTGAGCTGATCCCAGGTTTTTAGGGTGCCCACGATAAACAGGTCCTCCATCTTCGTAATTCCGAGAGAACGAAGTGCCTCAATGACACCCTTCTCCCCTAGGGGGTCCAGCCAGAGTGCCCAGTCGATCGGCATCAGAGGGGAATACAATATAGTACAGCCGCGGGCGCGGGCCAGGGCATGCCAGGCATGGTTAGTCGCCTTAAGGGAATCCAGTCTACCGACAGAGCGATCCACCGGGAGGCAGATCGTGGCAGGCAGGGGGAGCGGGTCTGCAAACAGCTTCTCTAGGATCACATGCGGCGTACGTGCGTCGCCGTGCACCCATGCATGTAGGTGGGCTGCCTGCGCTATCCGGTAGTAGCGTTCCAGATCGGGAGCACCCAGACCCCCATCTCACAGGGGAGAAGCAGCGTCGCCCACTGTATCCTGGGCTGCCTGCCACCCCAGGCCAGTCGGATTAGGACTTGCGTGAGCCGCGTAAAAAAGGCTCTCGATAGGACCACCGGGATGTTTGTGAAAAGGAACAGAAACCGAGGCAGCACAATCATTTTCATGATAGCGATCCTGCCTAAGAGAGATAATGGGAGTTTACTCCATGTGTCTACGTCTTCGACTAGCTTATTGAAGGCCACACCTTAATTATCCCGGACCAGGACCTCCGGGTCAGTGTGCAGCCGGATACCTAAGTACCGGACCGAGTCCGTAGACCACTTCAGGGGGTACTCCATTTTGAAGGGGTGTGTCACTGGGGTGAGAGGGAAGGCGATAGATTTGTCCCAATTCACCCGGAGCCCTGAGAGCGAGTCAAAGCGGACCACCTCCCGGAGGACCGCGGACAAGTTCGACTCCGGGTTGCGAACGTACAACAAAGTGTCGTCAGCGTACGTAGATATACCGATTTTGTAGGTGGGAAAGCTTATCCCCTTCAGGCTGTGGTACTCCCTGATGGCGCAAGCCAGAGGTTCCGCCACCAGTGCATATAGGAGAGGTGAAAGGGGGCAGCCCTGCCTAGTGCCTCTGCTGATATGGATCGGTTCCGACACTCTGTCTCCTAACTTCAGTCTGGCCGACGGACGGTGGTACAATGCACCAATCATCTGCAGGAACGGTTCGCCCAGACCGAGTTTCCGGAGCACCCGAATCATAAATGGCCACTCCACGGAATCGAATGCTTTCTCCATGTCCAGGAAAATCGCTAGTGCCGTATTTTCCTGTCGGACATGTTGCATCGTCCCCAGTACAGTGTGTATATTGTACGTTAGGTTCCTGCAGGGGAAAAACCCGGACTGTTCAGGCGCAACTAACTCGGGGGTCAAGAGAGCCAGCCGATTGGCCAGCACCTTGGCGTATATCTTGGCGTCCACGTTTAATAAACTGAGAGGCCTGTATGAGCTGCAGAGGTCCGGAGGTTTCCCCCGGCTTCAAAATGGTGACCAGCAAGGCCTCTCGCATAGTGAGGGGCATCTCACCATCCTCGCAGATCGTATCGAAGAGGGAGATCAGGTGCGGGAGCAGGATATCTTTTTAGGCTTTGTAGAAACCCACCGTGAGCCTGTCAGAGCCCGGTGCACTGCCCGCTCTCATGCCGGAGAGGGCCTCCAGGATCTCGTCCTCCTGAATGGGGGACATCAAAAATTCCCTGTCCGAGCTCGGCAGGAAGGGCATGGCGATGTGGTCGAGGTAATCGTCCATTTCTTCCTCTGCACCCCGTGTCCTGGACTGATAAAGTTCGGCGTAGTAGCGCCTGAAAGCGAGGAGGATTTGCTCCTCATCAGTGACCACTTCACCCTCCGGGGAGCGCAGTTCGTCAATCACTAGAGGTCTCCGAGAGCCTCTAACCATTCGAGCCAGAAGGGCACCCGGTCTGTCCCCCTCCCCGTAGACCCGGGCGGTAGCGTATTTTCCCATGTAGAGAATCTCCCTGTCTGCCAGTGTCTGATACTCCGACAGCAAGGGTTTGAGTCCCGAGTGAGTGTCAGGCTCAGGGTCCTGCAACTGCCGGTCCTCTAGATCTGCCAGCTGAGCCTCCAGTGCTGCCAACTCTCGTCTAATGGTACGCAGTACACTGGAATGTTTAGACATAGCCATGCCTCGTATATAAACCTTGAATGACTCCCATATCGTGAAAAAGTTGTCGACTGTGCCCAAATTAGTAGCGAAGAACTTATCAATGTCGTCAGCTAATTCACCCCGAACTGCGTCTGCCAGCAGGGCAAAGGGGGGGAACCTCCAGGTGAAGGAGGGGATACCCTTCCTAGCGGTGGAAAGATGCAACAGAATAGTGGAGTGGTCCGAGAGGGTACGCGGGAGAACCTCACAGACACTAATACTGCCCAGTACAGGTGGTGTTGCCAACCAATAGTCTATTCTGGTATGGATATTGTGATATGCCGAATAGTGTGTGAAGCCACCTTTCGTGGGGTGTTTATCCCTCCATACATCAACCAGGTCTAGCTTGATCAATTCAGCTTTCATGTAGGCGGCAGAGGACACCGGCCTACGAGCAGGGCCGGAAGAGCGGTCCACGGCGGGGTCAAAGACAAAGTTAAAATCGCCTCCCCATAACATCCCGGGTTGTGCATGAGACCTACAGTGTGCGGAGAGGGCGGCATAGAAGTCAGGGTTATCGTAATTGGGGCCGTAAACATTGACGATCAGTAGGTCAATCCCTTTACCCACGCACCTAGCAAGGACAAACCGACCCTCTGTATCCACCACCTCCGGGATCAATCTTATTTGTGAGGATGGGTTGACCCAGGTTAGTACTCCCCGTGAATGTGTTGTGAAGCCTGCCGCCACTGTGTGTCCCACCAACCCACGAGACTTCAACATCCTACTATTGGCGGGCAAATGAGTTTCCTGCAGGAGGGCTAGGTCGACATGGTGTCGGCGTAGGTAGCTAAAGACCTTCCTCAGTTTGCGGTAATCGTTCAGGCCCCGCACATTCCAAGACATCATTTTCAGTGTGTGAGGGGCGTGTGTAGTGGCACTCAGTGCGGCATTAGACATAACAAGGACAGTTGAACCATCGTATCGTCAGGGATAGCGGTAGCGCCATTCCCAGAGTCGGGAGCAACCCCTAGCAGCACTGTATATCGAATAAATTGCAGTACATCACATTGCGTCACGTTTGCCAACGGGCACTTCAGACCAAGTACAACTCCACACAGCGTTTCACTCAATGCGACACAGAACTCCCCATAACCAATGGAACGAAAACCCCCCTCTGCAGCCCCCCCCCAGCTCCACCGCCCGCTCCCCTGCCCGCCCACAGCCGACCACCCCCAACCAGGTCAGACAGGCCCGATCCCACCCCCCATCAACCCGATATGAACAAAGTCTAGAACGTTCTGAAAACCGACTCCCAAGGTAGTCACACAGCCAAAAGCACCGGGGCAGAGTACGCCTGCTGGGAACAGTATCTCTTACTGTGCTATCGCACAAATCAAGTTCGTCTCGCAGGCCTGCCCCCGCTGGTAACCCAGTGTCTTTAGCCAATCACTCCAAAATGCCCCTCCATCCCACCGCCCCCCCAAAAGCATATCGCTGGCCAGCGCGGTCCCATGTATGGCAGTGCCCCCCTCCCCCCGATAGCATGCAGCAGCACAGGTACGGGTCATCAGCCAGCACCAGCCGAGAGTCCGCTGGTCTCGTACATTGTTCCAACCCAGTAGGACTGATAGTGCAGTGCAACCCAGACTTACCGCCCCCGGGGGGGTGGTTCAGCGACTCCGATTGAGGGACAGTTCCTTCCCCGTAGTGAAGAAAGCAATGTACACAACGGGGACCCACTTAGTCTTGCTCCTCCAGGTGGGATGCGGAGCCGGAGTCATCCTCGTTGTTCTTCTGGGCGTCCCTGCGTTCCCGGGTCCATTCCTTCAGGGACTACTGAAGGTCTCTGGGGTCTGTGAAGAAATGTGAATGCCCCCCTTTGTTGATACGGAGCTTGGCGGGGTACAGCATAGCGTAATCCAGGCCCAGAACACGCAACTGTTTCTTGTACGGTGCAAATTGTCTCCGTTCCTCCTGGACCTTAGCTGTGAAATCCGGGTAAAGGGAGATGTCCATGCCCTCGTGCTGCAGCTTGCCTTTGTCTCTCGCCAGGCGCAGGGCAGTGTCTCTATCTCGATAATTGAGAAGCTTTGCGATGATGGGGCGTGGGGGCGCGCCTGGCTTCGGTTGAGGGCCTAACGTGCGGTGCGCCCTTTCCACAATGAACATAGGGGAAAAGGTTTCCTCTCCGAGCAAAATCTTCAAAAGTTTCTCGACATAATGTTCCATTTTGCCGGTCTGGGTGGTCTCCGCCACCCCCGTGATGCGGATATTAGATCTGCGTGAGCGTGCCTCCAAATCCTCCGACTTGTCCTGAATTACTTGGAGGAGTCTGCCGAATTGTTTCCTGTCCTTGTCCCATTCGGTTTGCGCCTCATCCGCCTCCGTGAGTCACCGTTCCGCCATGTCCAGGCGCTCCGCATGTTTGTCGACCCGTTCCGCCATGCGGTCCATACGGTACGACAGTGCGTCTATTTTGGAACCAACAGACGCAATACTGTCCTGGATTCCCTTTTCCATGGCCGCAAGCATGTCTCGCAGCTCTGTGCCTTGTCGCTGTGGCCCCCTTCGGGGACGCTTCGGCCGCCGGCACATCCGACCCTTTCGGCCGACGCCGATCGAAGGAGAGTTTGGCCTGCGTGGCGTCGTTCTTTCCCATGGTCGTCTCGATCAGAGGACAGACGAGAGAGCTGTGAATGTCTCGCGCCCTCCAGAGGGCTGGGGCAGTGGTCGAA
Organism: Lissotriton vulgaris; assembly: GCF_964263255.1. Taxonomy (NCBI): domain Eukaryota; kingdom Metazoa; phylum Chordata; class Amphibia; order Caudata; family Salamandridae; genus Lissotriton; species Lissotriton vulgaris. The sequence goes on from NC_141686.1 coordinate 107,638,494, forward strand.
GCGCTCTGGGAGTCGAGCCGCTACCACCGGTTGCCGAGGCCGCCAGGCCTGGGTTGCCGACGTGATGCACCCAAGATGGCGCCCGTGAGGGAGTATCCCCAAGTTCTCACCGCACCAGCAAAGTCTCCACGCACCCTGGCCGATACTGCCACAAATGTCTCTGTCTTTAACTCACAGCTCAGAGGGGGAGAGGGCCGTATTTCCACCTGCACTCGCCGGACCTGCCGTGTGCTCGCTGGTACTCCGCCGTTGTGGAGCCACCATCAAGTAGCTCAAGATACAGCTCCTGCGCCGCCAAGGGACCGCTTCTCGTGAGTGAAAATGACCGAAAAGGAGGGTAGCAACCAGGGAGGGAAGGGCGCACCCGCGCCAGTCGAGAAAATGTCGGGTCTCGGCCCGGTGGTCCAATACTCCGGTCTCTGGGGTTCTCCGCGGCCGCACGTCGGGTGACGTCGCTCGGCCCGCCCTTCAGGATAGTCCGCGGCTTCAGGCCTAGTCCGCCGCCGCCAAGATGCCGAAGCTCTCTGTATTCTTTCCGCGCGGAGGTCACTGCCCACCAGGGCCATCGAGCCTCTCACCGGCGACCAGAGGTCTCAGTAGGTGTAGAAGGGCCAAATGTAGAGGTCTGGGCACTTCGAAGGATAAGTTATCAGGATATTTTCGGGGCTAAGGCAAGGAGCCGAAGGCTCACGCGTCTGCCATCGACGCTGGCTAGCTCCGCCCCCCGCCTTTCTGCCAAGATTCTTTCTACCACTTCAAGGGTTCGTCTCTGGGGGATGCTGGTATACAGTGCTTCTGTATCCATAGTTATTATCATGTCATCAGGAATAGTGTTCTCCATATCTTGAAGTATACATAGAACATCCTTAGTTCACATAAATATGAAGTCAATGTTTTCACAATCGGTCTCAATAACCAATTGCAAAATTGCGACAACGGTTCCAGGAGTGATCCTATCCCTTAGACTATTGGTCTGCCAGTGGCGGTATCTAGTTTTTATGCATTTTAGGAAGTGTATAAAACCTTGGGGTTCTGGGTTTTGTGGCAATTTGAAATTCAGCTTCAAGTTTTGTAATCCAATCCTGGAGTAATGCTACCTCCACCATAGACTTGATTTTATTAGTAAGTCTCAGGGTGGGGTCAGTTAGTAGAATTTCGTAGTTCTTCTACATACGATAGTAGGCGGAGGCATTTAGTGTTGTAAATAGCTCTGTTCATCACTATTACAGCTCCCTCTTGATCTGCGGGCTTTATTACCAGATCAGTGTTCTTGTTCAGAGTATCAAGGGCATGTTTTCTGTCTTTACTAAGATTCTGGAAAACCTTCTGGACAGGGCACTCAATTCCATCTACTTCTTTCAGGACTGCTTGTTCAAATGCCAGTACTTCACATGGTAAAGATTGTGTTGGAGGCATAAAGGTAGATTTTTTTCTTCAATCCTAGGTTTATATCTCCTTCTACAGAGCTATCTTAGTTTTGAAAGAAGCATTGTAACTTAATCCGTCTAAATCAATTGCGCTAGCTCTGTACGTAAGGTGAACAAATCACTTTTTGACGTTGAGACAAAATCCGATCCTTTGTGTAGTACCACCATTTTCATGTCTGTAAGGGTTGTGATACCCACAGTCACTATAGTGGTGGATCCCTGCTCGTAGATGGCACTGGTTTTATTTTTCTTCTGCAGTGAGTGGGGCTATGCTCCTCCGCCATTGCGGATGAGCTGCTGCTGCATACACCTCCATTTTTCCAGTATTTGAGGGTTCAGGGACCCTCATGCGTAAATTGTTTCATTTGGAAGCAGGCCTCCAAGTCTTCATTCTTTGCCTGAATTCATGAGAGCACTTTTTCCATGTTGAGGCATTTACTGTTCAAAGATTGTACAGTGTCTTCTGAGGTAAGAAGCCTTCGCTGACATTTGTTGGTCAATTTTAGCTGTGAGGTTGTCCATTCTTAAGTTGAGGCAATCAATTTTGCTGTCTGTTCACTGCAAGCTCTGCTCCACTGAAAGCAGGATGCTTTTGAGAGGCCCAGTCCCCTGGCTCTGATTCTCCATGTCCTATTCCACCTCTGTTTCAGTTGGACTTCGCATGCTTTTTCTGGATTCAAATGTGAGTTTAAGCCGAGATTTATTCATTTTTCCCATTGGAGCATCAGCCCTGATCGCTGTCTCGCTGTACTTGAAGTGTTCATACGGTCTCTTCTCTTATGGGGAGACAAGAAATGTCTTGCTGAGCACAGTCAGCCTGGGCCTGGGCAAGAGGGTTGGCTTCGTACGGTCCCGCCCTTTCCTGCTGACTGCACCTCATGCTTCATAAAATTATCACCTCCTCAGAGCTCCGCTACCATCTAGGGTGTTCATGCCAGCTCATTTTCTTTTCACATAGGGTCCACTCTTTTTGGGGACAAATGTGCAATTAATGCCCTTCTGTTTCATACCGGGGAGAACGCTGCCTCACAGTTAAGCCTGCCTGTCACCTGCCAAGCCCAGCCTGTCATGTACTGTTCCTGCGGGCTGTATCACTGAAGTATGGTCCAGGTACGAGGCAGGAGACCGCATGTTGAGTATGCAGCTCAGTACAACAATGCTGTTTGCTCCTACGGCCAGGCTGCAAGCCTAGGCGGCACTAGAGGTATGCATTGTGCTGATACAGGCACCTATATACCCTCTGTCACCCGGTTTATAAGCTGCACTGTGGGGAAAAATGGTGGGAGCCTCCTTTCACTCTAGCAACGTCTCCTTGTAGGGCGTGTATCTGGGGCCCCTAGCCTCCTCACCAGTCCAGGGAACCCATAGGCTGTGTTCACTTTCCGTCCAGCCTCCTAGTTCGGTCATAGTTGTGGTGCCCCATTCTTTTCAAAACTGCTATCACGTCCGAACTTGTTAGGCTCATCACCCGGGGCCTCGCACTTTGCTGCTCTATTCACCTACAATGCCCAGGTGGCTTGTGCCTTCTCCTGTGCTGCCTGTAGGCACATCAGTGTGCTGCTAGTTGACTTCTGGCCTCACAGTCCTCAGTCAGCTGGCCAACTCGAGTCCCTGTGCCCGTCGGTTCAGTGCCAATGTGTTTTTTGCTTGGCTCCCCCAGCATACCCTCTTTGGCGGTATGTTCCTCTGGCCAGGCATGCTAAATGGGGGGGTCGCCTAGGGTCACCGGCAAGTGTGTGTGTCTCTCTCGCCTGGGCCACACCAGGCTGCACCGCACATCCTACGCTCCTTTCTCTGTTTGGGGTGGCAACGAGGGCTTCAGCAGTTCCCTGGAGCCCAGCATCAGGCTCAGGAGCCCCCGGAGCTATCTGTTGTCTAGTTGGTTCCCCATCAGTGATGTACTTTTTTGCAGCTTAGAGCATTCTCACCTTCTGCCTGACTGGAGCCAATTTGTGTTCTCAGTGTCCGCCATTTTGTCTCTCGCGGCCTCTCATCTCGGCCCTCCATCTCAGAGGTGTACCTGCCTCAGAGTCGCTTGTTATAATTCACCAGCAAAACCATCCAATGCTCCTCAACAGCCTGTATCTCATCGATGATCTTTCCTGGGTAGCCAGATTGCAGGATTTTGAAGGGATAATTGGCTCACAGCCAGCAGATCTGCACTAGAGTGTGGCTATCTTGTTGCGGGCTCTCTAGCGCTCCCCACAGTGTGACATATGAAAAAAGTGGAATCTTCTTTTTTCCAAAACTACTGAATGAATTTGCACCAAAACACAAAAAGTACTCTTTCTTGCTATCTGCCAAATCTAGTGTAAAGCCATTCAGCGGTCTGGGCTGTAGCTGTGTGTAAAGTTCCAATGGAAGAATTAGTGGGGATAACGTATTTCGGAATCCCCCTTTTTCTTGGCCCCGCTTGACGAATCACCCCAAAACTTTCCATGTGCAAACTAGTCACAACATACTACTTTTATGATTCGTCAAATGGTGCTAAAGTTATTAACAACTCAAAAAAGGCATTTCCTAAGGAAACACAATCCTAACTATAACTACTGGTAAAATATAAATATATATGTGAACAAGGGCTCCTGAGCCCAAAACGCGTCATTGCTACTTTTCACCTGAGAAAAAGAAAATAAACTCACTTTACCTCATCCTGTGGTCTGTCTCCTGCGTCGCCGATCTACGCGATTGGAAGTGGCTTCGGAGTTCGTCCTGCTATATACATATATATATATATATATACATATATATCAAAACCAAGAGAGTCCCCAAAGGAAAGGCCACACGGGAAGGGTTTCAGCACACCATCACCGGCAGTTGCCAGCACCACAGCCAGCGCAGTGTTCATATTGCAGAATGCCAAACGTTTCAAGCCGTAGCCCTTGATCACCGGCCTGCAATTGACACAAAGAGGCATCCATTAAACAAGGAACTTTATTTGTTGATAACAGTCCCGCCCCTTTGGGCGTGAGCAGGCATGGCATCATGGTAAATGTAGTCCATCTGCTAAGGACCTAACGTTTCAAATATAACCCAGTGGCTTGGGTGCCTCATAATGTCAGAATGTTAGTCCAAGTGGGTGAGCGCTTGCGTGGTAACTGCAGTGTGGCACACCAATTGAATCCAGCGATGAGGCCCCTTCCGCTCCCGAAGTGTGCCCGTAGTCACGAGCACCAGGATCCGCCGTGATACAGCAGCGGGACCTTTCCGCGGCCAGACTAGCCGCTCAACATCAAAACCAAGAGAGTCCCCAAAGGAAAGGTCACACGGGAAGGGTTTCCGCACACCATCCCGGCAGTTGCCAGCACCACAGCCAGCGCAGCGTTCATATTGCAGAATGCCAAACGTTTCAAGCCGTAGCCCTTGATCACCGGCCTGCAATTGACACAAAGAGGCATCCATTAAACAAGGAACTTTATTTGTTAATAACAGTCCCGCCCCTATGGGCGTGAGCAGGCATGGCATCATGGTAAATGTAGTCCATCTGCTAAGGACCTAACGTTTCAAATATAACCCAGTGGCTTGGGTGCCTCATAGTGCAGAGAGGTTGGTGTGTGCAAGCTGCAAAATAGCACCGCCGAGTAAAGAGAACATTTTCCATACCCACTGGGGTTTTAAACTTTACTAAATTTGCACTCATGTAAGCAGCTCACTGGAGTTTAATTTACGGCACCACGACTACCATCGGGCTCTGCGAGAGCCAACGCCCACTGAGGCAGGTAGTAATGACATAAATGATGCCGATTGCAACATGCAGTGTTTGACACAGCCTCTGATGAAATGCTATGAGGGCATGAAACGCGTCAGGCTGAATTGTATTTTGGACTGTTATTCCTTCTCTGCGCTGCCAAACTTGCACATTAAATGAAGCAAAACCTCTCTGCGTGTGGCTCTTCTAAATGGGAGAACTCTTGTGTGCGGAATTTTGAGACGGCCTTTCCCGGTCGTGGAGGAGCCCTACCATGGAGGAATGGAAACCGAGCTCCTGTCAACCGACAGGCAGCATTAAGGTGCAGAGAGGTTGGTGTGTGCAAGCTGCAAAATAGCACCGCCGAGTAAAGAGAACATTTTCCATACCCACTGCCAAACTTGCACATTAAATGAAGCAAAACCTCTCTGCGTGTGGCTCTTCTAAATGGGAGAACACTTGTGTGCGGAATATATATGTATATATATATATATGTTATGTTATGTTATGTTAGTTTTGTCTTATATAGCGCACGGCTACTCGGCAAGAGTGTCCCGGCGCTTTTATTGACATCCTGAGCAGACATTCAACACAAAGATAAAGAAAACGAACTCAGCAGAATAGAAGAGGGAATCTAAAGGGCAAAAAGACAGGTTTTAAGGCCCTTCCTGAAGGCCAGCAAGTTCGAGGTACTGCGCAATGCCAGAGGCAGAGTGTTCCAAAGCTGTGGAGCCCGCAACCTAAAAGAACGGCCTCCGATGCGGGCCTTCTTCACACGAGGGACCGTGGCCAGGAACATCGATTCTGATCTCAGAGATCGTGCCGGCCGGTAAAAGCCAAGCCTCCTTTGAAGATATTTAGCCCCCGAGGCGTAAAGAGCCTTGTGTGCCAGAGTCAGGGCCTTAAAAAATTTCCGCTTCCGGATAGGCAGCCAATGGAGAGACTGCAAAAGGCCGGAGACTGGCTCGTCTGTGAAGGCCGAAAATGGCTCGTGCGGCCGTGTTCTAGACCACCTGCATCCGTTGTAAGAGATACTCCGGCAGGCCAAGGTATAGGACGGTGGAGTAGTCCAATCTTGAGCCAATTAAGGCCTGTACCGTAGTCCTCCTATGATCCTCAGATAGTAGAGGAAGAAACTTCCGAAGCATCCTGAGGAGGCCAAAACAGGTGCCAGTCAGGGCAAGGATCTGAGATCTTAAGGTCAGACCGTTGTCAATCTTAATCCCCAGGTTCTTAGCCACCTGTGACGATCGCACTGGAGGGGACATATCAGCGGGCCACCATTCCTTCCAATCTGGGTCGGATTGGCAGCCTAAGAAGAGTTCCTCAGATTTATCTGAGTTGCACCTGAGGCTGTTCAGCTGGAGCCATTTAAAGACAGCCCCAAGGCACTCACGGATACTCTCTCCATCAAAATCCTCTCCTTTCCCGCAGGTAAAGAGGAGCTGGGTATCGTCGGCATAGGATATGATCCGGGCCCCATAAGACTCAGCCAAAGCCGCCAGAGGGGTCATGAAGATGTTAGAGTCGGGCTCAGCACAGAGCCCTGCGGGACTCCGACTCCCAAAGGCGGCATCTCGGCAGAACTAGATGAGGCCCAGACCGTTTGTCGGCGGCCAGCCAGAAACAATCTAAACCAGCTAAGCACCGTCCCCCTCAGACCAATCTCATAAAGTCTGACGAGTAAACCCTTGTGGGGGACGGTGTCAAAGACCGCCGACAAATCAAGCATTACCAGTATGGCTCTGCCACCCGAATCCAGTGCCTCCTTGATGGCTTCAGACACCTCCAGAAGCGCCGTCTCGGTACTAAGGTTAGGGCGGAAGCCCGATTGAGTGGAATGAAGCAGATCGTAAGATTCTAAAAAGTTAGAAAGCACAATATGCACATGCTTCTCCGAGATTTTGGCCAGCGCAGGGAGGAGAGAAATAGGCATAATTGGCCAAAACCTCGGGATCTAGACCAGGCTTTTTAAGGAGGGGAATAACCATTGCCTGCTTCCAGGACTGTGGGACCACCCCATGGCTCAAAGAGAGATTCAGGAGGGGATTCGCCAACGGATTAACCACTGCCGCCATCCTCGCCAGAAATTTGGCCGGACACGGGTCAAGCGGCGAACCCGATTTAAGATTGGACATAAGGGGGAGGAGCCAAGCAGGCATTCGAAATGGCCGCATAGTCGCTCGGCTCCGCGAGCCCACTCGCCCCACACGTCTATCCTGTCGAATATCCTGACCCACGGAGGCATACTTTGATAAAGGGAAGACAACAAGCACCTAACGTTTGCTTCCGGAGCTCCTGCGTGCCGCCGATTCTGGGAATTCTCCCCGACTGCTCTGCGGCCCATGCGATGGTGGGACCGGGGCGTTGATTAGGTGGGGCCTACGGCCGCAGCTGCTGCACCAACGGCCGTTGATGGCGGCGGAGAGCCTGCCGGTGGGGGCCGATGATATGAAGGAACGCTGCCAGCGGTGAAGACCCGATCCGCTTGTCGCTTAACGAGAGGACTTCGGGTGGTACTACCGCCAAACGGGGTCAGGGATGAGGTGGTTTACAATCTATCTGCTTTATTATTGATAGACGGTGCAGTGGGTAACTTTGATCGATATTTCACTGTTTTTGTACTCGGGATGTGTTATTCTTCCTTATGGTATTGCTTCCTACTTGTGTTTCCGAAGTGTAGGGGTGAAGAGCGGCGAGATGAGGGCCCTCCGCCGTTTATTTTCTTTTCTTTCTCTTTTTCTCTATCTTTCTATATTTCGGGTCTATTAGGGCGACAGGCACGCGGCTGGGGGGTAGGTCATGACCTTCTGCGGGTGTGCAGGGTGGGGGGTTGCGGGATGTGTGTTAGATTAGTATTTCTTTTGTTTCCATGGCCCTTAGTCTTTTTCCTTTTTCTATAGTGTCGTCTTCACCCATGGTTCCTGTAACGTGTATTGTCTTAAGAGGTGGGGTTAGGATTTGCTATCCATTGGACTTGTGCCTACGTTTCTCTTGATTTGTGTGCCTTTCCCCACTACTTCGTCTGTATTTATGCTAATTGTTGATATCCTGATTGCGGGCTGTGTTGCAGGACCACATGTGATTGTACGGCACTTCTCAGTTCCTATAAATTTAAAAATGAACCTCTGTAATCCTGATTCCGGACCTTATCATCTGTTCACGAGTTGTCTCCTGGTCTACGTATCGCCCTGGCTTTTGAACTGTGCTGATTTTTCGCATTGACTGCTACATAGGTAGGTTGTAGGCCTGTACCTGTAATTGATTGCAAGATTAATAAAGGTTTTAAAAAAATATAAAAAAAGATTGGCCATAAATGTCAATGATGAAGGGACTAAAATAGGCGGAATGTCTGACAGGACTGACCCTCGAGGGACCGATGGAACTGGTCCGTCCTCAGAGCAAGGGGAGACTACAACCGGCCTCAATGGAAAGGAGTCCTGAATCAGCTTTATCTTAGAAGTAAAGAAGTTGGCGAGATCAGAAACCCACGCCTCAGTGGGGGCGGTCTGGGTCACATTCGACCCTGGGGCCGTAAATTCCCTAACGATCATGAAAATCTCCTTGCAGGAATTAGACGTAGCCTCAATCCTCCTAGCAAAATAACCTTTCTTCTCTAGTAGGATATCCCGATGATAGGCTTTAACCATAGTTCTATAAGCGAGCCTGGCGGCAGAGTCGTACTGAGCCCGCCAAGCCCTTTCAGCCACCTTTCACTGCCTGCGAGAGGCCAGCAGTGCTTCAGTGAACCAAGGGGCAGAGACCCGTTTAGATAGCGAACGAGGGGCCATCGTAGGGGCTAGATCATTCAGCCTGTCCACAAGCCACGCCTGCAGAGACTCCAGGTCCCTATCCAAATCCCCCGAGAGAGGGCAAGGATGATCGTGAGATGCCTGCGCCAGCATTTCTGGGGTCACCCGATGATACGCCCTTGACACTAATCCCTGCTGTCTGAGGGCAATACTCGAAAGCCTCTTTGTACCCAGTACATGAAAATTGACCAACCAATGGTCTGTCCAGAGAACCGGCAAAAGTGCCGTCACCTCTATGGGGGACGTGGAAAAGACCTGATCCAAAGTGTGGCTTTTATCATGCGTTGGTTCAGAGAGATAGGGGACCAGGCCCAGGGGGGCCGTAATATCGGACAATTTGATCGCATCTGGGTCCAGGGCCTCATCCATGTGGAAATTGAAGTCTCCCGCCAGGATACAATGATCAGCTCTCAGGACCAGCGCTGACATAACAGACTGAAGCTCATCAAAAAAAGAACCAGCCGGGCCAGGGCGCCTGTAAACTAACAGCCCTTTCACAGATTGATGTGGCGCCAATGATATGAAGAAAGCAAGGGATTCAGACCCTGTGATAGCCTCCGTTGGAATAATTGAGCAGGCGACAGATTTATTCACTACGAGTGCTACACCTCCACCCCTCCCTTCCAATCTATCTTGCCTATAAATATTGTATTCTGGGGGAAATGCTGTGGTGATATCGGGATTAGATGAGACTCCCAGCCAGGTCTCTGTCAGCATCAGACACAACAGCTTTTCCGTGGTCAGGAGATCAAAAAGCTCCTGAGCATGACTGCGCACTGATCTGGTGTTTAAAAGCAGGCAGAGATGCTTCACACTGTCCGACTCCCGATTAGATAACGTAGATGGGGTATTGCCTGGCGACCACATATATATGCACGAAAACTCCTCCACGCCACGTGTGTATATATATAGAGTCAAGTCAAGTCAAGTCACAAAATTTGTATAGCGCACTACATACCCAGAGGGTTTCAAGGCGCTTAGGAAGGGGAGGAGGAATATTTGTCAAATATCCACGTTTTAAGCTGCTTTCTGAACACTAGGTGGTTCTGGGTGAGGCGAAGGTAAGCGGGGAGTGAGTTCCATGTTTTAGCAGCCAGATATGAAAAGGATCTGCCTCCCATGGTGGACTTGTTGATGCGAGGTACAGTGGCGAAGGCTTGGCTGGAAGAACGTAGTTGGCGGGGGGGGTGTAGAAGGACAGTCGTGAGTTGAGGCAGTCTGGTCCGATGTCGTAGAGTGATTTGTGTGCGTGGGTAAGCAGTCGGAAAGTGATCCTCTTATTGACGGGTAGCCAGTGGAGGTCTTTAAGGTGACCAGAGATGTGTTCGTTGCGTGGGATGTCTAATATGAGCCTGGCTGAGGCGTTTTGGATTCGTTGGAGTTTCTTCTGGAGTTTAGCGGTGGTACCTGCGTAGAGGGTGTTTCCGTAGTCCAGTCGGCTCGTGACCAGAGCGTGGGTGACTGTTTTCCTTGTTTCGGAGGGGATCCAGCGAAATGTTTTTCTGAGCATGCGAAGAATGTTGAAGCAGGAAGAGGATACGGCGCTGACTTGTCTGTTCATTGAGAGTGAAGAATCCAGGATGACGCCCAGGTTCCGTGCGTGGTCTGTCGGGATGGGTGCTTTTCCGAGGGCTTCCGGCCACCAGGAGTCGTCCCAAGCAGAGGGGGATGTACCTAAGATGAGGACTTCTGTTTTGTCTGAGTTCAGTTTCAGACGGCTTTGTTTCATCCATTCTGCGACTTCTTTCATTCCTTCGTGTAGGTTAGTTTTGGCGGTGCTGGGGTCCTTGGTGAGAGAAAGGATCAGTTGAGTGTCATCCGCGTAAGAGATGATGTTGAGGTTGTGTTGGCGGGCGATGGCCGCGAGGGGGCTCATGTATACGTTGAAGAGGGTGGGACTGAGTGAGGATCCTTGAGGTACGCCGCAGATGACTTCAGAGGCCTCGGACTTGAGTGGAGGAAGGCGGACTCTCTGGGTTCTTCCGGTGAGGAACGAGGTGATCCATTCAAGTGCTTTTCCTTGGATTCCGATGTTATTGAGGCGTTGTAGAAGGGTGCTGTGGCAGACTGTGTCGAATGCTGCAGAGAGGTCGAGGAGGATGAGGGCGACTGTGTCTCCATTGTCCAGTAGAGTTCGAATGTCGTCTGTTGCTGCGATGAGGGCGGTCTCAGTGCTGTGTTTTGCTCGGAAGCCAGATTGTGAGGGGTCGAGGGATTTGTTGGCTTCGAGGAAGGCGGCGAGCTGGTTGTTGACGGCTTTCTCGATGACTTTGGCCGGGAATGGAAGAAGCGAGATGGGGCGGTAATTTTTGAGTTCGGTGGGGTCCGCTGTTGGTTTTTTCAGAAGGGCGGTGAGTTCAGCGTGTTTCCAGACTTCTGGGAAGGTAGCGGAGTTGAAGGAGCAGTTGATGACGTCTCGGAGGTGCGGTGCTATGACGGAGTCTGCTTTGTTGAAGATGTGGTGAGGGCATGGGTCTGTGGGGGATCCAGAGTGGATGGAATTCATCAGGCGGATGGTTTCCTCAGTGGAGATTGGGTTCCAGGCGTTAAGGGTGTTTACGGGGGGAAGATGGTCAGCAGATGGTAGGGTGGGTTGGTTTCCGGGTTGGTTGTCAAAGCTGTTGTGGATGTCTGCAATCTTGTTGTGGAAGAAAGAGGCTAGGGAGTCGCAGAGGGTTTGAGAGGGGGTGATGTCGTTGGAGTTGGCCGAGGGGTTGGAAAATTCCTTGACGATGTTGAAAAGTTCCTTGCTGTTGTGGGCGTTGTTGTCAAGTCGATCCTTGAATGCTGTTTTCTTGGCTTTTCGGATCAGTTGGTGGTGAGTGCGGGTGGCGCTTTTGAATGCGTCCTTGGTGCTGGTGGTTGGGTCTTTTTTCCAGGCCTTTTCAAGGGAGCGGCAGAGTTTCTTGGATTTCTTAAGATCATCGTTGAACCATGAGGCCTTCTTGTTGCCAGGTTTGCTTTGACGTTTTTTCAGTGGTGCTAAGGTGTCGGCGGTGATGGATAACCATAGGGTGAGGTTGGCGGCGGCTTCGTTGGCGTTAGAAGAGAGGGCTGGGGAGTTTCGAAGGAGCGATGCGGAGATTTGGTCCATGGTGATTTTGTTCCAGTTTCTTTGCAGGGTAGGTTGGGAGTGGTTGATGGGTTTCGGCTTGTTGTAGGTGAAGTGAACGCAGCTGTGGTCGGTCCATAGGAGATCCGTAGTGTGGCTGAAGGAGACATGATTGCTGGAGGTGAAGATGGGGTCGAGTGTGTGACCTGCGATGTGGGTGGGGGAAGTGACTAGTTGTTTAAGTCCGAGGTTGGCGAGGTTGTCCACGAGGGTGGCGGTGTTGTGGTCGTTTATCTTTTCAAGGTGAAAGTTGAGGTCTCCCAGAAGAATATAGTCTTTGGAGGGGAGCGCGTGTGGAGAGATGAAGTCCGTGATGTCTTCACTGAACTTTGCGCGGGGTCCTGGTGGTCTGTAGAGGAGAGTGCCTCTGAGTGTGGTTTTGGGGTCGATGTGGATCTGGAAGTGAAGGTGTTCGGAGTTGGCGAGGTTGGTGTCAGAGCTGGTTGAGATGCGGATAGATTTCTTATGGACGATAGCGATTCCTCCTCCTGTGTGGCTGGTACGGTCTTTGCGAGTGATCTTATAGTCTTCAGGGATGGCAATGGTGATGTCTGGTGCGGAGGAAGCATTCATCCATGTTTCCGTAAGGAAGGCGACGTCTGGAGAGAGGGTGTCTAGTAGGTTCCATAGGTCAATGGCGTGCCTGTGCACCGATCGGGTGTTGAGAAGGATGCATTGTAGGTGGTTGGGTTCGGGAGTCTGTGGTGTAGTCGTAGTGGAGATGTTGTCGGTGCCGCAGAATTTGCAGGAGTAGCAAGAGAAAGGTCCATGGGTGTGGCCAGGGGCGGCTTGGACGCAGTTGGGGGCGCGACCGGGGTTAAGGGCTAGGAGGGTGGCGGCATCGTAGGTAATGCGGGGGGGCTGGGCAGAGCGAGGGGCAGGGGGTCTGGCGCTAGGCGCGGTCCAGGCGCGGACGGGCGTAGACGGGCTTACCTTTGGCGCACTTTCAGCGTGGCCGTAGCGCGTGGACGCTGCGCGTTGGGACATCTGGCATTTGAAGGATAGTGGAGGGGGCGGAGCGTGGGAGGGGCTGCTGGGAGGCGGGGAGCGGGGAGGAGACACGAGTGATCAAACCCAAAATGGACGGGCGGAAACAGGGATAGCAATCAGAGCGTCAAAGTAAATAAAAACACTTAAAAGCAGCGTGATATGCAAGGAGATGCCTTGCGTTATGAAAACAATTGTAAAAAACGATACCAGGCGCTATGTTCCCTCGAGGCGCTCAGGGAGTGCAGGCTGCGACGGAGCGCGATCACCCAGGTAGGCAGAGGGTGTTAGGAGCAGCAGCTGGGGCAGGCAGTCGTCAGAGGCAGCAAGCGGAGCAGGAGGAGTGCAGCAATCAGCCTGGGGATCGTGGCTGGGAGCATAGGGGAGCGACCACAATGGAGCAGGTCCAGGTGGTCACAGAGGGGGTGTGGGCAGGGTCGGGTTGCTTTGCTTGTGGGTGGGAGGGGCTGCTGGGAGGCGGGGAGCGGGGAGGAGACACGAGTGATCAAACCCAAAATGGACGGGCGGAAACAGGGATAGCAATCAGAGCGTCAAAGTAAATAAAAACACTTAAAAGCAGCGCAATATGCAAGGAGATGCCTTGCGTTGCCAAGGGACTGCTGATATTGAAGTGGTCTCTGGAACGCTTGAAATTTTGTTTTTTTGTGGAACTGGCACTGATGACGGCCAATGTGGGCCAGAAACGCGTCTGCCATAGCGTTTCATAAACTTCAGGAAGCGACTGCATAATTGCCAAATAAATCCTTCATTTGAGCCCGGAGCATGTGTCTCGCTGATTTCTAAAGAGGTCAGCATTGGTTCTCCTTGTGTAGCCGGGTCTCTGCTGATACCGGCAAGGGGCACGCCCTCTCGTTCTGGAGCTCCGTGGATCAGCAAAAACTGTGGTGGAGTGTGAGAAGCACAACACGGCGCCCCCCCTAGCAGAGGTACTAACCAGCTGGTGTGTGTCTGCGCGAAGGGGAGAGAGGAGGCGGCATTGCGCTGCCTGATAAGGGCTCATTTGAAGGTAATGGCCGGAACATTATACCCAGGAACCCTGTGGTGGAATGCAGGAAGCGCCAAGCAATTGGGGGCACGAAAGTGAGTCTGTTGTCCCATACACTGGTATACGGGACCTCGTGGACTGCAGGTTCCATCAGGCAGTGCGCCTGGGAGGTGCAACGCTGTTACTACACTCACCTGGAGGAGGAGGAGCCAAGGGACTGCTGATATTGAAGTGGTCTCTGGAACGCTTGAAATTTTGTTTTCTTGTGGAACTGGCACTGATGACGGCCAATGTGGGCCAGAAACGCGTCTGCCATGGCGTTTCACAAACTTCAGGAAGCGACTGCATAATTGCCAAATAAATCCTTCATTTGAGCCCGGAGCATGTGTCTCGCTGATTTCTAAAGAGGTCAGCATTGGTTCTCCTTGTGTAGCCGGGTCTCTGCTGATACCGGCAAGGGGCACGCCCTCTCGTTCTGGAGCTCCGTGGATCAGCAAAAACTGTGGTGGAGTGTGAGAAGCACAACACGGCGCCCCCCCTAGCAGAGGTACTAACCAGCTGGTGTGTGTCTGCGAGAAGGGGAGAGAGGAGGCGGCATTGCGCTGCCTGATAAGGGCTCATTTGAAGGTAATGGCTGGAACATTATACCCAGGAACCCTGTGGTGGAATGCAGGAAGCGCCAAGCAATTGGGGGCACGAAAGTGAGTCTGTTGTCCCATACACTGGTATACGGGACCTCGTGGACTGCAGGTTCCATCAGGCAGTGCGCCTGGGAGGTGCAACGCTGTTACTACACTCACCTGGAGGAGGAGGAGCCAAGGGACTGCTGATATTGAAGTGGTCTCTGGAACGCTTGAAATTTTGTTTTCTTGTGGAACTGGCACTGATGACGGCCAATGTGGGCCAGAAACGCGTCTGCCATGGCGTTTCACAAACTTCAGGAAGCGACTGCATAATTGCCAAATAAATCCTTCATTTGAGCCCGGAGCATGTGTCTCGCTGATTTCTAAAGAGGTCAGCATTGGTTCTCCTTGTGTAGCCGGGTCTCTGCTGATACCGGCAAGGGGCACGCCCTCTCGTTCTGGAGCTCCGTGGATCAGCAAAAACTGTGGTGGAGTGTGAGAAGCACAACACGGCGCCCCCCCTAGCAGAGGTACTAACCAGCTGGTGTGTGTCTGCGCGAAGGGGAGAGAGGAGGCGGCATTGCGCTGCCTGATAAGGGCTCATTTGAAGGTAATGGCCGGAACATTATACCCAGGAACCCTGTGGTGGAATGCAGGAAGCGCCAAGCAATTGGGGGCACGAAAGTGAGTCTGTTGTCCCATACACTGGTATACGGGACCTCGTGGACTGCAGGTTCCATCAGGCAGTGCGCCTGGGAGGTGCAACGCTGTTACTACACTCACCTGGAGGAGGAGGAGCCAAGGGACTGCTGATATTGAAGTGGTCTCTGGAACGCTTGAAATTTTGTTTTCTTGTGGAACTGGCACTGATGACGGCCAATGTGGGCCAGAAACGCGTCTGCCATGGCGTTTCACAAACTTCAGGAAGCGACTGCATAATTGCCAAATAAATCCTTCATTTGAGCCCGGAGCATGTGTCTCACTGATTTCTAAAGAGGTCAGCATTGGTTCTCCTTGTGTAGCCGGGTCTCTGCTGATACCGGCAAGGGGCACGCCCTCTCGTTCTGGAGCTCCCTGGATCAGCAAAAACTGTGGTGGAGTGTGAGAAGCACAACACGGCGCCCCCCCTAGCAGAGGTACTAACCAGCTAGTGTGTGTCTGCGCGAAGGGGAGAGAGGAGGCGGCATTGCGCTGCCTGATAAGGGCTCATTTGAAGGTAATGGCCGGAACATTATACCCAGGAACCCTGTGGTGGAATGCAGGAAGCGCCAAGCAATTGGGGGCACGAAAGTGAGTCTGTTGTCCCATACACTGGTATACGGGACCTCGTGGACTGCAGGTTCCATCAGGCAGTGCGCCTGGGAGGTGCAACGCTGTTACTACACTCACCTGGAGGAGGAGGAGCCAAGGGACTGCTGATATTGAAGTGGTCTCTGGAACGCTTGAAATTTTGTTTTCTTGTGGAACTGGCACTGATGACGGCCAATGTGGGCCAGAAACGCGTCTGCCATGGCGTTTCACAAACTTCAGGAAGCGACTGCATAATTGCCAAATAAATCCTTCATTTGAGCCCGGAGCATGTGTCTCGCTGATTTCTAAAGAGGTCAGCATTGGTTCTCCATATATATATATATATATATATACACACACACATATGTATATCTATATATCTATGTGTATATATATATATATATATATATGTATATATATATTTTTTTTTCCCACTAACAACCCAAAGACTACAGGCACGTTATAGTTAGACTCAGATTTTACATGCACAAAACCGTAGAAATTCAGCTGTTATAGTTACAGTTTCAAGTAACTGCAGCTCTTGCCCTAAGGGCATTCTGCATGAGAAAGAGCTTGCAGAGTTGGGGTCCTTTTAAATGATGTTATTAGAGATAGCCTCATTCTGTCTAAATAAAAATATTTTTTTGTTTGCTGGTGATCCAAAAACATGGAACGGCTATGGGCAAATGCTTTGCCCCTAGTTACACAAACATGTTCATGGACTGGTGGAAGAAGCACTTGGCTTGAGCGGAACCAAATGAAAGATGGGTTTAGAAGGTTGCCCTATGGGAAAGATATATAGACGATCTGTTTATAGTATGGTGTCGTACTCAACAAGAAGCAGAGGGGTATAGGAGTAATCTAAATGCCAATGATCTCAACCTAAGGTTCACTAGTGAAAAAGTAAAACAGAGGTGTCATTTTTAGAGCTCACTGTTTTTGTCAATAACAATAAGTTATGTACTAAGCTATTTAGAAAACCCACAGTTGGGAACACCATCCCGCATGGACGCAGCCAGCATTCACAATGTCTTATAAACAGCATTCCCTATGGTAAACTTTGAAGAACAAAACAAAATTGCTCCCTCCTTCATATTATGACAAACTCGAGAAGGAAACTATAGAAAGATTTAGAGAGAGAGGGTACAAGCGGGCGATATTGAAGGATGAGAGTGAGAAATTAAGGCAAAAGGTCAAACAGGAACTTCTGGTGCAAGCAGGTCGAAAAGTGATAAAAGAAACAAAAAGCAGCGAGAAAGTGAGATTGGTACAAAATTTCTCCCCTGAGTCAAAAGAAATACGTGGAGCAATTGAGAGACTTTGGAGTATTCTCCAAACAGACCAGGTATGAGGAAGGAATCTGTCCAGTAAGCCAGATATAACATACAGAAAAAGATTCTCCCTGAAAGATATATTGGTCAACAGTAATTTTCAAGACAAGCCATCAAGAAATATAGAAGTAGCAGGCTTTTATCCTTGCACCAAATGCAAAGCCTGCAGATGTAGTATGAAGGTGAAGGAATTCAAGGTTCCAGGTAGAAAGGAGCAAAGACAAATTGCCAAGCTGTTGAATTGTAATTCAGATTTCGTAGTCTATTGTCTGATCTATCCCTGTGGAAAGAAACATATCGGAAGCACAGTTCACCGAGCCAAAAAGTGAGTTCTGGAGCATGTCAGAGCTTTAAACAACCAGGATAATTTATATCCGGTTGCAAGGCATTTTTTAGAAGTCCATCAGAGTAAAGGGGATAAACTGAAATATTTATAGATACATATATATTCACACAAAAAACAAATATTACAGGGACGTTATAGTTAGGTTTAGCTTTTAAATGTACAAAACCATATAAATTCAGCTGTTATAGTTAGAGTTTCAAGTAACTACAGCTCATGCCCTAAGGTAACTATATCTCGCGCCCTCGCAATGCACTGCTAAATACCTCAGATATTACATCACTTTTGACATCTGTGATATCATTGATAATATCACTGTAACATTTACAGTAAAATTTTTGAGGAGAAAACTGTGAATGGCGAGGGTGCTAGTTATAGTTACCTTGGAGCACGAGTTAGAGTTACTTCAAATAACTCTAACTATACCAGCTGAATTTCTATGGTTTTTGTGCATGCAAAATATGGACGTAACTATAACGTCCATGTAACCTTTGTTTTTTTGAATTTCTAAGGTTTTTAAAAATTCTATTTCCTAACTAAAGGAACCAACGGCATTGCAAGAACTGAGGCAGCTAAAAGCCACCCGTATTTCCTAACTGTAACATGCCTGTAACCTTTGTCAATTTCTAGGGTTTATTTAATTTTTATGTAAAATGCCCATAGCAATGTAGTGTGGTGGTGGTGGGGGGGGAGTTGAATGCAGGATCTGGCCTGGCATTGTGCTGCCCCAACTAAAGCTTGCTGCTCCTGATTTTTCCATTGAATGAATTGGTGGTGGTGGGGGGGGGGGGAGCTGGATGCAGGGTCTGGCCTGGCATTGTGCTGCCCGACTAAAGCTTGCTACTCCTTACTTTTCCATTGAATGAATTAGTGGTGGTGGTGGGGGAGTTGGATGCAGGGTCTGGCCTGGCATTTGTTGCTCCTGATTTTTCCATTGAATGAAGTAATGAAAATATATATATATATCTATATATTATATATATATATATATATCTATATATATATTACCTACTGGCGGTCGCCAGTAGGTATATATAGTTAGGATTTTTTTCCTATGGGATTTCTGAAAATTCTATGTCGAATAACTTTGGCGTTTGTGAACGGAACTGGCTGAAATTTTCAGGAAAATGGCACATTTTGTTTCTGAGCAGCCCCTGAAAATTTGGGGAGGTTTTGTCAAGGGGGGGCCGAGAAAAAAGGGGGGTCCCAAAACGCGTTTTTCCCATTCATTTTTCCATAGGGCGGTTGGAATCACTTTTAGCTTGAACGGCTGAATGGATTTATACGAAACTTGGCAAAATTGTAGATATGGTTTGCCCGACGTGCCTTTGCTATGTCTCAATATATGTGCTCCAGTGGATTTTGAGAAATTAACGTTTTAAAAACAGATATATCTGTAACAGCGCTCCGGTTAGCGCTCCGGTTCGCGTACCTGACGTGTAACAGAACTTTGCTAGGAGAAGCGGATTGGCTCCCCGGTGACTGTGAACATTCTAAACAGTCCGGAGCGTCCGCCATCTTGTGTCTCGGTAGGATCGAGACACAAAATGTGGCAAAAACAAAGGGGGAAATGAGCATAAGGGGGCGGAGTACATCCTCCCTGACCCCCTAGGTTTGATCAGGGGGCTTTAAAAGGGCCCCACGGGGGAAAAAAAATAATATTTTTATTTTCGTTTTTTTTGCGGGGGGAGCGCTCGGTACGCGCACCGGGAAGCGGTCCGGGAAGCGTAATATTGGGAAAATAGGATGAAAGAATGTTCAAATATTGTATGTTTATTGATTGTTCTTTTTGTTTTTTTAAATTTTTTTTTATTTAAGTACCAACATGTAGGTACCAATGCAGAGTCTAAAAATAAAAATACACCGTTTTCTTTGTAAATATCTTGCATGTTGTTTCAGAAGTTATTGTGGTATATGGAATTCATAGCGTAGTCTGTCAGGAAAGCAGAAACACCATGGAGGCAGGAGATGATAAAGAGATGTTAAATACACATTGGAGATAATATAGTGGAAGAAAGGAAGTAACTATGAGCAAACTTACTATGTAACACAAAAAAGTTGCACAGTATATTTAAAGTCTGATTTTACATTATAATCAATTTGCTACTAGTTTACAAAATACATATAAAAATGAATAATTTCTCAAACAATTTTTGAGTTATTAAATATAAATTTATTTTTCTGATTCGTTTTCAAAATTAAAAAGAACTTCTAATAATTCATTGACAGAAATTTTCTCATTTTTAATTAGGAAATCTACTGATTCTACACATTGCAGAAGTTCAAAGTCCCGTGATTCATCATAGAATTCAGAGTCAATTTCTGTATCTGTGTTGCTTTCTGCAACAATTTCGAAGTTATTTTTTTTCTCTCCTTCCATTTTTGTGCTGTGAAATGAATTAAAAAAAAATATATCAGTACAGATAGGGCATTGTTGGGTTTAAGTACAGACAGGCAGTTTGGTTTTTTAAACAGTGATTTTATCTTTGGGCAGTGTATGGGATCAGACTGGAAGTAGAAATATAAAAAAATGTATGTGATAAAGCCTAAGTTAATTGTTAATTATACAAGACAATCCTAACTCCATGCATAACTAAAACAGAGAAGTCTATCTTATTCTATAACTATTACAGAGGGATAGTATATAACTATCAGAAAATGTTTTCCTAATTAACTTAAAGTGCAGAACATACTTCAGTTTTTAAAATAACATCTTACCTTTCAAAAAGAAGTTTAAGTTCTCAGTTGAAATGCGCTTGATATGTACTTCAGGAAGTAGTAGTCAAAATGGCTGTGTTTCTCTCTCTTTCTTTATATATATTCAGGTACATAACCAATCAAATGTCATGAAATAATAGAAGATATTGAAAGTAGCATTTTGATTGGTTGCCAGGTTCAGGCTTCAAGTCTTTATTTCGATTTGATAAATCATAAAAGACACATTATAGTACATTTTTAAAAACAGTAAGTTAAAAAACTTTTTTACAAGGAAAAGAATACAAAACATTGGTAAACAAGGACTACATACAAATAAAGCAAACCAAATAAACCAAACGATGATAATCCTTAAAAGAGTTGATTGTAAGGAAGTTAAAAAAGAGTATTAAACATCTAAGGTGAGAAACCTGATTAAAAAGGTTAATAATTACATAGCGAACCGTGACAATCAATGGGACACCATTTCATACATAAAGTGCAAAAAGTGCAAACAGTACAATCGGATGTTTATGCAGTAAACTGAATATGTCACCTTATGAAGCAATATTGGGGGGCTCTAACAACTTTGACATGTGTTTTGACCTGATGATCCAAGCCCACCTCAGATATTTGGCTAGGCTCACCACAAAGACCTCAGAGGTGATAGTCTTAAGCGCCCAAATGGCATCTGCAGATTTTCTAAATGGTAGACGCTGAAACAGTGGTTTTAACCATTTGTTTCGCGGCGCCGAGTAGCTGGGGCAGGCAAAAAGAAAGTGGCCCTCTGATTCCTTCTGCTCCGGGCAGCCTTTACAGAGATCTGATACACCCGTGGACCATTTATTTACAAAAGTGTTCAAAGGCAAAGCACCTACCCTGAACTGGTGGTAGAGTTTCTTGTCCAGCGGTTTGTTAATAACATCCCAGTAGGGCTCACGGGACAGGTCTAGCTTGAAAGTAAGGAACCTGCCCGTGAGGCTGGTAAGGCTGGAAATCGAAACTCGATTTTGACGAAGAGACGCCCAATACAAAGCTTTAAACTCTTGTTTGGAGGGAAAGGCATTAGAGGAGGGAGCTGTCCAGAGTTGTTCTAATCCCATATCTACCAGGATGTTTTTTACAGCTTGGAGCCATAGGATTTTTCCAGAACCACCAATTGACCTGACTTCTGCTAGTTCTTTCGCGAATAGGGACAGGTCAGGGGAGGTCCATATTCGCCTGCACAGGGCCATCAATCTGAATCTGGCCATCTTATTAATCGGAAGGCACCCCAGATACAAGCAGAGGGGAATTGATGGAGACAACTGTGGTAGACCTACCAGGTTCCGTAGGAACTTGCATTGGGTTTTAAAGAGATTTAGGAGATCCATGTAGCCCCAAAGATCTGCGCCATATAAGATTGCAGTACTGATTTTGGCGTCATAGATCTTGAGAGCTGGGGTGACCCGCTTAGTGATGGATCTCTTTTGCTCTTTTATTAGACAGCCAGTTAACCGTGCTAGCTTGAGATGTTGTACGCCAATTTTATCTTTCCATCTCAAGCGGCTGTCAAGGGTAACCCCCAGGTAAGTCATGGTCTCGACTTGCTCAAGGTTGACTCCATTCAAGCTCACAGAGCTCCAAACAGGATGGTTTCTCGAGAAAACCATAAACTTTGTTTTGCCCACGTTCACCGCAAGATTGTTAATGGCACAGAACTCCTCAAAGCGGTCCAATGCCCGCTGCAGGCCGCTCCGTGTTCTGGAGAGGAGTAGGGTGTCATCGGCGAAGATGAGCAATGGGAATCTCGTCCCAGCCAGCATTGGGGCATCAGTGGGGGTATCCATAAAAAATTTCACCACTTGATCGATGAATAGGAGGAAGAGTGTTGGTGCCAGGACGCACCCTTGACGGACACCTCTAGTTACGGGAAATGTTTCCGTCACTTGTCCCTGGCCTCCCCACCTCACCCTCGCATAGTTATCCTCATGGAATTTGATTATGAGGTCAAGTAGTTCTAATGGACAACCCAAGTTTCTCATAACTCCCCACAGTTTGTCCCTTGGCACTAGGTCGAAGGTGGACTTCAGGTCAATGAATGCAGCAAAGATGGTACCGCCACCGAGCAAGACCACTTTCCAGTAGATCAGACAGAGTCTGAACACCTGGTCAATGGTACTTATACCTGATCTGAAGCCCGCCTGCATAGGAGATAATATGTCCTCAGATTCAATCCAGCCCTGAACCCGTCCCAAGACCATACGAGCGATGATTTTTTGTATGCAATCAATGAGACTGATTGGGCGGTAATTCCCTGAATTGGACCTGTCGCCTTTTTTAAATATTGGTATTATCTCGGCTCCCTTCCATGATTTTGGGATACTAGCTCCTTTAGCTAATGAGTTATCAATCATGGTTATGTAGGGGAGCCACAAGGCTGAGTTTGATTTAAACAGGTCCGCTGGGATGAGATCCATACCAGGAGCTTTCCCTCGCAAGGTCAAGGCCAGAGCCAGCTCGGCCTCTGATTCTGAAAAAATTAGTTTCTCCCCGTGGGTGTGTAACGGGAGTGCCTTTCCCAAGATTTGTAAGGGTTTGGGATTTTCAGCTCTGAATTGGAGGTACATGATTTGCCGGGGTACACGAGTCGGGATCCTTCCCCCACTTGACTAAATCCCAGAACTTTTTCGGATTGTTCGAAGTGGAGGCATCCAAAAGATCCGACCAGAACCTGTCCTCCCACTCCCGTTTAGATTCCCACTGGGTTTTTCTATAACGTAACCCAGCCGCTTTAACTGCGCCCATATCACGAGATTTGATAGTTTTAATAAGATCTGAATGGGCCTCCCTGCATTTTTTGTTATACCATTTCTGGTGGTGGGAGTTGGCTTTGGTGGGAGCACTCCGACAAGAGAGAGAGAGCAGGGACTTTAGATGGTCGAAACAGCTAATGTGGAGATTAATAACATTATTTGCCAATTCCGGACTTCCCCCCAACAGGTCAATTTTTAACATTTCATTGCACACATTTTTAGCCACTGTGTTAACATTGACCCATAAGGTTTCGTCCTCCACAACCCTGGACCATTTCAACCTCCTCCTATCATTAGTTAACAAAACATCCCCTGTTTGTGAAATGGTAGGCTCCACTAGTCTCTTTATATCTGGCAGTTTCAATAGGAGCGACAGGGGGTTATGGTCACTTTCTGGGCGCTGTATTACTACCATGTCCACTAGTAGGGACCAGTATTCCAATTTTAACAAAACATAATCAATGCGGCTCCGCCTTAGGCCATTGTCAAAGGTACAGTTGGCTCCTTTGTCCGATCTTGTGCGGCCATTGCAAGCCCGGAGTCCCCTGTTTAGGCAAAGAGCCATCCAGTTCACGGCTGCCTCGGTCGCTTTAACTGTTTTATCGACCATCAAATCAGGAATGTCCCAAACAGCGTCCTCGGCCGAACCCCAACTGTCCCCTACGTCATACAATGGCTCAATGGTGCAATTTAAGTCTCCTGCTAAGAGGGTAACATTCCCACTACCCATTTCAGCAAGCTTATGGTCTATGACATTCAACAACGGGGGACTACGGCCACCAGGCATACCTCTGGCATATATGTTGAAAATACACAGATCCCGTTGGCTGGCCTTACTCAGTTTAATTATGAGGAGATCCGGGTTCTGAACAGGTAGCTCTATTGGATAAAGTCCCAATGACTGCTTCACCCATATCAATAAGCCACCTGAGGCACGCCCTTTGCCCCCTCTAATCGCGGGTTTAAAGAAATTAACATAGTCCAGCTTGAAGACTGGTTCAGATGCCCAGGTTTCTTGGAGTAGGATAATGTCAAATTTGTCCACAAACTCCATCCAATCTTCAGAGAGCATACGGGCCTTAATCCCTGCGATATTCCAGGATAGTATTTTCAAGTTGTCTAGGACAGAAACCGCAGGGGAGGGTGGCAAAGTTGAGACTGCAGTAGGTACCTGGTTGCACCCTCTAACCCTCCTGTTCTCCATGAGCCTAAGATTATCCATAGAATCCCCACTCGTCATAGCCTCTGAATCATCTTTGGGTGCAGATAAAATAGTCTCCCTTGTGGCTAGACCTCCCCTAACTGCATCTAGATTATCGATTGGATGCGGGGTCTCCCTACTCCACCTTATCGGTTCATGACCAACTACTTCAGCAGGGGAAGACTCACAAGGTGTTATATGAAGTCAATCTATGGCCTCAATGTCGGAGAGGGGGCCAAAGTGGTTGAAGAGGAATGGGCGTTGGCGGTCAAGAGGAGTTATTTCCAAGGGGTATCTTGTAGCTGGGGGCTGACCAAAGTTGGGATATGGTTGAATGGGTCTTTGCCTATGAGGATAAAAATACGATAGGCCCAGTGTTTGGACGTCCCCCTGTCTAGCAAACCTAGCTTCTCTTCGAATGGTATCTACCACCCATGGGTCCTTAAACGAGATCAAGATGCAGTCTCCCTCCAGATCCTTAGTACCATGGCCCACCCAGTCCACTCTCCTTACAAATAAAATTTCAGTAGGTGAGGAGGGGGGTAGAGGTCGGTTTTTATTTAACCAGAAGATTACTTTATTACGGAGGTCCCCATACGACTCCTTACTGCCAGGTTTTAATGGAGCAACACCTGTTAAAACTATTGTGTGTCGTGTTGCTTCGACCGGTAGATCAGCGCGAGGGGTGGTAAACCTTCTGTGCCTCCCCACCCTTTGGTTGGTGTTACTGCGCTGGCCAGCTATATCTCCGTGTGGTGGGAGACGGGGGGGCAGGATTGGGTTTTACTTGTGGGGTGGCCTAGTACTTTGAAGCCTACTAGAATTGTGTTTATCAGTAACCTTCGTCTTAGATGCCTGTGTTAGGGTACTCGCGGATGACTTAGAGGATGTAGCTTTTGGCTCCCCCCCCCCTATGGTCATATTGGTGTCTAACCCTGGTGTTTTGTTATGGGCAGAATTGCCCATAGGGATATTACTTGTGCCTGAGATCTTCGGGGCTGTTAGTGTTTTGCTAACTCCTATATGACTAGTGCCGGTTAGTTTTTGTAACATGGCCTGGTTTGAGTTGACTACAGCCTCCATGCTGTCGAGGTCATTAACCTTGTCCGCTCCAAGACGGGTAGTAGTAGGGTTTTAAACATGGCCTCCATTTTTACTAACAGGATTTCATCACTGTTAAGGCACATAGGGCAGGGGTTCGAGGAGTCCAAGGTGGTGAGGGAGGGGCACAACACATTGGGAAATACAGAGGGAATTTGTGTGTCTAAGAGATGCTCAGGGCCCTGGCTCCCTTTGTCTGTAGTATCTTTTGTTTTTGGGATCTTACGTTCTCTCCCCCCCGAAAGTCTTGAGTCTTGTTTTCTCTTTCTAGAAGTAACGTCTGTGCTTGGGGGATCTGTGGTAGCAACAGTGTTAGAGACGTTAAGGGGTAAGTAACCAGATATCTGGCTAGGTTCAGGTCCCCCGCTAGTCTGTGAGTCATCCCCCTGGCTAGCTTGTGAGTCATCTATGCTGTACGCATCTTCCTCCAGTATACGAACATTTGGGCTCTCCCCCACGCTTTCTAGATGGACAATGGCATCCGTGGAAGAAGTTTGAACACAATTGAAAGCGGCATGTGCTACGGGGCTGGTGGTGTTAGCTAGTCCACCCAGCGAAGAGCGATTTCCGCTAATAAGGTCAAGCGAGAGTCTTTTTTCAACCATGGCAATTTCCTTCTCCAATATCCCCGTGGCCCGTGTGATGAAAGCGTCAAGTGGGCCTGATACGACTCCCTTGGTGGTTTGGATTTGGACTTTGCGTTCTTTACCTGACCTTAAGGGCATGGTGTGATGTAGGTGGAATACAAAACCACACAGTTACTTTTAGTCTGTCCCCGCAGTACCAAGAAGCAAGAGATTGTAAGGTAAGGTGGACCGCCTACCTTAAGTACTTCCAAACGGCCAGGGGGGGTGGGCCCGGGCCGGACTCTGCCGTACTCGAACGGCCTCAAACGGCCCGCTCTTTGCCCGGTCTTCGCCCCGGTCGCTCCCGCGCGCTCCCGCGCAGCGGATGCTCCGCCCTGTAAAGTAGGGCAGGGCAGGGGGCGTTACCGGCAGGGAGAGCGGCCATAGGTGTAGCACGCAGGAGCTCCTGGACAATGGAGACCCTGCTAGGCTGCTCGAAGCCCTGCCGGTGAACAAGGAAGTTTTAAGATATAGGGCTCCACTCCAGCGCCCCACAGGGTGTCCTCGGGCGCAGCGGGACCCGCGCAGTGGGTCCGGCAAGTCGTTGATGGATCCGGTGACAGGCAAAAAGTCGCGTGAGCCTCCAGCAGTGCTCATCAAATCCGATGAGGTTTCCCGCTTGGCAGAGGAAACGCTGCACTCTTAATCTGCAGTCAGGGGGCGTTGCCGGCAGGGAGAGCGGCCACAGGTGTAGCACGCAGGGACTCCTGGACAATGGAGTCCCTGCTAGGCTGCTCGCAGCCCTGCTGGTGAACAAGGAAGTTTTAAGATATAGGGCTCCCCTCCAGCGCCGCGGGTCCGGCAAGTCGTTGATGGATCCGGTGACAGGCAAAAAGTCGCGTGAGCCTCCAGCAGTGCTCAGAAAATCCGATGAGGTTTCAATTCTAACACTTCATAAGTGTTTTTGTTAGGTAATTTACCTCAGGATATTTAGTCAGGCTTACAGCATAATTTTCTCAATGGAATTCCATCAAATTTGGGTAAATGGTAGGGACTGCTATGTAGTAGGGCCTAATCTATATTTGATGAAGATGAAAGTGTCTGTAGTGGTTTTTCTGTAATTACTTTCCCATCTTTTTTTATCGAGCGCTTACCGGTGCGCTCCCCGGTACGCGGAACAATGTTCGGAATGGGTAGAAGGGGGCACGGTAGACACTTTGTGACCCTCTAGGTTTTCTGAGGGGGGATTAGGACGCTGATATATGCAAAAATAAAAAAATAAAATTTTTGAAAAATTCGCGGTGGGAGCGCCCGGTACGCGCACCGGTAAGCGAACCGGGGAGCGTACTTTGGTGAAAAAAAAAATTAGAAAAAGATAAACGTTTTGAATGATCAGAGGTAGGGTAGCTCTGAAAAGAGCTATTGGGTTCTGTGGCTATTTTAGGTACCTACAAGTAGGTTCCAATGCACACTTTTAAATAAAGGACGAATATTCTATTACCATCATCGGAGAAGTGCACACCATCTCTTCTGTAGATGTCTTGAATGTTGGAACGCAAGTTATTATTGTATATTGAACCCATTCCATAGACTCTCATGTAAGCAGAAACAGATTTATTCACATGTTTCCGTGCTTTCTCAAATTGTGGAAAAAATTGGTTGGACCACTTACATTTCTGTCTTTGACATATATTGGAATATACCAAGGCAGTTTGGGGAAAAAGTGTCATCAAATGAAGAAAGGTGTTCTTTAAAAGCATTTCAAGACCAACCCCAGTCATAGTGCCCAAATCATTTTCACCACAGTGCACTATTAAGAGGTCAGGGTTTGGCAGATGCATAACATTTTATTATTTAAAACATAAAAAATATATTTTTGAATTAAAATAAGAATACATTTTACAGCTTTTGATATTTGCTATTAAAAAACCATTGAAATTCACTGAAAAAACCATAGGTTATAGACCATATATAGTTAGGAATTAGCATTTACGAAACCTTAAAAATTCACTGAAAAAACATAGGTTATAGACCATATATAGTTAGGAATTAACATTTACAAAACCTTAAAAATTCACTGAAAAAACCATAGGTTATAGACCATATATAGTTAGGGATTAGCATTTACAAAACCTTATTTTATTCGCACAAAACCATTGAAATTCGCATATATAGTTAGCTCCACTAACTATATATCGCGCACCCTTAATCCACTGCTAATGATGTCAGATATTACATCATTCATGACATGGTCAGTGACATCACTGATGACATCTCAAATGACATCACTGATGACATCTCATTTGACATTACTGATCACATCACTGATGATATCATTCATGTGATAATACGTTGAACCTCTTCAGACTCTAATATAACCTTACATACACTCAGTGTAAACAGACACTCACAGACTGTCACTCATCCATGGAGTTACTCACACACCTAGTCAGTCATGCAAAGAATCAATCACACCTCCATTTCCTCAACTATACAGTTATACACACCTTACTTATTCAAACATATACTAACACATATTTACTCTTTTATACAATCCTTGATTGAAGTTCACAATGATCCATACAGCCACTCACACATTCATTGGCTCTTATGCACAGTTATTTATATATGTCAACTCTCACATGTATTGTGGTTTACATATGTACTTACTTTGACATGTAGCACTGAGATATCCATTCACTCACCAATACACTCATGCACACAGTCAACTGCCCATACAGCTGTTTCCACCTGCACTTTTGAACCCATACATCTAGTGAATCAACTGCTCACACATCTATGCACAGAGTCCTACACCTCCCAGCCACCCACACACATACTCAGTCTCCCATACAAATACTTGGGCAACCAATCAATAACCCATATAGTTACTCATATAGCTACTGATCAACACATGCAGCAGCTTACACAACAACAGACATACTGATGCACAAATTAAGACAGTTTAGTCACTAACCCATGCACTCAGTGAGACACATTTAATCACTCACTCATACAGTCAGTCATGTACCTACTAAATCCTTCATCCAGACACTTATACATCCACTCAGTCGTCAATATGTAAGACATATTTTAACTTTACAGAAACATACAGTCACTGGATGTTGTCATCAGTGATGTCATCAGTGATGTCACTGACCATGTCATGAATGATGTAATATGTGACATCATTAGCAGTGGATTGCGGGTGCGCGATATATAGTTAGTGGAACTAACTATATATGTGAATTTCAATGGTTTTGTGCGAGTAAAATAAGGTTTTGTAAATGCTAATCCCTAACTATATATGGTCTATAACCTATGGTTTTTTCAGTGAATTTTTAGGGTTTTGTAAATGTTAATTCCTAACTATATATGGTCTATAACCTATGGTTTTTTCAGTGAATTTTTAAGGTTTTGTAAATGCTAATTCCTAACTATATATGGTCTATAACCTAGGGTTTTTTCTGTGAATCTATCTATCTATCTATCTATCTATCTATCTATCTATCTATCTATCTATCTATCTATCTATCTATCTATCTATCTATCTATCTATCTATCTATCTATCTATCTATCTATCTATCTATTTACCACTCCGGTGCTTCGGTCCACCACTAGGAGAAACACGGACTCCAAATAACTTTCCTCACTGCTGGCAACAGTAAATTTTATTTTAACCAGATGCGCAATAAAACAGACAGGATGACGCTTTTCGGCTAACGGTGTAGCCATGCTCACAATGTCTGTATCAATCTGTTAGTTAGTGTTTAAGTGGCTTAATGGATGTGTGAGTGGGTACATGAGTTTCTGTATGGGTGAGTAATTGGTTTCCTGAGTACATCTATGCGAGTCTGCGTGTCTTTGTTGGTGAGTGAGGGGGTGTGTGATTGCATGTATGAATGAGTGAGTGGATGAGTTGGTGGCTTTATGGATTAGTGAGTGTGTGTACAAGGGGCTGTATGGCTGTGTCGGTGAGCCACTGCATGTGTCAGTGGTACATGGGTGAGTAACTGGGTATGTGCAGGGCAGTCTAGGTGAGTGATGGGTGATATGAGTGACTGTATGGGAGAGTGAGTACATGTGAGAGTGGCTGTATGGGTGAGTGTGTGATTGTTTCAGTGACTGTATAGGTGAGTGGGTATGTCTTAGTATCTATGAGTAAGTGAGTGTGTGTGTGTGTAACGGCATGGGTGAGTAAGTGGCTGTGTGATTGACTGTATGGGTGAGTGAGTAGGTATGTGAGTAACTCTCTGAGTGACTGACTCAAAGCGTATGTAGCTGTATGGGTATATAAGTGGATACATGTCAGTGGTTGTATTAGTGAGTGAGAGGGTGTATGAGTGGCTGTATGGGTGAGTGAGTGGATGTGAGTGTTCTATGAATCAGTGGGTGGCTATGTTAGTACTGGTATGGGTGTGTGAATGGGTTAGAGAATGGTAGTGTGGAAGCTGAAGTAGGTGTTTGAAAGCTTATATGGGAGTGTGATTGGGTGTGTCAGAGATTCTGTGGATGATGTCATCAGTGATGTCATCTGAGATGTCATCAGTGATGTCACTGACCATGTCATGAGTTATGTAATATGTGAGGTTATAAGCAGTGCATTGTGGGGGCGCGAGTTATAGTTAGCTCACTAACTATAACCGCTGAATTTGACTGGTTTTGAACAAGTGAAACCTGAGCCTAACTGTAACGCCCCGTAACCTTTTCATTTTTCAGTGAATATATAAGATTTTTAAATGCTAATTTTTAACTATAAAGTCCTTGTAACCTTTGTTTTTTCAGTGAATTTCTATGGTTTTTAAAGTAGTAGTCATGTTTCCAGAGTGGTGGACAAAAGGGGCAGGATCTCTGACAAGCTCCCAGGAATCCCACTGTGTAGGACTTACAATAGTTACCAGGAGGGCTTCTTGGCCCCCAAGGTCCCTCTGGAGTAAAGTGGACTTCATCCCACAACCAGTGGTGCTCCAGGAGTAGCATTTGTAGAGTGGAGGAGAAAGGGGGCGCGGCCTGTGAAGATCTCTTAGCAATTCCGCTATGTGTGACTTACTGAAGATAACAGTAGGGGTAGTTGGCCCCCAAGACCGTCTTCGGGACCAACTATCCCTCCTGTTACCTCCAGTAAGTCCCCTGAGGTCTGGTCTCTATACTAGTTGCCATGGTTCCACCCAGGGCACCCAGTCATTTTCATTGGGCTCTGCGGGGGAGCCTGAAGGCCCCTGCAGTCCCTGCGGCTTCCCACGTCCTGCGGGAGCCTGCATTGCTTTGGATAGAGGGAGCTGCTTACCATGCAGCTCCCTCTGTCCAAAAGTAATTATTCTCTGCTTTCAGTAAGCAAGAGCATTTTAGTGGAGCAGTGTTTGCTATGGCTTGGTGGGAGTGGTAATGCTCCCACAAAGCCATAGCATACACAAACATCCAGGGGTTGGGCACCTCTGGACATTGCCGGAACAGGCCCTGGGGATGGCAGTTCCCAGGGCCATTTACAGCTTCATGAGGGGTGCTGCATGGACCCCCTCTTTCACTATTTTGCGCTGGGGAGGTGGTGGTCCCCGGGGAGATGGTGGATCCCGGGGGCAAGGGTCTGCAACAGACCCCCTTAATTATTCTGTTTGTCTTGGGCATCCCTGTGGCAGCAAGGGAGCTGTGTGGCTCCTCCGTAAATATAATATTTCTACCTCTGGGAGGTGGCGGTCCCGGGGCTGCAATGGAGGCCATAAGGTCTCCCACCCATTTTTTTGAAAATAATGTATGTGTCCTGGGGGGGTGGCAGTTCCCAGGGAAGAGGGGAAGCTGCGTGGCTCCCCCACATATTAATATTGCCCAGGGGAGGTGGTGGTCCCCAGGGCTGCAGGGTGCTATGCAGGCCCCCTGCATTCCTATAGTTCATTGCCCTTGCTTGGACCCCCCCCCCACTTACTATTATATATGCCCCCGGGACTTGGCCCACCCGGTCACTTTTTTAAACAGAAGCACGATTTCACAAATGTGTTGCAACTTTGTAGTAAATAAAAAAAAAACTTTTTGTGCATGGCGAGGTCCAGACTATGTCTTTGAGGTCAGGGTATTCCTAACCTGACCCTTTCTTTTCTTTATGTTCAATTTTTTTGGGGGCCTGAGTGAAACTGAGTCCCAAGATGGCTGCCAGCGCTTCCTGGCTGAAGTGTCGGCCGCCAATCAGAGCTGTGCATTTTCCTGCACAAGCTTGTCTTTTTCGCGAAGGCTTCACGGCCAAAATCACTAACTTTTTCTTCTTAAATTTATCAAAAACTACTGAATCTGAGTACAACATCTACATTTCTGCCAAATTTGGTGTAACTCCGTTCAGCAGTTCGGGCTGAAGGTTCAACTATGTGTCCTATGGAAATTAAAATGGGAAAACACAGTTTTTTGTAGCCCTCTTTTTCTCGTCCTCCACTTAACGGATCACCCTGAAAGTTCCCATGCACAGCAAGACTTACTATGATACGTTTCTGGAAAATTCCGTGAAGAATCGTCAACTGGCCCAAATATATACTCGTGTCAAAAAACACTTTTCCTATGGAAACTAGGCCCTGACTATAACTACCTACTGGCAATCGCCAGTAGGTAATATGTGTATGTGTATAATATATATTACAGAGTGGCGATAGCCACTCTGTAGTTATAGTTAGGATTCGAATGAAGTTTGTCAGGATTACACATTATGGTGTGCAGATGATCCTTTTGGGTACTACAGGTAAGTAGGGTGTGAATTTTATTAATTATAAGGTATTTTAACTTAGTGATATCACATAGTTATGACAAATTATTATATGATTGGCTAATGACTGCCTTTACAAAAGTGAAAGGCAACCACGTTGTTTTTAGGTACACTTTGCCTGTGTTCTGTGTTTCTCCCTTAGCTGTAGGTAAGTATAACCTTTGATATTTTTCCATTACATATTACCATTTTATTAAAGTGGTAATATGTAGGGAAACATATTTATAAGTGTCTATATATTTAAAAAAAAGCATGGAGTACCACAGTACT
Source organism: Lissotriton vulgaris (assembly GCF_964263255.1). NCBI lineage: Eukaryota > Metazoa > Chordata > Amphibia > Caudata > Salamandridae > Lissotriton > Lissotriton vulgaris. The sequence continues at coordinate 107,671,483 of NC_141686.1, forward strand.
GCCTCAGGAATACCGCAGTACAAAATATAAATAAAATAAATGTAAAAAATTAAAATTACCATTTAGTACCCTATATCAATTTTTAACATATTTAAATCTTCAGTACTATGTCTAACGGAGTTTCGCAGTAAGACCTACAAATGACAACGCTAATAAAATAAATATAAACAAATATGCCGTTTTCCCTAAACTGCTGTAAAAATATATAGAAAATGATAAATACCTTTCTCTACCTATTAACAATTTAATAAAGTGGTAATGGGTAGGCAACAAAAATGAACCTACTACTTACCTGGATCTAAGACCCTAACCCAGAAAGCAGTGAAACACAGAATGCAGATGATGAAATTTGCTGAAAACAACATGGCTGCGTTTTATGTTTGGTATACACAGCCATTAGCCAATCAATTTTTGCCTTATCATGTGCAAGTTCCATGGTATACCATTAACTCACTGTGGCATAATATATAACTAAGTATTAAAACAAATATAACCATAAAACTACTTACACTATTAACACATACCATCAAAAATTACCATTTACACCAAATAATATTTTTTTCTGCCACATTACATCTACATTCGTTAACCCACTTTCACGCAACGTCTGTTTCAATTACTGCACTCTGCTGTAAGACTCTCCACTCTTGGCCACTCCACTCCATGCTATTCCACTCTATTCCACTCAATTGTAGGCCAGTCCACTCTGCGCTATTCCGCTCTACACCACTGCACTTTATGCCACTCAACTGTACTCCACTTCACTATAAGCTACTCCACTATACAACAATCCACTCCACGCTATTACACTGTTCATTACTTCATTCTATGGCACAGCAATCTACACCCCTCTACTCTATATGAACGCTCTGTATGCAGGGCTTCAAAAACAGTTATTGCTAAAACTTCAGCGCCTCCAGAACGTTGCAGCCAAGCTGGTACTGGACATTCCCAGGTTGGAGCCGGTGGCTCTCAGAATGAGAAGTCTCCACTTGCTTCCCGTTGAGAAAAGAATTCAATTCAAGTCAGTTTGCCTGGCATATAAGGCCTTGCATGGGTCAGGCCCTCACTTTCTGAAAACTAACCTATCACAGTAGGATCCACCTAGGACTCTCAGGTCCAGCAGTGCTAAGCTTCTCAAGACTCCCAGATTTAAACAACTAAGATGAGGGGGGAGTAGCTTCATACTTCACACAGCTAAAACCTGGAACAAGCTACCAGTAGAAATAAAAAACAGCCCATCACTGTTATCTTTTCGAAAGAACCTAAAGACCTGGCTTTTCTCAGCATAGTCCTGGCTCTTGTGTTCGCACGACTCTTTCCCACCTCCGGCAGGCATAGTCATTTTTAGCGCCAAGACGCCCTTGGGAATTTGTGCGCTCTACAAATCTGATAATCAAATCAAATGTATGCCACCCAACTGTACGGTACTACACTGTATTCTATTCCACTGTACAACACTTCATTCTACGTCACTCTACTCTACATGATTCCACAATATGCCTCTCTACTGTATGTCACTACACTGTATGCCAATAACACTCACCATTATTCCACTGTACACTACTCCACTGTACACTACTCCACTGTATGCTACTCCACCCTATACCATTCCAATATATGCCACTACACTCTACGCTATTCAATTGTGCACCACTCTATGGTACCCCGCTCCACTCTACAACATTCCACTCTGCTGTATTAAACTCTGCAACACTCCACTCTAATTCACTACACTGAACGCCACTCCACTCTACAACACTCCAGGCTATGCTATTCCACTTTACCTCACTACACCGTACCTCACACCACTCTACACCACTATACTCAGTGCTACTCAATTGTACATCACTCCATTTTCCATTATTACACTCTATGCCTCTCCACACCACTCTCCCCACTCCAGTGTACAGTATTCCACTGTATGCCCCTCCAGCATACGCCACTCCACTCCACGTCATTCCAATATACACCACTACACTGTACCTCACTCCATTCTACGCCATTCCACTCTACAACACTCCACGTTACTGTACACTATTCCTCTGTATGCCACTCTACTCTAACGCACTCCAGTGTACACCTCTGCACTGTAAACAACTCCACTATACGCTTCTCCACAGTATGCTGCTCAACTGTACAACACTCCAGTTTACTTTACTCCACTGTACACTACTATGCTATATGCCAATACTCTTTTCAATATTCCACTGTACGCAACTCCAGAGTAAAACACATTAATCTGTGATATTCTACTGTACGCCACTCCACTGCACCTCACTCCAATCTATGCCACTCTACTCTATGCTATTCTACTGTATACCACTCCACTTGATGCTATTACACTCTATTCCACTCCACTCTTCCATACTCCAGTGTACGCTATTCCACATTATGCCACTCCATTGTAGGCCACTCTACTCTATGCCACTCCAGTCTATGCTATTCCACTGTACTTCACTCCCCCTCTACCCCAGTCAATTCTATTCCACTACAATGCATGCCACTCTAATCTACGCTATTCCGGTGTATGCCAACCCACTCTAACACACTCCTCTAGCCACCACTATTCGCCTATACCACTATACACTATTGCACTGTACGCAACTCCATCGTACGGCACTCCACACCATGCTATTCCACTCTATGCCACTCTACTGCACACCACTCTAATATGAGATATTCTAATGTACACCACTCCACTATATGCCACTGCACTCCATGCCACTCTAATTACTTCCACTCTATGTCACTCCACACCACTCCACTCTATGCAGTTCCAGCCTATGCCACTGCACTCTAAACTAGTCCCCTTTTCCATCCTCCACTTTATGCTTTTCCACTGTCCTCAACTCTACTCTCTCCACTGTACACTATGCCACTCCACTGTCCAACACTCAACCATACACTATTTCACCCTATGCCACTCCACTCTACAACACTCCACTACGCTACGCTATTGTAGAGTGTGCCACTACACTCTACATCACTTCACTGTTCACCACTTCACTCTTCGCCACTCCACTGTACACTATTCTACTTTACGCCACTCCACTCAACACTCCACTGTATGATATTTCACTCTACCCCACTCCACCATATGCCAGTCCACTGCACCATACAAACATTAGACGTTCTTCAGTTATAGTTATACATTGCAATTATAATTTATGCACCACCTCTAAATGTAAATAACTTTATTTATTCGTTCACTACAAAGAAAAAAGTACCCAAAAATGTACATTTCTAAACTTATACCTTTAATTTATAATGTATGCTACAGCTTTAAATTATTATAACTCGCCCCCTCCATCCACAAAGTATCTAACTTGGTAAATACACCATATATGACATCAATGATAACATCACTACAACATTTGAAATTACATCATTGCTGCGAAAACTACGCATAGTGGGGTGCGAGTTATAGTTACTTTAGGGCATAGGTTAATAGTTGTAACTGAGATTTTCACCTAACGTTAACATTACTTTAATCTTTGTTTTTTTCAGTGAAAAAAAATATATATATATACATTTATGTATATATATATATATATATATATATATATATATATATATATATATATATATATATATATATATATATATATATATATATATATATATATATATATATATATATATATATATATATATATATATATATATATATATATACACACATCCCTAAATTTTACCTACTGGTGATAGCTAGTTATAGTTAGGACCAACTCCAACTCGACAAAGAGTTTTTTGTTTTCCTTAATACTTTTGCGCTGTTTGACAAATCTTCACAAAATGTTCAAAACTAGTGTACTAGTTACTTCAACTATACATTGTAAAAACGTACGGTAATTAAATATTACTTAACGTAAAAAAATTCTATGGTTTTGTTCTGGTAAAATGTCAACCTAACTATAACGTCTCTGTAACCTTATGTTTTTTTCATTGAATACACGTATAAATATATCTATAAATATATGTATATTTATATATGTGTGTATATATATATATATATATATATATATATATATATATATATATATATATATATATATATATATATATATATATATATATATATATAAATATATATGTATATATATATATATTTTTTTTTTTTATATATATTGCCCAGTGAAAGGCCGAAGCCGAAACATGTAGGCATCCTGCGTTTGGTGCTGCGCCACATGAATTATCAATGCAAATAAAATGCTCGACTAAAGAAAGCGGACTCACCGGTGTTTCTTGGCTGTTCCGCCGAGTGAGTACCTCTCTGAAGTGCTCTAATGAGAGTGAAACACATGTCAGGGGTTACTTTTCTTCATTTCAGGCTGGCTTGGGTGGTATTTTACCAATCCAAAGCTGTAATACTGTGCCTGGTAAACTTGAAGCAAAACATGTTCTAAGCAGATTTTTCTGGAGGCAGAGTTTGAGGTTCTGTTACCACTTTGTCTGGCCCATTTGTGGATAGCCGGTACTCTACTCTGGCTGTGTGCCTTTTAGCAAAGGAAATGCTTGTGGTCATAAGTGCTGGCACTGTCTGGACTGAAGCTGCTTATAAGTGTAGGACCTGATTTCTGCGGCAGCGTGCTGACAGTGAAATATATTATTCCCAGTTGGCCACAAACTCTCACTTGTTTTCAGAGAGACAGCAGCCATCTTGGATTATCTGGTATAACTTTGAATCTGTTCATGGGGTCCTTTGACAGGCAATCAAGCTGCAATATTGATGCAGCTAGAACCTCACTACATGAATTCCACCTTTTCTTTACCGAGAACTTTTGCTTATTAAAGGATTGTTAGTATGGGCCATTGGATCACAGTGATGTAACATGAAGTTGTGTTGTTGATGAAGACATACTTTGAACTATTCTCTTGAATGGTTATCTGAATTGTTAATACTGAAGCTATATTTTACTATGGTATGACAGAGAATTATTACTAGGTGATGTTGTTGATTAAAAACAATCTTTGAACTGTTCTCTTGAATATTTATCTGAGCTAATAAGGCTAGGGTTGTATTCTACCTGTGAAGAAAAAAGGAGGATTGGTAATGTGGATCATTGCATACGTGTTTAAAAATGTCACATATATCACATTAGAGTTTTAGTAAATATATACCATTGCTTAAAGTAGGGAACAACAGGATATTAACAGGTATCTTTCAAGTTTTATAAAAAAGTCAGGTAGAAACTATGACTCATCTTCCATAGGAGAGTGTGTAGTGACAACACTTGCACTTAGTTGCACAGAATTCAGGTATATCAACTCACAATTGCAGTTGTGTTTAGTTCTCTGAACAACAAGACTCTTAAGATATCTCTTTGACTTACATGGATTTAAATCCCATAGATCTCATTGACCAGAAACGTGATGAAACAGAAGGGGCAGAGTCCTGTCTCTCTGTTTTTTTCTCTTGTCTTTTCCCCTTTTCCTACTTCTACTGTGGCCCTCATATTTCCATGTAAGTGGTCAAAGTCAAAGGTAGCTTTATTCGATTTTACAATAAAATCATAAAAGCACCTGAAAATGAATACATCCAATAAAAGACTTACTTTAAGCATTTAAAAAAGTATATGCAGATAAACATAATTCATAATGGGATTCCTCTTAAAAAACGAGTTTTAAGAACATCAATTCTACACACCATATTCCCAAAGGACACTGCAATGATGTAAAACACAGAGTCATTAACTTTCATGAAGGGTTACAATTATGTAAGTGGTCATTGGTGGAGGTGGTGAGACACAAACAAGCATTGCTTCAATTGGAGCCTGAACAAAAGGTTAAATTAACCTGAAAAGCTTCTGGCATTGGAAGCACTCCAGTCGATGCACTGCTTTAGTTGTAAATAGCGCACCATCAAACAAAGCAGTTGCAGTTCTTGCCTTGTGCAGCGCCATCTCATATACATGAAGATTAAAAGAAGATATTCAAGTACAAACACAGTTGTTCATGAATCCAAAACTTCATATTGTACACTTAAAACATCAAACAGTTATAGTTAGTTTAACAGTGATACTAAGGGGTCTCACACGACGTGCCTGTAAGTTTGACGATGGAATACTTCGATGGGAGAGTGTTGTGCGCTTCCTGGTGGTGTTGCAGGGGGATGGGTGAGGGCTGGTGTATGCCTCAGTGTGCAGTCACTAACCCAGGGGTCTCCTACCTTTTCTGTATTGAGAGCTACTTGTGATCAGTGAAAATCATTGTGAGCTACTGAAGGCCAAGCCACTCATGCAATGTCACCAGACACCTCCACACCCAGTTTAATTGATTATGCCTAATGTCAATAGAGCCAAAGATATGGTTTGAAAAAAATACTTTTCACTCTGACAAGGCTGCCATGTGTGTCAGTGAGAGCGTGGACTTTGGGAATGTATGAACATGTGTGCATGTGAATGGTTAATATGTGAATGGGTGAATGATTCCGTCATATCTACTTGAGGCACAGAACATACCTTCCACCATATGGGGCACTGTTACACGTATAAAACAAATCTACAACCATTTTTGTAATAGGAGAAATTTAAAGTGTAGAAAAATGTACTGCAAAAACTGTTATGACACTGTGTCTACCAGCCACTGGGAGCAATATGCCTGCTGTGTCAAAATGCCCTGTAGACAGGGTGCCGTATTTACAACCGAAAAATACAAATAGGAGGAATTTGAAGTGAAGAAACAGTCTTTATAAAAAATTAGGGTGTGTTGGACTTGTCCCTTTTTGAAGGGTCATCCCCAAACTTTTTGCCTTTCTCCTAGCCTTTTTACTGACATGGTGTTGGTGGTTTCAGGCCTCTGGGCACTTTAACACTGCTGTCCAGTGTAAAGTGTGTGCACTCTCTGTGTTAAATATGGTAAGATTGGTCTACACCTGTTTGGCCTATTTAATTTACCTGTCAGTCCCTTGTAAAGTGTTATCTCTTATACCCAGGGCTGGTAAATTAAATGCTACTAGTGGGCTTGCAGCGCTGATTGTGCCACCTACCGTAGTATTCTTTCAAACCTGTCTCAGGCCTCTGCCATTGCAGGGTCTGTGCAGGCAGTGTGACTGCCACTGTGACGTGGCACCTAAAGTGTGTGCCATGTCAGTGAACCCCCTTTTACTACATGTCAGTCACCCCTAAGGTAGGCCCTGGCTAGCCCTATGGGCAGGGTGCATTGTAGGTAAAAGATAGGACATGTACCTCAAGTGTGTGACATGTCCTGATAGTGACAAACAACCATTTTGGGTTCTCACTATTGTGGGGCTGCCCTCCTATAGGAATGCATTGGGCATTTCCTGACAAGTGCTTCAGTGGTAATCCCTTATATGCAAGGTGCAGCGTGGTCAAACTTAGTGCATCTACCAAGTTTGGCATGTTTGGAATAGTGATAATAAATGCTACGCATTTATAACTATTTTCGAAATGCCACTTTTAGAAGTTCGCATTTCTGTGTGCTATGTGTCTGCCTGCCTGATGTGAATTGCATGTCTGGCTTTTGAGTGACAGGGGCTGGGAGGTGTGGGTGGCTCCAGGAGGGGCAGGGTGAGTCAGCGCTAGGCTGAATGGGACATCTGCATATGGAGTGGTGGGAGGAGAAGTCCATGGTCCCTGAATAGGATGATGCCTGCCCTGGTGAATACTGGCTCCGCCCCCATGTGGTGTGTCTCATGACGAGCCCCCACCTAAAAATAGGGAAGAGGAACCTGGTAAACAGAGTGCTCCAATTCCCCCCTTAACCAGTTTCTGCTGGTTTCTCAAGCCCTGTGCTGGCGCAGACAAAGGGAAAAGGTGTATAAATACTGGGGCTGTGACCCCATGAAAAGGTGTGCTGTTCCTGTGCTACTGGGGTGTGCTGCTGCTGGGGGCCCTGTAGGAACCACCATGGGGGCTTGCATTCATGCTGGAGGGTCCTGTTTGCTGCCCTCCCTGGACCCAGCCATGCCCCTGAACTTTTGCAGGATTTTAGCGCCTTGTGAGTCCTTTATTTTCTCTCCCAGGATGGGGGGAGTGCTGGGGCCCTGCAGCGCTGAGCTGTAACGTCTGGTGAGGGAATCCCGATGAAGGGATTCCCCTGCAGTGCCCTGGGATGGGGCGGGATCCCAGGCGGAAGCTCACCATGCATTTCTACTGCATTTTCAGCCTTTCAGTAAGGCAGGATCCCACCCCACCTTTATGGTTCTTGAAGCGGGTGACCATGCATTATGACCCCGCTGTTTTGGTGCCTTTTTGGATGGCGGTTACCCACCCAGAATTGCGCCGCATGTCTAAGGGAGCCGCTGAAAGAAATCATCGCCTCGACCCGGGACAGGCGACCCGGAAGCCAGGCGCCTGCTGCCTGACGGTGGGCGGGGCCAATCCACGGACGCAGAGGCCGGCCGAAAGCCAAGGAGAGTGTCCCCAAGTGAGGAGGACCCTCGGCGCTGGGAGAGGAGCGGCACCAGAGAGCCCGGAGAGTGAAGGCTTCGTTGTTGTTGGTGCCTTGTTTGCCGAGTGGACCCGCAGGAGAGCAGCTGCCACGTTGGGACAGATCTTCTGTAGAAGTCCCAGAGTGGGGCTTGGGGGCATTTCTCTGCATAATCAGTTGGTTGGCGCCAGTCGAGGCGCAGTGCCTAGTACCTGAGCGGGCCGCTCGAACGATGGGGCCATTTTTCCTTGAGCTCCAGTGGGGGTCTACAGGGCACAGTGGTGCCCGTGCCTAATTGATGTTTCTCAGTTGCGCCGCCGTAGCGGGCAACGTTTTGCAGCATGTTGTGAGAGAGTCCCAGAGAGGGGTTCAGGAGGCACAGTGGTGCCAGGGCTGATTTCTTTTACCCAGCTACGTCTTGCCCATTTGTTTTATAGGTTCCCAGTGGGGACCCACCCAGAGGGCACAGTGAGTGCCCATGCCTACCATTCATCACAGCTGCACAGCAATTAATGGCAGCTGCAACATTTAGGGCTGCACAATTGCGTACTTTCGGATTCTGCTGCATCAGCAGCCAGTCCTGACATTTTGGGACAGAGGCCATTTTGAGCCTCAGCAAAAGGCCAGTTGGCCAGAGGGTCAGTTTTATGTTGGTAGGGCGCAAGGCCCAAATGTGATGGCATAATGTGCTTTATGCTGGTGAGACATTGTGCGTAATGTGTTTATGCAAAGGTTTGGGCCTAATGTGATGTATTGCCTAATGTCATGCTAGCATATTTTAGGATGGTGTCTAATACTAATCTGATATTTCTTAGGTCATTATGGTACCAGTAGTTACTGGATGTGTTTTGCATTTACTTACCTCATCCTATGGCTCTGACGGTGGCCCGATTGGCCTGGTCCTGTATATAATCCCCTGTGAATATTGCCAGTGCCAGTTGGCACAGTGTAAACGTGTGAATATGTTTCTAATGTGCTTATGACAATACAAAGGCTATTTTTTTATATAACCTTGTGTGGAGTTCCTTTTTTTTAGTAGTGTGCCTCGTGTGTTACTGCTGTGTGTGTTTGTTGCGCCAACGATTTACACATTGCCTCTGAGATAAGCCTGACTGCTCATGCCAAGCTATCAAGGGGGTGAGCAGGGGTTATCTACAGCTTGTAACTCCCTTGCCCTGACTAGAGTGGTTGTTTTTGCCTGGCTTTGGCGCAAGCCTTAGCCAACCAGAAACTCATTTCTAACAGGATGTAATTGGTCTAATTGAAAGTGGAGAAAAACATTGACTCAATGTTTCATCGAAATATGATTATGTTTTTCAGTTACAAATATGAGGTGTCTGCTGGCCACTGGGAGCAAGAAACCTGCTGTTTGTAAACTGAACACCTTGAAATAAGATAACATTAAAATGAAAGGTTAACATAATCATTACAATAACTCTTCATTTTAATTTTCTCCCATTTTAAAAGCATTCAAAAGAATCATTTTGTTCTTGTGCTCCAATATTAAATTGACAAGGACTTCTATTTAAAATGTAAATACCTCAGTGCTTCAGTTCTTCACCTATGTGCTCTGGGTCGCAATTCTTACTCCGGCACTGCTGATTATGAGACCCTGTTATCTGCAGCCTAAACATAATGTTATAAACTAAACACAGGCTTGCCTTAACTTTAAAAGGAAAATGTGATAGTGTGTTGATTGAAAATGAACTCAAGGCTGCGAACTACTCTGAAGCTGTCTGTGAGCTACTGGTAGCTCCTGATCAACTGTTTGGGAATACCTGCACTAATCCTTCCTCCCCACGGATCTACCTTATGCAGATTCACCCCTTGTAAAGTCTGGCCCATTGTTTTCACACAGAAATTGCAGATGTGTTAAAATCTTCAATGGAACATCAGGCAACTCACAGCCTAGCCGAGTGGTGTTCCCCTGACATACTGCCATACCAGAGTCAAGGTGGCGTTGTTTACCTTAAGAAACAGTGCTAGTTGGGAAAGGAATACATATTTAAAATAAATACATTCTTGTGTTGGAAGAAGGATATTTTATTCAGTAATAAAAAGTAGAAATAACATTTTGTGCCTATAAATACTGGAGCGCCATTCTCAGGGTTCACAGCTATTCATGATACGCGCCCAACCCACACAGGACTCTAATGCGCCTGGCATGCTTGTGGTGCTGGGCTGGGTGGCTTGGTATAGTGGTACTTTGTAACGGTTTCCTTCTTGTTTCCTTTTAGTAACACTTGCCCTTTTTCACATGACATCCACTCTGATGCCAACAAGGCTGTGCTGAAGGCCCACAAGATCAGCCACCTTAACAAAAAGGACCTGCAAGTTCTGCTACTGCTGAACGACCCCGCCTTCCTGCCTGAGGTAAGATGTGCCAGAGAAAGCTTTGCTGGTTACTCTATGCTGCACACTAGTCGGTACATTCATGGAACTGCATGCAACTTGATTCTAAGTTAATTTGGCTTAGGGAATTCACAATTGCTCATCCCATGCCAATGAATTGAATGTGCAGAATTATTTGAGTCACCCTTCAACCTTACAGGTCATGTTACTCTTGAATACATTTATTTAGGGATTTGTAATTAGAGGACGTTCTGCTATTAATGAGGTGGACTCAGCGAAACCTTACCATGTGTATTTTATTCACTGACCGGTGATTCTCAATTGGGAAGGGATGTACGTCAGTACAACACGATCAAAATGATCGCGGTACTTTACGACGCAGCCATTAGAACGCAAGCCGTTAGCACGACTTGCGTTGGAGGGCGCTGAATTGTGGATTAGTTCAATTTTCTTTTCCAAATCCAGCCCACGTAACAGTAGGGAAGGTGTTGGAATGGAAAATCAAACTTCCTTTACCAAGAGCGCCCTCCAGCGCAAGTCGTAGTAATGACTTGCGTTGTAATGCAGTGTTGTAAAGGACGCGCGGTGTAAACACCGCGTCGTAAAGGTTGTTTACCATTGGGAAGTGGTCATCTTGCGTGACTGTCATCTTGGTGAGGTTATGAACATGCCAATTCTGTCAGCAGCAGTGACCTGAGTTGCTGCAGACCAATGGCTGTGATATCATTAGAGAATGCGGAGGGAGTTGTAATTGTTTTGAATGTGTAGTTACTGCTGAAAACTGGGGAATTAATGAGTAATGGACTCAGGAATCAGGTCCCTGATAATGCCTTCCTCATATGAATGCCCATAGGTAGTTAATGTTAAAAAGGCTGCCAAGGTACTTCACACACTTCCCATGAGAAGGACCCCAGGGTTCCGGTATATGTGTTTCTCCCTTACCTTGACTGAGTCGTAATCGGGCGTGGGCGCTGTGGGCTACCGCACAGCTTCCCATGGCTGCTGCCTCCCGTCGCTTCAGCGGTTCTGCTGTAGGACGCGCTGGTGTCCTTAGCAGTTGCCATCTTGGTTTTGCCTCGCACACCACGACTCAGCTGACCCACACTAAGGTTTCTGCGACGATTCATCTGTGCATATTGGCATGTCGTGAATGCTGCATGCAGGGAGGTTTTCTTAGGATAACTGCATTGTACACATTAAGCTATTTGTTTTATGTTTTTTGATCTGAATACAAGTTCTGAGAGTCATCGAACATTTATATATTCATTGCTGGTCATTTTTACTGTCTTTCATTATTTATTTATTTCCAGTCCAGGGTGGCTGAACCTCGCCCTGGATTGCATCACATCCTGTTTTGCTCAATAAAAGGTGGGGTCTATTTTGAGACCAGTTGCATTGCAAATGTGCTGGTTTGATTGTTTGCTCACTGGATTTGGGAATTCTCCACCTTTCTCCAGTTCCTACTTCATGACTCCTTGCTTTGCACCCTGCTGCTTGGCCTGACAGGTGCAAGCCTTCTCGTGTCTCCAGTATTGTCATTTTTGATGGGTATTATTTTCTGAAACAACACTAGACTTCCAGTTGCATTCTGGTTTGATTCTGGAGATAGTAGCCCATTCCTACAGACCAATAAAATACTACATCCGGGGCCACAAAGACTTGCCCTTGGCACCTGGACTCATGAGCCAAACCGCTAGAGTTAATCATTATGCAAGCCTTGCAAAGTGGTATCAGTGTCAGCACCATTTTTCTGTGAACATCAAAATGACCCTTGCATCTTTCCCATTTCCTCCTTAATTGCCTCAAAGACACCTTTAGGATTCAAAGTCCACTTCAATTTCTCTCCCTTTCTTCAAGCTCCTTAAAAGATGATTAGTCCAGGCAGATATTACAAAGTAGTTGAAGCATAAGATTACGGCAAACTCATCCTGACAGTGTAACCTTGCAGTTGGTGACAAGGTGGTGACTGTGGTGGTGTACTTGGGATCTCCTTAAACTTTCGTAAGTAACCAGATATGGAAACGGTGTTTGGTGGAGGAAATATTGATATCTGGAAACGGTGTTTGGTGGAGGAAATATTGAGTTATGTCAGTCGGACATTAAACCAATGGTTCTAGAAAGGACAAAGGACAGGCTGGCATGTCCATCATGCTAAATATTTGTAACCCAAAATTGTCAAACTCTACAGAAATGTTGGCAATTGCCTATATGTCAATCCATATGCTCTGGATCAAATCCCTAATGTCCACACAAGTTCTACTATTTTACCTTCATCCTTGGGCACCAAAACCTCTGGCTCAAGCCCCTTGGAGGCCTCCATTTGTTCTGTCACCTCAACTTATTCCACCTATGCAACTCTTCTCTAAGGAGATCTGACATCAAATTCATAACTGCCAGTCTCATTCCTATTTTCAACACTATCTTCTGTTTAAATCCAGTTAGTTATCCCAATTTCTTTTCAAACTACCTTGGAAGATGTATAGACGGTACCTTCTGCCTCACCCTATCACAATATCAACATTCATTGTTGGACTTTAATATGATATCTACGTCCCTTTGATGCCTCTCACCTAGGAGGTTGTCTCCCCTTTTGGCTATATGTGCCTTAACAATGGTCTCTCTTTCTCTGAATCTATTCAACATGCAGGTCAAATGGATTCTTGACCACCAGCACTGATGTTCCTCTTACAAAACTGAATAATACAGTGCCACATCGGTCATGATACGTTCATCTTAACCACATGCACTAACAACTTCTTCTGTCTCTGGGACTATTAAAACAAACCTCATCCCTTCTTGCACATCCTGTGTTGCTCCTACCCACCCTCACACACTTTTCCATAGGGACCACACTTACTGTACTTCCTCCATATGTGATTCTTAGCAAAACAATTTATACTGTTCGAATGAGTGCCACTCCCAGATCCGCAGCATCTAATATTTGAAACGTGCACTTTTATCATGTTCCACCATTATTTGTTACTAATGTGATTTTTACAACCATGATCGTTCACTGCTGCTATTTTTTGCCACACTTCTGTTCTCAATCCTAATTTATTGCGCCCACCAGATGTGTGCTCCTCCCCGTCAACAATTGTATTGGCTTCTTTCAAATTTGTGTTCTTTCCTAAAAGTTTTCTTCGATCGTGGGATATTTAGTGCATCAAAGATTTCACCGACTATCCCAATTCACACGTTCTTTCTATATTGCTCAAACATGTTCTACAATAATATCATACCTGCTCTATCAGTCTTTCCTTGTTGTTTTGCATAAAGTGTATGTCTTCACAGTGCTTTAGAGTATTGTGTTAGCTATTTTGAGCAACCTGATCCAAATGCAACTGCTCATTTGCACAAATAGGTCCACACAGAACTCCAGTGCTGAGCTGGCCTAATCTAAATGGCTACTGATGAACATCTATGACTCAATGCATCATATTGCATCACCATATTCTCTTGGTACTCAGGAAGCCTCACTATTCTGTCTCACGTATGGTGCATAACTGCTGCAAAGACATGACTGAGCCAAGGTACCATTGAGCTCATGTGCAATTTGGAGCTGTTCCATACCATCTGCATTATCTTTACTGTAGGTATTGAAAATGTAAAGATACCTACCCAAGACCTTGCATGACACCACTGTAGTGCTTGGGTCTTCCAGCCCATTGTGCACTGTGTACACATTCCTGCCAGGCTGTATAACGTTCAAGGTTGGTGGTGCACATATACATGTCCTCTGCACAGGCTGATTGTGTTGGGTTGTAACTATCTGCTCCGTTTTGCTCTCTTCTCACTGGAAGTAGAAGTCCACAGCACTGATAGGAGGAAGTGGTTTATTGGGCATAAAGAGACTGGCCACCAAGGGCTTGGGAGCTGAACAGTTTCCTTCAATGTATTGCTGTACATTCTGTTTCTCTGCCTGTCCCCATTCCATGTGATATTTGCACAGTCTATGCCCACTTACAGCCTAGTCTTAACCACAATATTCGTTAAGTGCGGATCTTCACCTATAGCCTCCTTGTGTTTCTGTAGATCAGCAGACCCTCTCACAATAATCCAGCCTTCTCTGAAGCCTTCCTCTAATCCAATGCAACTATATCTCTTCAAGACTTCTATTCTAAGCTACTCAAGGTTCCACCATTGCTCCACTTCTATTTAAAGCCTCCTCCTGTACATCATAAAATTCTTAAGCCTCACCTCCTACAACTTCACATTTGACTCCCAAATCATTCTCAATCTGAAAAATTGCTTTCACCATGAATCCTGTTATCTTTGCTACTCCCTCCGAGCAGTGGACGAATGGGTGATGCTCAACCACTTGAAGCTCAACTCTACTGAAACTGAATTCTGCACATGGTCCCTGAATCAGCCTATTGACTTCTGGTCCTCCCGGAACTAGAACCTCTACTTACTGCTGCCTACTGTAGGAACCTGGGAGTGAATATGGATTCCTATCTCTGTGCGGCTTAGTTAGAATACCAAACCTCTTTCTTTATTATGAGACCCAGCATCACATTTTTAGACATCTTGATATCGCCAAAGGATCGAATCAACAGTCTCTATGGTTCTCACTTGTCAAGATTATGAAAACATACCACATCTAAGTGCACCGGTCTTTGTACTCTACTGAGTCAAGCACATCCAGAACAGGGCCAAGAAACAGCTTCTACACCACACCATTTGTTACAATATCATACCTGCAACTGTTTCACTGACTACGACTGGCAAGACATATCGCCAGGGCACTCTGCCCTCCTGTTTCAGGAAGATTGCTTCTTGCAACTCCTCACTTCCCATCCAAGGAAATACCCTTTATTTTAGTCTACACTAGCCCTGCTTCTGGTCATGCCCTGGATGAGAAAGCCTCCCTTGCAGGGACCTTGTTTGCAATGCAGCCAACCAAACTCTGGAATGCCATCAAAAATAAGAAACCAGCACAACCACCTTGTATCAGAAGACACCTCGCTCTGCCTGCCATTCAGACAAGATTAACCTCTCAATATTGTCGTGTAGTTCCTATATTACCCATACAGGACCTGCGCTTTCGGATAACATAAACTGTGGGTTTGGTGGCAGACTGGTTCCGAGCACCCCCACCGAGAATGTTAGCCTGTTTGTATTAGTCAGCTTACAGTGCCACTACTATCTCCTCCTATTGGGAAGAGAAAAGTTTCTGCCAACCTCAGAACATGACAACCCTTCTCCCTCAAGATCGTGGAAACAATGTACTACTTTTCGCTCAGTCACTCGTGCTCACTTATTCGATCTCAGAGAGTTACACAGAAGAAGCAGTCGGGCATGTTATAATAAGTATTTATTGCAAAATAGGCGTGCTGCAATAACCGTTAGACAGTAGCAGATATATATGACTAGCAGTACGATTAATATAAAAGGATAGTACAGCTCTACCATTTTGCAATAATCATAAATGCATATGTGAAGATAAAATGCATGATAAAAGAAAGCGCATACTCCTACGATGCCCGTCTAGATGTACCTAAGTGTACTTAGCATGTGAGTAGGTGGGAAGCCAAGAATCCCTCTAGGTTTTAGTTGAACTCCATTATCTGAAGTGTGAGAATGTAGGACCCTGTCCTGGTCACGAGTGGGACACCCGCAAGGGATGTTTAGACCACTGTCAGCTGGAGCGTCTGCATGCAGGAGCCTCAGCGACTCTGGTCATTGTGTCGGCCTGAAGTCTCGGTCCCCTCTGCTTAATTCTAGCAAGATGTGCTGTATTTATGCATCTATCTAGGGCTCTTTTGTCTCTTGTCTCATGTATTAGCCATTGTTGGATTTGAGGATGACGTATGGGATGAACCTTACCCGTAGATATGGAGGGGTAGGTGGTGTAGCCCCTGCCTGGTGTCCAAGAACCCTTATGAATATTCATTCATACTGTGTGAGTCTATTGATGATATTATAGGACTCTATTGTTCAGGAGAAACCCTCCTTTTGCACCCAGGACTGGAACTAGGTAAAGGTTCAATCCTAAAGACTCGTTACTGTGTAGTATGAGGTGGACAGTGTAGGTGATGGTGTATGATATTACCCAGGCCTATATTAAATGTAAATGTCCAGTATTTGTAAAGCACAAACAATTACCCGTGGGTGTCAAGGCGCTGCGGGTCGTCGGGAGGATTAAGCAAGCTATTGCCCAGAGTCACACGGTGCTGGGCTGTTCTGCCGCCGGTGCCAGGGATCGAACCGTGAGCCCCTAGGTTGTGGAGTCAGTCGCCCTGGCCACTGCGCCACACCTCTTCTCTTAGGGCGCCTATATGAAACATGACAATATAGGCATGTCCTATCAGACAACGAGGAACAATCTAACGGTGTAGCACACAGGGGGGTGTTATAGATTGGCTAGTATGGCTCTACCTTCCCCACAGCTTTCTGTATCAATAACCAGTGTAAATACAATACCAACTGACTATAGGAGCAACTGGATCATCCCTACAGCCTTTATGCACAACACTCAACATTTCTCACATAGGCCACACTATAACCAGACACCCACACCACCATATACACCAGGCAGGACAATACTATCGGAGGGAGGACACATGAGATAAAAACTACTATACAAATGTTATTTTACAATACAAAAACACATACTAATTTTAATTCGTGACTGTAGTTAAAACTTCTTTATTTGAGTTGGTCGTTATTTGGTGCCGTATTACTGCACCTGGTAAATTACAAGCATGACGTATACCAGTTCTAGAATTACAACCTTCCGAGTTCCATACCTTGGAACAGTGGATAGCGCTGTAATATCACATGTGCTGTCCCAATCCTGACTATAACATTTAAAATGTCCAGATCTTACCTTGCTTAAATTCCACCATGTTTTACTGGACAGCGTTTGTGTGAGAAAAAAGGGTGCTATTGCCACACTAGTTGTAATCCTGATTTGTGTGAAAATCCCGTTTTCACAAAATTAGGATAAACACAGACCTCAGATTCAGCCACTCGTTTTTGTAAATCCAATTGTTTAAATTAAGAGAAAAGACAAAAACGTCAGTGCAATGTTGATATGAAGGTTAAATGCATCTTTACGCATTAACGGAAAGGGCAGGCTTAACAATATGCAAAACAATATGCAAGACAAGCATCACCTCGTCAGCTTGGAGATAACACTGCAACACCGTAGCAACAAATCAAAAGTAGAAAACATCATGGTCATGGCACCAGTACCTTAATATGACACACTCCAAGAGCAGGAAATAAGACACAACATAGCTGCCAAGGTTTCAGATTGCTTATATGTGACATTTTCTTAATTTCAGTGTAATTATGAGTGACATTCGACGACTATGAGTGACACTCTACTGCCACAAGCAAAATCAAGCAATGAAGGCGAGGGAAACTTAAACATATAGATATCAGAAATACACCCATTTGAGCAACAAGAAACTCTATGAAGATCTTAAAACTGCTGCAAAGTTCCAGAAATGGAAGAGCACCTCAGTGCCTGCTGTGCCGGACCTTGAGATACCAGTGGGGCAAGCATTTTGCCGGAAAATAACGTCAGCAAGGTGCTGCCATAAAGATCCATATGAGGGCATTCTCTTTGCTGGTGCCATGGGTCCTGGTAAATGTTTATATTGATCAAGCGCTTCACTGATACAAAGAGGGCATGTGATTCGTTCACTCTGAGCCGAACGGGGTGTGTCTGGTTCATTGAGCAACTTAAAAATCCACAGTACAGTATATTCCAAAATATTTGTGGACAGTTAGCGACGAGTCGGCTGCCCTGCACTGCAGCAGCTGCAAAAATTAACTAACTTTATAACGAATGGCCTCTGTGCACACAACGGCATGCACACACAGCTGAGCATAGCTGAGCAGCACAATGACACCGTCTGACACTGTATGTGACAGTACGGTACTCACTAGAGGTGGCTGTACAGTCAAGTCTGTCAGTGCGGCGGCAGAGAATGGTGGGTGGAGAGAGCGGCAGTGATTGATTTGATTTGATTGATTAGCTTTATTCGATTTCAGTAAAAAAAAATCATAAAAGCAACAGCAGTACATAAATATACACCAATGCATTAATACATTAATACATTTCATTTCATAAAAAATTTGCGTCTGTTAAGAATAGATTAAATCAATAGGATAAATCAGCTAAGCAACAGGAAGAGTGAACAAATTAATTAAAAACAGGGGAGAGGTAGCCACTCAGTGCAAGTCCGCTTCTCGCCGTCCGGAAATTTACTCTATATTACTTGGCATTGCGACGGGGCATATAATGTTCTGGGGTAGAATTCACTTAGACTCCAAACAGATATAGGTCCATCACCTAATTGTGGCTGCCAAGATTGGAGGTATGGGACAACATATTTATTACTAAATTTTACAAGTATCAAATCGCCCAAGGCGTTTTTTGTGAGAGGTCCTAACCAGCCCACCCTTCTAACGCTTAATATATTCCCATCTATATTGGGGGGCAAGGGTCTATTTTTAGTGAGCCCGAACACTACCTTGTTCCTTAGGTCCTGCTTTCTCTCAAGTTTCCCCTTGGGGAGTTCAGGTATTCCTGAGAGGACACACACGATAGGGGCTGCCTCTGGTGGCAAATGTAGGTGGTTAGTTTTGTGTGGTATAGTATCTTGGCTAGCCGCTATTCTTTTTTGAGATGACATCTCTTTATTCTGCCCAGCCCTAGGGTAAGAACTCTGTGATGTTGTGGCGGCTTTCGAGATATTTGAGATTTTCATGTGTGGAGCAGCTGATTGGTTACGGGTGATCTTGCTTTGTATAGTGGAATTAGACGTTTCTATGGGGGCTGAATGCTGTAATTGTACGGATCCTCCCATTGTTTTTGTAACTATCGATTTAGCTTTTATTGCTTCCTCAACACCCGTGAGCCTGTCCCCTAAGCGGCAGTGCCAGGGGAACTACTAAGGCTTTACACCCCCTCCTGCGCAGCTAGATGATCATGACCGGACTGCTGGTGAGTAACTGGAGAATCAATACATTTGAAGGCTGCAGCTCCCGGAGCCGACTCCCAGGGCTCCGCTGAAGTCACTACTGTTGTGAGCCACCCGGCCACTGCAATACACTGTTATACACATGCAGTTCCCTGGGCTGGGCTCGGACCAGGGAGTATAAATAAACGGCGACTTCAGCGCACATGGCTGATGGCACGGACTGAGCAACGGAGTGCCTGTGCGTCCTTATAGCGCTCCAGTATAGTCAGGCCTCTGCGTTGTATGCCCCATTCTGCAGCCCCTTTGGCCCCTGAGTAAGCTTTGTCCTCACCCGTACTCACCCCCACGACAACTACAATGTGCAGACACACTGTCATGGAATGCTCCTCAGTTATAGGGTGACCAACCGTCCGTAAATTTCACGGACTGCCCGTAATTTGGGCCTCTTGTCCGTTGTCCGTGAAGGATTCTTTCACAGACGCCTTTTATCCGTAATTTCAGCCGCCCCGTGCAAGCAGTCTGAGAGTCCTGTGCATGTCACAGCAGGGGTCCAGCTCACGCTCCTACTGTGATCAGTAGCCTGCTGCTGGCTGCTATCAGGTCCATTATCATTCTGTATGTTGGCCTAATTATCACATACAGAGTGATAATGGGCCAGTGACAGCATTTGCTGGGCCTCCTCTTTCACTCACTGCTCTTCTCATGGATCGATCGTGTGTGCAGCAGCATTGCTCAGTGAGTGTTACCAGCTGCCACTGCAATGCCACTTTCATCTTTAAGGTTAAGGGGTTCCATTAAAGGCTTCAGTTAATCAGGGGCCAGTGAAGCTTTATATACTCCTGTTTATGCTGTGCCCCCTACTCGCTCAGCATTGTTAGGGTGTCGTGGAACTACTACTCAGTGGACAACTGGAAGAGCAGAGGTATGAATAACAAGCATTTGCAATGCAATAGGTCTCGCATTTACGCGAGTTTAAGCTATTGGCATTGTAAATGACACTACCTTATATTTATGTTTTAAAACGAAAACAAAAAGAAAAGGCATTGTTATTTACAATGTGAATAGTTCAAATAGGTGTAAATGTGAAACCTATTGCATTGCACATGCTTTTTGTCTGTGGTATGCCCTGTTTGGATCAGTTATAAAAGGCACTGGGATTCCTTTGTACTTGGGAGAAGGCAACTTTGTGAAGAGCTCTGTCTTGATAATGATGACTTGGGACACGTTATATTTTGATTATAATGACTTCTGGGAGATTTCCTCAGATGTAAGGTTGGCACTCTGCCAGAAGAGGAGACATCTTAAACCAGTGTGTGTGCTACTTGGAATACTTCCTTTACCAACAGCAGGGAGCAATATCCAACTCTTCTCATGAATCTACTGGAAAACATACTGGTAACCTGCAACATGTTTGCTTTTTGTGTGGGTAGGTTTACTTTAGCATTATCTCTGTGATTTTTGTCACTTTCCATTCCTTTCCCATTTTATTAAAATGAATGTATTCCTTTAATTCTTTTTATTTTTAACAGCATTGTTGTTTGGTTGCTTTGTTATAAACACGACACATCACAAGAGGGGGGTGGGTTACTGCTTATGCCACACTACCAATAAACACTGGCAAAGCCAATAGGTACGGCTTGTTTATGTTTATGTGTTGAATGTTTTTCAATAACATGGTTGTATAACTGCATGAACAGAAAAAACACATCCAAGCTCCCCATATGTACTAGACAATACCAAGATGCACATATACACTCAGAAACGCACAGAAAAATGTATTTAGATATGCATTCAGTTAAATAACACATATAAGTGCCCAAACAGTCATATTTATATGACAGCTGGATGAATGTGTGGATTGATGGCTGTGTAAAGAAGGGTGAGTAGGCAGTTCAAAGCTGTGGGTGCCTACAGTGTTGTGGGGAGATTGAAGCAGTTGTATTGTTGGACTGATACATGCAGACTTGGTGTGGGTGGACAGGTGAATGCATGGATGTTGGTGGTGGATATGACCTGGAGAGACGGCGAATGGTGGGCTCATGGCCGGGATAGGTGGATGCATGCCTATGTGTAGGCACAGGAGGCTGATGGGCCAGAAATAGCATCAGGTGGAAAGGGAGCATATGAGCATTGTAAAGGTGTCAAACGATAGCACAGGAGACTTCTAGCAAACAAACAATGTGCTGGAACCGAGGGAACACAGGCAGCACAAGGGGTTGACTGTCTAGGAACTAGGTGGAGATAAGGGAGAGCACAAAAACAGTAGGGCCTGGCAGGAGGGAAGATAGAGGCTGGGGCTCGAGAGGAGCCAGGGCAGAGAGAGATGGGCAGCCATGTCAGACAAGCTAACAGCTATGTGGTTATACTAAATAAGCGGTTCCCTACGTCAAATCTCCTTATTGATGTAATACCTACACTTTCACAATTGCTTAATTAACCTTTTTTTCTTTTCTCAAATTATCTTAGAAAGGCACCATTTGCCCATTATTTTTGAAAATGTTACTCAGATAAGAACCCCCCCTGCCCCAGCCTCCCTTCCACCCCTCCTTTCCCCCTCCTCCCCCCCCCCCCCACCCCATCACCACCACAGCTCCTAATGACGTTAGCCCAGGGCATGGCAAACTGTTTTTGTTTATGGGCTCCTGTCACCTCACCTGGGGCCAAGCTGTGGAAGGTGATGGTTTCATTTTGGCTAATGTTACCCCGGTGCATCCAATATGCAAACGCAGGTATTTAAGTTTCACTCCGGCACACAACAGATGCAGTGCAAGGTTCTCTCAATCTAATATAAACATATTTTGATTTGTTCTTGTGTTGGTTGTCTGTTTAACTTATGTAATATTGCGCGAACTCCTCTGATGTGTCGGTAAAATGTAGACTTTGTCCCAAAATTTTTGTCCTGAATTCTGACCTTCTTTCCTGAATTTTGACCCTTTGTCCTGAATTTTTAGACTCACTGTCCTGAATTTGCACCCATGCCAGTTGGTCACCCTACACAGTTAGTGTCAGAGCTGCCATGCCGCGACACAGGGCTGTGCAGGACTCGGAGCCAGCTGCCTGTGTAGCCACACAATGGCTCTGCCCCAGCCCTGCCTGCCCCGACATGACTCTCACAGTGAGATCATCAGACACTGCGCTGCTGCAGTGTGACTGCGGCACTGCGGTCACTGTAACTACCCGCTTTAGTTCACTCAGGCTCAGCCCGTGCAGGTAGTCAAGGGTCTAAAAATGCGTGATAATGCATTTTAATGTAGTGACGCGGCGGTCTAACGCTTGATGCGTGGTACCTGGCAGTAGTGACACAGCACTATCTTGCATGCAGTTCAGTGCTGCACTAAAGTAAATAATAAAAAGTTAGGGTTTAGTCAATTGTAGTCAGAAACATAGCCTAGTACAAAGCCTATCTTGGAGGATTCATATCATACAAAAACTATAAAGATATGGCACAACTCCAAAGTAATTCCATTCCGGGCTGAAACAGGTTGTCTGAACACTGGATTTTCCATCATGCAATCCCTGCTGTTTTATGACGGGGAGAAATAAGAGACCTCGCATTCCCTGGAAGATGAGAAGGACTGTCACTCTTTAAGGTATTGGAGCAGCATAATTTTGGCCCCTCCCCTAAACGTCACAGAAGTGCACAATCCAAGGTGGAAGGAGAAGCTGGAGCTGTCCAAACCCCTCCAGCAATGTGAAGCTGTGTTGCTGCTAGTCATCTACATGGGAGTCGATTTTCAGTGCATGGAAATGCAGGCTACAGATCTCCTGCCAGAAAAGAAACAAACTTTGACAAAGAAAATAGGTCTGGATTTAATGTGGCAAGGCCAGCAAACACAGGCATGTAACAGGCATGTAAAAAGCATGTTTTCATCCTATAGCACATTAAGGGTCTGGTTACGAGTTTGGCAGTCCGGGAACCACTGTACCTGAGCTAGGCGGACCGTCCGCCGTATAGCAAGATTGTCAGATTTCTTTTGCAAAGACCGCCAGCGAACCACCAACACCGCCAGCCTTCTGCAGAATGCTGCAACTGCAAACTAGGGTGAGGTGGTGAGAAAAAAAACCTATGGATTAAACACAGATCTTTCCGTCTGGGGTGAATATTTGCCTTGTTCAGCATTCCGTCCATCATTTGTTCTTTTGCTTTTGTCGCCTTAAGTGGGAAGGATTTGCCCAGATGTGAGTCCCTTGCTCACTGTGCCAGTAGATTCAAGGTAGCCTGGCGGATGAGGGCTGATACCGCAAAGCCAGTCCCAGGATGCTTGTTTCCCTTCTAGGGGGATCTGGCCTGGAACTTTGGGCTGGACTGATCCCATAAGGAGCAGGGTCAAGATTGATTTGCATATGACTGGGTCCAAACTGGGGTGGCATGGTGAGCAAAAAAAACAATGGATTAAACCCAGATCTTTAGGACTGGGGTTGAATGCATTGTTCAGCATTCCGTCCATCATTAGTTCTTTTTGCTTTTGTCTCCCTAAGTGGAAAGGGCATGCCCAGACATGGGTCCTGTGTTCACTGTGCTACTGGATTCAAGTAAGCCTGGCTGATGAGGGTTGATACCCCAAAACTGAACCCAGGATGCTTGTTTCTAATCCAGGGAGAACCTGGACAGGCAGTTCCGGCTGGACTGTTCCCATAAGTAGCAGGGTCAAGACTGATTTGCTTATGGCTGGGTCCAACCTGGGATGGCGTGGTAAGCAAAATCACAATGATTTAAACCCAGATCTTTGCGACTGTGGGTGAATGTTTGCATTGTTTAGCATTCCGTCCATCATTTGATCATTTTGCTGCGGTTGGGGAAAAGCAGCTGTCATAGGGCGGTAATAATTATTTCACAGTGGTCAACTCTGCGGTTTTCTGGAGACTGCGGAGTTCGGGCAGTCAGACCACCGATCTCATAATCAGGCCCTAAGTCCAGATGTATTGACTTTGTCAATGCTTGATCGCTGTATTTGTCGTGTTGTATTAGTACCGGTGGTGGCACTATTGATTTTAGTGAAGGTGTGTGGTATTGGTGGTGATGTGATATTGGTGTTGATAATGGTACAGTTGTGGTGGTATTAATGGCCTTGATGGTATTGTTAGTGCGGGTGGTGTGATATTGGTTTTAGTGGTATTGGTGTTATTCGTGGTTCTATAGGTTTGGGGTTGGTAGAATCTGAGGTGGCTGTATTGCGAGCGGTATGTTTTGGGTTATTGGTGATATTCGTGGTCGTATTGTTGAAGGGAAAAAGAGGAATGCATTTGCAAAGAGAGAACGTGCTTCCAGGAAATAACAGCCTGATTACAGCTATGGCAGTCCATGGGATCACCGGAGTGGAGGTCTGTGGACTGCCAGACTGGCAATCCACCTGCCGTATTATGATTTTGGCGGCTGGACCGCCAGCGGACTGCTACTACTGCCGTGGGATGTGCTATCTTGCAGTGTTGGCACAGCAGTCAGAGGAAGTAATATGCTGGCGGTGCTGCTGCACCACTAACAAGCATATTACGAGTTTCCTCACCGCCCCCTTTTCATGGCGGTGAGCCCACAATGAAAAGGGTGCAGGTGAGGAAACTGACACTCCTGTGCCAGGGGATGCAGGTAAGGGGGGCACAACATTCTGCATTTAATATCATGGAGGAACAGACTGTGGTGGTCTAATAGTGATGCATGCCTAAGGCACACCCATGTGTCTTAGGTACGCACTACCATAACACCGCCGCAGCATTGACCACCTGCCAGGATTAGCCTCCTAATCCGGCGGTCTGACTATGGGTTTAGTGGTCTTACTGTGGGACGCTGGCGTGTCGGCCCGCAGTAAGACCGCCAATTTTTTATTCCTGCCTTAAGTGTGAAGGTGCTTGTCCTTCACTCCTGTAAGTATAAGTACTCTTACTGGCCTCCAGAGTTTTGAACGAATATGGGATGGTACCATGAAGTCAGCCCTTTGATATTGAGGAGGCATTCAGGTTCCCTAGGTGCCTAGAAAATGGTAAACTAGATGATGCTTCTAGTTAAAACTGCTTTTTAAACCTTACAATGGTAATAGTTTCCATTGTATTACAGAGTTGTCAGGTTAATCTGAAGGAACATTACTGACACCTTCTGTAGTACTGTAAATCAAATTGCCTTTAATACATGAAAGGTAAGAAACCTGAATACAAAATATGGACACCTACAATGGTGGTATAAAACCCTGTCATGAATGTTATTAATACAGCCTTGTTTGGATATCACTAGCCACTTTAGGTAGAAAACTACAAATGTACTCTGCTGCAATAGGTTATTAAAATGAAATTGGGGCATTGGACAACATTTTGAATAAAAAATATTGTGATACAAAAATATAGTGTCGAGAATATCAGGATGTCAAAAATATCGTCAACAGGAATATTGAAGGCAAGAATATTGTTTCAAGTGTTGTTTAACGTATATAAAATTGTGTTATTTTGTATGTATTTTTTTAAAGTGTGTTTGATTTTTTTATATGTTTAATTTTTTGTGTGCTTAATAAGATTCTTTTTTATGGCATTTTGAAATTTTGGTAACAGGATGTTTAGTTTTTAGGGGGTGAGGGGGAGAGATTTTTAAAAAGTGAATACTTTAATTTAAATGTAATGGTTATTATTTTAATTGAATGCAAATTAATATTGTAAACTTTCTAAATACATTTTGTCACAATATTAATTTTTCTAAATAATATTTAATTCGTATTTTGAATGTATTGATTATTTATATTAAATAAAAACAATATTTTTTTGTAAATATTAGAATAAACCGAGTTGGATTCCTTTCCGACCAAGCCCATCGGGCAGTTCCGATGCAGTTAGGAAGGCTCTGACCGAGGGTCGGAGCCATTCCTAATTGCATTGGAATCGGGCCCGAAGTGTGTTTGAGAGACAGGACAACTTTACTTTCCTGAGAACTTGCATTGGTGTAAAATGTATTTGGAAAAAACCTAATCTATCAATGAGTATAACAAAATAAAATTGGTTTCTTCCACTTAGTTTGGGAGTGTTGGAACATGGAGATCCAGTAAAATATGGAGGTCATCTCCCTCGGCATGCCACCAATTAAGCACTATGTTTCCAGCTTTAGGCTTGTCACTTACAAATCATCAATATCATGCTGTTAGGTCTAATTAGTTTAACTGAAGCCAACAAACCCTTCAACATTAAATGCATTAAAGTGCTTGGTGTGTGGCTCCCCTGACTAGTTTTGATGGCTCCCGAGGGAGCCATGGCACACAGTTTGGGAACCACTGTTTTAGAATTTTATGATGTCACTATCTGAGGGTAAATCTGTGTTTTACTTGTTAAAGGCAGGTTTTTTCATTCTCTCCCACTAAAGGAGTGCAAGGAATACCCGAGTGAGAGGAAGGACACCTTCTGCACCAAGGGAGCAAGTTGCAAAGGACTCCATGTATGTGGATTCTTTGTCCGGGGCAAGTGTCGGAGTTCCAAGTGCAGTAGATCTCACAACCTGCTGGACCCCAGCAACATGCGTGCGCTGCAGATGCATGGGCTGAGCAGAGAGATTTCCCAAAACATACAGCTGATACGCAAGCACCAATGCAGCGAGGCTCAAAAAGAGACTGCGAAAAGCAACAAAAAAGGTAAAGAAGCAAGAAAAGTAGAGATCTACTGGTTACAAGGTGTTCTGGAAATTATCATATCTTTCTTTGTAATGCCTAACCCCCAAAATACGAATATACTCTGTAATATCAACTGATTATATCTTTCATCTGGGAACCCTTCGAGCAGTTAGCATAGAGCTGCATGGCTGAGTCATTAAAAGTCTATTCGAGTCTACTTCTCGTCATTAAACTTCTCATAATAGCCTACAGAGACCTCCCTTCAAAGGCCACGTAATGTCCTAATACTCTTCAATCCATTTCCGCAGCACTAGGTTCCTTCTCTCCTCTCATACCTGGCTCATCACTCTCCAGGTCCACCTCTTCTTAGTATTCATGTCTTCTCAGCCATCCTGCACGTTAACTTGGCGCCCACCAACACCTATATCCCAGGCCAGCCAATAACACTGTCCACAAGTTTAAGACTCTCCTATCTCAGAACATACATGTTTTGGGGGTATCTCTTTAACAAGAATAGTGAAACAGTGAATTGGTTGTTGGAGCATTTTGCCGCTACAGTAATCCCATACATACCCTAAGAGAGAGGTGTTTTTGCAGCTAGCTGGTGCTAAACGTAGTACATCATTTTAAGACAGATGGCATGTTATCAATGTACTTACTAAATGACTTGCAAAAATGAATTGCTCAAAGAATGAATCAAAACTATTCGATTGGGACTTTCCTATCTCTTGTGTAGAACTTGTGCAATTCCATGGTGCTTTACAGCTGTTTCAGCGCGCTATATGAAGGAGGCAATGCTATGTTTAAGAGTCATAGGTCCCAGCTGGACTGGGGGCTGTTCCAAAGATTTGGATTTTTTTAACGATCTTGGGAACTTTAATGACTTGGGTTCAAGCCTTGTTGCTAGAAGTTGAAAATGTCAGGCTTCCTAGCCACATCTCAGTAGCTGCAAGTTATGGCAAAACAGTAGTTTATGGAAGATGCAGAGTGTTTTTTTTATACTAGCGGTGTTTCCTTGATTGTGAGCCAGTGTAGGGCCCAAAAAGCAGGGTGATGTGTTGTATTCTTATGCATAGAATAATTTGCATTATGGGTTCTCTGTAAATCAATTGGATCGACACAACACAGCAGTTAGTGTGAATGTTATGTGTAGAGCACATCCTATGTGTGAATCCATTTCCAATACCTCAAGAGAAATATTAATTTTTTGGCCTAGCAGCAGCAGGAGGAGGACTATTAGTAGGATTCCAAATCCATTGACACAACCACCAATGT
This sequence comes from Lissotriton vulgaris, assembly GCF_964263255.1. NCBI lineage: Eukaryota > Metazoa > Chordata > Amphibia > Caudata > Salamandridae > Lissotriton > Lissotriton vulgaris. Next base: position 107,700,017 of record NC_141686.1, read on the forward strand.
AATTCTTGTGCTGAATTACACTGATGGTCTAGGGCAGGGGTCTCCAAACCGGTCCTGGAGGGCCGGATCCATGCAAGATTTTTTGGATACCCCCATTGAGATACATGTAGTATTTTTAAAAATCTGGCATGGATCCGGCCCTCCAGGACCGGTTTGGAGACCCCTGGTCTAGGGATTAGCTCAACAAGTAAGCATCCCTCCATTCATGGTTTGAAACACATTAAAGAAGAAACTCTGGGCAACAACCAACATTCACAAGCAACAAGGACTGAAAAAACCCCAACACATTTCTACTCTCTATATTCAGTTCAGTCAGGTGTCATCTGCATATCTGTAGACATTGCAGTCAAAAGCCAGAATAAGCTTGGCTACAAGATGTTCCTGTGGGAACCGCACAATATTTAATAGCAAAGGGTGAATCAAATGAGGCCATAGTACTTTCATAAGGGAGATCTTTTGGAGAGAAAGAGAGCCATGACCAACCTATGCCACTGACAGCGATAACACTAAGGGGGTCATTATTATGGTGATCAGACATTGTATTGGGGTTGGGACCACCTGACAAGTGGTCGGCGGTCCCATCCTTCAGATTATGATGCAACTGCCGTGACGGCGGTCGCAAACATTCCTTTTTCGATTGTGGCTTCTGTTGTGGCCCAGAAAAGGGCCACAGCACAAGCAGCATTTAAAAAAGGGATTTTTTAAACATCCATGCACCGTGTGCCAGACACCATGTGGTGGCTGGTGCACGGTGAATCGATGTTTGGGAGGACACCACATGTCCCCCTCAGAGGCCCACGGGGGATGAGAGTCCTGCTAGGGCCCCCAAAGTGCCTCCATAGGATTTAATAATTCCAGAGCTATGCCTAAATGAATATGTACTCCATTCCAACAACAAAATAAGGATTGGTGCAATATTTTGGTAGATGTCTAATGAATTTAAAACATACAATATATCATTGTATTCTTTGTCTAGAACAATTGATTACTTGTCTAGAAGGATTGATTAAATTAAATGTCTAAACACCTTTTTTATATAGAGGTCATATTTACCTCCACTATATATGCTGTTGTTTCTGAATTACATTAATATGTGAATATGGTATAAAATAAAAATTTATGAAATCATATATTTTTGTTTCTAACAGTGTATGTACAGAATATTGTGTATGCTTCTCAGGTCCGAAATATTATTTTCAACGTTCTTAAATTGTTTGATCTCAGATGCCTCCATAGGCACCACCACCATTGTATGGATTAGGCTATGACCGCCACCCTGACAGGCTCCATGAGCCTGTCTGAGGCAGCGGTCCGTCCCCCTGCCCAAATTGCTTTGACCGCCGTTATTGTAATCCAGCGGTTGGACCGATGCGGTATACACCTGTTACAACGCAACTTTTACAACTACCTACTGTTACAACGCAACTTTTACAACTCATACCATTACAACGCATTGCGCTGGGGGGCGCTCTAGGATAGGGAATAAGTATAATTTACTATCCAACACCTTCCCTAGTGTCCACGGGGACTGGAGTTGGAATAGTAAATTATACTTACCACTATCCAGCACCTCAAAGCGCTATGCGTTGTAATGGTATGCGTTGTAATGGTCGCGTTGTAAAGGTAGGTAGTTGTAATGGTATGCGTTGTAACATGGTACATCCGACCGATGCACTAGATGTCGGGCGGTCTGCCACTGACAGCCTGCTGGTGGCGGTCCACCCAACATCGTAATCGGGCCATAAGTCTATCCAATGGGATGTGTTCAGATAAAGTGTCAAAGGCTGCAGAAAGACCTAGGAGAATAAGAGTTCATGAGTCTTCTCTGACCAGAATACTGTTGATGTCATTGATGACGGAGAACAACACTATTGTCAGTGCAAGGAGCAGGCCAGACACAGGATTGGTGATCAATGTGCAGGTAGTGCTCTTCATTATAAGGCAGAAAGTTGTTCTTTGATAAAGATCTCAGGCATGTAAGCCATCAAGAGGAGGAGAGAAATTGGACAATAGTTTGATATCATCAAAGGTCAGCAGCAGGTTTCATTCAAACACGGACAACAAGGACACTTTTTCATGAAACAGGAACAATTCCAGAGGAATTCCAAACCTTGATGAGAACCAATGCAAGGGCAGGGGTAATGACTTGTGCAATGTTATCTGGGCAGGGATCGAGTGCGGGCCAAAAGACATAGATTTGAGTTCAGTGAACATGTCAGATTGGTTTACCATAGTGAAGGAAGTAAGAAAGGCAGTGAAACGACTGGCAGAGGGTTGCTTTCTACATCACACCAATGCAATGGAGGAAGGGGACTTATAATTGTGTCCTGAAATATTTAAGCGATTTGAGAACAAGAACAAAGAGTTTGGGAAAGGGTGATCGAGGTAGAGCCAGTAGTAGAATGAGCTAAACTCTTAAAAATCCTTAAAATCTTTGTAAAGATTTGTTGCTGACACTTTGCAATCAAGATTGAATCTGACTTTAATTTTTTTCGAGCTTTTTGTATTTGTTAGTTCAGACGTATAGACTGCTTTATCAGCAGGGTTATAAAAGTGCGACCTTTAACACTCCATCTTCCTGCAGTTTTTTTTGTTTTGGAAAGTTCTGCTGACAACCAAGGAATAGGAGAGAGGCAGTAGGATTTACTGGCTTTAATGGATACAGTGACATCAAGAGCCTTTAATACCCAAAGATGGAAATTGATTAGCCAGTGGTGGCATCTTGGCGTGGCAGCTGCTTAGTATCCTTGAGAATTAATTCCAGATGTTGGAAGTAAAGCTTGTTCGAAGATTGATAGGAAGAGCCTGCCCGGTCCAGCTATGTTCAGCTTATTCACTGAAGAGGGCAAGTAAATCGAAAATTGAACAGCTTTGTGATCTGACCAGATGACTTTCACAATAGAGGTGATCTATACTGATGAGTTAACATCAGATCTCACTTGCCCGTCTGATTGGGTGTAGTTATTAACAAGCTGGGTAGAATTTAATATCAGGCAGGAATGAATTAAGTCAAATGCTACTGAGCCATTTCCTCATTGACATGAAGATTGAAACCTCCTAACAGAATAAAAGTGTCTGGGCCCGATTCACAGAATGAACTTAAGACTCAATCCTAAACTTACTACTATTTTGGTATTCACAGAATGCACTTACTACTTTTGGCATTCACAGAATGAATTTACTACTTTTGGTATTCACAGAAGTTAGGATTTTGTCTTAAGTCTGTCTTAAGTTTGTCTTAAGACAAACTTAAGACAAAATCCTAACTTCTGTGAATACCAAAAGTAGTAAGTTCATTCTGTGAATACCAAAATAGTAGTAAGTTTAGGATTGAGTCTTAAGTTCATTCTGTGAATCGGGCCCTCACTTTCTAGGGCAAAGGCAGAAATATTATCCAAAAACGAGTAGTACTTATACAGGACACAAAGGTCTATGGATGAGTAGCATAACTGAACAGTTGGGTTTCATCTAAATGTTAATAGAAAGTGATTAGTATTCCTGGATTTGATCCAGCATAAATGATGATATGGTGAGAGAAGGACCGAGAACACCTTCAACGCTTCTATCGGGGCAGGAAGGTCAACCTACCATCAGGTGCCTGCCTCGTGGTGCCGAGATTAACAAAAATATCCCTTTCTTTATGGGAGCTTGTGCTACAGCTTGTTTACGGCAGAAGCACAAGCACCCATAGAGAAATGGGAGTATGTGGGAACCGCCATAGAGATATCAGGAGCTGAGTCAGCTCTGAGCCAAGTGCCAGTGAAAGGCGCTAAGTCCAGCTTGAGGTCCAAGATACTTTTGCAGACCTCTAGGCTATGGTTCACAAGAGACTGCAAAAAAATCGGGATACGTCTAAGGTGCTGTGCAAGGATAAGGGCACTTGAAAGACCAGTAGGACAAGCCAAAGTAAAGGCAACGATGGGCAAGCAAGTTTGGGCCCTAATTTCTTGATAGGGCAGAAGCCAGAAGTTACTTTGGAATTAAGTTCTGTAATATGGGGATTTGTGTACTCCTCAATTCCAGAGAATTTAGGAATGGGAGGTGCACTAATGAAAATTAAGAAAACCAAACCAGGCGTATGAGTGGCTAAATATTCAGGGAGGCAAGTACTAAGGTGGGGTTGATCATAAACTAAGCAAGTATCTCTGCTTACCATGAAGGAAAAACTGGCTGCGTCTCTGGCCTTGTGCATGATTGTTGCATGGATGGTCACAGACTAGGTTGCCTTTGACGCATCTTCGATGTGCCAGCTTAACATCCATGCTCTGATGGTCATTATGTAGCTCCTCTGACAGAGAACTGTTGAGGCAGGCCTGAGAACCGAGGTGGTGGAGAGAGTGCAGTGGAGTATGAAAAAAGATTCAGCATGCCTGAGCACAGTCAAGCAATACAGAGCCAGTGTCCTGCAGCAACTTTAAAAGTAATACATTAAAATAATAGCAAGTAAAATAAAGTTTAAAATGAAATATAGAACATCAAAAGCGGCGTAACAAGTTAACAAAATAAATAGATTAAAATAATGGGGGATCAAACAACCCCAAATACACTAGGAGCACAAGAAATGTCCCAAACAAAACAAATTAGGAGTAGTGATTCCTACCCATCAGCACTGTATATTAGAAATGGTAAATTACAGGTACATAAATATAGAATACATTTTAGGGAACTGTTTACCATGGTCTAATATAGCCATTAAGCGGCTGGGAGCATTATAAACCATGAGGCCAAACATTGAATCATTCTAAAATGCCATCAGAACCCAGATATGACAATATACGACCACAGTACGTTACTTGTTATTTATTTTTACATGTTTATTTAATGAGTATGTAGCCTGAAAAACAGTTTTTTTCACAGTGCAGATAACAATGGGCACTGGTTGGAATGAGAATGGTTAGATTTACCTTTCATGAATAAATTGTTGCTAGAACAGTGGACAACGGTGACGGGCAGTGGTTTGATGTGATTCTGTGGCTGCAGTGTTTACCTTATCGAGCCTGATTATGATGTAGGTCCACAGGTCAGAGGCTTTCGGACTTACATCGTTGATTTCAAATCTGATATCCTTATTAGAATGAAGGCTGTCAGACTTGAAACTGGCCGGTTGGACTGACTAACGTCTGACAGCTCAAGGAGCCTGTCGGCCAGTAAAAGGCCGCTCATAGCCCCCTATGTACGGCGGTTTCGCCGTGGGGATTATGATGTCGGTTTCCAACAAGCTTTTCATGCTAGGCTTTCCTACATGAAAAAGCCGGTCAGAGAGGGACTTTGGGTGCCGTTAGCAGGACCTCCTTGCAACAGCGGCCTCTGGTGACGGGCACCATCAGGTGCCTGCCTCGTGGTGCAGGTATTAACAAAAATAGCCATTCCTTTATAGGAGCTTGTACTAAGGCTGGTTTACGGCAGCAGCACAAGTTCCCATAGAGAAATGGGAGTATGTGACCGTACCATGTGCGGTCGCATTCTAATAGCGGTGTTTGGACCGCCAATCAGGGGTCAGTCGGTCCCAAGATTGCAGCAATGTCGGTCAGACTTGAGTCCGCCTGACATCGCAATCAGGCCCATGATCATGAAGCTAGCATATTTACTACATAATTTGCATGACTTGCAGATTTAACAAAAAAAATTCTATCTCAAATGGATGAAAATTTCACTTGCATAGACGTGCCGTCCCTATAATTTTTTTGTTTTGTTGTTGCTGCATAATATAGATGACTAGATATCCTTGCCACATAATCCTAGTGACCCTGACAGTGGTTAGGAGGCAGTCATTATGATGCTGGAACCCAAACTTCTTAGTTTACAATGACATATTTCCAATATTTATCTGTTCTCTGTCAAGTCGCCACTATGTAGTTATAGTTAGGTCAGCTGTTCCGTTTTGAATGATAACGTTAAGTGTGTCAGTAACAGAATGTGCAAAACGATCATTTTGCTTAACAAAAATTGGGAGTGGGCGCGCTTTGTGAAAACAATTATTCAACACAAAGTTGACAGTGACACACAAGTAAGTAAAGGTGGTCCATAACTACATTCTTAAAAGATACATTTTTGTGGAACAGGTTTGACTGGCCAAGACCAAAACGTCAACGCATCATGACTGAACAGGTGCCATAGTTCAGTAAGGACAGTTATAAGTCCAGAATCTGACCCTCCATGACACCGAAAACACCCTTGTATTGGATCCAGTAGCAACAACAAGTGGTTTTTCCACAGGTGTGGCTATAAATAGTGCTATGATCACATTCTTACTATGCAACTCAACTGCTGTGAAAGGTCACCCTTTTACCTAAGATGAGACACATCATAGACCTCCTTCCTACTTTAATGCTCACCGCACATAAAAGGTCTTCTTAGAAGCTAAGATGATGCGCCTGAGAGATCACGTTCCACTCTGACTGCTCATTGTACGTAAAAGGGTGCTCTTTACTTTAAGATGAGCAGCATGGTAGGAATGTTATCATAGCACTACTTACTCCCACTCCTGAGGAGGAGCAGAAAAGTGATATTGTTGTCACTATGATCTGGAAGGTGTGTGGTATTTTCTCTTTATAGTCATTTTCTTCCACTCCCCCTTTGTTATTGGGTCAAGTGGATCATTAATCTTTTCTTTAAGATGATTAATGACTGTCCTCTCCAGTTAGTAGGAGGTGAAGCGATGATTTGCAGCATGGTGAGAATTACTCACTTCAAAGAGGTCCAAGGATGTTTTCTTTTAGGAAGAGGAGAGATAACTACCACTAATTTTATCGTGTTAGAAAGCAATACCTCTTTTCTTCAGGGGTTGAAATTACAACTTTCTATTAACGATTAGTAATATTTGCACATTTTCAAAATATTGCTAATAAAGTGTTATCAAACAATTACTGTGAGCATTCAACTGTAGTGTTAAGGTTGGTTGATTGTAAAACGCCTTAATAATTCGAAAGAGTTCCTTCTGATGGTTGGATTAAGACCATTTTTATTTAGACCGTAAAACTATAATGTCTCAGTAGCATATCTGTTCCTCACGAGTCTACAAAGCTACTGCTAGAACTTCATGATTGCTCTATTGACTCATTCCTAACATTTAATTAAACCAAGGGGGCCCTATTGCTATGCCTTTTACTTATTTTTAGAAATGTAAGAGTCAAGGTCTATAATAAATCAACATTAAATGTATTCAATAGTGTTTGCCACTGATCAGGTAAGGCCTCTCTTTGACTACTTCAAACAATGGAATCAGTTCAAGGGGGTTGATCTTTATATTTTTTAATAACTTTTTCATTCTTTTTTTCCAGATGTATGGCTGTTTGAAATAAAAGTTACATATTAGATGAATGAGTTCTCATTTATAGACTTCCCTTGGTCATCTGTAAAGATGAGTACACACCTGTGTATATAACATGTTTTTTTCTGATTCTAGATAATTTTAGCATGACACATTACTATTTCTCAACCGATTTATATTAATCATATCCTAAATTTGTAATTTCTTAACTGTTTCACAGGGTGTACTTTGTTTCCAGCATTCCTACTTCTTTCGCAGGGTTTGAGCTTAAGCTCAGCTACGGTTCTAAGCAATGAACCAAGAGCATGTAGGGAGTCATGGTTTTATTTTTTTTGCAAACAGATAGCTGTTGCTTGGTGTTGTGTTAGCTCAAGTAAAGCACATTAACTATTTCGGCACTCATTACGATGGCCCCTAATATTTGCGCTATGTGCAGTAATTCTGATTACTGCACAGATTGTAATTATGGGCCTCATTTACCAGCCCATTGCGCATGCCGTTACTACACTTTTTTAGATGCACCGGTGGCGCAGTGTGCCTGCCCACATTTACAAGGCCACATAAATATGGGCCCCTTTCATGCTTTACTCTGCGTGAAAGGGGCATTCCATAGGTGTTGCGGTGGGTGTTTTAACGCAATATCCAGAAACCTAACACATTGCCAGATTTGCAAAACATTGGAAACCTGGGAATGCGTTGGAATCCTGCACCTCCCCAGGCGAGACATAGGAGTGGCGCAACTGAGTGAAATACTTTTTTTTCTCCTCGTTTGTTGATCTCTCTTTAGAAGGAGTAAATCACCCTTAATGATTGTTTATTTGCAGGAAGGTGTCCCTAACCGCATGTAAACAATCATCCCTGCTACTCAGGCACCCTCCACCATGGCACAAAGTTGCCTGCGAAGATATGGCACTTTCCTGCTCTTTCATTTTGATGCACGCCAGCCCAGCAGGAAGACTGACTGGGCTGCCATGTGTCGAAATATAGTAAATGAGGATCTCAGTGTTTTATGGCCAATATCAGCTGGTCAAACCTGTTGGTATTTATCTGGGCAAAAATGCCCTCTGCTTACTGGAGCATACAGTTTTTGGTGCAGGAAGCATTAAGCACCAAAATCCACGTTATGCCCCAGAAACCTGTAACTGGGTGGTATTTATCTCACCAGACAAATTCCCGATCGGTATAGTCGGATTTTATCAGGTGCAATAAGTATCACAGTAATGACCGAGCCACTCATACAGAGGGTTTTTCTGTCTTTTTCAGGATTTCGGATAAAGCTACATCACACATTGAAATATACTGCCATTGTGAGAACTGGACTTGTGTAACATGGGAACAAACTCAGATTAGGCAATCTAGAACTATTCTGGTGTTGTAGAAACATCAGGTATTTTGTAGTTTTATTACAGTGAATGTCAGAAAAAGTACCTGGTAGGCTTGTGAGGCTGGACACCTATGGCTTTTGCCATGCTCTCTATCCAGCTTGCTCAAGGGAACCCTACAGAGGTAAAAGAAAGTTTTCTTATACGCACCTAAGTCTTAAACATTTTTGAAGAGGGGGTGGTGCATCGTGATGTACCAATACAAGCTGCAAAATAGTAGATAAATAAAGAATTCAATTCACAAAATGTCAAAGTAGCTGCAGTAATAAAATGTACGTAACTAGTTGCTTAGCAGTTAAATGTGAAGGAAAGAAGAGTTTGTACCACAAACATGCCTTTAACCGTGTTGTCAAATAGATAGCAGGATTGACCAAGAGTAGTGTTTAAGACTGTACCCCTGCTTCAGGGGCTGTGTAATGTGTATGCTACCCCTGCAGCAAATATTCTGATGGAGAATATACCTTTGTGGTTAGTTTTCACAGGTTGGGGGATTAGGTTTTGCAGTCTTTGGATGGGTTTTAACTACCAAAAAGCACACACAGATCTTGCTGTCCAGATGTTTTAGGCCTGAGGCTTACGTCAGGGCAACAAGGAGAAAGGCATGCCTGGCCTTTCAGCATTACTTATATGCAGTATTTGCATCATCTTTGGTTTCACTGCTCACTGGTCACCTGGAAGTCTTCAAGGAAGTAGAGCTTCCCACATTCAAGAACCTATACCCCAATGATCCACAGGGTAATTTGGGATTGATTGGTAACTAACTGGTTCTCTGCTAAACTGATGTCGGGGAGGGTGCCTTTTTGTGCAGTTACTTTTAGTGGGAAAACCGTATGAGGAATATGTTTTAGTTTCTGAATTTTTAGGTGTTTCTAAACTGTGGCAGCAACGTATAGCCGCACCACAACCCTTTGGGAGGGAGGGGTGGGGGTGGGGGGGGGGGGGATGTGAGCAGACCAAGACAAAAGTTGAGTGTGAAAAAAGGCCGCTTTATTTGAAACAGGTGCACATTAACAAATTAAAAAACCTCGGCTATGCCTTATGTTATGTTATGTTAATTTTGTGCTTCTATAGCGCACGGCCAATCCACGGAGCATCCCGGCGCTTTACAAAACTAGTCCTCACTAAATATAAAAATCCTCAAACCCAGATCAGCAAATCCCACCCCTAATACGTCATCAAAAACCCGCCCCCACCCGTACATTACATAATTACAAATTCAAACAATGCCAGCCCCTGCATAAACATTTCAACTTGCCCAATTTCCCAACCATAACACAAATACCCAAATTGCCCCCAACCAATCCAGGTCCCCCAACCTCTGGAACCTACCCAAGAAATCATCCTGCCCCAAAAACCCCTTGACAATGCCACAACTTAAACACCTGCCAACCGAAATCTTACTAAACCTGACAAACAACACCAAATTTTCCGCACAGCACCTGTTCAAAGCGACAAATGTAACAATACAAAAACACCCCATGTCCACCTGTCACAAAAAAGCTAATAAGAAAAATAAAATAAAAAAAGGGGGGGGGGGGAATTTTTAAAGAAGGAACCTCCCGGCCACCAGGTCACCAAGCCTAAAATGGTGGCCGGGAGGAGGAGCCCAAGGCTTTTATGCCTGGGCTACATTTGGGCGGAAAAAGGAGCCCAAAAGGAAAGAACAGCCCAATTGGGCTGCTCAACCCACCCAAAACCCTCCCAAACCGCCCGGGGGGGGGGGGGACCTCCCTGCGGTCGGCTGCCCCCCCCAAGCCCCCCTTGGGAGGGAGGGGTGGGGGGTGAGCAGACCAAGACAAAAGTTGAGTGTGAAAAAGGCCGCTTTATTTGAAACAGGTGCACATTAACAAATTAAAAAACCTCAGCTAAGCCTTACAAAACTAGTCCTCACTAAATATAAAAATCCTCAAACCCAGATCAGCAAATCCCACCCCTAATACGTCATCAAAAACCCGCCCCCACCCGTACATTACATAATTACAAATTCAAACAATGCCAGCCCCTGCATAAACATTTCAACTTGCCCAATTTCCCAACCATAACACAAATGCCCAAATTGCCCCCAACTAATCCAGGTCCCCCAACCTCTGGAACCTACCCAAGAAATCATCCTGCCCCAAAAACCCCTTGACAATGCCACAACTTAAACACCTGCCAACCGAAATCTTACTAATCCTGACAAACAACACCAAATTTTCCGCCACCCAGAAAGCGGGGGGGGGGAAGAATATTACACCCCCCTTTCTGCCCCCCAACAAAGAAAAGAAGGAAGAAAGGGCAAAAGCCTAAGACACAAAACTCTAAACCTTCAAAAAACGGGAAAGCGCTTCTCGCAACTCAAGGAGATATAGGTCCATGCCAATCCTGGAAAGATGTACACCGTCACCACGAAAAAACTCCACTGTGTCATACTTGATATCCCCATGAGTCACCCGACCAAAACCCAAACCTCTACAAAATCTAGAAACCTCAACATTGATCTTCTTACGGGCCCTATCAATTGCTTTAGGCTTGATTGCACCTCTCCAAGACCTCCGAGGAACCAATTCAGTCCAGAAAATATGGCATCCCGACCACTGCTGTTTCAACAAAGAAAGATCTTTTTTCATTGCACGTAACAAAACAATACCTTTTACATTGCACAAGTCATTCTCCCCTAAGTGAATAACTAAAACATCCGGGCATTGGCCCCCGACCAACCAAGAATTGAGAGCAGGAATTAAATCTTTCCACAGCATACCACCCCTACCTTTCCAAATTACAGTGAAAAAACGCTCATTAAAACCCAACATGGAACCAAAATATCTATCACGAGCTTGAACAGCTGCTCTCTTCACGAAGGAGTGTCCTACTATCCAAATGGTCATAACCGCCGAACGGGGGCCAGCCACAGAACCTGAAACAGAAAAGGCAGTATCAAATTACGAAAAAGAGGATGACGCTAGCGCATCTGAATCACTTCGCACATAGCGCTTATAACATTGCGAAGACCAACGCCCCAAATGCTTGATGTCCTGGGAGGACCATCCCCTGTTATTAGCTTCAGTGGCCGCTCCAATCCTGAAGGAATGGGTCCCATATTTTGAAGAATCTAAACCAATGTCTCGTAAGGCTTTACGGAGCACCATGCGCAATTGATAATCAGTGACTCTGGATCCATCAGCATGCTGAAAAACAGGTGCATCCATACGTCCCCCAGAAACAGAAAACCAACATCTGGCCCAATGCAAAGGACATGTAAGGAGAGGAGAAAATGCATCAAGCCATATACCTGTACCTTTTGCTCTCTGATCCGTTTTTGAACGAGGCAACCACAGGTGAACACCTCTCTCTGACAGATGAACATCCCCCCAAACCACCCGCCCCAGGAACCTAGAACCTAACAACTCCGAAACTCTAAATGCACCAAAAAACATCCACACCATAAGGGTGGAGAAAAGGCATGACTCTAAATTATCCCTACAAATCCTGGGCAGAACTTCCACCACTCCAGCTAAATTTTGCCAAGAAAGGGGGCGCCGGGGTAAGTGTTCCCCTCCCCTCTCCCGAGACCAACCTTCCAACATTCTTGTACCTACCTCACCAACCGAGGGAGAGTAACCCCATAAAAGCTTGCCCATAAAAGAAATGCCAGCTAATTTACCCGCAATGGTCACTTTGGAGAGCTGTCTGTCCATTAAATCCAGAATAAACTGCACAATATCTTCAACTCGTCTCCAGCCAGGATCACGCCTGCAAGCCCCTGAATTCAAAAATTCTCTCCAGGCTAACTCATATGCAGACCGTGTAGATCGAGACAAAGATCCTACCACCAGCAGTATGACCCTGTGTCGCCTACCTCCCACAGATGCTCCGGCATGGGTGTTGGAGTCCTGTCCGCTTCCGAGGCCAGCCCATGGAATCTCTCCCACTGTGAACGAGACAAAGCATCCGCAATGTCATTGTCCACACCAGGAATGTGCAAAGCCCTGAAACTGATATCATACCTGAGACAGCCCAGTACAAAAACACGGAGCAATTTCAAAATCTGCGGATCCCTAGCTGATTGCTTATTGATGACCTGTACTACAGCCAGATTGTCTATCCGAAAAATAACTTTCTTATGTGCCAAAGCCGGTCCCCACAATGTCAAGGCCACCACCACTGGGAAGAGTTCAAGAAAAGCAATGCTCCTACCACCATTCTTCCACCTACCAGGCCACAGTTCTGCACACCACTTCCCCTGCCAGTATAGACCAAAACCGTCACTGCCTGCCGCATCCGAGAAGATCTGAACATCCCAAACCCAATCGTCCTCCCTGAATAAAGGAACACCATTGAAGGCATGTAAAAAGGCCTCCCACATGCGCAGATCTTCCTTGACGCCAGCTGACAAGCGCACATGATGATGGGGCAGATGAAAACCAGACAAGGACCTGCCCAGGCGCCTGCAGAAAGTTCTCCCAGCTCTGACCACCCTACAAGCAAAGTTCAGATGGCCTAACAGCACTTGTATTTCCTTGACAGTAACCTTTGTCTTTGCCAACATTGATTGCAATAACTCCAGCATTTTGACCTTCTTATCTATTGGTAACCGAGCTTCCATTGCCTGAGAATCAATTTCAATACCCCAAAATGACATGGTCGAACAAGGATCCATTGTCTTTTCAGGTGCCAACGGTACTCCTAAAAGACCCATAAGTGTCTGAAAGGTATCTAAATCTGCCTGGCATTCAGAAGAGCCCTGTGATCCAACAAAAAAGAAATCATCTAAATAGTGTGTTACTAACTGACGACCAGACTTGTATGTAAAAAAACATTGAAGGAAAGTACTGAATGTTTCAAAAAGAGAGCACGATATGGAGCAACCCATTGGCAGTGCCTTGTCCATGTACCATTTACCATTAAAATGGATACCCGGAAGATTCCAATCTTCAGGGTGGACTGGAAGCAATCTAAATGCAGATTTTATATCGCATTTTGCCATTTCAGCCGAAACTCCAGCGGTCACCACCAATGACATGGCTACATCAACCGAAGAGTAAGACACAGAAGCGGCTTCCTCATCTATGAAGTCATTAACTGAAAATCCTTCTGGCCATGACAAGTGTTGAATTAATCTGTACTGACCTGCCTCCTTCTTTGGAACCACACCAATGGGGGAAATGATCAAATTCTCCATAGGCCAATCATCAAAAGGACCGGCCATCCTACCCTCCCTTACTTCCTTATCCAATTTGTCTTGTACTATAGCCTTGTGCTCATCAGCCGATTTTAAATTCTTGGACCAACGCCACAGCCGCGGCCCTGAGTAACCTAGACGAAAACCTTCCTGAAAGCCAGTCATCAAAAGTCGTTGTGCTCTAATATCGTCATAATCCTGGAGACCCTGCATCAATTGAAAAAGGTTAACCGGAGTATGAACCTTTGGGCCCAACCCCTGCATTGGTTTTACCTCCCCTCGTAACCTGGGACTGTTGTGGTGTGCTTGATGTGCCAGCGTTCTGTTGTGACCACTGCGGACCCCCCGCAGGTCGAGGTCCCCAGCATCTAGCCAAGGTGTGTCTTCTACCACATTGTGAGCACTCATGACGATATTTACAGAACTCCCTGGTGCACAAACCTTTGTTGAAATCCCAACAGGTACCAACCCCAGACTGAGTGGCTGACGCATGGCCCCCCCCTCCCCTGGTGGGCTTACCTTGAAAGGGCCGGTAGACTAAAGGTAGTCCACTGGCAGTAAAAATTGTCTCACCACCCGCAGATGCCCCCATGGTGTGTTGCCATAAGTCTGTGTCCAGTTCCCCCCACTTTGCCTCAGGGTCCCAAGCCACCCGAGCTCTAAACTCTTCATCGTATTGAGCCCAAGCGAAACCGCCACTAGTTAGCTGTGCCTTCCTAATAACGTCCATATATTTAAATATAGCAACACAGCGCTCCGGAAATTTCTCGCAATATATGCTAGCGTATATCAAAAACGCCGCTGTCCAATTTTCAATGGTAAGGGGAACTTTGGGGCGCTTAGCCAACTCGTACTCCTCCTCCTTGGAACCCTCCTTGGAGCGTACCTCCCTGTGCAATAATTTTAAAATCTCAACATACTCACCCTTTCAGATTCTCTCTTTTGTTGAGAGCATCAAATGAGCATCTAAAGGTTTCGTGACACCCATATAGGGCAATTTCTTAATCTTTAATTCCTTGCTATGTAAATAACCTATTACCAATTCAATGGCATCCGTATTCATGCCACTCTCAACCTTGATGTCTGCATCCCTTGTGCCTACCCCATGGTCTTTAACATAACATCCTTTGTATAACTTCCCTGTATCACCTGCAACGAGCGCCTCTCCCCCCGTCCCCACAGACACCATTTTTGGTCTGGCCCGTGGTTCAGAACTCTCACCTGGTTGCAAGAGCGGGGTTGCTGAGGCCTCGATCTCCATGCCATTTGCTCAACGTTGTCAACCATCCGAGGAACCCTTCCTGCGGGGCCGCGCTCTCGATCCGGTGCAGACACCACCACCTTCTTAGGTGCCTGAAAAACACTAGAAGAAGCATGAAAATGCCCCCCCCCTCTCTCAGTGTCTCGGAACTCCCCTTCCTCAGGGGTATCGTCGTCATAATCTAAAATCAAAGGTTCCTCCAACCTAGGAGAGCTGGAAACCGGCAATCTATCTTGAACCTTTACAGAACCAGCACCACCTACATGGGCCTTACCAACCCTTTTCCGACCACTAGACGGTGGAGCCGACTGTACCCGCCGGTACTCCCCAAACTGCTGAGCACTCAATTGTAGAAGTTGCGATGAAGAATCCGGCTGAGAATGTTGAGAATACTTTGGGGCCAGCGAGGTCGCGCCAGACCTCCATTTGCTGACCGCGCCGGGGTCCCTCGGCGGTACAGGTCGTGCCGCGCTAGACTCCGCCCTCCCTTCACCTCGGCGCCAAGGGGCCACACTTCGCCCTACCGAGTCAGCTCCTCTTGACCGACCTTGCACCTGCAAATAAAAAGGCTGGACTGATGTGCCGGGACCCCTATTAAGAGGAATCGCAATATTCTCACTCCTACCTACCAACTTCTCACCAGAGCACAAACCACTACCCTGTAATTCCAACTGTGAACCTGAAATGTCCTTCTGAAACGACACACTACGACGAGGGGGGAGGGTTCAACAAACTCCTCCCCACTGCTCCAATCTAACATAGCCTGTACCATAGTGGACGCCGGACCCGCAGACTGACCAACCCCAACCTCCACTCTTTAAGAATTCACCTCCTGTGTACTCCCGTGTAGACTACCAGCCTGTAAAACCGGAAAAACCAAATGACCATGTTGACCACCTCGAGGACCAAAACTAGCAGACTCCCTATGAGATACAGCCTCACGAATCCCTTCTGACCAAGAAGGAAAAACATCTAACCCTTCCCAAGATCTAGCATGCACACCCTGATTGGAATCACCACCCTCGGAAGGTGAAATAAAAAAGTCTCTACCAGTAGCACACTGTACTGCCTCACTGGAGAAGTGTGGCTCACTGGTTAGAGCAGGCAGACCCTGAAGCAGAGGTCAGACCCGGGACCAGGGTTCAATTCCCGACGCGGCAGGGTCTTGAGCTCAAATGTCCATGGACTCGATAATTCTCGCTTCGGTGCCTGACCTAATCATGGGTTCACACTCTGCAACTCTGGGCATTAAGCTTGCTTAATTTCCACAACGGCCCCCCGCGGCGGGATGCCTGGCTTTCACCTTGAGGAGGCCCTGTAGGGGCTATCTCACAGGGAAAAGCCAGGACGGGTTCCCAAGGCAAGCGCGGAGATACCCCTTCGGGGGTCGATTCAGGCGCTATATAAGAAACATAATAATAATAATAATAATAATAACTAGGAAACGCAGAATGAGAAGGAGGAGGTAAAAAACCAGCACCCTGAACATGAGCATCGAAAGAAATGCCCCCCAACCCCCCTACCTGAGCCCACTCCCCTTCCCCCACAGAACCACTGTGCACAGACACCACATCGCCACCATGTGAGCTAAGGGGGGAGAATAAAAGAGGGCTACCTGCAAAAAGAACCTCCCGAGCCTCCACTTGCCCCCCCCCCTTTCCGCTTACAAAAGAACTGGCCCTTTCAGAAAATACAGGGGGAGCCGGTGAAAGCAAACCAGCCCCCTCCCTCTCCTTCAAGATAGGTTCATTCGCTACCAAAACTGGACGATCCTGCACCAAATTGACAGCCCCCAAATGGGAATGAGCCTGCAACTGCGCCACTCACTCCGACATCAGCCCCTCCCCCACACGCGACTCGGCCGACACCTGCGCAGAAGCCGAAGCGGACCGCTTCTTACCGCCGCGCCCTCCACCACGCTTACCCCGCAGCGCGGGGGCCGAAACAGCACGCGCCGCAGGCAATGGCACATTACAAGCCGCCGAAGGTTCTGTCACAAGCTCCGATACAGCCCCAGACTCCCGTACCACCACCTCAGGCACATTCACACCACTCGAACCTTCCACCAAATCAAGCCGCCGAGTCTTCACCCCCGGGGCCTTTTTCCGAACTCGCGAGCGGCCCCTTTCACTCACCAATTCCGTGCGTGTACGTTTTGGAGTCACACACGCTGCGACAACCGCCGCCACTCCTGCAGAGGCCTGGCGCTGGGGACGTGACGGGCCCGCGACATCCCCGATGACTAAGTCCAAACGGCCAGCTTCGCTAAGAAGCCTTATTGCCTCAAGGACTCTATAGTCTTCACCCGACATTATTATGCCACACACAAAGCGACTAGGAAATTTTTTAAAGAAGGAACCTCCCGGCCACCAGGTCACCAAGCCTAAAATGGTGGCCGGGAGGAGGAGCCCAAGGCTTTTATGCCTGGGCTACATTTGGGCGGAAAAAGGAGCCCAAAAGGAAAGAACAGCCCAATTGGGCTGCTCAACCCACCCAAAACACTCCCAAACCGCCCGGGGGGGGACCTCCCTGCGGTCGACTGCCCCCCCCAAGCCCCCCGTTTTCAACCCGGCACTGTTAAACCTCGCCTGATGTGAACAAAAGGCAGGCGAGTGATAGTGCAGGATACTAAGACCTACCAAAAAGAGACAAGAGAGAGGAGAAAATAAAGAAGCTAATTGCCTACAGCGTGTAGAGACGAAAACCAAAACTAAAAGGAACCAAGACAGATGGCCAAGATGGCGACTGCAGCTACAAAGAACGCATAAGGAACGAAACCGAAACAAAAGGAAGCAAACAGCAGACTACTAAAATGGCGGCCGCAGCCATGATGACCGCTCTGCAAGTCTAAGAAGCTGGTACAGGGAGAGCAGCGATCCGGTGAGAAGTGAGGAGCGCGCCGGCAGTGGGGATCGCAGCATACTGATGGTGGCTGGGAGATAAGCGGAGGTGACCAAAACACGGGAGCGTCCCTAGAGCTCCAGCTCCTGATACTGCCTATCTGAGGAAGACGCAGATTTAATCCTCATTGTCAGAGCAGGCTGATGGTGTGGATATGGGCTTTCCCTGGCAAACCGGAAGAGAAATGTGACAGAAAAGAGCCGAAAGTTACCACCGCTCCAAGAACGCACAGTAAAGTCCAAAACAGGAATTGCTCTAAGGAGGGACTTTCACAAGGGTAAGTGAGCAGGAAGGTGAGCGCCAGCAGTAGAACCCAAGGCACATTGCTGGGCGTGACCTGACTGTTTGAGCGCTGAGGAAAATCTGTGTGCCTGGACAGGAGTCTCAACGGGAACAGTAAGGGTTAAACCACAGACATACCCTCCTGATAGCGAGCACACACCGAGTATAGCAAGCACTACAGTGGAGAGGCGATACACAGACGATACACAGAACCTCTTAACAAGCGCTCACCTGCAAAAAGAAACCGAAACAGACACCAAACAGTGAAGACAACTGCACAGTGCCTCCGGCTTATTGCAAACATTCCAAATAGCAGGGCAGCACTAGCAGCGACGAGCATAGCGAGTGGCAGGATCATCACTCGCTGAATCACACAGATACCCTGAGACTCACAGCAATAGAGGAGGGTATGTGTGACAGAGCTACTGGTTCTCAAACACTCCAGGTGAAGGGCCCCGCAGGAAGTAATAGAGGAGGGTCTAGAGCCATAAGAAGCCAATAGACAGCTAAAAGGAGAGAGAAAACGGTCGACCTAGATAGCGGCGAGAGAGAGAGAGAGAGAGAGAGAGAGAGCAACGTCGCCAGATATAGAGACACAGGACACAGGAAAATGGGGACATAAAAGAGGATATAAAAGAGGAAAACAGGACCACTCCAAGATCCAAGGAAGACAAACAAGACAACAATCAAATATGGCAGACAGAGAGTCAAGACTACAGCAACAACAACTAAAGAAGAGCAAAGGGGAGCCGGCGACATCTGACTCACTGATCAAACAAAAGCCAGACATCAACAGCCCCATAGAAATGATCCTAAAAAAAGATAGCCAAAGTACACGACCTGGCGAAAACCACAAAGCTTACCAAAGACACAATCCAATTAGAGATTGCAGCAGTCAGAGCAGACCTGAACTCAGTTAATATCAGACTCGCAGCAGTTGAACAAAGGATCAGTGATGTAGAGGACTCTACTCATAGGTCGAGCACAGAGGTGAAAATATCACAGAGTCACTCCAGAAGCAGACAGCGGAGATGGAATATGGAAAACACAGAGGGAACATACGCATACCAGGGATCCCAGAAGGTGCACAGGATGCAGCAGGGTCCTGCTCAGCCTTCCTCGAAGATCTGATCCCCAAGCTCACCAACCTAAAATGTGCTCGTCAATTTGAACTCGATAGGGCCCACAGAATTCCTGCTTTCAAATCGCCAATATCCCAAACAGCACGGCCTATCATATGTAAGCCCTTGAGATCGCAGCATATGGAGGACATTTTTAACTATGCCCGCAAAAACCACCAAATCAACTGGAAAGGTTACAAGATCATCCTTACACAGGATTACTCTAAACCCACTGTCGACACCATGAAGGGTTTTCTTGCCCTACGTCACAGGCTAAGGAGTAAAAAATATCCAATTCTCATTTGTGGCGCCCACAAAATTCTAGATAATAGATAAAGGCAAAAACAACTTTTCACCGATCCCAGAGACCTGGCGAACTTCCTGGGCGGTCCAGCAGCTCTAGACATGGTGTAGCAGGGTTTCCGTTCTCCCACAGAACTGTGCACAGAGATCTAGAACCTGGGTGAGTTAGGGTGACCCAAAACTCACCTTTGTTTCAGAAATCCCCTTACCAAGCTAGCTACAGTGTCTCATCGGTAGTAATAACTTCCCAATGACTTAGACAATCCAGAACATGAACTTAGGGTATCTCAGGTATCGTGGAACACATGAACACTCTTTCGTTATATAATCATTACAAACCGAAACTGGGAGGCAAAGAACACAAGTGCAAGTTTGAAATGTTTATTTTTCAATGCAAAGTTCTCAAACGCAGTATCTTGTATAATATCAACATACATATTATAAAAATCAGAGTTAACAGCATAGTCACTAGTCCATAGTAAGCGAATGGTGATAGCATATTATAATGCAAAATCTATAGAAATCTGTATCACCTATATTTCGCGCACCCTATTTAGAATATTATATTATATCTAAGAAGGTCTCATTAGGGTTCTAGCAGGGCGGGCCCATACCTCTAATTCTCAGTAGGAGGAGATCACATCAACAGCTACCAGCTCTCTGCATGCGAAGCATCAAGTGTGTTGATTCATTCCCTGTAACTCTATCTTAAACCCGAGTAGAGTCCAATGTTGGCAGTGACATTATTTGTGTTATGTCTAATGTGGTGCGAGGATCAGGCCTTCAGCAACCTTGTGTTAGGTTATTCTTAGAGGGTGCAGTTCACAGTGTGCAGACATTTGTACCAAGTGTACCAAGCACGACTGATATCAGGGCAATAACATATTATTCTCAAATAAATCACATCTTTCGTCTAGGTTGAAAGCTACAATAACAATTAGGTGTCGTGCGCAAACTGCAGCCTGAAGGAAAATATGGTGTTTAAACATTTAATAAACTCATGCTAACTTAACACAATATATAGAAACGCAGTAACCATATGACACCCCCCCAATGATCCAAGGACGGTCAAAAAAAAAAAACAATTAAGCCAATACTACAAGAAAGGCAAAACATGAAAGCAGACTTCAACAATATTGAGCCAAGCTAAATGTATGTAAATGTATATTAAAACCAATAATACAAAATATGTATGAATGCCTATAGAGGCCACACAAAAAATAAAAAAAACTTGAACTTGAGGCCATTTATATGATCATAGGCCCAGAACATATCAAAGTCCAATGTTCGTAATAAACAAGGCACCATTCAGAATTACTAAAAAGTCACGTGCCATAATAGTGAAAGTCTCCAAAGCCACTCATGGGTGGATAGAATATGCAAAATAGGCAGCCACAGCCTCCAACATAAAATCACTGTCATCATCCGAAAACAGTTCAGCCATCCAATTAAGTAATGGGAAAGAACATACGTGCTCCTCCAGCACTGAATCCTCTAGCAGCATCAGAGGACAACTCAGTGGGTTCTCGAGAACGCTATGTGCCAGAAAGTCATGCGCCGCTGCGAATATGTCCCACTGACCCATTAGTCCATGCATCGCTGCCACTGCCATAACCCTTTCGCCAGAACAAACCAACTCGTGAGCAACTACGGGGCTCATCAGCTGATCAAAATCGACGTCAGGAGAAGTCGGTAAGCAGAGACACAAATCAATGGCCCAGTCGAAATCACAGCTCAGGCAATGAAACACAGGCTGGACACATGTGAAAAAGGAAAATCGGAACGATAATCCAAAAGCCGCACTTAAAGTCGCAAGCGGCAAGGAGCCATAGTAATCAAGCATCCGGTTGCGAAACAGCATCAGTAGGTGCTGAGCGTTTTCTTGCGCAGGATGGGCATCCATGTTTAATAAAGCAAAATATCACCAGTACGCCTGCAGCCAAAGCCAGCAAAACAGGAAATCCGCCAAACAAGCTTGCGAATATAGAATGAAAGAATGCAGGGATAATACCAAATACTTTTTCAAACGTAGTCACGAGACCACTGCTAACTAATTTAAAAAAATGTGCCAGGCCTTTTGTGGAGGAGGCATTGAAGATCTGATGAACCAGCTCGCAGAAATGAAACGGCAAGTCAGTATTTAAAAGTGCCTGCACCTCTGTGCATGTGTTAGCTATGTGAAGGACATAAGTTTCGCGGGCAGAGCTCAGTGCCACCTGTTTTTGAAACAATAGTGCTCTTATTCGGCTCAACCCATTGAAGTCCGCTCTCAAGGTTGGAATTCTTGGCCAAATGGAAACATCTGAATTCCCATGCGTGGGTGGGTATAACACGTTTTTGCAACACACCACACGTTCTGATACAGTAACCACATATGCGATACCGACCATTAACCCACAACAAAGTTCGTTGTTCAAAAGTAAATAACTACCGTTAGACAACAAAGTGAATGTGGGAACTATTGCAGGAACCGGCATGCCCTTTAAAACACAGGCTAAATTTGGTCTGTCCTGATTACAAGAACCATGTAATTGTATGTGTCTGCATATCAGTGAACGGTCAGGCGACTGTGTGCATTCTTCACCATTCAGATTCACTTCATTTCCCTCTTTCAGACATCTGTATGTATATGGTAAAGACCATGTCTCATGCAGGAAAGCACTTCCTAGTGGTTCATATCGCCCTATAGCAATATATCTCATACAATTTGTAAATTTATACAGAGCAAATGGCAAAGTTATAATACCATGGATAAGCCATGTAGCAGCAGCCGCCTCAGCCACAGAGAAAGGCAAAGATTCTAACTTCTCAATGTGTAACATAGAAAATGTCGCATCTCGCATGGAAAGCATGCGCTGCTTGTCAGTCAAATTAAACGGGGCAAACAATGATGAAACGTTCATATAACTCCAAGGCACTCGACCAGACTTGAGAGTCTGTAGTGTCCAGGCAAACTGCATAACAGAACGCAATTGATTTTGACCATGATATAAAACGGACACTTCATCATGTACAATGTCAACAACAGAAGAAACAATATTGTTTAACGTGTAAATTCGGGAAGAAAGCGTGTTAATACTGTTATCGACCACTGCAAGTACCTTTTCCAAATTTGCTTGGTCAATTGCCCTCAGGCGCTTAGCAGCCTCAATTTGAGACACTTTCCAAATTTCATTGTAAACAGCATAAATCTACCATTTAGACCTACCCTTAACTGGGCCTTTTATAAAATCATTTAAATCCACATTTTCAGTCAACTGAGACAGATGTAGTTTAACTGCAGCTAACGTTGAATGTTGTAACCAATTCTGACACAGTTTCCCTACAGAGTAAGTGGTGACAGTATAATCAGTTTCAAAACGGGGATCTGGTCGCACTTGTGTGAACCCTTCAGCCAACCCTAGAAATCGACGTTGGCAAGAATCAGAACTCTTTTGCCATAATAGCCAACCTTTAGGATCCAAGCTGGACACATTAAAGGACGAATTGCATATAAGAGATTGTATCTCCTGAATAGTCAATTCGGAAAAATTACCCCAACCTGAATATTCTTCTAATTCGGGGATAGTTGGTGTATTTAATCTTTTAGAAGTAGCCAATCCAAAGCATGTTGTTTGGGAAATGGTCGAATTTAGAAACAACATGTGATTCGAGATGAGACATGCGCGGTGCAAAGCCTCAGTGCCTTGTACCTGCCAATCTTTGGTACCCCAAACCGATTTAAGGTCAATTATTCCCTTCCAGAACTCGTAGCCTTCTACAGCCAACTTGTCTAGAAAGGACTTCGAATACAGCAACTTTGTATCGGTAAGTCTAACTTTGGACATGGATTTTCCTGTCATTCTGAAGTAGAACGACTCTGGATTTGATTGATTGAAATCTGTAAAATAACTGTATTTTTTCAGAAATGTATTGGAGCTTCCTATGAAAGGAGCTGGGCAGTGCTCCCACTGCGTGTAATTCACAGCAACCCTCCTGGAGTTCGTCTTATGGAGAAAATGATTACCATAATGTTGGAAGCAAAACAAATCACCATAATTAATAGAATCTAAATATAAGTCTTCAGCATCAAAAGCCGCATAGTATTTTAAATCAGAAAATAATGCTTCTAAGGCCTGAATATCCCAATCATCAGAACGTACATTTTGTTTAATCACATCTCCCATGTTTACTCTAAGCACATTCGGAACATTAATCACCTCAGTAGGCCCATGTATCTGAAATCTAACCGCATCCCACACAATCCCATCAAGGACAGGCCAAGCTGTAATGTTGACTGTATTTAGGTTTCGTTTCAGTTTGTGCGCTGAATGTGAAGAGGAAAGAGGGGCCAATGTTCCATTAAGGTACCGAATTCCTGTTCTTTCTTTAACGTAGTGACCATCGATCAGGCGGAAAAAATAAAACACAAAACCAATTGACATAAAAAGGTAAAATGAAAATAAGATCAACCAAATGTATGTCCAAGGGGGAATTAAAAAATGTTTTTTAAACAACGTGGCATATTTTGCAATAGTTGAGGGTTTCTTTGAAAGTTCCGAAACAGAGTCAAAAGAGAATCTGGACTGGTCGGCCAAACGAGTCTGTAAATCAGGCATCGATAAATCAGCAGGATAGGTGTAGTTTAGCTCATCAATGTTAGTAACAGGAATAGTATTTAATAAAGGACTGGATATGGCAGGCATCTCGAGGGACACCTCCTGTTCTGCACCAGATGTAATAGCCAGCACAGAGTGCCTCACCATGGAAGGACAGGATACAGCCGGTGTCATGCTATGAAGAATCGGCCACCCTGTGTGTCTTGGCATTGTCAATAGAAATAAATCTGTTTTCCTTACGACCTGGAAATGGTGGTAAAATGACTGTTCTTGTGCCCTTCACTCCAAGAACTCGAACCGGTGTCCGATATGAGGGACCAAACTCTTTCTTGTTATCGATCTTCTCTCGAACCAGTTCTCCAACTTGGGGTAGCCAGCCAACTACCGGGATCTGCAGCGCATCATCCGATGTGGAGGGCAAATGTTCCTTTGCAAGACTTTCTCTGGTCTTTTGTAGATTCTGTAAAACATTGCAATGTTCATCTACGTCAAAGGCCGTGGCCTGGGACTCGCAGTCTAGCCCATCGAGGTCAGGGACATACATCTTGATACCAAAGAGCATTTCGTACGAGGTCCGCCCACCCAGAGACCTTCTAGGGAGATTATTAAGCGCACGCTGCACGCCCATGAGGTGGGCTAACCAGTTTCTGCCAGTGCCTATAACTCGAGCTGTCAAAGATTGCTTTAAGTCGTGGTTCATTCGTTCAACTACACTATTGCCCTCGGGCCTGTAGGGACTCGAAAACTTGACTTGGACCCCCATCGAAACCATAGCATCCTTATACGCCTTAGAGGCGAAAGCCGGACCCTGATCCGAATGGAAGGTACCACTTGCAAAAATTCCCACAAAGACTCGCAAATCCTTAATGACAGTACGTGAATCAGCGCTCCGATGTGGCCATACCCACACAAAGCGTGTGCATGAATCAACTGCTACTAAGATGTACTTGTATGCAGTATCAGAGGAAAATGGACCGCAGTGATCCAAATAAACGCATCCAAGCGGTTTATTCGAGATGTACAACTGTGTCTGAGGCGGACGCGCAGCAGTTGAAGGTTTAATCTGCTGGCAAATGTCACATTGAAGGACATAATCGCGCGTCTGTTTGTACAGTCCCCGCCACCAGAACCTTTGTTGCAGCTGATTTACAGTGGCTGAGATGCCAGCATGCGCAGACGCTACACCTTCATGAGCCGCTGTAATCAAAGTAGCCCTGCGATCCGAGTTGGGAACTAGACGTTCGCCAACATCAGGAATTTTTACATAAGGAACCTTATCGGGACTTAAGTGGTATGGGTATTTAGAAGGGAACTCCGCAGGATATTTACTTCCCTTCTCGGTTGCAGCAACAGCTGCCAAGATGTCATCATCTATTTTGCTTTTGGACCTCGTGACTGCTGCAACTAAGTATTTTGATACCGCTGACTTCGCTGCTTCGTCAGCAAGCGAGTTACCAACAGCGTGGACCCCCACGCGCTGATGGCCGAGAGTATGAATCACAAACACGAGTGGCAACTTTTCTTTAAGTTCCGCCACTCGGACCCAGATCATCTTATGTTTTATTGTGCTACCTTTGGAATCACGAAATTCATTCTGAATCCAAAAGAACAAGTTCTCATTGTAAGACTGGACACAGTAGTAA
This sequence comes from Lissotriton vulgaris, assembly GCF_964263255.1. Lineage (NCBI taxonomy): Eukaryota > Metazoa > Chordata > Amphibia > Caudata > Salamandridae > Lissotriton > Lissotriton vulgaris. The sequence goes on from NC_141686.1 coordinate 107,725,939, forward strand.
GAATCACTTACGATCAAAGTCGTCACACTAGGATCGGCGTACTCCAATGCAAGCATCAGAGCACGAAGCTCTGCTAATTGTGTGGTGCAGTCCCCGAGCGTCTGCGTGTGCACGACACTGGACTTGAACTCATCGTTCACCATGGCACCGACCACAATGGCGCAAGCGGAAACGTAGGCATGTTTAGAGCCATGCGGAACCTGCGCCGAACCATCAGTGTAAATAATACAATGGAAATCCTCCAACGGCCGCATAGCTAAAGGAGCAGGATGAACAAATTTATACTGTAAATACTCCTGCGACCGTAACGTGGCGTCAAAAATAAACGTGACATCCTGGGACGTCAAGGATGCAGCCCACTGAATCCACCGAGGGTGCAAAGCTTTGGAATTAGGTACACTGGCTTTCGTGACTGCCTCCAAGGCAGGACACGGGGTAACAACCAACATGCGTTTTCCTTGTGACAAGGCACGTTCTTTAAGAATTGCCATCTGCACAGCCGTTAAAACTTTCTCCACAGTGGAAAAACGCAGTTCAGCCGAAGTGTACAAGTGTGACTTGTAAGCAATAGGTACTGTATCTCCTTCATTAAAGGTCAGGTACGTGAAACCCACCGCCCCAGGGATAATTCTTATCACCAGGTTGGTCTGGTTATCACGAGTCTGTAAGTATTCAGAAGCGAGCAAATCAGCCTGCAAAGACTGCAGAATGGCTGAATGCTCAGGCAGCCAGCATGATTTGGAAAAAGATGGTTGTATCAAAGCATACAAAGGCTTGATACGCTGGGCATATTCCGGAATGTAAGTCCTTCCGAAATTCAAGAAACCCAGTAGAGATTGTAATTTTTTCAGCGTTGTCGGAGAGCGCAACTGTGCGCACTTCTCCAGGAAATGGGGTGCTAAACCCTTCCCCTCGTTGTTAAGCTCGTAGCCTAGAAACAACACTGTGTACTCTGCAATGTGCGACTTTGCAAAGTTAAACTTGTAACCTATGTCAGCAAAGTTACAAATTATGCTACTTACTCGACACAGATGCTCCCAAAGATCGTCGTCTGTGAGATAAATATCATCCACATACGAACAAGCAACTGGGTCGATGCCCTCCAAAAGAGAGACAATGCGGGCGGAGAATACTCCAGGACTGTTCTTATAGCCCATTGGAAGACGCCGAAACATTTTTTGCACACCGCCGCATGTAAAACTGGTCCATTGGGAACTTAGGCCTAGATGTAGGAAAAGCGATTTTTCCGATCCGAAAATACCGAATTTTACAGAATCGGTATTTTCAGATCGGAAAATGAGATTTAGGAAAAAAATCGGTATTTTTTACCGAATCGGTACGATTCGGTAATTACCGATTCTGTAATTACAGAATCAGTATTTGCCATTGATTCCTACGGGCCTTGAAGCCCATAGGAATCAATGGCAAATACCGATTCTGTAATTACAGAATCGGTAAAATTACCGATTTTGCAAGGGTGACAGGGTGTCACTTTGACACCCTGTTGCACCCCTGTTTCTGGCTTGTGTGCCATGTGACACACAGACATGCCCTTAGGGCATGTCTGTGTGCCACATGGCACAGGTGTACATGCACTGATGTGCATGTACACTGGAATTCGTTATTTACCATGGAATAGTATTCCATGGTAAATAACGATTCGGTAAGGGCCTGTGGCACTGATTACAGTGCCACCTACATCTAGATTTACAGAATCGGTAAATTTACCGATTCGGTATTTTACCGACTCTGTATATTTACCGAATCGGTAAATATACTGATTCTGTAAATAAAATGCCCCCTACATCTCAAAAGCCAAATACCGGTCGGAAACGGCCGAAATCGGCCGTTTCCGACCGGTATTAAGGCTCCTACATCTGGCCCTTAGACCGTCTAATCTAGGGGCATAAAAACCATTGGAAATGTCAAGCGTGGTTTTGAACCGTTTACGCTCAAGACTATTCACTAACGCAGAGCCATGAGTATTCTGTACTGCGCAGTTACGGCAATGCGAGTTCAAATGCCTATAATCTAAAACCAAACGATATGAGCCGTCCGGCTTGTTTACAGTAAAAAGGGGTTTATTCATCGGTGACACACACGTTTCAATCACACCTTGATATTCCAATTGTTCAAGGATAGCTGCGACTGAAGCTTTGGCTTCACGCCATATGGGATATTGAGGTTGAGGCTGCGGCTGAGACTGTAACGGAATCTCATGGCTTGGAGACAATTTATCCCAGCCACACTGATTGCGGTACACAGCCGGCGCAAGCGCCAGAGCCCACTCTTCTGCAAAATGCAGCGCTTCCACTCTCGATACAGTGTGCGCGAAACTGGGTAGGATTACCTCCTCCCCTCGCGGAGCTGCGAGAACAAAAGGTGGGGGCCAGTCAGCCTCCGAAAGCAAAATGTCATACGTGGACGAGAGATTTTCCCAAAATACCCCTTTTACAGTTCGCTGCATGTCACCTTCAATTAACAGGACAATTTCAAAAAGACGTTCAGGGGGAGCAACATGCGTATCAGCAGTTTCAATTACAACATAAGTGTCAGTCGCTGTCACCTTCAACAGTGGACGGAGGGCCTCTCTCACTATGGTAATCTCTGCTGCGCTGTCCAGCAAGGTCAGAGCCCACGTCAGATTCCGAAGCCGCGTTCTCACTATCTGGGGCATATCGATGCGCTGTCAGGGCGGCGACTTTCTTCGTGGCAAACTGTGGTCTCTTGGGCGTAGTGCCTTCCTGCTGATCTCCACTGTTTCGCGGGCGGGGCTGACCACGTCCTTGCTGGCCACCCCGTCCCCTGCCGCCCCCTCCACTACCGGTTGACGGAGCCGATGAGTCCTGAAAGGAATGAGGAGAGCGTTGGTCAGAAGCCTGAAACCTTTCAGGTGACTTAATCATCGCGCGATCGCGCAAATCATAAACCCGATCTGACTGCGCAGGCAACGGAGACGCAGGAGCAGAAACCTGCATTTGTTGTTGTTGTTGCTTACCCTGAGCCTGCTTTTTTGGCCAATTCTGTTTCTTGGACTTTTGTTGACCACTAGTTTCCGAAGACTGACCCTGGGGCTGCTTTTTCTCTTTATCAGTAAAAGCTTTAAGTCCCTTCGCATTGCGGCCAACCATTTTATAAGCCGCCACAATTATCCTTGCCAACTGCCGGGGTTTCTCGGCCTCGGGAATTAAAGCTAAAGCGTTAGCTACCTGAAAAATCACTGCATCCCCCTTGACATTCGCGAGGATCAGATCACAAACTACATCAAAGGTTCCACACAGGCGCATACCCAACTCAACAGCAGACTCCCGTCCGTGTTCATCTTGAACACGTTTAAGGACCGCACCCAGATTGGTCACGGACGGGGTGCCATAGCACCTCGAATAGACCGCTGCAAAAGCCTTACCCCAGGTCTCACAGTCAACAAGTTCAGGAGCCAAATCTTTCGGTAAACTAAGCGTAAGAATCCGGTGCTTATCACCGGGATTCGTATTAGGAAACACAGCTTCTAGCTGGCCGAATTTCTCAGCAAGCCAGAACGGAAAATCATCCTTGTCCTGCGGCTTTTTGCCCATCATGGAATTCACCATGACAGGATTGATTTTCAAACCAGCCTGTTCTGCACAAAGCTGTGCGCCCCTAGGGGCTACATCTTGAACATTACGGCTAGTGTAATGCACAAGCGCCCTAATCACTGTCACTGCGACTTCATGAAGTTGCCGCAGCTCAGCTATGCCACAAGTGGCTCGATTAGGGTGAGGAGTGAATCCAGCCAAAGCGGGCCAAGGAGTGCCCGGAATGGACAAAGGACCCAACCTTGGAGCGGTTAAAGCGTGTGGTAGGGCGCCACCAAACCAAACTCCATGCTGCCAAGCGTCAATAGGAACCTCCAGTGCTTTGTACGGAGCATACGCAGCCGGTACAGCCGTAGCAGTGTAGGAATGGAAAATGCCAGAATTAGCGTTCACCGGTGGAAATGTCGCCCACGAATAAAATAGTTCGTTCGGGTAAGCATGTTCCGCACTCACCACTAGAACAACAGCCAAGCCCTCAACAGGGACTTCATAAGCCCGCAAATGGTCACGCACCGCAATGCGACTATGCTGCGGGATGTCCACGGCTTGTGCCATGTCAGCACAGGAAAGTTAAAAAACAAAGATTCCTTTGTAGCACGACTGGGTAGTAATTCAAAGAAACCGTTTACAGATAGATTCAAGCTTGAAAAAGACCTATTTCAAAAATAGGTAGGTTTTTCCAACACCTCCGTTTTCCGGAAACGGGAATGAAGGCGTTAAGGTTTGAATGATATACTACTCGAGTGTCATGATATAAGGCCAACAACGTTGGGCGCCATGTAGCAGGGTTTCCGTTCTCCCACAGAACTGTGCACAGAGATCTAGAACCTGGGTGAGTTAGGGTGACCCAAAACTCACCTTTGTTTCAGAAATCCCCTTACCAAGCTAGCTACAGTGTCTCATCGGTAGTAATAACTTCCCAATGACTTAGACAATCCAGAACATGAACTTAGGGTACCTCAGGTATCGTGGAACACATGAACACTCTTTCGTTATATAATCATTACAAACCGAAACTGGGAGGCAAAGAACACACGTGCAAGTTTGAAATGTTTATTTTTCAATGCAAAGTTCTCAAACGCAGTATCTTGTATAATATCAACATACATATTATAAAAATCAGAGTTAACAGCATAGTCACTAGTCCATAGTAAGCGAATGGTGATAGCATATTATAATGCAAAATCTATAGAAATCTGTATCACCTATATTTCGCGCACCCTATTTAGAATATTATATTATATCTAAGAAGGTCTCATTAGGGTTCTAGCAGGGCGGGCCCATACCTCTAATTCTCAGTAGGAGGCGATCACATCAACAGCTACCAGCTCTCTGCATGCGAAGCATCAAGTGTGTTGATTCATTCCCTGTAACTCTATCTTAAACCCGAGTAGAGCCCAATGTTGGCAGCGACATTATTTGTGTTATGTCTAATGTGGTGCGAGGATCAGGCCTTCAGCAACCTTGTGTTAGGTTATTCTTAGAGGGTGCAGTTCACAGTGTGCAGACATTTGTACCAAGTGTACCAAGCACGACTGATATCAGGGCAATAACATATTATTCTCAAATAAATCACATCCTTCGTCTAGGTTGAAAGCTACAATAAAAATTAGGTGTCATGCGCAAACTGCAGCCTGAAGGAAAATATGGTGTTTAAACATTTAATAAACTCATGCTAACTTAACACAATATATAGAAACGCAGTAACCATATGACAATGGAAACCTCACAACCCGGCTCCGCCAAGAGAGGACCTTCACCGGAGCCGAACACGGGGTGACCAGTATCCATAAGAGACCGACTACAACAAAGAAACTGCGACCATATCTACCTCATAGATACCAAGACCTACCTCAAAACGACATTACCTCAAAACGACGCAACACCTACCTCGCTTCAGCTGACACTAACAAGCATCAACAATTTTGGTAACTGCCCTCAACTAGTTCGCAAAGATGAAGACCAGCCAACTTCAAAGAGCATTTGGAAGCACAGCAACGTATCCTTTTGAAAAATTAGACTGTACCATAATGCCATAGAGGTACATGTGCACCGTAAGGAATAATGCATGCAAGGGAGTATGGACTCCCCGACAACATTTCTAAGTGAGGTAGAACGGCGATCCTGCAGTCGCACCTCTGACACACAAGAAATTCCGGGGGGGGGGGGAGGAGGGGGCTGGAGGGGGGATGGGGTGGGGGGGGTGAAATCCACACTAGGATCTCTCAGTTTTCTGTCCTCTGTATTTTCCATTCTTTTATGTATTTCACACCTTTGTTTTTCACTACATACGGTATCTGACAAATCCTGCAAGTCAATGCATGTGGAGAGACAGCCAGCCAAACACAATTGGGGGGAACCATTTCTGGATAGAGAAATATATGTGGGGCTAGATATACCTGAGTGTTGGGCATACAGAATCGCCACACCACACTATAGCTGATGGCTCTTAACAACACACTCACCCTGATAACTGACCTCAACATAGTATTACTAAATGTCAAAGGTCTGAATCACCCTGTTAAACGCCAGAAGATATTAGACTACCTAGCTAAAACCAAAGGCGATATAGTACTCCTACTGGAGGATGCCAAACTAGTCAGAGGCAATTGGATTGCGCAGATGGCTTGCTCACCCGCCGATGAAAAGAAGCGATATAACCAAACGTTCAAACATAACAATAGACACACACTCCTATGACAATGAGGGCAGACTTCTAATAACACACGTGAGGAGGGGGGAGGAACGGTTCCATGTAGCAAACATATACGGCCCCAATGCAGATGACCCATCCTTTTGGGTGGAGGTGTCATGCACACTAGAAAACTTTCCCCAAAACGAACTGATGATCGTGGCGGGGGATTTTAACGTCCCACTAGATCACATAACAGACAGGCAATCCTCCTGCCAATACCACCCCACCAACTCGCACGCTTCACTCCAAAACATTTGCTCCAAGTTCAACCTCAAAGATGCATGGCGGCTACAACACCCAGATACTAGGGACTACACTTTCTACTCCAACCCACACAATTCCTACACCAGGATAGACTACATACTTATCTCGGGAACACACACACACCTAATTGAACACTCCAAAATAGCACCAAGACTAGTTTCGGACCACTCATGTATCAGCCTAAAACTAAGCAGGTACCACAACGAAGCCATCCCCAGGAGGTGGCGATTTAACAGTGAAGTTCTATCAGACCCGAAAACAAAAAAAAGATTGAGGATGCCATAACAGACTACCTAAATCACAATGATACCTCCGAGACTAGCGTCAGCACCCTATTGGATGCCCTAAAAGCAACTATCTGAGGCACAATTATTGCAATTAAGTAAAAACTAAACAAGAATACAAACCTGAGATTAACTCAACTTGAGCAGGAGAAAAAAAGGTTAGAATTAGACCATGCAAACGCCACAAAGGACAACAAGCTCCTAGCAAAACTAACACACAATAAATATGAATATAACAAAATCCAGAGCGATAGAGCAGAGTAGTGGTTCAACAAGTGCAAAGCCCTTGACCTATGCGAAGCCAACCGAGTGGGAAAGCTTCTTGCTCCTACCTAAAACACAAATGCAACCAGTTTGCGGTGTCATCCATCACAGGCTCAAACAATAAAACCCACACAAGACACAAGGATATCCTCAAGACATTCCAAGAGTTCTACTCAGAACTCTATAGGAATGACCAGAACCTCAACCAAGAGGACTGCACAAAATACCTTGACAGAATCGGGCTCCCGAAGCTTAGCACTGAAGACACAATCTGGCTAGGTCAGGAAAATAACTGCACGGAAATTGAAATGGCAGTCAAATCACTGAAAAAAATAAGGCCCCTAGGCCTGAGGGGTACACAGCCGATTTCTATAAGACCTTCCTAAACCAGCTTAAACCAACCATGAAAAAGGTCTATAACAAGGCTGCAACTAAAGGGTGAGTGACTCAATCCATGACAGAGGCTAATATAATAGTCATCCCAAAGGAAGGTAAAGACCAGCTATTACCAAAAAATTACAGACCAATATCCTTCATCAATGTGGACTGTAAAATCTACGCCAAGATCTTGGCGGTCAGACTAAATACGGTCCTCCCCAAATTAAAAAGTAACCGTATGTCTAGCGACAAAACCCGGCTTCTCTGCCATATATTGGAACAGGTGTCTGCTAAACCAGAACCGGCGGTAGCAATAGCATTAGATGCCGAGAAGGCCTTTGATAAAGTCTCCTGGGCCTTCCTAGATCATTGTATGCAGACCTTCAACCTGGGGGAGGCATATATACGGATGGCTATGGCCCTATATAGGGCCCCATCAGCCCATATCATAGTAAACGGCACACTCTCTGACCCCTTTACACTGCAACAAGGAACTAGACAGGGTTGCCCACTGTCACCAGTGCTTTTCTTACTGGCCCTTGAACCCCTCGTCCAAGACATGAAGCTAAACACTAGCATAAAAGGGGTCAATATCAATGGAGCCAAAGTAAAACTAGCTGCCTACGCAGATGATATACTGATCGTAACAGAACAACCGAAGTCCTCAATAGGGGCTCTGATGACCACGATAGCAGAGTACTCCAGACTATCAGGGTATAAACTAAACAAGGATAAATCTGAATGTAAACCGTGAAAGATTCACTGCACAAGAGACATTCTAGGGGACTCAGGGCTGACCTGGCAGATAGGCATATTAAATACCTAGGCATATATTTCGGTAGCGACCTAATAAACACTCTACACTACAATGAGAAGACGCTACTCGAAGAAATTAAGAAACTTTTGGACTCCTGGTGCCCAAAATTCATAACTTGGTGGGGAGGAATTGAAACTATCAAAATGATGATCACCCCTATGATCAAATACCTGATAAGCATGCTCCCACTCCTACTCACAGACGATTTCCATCGGAAAGTCGATATCATGCTCACTAAATTCCCCTGGCGCAGGAAGAAGGCAAGAATAAGCATTAGGAAACTGAGATTAGAAAAAACCCAAGGAGGGGTAAACCTAGCAGACTTTAGGGTGTTCCAATTGGCCTTTATTTATTTATTTATTTTATTTTAGTTTCTTATATAGCGCAGGAATTCGACCCCCGAAGGGGTATCTCCGCGCTTACGTTCTTGCCATAAGCTGAACTAAACAAGGATACACAGGCAGAAATACTGGAAAGACTACCAGGTCAGAAACAAATGAGTCTTTAGGCATTTCCTAAATACATTCAAACTAGAATTTAGTCTAAGGGTGAGGGGCAAGGAGTTCCAGAGAATAGGGCCTTTATAAGATAGAGCTCGGCCTCCCTGTCTCTCCTTTTTGATCCTAGGTACTTGGAGCAGAGCTTGACTCTTAGAGAGCAAAGAGCGACTTGGCTCATAGGGTCCGAATATTTCGGATAGGTATCTGAGACCAACTCCAATCAGGCATTTAAGAATAATGCAAAAATCTGAAATTTCCCCCTCTGGCGAATGGGTAGCCAGTGTAACTTGTTTAGCAAAGGGCGGGATGAGGATCTGGCTGGGACATTTAGAATCAGCCTGGCAGCTGTATTCGGAGCTACTTGTAGCCTGCCTAACTGTTCTTCATTGGCGGAAATGAGTAGCCCATTGCAATAATCAAGCCTGCTAATTACTAAGCATGGGCGAATTTTGCGAATCTCGCGTTCGCGAATTTTGCGGATTTGCGAACTCGCAATCCGCAAAATCCGCGAATTCCCGCGAATTTGTGGATTTTTTTTTTTTTGTGTTCGCGCGTGTTTCTGCCAGTTCGCGAGGGTTTTTACAATTTCGCAATTTGCGAACTTACCTGTCGGGTCGCAAGTTTTGCGAACTTGTTGTTTCTACGTGTCCAGCCTGTTTGGGACACTCTTCTTCATCACTGCCACTCTCTGTCACCACTGCCACTCTCTGACTACTCATGCCACCCTCTGGCCCACCCATGCCACCCTCTGTTTCATCACCACACCCTCTGGTTGTCCAGTGTACATTATTTTCGGCAAAGCAAAGCACACCTTCCCTGCCTCAAGTGACCTGAATTAATTTGGGGCTGATTAATGTGTCACAGAATATTTTTTTAGCTGGCACCTGCTTCCTTAGTGCTTCCTGATTAGTGATCTTTTGCACTTGCTAAGTGCTTTCATTGTTGCAAAATTAGTTACAACACCTGCCCTGCCCCAACTGACAATAATGAATTAGGGGCTGATTAATGGATTTTAACTTCCAGCCTGGCTCCTGCTTGTCTCCCTTAGCTGTAATTCAGGACCTTTGTGGCATATGTGTAACTATTCTGAGGTTCAGAGCAGGGTCACATAATAGTTGCAACTGGCAACTGAACTCTGGAGGGGCCCCTCAGGAAGCACTACAGGAAATGGCTACTAATGATGAGCCTGAACTTTTGAACCTGGTAAGTAGTTTCAGTTTTGCTAAGATCGTATTTCTGCAATTTAGCACTTACTCGCGGGGTGCGAAGTTGTACTGGCAAGCCGCGAACTCACGCGAACAGTGCGAGCAAACCATAAAATCCGCTGCTCGCGGATTTGCGGATTTTGTGGGAGATTCGCGGATCTCGCGGATTGCGAATTTACCGAAAATCCGCAAAATCCGCGAGCGAAACGGATTTTCCGCCCATGCTTACTAATTACCAATGTCTGTACTAAAGTTTTTCTGTGGCTATCTGCTAAATAGGGAAATACCCTCCTCAATAGTCCAATGACCCTCAGACAGGATCCTGTTACCTGGGTAGCATGATCTTTAAGTACCAAAGACCGATCGAGCTTGACCCCAAGATTTTTCACTGTCTCCTTTGGACATGGGGCAGGGCCTAAGTTAGGAGGCCACCACTCAGGTGACCAGAGGAGCGGGGCATCTCCGAAGAGCATGACCTCCGTCTTGCCCACATTGCACTGTAGGCAATTGGAGGTCATCCAGCTGGATATGGCTCTCATTCCTGCAGCAAAAGAGCTTTTAACTGCTGGTGTCATGGTCTGGAAAGGGAACAAAAGCTGGGTGTCGTCAGCGTAGGATAGTGGTGTGAACCCGTACTCTCTCACAATTTCGGCCAAGGGGGCCACACACACTTTAAACAATGTGGGGCTTAAGCATGAGCCCTGTGGAACCCCCTTGGTGAGCTCCCTAGAGATGGAAAAGTGGGAGACTAATCGAACACTTTGTGAGCGGCCAGTGATGAAACTCTCTAGCCATGATAAGGCCACTCCGTCGATCCCTACCCTCTTCAGACGACTGATAAGAATGTCATGTGACACCGTGTCGAAGGCAGCGGACAAATCTAACAGCACCAGAATCATGGAGCCTCCTCTATCCTGTGCCATCCGGATAGTATCGGTCACGGAGAGGAGAGCTGACTCTGTGCTGTGATTTGGTCTGAACCCAGATTGAGAAGGGTCCAGACAGTCCGCTGCCTCGATGAATTTAGACACGTGTGTATTGACATGCCTCTCAGTCATCTTACTCAGATGGGGCAGGAGGGAAATCGGACGGAGGTTGTTAAGGTCTGACCATGGTAGCGCCGTATTTTTACAAATAGGGTTCACAACTGCCCTTTTCCAGGCACTGGGAATCTGCCCTTCCTTAAGGGAAAGGTTGATCAGGGTTTGAAAGCTCGGGGCTAGTAAGCTACCCAGAGGGGCTATCATCTTTCCAGGCAGGAGGTCTGTGGGTGATCCTGATTTAATTTGGCTATATAAGGCAGTGACTTCGGACAGGCTAACCTCTGGAATCGAGGTAAACTGGCAGCTTTCATTCATTGGTAGTCGGGGACAGGAAGAATTAACATTGTTCTTGATATGGTGATTTTATCATAAATTAGTTCAATCTTATTCTCAAAGAATGTGGAAATATCATCGCATAGAGTTTGAGTAAAATCATCAGGGCTTTCACACACTGTGGGCTTAACAAATGATTGGAGAATTTTATAAAGTTCTCTTGCTGAATTCCCTGCTTCTGATATTTGTAATGCAAGACTATTTTTCCTAGCTTGTTTTATATGTTTGTAATAATTTGATTGGGCCTCCAGATATAGCTTTTTACTGGCAGGTGTATGTGTTTTTCTCCATGGCTTCTCCAGTCTTCTACATTGCTGCTTCTCTACCTTCAGATCTTTAGTATACCAAGCTTCCTGCTTAGAATTGGGATACTGTTTATGCAGTTTCAGTGGTGCAAGTAGGTCCACTGCCTCTAGGAGTGCTTTGTTAAACTTAGTCAGACCTAATTCGATATCATCATCTTCAGAGAGGAAAGGTTCATTCCAGGCTTTCTGAAGTTCTTCTACAGTAATTTTGTGCCATTGTCTTCTCCATACTGCAGGGAGTGGCTTTTGATGTGGTGGATGAAAACCTAGTAAGGTGAATCCTATCACATAATGATCCGACCAACTAACAGGAATTGGGGGACAACATGTTATTTTAGGACAATTAGTTAAACAGCAAAAGCAGTTTCTAGCAAAACAGGGAATATACTGGGTTGCCCCGGCAACCGACTATACACCAGTATGGCTTCAGGTAGAGAAATGCAAAACAAAGGAAGAGTGTCATATGCAACGGTGTCTGTGTTGAGGCAAAGACTGTGAGAAGGAATATAGAAAGATACCCTCTTGTAGACACAATGGAAACCTTCATGGGTTTTATGGGAAGCCCTCACTCACCGACCTGGTCGGTGACATGCTTCATCATCGAGCCCACCAGGAGAAGCCGAGTGCCTCCCTGGTTTGCTACAATGCCAGGTTACTGCGGAGCTGGATTTGGTGACAGTGATGTGAAAAGTGATGTTAAAAATGTCTAATACTGTACCATCAAAAATGATTTATTTACTGGTCAGTTTAGACATGGTTAAAAAAGGTATGTGTGGAAGAACTACCACTGATTATGATGGGAGTTTCCACTTAAACTGGGGTCAACATGTTTCTGCCCGTTATAAGTGTAAGAATTACGTGGGCATTCGTCAGGACCGTGTAGCGTGTACCTTGGCGGTAAGGGCGCGCTAACGCCCACCCTGACCAAAGGACGTGAAAGTTAAAAATTGTGCTATGTGTAAAAAAGTGCAAAACAAAACACAAACCACAAGTTGTGGGATTTACCTCCACTCAGAGGAACCTGTATAGTCTGGAAAAGAAAGAAAGACAAACATACATGTAGGACCAAACATATAATTAAGGTTTGGTCGTTTGTGGTTGTCTTGACAGTCTCTGCGTTAGAAACGCCATGGATTGGTCTAGAGATAGACCAAGTACTATAAATCTATTTTAGTGCCAGAAGCGCTGTATGGTTGCCCAGGGGGCATTACAGGCATGTGGGCATGCACTATGGCGAAAGAAATGCAGGCCGTAGGACAGAGTGACTATATTACAGCACTCGTGAATAGCGATCAATTGACCAATAATAATGGCCTGATGTGCTAACTCCTAAAGGTATTGGGTGACACGCAGGAGTTGGGTAAAAAGATCTCACTTGTGTAGTAAAAGATCCACGCCCCATGGGTCTCGGGAGGGGGTGGAAGCGAAAATGGCACACCCTGAAAGTAAATTAAAAGAAAGAAAAGGCTCGTAAAATATCGGCTGACAGTAGTAGGTAGAGAAAGCCATCCTGAACAATCTGCGCCCACTGGCCCTCCTAACAGCAAATATGTAAATGTAAATTGATACTTGTATAGCGCACTACTCACCCGCAAGGGTCTCAAGGCGCTTGTACGAATACCGCTGTGGAACCGCTGTGGAACAAATACATATCCCCACTCATCCAAACATATCTTTAAAAACACAAAAATCGCACTTCTAAAAGTAGACAAGAAGATGGAGGTTAGCATCAAAGGGTCTAAGACAGAATCACTATGGGCGAATAGCAACTTTAGGTACAAAGGGAAAAGCCTTACCTTCGATACCTGGATAGAGAAAGGTATCTGCTACCAGCACTAACTCCAAAATGGGGAATACTCCATCACCTTCTCTGACCTCAAATCAAGACACCACCTAAAAGACATCGAACTCTATAGGTTCCTGAAAATAAGAGCAGTCTTATCAAAGAAGAAATTAATTATCCCCCAACCCTCAATCTTCCGATATGTATCAAACATTAACAAACTAGGACACCAAGTCTCGCAGCTCTACAAGCTACTACGTCCCAAAACCAACAAACTTAATGAAAAAATAATAGCCTACTGGGATACTGGGACAAACAGCCTAACACCCCACTCAATTAACAGGAATGGGCAACTCTGTGGTCTTCGGCCTCGCGTAATAATATTCCCCAGTTCTAGCACAAACTAAATTTGGGCTGCTTCACAAGGCATTCTGGACCCTAGCTCGACTATACTCATTAGGCCTCATGGAGGACTCACTCTGCTAGAACTGTAACAAAGAGAAGGGGGACCTAGCACACCTTATCTTCAAATGCCCAACACTCAAGGTATTCTGGGGGAACATCTTTGATTTAATTAATAATCTGTTTGAGTGCAAACTAACAATGGAATTCCCCACCCTCACTTCGGCATTTATATGCACGAATTTGAGGACTGAGCAAGATAAAGAACTAATGGACCTTTTACTGACAACAGCTGTGAAAATGGCACTAACCAACTGGAAAGACACAAGCAAATCTAGCTACAAAGGATGGATCAACTGGGTCACACATCTCAGAGGAGCGGACAATATTGCGCTACAATACTCACCCAGGAAAGCTTCCTCGAGGGGGATGTGGGAAGCGCTGGACACTTAGCTAAACTCTTATGCTCCTCCATAAACAGTTGGTTTGCACAAACATCGTACTGGCCCTCGGCCCAAAAGTGTGGTTCCCCAACATAGCCGGGTGGGCTCGCATGCGGACTCAAGCATCCTGAGAGAGTTCCAGATGTAATGCAGTATGTACAGCTGATCCCAATGTTATGTTGAGCGACTGTACCTCTCTACATGCCTGTCCTATTCCTCTTTTGTTTCACTACTAATTTTTCTGTCTTTTCCTTCTTACCTCTCTTTCGCTCTCAAAATACAAGCAGGAGGGGCTAGCTATATATTCACCATTGTACAAACGACTAATACCATTTTTGGCTAACCGTGCAACAGTGGTTGTGATTGTATTCTTATATATAAATAAGAAAAAAAAGTGCTACACTAATACTAATTAGAACATTGAATTGTTGGGCGCTCCATTGAAAACAATGGAGTGCTCCGGGCTTATAATGGCTGGTATAAGCCTGGAGCTCCAACATTCCAATGTTTCTTTGTTCACAGCTCTGGCTGTGAACAAAGGCTTCAGGGAGCCTGAGGGGATTCCAATCCCCTCACGCTTCCAAAAGGCTTTGTTTTTTTGTTAGAACATTCTGCCCTCTGGTGACAGAATGTTCTAATAGCCTTATAGCCCTTCGTAGATGGGCTATACCGCTATTAAAGTCCCTCTCCCTTGTTAAAGGCCATCGCCTTCGAATCGGGGCCTTTAACGCTGGAGAGGGCTTTTAATAGCCGGTATAGCCCTCTACGGCGGGCTATAAGGCTATAATACAAGTGACAAATGCCTGGGCTGCAGTTTAGCAGAGTCATTCCTAGCAGGGGTTCCAAGGAAGTGGAAATCATGGGAGTACAGTAATAAGACTGCATAGGGCATACATGGAATGGCAGAGGAGGGGTTGTGGGACTGTAGAGTTAGCGGAACAGGTTGTTTTAAAAGCATGATGAATTTATTGTATTTATTTGTGTATGTATAGTTTTATATGGCCCATACAAGGGTAATCAGAGCACTTCAATCAATCAATCAGTATTTTATAAAGCGTGGCTACTCACCCATAAGGTGGATCTGTGCTTCAGTCAAAGAGCCAGGTCTTGAGATCCTTCCTGAATTACGGCAGTTATGTAGATTGCCTAATGTGCAGAGTTCCAGGTCTTCACAGTGAGGTAGGAGAAAGATCTTCCTCCAGCCCTGGTCTTGCAGTTCCGGTGGATGGTGGCCAGGGCCAGTTGGGCAAAGCGGAGTTGTCTGCTGGTAGTGTAGAAGGAGAGGTGGTGGTTGAGGTGTGCAGGTGCGGCATTGTGGAGGGCTTTGTAGGCGTGCGTGAGGAGCTTGAATGTAATTCTTTTGTTGAAAGGTGGCCAGTAAAGGTCTCTCAGGCGTCAGTGATGTGGACGTTGCTTGTGATGTTCAGGATGAGTCTGGCGGAGACGTTCTGGATGCTCTGCAGTTTCTTTAGGAGATTCTGGGTGGTGCTGGTGTAGTCTGCTGCCGATGAGAGCATGGGTGACGGTTTTCCTAGGCTCAGTGGGGATCCACTTGAAGATCTTACAAAGTAGGCAGAATGTGTGAAAGCAGGAGAATGAAGCAGTGTTGATCTGGCGCTTCATTGAGAGGGAGGAGTCCAGGTTGATGGTGAGTTTTTGTGCGTGGTCAGTGGGTTTTGTGCTGCGGGCCACCAGACACTTCACATATACACAATGAACACAGTAGCAAATAAGACAATAAGACGTTACAAGAAAGTGATCATCATTCACAAACATACGCAATACAGGGGCAGTTATATAGTGCATGTCTAGTGCAAAAATTGACAAAAAGAATGAAAATATTTCCCTAGGAGGGAGAAGCATGAGACACATCAGTAGTCAGATCTCTACTTCGAGAAAGGGATAGTGAGTAAAAGAAAGAAAGACCACATTTTGGGAATCAAGACACTGGGCAAATGTGAAGGTCAAGACGAAAGCATTGTAGTTTGCTCTAAAAAGAAGGCAAGGAGATCGTGGTCCGAATGGGGGTCATGATGGCATTCCATATTCTGGGGGATGAATAAAACATGTTCTACACATTCATCTACTCTATCGGAATTGGACAGCCATAGGCCTATGGTAGTTTTATTTCAATAATTCTATTTTCTTCTTTCTCTTTCATTATTTTTTACTCTTGCTCTCACTACAGGTTCACAGCCAGAAGCTTCTCCAGTGGTTTCACCTCAAGGTGACGAAAATGATCCAAACCAGATCTGCCTCCATCATATCTGGAAATTCTGTAGAAACCAATGTGAGTGCTCAGGGTCAACATTCTTCTTGCAGGGGGTGATGCTCAGAAGAGAAAGAGACGGTGTCGGCTGGTGACATTTGAAAGGTCTGTAAGACTGACCGTCATAAAGGGGCTCGGGGGGGATTCTCCCCCGAGCATGGTTGTCAATTCACCAAAATTACAGGAGTAGCGGAAGTGACATCACATAGCCACTGACTCCCAGATGATTTAGCAGGAAGTGACTTCACAAGACCTTTGACCCATCCCATGACATCACAGGAAATGACATCACGTGACATTTTACTTGTAGCAAACATAGGAAGAGAGGCATCTGACCTTTGGCTAATACATCACACAAAGAGTTGGGAAAATCTCATGCAGGTATAAATTAACTTCTCTACAAACAAACATACGTTATTAAAATCTAATCAAACAGGGCCCGATTCACAGAATGAATTTAAGACTCAATCCTAATCTTACTACTATTTTGGTATTCACTGAATGCACTTACTACTTTTGGCATTCACAGAGTGAACTTACTACTTTTGGTATTCACAGAAGTTAGGATTTTGTCTTAACTCTGTCTTAAGTCTGTCTTAAATTTGTCTTAAGACAAACTTAAGAAAAAATCCTTACTTCTGTGAATATCAAAAGTAGTAAGTGCATTCTGTGAATACCAAAATGGTAGTAAGTTTAGTATTGAGTCTTAAGTTCATTCTGTGAATCGGGCCCAAAGACATTAGCTGAATCAGAGAGAATCTTGAGATGCAGGGTTCAGAAAAATTTGCAAATAGTATACAAGAATGGAAAGTATGATAGCCGAGTTTATATCACCTAATATCACATAAGTCGTCTCAGTCCTTCACTTTCTTTCATTTTGCCCCCTTTTATTTATCTCGCCGTTGACCAATCTCAAAAAGCTATACATTCTGAGCTATACTCACCAAAGTTTACTCTACACCCTCTCTTATGCGTTCACATGCAGCTGATCTCTCCTCACCTGTCAGATGTTCAACATTTCCTGGATCTCCTGTTCCATTTTTTGAATAATTCCTGCCTCAGTATTACACTATCCCCTTTGTGCAGCCTTTATGCCACCATCCTAACCCACAATAGTGCTATCACCGTACCCCTTCATGTTGATGGTAATTCTGTATACCTGACTGAATAAATTAACAATGACTTACGGTACCAAACATTCAGTCCAATCTCCTATGAACAGAGTACTTCTCTTTTTGCAGTTTCCCAGACTGTCTGGCTGGGCCTCTCTCAGTGCTTCAAAATCGCCTGGCGCATAATATCTCTGCCCTCCACTTCACCGTTTTATAGAGGAAGAGAAGCAGTCTTTGCGTCTGCTGTCTTTAACAAGCATTTGCAATGCAATAGGACTCGCATTAGGAAAGTTTGAGCTATTGGTATTGTAAATAACACATTTTTAATTTATGTGTTGGTTTTGAAAATAATGAAATTAATAGCTTTGTCATTTACAATGCCAATAGTTATAATTTTCGCAAATGTGACGCCTATAGCATTTGTAATGCAATATGTGTTGTATTTACGTGACTTAAATGTATTGATATTACAAATAACAATGGCTTTTACTTTTTAAAATAATTATTAATTAATAAAAGTTATTGTAATTTTTAATGGCAATAGCTTAATTTTTTGTAAATAATTTTTGTGAAGATTATGTTCAGTGTATTTTATTGTGACGAAAATCCAAGAACAGAAGTGAAATATTAACATCTTTTTGTGACATTTGTAATAAAGCTTGAAACATTGAGAGAACATATTTGAACCACTTGTTGAATGGTTGCACAGATTGATGCTGTGGTGGAGCTGAGTGATGTTGTGGTGGCGACGAGTGATGCTGTGGCGTTCAGTGATGCTGTGGTAGCGCATAGTGATGTTGTGGTGCCCCTGAGTGATGCTGTTGTGGTGCTGAGTGATGTTGTGATAGATAGAGTGAGTGTGATAGATAGAGTGAGTGCAATAGATATAGGGAGTGAGAGCAATAGATAGATAGATAGTCAGGGCGATAGATAGATAGAGAGATAGAGTCAGGGCGAGAGATAGATAGAGAGATAGAGTCAGGGCGATAGATAGATAGAGAGATAGAGTGAGGGCGAGAGATAGATAGAGAGATAGAGTCAGGGCGATAGATAGATAGAGAGATAGAGTGAGGGCGATAGAGAGATAGTCAGGGCGATAGATAGATAGAGAGAGTCAGGGCGACAGATAGAGAGATAGACAGACAGACAGATAGACCGAGTGCGGGCGATAGACCGAGTGCGGGCGATAGACAGACAGATGGTTGTGTGTGTGGTGTGTGTTTATGGTTGTGGTTGTGTGTGTGGATGTGTATGTGGTGTGTGTTTATCGTTGTGGTTGTGTGTTTGTGGATGTGGTTGTGTGTGTGGTTGTGCGTTGTTGTGTTTGTGTGTGGGGTTGTGTGTGTTGTGTGTGTTGTGTTTGAGGTTGTATGTGGTTGTGTGTTGTGTTTGGGTTTGTGTGTGGGGTTGTGTGTTGTGTTTGGGGTTGTGTGTGTGGTTGCGTGTGGTTGTGTGTGTGGTTGTGTGTGTGGTTGTGTGTTGGGGGTTGTGTGTGGGGGGTTGTGTGTGTGGTTGTATGTGTGGTTGTGGTTGTGTGTGGTTGTGGTTGGGTGTGGGGGGTTGTGTGTGTGGAGGGTTGTTTGTGTGGAGGGTTTTGTGTGTGGGGTTGTGTGTGTGGGGTTGTGTGTGTGGTATGTGTGTGTGTGGGGGTGTGTCTGTGTGGGGGTGTGTCTGTGTGGGTGTGTGTGGGGGGGTGGGAATGTCTGTGTGGGGTTGTCTATGTGGGGTATGTATGTGTGGAATGTGTGTGTGTGCGGGGTTGTGTGTGTGGAGGTTTTTGTGGGGGGTTGTGTGTGTGGGGGGAGTGTCTGTGTGTGGGGTTGTGTGGGGGGGTTGTGTGTGTGTGTGGGGTTGTGTGGGGGGTTGTGTGTGTGGGGGGTTGTGTGTGTGGTATGTGTGTGGGGTTGTGTGTGTGGTATGTGTGTGTGTGATATGTGTGTGTGCGGGGTTGTGTGTGTGGTATGTGTGTGTGGGTGTGTGTGTGTGTGGGGTGTGTGTGTGGGTGTGGGGGGGTGGGATTGTGTGTGTGTGGGGTTGTGTGTGTGCGGGGTTGTGTGTGTGGAGGTTTGTGTGGGGGGGTTGTGTGTGTCTGTGGGGTGTGTCTGTGTGTGTGGTTGTGTCTGTGTGGGGTTGTGTTTGTGTGGAGTTTGTGTGTGGAGTTTGTGTGTGGGGATGTTTGTGTGGGGGTGTGTGTGTGTGTGGGAGGGGTTTTGTGTTTGGGGGGTTGTGTGTGGGGGGTTGTGTGTGTGGGGGATTGTGTGGGTGTGTGGGGGGGGATTTGTGTGTGGGGGGTGGTGTGTGTGTGTGGGTGATTGTGTTTGTGGGGGGTGTGTGTGTGGGGGGGGTTGTTTGTGTGGGGGGAGTGTGTGGGGGAGGTGTTTGTGTGTGGGGGGAGTGAGCTTGGCTAGCACAGGGCACAAGATGCAAACAGTCAGAACCTGTTCTAACACATTTCCTAGAGCGACAAGACTGGTGACGGTACAGTCGTCGTCACGCACGCGTGTAAAGAAGTAACCCCCATCCTGCCTCTGTGCGAGCCAAGTATTTTTATGGAATGACTCCCTCTTAATATGCCATCAGTTATTCAGTAAAAAACAAATGTTTATATGCATGTGTTTATGGTATTTGCATAGCGCGAACCTCGCCAAAAGGCAGCATAGCAATTAGCAGAATAGCTTGTGAAACTATTGCGGTATCAGCATAAGACTTTTGAAGGAATTACAAAGAAACGGGAGGGGTAGGGATCCCCGCGGCAGTCTGCTCTGGTGATTGGCTGGGCCTTGCCACAGTGCAATCCAACCCGGCGGTAAGCACCTGCAGAGAGCAATTTTGCGTGCAGCCCACCAGCGAGAAAGAAAAAAAAAGGTCTCCAGCATTGGCGCTATTGGAGGAGGAATTCTATCAGCATTACCGCGCGAGAGCAGCAAAGGCATCCATCGCACCTGTAAAGATAACTTTTTTTGAGAGAAAAATACTAAATAGTATTTTGGATTCCAGATTTATTCACACTCAACTTGTATGTTGCCATGAGCAGAAATATTTCTTTCGTGGTTCGGAACTGTGTTAGTTAGCCACACGAGCAGGAAAGATCCGGAAATGCGCGTAGGCTGACAGAAACAGATACTAGCACGAAGCAATGGGCACGGAGTGCATTATAGACGTACAGGCCCGATGTGGAAGTAAATAGGATGTCCTTCATTATGCTACCTGCAATAACAATATCGCCGGAGCCCTCGTGGGACCAGATCACAGGGCTCAAAGTGATCATTTAAAGGGAGCGTTTCCCAAAACCATGGAAAAGATAAACAGCGTGTTCGCTCAATTTTAGAGTAACCACTAGGTGGCGTGCCCCCCCCTTGGTAATGAAGAAAGCAACGAATTGCGGTCTGGATTTCGTGCAGTCTGTGAGGTGACTTTGTGGTGTAAGAGGCTATTGTATTAGTGCTCAAACTGTACCTCTGGGTTTTTTAAATACACCAAGTTCCTTCCGTCTAAGACTTCAGCAGTGCCCAGACTCCGGAATTCGAAGAGGCTGCTGGTGAAATCTTGCAGCAGACAGCAGAACGCCAACCGGAAGTTCGGCAGCGTGAAGCCGGTCGTGGGGCGGGACATCCGCCTTCTACGTGAAGCCCGCTTCCACGGAGTGCCAGAGAGCAGCATTGGTGACGCGGGCGGGGCTCCCATGCCTGAGGGAGAGCCCCGCGGTGGCTGCCGAAGTCAGGAGTGGCGGCGATGCGGTGAGTGGGGTTTAGTTGTAAGGGGGGTGCGGGGGGGTGTGTGCAGAGGGGGGTAGGGGGTTGCGGCGGGTGTATGCGTGCGTGTCTGTGTGTGTGTGTGTCTGTATGTGTGTGTGTGTGTGCGCATGGGTGTGGGGGCGGCAGCGTGTGTATGGGTGCGCGCGACTGTGTGTGTGTGTGTGCAGGGGGTGGGGGCTGGCTGTGTGTGTGTGTGCTGCGCCGTGTTTGCATGCAGTGCGTCTGCACAAGCGCATCTGAGAGGCGCGCTCCCGCAGTGAAAACTGGAAATGGAAAAGCGCGCGGCACACTCGTGTCTTCATTCCCAGATACGGGCAACAATAGGTCTCGAGCAGACGCTGCTCGACCTAACTAGGAGAATTCATATAGGACAAAACTAAACTAACTTCTGCAGGAAGGTCGATTTTAACTTTCTATTTTACCCTCCTTCCTGTACTGCACATTGACTAATTTTCTCCGTGTTACAACTCTCGTGACAATCTTTATCGTGACTCCCTTTGGTCCCTTGGCAAGAGCACGCATCCATTCACTGATAATGCATATTTGAAAGTCTCTGAGGAAATGCAAAGTGAATTTTGTATGACAACATAATCACAGACATATTTTATGACAGGCTGGGACCAGGGGTCATACGCGAAATGTCAGGGGTCGCAAATGCTTGCTGAGGGGGGTCGCAGTTGCGACCCCAGGCAACCCCCAATTGACTCCATCTCCCTGAGAAATTTGTCAAAAAAAGAGTGTGCAAATGGTGCATTTCTTTTAACAATTTTTATTAAAGAACTAAACAGTAGCAGTAAAGACAGGACATAGGCAGTTCATCTGTATATGCATACATTCAGGTACAAGTAAAGCGTGCATTATCATACTGGAGTATCGAGCAGTATGACGGTCAGTATAGAGGGTACACTGTTGTCAACAGGTCTGGGAGTCACCACTTCTGCACATTTTGTCGGTACGGGAAAATGTGTAGTCACATCCGTGTTCGCCCCCTCCCGTAGTGCATTTCTCTCCCGTCTAAGTTCCACCATGGGAGAGATACAGATATCCCCCTATATTTATTCCAACGCCCCCACTTTTGATCCCATTTTCGAGGGCAGCCTCTACCTTTATATACAATTTTCTCCACAACCATAGCATGGTCCATGTCGTTAGCCCAATCCTGCAACCTTGGTAAAGTATCCACCCCCTACTTCTCGGCAATATTTCTCTTCGCAATGCTCCATCCCATGGTGGCCCATGATTGTTCGGTTTGGGTGATGACTGTTACCTCCCAGATATTGAGGAGGCATAATCGGGGAGATGGATGTATGGGTTTATCACAAGATCTAATCATTTGTCTGGTCACGTCTACCCAGCATCGCTCTATATGGGGGCCTTCCCATATAATATGTATGAATGTGCCTAATTGATTACAAGGTCTCCTGCCCAACATAAATAGCAATTTAGCATCGAAATATACACGGTATAGAATCTTAAGCTGGGCCAGCCGGAGTCGCATCGGGATGGTTACCTCTCGTGGGAGGTTAGCGCTTCGATCCAGTCCTCATCAGTGATAGCACCCATGTCCGCCTCCCAATTAGCACGCAGTTTCAGCATTTGATCTGGCTGGTTGTTGATAAGCTTCTTGTATGTTAAGGAGACAGCCTTGCTGTCCATTGGGTCCAGGAACAACCTGTCTTCCAGAGGAGAAGAGTCTGGGAGGGAGGTGTCAGTAGGAAGGGCGGAGTCTATGGCATGGCTAATCTGAAGATACCGGAAGTGCTCTGATGGTGCAAGCTGGTATTTGAGCTGGGGTTCTGCAAAGGATGCCTTCTTGCCCTTAACCCACATATCCCCCACCGTGGAAATGCCAATTGTGCCCCACTTATCGAATCCTGCACAGGCACTGGGGCGTCCCAGGATGTCGAGCACCCACAGGGGGAGTAGCCTTTGTCAGGCGCCCGCGCCATCCCATCCGCCTCTGAACTCCATGCCACACTTCTACTGTACGGGCCGTAGGGCCGGTCAACCCCAGTTTCTTGGGGTTTGAAAATAGCGCTCTATTACAGCCGCCCTTCCCCATTAATCACAGGTCAGTTCGAGAGCTGGGGTCGAAATGGGATCCAAACACCCATTTGTTAATGGCAATTAACTGAGATGCCTGGTAGTACAGGCGCATGTTCTGCAACCCGATGCCTCCATCGTACCATCCCATAGTAAGCTTATGTATGGCTATCCGAGGTGGCCCATTATCCCATAATAAATTTCTAACTGCTGAGTCGATCTGCGTAAAATATGAATCAGGGACCGGGAAAGGGGTGTTTTGCAGGGCATAGAGAAAGCGTGGTGGGGTAAGCATCTTGAATAAAGACGCCCTGCCCAGAAGGGTGAGGGGCAGCCTTCCAGTGGGTGACATCAGATCTAAATCTGTGCAACATACCCAACAGATTCCGTTCATAGAACGTTGCCTCGTCAGTTGTTATAAAGATGCTGAGGTATCGAAAACCCTGGATCGCTACAGGCATGGTATAACTGCAAGGGCTCTGCGGCGGATCACCCCAAAGGGAATATGTAAGAAAGTGGCTCTATATAACTGGACCAAAGTAAGGTACAGTGTGTGTAGAGTCCCCAGTCTCCAGCGGTATGGCAGAGGTTAAAGTTAGATATAACCTTACTCTCTAGTGGTAGCTTGGCCGAGCAGTAAGGCAGTATCAGAGGACAGTGTAAAGCATTTGTTGTACACACTCAGCAAATGGTCTCATACACTCAAGAACTGAACTCTAGGCCAATTGTTTTATATCAAAAGATATAGTGGTTTTATTTTAGAACCAACAAGTATCAAAATATACTTTTCTCAATATGAGTGACTTTAGGTAATTACTTTGCAAGAAGGCAATAGACTTAGTAAGTACAATAGCTACAGTGGTTGCAATAGGCAACACAATTTCAAACACAATTTAACATTGAGCTCAATGGTTTTTGCTAGATAAATGCAATTGATTACTTTATGGATTACTTTTCAGACCCCAGGACTGGATCTTAGATTCAGTCCCGGGACATGTACTGTCAACAGTTAAGTAACAGCGTTTTGGTTACAGTAGTGATTTTTAAAGAATATAAATGTATTTTTTTTTTAATATAAATGTATTTTCAAAGTTGAAACTTTCCAGTGAAAACCAAGCAATGTTATCCTACGGGAGGAAATTCAAGTCACAGGTAAAGTAGGTTCTCGTTACTTTTGTAATCCAGTACTGGACTCCTAAGTTCAGCACTGGTATCTCTACCTAAGACACGTAAGTAATTACGTTTTAGTAGTTGGTACGATTTTTAAGGAATATTTGTAGTTTGCAAAAATCGACACTTAGAAGAAATTTCACAGAAAAACAGTCAATGGTTTCCTATGGAAGAAAATTCAGGTTACTGGTAAGTACAGTTATAATTACGTTTGCGGTTCAGTACTGGGCTAAAAGGTGCAGTACTGGCTTCTCTCCTGATCACAGGTGAGTAATTCGGAATTCGTTATTCGGCCGATTTTATGTATTAAATATTTTTATTGAGCATAGGCAAAAAATGCACCTCAGCGACATCTGTAAGGGCCGCCACCACTCTAGGGAGGCCAAGGTCAGCGACCCCGCGGATACCCCACATAGGGCCAGCGGGTACGTCATCTTATTAACACAGCAAGCCGCCTACAACCCAATGGGCCGGCCGCGTCTTAAGAGGTGCTACAACGGTGCAAGCTAGTCAGTGCTAGTGCATTGGAAGAAAACACGAGAAACAAAGAACTGTAAACAACCCCACCACCCACCCCACCCCAGCCCTCCCTTCTCCTTGTCCATGTCCGGAATCCAGCTATATGTCGTGAACCACCCTCAACAGTCAGTGGACGCTACGCGCGTGGGGCCTGTGCGCTTACGGGTGTGTGTTTTGGGGTCCGGGAGAGGTGTTTCCGCCAAGCGTAGCAGACGCAGGTAGCGTGGGCAGCTCACCTCCCGAAACTCCCCGGTAAGCAAGGCGAGGAATGGCCGCCAGAGTTCCGCAAAGTCCGCCCCCCTCCCTGATGCTGCCAGCGATAGTTTCTCCATTCCCAGGATCGCCCATAGTCGGTGGAGCCACCCCAGTTGTTGCGGAGCTTGGGTCGCCCTCCAGTGTGCCACAATGTTTTGGACCGCAGCCCCAAGCGCAAGCGCGATCAGGCGCCCGCGCCAGGATTTCAGAGGATACATGAGTGCGTTTGGGAGGCCTAGCAGAATGTACGCTGGGAAGCGCGGCAGTTGTGTGTCCAGATGTGCATCTATAAGATCCAGGATAGGGTCCCAATAGGGGCGCAGCGCCTTACAGCTCCACAGCAGGTGCTCCAGTGTCCCTAGTTCCCCACATCCCCTCCAGCATCTGTCACTGATTCGGGCATCCCAGTGGTGTAGTCTCTCAGGGGTGTGGTACCAGTATGTCGCGACCTTAGTCAATGTCTCGGTAAGGCCAGTGTGGTGCGCCGAGTGTCTGGCTCTATGGTACACCCCCTCCCATTCCTTCCTAGTGAGCTGCCTCCCCAGATCCCTCTCCCACCGGACCTGGCCCGCATTGTATGTGTGTGCCTGTGTGAGGAGCAGCTGCTGATAGAGGTCCGATATCAACTTCTTATCCGAGGTGCGTGTCAGCAGCCATCGTTCGTAGGGCGTGAGGTGCCGTTGGGCTCCGGGCTGGATCGAGGGATGGAGCACCCAGTGGCGCACCTGTAGGTATTGCAGGCGTTCCGATTCGGCCACGCCGTAATCCGCCTTGACCTGCTGGAACGGCAGGATGCCCTTGATATCGAACATGTGTCCTGCCGCGCGACAGGGTGTCGTCCGCCACGTCGTGAACGTGCCGGTGTCCAAGCCCGGCGTGAAGTCTGGATTCTCAAAGATGGGAGTCATGGGTGAGGGGAAGGTGGTCAGCCCCTTGGTCACGGCTACTCTATCCCACACTCGCAGGGCGGTGCTGGTGATTTCAGAGGCGTACAAGTTAGGGGGACGGTGTCGACGCGGAATGAAGGGCACGCCTTGGAGGGTACGGCCGGCCACTGCCTGGTCCAGGAAGAGCCAGTGCTTACCGGACTCCAGTTGGAACCATTCCACAAAGGTGCGCAGCTGTGCCGCCTGGAAGTACAAAGTAAGGTCTGGCACGCCGACCCCTCCGTTCGCGGGGGGTAGGGTGGCGAGAGTATGCTTGAACCTGGGTCGCCAGCCGTTCCAGATGAACCAGGACAATTCCGATTGAGTTTGTTGGAGCCAACCCGCCGGGGGGTTCAGGGGGAGCGTCTGGAACAGGTACAGAATCTGCGGCAGCAGCGTCATTTTGACTGCGGCAATTCTTCCTAGCCATGACAGCGTAAGCGGTTTCCAAAGCCGGAGCTGCTCCCGGAGCTTGCGGGTGAGGGCCTCGTAATTGGCCCGCGCAGTGCCTCGGACAGTAGGAGCCAGGCGAACGCCCAGGTACGGGACGGTTGCGTCCGACCATTGGATTCGGAATTCCGACTTAATCTCGGCCACCACATCCGGGCTCAATGAGATGTTCAAAGCCTCAGATTTGGCTTCGTTGATTTTGAAGCCCGAGGCCAGGGCGAAGGTGTGGAGCTCCACAAAGAGAGCACGGAGGGATCGCATCGGGTCAGTGAGGGACAGCAAGACGTCGTCGGCGTACAGGCTGATCTTATGCGTGTCGGCCCCAAATTTAATACCTGAAATGAGGGCATGTTGCCGCACCCTCTGGGCCATCGGCTCCATGTACAATGCGAATAGGAGCGGCGACAGCGGGCAGCCTTGGCGCGTGCCTCTGCCAATGTCGAACCTCGGGGAGGTATGACCGTTCACTCTGACCGCGGCGTTGGGCCGGCGGTAGCAGTTGAAGATGCGGTGGCGGAGTTTCTCTCCAAAGCCGAAGTGACGGAGGGCCTGGTCGAGGTATGGCCAGTGTACTCTGTCGAAGGCCTTCTCCGCATCAATGGTGAGCAGCATGCAGCCGGGTTTAGTGCGCGAACCGGCCTCAATGAGGTGCAGCACCCGCTTGGTGTTGTCGCTGGTCTGCCGTTGGGGGATAAAGCCCGCTTGGTCGGGGTCTATCAGTTGTTGCATATATGGGGCGATGCGGCTCGCTAGTATGCCAGTGTAGAGCTTCAGGTCTACGTTCAGTAGCGATATGGGTCTGTAGGAGCCGCAAACTGCCGGATCACGGCCTGGTTTGGGAATAACTGAGATAGACGCCTCCAGCAGATCCGGATGTATGGCGCCGGGCGTGTCAAACGTGTTAAACAGGTCGCGCAAGAGGGGGGCAGGCTGCTGGCAAAAGGTCTTGTAAAATGCCGCAGTATAGCCGTCGGGTCCCGGGGATTTCCCGACCTTGAGGCGTGCAATGGCCGAGATGACCTCTTCCAGGCCTATGGGCCGCTCCAAAAAGTCCGCTTGGGCTTGGGTAAGGGTGGGGAGCTCCGCGCCCCGCAAATAGGCTGGGCCGGCGTCAGGGTCGAGGTGATCCGCGTCGTAGAGCGCCGCATAGAAATTGCCAAAGGCCATCGCAATCGCTGCGTTCTCTGTGACCAGGTCGTCATTGGGCAACTGGAGAGAGCGCACTTGTTGCCTCTGGGTTTGCGCCCGAAGCCTACTCGCCAGCAGTCTCCCGCAGCGGTCGCCACCGGTATAGTAGACGTGTTTGAGGCGCATAGCGGCGTATTCCGCTACATCTTGGTCCAAGGCCGCTAACATTTTCCGCTCGGCGCACAGTTGACGCCATGCTCTGGCTGCCCCTGTGCGTTGGTGCATCTGTTCCAATTCCGCCACGCGTTGGGAGAGCTCGGCACGCTTCAGCTCCCTCTCCTTGTTGTTGGCCGTGGCGATGGAAATGATTTCCCCGCGCAGGACCGCTTTGAGGGCTGCCCACTGGGTAGCTTTGGTGGTGTCCTCATTGGCGTTGTGCTCCAGAAAACGGTTAATCGCTGTCGTGAGTCGGGCCTGGGTGTCAGGCAGCTGTAAGAGACCGTCCCGCAGCCTCCAGTGCCGTTGTGGAGCTGGCATGGCTCCCACCCGAAGCGTCGCCACCACCGGGGAGTGGTCCGAGAGCGCGGCTGGCAGTATCTCCACGCTCTCCACTTGTAGCGCCAGCTGCGAAGAGCCCAGAAAATAGTCTAGCCTCGCATACGTCTTATGCGCAGCCGAGTAATACGTATAGGCAGTAGTTTGGGGGTGCGCGTGCCGCCAAAGGTCGATGAGGCCCAGGTCTGCCAGGTGCGCGTGACCCGCCGCCGTGAGCGCCCCTACTTGACCGGATCTCTGACCCGAGCGATCCGCCGTGTTATGAAAGACTATGTTGAGGTCCCCCCCCAGCAGCAAGTGAGTGTGTGTGGTGGCTGTAATGGTCTCTAGGGCTGTATGCAGGAACTTTTCCTGACCCTCGTTCGGGCCATAAACAGAGCCCACAAGCAAGGTGTGGCCCGCGATTTGGAAGCTATAGAGTAGGAGCCGCCCTCTAACTTCGGCCTCTTTCTGGAGGACTTTCCCCTCAAAGGACTTAGCCACTAGGATCGCCACCCCTGCAGACTTCTTCGGGGAAGAGGAAAAGAACTGCCACGGGAACGCGCGGGATTTGAGTCTATGCTGGTCGCTGCGCACAAGGTGTGTTTCCTGGAGAAGGCAGATATCCGCCTTGGAGCGCTCGAGATAGGATAATATCGCCCTGCGTTTGTTCGGACTGTTGAGACCTCGCACATTAAGCGTAAGCACTATGAGGTGTCGTGGCATATCTGGGATCGTACGAGTAAAGCCAAGCCTGCCCGGCGGCCGTGACTGTGGGCCCGCGGGTCGCGAAAGACACTGCGCTAGGGGCCGCGTCAGAGCACCTCATGGCGACCGAACCCTCTGGACAAGGAGAACCCCCCCGCCCCTCCCCCCTCTCTCCCCAAGACCCCCCCAACCCCAACTGCCCCCCCAAGTCCCCGCTCAACCGGAGCAACTGGAGCAACCTCCCCACCTGGGTCCCCCCCTCCCCCGGCACAGACGCTTCCCATCCAACTCCCCGTGCCCGCCCCCCTACCCAACCCTTCTCCCCAACTGGCAAAGAAATGTGGTCCAACATTGTCCCAGGTCCAGGCTCATGGCCGCTGGACCCGTGGTAAGGTAAGTCCGTAGAATGGGGGCAGTGGTGGCGTCGCAAGCAGGTCGGCCCGCTCGAAGCACTCCGCCACAGACGAAGAGACGGAGTCACCATCAGGGAAGACCAAGGAGCGCTCTGCACGCGCCCCCGCCGCCGGACTAGATTAGCCCGAACCAACCATGGCTTGTGGAACCAGCGCGTCGCTCTCCCAGCGGTCAGCCATTGTTTGCCGGTGCCAGGCCCTGCGCCACCGTCTCCACCGCAGCCCTCTGCCCCTCTTCTATCTCAGTTGCCGCGGGGCGTCTCGGCCTGCGTCTACGTCGTTGCTGCTGCCAGCGGCCTGGGCCAGCCTCGTTAGTAGTCTTTTCTCCCGGCGAGCCATCGTCGACCACCGGCTCCTCCAGGCCCAGCACGCGGCAGGCGTCTCTGAGGGTGCGTGGCTGATGGAGGACATTGCCGAGCCGAAACACCAGGCGGAAGGGGTGCCCCCAGCTGTAGGAAATGTTGCGCTGTCTCAGTTCCGCCGTCACGGGCCGAAAGGTGCGCCGTTTCTCTAGGGTAAGTGCAGCCAGGTCCTGGTAAAGTGCCGGTGAATGGTCGCCAAAGGTGATCCTCTCCATGCGGCGTGCCTTGCTCAGGATCTCCTCTTTCGTCCTGAAGTCCTGCACGCACACCAGGATGTCCGGTGGGTGCGTTGCGTCGGCCCTCGGCGGGCCCGTCCGATGGGCCCTGTCAAGTCGCAGGGGGGCGTCCGCCTGTCGGCCCAAGACGTGGTTGAAGAGACCCTGTGTGAACTGAAAGAGGTCCTCCGTGTCCGGGGCCATTTTCACTCCTCGGATCCTGATATTATGCCGCCGGGAGCGGTTCTCCAGATCCTCGGCATGCGTCTGGAGATCCACCTGCTGGTCATGGATGCGGGCCAGCTCCTGCCTCAGGGCCTCTATTTCGGCGTCCCGTGTGTCGCTCTTCGTTTCCAGGTCTGCCACTCTCTCCCCTATGGCATCGGTGTCGCGGCGGACCTCTTTGATCTCGTCCTGGAGCTCCTTCTTTAGGGCGTGGATGTCCTCCCTCAGCCCAGTGAACAGGGACTCCAGAAAGGACCGCGTGACTGGAGCCTCGGGATCCGCTCCCCCAGGGGGTGACGAGGCCACCGTCTGTTTGTCCGCGTCTCCCCGGGGATTCGACCCCGCGGGGCCATTCCGCTTCCCCACGGTAGGGGGGGTGAAGAGGTCCTTGATGGTGCGGTCCTTCCTGGGCCTCCCGCCGGACATACCGTCCCAGAGTCCCCAGCCGCACCCGCCGGTATCTCCTTCCGCTGGCCGCAGATCGATCCTCAGGCCTTGTGGGCACCGCTCCGGCCCCGGGACAACCAGTGCAATGTGGGTGGCACCTCCGCGATCCCCCTAGCCTTCCGCCACTCCGGGTGAGCAGTGTTGTGTCGCCGCTCCACGAATCCGCAGCAGGGCTCAGGGGGGGCCGCGTGATGGGCGCAGGGGCGCCGGTTCCAGAGGACGAGGCGGGGAGCGCCGGCCGGGCCGGGCGGGAAGCCGCCCAAGATGGCGCTCGCGGCACACCGCGGTGCACTGTCCAGGGGGTGAAAGCTCAGAACGGTCGCAGGGGCCTCTTCGCAGCAAGGGGGGCCCGCTCGCCTCCGTGGGGGTCGTGGTCGGGGGGGCTCGGCTACTCGTGTGGGTGCCTCCAGCGTCTGCTCAAGTCGAGGGCCCTCGTGCTGTCCCACCACGTGCGTGGCCCCTGAGGATCCCTCCGTGCCCCCCGCGCCGACCGGCCACCACCTCTCCTGTCGAATGCCTAGGCGCGTGGGTGCAGCCAGAGATCGGGGCAATGCTGCAGGCGGGGACCTGCGACCGCGGGGGTCTCGCCGATAGGCCCTGCGCTGGCCGATCGTGATCTCGACCGTCCCGGACTATCGCCGTGTCGTGCTGCCAGTGGACGGGCCCGCGGGGGTGCCAGCCGGCCTCCGCTGTCTCTCGGTGGCCCCACGTGAAAGGGGGTCTGCTGGGCCGGGGGGGTGGGGGCCCCCCTCCACCACCGCTCCTCACCTCCTTGTTTTGGGGTCCCTCACTCGACCCAGGCCGGGTCCGCCGTCGGCCACCACCAGCTAGGCACACCCACAAGCTGCAGGTCCGTGTGGCGAGCCCGCAGAAGCCCCCGACAGGTGATTACGGGGGCCTCGCGCTGAGGAAAATTAAATTTTGGCCATGTTGTGTTCCCTAGCGCGTACCCCACCGACTCCATGTACCAGCTTAAAGTGCATGTAACTTCCCTCCTGTGCCAGTTATGAAGACGCAAATACATTTGCGTCCACCGTCAACTTGTCCTCTGTCAGACGCACCATGAATGGATTATATAGTCCGTTCCTAAATATGCTATGCCAACGTCTTTTTGTAGTACACTTTTCACTTTTTCCTGCTCTAGCCAGAGTAGGCCCTGAATTCCTGCCATCTGAACCTCTTTTGTGGCTCCTGGCTCTGCCCAGGCTACCTCTGTACTCATGAACTATGTCCTATATTCAGCGCGGCCCCTCGCGCTCAGCTCAAGCCTGCTTTCTGCCAAGACTGACTATAACCTTCGAGTTATCTGTTCCGCTCCCCGAGAATACATTCCTGCCTACTAGATCCTGTAAACATCCTCTCCAGCTGCAGAGCCAAAAGGCCGATCTGTCTTAATACAAGTAATTCATAGCCTCCGTTGCCATGCTTCCATGGAAGGCCCCGTGCCCCCACGCTTCACATGTAGACACTCAGGCGCTTATACACGCATCCACAGTTAGCATAGAATAGCTTCTACCCTAGAGACCTTTCCGCCCAGATAGTATAGTTCCTAAACATCAGATATCAGATATGATAGAAGTACAAGTTGATCTGACATGCCAGACTTCTGTCTCTTCCCGTCAGTGTAAATGTCAAGACCCCTGCACCCCGTCAGTCACACGTCATACAGCTGCGCGCGCATCCAAGCTTCCGATTTCTGCTGACATTGCAACATTCTGTTAGCACCACCCCTTGGTGCCACCCACTTGCGTCACCTGTCAGTGACGTTTCTAGCACACACTTCTAGTTCACGCCTAGTTTACGCCTCTTGATGATGTATTGGTACCACGTGTATACTGTTATCTTGTCTTCTCTCAGCTGTTACGCCTCTCACATTGAAACTTATGATGTAAATCAAGTATATAAGCTATGTAATGTCAATAAACGAGAGCGCGCTCATCTATCCCTTCTGACACCCCTGTGGTGGTCAGAACATGATATCCTGATTCCTTTATGAGGAATAAAACCCTTAGAAACTCTAACACCACGGACTCTGTTTTCTTTCCTTCTGATTGAGTTATTATTGATTAAGTACTTACCTGCATAGAAATTAAGAGAGTAAATTAATTATTTACGTCATTTTGGCGCCCGAATAGGAACCCCTCCCCCACCTCACGCGCCGGAAGGTGCGTTGCAATCCGTGTCCCCTGCCATCAGTTAGACGGACAACACGTGTACTGGCAGGATTTCCTGCATCCCCCTCTGACACACGGAGGTGACGAAGACTGCGATCAGTGCCCAGACGAGGCGGTGAGGAGTGCGGAGGATCCCGACCAGAGCCCAGCCGAAAGAAGCAAGGTCCGAGGTGTGAAGAGGCCCACCAGTTTTCCGAAGTTTTCCGAAGTTTTCCGAAGTTTTCCGAAGTTCCGAGTCGAGTCCAGTCGAGTTTTCCGAGGCCTTCTGTTTCCGTGCTTCCCGGTGAGTACCATTGCTGGGTCGTATCTAGACGGGTTTGGGTACGCAAGTCCGGTCTGCACTGTTTTTAGGCAGTGTATCTGTACTGTTTAGCAGTATATCTAGGATTCCGAATTTCTGCACTGTTACAGCAGTGTATCCGTACCGTTGAGCGGTACATTCAGTGTAGGGGGTAGGTAGCTATGTCTTCAATGTTTTCATGTAATTAATGTCGTGGTATGACTGTGACTGTTTAAACGTGTATTATTGTGTTTTTTTCCCATACAATATAGCTGTTAAAAAGTATTAAGGAATAAAGATCTAGCGTTCAGTAAATAAGTAAGCAGGATGCCGTTTCTCAGTAAGTTAAAACAGATCGGAACTAGGAAAGGGTTACTAGAGGAAGAAATTCCTATCCCCCCTAGGGACACTCCAGGCAATTTTATGTATCAAAAGCACGGCATAGATGCCATATTATATCTAGATTTATGGGCCGATTACACCAAACACCTAGACGAGAGACACAGATGGCCTGTTACCGGAACGTGGGATGCCGAGTGCATCATGAGGGTAGAAGAAGCATTATGGAAAAAGAAAGCTAGGCAATCTCAGAAGGACGCCATAGAATTTTGGCGTAAGGAATCACGTAAGCGTGCGGACAAAGCACTCCGTAGAGAAGACAGACTTAAAGAATCAGATAAAGAGCGAGAAAACGAATTAGTTACTGAAGGGATCCGAGTAAAAACAGAACAAATAGACCGTGCCCGAAATAATCTTGTAAACGGTATGTATCTCGTAGCAGATGGCCCATCCGAAACTGAATCAGAGATACCAACAAACTTACCGACACCGTTAGTTCCAACTAAAGTAATGCATAAAACTACTAAAGACATATTCCTGAATTCATATCTAGAGGATGTAGTACCAGCTTATACCAACATGCCTGTTCGTGCCCTGCCTACTGACAGGGATGGGGGGGGCACTGCGCCCCCAGATCCAGCTCCACCGGTACCGCAACAGACCTCTCCCGCTCCGCCAGCTCCGCCACCCCCCGTACTTAAGACAGACCTACCGAAACCAGTACTACCTGATCTTACTAAAAGACAGATACAAGTCCAGATACAGACTCCACGGAGAGATAATGGCCAAGCATCCGCCTCAGGAGGTGCGACAGCGGGTCTACAGACCCCGCCACCGACACACAGATTGCATTTAAAGGACACACAGAATCCTTTCCAGTCTCCCTATTCAGCCCGGCTTGACGCATTCAAAGATAGGATGTCATTCTGCAGATATGATCCAGTACCCGGAACAGACGATCTGATGGTATTAGCATCACTGCGCTTAAGATCTGCCACCGATAACTTGCTATGCTATGTAGGAATGCAGGAAGCTCTCGACAGACTATACAAATTCATACAGACGGGGAAAGACCCCGACAGTGTCAAAGCTGCCATGTATAAACAGAAAGTTGACGTTCAGAAACAGATATTACGATTCTTCATTAATTGTGTGATAAGAGAACGAGACAGGCCCGGGACAGATCAAAGTGAGTTAGACGCATTAAACAAGTGGGGCCAAAATATAGCAGACGCGAAACATGACAAGGGGACTAGCATAGCCACTATGTCCCAGAAAATTAGAAAGGCAGTATTAACTGCACATTAGGAAGAAACTGATAAAACTTCCTCCGGGGAGGAAGATGAAGATGAAACATCAGAAAAGTCTACAGATATCATAGCGTATGTAGGTAGGGGAAACTACCTTAGGAAAGGTGTCCGTCCGGAGAGCAAGAGAGTTCTTTTCTCCGCTTTAACCAATCCGAATTCTTCGGAACATCAGTTCCAGGAAACTGATAAAAGGCTTCGAGATCGAGTAGGGTATCATATACTCAATTCTATGGATGAACAGGAACTAGCCCGGTCGGCCGTGTTGTGGGCCGAAAACGCAGACATATATAATGATGACACGTTAGTGCAGACATTCTTGAACCTTTCCCCGGAAGAGCAGAAAATAGCAGGTGTATACATGATTCAGCACCTCCTTATCAAGTTCAGAAACCATCATTCTGATCCAGGTCCCTTACACGAAACATTAGAAGCACTACTCATGGATAGATGGAGAGGTTTTAGTACCAAATTAATACAAATAATTCTAGAACAACGACGTAAGTATAACACTTTCCTGAGCTCTGAATATGTTCCCGCCCCGCCTCCAGAAAGAAAAATGTACCACATGCAATGCGGTGGCGGCATTGAAAGCCAGAATCCCTTACGAGAAGTACATCCAGTTATGGGTGCCGATAATAACCTGAAACGTGTGTATGTTCACACACCACTGACTAAGCTAGAACTATTAGAAATGAAGAAATTAGTTCCGTGCCATGATAAAGACCCTGCAGGTTTTCACAGAGAGCTTAAAGACATGTTATTGATGGGAGATTACACGTATGATGATATTATGAAAATGTTAAAAGTACTGTTGCCCACGGGCATTTACGAGAAATTAAAGGAGAAGGATTGGGAAGTGGGAGAGTCAAAGATAGCATGGGCAGAGATAGAAGACGAAGAAAAGAAACGAGTCCCAGGGTTAGGCCTTGGGGATCTGACTAAAGCATTACCAGGTTTAATAGTACAGGTTCTGCCAAGATTATTGACAACTAGAAAGGAAGATTGGGACGCAATCTCGTCCTGCAAACAGAAACAAGATGAAGATACTAGTGACTTTTATTCGAGATTCGAGAAATGTTTCATTATCAATAGTGGCCTAAAAACAAGTAGTGAGTCATATCCACACCTTTTTGTAACGAAATTAGTAGAGAACGCCCTACCACTGGTTAAAAATAGAGTGTACAAGGTTGAAAGTACTTGGCAGGCAAATACGCCATCACAGATGTTACAAATGTTACAATATCACCAGAATAGAATTAGGGAAGAACAAGAGCAGGAACAGAAACGTATGAAAGACACGAAAATGAAAATGTTAGTAGCTCAGACAATTCCAGCCGAGGGTCATAGAAAAGGTGGGGCTCAGACAAATCATTCTGCCGCTCCCGTTAAAGGGACATGTAATTATTGTAAGCAGCCAGGTCACTACGTACATGAATGTCCAGTCCTGAAACATAACATCGAGACAGGTAAAACTAAAGAAAGACCGCGTCCGCCTAGACATGAACAGGGTCATCAACAGACCTCACAGAACGAACAGCCAATGCAGAATACACAGCCTATGCATGATCAGTCCCATACAGTACAGACCGTAGCAGTACCACAGCCACAGCATGCTCAGACACAGCCCGCTGCTGCAACTAGAGAAGTCTCACAACAAATGTACCAGTATGCCCAGTCGGCATATCCAGATTATCAGCGTTATACATGAAACAGCCTAGGGAGGGAAAGTGATTTGCCTCTTATTGAAATCCCTGTAGATCAAGAAGGTCCTTATGTACATAGTCACGTATTAGGAAAAGACAGAAAGTTTTTAATTGACACAGGGGCAAGTCGCACTACTATAAGTCATAATGAGGTTCCAGGGGCACCCCTCTCAGGCTCACAGAATGTTTCCCTTGGTTTTCAGGACAGCCTATAGTAAATGAGGTATCAGAACCAGTACCACTAACTGTGGGTCCATTATCTCGAGTTACAGATTTGTTACTTACGAAATCATGTCCCGAAAATCTGTTAGGAATTAAAACACTAAAGGCTTTAGGAGCTATAATTTGCTGTTCTCCGGAGGGAGTCAGACTCTTTCTACGAGATTTCAAGGGTCATTATGTTCTACGTGACTTTGATGTCAGATTGAAAAATGTACCAGATCACTTATGGGCAAAAGGCCCAGCTGATGTAGGTTGTATGCATATCACACCATACCGTGTTACACTCAAGACAGGTGTTGTTCTACCCAGAATCAGACAATACAAGTTACCACCCGATGCTGTAGTGGCTTTACTGAAAATAATTGAAGAGCTTATTGCCCAGGGAGTGGTCGTAGAGACCGACTCCAATATCTGTAATTCCCCCATCATTCCAATTCTTAAACGTACAGACCGCAATGCACCGCCAGTATACCGGCTGGTGATTGATCTTCGAGAACTGAACAAATGCATTGTACCACAGTATCCTGTGGTCCCCGATATCTCCACCCTGTTAACTGCTATTGATTCAGAAGCAACGTTCTTTACTGTAATCGATCTCAAGAACGCCTTCTTCAGTGTACCCATTGACCCGGAGAGCCAATATCTCTTCGGATTCAGTTTAAATGGACGAAGTTTCAAATTTTCCCGCGCACCTCAAGGATTTACAGAAAGCCCCAGCATCTATAGTCAAGCACTGAAAAGACAACTAGATTGTATTCAAATGCCAGTTAATACAGCTTTACTACAGTACGTCGATGATCTGCTGATCACCGCACGAAGTGAGCCCGAATGTGAACAAGCATCTCTGATAGTTTTGCATTTTCTGGCCGACAAGGGACACAAGGTGTCTCCTTCGAAGCTACAATTCTGTGTTCAGCAAGTTGTGTACTTGGGTCACTTGCTGTCCAAAGTGGGGAGACAGCTCACTCCCGATCGCATTCAGTTAATAGTAAACATGCCCCGACCCCAGTCACAAAAAGAAGTGCGGGCCTTCATAGGCCTCACCTCGTACTGCAGACAATGGATTCCTCAATATGCATTTCTAGCTAAACCACTCATCCAGTTAACGACACAGGAGGCAGCGACTTCGACTGTCCTTCCTTGGACCCAGGAACACACACAAGCCTTTGAGGAATTAAAGAAAGCTTTATGCCAAGCACCAGTTTTAGCGACACCATGTTACAGCAAACCGTTTACACTTTTTGTTACAGAACGTGATGGTACAGCATTGTCTGTCCTCACTCAAGATCAAGCAGGTTCACATAAGCCTTGCGCTTATTTTTCAAGTACATTGGATTCAGTAGCACAGGCACTCCCTGCATGCTTAAAGTCAGTAGCAGCAACAGCGTTAGCAATCAGACAAAGCGATTCAATTGTTTTAGGTCATCAATTAACAGTACAAGTTCCACATTCTGTAGAGGTTCTGTTAAACAGAACCCAGACTCAACACTTGACTATAGCACGATTGACAGGTTACGAATTGACATTATTCCAGCCACACATAGAAATCAGACGCTGCAGTATCTTGAACCCAGCAACATTGTTACCTACAGTTATGACAGATCCAGCTCCACATGATTGTATAGAGATTATTAATGCAGTAACAAAGCCCAGACGAGATTTAACAGATGTTCCACTGACAAATCCAGACCTGACACTTTATGTGGATGGTTCATGCATGAGAACAAGTACAGGAGAATTAGTGGCCGCATATGCCGTGACCACTGAAACTGAAGTTAAAGAAACACATCGTATTGATACACTGTCTGCTCAAGCAGCAGAGCTCATCGCTCTGACCCGAGCCTGTATTCTAGCGAAGAACAGAAATGTTAACATATACACAGATTCCCGTTATGCGTTTGGAGTCGTACACGACTTTGGTATGCTCTGGCAGGAACGTGGTTTCCTGACCTCTCATGGTACCAAGATACAGCACGGTCCTCTCATTCAAGCACTGTTAGAAGCAATACATCTGCCTTCAGCCATATCAGTCATGAAGTGTAAAGCCCATACTAAAGCCACAGATTCTGTCTCCCAGGGTAACGACCTGGCAGATCAGACAGCAAAACATACAGCACTGACTCACACTCAGACAGCTGACACGACCAAGACAACAGATCCGACAAACTGCATGACAGTCCGAGATCCCACCCTAGATGTTATTGACATTCAGACACACGCTACTGCAGACGAAATAAAGAAATGGATCGAACTAGGAGGGATCCAGACAGATCAGGGTTGGATGACGAAGGGAAAATCTACATGGTTTCTCCCTGACTCTATGGTTCAAGTCATGATAAATACAGCACATAGTCCTGCCCATTTAGGAGAGAAAGCAATGCTAGACAGTTTGCAAAATATCTGGAATAATAAACACTTACGAGCAGCCGCAAAACAGAAAGTGCGTACTTGCATGATCTGTTGTCAGTTCAATCCAGGTAAAAGCGTCCCTGTAGAGCAAGGTGGATTTCATCCTCCCGATCACCCTTTTGAAGTCCTCCAGATGGATTATATCCAGATGGACCGTTGTCGAGGATTTAAATATGTTCTCGTAGTTGTCTGTGCTCTGTCCCGCTGGACCGAAGCATATCCAGTCCCAGATTACACTGCTCCGACCACTGCCAAACAGTTGGTTCGTGAATTTTTCCCACGGTACGGCTTGCCTCGTGTCGTGTACTCAGATAACGGTCAGCCATTCTCGTCTGCCCTAATGAAAGAAGTTTCCTTGTTATTGGGATACCAGTGGAAGTTCCATTGTGTCCGACATCCAGAAGCAGCAGGCCTTGTAGAAAGGCATAATCAGACATTAAAGATTCGCCTTGCCAAAATATGTCAGGACAAAGGGGTCGACTGGATAGTCGCCCTGCCGGTGGCACTATTCTATATGAGAATGGTCGCCCATTCGAGATCAGGGCTATCTCCGTACGAAGTGGTCTTTGGAAGACCACCGAATATGTGGGGGACGCCCATTCCTAAAAAGATAACCGATGTTGATTCTAATATGTTGACAGATTACCTTGCCTCCTTGATGTCTGCACTCCAATCATGTCGTTCACAGGTTGCCGCTGCCTTCCCCGACAACACCGATGTGAAGGAGCATGATGTCCGCCCCGGTGACGTTGTTTTAGTCCGAAACTTCGACAGGAAAAGTCCGTTGGAGCCCCGCTGGAAGTCTCCGAAGACCGTTCTTCTAACAACAAAGACCGCAGTCAAATTGGAAGGAAGAAAGGGGTGGGTCCACCTAAGCCATATCAAAACATTCCCAGGACTGAAACCGGAACAAGACACACCCACCCCCACCAAAGACTCTGATAAAAAAGAACAAAGAACTCCTCAAGAACAATATCGTATGAAGTTACGATCTAGCAAGTCAGACAGTTTAATTGTTTAAGTCCTCCCCTAGGTGAATCGGTTAAATAGTTTCTGACATGTATCCCCTAGATCGAGTTAGAGAGAGAGAGGAAAAGAAAAGAACATATTGCAAATCACTTCGTAGTCACTGCATAGTGACACTAATAATTATGTTTTTTCTCAGTATATTAATAATCATTGCTAGTATCTTGTTACCTATATACTATCCTATCTTCAAGCGTGAACAATCTGCTTACAATGTCTCTGCTGAACACACTTTTAGTGAGCTACCTCCTCATGAGCTTTCCTACAGACTTGCGCTGCGCAACAATACATTCATTAGTATGTTACATCACTCTCATCAAACTAACAATGCTACAAATTGCTGGATATGTGGCCGACTCCCTCCCTACCAGAATTACAAGGGAGCACTGCCTCTCTTTCCGTATCCGTTCACTCACAATGGCTCCTGCGGGGCATGGTTTAAGATAATTAATTCTTTAGATCCAGACATTGCTGTTTTCGATGGGGGTTGGGTTTGGGGAAACTTGAACTTGGTCCTACTAGACGTCTGTTACCCGGATAAGGAGGGACTCCCCATTAGAATAGGAACTGATCTAGAAAATGAAGTATATGGATTAGGTAATTACACAATTAGCCTTATGATTCTTACCGTCGAATCCGAAGCTGCACCAGTTCTACCTATTATGTCAGTACTGCCAGTCACTGGTGAATTATGTATCAAGAAGAAAGGTTCAGTACCCTTAGGTCATAGTAAATGTACTACTGTGGTCGAATTCAGTGATGATGGAAAGTCATCCTTCAAAGCTATCAGTCATTCTTACTTTGTGTGTGGTCATACCGCATACATTCGTCTACCTCCAGATTGGGATGGTACCTGTTACATTGCATTCCTTTTGCCACCCGTTTTTCTAGCT
Organism: Lissotriton vulgaris; assembly: GCF_964263255.1. Lineage (NCBI taxonomy): Eukaryota > Metazoa > Chordata > Amphibia > Caudata > Salamandridae > Lissotriton > Lissotriton vulgaris. The sequence goes on from NC_141686.1 coordinate 107,767,117, forward strand.
CCTTCTGATTACCACAGAAATAGCAATCTAATAAAGAATAGACCCAGAAGAGATGCCCCCCTTGTCGACTACACAGAAACAGCATGGGAACAGTACACTGATTTTAATAAAGGGTTCTTTTTCTTCTTAGGTCCTGTCCAGAATAGTAAATTAATACGCAGATTAACTAGAACACTTGAAGCTGTAGTAAATGAAACTACCTCCGCCTTAGGAAACTTAACAGAGGAGCAGTCCGCTATGCGGGTTGTTGTCCTTCAGAATCGTCTTGTAATTGACGTCATCTTGGCAGATAGAGGTGGAGCCTGTAAGGTCATCGGGTCAAGCTGCTGTGTTTTCATTCCACAGAATGCACCATCTGTATATCAAGCTATCACCCGTCTTCATAAAATTGCAAATCAGATACATCAGAATCCAGGCACCTGGACTTGGTCCGGTTGGTTCTGGACAACGTTAACAGCTTGGGGATGGAAAATACTATCCTTCCTAGGCATTGGCCTAGTCCTAGTATTCAGTTGCTGTCTGTGCCTACAGTGTGGGCCAGCGATCTGTGGACTGTGTGCCACTTCTTGCATTGAACATTCCAGTTTTCACTCAAAACGTAACCGAAAGAAAGAAGAACAAATGATGTTACAAGAACAGACTGATCGATTCATGAGGATCGATATTTCATGAAGGGTCCGTAGGGAACAAGGAGGGAATGAGGAAAATTAAATTTTGGCCATGTTGTGTTCCCTAGCGCGTACCCCACCGACTCCATGTACCAGCTTAAAGTGCATGTAACTTCCCTCCTGTGCCAGTTATGAAGACGCAAATACATTTGCGTCCACCGTCAACTTGTCCTCTGTCAGACGCACCATGAATGGATTATATAGTCCGTTCCTAAATATGCTATGCCAACGTCTTTTTGTAGTACACTTTTCACTTTTTCCTGCTCTAGCCAGAGTAGGCCCTGAATTCCTGCCATCTGAACCTCTTTTGTGGCTCCTGGCTCTGCCCAGGCTACCTCTGTACTCATGAACTATGTCCTATATTCAGCGCGGCCCCTCGCGCTCAGCTCAAGCCTGCTTTCTGCCAAGACTGACTATAACCTTCGAGTTATCTGTTCCGCTCCCCGAGAATACATTCCTGCCTACTTGATCCTGTAAACATCCTCTCCAGCTGCAGAGCCAAAAGGCCGATCTGTCTTAATACAAGTAATTCATAGCCTCCGTTGCCATGCTTCCATGGAAGGCCCCGTGCCCCCACGCTTCACATGTAGACACTCAGGCGCTTATACACGCATCCACAGTTAGCATAGAATAGCTTCTACCCTAGAGACCTTTCCGCCCAGATAGTATAGTTCCTAAACATCAGATATCAGATATGATAGAAGTACAAGTTGATCTGACATGCCAGACTTCTGTCTCTTCCCGTCAGTGTAAATGTCAAGACCCCTGCACCCCGTCAGTCACACGTCATACAGCTGCGCGCGCATCCAAGCTTCCGATTTCTGCTGACATTGCAACATTCTGTTAGCACCACCCCTTGGTGCCACCCACTTGCGTCACCTGTCAGTGACGTTTCTAGCACACACTTCTAGTTCACGCCTAGTTTACGCCTCTTGATGATGTATTGGTACCACGTGTATACTGTTATCTTGTCTTCTCTCAGCTGTTACGCCTCTCACATTGAAACTTATGATGTAAATCAAGTATATAAGCTATGTAATGTCAATAAACGAGAGCGCGCTCATCTATCCCTTCTGACACCCCTGTGGTGGTCAGAACATGATATCCTGATTCCTTTATGAGGAATAAAACCCTTAGAAACTCTAACACCACGGACTCTGTTTTCTTTCCTTCTGATTGAGTTATTATTGATTAAGTACTTACCTGCATAGAAATTAAGAGAGTAAATTAATTATTTACGTCAGCGCTCAGCCGCGCGGGCCGGGCTCGCCGTTTCAGCAGCCGCCGGGCACAGGCGCCTTCGACTCGGCGTGCAGGCTCCGCCCCCCGCGGCCTCGCTGTCGTGCCGCACTCCCTCCAAGCCGTCAGTGCCACCAGGTCGCCGGGCCGGGCCCAGCCGGGGTTCCGCGCCGGGAACCGGCCGCACAGTCGTCCTGCACTCTCCCGCAGCAATGCTGGCCTCAGGCCCGCCGGGGAAGTGCTCGGTTCAGGGCGTTTCGCTAGGAAGCATGCTGTAGTTAACGGCCGGCGGCGGGAACTCCGACAAAGCACGTCTGCTCACGCCGCCATCTTGGCCACGCCCCCCATTCGGCCGATTTTAGATGAATATTTTAAAGTTTCAAAACTCCACACTTAGAAGAAATTTCAAGTGAAACCAGTCAATGTTAACCTATGGAAGGAAAATGAGTTATTGGCTTTTAGGTAAGTACTCAACTGGTGGAGTTAAGGTTCTGGGCATAGACTCAGGGGTCTCCCAGGGTCGGAAAGGTACAGTAGTTACAACCTCAGTGGCACAGGGGCATCCTCACTCAGGCACAGGCCAGGCTTGGCGGGTGCAGAGAGTGCTGGAAATCACGGTTCCTGACTGGCACCAGGTGTATTGCTGTTTGAGCAGAACCACTGGTCGTGGGAGTCCCAGTCTTTTGGAAGGTTCAAGGCAGGCAGGTCCTCCGGGGTTTTCGAGGTTGCTGTCCGCAGGAGACGCTGGAGTTTCGCAGTAGCAGGTTCAAGGATCAACAGGCCTGTAGGGTTCTGGGGCCAAGTCAGTGGGCGTCGTCCTTTCGTTAGCAGCTGCACAGCAGGTCTTTTTGTTTCTTGTTCTTCTTGTTGTTGCAATCGGGATCTGAGGAAGGAAGGTTCAGGGTGCCCCTAAATACTAAATTTAGGGGCGTTACAGGTAGGGCAAGGATAGGGACCAATGGGTCCCTGTCCTGGGGTGCTTACAACCCCTAGCCTCCCCTCTCCTGTGGGAGGGGGGCAGGAGCCTAGCTGTGATTGGGCAGGTCTCCCCATCCTCAAGATGGCTGGAGCCCGGAGTTGTGTTTCACCTCGCCTCTCCCACCTGATGGGTCGAGTTGGCATAGGCTGGCACACCCCCTTTCATCACTTAGGGTTTCCCGCCGTTCTTCCCGCCAGAGTGGGGGTCAGAACCAGTGGGGGCCAGTTGCTGAGTAGAGCAAGTGGTCTGGAGAAGCTCTCAAAGGCGGAATGCCTTTGAAGCTTCCCCTGCCCGTCCTGGGGGAGGAGGCTTGGCGCCTCGTCCCAGGATGTGCATTGTTGCAGGCCCAGGAGAGCGGGGGCTCTCCACCCAGGGGTCCAGCAACATGTCTGCTGTGTGGCATCCTAGGCAGCCTCTCAGACAAGACGTGGTTTGTAGGTTAGGTTTCAGGGGGCATCTCTAATATGCCCTCTGTAGTGCATTTTACATTAAATCCCACACTGGCATCAGTGTTGGTTTAATGTGCTAAGAAGTTTGATATCAAACTTGTCAGTCTTCAGTGTAGCCATTATGGTGCTGTGGAGTTCGTAATGACAACCTCCCAGCACCATATACTCTTAATGGCATCACTGCACTTACAGTGCCCTTGGTACTGTAGGGGCACAGAGCTCATGCACCTGTGCCCTCACCACTGGCATAGGGCACCCAACTAGAGGGCAGTGGGTTTGTGGGCATGGCACACAGGGATGTGTGCCATGTCGACTCTTTGTTTAGTTCTGTACCAGGACACTCAGCCTGCAAAGGCAGTGTGTGTGTGTCAGGGTACAGGGCCCCTAAGGGTGGCTCAATAAGTGCTTCTCTGGTCACAATGCCCTGGGTACCTAGTGTACCATTTACCAGGGGCTGACATGTGGCCAGAGATGCCAATTGGGTTCAGGCTTTAGTACAGTTTTTAGGGAAGGAACACAGGCCCTGGGTACCTGATTGGCAGGGACCCAGGGCACACCAAGGAAAACTGCATCAGGTATCAGGCAAAAAGTGGGGGGGTTACTGCAACAGAAACCCAATTCACTACAGAATACATCTGGGATTTGGACCAATTTATCTGGTAACCGGAGTGAGCCCCGAAAATATAAAAGATGTGGAGAACGCGGTGAAGAGAGCACGCCAGCGAAGTGAGATAAAGTAAAATGTTGTCCGCGTATAGCAATATATGGTCTTTGTGTTCGTCCGTCCACTTAAAACCTTGGATACCGGGGTCCCCCCTGATCCAGACCGCTAAAGGCTCGAGGGCCAGAGCAAAGAGGAGCGGTGACAGTGGGCAGCTCTGTCTTGTGCCCCGAAATAGGGGAAAGGAGCCCCAGTGATGGTTGTTCACTGAGACATGGGCTATGAGAAGGTTGTATTATAATCTGATCCACCCAATCAACTTGGGCCGAGGCCAATGCGAGCCAGAACAGCCAATAGATAGTCCCATGCCACAGTGTTGAATGCCATTCTTGCGTCAAGTGCTAGTAAGATTGCTTCCGCCTCATCGTCGCCACCCGACCCAGTGCGCCATGGACGCATCGTAAGATATGCGCCGTGTTGAGATCTGGCATAAACTCCGACTGGTCCGGGTGAATTAAGTCAGCGAGATACGGAAGTAGTCGGTTAGCCAATAGTTTGGCCAAGATTTTGGCCTCCACCGTTATCAGTGAGATAGGCCGGTAGGATGTGCACTCGTCCTCTGGTTTGCAGGGTTTGTGGATAACCACAATGGTGGCCTCGCGGATGTCGGCTGGGAGGAGACCAGTCTCATAGCATTCATTGTACATATTCAGTAAGTGAGGAGCGAGCTTCGTCGCCATGGGTTTCATGAATTCGATCGTATGTACATTGGGGCACATCTCCTTACCAGCTCGGATGTCTTGAATTACTTTCTGAATCTCCCCAACTGAAAGATAAACCTCTAAGGCCTCCCTATTTTGTTGGGAGACAGTTGATACCTCGATAGTGGCAAGGAGCTCTGCCGCGCATGGTGCCTGTGAGTCCCGTGGCATTTTGTAAGTTTGTTCATAGTAGTTGCCGAACGCCTCTGCAATAGCCTGAGGGTCAGTGATCAGGACGTCATCTGGCCCCTTGATTGCGCGCAAATGTTGCATTTTTAAGCAAATTTGAGAAAGCAAAAAGGTTAATAAGGCAGTTGTGAAAGTGTAGTTATGTCATCAATATAGAGATTTGATATGATAATGATGTTGGTTGGTGAACTCACTTTCCTTACAGAAACCTGGATTACAAGGCCCCGGCCAAGCATAAATTTGGCAGTTTTAGAAGGCTACAACATTTTGCAATGTGGCCACAAAGAGCAGCCTGTAGAGTGGAGAAGCATCCTTTACAACGCAACCGTTACAATGCATGCCGTTGCAACGAAAAAGGTGTGCAGCAGTGGGTAGAAGGTGTTGGATTTAACTCCAACACCTTCCCTACTGCAATCTCATTGCAATATCGATGCAGGGAGCAGGGAGCCGCGAGGCAATGTTTTGGCGTTCAGCGTCTTCCTTGTCTTCTTCGTTTTCCTCGCTCAGCGGCGGTTGGCGTGAAAACACGGACCGAGTTCCCTACTGTTGCACACACTGGAGTTGAAATAGAAAATTTTTCTATCCCAACTTCCAGCGCTTCTATGACAGAAAGTCGGGGTAAAGTTTGACGTTGCAACGGCGTGCCATGTAATGGCAAGCGTTGTAACGTTGCAAATCTGTAGAGTGCGATTCAACATACACTACGCACAGTGATGGTTGTGAATTCACTGCAGCAATAACTGGGAGTTGGGGTCAAAGGATTGTCAATCTGGTGCAGTTGCAGGTGTGGCTGCCCATTAATTGCACTGGCTGTCTGGGGCTCCACAGTGGTGACAAGAATGGGCACAAATCTCTAAAACGAGTTTCCCACACTTTCACATGCGTATACAGGACCAGAATCACCGGACCTAGCACACCCTGCCCTCCTCAAGAAAACCAGCAATGGAAGAGCCACACCCATTCATAGATACCCAATAATAGCGACTTCAAATAGACATGTGTCCCACCACCAGGAAACAAACAACGACTCCCCACTTGCCATCCCCTTTTCCACCTCAGGCTGCTGCCCAATGGCACAAGCACATGTTTCTCAGTATGCTGCTCCGAACATCAAGAATAGTGTGGGAAGTAGATCTCTTGTAAATCGTCTAAACATACACAAGCCAAGTTATCACTTTTAAAAGTTTTGAAATAGTTCAGTCCATAGGAAACTATGCATGCATCACTTTTATCACAAAGTACCCAGGATGCGTCAAAATCAAAGACAAAAACAGATGCAGGAAGGTGAGGGTCCAGAAAGGCAAAGCAATACGTCGGTTCCTTGCTCCCATGGGAGGTGATGTGTCATTTCCTTACTGCCAGAGGAGGTCATGTGACAGGTCCTTATTGCAGTGCAGTGGAGGCGATGCGTGGGTTCATTACTGTTAGAGGAGGTGGTGCATCGGTTACTACTGTGAGGGGATGTGCTGGGCTGGTTTCCAGACACACGGCCTTGGTTCCTTATTGCTGGTCAACGTAGATGAAGAACTTGGTGCACAGGTGAAATGCGTCGAAAATGTGGACGTGCTATGTCAAAACAGTGAAGGAAAAACAGGCATTGTGTCAATTTTTCAGAAACAAGCAGGTGATGCGTTGATTTCTTCAGCTGCACAGCAGGACCTGCATTGGCGTCGGAGCCGGTTTCTCGGACGTCAGAGACACAATGCCCAGGAATCTGGCTGCGTCAATCTTTCAGCCGCACGGCAAACACTGTGTCGATTCTTCAGACGCACCGCGTGATGGGTTAATTTTTCAGCCACATGGCGGTGCTTTGTTTGGGAAAACAGGCGCTAGAGGTGTATGCATGGATTTTCAGTCCTTTGCAGCAAAACCAGCTCCACAGGCCCAGATCTGGAAATGGCACCACTTAGCACGTCAGAATTCCCAGCAGAGGAGTTCAGGGGCTGCAGATGAAGTCTTTGATGGCCCTGGAACTTCTTAACAGAACGAAAGCTCACACAAGCCCTTGGAGAACTTTAAAAAGCAGGATACAGTAAGCAAAAACCAGTCCTTTACTGCCCAAGACAGTAGCAGCAAGCAGTAGGCCAGCACAACACAGCAACAAGCAGAGCGGCATTACCCCTCCTACATCTTCTCTAGTTCTTCTTCTAGGCTGAACCTACTCTTAGTCCAGAAGTGTTCTGAAGTTGTGTTGTTATAGCTCGAGTACTTATACTAGTTTCTACTTCAAATAAAAGTCTTTGTATTGCACAAGACCCAGCCTTTCCCTGGCCTGGCTCCACACACACTATAAGGGGGTGGTGACAGCTATGTGTGTGGACAGGCACAGCCCTATTTAGGTGTCAGTAACAACTCCTCCCACCACTCTGGCTCGGGAAGACTCATAAGCCTGGTGATGGGCCATCAGGATATGCAGAGCACACATCAGCTCGCTTTGTGTGACTGCCTAGAGTGAATGCACAAACAGCCCCTCTGTCACCCTTCAGACGTGGATTCCACAGGCAGGCAGAGGCACAGAATGGTACAGCAAGAAAATACCCACTTTCTAAAACTGGCACTTTCAAACACACTATCCAAAAACCAACTTCCTTAAAATATGTATTTTTAAATGGTGAGTTCAGGGACCCCAAACTCCAAATCTTGATCTCTTTCCAATAGTTACACTTGTGAGAGGTTACAAGGCAGCTCCAATGATAGTGGCAGGTCTGAGACATAGTTGCAGGGCTACTCATGTGGGTGGCACAATCAGTGCTGCAGGTCCATTAGTAGCATCTGAATTACGGGCCAAGGGAACACACAGTGCCCTTTACTATGGACTTACCAGTAAATCAAATATGCCAATCATTGATAACCAATCATAATCACAATTTACACAGGGAGCACTTGCCCTTTAGCACTGATCAGTGGTGGTAAAGTGCCCATGGTACTAAAACCAGAAAAAACTATACGCAGCACACAGTCAAAACGGATGGTCAGATGCAGAAAAGACAGAAGAAAAACTATCCAAAAATACTAGGTCTAGAATATAAAAATAACTAAGACTGCACAACTCTCTCTTGATGAATAATGATGATGACTTTGTTGCCATGCTATGATGTTGTTGGGCCTCCATACCAGTGGAGACTTTGTTGCTAGACCTATGGTTGTTAGCGAGATGCGTGGTTGTGCTGTGGCTCAAGAGTATTTACTAGTTTCAACAACATGAACTCAAAACAACAACAACATTTCCTCAATTATATCCGTTTCATTGTTAGCCTTTTGCAAATTTGACTGTCCACTTAGCCAGCAGACATTGTGGACATGAAGTGAAAGAGGAATTGTTATGTTGTCTTCTTATTTTATGACTTTGGAGTCAATGCTGACTGCATATCTAAATATTTCCTCTTCACCCACCATAGTGTTTGTTGCGCAAAAGACTGCACACTAGAACTCTTCTTTCTCCATGTTCCTAACTACTGACTTATTTTCTTCATTCAGATAAATGTGCCCAGGTGCACTACTATTTGCCGTATCGCTGGCAGATATTGGAGGGTACAGGAGAATGGAAAGATCTTCCAGGGCTGGAGGAGATTGAGAAAGCCTATTGTGACCCAAACAACACCAGGTACCAATCTGAATTATCCACTGAGCATATTGTGTGATGGAAGCAGATCTAATGGTCAGTGAGGTTGTATTCTTGGCAATATGTGTGGGTGCTGAGGAATGCTCAGTTCCTGGGTTGGATATTTTCAGAGGGGGTGTTTCATCTAGACACTTGGTTAAACTGCAGGGTTGATGGAGGTTAGAGGCCTGGATGGAGAGGTAGGGTGATTGGTTGTCTGATGCATAAGCTGGGGGAATAGGATGCTCCATCTAGGTACATGGTACACAGGCAGGGTGAATCGTTGGCAGATATGAGACCCTAGCTAGGGTGCTTCATCTAGATTCTTGACTGCACAGGCAGGGTGAATAGTTAACAAATGCCATGAGTTTGTGCCAATGAATGATGCTTGATCTGTTTTCAAGAGATTGTTCATATTTATTTTTCAAATAAAAAGACAAGAGTCCTTTCTCAGCTGTTGAATGAGTAGCAACATGAAAATATATTCTCTCGGGGAACATCGTTCAAAACGAAACTTTTACCCTGCACTACCATTACAACGCAGGAATTACAATGAAAGTCGTTACAACGACTTTCGCTGGAAGGGCGCTGTTGGATAGGGAATAGTTTAATTTTCTATCCAACACCTTCCCTACTATCCACGGGGACTGGAGTTGGAATAGAAAATTAAACTATTCCACTGTCCAGCGCCCCCCAATGCAAGCCGTTGTAACGACTTGCGTTGTAATACCTGCGTTGTAAAGGCATGCGTGGTAAAAGCATGCGTTGAAACGTCATACAACGTATTCTCTCAGTCACGGTAGCTCATCCTATTAGCTTTTTCTAGAACTGATTGATCCTTTCACATATGCAAACCATCTCTTAAGGAACATACATCACAAAGGGGCATCCCTTTCTTGCATTCTAGTTATTCCACACTCGCCTTTGAATTTTGAAACTGGAAGAACTATTGCTAAACACCTGGTTCCTATTGTCTGTCTCTGGGTGCATTTCTGTGGCTCTGAACAGATCAAGATCTGTTGTACCTCTATTACTGGCTTGAAATGTGTTACTGCTGGCTGCACTGTCCTACTGCCCATATTCTTAGGAGACATAAAGGCAACTGCAGGAACACAAAGTAAGCATGGCTCTGAGACCCTTGTTTATATAGTTTACATCCCTTGCCTCTTCCTCAGTCCATCAGCAGCAAATAGAAGGTTGCTGAGGGGAGCCAGAGTGGGGGGATGTCCGTTCAGTTGCCCCTTGCAGTTTGGTGATTCAATATCAAAAATCATTGTAAATCCAAGCCTTCCAAACAACAGAATTTTAACTAAATCGCAGCACCTCTTATGCTTGGATATGGATCACAAAGGTCACAGTGGGTTAAATAAACGTGGCCTTCAGGGGTATTTTAGTCAGATCTCAATGACCATGCCACTTGAAACAGCCATCCGTCCTTATTCTCATACCCTTGCGATTAGTGCTGTTGCCAGGTGCCCTGGTCTCCAGAAGGCATGTTCTAGCCCAGTGAACATGGCCTTAAATAGAGCATTAAAGGTAGAGGTCATGGCCTACGTAACGCTCAGAGGATTGCTTGGGTGGCTCTCTGAACAATGTAGAGCATCAGACTTCCGAGAGACAGTGAAGCACTTGGATGCATCCCATGGATAAAGATATTAAAGCTATATTGCTGCAGAGTTTTGGTTCCTTTGTAACTAAAAAAACTGTGGCATATCAAGGCTGTAGTTTTCTCTGCTTACTTAAGTGTTGGAAGATATGTCAGGGTCTACGCATCATCTAGAGGGCGCTTCATGTGACTTGATTCACTTGAGGGATCTAGAAAGCTTTTTGGTTTCCTATTTTGTTTGATGCCATTGGTGGGGTATTAAGTTCCTAGGATCTGTTGGTCATATGTTGGAAATTCCTCCACAGGTTAATATCTGTGTTTTGAGAAAGTAAATGGTTGCTCAACATCCATGCCTCATGGACATGCGGACAGTGGTCAAAGCTTGTTAATTCCAAGGGTGTGATGTATCAAAGGGTTTTGTCCATTCTGTGTCTATGGGAAAGGCGTTGATAGATAGGGGCCTATGTCCCCTTTCACCTTTCTGTGTGTCATCAGTGTAATTGTAGCTGGTTACATGGAAGAAACCGATCTGGATCCATCGGGGTGTAGGACAGAATTAGTGACTTAACATTAACCCGCACAACCCCCGCGTGGCGGGAGAGAGCTCCAGGAAGTCCTCTCCAGCATTGTGCACTGCTGGCAGGCACCAGGCCTGAGAGCTCCTATCGGGGTCCAGGGGAGTTCCATGTACTTTGCAGGAGGGGTCCCCCTTAAGTTTTGTTACACCACTGAGCAGTTGAGGTACTCCCAATTTAAGACACTTCCCCATGTACTCAGTTCCTCTAACCTCAAAAATAGTGTCTGTCAGTGGACAGTGTCAAAAGCAGCAAGTGAAGTCCAGATATTGAAAAAGGTTTCACAAGCCAGAAGCCTACAGGTGTTATGAAGAAGCCCAACCTCTACAACTGGACCTGCGAAAGAGGTGGTAATAAAGGTACCCAACATTCAATGCTCAGAAGATACACTCTTATCTTAGGGATGTCTGTGTTAACCTGGATGTCTGTGTTAACCTGCAGATAATCAGTTACCTCACCCCAGAGGTGGCTGTAACCTGACACAAAGATCTAGTTACCTCTCTGTATTTTGCAGTCTCTTGCCTGATGGGTGGTTTTATTCTATTCCTTCTGCAATAGTTTGGGACATCAGAACATCGATTTTCAGAGCATGACATCTTCACTGAAGCCAGTTCGGCGGCTCTCCACAGCATCTTCCGTGACGAAACGATCGGATTACAACCTGACCACTCAGTGGATCTGGTACTGGAAGAATGAACACGAGCAATGGATCGAATATGGCAAGCACGTGAGTTTACCTGCTGTAAATATGGGGATCTCTCTCTCGTCCCCAGTGGTGCTGAGGAGAGGTGCTGGCCAGTGGTGCTGCTTCACCAAAGGGATGTGGAATGTGAATAAATATGGTATAACTAAGCAAGTAGTGACAATTGTGGTAAAAAAGGGTGCTCGCCACCCTTTTACAGCACATCATATCCAAAACATGAATTCATTGTGGTATTTATATGCCTTTTATGAGTGCATGTTCCCTGAGTAAATGTCCTCTCAAACCCACAAAATGAGTATAAACAATCAGTGTAAGTAAACTTAAAGTCTTACTGAGCTAAAAACCAGATCTAAATTACTTGATGCTGGTACTGTTACATCTGAAAACTTTTCATTAGAAATTTGTTTATCTCGAATGAACCCGGGGTGCACAAGAGAGATTCACTCAGAGCGGCTCTTCATTTTTTTTTTTAACGTATTTTTTTGGTTTTGGACATACATCAATCATTTATATCATCGTTTCACATCTACAACACGGCCCATACTAGCATTATCTCTACTTTCCGTTTCATCCTACCCTCTCTTCATTATTAATGCTGTTCCATATGGTGAAGAAAGACAGTGCCCAGCCTTGCTGCTGTACCAATATGCAAGTTCAGCCCCTATTTCATCCCCCCTCCCTACTCAACACTCCCCTCCCTCTGCACCGGTGTGTGTAACTGCTCCCTGCGGCATCTATCTTACATTGCTTTACGGCCACATTGAATTTGAATTTGAATTTAAGGGTATTTGTTGAGCGCTCGTTTACCAGGCGGTTTCATGGCGCTGTTGAGGAGGAATCCTAAGTAGGATGGCAAAGCGGTTTAGATATTAAAAGCCTGTGAAAACAGAATAGTTTTCAGAGTGCTACGAAACTCCAGATAGGATGGTATCGATCTCATTGGGAGAGGTAAAGAGTTCCAAAATTGCAGAGCAAGGACAGAGAACTTAGAGCCTCCCATTCTGCTCTTCTTGAACCTGGGCACCACCGAGAGGGACAAAGAGGAGGAACACAGTTGTCTGCTGGGGATGTAGGGTTCGAGTTTGGACTTAATAAAAGAAGGAGCTGTTCCCGCGAGGGCCTGAAACGTGATACATCCCACCTTAAAAAGGGCCCTTTCTTTGATAGGAAGCCAATGAAGGGATCTTAGAAGGGGAGAAATGTGATGTGATTTAGGTAGGCCGTAGACCAAGCGGGCAGCTTGGTTCTGCACCAATTGGAGTCGCCGGAAGGCGTAGGCGGGGGCTCCATTGTACAGAACGTTGCCGTATTCTAAACGGGAAAGGACCATAGCCATAAGGATCAGTTTAAGAGCTGAAAAGGAAAAAAACTTGAAATTTTTCGAATAGTGCGCAAAATAAAGAAGCAAGAGGAGACCACCGTGCTAATCTGGGAGTGTAGGGTGAGATGTTGATTAAGCGTAATCCCCAGTGTCTTAACAGAGGGGGAAGGAGAGGGGGGAGGACCAAAAGAGGGGGGCCAAAAAATAGAAGACCAAGGGTTGAGTTTACCACCAGTGAGGAGAAGCTCGGTCTTATCAGGGTTGAGCTTAAGATGGTTAAAGCTCATCCAATCCCTGATAAAGACCATCACCGACTGGAAATTGTGTATAGAGTCAGGAGAATCGGAGAGGTTAAAAATGAGCTGGAGGTCATTGGCGTAATTAAACACCGTGACCTCCATCCTCTGCAGGGCAGAAATAAGTGGAAAGATATACAAATTAAAAAGAAGAGGGGAGAGAGAATATCCCTGGGGGACGCCACATTGTACCTTGCGAGCGGGGGGAGGAAAAGTCCGCCAAATGGATTGCCTGTGAGCGGTCGCTCAAAAATGAGCTGAGCCAGGCCAGGGCCGAACCTCCAATGCCTGCCGCCTCGACACGGGAGAGAAGGATGGTGTGGTCCACCGTGTCGAAGGCGGGCGACAAGTCAAGGAGAACCAGTGCTTGAGGGAGATTAGCACCTAGGCCCTCTCTAAGTGTATCCATGACGGAGACCACCACTTTTTCGGTGGAATGGAGAGGGCGGAACCCTGCTTGGCACGGTGCAAGGTAGCCACTATCCTCGATAAAGGAACTGAGGATTTTAGTGGTGTGGCGTTCAAGAACTTTGGCCAAGTAAGGGAGAAGGGAAATAGGCCGATAGTTTGCTAACGCTGTTGAGTCTGCACCTGGTTTCTTTAAGATAGGGATGATAGTGGCTGATTTGTGACAAGGAGGGACAATTCCTGACTTGAGGTTCTCATTGAGAAAAATAAGAGAGGGGAAAGGGCAGGTCAGGAAGATATCACGCAAGATGTAAGCCGGGCAAATGTCGGAAGGGGATCCAGACTTGACGCAGGGGAGCAAAGAGAGAAAAATGTCTTTAGACAAAGGAGTTATGTGATCCAGGTGATTGGTGTTGAGTGGTGGGTCAGGGTTTAAAAAGGCAGGAGAAGGAAGGGGAATTTTGGCCTTAATGTCTGCAATTTTATCATTAAAAAAATTATTCAGCGAGTCACACAGGGGCTGGGAAGGTACAGGCTTAGAAGTGGTCCTGTCCGAAGAGGCTAATTCAAAGACTGTGGCGAAGATTTCTCTAGGTTGGTTCTCTGCCCGGAGGATCTTGTTGGAGAAATAACTGGTTTTAGCGTCTAGGATGGCTTTCTTGTACTCAGCCTGGATGGAGGAGTACAGTGATTTAGAGGCAGTGCAATAAGTACGTCGCCAAGCGCGCTCTGCTCGGCGGGCAGCCAGTTTTTTCTCCTTGAGCTCCGGGCTGAACCATTTGTTAACGTCGTGGGCGCGTCTAACCCTAATGCGCCTTAGGGGGGCCACCTGATCACAGGCATTGGACAGCCATTTGTTTAAGGTCTCTGCTTGAAGCAGTGTGGAAAGTTCCTCTATAACTGGACTAGAGGCTAAAAGAGAGGAGCAGAGAGAGGAAATATCGACTTTGCCCCAGTTACGAGCCCAGGTGTTCTTGGGCAAGGGGGGTTTTGTGGTTAAACTTAAATCCAAGAAAAAGGAAATCAAATGATTGTCGGACCACAAACAGGGGGTGACAGGAGGAGCAGGGATAGGGATATTGAGAGACCAAACTTGGTCTAAAATATGACCCTGAACGTGGGTTGGAGTATGAATATGTGGTATGAAGTTCAGACTGTGAAGTGATTCCGTGAAGTCTCTGGAAGGGGCATCTTCAGCCGGATCAGATGGCCAGAAATTAAAGTCTCCCAATACCAGGACCGCCGAGTTATTCACAGCCAACGTAGCTAACAGGTCCAGAAGAGCCGGAAGGAAATGAGGCATATTTTGGGGAGGACGATACATCAAAACACAAGTGATTGGCGCCTGAAAGGAGTTAGAACGTGCAACCAAGTAGTCAACTGCTGGGATTAGTGGGTAGGATAATACTTGAAAGTGTAAACCGGAACGGATAATCAGAGCCACTCCCCCCCTGCTTTGCCAGGAGGCCGATCTGCCCATAAAGTGTAGTACGAAGTGCACAGGGATGCGAGTAAGTTGGGCAGGGAGTCCTGGCAGAACCCGGTTTCCGTGAGGAACAATAGGTCCGGTTTTTGAGTGTCCAAGAAAATGAACAAGTCGAGATGGTATTTTACCGCCGACCGTGTATTTAACAGGAAGGCAGAAATGGTTGTTGTATCAGTTGCTAGAGGGATGGAAGAACTGGGGCAGGTGGAAGGTCGGGATAGTGAAGGCAAATTAGGTGTGACATTCTTTTGTGTATCTATTGTACCTGGGGAACCCCATCCACCTCCGCTTCCTCAATTTCAGTACCCCCTCGCTCGATCTCCGATAGTGCCTGTACCAACGCCTCCCATGCTTTTGCCGAATCCAGCGCCTTTTCATTGTTCAGTCATCTCGCCTGCCTATACATGATCTCACTCTCGCTACTTGCCCCTTTTAAGAACTCGGTTCTCCATTTCCCCCCCTTAGGACCCTCTCTTGCCTTCCAACGCCTCATTATTTCCCTTTTTGCTAGGATTAGCCCCACGTCCACAAATTTGCTTGTTATTTTTGTTTTAGAAGTGTGTGGAAATCAGTGCAATATGCAAGTTGCAATATCAAAAGTCAGCTGTCGCTCTGTTATTGTGTTCAACGTAGCACCTACTTCTTCCCAATATTCCCTCAATTTAGTACGTGACCACAACATATGCTCCAATTCTACGCACATCGGGGGCACGCCCCTCCTTCTACACTAAAATATTTCCTTATTTTCCCAGGGGTCAGATACGCTCTGTGAAGTATATAACAAGCATTTGCAATGCAATAGGTCTCGCATTATGAAAGTTTGAGATATTGGTCTTGTAAATGACAATTTTTTTATTTATGTGTTGGTTTTGAAAATAGCTAAATTAATAGCTTTGTCATTTACAATGCCAATAGTTATAACTTTCGCAAATGTGACACCTATAGCATTTGTAATGCAACATGTTTTGTATTTACGTGACTTAGATGTATTGATATTACAAATAACAATGGCTTTTAATTTTTTTAAATAATTAATACTTAAATAAAAGTGATTCTAATTTATAATGGCAATAGCTTAAACTTTTGTAAATAACTTTTGTGAAGATTATGTTCAGTGTATTTTATTGTGATGAAAACCCAAGAACAGAAGTGAAATATTAACATCTTTTTGTGACATTTGTAATAAAGTTTGAAACATTGAGAGAACATATTTGAACCAGTTGTTGTTGAATGGTTGCATAGATTGATGCTGTGATGGCGCGTAGTGATGCTGGGGGGTTGCATAGATTGATGCTGTGATGGCGCGTAGTGATGCTGGGGTTGTGCTGAGTGATGCTGGGGTTGCGCTGAGTGATGCTGTGGTTGCGCTAAGTGATGCTAGGGTTGCGCTGAGTGATGCTGGGGTTGCGCTAAGTGATGCTAGGGTTGCGCTGAGTGATGCTGGGGTTGTGCTGAGTGATGCTGGGCTTGCGCTGAGTGATGCAGGGGTTGCGCTGAGTGATGCAGGGGTTGCGCTGAGTGATGCAGGGGTTGCGCTGAGTGATGCAGGGGTTGCATTGAGTGATGCAGGGGTTGCGCTGAGTGATGCAGGGGTTGCGCTGAGTGATGCAGGGGTTGCGCTGAGTGAAGTAGAGGTTGCGCTGAGTGATGCTGGGGTTGCGATGAGTGATGCTGGGGTTGCACTGAGTGATGCAACCGCTGAGTGATGCTGGGGTTGCGCTGAGTGATGCAGGGGTTGCGCTGAGTGACGCAGGGGTTGTGCTGAGTGATGCAGGGGTTGCGCTGAGTGATGCAGGGGTTGTGCTGAGTGATGCAGGGGTTGCGCTGAGTGATGCTGGGGTTGCGCTGAGTGATGCAGGGATTGCGCTGAGTGATGCAGGGGTTGCGCTGAGTGATGCAGGGGTTGCGCTGAGTGATGCAGGGGTTGCGCTGAGTGATGCAGGGGTTGCGCTGAGTGATGCAGGGGTTGCGCTGAGTGATGCTGGGGTTCCGCTGAGTGATGCAGGGGTTGCGCTGAGTGATGCTGGGGTTGCGCTGAGTGATGCAGGGGTTGGGCTGAGTGATGCAGGGGTTGCGCTAAGTGATGCAGGGGTTGCGCTGAGTGATGCAGGGGTTGCGCTGAGTGATGCAGGGGTTGCGCTAAGTGATGCAGGGGTTGCGCTGAGTGATGCTGGGGTTGGGCTGAGTGATGCAGGGGTTGTGCTGAGTGATGCTGGGGTTGCGCTGAGTGATGCTGGGGTTGCGCTGAGTGATGCAACTGCTGAGTGATGCAGGGGTTGCACCGAGTGATGCTGGGGTTGCGCTGAGTGATGCAGGGGTTGCGCTGAGTTATGCAGGGGTTGCGCTGAGTGATTCAGGGGTTGCGCTGAGTGATGCTGGGGTTGCGCTGAGTGATGCTGGGGTTGCGCTGAGTGATGCAACCGCTGAGTGATGCTGTGGTTGCGCTGAGTGATGTTGGGGTTGGGCTGAGTGATGCAGGGGTTGTGCTGAGTGATGCAGGGGTTGCGCTGAGTGACGCAGGGGTTGGGCTGAGTGACGCAGGGTTTGCGCTGAGTGATGCAGGGGTTGTGCTGAGTGATGCTGGGGTTGCGCTGAGTGATGCAGGGGTTGCGCTGAGTGATGCAGGGGTTGCGCTGAGTGATGCAGGGGTTGCGCTGAGTGATGCAGGGGTTGCGCTGAGTAATGCTGGGGTTGCACTGAGTGATGCAGGGGTTGCGCTGAATGATGCTGTGGTTGCGCTGAGTGATGCAGCGGTTGCGCTGAGTGATGCTGGGGTTGCGCTGAATGATGCTGGGGTTGCGCTGAGTGATGCAGCGGTTGCGCTGAGTGATGCTGGGGTTGCGCTGAGTGATGGTTGCGCTGAGTGATGCAGGGTTTGCGCTGAGTGATGCAGGGGTTGTGCTGAGTGATGCAGGGGTTGCGCTGAGTGATGCTGGGGTTGCGCTGAGTGATGCTGGTGTTGCAAGGAGAAAAAAACGAGTCTAACAGAGCGCAGAAGGGCACAAAAAGCGAGTCTAACAGAGGGCAGAAAAACAAGGGAAAAACGAGTCCAACAGAGGGCAGAAGGGCACAAAAAACTAGTCTAACAGAGGGCAGAAGGTCAGAAAAACAAGGTACAAACGAGTCTAACAGGGGGCAGAAGGGCACAAAAAACGAGTCTAATCCACTGGGCAAGAATGTAGATATTGCCTTATTGCATCCCTGTATTCCTGGCAGTTTAAGCATTTGTGTAGTGTCCGCAATCATGGCATTTCTGTGCAGATTGAACTGAGCAGCTCAGAACATAGTGGGTGTTTCATTTTCAGGGATTTTAACCCCTCCCCTGCTGATGACGGAACCGCTCCATCATCAGCTGCGGTGGCGCTGTGCTGATGACGGAGCAGTTCCGTCATGGCCCGCCCAATGCTCCTGCGCGGCGCGAATTCCGCGCCTGCACTGAGCGTTCGATTGAGCGGGCGGGGCCATGACGGAACCGCTCCGTCATAAGCACAGCACAACCGACGCTGGTGACGGAGCGGTTCCGTCACCAGCATGCGCCCGCCGCGTTTCCGCCCCGCCCCCTTAGCACTGCGGCGGAATAGCCGCCGCAGTGAAGGGGTTAATTATCACAAAGTGTATATTTAAATAATTATCACGAAGCGTATATTTTTTAAAAAGCCACTAGGTGGAGCTGCAAGCATAGAAAGACAAACAAAGTTAATTTTAAAACACCCGTGCACGCAGGGTCTGATGAAATAGGAAAGAAACCAAGTTGTGAACAAGAACATCGCTGAAAGAAGCTTTTAGGGGTGGGGGAGCGGATCCCTTTAAAGCACGGCCTCGCGTCCGTGAAAGAAGTGTGAAACAGCAGGGATGTTAATTAGGGGGAGGAGAAGTGAGGCCGAGCGCGCTGGGGAAGCAACAGATGGCTTTGATGTGGACGCGCTTTCCGCTCCACTAGTTCACAGGAACTGTTCAAAATCCACGATGGTTTCAGGCCTTGGATTGCCTACTATAATTCTCGACAACAAGCATTGCTAAAAGCAATGCTTTTAAGTCGAGACCTAAAAATGCACCAACTGAAACCTCGCATTTCTCGTGCTCTTCCAAGCTCTCCGCAGTATCTGTGCCCAGGCCGCTTCCGGTATGGGTTTTTCTATGCCCGCTTCCCACTTTTCTTTTAGGTTGTCCAAGGGTGCCAGTCTCTCGTTTAACATCCTAGCGTACAAGCAAGTGACCGCCTTAAAGGTCCCAGCTGCCATCATTGTATACTGACACGCCATTGTCGTTTTAGGTTCAGCAAGCCCTTCTCTCCAATGCGCTTGCAGCGCCCCTGTTAGTGCCGCATGTAGCAGGAACCCTCCTCTAGGCAGGCCATATCTCTCTTGTAACGCCTGATAGGATAGCATTTTCCTGTTCTCATAGAGGTCTCCTATTACTTGGATCCCTTCTTGCTCCCAGCCCTGCAGTGGTGTCCAATCACCCCCATGTGGTAACGCCGTGGCCATCCCCTGCGGGATTTCAGGCGCATAAGGATGTAGTACTCCTGCCCTACGCTGAGAGCAGTTCCAACATAGCCTCAGTGTCTTCTCCTCCAGGGATAGATCCCTAATAACCAATTTTTTGTTGCATTACCATAAAAGACAGGACATGGCAAAGGATCCCTCTACCTCTTAAATGCTCCGGACCCCTGAATTCCTTGGCCACTACTTGCGTTAGTACCTGTAGCTGAGCCGTCAGATAATACAATTCAAAATCCGGTACCGCTAATCCGCCCTCAACCTTAGGCCTAATCAGCGTTGCCTGTGCCACTCTTCTCCTACCCGACCCCCACAGGAATCCCACTATCAGTGATTTCAACAATTTAAAGACAGAGCCTGGAATCCATATCGGCAGTGTTCTAAAAAAGTATAACAGCCTCGGCAGCGCTATCATCTTTAACAGTGCTATGCGGCCTGACACCGACAGTGGGAGCGTAGCCCAAAGGCCATGCTACCCTTCAGTGCCCTCATGCCTCTCCCAACATTGCCCTCCAGCATATCAGTAGCACTGTGATATACATGTACCCCCAAATATGCCAGGCAAGGTGGTTCCCACCGAACCTCAATAGGTCCAATGAAGGGAGACTCTCCCGATCTCATCGGAAACAAACATGTTTTCGACCAATTCACCCTCAGTCCCGATATATCTCCAAATCCCGGAGCAAGCTCACCGCTCCTTCCAGCGCGTTCGAGGCATGTGGGCTGCTGAATTCATATCTGTGCATAGATCGCCGCCTAGTGTTGGGTCCGGATGATTGCACATTGTTGTCCTGGAAGAGTCTTCGAAGTATCACGAGATAGGTGGCTCCTCCCCTGGACTACAGTGCGCATGGGCATCGACTCCATCCCCAGATTGTTTTTTTCCGCCATTGGGTTCAGAGGTCTTTAGTTCCCTCTTGTCGGAATCAATTAAAAAACTTTCTTGGAGACCAAAAGGTCTTTAGTTTACGTCGGTATTGTTCTGCGTTCGGCTTAACAACTTCTATTTCGGCTCCGAGCCGAGTTCTGTACTTCCGCGTGCTTTCGGCGCGGAAGGCCTTGTCGACGCTCCGGACTCATCGACTATCCATCATGGATGGCAGTCCATTCAAGAGATGTCCGGTCTGCAACTCTAAGTACCCACACATCGATGTCCACCCGGTGTGCAACAAGTGCCTGTCGCCGGACCACGATGAGGCCAAGTGCTTGGCCTGTTCCAAATTCGTGTCCAAGAAGACACTCAAGCTCCGTCGAGCTGCGCGCCTGGAGGCCCAGCGAACTGCTCCGGCGCCTCCGGACATTTTTGATGTAGAAGAGGTCGAGGAGGAAAATATCATGGACGTCTCTGAATCGAACCCAGCGTCGGACGTCGAGAAAGACTATGACGAGGGGGCCGAGGTTTTCGAAAGCGAGGAAGTCGTCGAGGAGGTAGGAGACGACGACGAAGTACTCGGGCCGTAGAGGGTAGCTCGGACGAGGACCACCCCCAAACTGATACTGAGGCCGTTAATCTCTATAAGGCCCAGGTCGAGGGATCGCCTTCGGGCCTTACCCAAGACCTCGATACTAGATCCCCGGCCCCGCCTTCGGGCCCGGCCACGGACATTATTACAGAATCACTCCTGGTGAAAACGAAACCGAAAGTGAAAGTGGCAGTCTCGACGCCAGGCGCTGCACACGGGCACGTATCGAAACCGAAAGTGCACATCGCATTGGTCGGACCGAAGACTTCTGAGGCCTCGGCGCCAAAGAAACAAAAGCTGGCCGTCGAGCCTAAGGGTCAAGTCAAGGTTGCCGAGCCTTCGGCCTCCGCGCCAAAGACTAAAGTACGGGCGTCCGACGCTGGCGCATCGGCGCCGAAGACGGTCGACGCCGGAAAAACTCGGGTCGAACAAGCGAAGTCCGTCGACAACTCCAAGAAGTCTCTCGACGACCCAAAGAAGCGCTCCAAGGACCCAAAAGGCCCTCTACCACACGACAAGGCCAAGGGTGCTGCGCCACATGTGTCGGCTCCGAAGGTATCCTCGCATGCGTCGACTCCGAAGGTGTCCTCCAAGGACTCGACTCCAAAGCCCCCCTCGAAGGACTCTATGGAACCAACGCGTCCATCGGCCGCTTTCACAAAGAAGGTCACGGAGTCCCTGCAGCGCCTTAGAGATGGCACCGCAGCGGTCGAGCCGAAGGAGCCTCCGCCTTCCAAGCCTCAAGAGAAACCGGCTAAGGCTTCCACGCCTATCCTATTCACCTTGCCGCCAAAGACGGCGCCAAAGGCTTTCGCTCCTAGGCCTGGGGCCGGCGTGCCTGAGAAGATCTCTTCGACGCCGAAGCCGGTGTTGGTGGTCCACGGCCCACGGCCTCGACAACCCATTGAAGAGGAGCGTCAAGAACATTTCATTGACACCGAAACATGCCGGCTTTCCCTTCTAAAAAGGAAAATCACCACGGACCCTCCGTTGGAGTCTTACAAAATCCCCCTAAAGAGGAAAATGGACTCTACTGGTGCTCCTGCCTTGATGGAGCCCCTTTCACCTCCACACCATGAACAATCACCAACATGCTCTGAAGTGGAAGCTGGTGAAGACGATGAGGGAGATGAGTTCAGCTATCCGGTCTACACAGACCCTGAAGATACAACAGAGCCCTGGTCAGCTGGTGGTGAGCCAGGGGACCCTCATTCGGGACAAGACCCACAACTCTTTTCTGCTAAAACTTCCCCTACTGAGGACTCTGCCGCTTTCAATGCCCTCATTGAACGGGCTGCTGCCAATCATGGTGTCCAGCTGCATGCTGACCCTGTAGAAGTGGATTTCCTCTTTGACACCTTTGCTGTGTCTGAAAAGACTGTAAAGACACTGCCTATGCTTAAAGGCGTTTTGAAGCATGCTGTTGAGGTCTTCAAAGAACCTACCAGGGCTAGAGTCATCAACCCTAGGATTGACAAAAAATACAAAGCAGCTCCTACTGATCCAACTTACCTTAAGGGACAGTTGCCTCTGGACTCTTTGGTCGTCTCAAATGCCCGGAAGAGGGCAAATTCACAGACTACGGGTGATGCTCCTCCCCCAGACAAAGAATCCAAGATCTTTGAGGCTTCAGGGAAGAGGGTGGCAGCTCAGGCAGCCAACATATGGCGCATCTCCAACACACAGGCGCTTCTGGCACGCTATGACAGGGCTCACTACGATACCCTAGAGACCCTTTTACAACACCTGCCTGATCAATACAAAGAAGGGGCAGAAATGCTGGTCCAAGAAGGGAAGCTAATCTCCAACGCTTCCATTAAGTGCACTCTGGACGCGGCTGATAGCGCTGCGCGGGCCATTAACACCAGCGTTATGCTTCGGAGACATGCCTGGCTAAGAATCTCTGGTTTCAAGTCTGACATCCAGACTACCATCTTAAACCAAACGGTCAACCCAGATCACCTGTTTGGCCCGGAGGTTGACACTACACTAGAAAAAATGAAAAAGGACACTGACACTGCCAAATCCATGGGTGCCTTGCAGTCCCAGCAGTTTCGGGGTGGGTCCTTTCGTCGCTCCAATGCAAGAGGAACGACACAGGGTCAGCTTTCACAGTCCACGCAATTCTACAAAGGCAACACCCAGACCTCTTATACCAACAAGAGTCGCGGTGGATATCGCGGCAACAGCGCCAAGGGCAGAGGACGTGGCAACAACAGCTCCAGGTCCTCTACCACCAACAAACAGTGACACATTGTCACTGCCCCCCGACCACTTAACACCAGTCGGGGGGAGACTCCAGCAGTTCCTGCCCGTGTGGAGTTCCATCACCACGGACAGGTGGGTCTTAAAACTTATCCAATTCGGTTATTGTCTGGAGTTAACATCCACTCCACCCAACATTCCCCCAAGGCACCGTCCTATGTCGGACGAGCACTTGCACTTATTGCAGCAGGAAGTCGACGTCATGCTGCAAAAAGGGGCAATAGAGCTCGTGCCTATGCAGGAGAGAGGCACAGGAGTTTACTCCCTGTACTTCCTTATCCCAAAAAAGGACGGGTCCCTCAGGCCCATCCTGGATCTCAGGCCCCTCAACTTCTACATCCTATCGGAGCACTTCCATATGATCACTCTGCAGCAAGTGCTCCCGCTGCTCCAGCAGGGCGATTTTCTTGCAACTCTAGACTTAAAGGATGCGTACTTTCACATTCCACTACATCCTTCACACAGAAAATACCTCAGGTTCACCTTACAAAACCAGCACTACCAATTCCGGGTTTTGCCTTTCGGGGTCACCACGGCACCCAGGGTGTTCACAAAGTGCCTGGCGACGGTGGCGGCACATCTAAGGAGACAAAACATCCATGTCTACCCCTATCTGGACGACTGGCTCATCCAAGCGAAGTCAGTCCAGCAGTGTGCCGCCCATGTGTCCCACACCATCCACCTCCTGCACGATCTGGGATTCTCACTGAATTACCCGAAATCCCATCTCCAGCCCGCCCACATACGGCAGTATCTGGGTGCGACCATAGACACTCTGGCGGCCACAGCACAGCCAAATTCAGTGAGAGTCAGCAGCATTCAATCGCTGATCCAAAAATTCAGATCTCAACACTCGCTTCCAGCAAGAGTGTTCATGCAGTTGATAGGCATGATGGCCTCCTGCATATCCATTGTCCCGCACGCGAGACTACATATGCGCCCGCTTCAGGAGTGCTTAGCACGTCAGTGGACTCAGGCTCACGGGCAGTTAAAAGACCTAGTGTTGGTGAGCGGTCGGGCATACAACTCTCTGCATTGGTGGAACCCACGAAACCTTTGCAAGGGCCGACCGTTCCAGGAGCCAGTGCCACAGATCATCCTGACGACGGACGCTTTTCTCCAGGGATGGGGAGCGCATGTACTCCAGTACACTGTGCAGGGACTATGGACGCATCAACAAGCTAAGATGCACATCAATGTTCTGGAACTGATGGCAATCTTCATGGCACTAAAAGCCTTCAAAGTACATCTGTGCAACAAGGTCGTGTTGATCCGGACGGACAACATGACGGCGATGTACTACATTCAAAAGCAGGGAGGAACGCACTCTCCGCAGCTGTCTCATCTGGCTCAGAGCATGTGGAAGTGGGCCATTCAGAAGAACATCTTCCTCATGGGGAGCACCTCCCGGGCAAGGACAATCAGATGGCGCACCTGCTCAGCAGGCACAGCCACCAAATGCACGAGTGGGAGATACATCCATCAGTTCTCCAACCGTACTTCCAAAGGTGGGGTCATCCAGAGATTGACCTCTTCGCCACAAGGGAGAACGCAAAATGCCAAAGCTTCGCCGCCAGGTTCCCACACCCACAATCGCAGGGCAATGCGATATGGATGAACTGGTCAGGCAAATTTGCGTACGCTTTTCCCCCAGCACCTCTGATACCGCTGGTGGCACGCAAGCTCAGGCAGCACTCGATGACTCTCATCCTGGTTGCTCCAACGTGGGCTCGCCAACCATGGTACACCACGTTTCTAGAACTGTCCGTGGTACCGCATCAGAGGCTACATCTCACACCCAGCCTTCTGACGCAGAGCCATGGCGACATTCAGCACCCAGATCCGCAACAGCTCAACCTGGCGATCTGGCTCCTGAAGTCCTAGAATTTGGCTACCTTCACTTACCTTCCGACTGTATGGACATCATTCGTGAGGCAAGAAAGCCCACCACCAGAGCATGCTATGCGGCAAAATGGAAGCGATTTGTCATTTATTGTGCGTAGCACAACATTAACCCACTGGATGCTTCCATTCAGAACATCATCTGTTACCTTTTCCATCTATACAAGTGTAATCTGGCCTATGCTTCCATTCGCATTCATCTGTCTGCAATGGCCGCTTATCTCCAAAATAGGCAGCACCTCTCCCTCTTCAGGGTGCCTGCCATTAAGGCTTTTCTGGACGGGCTCAAACGAGTCATTCCACCGCGGACTCCACCAGCTCCTGAGTGGAACCTCAATGTGGTCCTTACCAGGCTGATGGGTCCTCCCTTTGAACCACTACATTCCTGCGAGATTCAGTTCTTGACGTGGAAAGTGGCTTTCCTCATAGCAATTACATCGCTAAGAAGGGTTAGTGAATTGCAAGCACTCACTATCCAAGAGCCATTTCTTCAAATTCATTCCAACAGGGTAGTGCTTCGCACTAACCCTAAGTTTCTACCCAAGGTTGTGTCTCAATTTCATATCAACCAAACGATCGAATTACCCGTTTTCTTTCAAAATCCTGAGTCAATGGCGGAGCGGATGCTCCATACCCTTGACGTCAAAAGGGCCCTAATGTATTACATCGACAGGACCAAAGATTTTAGGAAAACTAAACAACTCTTTGTCACCTTTGCACCACACCACAAAGGTAACCCTATTTCCAAGGCTGGTATTGCTAGGTGGATCGTTAAATGTATCCAGATCTGCTATCTGAAAGCAAGACGTATTCTCACCATTCCACCAAGAGCCCACTCCACCAGAAAGTTGGGGGCCTCTATGGCATTCCTTGGAAACATTCCTTTGGAAGACATATGTAGAGCAGCCACATGGTCTACCACACACACATTTACTAAGCATTACTGTGTTGATGTGCACTCCAAACAACAGGCAGCTGTAGGGCAGGCTGTTCTCAAGACACTTTTCCAAACTGCTGCAGCTGGCACGGGCGGCCGCCGCTAATGGAGGGACTGCTATGTATTCTATGCACAGATATGAATTCAGCAGCCCACACGCCTCGAACCGAATATGCTACTTACCAGTATGCATCTGTTCTTGGCATGTAGGGCTGCTGACATTCATATCGCCCGCCCTCCTCCTCCTCCCCCATCATTCACTAAGTTTCACTCCATCTTGGCCACAATAGCTAAAAACAATCTGGGGATGGAGTCGATGCCCATGCGCACTGTAGTCCAGGGGAGGAGCCACCTATCTCGTGATACTTCGAAGACTCTTCCAGGACAACAATGTGCAATCATCCGGACCCAACACTAGGCGGCGATCTATGCACAGATATGAATGTCAGCAGCCCTACATGCCAAGAACAGATGCATACTGGTAAGTAGCATATTCGTTCCCCCGTATCCTCCAAAAACATCAGCAGGTCGTCTGCATATAGCAAAATGTATTGCCTTACTCCCCTGTAGCACAGGCCTCGGTAAACCTCACCCAGCCTGGCCTTCGCCACCAGCGGTTCTATAGCTAAAGCAAACAACAGGGGGGAAAGCAAACATCCCTGTCTAGTTCCCCGTGCCACCAGGTATTGGGATGATATCAATGTCCCAACCCGTACTCTCGCTCCTGCCGATGTGTATAGTACTCTTGTCCAAATCACAAACTCAGACCCTGTCCCAAACCGTTCCAGCGTTTTATACAAGTAGAGCCACTCTAAGCTATTGAATGCTTTCTCGATATCTATAAAATCCTAATCAATTTCCGAACGCTAAGGGAGGTATTCCTGGTTGGTATGAAATCAGCTTGATCCTCATGGATCAACGTAGTCATATGCTGCAATAGGCGAGTCTCCAATATCTTACTCAAGATCTTATAATCCGTAGTTAACATTGATAATAGGCGATAGGAGGCCGCGTTCGTCCCCGCTCGTCCAGTCTTCAGTAGTGGGATCACAAGTGCTTCTCCCATGGAGCTAGGGAGCCGCTCCAGTTCCTTCGCCTCTTTATAAACCTCCAATAACCTCGGAGCCAGCAAGTCCACATATTTCGCATAAAATTCAATCAGTAGCCCATCAGTTCCCAGCGTTTTATTCCGGGCCATATGCTTGATAGAAATCCTGATCTCTTCTAACTGTATGTCTTGGCCTAGACAGTTCGCTTGTTCCTACTCGAGTACTGGTAGTGTCACCTTGTCCAGGAAGGAGTCAATCTCAAGATCTCCCGCCCTCAGTGAGCTATCATACAGCCTCTCATAATATTGCCTGAATCGGCGTAATATCTCAATCTGGGTGAAAGCCACCTCCCCGTCGTCATCCTCCAATGCCAGTATAGGCGAGCCACTTTTCATCGGGTTGGCCAGCCAGGCCAACAACGTACCTGCCTTATCTCCCTCCGCATGTGTTTTTCGTAAGATAAGCCTTATAGTCGAAACAACGCAATCTCTCCATCTCCCCTGCCACCTCTTCTTTCGCTGCTATCACTTTTTCTTGAGCCTCAGGGTGCCCTGGCCTTGCTAATTCTGCCCTCTTCAGCCTACCCCCCGCCCGATCCACATCCTGGAGCAGTACCTTCCTTACCCCTACATATTTACCTATACACAGCCACCGTATCACCATTTTAAAGGCATCCCATTCCAGCGCCCTGGTGGAGGCCGTGCCCTCGTTCTCAGTGAAGTAGTGGATTATCCCTTCTCTCACCTCTTTCTGGAAAACCGGGTCTTCCAGCGTCTCCGGCCGTAGCCGCCAGGTGGGAATAGCCGACACCTCCGGCATCCAATGCATGGTGAGGAGCAATGGATTATGATCTGACAGTGTTCTGGCGAGGTATTCTGTATGCACCAATGAAGATGCTACCGAGCGTGAGCACAACACCGTGTCCAGTCGAACATGCAGATCACCGCCGAGAAGTACGAGTAGTCTCGGTCAAGAAGTTGGTGGTGCGTACGCCATACATCAATTAGCGCCCATCTGTCTTGCCAGTTCCGCCTACTTTTGGTTACCCTATGTACCGGGGAGTCCATCAGAGGGGGGTTCGATCTATCCAAGTCCGCATCCGCTATAGTGTTAAAATCCCCCCCAGCATCATCAAGCCCGTGAAATAATGTGCTAACGTGCTGGACAAGCACTCCAAAAAGTTTGGCTGGTCAATATTTGGTGCATAAATGCTACACAGAGCGATATCCCTGCCTCAGAGTTTACCCTCTATCGCTACAAATCTACCTTCCGGGTCTATCGTCTGCCTCGTCACCTGGAAAGAAACTTCGCTCTAATCCATATTAATGCTCCCCGTGCAAACGCTAAATATGTAGTGTTGAATACCTGGCCTCTCCACCTCCTCTGTAACGCTTCGCCTTCCGCCTTAGTGAGGTGAGTCTCCTGCAGCAGCGCAATGTGGATCCCTCTCCTAACTAAGTATGCATGGACCTTATGGCGACGTGTCATGGTATGGAGCCCCCGTACATTCCAGGTTATACAGCGCAGGTCAGCTACTGCCCCCATCATTAGTGCATACTGCCACTTTCCCCGCATCTGTCTCAGACAGCACACAGGTGCATCCCTGAACCCAACTCCCTTCCCAACATCCCAACCATCCCCTCCTCCCTCCAAGAACAGGACCTAGAACCAAACAGCTAGTCCCTGTCCAAACCATTGCAACAAATACCACACAGCTAAGCCCACCAGCGATCTCTGAGGGCATGCCTTATGGGCAATGAGGGGAGCTCAGCGCCCACGGCCTGCTGCTTGTCCTCTGCTCACATCGCGCCCTGAAAACCCTAATCAATTGGACGCCTCACGCCTCCCCCCCATACACCACCTGAAAACTCAATGGGCATTAGCGAAAGCTGCACCTGCCTCCATTCCTCCATATGTTCAAAGACTCCCCACGGTTCCTGCAACAGTTCGTACTCCGTATTTACTGCTTCTGTTCATTCATCCAACATCCCATCCGCCGTCGCTGGGGTAATCTTCGGTACCCGTACACTGTCCACCTCCGAGACCTCTGTATCCGAGCGTTCTTTATCTTTGTCCGAGTCTGTGCCACCGGAGACTGCACTTTCCGCCCTCCCGATAGTGCTGTTATCGCCACCAACGCTCCTTGTCGTTCCACCTCAGTCTGCGACACCGATGGCCGCCTCAATCCCCTCCCCCTGCGTCGAGGTCGCAGTGATCTGCGCTGTGGCAACCCCTCAGAGGTGCTTCGAGGTCCCTGGTCTTGTCCATCTTTCCCAGCTCTGTAGGATTCCAACCATGCGCAAGCTTCATCTGGGGTTTCATGAAAACACGTCTTGCCGTCGACAATTATTCGTAGTTTGGCCAGAAATACCAAGGAATACTGAAGCCCCTCTTCCCTCAGCTCTCTTTTAATGGCAAGGAATGATGCTCGTCGCCGCTGAATTTCAAAAGTAGAGTCCGGGAAAAGGTTGACCCTACTGTTCCCCACATGATAGGGTCCATCAGCACGCGCTCTCTGAAGCAGCAGATCCCTATCTCGGAGGTGCAGCAGGCGGGCCACCACCGGTCTTGGGGGTCTCTCCAGTTGTGGGGGTCTGGCAGGCACTCAGTGGGCCCGCTCAAGGGTATAGAAGGAAGACAGTCCCTCCGGGGCCAC
The DNA here is from genome assembly GCF_964263255.1 of Lissotriton vulgaris. NCBI lineage: Eukaryota > Metazoa > Chordata > Amphibia > Caudata > Salamandridae > Lissotriton > Lissotriton vulgaris. The sequence goes on from NC_141686.1 coordinate 107,796,830, forward strand.
TTCAGCTCTCAACCAGTTCTCAAGGTACTGCACCATGTCTACCCCCTCCACTTTTTCTGGCAGACCAACTATGCTTATGTTATTCCGCCTATTTCTGCTTTCAGCATCCTCCGCCCGCTTTTCTAATGCCGTAATGCGATCCAAGGCGTCCACCATCGTGGCCTTCAGTGCGGTCTGTGCCGGTTCCATCACTTGGATCGTTCCCTCAACAGCCTTTACCCTGTCCACTAGTTTAGAGTGGTCTGCCCGCATGAGCCCCAGTCCTGTGGCCACCTGTGCTATGTCTTGCTGGAGAGCAGTGCTAGAGTCCGCAATCGCTGTTAAAATGTTATCAAATTGCTGCTGCAAGGTAAGTTCCTGTGTCATTTCAGGCGCAGTCTGCTCCACCTGGTTAGTGGCCTCACTGTCCGATTGCTGCTGAGCTCCCTCCTTCCTCCCCTTCAATTTCCCCATGGAAGCGGTCGTTGGTGATTATCTAATCACTATCCACCTCGGCAGATTCGGGACCCAGGCCCCCTGGTGATTTCCACATACAGCTCCAGCACCGTCCACTCATTCCTGCACCACCTCCCTTCAGCGTGAAGGTGCCAACTAGTATGGATCTCAAGCGTGGGCGGCCGCTGTCAAGTGTTCAAATCCCCAGCGCCAAGAAGCTCTCCTTCCCCGGATAACGATACAGACAGTTGCGGCCCGGCCCAGGTTCCGCCAGCGGTCCCCCCGCTCTCAAGTGTTGACTGTGGCTCCCTGTGGTTCACCGCCCTTCAGGCGTCAGCTTCTTGGCCTCCAGTCGGCTGCTTTCTCAAGCAGTCGTCTCTCCTGACCCCCGCAGGCGCCCCCGCCCTCCCGCGCCCCGGCTCGCAGAACGCGGCAGCCCCGGGACCCCGCGCCCACCTACCCAGCTCGCGGGTCCAGGACCCCCGCACCCCACTCACCAGTGCACTGTCAGGCTCCCGCCGCTCGGCCTCCACAGTAGTCCCGGTCCCGTCAACGCAGTCTTCTGCACAATACCGCCTTCCAACGAGGGTCACACCAGCACTGGGTCAGGGTAATCAACACCCTGCACCTGTTTCCCTGATCGGGTCTAGCGCTTCCAGCCGCTGTCAGTCTCGCTCTCGTCTCTGCAGCCGCTCCGCTCAATCAGTCAGCTATCTCCACCTCTCTAGCCATTAGTTCCATCACCACCGCCCAGCCACCATCTTAAGACCACTCTGTGTTGTCCAGTAGTCGTCAGGAAGGCCGCGGGGGGTCCCCGCAGTTCCCACTACTCCGCTCTCCGCATGACGTAGGCGGGCTCGCCCCACTCCACAATGTCTTGAAGTTCGTCACCTGGGCCTCAGAGTGGCTCCGGCCTCGTCTTGCCATCCACCTCCAGGCAGCCCCGGCAGCAAAAGGGCCACCGCAGCACCAGCCAGTATTTTCTCCGCTCTTCTCTGCTCCCCTCCTCGGGAGCACGCAGGGCACTCAGCTGTCCGCAGCGTCGGTCCTGTTCTTCTCACTGCCTTCCTCGCTTGGCTGCGATCGTTGGGGGATCTGCTCTTTTGTCTAACAACGGAGCTCAGCCACCATCTTGCCTTCGCCGTTCTGCCCCTAGCGCCGGCCACGAAATCACCGGCAAAGTCCCGATTTCTGCGCCGCTCAGTTCCCCCGATAGCGCCCAGCCGAGCACGCCATGTTCCCCTCTCAATTGGTGGGGTCAGGGGGTGCAGAGCTTCAGTAATGCAGGATAATTCAGGGTTTCAATGGCGGAGCTCGGCTCCTATGCAGTCACCACCATCGGCTGCCAAGCCACGCCCCCTCAGAGCGGATCTTCATAATCGGACTTTCTCTGTCCTCTGTTGTACACTGGCACTCACTCAGAGCCGGGCTACTTGAAAAATACCTGTCTTGGCTAAGCACTGTGTTCTAACTCCCCTTCAATGTAAATTGGATCTCAGGCCACCTAGAAAATAAATCGATAAGCACCAATATGAGCACTTGGCGACCATCAGAGTGGATAGGCCCAAGAATATCCAAAGCCACATCCTTCCAGGGACCACGAGGAAGCTCTCTGTTGACCATAGGTTGCACCCTTACTAATTTAGTTTTTTCACAAGTAGCACAAACAAGGCAATCCCTTATGACCCTTTCAACATGAAGATCCATGCCTGGCCACCATTAAGAAGCACAATGCCTCTCTTTGGTCTAAGACATTCCAGAGTGGGATTTGTGAGCCAATTCAATCATAACCTTGCGTAGTTTCAGGAGAGGAACCAATCTAGTACCCCGGACAAACAACCCATCACAAACTACTAACTCATCCTTTAAACCCCAACATTTGGCAGCCTCATCAGAAGCTTGCCTCTTTATGTGCCACCCTCTGTGAACAAGTGACAATATTTCAGTGAGTACAGGATTTAAAGACATTTCACTACGCCATAAATGCTCATCAATGATTTCCTCCCCAACCACACAAACATGAACATCACTTTCAATAATGTTTTCACCACCGACTTCATCATCTGCTGCCTCCCCAACAAGTCTTGAAAGAGTGTCAGCTATGTGATTGTCAACACCAGGAATATACCTTATACCAAAGTCATACTCCTGTAAAGCTATTACCCATTTGTTAATCCCACTGGAAACAAGGTCTATTCCTTTTTTTTGTGAAAATGTCACAAAGCTGCTTTTGGGCAGTTTTACTAGAAACTTGGTACCCCACAATTTTTTTTTAAGCTTCTTAATAGCCCAGAACTCTGCCAAAGCTCCCCGTTCTATAACAGAATAATGTGTCTCTGTATCCTTGCGATCTCTGGATATGAACATGATGATTTTCAAACCGCCTTCACTTTCCTGTGTTAAAACAGCCCCTAAACCTTTAAGGCTGGCATCAGTGGTAATGATTGAAGTCTTTGAGGGAAAAAAACTATTGAGTTTGGGAGCATCACTAAGTTTTCTTTTGTTAAACCCATGTTCGCAAGCTTCACTCCAATTGAATTCAACACCTTTCCTTAACAGTGTCCTCATATTACAATAGTGTTGTGCAAAATTGCCTACAAATATATTATAATATTCGACCATGCTGAAAACCTTCAAGAGTTCCTCTCTAGATGTGGGGGCACACATGCGATCAATGGTGTCAACCAGATTGGCATTAGGCTTAATCCCATCACCGGAAATAGTGTGCCCTAAGTACTGTATTGTCGAAGTGCCAAACCAACATTTCTCAGATTTAATGGTGAGATTACTTTGTTTAAGCCTACCCAAGACAATGTTGAGAAGCTCCTCATGCTCCTTGTGATCTTTACCAAAAACCAAAATATCATCTTGGTAAACGCAAACGCCCCTAAAGTTCTTAAGAATTTTTCCATTGCACGTTGAAAAATAGATGCTGCAGAGACAAGCACAAAAGGCATCCTAACAAAGCGAAAAATGCCAAAAGGAGATATAAAGGCAGTATAGTCCCTTGAAGTTTCCGCCAACTCAATTTGATGGCAAGCGAAGGCCAAGTCAATGGTGCTGAAAGCCTTGGTCCCATCTAATAAAACTAATAACTCCGCAATGTTGGGAAGTGGATAGCGATCGGATATAACACACCTGTTCAATTGCCTCAAATCTACACACAAACGAAGAGAGCCATTGGCCTTGCGAGCTGCAACAACAAGAGGCAACCAATCTATTCATTCAACCTCCTCAATAATGCCATCCAATTCCTTCCACATTTCTTCCCTCACAGCAAACAGTACATTCCTTACTTTGCTGATAGAAGGTTGTGAATCAGGACGCAAGCGTATTTCAAGTTTAACATCCTTGAGACACCCCAGTTTATCTCTGAACACCCAAGGACATTTCTGTTTCATGCATGATTTAACACTACGATCCCTGATTTCAAGACTGGAATTGGCAATTTCTGTTAATTTAATGGGGCAAGCATTACCCAGGTCCAGCATTACCCCCAAGTCGCCTTGATGAAACCAGCTGATTATGTTGTCACCTTTTTTGATACATACATTTTGCCTGAGGTATACCGCTGCTTGTAATCAATTAGACGAACAAAATACCCCAATAAAGGAATAGGCTCACCACCATGCGCAAGCGGACGAATATCTGGTTTAAAAAGGGAAGTCTTGTGTGCATGCTAAATCTGGTAAAACACATTTGAAATAATGGTGAATTTGGCGCCGGAGTCAAAAATAACTCTATTGGTTTCACCCTCAACATGAATTGCATCAATTGGACCAGATTTATTCACACCCGCATCAACCTGATCAACAATTTGCCCACACACGAAGTCCTCTTCAGGAAACCCTGCCTTTAAACATTAAACTTTCGAAGTTGTAATCTTAGTTTTGCAAACATTAGATAAATGACCTTTCTTTTTGCATTTGATACAAGTAGCATGCAAATCTGAACATTTTTTGTCATTAGCCTAATGGCCAATCATGTCACACCTAAAACATTTGGGAACAAAAGGTTTACTTTTGTTTTTCAACACAACTTCTGGTTTGCCCATATGTTTTTCCTCAACCTTAACATCTTGTTCGCCTCCTTTAACAACTTGAACAGCTGCTTGTTTATCACTTTTTATAATGTCAACACATTTCAAAGAATGTTCAACTCTCTTGGCTACTTGGATAACTTCATCTAAAGAAGGTTCATCCCGAAGGCAAGATGGCTGCCGAGACGCCGTAGGGGGAAGCCTCACTCTACCTCTCTCCTGATGGTGTTTCGATGAAGTGGAAAAGAATGCTCATTTAGTATTTTTTTATATTGCTCAGAGTCCCAGGTGGTACTATATCGTATGTATCCCGCTGTGTACTGAAGTTCCACTCGAGGAGATGTTTGTAAACCTGATACACTGGCCCACGATTGTTAAAGATTTGACTCAGGACAAAAGTTTGAGAAAAGGAAGAAATTTTTTCGAGTCCTTTACAGCTCTAATCTCAAGGACATTTCAGGCGGGCCGTCTTTATTACTCTGCTGCGATGGCGCCCAAGATCCATCGCATTAACAACAAAAGTAGGGATTTACCCCCCTCCGATGAAGAATGTTCTGAAGAGGGTCCTGGATCTTCAGCCACTAACCTGAGAGCAAAGTCGAGGAGTAAAGCTCAGCTGAGGCGGGAGGCTGCGAAAGAGGCAAAGGAGGCTAAAGCACGCAAGCTGAAAGAAAGGGAGCTGACAAAAACAAACAAAACGGAAGGCGCCCGATCCGGTAGGGGTCCTGGCAAGGGAGCCACAGACCCGAAGCTGCTGGAAGCGCTGGGGAAAGAACCTGCCTTACGGCAGACCACAATAGTGGAATCATTCCTACCTGCGCCTGGAGTGGCGGTGGCAGTCTCGTCGGATATAACAGCTGGGCAGCAGGCGTCTTTCATTCCCACGCTGGCAGTTTTGTGTGGGAGCAAGCTGGGCCATGTGCAGTTGCAGAGCTCCGTGGCGGCTGGTGTTATTCAAGATGTCAACGAGGACGCGGTGCGCACTGAGATTGCTGGCTGCCTGGCGACGCCTCCTACAGGAAGTGAGGTTACAGAAGCAGAGGATGTGGCTGTCATTTCAGTGGTTGCAGCAGGGGGCGGGCCTACGGTTTTAAAGGGCCGGGAGCCTGAAGCCGAGTCAATAACAATGAAGGTAGGAAATAACCATGCAGCAGCGCTGCCTCCACTCCTATATCGTAATAGAGACTCTGGCCCTGGGGCAGAGGGTAGCCTTGAGAGTGAGGGTATGATCGTAGCCCTCTGTGGAAACAATGAAGGAACACAAGATGTGCAGGATATGAGGAGAGAGACACAAGTTCAAGCACATGAGGTATCGGATCAATTTAAATTAAGTAGTCATATGTCAGTGGATACAAGTATGACTATTAGCAACATGAAACATGTGCAAAGTATCCCAGATCCATCTTTGGCATCTCCTGGTGAAGACATCTTTTTTACTGGGAATGATGAAGCAGACAATGAAGGAGATGAGGAGGAGCTAGATGGAAGTGAGACAAGCACTGCAGAATCTTCTAGTGCAGAGTCAGAATTGGGTGATTCAGATTCCATAGTAGGCTCAGGTTCAGAAACGGACATATCCGGACTCGGGAACGTATCGACCATCTCGGATAGTGATACTGACTCAGTGGCACATGAGACAGTACAAAGGGTGGTAAGACCAAAACTTAAAAAAAGTTTAAGAGAGGAGCACAGAAAGTCAAAAGATAACGACTCTGCATACACGGGGAAAACGGGCAATCCAACCCGCAGGAATGAATCTAAAGCACCTCGCAGAAGACAAGTGAAACCAGTTGCAAAAAAATTAATCTGGGATAACATCGCAGAGCATGGAATAGCTCACACTGGAGTATCTGTGAACACGGAAATAAGGGCTCAGGAATCTACCTCTCATGGAGCAGAGGGGGACCCTGGAAGGGGTGCCGCCAATTTTGAACTTTTGTTTGCAACCCTAAAACAAATCCAAACTGAGGCACGCGCTGAGAGTCACAGATCAAGTAGAAGGGCCAGGCGTGCAAATAGAAAGATACAATCCTCTCTGCAGAAGGTCAACAAAATGTACGAAGATATGGTCGGGAGAGTATCCGAGCTTGAGGTCAGAACAAGCAAACTGGAAGACAACTTCGTTAAGATGAAAGACGCTGGCGATGATAAAGACAAGACAACTGCTGATATGCTCTGGAAGCTAGAGGACTTTGAAAACAGACAAAGGCGGAATAATATCAGATTAATTGGAATTGAAGAGGGGAAAGAGACGGGGGATGTTAGAGCATTTGTCATTGATTTGTTGAAAGGCGCATTCCCTGAGTTGATCTCATGGGATTGGGAACATGAGATTCAAAGAGCGCACCGATTTCCGTTGACACGAAAGGATTTGCAGGGCAAGCCCCGGGCAATATTGATCTATGTTGGTAACTTTCTTCTGCGCGAAGAATTAATCAATAAGGCAAAACCACAGGCTAAACGCTCTTATAAGGGAATTGAGTTTTTCGCCCGCCCCGATTTTTGCCACGCCACCGTGGAAAGAAGGTGGCGGATGAGACAGCTTATTACCCCATTCCATAATATAGGCTACGAGGCTTATCTTTTATTTCCGGCACGTTTGAAAGTCGGCTTGGAGGGTAGCTTTAGAGTTTTCCATTCTGAAATTATGGCGCAAGAATATCTTTCTTACTTGAGAGAGAATAGAGGACGTCCAAAGCCTACACGTGGATCTCTGGAGGTCCAAGATACACAAGTTGGACCTGTCCAAAATATACCTCGTAAAAAGTAAAAAGTAACATACTCTGCTAAGCAATAAGTATAAAAAGGAAAATGAGGCATTAGGAGCAGCCTGATTGCTAAACTCCTTTTTTCCTCGTTTCTATTTTTAATTGAAGGGTGGCTGCATAGTGGTGTAGTGGTGTATGGTAGTGTAGTCAACTACTAACTCCTTTAGACATATTACTCTCTGCAATATATTTTTATATTCAAGAATTTGTTTTTTTTCTGCTGCCCAAATTGGTGACATGCTTTTTTTCTTTTTTTTTTTTTTTTTTTTTTTTAAAGAAAGAAAGGGAAGAAAGAAGGAAAAGAAAAAAAGGAAAGGAAAAGGGGAAAAAAAAAAGTGTAAAATTCTGAAATTACTGCTAAAAATTATGAATCATGGTGGGGGGGGAAAAGGAAAAGGGAAAAATAATAATAAAATGATTGGGTTTGTGTCTATGCCAGTGAGCATTCTGAACAATGTATATAGTTAAAGGAAAATCAGGGAGGGGAGGGTGAGACAACCCAGTGGCAAACATCAGCCAGACATAGGTCTTATGGACCTATTTGCCTGTAGGGGGGGAGGGACCATGAGGGTGGGGCGTCTGGGGTGGGGGAGGGAGAATTCAGGGGCAGGGCACAAGGATATTGTAATTTGTAGAGGTAATGATGGGCATGTGATGGAAAAAGTGTCTCAGTGGCAGGATGTCAAGGAAGGGATTATCAATTCTAAGTTTCATGTATTGAGTGTTTTAGGCAAATTGAAGATAAATTATGTTAAGATAATGTCAAGTGATCAGGCAGTCAAAAGTTTTGTGAAAATTAGTAATGACACTTAGGTTTGTAACATGGAATGTGTGCGGTTTAAACGATGTCCAAAAGAGACATAAGATAGGAGTACGATTACGCCAGATGAATGTGGACTTTATTTTTCGGCAAGAAACGCATATAATGAGTACCCAAGAGCTTTTTCTGAACCAGATGGGATATCAACTCATAGTTAGTTCCAAACAAGGTGCTAAAAATAGAGGAGTCTCTATTCTGTCAAGGAGTAAAAACTTGAGAATAAGAAAAAAATTAGAGGACAAGTGGGGAAGGTGGGCCATGGTAGAGATCGAGATAGATGGGGTTTGGACGACGATGGTGTCCATTTATGGATCTACACAGGACGACCCGGAGGTGTTACAGTTTATAGATTCTGAGTTAGCTGCTTGGTCCCCACAGATTATTATAGGAGGAGATCTTAATATTAACGGGGATGATGGGTTAGGAACTGGTCAAAATGGAAGCTATAAAGGCCGTAAGAAAAGAGTTCATAAGGCACTTGTTGACCTCCTGCGTAGTAATAATTTGAATGATGTTTGGGGTATTACTAGACCACAACAGAAAGGATATACTTATTGTTCTGCACCACACCAAGTTTGTGTTAGGCTTGATTACTTTTTAATTTCTAGTAATCTAATGTCAAGGGTCAATATTGATAGATTGCCAAGAATTCTAAGTGATCACAATCCATTAATTCTGGAACTAAAGGTAGAAGGAGGAAAAAGATCTAATCGGGTATGGACTTTTGAAAGAAGACTTCTTTTAGAAGAGGATTATGTATTACATATGTCGAAATGGATCACTGACTTTTTTTACTATAATAAAGGAACGGCATCGGAGGGAGTTATATGGGATGCTTTTAAGGCAGGCGTCCGTGGAGAAACATGCAGTTACAGTTTTCACAAACGCAAAATGGAAGGGATACTACAAAGGGAGCTAGAGAGAGCCGTCTCAGAAGCAGAAGAGCAAGTCGATAATTGCCTTATTAGAGGTGACCCAGTAGAACAATATCTGATAGATTTACTAAAAGTCAAAAGTGAGGCGGAAGGGGATCTGGCAAAAAAAGCGGCAGTACACTATACAAGCCGTAGGGAAAGATGTTACGAATATAATGAAAAAGTTGGGCATGTACTGGCCATGCGTACTAGGCAGATAGCGGCAGCAGGCACGGTCAGGCAAATTAGAGACGAAAATGGTAATATACAAACTGGTCCCGAAGAAATTAGGGAAGTATTCAGGAAATTTTACCAGACCCTCTATGATCATCAATATCCTTGTAGTAGTGAAGAGATTAGTGACTATTTGGAGAATATACCAAATGAGAGGGTAACAGATGAAGATGCAGATAGATTAGAAACCCAGTTAGAAATGGAAGAGGTTAACCGCATCGCTGCTGCGGCGATTTTTGCGCTGCGCGGCTTTTTTCACTTTTCCGCGTTACATGATGAGCTCAGCTCGTCATCAGCACACGCCACCCGTGGCTGATGACGACCTGAGCTTGTCATCAGCATCGAAGGGGTTAAGGAAGCCATGGGCAAACTCCCCTCAGGTAAGGCTGCCGGCCCCGATCAGATACCTCTAGAATTTTATAAAACTTTCTGGGGGGTACTTGCTCAAGAGTTAACTAGAGTGTTTCAATCTGCACAGCTTGGGCAGTCTACACCAAAGTCATGGGGGGGTGCAGACATCGTTCTGATTCTTAAAAAGGGCAAGCCGGAGGAGGAGCCTGGGTCTTATCGCCCCATTACATTAATGAATAACGATACTAAAATATATTCTAAAATATTGGCAATGAGATTTGCAGAAGTAATTAACTCACTAGTCTATCACACCCAACATGGCTTCATTCCTGGTAGAGGAACAACCCATCATACTAGGAAAGTAATAACATTATTGGATGCCGCCGAAGTCACAGGGGATCCGATGGCAGTCATTCTATTGGACGCTGAAAAGGCGTTTGATCGGGTCTCCTGGGACTATTTGTGGTACACCTTGGCTAGAGTTGGCTTTAGGGGTGGGTTTATAAAAGCACTGCAAACCCTATATAAAGAACCGGTCGCGGCCTTAAGAGTCAACGGGGGGACTACTGGCCAATTTTCTATTAAAAGGGGTACACGGCAGGGGTGCCCATGCTCCCCATTACTTTTTGCCATGTATATGGATCCACTGATCCGCAAATTAGAGCTCTGTCCAGAGATAACTCCATTGCCGACATTACTGGGACCATGTAAGATCTTGGCTTATGCTGATGATGTGGCGGTGATAACACCAAACCCCACAGAGGCAACTGTGCATATAGAAGAAGAGGCCCGCAGATTCGGACGCGTATCCGGGTATGCCCTAAATGTCTCCAAGACTCAGATAATTAAAAACTCGATGACTCCGTGTGATGATAATCGTGTGGTACAGGCAGGGACTTACCTTGGAATTAAAATAACAGCTGATTTAAACAATTTGGTGGAAAATAACATCGCCCCAATAATAAGCAAAATAAAGAAGGATTTGGATCGGTACGAAAATCTACACTTATCGCTAGTGGGCCGGGTCAATAATATTAAAATGATGATATTGCCAAAATTTTTGTATATATTTAGGGCTATCCCACTCTTATTTGAAAACAAGTGGTTTAAAATATGTGAACAAATGATCAACCGCTTCGTATGGGCTAAGGGAAAGACACGCAGAGCACTGAGGTATATGTCTCTACCACGGGAACGTGGTGGCTGGTCCCTACCAGACCTAAAAGTGTATTATTGGGCCGCCGCATTCCAAAATATGTTGGGATTGGTAGGGGGGGCTGATATAGATGACTGGGATAAAGCAGGATCACTTGCAATTTATGGTTTGGTTTTAGGTAAAAATGCGGAAAATATATTTTTAAGATTTACGGAGGAAAGTTATTATAAACGAACACGGTTCAAGATTCTAATGGCTGCTCATAATGTTTGGAAAGGAATATCAAAAAAGATTGGACTTGGGAAATATAATTTTTACACTAGACTCAAAAATAACCCCTCACTTCCGAGTATGGTTTTTTCGGGAGCTGTATTCCAAGACTGGGAGTCGCGGGGGATAAGAAAGATTGGAGATATTCTGGGCCCCCAAGGTATTTTACAATTTGTTGAGCTACAGGATCGATATACCCTAGATACAAAACATTTTTTTAAATATCTTCAAATAAGGAGTTGTCTAATAAACAGGAAAGGAGGACCCATGGGGTTCGATAGAAATATATTGTTGGATATTATAGAAACAGGCTCGGATTGTACTATAAAGAGGTTCTACTGTGAGATGACAGTGTTAAAGAAAGATGATATGGAGAAATGGATAAATAGGTGGTCTGTAGATTTGGATATAAGTTGGGATCTTTTTTCAGAATCATTAGAGTTGGGAAGAAAACTGTTGTGTTCATCTTCATTACAGGCTCAACATTATAAGACTTTATTCCATCTCTACTACACTCCTGGAAAAATTGCTCAATGGGGGGGTACTACGGGAACCACCTGCTTTAGATGTGGGAGTCTGGGGGCGGACCTAACACATATTTTTTCACTCTGCCCACATCTGAATAATATAAAACGGGATATTGAGCAGTTTCTACAGAATGTATTATCAACAACAATAGAACTAAGTCCAGCTGTCATGCTATTAGGAGTCAATCCTGAGACTTATGTGGGTAATGAAAAGTTTCTATTCGTAGCATTGGCCATCCTCAGACTTTTAGTCGCCTCGGCATGGCTGGACCCTAACCCTCCAACCTATCATCAATGGTTGGGGAAGTTATTATCTATCCAAAAGCTAGAATCAGCTATCTATGCGAGGAGGGGGAGAAACGGTAAGAAACTAGGCTTAGCAATATGGGAGCCGCTCGTCCACTGGAAACAAGGTCCCGATTAGTGATCACCAGGGGGGGGTTTGAAATTGAGAATTTAGTATATAGAAGTCTGTGTATATTTGGAGTATATGATTTGTTCTGAGAAAACCATATATGAATTGATATTATTTTATGACCATAACGCTCTGTATAATCCCCATACTTATTTATGATTTTGTATTGTAATGAATGTTATTGTGCCCTGTTCTCATCTCGGGGGGAAAAAATTAAAAAAAAAAAAAATAAATAAATAAAGAAGGTTCATCCCTCAGCCAAAGTTCTTCATGTACCTTTTCTATGTTACATCCTAACATGAATTGTTCACAAATCCTTTCTTCTGAGCATTCAGCAAACGTACAACTCGAAGCAAGTTTCCTGAGTTGGGAGATGTAGCTTTCAACACTCCTTCGTTTTGCCACCTTCTCCCAAAATCATACCTTTCTAATATGGTACTAACCTTGGGCAAATAGTTTTTATCAAGCTTTTACATACAAATGTCAAATTCATTTAAATCCCTACCTTCTGACTCACTAAGTTCAGGAAGGTGATCAAACACGTCCTGACCTTCAGATCCCAAGCAATGAAGGAGAAGAGAAGATCTTCGCTCCGCACTCAATCTTACACCACACACACGCATACCGCTCAAAAACCTTCTTCCATTTCTTCCATTGTATGGGAGGATCCCCAGGAGACATAAGAAAGAAAGGGGGAGCAGTAACATTCTGCATACTTCACGTTAAAGCAACAGAGGAAGAAGACAGAAATGCAACTGTTCCGTGCACTAAGAGCAATACTAGAAAATTATTAAGCTAGTTAGATGTACAGCATAAAATGTGTTGGTTGATACACACCGTGACTGCATGTGTGTTGCAAGAAACACATAAAGGAGTAATGAGAACTTGTAACAACTAAGTAAAATAAAGCCTGAGCATAAAATAAACTAGACAAATCATAAGCAAGGAGAATGTCTCTGTCGCTGCATAACTCTCTAAAATGTCAAAGATAATGAAAAGTCTGCATCACTGAAGAGACATGCACTTCCGAACTTTCAAGGACAACGAAGATGTGTGCGTGTCACAGTAGTGGCACGCTGACTCACATGTATGTGCACAGGACTTTCTACTACGATGATAATGTGAGCGTGTCACAGTAGTAGCACACTGACTTGAAGTGACACGCTGACTCCCGTATAAGTGTGCGTGTCACAGAATTAGCACTCCAAACCCGGTAACTACAAGAAGAACAAATGTGCATATCACTGAAGTGGCACACAAATCTATATCTATATCTATCTATTCTATACATCTATACTACTAGTATAAAGAGAGAACAGAAACCTTTTGGCAAGGTAAACTCGGGAACCACAGCACCAATCCACACACCCAATACATTGTTGGAATCCTCAGAGTGTGTAGATGGACATAGGCGACATAAAATAAAAATAAAACGTAAATTAAAAAATAAAAATTTAAAAACAAAGTAGTCCCCTAAAACTAGCGCCGGCCGCGACGTAGCGCTGACCGCGACCTAGACGTGCGTGATGACGACAGGCGGGGAGGAGCAGTGACGAGTGGCGAGGAGTGGCGGTGAAGGAGCGGTGACGAGCGGCAAGGAGTGGCGGTGAAGTCCAGAGCCCGGAGAGGAGCGGCGGCTCAGGTAAGGCAAAGGCGAGGCGGGAGGCGGTCTGGGCAATGTCGGGGCGGGCGGGGGCCCGGGAGTGGTGGTGAAGTCCGGAGCGCGGCTCAGATAAGGCAGAGGCGGGAGGCAGGCGTAAGGCAAGCGTGAGGCGGGAGGCGGTCTAGGCAATGTCGGGGCGGGCGGGTGCCCGGGCGGGAGTGCACAAAAGCCGAAAATGCTGCCCCCAGCACCCTTCTGCCCCGGGCAAATGCCGGGGGCGGGCTGCTAGTGAGAAAATAAAGAAGTACCTGACTTGAAGTGACACGCTGACTCCTGTATAAGTGTGCGTGTCACAGACTTAGCACTCCCAAACACGGTAACTGCAAAAAGTACAAGTGTGCGTGTCACTGAAGTGGTACACAAGTGAGAATACAGAGAAGTACTTGAAAGAAATCTTCCACTTTTTTGTCACGCAACGTGAAAAGCGTGGCAACCAGACGCTCCAACAAAACAAAGAAGTACTTCAAATATGGCTCCCACGTCGTCGTTACGCAACGTAAAAAGCGTCCCAACCACGCTCCAGTGAAGAATGAGTTTGCGTTCTAGACACCCAGGGACTCCCTCAACACGCGATGAACAAGCGAGGAGGATTCTCGTGCTCGCGAGGGCTAATGCAGAAAGTTCTTCAAATGTAAACTTGTAAAAATGGTATGTTGAAGTGTGGCACGTAGGGTTAGAAACAACCCAACAAAACGCAGGAAAAGTGCAAAAATACACCAGCCCATTATTGACAAGGCACGGTAGTGTAGTCATTGAAAGGCATAGTTGCACACCCTTTAAGGACGAGCCTGCGTCGACCCTTCCTCCAACAAACCACCTGAAGCAGTAGAGTTGAGTCTTGTTGGGTTTCTCTGCCAGCTGCCGACTACGCCAGTGTAAGATCCTTGAATGGAGGTAAAGGATCAAGCATGGCAGGTATTCTTGAGGTTGAAACTTATTCTTAGGCAAGAAGGAACCCATCCAGGAGCTCAACCCCGACAGGATCACAGTTTCAGAAATTCTAAACAGTACTTTCCAGTGCTAAAGAAACCAACAGCTGAGTAGAATGTCTAGTAACCATGGTATTGGAACAAAGAATGAGAAGGAGACAGGATGCCACAACACTGTGTTCTTGTTAATACTCCCCTTCAATGTTATTTCTTTAAAAGCGATGCACACACATTCAATTCTGTCCTAATGAGATCCTAAATTCACAGCTTTAAGAATAATATCTAGTTTTGTTGATCAAAGGTTCCGTTTACCAGCTATTTAAAGCAGGTGGTATTCTGCTCAGTAAAACTGAGTACACGTTGTAATCTACTATTCCATATAGATTAACTTGTAATTGCAGGCATTCCATGAGGTTGATCTGTCTAGTGAAGACAATTCCAGCCACCCAGAATTTCCTCATTGAATTCATCTATACTTCTATATATCTGATACACAACATATTAAGCTTTGGATCTGCTGTGATGTTATACAATCTGATGCTACAAAGCATACTGATTTGTTGATCTGTACTTGTGTTAATTCCAAAGAAAATAGGAAGGTTTTATCTTGGGATGCATATGCAACTTTTGACCTTTCTAAATCTGTATTCCCATATTAAGAGTGAACATGTCTTATTTCAACTCCAAATGAGATTTATTGTTTTTAAAATATTACTAAACTTTATAAGAAGAAGCAAGGTTTTTTTTTTACATCTTTCAGGTTAGAGAAGTGTTTGACATTATTTTCTCTGTTCATCTTCTTATGCGCCCCACCAGAGAATTATTAGTTTCAAATTACAGAAAAATGTTAGACCCAACTAAACTCGTATGTTAAATTATACAAGAATAACAGTAATTTCTGATATTATTTTGATTGTATGATTTAATTATGTATGACACTTGACTATCCAAGTTAATATGTTTAAAAAGAAAGGCTGTAAAATGCAGAATTAATTTTCCTACCTAGCTTCTATGCTATGAGGGTTGCTACAATAGTTTCCCAACCCTAATTCCAACATCACTGCTCATTCCTAGTGCTTTATTTGTGCCAGTGCTTGCAGTTGGTGGCAGTGACATTCCTTTATGAGGATCAGGACTTATTTTTCACGGACATACTTTTATACACAGCAAGCGAGAGAAAGAAGAAAAACGTTGAAAAAGAGTGAGAAAATGGAGGAGCAGTAATAAAAGAAACCCTTAAAGGGAGAAATAAAGCGACAGGAAGTGTAGGGAGGAGGAGAAAGAATGGATGAGGGGAAACAAGACTAGGCATTCTTGTTTTTAAATGACACCGGCATTCAACAGCACTGTGCCCCTGTTTTTTTTACAAATTCAGCACTGCTCGTCGCTCTGTTCATCTGGGGGAAACTGATGGCCTTCCTCTGTGTTGCTGATTCTCATTCGGTGGACAGTCAGTAAGTGATATCAAATACATGAAAAGCTGAAGTTCCACAGACATAGGTGTCCCTTGCAATAAGTTACTGTGGTCTCATGAATGTATGTGTTTTCATATTCAGTGTTCCTGAGCAGGTGCCCCCCGCAACTAGAGGAGGGGCGCCCTTAGGCATGCCACAGGCTGGATCCCTAGCTTGCATAGGAAGTGGAGACGTGGGCGGGGCAACCAGTGACATCATCAAGAGGCGCAACAGAACCTCAGGAGATACTTAAGCCAGCACACCAAAGATATCTTCCTCTTTATCCCTTTTACCACACCTGGTGTGGATCAGAAGCAGCCGTCGCTACACTGCGTAGCATCTTTAAAGAGTCAACAGCGTATCAGCTCATTAATATCTTGTTAGCTACTGATAGGTACTTGATTTAATTACCTTATAGCTACATATTTGCAATCAGCCTCGATCAGCTATGGGCTAAAGCTCTCTTGCTTGCAGCCTTGCACACTCCTTTTGGGCAAGGGCTCGGATCCACGCTAGGAGTCAACCGTACCGTAGATAAGTAGAATCCTCAATATTTTACTCCGCTGGTACTATCCGAGAAAAAATTAAGAGTAATGGGTACGGCCACAGCCTCCTAGTCGTAGGTTAAGTGTTAAAATTCTGGTGTTTCCAGATTTATCCATGTGCATTTGAAGGATGATAACTTATTGCCAGAAGTTAGGGAATAATTTATCATACCACCATTACGAATTGGTTCTGTATGGTAGGCGGGAGGGGGGACTGACCTGCCCGTGGTCCTAGACTCTGCCGCCTTACCCCTTGATGCCGGGTTTCTAACTTTGGGGATTACGCCAGTGTGCAGGTACCCCGGTGGGCTGATGCGCTATGTGGTGCCCTGGTTTCAAGTTTGTGGTTCTCCCTGGGGTTGGAGGAGACGGCGATGTGGTGAAGTTGTCCCAATGATTTTTCTACTAATTTCTTTAGGAATGGCGCATGGACCCCTGAGTGGGGGGGCTGTTGCATGGTTGGGCCTGCTGGCACACTGCGCACAGCGGCTCTCACAACAATGTTGCATGTTCTTGGAATATTGTGGAAATGTGTAATATTTTACATTAGCATAAACAACAGCCAATTTGGCTGTGGCATCCATTTCCTTTTCTTCGTAATTCTTTCGTCCTCTGCTGTTCGCCTTTTCACCCTGATTGTGTCATCAACTTTAGTTGATCTCTTTCAACATGTCTCAGCAATGTACGTGCTGGGGGGTTTGTAGCTGCCGGGGAACCTGGTCTTAGAGGCTATCTATTGATTGTTTACTGCTGCCATAAGCCTATTTGCTGACCAAGTGGTCATACATCTGTCCTTGTTTGCCGGTAGCTATTTCTGTGTTTAAACATGTCTTTCCATTTCTGTCCATGTGCTTACATTGCAACAAAACTGTATATAAGGACGATGGTTTGTGAGTTCAGTGTACCTCCTCCTACAATACTTGAGAGTGTTATGTAGATGTGGGCCCGCTCATGAGTGATTAATAAACTTGCTGTTTAACTTCAACTCCAGTGCCGATCTCTCTTTTGTTAATCTTTGGACCCGTGGACGAGAGGGTGACCCTGCACCAGTGTGCTCACTTTTGGGTACATTTCCACAGTTGTTGCCCAGCACGTGGGACCCCATCGGAGACGCGGCCGTCCGAAGGAGTGGTCTCGACGGAGGATCTAAATATTACTGAGGATGCTCACTGCATGAGGAGACCCTTGTCTTTGCAGGCCTATGTGACTTTTCCGGGTTTCATGATTTGACCCTCCAGGTGGTGGCCAGTATCGACCGGGGCTTTCTTTGGCGTATTCTGCAGTGACCATTAGGTCGACTAGAGATCGGCAGGTTGGGAGTTGGAGACTTCTGTTTGGTAAGGTCGCTGAAGCGGCACTCTTGATTTGCCTGGTTTGTTTTTTTTGGTTTGATTTTGGTATTCATTCTTTGCAAAGATGGAAGGCAGGCAATGTGGAGATTTTTCTCCTTTTGGAATATTTGTTTGGAGTAGTAATATTTTACATATACTTGTGACAACATGCCTGTTCTTAGCACATCCGTAAGTGGTGTTGCTGCTCTTGTGGTACCAAGAATGCTTTAAAACAAAGTCAGCTCGCTTCTCCAGAAGGGACGCCAAATAGAAAGATGAATATTAAATATGGTATTTGTTCCATAATGTACGGTTCATTGTGGAACAAATACACAAAGAAAGAGTCCGATTTACAATGGCCAGTGAATGGGTCATTGGATTTTAAGAAATTTCAGTATGTAGAACAGTGTGTATTTAAAAGAAAGAGTAGACAGGATGTGTTTGATTGTATACGTATGTGGAATAAAGAAGTGTGAGAAAGAGCAAAGAGAGCAGAAGCTGTAGCAGAGAAAGAGCAGCGGAAGACGATATATCAGAAAGGGGTAGAATTAAAAGACAAAGAAATGAAGGAAAGAATAGGAAAAGAAGATAGATAATGTTGATTAGCGATAAATGGTCAGTATCCTATTAGGCGCTCTATCTATCCACTACTTAATACGCCTCAGGATGATTGCATCCTATTAGAGCGACCCCTATCCCATATAAATTTCCTGCTCCAAGTTCCCCTGAGTATGAGGCTTCTGATGAGGAGCTCTCTTCCTCAGAGGATAAAGCTAAATACATGCAATTTGGGTGACAGGCTCGCTCTATGTTGACTAAAGCAGAAAAATATACATTAAAAAGCACTGCTAAAGATAAAGCTTGTCGAACTACTAACGCGAAAATCCTCATAAATATGGTTCAACCTTGGAAAAATATAGACCAGTTATATTTCGTCGAAAAGTTCTGTTGGGAGGCAATATATGGTTGGCGGCATATTTCTGACAAAACAGAACCAGCTGATCTAAACATTGATTAAAAGCGGTTGGTAGATGGGACTTACCTTTTTTCAGATGTACCTGATACGATTAGGTGAATAGTTAAATTACGAAATGATTGATTACGTTTACGAAAGGAACAAGAATTAGCTAGAAAGAGTAAAGTCGTAGAAACAGCTCAATCCCAGGCAGAGAAAACAGAGTCCGATTTACAATGGCCAGTGAATGGGTCATTGGATTTTAAGAAATTTCAGTATGTAGAACAGTGTGTATTTAAAAGAAAGAGTAGACAGGATGTGTTTGATTGTATACGTATGTGGAATAAAGAAGTGTGAGAAAGAGCAAAGAGAGCAGAAGCTGTAGCAGAGAAAGAGCAGCGGAAGACGATATATCAGAAAGGGGTAGAATTAAAAGACAAAGAAATGAAGGAAAGAATAGGAAAAGAAGATAGATAATGTTGATTAGCGATAAATGGGCAGTATCCTATTAGGCGCTCTATCTATCCACTACTTAATACGCCTCAGGATGATTGCATCCTATTAGAGCGACCCCTATCCCATATAAATTTCCTGCTCCAAGTTCCCCTGAGTATGAGGCTTCTGATGAGGAGCTCTCTTCCTCAGAGGATAAAGCTAAATACATGCAATTTGGGTGACAGGCTCGCTTTACGTTGACTAAAGCAGAAAAATATACATTAAAAAGCACTGCTAAAGATAAAGCTTGTCGAACTACTAACGCGAAAACCCTGAACCCTAAAAATACCCCTTTACCCCAAACATATAACATTTAAAATATAATTATATACTTACCAATACTTACGTTGTAATGGTATGCGTTGTAAAGGTACCTGCGTTGTAAAAACATTCGTTGTAAATACATGCGTTGTAAAAGTTTTTGCGTTGTAAAAGTTGCGTTGTAATGGTATGTCGTTGTAAAAGTTGCGTTGTAAGTGATGTTTCCCGATCAGAAGGACTTTGAATAGTATCCGTTTTTGGATGGGGAGCCAGTGCAACGCATTCAGAGCAGCTGATGCGGATGATCTCCTAGGCCATCTCAAGACAAGCCGGGCCGCCGCATTTTGAATCATTTGCAGTTTGTGCAGGGTAGATTTAGCCGCTCCTGCGTACAAACTGTTGCAGTAATCGATTCTCGATGTTATGAGAGCGATTGCAACTGTACGGCGGGCGGCCAGTGGGAGGTAAACAAAATTTTTTACTATGACCTTGCCAGACATTGATATGTTCTTCGGGCTTATGCTGCCCCCTGACATGTGGAGAACAATATGTAAAATAAATGACGCTACAGCATTTGGTGATACCTTGGTGGAATTAGAAAGAATAGATACGGACAGGGAACGTGCTCAGAAACCTCAACAGGAGAGATTAGCCCTCCCTAAAGCTATTGTGACTAAATTAAAAACTAAATTTAATTAAAAACCCTCATACCTCCAAAGCAAAGTTAGCATCCTGTAAACAGAAAAAGGATGAGTCAATTTCTGATTTCTTTTCAAGGTTTGAGGAGACAATCCATGATTTTAGCGGCCAGTCATTGGGTAAGCATTTGTTTGTCGACAAATTTGTTGCTAATATGTTACCGGAAATAGCTAGTCGCTTAAAGGCTAGCAAGAGTTCTTCGACCATGTCTTCCCCAGTTTCCCTTTTGACCATGGCCCAATATTGTCAGCGACAGGAACAGGAAGCCAAAGGCCGGGAGGATAAGATGGTTAAAGACTCAAAGACAAAAGTTATGATGGCCCAAGTATATGGTCCACCATTTAGGGGAAGTGGAAGAGGCGGACGTGCAATGTATACACCTGGAGCGCTCCCTCTTCCTCGAGCAAATTTGTCTCCTGAGCAGTGTGCCTATTGTAAAGTACCTGGGCATTGGCGTTCTGAGAGCCCTCTTTTGGCAGGTCAGCAGTATCAGCTGGGAAGGGGAAGTATGAGAGGACGCCCAGGGAATTCAGGAAACAAAGGAGGTGCAGGAGCTCGTCCCAGGTTTGAGGCAGTTGAACAAGGACCAAATTACTCGAATACTTTTGCTAGACGAAATCAATACCAAATGTTTGAATATTCTGCTGATGCACTTGCAGATTCCGATTACGCATAGGGATGCCTAGGATGGGGTAAGGGACCGGTTGAGGTGCCAGTAGATCAAATGGGTCCTTATGTTGATGCAAATGGCTTGGGATCTACTGTTTGGTTTCTGGTTGATACAGGGGCTGCCCGTAGTGCTCTGTCTAAAAGATTGGTTCCTAGGGCTCCCTTGTCCGGCACAATGATAACATTGATAGGATTTGATGGAACACCTACACCTAGCCCATTATCACAACCACTTGACTTCAGACTTGACAAATTCACTGCAGCATGTCCATTTTTGCTTTCCCCTAACACGCTGGACAACATTGTGGGTATCAATATGCTTAAATATTTTCGTGTTACAATACGTTGTTCTCCAGAAAGTGTGTGTGTTATTTTGAATGACATTTATCCAATGGATGAAAGATCCTGTCCTATCAACTACCTTGTATCTTGTGGGCTAGATCAGATACTGATGTGGCTCAGTCCAAGTAAGGGAAGGTGTTTTATTGCCTCGACTGCCTCAATACGAAATATCCAGAGAAGGTGAAGAAGCATTAGAAATGTAAATGTAAATGTATAGGCATTTATATAGCGCACTACTTACCCGAGGGTCCCAAGGCGCTTGGATTAGCAAACCTTATCCAGGATTTGATCAAAGTGGGGGTAGTGGAAGAAGTCCCCTATAATACTTGCAATAGCCCTATCCTTCCTATTTTGAAAAAAGACACTGACACTAAAATGTATAGATTCTTTATTGATTTGCGGGAGGTTAATACAATTGTAGTGCCCCAATATCCAGTAGTTTCTGATATCACAACCCTTCTCACTATGGTCCCTCCCACTGCCAGTACATTTTCGGTGATCAACTTGAAAAACACATTTTTCTCAATACCCATTCACCCTGAAAGCTGTTATCTGTTTAGATTCACGTTGAAAAATTGATCCTTCTGGTTCTGCAGAGCTCCACAGGGCTATATAGAGAGTCCTAGCATTTACAGTCAGGCTTTAAAAAGACAGCTTGATTCCTTTCCAATACCAAAAGGGTTCGCCCTTATCCAATACGTCAACGACATCTTGTTAGCTGCAGATACCATTGAGCAGTGTGAAGAAGAAACACTGTTATTATTATCAATTCTTGCCTCTCATAATCACAAAGTCTCGCAAAAGAAATTGCAATATTGTAGACAGCAGGTTACCTATTTAGGTCACCACCAGTCTAAGGAGGGCCGTGCACTCACACCAGATCGCATTCAGACCATTTTAGATACTCCTGTGCCCCGTACTCAAAAGGATGTCCATGCACTGATTGGCCTCACTTCTTTTTGTGGGCAGTGGATACCCAGTTTGTTGGCCCTTTTGACTAAAGACACTCCAATGCCCCTCCCATGGACTGCTGAATGTCAGAGTACCTTCCAAAAGTTACGCCAAGCTCTTTGCTCTGCACAAGTATTAGGAACTCCAGACTACACTAACAGCCTGATTCATGTACATGCCGTTTTGCGTGTCCCTAATAGCGAATAATAGCGACTCGCAATTGAGGAAACGCAAAACGGCATTCATGTACTTTTCGGGGAAAAAATAGCGACTCGCACGCGGGCGCTAAAGCCGTTAGCGACCCACAAAAAAAGCAGATTAATCGCAATTTCCGGCCACCAGCGATCGGGATTGCGAGGCGCATTCTCGCGGGATCCGGAAATACGGCAAGACGCATTCCGAGCACCGTGATGACATCACTGTGAGAAGTTGGCCCGATATGCAACGTTCGCTATTCTAGCGACCGCTATGTATCGTACCAACGACCCTTATGGTGTTTGGTTGTAAGTCAACCTATAGACCAGCTATCCTAGTAGCGTGGATACGAGCAGTCTAAGGCTAAAGACTCGAGAGGGCGCGTTAAGCCAGCTGTTTACCACACCTGTACCCCTTGAACACCCAGTGAAAGGACACCACACAAGTGTTATGAAAATAAACAGTATATTTATTAAGAATCACAACAGCCCTGTACTCTTTATGAGGACAGGGTACTAAGCACAAACCAAATTTCTTTAGCAAATACTTCAAGTGCACAATTAAAACAAGTGTCCGAGGACACGGAAAGATTAAGGTCTCGGGCGGACCCGATAAGGCAAGTCGGAAGCGAGGGACTCGGGACCCTAGAGTAAGGAGGCTATGCAGGCACCGAAATGCCGAGTTACCTAGCCACGAGGGCTGCGGCTGCACAAGTCTTACAGGCGTTGGGGTCTTCGCTGACGAGCCAGGAGCCGGAAGAAAAGGAGTTGCTGGCCGGCGACCAGTGCTGAATAGTTCGTAGAGATCCAAGCCTGGATCGGAGATTGAAGAAACCTGAAAGCAGAGGGGACCAAGTTCGTACTACTAGCCAGTAGTCAGAGTGTACCAGGAAGGCACCGGTTGGCCGTCACCTCGACCAGGTGAGTGGGCGACGCTAGGCTCGGCAGTCTCACGGACCAGGAGGCGTTGTCGGCGACCACGGCGGAGGTGCGAGCTGTCCCACGAAGGATGATGCTGTCGGCGTCGCTGGGCCCAGGATGGGGCAACAAGCCTTGGCAGGTCTCAGGGCCACGTGGTGGGCCTAAGATGGCGTCTTGAGTGGACCAGGAGGGTCCGGGGTGCTTCTCGCAAAGATGGAAGCAAGGGCCAGTCTGGAGCAACCAGACCAGCAGTGATGATTCTCGGATGTCGTCACAGAAGGGCACGAGCCAGCGGCTAGTGACCAGACAACGTGCTGAGCAGCGAGCAGAAGGGCCCCACGCAGATCGTGGAGATGCTGGGAGACTGCACTTCGGTGCTGGAGCGGCTCAGGGTCGGGGCTTCTCGGACCCCAGAGCACTCACCAGAGAGTTACCTCGATGGTCGTGCTGGTTTTAAGAGCGTGCAGGTTCTGATGATGGCCGGTCCCTCGAGGTCTCGTCGCACCCACAGATCACAGCTGAGCTGATGACGTGGGTAGAGGTCAGAGGTGCCAGGGAAGCCGGTTCTCGTCGAGCTGGGCCGTCGGATTCCTTGAGGAAGGACTTACAGCAAACCGCAGAGTTCTTAGATGGTGCCCGCTGATGCAGGGTGACTACTCCTTAGCCACAAGGGAGAAATCTTGAGAAGAGTCTTGAAGTCCTTTCGTAGAAAGTATTCTTGATTCAAAGATGATCTAATTTGGAAGGGTCCCCGCTCTGGCCTTTATTCTAAAGAAAGGGGTGGGTACATGACTAGGTCCTGCCCTAAGGGTGGGACCAGGAAGGGGGGTAGTTACACCCCTCTCCCCTGCCGGACTTTCCCCAGGCCAGGGCTGTCGCCCCTGGAACTGGTTCTAACCGGCAGATGCGTAGTGAGCACCGGGGTGCCACTCCGCAGTCACCTTCTCGCAAAAGCCCTACCTACCCAGAATACACAAACCCTGTCTGGGACGGTGCGAACACCGCCCTCGACAGGAAACCCTTTGTCCAAGTGCTCCTCGCTGGAAGGACTCCCAGCAGCAGGAGGTCAGACTCGTGTCTGTGGTGGCAGCCTCCATTTTGTGGAGCTGAGGCTTTCGTTAACTTTAACCGGGGTTCACAGTTACGTACATGTCGTGTCCCTCTAGAAGGGCGGGATGCTAACCTCGTCGCCAGGGTTGGTGAGAGGGCAGCACCCCGATTCGTATGACACCTTACTCGACATGTCTTGATAACGCGACACCGAAGTTACCGATGTGGTACGCGTTATCATGGAACAGCCATTGGGTCTTTTCACCGCAAGCTGCAACCGGCTCGGCTCGGGCCAGAACACAGTTCACACGAGCCCATGCACTCTGCCTTCAGGATTGTCAAGGCCTGCCATAGGAGTGACTGATAGGAACTCGGGTGTCCATTGTATGGTTAGATATAGGCTACTATATCCAAAGCAAAGGGTGATTACACGACTTCGCCCCAGCTGTCATGCAGCCAGTTGTGTCAAATTTAGGAGGCCAGCCAGGGGTGGCATAATACAGGCTGCAGCCCCTGGCGGCCCTGGGTACACCTATGCCCTGAGTTACAGGGTCTGATAAGGTGGCCCAGTACCAATTGGTAAATGCACCTAGGGTACATATCGTAATTTAGAAAGAGAACAGCCAGGCTGTGGGTCTGATTGGCAGGCCCACAGCCAGAGAAAGTCGTAAACCAGTGAAACAAAAGCAAAAAATCTGGGTGATCATAGGATTGCAGACCCTACTCTCCTACATGACCCCCCCCCAAACGTCGGAACAACTAGCTAACCTTGACCAGGTGAGTCTTCTTGTTCTAAGTGGAAATATCTGGAGAGCCCATCGGCATTGCCATGATCAGTACCAGGTCTATGTTCCACTGTGAAGTCCATCCCCTGTAGGGAAATGGACCACCTAAGCAGTTTGGGGTTTTCACCCTTCATCTGATTTAGCCACAAGAGGGGCTTATGGTCGGTCTGAATCTTGAAGTGAGTGCCAAACAAGTATGGCCTCAGCTTCTTCAGGGCCCAAACCACAGCAAAGGCCTCCCTCTCAATAGCTGACCAATTCTTCTCTCTAGGGGTCAGCCTTCTGCTTATAAAAGCAATGGGCTGGTCTTGACCATCAAAATTCAGTTGAGAAAGAACAGCTCCCACACCCAACTCAGAAGCATCTGTTTGGACAATGAATGGTTTGGAGTAGTCCGGACTCTTGAGGATAGGCGCCGTGCACATGGCCTGCTTTAGGTCATCGAATGCTTTTTGACAGCTCGCTGTCCACTGAACCTTTTTTGGCATTTTCTTACTTGTCAGTTCATTTAATGGTGTCACGATGGAACCATAGTTCCTGACAAACTTCCTGTAGTAACCAGTCAGGCCCAAGAAAGCTCGAACCTGAGTCTGGGTGGTTGGAGGAGCCCAGTCCCTGATTGACTGTATCTTGCTCTCCAGTGGCTGAACCTGACCCCCACCTACAAGGTGGCCCAGGTATACAACCTGTGTCTGCCCTATCTGGCACTTGGTGGCCTTGATAGTGAGACCTGCTGCTTGCAGTGCCTCTAACGTCTTCCGCAGGTGGACCAGGTGATCCTCCCAGGTGGAGCTAAAGACAGCAATATCGTCAAGATACGCCGCACAGAAGTCATCCAGCCCAGTAAGGACGTGATTCACCAACCGTTGGAAGGTGGCAGGTGCATTTTTCAGACCAAAGGGCATCACCACGAACTGATAATGCCCACCAGGGGTTGAAAATGCGGTTTTAGGCTTGGCGTCCTCAGCTAACCTGATTTGCCAATACCCAGCTGTCAGGTCAAACGTACTTAAGTAGTTGGCCGAAGCCAATCTATCGATAAGCTCGTCTGCCCTTGGTATTGGGTGGGCGTCAGTCTTAGCGACTGCATTGAGACCCCTGTAGTCTACGCAAAACCTCATCTCTCTCTTACCACCCTGGGTGTGAGGTTTCGGCACTAGAACTACGGGACTAGCCCAAGGGCTATCCGAAGGTTCAATGACTCCCAGCTCCAACATTTTCTGCACTTCACTTTTGATGCAGTCTCTAACGTGATCAGGCTGCCTGTAGATTTTACTCTTTACGGGCAAGCTGTCGCCAGTGTCGACCTCATGGGTGCACCAATCGGTCTGACTGGGTGTCAGAGAAAACATATGTCGGAACGACTGAAGAACCTGTTTACAGTCGCTCTGTTGATGTTCGGAGAGGCTGCCACAAAAGACAACACCATCTACCGAGCCATCGTCAGGATTCTGAGTGAGCAGGTCGGGGAGAGGGTCACTCTCCTCTTCCTGTCCTTCATCTAGGGCCATGAGCAAACTCATGTCCTTCCTGTCGACATATGCTTTTATCCTGTTGACATGAAGCACCCTGTGGGGGCTCCGGGGAGTTCCCAGGTCGACCAGGTAGGTGACCTCTCCCTTTTTCTCCAGGATGGTGTGGGGCCCGGACCATTTGTCCTTGAGTGCTGCTGGGGCCACTGGCTCCAACACCCACACCTTCTGTCCGGGCTGGTAAACAGTCAAGACAGCCTTTTGGTCATGCCAAGCTTTTTGGAGGTCTTGGCTGGCCTTAAGGTTTTCCGATGCCTTTTCCATGTACTCAGCCATCCGCGAGCGGAGGCCAAGCACATAGTCCACTATGTTGGCTGCAGGCTTTTTGAGAGGTCTCTCCCATCCTTCCTTCACCAAACACAGGGGTCCCCTTACAGGATGCCCGTACAGAAGTTCAAAAGGGCTGTAGCCAACCCCCTTCTGTGGGACTTCTCTGTAGGCGAACAAGAGGCAGGGGATCAGGACATCCCATCTACGCCGAAGCTTTTCCGGTAGTCCGTGAATCATCCCTTTTAGGGTCCTGTTGAATCTCTCAACAAGCCCATTGCATTGTGGATGATAGGGTGTAGTGAACATGTAGTTGACACCACATTCCTTCCACATAGCAGTTAAGTAGCTCGACATAAAGTTTGCACCTCTGTCGGAGACGACCTCCTTAGGGAAGCCCACTCTGGAGAATACTCCAACTAGGGCTCTTGCCACAACAGGTGCTGTAGTGGTCCTAAGGGGAATAGCTTCAGGATACCTGGTGGCATGATCCACTACCACCAGTATAAACTTGTGCCCTGATGCTGTAGGTGGTTCCATGGGACCGACGATGTCGATCCCCACCCGTTCAAAGGGCACCCCCACCACAGGCATTGGTATAAGGGGGGCCTTTGTCGTGCCACCTGACTTACCACTGGCTTGGCAAGTGACACAGGAGCGGCAAAACTCCTTGGTATCTTCGTTCATGTGAGGCCAGTGAAAGTGCGAGACAAGCCTGTCCCACGTTTTCGTCTGACCTAAGTGACCTGCTAAGGGAATCTCGTGGGCCAAGGTAAGTAGGAAACCACGCTGAGACAAGGGTACGACCAGCCTCCTGGTCATGCCAGGCTTGGGGTCTCTCGACTCAGTGTACAGGAGTCCATCTTCCCAGTATACCTTGTGGGTACCTGTGGCGTTCCCAGCAGCCTCAGCAGCAGCCTGCTGCCTGAGGGGTTCAAGAGAAGGGCAGTCTAATTGTTCCTTCCCCAGGTCCTCCCTTGAGGGTCCCCCTGAACCCAAGAATTCAACTTGATCAAGTTCGAACTCCCTAGGCTCAGTTTCCCTCAATTCTCGTAGGTCAGCCTCCTCTGAGACTTGATCCACGACCTGGGGCAAGGGGGAAGGCGCAGCCTTAACCCTACTGCTCTTTTTCTTGGGAGGTGTCTGGTCCGTTGTTCCAGGATCCAGCACCTGTTCAGTGGGGCATTTCCTGACCTGTGACCTAGTCACAGCGAACACATGTGCTGGCAAACCTAACATTTCCATGTGAGTCCGGTGCTCCACTTCTGACCATTGTGACGACTCCAAATCATTGCCCAACAAACAATCCACTGGGAGGTCTGGACTAACTACAACCTTCTTTTGGCCAGTTACCCCTCCCCAGGAGAAAGCTACAATTGCCATACTGTGATTGGTAGTGACATTGCTTGCATTGGTCACCAGGAATTCTGTACCTGGCATGATCTGTCCAGGGTCCACAAAGTTAGGCGTCACCATGGTGACGCTGGCACAAGTGTCCCTATAGGCCTGAGCCATCTTTCCATTTATGAAAGGCGTCTGTCGATATTTGCCCAAAGTATTGGGGCTTACGTCAGGGGATACGTCTGCGTCCCCTGTACTGACAAGGACAGCCTGAGTGAGTGTGCCAACTAAGTTGTCACGCCCCTCAGAACCCAGGGTTAACCCTACTAAACCCTTGGGAGGCGCACTACCACTGCTGACTGTACTAGGGGGCACAGGTGCCTTAGGGGCTGCAGTGGCAGGAGTCTGCCCTCCTCCTTTCTTGGTGCACTCACTAAACCAGTGAGATTTACTTTTACAGTACTGGCACCACCTTTTGGATTGGCCTTCTTTCTTCTTTTGGGGAGCCTGACCCCCACCCTCTTTGGGTTGTTGGGGACCTGACGAAGACTTCTGGTCATTTTGTTCCCCTTTAGAATCTTTACCCTTCTGGTCTGCTTTCTTCTGACCACCTTGATTCTGGCCCTGGTTCTGCTTAACTCTTGTACGAACCCATCTGTCTGCCTTCTTTCCCAATTCTTGGGGAGAGGTCAGATCCGAGTCGACAAGGTGCTGATGCAACAACTGGTTCTGACAATTGTTTAAAATTTGTTCTCTCATCATCAAATTATACAATCCTTGATAATCAGTAACCTTACTGCCCAGCAACCAGCCCTCAAAAGCCTTAGTGGCACAATCGACGAAATCAGACCAATCTTGAGACTGCGTTTTCTGGGTATCCCTGAACAGCACCCTGTACTGCTCAGTGGTTAGGCCGAACCCTTCAACGAGTGTATTCTTCAAGACTTGGTAATTGTTAGCGTCCTCCACCCTTGTGGTGAGGAGCTTGTCTCTTCCTTTTCCTTCAAAGGAGAGCCACAAGATAGCTGCCCACTGACTCTGGGGAACACCCTGCACAGTGCAGGCCCTCTCCAAAGCAGTAATCCATTTGTGGATGTCGTCCCCTTGTTTAAAGGGGGGCACTATCTTCCCAAGGTGTTTCGTATCGAAACTCTTTTCCCTATTACTAGGTACATTGCTGCCACCAGTGGGGACTACCCCACTTAACTGTTGCTCTCTAGCAAAGGCAAGCCTTTCTTTGGCCAGGGCAAGTTCTTCCCTTTCGATCCTCAGATTGGCTGTCCTTTCCTTAGCTTCGTACACTCTCCTCTGAGGGGATGTCATCCCTCTTTGAGAAGAGTTGTGAGAGCCATTGGTTCGAAGGGATCCGCCAGAGTCTCTTGACAGAGATCGGGCTCGTCCATTCCCAATGTTAAGCTGACCTGATAGTGGCCCCAGGGGTTCCCCAGTACTGCTATCATGTTTGCTTAAGTTGGACCTGCTTAGTCTGACGACTTCTACCTGTCCCTTATCTGCCTCATCCCCAGAGAGATCCTCATCCTCATCCTCCTCGCCATCTTTGTTCTCAGTTGCGAGGTGTATGAGGTCAGGATCGTCCCGGGTTCCCTCGAGGGGAGGCATATCTCCTTCTGGATTAGAAGAGCTACGAAGTTTCTCAGCTCTCCTGGCATCATAAGTCTCCAAGAGACCAATCAGAAAGGACGTTGTGGGGTTAGACCCCTGCTGAATCTTCCGGGAGTGACACAATCGTCTTAACTCCTTGAAGCTCAGCACAGTATATCCTGAGGGGATGACCTGTGGAGGGTCAACTGACACAAGGGGAGACTCAGAGTTTCCTCCCTGGCCCGACATACTGTTTCTAGTGTGGTGTAAGTGATGCACCTACCTACACTATGTGTTTTCCTACTGTTCCCTTGCTAAGAGTTGTAGCCAAGGTGTGCTAAGCCTTGAGGAGCTACAACAGCTGGTTCAGTAGAACTCAGAGTATTCTAAGCTTTTAGTTATATGTACTAACAGTACTTGTGCGATCTTTCAGCAAGATATTCTTAGGATACGTGTGGTAAAACAACAGCAAGCTCAAATCCCACCGCTGCCACCAATGTGAGAAGTTGGCCCGATATGCAACGTTCGCTATTCTAGCGACCGCTATGTATCGTACCAACGACCCTTATGGTGTTTGGTTGTAAGTCAACCTATAGACCAGCTATCCTAGTAGCGTGGATACGAGCAGTCTAAGGCTAAAGACTCGAGAGGGCGCGTTAAGCCAGCTGTTTACCACACCTGTACCCCTTGAACACCCAGTGAAAGGACACCACACAAGTGTTATGAAAATAAACAGTATATTTATTAAGAATCACAACAGCCCTGTACTCTTTATGAGGACAGGGTACTAAGCACAAACCAAATTTCTTTAGCAAATACTTCAAGTGCACAATTAAAACAAGTGTCCGAGGACACGGAAAGATTAAGGTCTCGGGCGGACCCGATAAGGCAAGTCGGAAGCGAGGGACTCGGGACCCTAGAGTAAGGAGGCTATGCAGGCACCGAAATGCCGAGTTAC
Source organism: Lissotriton vulgaris (assembly GCF_964263255.1). Lineage (NCBI taxonomy): Eukaryota > Metazoa > Chordata > Amphibia > Caudata > Salamandridae > Lissotriton > Lissotriton vulgaris. The sequence continues at coordinate 107,827,703 of NC_141686.1, forward strand.
CTAGCCACGAGGGCTGCGGCTGCACAAGTCTTACAGGCGTCGGGGTCTTCGCTGACGAGCCAGGAGCCGGAAGAAAAGGAGTTGCTGGCCGGCGACCAGTGCTGAATAGTTCGTAGAGATCCAAGCCTGGATCGGAGATTGAAGAAACCTGAAAGCAGAGGGGACCAAGTTCGTACTACTAGCCAGTAGTCAGAGTGTACCAGGAAGGCACCGGTTGGCCGTCACCTCGACCAGGTGAGTGGGCGACGCTAGGCTCGGCAGTCTCACGGACCAGGAGGCGTTGTCGGCGACCACGGCGGAGGTGCGAGCTGTCCCACGAAGGATGATGCTGTCGGCGTCGCTGGGCCCAGGATGGGGCAACAAGCCTTGGCAGGTCTCAGGGCCACGTGGTGGGCCTAAGATGGCGTCTTGAGTGGACCAGGAGGGTCCGGGGTGCTTCTCGCAAAGATGGAAGCAAGGGCCAGTCTGGAGCAACCAGACCAGCAGTGATGATTCTCGGATGTCGTCACAGAAGGGCACGAGCCAGCGGCTAGTGACCAGACAACGTGCTGAGCAGCGAGCAGAAGGGCCCCACGCAGATCGTGGAGATGCTGGGAGACTGCACTTCGGTGCTGGAGCGGCTCAGGGTCGGGGCTTCTCGGACCCCAGAGCACTCACCAGAGAGTTACCTCGATGGTCGTGCTGGTTTTAAGAGCGTGCAGGTTCTGATGATGGCCGGTCCCTCGAGGTCTCGTCGCACCCACAGATCACAGCTGAGCTGATGACGTGGGTAGAGGTCAGAGGTGCCAGGGAAGCCGGTTCTCGTCGAGCTGGGCCGTCGGATTCCTTGAGGAAGGACTTACAGCAAACCGCAGAGTTCTTAGATGGTGCCCGCTGATGCAGGGTGACTACTCCTTAGCCACAAGGGAGAAATCTTGAGAAGAGTCTTGAAGTCCTTTCGTAGAAAGTATTCTTGATTCAAAGATGATCTAATTTGGAAGGGTCCCCGCTCCGGCCTTTATTCTAAAGAAAGGGGTGGGTACATGACTAGGTCCTGCCCTAAGGGTGGGACCAGGAAGGGGGGTAGTTACACCCCTCTCCCCTGCCGGACTTTCCCCAGGCCAGGGCTGTCGCCCCTGGAACTGGTTCTAACCGGCAGATGCGTAGTGAGCACCGGGGTGCCACTCCGCAGTCACCTTCTCGCAAAAGCCCTACCTACCCAGAATACACAAACCCTGTCTGGGACGGTGCGAACACCGCCCTCGACAGGAAACCCTTTGTCCAAGTGCTCCTCGCTGGAAGGACTCCCAGCAGCAGGAGGTCAGACTCGTGTCTGTGGTGGCAGCCTCCATTTTGTGGAGCTGAGGCTTTCGTTAACTTTAACCGGGGTTCACAGTTACGTACATGTCGTGTCCCTCTAGAAGGGCGGGATGCTAACCTCGTCGCCAGGGTTGGTGAGAGGGCAGCACCCCGATTCGTATGACACCTTACTCGACATGTCTTGATAACGCGACACCGAAGTTACCGATGTGGTACGCGTTATCATGGAACAGCCATTGGGTCTTTTCACCGCAAGCTGCAACCGGCTCGGCTCGGGCCAGAACACAGTTCACACGAGCCCATGCACTCTGCCTTCAGGATTGTCAAGGCCTGCCATAGGAGTGACTGATAGGAACTCGGGTGTCCATTGTATGGTTAGATATAGGCTACTATATCCAAAGCAAAGGGTGATTACACGACTTCGCCCCAGCTGTCATGCAGCCAGTTGTGTCAAATTTAGGAGGCCAGCCAGGGGTGGCATAATACAGGCTGCAGCCCCTGGCGGCCCTGGGTACACCTATGCCCTGAGTTACAGGGTCTGATAAGGTGGCCCAGTACCAATTGGTAAATGCACCTAGGGTACATATCGTAATTTAGAAAGAGAACAGCCAGGCTGTGGGTCTGATTGGCAGGCCCACAGCCAGAGAAAGTCGTAAACCAGTGAAACAAAAGCAAAAAATCTGGGTGATCATAGGATTGCAGACCCTACTCTCCTACAATCACAACCAGGAAGCAGCCAAATCCCACCCCCAAACACCACAGTGACGCTACCATACGAGTGAAGACGACGGAAAGCTGATGCTAAACCTCCGTAAGCGACTCTCGACCCGGGCGAAATAGCGACCGCCATGTCCGACGAACCTGAACCTCAGCCTGGCCCCAGCAACAGCGCTGGCCGCAAGCGCAAATTAAAGTTCTCCGAGCAGGAGCTGGAGAACCTAATAGAGGGGGTGGTGGCCAAACACGACCAGCTCTTTGGTGCCAACTCCAAGAGGGTCCCAGAACAGGAGAAGCGGAGGATCTGGGTGGGGATTGCCTCCAGCGTCAACTCTGTGGGCGTTGCGGACAGGTCGTTGGGGGAGCTGAAAAAGCGCTGGTACGACCTCCGAGGGCGTGCAAAGGAGAAGGTGGCGGCGCGCCTTGGTGAGGCATCAGGCACTGGAGGTGGTGGACCGACTGTCCCACCCAACACCCCACTGGAGGACCAGGTAGAGGACACCTTGGAGAGGGAGGCGTGTGTTGGCGTGACCACTCTGGACTCCTCCCGCCCCACACAAGACACCCAAGGTAAGTGGCATGCGACTGTGACCCTGTCCCCTATGACCGTCCCTGACCAAATAGGCTCACTCATTGGCCCTTAATCATGCCTATGTTGTGCATCAGGAAATGCCCTGAGGCATTGTGGGAGACGTAGTATGTCCACAATGTAGTAGTACCACAATGCGGCCAGAAAGGTTCCTAAGTGCGCACATCCACAGCCATCCAGGGAATGTCACCCAGCATGCATGTAACATCTGCACGTCTGACAGTCACATGCACCTAATGAGTATCCACTTACCCTCACAGGTGCGGATGATAGCAGTGACAGTGAGAGGCTGGTGATCAACGAGGAGGCCCAGGAGGAGGAATCCCTACCCGCTACCCAGCCACCAGCCCCTGCCGCAGCGCCAACAGCAGCAGCCAGGCCCCCCACCTTACCTGCTGCAAAATCTGCAGGCCCACCGGCTGCCAAGGCCAGGCCCCCCACCTTAGCTGCTGCAAAATCTGCAGGCCCACCGGCTGCCAAGGCCAGGCCCCCCACCAATGTGCCTCCAGTGCCTGCCGCACCTGCTACACCAGCTGCTACAACACCTGCAGCTCGTCCTACACGATCTGGGCCAGCCACATCCGCCACACAGCGGCGCAACAGCAGGAGGGGCAATGGGCATCTCTATGCCTGCATGAGCGTGGAGCGGCGAATGCTCCGTCTACACCACCGCCAGTCGCAGCAGCAAGGAGCCATCCACCTCCAGCTGCAGAAGATCGGCCGCAATGTGGCGGGAGTCGGCCAGCGGGTGGACCGCATTACGGCGGCCATGGAGCGCATGACGGCAGCAATGGAGGCCAATACTGCAGCGCTGGGGAAGCAGCGCAGTGTTGCACGCAGGCGCCACCACCAGCTGGTGAGCCAGCTGTCGACCTATAGTCGATCCAATTATGTGGCAGCAAATGCCACCACCCAGCTGTCGCGGCGCTCTATGACCCAGCAGCACCAACTGGTTCAGTGCTGCGAGGAGATTACCCGGGTGCTGGAGCACTTGACCACCGCCGTGATCCCACTGCTTGCACCTGTCCTACCGGCCATCGTAGGGGGAGATGATGCGAGTGAGGCTGCCTCCAGCGTGAGCAGCAACTCTGCCACGCAGGCCCCCCCACCTAGGCGCAGCACCAGGGCTACGCCTGCTCCAGCTGCCCAGGATGAGGAAGAGCCTCACAGGCGCCTGGGAAATGTGCGCCGGAAGCACCAATGACATTGTGTCAGGGACACAGGCGCAGGCTGATGCTAAGCCTGCCATGAACCTTTCAATGCAGTATGCTGGAATACTGGATTTTGTAAATAGTTGGTACCACGAGCCTTTTATATTGTGACTGAAACAAATACATTTATTTTGCTGCACACATTCGCCTTGTGTAATCATTACATTCTGCATGCTATTGTGATATGTGGGGTGGGGGAAGGGGGTGGGCTAGAAACTGTTCACTGTGATGTGGTTGCGACGTCTGTGGCCTTCAGCTGGGTTCTCCCCTTGTGCATGGTGCGCATGTGCTGGTGGCCGGTCGTCCCCCTTAGATTCACTGCCTGAGATGTCAACTGGTATCCGGCGCTTGGTAGCGATGTTATGAAGCATTGCACAGACAGCCACAATGCGGCAGCACGCTGCAGGACTGTAATACATGGCCCCACCTGTCTTGTGCAGTATACGGAACCTGCTCTTGAGCAGGCCAAATGTCCTTTCAATACAGTTCCTTGTCCGGATGTGCGCAACATTGTATCGCCGTTGCTGAGGTGTGGCAGGGTTGAGGTAAGGGGTCAGGAGGTATTCCCATAGGGCGTAGCCACTGTCACCTGAATGAGAGGAGCAGATGTTGATTGCCTGTGCAGCGCAGTTACTTCATAGCAATGTGACATTGTCGACAAAGTGTACTTACCAAGTAGGTGTCCTTCCCCAAACTCTCCCCTGATCAGTCGTGTGTGGAGTCCGCTGTGCCTGAAGATAAAGGAGTCATGGGTACTCCCTGGGTACTGGGCCACAATGTCAGTGATGATGGTCTTGGCATTGCAGACCATCTGTATGTTGAGGGAGTGGTAGCACTTCCTGTTGCGGTACATATACTCCCTGCCAGCTGGTGGGCAGATGGCGACGTGGGTACAGTCTATGCAGCCGAGGACATGGGGAAAATGGGCAACATTATAAAATTGTAGTTTAGTGAGGTCCAATTCCTGTTGGCTCGTGGGGAATGTGATGTGCCGGTGGAGCTGGCTGAGCATGGCGTCAACAAAAGTGTGGAGGCAGCGTGACATGGTGGGCTGGGATATCCCCCCAGCAGCGGCTGCTATGCCCTGGAAACTGCCGCAGGCCAGGAGGTGCAGGCTGCACAATACCTGCACATGTGTGGGCACAGAATTGTTTCGCCTTGTTGGGTGCTGCATGATGGGGTCGAGTTCTTGTATCAGCCAGGTGATCATTTCCCCATTCAGCCTGTATTTTGCATAAATCTGTTCTCTGGTTTGGCCCAGCAAGGTGACCCGCTGCCGGTAAATCCTTGCCTGCCTCATGCGTCTCCTCCGTGCTGCTCGCTGTAGCCTTCGCCGCCTCACCACCATGTACATCCCAGGCATTGTGGAACGCCTAATGCTGCTGCTGAATGTCCTTATGTGTGATTGGTCAGGCCTGGACCTGTTGGTGATTGGCTAACAGTTTTTCAAATTTGGCTTCATCATGGCTTTTATGGTTACCACCTGCTTTGAGTTGTCCTTAAATTGCGCCGCGCAAACGTGCGATTTTGCGCTTTTTCGCTAATGTATTTCTTTCATGAATGCCGATTGCGACAATATTGCGTTACGCTAATCATTTCGCAGATTCCGTGGTTGGTCGCTATTTCCGTGTCGCTAATGCTCGACTTCCCGGAGTCTGCGACTATTACTGCGTAATCGCTATTCCAATCGCTATTATTTTTTAGCTATTTCGTACGTGAATGCCGATTCCGTGTTTTGCACCCGCAATTGCGTTGTCGCAGCCATTGCGGGCGCTATTTCGCTCCATGAATCGGGCGGTATGACTTTCACACTCTATGTGCACAAGAGGGAAGGTTGTGGTCTCTTGGTGTTAACACAGATATACAGTGATAAACAGCATCCTTGTGCATATTTCTCAGCTGTCCGTGACCCCGTAGCTCGTGCACTGTCTGGATGTTCCCGAGCGGTGGCAGCAATGGCTGTATCTATACATCAGAGTGAAGGAATAGTTCTGTCACACAAACTGCTTGTGTTAGTATCCCATTCAGTTGATGCTTTACTAAATGAAACGAAAACACAGCATTTGACTCGTGCTCGCTTGATAGGATATGAATTGACACTTTTGGCCCCTCATATCGCATTGAAAAGATGTTTGACACTAAATCCTGCTACACTACTACTATTTCCAGCTACTCAGCCTCAGTCGCAAGAGCCACATGATTGTACATTTCTCAATGAAGAGGAAACAAAGGGTCGTGTTGACCTACAAGATAATCCTCTCTCTATTTTTGATGGGGAGTTATGGGTTGATGGGTCATGTTTTAAATTACTAGATGACACTACATCTTCTGCCTATACTATTACGACACTTCAGACAGTAGTTGAGACAGCTCGCATCCCTCGGAAGTCGGCTCAAGTGGCCACATTGATTGCACTGACGAGAGCATGTGAACTTAGTACAGACTTACTTGTCAATGTTTTCACCGACAGCTAGTACACATTTGGGGTGGCACTCAATTTTGGCCGTTTATGGAAAGAAAGGGGTTTTCCTCACCTCACATGGGACACACATAGTGCATGTAGAATTAGTCGCAATTATTAAGTGTAGTGCACACAAGAAAGTAACTGATAAAATAGGAGCAGGTAATGCCTTTGCGGATCACACAACCAGTGAGACCGCAATGCAGCGAATCACCACATCTATGTATGTGGTTAGGTCCCAAGCTGAACGTTTCAGAAAAGGGGGTGGTGATGAACAGAGTGTCTGAATTAAGCAGACCACTCTTACCCAGTCCAAAGATCAGGGCTTGATCCATCACCGTTATTTAGCTCACTGCACCATCCCAGCTCAGAACCTGGCTATATGCAAATCAGTCTGTCCCTGGCCCAGTGCATCATGGGAACAGGGCAGACTAAACTACCAAGCCAATTCTTCACCAGAAAGGAGACAAGCTTCCGGGGACCGGTTTGTGGCATTTCAGCCGTCGTCGGCCCGGCTTGCTTGAATCCTGATGGTGCAGTGAGCAAGGGACTCATGTCTGAGTATACCCTGCTACACCTATAGTGGCCAAAAACGATTCAGAAAAGGGGGTGGTGATGAACAGAGTGTCTGAATTAAGCAGACCACTCTTACCCAGTTTAAAGATCAGGGCTTGATCCATCACTGTTATTTAGCTCACTGCACCATCGCAGCTCAGAACCTGGCTATATGCAAATCAGTCTGTCCCTGGCCCAGTGCATCATGGGAACAGGGCAGACTAAACTACCAAGCCAATTCTTCACCAGAAAGGAGACAAGCTTCCGGGGACTGGTTTCTGGCATTTCAGCCATCGTCGGCCGGGCTTGCTTGAATCCTGATGGTGCAGTGAGCAAGGGACTCATGTCTGAGTATACCCTGCCACACCTATAGTGGCCAAAAACGATTCAGAAAAGGGGGTGGTGATGAACAGAGTGTCTGAATTAAGCAGACCACTCTTACCCAGTCCAAAGATCAGGGCTTGATCCATCACCGTTATTTAGCTCACTGCACCATCCCAGCTCAGAACCTAGCTATATGCAAATCAGTCGGTCCCTGGCCCAGTGCATCATGGGAACAGGGCAGACTAAACTACCAAGCCAATTCTTCACCAGAAAGGAGACAAGCTTCCGGGGACCGGTTTCTGGCATTTCAGCCGTCGTCGGCCCGGCTTGCTTGAATCCTGATGGTGCAGTGAGCAAGGGACTCATGTCTGAGTATACCCTGCCACACCTATAGTGGCCAAAAACGATTCAGAAAAGGGGGTGGTGATGAACAGTCCAAAGATCAGGGCTTGATTCATCACCGTTATTTTGTCCACCATAAGTGTGGAAGGGTATACTCAGATGTGAGTCCCTTGCTCATTGCACCATCAGGATTCAAGCAAGCCGGGCCGACGACGGCTGAAATGCCAGAAACTGGTCCCCGGAAGCTTGTTTCCTTCTCAGTATAAGAATTGGCTTAGTAGTTTGGTTTGCCCTGTTCCCATCATGCACTGGGACAGGAACAGACTAATTTGCATGTAGCCAGGTTCTGAGCTGGGATGGTGCAGTGAGCTAAAAAACGGTGATGGATCAAGCCTTGATCTTTGGACTGGGTAAGAGTGGTCTGCTTAATTCAGACACTCTGTTCATCACCACCCCCTTTTCTGAATCATTTTTTCCACCATAAGCGTGGAAGGGTATACTCAGATGTGAGTCCCTTGCTCATTGCACCATCAGGATTCAAGCAAGCCGGGCCGACGACGGCTGAAAGGCCAGAAACCGGTCCCCGGAAGCTTGTTTCCTTCCCAGTATAAGAATTGGCTTGGTAGTTTGGTTTGCCCTGTTCCCATCATGCACTGGGACAGGAACAGACTAATTTGCATGTAGCCAGGTTCTGAGCTGGGATGGTGCAGTGAGCTAAAAAACGGTGATGGATCAAGCCCTGATCTTTGGACTGGGTAAGAGTGGTCTGCTTAATTCAGACACTCTGTTCATCACCACCCCCTTTTCTGAATCATTTTGTCCACCATAAGCGTGGAAGGGTATACTCAGATGTGACTCCCTTGCTCATTGCACCATCAGGATTCAAGCAAGCCGGGCCGACGACGGCTGAAATGCCAGAAACCGGTCCCCGGAAGCTTGTTTCCTTCCCAGTATAGGAATTGGCTTGGTAGTTTGGTTTGCCCTGTTCCCATCATGCACTGGGACAGGAACAGACTAATTTGCATGTAGCCAGGTTCTGAGCTGGGATGGTGCAGTGAGCTAAAAAACGGTGATGGATCAAGCCCTGATCTTTGGACTGGGTAAGAGTGGTCTGCTTAATTCAGACACTCTGTTCATCACCACCCCTTTTTCTGAATCATTTTGTTCACCATAAGCGTGGAAGGGTATACTCAGATGTGAGTCCCTTGCTCATTGCACCATCAGGATTCAAGCAAGCCGGGCCGACGACGGCTGAAATGCCAGAAACCGGTCCCCGGAAGCTTGTTTCCTTCCCAGTATAAGAATTGGCTTGGTAGTTTGGTTGGCCCTGTTCCCATCATGCACTGGGACAGGAACAGACTAATTTGCATGTAGCCAGGTTCTGAGCTGGGATGGTGCAGTGAGCTTAAAAAACGGTGATGGATCAAGCCCTGATCTTTAGACTGGGTAAGAGTGGTCTGCTTAATTCAGACACTCTGTTCATCACCACCCCCTTTTCTGAACCAAGCTGAACATTGGCATGATGCCAGGCAGGAAGTGCTGGACATGCAACAATCTGCTTCTGCTGACAAACTAGACCAATGGTCTAAGGAGGGAATACTGGATGATGAGGGCTGCTGGAGGAATAAAGATATGACCAAATGGAGGTTACCCACAGCATACCTACTCCCCTTGATTCACATGGCACATGGGCCAGCACATGTTGGTGCATCCTCAATGGCAAAACAACTCATGCAAGTTTGGGATCATCCTGATATTGCTGGCACTGCTAAAAAGGTAGTCCAGTCTTGTCTGATCTGTCTCCAATATAATCCTGGAAAGGGAACGCAAACTCCAACAGGAGGGTTTGCGACACCGGCTCCACCTTTTGAGGTCCTGCAAATGGACTACATTCAGTTTAAGCGCTGTAATAATGTGAAATATGTCCTAGCAGTGGTTTGTGCCTTCAGTAAATGTGTTGCGGCATATACTACGAAGGATAATACAGCTCTCACGACAGCAAAAGTTCTCTTAAAGGAGTTCTTTCCCCACTTTGGTGTTTGTCGGGTCCTATGGAGCGACAATGGACCTAATCTCATAGGGCAAGTTGTAGGATATGTTATGAAAGGGTTGGGGATTAAGCAGAAATTTCATGCTGCTTTTCACCCACAGTCAGCAGGCTTGGTGGAGCGTTACAACTCCACCCTGGAATTGAAATTGGCTAAAATACAGGCTTCCACGTCTTTGACTTGGCCTGATGCACTGCCCCTAGCCTTGCTTTCTATCGGATCAATACCACATACATGATCTGGCCTTACGCCACATGAGATTGTCTTTGGGAGGTCCCCAAGCCTCGCCCTATACATGATGTTCCCCACATGTTGATGAGTGACTATTTGTCCCAGTTAACTGACAGCTTGTCTTCTATTTATCAGCAGGTGCGGGAAGCTCTTCTAGATAGGTCGCAGGGTGATGGTTATGATCTGCGGTCTGGAGATTATGTCCTCACAAAATCGTTTCAACTGACAAGTTGTCTGGCACCTCTCTGGCGTGGCCCAGAGCAGGTCCTTGCTACGAGAACTGCTGTCCGAGTGACCAACAGGAAGAACTGGGTCCACGGCAGACACTGCTGAAAGATTCTGCATAACTTTGTGGGCCCTGCTGTGCTGACAGATCACTGCGACATTCTGGTCACCGAGAGAGGACGAGCTGCATAACCTGAAGGGCCTGAGGAAATCTTCCCGGACCACATGTTCCCCGGCGCATCTAGATACCTACTTCGATCCAGGAAGAGAGACACTTCATCGCAAAAAGAGACTGTTTGAGTCACTGTCCTGGGTGGTTAAAGACTGACTACAAAGGGGGGTAGCCTTTTAGTGACTACTCGTCTCAACGTTAGTGAAGAAACCAAAGCCTGCCCAGGACCTTAGGGCATCATCTCTTTTGTTGTTTGTCAACGAGATGAACATGCCTGAGGAGAAGAAATCAAATGCTGCAAAGATCTGTAGCGGCTGCACAATTTTTATTACTGGATTGACTTTGACTGCTGTCATCATTGCTGTGGTAATGTAGGTTGTGGAGGAAGTAACTCTGGCTCGAAACTTATTGCCTGCTACTACTCCTGTCCCCACGGAACATTATTACTTCACTCTTCCCTATCATGAAAAGAAGCATCGAATGTCATATCTCAATAACACTTTCATACAAATGTTTCATCATACTTCATAAGGCTACGAATACTACCAACTGCTGGGTATGTGGAATGATGCCAGCCCATCAGAAGAAGAGAGGAACTCCTCTCATTCCCCTGCCATTTTCATACAATGGCTCTTGTAGAGCCTGGTTTGGACTTTTGTGGGCCTCTGAAATCAATCATGTTACTACAGCTGATGCAGAGGGGCTTAATGCACAATTGAATAAGGTGTGTTACCCCGATGACGATGGCTTCCCTCAGGCCAAATGAACTATATAGGAAATGGAAGAGTATCCCAAAGGAAATTCCTCCACAAGCTACATTTTCCCCAATTCTCGAACGGCCAAGGGTAACGGGCCTCCTGTTATCGCTGTTACTAGAGCCCAAGCAAATCTTTGTGTGAGCAGTTTTTGGCAGTATCCCGGTGGGAAAAAGTGACTGTAGTACAGTATTGAATATCACTGGAACGAACAATAACTGTTTTCTATCCTCAGATAACACTTATTTCATTTCTGGATGTAAAGTTTACTATTATCTACCAATTGGATGGTCTGGAATATGCTATGTGTCCTTTCTGCTTCCCCGTGTTCTTAGCACCTGCTTCCTATCATAAAGACCAAACATTGTTTAATGACATTTCCTTGAACCGATTCAAAAGAACTATAAATAATGATGAAGTGGATCAAACTGACACTGTATTACAACAATATGTTGACTTTAATTTGGGACTCTTTTTCTTTGTTGGTGCAGCTTTGGAATCAATCGATTTTATTGAGCAGCATACCAACACTTAACCCAGCTCGGCTGCCTACATCCACCGGCCGGCAGAGCATGATCCAGCAATAATAAACACAGCCTTTGGGTCTACACCCCGGGGGGCGACCCGGCGAGGACATATGAAATGCCAGGAGGAACAGCCATCACTTTCAGCTTTTACTGCATATACGAAAAAGAACAGAAACAGCAAAACAAAATAGAAGCCCCTCCCCACCACCCCACCCTCCCCACCCCCCACCACCTCGCCCCCCTCCCGCCTCCCTCCTCCTCATCAGCCTCACAACTCCCCTTATGCACACTAAGTCCCGCCCGCCTCCCAGCACATTCCAGACCCTCCGCACCTATTTGACTGCACCCCGAGGGACCACCGTAATAAGCTGCAGAATCTGCAGGTATTTGGGACACGTAACCTCGCGCATGTCACAAGATAGAAGATGGATAAATGGTTCCCACAGCTCTGCATAAACCTCTCCCTTGCCTTCCACACACAAAGAGAGTCTCTCCATGGCCAACAAATGCCACAGCCGCCTAATCCAGTCCCTCGGGTCAGGGGAATCAGTGGAGCGTCATTGCATAAGGATTACTAAGCGCGCCGCTAGCAGGGCCAGAGATATTTGTTTACCCCTCATAGAGCGCAAAGGGAACGCTTTTGGATGCGGGAGCCCTAGCAGCTTCATGCTCAGGCACCCTGGGAAATGTGATGTGAAAGGCATCATCGATATCATCAAGGACCGCCTTCCAGTAACGCTCTAGTTTCGGGCAGTGCCATAGCAGGTGCGTCAAGGAACCCGGGGCACCACAGCCCCGCCAGCATAGACCTGAGCATTTTGGATCCCAAGCCTAATCCGCACTGGAGTATGGTACCAGTATGACACTGCCTTGTAGGCCGATTTAGCGCCTGCCATGTTAGACGTGGTATGCTGCGCACAATAAAACACCTTTCCCCACTCCTTATGCGACAGCGGGTGGCCCAGCTCCGTCTCCCAACAAACCTGCGCTTTAGTACCCGGCGCCTTAGGGCGCGCAATGATCAAGGCGTATATGTCAGATATAAGTTTGCGGTCATCTTTTTTGCATACCACCCAGCGTTCTAGAGCCGTCATAGGGCGAGACATATCAGCAATATTAGGGAGCTGAGTGACCCAATGTGCTACCTGCGAATAGGGAAAGGCATTGGCTTCGGCGAGGGAAAAGTGGTCCCGGCGGAGCGAGGAGAACAAAATCATGCCATCCAGGTCAAAGAGGTGGCCCACCCTCTTGCAGCCCGCCTCCCTCCGTCGCTGGAAGACCGGGGATGAGCAGCCGGGTGGAAAGTCTGGGTTATCGACAATGGGCATCATGGGTGAGGGGAAAGTGGTCCAACCCTTACGCTGTGCCAATTGATCCCATGTCTTCATGGTCGGCGATGTCACTGGGGACGAATATAGGCCCCAGGCTCTATGTTTTTGAGGGAGCCATAACTCACACCAAATATTGCGGTACGCCACCGCTTGATCCATAAATAGCCAGTGCTTGCTGTATTGTGGCCTGTTCCATTCGAGAATAAAGCGCAGACAAGCCGACTGGTAATACGCCTGCAGTGAGGGAAAGCCCAGTCCGCCGTTGGCCCGAGGGGCCGTAATCAACGAGGAGGCAAGCCGTGGACGTTTGCGATTCCATAGAAATTTGGTAAGCAGCCCCTGGAGCTTCTGTATGGTACCCGGCGGGGGGCTCAGAGGCAACATTTGGAAAAGGTATCAAATGCGCAGAATCATCGTCATTTTGACGGCAGCCAGCCGGCCAAACCAGGCGAGCTGTAAGCGGGACCAGTCAGACAGCGATTCGGTTGTTTGCTCAACTAAGATCTTGTAGTTAAGAGAGACCGTCAGTGCTATAGTGGGGGCAAGGCGGATCCCCAGTTACAGGATGTCAGAGTGAACCCACTGGAAGGCAAAGTCCTCTTGAAGGTCTTGCACGTCAGAAGCTGGGATCGACACGTTGAGGACCTGGGATTTGGAAAAGTTGACCTTAAAACCGGCAATGCCACCGAAGTCGTGCAATTCCATCGACAGATGCCGCAAGGAGGTGTGAGGGCACACAAGCGAGAGGATCACGTCATCAGCGTAGAGGCTTATTTTATGTTTGTTGGCGCCAAACTGAATCCCCTCAATGCCTCGGTTCGACCGAACTCTCTGCGCGAAGGGCTCCATATAGCGTGCGAAGAGCAACAGCGATAGGGGACAATCCTGCCTAGTCCCGCGGGTGATGGGGAAAGGGGCAGATCTACAACTGTTTACCCGGACTGCCGCCTTCGGTGCCGCGTAGAGGCAGCGCACCCATTTTACGAAGTTATCCCCCAGTCCGAAAGCTTTCAAGACCGCGAACAAGTACGTCCAGTCGACGCGGTCGAAAGCCTTCTCCGCATCTATTGATAAGAAAAGGGCCTGTTTGCGAGAGCGGTGTACAGAGTCCATGAGGTGCTGAAGCCTCTTCGCATTCTCCCCCCCTTCTCTCGTCAGTATGAACCGAACCTGATCCGGTTCGATGATGCCGTCCATGAGTGGGCTGAGACGGGCAGCCAGAATGCTAGCGAAAAGCTCTGCGTCAATATTGAGGAGGGAGATTGAGCGATACAATCCACACTCCGTGGGGTCCTTCCCTGCCTTGGGGATGACTGTAATCACGGCCTCCGACATAGAAGGGGTCACCTCTCCCGTTTCCAGGAAGGAATTAAAAAGGCAAGTTAAAAAGGGCGCTAGCTCCATACAAATTTTTTTATAAAAAACGGCAGAGAAGCCGTCCTGTCCCGGGGATTTGGCCAGTTTCAATCGCGAGATTGCGGAGATGACCTCCTCAACACGTATTTCAGTGTCGAGCGCTGCTGCCGAGTTCTGTGTGAGGGGCGTTACTCCACATGAAGTCAGGTATGTCTTCACACGTTCCGGCCCCGAAGGTTCCTGGCAATACAGGGTGTGATAAAACCGCCGGAAAAAGTCTGCGATAAGGGAATCGGCAGTCTGCTCTACCGCACCTACATCCCTAATGGCCTGAACGGCGGCCTGCTGCGTTCGGGACCTCAGCCTATGTGCCAACATCCGGCCCCCTTTGTCCCCACTGAGATAGAACTTATGACGCAAGCACAAGAGGGCGTATTCTACACGGTCCAGGTCAAGATGTTTAAGCATAAGCCGTTTTGTTTCCAACTCTCTCCAGATGCGTTTAGCCCCGGTACGCTTATGTATTGCCTCTAGGCCTCCAACCTCCCTCTCTAATTCCTCGCGCTTCTCCTTACGTATCCGGGAGAGCGACGCAGACACCACAATAAAGTCCCCCCGGGCCACCAATTTAAGGGCCTCCCACACAGACCCCAGCGAAATACCGTCCCTGTCGTTATCCACGAAATATTGAATAATCGTGTCTCTCATGCAGGTAACTACCGATTCCGAATTGAGGAGGGAATCCCGAAGACGCCACCCCGATGGCGGCGGTCGCTGCTCATTACAGGCAATCTGTACAGAGATAAGGGCATGGTCGGACAGAGAGCGCGGGGAGATCTCAGCGGCAGACAAATGGGGCATGAGGGATGTCGTGGCGAGGAAATGATCCAAGCGTGCATAAGTTTTATGAGCTGCAGAATAATACGTGAAATCGCGTTCCAGGCGATGCTGAGTACGCCACACGTCTTGCAGCCGCCCCTCTTGCAACCACTGCTTCCCCCCCTGGGAGATGGCCCCCGCTTGATGCAAACGCGCAGCTGACCTATCTAACACCGGATCCATTACTACATTCAGATCTCCCCCGACCAACACACACGCATCTGGGGAAGCTAACACCTCCGCAAGCGCCGTTTTCAAAAAGGGTTCCTGGTGGACATTTGAAGCATACAGGGAGCCCACCGTGAAATGTGTGTTCCCCCATTGGATCCTAACCGCCAGAAAGCGCCCTTTGATATCAATTACGTGGGACAGACCTTACAGTGAGCTTTGGCGCTGATCAGGATAGCCACCCACTGCTTTTTTGCTGAGCATGAGGACCACAACTGCACTGGAAAATGCCTGTCTCTCATCCTCCTAGTATCCTTGGAGAGGAGGTGAGTCTCCTGCAACAGACACACATCCCTATCCGCACCCTCCAACAGCGATAATATGGCTGCGCGCTTAACCGGGCTGTTGAGGCCCCGAACATTCAAGCTAACAATTTTCAAATCTTTACCCATACTCGCTGCAAGGGGATACAAGCATGCGATGTGGCTTCTGGGACTGTACCAGAGTAGAACCTCTCAGAGACACCCAACCACCCTGACCTGCCCCTAAACCCTCCCAGGACTGATGCGGAGCCCCCAAAACAACCCCCCCCCCCAAAACTCCCAACAACCAAAGTGTTGGTGCAGCTTTGAATAGTAGAATAATAAGACGCTTGAACCGAGTGGTAGAGGCTGTGACTAATCAAACAGCAATCGCTCTTGGAAATGTTACAGAAGAACTCCAAATTACGAGAATTGTGACCTTGCAAAATAGAATGGTTTTAGATGTAATATTAGCTGATTGTGGTGGAGCATGTCACATTATTGGGTGTATCTGTTGCGTATTTATCCCAAGCCATGCCCCTTCTGTTTATGATGCCATTTCCAAACTGCATAAAATAGCCACTGAGATACATCAAGATCCAGGAACATGGACTTGGACTGGATGGTTCTGGAACTTATTTTCTGTATGGGGTCTGAAAGTATTGTCGGCTTTATTCATAATTATTGGAATTATCTTCTATTGTTGTTTATGCATACAATGTGGCTCTGTTCCCTCTGTATTTCCACTTATATCAATCAATCAATCAAAGACATTTATAGAGGGCGCTACATACCCGTAGGGTCTCAAGGCGCTGGGGGGGGGGGGTGCCGCTACTGCTCGAACAGCCAGGTCTTCAGCTTCTTCCTGAAGGAGAGGTGGTCTTGGGTCAGGCGCAGGTCGGTCGGGAGGGAGTTCCAGGTCTTGGCGGCCAGGTAGGAGAAGGACCTTCCTCCTGTAGTCGCTCTTCGGATGCGGGGGACGTCGGCGAGGGCGTGGTTGGCTGATCGGAGGTGGCGTTTGGGAGCGTAGAAGTTGACTCGGCTGTTGAGGTAGCTCGGGCCTTGGTCGTGTAGGGCTTTGTGTGCGTGGGTGAGGAGGCGGAAGGTGATTCTTTTGTTGACGGGGAGCCAGTGAAGGTCTCTCAGATGTCCGGAGATGTGGCTGGTTCGTGGGATGTCGAGGATGAGTCTGGCTGAGGCGTTCTGGATCCGCTGGAGTCTCTTCTGGAGCTTGGCGGTGGTACCGGCGTAGAGGGCGTTGCCGTAGTCCAGTCGGCTGGTGACGAGGGCCTGGGTGACGGTCTTCCTGGTCTCGGTGGGGATCCACCAGAAGATCTTCCGTAGCATGCGAAGGATGTTGAAGCATGCCGATGAGACGTTGTTGACTTGCCTGGTCATGGAGAGGGAGGAGTCCAGGATGAAGCCCAGGTTGCGCGCATGGTCTGTCGGTTTGGGTGCGGTGCCCAGGGCGGGAGGCCACCAGGAGTCGTCCCAGGCGGAGGGTGAGGAGCCCAGGATGAGGACCTCCGTCTTGTCCGAGTTCAGTTTCAGGCGGCTGGTCGTCATCCACTCGGCTACCTCTTTCATCCCTTCGTGCAGGTTGGCTCTGGAGGCGGCGGGGTCGTTGGTCAGGGAGAGGATCAGCTGGGTGTCGTCGGCGTAGGAGATTATGTTGAGGTTGTGCTGGCGTGCGATGGCCGCGAGGGGGCTCATGTAGACGTTGAAGAGGGTGGGGCTCAGAGAGGATCCTTGAGGGACGCCGCAGATGACTTCGGTGGCCTCTGACTTGTACGGTGATAGACGGACTCTCTGTGTTCTTCTGTCGAGGAAGGAGATGATCCATTCCAGCGCCTTGTCCTGGATTCCGACGTTGCTGAGGCGCTGTACTAGGGTGCAGTGGCAGACAGTGTCGAATGCCGCGGAGAGGTCTAGGAGGATGAGGGCCGCTGTTTCTCCGTTGTCCATCAGGGCTCGGATGTCATCGGTGGCGGCGATGAGGGCGGTCTCGGTGCTGTGATTGGCTCGGAAGCCGGACTGTGAGGGGTCGAGGGATCCATTCGTCTCGAGGAAGGCGGCCATCTGCTTGTTGACGGTCTTCTGGATGACTTTGGCTGGAAACGGGAGGAGCGAGATGGGGCGGTAGTTCTTGAGTTCGGTGGGGTCCGCTGTGGGTTTCTTGAGAAGAGCGCTGAGTTCGGCGTGCTTCCAGCTCTCAGGGAAGGTGGCGGTGTCGAAGGATGTGTTGATGATGTCTCGCAGGTGGGGTGCGATGACAGCGTCAGCCTTGTTGAAGATGTGGTGAGGGCAGGGGTCAGTCGGTGATCCGGAGTGGATGGAGTTCATCGTGCGGATGGTGTCTTCGGTGCTGATCGGGGTCCAGGCGTGGAGGGTGGTGGCGGGGGGTGGCTGTTCGGTCTTGGTGTTCGTTGGTTGGTTGTTGAAGCTGTTGTGTATGTCCGCGATCTTGTTGTGGAAGTATGAAGCGAGGGAGTTGCAGAGGTCTTGCGATGGGGTGATGTCGTTGTTTCCTGCGCTGGGGTTGGATAGCTCTTTCACGATGTTGAAGAGTTCTTTGCAGTTGTGTGCGTTGTTACCAGCCGGTCCTTGAAAGCAGTTTTCTTGGCGGCGCCGATCAGCTGGTGGTGCTTCCGGGTGGCCAGCTTGAAGGTGGTCCTGTTGTCTGGTGTAGGTTCCCTTCTCCAGACTTTCTCGAGGGCTCGGCAGTTCTTCTTGGAGCTCTTGAGTTCGTCGGTGAACCACGGGGCTTTCTTGCTGCCGGATCTGCTGGGCGGGGTTCTCAGCGGGGCGAGTTCGTCCGCGCAGTTGTAGATCCACTTCGTGAGGTTGTCGGCGGCCTGGCTGGGGTTCGCTGAGTTGGCGGGAGGGTACTTGTGTACCATCTAAACCGAATGTCCAAATTGCAAATGCCCATTTAGCAATGGAACGAGACATTTGGGAAATGATGTTAATAGATATTCACGATGTATATCATCCCCTTTAGAAGGGACAAGGAAATGTCTTAGCTTATGCTAAAAGGGTCGTCTGTGGAAACGTGTAATATTTTACATTAGCATAAGCAACAGCCATTTTGGCTGTGTCATCCATTTCTTTTCCTTCGGAATTAATTCGCCCTCTGCTGTTCGTCTTTTCACCCTGCTTGTGTCATCAACTTTAGTTGACCTCTTTCGACATGGCTGCAATGGACGTGCTGGGGGGTTTGTAGCTGCCGGTGCACCTGGTCTTAGAGGCTATCTATTGATCGTTTACTGCTGCCATAAGCATTCCTGCTCCCCCTCCCTATTTGCTGACCAAGTGGTCATCCATCTGCCCTTGTTTGACAATAGCTATTTCTGTGTTTAAACATGTCTTTCCATTTCTGTCCATATGCTTACATTGCAACAAAACTGTATATATGGATGGTGGTTTTGTGAGTTCAGTGTACCTCCCCCTACAATACATGAGAGTGTTGTGTGGACGTGGTACCGCTCATGAGTGATTAATAAACTTGTTGTTTTACTTCAGCTCCAGTGCCGATCTCTGTTTTGTTAGTCTTTGGACCTGTGGACAAGAGGGTGACCCTGCACCAGTGTGCTCACTGTTGGGTACATTTCCACAATGTGAAATATGAAATGTGACTTGTGTGTTTATCTTCCATTTTGCTTTTGATATCTATGAAATCAATACTTTCTAGATGAATACCTGTCCTTCGATGGACTTCTCTTACAAGCAATTTCAAATTTTGATTTAAATAAAGAAAAGGCTACGCCATGAAAACCACAAAACTGGTTCTAATCTCTGTTCTTGAGCATTGCAGTGAGCGAATGTGGGGCGAGTTGCACGTGTGCACGTTCTAAGGTTAAGTTGGTGTATGCGCTCTGTTCAACAAAGAAAAGAATATATGAAAATACTACAATGCATCAATTCTTCATATGTCGTATTCGTCTGCAGGGTGGAAAGAAGACAGCAACACTTACTTCACAGGACCTGGAAACTTCTTACAGCACTGATAAAAAAGCTGTTGTGAACTTTGAAGCGGGTTCTCAAAAGTACGAAATCGATTTTCAAGGTACTGTGATATTTTTATATTTTTATCCTCCTATCAGTTGGGGACGCTATGCTTGTTGTTGCTTGTTGGTGGGGCATGTGGAGACTCCAAGGCCCAGACTGCTTTGTCCCAAGGAGGTAGAGGGGCCAGGGTACTGCCACATTCTTGCAATTGCTTCTTGCAGTATATAGCGCAGCCAAGGGACATTCCGAGGTGTAGGATACGCCAGAGTGAAGCCTGGGACAAGGGCGGGCCCGTTCTTCTCCTGTCATTGGCAGGGAGAGCTGGGGCGGGGGCAGCTCCCTTTGACAGTGAGATATTAGTGGCCATTCCTGACTTATGCGGCTTGGTGTTGTCCTTGAGGTACATGGATTTCCTTCCTTGACGGTGTTCATGACCGTGCCCGTTTCCTTCTTTCTTTTGTTATCTTCATTCAGACTGAGCCTTTCCTTGGTGGCAGGCAGTCACCTGTAACTTTCTCTTGTGGCAGTCCTCTCTTTGATCTGTAGCGTGCACCGTATCCAGGAGGAATGGTGTTGGTGTTCCCCTACTCAAGGAATACAGGCTGTTCCATGGATATTTTTTCTCAGACTCTAATCATTGAACAGCTATAGGCTCTCCCTTTTGGGAAGAAAGTTGTTCTTATGTTAGAAGAGCCACTCTTCAGTTTGCTGTAATAGCCTTTTTTTTGTGGAAAACCTTTATTTGACATTTCAACCAAGTACAAACACGGGCCTACAACCCCCAGGGCCGGCCGCTAAGCAGTTGCAACACAATAAAACAATCAAAATCCAGACTCAGCATCCCGGAGAGCAGATTCGCAACGGCCACAATACGTACTGGTTGTAAAACATATCAAGTTGGTAACAGGATAAAAAGGTTCCATTTTATAATATAAGATAGAAGGATCAGGTGCCATACAATATCTCAAGTTGCGAAAAAAAGGGGGGGGGGGGCGAAATAGCAATATGTCCACAGTTAAATCATCTTCGTGTAAGTCAGCGGCGTTAATACATACTATTCAGGATAAGCGAGCGTACAAATATAGTTCGCGCCAGCTGAATGTCCGCCCAGTAGCACTGAAACATCGCGAGAATTGAGGCACATATGAAACAGCAGAGATGGCCATAAAAATGAACCCATTACACTGACCCGGAAAAGAAGAAAAGAAAAGGGCAAAGAAAGATAAGAAGAAAAAAGGCCGTAGAAATAAAACGAAAAACAAAACACCCATCCCCCAACCCCCCACCTTGCACCCCTGCAGATGACTACGGCCTACTCCCCCTAGCAGCGTGCCTGTCGCCCAAGAACTGAAACCCGAAATATAGAAAAACCCAGAGAAAGACAGAAAGAAATTAAACCCCACCCAAGGAGGGGAAATGGAGGAGGGCTATCTTCTACGTGCTCCCGGTCTCTCCCCCCCGCCCTAACAAAGGGGTCCCCCCGAAACTGTCACATCTGAATAGTCCAAACTGAGAAAACATCCCGGGGGGAACCACCAACCCTGTCCCGGACTCCGTTAAGCTAATGAAGCAGTCCCGTTACCGATAAAACCACAATGAACAACCCAAACAACAGTCTCAGCCTTGGCCCCGTCGATCGAATTCGCCGAGTCCCTCAGACGATTAAAGCCCCATCATCAAAATGTCAAAAGATACACAGAAGTGGTCGGAACATAGTTCAGTAGATGGAAAGAGGACAGTAGATCCCAAAGTAAGCAGCTGGTACCAACAATGTCCCTCCCCGTCTCCGAAGCCAGGCATTATCACATCCGCCATCTTGAGAGAGCGACTGGGGAGGGGGTTCGACACAATCCAAAACAGTTCACAGTACCAATTAAAAGGTTCCAGGATAGGAACAGCAGTTGAATGTTCCGACAGCTGCAAAACCGGGGATTCCAAAAAATTTGTTAAGTCACCGATCACAGCCCATTCGAGTAGATCCACTTCTGTAGGGGCAGGCACAGCTTCCAGCACCGGGTCTAAGTGCGCCACTGGGGCGTCGATCAAAAGGCAAGCTGGCTGCCGGGTCTCGGGCATCGAGTCAGGATCCGGTCTCAGTCCTTTAAGTCCATCTGCCACCGACAACAGGTCGTAGGTCTGAGCTGCCACAGTCGCCTGAAGCGCCTCTAGGGCCGCCAGCACCTCCCGCTATGACGGACCACTTTGGGCCTGCTCCGCCCGGTTCCATATTTCCTCAGGCATAATGATCCCCACGGAGAGGCGCCTTCTCCGGGGTAAGATCAGCCGGAGCAGGACTGAGCCGTGAGGGACCAACCGTCAGCATGCATTAGTGCGCGACGAGACTCCAACCCAAGGTGTGCCGGCGATGCAAGTGCCGGGCCTCCGGGTCAGGGACCCCCGCAACACAGCACCGTGCGTCACTCGTCTCCTCACCTCCAACACAACACCAGGCTGCAGATGGTAGCAAAGAAATCCAAAAATTTCGAAAGTTCCAGAGACCGGACCCTGCCGCCCTCAACAGTCCGCTGTTGTTCAACTCAGCCAGCACTCGAGACCCCGGCTTCCAGACTGGGTTAGGCCACAAATCAGTCCTCGATGTTACTCCGCTCCACAATGTCAGAAAAACCCCAGGATCACACCATCGGAGTGCGGATTAGTTCACACACACGGATCCGGGGCAGGAAATCAGGATAAGTGACAGGATCTTGGAGCGTAAGACGGAGGTCAGCGGAGCATGGAGACTATGCGGCCATCCTGCTTGCTGTCATAGCTCCTCCTCCTGCTGTAATAGCCTTGTATTTTTGTACTGTTTTTTAAAGATGGGAGGAAAGGAAAGCGGCCGCTCCCAGGAACATCTTAAGGATTTTGGGGGCCCTGGGATAAACGGATTTTGGGGAGCCCCTGTTCAGAACAACTTTGAATTTAAGATCCAATTTCAGTTTTTTCATGACCTCTTTGGCCAGGTCACTGACAGAACACAGGCGCACTCGTCCACATTTTGAATGTGCTTTGCATCTAATATTTAGGGATAGTGACTTGTGCTTTCCATATTTAACACAGCAGCAGCTCACTAATGTTATTGCAAATAATCTCTGTGACACTCTCCCATTTCTCATATGTGAGGTCCTGTTTTGATCTGAAATAAACATTTTTATGGATGTTGCATTAAACAGTAACAAAGCATTTCTCTTCAAAATGTCCCTAATAAACGCTCACACATAAGCCATATTAAAAATAAATTACAGAAAAACGGTATTTAAAACAATTTGTTTAAGAATTACCCAAGGTCATTAGGGTAAGACTCTCTGCAGACCTTAGCTAGCTCTATAAGGGGACCCCTCAAACGTCTGGGGCCCTGGGCCAAAGCCCACTTTGCCATATCTTAAAACGTATCTGGCCGCTCCTACCCGATAGGTCCCGATAGTGTGCCCCAAGGTTCACTGCCATTGAGGAGTTTCTCTCTTGGGCAGTGTGTGTGGCTTCTGAAGAGAGAGAGCTAGCTGAGCGAAGATTATCCTTCACTAAGAAGGGCTCCTCCTCCACCGTGCTTAGTGTACGCAGTCCTGCGGAGGTCCCCATTACCACACCAATTGATCCTTGCGCTGTACACTCACGGGGGTCGTTCAGGATGTGCCCCTGGAGGTTTTTTTCCGCGACTATAGGGGGGTGGCACTGGTGCCTAGGGGATGAGTACTGATTTAAGTCCCACCACCTGCCCTAGGTGTAAGCGCAGAAGGCAAGCGGCAACTCCAAAACAGAAATCTGCCTTAGTCACTGTGGGGGTACAGACAGAGCCATCTCTCTGCTGTTTCCAACCTGCAGGCCAGCCTGTTCAGCCGTTGGATGTTCACCCCCGGTCCTTAGCAGCACTGGGAACACCAAATTAGATTTAATCTCCTCAAGGTTAGAATCAATCAAAGCTAGTGTCCAGCAGCTAGGGGATCTGTTGAAACCCTTAGTCGCTTTACAAACGGATCAGAGGCCTCCCCCAGGAGTGGGGCCCAGCGTAATCGCAGTGTGCTTCCATGAACCCAGGGGAGTTGGTTCCCTTACCCCTGCTGCCACCTAGTCTGCTCCCCAGTGCCCCACATGCAAACCCGAGTTCTACTACTCCCCTTGGGGTCCATGTCCCACTTAGCAATTAGTTAAATTATTATCTTGCCCTGGGAAACGTCCCCCCACACCACAACTCTAAACCACAAACCTTTGGGGAAGTAAAAAACAAGGTGGTGCACTAGTTTAAGTTTAGCTCTAACCTGGTTATGGCAATTTATGATTTAATTATCATGGTTAGGAGGGTAATCTGGTTGGGCCCATTGTCAAGAGATGTGCAGGGACTGTGTGATGCTTAATTTTAACAAACCTATCAAAGCTGCACACTTACTTACCACATTAGGCTCACACAAATCACCCGAATTGACTGACAGAAGGCAAGATGGCCGCAAGGGTGGGAGCTCTGAAATCGAGCTACAGGCACTGAACTACCCTCGATGCCTCCCTCCCAGCCCCTGGACCCTCACTGGATTGCCGAATTTGAGGTGTAGCCTGACTCGTGAACGGAAGGCAGGGAATTCCGCCGCATCACACCCAAAGGTGATCGACGCTTCCCTGCTCTCTCTCGACCCCAGGACACCTTCTTACCGGAGCTGCTGGAGCGCCAGTCCGTACTACCAACTTCAGCTGCCATGGGACGCCCTCAACACATCGCCTGCTGAGGAAGTCGGCTGCCAACTAGATCCAAGATTGAAAATCGGTGCGCGAGTCTCGGACGCAGCTCTCCGCCTCGGCGTGCCTGCTTCTAACATGGCGGACCTCCAGGACACTCCGGCCCGGGGCCACCAGCCGCAACAACTCGCAGGGCTCTTTGTCAGACGCGCAGGTGAGTCGTGCCGGCGTTAAGCCCTGGCGACCTGACGCCTGCCTCCTACTCGCAAGCGGTCCCCACGCCAAAGCGGAGCACCAAATCCTCTTCCCTGCCTGGCCTACAAATGGCGGCCGTGCAGGGTCGACCCGACCATCAATTCCCGGGCTGTATCCTCACCAGAGGGCTTTGTGAAATAGCGAATGTGAGCCGCGCCTCTCACTGAGCCCCGGTGACTGCTCACACCAAAGCACTCGCCCGAGCCTCCCACACATCCGGACTCTGAGCACCGCCTGATCCTAAAATGGCAGCCCTCCTAGGACAACTAGCCCAGTAGTTACTGGTCACTCTCTCTCTGGGGACTAGGCGCGGCAGAATCGCGTCCCCACTTGCCAGAGAGTCCTCCTCCTGCCACCGATCTTTCTCCCAGCTGCCCCGATCTAAACCGGAGTAAAAACACCGAACCCTGCACCCCGCCTGTCCCGGGCCACTGCTAACAACTCCGCTCCGCAGCGGCTAACTGCCTCGCGCACCTGGTTACAAAATAGCCCTCTTCAATAGACACTATCCTCACTAATCCTCAACTCTGCCCATTTAGAATGCCTCCCACCTCGTCTCCCGCCCTAAACCCTCTCTCCTCACCCTACATAAAACAGCACGGCCATAACTCCTTCTCGCACACCCTCCCACCCATCCTCTCTCCGAAATCTAAAAAAACCCTTAAACACAAACTAATCAGACAATTCCCGGAATCCCTCTTTGCCGACCTATACCACTCCTCCGCCTTAGGCCAAATAAAAATGGACCTCATATACCACACAACCAGGCCAGCCTATTGGATATCGGCCCTAAGAGACAGATGCCAAATCACCAAAACAACAAAGATGACCCATAGCTGCAAACTCTCCTTTTTACGCCCCCTCCCCCCTGCCACTCTGTGGGATTACCTCGGTGACCTCAGGAACTCAGAGCAGCAAGAAGAAATTACAAACAACATATCAATAATGAAAAATCCAACTTTTTCTGCACCGTGCTGGACAAGGCCTAAAACAGACCAAGAGAACTCTTTGACATCATTAAAAAACAAACGTCCAAGCCAACAACATCCCTCGTCCAGCCTTCAAAAGCCTTATGCGCCAACTTCGCCAACTTCTTCAACGAAAAAATCACCTTGATCGAACTCTAACGGCACAGTCCTGATCCAAGCCAACAATGCCAACCTGGAAGCTTTTGACCTCCTCTTCCCCTCTCTACTAACTATCAAAACCCCCACACTTCCCCCCTCCCTCTGCTCATCCGCCACTTGGAAAGTCAATCCCCCTTAAGGAACTCTCACCAGAGTCCGCCTTCTGTTACCCCACCCACCGTAGCACATCCTCTGACCATCGGAAATCCCCACCCTCCAATGATGCCCCCCTCCCCCCCCCTTTACCTCTTCGTCTTGAGCAACCACCGGCGCGGAACACCCAACATCCTGTGCTGGGCATCCACAACCCACTCCGCAAGCCTCCCCCCCCACCGTCATCCTCCCCCTAACAAGAAAAATAGCCCATCTCTTCCCGATCCCTTGCATCCCTCGTCACTCCTCATAACCTAAACCGTCACATCAACTAACAAAATAAGCCTTCCAAACTCCGCCAGCGCTCCCCTCCCGCCGAAGAAATCACCCCCAGCTAAAACCCACCCCCGTCAAGAAGAGACGGATTGCCGCCTCGCCCGCATTGAATGCCTACTCTCCTCCTTATTACAGGGCATGAGTCTCATCCTAACCAACCTCTCGTCACTCCCCCTCAACACCACCTCCAACCCCACCTTCCCCCCCACACCCCTCTTTGGCCTCCGAACCCCCTGCCCCCTAAGCTGTCAGTCCACCTCCCCATCCCCAGGCCCAGATACCAAGGAGGGCTATGGAAGCCATGTCCCCGGAAGAAGCTATCGAGATGGCCTTCTCCTACTTCCCCCCTCCAACCCACGACCTGCACTCCGCAATCCAGGTAATCACTGGGACCAGAACTGAGCTCTCTGTCCAGAAATCCCTCAAACCCCTTCCTCCCTCATCACCATCTCCACGGAACAAATGAAAGAGACCCACCGCACTAACTGCATGCTCATAAATTGCAGGTCTGCCACGAAACACGCCACAGAGCTTGCCGAATCCATTCTCAGCCAAGACATTGATATTGCCTTCATCACTGAGACCTGGCTCAATGACTCCTCCCCCCCGATCCTGGATATGCTCGTTCCCCGGGTTTCTCTATCATCAAGAAAGATAGAATAGACCAAAAAGGCGGAGGCGTGGCAATCATCCACAACAATAACCTATCGGTGTCCGAATCCGATAACATCATATACAACTCATTCAAATGCCTAACCACCAACATCAAAACCACCAACAATAACCTACTGCACTGCCACCTCCTATTCCATCCCCCAGGCAACTCCATCACCTTCACAGAACACCTATCAGACCTAATCGCACATTGCTCTCTCCGAGATACCAACAGCGTCATTCTAGGCGACCTTAACCTCCACTGGAATGATAAGAACAGTGCTCTTGTACAAACCCTAAATGACCTACTCCTTACCAACAACCTCACCCAGCACTGTTCTCAAGAAACCCACAACAAAGGAGCTATCCTGATGCCATCATCGCCAATCATGACGCAATCACCATAGATCACATCCTGCCGGTCGAATGGTCAGACCATCACCTTATCCTATTCCACCTCCCTCATCAGACCCTGCCTCTACCCTCCATCACAGCCCCCCTCTCATGGTCGAGAAACGTATTGCAGATCAACACAGATGAGTTAGAAGAGAAAATATCCTCCCTCCTGCCCATCTCCCCGGAAGGCCTCTCTACTGAAGAACTCACAGCCCACTACAACGTTACCATGTCCTCCATTCTTGACGAACTAGCCCCCTTGAAAATGAAAAAACCCAGGAACATTCCCTCCAGATCCTGGTTCAACAAGGACATTCATGAGGAAAGACGGCAACTCAGAGCTTCTGAATGTCTCTGGAGAAAGGATCCCTCCTCCAGCCGTTTCGAGGAACTCAGAGCAGCAAGAAGAAATTACAAACAACATATCAATAATGAAAAATCCAACTTTTTCTGCACCGCGCTGGACAAGGCCTAAAACAGACCAAGAGAACTCTTTGACATCATTAAAAAACAAACGTCCAAGCCGACAACATCCCTCGTCCAGCCCTCAAAAGCCTTATGCGCCAACTTCGCCAACTTCTTCAACGAAAAAATCACCTTGATCGAACTTTCTCTGGACATTAACCTCCATCCCCCTGACAAAGACTGCTCTCCAACAAGCGAAATCATCACGAAAAGGCGACCGGCAACAACTTGGTCCTCCTTCAACACCATCTCAGAATCGGAGATCCTCAAATGTATCTCCTCCTCCAAGCCATCGTCTCACAACCTCGACCCCATTCCCTCTCAAATGGTGAAAGAGCTGAAACTCTCCCTGGCTCTTCTTTGGTGCGAAATCATAAACAGTTCCCTAAAAACTGGCACCATTCCAGATTGCCTTAAAGTTGGCCAAGTCATTCCTCTTCTGAATAAGCATTTACAATGCAATAGGTCTCGCAATTATATTGTTTTGAGCTATTGGCATTGTAAATGTTATTGTTTTTTTTTTCCTTTCGTGAAGCATTAATTAA
Source organism: Lissotriton vulgaris (assembly GCF_964263255.1). Taxonomy (NCBI): domain Eukaryota; kingdom Metazoa; phylum Chordata; class Amphibia; order Caudata; family Salamandridae; genus Lissotriton; species Lissotriton vulgaris. The sequence continues at coordinate 107,855,739 of NC_141686.1, forward strand.
ATGGTGTAATGCAAAATGGCAATAGCTCACTTTGTTGTAATTGCGAAATCTATTGCATTGCATTTGTACTAGTGTGAGTTTTGCATGGTTAATGGTACGGTTCTGGAGTGGCGTGCTACTCACCAGAAAAGCTATTCAACATCCAACAGGGGTAACAAGTGCTATATGAATGCAAATCTTTCTTCCCTTTTTATCCCTCCGCTATTCTTCTCACTCCAAGTAACTGACTAATATCCACCACTGAAATTACTTCACATTTCACCATATTAATTCACCACTAATCCTTTGTAGGCTTCCTGAATAGCGTGCGTCAACAAGCGCTATATAAATACAAACCTTTGTCCTCCTCTTTCCTTCTGCTACCATTTCAAATCCAAATAACTGATTAACCTATCCACCACTTAAAATGCACTTGCATGTTTCACTATACTAATTCAACACTAATCCTTCAAGGGGTCCGTAGTAGCATGCTACTCGCCGAAAAAGGGCTTTGACGCCTCATCAGGGGTAGAAAGCGCTATATAAATGCAATTACAATACAATACAATATACCTATGGCAAGACTGGGTGGGACAGGTTGTATTGTACTTCTGGTTATTGAGTGAACCTATAGAGCAGTGACACCGCCTTGATGGTGCAATCACTACTACTCATAGAAAGGGGAGGGGGTTGAATCTTAACTTACATGTACTGGAGACCCACCACAACTCCCACTACAGCATGACAACCTCCAACAGTCCGTTTCTCCGTGTGCTGGATCTACGTTTTACATTGGGTCACACCTCTCACATGTCTATTTTCAAGGGTGCCGTTGCCGTAACCTCAGACGATGTTACTGGACTCTTTTTCATTTGTTGTGAGCCACAATGATGTGTTAGTGTGTATGAAAGTTGTGTTTCATCGAAACAAAACCTGGTGCACTTGAACTGTGTGACATCAACATAAGATTACATTTAAATGTGACACGTCTTGTGAACCGTTTTCACACACAGAGATGGGGTGTGTTCATTTTTAACCACCTTTAGTGCCTAAAACGGTCTCTTACGCTGGAGATTTGGTTGCACACAAGTGGGGATTCTATTGTGCTATTTTTCACTACAAAAGTGCAAGCAGTGCGTTTTAATCTGTCTGGCAGCCTCCTAGATGGAGAACTATTAAATGCCTGAATGTCTTTGTGTACAGCCATAAAGACTCCCGGGTTACCTGAAGCAGAATTGTAGAGCCATAAAGTTTGTACCTTGTACAACCTTGCGTGTCAGGATCTATAGACTAGCTCGCTGTAATAGTTACAAGACACATGCAGAGCAAAACTCCTATGTCTATAACTAAATATAGTCATGTGCCATTGTCAGATCAAGTCAAGTCATGGAATTTGTATAGCGCACTACATACCCAGAGGGTTTCAAGGCGCTTAGGAAGGGGAGGAGGGTTACTTGTCAAATATCCATGTTTTAAGTTGCTTTCTGAATGCTAGGTGGTTCTGGGTAAGGCGAAGGTACGCGGGGAGTGAGTTCCATGTTTTGGCAGCCAGGTATGAAAAGGATCTGCCTCCCATGGTGGTTTTGTTGATGCGAGGTACAGTGGCGAGGGCTTGGCTGGAAGAACGTAGTTGGCGGGAGGGGGTGTAGAAGGACAGTCGTGAGTTGAGGCAAAATGGTCCGATGTCGTAGAGTGATTTGTGTGCGTGGGTAAGCAGACGGAAAGTGATCCTCTTATTGACGGGTAGCCAGTGGAGGTCTTTAAGGTGACCGGAGATGTGTTCGTTGCGTGGGATGTCTAATATGAGCCTGGCTGAGGCGTTTTGGATTCGTTGGAGCTTCTTCTGGAGTTTTACGGTAGTACCTGCGTAGAGGGTGTTTCCGTAGTCCAGTCGGCTCGTGACCAGAGCGTGGGTGACTGTTTTCCTCGTTTCGGAGGGGATCCAGCGAAATGTTTTCCTGAGCATGCGAAGAATGTTGAAGCAAGAAGAGGATACGGCGCTGACTTGTCTGTTCATTGAGAGTGAAGAATCCAGGATGACGCCTAGGTTTCGTGCGTGGTCTGTCGGGATGGGTGCTTTTCCGAGGGCTTCTGGCCACCAGGAGTCGTCCCAAGCAGAGGGGGATGTACCTAAGATGAGGACTTCTGTTTTGTCCGAGTTCAGTTTCAGACGGCTTTGTTTCATCCATTCGGCAACTTCTTTCATTCCTTCGTGTAGGTTAGTTTTGGCGGTGCTGGGGTCATTGGTGAGGGAGAGGATCAGTTGAGTGTCGTCCGCGTAAGAGATGATGTTGAGGTTGTGTTGGCGTGCGATGGCCGCGAGGGGGCTCATGTATACGTTGAAGAGGGTGGGACTGAGTGAGGATCCTTGTGGTACGCCGCAGATGACTTCAGAGGCCTCGGACTTGAATGGAGGAAGGCGGACTCTCTGGGTTCTTCCGGTGAGGAACGAGGTGATCCATTCAAGTGCTTTTCCTTGGATTCCGATGTTATTGAGGCGTTGTAAAAGGGTGCTGTGGCAGACTGTGTCGAATGCTGCAGAGAGGTCAAGGAGGATGAGGGCGACTGTGTCTCCATTGTCCAGTAGAGTTCGAATGTCGTCTGTTGCTGCGATGAGGGCGGTCTCAGTGCTGTGTTTTGCTCGGAAGCCAGATTGTGAGGGGTCGAGGGATTTGTTGGCTTCGAGGAAGGCGGCGAGCTGGTTGTTGACAGCCTTTTCGATGACTTTGGCCGGGAATGGAAGAAGCGAGATGGGGCGGTAATTTTTGAGTTCGGTGGGGTCTGCTGTTGGTTTTTTCAGGAGGGCGGTGAGTTCAGCGTGTTTCCAGTCTTCCGGGAAGGTGGCGGAGTTGAGGGAGCAGTTGATGACGTCTCGGAGGTGTGGTGCTATGACGGAGTCTGCTTTGTTGAATATGTGGTGAGGACATGGTTATCCAGTATTTGGGTGTCTTTCATAGATTCACATGCCTGAATCATTCCCCGTCGCCGAGACGGGAGCCTCCGGTACATAAAAAAGTAATGTCCTAAGGACATACATAGAGAACATAGGCCGAAGGGCCTCCCCTTTGGGGCCTTTCCACGTCCTTATGTAAAAAGGACCGACTTCTCATCGTTAGCCAATCAGCTCCGACCTCCCTCTAGAACCTTCCCGGGAGGAGCCTCAGTCCCTCAGATTTTCTACCGCACGTTGTGCTAGGGAGTCTCCAACCTGAGCTCCTCAGGTTTTTTGCTTCAAAGTCTCCAAACTTCTCTGGAAGTCCCTTTGTTCAAAGGAGTAAATATCTTCGACTGCCGTCTTCCATGTCGGAATCCAGTAAAAAGGCTTCATCCATGGCGGACTCGCAAAAGAAAGCCCTTCTCAGGGCCTGTTCCTCCTGCGGCAAGAAGCGGATCCACGCGGAGGATAAGCACGATCTGTGCTTGTATTGCCTGTACCCTGACCACGTCTCTGACAAGTGTAGGGTGTGTAGAGCCTTCCCAAAAAAGACTGTGAAGGAAAGAGAGGCTCGCCTTCTCGAATGGCTCGACAGGCTTAAGGACCGAGACACTCTGGAATCTTCAGAGAGTAGTGTCTCCGCGTCCTCCAAAGTCTCCAAGAAGAGACCCAGGGTGCAGTCCCCTGGAGAGACAGACACTCCTCCTAAGAAGGCGCACAGGAAACCTTCGGAGGCACGTTCCACTACCTCTTCCGTGTCTGTTCGAGATGACCAAAGGTTCAAGAGACCCGCTCCGTCTACTAAGCGGACCACCTCGGTCTCGACCACTGTGTCGACTACTACGGCCTCATCGCCCTCCGCGACGGCCACAACGACCACTACCGCGTCCTCAGGCGCGCCTGTCTCCTCTACCATTCCTTTGAAGTCTTCGTCTAAAACGAAAACAGGACCGTCGACGGTGTCCCCACTGTCTGCGTCATCGTCACCTAAACAGTCAAAGTCAAGTTCGAAAGGTCCGCCTTCACCGAAGAATTCTCAAGCAGAAGGCTCTAACACGAGAAAGTCGACGGTGGAATTGTCACCGAAAACGACTGTCCCCACGACAGTGTCGAAATCGTTGACGCCGTCAACCCAAACCAAGGCCTCGTCGGCGGCTGGCGCGCCATCCAACGGCACGTCGTCGGAAGGGACTCCGGCGCCATCTTGGAAGGAGTCCAGGTTGGTCGAGGTCTCCATCCACTCGATTCCGCCTTCCTCGGTTCCCTCTACAACGAAGGGGGTGCCTGCCGCTCAGGGCAAATCCGGGGCACAGATCACCCCGGAATCAACGTCTTCCAGCAGGGTGGAGGCATTCCCCCCGCAGGTAATTCTACAAAGTGAGGATTCCGAGGAGGAAAACCAGCCCGATCCGGCCACCTCTTTCTCGGACCTTCACGAGGACCATGAGGAAGTCACGTATCAGGAACATTCCGTACACACAAGTGTCCGCACGGACAACACCCCGATGATCTGTTTGCCCGTGTCTCTGGTCAACGACTTGCGCTGCCTTGTGCAGGACTATAAGCAACGGTTCCCGGATGCCGACAGCGGAGCCCAGGTACCGGTCACCCAGGAGCCACCGTCTGCCTCGCGTCCTTCCGCTCTCCAGGGCCGGCCTAGGAACCAACCCCAGCCTCGTGCTCGACCCCAACCTCAGGTAGAGGAACACTCTGAGGACGAGGAAGAGGAGGCGGACTTGGAGGAAGGTGAGGTACAAGACGTCGACTCTGACCAGCACGACGATGAGGCCGATGCTGCGTCATCCCAGCATTCGTCACCCCCGGCTTCCCCGCAACCGCGCCACACAGAAGCGACAGACGTTGGGGGTTTCCACAAGCTAGTGGACAGGGCGGCTAAGAGGTTTCACATGGCGGTGGAATCCACGGAAACGGAATGCTTCCTCCATGACTTCAAGGAGCACAGCCAGAAATCGGCCAAGTCTATTCCAGTTATAGACTTTCTGTGGGAGCAAGGCAAGAAGTTGATGCTAACACCTGCCTCGGTGCCTGCGGTGGTTCCGCGCCTGGACAAGAAATATAAGGCCCCGCTTACGGCGCCAGCCTGCCTTAACGGCCACCCAAAACCGGATTCGGTGGTGACTCAAGCGGCCCAAAAACAATCCCGCAACCCATCCTCGCCACTGTCCGCCCCGCCGGACAAGGAAGGCAGAAAACTGGACACCATAGGCAAACGGTTCTCTACCACGTCCGCCATGACCATCAAGGTGGCGAATTCCATCGCCCTGCTAGGGCGCTACAACCGCCAACTATGGGAAGACATTGCCCCCTACCTGCAAGAACTGCCAGACACGGTCCAGAACGAGGTTAAAGCTCTCCTGGCGGAAGGACAAAACTCCGCTGCGGAGATCATCGACTGCGCCATCGACGCAGCCATGACTGGATTCCGTCAGTTGGCCGGGGCCGCCGTGCTCCGCCGCCAAGGCTGGCTCAAGGCTACGTCTTTCCGACAGGAAGTCCAATCGAAGGTGCTGGACATGCCGTTCGATGGTCAGTTTCTTTTTGGGGAAAAGATCGACGAAGCACTACAGGCCATTAAGAAGGATACCGACACCGCAAGGGCGCTGGGCTCCCTACAGTCCCGGAACCAGTCGTTTCGGGGGGGCCGCTCCAGGGGTCAATACTCCTACAGAGGTTCCTACCAAAACAGGTCATCCTACTCCTACAGCAACAGGAATCAGTCCCAGCACAAGCAGCAGAACCGACAGTCGTCCTATGGGAGGTCCTCCTTCAGAGGCAAATCCGCCAAGAAGGGCACTGGCGGCCGCCAGTGACCATTTACTCCAGCCAGTCCCACCACCGTCTCAATCCTTTCAAATTGGAGGAAAACTAACCCACTTCCTCCCCAATTGGCGAAAAATCACTACGGATCGGTGGGTACTACAGATAATACAATTTGGACATTCCCTCGAATTCACCAACACCCCTCCCAATACACCTCCCCTGAAGCGTGCTCACAAACACCTGCACCTCCTTCTCAAGGAAGTCACCGCCATGTTAGTAAAAGGGGCCATCGAAAGGGTCCCGGCGTCCCAGAAGGGGACGGGATTTTACTCCCACTTCTTCCTGGTAAAACAAAAGGGAGACAAGTGGAGACCAATCTTGGACCTCCGGGCGCTCAACGCCTTCCTTCGGAGTCAATCCTTCCGGATGGTAACGATCCAAGAGATCCTGGGAGCGCTGGAAAGGGGAGATTCCATGACCTCCCTGGACTTACAGGACGCCTACTACCACATCCCCATCCTCAAAAGGCACAGGAGGTTCCTGCGGTTCGAGGTAGCAGGCAGACATTATCAGTTCAAGGTCCTGCCATTCGGCCTCAAGTCCGCACCACGTATCTTCACGAAGTGCTTGGCACCGGTGGCAGCCTTCCTGCGGCAAAGAGGTCACCAGGTATACCCCTACCTGGACGACTGGCTGGTAAAGGCACCCTCTCCAAGGGGCGCGGCCGCTTCCTCCAACGCCTGCACCGCACTTTTTCAGCAGCTGGGTCTGACGATCAACCTCAAAAAATCCTGCACTACTCCATCAACGAGGATTACTTTCCTAGGGGCTACCTTGGACACGGAGTGCGCAAAGGCCTTCCCCTCGGAGGAGAGAACGGACAAGATACTGTCTCTGGCCACGGCGGTGGCCGCGAAGTCTCGCATCAAAGTCAGGACATTCACCTCCCTGCTCGGAATGTTGTCCTCCTGCATTCTCCTCATACCACACTGCAGGCTCCGCATGCGTCCCTTGCAAGAAGCTCTAGCGAGGCAATGGAAACAGAGTTCCGGCTCCTTCGAGGACATTATCAAGATCACACCGGCCATTTCAAAGGCCCTTCTGTGGTGGAGAAGGCGGAAGCACCTGACGGCAGGCTTGCCGTTCCTCCTTCCGCCGGCCCCTCTGGTTATCACAACGGATGCCTCCCTGGAAGGCTGGGGCGCTGTTCTATTAGACCTTCGAGTCAGCGGCAAATGGGAGGCCCAAGAGAAACTACTGCATATCAACCTCTTGGAGCTGAGGGCAGTGTCTCTGGCTCTGCAAGCGTTCTTGCCACGAATCAGGACTTCCCCAGTGCTCGTCAAAACAGACAACACCACGACGATGCACTACCTGAACAAACAAGGGGGAACGCGATCTCTTTCTCTCTCACGAGAATCGCAGAAAATCTGGAACTGGCTGGTGTTGCACGGAATATCACTCAAGGCGGAATACGTTCCCGGAAAGGACAATACCATCGCGGACGCCCTCAGCAGGCAGAGCTCTCTCTCCCACGAATGGGAGCTGAACGACGACACTTTGGCCCACATCTTCTCGCAATGGGGAGCCCCGAAGATCGATCTCTTTGCGACAGCGGGGAACGCCAAATGCCCAAGCTACGCAAGCTGGCATCCCCAACAGGGGTCGTTGGGAAATGCTTTTTCCATCGGCTGGTTCAGCGTGTTTGCGTACGCTTTTCCTCCGTTCCCGATGATACCAAGGGTCCTCCGGAAAATGAAGACAGAGCCGTGCACCTTAATCCTGATTGCTCCGTTTTGGCCGAGACAACACTGGTTCTCGGATCTGCTTCGCCTCTCCATCAGGCCCCCGATTCACCTGCGACAACACCCGAACCTCTTAACGATGTCCGGAGGCCAGGTACTCCACCCGAACCTCCGCTCGCTCAACTTATCGGCCTGGCTCCTGAGCACAGAGAGTTCGGAGACCTAGAGATCCCGCAGGACTGCAGGGACGTTCTGGCCAAGGCGAGGGCGGGCAGTACGAATAAGACCTACTCGCTCAAGTGGAAAAGGTTCTGCTTGTGGTGTTCAGACCAGGGTTTACAACCGCTACGGATTACCCCAGTACAGCTCCTGCCGTACCTCCTCCACCTGGCACAATCGGGACTGGCTCACGCCTCCATTAAGGTTCATTTGGCAGCGATTTCTAGATTCACCAGGACCTCATCAGGGCCTTCACTGTGGTCCAGTCGGCTGATAAAACAATTTCTAAAGGGACTCTACAGATCCTTTCCGAGGCCTCGGAAAGTCCCTCCAACCTGGCAGTTGAACTTGGTGCTCAACCAACTCATGAAGCATCCGTTCGAGCCCATCCACCGGGCCTCTCTCAAACATCTATCCTGGAAAACGGCACTCTTGCTCGCCCTGACGTCAGCCAGGAGAGTCAGCGAACTTCAAGCACTGTCCATTCAGGAGCCGTATCTCCAATTCAGACACGACAGGGTGGTGCTCAGGCCCAACCCAAAATTCATACCGAAAGTGCCTTCAGACTTTCACCTGAACGAACCAATTGTCCTCAAGTCCTTCTTTGCGAACCCTTCCACAGCAGCAGAAAGGGCGCTGCATTCATTGGACCTCAAACGATGTCTCAAATTCTACTTGGACAGAACCAAAGATCTCAGAAAGTCTTCTCAACTGTTTGTAGCCTACCTCAACCCACGGGTGGGTTTGCCCCTTACAAAACAGAGCATCTCCCGCTGGATTTCGTCAGCGATTGCGTTTTGCCATGATCAGGCCGGACGGCCTTTAACGGACCGGGTGGCTGCCCACTCCACCAGAGCGATGTCCGCATTGGCGGCGCTCTTCGCTGGGGTGACAGTCTTAGACATTTGCCGAGCGGCGACCTGGAAGTCCCCGCACACCTTTTCCAGGCATTACTGCTTGGACATCGAACTGCAGAAGGATGCTGCAGTGGGACAAGCGGTGCTACGCCATCTATTCCAATAAGGTGAGCCTTACTTCGTCCCGCCATCCAGGTATGCACATTCTTCATGGTTTTCTACTGTATGCATGACTGTATATTGCCATGGTTTCTCTCATATTGTCTGTAATTCCTGCAGAACTGCTGGATGTAAGAATGTGCTTTACCACTATGCATGTATAACTGCTGGCTACTCTGATTCAGGCATGTGAATCTATGAAAGACACCCAAATACTGGATAAGAAATGCGTTACTTACCTGTAACAGCAGTTATCCAGTATTGGTGTCTTTCATAGATTCACATGCAACCCTCCCGCCTCCCCGGTAAGGACTCACGTACCTCTATGTCTATATTGCGACACCCTAGCTGGGTGCGTACGAAAATCTGAGGGACTGAGGCTCCTCCCGGGAAGGTTCTAGAGGGAGGTCGGAGCTGATTGGCTAACGATGAGAAGTCGGTCCTTTTTACATAAGGACGTGGAAAGGCCCCAAAGGGGAGGCCCTTCGGCCTATGTTCTCTATGTATGTCCTTAGGACATTACTTTTTTATGTACCGGAGGCTCCCGTCTCGGCGACGGGGAATGATTCAGGCATGTGAATCTATGAAAGACACCAATACTGGATAACTGCTGTTACAGGTAAGTAACGCATTTCGTCTGTGGGGGATCTTGAGTGGATGGAATTCATCAGCCGGATGGTGTCCTCAGTGGAGATTGGGTTCCAGTTGTTAAGGGTGTTCACGGGGGGAAGATGAACAGCAAATGGTAGGGTGGGTTGGTTTCTGGGTTGGTTGTCAAAGCTGTTGTGGATGTCTGCAATCTTGTTGTGGAAAAATGAGGCTAGGGAGTCGCAGAGGGCTTGAGATGGGGTGATGTCGTTGGAGTTGGCCGAGGGATTGGAAAATTCCTTGACGATGTTGAAAAGTTCCTTGCTGTTGTGGGCGTTGTTGTCAAGTCGATCTTTGAATGCTGTTTTCTTGGCTTTTCGGATCAGTTGGTGGTGAGTGCGGGTGGCGCTTTTGAAGGCGTCCTTGGTGCTGGTGGTTGGGTCTTTTTTCCAAGCCTTTTCAAGGGAACGGCAGAGTTTCTTGGACTTCTTGAGATCATCGTTGAACCATGAGGCCTTCTTGCTGCCAGGTTTGCTTTGACGTTTTTTCAGTGGTGCTAAGGTGTCGGCGGTGTTGGATAACCATAGGGTGAGGTTGGCGGCGGCTTCGTTGGTGTCAGAAGATAGGGCTGGGGGGTTTCGAAGGAGCGATGCGGAGATTTGGTCCGTGGTGATTTTGTTCCAGTTTCTTTGCAGGGTAGGTTGGAGGAGTATGTTGGGTTTTGGTTTGTTGTAGGTGAAGTGAACGCAGCTGTGGTCAGTCCAGAGGAGGTCCGTGGTGTGGCTGAAGGAGACATGGTTGCTGGAGGTGAAGATTGGGTCGAGTGTGTGACCTGCGATGTGGGTGGGGGAAGTGACCAGTTGTTTAAGTCCGAGGTTGGCGAGGTTGTCCAAGAGGGTGGCGGTGTTGCGGTCGTTGCTCTTTTCAAGGTGAAAGTTGAGGTCTCCCAGAAGGATGTAGTCTTTGGAGGGGAGCGCGTGTGGAGTGATGAAGTCCGTGATGTCTTCACTGAATTTAGCTCGGGGTCCTGGTGGTCTGTAGAGGAGGGTGCCTCTGAGTGTGGTCTTGGGGTCGATGTGTATTTGGAAGTGGAGGTGTTCGGAGTTGGCGAGGTTGGCGTCAGAGCTGGTTGAGATGCGGATTGATTTCTTATGGACGATAGCAATCCCTCCTCCTGTGTGGCTGGTACGGTCTTTGCGACATAAACGTAATGCCCTCTGGTGCAAGGTATGCCACTACAATGGTATGATTTTGTTTGTAATAATTATTTGATACGCTTTCTGTTCATCAGTTGGTAAGATAGCTCAGTGGGTTAACACGCTGACTGCAAAGATCTGTGAGTTCACGGGCAGGTCACCAATATGAATCCTTCAGGGCTGTCGCTGCATTTTGTCTGACTGCTAAGTTTGAAAAGGTGAGGATTTGAGACAGTCACAGCAGCTTTCTTTTACAAGGTTAAGAATGACCAAACGGCAGTATCAAGCGCTGTACAAGATGCCAAATACGGCCATAGTAACTCATTAAAAAACACAAACCTTCATGACATTTGACCTCAGAGGCATTTATGAGTTAAGGCCCCAGGCTTAAAGCATTAACAGTGAGCCAAGCTTCATACGATGAAAACAAGCATTTGCAATGTGGACATCGGGAGGAGGGCGAGAACTGATGTCAACACATGACGACAACTGAAAAGACGGGAGGGAAAGCGAAAGCCAGAGCAGCACTTACTTTGATGGCCCGAGCCGCTCCCAAAGCAGGTCAGTCTCCTCCATCACGGGGCTCGGCAGCTGGGCGCGCCGGGATGGTTCACAGCGAACTGAGGCTTGGGGTCCCTTGCCCGGCGATGAAGTTCAGTGCCACGTGGGCTTAGGCTCCCCGGACCGAGTGAGGAGGCAAGGAGCGAGTGCTGCGTCTGAGGGGCTCTGTATACGAAGGCACAGGAGCAGGCTGTGCTGAGGAGGCAGCAGGCACGCTGAGCGCTGGCACGGGTGACACGCCTTAGCAGAGAGGCGAACCTCGCTCGCAAAAGTGAAGGCGTGGGGGAGCTCGCAAAAGTGCCGAGATCGCAAGAGAAGAGAAGCTGCGGGTGCACATCGGCTGTCTGAAAGACGCCATGAGCGCGCACATGGGCTGTCCGAGCGCCATGTGCACACGCAATGCACCTGTCCTGTCCTGCACCATCGCGTATTATGTTTTTTGGGGGAAGTTTTATATACCGCAACCTCGACCTGAAGGTAACGGTGAGCAACAGTTATATTACACAAGGAAATATTTATTTTCTTGTAAGCACGGGGAGATTATGTGATGTGTTACATCCTTGCAGGCGCTGCCCGGGTGAGGAGCGAAGAAGCCCCTCCCGCCCGGCGTCGACGACACTTCCGTTGCCAGGCAACGGCCCCACCGGCACCAATCCCAGCGCGGCTCCTCGTCTGACGTCAGAGGAGCTGCGCTCGGGATTTGTGAGGCTACCGAAGTTCCCGGGCTGCGGCGGTGTTTACGGGGAGGCAACTTTTAATTTCCATACAATGCCGCTGTGGGAGGCGGCGGTGATTTCAGACAGCGCACCTTCTAGCACAGTGCCTTCCCATGCGTAAGGGGAGAGGAGCCCGATGAGTGGGGTTGAGGGTGGGGGTGTACGCGCGTGTGTCTGTTTGAGTGTGTCTGATGCGTGCATGCGTGTGTCTGTTTGAGGGGGGGTGCGTGTGTGTATCCAGCGTGTGTCTGTTTAAGGGGGGGTGCGTGTGTGTGCATGCAGTGTGTGTATGTGCGCATGCGTGAGTGTGGCTTTGTTTGAGAATGGGAAAATGAGGCACGGCGACGTGCGCGCTCACGAGGTAGAATCTCCGGCAGGAGACTCTCGCTCGTGACAGTCTGCTGTCTACATTCCCCTGAAAGTGATTACATTAGTTGTCTCGCTAGACGCAAAAGCTTCGCTTTTGCCTACGTCTAGTGAGACCTAAAAAACCAGGCTTAGACGCAACCAAACTGAATAATTTCAGACCTATCTCCAATCTCTCTTTCCTTGCCAAAATCCTAGAAAAATGCATCCTCCATCAACTGAACAAACATATTGACAACATAAATTTGCTTGACCACCACCAATCAGGCTTCAGAAAAGGCTACAGCACTGAACTGCAATCCTCAACATCATGGACAACTTCTTCAATTCCCTCGACGCAGGCCACTGCTGTCTCCTCATCCTCCTAGACTTGTCAGCTGCGTTTGACACTGTAGACCACAGTCTTCTCATAAAAGCTCTCAAAGAGCGGGTAGGTGCAGACGAAGTGGTCCTCCAGTGGTTCTCCTCCTTCTTCCAAAACCGCTCCCAAAGAGTAAAAATCAAATTCTTTGCCTCCGAACTCGTCCCCGTAAACAGAGGCGTCCCCCAAGGCTCCATTATCTCCCCACAACTGTTCAACATATATATGGAACCCCTCACCTCCATTCTGAAAAAATCAAACATCCCCTTTCTTCTGTATGCAGATGATACACAAATCTACTTGGAAACCTCCTCCTTTAACAACATTCTAAGATTCAACAATACCCTCAAAGAAGTCCAAGAATGGCTATCAACGAACCACCTCAAACTCAATCAGGGAAAAACCGAGATCCTCCTCATCTCCAACAAGGAAGAAAACCCACAAATCGATGAATGGTTGAAAGCTATTGATGCCCTCAACGGAAATCTCACCCTGGCAACCTCGGTCAAATCACTGGGAATCACCCTTGACCACAAACTATCTATGTCCAATCACATCAAGAACTCCGCCAAGAGCGCCTTCCTCAATCTGAAGCTCCTCAACAAAATCAAACCCCACATTCCTCCTAGCGACCTCAAACAAGCCACCCAATCTCTGGTGCTGTCCAGACTGGATATGGGAACGCAGTTCTCTCCGGTACAGCTCGCTCTCACCTATCCCCGCTCAAAACTACCCTCAATGCAGCAGCCAGAATGATCACCGGAATCAAGAAATTTTACCAGAATTCTCCCGCACTCAGAGATCTAAAATGGCTCCTAGTCAAAATGCGGGCCAGCTTCAGAACTGCCTGCCTCACTCATAAAGCCCTGCACACAGGGAAACTGGAATACTTAGCCTCCAAACTCAAGAAAGCCGGGCAAGCAAGAAACCTCATGAGTTCCAACTCCTTCCTACTCATTCCCTAAAAACACGCAAACAAAAGACTGCTGCCCGCTCTTTTGCAGGAAACGCGCCGAAAATCTGGAACGCCATCCCAGCCAACATTAGAACCACCCCCTCCTTTCAAAAATTCAAAAGCCTTCTAAAAACCCTCTACCTCAACCGTGCCTTCCCGAACGCTCTCACCTCCACCAGGCGATCACCTGACAGCGCGCCCCCAACGGGCAGCTTTCAGTCATCGCACAACCTCTACTTACCTCATACCCTTTCTCCGAACTCTCAGTCCTTGGGTCGGCACCGCAATGAGAACATTTCCAGCATTAGACTTGCCTTCCCTAGGATTTTGAGACTACCTTTTGACTTCTCTTCCTCAATGCCACTCCTCGGCCCCCTCGACCTCAACGGCACACCTCTGACACACAGAACTGTAAAGCTTCTTTTTGAACTTTTTCTACCTCAACGGCACACCTCTGACTCTCAGCAGAACTGTAAAGCTTCTTTTTGAACTTTTTCTACCACAACGGCGCACCTCTGACACTCAGCAGAACTGTAAAGCTGCCTTTTGAACTTTTTCTGTATTTTCACCATGCCTTTGTCCTGTATTTTGTCTCCCCTTCATCATGTTGTAAAGCGCTCTGATACCCTTGAGTCTGGCTAGCGCTATAGAAAACTCTCTAAATAAAATAAATAAATAAATAAAAGACATTCTGATGCTCCCACTGGTATAAACTGAAGGTTCGAGGCATGTGGGCTGCTGAATTCATATCTGTGCATAGATCGCCGCCTAGTGTTGGGTCCGGATGATTGCACATTGTTGTCCTGGAAGAGTCTTCGAAGTATCACGAGATAGGTGGCTCCTCCCCTGGACTACAGTGCGCATGGGCATCGCCTCCATCCCCAGATTGTTTTTTTCCGCCATTGGGTTCGGATGTGTTTCGGTTCCCTCTGTCGGAACCGATAGTTGTTCAACTTTCTACTCGAGACCAAAAGGTCTTTAGGCTGAGCGTCGGTATAGTTGCGTTCGGGTTCTTGTCTGATTCTCAGCTCCGAACTCTTGCTGCCCTTCCGCGTGCTTTCGGCGCGGACGGGCCTACACTACACTTCTGCTATGGAGCAAACACCGTTTAAGAAGTGCCCGGTGTGTAACTCCAAATATTCACACCTCGACGTGCACCCCGTGTGCAATACATGCTTGTCACCGGACCATAACGAAGACAGCTGCATGGCGTGTTCGAAATTCCGGTGCAAGAAGACTCTGAAGATTCGTCGGGCCAATAGGCTCCAGGCTAAGTTATCGGCTACTGCGGCGCCCCCACCAGACGACATATTCCAGGAATCTGTTGAAGGCGAAGACGACGTACAAGGTTCGGAATCTAGTCCCGCGTCCGAAGGGGAGACCTACGACGCGGGTGATGAGGACTTTGACGAAGTCGCCGACGAGGTAGGGGACGACGATCGGGCTTTTGCCACTGTAGGGGATAGCTCGGAGGAGGAGCATCCCCAACCAGACTCAGGGGTCAATCCCCTTCATACGGCCCAGGTCGAGGGATCGCCTTCGGGCCTTACCCAAGATCTACTTATGAGTCCTACGGACATTTATGAGACGCCACTCCCGTTGAAGAAAACGAAAGTGAAGCCGTCTGGTCACGCACCCTCGGATGCGAAACCGAAAGTGAAAGTTACGCTGGTGCAGAAGGTTCTGGAGGCGTCAACTTCCAAAAAATTCAAGATGGCCGACTTGAAGAGCCACGCCAAGATGGCCGACCCGAAACCCTCGGGGTCGGCGCCGAAGGCGAAGTCGACCGACGTGGCTGCGTTGGCGCCGAAAGGGGTCGTGGACCCGAAGACGGCTCCGAAGAAGCGTCAGGGCGAAGAAGGTGCCCGCCGTCGATCCGGCTCTCGACGCAGAGAGATCGCTCGAGCCGGTCGAACCCTCTTCGGCCTTAACGAAGAAGGTAGCGGAATCCCTGCAGCGGATACGGAAGGACAGTATGGTTCCCGCTCAGGACACTGTAGCGCCTAAGCTCACGCCGAAGCCTGCGAAGGAGCAAACGCCTATCCGTTTTACCCTGCCACCCAAGTCGGCGCCGAAGGCCTTCGCGCCGAAACAGGGCGGACCCTCAAAGGAGGTATTGACACTGAAAGCTGCATTGGTGGTATCGAAGCTTCGGCTCCAGCCGCTTGCTGAGGAGGAACGTCGTGAGGTAATCATCGACGCCAACACCGGGAAACTGTCTCTCCTCAAGAGGAAAATCACTACGGAGCCGGTGTTGGAGCATTTTCGGATCCCTCTCAAAAATAAAAGGGACTCTGCGGACTCTTCGGCTCTGGTAGAACCTATGTCTCCACAAGCCCTGGGACACTCGCCAACGCATTCCGCCGCAGGCGATGCGGACGAGGAAGACGCCGAGTACACCTATCCGGCGTACTCGGATCCGGAGGAGGAGCACGAACCTTGGTCGGCCGGAGGCGACCCAGAGGACCCGCAGTCGGGCCAGGATGCGCAACTTTTTGCGGCCAAAACGTCACCGACGGAGGACTTGGCGGCCTTCAACGCTCTGATCGAGAGAGCTGCGGCTAACCACGACGTCGAGCTGCACTCGGACCCCGTGGATGTCGACTTCTTATTTGACACTTTCTCAGTAGCTGAAAAGTCAGTCAAAACGCTGCCGATGCTTAAAGGAGTGCTTAAACACGCAACGGAGGTCTTCAAGGAGCCCACCCGGGCGCGTGTAGTCAACCCTCGCATTGACAGGAAATATAAGGCAGCGCCCTCGGATCCAACATATATCAAGGGACACTTGCCATTGGACTCGTTGGTTGTTTCCAACGCTCGGAAGAGGGCGAACTCGCAGACCACTGGTGACGCTCCTCCCCCAGACAAAGAGTCCAAGATCTTTGAGGCCTCAGGCAAACGGATTGCTGCACAGGCAGCTAATATTTGGAGAATATCTAACACACAAGCCCTACTTGCACGCTATGATAGGGCTCATTATGACACCTTGGAATCAATACTGCAACACTTGCCTGACCAGTACAAGGAGGCAGGAGAAATGTTGATTCAGGAAGGAAAGCTCATTACGAATGCATCCATAAAATGTGCACTGGATGTGGCAGAAACAGCCTCCAGGGCGATCAATACCAGTGTGTTGCTTAGACGGCATGCCTGGCTTAGAATTTCAGGGTTCAAACCCGACATCCAGACTACAATACTGAATCAAACAGTTAATCCTGACCACCTGTTTGGCCCTGAGGTGGATGCGACACTGGAAAAAATGAAAAAAGATACGGAAACTGCCAAGTCTATGGGGGCCCTACAAAGTCAGCAGTTTCGGAGTGGTTCCTTTCGCCGCTCCACTTCCAGAGGCACCTCAAGCGGTCAGGCATCGCAGTCCACACAGTATTACAAAAGTAACACCCAAACCTCGTACAACAACAAGGGTAGAGGTGGTTACAGAGGCAATAACGTCAAGGGCAGGGGACGTGGAAACAACAGCTCCAGGTCCACCACCGCCAACGTCTTGTCACTGCCCCCCGACCATACAACACTGGTCGGGGGGAGACTCCAGCAGTTCCTGCCAGCATGGAAATCCATCACCACAGACAGGTGGGTCAAGTCTCTTATCCAGTACGGGTACTGTCTGGAACTTACTTCCATTCCACCAAACATACCCCCAAGGGGCCGTCCTATGTCCGGCGAGCACTTGACCTTGTTGCAGCAAGAAGTTCTAGTCATGCTGCAAAAAGGGGCGATAGAGCTCGTTCCATTGCAAGAGCGGGGAATAGGGGTTTACTCCCTGTATTTTCTGATCCCCAAAAAGGACGGATCCCTCAGGCCCATCCTGGACCTCAGGCCCCTGAACTGGTACATTCTCTCGGAGCACTTCCATATGCTCACGTTACAGCAAGTGCTTCCCCTGCTTCAGCAGGGGGACTTCCTGGCTACGCTGGATCTGAAAGATGCATATTTTCATATCCCCCTGCATCCTTCCCACAGGAAGTATCTCAGATTCACGATTCTAGACCAGCATTACCAGTTCAAGGTTCTGCCGTTCGGGGTCACCACGGCGCCAAGGGTATTTACAAAGTGCCTAGCGACTGTGGCGGCGCATCTCCGTCGCCAGAACGTCCACGTCTACCCCTACCTGGATGACTGGCTCATTCAGGCAAAGACAGAACGACAGTGCGTCGACCATGTGTCACGCACCATTCATCTCCTGCACGATCTGGGATTCTCTCTGAACTACCCAAAGTCCCATCTCCAGCCCGCCCACGTGCGACAGTATCTGGGCGCGACAATCAACACTCTGGCAGCCACTGCGCAGCCAAATTCAGTGAGAATCGCCAGTATCCAGGCGCTGATCCAGCGGTTCAGACCTCAGCACTCGCTTCCAGCGAAGGTGTTCATGCAGTTGATAGGCATGATGGCCTCCTGCATCTCCATTGTCCCGCACGCGAGACTACATATGCGTCCGCTTCAGGAGTGCCTTGCACGTCAGTGGACTCAGGCTCATGGGCAACTGACAGACCTAGTGTTGGTGAGCGGTCGGGCATACAACTCTCTGCATTGGTGGAATCCACAAAACCTTTGCAAAGGCCGACCATTCCAAGAGCCTGTGCCACAGATTATCCTGACAACGGACGCCTCTCTCCAGGGATGGGGAGCGCATGTACTCCAGTACACGGTGCAGGGACTCTGGACACTACAGCAAAGGAAGATGCACATCAATGTGTTGGAACTGATGGCAATCTTCATGGCCTTGAAGGCGTTCAAAGTACATCTGTGCAACAAAGTCGTGTTGATCCGGACGGACAACATGACGGCCATGTACTACATTCAGAAGCAGGGAGGCACACACTCTCCGCAGCTGTCTCATCTGGTTCAGAGCATGTGGAAGTGGGCCATTCAGAGGAACATCTTCCTCATGGCAGAGCATCTCCCGGGCAAGGACAATCAGATGGCGGATCTGCTCAGCAGGCACAGCCATCAAATGCACGAGTGGGAGATACATCCATCAGTACTCCAACCGTACTTCCAAAAGTGGGGTCATCCAGAGATAGACCTGTTCGCCACAAAGGAGAACGCAAAATGCCAAAGCTTCGCCGCCAGGTTCCCACACCCGCAATCACAGGGCAATGCGATGTGGATGAACTGGTCAGGCAGATTTGCGTACGCTTTTCCCCCAGCACCTCTGATACCGCTGGTGGCACGCAAGCTCAGGCAGCACTCGATGACGCTCATCCTGGTTGCTCCAACGTGGGCTCGCCAACCATGGTACACCACGTTTCTGGAACTCTCCGTGGTACCGCATCAAAGGCTTCATCTCACTCCCAGCCTTCTGACGCAGAGCCATGGCGACATTCAGCACCCAGATCCGCAACAGCTCAACCTGGCGATCTGGCTCCTGAAGTCCTAGAGTTTGGCTACCTCAATCTTCCTCCCGATTGCATGGACATCATTCGGGAGGCAAGGAAGCCCACTACGAGAGCTTGTTATGCGGCTAAATGGAAGAGGTTTGTCATCTACTGTGTTAACCACGATATTGACCCGCTAGATGCTTCCATTCAAAACATCATTTGTTACCTGTTCCACCTGTATCAATGCAATCTGGCGTACTCTTCCATCCGCATTCACCTGTCTGCTATGGCAGCATACCTCCAGAATAGGCAACACCTGTCACTCTTTAAGGTCCCTGCTATCAAGGCCTTTCTGGAAGGACTCAAAAGAGTCATTCCACCAAGGACCCCACCAGCTCCAGAATGGAACCTCAATGTGGTTCTTACAAGGCTGATGGGTCCTCCCTTCGAGCCACTGCACTCTTGTGAGCTTCAGTTTCTGACTTGGAAGGTTGCGTTCTTAGTAGCAATTACATCGCTACGGAGGGTTAGCGAGCTGCAGGCGCTCACCATCCAAGAACCTTTCTTCCAGGTGCATGCTAACAGGGTTGTGCTTCGTACTAACCCTAAATTCTTACCCAAGGTTGTATCTCAATTCCATATAAACCAGACAATTGAGTTGCCGGTGTTTTTCCAAAACCCAGAGACGCTGGCGGAGCGGATGCTCCACACCCTTGATGTTAAGAGAGCCTTGATGTACTATGTAGACAGGACAAAAGATTTTCGCAAAACCAAGCAGCTTTTTGTTGCTTTTGCCACACACCACAAGGGAAACGCTATCTCCAAAGCTGGGATCGCTAGGTGGATAGTGAAATGCATTCAGATCTGTTACGCTAAAGCTAAGCGCACTCTCACTATCCCACCAAGGGCCCACTCCACCAGGAAGTTGGGGGCCTCTATGGCTTTCCTAGGTAACATTCCCTTAGAAGATATCTGTAGAGCAGCCACATGGTCTACCACACATACTTTCACTAAACACTACTGTGTAGACGTGCATTCCAAACAGCAGGCAGCTGTTGGTCAGGCTGTTCTCAAAACACTTTTTCAGACTGCTGCAGCTGGCACGGGCGGCCGCCGCTAATGGAGGGACTGCTATGTATTCTATGCACAGATATGAATTCAGCAGCCCACATGCCTCGAACTGCAAATGCTACTTACCAGTATGCATCTGTTCTTGGCATGTAGGGCTGCTGACATTCATATCGCCCACCCTCCTCCCCGGCGCCTGTAGCAGCTGCAGTATTCATTCATATGTATATATGTATATGCTCATAGCATAGTCATCACTCACATACTTCACTCCATCTCTGCCAATGGCTAAAAACAATCTGGGGATGGAGGCGATGCCCATGCGCACTGTAGTCCAGGGGAGGAGCCACCTATCTTGTGATACTTCGAAGACTCTTCCAGGACAACAATGTGCAATCATCCGGACCCAACACTAGGCGGCGATCTATGCACAGATATGAATGTCAGCAGCCCTACATGCCAAGAACAGATGCATACTGGTAAGTAGCATTTGCAATTGCGTGTCAGCCCTTCTGGATCCTGGTGCGGGGTGGATTGGCCAGTTATGGCCGTGCTACCTCGATTCTGCCGGTGCCCACACCCCTGACCTTGAGTAACAGATTTGCATCCCAGAGTAACTCTGAGTCCTGTGATTGACTGACTCGCAGCCTCGGACACATCCCCGCTATAGGGTGTGTCTATAATTCTCTGCTTCAGTATTCCATCTGATAATTGGAAGGAACTAGGGGTCGCATGTATCAAGATATCGTTTTGCGATTTCCAAATAGCGATTTTTTGCGAATCGCTATTTAGAAATCGCCAAACGGTATGTATGTACAAAATCGCTATTTTTTAGCGATTCCTTATCATTCTTTATTTGCGATTTCGCAATTTGCGAAATCGCAAATAAAGAATGATTTCCAATGCATTCCTATGGGCCAGGAGGCCCATAGGAATGATGGTGCAATAATTCTCAAATTGCAAATTCGCAATTTGCTAATCGCAATTTGAGAATTATTACAAGGGTGCAGGGGTGTCTCAAAGACACCCTGCTGCACCCCTCAAATCTACATGTGTGTGCATGTGGCACACATACATGCCCTATGGGCATGTATGTGTGTCACATACCACCCTCACGAATGCCAAATAGGGCATTATTATGAGAAATCGCAAATTACCACCAACTACAAGTTGGTGGTAAATTGCGATTCCTTAACACAAGTTCGCACATCAAAAATGTATCATACATATCATTTAAGGAATCGCAAAATTTGCGATTCCTTAAATGCTATGGCAAAATAAGGAATCGCAAATTATTGCGATTCCTTAAATTGCGATTGCATGATACATTGGAAATAATGCAAACAGGCCGTTTGCGAATTGCAAAGGCCGAAATTCTGCGAATTTCGGCCTTTGCGATTTGAAAACGGCTTCATACATATGGCCCTAAGGGCCAGATGTAGCAAAATCAGAAATACTCTTAATTACCGAATTTTACCGATTCGGTAATTAAGAGTAGGTATTTCTAATGTAGGTACCTCTATTCGGTAAATTTTACCGAATCGGTAAAAAATCGGTATTTGCTATTGAATCCTATGGGCCTTGAAGCCCATAGGATTCAATATCAAATACCGATTCGGTATTTACCGAATCGGTAAATACAGAATTTTGCAAGGGTGCAGGGGGTGCCACTTTGACACCCTCTGGCACTCCTGTTTTAGGCTTGTGTGCCATGTGGCACACATACAATCCCTAAGATGTGCATGTACACCTGAATCGGTATTTTACCATGCAATTGTATTGCATGGTAAAATACCGATTTTCAAAGCCCTGTGTCAATGTTAAAATTGGCACCTACATACCGAACATGCATTTTCGGTAATTTTACCGACCGGTATATTTACCGATTTGGTAAAATATACAGAATCGGTAATTTTACCGATTCTGTAATTTTACCGAATCGGTAAAATTACCGATTCGGTAAAATTACCGAAAAAGCATGTTTTTTATCCCCCTACATCTCCATGGCCGTTACCGGCCGGTAAATGGCCGAAATCTCCCACATACATCTGGCACCTAAGGCTGTTATCTCAGAATATTACAGGTTTGTCTGCAAAGTTTAATGATAAGTGGGTGCAGTTTGTTGAGACATATCACATGATTTGTCTGCAGGAAACCTGGGTTGTTAGCAATCTTTTCTTCCTTGAAGGTTATAAAACCAATTTTTCCCCTGCAGTGGCGTCAGTATCAGGGAGGGCTAAAGGGGGCCTAGTTATCTTTATGACATTAGAGCTTTGTGGTTACTTTAAAGACCTTAAGTGGGACTCACACTTGTTTCAGTTCCTTAAGATGCACATCTCTAGTTCCACACTTACTGTCCAGATTAACTTCTATAATGCAAAATCAGGATCAAGTTGGACATTCAACCTTCCCAGTCTAAGCTCTACTATTTAATCTATTTAACTCTCTGGAGGGGCACATTGTGGGTCGGGAGAAGCTTGTTTTAGCGAGAGATTTTAATTGCCATCTGTGTATCAGTGCTTTAGTCTCAGATAATGTCATATCGAGATGTATGATTGGAGATGGGCTCCACATGGCACATACAACAGAAGGCAGGTGCCTAAACACTTGTTCTACACTTATAATTTGTTTTTTGAACCTAGAGAAGTTGTTAAATTCGACTAAGCCTCATACGTTTCCCACATTCATGCGTCCATTAAAGATTTAATTTTTGTCTCAGCCCCTTTGTTTCTGTTTATCTCAAATTTTAATATTATTCACAACCCTTTTAGTGAAAAAAACCCTTTGTCACTAGTCATTGATGGAGTAAGGGATTGGATTAGGCCATTGGTAGAGAGACAAGGAGGGTCTACCCTTTCGGATCAGGGCACGGGCAGATGACTGAGGTGGTCGCATGTCGATCCTAAGGAATTTAACCTATCACTCTTCACAGAGTGTTGGCAGGAGATATATCCTTGTTTTGATATGAGTGCCCCGGGTGGGGTGATTCTGTATGCATTTGTATGCATTGCCTAGAAGGTGTCAGCACTGATCAGATAACCCTAAACCCTAAATGGTTTGATGGTGAGTGCTCTAAAATCTTTGTCTTCTGAAGGCTGTTTTTGAGAAAGGGAGAATGTTGCCCGGTGCTGGAAAGCACATACTAAGGCCCTTACCGACGTAAGCACATTTTACGTAAGTCTGCAGAGGAGGACTTAGCTCAAGCTAGTGAAACAAGAGAAGTACCTTCTTTTGGTAGGTGATAAATAAGCCTTGTTTAGCTGAGTTCTCAGGGCCCGCTTTATGTCATCATATTTCAGGGCACGAGTGGATGGATCATTTTAAGGGTGTGTCCAGCTTTGGACTCCCTGGCAAAGCGGATGCTCAGGTTGGTCCAGAGCTGGTGTGAGCCAGCATTGTCTTTAACCTTGAGGAAGTTTCCCAGGGCATTTAGCCTTATCTTATACCAATGCTCCTAGTCCCTAAGGTATAACTCCCGATAAATTGCAGGATACCATTGTGGTCTGGGGGCTAGTTCTAACTCTGGATTTAATTACATGCTGCAGTGAGAGAGGGAGCCCTATTGTCATGGTCCTCTGCCATTATACTCCTGATCTTTAAGAAGGGCGACAAGGACAATTCACAGTGCTACTGCCTATCTCACTCATTGATGCAGTGGTGAAAGTCCTCAGGAGGATACTTCTAGATAGGTTATAGTTGTGGGTAGATGAGAATGATATGTTTACAGAGGTACAATCTGGCTTCAGGCTGGGCAAAGGCACCATCAATCAATGTCTACACTAACTACCTGTTTTTCCTCCACAACAATTCAAATCTCAAGGCAGGACCAGGAACACAAAACACACTCTACTGCTCATACTAAGAGGAAATACTACCCCACGTTCCCCACCACAATGCATACACTTAAACAGGACCGGGGCTTCACCTAATCTGTACAACATTGGGGTGTGACACACTTACCTCCTTAACAATTCACTTAAGCAGGACAAGGGTTTCACCTACCCTCTATTGCAGTGGGGTGTAACCACGTCACCACTACCACATTGGGCTAAACGCACTGCACCCCACATCCTTATCCCATTAGGAAGGATTGAGACAAACGCTGGGGTGTAACACACGTACCCCCTACAACTTCAGGATTAACACACTTGCCCCTACATCCTCAACCCCTGAAGGAGGATGGTCAACTCTACAACTCTGGGCTTAACACACTTTCCCCTTTATCCTTTACCCCTTAGAAGGATGGTCAAAACATGGTCTCACTACAGGACCAAGGATACTCAAAACACAGTCACAAACACGGTCTCACTTCAGCACTCTCCCCCTTCTTCATACACAACAGGATCGGGAAGGAAACTCAACACAACACCAAACACATGTCATCACTACAGGACCAAAGATTCTCACTTCTCCCTACCTACCGCATCCAAACTGGACCAGGGGTAACACAAAAACATAATAAATACTGCTACACGCTTTATAAAATCTCTTAACATAACATATTATAACATAACATAACTGCTCACCCAAAACCCCTACAAACCAAGCAGCCGGCAACTAAAATATCAGTGAAATAAATAAGTATTCCATAATTTGCATAATTAAAAACAGTAAAAAAATTAAGAAGCAATTATTAATTGGTAATTAATTATTACATAATTTACTTCACATCTATACCCCTACAAACCCAACAGTCCAGAGATAATATAAAACAAAAATAAATGAATGTACATAATTTACATAATAAAGATCAATCATGTAATTAAATAAAATGTATTTAATAATTCATTATTATTAACTAACCCAACCTATCCCCTAATAAACCCAACAACCTGCAAGCTATATTGAAAATAACCTTCATATAAACAATAGTAACATATGAAATTATTATATCAACACATTAAAATAAGTTAAAACTGTGGGGCTGTTTTTGATGTTGGTCGGTCAGACTGCCGACAGCTATTGGGGCAGTAAGGAGACCACTCAGAAGCATGCAGCAGTCTGACCTCCGCATTACGAAATGATTGCCGGGCTGGCGGTCAGAAAGTGCTCCATATCACGGCAGCTGGTGCTGCAGCCAAGGAAAAGGGCTGCAGCACGAGTTGCCATGGTATGGAGCAACTCCGGCATGTCCATGGACTGTGTGCCATGCACCATGTTGTGCATGGCACATGGAGATGACTAGGGGCACTGCATGTGCCTTCCAGGGACACTTTACAGTGTCCCACGACTGTCGGGGGCCCCATAACCGTTTCCGACCACCTTTAATGGCGGTCTTCCTGCCATGAAAAGACTGCCGGAAAGGGATATCGTAAACCCAACGGCAGTACCTGCCTCGGCACCACCACCATTCAGGTATACGAATCTGACCGCTGCCCCGTCGGGACCTCAGATCCATTCAAAAGTTTGGATACCAACAAAAGGACGGGCGCACAACCCTAATA
Source organism: Lissotriton vulgaris (assembly GCF_964263255.1). NCBI lineage: Eukaryota > Metazoa > Chordata > Amphibia > Caudata > Salamandridae > Lissotriton > Lissotriton vulgaris. Next base: position 107,881,011 of record NC_141686.1, read on the forward strand.
TCAGGGTCCAATAGTCCAAGAAGTATATTGCAATGGTGCTTCTAGAGAAATGACTGTTGTAATTAACTTTGGACATCTGGGGAGACACGAAGAAAAACAAAGAAATAAACAACATAAACTGAATATTTTGGAACTTTGATTATTGGAATTGACCCTGTGAGATTGAAAAGTTAGATCTCACTCTTCAAGAAAAGAGAGACACTTGCCAGATACTTGTTTGTGTTACATATAGAGATTGCTGAAGTGTGCTCAGAAGTTACTGTACATATTGTCGCTCCTGCACGGGACCTCAGATCCTGTTGGAGACGGCGATCTTTCTTCCGACCATTAAGGTCCAACTGCCAAAATTGTAACCCAGCGGTTGGACCGAAGGGCTATTAGCGGTCGATCCGACAGCCTATCGGTGTGGAATACGATCACCATCATAATCAGGCCCTACATTTTTTTGGCACAATATATTTGAGAACACAATAATAAAAACACTGATATCATTAAAAACGATATTACTTACTAAAAAGACCGAAATTCTTGTCAACAACATTTGTGCATCTTGATATATGTGTATCACAATATTTATTTTCTGATATGTCTGCCTCCTGATATTTTTAATCTGATATTTTGTCCAAATGCAATTAGATAATTTGCTCCACTTCGTTTGGGTGGACAAGGCATGTATGAAGCACTACTTTTTGAAAGGGGGAGAAGTGAAGCAGTGCTTAATTTGTAAGTAACCAAGTGTCAGTGCTCAAGTATTGCTCAGGAGGCCACTGCAGGTTCCACTCGCAACTGCAACTTTTGCCACTGACACATGCCAGAGTAAGCTCCCCTTACTAAACATCACACTCCTATATATTTTACAGTTTGAGCAATTTCAGGCAACCCAAACATTAAGTATAGGCTGGTCACCCCAGTATTATTTTTAAATGTGCATTTAATTGTTATCTGATGTGCTCCATACAGAACTAGACATTCAGAGCCACGATGTGGTGTGCTGTCGTAAGTATGTGCTGAGCACCAGAAAACACCAGCACAAATTAAGCACTGAAGAGAGAAGAACTGTGAACTATAGACTTCCATACCTCTTGCTGTGGAAGGTGGAAACCCCTAATGCGCTCCTCTGTCTTCCCTATTGTTTCACACCAACTAGCCATGATCTGCTTTGTGTCCAAGGTATGAAAGGAGCTAAGACAAAGGTCCTTTTGGTTGGACTAAGAAACGAAGAAACACCCTCAGCCAAAATGGACTATGCGATATGTTATGCTATGGCCAACTGGCTTACCACATTGAACATCGGCAGGATGTCTAGAATAATGTTGCTTGTACACCCCTCAGCATATTTGATTCTCTGCCAGCATACTATCTACAAAGTCAAAGACTAAAGCTAGCATTAACATCTTTCTGGAAACCTGTAAGTCTCACTTCAAGCAGGGAGGAGTGTAAGGATCCCTGCTCTTGAGTAGTCTCTGTGGGGAAATCCATCCCTCTTGTTTCAGTGTGCAAACGCTCTAGAAATGTTCCTGCTTCACTGTAATTTCAGTCCTCTTTCCTGTTTTGAGGTGCCCAGATTTTATCCTTTATGCCCTGAGAAATGTATTTTAGTTATTCCTAGTGCTTTGATGCGAAGCAGATGACACTTAAAATAAATAAAAAAAACTAGAAGAAGGATATGCTCTTGATAGCTCAGCAGCTCATCCGTATCTTCATTTTGTTTTCAAGACATGATCCAGAGGAATTTGAAGTTTGGGACAAAGAGAGAGGTTCTTCGGAGACCAATGTTTGTTTCCCAGGAGGATGTGAAGAGGCTTAAGGCCAGGTATGTATCATTGTATTACAGCGATCACTCTAAAAAAGAGTGAGTTGTACATCAGTCTGTAACCCCAGCTCCACGGTTATGATCAAGTGAACTTATTCAAAAGAGGACAGAAAATGAGTACATGCTAGGTACACTGGAGAAGGTAGAGGTGCAACCTCTCCATTTTTAGTGCCACAGTTGACTGTTCAAAATGTAATTTGCACTCAATAACTTCAGGACTGCGATCCGCCTGGCATCTAAAGTGATAGTGTGCAGCAACATGACATCTCTTTTTTATAGATCGTATGCATTTCATATCACAAAACACTAAGAGACGGGGGACAGGGAGCGTTAAAGAAAGAGGTAGGTCCAGTACCATTGCTCCCAAGAACTAGCATGTGCTTACTGGTTGGTAACTGTTCCTAGACAGAATGCCGGCATTCATCCAGCGGCTGGGCAGGTATAGGGCCAGATCGAAGGGGCAATTCTGAACCCCCCTCGAGACGCGGGGAATCGCAGATGAGGCACTCCATTCTTTTGAAGGGGTCATAATAGGGACACAATTGAGATGTTCCCATGAGCGCTATAACGCACTCAGAGCCTTAATAGAGGTATCATAGGAATATAGGGTGTTCTTTTCCCTGCTCCTATTTTTTATTCACTAATTCACACTGCACGGTCCTGACGAAGCGCACCAGTATCCATTAGGGACCTTCTTTTCAGCTCGAAACATGTTGACCAGGTTTCACATTTACAAACAAACACGGGTACTGAGAGCAGTAGAGTACTACATTGACCTCTACCATATTTATTAATAGAGGTGCCTCATCTTCCCTGGACAATTCTTTTACATTACCTCTCGGACCTATGAATAAAAATTGACTTCAGGGTACTGGTGGGTGTTACATTCTCCTGTTTCAATGTTTAATACTGTTCCTTTAATTATGGTGGAATGTTGGTGACTCCACTGTGTGTACATAGGAATGTATAAGTCAGTTGGAGCTGGGCTTTTCTGCCAGTGACATCTTAGGGTCTAATCTCGCAATAAACTACAAAACCACTCCAGTTTCCTGTTCTTCTTACTTGTAAAAGTGGCGACGAGGGAGAAAACAACCCATCTGACCCTTTGATGTCTTCACTCTTATTTTAAAAAAAATTGCCTTCAAGAAAAAAAAAAGAGAAACAAAGAAAACCAAAGAACTTTTTTTTTCTTCAACAAACAAACAAACTAGGATCTTCAAAATGATTCCTGGAAAAGCAGCGTCTCTTGCAGTGAGTTGTGTCTAACTTTCTTATTATTACCTTGTTATTTCGTATTTTTCTGAAAGCGCTTGTAAATACTGAAAAACGACGTTTATTATGACTATTAATTCAACTTCCTCTGAAAGCGCTTCTATTTGGTGAAAAACGACGTTAATTATAACCTTGCCTCGTTTTTGAAGATTGTGTTATAACTCAAAAAAATGTGCAACAAGGTTTTCAAAGCAATTTTGCTTTGCATCTTTTGAAAGCATCTGTTTGGCAGATGCTTGCGCACGCAGAGAACTCCGCCAGCTGATTCTTTATCGGCGTTCAGCGTCATCATTTGGAAATCACACGCCAGGCGGAACACCACAGACAACGTCAGGCGGATACAGCGTAGCGGCCATTTTGTATCCTCGGTTGCGTGGCAACCCGTTTTCGCCGATTTTCCCCGTTAGATCCCCGTTAACTCAGCGATTATCAGCAAAATAAAGACAAACAACGATTGTCTTGAACTAAAATGAATTACTCGTCGAGTTCTTCAAATAAACGATGTTTATGACATTAAACGATCATTCAATACGTTAACCCTAACTATTGCTGCAACAGTGACACGACACACTCACCTGCCATTCTTCTTCGTTTTCCACCGCAATCTACTCTGGGAAATTAATAGTAATGCACTCTGGGACATTTCAATAAAAAAAAAAAAACATACTTTATTAAATCTTCACAACAAACAGTTTTCAGCATTTTTCTCCTCAGAAAAACCAGTTTTTCAGTATTTCCTCCTTGAAATCGACGCAGACAACGGTGACTACTTTTTATGTGTTAATTTATTTTTTTGTTTCTCTTCATTCTTTCAAAATATTCACTTTAATTGTTTTATTATCATTTTTATGTTATTGTGTATACCAGATTATAATTAGTCATTGCTCAACATGGAAACTAATAATATCTTAGCTCCACCCAAATTCTTACAAGATCCTGGTGTACCTCCTATGAATTGGGAGGATTGGCGTGAATCTTTTGAAACTTATTTGGAGGCAATTGGAGGAGAGGTATTCCTTGCCTCACGAAAATTAGCATTACTCAAGCACAGTCTTGGTGTTGAAGGTAGGAAAGTACTGAAAACATTACCAATTGTATCTTCTCTTAATTCAAAGGTATGTGTAGGCGGAGATGAAGATCTCAGTGAAGAAGAAGTTGTATTTGATTGCTCAAAACTTGAATCGGTTTTATCTGATGAATATCTAGATGCACTTAATGCGTTAGAAGAAAATTTTGGTAAGAAAACCAGCATTGTTGTAGAAAGACATAAATTCTTTTCAAGAGCACAAATGGTTGGTGAGACAGTAGAACAATATGTTACTGCTTTAAGGAGATTAGCAGTTACTTGCAAATTTAAAGAATTACATGAAGAAATTATAAGAGATCAGTTCATCAATAGAACTAACAATGTTAAAATTCAGGAGAAATTACTTGACTTGAAAGATCTATCTCTTCATAAAACTATTTCTGTTGCCAGGAGAGTTGAAAATAATTCACGTTATGTTAAAGAGTTAAATAATACACATAGTGCAGATCGTAAGTTAACTGAAAACAAAGATTCTGGTGAAGTATGAACTGTATCCAGTAAACCAAAAACTTTTGATAGTAGGTATAATGTTAAGCGTGATAATAGAATTAAACCTCGCAATTTTTCTGGTATCAACAAAAGCACTGTATCATATAACAAAGCGTCTTCTAGTAAGACTGTGATTCCTAACAATAAGCAATTTTGTTTCAGATGTGGAAATGCCAAACATACCACTGAAAATTCTTGGTGTCCTGCGTCCAATGTCACTTGCTTCAAGTGTAACAAATCTGGTCATTTTTCAAAAATGTGCAGATCAGGGAATCCTAATGCTTGGAAAAGTTCTGTAAATTTTATTGATGAATCTGTTTTCTAATAGCGATAGCGACATTGAAGTTATGACTATTTGGAATGATGATGAAGTTAATCAAATCTCTGAAGAAATTCAACCACCTAAATGTGAGGTCACTATCAATAACCACAAGTTATTTCTTTGGGCTGATTCTTGCTCATTATATACCATTATTGATAAGACCATGTGGGAAACTTGTGGTAAACCCATTTTAGTTCATTCACAAAGATCTCCTGTGGGTTATTTATGCATTAAATTACCTGTGATTGGGTGTTTCACATCTGAAATCATTTTTAAGGATAGGAGCACTCTTGGAACTGTCTATGTTGTGGAAAAAGGGAGAGCATTATTAGGGTGGAAGGAACTATGGAATTTAGGGATGACTCTCCATCCAAATCATCCAGACCAAGTTTTACTATCTCCTAATTGGCATAAAAAAACTTCTGAAGAAGTTTTAGTTACTCAGGATGACAATGCTGTGTTAGAATGGCATAAAAAATTCCCTGATTTGTTTAATCCTAAATTAGGATGTTAGGTTGGTGTGGTTAGAAGAGCTGACAAACTTGTGGTACCGTCTTCATTACGCAATAGGTTACTGGATCTTATGCATGAAGGGCATTCAGGCATGTCAGGCATGAAAAGAAGATGTAGGTGTGATTTCTGGTGGCCAGGTATGGACAAGGATATTGATAGGTGTGTAAGGAATTGTGCCGCTTGCACATGCAGTGATAAATCTCATGTTTCTCAAGAAACTACGATCTCTGCTGTTTCATTTCCTGACGGACCATGGCAGAAATTAGCTATGGATATTTGTGGTCCGTTCAGCGTTGGTAGTATTACTGGGAAGTTTGCCATTGTGTTAATGGATTATTATAGCAAATGGCCAGAGGTTGCAATTGTCAAGGAAGTTAAAGCTTCCAGTATTGTTAACTTTTGTGAGGAGGTTTTTCATAGGGAAGGTTTTCCTGAGAGCATCACGACTGATAATGGCCCACAGTTCATTGCCTCAGAGTTCCAAAGTTACTTGCATTTATGTGGTATAAAACACATTACTACGGCTGTTTATTGCCCAAGGGAGAACGGCATGGTAGAAAGGTTTAACCGTGTTTTAAAAGATTGCATACAATTAGCTGTATCAGGTGGCAATGATTGCAAGGTTGCTGTCAAAAATTTGGTTTGGAGTTATAGGAATACTCCACATTCTGCTACCATGGTATCTCCATTCCATCTTTTAAAGGGGCGTTCTGCTGGTAATAAGGTGACTCCTGCATGGATGCTTAAGATTTCTGCTGGTCGTAATTATAAAGATAATCTCAACAGTAGGATGAGCTCTTACCAGAAGAAGTATGTAGACAGGCATAATGACAAAATTATGAAACGTGTAAGTAGTTTTCATGTTGGTGATTTAGTGAGATCTTCTCGCTTTGGGTTATCCAAGGATGGTTCTTCCAGATGGTCTCGTCCAAAAAAGGTGTTAAAAGTATTGGGTAATTGCGTACTGCTTGATGATGGACAAAAATGGAATCTATGCAATGTTGTTAGGTGCAATGATTTGGAATGTGATCTTTGGTTGGAAAAGGGGTCTGGTTCTAATTCTGCTTCAAATTCTGTTCTTTCTCCCCTTGTTCAATCCACGTCATCTGAACTTCCTAAGGAAGATATTTCCAGGCCTAGAAGATTGTCAGGACGAATTATTGTGAAACCAGTCAAGCTTAAGGATTACATGATGTAACTCTGTATATATGTGAAATGATCTTATATTTCATTGCAGTGTATATAGTTTTTTTTATTTGTTTTTTTTTATTTAAGAAGGAAGATGTGTTACATTCTCCTGTTTCAATGTTTAATACTGTTCCTTTAATTATGGTGGAATGTTGGTGACTCCACTGTGTGTACATAGGAATGTATAAGTCAGTTGGAGCTGGGCTTTTCTGCCAGTGACATCTTAGGGTCTAATCTCGCAATAAACTACAAAACTACTCCAGTTTCCTGTTCTTCTTACTTGTAAAAGTGGGGTAATTTGAATACACTTGCACTAATCCCTTTTAGGCCCACCCACCCACATGCACAACTGCGGCGTCTTCTAAAAGATCTCTGATAAAGAGCCCTCACGTGGTGCCCGTGGAGGACAGCAGCGCCACCCCCACGAGGAGCAACGCCCGATGATGAAGCATGGCACTCGTAACTGTGTGTGAGGGCACTAATTTCTAAAGGAGAAATTCCCCCATCTTCCTCAGGTTAGAATCACATATAGAGACCATTTCTCTTCTATGCAACTACGTAGGTTATAGCCTTCTGCATTTCATATCACCTTTTTTTTTCTGGCGTTTTATATAGCGCAAACTAGTCCCGGAGGTATTAGAGCACTTTACATGAGCACCAGTTACGTTACAGATGGACACATTGATTTTTTTTCATCGGCACAGGGAGATTCTGGGCCATATGTAGGTAAATGGCATTTACCGAATCGTAAATACCGAATTTTACCGATTCGGTATTTACAATTCGGTAAATGCCATATAGGTAATTATTCTGTAAATATTACCGAATCGGTAATATGCGGTAATTACCGAATCGGTATTTACTGATTCGGTAATTGCCATTGATTCCTATGGGCCTTGAGGCCCATAGGAATCAATGGCAATTACCGAATCGGTAAATACCGATTCGGTAATTTTACCGGTTTGTCAAGGGGGACAGGGTGTCACTTTGACACCCTGTAGCACCCCTGATTTTGGCTTGTGTGCAATGTGACACACATACATGCCCTTAGGGCATGTATGTGTGCCACATGGCACAGGTGTACATGCACAGATGTACACAGATATTCGTTATTTACCATGCCATTGTATTTCATGGTAAATAACGAATTTCTAAGGGCCTGTGGCACTGTTTCCAGTGCCACCTACATCCCAAAATTCCGATTCTGTACATTTACCGAATCGGTACTTTACCGATTCGGTAAAATTACCGATTCGGTAAATATACAGAATCGGTAATTTTCAGGCCCCCTACATCTGGAATTACGAATACCAGTCGGTAACGGCCGAAATCGGCCGTTACCGACCGGTATTTTCCCACCTACATATGGCCCTAAGTGATTTGCCCAGAATCACAGAATGTTGAACGTCCCTGCCGACACTCAAACCTAGTTCCCTAGCTCCGAGGCCGACCACCTGAGCCGTTAGGGCCACATTTTCTCTCTACCTGACTGGCCCCATGTCATGAGCCTGACCTCCAGCCACTCTTTTTCAGTCAGCAGTACTAAGCATACTAGGACCTGAGGCTTACATCTCCTATTAAAGATATAAGCCAATAGGTCTCAACATACTGAATGTAAAGGTTGTCAACTGGGACAGGATAGAAGTAACCCCTCCTGACCTGGATTCATCAAAGAGTTCTGCTACATTATTGTCATGGCTTTTGTTTACCATACACCTATTTCGAAATGTTGTTACCCATCAACATTCCTCCCTGTGGAGCCTACAATGACTACATATAGCAAGCTGAGAGGAGCGTTGAGTAGGGCAATGGGGCCAAATGATGGAATGCACACCCACAGTTGTACTAACTTTAGACCTGATTTACAAAGCACTTTGCACCCGTGCATTTAAATTTGTTAATGAGGGTAAAAACACTTTTGCCTTTCACAAACCATGGTTGTATTCTTGTAAAGATATTATGAAATTAGCTCACTATGGTGTAATATTGTCTGCTAGTCAATGATTTCTTAGGATTGTGTACATCATGGTTTATGTTCAGACAGTCCCCGGTAAGTGTGGTGGAGCGGGCCTGCACCCGGTACTGCGGAGGTGGGGCGGGGGGCAGGTCTGCGCCATCACATGAACGGGGGCAGGGGCGCGAGACCAGTGGTGCCGGGTCATATCTACAGGCCCCAGTTGGGAGAGGTGCAGGGTGCTGGGAAATAGCGGACCAGGCCCGGAACACACCCCAGAAGAGAGGGAAGGGCACAACCGGGATTTGCGGACACCGCTGGGGGCGAACGGAGGTCCGGAGAGGGGCAACTGACAAAACTTGGATACACAGGGGCCCGCAGTGACCTAGCGCAGAGAAATCACTTTCCTGGGGCTACACTGTATGCACCGCGATAGAGGACACGAACTGACCAACGATCTACCTGGGAGCACATTGAGACGAAAGCGGCGGCACGAGCAGACCGGGCAAGAGGAATGGACCTGGCTTTGTGGGCTGCGTAGGGGGCTCCAAACTTCCCCAAGACTAGCGGAGGGGCTCCTATACTGTCGTCAAAGGATGACTGCTGAGGGTTCCTTAATTTGTCACGCTTGAGGTGGTGCGGGCTGCTGCAAGACAGGTAGATATGGAAACTGGCTCCAGCCGGAACCTCAATACCCAACTTCTGAGGCCACGGGCGGATTCATAAGGGATCTCTGCGCAGGGAGGTATACTTATACTGGACAGAGCGACAACCACTATAGCAAGAAGAAACCTAAGAACAGGAATGAGGAAACTGTCGGGCAAGATGCCACTCAGGGGGCAGGAGGTGACCCAGAGGAAGCGTTGTCGGACATAGGGATGCGCCAACACCTGACTATGATACTAGAAGCAATAGCGGCCACGAAGGACACCCTCCAACAGGACATTGCACAGGTGGCGACGGGGCTGGGGCTCCTGCGTGCAGACCACTCGAAGCTGGCAGATAGGGTGAAGGAGAACGAATTGGCCATCCAGGAACTGAAACCAGCACAAGCCACAATGGAAGCCAAGTTGGGAGATGCTCTTGATCGCTTAGCAGTGTTAGAAAAGAGGGCTGAAGACTCAGAAAGTAGGAACCGGTGCAATAACATACACGTGGTGGGCCTGCCCGAAAAAACGGAGGGGACTGACATGATTGCCTATCTAGAGACCTGGCTCCAATCAGAGGTTGCTCCGGAGGGCCTGTCTTCCTTCTTCACACTAGAAAGGGCACACAGGGTGCCGGCTCGACAGCCGCTGCCCGGCCGCCCTCCTCGCCCGGTGGTGGCCAAGCTACTTTACTATAAAGATAGGGATGTACTAATTCAAAAAGCACGTACAGCGGGACCCTTTAAAGTAGGCAACGCCACAGTCACAATATTCCCGGACTACACCCAGGAAATACAAAGACGCAGGGCCTCCTATTTGGCGATTAAAAAAGAACTACAAGAGGAGGGGATCCAATACTCCCTGATCTTCCCGGCGAAACTGAGAGTGATGCTGGACGGCACGACAGAGTTCTTCTAGTCGCCTGAGGATGCATGGATGTGGCTTGAAACATATAGAGCGGGCACGGATCGCCGGGCACAGGAACATGCCGCACCGCCTAAGCCCTATCAGATGCGTAAATCCCAACCTCTCCGGAAACTAAATAAAAATCTACAGAAACAACAGCTGGCAAAAATAGCGCTGGACAGACAAGGAGCTCTGGCAGCAACGGCGGAAATAACAGGTTCGCACAAAACGGAGTCAGTAGTGGGGACGGACTCAGATGAAGATAGAAGGAGATCGGAGGCGGAGTTCTAGGAAACAGACAGCAATAGGGGGCCTGCGGTTACGCGAAGTACGGCGGAGGGAATGTTGGACGAATAGTATATCCAGGGAGCCTTCGGGGGCTGAATGGTCGTCATGAACAGCTAACTAATGTTGTTGCGCCTGGGCACACATACTTACAGAATGGTATTCTCTGGGATCCATGGCGGGAGGGCTTGGGCGAGCGCTGCTCCCTGTTGGGCCGAGTTACCCTTCCATTGCCCTTAAGGACACCTGTGGTGACTACCGCAGAATAGTGTTGTGTGTATTGTTGTAAAGTTTGCATGGGGACTGGTAGCTTTTTATTGGGTCCTGTTCTGGGGGGGTGGGCTGAGGGGGTTGTGTGGGGTGTTTGTGCATGGGGGTTTGATGGTGGTGTGGGCGATCACGTTCTATCCTGGTTGAAAGGGAAAAGCAGCTGCAATGGGGACGTTACCTGATTTGAAATGCATCACATGGAATGTGAGAGGCTTGCACACAATGACTAGGCGCCACAAGGTTCATGCTTATTTAATGAGGAGAGGAATCCACATAGCTATGTTACAGGAGACACATCTTACTAGAGCGGAGGGCCAAGCGCTGCAGCGTAGGTGGAGGGGTCAGGTATTCAGCACAGCGTATTCTGCGTTCGCTAGGGGAGTGCTCGTATGGGTGAGGGCGGGTGTCCCTTTTCAGGCCACGAGACAAGTGTTGGACCCGGAGGGCAGGTATGCTGCGGTAGAGGGTAGACTATATGGCAGAGACATTGTGTTATGTAGCATATATGCCCCTAATATCGACCAGACTCGTTTCTTGGCCGGCCTATCAGGTGTACTGGCGTCCTACCTGGCTGGCCCTGCTGTGGTGGGAGGAGATTTTAATACCATCACAGATGTAGAAATGGACAGATCGCATCCTCCTCTAGCTGCCTCCCCGGTTCGGAAACTGGCTAAAACGAGATCTGACTGGCAGGATTGGTGGGGGCTGATTGACGTATGGCGGGCGCAGCATCCTCGAGATAGAGACTATTCTTTCTTTCCTTCCATACACGAGCTTCATGTCAGAATTGACGCAATCCTCTGTTCCCATTCCATTGCTCAAGTGGCAGCACATACTGAGTACCTTTCCAGAACTATCTCTGATCACAATCCGTTGCTGATGTCGATCAACTGGAAACTAATGCGGTCCGCAATCCCGACGTGGCGATTGCGCCCTGAAACTTTAGAGGACCAGGTCTTTCGAACTGAGGTGGGAGAGGGTATTGACCGCTATTTTCAGGAGAACCAGGGTACGGCGTCCACGAGGGCGGTTGAGTGGGACGCCTTTAAGGTAGTCATTAGAGGGCTCTGTATTAGTAAATATTCCAGAACTAGGAAGACAGTGTTAGAAGATGCGGCGAAAGCGGAGGAGGCACTGAGGGGTGCTGAGCAGTGGAGGCCGGAACAGCCTTCCAATGCCAGGCGTAGCTGCTTGAGGCGAAGGAACTGCTTGCAGCTGCAGTCGAACGGTTGCGCTGCTTTGACCACAAGGGTTACATGGCGAAAGTTCATGCAGGGGGGGATAAAGTTGGCACAATGTTGGCCAAATTAGCTGACCCGGTGCCGAGGAGTGGCCCGATCATGCGGATAGAATCGAACTCTGGCCTACTGGTTCACTTGCAAGCGCTGGTGCTGTCGCGGTTCCTTACCTATTACGAATCCCTATATTGCAGTAAACTGGAGGCGACAGAGGCAGACATAGAGAAATATCTGGAGGGAATCCCACTACCACGGCTGGATGCAGATCAGTCTAAATTATTAGGGCAAGATATCACTTTCGCTGAGATACGCGATGCAGTTAAACACATGGCCCGGAACAAGATGCCAGGGACTGATGGGCTACCCATTGAATTTTATGCCCAGTATATTGATGCGCTCGCTCCCCGCTTATTAGAGGTATATCAGGAGGCGGGGAAGGAAGGTCAACTGCCAAGTTCCATGCGTGAGGCATTGATTATTCCCCTACTGAAACCTGGACGGGCGGACATGGATGTGGCCTCTTATCAACCATTATCCATGTTAACGGTGGACTACAAAATTTTGAGCCGGATATTGGCGACCCGACTCCTGCAGCACATGACCTCGCTGGTACATACAGACCAAGCAGGTTTTATACTGTCTAGGTGCACGGCTCTGAATATACGTCGCTTCCTACGTGTTATTGCAGAGGGCCATGATGACATGTGCTTGCCAGCGGTCCTCTCTGTGGACATTAAGAAGGCGTTCGACAGCCTGGAATGGGCTTTCCTACACAAAGTCCTGGGCCGATTCGGACTGGGCGACCAGTTTGTGCAGTGGACGAGAGTGTTGTACTCCTCGGCCACAGCCAGGGTACGACTGGGAGAGGTGATTTCTGACCAGTATCCAGTCATGAGGGGAACGAGGCAGGGCTGCTCGTTGTCACCGCTGCTATTCGCATTGGCGATAGAACCTTTTGCGGTCCAGGCACGATCGGGGCTGATTTACCGGGAGCTGCTGCTCCGGGATGTGCCACACTATATATCATTGTACGCAGATCATTTGCTTCTCTTCCTGAGGATGCAGAGGAAGGTCTGCGTGGAGCGACCTCTTTGCTGTCACGATTTGAAGCGGTCTAAGGGACTCAAAGTGAACTGGAACAAGACATGCATTTTTCCGACCCGACGGGGTCTGAATCCGCCAGCGTCACTTGGTGAGATCACCTGGGAACCGACTTGCCTCACCTATCTGGGGGTTCGGATCTATCATGACAACATAGATCTGTTGGAGGGGAATGTGGGGCGCTGTATCAGGGCCCTGAAGGGCTGCATGGAGTTGTGGTCGACACTCCCCCTATCGGTGATGGGCAGAATAGCTTTGCTTAAGATGGTAGCACTCCCCAGGCTGCTTTACTATTTCCGTACTTTGCCGATCTGGATCCCACCGCGAGTATTTACAGAACTGCGATCACTGACTGTCGGCTTCCTATGGGGCAGCGGCAGAAGGAGAGTAGCGCTGACGACTCTGATGAGACCCAGGCTCGATGGCGGATTGGCTGTACCCGACTATGAGCTCTACTATTTAGCGGCACAGCTGCAGGTCCTAACGCAAAGTATAGCGCAAGAATTCCGGGGCCCTGAGTATGGGCGTGGACAGGGGATACAGCGCCACGTCCTGGCCTACATAGTCCTAAAACAGAAGCATTATCTGAGGGATCTGACTGGGGAGGAGCGGACCCTGAGGCTTTGCTGGAATAGAACCCAGCGTAAGGCGGGGGCTCCCCACCCGTATGCACTGGAGATTCCGCTGGGATGCTGACGGCGCTTCCGCACGGGGGGGACTGGACTCCGCTAGCGAATTGGGAACAACTAGGTTTCCAAATGGTGGGGGGCTTATACTTGAATGGGGAACTGCTGCCCTTTCCGGCATTACGAGACATGTATGGACTCCCGGAGGGTGACTTCCTGATTCACGCAGCAGTCACCACCGCGATTCAAAAGCACTGGAGAGATGGGCGATCAAAACCTGTAACCACGTTGGCTTGCTAATATGTCGTGATGGCAGCGGGGACCGTTAAGGCAGTCACGTGCCTCCAGTCTCGGATGCTGCATGAAGGTTTACGCCCATTGGCGGGCCTCAAAGCAAAATGGGAAGCGGGCATGGGTCGTCCGATCCCGGATACTACGTGGGAACACATTCTTAAGAGGGCATGGAAGGGAAGCAGGAATGCTCGGCTCCAGCAGATTCAGTTTTTCATTCTACATCGGGCCTACTTGACCCCGGGTAAGATCCGGAAATACTTCCGGGTCCGAGACGCGGCGTGCCCCAGATGTCTGGAGGAGGATGTCGAACTGGAACATATGCTGTGGATGTGCCAACGCGTGGGGGGTTACTGGGCAGAAATAGAGGACCTTTTGAGTGCAGTCACAGATAGACTCCTAGAGTACGATATGGCCACTTGTTTGTTGCACTGGTTCCCGCACACGGCTAAAACTAAAGTAACCAGCACATTTATTGATTTGGGTCTCTTGTTGGCCAAACGAGAAATAACTTGGCATTGGAAGGCAAAGGAGGGGCCTTCAAGCAAGCGCTGGCGCAAGGAATTCTGTAAGTGGGCGAATTGTGAGAGTGTTGTGAGGCTCAGACAAGCTACACGTGCGGGTAATGAGAAGGCTTTGGAGGTGGCAAGAGCGTGGGAGGCCCTGTTCAGGCTCTGAGGGATTCTCTGATGGAAGGGGAAGAGGACTAAGCGATGCACGGCCATGTGATTGACAAACAAGGAACAATGCTGTGCAAGCTCTTTGGACAATTGATACCAAAGGGGGTATGAGACTCTGAACGTGCCCACGGCACCGAGTATGTAGGGGGGGAGGGTGTTGAGGGGTGAGTTGGGAATTAATATGGGGGCATATTTGACAGAAATGGAGAATGCGGTACGTGTTTCTTTTGATTGTATGATGACCGTATAAAATTCAATAAAATATGTTTAAATAAAAGAAAATCATGGTTTATGTTCATCCGAGAACGTTTGAGTTTGTCGGTATACAAAGGTTTTGTCTTGTTAGTTGCTTGTGTCTAGAGATGGAGTAAATCAGTTTTCAGGGTGGGAATGGGAAGTGAATGCCCTCAAAATTTACGTGGATATAGGTAAAGGGATTTCACCATGAGGAAACTTATTTCACCTGCAAAGTAAACAAATATGTGCAATACAAATCCATTTTTGCATTGACAATATTACATTACACAGGCAAAAAGGCTACACATGAATCTAAATAGGGGTTCTCACACCAATTGGTATTCCAATTGGTGTGAAACATCAGATTCAGATTCCAATGTACATGTGAAACATCAGATGCAGATATCCTAATTTATTTGACAATTGGGCCCTTTGTGTTTACCCTTCTTTCTGTATTAATGTATAGTAAATACATTATCACCAGTGCTGCCCTGTATATTTATAGAAAACTGCGCCTTTGCTACATGTTGTTTGTCATGGTGGGTTACGTCTAGAGTTTCTGGTATTCAGTTAAAACTAATTATAGCTGCTTAACACCACCAAAATATTTGCTCTTTAGTACAAACCAGAAAACACCAGATATTGCTGTGCTTGTACTGCTTTGGCGCCCTCTGGTGTCAGACTGTGTATCTGCTGCCTCTACCTGTAAGCTTTTTTTCCGTGATGGATAGTCACACTATTGTATTGTATTGCAATTGCATTTATATAGCGCTTACTACCCCTGACGAGGCGTCGAAGCATTTTTTCTGCGAGTAGCACGCTACTCCGGGACCCATAGAGGATTAGTGTTGAATTAGTATTGTGAAACATGCATGTACATTTTAAGCGGTGATAGTTTAGTCAGTTATTTGGATTTGGAATGATAGCAGAAGAATAGAGGAGGAAAAAAGGTTTGTATTTATATAGCGCTTGTTACCCCGGAAGGAGTGTTGAAGCACGCTTTTCAGGACGCCCATAAAGGATTAGTGGTGAATTAATATGGTGAAATATGAAAGTAATTTCAGTGGTGAATATTAGCCAGTTATTTGTAGTGAGAAGGATAGCAGAGGGATAAAAGGGGACGAAAGGTTTGCATTCATATAGCACTTGTTACCCCTGATGGATGGTGAAGCGCTTTTCTGGCGAGTAACACGCCACTCCGGAACCCATCAGGATTAGTGTTGAATTGGTATGGTGAAGCATGAAAGTAATTTTAGTGGTGGATATGGTAGTCAGTTATTTGGATTGATAAGGGTTGGGGAGGGGTAGAAAAGAGGGAAGAGTTTAGAAAGGTTTGTTTTAGGGGATCGGTACAGTAAAAGAGGTGTCAGATGATGCAAGGGGGGTAGAGTAGGAGAGAGTCTAGAAAGGGTTATTTTGGGGATCATAGTAGTGGTATGGGGTTTGGGATAAATGAGAGAGTGGATGTAGAGGATATATTGATAAATGTATAGGATGAGAGATAGGGTAGTGCATTTGAAAGAGTAGTAGAAAGAAGTTTGAGATGAGTCAGATGGTTGGGCTAGAGGATATATTGAGCGAAGTATAGGCAGAGAATTTTGGGAAGTGCATTGGAAATGCTAAATTAGAAGAAAGTGATAAATATATAGATCCATAAGTGCATTGAAAGTATAAAGATGCATAAAGGAGGTATGTTTATTGGGCAGCATTTCTGGCCCTGGTCCTGGTCAGTCTTGAACAGGCTCAAACAGGCAGGTGCCCTTGTCCTCTCTTAGCTGAGATGCCCGGGCTGAGTCGCCCTAATGTGGTATTCGTGTATGTATCGTGTGTGTGGCGCGTGTGTGTGTGTGTGGCGCGTGTATGGCATGCGAGTGTAGAGCGTGCATGGAGTGTGAGTGTGGAGTGCGTGGTAGGTCGTTGGTAGAATGCAGGTGAGGCAGTTGCTGGAGGGAGAGGCGGAGGAGGTCCTGTGCTTATGTTGCTGTACTACCTGTTACTGTTAAATAAAGAAGAAGATCGAACAAGCAACCCTGTCTGCGTGTCTCTGCTTACAATACATGGCGACGAGTGGGATTTTACAGCGACAGCAACATTGAGCACGATTTTTTTTTGCATTTTCAACTTTTTCACTTATTTCATTTAACTGTTGCTCAACTACCTTCAAAACGGCAACGATTCAAGCCAAGCTAAGCGGCGATCTCCTCGACGAATTGGTATGCTTTTTAAAATTTGTTTTTACCTTCAAATACACTATTTTATATAGTGCATCTTTCAAGTTGCCTTCCGAACCAGCATCGGCACGCGCAAGCTGTGAGGAACTCCAGAACGTCATCACTACGTTGTGTGTCACCACGTGATTCCGTCACCACGCTCACGTTTATCTTTACGCACAGCGGCCATTTCTGTTGTTCTTGTAGCATAGCAACGCGTTAACAGAGCAACGCGTCAAGTACAGGATGTGTTAAGGGAATAACGCGGCTTAAGAAGAATTCAACTAACTTTAATTACCGAATGCCGATTTCAACGCCGGTTGCTGTTTTAACTGCAAATTATTATTTTTAACATTAATTAACCTCGGCGAATTGTTGAGCAACAGAACCTTAAGAGGTTAAGTATTACTTTAAATTTTTGAACTTTGGTGAACTATTTGCGCAAGCATTGGCAATTGTTTGAGCAACATAATTAGAAAGAAGTCAGGTATTAACATATCATTTTGAACTCTGGTGAACTTTTTGCGCAAGTATTTACAAAGAAATTTTTTTTTTCAACATTTTTTTGTATGGTGTAACTTGTACCTTATTGAAATGTCTTCAATTCATCCACCACCATTTTTTTTAGCAGAATCTGGTGAACCTCCTATTGCATGGGACTTATGGTTAGATATGTTTGAAGCCTATGTAGAAGTTTTAGCTGAAGAAGAGTCTTCACAAGAAAGGAAAGTGTCATTACTTAAACATAGATTAGGTGCTGTAGGATTAAGAGAGTTTAAAAATCTTCCTAAAATTGAGAATGCTGGTGACATGGGGGTTTACCAATGTGCTGTCAAACAAATGCAAGAAAGATTTGGGAGGAAAATTAATGTAGTGATGGAAAGGTTTAAGTTTTATTCAAGGGCTCAAAAAAGTGACGAATCTATTGACCAATATGTATCAGCTCTAAGAGGTTTGGCTGTCACATGTGAATTTGAAAGCATGACGTATGACCAAGTGTTGCGTGATCAGATTCTTATGAAGACTAAATCGAAGAAAATTCAAGAAAAACTATGGTCATCTGGAAGCACTTCTTTAAAAAATGCCATTGAAGTAGCTAGGGGTGTAGAAATTTCTGATCAATGCATTCGTGAGGTCAGGAATGAAAAGAATGATTCTGATTCTAATTCCATTAACGTTGTAAATAAGGGTGACATGTCCAAATTCAAGAGTGATAATAAGATAACAAATTATTCATCTTATCCCAGTAAGAAAGGAAATGAAAAAAGTTTCGAAAAAAGTAATGACCCGAAAAAATTTGCATGTTTTAGATGTGGGTCCTCTACTCATTTAGCCAATTATAAATGGTGTCCGGCTCTTGATAAAATTTGTACCAACTGTAAAAAGAAAGGACATTTTACCAGAGTATGTCGGAATTTCAAAGCTAAAGTTAATTATTTACAAGATAACGAGCAGGATGACATTAATTGTATCCAAGATGGGAATCAAGATGATGTTTTTCATGTTGTGGGTGACATATGCAGTATTCACGACGAAATAGCTAAAGGGGCATGTAGAGTTAAAAAGTTACCATCTTGTTCTGTTAATATCGATGGGCTAGAAGTAAAGGTCATGGTAGATTCTTGTGCCTGGTATACTATTATGGGTATGGATTCATTTAAATCCTTATGGCCCAGCAGGCCATTATTAGGTCCTGACATACATCCCGGAAGTTACACTGGACACAGAATACCGTTAGAAGGATTTATAATAGCCAAAATAAGTTTTGGATGTAACTCTTGTCAGGGAAAAATTTATGTGGCCAATAAGGGTGCAACAATCTTGGGATGGCCACACATTTATGATTTAGGCATGAAAATTGACCCTAGACGGGAATTCCCAGTTTATTCTATTCAGGATGAGTGTACTGAAAAAGATGCTTACTCAAATCTTCCAGAAAAATTTCCTGATGTATTCTCAAGTGGAATTGGTAAAATGGTGGGATTCAAGCACAGAATAATTCTAAGGGAAGGCGCATGTCCTATTCGGCAAAAACTTAGAAATGTTCCGATCAGTTACAGAGAAAAATTGGGCGAGATACTTAAAAAACTGTGTAGTGATGGTATTATTGAACCGGTTGAAAGTTCTGATTGGGTTTCGCCAGTGGTTATTTCGCTTAAATCCAATGGCGATTTGCGCCTGTGTGTAGACCTAAGATGTTTAAACGAGGCTATTTGGGTTGACACATTCCCTCTTCCAAACCTGCAAGAATTGACATCATCTGTGGGTGGTTCTTCTTGGTTTTCCAAGATAGACCTAACTAGTGCATACCATCAAATTGTGTTAGAGGATGATTCTAAACACTGCACTGCCTTTATCACCACAGAAGGGATGTTTAGGTATAAGCGCATGCCTTTTGGGCTCGCTAGTGCATCTGCAGTATTCCAAAGGGAAATGTGCAGGGTCCTACAGGGGATCGAAAATGCTAAAGTGTTTCAGGATGACATTTTAATATTTGGGAAGAACAAAGAGTGTCATGATAAAGGCTTGTTTGCAGTTTTGGAAGCATTAAGGAAGAGTGGACTGACTATTAAGAATGAGAAATGTGTATTTGGGAAATCTGAGGTGGAATACTTAGGTCATGTCATATCTAAGGATGGTATTCGACCCAAAATTAGCCACGTTGATGCTATTTTAGCTGTCCCAGAACCTACAAGCAAAGAACAATTAATGTCATTTCTGGGACTGACAGAATTTTATTCACGATTTATCGAGAACTATGCTTCAAAAGTTGAATCGCTAAGATCGTTACTAAAGAGAGGTGTTACATTCTCATGGGGTGATCAACAGAGAGTGTGTTTTGAGAAAGTGAAGAAGGAAATAGTTTCCACGCCTTGTTTGAAACCCTTTTTACCAATGGCAGAATGTGTTCTATCTGTGGATGCGTCTGGGTTTGGCATCGGTGCTGTGTTTTCTCAACGGTCCAAGTCTGAAAAATGGGTAGTAGCGTATGCTTCACGTACCCTAACCAAAGCAGAACGGAACTACTCCGTTATAGAAAAGGAATTATTAGCTGCTTCATGGGCAGCTGAAAGATTTCGAATGTATATATGGGGAAGGAAGTTCAAAATTTGTACTGACCACAAACCATTAGTGAACATTTTGAGGCCTGAGGGCGGGAAGAACTTAACGCCAAGATTAGCTCGTTTGGCTTCAAGGCTGCAAATGTTTAGTTTTGATATTGAATACATTCCTGGCAAGGACAATGTTGTTGCTGATGGTCTGTCTAGATTACCCAATGCAGGTGTGTCTGATGCCAAGACCAACACTGATTGTGAAGTGGCGTTTACCACTAAGGATGTATTTCTTATTGACGCTGAGAATGCTGTTAGCAATATTTCTGAAGCGTCTTGGGTGAGTGAGATGGAGAAGGATGTGGTCCTGAAAGAAATTAAACGTTTCATAGTTGAAGGATGGCCTAGAGAGTCATATTTACGCGGTGAATCTATTGCCTTTTCCAAGATTAAGGATGAGTTATGCATTGTTAACGATATCATCTTAAGGGGTGACAGAATTGTGCCTCCAGTTGGGTTAAGGAAGGACATTGCTGAGAGAAGCCATATGGGACATGGTGGCATGTCTAGTTCAAAGAGAAGAGTTAAGGAGTGGTTTTGGTGGCCAGGTGTGGACTCTATGGTGGACAAACTTGTTAGGGATTGCAAAATTTGTAATAACAGTGATAAAGTAGCTAAGCCGTTGAGTGTACCATTGACCATGGTGGAGCTACCTGAATACCCGTGGCAGAAAGTAGCTATCGACTTTATGGGACCATTTTCAGCCTTGTCTTCTACAGACTGTTATGCCATTGTATTAGTGGATTATTATTCGAAATGGCCCGAGGTAAGAATGGTGAATGGTATGACTACGGATGTTGTCATTGAGTTTTTAGAGGACGTATTTTCGAGAGAGGGTCTACCTGAAATGTTGGTCTCGGATAATGGGCCCCAATTTGTTTCACAAAAAATGGAAGAGTTTTTATTGGTAATGGGCATTAAGCATATTAAGTCATCCCTGTACCACCCAGAGGGAAATAGCCAAGTTGAGCGCTTCAACAGGGTGGTCAAGGAAGTGATTGAATTAGCATTAAGTGCTGGGTTACCCTGGAGGAAAGCCTTGCAAGAAAGGTTGACTGCCTATCGTGTAACTCCCCACTCAGCTACCGGGAAGACACCTTTCGAAATTTTAAGAGGCAGGAAGCCATTTACGGGATTGGTTCCCTGGTGGTTAAGAAAGAGAAATAATAAGATGCAATGTAACACCAAGAATGTTGATGAAGAAGTCAGATCTGAAGTTAAAAAGTATCAAGACCGCAATCAGCAGTATCATGGGAACAGATGTAACTGGCCTCTAGTTAAGATAGGTCAGATGGTTAGGGTGAAGAACCCTAGGAAGGTGTTGAAAGGTGAAAGTGTGTGGTCCAAACCTTTAAAAGTGATTAAGGTTTTTGGTAGTGCTGTTGAGTTGGAAGATGGCAAAAGGTGGAATTTTCGTCAATTGAGTTTGTGTAATGAGAGGAGGGGTGTGGTTGGTGTACATTCCGATGGTGGGTCTTGTAGTGGTTATTTGTTAGGCGATGATTTTGGTTTGGTTAAGGATTTGAGGCTGACCGGTAATACAGGTACGTGTGAGCCTAGGGATGTTGTTGACGCTTGTGATGTTGGTCCTTCTAGTGCTAGGAATGTCATAGTTGCTGAGGGCGTTGTACCATTTCGCTCTGATGTTGACATTAGTGGTGAATGTCTCCGCCGTGGCGATAGAGTAAGGAAGATGCCAGCTAGGTTTTTGGATTTCAAGTTAGGGTGATCTTAAAGGTGGTTCCTTAGCTTTTTGAGGAGGAGGGTGTGTGGTATTCGTGTATGTATCGTGTGTGTGGCGCGTGTGTGTGTGTGTGGCGCGTGTATGGCATGCGAGTGTAGAGCGTGCATGGAGTGTGAGTGTGGAGTGCGTGGTAGGTCGTTGGTAGAATGCAGGTGAGGCAGTTGCTGGAGGGAGAGGCGGAGGAGGTCCTGTGCTTATGTTGCTGTACTACCTGTTACTGTTAAATAAAGAAGAAGATCGAACAAGCAACCCTGTCTGCGTGTCTCTGCTTACAATACCTAACCCTGGCCTTTTATAGCCCTAGTAATCAGGTGACCCCGTCAGCCATTAGCAACCCTAGCCTTAACACTATCCAATCACAACACTAGCCCTAAAAATCTAGAACCAATAGGGGACCAGGACCTTACAGCCAATCTTAGCCCTAGTCCAAGCACCCAATCAGTTCAAAAACCCTGAACTCTATGTCTAATAGAGGCTCTAGCCCTACCAGTAGTCCCAACCCAAGTCCAAGCAATCAATGTCACAGGAAGCCCTAGTCTCTGCTTCCAATAGAAAGCCTAACCATACTCTTAGTCCCACAACTAGTCCAGCAACCAATCACACCAGAAGCCCTAATTGCTACTTCCAATTAAAGGTCTAACCCTAGCCCTAGTCCCCTCCAGTCCCAACAACCAATAACATAGGAAACCCTAGTCCCTACTTCCAATAGAAATCCTAACCCTAGCCCTAGTCCCAATCCTACATTGATTGAATCACAGACCCATAAACCAATCAGAACACTCAAATACCCAACCAATGAGGACACTAACCCTAATCCAATAGATACATCAGAAACAACCACCAATCAGTGTATACATGTACCAACCACTAGCAGACCATATAAGGTCCCAGCGACCTCAGAGAAGGTTTGCTGGCCAGGGAGTTGGAAGCTGCTTTTCCTGTTCAGAATCTCCTAGGAGACAGACAGGCTCAATCCACACATTGGACTTCTGCAGGTAAAGGCCTCACTAACTTGAATAAAACTTTACTACTTCCCCTGGCCAAAAAACGAAGTGCACAGTCCCTAGTAAACACAGTTTAAACAGCTCACAGAAGCACCCTCTGATGTAGAATATCCCTGTTGCTATGGGGGGGGGGGGGGGGGGCTGGTTTCATTGGCTTGTGAACTCAAAATGGTGGCTGGGGGTGCACTATTTTAACATACAGTTATTAGCACAGAGCAAAGGAGAAATTTGGAGGGAAAACTGAATAATCACCAAGAATGACAGGGAAAAACTATAGAGTTTGGACTGCAAATCCCACAATTCAACACGTTAAATGGAAGCAATCATGGGCAGGAAAAACCACAAGTTTAAAACACAAAACAGGTGATAAAATATGCAATCACAGGCAGGTTAAAACTACAATTTTAAACTGTAACAACAACAGGCAAAGACAGTAATCACAGAAAGGGAAAATCGTTTTTTTAAACTTTTGTTTTGGGTAAGAGACAGCACTAGTCTGCCTCCTTACCACTTCCTGGACTCTGCCTACTGCAATCTGTGGCACAGGTAGGCTGCAACTCACAAGATGGAACTTAGTTCACCCGGATCAGTCGGGGTTTATGCCGAGGAGGAACATTGCTCTAAATTTACGTAGACTGCACGGGGTCCTGGGCAGGGTGCCGACCATACATGAGGACGCAATTATAGTCTCCCTAGATGCCACTAGGGCATTTGATACCCTGGAATGGCCTTATCTTTTTGCCGTTCTGGCAAAATTGGGGTTTGGGATGACTTTTAGCCGCTGGGTGCGATTATTATATAGCGCACCAATGGCTCAAATAGTCGTGAACAGCAAAAAATCAGGGTCTTTCACACTTAGCCGAGGGACCCGCCAGGGGTGCCCCCTCTCTCCTTTACATTTTGCTCTGGCCCTCGAGCCACTTGTGGCATGGATCCGTAAGGATGTAATGATCCGTGGCATGCGGTGGTCAGCAGACTGGGAAGACCGCATCTCTTTGTATGTGGATGATATCCTTTTATAGCTCACGTCCCCCAAGAGATCCCCCATTGCCGTATTAGACATCCTGGACATTTATGGCAGATATTCTGGGTTTCGTGTCAACTGGCAAACATCTCTCCTTTATGTCCTCTGGGGGTCCCTCCCCCCTCTACCCCAGAATGGCCCTATACCGATAGTGTCAGAGAGCTTCTAATACCTAGGTATATTCATATCTCTTAATCCCGCAGTTAGATACTTCTGTAACCTGGTCCCCCAACTGCAAAGACTCAAAAGTGATAGTGCACACTGGAGGTCACTCCCGCTATCACTATTGGGCAAAGCGGTCCTCTTTAAAATGATGTCCCTGCCCCATTTCTCATATGCACTGCAGAACTCTGCTGACCCCGACATTGAAGGGCTCCAGCGAAACCTTTTCTGGGGCGGGAGACCACGTATCACTTTACAAAAACTTACACTCAGCTGGTACAACGGTGGAATCGGATTACTACATATTAAAAAATATTACTGCCACATCTTATAGCAATAAATCACGGTACATATGGTTGCCCTGACAACCCGGGCTTCCTCGTGGATCGTTGGCTTCTTCCGAACGGTAGATATTCCCGTGCACTATATTCCAAACCAAACAGATACCCGCTGACGGGCCCCACCAATCGCACACTCCAAATCTGGCATTCCGCAACAAAATCGCTTGGCTGGAACAATAAGTTGACTCTTGCCACACCTCTGTGGGACTCACACCAGCTAGGAGACTTTTGAAACTCCAAAGGATTCGATAAATGGGATCTAATCTGCATCCCCCACATCAGGAACCTTTGAGACGTAGGGGGCATGAAGCCCTTCAGCACTCTCCAAAGCCAATATACTCTGGCAGACTCTGAACTTTTTCGCTACCTGTAAGTCCGACACGCTTTGCCAACGGTGTTACCCCGTGACTCCACTCCACCAGATAGCTACCCACTAGAGTACAGACTACTAGATGGACACTTGCCTGAAAAGGCTATCTCCCTAATCTAGCGAAAACCCATCAACAATATGGGCGACCCCCTACTGGCACTAAGGGGAAAGTGGACTGGAGAGGGCATCAAATTGGACGATAAGAGTTGGCAGGTTGCGGTCTCCTCCCCCAAAACTGTCGCGATCTTGGCGCGACTCTGACTGGTGCAACTAAAAATCCTGCACAGAATCTATGTAACAGGTCCCCAAATGGTGCACATGTTGACGGACGGATCTTGTAGAAGAGGATGCACACAAATGGGCACATCCATGCACATCATATGGCACTGTGAGCCGATCCAGGAGTATTGGGGTAAAATACACACAGTCATAACTGAATCGTTAGAGGTAGAAATCAAGCCAGAAGCACCTAGATGCCTCCTTAACATCTGCACACCTACTGACCTTAGCACTCACAGCACCCAATGGGTCACACTTGGCTGCATGATCGCCAAGAGAAACATAGCGCCGCTCTGGGGAGCCTCACACACACCCACGATTGCAGATTGGGAAAAAGACATTGATTGGTGTATGCTAAGAGAAAATACAGTTTATATTGCCTGTGGCTGCCCCCGCAAAGGGTCTAAGATATGGATCCCCTGGAATGAATACCGTGGCAATGTATGCACTCCTCCCCGTAATATCGACAGTGATGACTCCCCCTCCCCGTGATTTCCAACGAACTTCATCATTGTATTTGTATGCTAATTTTTTTTTATTCCACTGTAAACCCTTTTATGGACTATTGTGAATCTGTACCACTATGTCGAGGCTGTTTAATAAAAGGATTAAAAAAAATAAAAATAAAAAAAAGGCACTGTTCAGATGACAATGGCCTACTTCCACCCCAAAAGGAAGGCAGAGCTGTTGGTCGACACCAGCCTGGTGGGGCTAGGGGCAGTCTTACTGCAAGGGGACACCAAAGGGACCTACGCCCCATTATCGTTTGCCAGTCGCGCATTCTCTCTGAATGAGACAAGATATGCGCAAATAGAGCGTGAGGCTCTAGCCAAAAGATGGGTCTGCCAGCACTTTCATCTGTACTTATGTGGCCACCCTTTCAGACTAATAACGGACCATAAACCTCTCCTACCGTTGCTCAGTGGGTCCTCCAGACAGGCACCCGAGGATTAGAAGGTGGGCAGTGCAACTGCAGGCGAACTCATTCCAGCTGTTGTATCGACCGGGAGCGGATAACCCAGCTGATTTTCTGTCGAGCAGCCCACGCAAAGGGAAGAAAAACAGGTCCATGATGACAGCACAAACACAGAGGCTTTTATTTATTTATTTAAGTATAAAGTTTTATATAGCGCGAACATGATCACGAGGGATATCAGAAGGCTTCTCAATTAAGGATAATCAAGGTTAGGCAAGTCAAACACATAACAAAGGAAGCAGTTACAAAGGGTGAAACACATCATCACAGTAAGTACAATGGATGAGGGATTAAGTCCAATATCTTCAAGCAAAAGATCGGAGCCCAATTAAGGTAAGAACTTGCACATAGGGAATCGTTTTACTTCAATTTATGCATGATCGAAGACAATGCCTGCCCTCTGACCGTCGCCAAGGACGACTTGTGCAACGCCACGGAAGCTGACAACACCCTGACAAGGGTCAAGGAAGCACTAGAAAAAGGTCGGTGGCATTGATTCCTGGATGGTCTAGCCGCACTCATGGTGGAAGTGCAGATTTCCTGGAAACAAATATGGAGGGTAAGGGACGAACTCAGCATCAGCGGGTCTGGGCTGGTTCTTAGAGGACAGAGAGTTGTAATCCCCAAAGGCCTACACTGACGGATGGTCACCCTAGCCCACCAGGGTCACAAAGGTACGGCCAAGACAAAGGCCTGGCTCCATGCAAAGTTGTTGTTCCAGGGCATGGACAATTTGGTGGATGGAGAAGTAAGGAAATGCCATCCCTGCACCAGCACTGGTGTGGACCCTGCGCCGGTGATCACCGAAGAACCATGCGACACGCCTTGGACCAAGGTCAGCGTCGATGTTGTAAGCTTCCCCGACGGCGGGGCACCATGGTCGTCATGGACTACTTCTCCACATTTACAGTGGTTGAGTTGGTACCTTCCACAGCATTCACGCACATTCAACCGGCCCTAGAAAAGATTTTGCCAGTTTTGGTTTGCCAGAGGAAGTAAAATCTGACAACGGACCGCCCTTCCAGGGTCAGGACTTCCACTGCCGGATCACACCCCAGTGGCTTCAAGCTAATGGTGAGGTAGAGCACTTCATGAGGACCCCGAACCCGGCACTAAAATTGGAGTGGACCAACAACAGGATCCAGGGACATGACTCCAACAATTCCTGCTCGCCTACCGGCAGATACCTCATTCAACCACGGGGTGCACCCCAGCTACGCTCCTCTTGAAACGCTCCCCAAGGTATTTCATCCCCGGAGACCCAAACTGGCCACCACCAAGACTGGACACAGACAGAGCCCAGCAGAAATGTAAAGTCACCAATGAAAAGGCCAACACCAGCAGAGAGCCCAAGACTCCATCCGTGAGTGTAGAATCCTGAGTGGTCCTTAAAGATCGTCACCCAGGTTGGAAGTTTCACACACCGGAGGTGTGGACTGTCACCAGGGTAGCTGGCACGATGGTCACGGCTCTGCGAGGCCAACATACGGTGGTGCGAAAGGTATCCTGGTTCTAGGAAGTCATCGGTGTCCCAGACCCCAACAGAATAGCACTGGAGGGAGAAGAGGACCCCATGGATGTATCCAAGGGACCGACTGCAAGTCTGAGGGCGACTCCGGCGCCGTCATCTGGCCAGGATGGGGTGAGCGCACCAAGGGAAGGTCCTCAGGGCTCACCTGGGAGTGAGGACACCAAGAAGTCCCAGGCGAAATGTCATCTTGCAGCCAACTGTACCGGCTGAGACCCAACCCCGCACCCAGCCAGAAGTTAAGGGACTATGCATGCTGAGCCCTGGGGGTTGGCGAACTTGGCCACGATCATCTTGTCAAAAGCATACAGAGTTAACACTTCTGTTCTAATGTTCCTATCTTCTTCATTTTCACATTTTCAGTTAATCTAAAGGAAAGGAGGGATGTAGAGGGCCATAACGTGCTCGGTCCGAGGGCATAAACGGGCTCGAGGTCGCACAAGACCTTCGGCCGAATAGCAATCACTCACGTTTGGGGGCTTGGCTCAGCTCATGTGGCCTCAGCTCACTTTCCAATGTACATTGCCTGGTAGTAACCAGCAGTTTCACAGCTGAACTCTGGACAGTGTCTCAACCCAGGGGTAGCAGCACTTCCACAATGTTATCCTCCTTCATTGACAATGTTACAGAGTTTTGCTTTCTCAAAGCTCTAATGTCAGATTGTGGTAACAAAGGTCGCCGTGTGTATCGATGCCCCCAGAATCAATATCCTACCACAGAACACTGCATCAAACACTCCTGTTCATAGGTTTACTTCATGATGGTCTGAAAAGCATGCCTATATGAGCTACATGTAAATGTGTGTGTCTTGTAAAGCGCACTGCTACCCGGAGGCGTCCTGGCGCTATAGACCGCTGGGGAACCCGTCCTGGCTTTCCCTGTGAGATGTTCCCTCCTGGGTATCTCCAAGGTGAAACAAGGCATCCCCGGCGTTTGTGGGGGGCCGTTGTGGAGATAAGGCAAGCTAATGCCCAGAGTTGCCGAGTGTGATCCCTGGTTAGAGTAGGCACCGAGGCGAGAATAATCAAGTCCACTGACCCTGGTTCAAGACCCTGCCGCGTCGGGGATTGAACCCTGGTCCCGGGCCGTCCTCTGCTTCCGGGTCTGCCGCCTCTAACCAGTGAGCCACACCACTCCTTGCACACAGGAATATATGACGTTACAATGCAAACAATTACAACATGTTTTTACAACGCAGTTTTTACATCGCAACTACCATTACAATGCATTTTTTAAAACTATCATTACAAAACATTCCATTACAATGCATACCATTACAACGCATACCATTACAACTCATAATACTTTTAGTGCAACAGTGGGGAGCCGCAGCGCCTGGGCATTTTGGGAGACACTTTGCGAGGGTGGTAACGGACCATCGTATCTAGCTGGAAACAGATCCCAGGACCAGAAAGGCAAGTGGGGAGAACACCGTGACCTGGGCTTGTTGTAGTCGCGCCAGGAACACCGAGGCGGACTCCAAGACCCAGGATCCCTCGCCCGACACCACCTGGCCCGGGAGCAAGCCACGCCCATCCCCAGCTGACTAAAATAACCTCGCCGCTCCCGCTTCGCGGGAGCCGCAGCGCCTGGGCATTTTGGGAGATACTTTGCGAGGGTGGTAACGGACCATCGTATCTAACTGGAAACAGATCCCAGGACCGGAGAGGCAAGTGGGGAGAACACCGTGATCCTGGGCTTGTTGTAGTCGCGCCAGGAACACCGAGGCGGACTCCAAGACCCAGGATCCCTCGCCCGACACCACCTGGCCCGGGAGCAAGCCGCGCCCATTCTCCCCGCCCTATTTAACATCACTAATCTCCCTGCGACGCGGGAAGCGCGCGCGGGAAAAACCCTGGGACAATGGCGGGGCCATCTGCGGCCATCAGAGGCCATCAGAGGCCGGGGCGGGGCCATTCCCCTTGGTTCGGTACGAGGCGATGTGGACTAAGCATTGAAGGTACTGTTTCCCCTTACCTATCCCCCTTTTACTAATAGGTCCTTCATAGTGGTACTATTGAACTGTTCTTATTGGAAGATGGCTGATGACATGACCTGCAAGGGGGGTACCAGGAATGTTGCCACGCACTGTGGCTTGATCAGAGGAACGATGGACCACTATCTAAAGAGGGGAACGCTCCCCATTGTCCGAGAACTAGAGCGAATAGAGCGATCCCCCGCCCTGGATAGTTCGCCCACTACGTGCTCTTCTTTACAGACTGCTGACGTTGCTCCAGAGATATCTTTACTGGAGGAACTAAACAACATGTGTACATCCACATATGCTCATGTGAAACCAGACAATGTGAAAATTAATTCCCCCATCCGCCCCATATCAAATATTAGCCCTCGTTCCTGCAATCAACCTCAACTAACTCTCAGTATACAGGATGTGCCCCCTTCAATATGACCAAAAGTGAACTCGCTTTCGGCATTGACCCCTCAGCTCACTATCGCTAAAAGGAAGAGAGATGGGGTCAAACACTCAGGGAGATGGGCCAAGCAACAGAAACTAAATCCTTATCCTGTATCTCCCAACACTCCCAACATTGTTATATCGAATCCAACTACCCATGCTTCTTTAATGGCCTCAATCGAGAACATGATCAAGACTATTATATCCCCCTTGATGGATAAAATGGTTAGTTTAGGGGACAGGCTTACGGACGTTGAGGAAGCTATCAAGGCCAATCCACTACCTGTAAAATCTATGGCAACATCCACTCACTTACAGCGTTTAGTAGCCACAGAAATGCCCGAAACCTCCACACAAAGCAAGACCATTTCTAACCAGCTAGCAACTCCACATGTGAAAAGCTTGGATCCCCCTGTCACAACTGTACGGAGCTCACACCCTATAGTAGGGCTAAACAAACAATTGACTTCAAATAAGGGAACAGTGGTCAATCACGATAATATGTTACCCAAATCCAAGCACTTACATTTGCCTCCAGAGGCCGTCCCTATTGTGTGTGTCCTTTCGGGAGTACCTGAACTTATAAGGGGGAAACATGAAAGCCATACGGACCTAAGAAACAAGGTCACGTTTTGGTTAACCAAAAATAGACCTCTACCACCCAACATTGATGGAACCATACTTAGTGTCAGAAGGGTGGGCTGGCTAGGTCCTCTACGCAAGGACTTGGTGGGCGATCTGGTACTTGTTAAATTCAGGTCTAAATATGTGGTTCCTTTTCTCCAATCTTGGCAGCCTCAAATAGGAGATGGTCCTATATCTATCTGGAGCTTATGTGATTTTTATCCTAGATCATTATATGTCTAGTTGAAATGTAACAAATCATAGCATGGTCGGTTTTTTAAAGAGTGTTTTTAGAAAAAGGATAAGTTAATGTGTGCATTATACTACTGTATCCACAGCCAGTTTTTCTTAAATGTAATGCTATATTTGTGTACATTATGCAGTGATTTTCTGATGATGTTGCTTTTATGATTTTTTAATTCTACAAAAATCGAATAAAGCTTTTACCTACCTACCAGTAGGGTAAGTGTTGGATAGTGTTGGGGTAAAAATTACTTTTCCAACTCCAGTGAGTGCCACATTAGGGTAAGTGTTGGATAGTGTAGGGGTAAATCTCCATTACTTACCTTATAATGCGTTGTAATGGCATGCATTGTAATGGCATGCGTTGTAGTGACATGCGTTGTAATGCATGTGTTGTAATGGCATGCAATGTAAATGCAGTTGTGTTGTAAAAGCGGTGTGATGTAATGACTAAGTTGTAATGGATATTTCCCCTCACACAGAATGTTCAGGGGCCTTATGATCATCTTCAGTGCCCACGTGGAACCCCTTAAGGGGGTTTATGCACTGGTTTTCCAGAGATTGTGTTGCTTATAGGACATGTATTAACTCAGAAATCTACAAATTAGTGTACGAGCTGCAAGCAATAGAGCTCAGAAACATGCAGAGACATTCACTATTCTATGTGTCCTATTATTTGTTGGAGATAGTGCATTATCAGAAAAACAGGTTCATAGACCTGTTCTGAGCCTGACCACTAAAGCAGGATACGATAATGATTCTTCCCTAAGACCATCGCGTTCAAATTTCATTCCTGCTTTGTCTCTGTCTAATTGAATGCGGAAAGTTAAATTGTTTATGCTGAAAAAGGCTTTGCAGTTCGAAATCACACTTGTACAAACTCCTTTGACTGCATTTGGTGGAAACATATTGAGCTGGGCTTGTACTCTGCCCCAAGAAGGATGCT
This sequence comes from Lissotriton vulgaris, assembly GCF_964263255.1. Taxonomy (NCBI): domain Eukaryota; kingdom Metazoa; phylum Chordata; class Amphibia; order Caudata; family Salamandridae; genus Lissotriton; species Lissotriton vulgaris. The sequence goes on from NC_141686.1 coordinate 107,912,910, forward strand.
GCACAGAAATAAAGGTCAAATGTGTTGTGCAATTCTCACACCTGTCCATCAGGAACATTGGGCCCGATTCACAGAGCTAACTTAAGACAAAATGCTAAACTTACTACTTTTGGTATTCACAGAAGTTAGGATTTTGTCTTAAGTTTGTCTTAAGACAGACTTAAGTTAGGATTTTGTCTTAAGTCTGTCTTAAGACAAACTTAAGACAAAATCCTAACTTCTGTGAATACCAAAAGTAGTAAGTTTAGGATTTTGTCTTAAGTTAGTTCTGTGAATCGGGCCCACAGTCCCACTCTGCTTTAAAATAAACCAGGGCCTACCTTATTTGAAAAAATCATTGCTATAATGTCCTTGTACTGGTTTCATAAAGTTTCATATATTGTGCTGGCTTTAAAATTTACACAAAATCCTGTAAATACATTTCCTTTATGGTGTGTACTGCACAGGCAAATCACTGAAGGCATCTTTCAGGTTATAATATTTCTTCACTACTTCAGCTGCTTTCTCAGACAGCGGTACAAAAGGGGGTGGTGATGGACGGAGCATCTGAATCAATCAAACACTCACACCCATTCAAAAGATCTGGGTTTAATCCATCACTGTTCACTCTGCCACCCCAGTTCAGACATGGCTATATGCAAATCAGTCTGACCCTGTGCCTCATAGGAACAGTCCAGCCCGAACTGCCAAGCCATGTCTTCCCTGGACCGGAAACAAGCTTCCGAGGACCGGTTTCTGGCATTCCAGCCGTGTTCAGCCCGGCTTGCTTGAATCCAGTGGCAAAGTGAGCAAGGGACTCATGTCTGAGCATACCCTGCCACACATATGGCGGCCAAAAGCGGTACAAAAGGGGGTGGTGATGGACGGAGCATCTGAATCAATCAAACACTCACACCCAGTCAAAAGATCTGGGTTTAATCCATCACCGTTCTTTAGCCCACTCTGCCACCCCAGTTCAGACATGGCTATATGCAAATCAGTCTGACCCTGTGCCTCATGGGAACAGTCCAGCCCGAACTGCCAAGCCATGTCTTCCCAGGACCGGAAACAAGCTTCCGAGGACAGGTTTCTGGCATTCCAGCCGTCTTCAGCCCGGCTTGCTTGAATCCAGTGGCAAAGTGAGCAAGGGACTCATGTCTGAGCATACCCTGCCACACATATGGCGGCCAAAAGCGGTACAAAAGGGGGTGGTGATGGATGGAGCATCTGAATCAATCAAACACTCACACCCAGTCAAAAGATCTGGGTTTAATCCATCACAGTTCTTTAGCCCACTCTGCCACCTCAGTTCAGACATGGCTATATGCAAATCAGTCTGATCCTGAGCCTCATGGGAACAGTCCAGCCCGAACTGCCACGCCATGTCTTCCCTGGACCGGAAACAAGCTTCCGAGGACCGGTTTCTGGCATTCCAGCCGTCTTCAGCCCGGCTTGCTTGAATCCAGTGGCAAAGTGAGCAAGGGACTCATGTCTGAGCATACCCTGCCACACATATGGCGGCCAAAAGCGGTACAAAAGGGGGTGGTGATGGACGGAGCATTTGAATCAATCAAACACTCACACCCAGTCAAAAGATCTGGGTTTAATCCATCACCGTTCTTTAGCCCACTCTGCCACCCCAGTTCAGACATGGCTATATGCAAATCAGTCTGACCCTGTGCCTCATGGGAACAGTCCAGCCCGAACTGCCAAGCCATGTCTTCCCAGGACCGGAAACAAGCTTCCGAGGACCGGTTTCTGGCATTCCAGCCGTCTTCAGCCCGGCTTGCTTGAATCCAGTGGCAAAGTGAGCAAGGGACTCATGTCTGAGCATACCCTGCCACGCATATGGCGGCCAAAAGCGGTACAAAAGGGGGTGGTGATGGACGGAGCATCTGAATCAATCAAACACTCACACCCAGTCAAAAGATCTGGGTTTAATTCATCACCGTTCTTTAGCCCACTCTGCCACCCCAGTTCAGACATGGCTATATGCAAATCAGTCTGACCCTGTGCCTCATGGGAACAGTCCAGCCCGAACTGCCAAGCCATGTCTTCCCTGGACCGGAAACAAGCTACAGAGGACCGGTTTCTGGCATTCCAGCAGTCTTCAGCCCGGCTTGCTTGAATCCAGTGGCAAAGTGAGCAAGGGACTCATGTCTGAGCATACCCTGCCACACATATGGCGGCCAAAAGCGGTACAAAAGGGGGTGGTGATGGACGGAGCATCTGAATCAATCAAACACTCACACCCAGTCAAAAGATCTGGGTTTAATCCATCACCGTTCTTTAGCCCAATCTGCCACCCCAGTTCAGACATGGCTATATGCAAACCAGTCTGACCCTGTGCCTCAGGGGAACAGTCCAGCCCGAACCGCCAGACAGCTGAACACTTTGCGGTGACCAATATTCCTAAAGCAAACAATATTAATATTAATTCCTTAGCCGTCTTCTCCCTTGTGACCAGGCAGAGCAAGAATAGGTCCACATCAGACAGTAAAAATACATATATTTGCCCAGTTCTTTCTTGGTATCCTGAGGCAAAGAACAGGGCAGTGTGAAACTTGCTTGCATCAATCCCAAAATATATGTCTAAGTAGAAAATGGTAATTCAGCCATTTGTTGCAGCTTGTCAAAAGATCAGAATACCAAGAATGTGTGTTAAATGTCCACCATTAACCTTTTATCTATTGCAATCAAATTTTAATGAAGTGCAAGCATATCTCCATCCATGAACACATTTGACATGAGGCAGACTGGACTCCTGAAAAGAGGGTTTCGAGTACTGCGAAACCAGACAGACAGGGAGGTGAAATAATGAAAAGTTCATTGAAAGTGCAAATTCAAGGACAGGGTACAAAAAAGCCAGATAGTAGTAAGAGAGAAGAGAGAAATAAATGGCAATACAAATGAAGAGGGAAGAAAGAAAATGAACGCATATTTCTTTGTATGCACTTGAAAAACAAAATACTTGTGATTTTCTGCAGTAGCCAATAAAGAGAGAACACTGATATCCCCTGATTTTTACACTTTTTGAAAACATTGAAAATATATCAGAATTCCCAATAAATAGCAAGCATTTGCAATGCAATAGGTCTCGCATTAGGAAAGTTTGAGCTATTGGTATTGTAAATGACACATTTTTTATTTATGTTTTGGTTTTTAAAATAGCAAAATTAATAGCTTTGTCATTTACAATGCCAATAGTTATAACTTTTGCAAATGTGACACCTATAGCATTTGTAATGTAATATGTGTTGTATTTACGTGACTTACATGTATTGATATTACAAATAACAAAGGCTTTACATTTTTTTCAATAATTAATACTTAAATAAAAGTTATTGTAATTTATAATGGCAATAGCATAAAGTTGTGTTAATAACTTTTGTGAAGATTATGTTCAGTGTATTCTATTGTGACGAAAATCCAAGAACAGAAGTGAAATATGAACATCTTCTTGTTACCATTGTAATAAAGCTTGAAACCTTGAGAGAACATATTTGAACCAGGTGTTGTTGAATAGTTGCACAAATTGTATAAGCAGTGCAACTCAAAAACGATGTCACAATACAAAGGGGAAAATATTCTCTTTATTAATGACATAATATACAAAGTGCCAGAAGGAATGAGGGAAGGCCGTTTTTAGACTGCAGTGGACCGGGGGATTTCTTACCTACCGTATACTTTATTTGCATGTTTTGACGGGCAGAAGCATTTATTATATTTATGAGGAGCGTTTCGTATATCAAAGTGAAACTGGATGTAAAAATGTCATGTGTGCATTAATAGGAAGTTTAAGGAACTAACCTGTGAAATTGTGTTAATACTAGACTCCTTTAACACGACAACCGCTCGGCTGCCGGGTACAGTTCTATCTCCTTAGACATTTCAGACCGATAAAAGCCACACCGACTCCTCGATCGCTTTAATGCTATACATTCCGACTTTAAACAGTACATGCGTTGACTTACCACAGCCGTAAGCCGGGCGCCGCCTGTCTACCAGTCTCCTGTTGTTTTTTCCTTCCCTGCTTCGGATTGCTGTCCCGTCCTTCTTTCAGCAGCCCCCTCCATCGGTTTACAGCCCCAGTCAGTCAGCACTGCCCGTATGTCGCACTTCACACCGTACCGAAGCGCTACCCTCCCCTGCGCGCGCTGCCTCCACCTCAGAGCCGCCCCGCGTGCGTCGCCGCTCGCCACTCAGCACCACACTGGCGTATGTTGTCAATAACCATTTATTTGTTGCTGCAATAGAAGCAGCCATTACATCTGACCTGTCACGTCTGCCAGAATGGAAATGTACATATATTGCTTGATATGTTTCCTTTCTGTGTGGAATGCCGAGCGCATGCATGTCTTGAAGCTGTTATCACAGGTGTGACAGGTCACCCGTCAAAAGTGACCCTCGGATACGATTATGGAGACATATCTATCGAACTTTCTTTTCTTTTCTGTTTCAGCTTGAATACCCTTTAAAAAAGCTGGTGGAGGCACTTAGTATTTTTTTCAGGTGGAAATGAGAATTGATTCCAGAAATAGTTATACCATTCCAAAAGTGGTGGTCTTGTTCATCCTAATGTAACCACTATGACAAAATTCTTGATTTCGTATTTTTTTTTTAATGAAAAAGAAATTAGGACAATATTTTATCCCCAATGAGAAGTAAGTGGCAACCGTACATTTCATTCCTTACCGTGGGAAAGTTCCCCCGTGTGTGCTAAACCTTATAGCAAAAATAGTCATGCTTCCCAAAAGTGGCTTGGTAAAATCTCAAGTGAATTAACAGTATGGGGCTACATCAGTAAGTTATTTTCAGCTGTACACATATGTATGTTAACTACAAAAAAATACCATCGTTTGATGGGACCCTTTCCCAGCCTGGAAGTGGTTGTAAACTACTTGGCCAAAGGCCGAAGAAATTGCCCTTCCAGAATGTGAACGGGAAGTGTTGGGTGTGCAGGGGAGTATGCGTTTGCACATTGGGATCCGCCCTCCCCCTCCCCCAGTGCGTCATTCTCTACTGTGGCGAATGACGCACAGTGCCAGTAGGTGCCTGGTAGAGATGTCACATGACGTTCTGAGCTGTAGCATGGCAGCCCTTACAGACATACTATTGCAAATATATGTAAATAGCAGGAAATAGTACATCTGCGGGCATAGTAAAGGCGTTCTTTCACAGATGATGACTTACTAGAGTCTTTGTGAATTGGCCACTCACATTTTGAAATAAAACTACTTTTGGATGAAAAGTGTCTGTTTACGGTCAGTAAATAAGACAAGCGCAGGGTAGTCACAAGACTATATTTTATTGGCTTGGCCCGCATTTTTATGTTAAAAGCAGTATATAAAAAAATTCAATAACTTAATGAGCATTCGAAATCACCGCCGCAGCCCTGCTCCGTGTAAACCGGAAGTCAGGCACTTTTGGCCGAGACGGGGGCGGGGCCTGCAATCCAGCAGGAAGTTCCGCCCGCCGCCGCCGAGGAAGCAGTGAAGCCGGCCGACTCCGACCAGCGCTGCAGAGGAGACACGGAACACGCCGAAAGAGCCCGGTGAGTGGGAGGGGGGGGAGGGGGGGGGCCAGGGCTAATGTGAAGGCCTGTGTGTATGCGTGTGTGCGTGCGTGTGTGTGTGTGCATGTGTGTGCGCATGCGTGACTGTGTGTGATTGAGAGAATGCGAGGCAGGGGATAGTGTGCCTGCGTGTGCATGCGCGCGCCTGTGTGTGTGTGCGTGCATGCAGAGGGGTGGGGGCTGCCTGTGTCTGTGTGTGAGCGAGGGCTTGCGCCTGTGTGTGTGCGTGCGTGCATGCAGAGGGGTGGGGGCTGCCTGTGTCTGTGTGAGAGCCAGGGCTTGCACCGCGCATGCGCAGGTATCAGACGCGCGCTCCCGCGAGGAAAAACGCTCGTAACAGATTGGTGTCCTCATTCCCAACTCATTCCCCATACGGGCGACAAAAGGTCTGAAGCAGACACTCTCAATGCTCACGCATTGAGAGTAAGGTCTGCTCGACCTAAAAACGGGAAACAGGAAGGCCTAGTTATGTCCTTTAAAATGATGACTGAATGCGCCAGAAATCACGAGGCCTTAACTTGGAGCTGGAGGGGCCGGCGGCGGTGTGGACGGCTGGGGCTGCAGACTGGACTGGGCCTGCCCTGAGCCAGGAGCCTCGAGCCCTGTCATGAGGCGGACGCGGACTGCAGGCGCTGCTGGAGGCAGAGGCCGTCCGCGAGGACATCGGAGGCCTGTTGATAGTACCGCAGGATCGGCGGCGATCAGGTAAGGAGGTGCCGATTGGCATGGGGGTGGACAAAACACCGTATCAGTTGGGCAAAGCTGCATATTTGCCCTTCCCCCCCCACCCCGGGGAATTTGGTGAATTGAGGGAAATCTGCCCCCTCCTCTGCCCCCTTGATGCTGACTGCTGTAGGGGGTGTGTGGGTCCTGAGGGCTATGACCTGCTGAGAGAGCTGCGGGGGCACAGCAGAACGGGGACTCTGGCGCACACTTGTCCCTCCAGTGGCTCCTTGAAAGGCAGTGGGCCTGCTCCTGTGAAACTGTTGCTGAATCATTGTGTGGCCGTACCGGGGGGCATACTATAACCTGAGTGATTGAACACTTGCGGGGGGCACACTTTGGAGACTACTTGCTGAGCAGCTGCTGGTGCCCTAGCTGCCATCTTTGCACAACTAGGGGGAAACATGACGGCAAGCAGCCCAAAATATAATTTGAGTCCAGATGCATGGGCCGGGCTAGCGAAATACCAAGCGCGGAAGAGGATGCCATCCGGTCTATTATGCTAGACGTTAAGACAAGCCTCCATTCAATATGGCCAAGATTGATAACCTCATGGCCCGATTAGATAAGGTGCATCATAAGGTTGAGAGGCACAATAGAATAACGGAGTTGGAATCCAAAGTGTCAGAATCTGTAGACGCATTTGCCAGCGACTGCCAAAGGAGGTTAAAAATGGAACTTATCTGCTCCAAGAATGAAGATTTGGAATCGCATTCCAGATGGAACAATATCCGAATCACTGACATACTGGAGTCAACCACGATTTAAAAAATGGAGGAATACCTTGAGTCTTTGCTGTGCAAACTGTTTGGCCCAGTACTGTCAGCGATGTTTATTGTGGAGAGAGCACACCCCTCGCTGGGGCAGCTGTAGGAGAGTAGGGTCTGCTTCCTATGGTTACCCCCACTTTTTGCTGTGTTTCACTGGTTTTTCGACTTTAGTATGGCTGTGGCCCTGCTAATCAGGACCACAGCCTAGTTGTTCTCTCTCTAAATTGATACCATGTACTTTAGGTACATACCAGATTGGCTACTGGGTCACCCTTATGAGTCCCTGTATATGGTACCTTAGGTACCCAGGGCATAGGGACCCCAGAGGCCTACCAGGGGGAAGCATGTATTGTGCCCCCCTGGTTAGCCTTCCAAAATGACACCACAGGTCTGCACTTGCTTACTTAGATATAGTATACCTATATCTACCCTTACATATAGACACATATTAACCTATAAGTTACTCCTATGGTAGGCCCTGACAATCCTGATGGCAGAGTGCTTAGTTTTGTGTGAGCGGGTGCCCTAGCATGAGCTGAGCCCCTCTGCAGCTTTCGGAAATATCTCCTTATAGCTGTTCTATGATATAGCCATACCATATGCTCTTAGGTGCATTATGAACCTCACGGTTAAATGCTAACTTTAGTTTGGCTTTATCAAAACATATTGTGTAAGGTGTCTGGAATACTACCTCCCCGCCATTTCTGGCGGAAGGGGTAGCATTCCACCCATCTAGAGGGAAAATACATGTACACACTGGTATACCCGGTTAAAGTTAAACAGAGCCCCAGCATCACAAAATGGATGCTGCTGCCATAAACTCGAGTCTGACCTCCTGCTGCTGGACGAAACTCTGGCAGGAGAGGCCTTTACAATAGGTTTACTGTCCAGGGAGGTGCTAGCACCTCCCCAGACAGGCTTTAGTGTATTGGGGCAGGGTGTGTTGCATTCAGTAAATGCTTTTCAGACACTGCCTGGGGCACACAAGGTGCTCCATGCATTTCCCAGTTCAAACCGGTTGCTGGGGCACTCAGCCCCAGCTCAGGCTCAAAACTGGACAAAGGGGAAGGGGTGTAACCACCCCCTCGCCAGGTCCACCCATAGGTGGGACTTTAGAGTTAGACCAACCCCTAAACTTAGGATAAGTATAGGAACCCAGTCCCTAGGACTTTAGATTACCCTGGACGAAACTCTGAAGAAGAAATCTTGGACCTTCGACATTTCATTTCGACTGAAAGACTGAAGAATCTCCCTTGGGGTCAAGGAGTGACCCCCCTGTTCAAACAGGCACGAAAGAAGCATCTTTACCAGTCTGCATTTTCAAGGCTCCCGCCAGATCCCAAAGAATCTGCGACACAGGACACAGACTTCCAGACATCTCTGAAGCTGACACAAGTTCCCAGCAGAGCTGAGACCTGTAGCTGACAAGAGAGAAGTGGGACTGGAACTCCTGGGCATCCTACATTTTTGAGACTGCACCTACATCCCGAAGATTTCCGAAGTTGTGCATTGGGGTATTTGAAGCCCCTGCCTGAGCACATTTTGCACCGAAGTACAGAGGCCAGCACTCCACGAGTGACCCGTGAGTCCCATTTCTCCACCGCAGCTCGTGGCTCCTTCGCTGTTCCTAGTCCATTGGCTAGTGGGCCCCCATGAAGGACAATCCTTTGTTTCTTGAGCTTTCCTGGTTGCTCCAGACGTGCTCTGACTCTCCTCCAAAGGGTGAGTCCTTCAGACCTTGCTGGTCTGCACCGAAGCCAATCTTGTCATCTTACGTGGGTTGCTGTTGCCAAGGCTTGTTGGGTCCAATCGGGATTCTGACGCTGCAGCACTCAACACCCTTTGTGAGACAGCTCAAATCCAGCTCCTGGTCGTCGTTGACGCCTCCTGGCCCTCGTGGCTGAAGAGTCAAGCTTCACCTACTTCACTTGAAAGCACATCGGTTGGCATCTTCCTTTCACCATCCTGGACACTGGCTAGTGACCCAGACTCTGTCCCCTCTGCTTTCAGGTTCTTCACATCTCCGATCCACCCATGGATCCACCCGGACACTTTTCCTCTGGTAGCCTGCAGCATTTCTTCGCAGCTCTCCATTGGAATCAACGACGAAACCCGACACCAAAAGACACCTATGCACCCTGCTTCCGTGGGTGAGGTAACACGAGTACTCCTGTGCTCCCGTGGGTCTTGACTCTCGAAGTGTCTAAGTCTAAAAGGGTTCCATTGTTGTTTACCTCTAAGTGTCCTTAATCTTTAAAATTGTAACTTGTTTGTTCTCCATAGAAAGTCAATGGTGATCCGCGGCTGTGTTTAGACACTGCACGCATCCCCCGTGGGTCTCCTGTGTCCCTACCTTGGGTGGTTCCTGGTTGCCCCAGCAGTTATACAGGCCCTAGGCCTGACTTCTATCCCTCACATGGTTCTTATACCACTATTTTAGTATATGGTTTGTGAGGCCCCTAGGGCATAACGTATACTGTGCAACTTATCGTATGCTAATTAAGTTTCTTGTATTTAACTTTTACCTCTGACCTCATAAAGAGTCCAGAGGGGTTGTGTTTAGAATAAATACATATATATTTGATATATACTTTGTGTGGTGTACTTTCGTTTGATCATTCAAGAGATTATAAACTGGCAAAACAATTTGCTTAACTTGCCTTTAAGTCTTAGCTTGAAGGCTGCTCTCCACAGCTACCACTAGGATAGCTTTCTATAAGGTTGACTTTAAACCTACCATCAATAAGGATCGTTTGGACTGGTGTAAGGTGCCCACTAGAATAGTGGACATCATATGCCAGGCCAACTTTACACAGCAGCGGCCTCTGCTGGGGGCCCCGGTGAGGCCAATAATTGCCCGATTATTGAACTATCGCGACAGAGATGTGATCCTGCACAGTGCCAGGGAAATGGGAGAGGTCAGGCATCAGGGCAACACTATGTCCTTTTACCCGGACTTCACTCAGTCGGTCCAGGCCGCAAGAAGAGAATTCCTGCCTGCCAAAGATCTCCTTCAACAGCTGTAGATCCCCTATGCTCTCCTTTACGCAGCTAAACTCTGCATCAAAAGCAGAGACAAGCCTCAATTCTTCACGTATTCCAAGTCTGCACTCACATATACGAAACAGATCAGCAAGGACAGAAAGAGATCTGCTGGCACGTCAGAGCGACAGGAGGGAGGAGGATGCAGCGATAATGACTGACACCAAAACCTATGTTGTAGCACAGCACTGTGATAAACTGTGAATAGAGAAGCAGCAGTCAAACTACGCTACCCTGGTGATGGGCTCCCTGGGGGAAGTGACAGCCATGGAACATTACCGCTCTTGTCCTGTTCACATAAGTTACAATACACTCGGCCACCCTGGCGTTTAGTCGTGGGTTTCCGCCTGATGCGACCATACCCTCATGCCCTCATGGAATAATTCCCCTGCCATTGGCACTGTTTTAAGTTGGGGTCTTCTAATGGGGGTGGGTCAATATCTCAACCTGTTTGGGGTGGGTGGGGAGTAGGATGGGGGGGAAGGGAGGGTTTTCAGTTTGGTACTTCCTGATATTCTCAGCTTAAAATAGCGTGAGGAAGGAGGGACACATGTTGGGGTACATTTCATAATTCTTTGTTGCTTTTAATTCAAATTGTTGCCTGGATTTGTGCATGCCAGATGCTACACTCACCATTTTCAGGCGGACAATACACGCTGAATTTCCTGCCTTACCGCACAGCACATTACAGACTGGTAGGATGGCTCCTTACCAGTTAGCATGATGACTATGACGTGCTTAACCTGGAACAAAAGGGGTCTAACTGATCATCGGATATCCAGACTAGTACACGCATACCTGGCCCGACATGGGGTGAATGTGTGTTTCCTGCAGGATTCACACCTGGTCACCACAGATACTGCCCGCCTACGGCCAGATGGAGTGGAACGCAATACTCCTCAGTTTATTCAAGCTATGCTGGGGGGGTGTGCATACTACTAAAAATGGCATTTCCGTGGCGCACAATTCATTCGGTCATTGACAACATGGGAAGATATGCTATATTGGTGGGCACACTATGTGCGAAAAAGCTGACTCTAGCTGCCGCCTATGGCCCAACATGGATTACCCAAACTGACTCCGCAACGTCTGCCTTCTAACCTGATCACTCTGATTTGGGCGGATCGCCCCAACCCAGGATAGCATTTGATATTCTCACATTAACTCAGTCATGGGGTGGGCTGTGAGCACTAGACCTTCAGCTATACGCATACTGCACCCAGGTGAGCTGCATACACTTTTGGATACACATAACACCGTCCCACATGTGGTGGTAGAGTGTGATTGTGCGGCCCGTGGCCCTTGAGAACTGCTGTGTTCCAAACCTACATGGCACCCAAGGGGGAAATTAACACGCGTGGTGGAGAAACCGATCTTTCCCCTGCTACAGGACAGAGGGTCGGCGCACCGCTCAGTTACTCTGGGGATACGTATGTTTGCTGCTCTATACCCTTAAAACTCCTTCATTCCTCCATTCGCCTATACAGGGAAGTGGCCAATCACTTTCTCTGACACATTATTAAACTATCAGTTTAGAGCGACCTGCAAAGACCTACACAGCACATTCCCGACCAGCACCACACTCGAATATACATATACATCCACGACACCGCAAAGGCTCATAACACGCCTTTATTCTATGACCAAAGCCGCTTCCCGGCTGGACACTTCGCAAGCATGTAGGACCTAGGAGGAGGACATAGGACAGGATATAGCTGAGGAAGACTGGCTATACTGTTTCAGACAGACTGAATGCCTATCCCCTAACTACTGCCTCCGACTGACCTATTTTAAATACTTGCACAGACTATACCATACGCCTGTGCATCTCCACAAAATTGGATTGGAGAGACGCAGCTTGTGTACACTGCTCTGCTCGACCGGCTGCATTCACACACCGGGCATGGACATGCCTGTACGTGTCGCAATACTGGCAGGATGTAGGTGCAATAATTATGGGCCCGATTCACAGAATGAACTTAAGACTCAATACTAAACTTACTACTATTTTGGTATTCACAGAATGCACTTACTACTTTTGGCATTCACAGAATGAACTTACTACTTTTGGTATTCACAGAAGTTAGGATTTTGTCTTAAGTCTGTCTTAAGACAAACTTAAGACAAAATCCTAAGTTCTGTGAATTCCAAAAGTAGTAAGTTCATTCTGTGAATGCCAAAAGTAGTAAGTGCATTCTGTGAATACCAAAATAGTAGTAAGTTTAGGATTGAGTCTTAAGTTCATTCTGTGAATCGGGCCCATGACTGAGGCCCCTTTTTCCTAACACCTAAGCAATGCCTGCTTGGCTTTGTCGAGGACATACCGGACGCACACCGTAGACTGATTGCGATGCTGATGGTGCTGGCTAAGCGCAGAGTGGCGATACATTGGGGTCCAAAGACCATGCCCACGGAGCAAGCAAGGCTGAAGGATGTAGCGCAATGCCAGGCACAATTATCTGCCTACTGGAGCTAATGCCCCCTAGATGTCGCCCAGTAGATATATGGGAACCCCTGGTGACTTATTTGAGACAGTATGATGGCCCAGCGACACCTGCACACATCACTGGCCCACTAGTCCCTGAGTCTGTCATTGGCAGTTCACAATTTCAGGAGTAGGTAGCTGAATTCAGCTCTTGATAACTACATGCCAGTCGCACTGGGGACACCTGGAGATAGCCTAGCTTATTATAATATATGTCATACAGATGTAAAGGTACGACTGTACTGGTAATACCTGCCATGCTGGGGTTTGTTGTTCTTGATATGTGTGACGAAAGTGTGCTGGGATGCTGGGATGTCTGTAATGTTACCATGACTTTCTTTACCAGTATGCACAAATTAAATTCAATAAAGGTTTTAAAATAAATTAAAAAAAATAATAATAATTATGACTGAAAGAATCCTTTTAGCTCCTTTCTCAGAAGGAATATATGTAGACATATAGGGAGACACAGTGTCAGTCATGCTTTAAAAAGTATTCTTAAGGAGAAGCTGCTCTCCTGCAGTCCCCCACGCTTCCTTCATGATGTTTGTGGTGCCTGAGCCACCCTGAGGCCACCATGAGGCGAGAAATACATATAGATTGAAGAGCCCAAAAGGGCATTATGGGGTGTTCCTCTGTTTGGACGGCTCTCCCACTGTGCTGGAGAGAGACACTGCCTTGTTTTTGTCACAGAGCCTTGCTCTGAGCAGCTTTTCCTCTGGTTGTTTCTCATTGTTTGATGGTGCCCTGTCTCATCCGACTCTCAAACTTAGGGGGTAGCTGTGGGAGCCAACCTCTTGCTGCCCCGCTGGCTTCCACGCAGCCCGCGCCTCAGCTTCACTGTCCGTACCCGCTCTTGGATCTCTTTTGAGGCGGTAGCCGCAGCTTCACCCAGGCACAGGGAGCTGGTCAGGCCCACCACTACTGGGACGGGAGTGACAGTACTCCCCTGTCCTCCTGTGATTCGAGGACTGGGGGTGGGGTCCAAGTCCCCTTATCCATAATCAATAAAAACGGCCAGTAGAGAGTCCGAGGAGGGGAGCTCACGCACTGAGTAAATCATTAAATAAATCTTGCACCGACCCTCAGGCCCTGGCCCACCCGGTAGTAGAAATAGAGGCGGAGCCCCATGTGCTTTGCTCCCTAAAAGGTAGGTAAACTTTAAAATGCCAGAGCTCCGGCCCCTTGGGTGATTTTGATGATATTGGGCTCATTTGACTCCTGGTGGCCGGCTTGTCACCAGGGGCAGTTGCAGCAGATCCTTTCACCTCCAAAGCGGTGCAATCCTCAGAGGAGATGGTTCTCCTGGCTCCCTGTGCCAGCCTTCCTCCTGTTACATCACCCCTACACCACCCCCTACCTCAGGGAATTCCACTAGCTCCCTGTTTAGGAAAGATGTCAATTCAAGCTCCTGACACATGCATACAAGGCCCTACGTAACTGCAGACCCGCCTTCTTGAACCACCGCCTGACCTCCCATCGGCCCACCAGACACCCCCATGTCCCTTTCTCTGACCCTAACACCTCACATACAACGTAGCAGATGTGGAGGTCCCTCCTTTTCCTATCTAGCTTCGATGACATAGAATGAGCTACCCTTTCTCCGAAGGACCTCCCATCTCTTCCAGGGTTCTGAAAGTCCCTGAAGACCTGGCTTTTCATCTAATCGACTGGACCCTGCTAGCACATGGATACCCTCATGAGTGATGTGTAGCACTCTATAAATCTACTATTTGACTGATTGATTGGCTTCTGGGCGCAGATATTCCCCAACTGGTCCTCAGGGTGCATATGGGGGGCCAGCTTCACTGGACCTTGGGGAGACCCACTGGTCTGGGGGGGCAACTGGGCAGAGTCCTTAGTCCTATAGGGACATCGGGAGTTTCTTCCATCCAGTTATTCATGGCGTCCTCAGGATCGAGCAGCAAAGCAAAAAAAAATCACCAGGCAAGAGAGAATCTTTCCCTTATGCAAGAGTTTTTAAAGGAGAGAGGAAGTTTCCAGAAGCCACGCGCATCTGATCAATCTTGGGGTGCCATCTCACCTCTCCACCTTGTCTCAATCCTTCTGCACAGCATGCTGGGACAGTTCAAAATGGGGACATCCAGGAGTCATTAGTCACATCTCCTCTTGGAGCCTCAGTCAGCTGACATCACTACCAGGGACTTTCTCAGTAAATGTTCAAAGCGGTTCTTCTTCCTGTATTGGCTCGAGGTCCGGGCTACCTCATTTGTTCAGTGGGCCTGGGCAGGCATCGCTGGAACAGTGTGACAGCTGAGTGAGTGATGCAGATCCTTCCACGCACCCCTCTCTTCCTCAGGAGATGAGTGAAGCACTGTTAATTGCTCCGCTTGTGTGGGGAGGCCTGTGTTTCAGAGACAGTGAATTAACTGGGCACAGCAGGGTGTCAAAAGATCTGGGCTCTGATCCCGAGTTGTGTACCAAATAACACTATACCTAATCCAGTCACTATGGAAGCCTGAGTTTGAGAATACAACAACTTTCATCCTCAAGGCATTTGTCATGTAAATGGCCTGATGTAAGCCTTCAGATCAAGGGACCTCAAATATGTTTATGAGGCAGTGGATGTAGGGAAGGCAACACACAAGGGAGAATAGTGGGAGCGGATTTTTAATCAACTCTTTTTGTGTTTTCTTTTCTAGTGCAAAACCCAAGGCAATACCAGCCCACTGGGCCAAAATGGCACATACCATCAAAGGATACCAGGTATAAGTTTGTGGTTTTGCTCAAAAGAGGAGGGATATGGCTTTTTATAGTAATGTGCAAGGAGTAAACAAGTTGTGAAGCCAGTGAATTGACAGCAAAGGATAATTTGTTTAGAATGTCTTATTCCTTCTAATAAAAGCATGGTACAATAGGTGTCTGTTATTTTGCTGCCTGTTTCTTTTCCTTCAGCCAAACACCCAATAATGTTGAGCATCTGTTTTGATAATTAGGGGGCCTGTATCTGGAAAGATTAAGCCATCTGAAACACAGAATGAGAGGCAGCATTTCCTGCACTAGTAATGAGAACTAATCACAGCTTCAATTTTAAAAAAGTGGATAGAGGCAAGATGGGCTATAACAAATAATGTTGATTAATGTATTGTGAATGAACTCAAAGTGCACTCACTTCTACTGTACTCTGATCACATGCATAATTTGGAAATATTTTAAGATTGCAGTAAAGGTGTATTAATAATCCTTATAAATATAAATAAAACCCACAGAAACCAAATATATGATAAAGGTAAAAATATGTGACTCTTAAGTTGAAAGTCAAGATAACCTTATGCTTTCTGAGCAAAACATCTGGAGCAATCAACCAAAGCATCAGCTAGAAGGTTGATTCTGCAAGACAAAATGAAGAGATTTAGAAAAAGGAGTCCTTTAATAGACAAGCTGGTGTCACACATTTGACACAGCTGACAAGATTCATAATGTCACTGACAACTACATAAATTATTATTGAAGAAAAATACTGGTGCTAAGGTTTTTACATAGCACAATGCCACAGACGCACATACATATTTCAGTGATATGCAATGGAAAGTGCAGAAATATCCCAGTAATATCAGGACATTTACCATGAAGGTAATCCAAAGTTAAAAACATGGGTGTATTGTTCGACTCCAAATTGTCTTTTGAGAATCAGATTAGCAGTGTGGCCTTGGAAACGTTTTGGACCCTCAAAATCCTGATAGAGAACCTGGACCTGATTCCGACAGCATTAAAGAAAACCATAGTACACACCCTGGTAACCTCGCAGTTAGATTATTATAATGCTTGATATCTTGGAGTATCCAAAGGGAGTTTAAAAGAACTCCAAGGAGTGCAAAACATGGCAGGACGCTTGGTATTAAATCTTCCCAAAGGAGCGTTTGTATCTGCTGCCCTTGACACCCTCCACTAGTTCTCTCTGGAGAAAAGAATTACTTTCAAAGCCATGTGTTTTGCCACACAATCCTTTCTCACAATAGCCCTAAATATGTGTGCCCAATGATGCAACCTTATCTTCCTTCATTTAAACTGAGATCCATGAAAGCCAATCTACTGTCGGTACCCTGTGTATTTAGAGCTTTTCTTACTCCTACTTGGTAGTCAAGGTCTGGAACTCCTTACAGGTCAATCTGAGAGTGGAATATTCCAAAATTATGCTCTGGGCAGACTTAAAACGTGGCTGTTTAGTTCACCTTAGTTTGTTTGGGTGAACATCTGCTCCCCACAGCATTTCTGCTGCAGTCTTAGGTAGGTCAGGCCCCAGCACTTTGGAGGCACTGCATGGTGTAACCAGGCACTTTAGAAATCGCTTTAATATTATTATTATTATTATTATTTTATCTTCTACAGGAGCAGGGATTACTGCAAAAGATCCTGATTACAAATTGTGGAATATCGTAAGTGAACTGGTGTTTCAGCACCAAGCGTTTCAGGGTGCTGGAAGAACAGATCCAAAATTCCACCAGTAAAATCGTATTTGGAAAAGGATGATTTGCAGCCCAGCCCCAGTGCCTCCCTCTCGACGACTCTCTGTCAAGACACGGGAGAGACTTTAACGCCCCCCCCCCCCCCACCCGTCAAGCAACAACCTCCCCTTTCATTGCGGACTTTTACTTTTTCTTCTCCCACCCATCCCAACCCTTCCCCCCCTGTCCTGCACAAGCCTCCTCACACACATTTGCCAGTTGCTCTGAGCAGGTGGTAACAGGAGCATTAAATCACATGGAAATGTGAATTCTGTGCAGAATTCATCCTGGTAAATCCAGGTCCCTGCAGTTATTTTCCATTCCTTATGGATCAGGAGGAATTATGTGTGGAGATTCCGGCCAGTACTGAATACTCTAGCCACCCAGAACTTCCACACATAATTCCTCCTGACTTCTAATCAAGGCCCTAAGTGTAAAACCATGTATTTCTTTATCTTTCAGTTGGTGGATGTTCATAGGACCTCTTCTGAATTCAAAGAAATTGAAAGAGAATTTGAAAAGACCATGCGTGGATATTCAATACTGAAATTAAAGAGGGTTCAGAATCCATCACTCTGGGAAGTTTATCAAATGTAAGTGTTTTACGGCTTGATTGGCATTGTTTCCAGTAGAAAATTATTTTGAAAGAGTCTTTATTAAAGTCACAGGGGTTGGTCAACACGGTGGAAGGAGGTGGTGGGAAGCAACGTGGGGAAGATGAAAGCAACATAGAGGGGATGAGGAGGAGAGGCAACGGGCAAGAGAGAAGGAGGGAGTGGGTGGGGAAAGCCTCAGGAAGGGTAGGGGAGAAGGAAAAGTAATGGCAATAGAGCAATGTGTTTTGGGCACTGGAGATGCACATGGGCGAGAGAGAGCAACACAGAGCGCAAAAGGTAGAAGAGTAGCACACCAGGGAGAAAGGTGGAAAACCACGCATTCTTGTGGGGTGCTTTAAGAGAAACAGAAAAATGAAGTCCCTAAAAGTGAGCAGTGGAAGGACAAAAGTACATTGGAAATGCTCTAGGGCCAGGACAGAGACACAACAGACAAGAAAAGCCACTGAATAGGAAGCAAGCAAATGCATGAGAGGGCAGTTATCCAGTGGTATGCACGTTTTTGTGGAGTGCTCATACACTATTCCAATAGTGTCATGGTATTCTAATCAAACATGCCCTCCCAAAGACATTTGCCATCATCATCTCCTAAGAAAACGGACTAAAAGAAGCCAACAGTGCCTTACAGCAGACGTTTCAGAAGAAACAGCTGAATAGCCATATCTACTATAGTCAGTTCGCATATTCTGAGAAAACCGTTTGACATTGCCTACTATTACTTTGCACTGCCTACTCCCCCAGATGGTGACGCAAATGGAAAATGTATTTTTAAATGCAGTTCATGTTTGTTATTGGGACTACTTTAAACAAAAATGCTTCCTGTTAGAGAACGCAAATGCAGGAGTGAAGAACTGCTGTCCCTCTCTGGCCACCAACCTTATATTTGTAGCCAGGCTCTTCAGGCTATGGGGCACAATATGCCAGTAATTACCACCAGAAGTCAGAAAGTTCACCAGAAGCCATGAATATTTGTCATATACAGTTGGTCAAAACCACATTTCAGGTGGCCATAGAGGTCATGAATGTTCCCTAGAAGGCGGTAAAGGCGAGCAAAGTCAGTGACAGCCACCACCACCTAGGGCTGCCTCAATATGCTGGGGTACTCACATAATTACAAGTGTGGCTAACAGAAGCTCAGGATGGCCACCTTATGCCAAGGGTGTTTCTATTCTGATAGAGATTCCTGCCTTCCTCAAGGGATTTCTTCCAAAATACAAAGTCATTCATAATATGATATAGATACCCTCCAGATTACAGGGCTGCCAACCAAAAGCCATGCATGTCTGTGTTATGATCAGATAGTCACTGATGTCATGAATGTCAACCAGAAGCAAGTGAGCTTCACAATATGCAAGTATGGGCACTACTTAACAAGCTGCCTTGCTATGCAGAAGTTAGCAGATGACTGTTCACTGGCTGTGAGAATTGTTTGCCATATAACTGGGGTGGGCCCACCAGACACCCAGCATGGATGCCGGTAGATAGGAGTGACCACCAAAAGCCGGAACTAGCAACCCAATGCTATTGGGAGGCACCAGATGATATGGACCTATGCAACAGGAGACTAAAGGATGTCAGGTTAACACTACAGACCAAGAAAAGCCACAGAATGATAGGAAGGGCTATTAAATGAATGGGGCAGGCACACTATGTCGGCAATACACACACACACACACACAAAGACATACATACACAAGCAGACACAAGCATGGGCCCACACTACAATGAGCTACACTGGCGGAAACACATATGCACACACGCCGATATATCAACTCACTAGACATATACCCACTTAGTTCAGTTCCACATAGTCACTTACCTTTCTCCAAATCTTCTAACTTTTCCTGTTTCCTTCCCTTCAGCACACCAGTTAAGCTTTGTCATTGAGCATGAAGGATGGGAGCCACCAGAGTCCCACTCACCAAAGACGCTGAGTCTCCAATAAGTTTCCCTGTGCTCACTCACAAATTGAAACAAAGCACAAAGCTTCAAACGCATGGCCCACTCTACAGTCACAGTTTATTTGTGCCACACTTGTCACTTTTTTGGACTAAGCTGTGTTGCTGGATTGAATGCTTGAATTAATCTTAGCCCCTGGCGACTGCTCTTGGATGCATTACAGACCAGTCTTGGGTTGATTGTTTTTCCTTCCAGGGAGGATCTGATCTGGCAATGTGGGATGAACTGTTCCTTTTGAAGTACGGTCAGGTCTGATTTGCATATGGCTGGGTCCAAATGGAGGTGGCATGATGTGGTGTGCAAAATAACGATGGACTGTGATATGGCACAAGCAATCACCAGTGACCAAGATCAATAAAACAATTCAGTTGATCAAATGTTTTGTACTTTTGTGCGATGCCCTAAGTGGGATGGTTATGCCCAGATGTGGGTCCTGGGATCACTGTCCCACTGGAACCAAGCTATGCCTGACTGAAGAGCCCTAACTAAGGTGAAACTGGTGCTAGGTTGCTTGTGTTAAAGTTCAGGGAGGACCTGGCCTGGCAGTTCAGGCTGGACTGTTCCCATAAGGATCAGGGTCAAGACTGATTTGCATAGGGCTGGGTCCAATTTAAGGGTGGCATAGTATTCAAAATAACAATGGCTGGGATGTGGCCCTGTGTAATCACCAGCGGCTGAGATTAATTCAAGCATTCCATCCATCACTTTTTTGTACACTTGAGAAATATTTCATTCCAGGCAGAATTTCAGATAGCGGCAATGGCCCTATGGCAAAATTAGTTGAGTATAGAAGAACAGTGAGGAAGTATCCTCTGCTCTAAAAAAAAGCCACAGCATTCATTGTATCATTGATAATACTCTGTGGGTTCAAGGCGTAGGGGTCACATGGACTGAAGGTAGCTGTAACAGATCTTGGGGGTTATCTTGCAGAAGTGACTCAGGTCTAAGAGGTAATTTTTCAGAGGTGTATGATAGCCGTGATCAAGGGCATGAAGGGCACCTGGTGGCAGTAGAGTACTGAAAGGTGAAAATCTTGCAGTCGTGGCTTAGCAACAGGGGTTTGCCACTTTATCACACTGAAGTGATTTAAAGGTTGGAAGAATATGTGATCATAAAGGCTCCAGCACGGTAGGATATCTGAATTCATTAGTAGCATGCAGCTCAGAGAGGTGTGCTTATCAGAGAGGTGAAGCAGACGCAGGAGATAAGTATACGGAGGAGCATTGCTGTGAGAAGGTTTGCTCGCAACAGTGAAAGGATTAGGAGATTGAATGGAAAGTGGGCACCACACATTATCAGTGCATAATGTTGTTCTCTTTATATATAAAGAAACATCAAATGTGTGTTTCTAGGCAAATGAAGAAAATGAAGACGGTGAACAAGGAAAAGGATGTGATGGAGAAGAAATTATTCCATGGCACCGACGCCTGCCATGTGGATACAATCTGTCGTGAAAACTTTGACTGGAGAATATACAAAAGCTATTCAACGATTTATGGAAAAGGTGCGCATTTTGTAGGAAGAGTGTGGTATACACCTCGAAAAGGAGGTCTTTGAAATGCCTATTGAACCTGTCTGTTTGATGTGCAGTAGCTGTAAGAACAGAAAATGTGTGACTATTCTACTTTGATGAACTATAAATATTGCACTTTAGACCAATATTCTCTACTCCTCTCAGGGAATCCTCCTCGGATCTATATGAAATAATGAAATTCACGGGGAGGTGGCCCATGAACTGACTGGACATCTGTAGGGTACAAACATCACAAATGTACATCTGATCACACAAGAAAAATATTCTTTGTCTTGCCATTGGGCAAAGCTTAAAAAAGTTGGAATACAAGGAAATTCCACAAATAGTTCAAAGAGCAACATGTTGTAAGGTGGAATTGATGAGAATAAGAAGACACAATTTTAACATCAATACATGCACCTGGTACATTCCAAAAATCTACTACAGATCATGTTGAATTCTGCAAGCTTCAGAAGTCCCACCTCTTTGCTTCTGTCTATTACATATACTTCTCTTTACCTCCTAGTAGCTACAACTAGATACTGTACCAGCAACACCCTCTTTCACCCTCCCATACCCCTCACCACATACCACTTTTCTTACCCTTTATGATATGCCAAGCCTATCATTTCCTTTTCAAGATTCACCTTCTTACAGATCTATCTCAATTTAACAAACCCCGGCTCCTCAAGTCACCCCTCATTCTGTTCCATATCTTACCCTTCAGTCACTCAACCGCACATCCCCCTCTCTCTCCAGGAGAGCCACCTCTAAGCCAAATCGTTCTGCCCACCCTCCCACCGCTTCTCCCCTGACACTCACCCTTTCAATGGCCTCCAGTTCACAACCCATTATTTTCCCAATGTAGTGCCACCACCTTTCTCTCCACTCAACACCTCACCTTTCCATTCTGACCAGTACACTTGTACTCCTTCAGGTGAGCTACAGATCCTCTCCTCTACACTCCCGTACCATCTTACTGAACCTGCAGATCTGTACAACTTATTGGCTTGGCAACCCAACCTAACTCGGTAAAATCTCTTACACAATTGGAGAAATAATTAATTCATCCTCCAGCCTCCCTGGCTTCCCTTTCCCTCCCTGTTATGAATGCAACACCTTTAAACACCCTTTACACCTAGCCCTCACAGCAGCAGCTTGTGGATGGCCCCTCTCACACTGTCAGACACAACCAAGACATCATCTTTTCAAGATGTAAACAGTCATTGAGATTGAGAAAACCCCCTGATGTGAGTATCTCTGCGACACCCAGTCTTCAAAGTCCCACGTTCACTTGAGCCTCAATCCCTAACACTTGGCAGACTCTTGCGCACAACTTGCTACCAACAAAACAAGTAAACATTACATTAGGCTACCGTTGTGCCTTTCTTGTGCATAACTAACAGCCTACTTTAGCAGTGTTTAACTTGGCCCTTTCTGCAGGGTCATCCCCAGACATTTTGCCTTTCTTCCTCATGTGTTGTTGCTGAATTCGATTTTGTTGGACTTAGGACTCTTTGCACTTTAACCGCTAACCAGTGCTTGGGCTTTCTCCTTAAAACATGGTAGAATTGTCATTCCCCCAATTGGCATATTTAATTTACTTGTAAGTCCCTAGTAAAGTGACACAACATTTCTCAGGATCTGTAAATTAAATGCTATTAGTGGGTCTCCAGCAATAATTGTGCCACCCGCTTAAGTAGCACTGTAAGCATATCTCCGACCTGCCATTGCAGCCTATGTGTGTGCAGTTTAAACTACCATTTCGACGTGGCAAAGTAACCCCTTTACAGGCCCAAACCTTCCTTTTAATACATATAACTCATTCCTAGGGTAGGCCTTGGGCAGCCAAGAAGGCAGGTTGCAATGCACTTAAAAAGTAGGACATGTAATTTTAAGTTTATCATGTCCTAGTAATGATAAACTCTTAAATTCATTCACAATTGCAAGGCCTACCTCTCCCATAGGATAACATTGGAGTTACCGTATAACATTTTATAAGTGTCATTTCCAAATGGGAAAAGGTAACCAATTCATCGTTGGTGTCTCTGGAGTCATGCTTTAAAATCCTATCTTATGGTGAAGTTGGATTTTAAATTACAATTCTGGAAATGCCACTTTTAGAAAGTTGTACAAAAGGGGGTGGTGATGGACGGATCATCTGAACCAATCAAACACTCACACCCAGTCAACAGATCTGGGTTTAATCCATCACCGTTCTTTAGCCCACTCTGCCACCCCAGTTCAGACATGGCTATATGCAAATCAGTCTGACCCTGTATGCAAATCAGGCCACATCCTGATATATCACGTAATGTGCTAATTGATACTCACCTGAGTACTTGACAAAGTTGAGATCCCTGGCCAAGCAAGCACCCGCAGTATGTTATGGTATTTCCCAAAGGGAGTAAAGACTCCTGTGGGCTCTATATCAGAGTTACTGCTTGTGAGAAATTGGGTTGTTGGTTGACTGAGGTGTGAGCCCTGGTTGAGCAGCAACCCCAATCCTTGTCAGGGTGAGGCTTACGCCAGCCCTAAATTAACCTGTGCTCAGCCCTCTGGTAGCTTGGCACAGAGCAGTCAGGCTTAACTTAGAGACAATGTGAAAAGTATTTGTACTACACTTCAAACAGTAATAAAGTGAAAACACCACACAAAAAGAAACACACACCAAGAAAAAAATGCATTCTTTAATGAATAACAAAACAACAAAAATGCAATTAATAGAACTGGAGATATTCAATTTAAAATATTTAGGTCAAAATAGTGCCAAAAAGCACAAAGCACCAACCATGGATATTTAATCATGCCAGCCAGGGACAAAGTCACAAGTTCAGACTGACCACGATGGAGTGCAAGATGGCTACAGGGATCCAGGTAGGCCAGCTGAACAAAGTACCTTAAATCCTGGTTGGCGGAGCGTTGTTGGGATCCACGTCGAAGATGTGTTGTAATGCAAGTTGTTTGAGACATGTCCAATCTACGCAGCAATGGGGATGCCTCGATTCAGCTCGGAGTTGCGCTGAGCACCAGAGGAGATGCTGGAACCACAAAGGCTAGCACAGCACCTTAAGCCCACTTCCAAGAGTCCAGGACTGGGGTGGCACCACTTTGCAGGGTAGACTCACAGATGGCATGTTCTGTCTCTGAGGCATCAGATGAGGAGGCCAATCAAATAGTCCTTGGAGTCACTCTGGGTTCGAGAGATGCAGGTCCAGTTCTCCTCACCCAGGCAAGAGGGCAGTAGGTCGCAGAGTAGCAGTTCCTTCAGAGAAGCAGTCTAGCAGAGTGGCAGTCCTTTCAGCAGCACATTAGCCCTTCTTCCTGGCACGGTAACCACAGGTTCAGATGTGTACTGAAGAGTTGGTGTCTGAGGTCCAGTAGGGTCAGACTGATTTGCATATGGCCATGTCTGAACTGGGGTGGCAGAGTGGGCTAAAGAACGGTGATGGATTAAACCCAGATCTGTTGACTGGGTGTGAGTGTTTGATTGGTTCAGATGCTCCGTCCATCACCACCCCCTTTTGTACCACTTTGTTCGCCATAAGTTGGCAGGGTATGCTCAGACGTGAGTCCCTTTCTCACTTTGCCACTGGATTCAAGCAAGCCAGGCTGAAGACGGCTGAAATGCCAGAAACCGGTCCTCGGAAGCTTGTTTCCGGTCCAGGGAAGGCATGGCTTGGCAGTTCGGGCTGGACTGTTCCCATGAGGCACAGGGTCAGACTGATTTGCATATGGCCATGTCTGAACTGGGGTGGCAGATTGGGCTAAAGAACGGTGATGGATTAAACCCAGATCTGTTGACTGGGTGTGAGGGTTTTATTGGTTTAGATGCTCCGTCCATCACCACCCCCTTTTGTACCACTTTGTTCGCCATAAGTTGGCAGGGTATGCTCAGACGTGAGTCCCTTGCTCACTTTGCCACTGGATTCAAGCAAGCCAGGCTGAAGACGGCTGAAATGCCAGAAACCGGTCCTTGGAAGCTTGTTTCCAGTCCAGGGAAGGTATGGCTTGGCAGTTCGGGCTGGACTGTTCCCATGAGGCACAGGGCCAGACTGATTTGCAGACATGATCCTAATAAAAACACAAGACATTGCCTAATAAATCCCCTGTAGAAAATATAGATGAATGTTTCACTAGAGTATAGTCAATGATATAAATTGATACAATCTCCTTCACTCAACTGTCTTCAGGATAATGTTGTGTAAATATGAAGTTACATGTATTTATGGTTTAATTGTGGCATTTAGTCACAAAACAAAGGAGCTGTTAACTTGTCTATCAAAATGAGGAAAAGCAGCTCAAAACAAGAATACGGGAGCAGAACATGCTGAATATGCTCTAATATGAAAAGGATTGGAATGTTTTAAAGATTTATTGGGAAAGATGAGAAGATGGGAGACAGAAAAATGTTTGTTCCTATGTAGTTCCAGACACTGGGCCGGCACACCATAAAGTTTAGCAAATTGTGGGGGCGAAGATGACGGACATGTTGCATTGGGGCTCCCGCTTGGGGCCCGGGAATCCTGTACCATCGATGTTCCATGTAACCACTTTGGGTCACAACCTGCCTAACAACAGGCCGCCACTGCTATGACGATCCCAGCTGGACTTGTGGATGCTGGTGTGTGCATCTGGGCATGGCATGATCTCCCACGTGGTGAGGGGCCTGGAGACGCGCAATCCCATAGTCGGCCCTTACCTGCTGCCTAATTGGATTCTTGATGGGCAGTGGTGGCTGGTTCCAGGGCCTGGGCTGCCCGGTAGAGTCCCTGGTGGACACCCGGGGGGATTTGCCCCACACCTTCTGCTCTGTCGCAGGGCCTCCTCTGGGGCTTGTTATTCTGTGATTCCACTCCCCCCACCTATGGCGCAAGAACTGGCCTGATAGGGGGTGAGTGGATCAAGCCCTGGTGTGATCAAGATGAGGAGCGGTTTAGGGGAGGCCACCTGTGATAAGACTGGAAATTCCAGAGGTGGCCCTCCAGTGTATCCTGGCAGCACCAAGACATGGGGCCCGCACTCCAGTCTTGGCCCGTGAGGTCAATCAGGCGTGAACCAGCCAGGAGTTTGGGGTTGTGGGACGCGGCTTCTCCCGTTCTGATAGAGATGGCACAGGGGATGGGTGGGATGATCGATGGTGTTGTGTGGCGGGCATGAACGTGACCTCTGAGGGCCTGCTGGAGCAGTGGAAGATGGCTGGAGGTGCTTATGAGGTGGGGTGGCTGACCTGGGCCTTGTTTAGGCAAGACGTGACAAAGTGAGGAGGACCTAGTTTGCAATATGAAGTGAGTCGGCACCCCCAGAGCGGGACTTGCACAGCCTTAATTTTTGCCAGTTGGATAGGGGGTAATTCAAAGGCATGGAGGGTTTGGGTGATTGGTCTGGAGGCTCCCCCTGAACACGCTGTTGTTTGCCCTGGGCCCACCCCCACATTTGCAAGTTCTTAGCCACACCAAGAACTTTCTCCTGTCTGGTCCTTTCTGGTCCTTGGGCGATGGATGGCTGAAGCAGCAGCACTGAAAGAGTGATTAGATAGACAAACAAGAAATCTGTTTGATGTGCTAGCCTTAGATGCAGGTACATTTTCCCCCTCATACCGTTAGCCACTCCTGAGAGATTAACAGGAGGTCCACAGAAAATTCAGGTGCTCCTAACTGAGGTTATGTTGCATTACTCTTGTAAACTAGCCTTGCTCCCAAATAACCATCCTAGAGTTGCATTTGTATTTCCTTTTAGCAGGGGACGCGGTCAATTGGGCAGTGCCATTGGTCAAGAACAAGGATCCTGTTTTGTCAGATTGGAATGCGTTTCATTTTGAGTTTGAAAGAGTGTTCCTGAAGCTCAAGTAGAGGCTATGGAAGTTGGAGCTATTACATCCCGTCTTTCTAAGGAAGAAAGAGAGGCCAGGCGAGTAAATGGACAATGTATGTATTGTGGGAAGAAAGGGCACTTCATACGAGAATGCCCTTCCTGACTAAAAAACACTTACACTTTTGTAAACACGAAAGTGGCGATTTCAGTTCTGGAATCTAAAACAGCCAGGAAGTACACCCTCTTCTTTAACAAACATGGAAAACAAAGAATGGAAAGTGCCCTCTTTGTCTGTAGAAGCAGCTAGGGAAACAGAACCACATATAGTGCTTCACGTAATGTTGCAAGATACTGAAGAACCCCATCGAGTTACTGTTGTGCTGGATTCAGGTGCCACTGGTAACTTTATCGATCAGGTATTGGCACGAAAGCTGAGACCTGTAGAAACAAAGCAAATTCATTCCCACAATGAATCATTTGAAAGTTACTGCCAATACATTCTACATACCTTATGTAATAAAAAAGGTAAGAACAACATTTGGAACAGGGGATTCATGGAAAGGAATGTTCCAGCCAGTAGCTTGTTTTACTCAATGATAAGATATTCCGCCAAAAAGGAAAGTTCCTGTAAATACTGAGTCATTATAAATGTATTTTCCAATGTCACAGAACCAGGTCTTCACACTCACAATTGAACGCTAATCCAATGGAGTGGTGCATGAGATGCCAAAATAATATTGATAAGAAAATATAGGAAACAAAGTACGAAATAGGTTTCACAACACTTCCTACCTGGAAGCTGTTTTATTCCTTTGCTGGAGATAGAAGTTTTGCGACCATCCCAGTCTGCCATTGAACACTTAGGGATACTACTGATACTATGCCTACAAACTTAGGCATACTATATGCAGATCAACATAAACTGTTGGACAGGCTAGGCTCAACGGAAACTGCGTTATCGGATATGGTCCTTCGACAGGCTCCCCATTCCACATCCATCTCTGAACTCAAAAAACAACTCAGTGTCCTGAATTAGAGGGCAGGGGATGCAGAGGGCAGAGCATGATGTAATAATGTATGGATCATGGGGGTGCTGATAGGCATGGAGGGCCTCAATCCAACTGTATTTATCAACCAATGGCTCCAGAAAACGATCGCCCCCCCAGGACCTTTCGCTTTTATTCACAGTGGAACGAGCACATAGGGGTACATCTTGGTGCCCTCCCAGGGAATGCCGATGTGTCGCGGTGTGGTATGAATGCTAAATTATAGGGATTGTAATCCTTCCAATCGGTCAAGCTGCCCGCCTGACCTATGCTAGAATGTTTTCTGCTTGATTGAAGGTTATGAACTATGAGTGCTCCTTATTTTTTGATACTCCGGTTGCTGCCTGGGACTGGTTGGAGCTCCAATATCCAACTGCATGCAGCCCGCCTCCGGCAGCATGTTCACAGCAGAGAGAGCAAGGTTTACCTCGGTCTAAGAAGCGAGTCCGTCAACTGGTCCTAATGATGATGACTTCACCACAGCTGGCCCTGGAGGGTAGACGGCAGTACTAGCGTCCATGACATAATTTGAACCTCACCAGCAGGAACCCTCTTCAAACTCCACAGTGGGTCTGACCTCTGACTAGGGCTCAAATACCAGTGTAGCACTATTCCCAACCGTGACACCTCGGACCGCAGACATTCTGATTTAATGTCGTTGGGGGTTGTACCACTATGAATCCCTTGATGCTATCCCATTAATGGATTACAGCATAGCCTTGTTGCAGTTGTCCCTTGCAAGAAATATCCTAGAAGAGTGCTCTGCCTTGCCTTTCCCCATTTCCCCCTCCCTTTTCTCCCGCTCTTGCTCTCATGTCTTACCTCCCCTGGCTGGATTTCTGACTCAGGTAGGCAGCATACTGCAATATCTTTACAAAGGCTTGTTCCATATTCCCTGTGTTACTCCCTGACAGCTACTGTTGTACGAGATTCCCGGTGCCCCAGTGTGGGACACTTGTCTTTGCTATTCCCCCTGATTGGGAACAAAAAAAATTCCTTCTAATTATGTCTAAATACTCTTCATGTCTTTGAATAGCGTGGCTCCGGTGATATGATTACTTACATGAGCTTTGTACCACTGTTGGTTATGGTTTATAGACACCACAAGCCGTATTGGAGGGGAGCACTGCCAATGTGCGGGGGGACTGGTTCATGTATGTTTGTCATGTTATGCCATGTTATTAATTGGACATAGAATGCTAGCCTAACTGCATAGGTGGCCCACCCAGATTATATATTATATTATTATATTTATTTTTATAGAGCGCAACAGCTACCCTAAGGTTTCCCGGCGCTAAGAAAGAGGCTGAAACAGGTAACAAGGGGAAAGGGACAGTTGAGCAGATGAAGTTTAGTTATTGGTTAAACAACCATGTCTTCAGGTTCTTACGGAATTGCAAATAGCATTCATTTGTGCGGAGTTGGATTGGAAGGGAGTTCCATAACAAGGGGGCCAGATAGGAAAAAGAGCGACCTCCTTGTCTAACTCGATTGATCCTGGGTACCTGGAACTTATGTTGAGTCGAGGAGCGTAGAGTTCTAGTAGGGACGTATTGTTTAACCAAGGAGCTCAAATATGCAGGGGCCTTACCGGCCTTAATTCTATGCATGAAACATAGAGCTTTAAATTTTGCTCGTTGTTTAATCCGGAGCCAATGGAGACTCCGGAGACCAGATGACGTAGAGGATCTTTTTGGTAACATGCATATCAGTCTCACAGCTTCATTTTGCACTGTTTGGAGTTTCTTGGTAACATCCTTGCATACTCCCAGGTATAAGATGTTGCCGTAGTCCAGCCTAGAAGTAATTAGAGCTTGGACTACAGTTTTTAGTGTATTCTGGGGGAGCATCCACCTGATTTTCCTTAGCCACTTGAGTATGGTAAAACACGTAGCTGCCACTCTGACCGTTTGCTGTTTCATAGATAGGTTTTCATCAAAAATGATGCCCAGGTTGCGAGCATTGGTAGAGGGGGTGGGTGTCGGCCCCATCTGAGAGGGCCAATGTTGTGGGCCCCACAAGGAGGTTTGTTTTCCAAATAAAAGTAATTCCGTCTTTCCTCCATTGAGTTTTAGCTTATTCTCAAACATCCAATTGGCAATGTTGGAGAGGCCCAAATGGAGGGAAGATGGGTTGGAATGTGCATTTGCCGAGAGTGAGTAAACAATCTGGGTGTCGTCAGCGTATGAGTAAATTGTCAACCCAGATTGTTCGGCTAAACGGGCAAGGGGACTGACGTATAAATTAAATAATAAAGGGCTGAGTATCGAGCCCTGGGGAACCCCATAAGGTTGATTATGGGGTTGAGAAGAGGATGTGGCCGAAAATACTTGAAAAGTTCTCTCAGAGAGAAAACTACTAAGCCAAGCCAGTGCTGGTCCTGTGATACCATAGGTTTGCAAGGTGTTAAGGAGGATGGTGTGGGAGACCGTGTCAAATGCGGCACTTAAGTCAAGTAATATAAGTGCCACGGTCTCCCCTTCATCCACTTGCCGACGTATGGTTTCAGAGACACCAAGTAAGGTGGATTCCGTTGAAAAACCTGTCCTAAAACCGGATTGGGATGTGTGAAGAAGGTGATTGGATTCTGTGAAGTGAGTGAGTTGGGAAACAATATGTTTCTCTAAGATTTTGGAGAAAAGGGGCAGCAGCGAGATTGGACGGAAATTAGAGGGGTCGTTTGGATCTGCGGTAGATTTCTTTGGAAGAGGTGAGACCATGGCATGTTTCCAAGCTTTAGGGACTTCAGCCTCTCTCAAAGAACTGTTCAGAAGCTCTAAAATGAGCGTGAGGGAAGGGGTGTCAAGTGAAGGAAGGATTTGGGGGGGGAAAGGGTCAAGGGGAGAGCCAGACTTAATAGTTTTTATAATTTCGTGTAATGAAAACAAGTTCAGGGGGACCCAGTTGGTTAGAAGCTGGGGGTGAGTGGCTGAGACGGGGTGATTAATAACTTTTCCTGATTTGGACAAGCTTTCCGGGGAGTTCGGGACTGATGGAGGACTATTTGGGTCTTTGAACTCCTCATAGATTTTGTCGATTTTATTTTGAAAGAATTCTGCCAGAGCATTGCACTGTGCAGAGTCTAGGGAGGGTGCTTTTGGTTGGCAGTATGAACCAGATAAATCCCGGATGATTTTAAAAAGTGCTTTGGGCCGATTTTGGGCATTTTCAATAGTTGTTTTAGCAAATTCGGCTCTAGCTAATGCACAATTTGCATGGTAGTTCAGCAGGGCTGCTTTATATAATAATTTTTGTGCGGGATCATAGTGTGCACGCCATCTGCGCTCAAGATTTTTACAGGTTGTTTTTTCCAGCCTAAGGGCATCAGTAAACCAGGGAGCAGGAGGATGGAGTGGAGTTTGGTTTATATTTTTCTGTGGAAGACATGTATTTATGGCAGAACTGAGCCAGTTTTGGATAGTTGTAGCATCTCCTATATTTGTTGTGTTGATTAAGGGCCTGGTGTCCCTAAGACAGGTATTGAGCTTCATAGCATCCAACTTTTTCCAGTTCCTTAACACTCTGGGACCAGATGAAGTTTTACGAAAGATGGTCAGCTGTGGTATTGCTATTGTAAATTCCACTAAATAGTGGTCAGACCAAGGAATAGGCTTCGGTGGTTTGCAAATGATGTTATCTTGATTGAAGAAGATTGGATCAAGGAGATTACCTGCCTTATGGGTTGGACCTTCATTATGAAGGGTGAGATTTAAGGCCGATAGATCTGCTAAAAAGTTGGTACTGGTGTGACTGGAGATGTCATTTAGATGGATGTTTAAGTCTCCAACTATCAAAAAGTTGGTTGCCTCTAGTAGATATGGTGCAATGAGCTCGGGAAACGAAACAGCCCACGTGCTGGCTGTGCCCGGGGCTCGATATATTAAAGCACCAGATAGAGTGAAATTCGAAGATAACTTAAGCTTAAAAGAACCAGCTTCACAATTGGGAATGTCAAGATCCATCCATTGACATACATAGGAGTTTTGAAAAATGATGGCGATATACTTACAAGAAACACACATAGTGACTTCTGAGGCCCAGAAACTCAGCAAACGATGAAAAGGTCAACTTTTTCACACACTACTCTGCTTACTCCAGGGGGATGCTGGTTAGTTCTGAGCTGGAGTCCCGTTTGTGGTGCATGAAAAAATTGACACGCTGGGTAGCTATGTTTTGCTCGGGTTCAAAGAAACCAGGGCTACCCTACTCACACGGAACCAGGGTATCTAATCTATAAGAAGGAACAGCAGTTCCTGCAGACCATCTGTATCATGTATAATAATAATTTTACTCAATGGTAATATTCATGGGAAAAGATAGGTCATAATTACACATAACAAGACGTTTTGAAATTACTGTTTATGTAAGAATTTAAATGCAGTGAAAACAGTTGGTGAAAAGAAGTAGAGGATGAAAATAGAAGCATGCCTTGACAGATGTTTAGGAGGTCAATGGAGAACCGCTGTAGTTGGCCTCCAAATGGTCATTCTACCTCAGGAGGCTGACAATGGTGGTCCTCCTTTGATCTCCTCGGCATCTGTCAGTGCACACTTCTATTGTAGGCAAGCCCATGCCCAGTTGAAGAAAAAGAGGTTATTCTTCCCTTCCAGATACTTACACCACATGTCCATGTGCCGTTAGAACTGTCAATCTCCCTTCACTAGGTGCCCGACTAGGCCTTATGTGAGTGCCCTCGCTCCTTAAGCACTGTGTAGAGCAACTCTTTTTGATTGGTGTGCACAACTTTTATGGTTGATCCTTCAGGTGTCCCTTATTGGTAGGTCCTGATAAGAGACCCACCTATTGATTGTTGAGTCAAAACGCGGTTGACACGCATTCACAATACGAACCATCTTCCAGCCTCCTTACTATTGCCTTAGAAGGGTTTCAGTAACTAATGCATATTTGCCTCATGGTAGTATATTTTTTAAACCTATTCTTATGCCACAAATTTGCCACTCTTAAAATACAGGTTCTATGTTCACTTGTGACACCAAGCACTTCATTTGACCAACTTTTTTCACTGATTCTCTTTTTGAACTATCTTTTCCCATGAATATTACCATTGAGTAAAGCTATTATTATATATGATACACTTTGTCTGCAGGAACCGCTGTTCCTTGTTAAATAATGTTTTGCTCAGAGGCACATTAGATTGTGAAGCCTTAGTGCTGGACTCTATATATGCACCAAACACTGAAGAAGATGTCTTCTTCACACAATTTTTTGACTGTGGTGGTGGAATCAGCTCCTTATCCGTGGGTACTGGGGGTTGACTTCAATGCAGTGTTGGACACAGCATTGGATCATTCACACCCACCCCCCTACCTGGTTCAACTGTGGAACTACAGGATAAGTTGCTGAGACAGTGGGTAGATAACTGGGAGCCTTTAGATCTTTGGCGTAGTCGCAAACAGAGTATGAAAGAATACTCTTTTTACTCACACCTACATGCCCTCCATTCCACTCCTCTGCACTCAAAGCCTGCAGCCTAGTGTTACAAACAGAACATATTTAGGGAAGACGATCTCCAACCAAAATCCCCTAGAATTAATACTTGCTTGAGGAAGAGTCCCAGCCCTGAAGCCCAACCTGGCACCTACAGCCACGGTTATAAGAAGACTTGGTGTTTAAAGAAACCCTGGCTGTAGCCATTTCTACATATGTTTGGGATAATGCTGGCACAGCCTCTTCACCGTTGGTGGAGAGGGAGATGCTTAAAGTAGTGATGCGAGGCACATCGAAAATACAGTATTGGGAGCTGGCCAGGTGATTCATAGGGAATTAACACAATTGGAGACCCATCTTGGCCCCCTAGAAATGGATGTGGCGGGGAACCATGACGCAGTCGCGGCCTTACAAGAAGCTAGGATCACACCCACGGAACTCCTGGAACATCTCTGAGTAATAGACTATAGAGTGTACACACAATAGATACACACAGTGATGGACAAGTCTGTCACAACTAATCCAACCTGATCTGTCTCCCACACCAATATTATCGATATGTGCACCTCTTCAGGATCAGGTTGTGATCCAGTTGGGGATCAATACGGCATTCTGCGAGTTCAACATGCCGTTATACGTGGCCCAGCCCACAAGACCCAGCAGCAATAGCAGAGTTCTTGAGTCAAGCGCAGTTACCCTGAGTGGCTCCGAATGATAGGGAAGCTCTTGTTGTTCCCATTACGTTGAGGGAGATACGAGGGGATATCAAGGAGCTGGCTCATAATAAAACACCAGGGGGCATATTATCAAGTCTTGTATCGCTGCTTTTTCACACATAGCTCTGAAAAAGCAGCAATTTTTTTATCATTTAATTAACGAGGACACGCTAACAAGCATTAGCTCCTCTTTCATTGCTACTTTGCATGGCAGCGATCGATATCGCTAATGACATGCAAAGTAGGCGTTCTTCAACTAATCCTCATTGAATCCCTCGCAAACAAAACATCGCCCTATTATCAATGCGGGGCCGGACCCACAAAGTGATAATAAAAGCTGCGCTAACCGCAATTGATTCATATGGACCAATGTGGTTTTTTCCCACAGTGCAACACCTCTCTAAATATTCAGCAGTTGTTTCGGGTGATGGATGCGACTCACATTATCCTTATGCCAGTTGCCTGTCCATAAATGTCCGCCAAGCCTTTGATACAATTGGTTGGGAATTTATATTAGCAGCACTGGCCTGCTTCACAATTCCCCCCGCATTCATCCACTGGGTGACTGGCCAACCGCCAGAACAAGGACCAGTCCTTATATCTTGAGTCCCAACAAGTATAACGTGATACAAGGCAGGATTGACCCCTTTCTCCTCTTCTTTTTATACTGGCAATTGAACTCGTAGCACAGTGGATCTGGCAGGAGGTTCAAGATCGGAGGATTCTACTCAATAATATAACGCATGCATTATCTTTATATGCTGATAAAATGATTCTCTACTTCAGAGATCTGCGAGAGGAACAGCAGGACCTGGCACAACTAGTAGCGAGGTTCGGAAAACTGTCCGGGCTCCAAATGAATGTAGATAAGTCCTGTGCATATTCTTTTGTGGGCACATATACGGGCGGTCCTTCAGGTTTGGGGAGGCGCATATACCCATGGCTCCATGCACATTTTGCCATTTGGGGATCCAGGTGTACCAAGAGCTACAAGATATCCTGAAAGGGAATCTTATTCAAACTATTGCGGCACTTCGCTCCCTGATGGGTTTCTGGGTCACACTACCTTTGTCAGTGGCCCTGGTGAAAATGCTTATGTTGCCAAGGATTTTATATTTTGTTGCGAGTTTGCTGATGGTAATTACGGCATGGGTGTTTCAACTGTTAAATACTATTCTGATCGAACTCACAAGGGGGACAGGCTATAGAGCGTTGGCTTGACAAAACTTTATTTACCAACCACCAAGGACGGTGTGGGAGCCCCCAATTTCAAGGCCTATTGCATAGCTGCCCAATTGCAGTGGCTTTCGTTCAAGCAGGCCGGCGAACATTTTCCAGAAATAGGGCATACCACTGCCCAGCGGAATAAGGGTCTGGTGCATAAGCTAATGGGTCCGAGTGTCCTAATGCCGCTCATATTCACTATTAGTGCTCAGCCCAGATGTATTGGAAGATAGCAGTGACATACTCCCCTGCACAAGCACCCTATGTGACAATGTCCCATCCCACAGTTTCCCCATGATTTTGGGCACATTAACAGCACAGAGGTTGAACCCGTGGGAACAGGTAGTGGTGACGACTGTGGGGGCAAGTGTACCCAGGTGGCGGCACATTTCACGGGACTGACATTACTGTTAGTGAATTGGTTGATTACACAGCACAGAAAAACCTCTTCAGACCTGAAGTTGGATTGATGGC
Source organism: Lissotriton vulgaris (assembly GCF_964263255.1). Lineage (NCBI taxonomy): Eukaryota > Metazoa > Chordata > Amphibia > Caudata > Salamandridae > Lissotriton > Lissotriton vulgaris. The sequence goes on from NC_141686.1 coordinate 107,948,758, forward strand.
GTGAGGAAGTGCTGCGCTGGGGTCAGGCTGAAAGCAAGGCCTTAAGCTGAGAAGAATATCGAGGTCTCCAGAAAAAAAACATTACGCTGGAACGTGATATGCTACTAGAAGGGTTCAGGGCAGAGGGTGATGATCAATAAAGGGCGAGAGACACCTGAACACTTGGCCCTTCTCCAAGTGGTTTTGGTGTTGGCATGGACCCCAGTCCGCTAATTCTTCTGATGTGCATACCTCCTCGTGCCTTGGTACTGTGAGCCCACCCCACCCTTCAAACTACCCCATAGATCAGCAACTTGACAGTCACAATTCACTATAGCTTCTGCGCAACACCCTCAGACCCCCAGTGCACAAACTTCCTTCTAACAGGCGTACACATCACAGGCCAAGTTATGGGTTATGAGCATGTGGGTGAGAATGTTTGTTTATGTTTTATATATGGCATACAATGTTGCCGTACTATAAGTTATGGATTCTATGTCTGCTTCACCATGAGATACCCTTATCCTCATTGGGTACATATGTAGACTGTCATACAATGTAATTTACTTCTTCTATAAAATTTGATAAAATGCAATAATGTTTGTGTTAACCCGTTAACCGCGGCGGTAATTCCGCCGCGGTGCGGGCGTTTCCGTGTGCGGGTGGGGCGCCGTCGGCCAATGGCCAACGGCAGCACTGGGCAGGTAGTGTTGCCGTCGGCCATTGGCCGACGGCAGCAATTAAGGGGTTAAAAAAAAAATGAAGGTTGACACATTATTTTGGACGTCTTCATCTTTCCTCTCCTATATGCCACCTCCCTGGACCTAGTTGATGGCCGACACAGCATGGAAACCTGGGGTGCATCAGTCCATGCCTGAACCGCGCTTAGCACCAGGAGCATGATCCTCCACCCTCCCGCCACTACCAGGCAGTGACCCTCTGTGTCCTCAACCCTGGACAATGCTCCAGACACTGCTGCTTCACTGCACCAAACAGCACCCATCAACCCGGACACATCAACTGCCTACCCAACTGGCGACCCGTAGAGCGGAACGCGCCTGGCGGCGCACCTACTGCCCCCTCCTTAAGGCTAGTTACTGCCTGTCCCTAAAAGAGTACAAACACGACATTCTAAAAGCTAAAACTGAGTACTTCTCTGGCAGAATCTTGGCAGCAGAAAACCAACCGAAGGAGATATTCAATACTATTCATGAATTGGCGGCCTCTGACAGGGTGGTCTCTAAAATCCCCCCGTCCCAGACACTTTGTAATTCCCTTAATTCTTTTTTCTTCGAGAAGATTTCCCTCATTAGGGCCAACATTCCTCCCCCACCCATGGTACCCTCTGCTGTTCCCTCACCCCCCCCTCCCCCCTCCTTTACTCAGTTCCCTCCCCTCACCCGAGACTCTCTGCTCCCTCTTCTAGCGCGGATCAAATCAGGCTCCCCTCGGGACATTGGTCCTGCTTTTGCTCTTAAAGAGCTTTTTTCTAACTGCTACTCCCCACCACTTACTTTCATCAATCACTCCCTTAACTCTGGCACTGTCCCCCTTGCCCATAAATCAGCAGTCATCATTCCCATTTTGAAAAAGCCTGGCTCCGATCCCTCTGCGCCCGCCAATTACCGCCCGATCTCTCTCCTCCCTTACCTCGCTAAGGTCTCAGAGGCTCATATCACCAGGTCCCTGAGCTCCTTTGTGGAATCCACAGGCTGCTTGGCCGCTCGCCAAGCGGGCTTTCGCCCGCTGCACTCTACCGAGAAGGTAGTTGTGTCGGTGATGGACCAGTTAAGAGAGGGCATTGACATTGGCCGGCCACAGGCTTTAGTCCTGTTAGACCTGTCCGCCGCGTTCGACACGGTGGACCATGACATCTTGTCGACCCGTGTCGAAGCGGCAGGCATTGGGGGCTCGGCCTATGCCTGGCTCCGCTCTTTTTTGACGGACAGGGAACAGGCTGTCCATCTTGCTAACTTCTCTGCTCCTCCTAGGAGGGTGACTTGCGGAGTTCCCCAAGGCTCTTCCCTGTCCCCCTTGCTTTTCAATTTGTACATTTCACCCCTCATTTTTTCTTTACAGCAGATGGAGGTCTCGGTGTTTAATTACGCCGACGACCTCCAACTTGTTTTCAACCTTTCCTCTTCTCCTTCCTCAGCTTCTAATTTCCAGAAGGTTATGCTTTTTATCCAAGGGTGGATGAACTGCAACCACCTCAAACTGAATCCGGACAAGACCGAACTGGTCCTGACGGGGGGTGGTTGCAGTCCCTGGTCCCCTTCCTTCTGGCCCCCTGCCCTTGGCCCTCCCCCTACTCCTGTTCCCAAGGTTAAAACCTTGGGTATTTTCATCAATCCCATGCTTACCCTTCACACGCAGATCAATGCAGTTGTATCTGCCTGTTTCCTTTCCCTGCGGATCATCCGAAAGGTTGCCCGCTTCTTCTCAACTGCTGCACTCAAGCTCATCCTCATGGCCATGGTGCTTTCGCGCCTTGACTATGGGAACGTCATCTACAATGGGGCGCCGGCTTATCTGCTCCGCCGGCTCCAACAAATTCAGAATCAGGCGGCTCGCCTGATCTACGGACTCCCCAGGTTCAACCATACGACCCCTCTGTTGCAGTCTCTCCATTGGCTCCCAGTGAGGGAGAGGGCCCTTTTTAAGCTTGGATGTATCACCTACCAGGCTAGAGCAGGGACCGCTCCCGTTTTCCTGTGTGAAGCCATCTCCCCTTACCTTCCTTCCCGAGAACTCCGTTCCACTCATTTGGCCCTTTTGTCAGTCCCTCGTTTTAGGAAACAGAAGTCCGGTGGGGCCAGATTCGCAGTGCTGGCTCCTTCCTTCTGGAACTCACTCCCTCTTTCTCTTAGGTCGTCATCTTCCTACCTGGAATTTCGCAGACATCTGAAAACCCTCCTGTTCTCCAGACCTGTAGCCGTATAACCCTTTCCTCTGCACCCACTGGTCTTCTGCCTTTAGCGCCATGAAACCGATTTCGGTATAAGAGCGCTCTATAAATATTTTAAAAAATTCAAATTCAAATTCAAAGCCCTCAAGAATTTCAACAATAGAATCACCTCCTGTGCCGAATCGCAGGCCTCCCTGAAACACAGCAATACAAAACAACAAGATCCAGAGCCCAGGCCAGATGGTACATGGAGGAACTCCGGCTGATGAAACCCCACTGCATTCAACTGGCACGCAAATGGAGAATGAGCCTGGACAATGTAGACAGTAGCACCTTCAAATACACCCTAAGAGGCTTGCACCAAATGATCTGGGGGACCAAATGCTTTGCTCTGACAGACTGCATCAGTGCCAGCACCAACAGTAGCAAATAAATCTTTGCCATGGTGAATATTTCACCTCATCATCGGCCGTCTCCACCTCGAGCATCCCCTCGGTAGACCTCTGCAATAGTCTCAATTCTTCAGCAACAAAATCTCCACACCATTCACAGCAACTCAGTTTCCAACAGAACCAAGCAGACCTCACCAAATGCCTCCTGATCTTATCCTGATCTTGGCACACATTGGACCAAATGTGGTCCCACAACCTCACACTGTCAGTACCCTTGATATCTCCCTGCATTTGGTCAGACCACCATTTGATCGATTTTACAGTCAGTCTCAATGGCAGGTTGAAGACCTTTACGGAGGTTGGAGGACAAAAAAGAAAGTGGAGAACGCTTGATAAACAAGATTTTATTCACACTTTAGCTGGCCCTTTACCCACCTTTAATCCCAACGTCGACGCCATGGAAACTAACATTGCAGATTGGTTAAGGTCAGCTAGTGACAGACACGCCCCCTTGATTAAAATCTTTTGTACTAGATACCATGATGCTCATAAATGGTTTACCACTGAATTAAAAATCCAAAAACTCAAGCTCCGACAACTAGAGATAATGGAGGAACTGTTATAACATGGGAGACAGACATCAGTTCCTACTGGCTCGTACGGAGAATAAAAAGGCTATATTGACTGCTAAAGTTGCTTACTTTTCAGCAAGAATACTCAATGCCGTAATAAACCAAGGAAATCTTCAAAATAGTCAAGGATATTGGCAGTGATGAGAGAATATTACCTAACTAGGCCCCCACTCAAGAGATGTGTAATTCCCTAAATAACTATTTCCTGGAAAAAATTGCTATCATTAGGTCCAGTATTCCCCTCACCACTAATATGGAATCCCAGGATGACATCTTCAGAAACTCAGCCACTATGAACCACTTCTCTGTTGTCTGCCCTAAAATCCTGTCCGACCTTTTGACACACGTTAAGTCGGGTTCCCCTAAAGTCTGCTGCCAACCCTTCACTCTTAAGGACATATTCTCAGTCCTACCACACAGTATCCTCCGCTTCTTGAACAAATCTCTTGTCAAGGGGGTGGTACCCAGTACCTTTAAAAATGCTACGATAGTCCCTCTCTTGAAAAAGCCCGGGCAGATCCTGTAACTACTGCCCCATTTCCCTTCTCCCATATTTGGCTAAGATCTTGGAGGCCCATGTGGCCAGATGCTTATCGAATTTTATCGAAAAAACTGAATACCTGGAGCCAAATCAAGCGGGCTTTTGGCCAGCCCACTCAACTGAGTCTGTATTCCTCGCAGTCCTGGATACTCTAAAAGGTAATTCGGATAGGGGGACTACCCAGGCCTTGGTGCTTTTAGATTTGTCGGCAGCGTTCAACATGGTCGACCATAACATTTTGTTGAACCGTGTCGAACAAGCAAGTATCCAAGGTCCGGCTTATAACTGGATCAAGTCGTTTCTCACAAGCAGAACGCAAGCAGTACGTCTTGGTACCCTTACTGCACCCAAAGTGACCACCTCTTGCGGGTCCCACAGGGCTCATCCCTGTCGCATTGCTATTTAATCTCCACTTGAGGCCCCTGCTCCACTCACAAAAAATTGTAAAGTAACCATCTTTAACTATGCAGATGACCTTCAGTTAATTTTCCCTCTAGACTCTCCTAACGCTGCTGCGGAATTTCAAACCACCATGCTCCACATTCAGCGTTGGATGGATAGCAGCCACTTGAAACTCAACCCAGGCAAGACAAAACTCGTGCTGCATGGGAAGAGCAAGGACTGTTGGGGACCGCATTTTTGGCCTAGTGAACTGGGCCCCCCCCCTGCGTCCCCTTCCGTAAAAAGTTTAGGGGTCGTAATCAACTCTGACCTCTCACTTAGAGGACAAGTGGGTGCTGTGATCTCCACCAGTTTATACCAACTACATAAAATCAGGAAGATCACTCATTTGCTGACCCATTCTGCCTTAATTCAAGTGGTGATAGCATTGGTCCTCTCACGCCTGGACTTCTCAAACTCTCTCTACATCAGTTATCCCCAGTATCTGCTCAAACGTTTGCAAATAGTTCAGAACCAGGCGGCAAGATTAATTTATAAGCAGCCAAAATGGCACTCTGCTAAGTCCTTGCTGATCAAGCTTTACTGTTTACCTGTAGAGCAACGTGCTGCATTCAAGACTGGCTGTCTAGCCTATAAAGCACTGCATTGCAACAGTCCAAGATTTATTAATATCATGATCAATAAGCACGTTCCCCGGCGCAATTTACGCTCATCTCATCTTCATCTTCTCTCTGTCCCGTCTTTTAAACTCAAACGCCGTGGAGGCTGCAGGTTTTCCTATCTGGCACCTTCTCTCTGGAACTCCCTTCCTTTAACAATGAGATGCTGCGATAACCTACTTGGTTGCAAAAAGGTGCTTAAAACATGGCTGTTTGGGCTAGCCTTTTAACTGGGGTCCTTACGCCACAACTTGAAGCATGATTAGCGCCATTAAACCTCTGGTGACTGTGCGCTCTACAAGTAACTGATAACATTAACATTAACTTGCAAAGAATCAATGCCAACCACTTGGCCCATCATCACCCCAGAAAAAACTGCCACCACCATGAGGTCCATTCACTCAGAGGCTCATGCCTCCACCACACCTACTCCAGAGGATTGGAGCCCATGCTCACACCCATTCTGAATGCCTCCATCTCTTCCCTGACCCGCCCAGTTCTTGGAAATAAGCGACTGTCCTCATTGCTCCAAGAGTTCTCTTTCAGATATTACAGACTTTTGTCAAACCTCAAGCTTGCGAAGCCCCTGATATGACTTCTCAACAACTGTGTGAAGACACTTCATGTTTCTTCACTAATAAGATCAACACAATTTATGAAAAAATTATCTTGACCAACCAAGCCTCATTGACCACTACAGAATCTCCCCTTGATCCTGTAGAATGCACACCTGCTACACATTCCCTGGATGTCTTTCCCCCGATATCCTTGAAAGGAACATCGGATCTTTTAAAACAAATTAAAAGCGGTAGTCCTGAGGATACTATACCTGCCAAACTAATGCCCACACTTAATGAACTTCTATGTCCAACGATCTGTGAACTGGTAAATATTTCACTCATCTCAGGTGCTGTCCCCAAAAATTGGAAAAGGGCGCTTGTCAGACCCATAAGGAAGAATACTGCCCTATTGTGGTCTGACCTGACGAATCTTAGGCCCATTTCCCTGTTACCTTTTGTGGGAAAAATTATAGAGAAACATGTTAACCACCACCTATCAGCACATGTGGAACTGGTAAAAGCCCTGGATGAATCCCAATCGGGTTTCCGCCCCAAGTACAGTACAGAATCCACTCTCTTGTCTGTTACTGATGATCTCCATGCCTACCAGGACAAGGGCCTTTCAGTCATCCTGGTGCTATTAGATCTATCAGCAGCGTTCGACACCGTGTCTCATACCATCCTGACGCAACGGTTGTCGAACGCTGGCATCCAGAACAAGGCTCTTGACTGGCTAAAGAGTTTTCTGACCGGCCGCACCCAGAGAGTCACCATGGGTGCATACCGCTCAGTGGAAACAGAGATATCTAAAGGGGTGCCACAGGGCTCATGCTTGAGCCCTACTCTCTTTAATATCTATGTGGCACCCCTGGCAGGAGTTTTGCGTAGATATGGCTTTATTCCCATATCTTACGCTGATGACACACAGCTCCTGTTCCCCTTCAAAACTCTCACCACTGAGGTCAGAAACTCCTTTTTGACAGGCATGAAAGAGGTGGCAAAATGGATGGCTACAAACTACCTCCAATGCAATGTCACCAAGACTGAGATCATGTTATTTGGAGACGCGAAAATACTCTGGACTCCCGAATGGTGGCCGTCGGAGCTTGGAGCAGTCCCTGAACCTAAACAGGTTGTGAAGAATCTGGGAGTCAGACTCGATCATGACCTGTCATTTAAACAGCACACCAATTACATATCAGGGATCTGCTTCCACACCATTGGACTTCTCCGTAAGGTCTTCCCGCTTTTACCCGACGCAGTAAGGAAAACGCTTGTTCAAGCGTTGATCCTCAGTCGGATTGACTACTGTAACGGTTTACTTTTATCAGCCAATGAGGGTGTGTTGGATAAGCTGCAGGTGATCCAGAACACGGCGGCTCGCCTAGTTCTGAATGCCCCTCCGAGAACTGCTTCTAAACCTCTCCTGAACCGCCTACACTGGCTTCCAATACGACAGAGGGTCAAATTTAAAATATGTTGTTTGATCCACAAATGTCTAAACTCAGAGGGACCTATCTATCTGGAACGGAAATTTATTCCTTATGCTCCAGTACGGTCTCTTAGATCTAGTAGTAATCTCCTTCTGGTGGTCCCCCACATAAAAAAAGTAAGACATGGAGGCAGAGCCTTGTCTGTTACTGGCCCTAAGTTGTGGAACAAGTTACCTTTGGCATTAAGGCAATGTAAAGAACATCTGACTTTCCGCAAACTTTTAAAAACAGCTCTTTTTAAAAATGAAGTCTAACTCATCCCCTCACTGTTAATATGCTGCTGATCCCTGGTCAAAAGCGCAGAGATACTCCTGTAGGAGTGATTCTAGCGCTATATAAACTTATAAATAAATTGCTGAAGATCCATTTGGCGGACTCTTGAACGCTTGCCTACTACAGACCGATACCTTCTACCATTCCCAGCCAAGGCTCTAGGGAAAATCATCAACAGACACAATACCAAATACCTCCACGACCACCACTCAATCTGGTTTATTCCCAACCACAGCATGGAAACTGTACTCATCATTATCACAGATGACATTCCCATGGCTCTGGAACGAGAAGACATGGCGGACCTCATCCTTCAGACCTCTTCACAGCATTTGACACAGTCTTCCACTCCATCTTCATCCAACACTTACATGACATCGGAATCCAAGAGCAAGCACTCCGATGGATCTGCTCCATTATGACTGGAAGGACCCAATCTGTCAGCCTGGCACCGACACATCGGACGCCCACAACCTTATCTGCGGAGATCCGCAATGATTCTCCATGAGCCCAGCCCAGTGCCATGCATACACAATCCCTCTAGCCAGAATCATCTTCCATCACAATATCAACGTCCCTCTTACGCCAATGACACACAACTCATTTTCTCCCTCACTAAGAAAATGCCCAGTGCTGTGATGAAGTTCAATGCCTGAATGACTGAAATTGCCCACTGGATGAAGATCAATTGCCTAAAGCTGAACACCAACAAGATCGAAATTGTGATCTTTGGGAAGAGCACATCACCAAGGTACTCAACCTGATGGCCAACGAGCTAGTACCAACACCCACCCCAACCACTAAAGAACCTCAAGATCATCATTGACAGCAAACTTGACATGACCGACCAAGTCAATGCTGTCACTGCCTCATGTTTCCATTCGCTAACCCAGAAAACTGTTGCACAATCCCTAGTCACAATCAAGTTTACAACTCTTTGTATGGATGTGAATGAGTTATAGTATGTTTCGCCTGGGGCACAAGTCATAACTAAGTTATAACTATAACTTTAGGATTTCTATGGTTAGTATATCTTAACACGGTTTTGCACAGAAAGAATAAGTAACGTTTTCCTAACTATAACTAAGCTTTAACCTTTAGTTTTTTTAATCGAATTTCAATGTTTTTAACATTTTAATAAAAATATGTTTCACATTTTTGGAGCAGGTCCTTGACCCAGTTCCTACTTTCTACCCGAGCACCAGGTCTTCGCTTGCTGTCCGCTGATCCCTGTCTGAGCACCTTTCGCCCTCTGCCTCGTTCTCCCACTTTTTGCTTCCTTTTCTGCTGCTCTTGCCTCTTGCTCACTGCCTCTGCCTCGTTTCTCATCTTCCCTTCCACTGTCCTTTGGTCTCGTTCTGCTGCTTTTTTTCTGCTTTTTACCCATTTCTTCTGTCTACCTGATTGTTTTTCACTGCTTTAACTCTACTTTATTTTTGCTTTTTGCCTCCTTCTACTGCTTTTTCCACTATTTTGCCCCATTTTTTGTCTACCTTCTGCTGCTGTTTGCCTGCTTCTCTCCCCTATTCTGTTGCCTTGCTGTGCTCTCGGTTCCTTCTCCCGCAAGCCCCACCCACCGCCACCCAGCACTCTCCCGGACCGACTTTTTTTTTTTATTAGGTTTGTTAACACAAAGTCATAAAAAGCATACAGGCATACACAAAGACACGGTCGGGGGGCCGCAAACAGTACTCCTCATACCCAATAAAAATACACAGCCTTAGTGCCAACAACCCAGCAGGGGGCAGGCGGCGTCTTCCACTCTTTACGCTGTACCCCTTACCAATAGGCAGAATCTCCCAAGTCAGCTCTATGTCCCTAAGTCGCATCTAAATCCCTCTCTGTCTCAGGGTGCACCTCTGCGATGCATTTCGGCCCCACCTTGACAGTCCTCCCCCGCAGGCTCAGACTCCTCCTCCCCTCTGTGTATCTGTGCAACAAATAGACCCCAGAAATTTTTGGGGCGGCTACGCCATGGCCGGACTGGGAACCACAACCGGCCCTTGCAAAGAGCTCGAAGCCCCCCCCCCTCCCCACTCGGGGGGGTTGGAGGTGCCGCCAAACTCTTTTCCGTGGCCGGTTTTCGACAGATTTTGGTTCAGCGACGATTTTGCAGCTATGCTGCAGAAACGGTCCTGTAACAAAAACGCCCCCCAGGGCCCAAAACCGGCCCCCCACCCGTGCAGCACACCTGGGGATTGCCTGGTGCCTGCTATAGCCAGTCCGGCATTGGGCTACGCGGCAGCAGCAGTTCATTATAGATTTCTGACTGCGTGCAGCCGGTACAGCACATCATGCAACAAACGCTTAATTGTAGGCGTCGGCCCCCTTATCCAGCACTGTGCCACCACCAGCTTCGCTATGAGCGTGCCCATGTCCACCAGTTGGCGCGATGCCCTAGGTAGCTTTTTGGAGTTTACCAGGAGTGCCACCGCGGGGTCCGGGTCCAGCGTCACCTCCACTATTCTACTCAGTTCCCTGAATATGTCTACCCAGTATGCGTGTATTCCCGGGCACAGCCACGCCAAGTGTAGGAAGTCTACTGTTGGAGCACGGCATCTCTCGCATGTCGCTTCCTCCTGTAGCCCGTACCTACATAGATGCTCCGGGGTGCAGTATACCCTATTAATGTACTTGAAATGTATGAGTCGGTACCTACCATGAAGCGAGATTCTTCTAGTGTTCGTGCAGCAGTATCGCCACATATCATCATCTATCGGAACTTGCAGATCTCTTTGCCATGCAAGCCTCGCTGCTGTGTATCTGTTCTCCCTATGGGACATTGCAATTTTATAGATATTGGTTACCATCTTACGCGGCGAGTCTTCCTTAATCACATAGGTGAGTTTTGGCATCTCCGGTGGCTCGTCTAGGTCCTCACCTAACTGTTCTGACAGGGCCCTGTGCACTCTGTGGAATTGGAATTGCTGTAATGTGGTACCCGCTCCGGCTGTCCCCTTTGCCTGTTCCCAGGTCCTTACCTTCCCATCTTGGAACATGTCCCCTGCCATCCGAATGTTCAGTTCGTGAAGTGCCTTTATCACTCCCTTGTCTCCACAGGGGGTCAACCAGAGGGCCCACTCCACCGGCATGGACGGGGAATATAGTAGTGCTCCCCCCTGTTGCTGCACAAGGCAATGCCATGCATGATTAGTGGTAGTTATGGAATCTAGTATCCCAGTTCTACGGTCAACCGGTTTGAATATCGTCACTGCTAAGGGGAGAGGGTCTGCAAATAATCTTTCCATTCTAACATGTGGGATATTCGAGTCTCCATGGATCCAGGTGTGCATATGTGCCCCCTGTGCGACTCATTAATACAGCTCAAAGTCTGGAGCCCCCAGACCTCCCATACTGTACGGTAGTGTGAGGACTTGCCATTTGACCCGTGCCTGTTTGCCCGCCCACGCAAGCTTAAGCATGGATTGTTTCAGTCTCTGAAAAAAGACTTGCGGAAGCACCATGGGGATATTTATGAACAAGAACAGCAGCCTAGGTAACACAACCATCTTCATGGTTGTGATCCGCCCCATCAATGATAGTGGGAATTGACACCAGACCTCTACCTCATCCTCCAATCTGCTACTGGCCACACCATAGTTCTCCCGGAGGACAATCTCCGAGTCCGTATGTAGTTGGATTCCCAAATATCTAACAGAATCCACAGACTACTGCAGGGGGAGCTCCATCTCAAATTCCTTTGTGGTTGGCGTGAGAGGGAAAGCTATGGCCAGTTAACTCTCAAGCCTGAGAGTGCTCCAAAGTGTACTACTTCTCTAAGTACCGCTGGCAAGTTATTCTCTGGGTCACGTACATATAGCAGCGTATCATCAACATAAGTGGACACTACAATTTTGTATGTAGGGTAGCCAATGCCCTCCTTCCCATGATATTCTCAGAGCGCACACGCTAGTGGCTCTGCCACTAGGGCATACAGCAAGGGCGACAGTGGGCAGCCCTGTCTAGTCCCTCTGGTTATGGCAAAGGGTTCCATAACTAAATTGCCCACTCTAACCCTTGCTCTGGGGCTGTTATACAAGGTGCCAATCATTTGCAAGAATACCAGCCCTAATCCCATCCTCGTCAGTACCTACCTCATGAATGGCCACTCCACGGAGTCAAGAGCCTTCTCCATGTCTAAGAGTACCGCTATTACCTTAGTGTCCTGCCTTACATGCTGCATTGTACCTAAAACCGTGCAGATGTAGGTTTCTACTCAGAATAAATCTCGCCTGTTCTGGGGCCACAAGCTGCGGAGCCAGGAGTGCTAGTTGATTAGCCAATATTTTTGCGTAGATCTTAGTGTCCACGTTCAAGAGCGAAAGGGGGCGGTACGAGCTACACTCCTCCAGAGGCTTACCCTGCTTGGGGATAGCCACCAAGATTGCCTCTCGCATCGTCTGTGGCATGCAGACCGTTGTGCACAGGTCGTCAAAGAGTGCTGCCAGATGTGGGAGCAGAAGTTCTACAAACGCCTTATAGAAACCCACCGTGAGGGCGTCAGCGCCCGGGGCGCTCCCAGATCTCATGCTTGCCAGGGCCTCCACTATCTCATCCTTCTCTATGGGAAGCATTAGAAATTCCCTATGCGTGTTTGTGAGTGAAGGGAGGTCTGTTGTGAATGTATCTAGGACCCTAATTAAATATTCCTGATTCATGCCCTTATGTGGTTATGATAAATCATGTCCTTATGAAGGCATAAGAATCTTACCCATATTTAGTCATAGCCCACGCAGCCCAAATACGGCAAGGCTACTTCCTTAGATTCCTAGAGAGCACAACGAGTTCTTTCGACACACCAAACCTTCAGCAACCTGGGAATTCCTCATGTCTTTGTTTTGATTTGTCATTGAACTCCTGCGAGCACTAAAGGAACAGTCAGTTCTTAGTGACATCTTTTATTGACGTCTTATGTCCAATCTTACGTCAAACACGGCACCTTCCAGGTATAAATATACCAACACTTGCCTTAAGCAACACACGGTGGTGTGGAGCAGAGCGGCTATCTACTTATCCGAAGCCCAGCTGATGCGAGAGCCGAAGGAAGCCGTCCCTCCCCTTTGACACACCGGGAAAGAAGCTGCCTTTCCTCACGCCAAGAAATCCAGCTCCGGTATTTCCAGTCACCCTTGCGGGTTACTGGGATATCGAGTCCTGAGAAACGAGATACGAGACCTCCTTCATTCTATAACCAAGGTACGGAGCTGATTTAAACCTTGACTTAACTTAAAACTGCAACTTACTTACTCCTTCCCACGTATTAGGCTTAGGTCAGGTACACCGGGGTAGGCGTATCTTAGAAGCACCAGTTGAGTTTGTTAGTCAATGTTTTTATGTATGTAAATATTTTATCCGTTTTAAAGTATCATATGGCTAAGAAACCATATCAATGCTTTTACAGTATTATTTCATAATACTCCTTTTACTGTACGCACTTTACTTCATGATAAGTATTGCAATTGTGGCAATTCATTTCTCTTGCATGAGAAAGAAGACTGCTCAATAAAATAACACCTTTTATTGAAAACGCCCGTCTCTCTATTTCTCTGCACTCTGGTGAAACTAAGCGTGCACGATTGACTGAGTGAAATAGCTGTCTATTGTTTTGACACGACTCTGGAGATATACACCTTATTCTGGGGGAGCAAAGTTGTCATGTTATATGGTTGTCTGAAGCTAATCCCTTCTTGTCTAGATCAGGGAAGTTAACTCCTCCCTATTCATTCGAGAACGTTTCTAGTGACCTCTGAGCTAGCTAGCAAAACTAATTAAGTCTAACATAGTCAGTAGAGACCTAGATGACCTCAGTCCAACGTCGACACTGCTGTTTATGTTATTCCAATGCGCAGAGCCTATTGGGAATATAGGAACTACACTACAGGTCGATGTGTTCCAAGTAGTCTAGAATCTCCTCATCTAGGTCCCCTGCTCTTGAGGTGTACAAGTCTGCGCAGTAATGTCGGCACCGTTTTGCTATGTCAGCTTCTTCCGTTAGGGTCTTTCCCTCCTCTGACTTCACCTCCATGATTTGTGTTCTCCTCCGTTTCTCACTTAGCACCCTTGCAAGTACCGATCCTGGTCTGTCACCCTCTCCATACGTGCGCGCTGATACGTATTTCCCCATGTGTTTAACTTCCCTGTCTGCCTCCTCATGGTATTCATCTAGCAATACCTTAATCTCCTCCTCTAGTTCCCTACCATTGGCCGTCACCTGACTCATTTCCAATTGCCCCAGTTTCTGTTCCAAGTCGCCTAATCTTTGTCTTATAGCTTTAAGGACTCCTGAGTGTTTAGTCATTGCTATGCCCCGAACATAAACCTTAAAAGCCTCCCATATTGTTTGAAAGCTGTCGACTGAGCCTACGTTTGTCTCAAAGTACGTTTCTATCGCCTCCACAAGCTCCCCCTTGAAAAGTTGATCCAGCAGCGAGTAGGGTGGAAAATGCCTTGTAAATGGTTGTATCGTTTTCTTAAGGATAGTTAGGTTTAGCAGTAACGGAGAATGGTCTGAGAGCGTACGTGACAGAACTCTGCATTCTCGGATGTGACCTAGCAGTGACGCAGAGGCTAACCAATAATCTATGCGAGTGTGTATGTTGTGGAAGGCCGAGTAGTGTGTGTATCCACCCTGTTCCGGATTGCGTATTCGCCACACGTCCTTGAGGTCCATACTGACCATCACAGTGTCTAGCATTTTAGCAGCCGCAGCTGGCCTCTGTATGGGGCCCGCCGATCTGTCCAGGTCCGGGTCCCTTACCAGATTAAAATCCCCACCCCATAAAACTGTGCTGTGTGGTATCTGCGAGTGGCCACTGCCATCATTGTGTAAAACTCTGGGCAATCATAGTTAGGACCGTATACGTTCACTAACACCAAATCCATACCCTGTCCCTTACATCGAGATATTACAAAACGCCCATCCGAGCCCGCCCTCAGCAGTTCTAGTGAGTACTCTGACCTGGGGTTCACCCATGTCAGCACGCCCCTGGCATGTGTAGTGAAGCCTGTCGAGGCAATATTGCCTGCGAGTCCCCTGCTACGCAGCATCGGCTCGCCTGCGGGAGGTGGGTCTCCTGGAGAATGGCCACGTTGATATTGTAGTGTAGTTCCTATTTTCCCAATAGGCTCTGCGCATTGGAATAACATAAACAGCGGTGTAGACGTAGGACTGAGGTCAACTAGGTCTCTACTGACTATGTTAAACTTAATTTAGGTTTGCGCCAGCTAGCTCAGAGGTCACTGGAAACTTTCTTGAATGAATAGGGAGGGACAACCTCCCCTGGCTCAGACAAGAAGGGATTCAGTTTCCGACAACCGCATAAACATGACAACTTTGCTCCCTCAGAATAAGAGTATATCTCTAGAGTCGTGTGAAAACAATAGACAGCTATTTCACTCAGTCAGCAGTGCATACTTAGTTTCACTAGAGTGCAGAGAAATAGAGAGACGGGTGTTTTCAATAAAAAGGTGTTATTTATTGAGCAGTCTTCTTTCTCATGCAAGAGAAATGAATTGCCACAATTGCAATACTTAAAGTGAAGTAAAGTGCGTACAGTAAAAGTAGTATTATGAAATAATACTGTAAAAGCATTGGTATGGTTTCTTAGCCATATGATACTTTAAAATGGATAAAATATATACATACATAAATACATTGACTAACGTACTCAACTGGTGCTTCTAACTAAGCCTACCTCGGTGTACCTGACCTAAGCCTAATACATGGGAAGGGATGAGTAAGTAGCAGTTTAAGTTAAGTTAGTTAAGATTATTTTGCCAAGAATCTGCATCAAGAATTCTCTTAAGGGTTTAGTCAGCTCCGTACCTTGGTAATAGAATCGGGGAGGGCTGGTATCTATTTCCTCAGGACTCGATATTCCAGCAACCCGCAAGGGTAGGCTGGAAACACCGGAGCTGGATTTTCTCGGCTGGAGAAAAAGACAGCGTCTCTCTCAGTGCGTCAAACAGGAGGGGCGGCTTCCGTGGGCACTCGCATCAGCTGGGCTCTCGGGCAAGTAGATGGCCGCTCTGCTCCAAACCACTGTGTCTTTGCTTAAGGCAACTGTTGGTATTTTATACCTGGAAGGTGCCGGGTTTGACGTAAGGTTGGACATAAGACGTCACTAAGAACTAACAGTTCTTTCTGGACTTTAGGAGTTCTTGTTCAAATCAAAACAAAAGCAGGGGGGTCTTCTCGGACTGCTGGAGGCTTGGTTTGTTTAAAAAACGCGTTGTGCTTTCTAGGAGTCGATGGAAGTAGCTGTGCTGTGCTTTGGAATGCATGGGCTATTACTGAATATGAATCTGATTCTTATGCCTGTATCAGGATATTATTGATTATAACCTCAAAAGGGCATAAATCGGGAATATAGAATTAGGGTCCTAGATATGAACACGACACCCACTCCACGGATTGATGTCCATCATTACTAAAAACTAAGCAATAGTAAACATTCAATGATGCATGTGTGTTTTCCGACCCACCCCAAAATACATATTTCGCATTTGAAATGGTATAAGGTAAATACACGAAAAATTTGTGTTTGTACTGTACGCTACTCAAGCAGTGTCATCATTCAGATAAATGCATATATATATCAGCTGAATGAATTGCGAAAATTACACATGAAATGGCTCTAAATACAGAAAAGAAGGTCGAGACCTTTTCATCACATGTTTATACAAATTGCTGTATATGTGCTAGAGGCTGAGGTAACATATTGTCTCTAGTATCCTAAAATAGAAGCTCTGTTCTCTAAGAATAGTTCTACTTTAAGCAGAGTATCATGTGCCGAAAAAAAAAGTAAATATTTTGAAAAATGGGCAAAATAATTTCGCTTTCAGGGGAAAAGGTTCCAAATATTTTCTGTAGTTTTGTTTATCAAAAACTGGAGGCCGAATTCAGAATTCAGGGAACGCTGTGTGCTCATTGTTTTTATTAAGAGTTATTCTCGTTGACTGGAGAGAACATTATTTCAGACAGACCTGCAAAAAATTGGTCTACCACATCAGGTGGAAGTTCGGCTAAGTTTGAAAATATTGCTACTGCGCAGTTCTCTGTGTGAGTGCTATCATCGATGGTTGGATCAGCAATGCTCACAGAAGGCTGTACCTGTTCGGTGCTGCTCTCCTCTCGTACCTCACCGCCACCTACTCGTAGTGGTGAAGTCTCAACGAATGCCGTCATCAGAATCGGTTCAGAAAAGGGGGTGGTGATGAACAAAGTGTCTGAATTAAGCAGACCACTCTTACCCAGTCCAAAGATCAGGGCTTGATCCATCACCGTTTTTTAGCTCACTGCACCATCCCAGCTCAGAACCTTGCTACATGCAAATTAGTCTGTCCCTGGCCCAGTGCATCATGGGAACAGGGCAGACCAGACTACCAAGCCAATTCTTATACTGGGAAGGAAACAAGCTTCCGGGGACCGGTTTCTGGCATTTCAACCGTCTTCGGCCCGGCATGCTTGAATCCTGATGGTGCAATGAGCAAGGGACTCACATCTGAGTATACCCTTCCACGCTTATGGTGGACAAAATGATTCAGAAAAGGGGGTGGTGATGAACAGAGTGTCTGAATGAAGCAGACCACTCTTACCCAGTCCAAAGATCAGGGCTTGATCCATCACCGTTTTTTAGCTCACTGCACCATCCCAGCTCAGAACCTGGCTACATGCAAATTAGTCTGTCCCTGGCCCAGTGCATCATGGGAACAGGGCAGACCAGACTACCAAGCCAATTCTTATACTGGGAAGGAAACAAGCTTCCGGGGACCGGTTTCTGGCATTTCAGCCGTCTTCGGCCCGGCTTGCTTGAATCCTGATGGTGCAATGAGCAAGGGACTCACATCTGAGTATACCCTTCCACGCTTATGGTGGACAAAATGATTCAGAAAAGGGGGTGGTGATGAACAGAGTGTCTGAATTAAGCAGACCACTCTTACCCAGTCCAAAGATCAGGGCTTGATCCATCACCGTTTTTTAGCTCACTGCACCATCCCAGCTCAGAACCTGGCTACATGCAGATTAGTCTGTCCCTGGCCCAGTGCATCATGGGAACAGGGCAGACCAGACTACCAAGCCAATTCTTATACTGGGAAGGAAACAAGCTTCCGGGGACCGGTTTCTGGCATTTCAGCCGTCTTCGGCCCGGCTTGCTTGAATCCTGATGGTGCAATGAGCAAGGGACTCACATCTGAGTATACCCTTCCACGCTTATGGTGGACAAAATGATTCAGAAAAGGGGGTGGTGATGAACAGAGTGTCTGAATTAAGCAGACCACTCTTACCCAGTCCAAAGATCAGGGCTTGATCCATCACCGTTTTTTAGCTCACTGCACCATCCCAGCTCAGAACCTGGCTACATGCAAATTAGTCTGTCCCTGGCCCAGTGCATCATGGGAACAGGGCAGGCCAGACTACCGAGCCAATTCTTATATTGGGAAGGAAACAAGCTTCCGGGGACCGGTTTCTGGCATTTCAGCCGTCTTCGGCCCGGCTTGCTTGAATCCTGATGGTGCAATGGGCAAGGGACTGACATCTGAGTATACCCTTCCACGCTTATGGTGGGCAAAATGATTCAGAAAAGGGGGTGGTGATGAACAGAGTGTCTGAATTAAGCAGACCACTCTTACCCAGTCCAAAGATCAGGGCTTGATCCATCACCGTTTTTTAGCTCACTGCACCATCCCAGCTCAGAACCTGGCTACATGCAAATTAGTCTGTCCCTGGCCCAGTGCATCATGGGAACAGGGCAGACCAGACTACCAAGCCAATTCTTATACTGGGAAGGAAACAAGCTTCCGGGGACCGGTTTCTGGCAATTCAGCCGTCTTCGGCCCGGCTTGCTTGAATCCTGATGGTGCAATGAGCAAGGGACTCACATCTGAGTATACCCTTCCACGCTTATGGTGGACAAAATGATTCAGAAAAGGGGGTGGTGATGAACAGAGTGTCTGAATTAAGCAGACCACTCTTACCCAGTCCAAAGATCAGGGCTTGATCCATCACCGTTTTTTAGCTCACTGCACCATCCCAGCTCAGAACCTGGCTACATGCAAATTAGTCTGCCCCTGGCCCAGTGCATCATGGGAACAGGGCAGACCAGACTACCAAGCCAATTCTTATACTGGGAAGGAAGCAAGCTTCCGGGGACCGGTTTCTGGCATTTCAGCCGTCTTCTGCCCGGCGTGCTTGCATCCTGATGGTGCAATGAGCAAGGGACTCACATCTGAGTATACCCTTCCACGCTTATGGTGGACAAACTGATTCAGAAGAGGGGGTGGTGATGAACAGAGTGTCTGAATTAAGCAGACCACTCTTACCCAGTCCGAAGATCAGGGCTTGATCCATCACCGTTTTTTAGCTCACTGCACCATCCCAGCTCAGAACCTGGCTACATGCAAATTAGTCTGTCCCTGGCCCAGTGCATCATGGGAACAGGGCAGACCAGACTACCAAGCCAATTCTTATACTGGGAAGGAAACAAGCTTCCGGGGACCGGTTTCTGGCATTTTAGCCGTCTTCGGCCCGGCTTGCTTGAATCCTGATGGTGCAATGAGCAAGGGACTCACATCTGAGTATACCCTTCCACGCTTATGGTGGACAAAATGATTCAGAAAAGGGGGTGGTGATGAACAGAGTGTCTGAATTAAGCAGACCACTCTTACCCAGTCCAAAGATCAGGGCTTGATCCATCACCGTTTTTTAGCTCACTGCACCATCCCAGCTCAGAACCTGGCTACATGCAAATTAGTCTGTCCCTGGCCCAGTGCATCATGGGAACAGGGCAGACCAGACTACCAAGCCAATTCTTATACTGGGAAGGAAACAAGCTTCCGGGGACCGGTTTCTGGCATTTCAGCCGTCTTCGGCCCGGCATGCTTGAATCCTGATGGTGCAATGAGCAAGGGACTCACATCTGAGTATACCCTTCCACGCTTATGGTGGACAAAATGATTCAGAAAAGGGGGTGGTGATGAACAGAGTGTCCGAATTAAGCAGACCACTCTTACCTAGTCCAAAGATCAGGGCTTGATCCATCACCGTTTTTTAGCTCACTGCACCATCCCAGCTCAGAACCTGGCTACATGCAAATTAGTCTGTCCCTGGCCCAGTGCATCATGGGAACAGGGCAGACCAGACTACCAACCCAATTCTTATACTGGGAAGGAAACAAGCTTCCGGGGACCGGTTTCTGGCATGTCAGCCGTCTTCGGCCCGGCTTGCTTGAATCCTAATGGTGCAATGAGCAAGGGACTCACATCTGAGTATACCCTTCCACGCTTATGGTGGACAAAATGATTCAGAAAAGGGGGTGGTGATGAACAGAGTGTCTGAATTAAGCAGACCACTCTTATCCAGTCCAAAGATCAGGGCTTGATCCATCACCGTTTTTTAGCTCACTGCACCATCCCAGCTCAGAACCTGGCTACATGCAAATGAGTCTGTCCCTGGCCCAGTGCATCATGGGAACAGGGCAGACCAGACTACCAAGCCAATTCTTATACTGGGAAGGAAACAAGCTTCCGGGGACCGGTTTCTGGCATTTCAGCCGTCTTCGGCCCGGCTTGCTTGAATCCTGATGGTGCAATGAGCAAGGGACTCACATCTGAGTATATCCTTCCACGCTTATGGTGGACAAAATGATTCAGAAAAGGGGGTGGTGATAAACAGAGTGTCTGAATTAAGCAGACCACTCTTACCCAGTCCAAAGATCAGGGCTTGATCCATCACCGTTTTTTAGCTCACTGCACCATCCCAGCTCAGAACCTGGCTACATGCAAATTAGTCTGTCCCTGGCCCAGTGCATCATGGGAACAGGGCAGACCAGACTACCAAGCCAATTCTTATACTGGGAAGGAAACAAGCTTCCGGGGACCGGTTTCTGGCATTTCAGATGTCTTCGTCCCGGCTTGCTTGAATCCTGATGGTGCAATGAGCAAGGGACTCACATCTGAGTATACCCTTCCACGCTTATGGTGGACAAAATGATTCAGAAAAGGGGGTGGTGATGAACAGAGTGTCTGAATTAAGCAGACCACTCTTACCCAGTCCAAAGATCAGGGCTTGATCCATCACCGTTTTTTAGCTCACTGCACCATCCCAGCTCAGAACCTGGCTACATGCAAATTAGTCTGTCCCTGGCCCAGTGCATCATGGGAACAGGGCAGACCAGACTACCAAGCCAATTCTTATACTGGGAAGGAAACAAGCTTCCGGGGACCGGTTTCTGGCATTTCAGCCGTCTTCGGCCCGGCATGCTTGAATCCTGATGGTGCAATGAGCAAGGGACTCACATCTGAGTATACCCTTCCACGCTTATGGTGGACAAAATGATTCAGAAAAGGGGGTGGTGATGAACAGAGTGTCCGAATTAAGCAGACCACTCTTACCTAGTCCAAAGATCAGGGCTTGATCCATCACCGTTTTTTAGCTCACTGCACCATCCCAGCTCAGAACCTGGCTACATGCAAATTAGTCTGTCCCTGGCCCAGTGCATCATGGGAACAGGGCAGACCAGACTACCAACCCAATTCTTATACTGGGAAGGAAACAAGCTTCCGGGGACCGGTTTCTGGCATGTCAGCCGTCTTCGGCCCGGCTTGCTTGAATCCTAATGGTGCAATGAGCAAGGGACTCACATCTGAGTATACCCTTCCACGCTTATGGTGGACAAAATGATTCAGAAAAGGGGGTGGTGATGAACAGAGTGTCTGAATTAAGCAGACCACTCTTATCCAGTCCAAAGATCAGGGCTTGATCCATCACCGTTTTTTAGCTCACTGCACCATCCCAGCTCAGAACCTGGCTACATGCAAATGAGTCTGTCCCTGGCCCAGTGCATCATGGGAACAGGGCAGACCAGACTACCAAGCCAATTCTTATACTGGGAAGGAAACAAGCTTCCGGGGACCGGTTTCTGGCATTTCAGCCGTCTTCGGCCCGGCTTGCTTGAATCCTGATGGTGCAATGAGCAAGGGACTCACATCTGAGTATATCCTTCCACGCTTATGGTGGACAAAATGATTCAGAAAAGGGGGTGGTGATAAACAGAGTGTCTGAATTAAGCAGACCACTCTTACCCAGTCCAAAGATCAGGGCTTGATCCATCACCGTTTTTTAGCTCACTGCACCATCCCAGCTCAGAACCTGGCTACATGCAAATTAGTCTGTCCCTGGCCCAGTGCATCATGGGAACAGGGCAGACCAGACTACCAAGCCAATTCTTATACTGGGAAGGAAACAAGCTTCCGGGGACCGGTTTCTGGCATTTCAGATGTCTTCGTCCCGGCTTGCTTGAATCCTGATGGTGCAATGAGCAAGGGACTCACATCTGAGTATACCCTTCCACGCTTATGGTGGACAAAATGATTCAGAAAAGGGGGTGGTGATGAACAGAGTGTCTGAATTAAGCAGACCACTCTTACCCAGTCCAAAGATCAGGGCTTGATCCATCACCCTTTTTTAGCTCACTGCACCATCCCAGCTCAGAACCTGGCTACATGCAAATTAGTCTGTCCCTGGCCCAGTGCATCATGGGAACAGGGCAGACCAGACTACCAAACCAATTCTTATACTGGGGAGGAAACAAGCTTCCGGGGACCGGTTTCTAGCATTTCAGCCGTCTTCGGCCCGGCTTGCTTGAATCCTGATGGTGCAATGAGCAAGGGACTCGCATCTGAGTATACCCTTCCACGCTTATGGTGGACAAAATGATTCAGAAAAGGGGGTGGTGATGAACAGAGTGTCTGAATTAAGCAGACCACTCTTACCCAGTCCAAAGATCAGGGCTTGATCCATCACCGTTTTTTAAATCACTGCACCATCCCAGCTCAGAACCTGGCTACATGCAAATTAGTCTGTCCCTGGCCCAGTGCATCATGGGAACAGGGCAGACCAGACTACCAAGCCAATTCTTATACTGGGAAGGAAACAAGCTTCCGGGGACCGGTTTCTGGAATTTCAGCCGTCTTCGGCCCGGCTTGCTTGAATCCTGATGGTGCAATGAGCAAGGGACTCACATCTGAGTATACCCTTCCACGCTTATGGTGGACAAAATGATTCAGAAAAGGGGGTGGTGATGAACAGAGTGTATGAATTAAGCAGACCACTCTTACCCAGTCCAAAGATCAGGGCTTGATCCATCACCGTTTTTTAGCTCACTGCACCATCCCAGCTCAGAACCTGGCTACATGCAAATTAGTCTGTCCCTGGCCCAGTGCATCATGGGAACAGGGCAGACCAGACTACCAAGCCGATTCTTATACTGGGAAGAAAACAAGCTTCCGGGGACCGGTTTCTGGCATTTCAGCCGTCTTCGGCCCGGCTTGCTTGAATCCTGATGTTGCAATGAGCAAGGGACTCACATCTGAGTATACCCTTCCACGCTTATGGTGGACAAAATGATTCAGAAAAGGGGGTGGTGATGAACAGAGTGTCTGAATTAAGCAGACCACTCTTACCCAGTCCAAAGATCAGGGCTTGATCCATCACCGTTTTTTAGCTCACTGCACCATTCCAGCTCAGAACCTGGCTACATGCAAATTAGTCTGTCCCTGGCCCAGTGCATCATGGGAACAGGGCAGACCAGACTACCAAGCCAATTCTTATACTTGGACGGAAACAAGCTTCCGGGGACCGGTTTCTGGCATGTCAGCCGTCTTCGGCCCGGCTTGCTTGAATCCTGATGGTGCAATGAGCAAGGGACTCGCATCTGAGTATACCCTTCCACGCTTATGGTGGACAAAATGATTCAGAAAAGGGGGAGGTGATGAACAGAGTGTCTGAATTAAGCAGACCACTCTTACCCAGTCCAAAGATCAGGGCTTGATCCATCACTGTTTTTTAGCTCACTGCACCATCCCAGCTCAGAACCTGGCTACATGCAAATTAGTCTGTCCCTGACCCAGTGCATCATGGGAACAGGGCAGACCAGACTACCAAGCCAATTCTTATACTGGGAAGGAAGCAAGCTTCCGGGGACCGGTTTCTGGCATTTCAGCCGTCTTCGGCCCGGCGTGCTTGAATCCTGATGGTGCAATGAGCAAGGGACTCACATCTGAGTATACCCTTCCACGCTTATGGTGGACAAACTGATTCAGAAGAGGGGGTGGTGATGAACAGAGTGTCTGAATTAAGCAGACCACTCCTACCCAGTCCGAAGATCAGGGCTTGATCCATCACCGTTTTTTAGCTCACTGCACCATCCCAGCTCAGAACCTGGCTACATGCAAATTAGTCTGTCCCTGGCCCAGTGCATCATGGGAACAGGGCAGACCAGACTACCAAGCCAATTCTTATACTGGGAAGGAAACAAGCTTCCGGGGACCGGTTTCTGGCATTTCAGCCGTCTTCGGCCCGGCTTGCTTGAATCCTGATGGTGCAATGAGCAAGGGACTCACATCTGAGTATACCCTTCCACGCTTATGGTGGACAAAATGATTCAGAAAAGGGGGTGGTGATGAACAGAGTGTCTGAATTAAGCAGACCACTCTTACCCAGTCCAAAGATCAGGGCTTGATCCATCACCGTTTTTTAGCTCACTGCACCATCCCAGCTCAGAACCTGGCTACATGCAAATTAGTCTGTCCCTGGCCCAGTGCATCATGGGAACAGGGCAGACTAGACTACCAAGCCAATTCTTATACTGGGAAGGAAACAAGCTTCCGGGGACCGGTTTCTGGCATTTCAGCCGTCTTCGGCCCGGCATGCTTGAATCCTGATGGTGCAATGAGCAAGGGACTCACATCTGAGTATACCCTTCCACGCTTATGGTGGACAAAATGATTCAGAAAAGGGGGTGGTGATGAACAGAGTGTCTGAATTAAACAGACCACTCTTACCTAGTCCAAAGATCAGGGCTTGATCCATCACCGTTTTTTAGCTCACTGCGCCATCCCAGCTCAGAACCTGGCTACATGCAAATTATTCTGTCCCTGGCCCAGTGCATCATGGGAACAGGGCAGACCAGACTACCAACCCAATTCTTATACTGGGAAGGAAACAAGCTTCCGGGGACCGGTTTCTGGCATGTCAGCCGTCTTCGGCCCGGCTTGCTTGAATCCTAATGGTGCAATGAGCAAGGGACTCACATCTGAGTATACCCTTCCACGCTTATGGTGGACAAAATGATTCAGAAAAGGGGGTGGTGATGAACAGAGTGTCTGAATTAAGCAGACCACTCTTATCCAGTCCAAAGATCAGGGCTTGATCCATCACCGTTTTTTAGCTCACTGCACCATCCCAGCTCAGAACCTGGCTACATGCAAATGAGTCTGTCCCTGGCCCAGTGCATCATGGGAACAGGGCAGACCAGACTACCAAGCCAATTCTTATCCTGGGAAGGAAACAAGCTTCCGGGGACCGGTTTCTGGCATTTCAGCCGTCTTCGGCCCGGCTTACTTGAATCCTGATGGTGCAATGAGCAAGGGACTCACATCTGAGTATATCCTTCCACGCTTATGGTGGACAAAATGATTCAGAAAAGGGGGTGGTGATAAACAGAGTGTCTGAATTAAGCAGACCACTCTTACCCAGTCCAAAGATCAGGGCTTGATCCATCACCGTTTTTTAGTTCACTGCACCATCCCAGCTCAGAACCTGGCTACATGCAAATTAGTCTGTCCCTGGCCCAGTGCATCATGGGAACAGGGCAGACCAGACTACCAAGCCAATTCTTATACTGGGAAGGAAACAAGCTTCCGGGGACCGGTCTCTGGCATTTCAGACGTCTTCGTCCCGGCTTGCTTGAATCCTGATGGTGCAATGAGCAAGGGACTCACATCTGAGTATACCCTTCCACGCTTATGGTGGACAAAATGATTCAGAAAAGGGGGTGGTGATGAACAGAGTGTCTGAATTAAGCAGACCACTCTTACCCAGTCCAAAGATCAGGGCTTGATCCATCACCCTTTTTTAGCTCACTGCACCATCCCAGCTCAGAACCTGGCTACATGCAAATTAGTCTGTCCCTGGCCCAGTGCATCATGGGAACAGGGCAGACCAGACTACCAAACCAATTCTTATACTGGGAAGGAAACAAGCTTCCGGGGACCGGTTTCTGGCATTTCAGCCGTCTTCGGCCCGGCTTGCTTGAATCCTGATGGTGCAATGAGCAAGGGACTCACATCTGAGTATACCCTTCCACGCTTATGGTGGACAAAATGATTCAGAAAAGGGGGTGGTGATGAACAGAGTGTCTGAATTAAGCAGACCACTCTTACCCAGTCCAAAGATCAGGGCTTGATCCATCACCGTTTTTCAGCTCACTGCACCATCCCAGCTCAGAACCTGGCTACATGCAAATTAGTCTGTCCCTGGCCCAGTGCATCATGGGAACAGGGCAGACTAGACTACCAAGCCAATTCTTATACTGGGAAGGAAACAAGCTTCCGGGGACCGGTTTCTGGCATTTCATCCGTCTTCGGCCCGGCTTGCTTGAATCCTGATGGTGCAATGAGCAAGGGACTCACATCTGAGTATACCCTTCCACGCTTATGGTGGACAAAATGATTCAGAAAAGGGGGTGGTGATGAACAGAGTGTCTGAATTAAGCAGACCACTCTTACCCAGTCCAAAGATCAGGGCTTGATCCATCACCGTTTTTTAGCTCACTGCACCATCCCAGCTCAGAACCTGGCTACATGCAAATTAGTCTGTCCCTGGCCCAGTGCATCATGGGAACAGGGCAGACCAGACTACCAAGCCAATTCTTATACTGGGAAGGAAACAAGCTTCCGGGGACCGGTTTCTGGCAATTCAGCCGTCTTCGGCCCGGCTTGCTTGAATCCTGATGGTGCAATGAGCAAGGGACTCACATCTGAGTATACCCTTCCACGCTTATGGTGGACAAAATGATTCAGAAAAGGGGGTGGTGATGAACAGAGTGTCTGAATTAAGCAGACCACTCTTGCCCAGTCCAAAGATCAGGGCTTGATCCATCACCGTTTTTTAGCTCACTGCACCATCCCAGCTCAGAACCTGGCTACATGCAAATTAGTCTGCCCCTGGCCCAGTGCATCATGGGAACAGGGCAGACCAGACTACCAAGCCAATTCTTATACTGGGAAGGAAACAAGCTTCCGGGGACCGGTTTCTAGCATTTCAGCCGTCTTCGGCCCGGCTTGCTTGAATCCTGATGGTGAAATGAGCAAGGGACTCACATCTGAGTATACCCTTCCACGCTTATGGTGGACAAAATGATTCTGAAAAGGGGGTGGTGATGAACAGAGTTTCTGAATTAAGCAGACCACTCTTACCCAGTCCAAAGATCAGGGCTTGATCCATCACCGTTTTTTAAATCACTGCACCATCCCAGCTCAGAACCTGGCTACATGCAAATTAGTCTGTCCCTGGCCCAGTGCATCATGGGAACAGGGCAGACCAGACTACCAAGCCAATTCTTATACTGGGAAGGAAACAAGCTTCCGGGGACCGGTTTCTGGAATTTCAGCCGTCTTCGGCCCGGCTTGCTTGAATCCTGATGGTGCAATGAGCAAGGGACTCACATCTGAGTATACCCTTCCACGCTTATGGTGGACAAAATGATTCAGAAAAGGGGGTGGTGATGAACAGAGTGTATGAATTAAGCAGACCACTCTTACCCAGTCCAAAGATCAGGGCTTGATCCATCACCGTTTTTTAGCTCACTGCACCATCCCAGCTCAGAACCTGGCTACATGCAAATTAGTCTGTCCCTGGCCCAGTGCATCATGGGAACAGGGCAGACCAGACTACCAAGCCAATTCTTATACTGGGAAGAAAACAAGCTTCCGGGGACCGGTTTCTGGCATTTCAGCCGTCTTCGGCCCGGCTTGCCTGAATCCTGATGGTGCAATGAGCAAGGGACTCACATCTGAGTATACCCTTCCACGCTTTTGGTGGACAAAATGATTCAGAAAAGGGGGTGGTGATGAACAGAGTGTCTGAATTAAGCAGACCACTCTTACCCAGTCCAAAGATCAGGGCTTGATCCATCACCGTTTTTTAGCTCACTGCACCATCCCAGCTCAGAACCTGGCTACATGCAAATTAGTCTGTCCCTGGCCCAGTGCATCATGGGAACAGGGCAGACCAGACTACCAAGCCAATTCTTATACTTGGACGGAAACAAGCTTCCGGGGACCGGTTTCTGGCATGTCAGCCGTCTTCGGCCCGGCTTGCTTGAATCCTGATGGTGCAATGAGCAAGGGACTCGCATCTGAGTATACCCTTCCACGCTTATGGTGGACAAAATGATTCAGAAAAGGGGGTGGTGATGAACAGAGTGTCTGAATTAAGCAGACCACTCTTACCCAGTCCAAAGATCAGGGCTTGATCCATCACCGTTTTTTAGCTCACTGCACCATCCCAGCTCAGAACCTGGCTACATGCAAATTAGTCTGTCCCTGACCCAGTGCATCATGGGAACAGGGCAGACCAGACTACCAAGCCAATTCTTATACTGGGAAGGAAACAAGCTTCCGGGGACCGGTTTCTGGCATTTCAGCCGTCTTCGGCCCGGCGTGCTTGAATCCTGATGGTGCAATGAGCAAGGGACTCACATCTGAGTATACCCTTCCACGCTTATGGTGGACAAACTGATTCAGAAGAGGGGGTGGTGATGAACAGAGTGTCTGAATTAAGCAGACCACTCTTACCCAGTCCGAAGATCAGGGCTTGATCCATCACCGTTTTTTAGCTCACTGCACCATCCCAGCTCAGAACCTGGCTACATGCAAATTAGTCTGTCCCTGGCCCAGTGCATCATGGGAACAGGGCAGACCAGACTACCAAGCCAATTCTTATACTGGGAAGGAAACAAGCTTCCGGGGACCGGTTTCTGGCATTTCAGCCGTCTTCGGCCCGGCTTGCTTGAATCCTGATGGTGCAATGAGCAAGGGACTCACATCTGAGTATACCCTTCCACGCTTATGGTGGACAAAATGATTCAGAAAAGGGGGTGGTGATGAACAGAGTGTCTGAATTAAGCAGACCACTCTTACCCAGTCCAAAGATCAGGGCTTGATCCATCACCGTTTTTTAGCTCACTGCACCATCCCAGCTCAGAACCTGGCTACATGCAAATTAGTCTGTCCCTGGCCCAGTGCATCATGGGAACAGGGCAGACCAGACTACCAAGCCAATTCTTATACTGGGAAGGAAACAAGCTTCCGGGGACCGGTTTCTGGCATTTCAGCCGTCTTCGGCCCGGCATGCTTGAATCCTGATGGTGCAATGAGCAAGGGACTCACATCTGAGTATACCCTTCCACGCTTATGGTGGACAAAATGATTCAGAAAAGGGGGTGGTGATGAACAGAGTGTCTGAATTAAGCAGACCACTCTTACCTAGTCCAAAGATCAGGGCTTGATCCATCACCGTTTTTTAGCTCACTGCACCATCCCAGCTCAGAACCTGTCTACATGCAAATTAGTCTGTCCCTGGCCCAGTGCATCATGGGAACAGGGCAGACCAGACTACCAACCCAATTCTTATACTGGGAAGGAAACAAGCTTCCGGGGACCGGTTTCTGGCATGTCAGCCGTCTTCGGCCCGGCTTGCTTGAATCCTAATGGTGCAATGAGCAAGGGACTCACATCTGAGTATACCCTTCCACGCTTATGGTGGACAAAATGATTCAGAAAAGGGGGTGGTGATGAACAGAGTGTCTGAATTAAGCAGACCACTCTTATCCAGTCCAAAGATCAGGGCTTGATCCATCACCGTTTTTTAGCTCACTGCACCATCCCAGCTCAGAACCTGGCTACATGCAAATGAGTCTGTCCCTGGCCCAGTGCATCATGGGAACAGGGCAGACCAGACTACCAAGCCAATTCTTATACTGGGAAGGAAACAAGCTTCCGGGGACCGGTTTCTGGCATTTCAGCCGTCTTCGGCCCGGCTTGCTTGAATCCTGATGGTGCAATGAGCAAGGGACTCACATCTGAGTATATCCTTCCACGCTTATGGTGGACAAAATGATTCAGAAAAGGGGGTGGTGATAAACAGAGTGTCTGAATTAAGCAGACCACTCTTACCCAGTCCAAAGATCAGGGCTTGATCCATCACCGTTTTTTAGCTCACTGCACCATCCCAGCTCAGAACCTGGCTACATGCAAATTAGTCTGTCCCTGGCCCAGTGCATCATGGGAACAGGGCAGACCAGACTACCAAGCCAATTCTTATACTGGGAAGGAAACAAGCTTCCGGGGACCGGTTTCTGGCATTTCAGACGTCTTCGTCCCGGCTTGCTTGAATCCTGATGGTGCAATGAGCAAGGGACTCACATCTGAGTATACCCTTCCACGCTTACGGTGGACAAAATGATTCAGAAAAGGGGGTGGTGATGAACAGAGTGTCTGAATTAAGCAGACCACTCTTACCCAGTCCAAAGATCAGGGCTTGATCCATCACCCTTTTTTAGCTCACTGCACCATCCCAGCTCAGAACCTGGCTACATGCAAATTAGTCTGTCCCTGGCCCAGTGCATCATGGGAACAGGGCAGACCAGACTACCAAACCAATTCTTATACTGGGAAGGAAACAAGCTTCCGGGGACCGGTTTCTGGCATTTCAGCCGTCTTCGGCCTGGCTTGCTTGAATCCTGATGGTGCAATGAGCAAGGGACTCACATCTGAGTATACCCTTCCACGCTTATGGTGGACAAAATCAAGATCAAGCCCTGATCTTTGGACTGGGTAAGAGTGGTCTGCTTAATTCAGACACTCTGTTCATCACCACCCCCTTTTCTGAATCGTTTTTGGCCACAATAGGTGTGGTAGGGTATACTCAGACATGAGTCCCTTTCTCACTGCACCATCAGGATTCAAGCAAGCTGGGCCGAAGACGGCTGAAATGCCAGAAACCGGTCCCCGGTAGCTTGTCTCCTTTCTGGTGAAGAATTGGCTTGGTAGTTTAGACTGCCCTGTTCCCATGATGCACTGGGCCAGGGACAGACTGATTTGCATATAGCCAGGTTCTGAGCTGGGATGGTGCAGTGAGATAAATAACAGTGATGGATCAAGCCCTGATCTTTGGACTGGGTAAGAGTGGTCTGCTTACTTCAGACACTCTGTTCATCACCACCCCCTTTTCTGAATCGTTTTTGGCCACTATAGGTGTGGCAGGGTATACTCAGACATGAGTCCCTTTCTCACTGCACGATCAGGATTCAAGCAAGCCGGGCCGAAGACGGCTGAAATGCCAGAAACCGGTCCCCGGTAGCTTGTCTCCTTTCTGGTGAAGAATTGGCTTGGTAGTTTAGTCTGCCCTGTTCCCATGATGCACTGGGCCAGGGACAGACTGATTTGCATATAGCCAGGTTCTGAGCTGGGATGGTGCATTGAGACAAATAACGGTGATGGATCAATCCCTGATCTTTGGACTGGGTAAGAGTGGTCTGCTTAATTCAGACACTCTGTTCATCACCACCCCCTTTTCTGAATCGTCATCAGAATCGGTAGCCGCTGGGGACAACACGATGCATGAGTTGTTACCGGACCTAGCAAAGTATCGATTTCCATTGGTACTGCTGATTGTAGTGTAAGACAGACGTCCATCACGCATTCTTCTCCGCATAGCAGACATCGAAGCACAGGCATGATGCAATCTTGCCAGATCGGTCTGAATGAAAGAAACCAGGTTGTACTTAGATCTCTTAGCCGGGCCAATCCGAGGACCTTAGTGATACGGTCTTGGTATCGTATTGCTAGGATCGTTTCTTCCATCGTTGCTAGAGTCTTGCCTGTGGATTGGCTTGCCATATCGGTGCAGAAGGAGCAAAAATAAAATTCCTGCCACGAGTCCCAAGATTAAGGGTAGGCCGCCAAAGACAGAATGGAAAAAATTCGGGAAGATGCCCAGAACTGTTTCAAAGGGTGCTAACAGTCCCGAAAAAATTGTCTTAAATACATGTGCTATGCCACTGGTATCAGACATGTTTAAGATTTGGCTCAACACTTCTACGAAATGTACGGGGCAATTTGTTGATAAAAGTGTATGTATCTCTGCTGCTGTCCTTACAACTTGCAGATCATATGTTTCTTTTGATGACGTTAAAGGCACAGTTGTTTGTAAAAGAATAGACTTCATTCTGCTTAAAGTATCAATTCGAATAGAAGAGATATTCAACCGAGGCCATAACGCAGCCCCCATATCTGGATTGCTGTGTGGATACAATACTTGCATACAGCAAATAGCCCTGGAAGTTACAGTTGTCAGATAGGCTTTTCCTGGCAGCATGCCACAACATCTGTGGTCACTTATTAAAATGTAACTACCGTTAGAAAGTGGTCTAAAAAATAGCTCTATCTGTTTTGCAGGCGTGCCATGCAGGTGACATGAAAGGTTGTTTAAAGACCCTTCGCAGGCTCCATGCAAATTAATACCTTGACACAGAAGTGTACCGCTTAGTGATTTTTTACAATTTTTACCACTAAGAAATACCTCCTTGTTTCCTTCACTATAACATTTGTGTGTATAAGGTAAATCCGAGGTTGATTTGATGTATTTTTTACCCAACCTTTCATACTGGCCTGCTGGTATATACTCTTGGCAGTATGGTAATCTCTCAAGTTTTTCAATGCTCAGAATCGTATAGTCTGCTCCTTTTTGTGCCAAACTGATTTGTGTATCAGTAAGGTTAAAGATACCGAATAATGCCGTTGTGTTGATTAAACGCCATGGTACGTAGCCAGAACGCAGATTTTGCAACGTCCAGCCAAGCTGTACAATAGAACGTAATTGAGACTGACCATGTTGTAACATTAGTAAGTCCTGCTCTATTATATCAAAAGCAGATGATACAATGCTGTCCAGTAAATATATTCTGGAAGACAGAGTCGTTAACCCATTGTCCACAACAGAAAGTAATTTTTCCAAATTTATACGATCAATTTCTTGTATCTTTTCTG
Source organism: Lissotriton vulgaris (assembly GCF_964263255.1). Classification (NCBI taxonomy): domain Eukaryota; kingdom Metazoa; phylum Chordata; class Amphibia; order Caudata; family Salamandridae; genus Lissotriton; species Lissotriton vulgaris. Next base: position 107,981,488 of record NC_141686.1, read on the forward strand.
CTGTCTCAATTTGCATTACTTTCCATGCTTCGTTGTATGCAGCGTATATACCGGCCGCTATGAACCATTTTTGACGCTGTTTGCGTGGTCCCATTATGAAATCACGCAAGTCAGCACCGTCTTTAAGTAAAGTCAAGTGTTGCTTAATTTCAGCCAGTGTGGATTTCTGTAGCCACTCAAGGCATAGTTTCCCTACACTGTATGTTGTAACTATCCCTGGATGTTGTCTCTGGGAGTATCTAGGGTCTGGTCTGGTCATTTTGAACCCCTGTGTTTTGTTCAGGAATCTATCTTGACAGTTATTCGTGTCTGTTGGCCAGATCAACCACCTTTTCCAATCAGTATGTGTTCTGTTTTGGTGTAAAATATTAGATACGTCTATCTCCACATCAGTAGTGCTGTCACTATCAGATATGGGTTTTGGAACAGACGGTGTATTCAAATCTTTCATCTTAGCTATGCCAAGACAAGTAGTTTGTTGAATTGTCTCATTCAAAAATATCATTTGTTATGGGATCATGCAGACCCTAAATAGTGCTTCGAGGCCTTGTACTTGCCAATCTTTGGAGCCCCAGATTGTTTTTGTTTCAATTGTGTTTTTCCAAAATTCGAAACCTAATGTAGACATTTTGTCATAAAATGTTTCTGAATAAATCAATTTAGTATTTGTCAACATTGTTTTCATTCCTGTTCTATTTAACATTTTAAAATAAAACGTTCCTGGATCACTGTTATTAAACCCTGAGAAGTATTGGAATTTCTCTAAAAATGTTTTCGAACTGCCTTTTGGTGGAGTTGGACAGTGTTCCCAATGGTTAAAAGATAAAACATTTCTAGGCTGAGCAGTTTTATGCAAATAGTGATCACCATAATGGTTGTAGCAGTATAGCTCTTCATAATTGGACGAACCCTGTAAGTAATCATGTTCTGTAACTTTGGCTGACATTACTAAATCTGACATCATATTATTAATGTTTTCAAAGTCCCAGTCATCAGAGAAGGTACTAGGTGTCACAAAGTCACTCAATGAAATCTTGAGCTGGTGAGGATACTTAAAGAGCTCGACCGGGCCAAAAATGTCATAATCAGTTCTGTCCCATGCTACCCCACTTGGTATTGGAATGGCTGTGATGTTCACTGATGACAGTTCTCTTTTCCCGATGTGAGAGGATGTATGTGGCTTAAGGACCAAGTTGATGTTCTGACCATTGTACTGTATTTCCCCTCAATGAATTTTCCCAAACATAGAACCATGATGAGCCAAAGCAGGAGGAAAAGTACACCTAACACAATCCAAAATTCAATCAATGGTGAAATTAGATATGTTTCTTTTAGTTGTTGAAAAAGTTCAATTACTTTGTTTTCAAAAGTTTTTGTTGGAGGCGTTTCTTCATGCTCGCTTGGATCTTCAGAGAAATTGTTGAAGTAGCCTGATGCAGTTCTGTCAATTGTTGGAATTGCTTCCGGATTTTCATTTGCTTTTGCATTTTTATTTGTTTCATTTGCATAGTCCGAGGCTACATCGTTGTAGACAGGTGTTTCTTGACGAACTGGTGAGATTTGTGTTTCAAGAGGCACAAGTTCTATGGCTTTGTTGCATAGTCCTTTTTTCTGTACGGTAGGTTTATCAAATGTGATTAGTCTCTCAGTTTGAACCTCTTGGATAGTTGCAAATTTTGGTATTCTGCTATTTCTTGGGAGTCCACTGGGCCTACTACTTATTATAGGCCACATGATTGTGGTTTTACCAGGTCGATGGATACAACTCGGTTCTCCTTTTTACCAGCAAGTGGCGGTAGTACAACTGATCTTGTTCCGTTGATAGCTAAGACAGGTACTGCTTTTCTGTAGGAAGGCCCAAATTCCTTCTTTACCGCGATCTTTTCTCTGACCAGATCCCCAATATTTGGAATCCAGACAGGTCTTGCTGGGACAGGTGGTTTTTCTTTAGTGGCTGTCGACCGTTGTTTCAACTTTATGTTACTCAGGTTTTTTCTTGTTTCATTTAAATCCTGTAAAACAGCCAAACGATCTTGGATTTCAAAGGTTTTTTCTTCTACCACTGAAGTGTGACTATCAAGGTCCTGAATATGCATTCTAGTTCCGAACAATAGTTCGTATGGAGTGAGACCTTTTAGAGAGTTTCTTGGCAGATTGTTAAGACTACGTTGGACACTTGTTAAATGTTTGACCCACCCATCAACCGAACCTAATACCCTCACCGTTATAGATTGCTTTATGTCCCGCTTTTTCTTTCCACAACCGCATTTCCCTCAGGATGGAAGGGAGAAGAGTACCGCAATGCGATGCCCAAACTGTTCATGGCCTCTTTGTAAGCTCTAGAGCTGAACGCAGGACCCCGATCAGAATGTAGCATGCCAATTGCATATGTGCCGATAAAGACTCGCAAATCTTTTATAACAGTTCTGGCGTCAGCCGAGTGCTGGGGTCTACATTCTTAAGTGAATTCAGTCTTAATTATTATGAGGACGCATTTCTCCGACTGGATTTCTGCGTTATTGATAACCGGATGCTATCTAATAGTGGTATCTGGGCTAAAGGCTGGACCGGTTCACACTGCGATCTCTGTTGCCGTCCTTGCAATTTTTTGCAAAATAGTAGATATCTACGCTCATTCCCGGCCACCAGTACTCCGCTTGTAGTTCCATCAGAGATTTCAGGATCTCTTGGTGCCTCAGACCCAACCCCATATGTGCTTCTTGTAGTAAGAAGATTCCCCGGTTCGTGTTTGGAATGACCCTATCCCCCACTCCAGGGATTCGAGCAAACGGAACGGAGTTTGCATCAATTATGTATGTATTACTGAGTGGATAGTTGAGAGGTAATGCTGCATAATCACCTTTTAATGAGGCTTTCACCGCCAGCATGGTTTCCCCATCTATGTGTTTTTCTGAACACTTTTCAGTGGCTACGGAAGCCGGTTGAACCGCTTCCGCTGTGGCTGTGTTAGCCAATGAATTTCCTGCAACGTGAACGCCATCACGTTGATGACTCAATGCGTGTATCATGTGAGTCCTTCGTAGTTCTTTCTGTAAAAGAACTACCTGTTCCCAAAGCCTTTTATGCTTTATTGTAGCACCTGTGTCATCTTTGTAACCGTTTTAGATCCATGTCTGCATGTCACTGTTATAAGATTTGACGCAGAAATACGAATCGCACACTATTAGTGTGGGGAATTCGCGATCAACATTTTAAAGCGCCATCTTTAAAGTTCTTATTTCAGCTCGCTGAGCTGAACATTTCCTGAGTGATTCAGTTTTGGCAATCATTGGTTTGAATTTACCAGAGCGCCAGCGACCTTTAACAATAGCCCACGCTGCATCATAGGATTTATTTTCTACATCATAGTTTTGTGCGAATCTGTCCATATAAATTACGCAGGTATATTTTTCTAGAGGCAGAATTTCAGCTGGCAGAGGATATTCGCGTTCGTATACTAGATCATCTAGTTTTTTCAGTTTTGGGTCAAAATAGTATTTCACGTCTTTTGTAGCAAAATAATTTTCCCATTCTATCCATTTTGGATCTAAGGCCACTTTAATCAGATTACGTGGACTTGTTAATGCCTCAAGGGCTGATTCTGCTGAAAGAACAGATATTCTCCTGCCTTGGGCTAGGGCTCTTTCTTTAGCTACAGAAGTTCTAACTGCTGTTAGAATTTTTTCTGTGGAGCTGAATTTCATTTCAGCTACAGTGTACAAATGTGATTTGCAAGCTATAGGTACCGTTTCTCCCTCATTAGAAGTCAGGTATGTGAATCCATATTTTCCCGGGATGACTCGGATTACAAGATTACGTATATTTTCGCGAGTTTGTAATTTTGTTTTAGTTAACATGTCTGTTTGCAATGATCTCAAAATCTCTGTGTGTTTCTGAGTCCAATTGGTTTGTTTGAAATCTGGTTTTATTAATTCATAGAGAGGTTTAACCCTCTCAGCATAATTTAGAATGTATGTTCTTCCGAAATTCAGGAAACCTAGTAGTGATTGTAAATTCTTCAGCGTTTTTGGTGCTTGGAGTACAGCACATTTCTCTAAGAAATTGTCTGTCAGGCTTTTGCCTTCACTTGATAATTCATATCCTAAAAATAGGACAGTTAGATGGGCAATTTGTGACTTTTTAAAGTTGAATTTGTAACCCTCTGAAGTGAGTCCAAGTATTATGGTGTTCACCCTCTTTAAGTGAGTCTCCAGGTCATCATCTGTGAGATAGATGTCATCGACATATGATAATGCTTCATCATCATATATTTGTAGTAACTCTGTTACCCTTGCTGAGAATAATCCTGGGCTATTCTTGAATCCCTGTGGGAGTCGGCAAAATTGTTTTTGCGATCCAAATATTGAGAAAGCGTTCAAATACCTGCTTACAGGTGCAATGTTTTGACAGAAGAATCCATTAGAGATGTCTAATGTCGTTTTATATTTTTTGCGCACAATGTTATTCATTAGTGCTGCACTATGTGAGTTTTGTACCGCAAATGTTATACAACAGGAGTTAAGGTGTCTGTAGTCTAAAACTAGACGATATGAATCCTCTGGCTTGGAGACGGGAAACAAAGGATTGTTCATTTGAGAGGTGCATTTTTCGATCACCCCCTTGGTATTCAAGTTGATCTAAGATCTCCCTGACTTGTTTTTTAGCTTCTTGCTTAACTGGATACTGCCTTTGTGCAGTGGTCTGATTTATTAACTGGATCTTGTGGTGAGGTGAGTCCTCATCCCATCCTACATGATTTTTGTATAAAGCAGGAGCTTGGGCTACTGCCCATTTTCTTGCTAATGTGTATTTTTTATGAATCGGGATGTGATTCGAGAAGGCAGGCATAATCATTTCTTCGCCATGAGGGCACTCCCTGACAAACTCTGGTGGCCAGTCTTTCTCAGCTAACAGAATGTCATAGCCTTTTGAGAGTTTTTCCCAAAAGAGACCTTTTATTTTTCTGGTTTTATCTCCCTCTATACGTAATGTTATTTCATATAGTTTATGGGGCACACTAACTTGTGTGTCTGCAGTTTCCACCTGAATGTACTAATTCGTGTCCACTGTCTCCAGAAGATTCATCAGGATCTTGCGAGCTATGCTCACTTCTGCTGCGCTGTCTAGCATTGTCTGTGCCCACTCTCCGTTTTTCAGCTGCATCCTCAGAATTCTCGGCATGTTTAATTTTAATACTTGCTGCCTTCTTTCTGGGAAATTGTAATTTTTTACTTTGATGAGCAGGTTCCTTGTCTTTGGACTTGACGTGCTCTTCTCTGTGTTCTGACCGTCCTCTTCTTTCCGATTTCTGTGAGGAAGTCTAAAAAGATCGAGAGGGACGTGTATCAATATCTTGATATCTATCAGGTTTTTTTATTTTATCCCTATCTCTAAGGTTGTATCTTTTTTTAGAGGGTTCCCTTTGGGGAGACTTGTCTTCTCGGCCTGGAGATCTCTCTCTACGCTGAGGAGACCTTCCTCTGGACTGGAAACGTTTTTCCCTGGGAATGGTTTGTTTATTACCTTTCCAACTCTTTTTGGGAGTTTTAAAATTATTTTTAATAAATGTTTTTTCAGGATTTTCAGTTAGTTGGGGTTTTACCGGTTTCCCACCCAAACTATCTCTTCCTAGCTCTTCATAAGATTTTTGTATGATTTCTGGCGGATCGCCATAGATGCTGCTTCACCTTTTATGTTGGCTAGTAATATAGCCGAGACCAGCTTGAAGTCTTTCAGTAATTTCATACCCAGAGTTAAAGCAGGTTCTGGACCGTATTCATTTTGAATCTGTCTTAGTACATCTGGTATGACCGCCATAGACGGGACACCATGTGTTTTTGTGTAGATGGAAGCAAAGACTGTGCCCCAAGTGTCACAGTCCTCCACATGTGGTGCGATCCCCATCGGGAGGCAGATAGTCAGAATTTTGTGTTTTTCAGTAGGAGTAGTATCTGGAAATACTGCCTCTATTTGAGTAATTTTTTGTACTAACCAGAATGGAATTTGTTCCCGTTTTATGGTTACCTTACCTAAACATGATTGTATGTTCTGTGGTGTGATTTTGTTTATGTTCCCCTGGTGGTGGGTCTGCTGTGGAATATTAATTGTCGGTTGGACTATTGAAGTCCGCATGACATATTGGACTAATTGTCTATGTATTTTAATTAAGAGTTTTAGCTGAGCTAAAAGTTCAGCAAACTGACATTTTATCAATGTTTGGATGTGGTGTGTAGCTGGCTAGAACCGGCCACGTTGCTCCTGGTCTACCTAGTGGACCGAGCCTGGTGATGTGATCTTTATGTTTTAGGGCCCCTTTAAACCAGAGCAGGTGCTCTTGGTATTTTAGTGGGATTTCAATCTCCTCGAAAGGAGTGTATTCATCCGGAGGTTCCTCTATTTTGTAATAGTGGAAGTCTTTTGTCGTAGCGTGTGCTGGTGGAAAATGTATCCATGAATAGAATACCTCTGTCTGCCGATATTCATGTGCCTCTACCACAAATATGACTGTACCACCTCGTGGTGTCAGTCCATTTTCTATAAGTTTTAGAGTTATAGTTCTTCTTACATTGACCGGAATGAGTATTGCATCCGGGTCGGTTTCATGGAGACTTACGTCTTCCTCTAAGAGTCGAGCTGCTATTCTTGCTCGCTCCCTTTCTTCGTCACTTTCTGCCATTTAACTGACTGAACGTTTTCTGTTGCAGATCGAGTTTCAAGGAAACAAAGATTAGGTGCACAATATTTTGGAACACTGTATCCTTCAACGTTGATTAAACCAAAAACTAATACATAGGATTCTCATCCTACTAAGTTCCGGCGGATATTAACCTTTCACCCACTCCAGACGTCTATTGGAGTTTTTACGGGGAAAGGGTTCTGTGTGAAAAAGCACAACTGAGTTAATCTAGTGTCTTGCGTTAGATTATCGCCTTACCAAATGTTGGGCGCCATGTAGTTTAGTTCCTATTTTCCCAATAGGCTCTGCGCATTGGAATAAGATAAACAGCAGTGTAGACGTAGGACTGAGGTCAACTAGGTCTCTACTGGCTATGTTAAACTTAATTTAGATTTGCGCCAGCTAGCTCAGAGGTCACTGGAAACTTTCTTGAATGAATAGGGAGGGACAACTTCCCCTGGCTCAGACAAGAAGGGATTCAGTTTCCGACAACCGCATAAACATGACAACTTTGCTCCCTCAGAATAAGAGTATATCTCTAGAGTCGTGTGAAAAGTGCATACTTAGTTTCACCAGAGTGCAGAGAAATAGAGAGACTGGCGTTTTACCCACTCCTTAACGCTCCCTCCAAACACTTTGCAAACACTTTGCATTGTTCTTTCAACCACCCCTTCAGTGCCTGCTGCAAGGCCTTCGGGTCCGTGAAGATGTGGGATTGTCCCTGCCGGTTCACTCATAACTTTGCAGGCTACACCATAGCATAGTTGATACCCAGGTCTCGCAGTTGCCTCTTCATGGGTGCAAAGTGTTTACGTGCTTCCTGCACCCTCGCTGGAAAGTCCGGAGAGATCGCAATATCCGAACCTTCAAACCTCAGCGACTTCTTCTCCCGTACGCAACGCCGCGTCCCTGTTCCTATAATTCAGCAGTTTTGCAATTATAGGACGCGGAGGGGCTCCCGGCCGAGGTCGGGGGCCAAGGGATCGATGAGCTCGTTCCACTATGAACATCGCAGAAAAACTCCCTCTCCAAGCAGCGTGACCAACAGTTTCTCTACAAACAGTTCCATATTCCCTGTGGGGGTCGTCTCCGGCAGTACAGTAATTCTCAGGTTGCAGCGCCGCGTGCGGGCCTCCAAGTCCTCAGTCTTATCCTGCAAAGTTTGCATGAGTTTCCCCAGTGTCTTATGATCCGAGTCCAGAGTGATTTGCGCCTCCTCCACCTCCGTGATCCATCTTTCCGACATGTCCAGTCTTTCTGCGTGCTTATCCCTTCTTTCCGCCATTCTATCCATTCTGTAGGTCAGGGCGTCCATTTTCCTGCCCAGTGACGCTATCCCGCTCTGTAGACTTTTCTCCATAGACAAGAGTAAACTGCGTAAGTCCGTGTCGTCGGGTTCGCTCTCTGTTGCCTGCATTCTCGCGGCATCTGTATCAGCTGCGTTGTGGGATTTCAAGCGTTTTTGTTCAAATAACAGTTTAGCCTGTGTCTTCTCTCCTCTTCCCATGTTGCCCCGGGATCCAAAGGGCCAGCACACGGGTCCCCAATCCCGGTCTCAATCGTGGGTTGCCCGCACTACTCAAAGGCAGGGGTGGGGAAGGGAGAAGGTTCCCCCAGCGACTTTATCAGAAGGATAACTTGTGCGTATTGGCCAGTTCTTATTGGCGCCGGGACCTGTCTGACCCTGATACTTTTCACCTCCTCTTCGCGGCACAGGTCACTCTTCCCTACGGGTAGCTGCAGCTATCTTCCGCCACCCACTACGGGGGTCGTCCTGCGTACGTGCAGCAGCTCTCCAGGACTCCTCCACGCTGCCGCGGGCCGTTGCCCAGGGTACGCCAGGGGGTGGTTCCCCGCTCTGTACCACAGATCTACCCTCGTCTGGTGCTCTCTCCTTCCCTGGCACACCGAGAGGGGCCCCCTGAATGGGGAGTGCGCAGTCCGCGCCTCGCTCTCCAGACCGAGGTGCTGCGCCTTGCAGGCCTGTCTCCTCCATGGCAAAGCTTCCCCCTTATATGAATAGGAGGTGGGCGGCTCCAGCACTTCACAAAATGTTATATTCGGGCTATAAGGCACTCTTATGCCACCTGTGTAGTGCCAATCTACCCGCAGCCTCGATAGTCCTGCCCCCGCTCCCCTAGCCTGGTCCTCTCCAGTCCCCCGCCCCACCCACAGCTCGTGCAGTCTCCGTCGGCTACACAGAGGGGGGGGGAGAACTCCCCTGCTCCCCGCACCAAACTACCTCACCCCGGGCCAGCCGATTCCATCCTCGCTCCTTTCTCGTGGCTCCTGGAGGCACTCCTCTGGCCCTAACGCACGTCTGCCAGCGGTGCGGGGATGCCTCTGGTCTTCCCATTCGCTACAGCTCTCTCCACTCGATGCTTCCCACTTCGTGGGGGCAAACACCACAGCTGTTCCTCTCTCTGGGGGACTCCTATCCAACCGCGGGCTCCCCCTCACTTTTCCCACTGACTCCGGAGGGGTCTACCGCCGCGACTCCTCCTTGCCTCCGGCACTCACGATATCTTTAGGGCTCCGGAGTCCACAGCCAGACTCTGCACTTGCCGCCGCTGCAAGTCCAGTGACTCAGCCCTGCCTCGCCGCCCACTCCAGTCCACGGCTCGGCGGCCCTGGAATCGTTCCTGTTTCTCTCCGCGCGTTCTCCGGGTTGCCACAGTCGAATTCTATTGGGGTTTCGCCCAACTGCTCCTCTTAGCCTCCAGTCACTTTATCCGGCGCATTGATAAATGATTTGGACCAGTTTATGGTATATCCAGACGCCCTCCCAAAACTCGTGCAGATATTTAGAAGAGTCAGTATGGAACGCCTAGGAGAGGTCACGTATAACAACATATCGTTTGCATACAGGGAGATACGATCCTCCCAGCTTTCCGTCCATTTGAGTTCCCGTATCATTGGCTCATGTTGATTTTTTTTTAAATTACATTTTATAAAAAAATGTATTAAGACTTTTTCACTTTTTCACATATTGCATTGCGTTAAATAATGAAGGATACATTTGATTTATAATTATTAGTGATTTTTTAAACAACGGCAATAGGTGTGGTTGTTGTGTGTTGAAACGCTAACCCCTTCATAAAGCCAGCAAGCCTTCTTTTTATATTTTTGGTGTTCTGACCCATCGACAAAGTCAGTATATCTGACTTACTTAAAATTACATTTCTTATATGAGGACAAGCTTGCCCATGGTGATTTTAGCCCCGGCCTCTGCGCCCAACCCCGCTGCCTATGGCTTGTGTGCAGGGGGATGTCCTGGCACTCAAACCCATTGTTGCGTATGTCTAGTGCGCAGCAGTAGGCTTGGGCACCAGCAGGATGTTTGGTGCAGGGCCACCCCACACTGCACAGGGCAAAAGGATGTGTGAGGTGTGGGGTTGGCTACCAGCAGGGGTTGGACAAAGGGCCTGGCCAAAGGACGTGCGCAGCATGGGGTTGGCTGTTCATGATGGGTTGGTCGCTGGGTTTGGTGGTATGGCTAGGCCATGAAGCCAACCACACCATGCACAGTGAGGGGTTGGCTCCTCCCAGTGGTTGGCTGCTCCCGAAGGGTTGGGCACAGGGTCTGGCCACAGGGCAAGGGGTTAGTGTTACATATGTCAATTAAATATTACTTTACATGTAAAACAAAATTAAAAATTCAATGAAAAAAACAAAGGTTAAAGGGCAGTTATAGTTAGGTGAAATAGTCATTCAAAACATACCATTTTAAATGCACAAAACCACAGAAATTTACCAGTTATAGTTATCTCAAGTAATTTTAACCCATGTCCTTAAGTAACTACAACTCATGCCCTCGGCATGCACTGCTAATTCCCCTTCATATTACTTCACTCATGACATTATCTATGACATCCTTGATAACATGACTGCAATATCTGAAATAATGTCATAGATGACAAGATAGATGCAATGACAGGGCTGTTACAAGGGGCGGGTACTTAGTACAAAACCCTATTCGTATATGTGCTGAGATCTACCTCCACATAGAAAAGACTGGAGAGGCGGAGGTCTCTGCCTGTAGATTTATGAATACCATTTTGTAGAACGAAAATAGTACTACTATAGTACAATTTTATGTGCTACAAACTGCATTTTGTGGGTAGGTACCAGCCTCTCTCAGGGCCCAAAGGGAACAGTTGAGCTCGAACCTCCAGGCCAGGTCCTCCCTGGGCTGAAAACAAGCATCTAAGGACCAGTTTCGGGGTAACACCCCTCATCAGCCAGTCTAGCTTAAATCCAGTGGCAAAGTGAGCAAGGCTCCCACGTCTGGGCATACCCATCCCACTCGGGGTAACAAATGCAAAAAGAACAAGTAACTAGCCAATCCGCTCACATTTGTCACAGGGAACAGTACATTCTTTCAAACTTGTTCTTTGGACAGATCCCTTGAAACAACTTAACTCATTCCAAAAATTAAAGGAATGCTATAGACTTCTCATTCAGTTTCTCCTTTTGAGTCCTTATGCTACAGTATTTGTGCATATTTCTGGGATCTATTTTAATCCATAACTTCTTTTAATAAGACCAATTCAGCACTTCATTGCCTTTCTATGCCCAATCTTCCTGACATACTCCTGTCATGGAACACAAGTTCCATCTTTAAGAATCTGCAAATTGAGATTGGATACCCACCATATCCACCCAGTCTGATCCACATGCAGATCATAATGGCATGCAAAATGTCTTTAATCATGTCGATCTCCGTCCCACCTACCTGCAGCACACATCTTGGGATTTCTGTTTCCCTTGATCATCAAAACCATATAATTTAAACTCCCTTCGAGTTTACCACATTCCTAGTTTCGTCAGTTTCCCTACATCCTTAGTTTCTTATTTTCTCAAGTTTTTTGTGATTGTCTAAGCTACACTACCCCAAAACTGACCATAACTTAATATTCCACCAACTAAAACTTGCCTGCAAATTCGCTTAGTTTTGTTACCTACAAAGGTCTCAGCCTCAGGGAAGCATCAGGTGCAAAACTGCAGTTCTCAGCACACATAAATAATCACTGCATAATCAATCAATGCAGGAATCTCTAGATGGGGAGAGGTAAAGAAAGATAGAGGGACTTAGATCAGCTCCTCCAATGGAGCATGGGGTGAACTAGAATTCTGTCTCTGCAAATTTAGTGCTGCATTAAGACCAGGCTCAGATGCTTTATAAGGCATCTACATGAACGTGCTCACTGTTGTATATTCTTCTGAAATAACAAAACGTGTTACTGTGCTCATTGTACCTCTATTTTTGGACACAAATTTAGGCAAGATTTGTGAAACTGCATATTGCCTTTGATAACGTCTCCTTGTTTTCCTTCCTAGGGAGTTATTTTTCCAGAGATGCCTCTTATTCTCACCAGTATTGCCAATCCAGTTCCAGCAGCAAGTCTATGTTTCTGGCACGGGTTCTAGTTGGGGACTTTGTAAAGGGACATGAACGCTACACGCGTCCACCTCCTATACCCACCAACCCGAGAATGGCTTACGACAGCTGTGTGGACAATGAGTGTAACCCATCTATTTTTGTTGTATTCGAGAAGCTTCAAGCCTATCCAGACTACATATTGGAATATAAAAAAGAATGCACGGCAGAGAAATTTACAGGCATTTTCGCAGACTAAATAACACTGCAATGCACAGGCATATTCACAGAACTGTGTACATGACAAGATACAGGCATATGTACGCAATGATGTAGAAGCATATCCACAGACCAATGTACACAGCAAAAAACAATCGTATCCACAGAATTATGGGCAGGCCGGGGGATAGGCATACCCACAGTCCAAAGCAAAGGCAAGGAACAGAGAAAAGAAGTCAACAAAAATGAATGGCGCTGCTGCATCAGCAAAGCAGGAATGGAATATTCATTTCTATTGACAGTTTCTGATTGTGGATTGTGATCCAAACGATTTTACAAATAAAGTAGTCCAGATTTTAAATGGACACCAAACACTAAGTCAATCATGTTTCCGTCTGCCATTCGCTTATATAGCTACTCGTAAATGATTACATAAATTAGCAGCATATAAGCTACCGGAAATTGAATGTAGGTGTATGCTTTAATTATTTTTCTTTGTCAAAAGTGTACAGTGAACTGTTGCACTCTTTGAATGATGTCAGCGGTGATATGATCAGTGATGTCATCAATGATATAATTTGAGATGTCATCAGTGATATCATCAATATTGTCATTGAACATGTCTTGAGTGATGCAATATGTGAGGTGGTAAGCAGTGCATGGAGACGGCGCAAGTTATAGTTCACAGAGTGAACTATAACCAGCTAATTTCAGTGGTTTTTAATATTAAATATGGGAGGGTTTGACACTTATTTGTCACCTACCTATAACACCCCTTCACCTTTTTTTTGTTGCAGTGACATTCTTTATTTCTTTTGTTAAAAGATGCAGACAAGTATTTAAAGCACACCTAACTATAAAGTCACTCTAACCTTTTTTTTTCAGTGAAATTGAAGGTTTGTTAGTTTTAAATAAAATGATATCAATCAGTAGGTACTATGCACCTAACTAGGGTAGCAATTTAGTTTGATTTACAATTTTAAAACAAATACAAGGGTTTTTTCTGTAAATTACAATATCAATAGTTCTACTTTTTGTGTGCATTTTTAGTAAACAAAATAACAATAACAATTATATCGTAAAAGAAAGATTTAATTGATATTGACTATTCACTATATTTTCCCAGTCTGATACACACACACAGATCAAATGACATGCAAAATGCCTTTCCAAACACAGTTTTAAAATATAAATCACTTTTGATCCCAATTTTTTTTAACATGTTGTTCTCCATCCCACCTACCAGCAGCACACATCTTGGGCTTGCTGTTTCCCATGATCGTCAAAACTATATTATCCAAATCACTTTCCAGTTCCCCACGATGTAGGGTCCATTAGTTTACCTAAATCTTTAACTTCATATTTAGTCAAGTTGTTTTTGGTTTTCTAAGCAACACAGCCACAAATCTGACCATTGACTTCTCATTCCAAATTCACTTCATTTTGTTACTTACAGAGGCCTTAGTCTCAGGGAAGTGTGCAGTGCAAAATTGCACTTCTCAGCACATATTAATGATCGCTGCATAATCAATCATTGCAATTTTTGCTGGGATGGAAGAGAGGGTATGGAGCACGGTGTGAACTAGGATTTTGTATCTGCAGTGTAGTGCTGCATTAAAACCAGCCTAAAAACATATTCCTGTGCTCATTTCACCTTTATGGTAGGACATAATTATAGGCAAGCTCCATTATGGATCAACAGATCTATGACAAGGCCAAATACCGGCCGAAGCAGTATACCCATGCATTTGAACTTCCAGTTCCAGGCACAACGGAGGATCCGCGGATCCAGAGTGAGGCAAGTGGTTCGCTATTAGTCACACTAAACTACAATATCATATCAAGTTGTTGTTTTATCTTTTTTTCCCTAAAATTTTACGGATCAGCGGACCCATTGCAGTGGCCTTACACTGTCTAATCTGTACGCTGACGACTTAATACTAATCAGCCGAACCCCTGTAGACCTTCAAAATCTTATAAACACGACGAGTAACTTTTCTGAAAGTAACGGGCTAAGCTTAAACCTAGAAAAATCAAAAGGGATGATATTAAATCAAAAATGCAACAATCAACAACTACAGTGGTCTCTACCGGACCAGAAGATGGAGGTCATCATAGAATATAAATACTTGGGTATAACCTTCGACATGAAAGGAACGTTTGTGCAACAAAAAACGGCGATCAGAAATAGAGGGATATCCCTGGACGTCGTATTAAAGAGTATAAAGCACAAAATAATGGGCCCAAACGTAATCCCTTTGCTAGAAGTAGTACAAGCAATCGATAACTTACGGTAGTGAATGCATGAGAGGGAGAGACGAGACCACCTCAGATATGGTGGTGTCCAAAGCAAAGCAAATACTATTCAACCTCCCACAGTACACTTCGCCAGCACAACTAAGACTTGAGTTCGGCCTCCACAAACAACAAATAGCACGCAAGGGTGCCTACTCCAAATGTTGGCATAAAATAAAGGGAGCTGAGATAGGCACCTTGAACTCACACCTTTGGAAAGAGCTGGAAAGGAATAAGGACTGCCCAGCAATGGTCTACCTCCAGCAAAACATATAAATAAAACGCATTGTCATTTATTTTGCCAATAGCTCAAATTCTTGCACATGCGAGACCTGTTGCATTGCAAATGTTTTTTTTTCAAGTACACAACTTTAGTGTCCTCAAAACATACTCCTGATTCCAAAAATGAGGGCGGAGCCAAAATCCCACTTCAAGTAATAGTCATACTGAGCATGTGGCTGATGAAGGAGCAAAACCAGGGGGGCAGCTGGAAAATGTGCACTCCTAAGTTCCTACATAAAAAGAGAAGTAGTTCCTTAAAAGTGAACAGTTGAAAGATACAAATCAAGGGCATTCATTAAAATAATGGCACAGAGGCTATGGGCCCGATTCACAGAATGAACTTAAGACTCGATCCTAAACTTACTACTATTTTGGTATTCACAGAATGCACTTACTACTTTTGGCGTTCACAGAATGAACTTACTACTTTTGGTATTCACAGAAGTTAGGATTTTGTCTTAAGTTTGTCTTAAGACTCAATCCTAAACTTACTACTATTTTGGTATTCACAGAATGCCCTTACTACTTTTGGTATTCACAGAAGTTTAGGATTGAGTCTTAAGTTCATTCTGTGAATGCCAAAAGTAGTAAGTGCATTCTGTGAATACCAACATAGTAGTAAGTTTAGGACTGAGTCTTAAGTTCATTCTGTGAATCGGGCCCAATGGTTTAGGGGAATGACAAACACGAGAAAGTAAAACAAGCTATCGGACAAAGAAAAAAAAAATGATAAAGCCAACCAACAAAAGGGAATGGGTAGGCTGTAAGCTCATAGGTAACTGGCACCCATACAGTTTTTACTGTCTGGTTAGTACGACCTCAAAAAAATAAAAGCAGTATCATTGAAGTGGTGAAAGCATCCCAATCTGCACCACGGGTGAATTATAACTGATCAATTTTAAAAATATCGAAAATGCAAGTACAAATTTTGACCCATCATATAATTTGCTTTACTAATGCCATTAGAACTTCTACTTTTATTGTGGATTTTAGAAACACAGACCAATGAAGAAGAAATCACCATTCTGAGAAGCAGCAATGTTGATAATTCATTTTCTAGTTGAAAAACCCGACAAATGCCTACTGTGCGCACACAAACACATTCTGAAATTAACTTGCACGACCACCATAATCACAAATTCCGAAATAATACAAGTAGAAAAAGCGTCATACCTGCTAATTCACTGACAGCATAGGGTTGTCTGTTGTTCTTCTGCAAGTTAGTGTGAACTAAGTCCATAATATCTGGATGAACAGGTGCTTTGAACAGATTAGGCACTGTGACATTTTTCTCCGATAACTCAGATATCAAGGGATGGGCGTAGGCCTCAAGGATAAAGAACTTCAGCATTAATCGAGCTCAATTTATTACAAATCCACAAAAACACTAAGTCTGAAGATAAAGGTGAGATGTTAGCAGGTCAGTCAAGTTGCTCAGACTCAAAATGATCGTCAGCCCGTAGCATCAGTTCAACAACAGCAGACAGCTGTCACTGACTACCAGGTAAGACGCAAATAACAACATCATATCAACCACCATCTCATGTCAGATGGACATTGTTATTCAGTTTAGAGGCACACGTTTTAAAACAAACAAAACTGGCTCCTTATTGTCATATTATTGGTTTCGAGGATGGAGTCATGTTTTGCCATTTGAAAACATGCAGATTACAGTGTAAAGGCAAGGAGTGAACAATTGTACCACAAACATTAAGACACTGGGGCTGCTGCTCTCATATAACACTAACAATTGCATAAACAAAGGAATTAATACCCATCAATGCTTGCACTTACCGCAATCGGTTTCCAAGAGCGGAGCATGAGGGGAGATGAGAAAGTCCTCTTCTGCTATATGTGATAGTTAGTGGTCTAGCTGCCGCTGAAAAGCTGCACCACATGTGGGTAAAATAAAAGGGAGCGCCCGCTCGAGGGCATCACTTCCGACCAAGAGCACTTGTGTGGTCTGAGTTACTGCGCGATACGCTCTGCCCACGCGTACGCCACAAGCCTGCCTAGGCCCCAAAGGCTCACACTACACTGGCGACGAGTGGGGGATCAAGACCCTCGCTCGCCACACGCCACACTCCATACCGCAGCCAAATGAACAAATATCGGCCGCGGCCACGAGCCGTGTGACATCTGGTGCGTGAGCGCCCAGGAGAACGGAGCGCATGCTGCCACGGAGCGCACCCTGCCCGCTGCATAGACGGCCGCGGGGGGAAAAGCAGCCTAGGGAAAAGTTCAGTGCGCCACCGCGCTAATCCTAAACACGGCCCAAGCCAACAGCCGCAATGAAGCCCCACCCCCGTAGAAGGCCTCAGCAGTGTGTGCAGCCCATTAGAGAGCTGCCAGGGGATGCACCTGCCCAAGAACTACACCCAAGACAAAGGGAACGCCACCCCAGTGCCAGAAACCAAATAAGGGCACATTTGAGCAACAGAGAAGCCGGCCTCTTCACACAAGTACATGGAAGCTAGGGTGCACCACCACCTCTACCAAACCCATAGTAGAAATAGAAGGCGAGGTGCCTATCACAGCATACCCACCACTGCCAGACCCCAGGCGTCATGGGGAACATGCAGCATCAGGAGTCCTACTCCCGTTCAGAGAACTGGAGGACCATGCGACGGCCTCTCCCAGGTGGAAGATCTGGATTGAACGCCTCAATAACTATTTCGTCGCAACCCGGGAGTCAGATTAAGCGGTAAAAAGATCCCTACTGCTACATTACGCGGGAGACTAAATATTCAAGCTGTTCAAACACCTGCCCAATACAGGAGTAGCCACTGATTACAACGCAGCAGTGACCGCGCTAGACACCCACTTTGACCCACAGCTGAACCCAGATTTCGAAAGGTTCAGCTACGCCAAGCCCGCCAGAGGGAGGGAGAGTCGATGGACACATTCTACGCCCGCCTTCGCAAACTCGCCAGCACATGCACCGAAGATGACCAAACGAAAGAGATCAGGGCACAGCTAATCCAGGGGTGCAGTGACAAGACTTTGAGAGGCCTCATCCTGCGCCAGCTAAAGATTGCGCTAGAAGACATGCTAATACTGGCGAGATCACACGACCTGTCTGCAGCCAGGGCGAACGAGATGGACCAAGCGCTAATCAAGCCCCAGGGGCGGTCTGACGCCATCAAGACGGAACAAGCTAATGCCCACTGAGCCAAGCAGAAAGGAGACTCGTACAGGAAATCAAAGCCAGACACCTCCAAGCCAAGATATGGGTCCAGAAAGCCATGAAAAACACACCGCGAAGGATTGCCCCGCACAGGGAAAGACCTGCACCAACTGTGGAATACCCAATCACTTTGCCACTGTATGCCGAAGAAGCACCAGGGGCCGGGACCTCCGCAATCAGAGGCCCCCAACACGGGCCATACGACAACTGTCCGTGACAGAACCCACACCACCTGAAGACACACAGAGAAAGAGCAGGAAACACCTACAGACGGTGGAGAACTCCTCGGAAGATGCCGATGAAGAGGTGTACCTAATATCATTTGCGAGGGAACTCGAGCAACACAGCAGACCACAGCCAACGTGTATGGTCCACGTCGCAGGAACGGAAATAAAAGCGGTCATCGACACGGGATCAACAGTGAAAGTCATGGGCCACCAACAATATCGCCGTCTGTGGCCTCGCCCTCCTGTGATGCCATCCAAAACCAGAATTTATGCATACGGGGCAGACACGCCCGTTCTGCTAAAAGGAAAGATCTCTGTACCCATCAAGGCAGATGATCTCGAAGTAACAGCGACAATTCATGTCATTGACAGGGAAGCAGATACCCCACTGAGCAGCCACACTGCATAAGACTTCGGACTCATTTCCTTCGCAAGGAGGATTCAGAATTACCAGGTAGAAGAGCTACTCAGCCAGTTCCCCGAACTCTTCCAGGGGTTCGGGCACATCAAGTATGACGCCATCAAACTACACATTGACAAGACAGTCGCCCCAGTTGCCTTGCGACATAGAAGAGTACCGTTCTACCTGCGGCCGCTGGTGGAAAAGAAGTTAGAGGCCCTAGGAAAACAAGGTGTCATTGAAAAAGTATCTGGGCCCACGACCTGGATGTCCCCAATGGTCATCGCCGAAAATCCGAAACAGCCATGAGCCATAAGCCTCTGCATTGACATGAGGCTGCCGAACAAGTCATTTAGAAGGGAACGCCATATAACACCGACGATGGATGACATCATCGCAGATGTCAATGGGTCCAAATGGTTTTCAAAAATCGACTTGAACGCAGGGTATCACCAACTTCCCCTATCAGAGGAAAGCCGTTACATCACCACCTTCAACACCCATCTAGGACTACGGAGGTACAAACAGTTGAATTTCTGAATATCCTCGGCACCCAAAGTGTTCCAGAACACGATAAGAGAACTGCTATCGGGCCTACCCGGAGTCCTAAACATGAGCAACGATATTCTGATCCACTCAGCGACAGCCGCGGATCACCACAAACATCTCTGCGACACAATGAAGCGCCTCAGCGAGTATGGAGCAACCCAGCACAAAGAAAAATGTCAGTTCTTCCAACCATCCCTTGAGTTCTTCGGTTATGTGTTCAACCAGGAAGGCATCCAAGTTGACCAGCGGAAGTCGCAGGCCATCAAGGATGCCCCTGCGCCGACAACACCAACGGAGGTACGGAGCTTTTTGGGCATGGCCACGTACTGCGGGAGGTTTATCCCCGGCCTGGCCGCCCAAGCTGAACCACTGCGGGCCCTCACAAGAGCAGATGCCACCTGGCAGTGGGGCCAAAGAGAGGAAGAGGCGTTCCAAGGCATAAAGGATGCCCTTCTGGGAGAAGCAACGCTTGCATACTTGGAACTGGCAAAACGAACAGAGGTACTGGTCGATGCAAGCCCAGTAGGACTCGAAGCAGTATTGGCTCAAGAATACGAACCCGGTCACTGGGCGGCCCTAGCGTTCACCAGCAATTCTCTAACACCCACCGAAACGAGGTACGTTCAAATCGAGCGGGAGGCCTTAGCCATCAAGTGGGCCTGCAGCCATTTCCATCTGTACCTCAAAGGACAGCTGTTCACCATGGTCACAGACCATCAGCCCCTCGCCCCCCTCTTCAAAGGGACTGCGCCTCACACACCTCCAAGCATTGACCGCTGGGCGGTTCAGCTTCAACCGTACGAAATGGAGGTAGTATACCGGCCAGGAGGCAAGAACCCGGCTGATTTCCTATCAAGACACCCAGTTCCGCCAGAGGCGCAAGAAGACACCGACAATGTCGAACACTACGCTCACCTTATATCCCTAGCGGCATGCCCCCAGAGTATGACCCTAGACGACGTCAAAGAGGCTGCCGCCACCGACGCAGTGTACACTAGGACCCTGCGAGCTGTCCAAGAGGGATCGTGGACAAACTACTTTCGCCAGGCCAATTCCTGGAGCCCAGAAGACCGTGACAACCTGACCAAGATGTGGCGGATACGGAATGAACTCAGCGCGACAAGTGACAAAATTCTGCTGAGAGGGTCCAGGTTGGTGATACCACAAGCCCTTAAACACAGGGCGGTCCAACCAGCCCAGGAAGGACATCAGGGAGTGACCAAAATGAAAGCACGGATGAGGGAAAGGGTCTGATTCCCTGAGCTGGAGAACATGGTCGAAGAATACGTCCGCCGCTGTCCACCGTGCCAACTGACAAGTGCCCCAGAGAGACCAATCCCAGTGATCACAGCGGAAGCCTGCTCTGTCCCATGATCCAAAGTGAGCGTGGATTTCGGGAGTTTTTCCGGAGAGAAGCACACACTAGTAATTGTGGACACATTCTCGAAGTACCCCATAGTGGAGCCTGTCGTGTCCACTGCCTTCAACCATGTGACAAGGATCAGCAACACTCACCACAACCGTATTTCACCATTTATTTAAAAACCAAAAATTAAAAAATTGATAGAATCCCATTGATTATAAAAAAAAAATTCAAAAGCAATTCAAATAGCGCCACTGTTGGCTGCCCGTGGTGCACAAAGGGGACCCTCCTAAGAGGGCGGCCGCCTTAGTGCCACATGCCGGTCCCCGGTAGCTTGTCTCCTTTCTGGTGAAGAATTGGCTTGGTAGTTTGGTCTGCCCTGTTCCCATGATGCACTGGGCCAGGGACAGACTAATTTGCATATAGCCAGGTTCTGAGCTGGGATGGGGCAGTGAGATAAATAATGGTGATGGATCTAGCCCTGATCTTTGGACTGGGTAAGAGTGGTCTGCTTAATTCAGACACTCTGTTCATCACCACCCCCTTTTCTGTATCGATTTTGGCCACTATAAGTGTGGCAGGGTATACTCAGACATGAGTCCCTTTCTCACTGCTCCATCAGGATTCAAGCAAGCCGGGCCGAAGAGGCTGAAATGCCAGAAACCGGTCCCCGGTAGCTTGTCTCCTTTCTGGTGAAGAATTGGCTTGGTAGTTTGGTCTGCCCTGTTCCCATGATGCACTGGGCCAGGGACAGACTAATTTGCATATAGCCAGGTTCTGAGCTGGGATGGGGCAGTGAGATAAATAATGGTGATGGATCTAGCCCTGATCTTTGGACTGGGTAAGAGTGGTCTGCTTAATTCAGACACTCTGTTCATCACCACCCCCTTTTCTGTATCGATTTTGGCCACTATAAGTGTGGCAGGGTATACTCAGACATGAGTCCCTTTCTCACTGCTCCATCAGGATTCAAGCAAGCCGGGCCGAAGAGGCTGAAATGCCAGAAACCGGTCCCCGGTAGCTTGTCTCCTTTCTGGTGAAGAATTGGCTTGGTAGTTTGGTCTGCCCTGTTCCCATGATGCACTGGGCCAGGGACAGACTAATTTGCATATAGCCAGGTTCCGAGCTGGGATGGGGCAGTGAGATAAATAATGGTGATGGATCTAGCCCTGATCTTTGGACTGGGTAAGAGTGGTCTGCTTAATTCAGACACTCTGTTCATCACCACCCCCTTTTCTGTATCGATTTTGGCCACTATAAGTGTGGCAGGGTATACTCAGACATGAGTCCCTTTCTCACTGCTCCATCAGGATTCAAGCAAGCCGGGCCGAAGAGGCTGAAATGCCAGAAACCGGTCCCCGGTAGCTTGTCTCCTTTCTGGTGAAGAATTGGCTTGGTAGTTTGGTCTGCCCTGTTCCCATGATGCACTGGGCCAGGGACAGACTAATTTGCATATAGCCAGGTTCTGAGCTGGGATGGGGCAGTGAGATAAATAATGGTGATGGATCTAGCCCTGATCTTTGGACTGGGTAAGAGTGGTCTGCTTAATTCAGACACTCTGTTCATCACCACCCCCTTTTCTGTATCGATTTTGGCCACTATAAGTGTGGCAGGGTATACTCAGACATGAGTCCCTTTCTCACTGCTCCATCAGGATTCAAGCAAGCCGGGCCGAAGAGGCTGAAATGCCAGAAACCGGTCCCCGGTAGCTTGTCTCCTTTCTGGTGAAGAATTGGCTTGGTAGTTTGGTCTGCCCTGTTCCCATGATGCACTGGGCCAGGGACAGACTAATTTGCATATAGCCAGGTTCTGAGCTGGGATGGGGCAGTGAGATAAATAATGGTGATGGATCTAGCCCTGATCTTTGGACTGGGTAAGAGTGGTCTGCTTAATTCAGACACTCTGTTCATCACCACCCCCTTTTCTGTATCGATTTTGGCCACTATAAGTGTGGCAGGGTATACTCAGACATGAGTCCCTTTCTCACTGCTCCATCAGGATTCAAGCAAGCCGGGCCGAAGAGGCTGAAATGCCAGAAACCGGTCCCCGGTAGCTTGTCTCCTTTCTGGTGAAGAATTGGCTTGGTAGTTTGGTCTGCCCTGCTCCCATGATGCACTGGGCCAGGGACAGACTAATTTGCATATAGCCAGGTTCTGAGCTGGGATGGGGCAGTGAGATAAATAATGGTGATGGATCTAGCCCTGATCTTTGGACTGGGTAAGAGTGGTCTGCTTAATTCAGACACTCTGTTCATCACCACCCCCTTTTCTGTATCGATTTTGGCCACTATAAGTGTGGCAGGGTATACTCAGACATGAGTCCCTTTCTCACTGCTCCATCAGGATTCAAGCAAGCCGGGCCGAAGAGGCTGAAATGCCAGAAACCGGTCCCCGGTAGCTTGTCTCCTTTCTGGTGAAGAATTGGCTTGGTAGTTTGGTCTGCCCTGTTCCCATGATGCACTGGGCCAGGGACAGACTAATTTGCATATAGCCAGGTTCTGAGCTGGGATGGGGCAGTGAGATAAATAATGGTGATGGATCTAGCCCTGATCTTTGGACTGGGTAAGAGTGGTCTGCTTAATTCAGACACTCTGTTCATCACCACCCCCTTTTCTGTATCGATTTTGGCCACTATAAGTGTGGCAGGGTATACTCAGACATGAGTCCCTTTCTCACTGCTCCATCAGGATTCAAGCAAGCCGGGCCGAAGAGGCTGAAATGCCAGAAACCGGTCCCCGGTAGCTTGTCTCCTTTCTGGTGAAGAATTGGCTTGGTAGTTTGGTCTGCCCTGTTCCCATGATGCACTGGGCCAGGGACAGACTAATTTGCATATAGCCAGGTTCTGAGCTGGGATGGGGCAGTGAGATAAATAATGGTGATGGATCTAGCCCTGATCTTTGGACTGGGTAAGAGTGGTCTGCTTAATTCAGACACTCTGTTCATCACCACCCCCTTTTCTGTATCGGTTAGTGCCACATGAGGGCACACGAGTCAGTCCAGTTGTTAGGGAGGGACCCACTAAGGGTCCGCGTGCCTCGTCACTTCCGGTAAGGGGAGGGCGTGGGATGCAGTATAGTGCTAATATCGGCAACACTCCCCATCCCTCCCACAGCAATAACTTAGAGAAATAATCAGACAATACACATTCATAGAGGAGAAAAGGTTTGCAGGTGTATTTGCATAACAAATATGCCAACATGGTGGGTTATCTTACGGGCGATCCCAGGGAAGGCAGCCCCTCACCGCCTGCCCACCTGAACAGCCAAAATTCACTGTGGCCCTAGCCAACCGATGTTTGTTAGATTTGGAGGAGGGGATAGCCCCTCCCACCGGTGGACCACCAGTCCACCCCCTTACTCACGCCCCCCCAGCTAAGGTGGCGAAGCGTGCAGGCAACCCCCGGTTGCTCAGGTCCACAACCGCCCGTAGGACTAACAGGGTGCCGTCGCTCCTCCAGGGTACAACGCGAGGACCTCCCTGGGGATATTTGGCTTTAGCACCCTTACTGTGCTGCTGCAGAGGGTACCCTTAAGTACCTTACCGCCTCTGGATCGCCCTGTAACTCCGCCTGCAACACACAATAATAAGTTAGGTAGACACACCCCCTTCCTGTATGCCGGGTAAGCGGTGGGGAGGGAAACGGCATACAGGCCGAATAAAAAAGAGGGCGACTAGTGGGAGGGAGAGGTACATGCACCTCTCCACCCCACCCCCTACTGCCCGGAAGTGACCTGGGCATGGGGGACCCTCGAGGGTCCCAAACACTGAGAGGTTGACCCGTTGTGTGCCATCCTGTGGCACTAAGGGGGGACGCCCACTTAGGAGGGTCCCCTGCGTGGGCCCGGGGCAGCCCTGCATAAGTGCTTCTCCCTGCCCATCTGGAGGCCTCTTTGTGGCTGCCCTTTACACCGAGTGTGGAGTTTCCGGGGCTGGCTAGTTTCTGCCGGGGACTGTTCACATGCCCAGGCCGAATCCTGTCGTGGCAAGTCCCACTTTATTTTATTTTTTATTTTATTTAATGTATTTTTATAAAGCGCACACTTTCCGGAAGGTGTCAGAGCACTTTACAATTGAACCAGTTACGTTACACAGGAAATGAACAAACAAAAATAGCATGTCATAGAATCAAAGCGAAGGAGGCATAAGGCACACAATCTCAAGCACAGCAAGCACAGACTGTACAAGCAAAAATATGAATATATATGACAAGTTTTACAATGACTAAAGAACTTCTTGGCGATAAATAGCAGGCCATAGAATCAAAACAACGTAGGCAAAAAGAACACAATATCAAACGCAGCAAGCACAGGATGTACAAATAAAAATATAAATATATATGACAAATTTACAATGACTAAAGAACTTTCTGGGGGGGTCTGAGAAGGAGGGAATTAGTTCTGAAAGTGTCTCTGGAATAAAAGAGATTTGAGGTCCGCTTTGAAGATCTGGATGGAGGTTATGGCACAGAGCGAAGGAGGAAGCGAGTTCCAGATTCTCACCGCATTACCTGAGAACGATTGTGCCATCAATTTTTCCCTTTTGAAGGAGGGGGGCTCAAGAAGGAACTTTTCTGCATTCTGAGAAGGTCTTGAGCCTCCAGACAATTTCAGTTTATTCGCCAGATAGCAAGGGGAGGAAGACTGCAAAACTTTGTGGGTGATGCACGCCATTTTTTAGACAGCTCTGGCCTCGATGGAAAGCCATCGGAGAGAAGACAGGATAGGAGTGATGTGGTCTCTTCCTTTGCACCCTGAAATGAAGCAAGCTGTTGAATGGAGGACGGATTTGAGGGGGGAGAGGTGAGATTTGAGAAGGCCAGTCAGAAGAGAATTACAATAATCCAGTCGGGAAAGAACTAGCGACTGGACCAAAGTTTTTAGGTCATTCTCCGGGAAGAACCCACGAATCCCCCATAAAAGGCGCAGCTGATAACGTGCGCTCCTGGCCATGGAATTGATGTGTGAAATTAGGTTGATTAGGTTGAGTCTTTTGTCAAGTATGACACCTAAGGATTTAGCGCAGTCCACAATGATGGGTTTACTGGTGAGTAGATTCAACTGATCCATCCAGGATTTAACAGGAGGCGGGGAGAGAGAGCTAGATAAGAGGAGGAATTCAGTTTTGGACGGATTGAGAATGAGTTGGTGCACTAACATCAAGTTGTGAATAGAGTTGAGAGTAGAGCTGAGTAGTGAGATATCATGAGGGGAAGACACCTTGAGGTAGATTTGGGTGTCATCCGCATAGAGATGGTAGAGGATTCCAGATTTGCTTACGAAGTTCCCTAATGGATCCAGATAGAGATTAAACAGAGTGGGAGCAAGGATAGAACCTTGAGGGATGCCTTAACCAACCACCAGTGGAGACGAGAGACTGTTCGCAATCTTAATCATTTGGGATCTGTCCGAGAGGAAAGAGGCAAACCATTTGAGTACTGTGCCTTCCACGCCCATTCTCTATTGAAGAATGTTAAGGAGGGTGTTGTGATTAAAGGTGTCAAAAGCTGCAGGGAGGTCGAGAAGAATCAGAAGGCACGATTCCCCTGAATCGAGAATATGCAGCGTATCACCGATCACTTGCAGCAGGGCTGTTTCAGTGCTGCAATTTTGAATAAAGCCCGACTGGAACATGTCGAGGAGATTATTGTCCATAATGTGTTGGGAAAGTTGTTTTGCAACACATTTTTCTGTGATCTTTGAAAGAAAAGGGAGATTGGTGATGGGGCGGAAGTTATTGAGGTCATTTGCATATGCAGAGGGTTTATTAGAAGGGGGGTAACCTGTCCTGTTATGCGGACAACTGGGAGGGATCCTTGACTGAGGAAGAGATTCACTAGCCTGGTCCAGTAGGAGAGAGTGTCAGTATAGAAATCAATGGCGATGCCACTGTGTATGGGGTTAGAAGAATGGTTGGAGGGTTTGGTTTCGCGGATGCATTTGAGGAGATAATCCTCCGAGATGGCGGCAAAGTTCTGCCAAGTGACTACGGATTTTCGCTCCTCAATGAGGGTGGCATTGGTGACCTGTTCCACCAGAGATTTTACCTTTTGATCGAAGAATATAGCGAACTCAGTTGCTTTCTTTGAAACATCCTTAGCCTTGATGGTTTGGGGAGAACAATTTGGGTTTTTGATGAGGTCGAAAAGTTTGTTGGGTCTGTTTTTAGCTGAATCAAGGAGGGATCTGAATTGTGATGTTTTTTCCTGGAAGATGTGCTTTTGGTATTTGGAGCTTGCTGAACATAAAAGAGAGAGGTTGGGGGTGGTTGAGATTGTCTCCAGTGCTTCTCCAAGATTCTAAAGTTTTTCCTTTCATCATAGAGAGCTTTGGTGAACCAAGGAGCTGATGGGGTGGGTCTTTTCCTTTTGCTTTGGAGTGGAGCAATATTGTCGATTTCTACTGCAAGGATTGAGAGGCAAAGGAGAGTGAGATCGTTGACATCCGTATTGGGGTCTAGACTAGGAAGTGAACGCATAGCAGAATCACATAGAGTCTCAAGATCAATGTTTTTTGTGTTGCGGAACCATGTAGAGGCTCTTTTAGGTTGGCCGAGATTTAAAATGTGAGAGAGGTGAAAACAGAAGGGAATGTGAAAACCGAAAGCTTACTCTCCTCCATGTCATGGACAATATGACGGGATATTAGTGATTGCTCCTCTTTCTGGGCCTTACAATTGTTAAGAGAGACATAGCGAGAGAATGGAAAGCAACAGCCCCCTCCCTGATGGTATTGAAGCAGAGCATGGACCACTGCATGGGAATGGAAATCACTGTATGTAAAACAAGGGGCTGCCCCCCCCAAACAAGATTTGGAAATGATGGGCTGATTATCAGGGTATATAATTAGAGTCAGGCCACACACTACACACTCGTTGCTGGATGAAGAAGTTAGAGAGTATAATGTAGATGGGGGGATTAGGACGGTCGAGGTTGAGGGGGAGCTGAACAAAACATCTCTATCTATATTTGAAGGAAGGGAGGCGGTGGGTGGGGAGGGATTGATGCGTTCTATATCTAGCGCCGGGAAGCCCGCATGTGGGTAGTAGCTGTGCGCTCTACAAATACTCAATAATAATAATGCATATGTCATATATGTGCTATATGTATCACTTGTGGCCATCATAGTACACATTGTTATAGGCCATGTTGCCCTTCTTGTTCCTTGTATCATGCAAAACTCAATAAAATACGTTCAACAAAAAAACAAGGGTCTGTTCTCGATTTGATCAATAACTAAAATGGCACCTACACACAGAATCAATCATAAATGACTGACTGCATTTTTTTTTACACAAATAGTGTTATCTGCACCACAAGGCACATGGGACTGATGCTCAAATAACTTTTTTCGAATTATGAACATTTTTAAAAGTCATTTTAATGGGGAGAATAAGATTCTGCTTTGATTCCATCACACCCGCTGTCCCCGCCCTCTGCTTCCGTCCCTGGTTGGGTTTCGTTTCTTCAGTCTGCTGTAAGAAGACGAGGAAGGGCGAGGAAAACTATGCGTCCAACTGAGAAAGACACAATAGAGATAATCAGAAGCCAGAGAGAGGTAGTCAGAGGCACGCGTGACCTTCAAACGGAGAGGGGAGGGAGAGGGAGTGTGTGAACGGTATCCGACCAGTCTCCCATGAGTGAGGTACTCACATCAGCTGTAGTGCGACCGGCTCGCGCCTGCCAAACCACAGGTAGTCCTAGCCCCGCCCTAGGATTGATTGTCACGCACCAGGAAGCCAAGATTCACTCTCTGCGGCAGCTCTAGGAGTGAGTGACACGCACCGGCACCCAGGCGGCACTTTACGTGCACCAACTCTGGGAGAGACAGATATCCACTGATAATCTATAAACTCACGGGACCAGTTCCGAGAGTGACTGGTGCACAGAAATCCGGGAGATCCACCCTACACAAGCTACAGGAGTGACCCACACTCTGAGTGCGGGACTCTGTAACCCAGGCACCGAGGAGCTCTGAAATGCCAGGCTGCGAGCACTGACGACCTCAGCCACGCCCTGTCACAAATACTGCTCGACTGACAGCCTTAAATACCGAAACCCAGAGGTGCTCCTCATCACCTGGTAGTCGCTTTGGGAGTACAAGGCGCTGTATAAGAGTTTCGTCTTCAGTGATTCATCCTCGCCATGTGGGAGAAGAGCACTGAGTCTGAGCAGCCCTTCATGTCCGACCCGGCCATCTCATCGTTCCTGACCCAGGTGTTGTGTGAGCGCGGCGGGGGGATGGCCGTGTCGGAGATACCGCAGCACCTGCCCCTGCCCCCGGCGCACATCGCAAGCATCCTCCGGGAGGAGGCCTCCCGCTTCCTGCTGCTGGAGCAGGCCGGCCTTGTGCTGGCGCTGTCCGCCATTCGTATCTGCTCGAGGGAACGGTGTCCGGGCCAGGACTGCGCCCGTCTGCACCTCTGTCGCTTCTTCGCCCTGGGCCGGTGCACGCGCAAGAGGTACGTGCGCGCGCTGGAGATGGAGTGAAAGTGACAAATTATGAAGGACGGGGTGGGAGTCTGGACGCTAGAAGAGGTGCAGAGATTCAAGGCGGGTGCTGACAAAGGCGACTGAATGTTGCAAACCGATGAAGGAGAGGCTTGTAATACATATGAGATAGAGGCATGAAGGGAGAGACATTGACTCCTGGCAATGACTTGGCCTGAGCAGAGGTCAGGTGAGACTGAAGCCAAGTGGAAGAGGGCAGGTGCACACACAAGATGGCGGCATAGGAACAGGGGCTTAGCTTAGCCAGTGAGATTCAGGGGTGTCATTCTTACATTTCTCTACTAATAAAGTATTAGGGTTGGAGGGGAGAGATGACTAAGGTTTAGAATAGGTTGTTTCCATGAGGACCAGGGGCAGTACTAATTTGCATTAGGTGGGCCTCTGACTAAAGTGCCACATTGGACAAAAAACAATGGGTCAGAATGCTACAGCAGTGATTGTCACTGGTTAGACAATTTACAAAGAAACATTCAAGAAGAGGGGAGGTTTTTAGGGTTCAGGGCGGGGGAGGGTGTTGGGGTAGTTTTAATGGCTCGGTTTGGTGGGAGTTTTTTAGGGATGGGGAGGTTTTAGGGCTCAAGGCTGGGGAGATATGGGTAGTTTTTGTAGTTGGGGGCAGGGTTTTAGGACTCAGGGCACT
Organism: Lissotriton vulgaris; assembly: GCF_964263255.1. Taxonomy (NCBI): domain Eukaryota; kingdom Metazoa; phylum Chordata; class Amphibia; order Caudata; family Salamandridae; genus Lissotriton; species Lissotriton vulgaris. Next base: position 108,011,211 of record NC_141686.1, read on the forward strand.
GGAAGGGGTTCGGGTAGTTTTAGGGACAGTGCGTGGTGGGAGGGAGGGGGGCAGGGTAGTGTATGTTAAGGGTCAGGGTATTAGGCCTCAGGGCAGGCTGAGGGAAAGGGGTAGTTTCAGGACTGATTTTGGGACTCATAGCAGGGGGGCTGGTAGGAGGCATGTAATTTAGGGCGGGGGTCGAGGGGCCGGAGTAGTGGTGCTGTTAGCCACCCATTCCCCCTTACCATTCATGCCTTTACAATGAAATTGCATGTTAAAGGCATGCGTGGTAAAGGAATGCATGGTTAAGACACATTTGTCGTTCGGGCTGTGTGGTCGAGGCATGCGTGGTTTAGCCATGTACCCTATTGTCAAGGATCCATCCCATCACTTTTTAGCTGTTTGCCAGTAGTATGCCTGGATACTTGAGACTGGCAAAGCCTTCCAAGCCTACTTCCGCCGATGTTTGTGGATTCCAAAAAGTAGTACATCTGTACCCATCCAAGGGGTACTTCTGAGAGTGCAGATTTACTACTTGTTTGGTAAACGGGTCATTATGTATATGGGAGATCCCAATGTAAAAGATGAACAGGTTAAAACCTCATAGTGAAATGAGAACAACAAGAAAAAACAACAGACATAGACTCAACCCAGCCCCCATATCCAACTACCAAACCAAGAATGCATTTGAGGAGTGTAACACCCAGTAGGTAATTTGTAAAAAACCTAAGTGCTGGAGCTCTCGTCAGGAGGCAGCTTGCACCAGCCCATTTCGCCTGTTAGTGCCTCTTAAAACAGAACCAACTACTAACCATGAAAGTGGGGCAAGGATGTGGCGTAGTGTCCAGAGACCCTGCCTTTGGGACTGGGGAACCAGGTTTGCATCTCAGCGTAGACTCAACATCCTGTGATTCTGGGCAAATCACTTAATCTCCTTGTGCCTACCATAAATGTCCTAACTGGAGCTCATGACTAGCGTCAGTGTTGATAATTAAGTGCTTGTGCTGAGCACCCGAAGTCACCGGCTGAAATTAAGCACTAGTCACCCCACAAACCATAATAGAAGCTAGATTCTTGATCACCCTTCCTGGGCCTAGTAGTTCTCTCTGGGAATTTATGACTAGGTCACGTGGAAGACAACGGCTTGGAATCTCTGTCCTGGAAACACTTATTTTAAATGTATTTTCCCTCCACACACTCTTCTTCATTTCTGATACAAGAATACTTGATGGTAGAGTTTTCAAATTGTTGCATGTCGGCAGGGCTCCATGTTTCTAGTCCTCACCTTTTATAAATCATTTAATCAATGACTGACCACCCCCATGTATTAAGCCACTAACAGAGGAAGGCGCACAGGCAAATTAATAGGGTGAGCCATCGGTCGAGCTTCGCTCTAAGAATCCAACCAGTGCACAAGTGAAGCTGAGCCATGAACACGTTTGGCATATATATCATGCAGCAAACATAATATAAAAATGTGATGCAATCTCTCCAAAATTTTAAATAATGTATTTTTTTAACATGTTGAAGTATTTCACCTTAGTAGATCAGGTTATATAACTGCATAGACAGAAATGTATTAAAAGTAATCATTTTAGAAACGTTCCTGGCTTGCACCTCAATGACAATTCCATCAGTGAACTAAGAGGCAAGTCAGTAGTCATGTAAATTCTAAACATGCCAAGAACTTAATTACAGATAGAGCAACCTTACAGTCTATTAAATTAAATGTAAGAGGTGCTTGTACAGAGCACATTCTGAACTCAAGTATTTAAAAGTGCACTCATGTGTGATAATGAAGAAGGTAGGCTCAGTGAAATAAGATATATGCCTAGGATCACACAGTTTGGACAGGCTGGGACGCCCTTATTGATTCCAGGTTATCTGGTTTCACAGGTGGAAATTCAGCAACCTGATGGGATATTTCTGCTTTTGTCTGTCTGTATCTCTCCAGTTTACATCAAAGGTCACTGTTTTTTTTTTCCGTACTCGGCTCATGATAAGAAAAACCAACATAGAGATAGCAGACCTGACTCAGTGTGTCCAGATCCAACTATCAAGCCAAGAAGACATAGAAGTACGTTGTTGGAGGCTCGGAGTACATGTACGAGAGAAAAGAAAATGTGCAAATTAGCCAAATGAAGCGCGGTTCACTGAAGGAATATCAATGTAAAAAATATAGATGAAAAAATATGAAATGCAAAAATATCGATTCCCTATACTTGAACAGTACAAAAATATTGAAAAATCAAATAACAATGTAAATCATATAGTTGTACAAAATATCCATATATATATATATATATATATATATATATATATATATATATATATATATATATATATATATATCCAACGTAAGTTTGCCTTGCAGCAAGAAAACCCACGCAGAGGAGTGCTTCAAAAGCTTTAATTTCTCGAACCAGCCAAAATTCATCTCATGGGCAAAAGTTCCTGTCCTAACGCGTTTCAAAGCCCGGAGGCTTCTTCGTCAGAGGAAGTCTGTATTCAAACTGATTGCTTCGCTTCGGCCCCATTAACTGCATGCTTCTATGATAACCACGTGACTTGCGCAGGTGAAGTCTTAACTGGGCATGCTGGGACTCGCAGTTTGCATTATAGCGAAAATAAAATTAAATCCATGTGGATGCAGTTCCAGATACAGTCTTTTTCTTTTAAAAGTCAAATCCAAGTGGACTGGGATGAAAGCGCCGGTTTGTTTTCATTTACCTCCCCAGAGGTTCGAGAAATTAAAGCTTTTGAAGCACTCCTCTGCGTGGGTTTTCTTGCTGCAAGGCAAACTTACGTTGGATTTTAACTCGGCAGCCTGGCCGAGAAGAAAACCCTGCCATGAACTTTGGAGCTAAAGGTCACTGAATTACGGACCCCTAAGCGCAGTGGGAGGTAAATGAAAACAAACCGGCGCTTTCATCCCAGTCCACTTGGATTTGACTTTTAAAAGAAAAAGACTGTATCTGGAACTGCATCCACATGGATTTAATTTTATTTTCGCTATAATGCAAACTGCGAGTCCCAGCATGCCCAGTTAAGACTTCACCTGCGCAAGTCACGTGGTTATCATAGAAGCATGCAGTTAATGGGGCCGAAGCGAAGCAATCAGTTTGAATACAGACTTCCTCTGACGAAGAAGCCTCCGGGCTTTGAAACGCGTTAGGACAGGAACTTTTGCCCATGAGATGAATTTTGGCTGGTTCGAGAAATTAAAGCTTTTGAAGCACTCCTCTGCGTGGGTTTTCTTGCTGCAAGGCAAACTTACGTTGGATATATATATATATATATATATATATATACATTGTTAAATAATAAAATTAATATAAAACCTTAAGTAGATGTAATATAAATGTTAACAAATGTTATAATACACTTAATTAAAAAAGGTAAACTCACATAGATAATAATTAATATATATATTTACTTTAAAACAATAAACTATTTTATTTATGTTATAATTTTTAAATTATATACACATTTACAAATAAACATATATATATATATGTACAATAACATAAAATCTAATAAAAAACATTCTATTATAAATTAGAGCATTAAACTGTTTAAAAATCTTCAAACTTAAATTTTCTACTCCCGTGAGTGCAACCGTAGGGAATGTGTTGTATAGCGGAGGGGTAACAATTTCTATTCCCACTCCATTGAGTGCAACAGAAGGAAAAGTGCTGGATAGCAGAGGGGTAAACATTACTATTCTCACTCCATTGAGTATAACGATAGGGAAAGTGTTGGATTGCAAAGGGGTTCAAATTACTATTCCCACTCCAATGAGTGCAACAGTAGGAAAGCTGTTGGATAGCAGAGGGGTAAAATTACTATTCCCACTCCAGTGAGTGCAACAGTTGGGAAAGTCTTGGATAGCGGAGGAGTAAAAATTACTATTTCCATTCTAGTGAATGCAACTGTAGGGAAAATGTCGGATAGCGAAGGGGTAAAAATTACTATTCCCACTCCAGCGAGTGCAACAGTAGGGAAAGTGGTGGATTGTGGAGGGATAGCCATTATTTTCCTCACTTCAAAATTAAAAACAAATAAAATATGAACAACAAAAATATTTAAAAAAACGAAATAAATAAAAAAATATATAAATATGTAAAAAATTAAAATACAGATATATTTAATATAAAACATGTTTTAAAAAACATAGTGTTAAATACATATGACAAATACCTACAAGTATTATAATAAATAAAATAAAAAATAAGTTTCAAAGAAATACATATTTTTAATTAGAAATTATTTTGAAACAAAAGCATTAATTATTACATAAATTTACTTTTTCAAATTTCTTACCCTATAACACCACGCAATCCACAACCCACATCTAAATTTTATTGAAAAAAGTACTTCCTTAGTTAACATAATTAATTACCAATTAAAGAAATATTATTAATTCAAAAACTAATTACATTCATAAAAAAGAATTAACTTCCCACACTTTACCCCTAATATCCCCACAACCCACAGCTAAAATAAACTGTAAAAAAATGATTTACACAATAAAAAAACCTATTTTCAATTAATTTAACAACTTATTATGAAGTAAGTACAATTAATGTACTCCCCACACTGTAGCCCTATACAAGTAAAAGCCAAACACAAAAATATAAACAAATACCCTAATAAAATATTAATTAATTAATTAATTAATATTAATGATCAACTAATTATTAATGAATTAAACATATAATACTTTCCAACCTTTACCCCTTTAAACTGCACAACCCGCACCTAACATTAATTGCACACTTTCCATAATAAATTTTCAATCAATTAATTAATATACATTAACAACTAATTCCTAATTAATCAAAAATTACTTCCCACCCTCTACTCCTATAAACCCCACAACCCGCACCTAAATAAAAATTACACATTGCCATAATTAATTACCAATTAGTGAATTAACATGAATTAACAACTAATTAATAATTAATTACAAATAAATTATTTCCCATCCTTAACCCCTATAAACCCCACATTCCGCACCTAAAAAAATTACACAATTACCCTAATTAATTACCAAATAATTAATGAATATTAATTCACAACCAATTATTAATTAATTACAAATAAATTAATTCCCACAATTAACACCATAAAAACGCAATCAAATAAATATGAATAAACAAAAAAAATCATTAATTTATTATAATTAAACTACTACTCAAACCATTCCCCTATTATCCCACAGCTCGCTACAGAAGTAAAAAACGCAAAATTTACTGAATATAAAATTGATCACTACTAAAAATGTAACACATATATTAAAAAACATAAACAGTACTTATACAAAAAACATACAGAACATACATTCAAAATATAAACTAAAATACATAACACTAAATAAAGAATCGATATTTTAAACTACTGTGTTTTTGCAGGCTATATTAATGACTTCTATATTTTTTTAAACAATATTTCTTACCTTAAATTCATTATTCTTGACCACAATATTCTTGCTGTCGATATATCTTTGACTATATTTCCAACTCAATATTTGTGTAAGTTGACATTTCCAACTCGATATTCTGTCTGAATACCATGAGGCACAGCTAGAAGTGAGCATCCTGGGAACCATGGAGGTGGTGTTAAATATCCTATAGTGTGTGTGGACTATTGGAGAGGAAAGGCTTGGACCAGTCCTAGTAAATTTGTAGCGCTGGGCAGAAAGAGGAAATTTGAAAACCAGTGTATTTATTAAGCATTGCTACTGAGCAGTTATAGTGGGGGCCAAGAAAAAGGGAGGTCCCAAAACGCATGTTCACTATTAATTTTATATAGGAAAATTGAACAGCATTATTATAAGAACTGGTGAATGGAATTACACCAAATTTGGCACAAAGCTTAATCTTGGTCAGGAAAGTGTGCTTTTTATGCTTTGATGTAAATCCATACAGTAGTGTTTGAGAAATTAAGGTTTAAAATGTATGTATCTATCACTCTGGAAAGCATCTGGAACTGACAGATCTCGAGATAAGTTTTTATTGGCTGCCACACCACCCATGAAGATGAGATGGCAGCCATTTATGATTCAGGGATTCAGTCCTCTGTCTGAAAATTAGCCATAGTAAACATATAGCTGGCAGGGTAGGGATAACTTGCTCCCCTAGGCCTGGTAAGAGGGACCCCCTAGGGCAAACCACTTTTTATTCAAGCTGGGATCCCGTCAGAATAAAAAAAAGGTTTTATAGAACAAAACCACTAAAATTCACTAGTTATAGTTATCTCAAGTAACTATAACTGATTTCCTAGAGCAACTATAACTCACACACCCACCAGGCACAGTTTCGTCATAAATAATTTCATTGTAAATGTTGCAGTGATATTATCATTGAAGTCATAGAAGATGTCATGAGTATTGTAATATGTGGGGTAATTAGCAGTGCATGGGAAGGGTGCAAGTTATAGTTACCTTAGGGCACAAGTTATAGTTACTTGAGATAACTATAACTATAATTGGTGAATTTCTATGGCTTTTAGAGTTTTAGAGTTAAAAAAGTAATATTGTTACTTAATATTTCACCTAACTATAACATTACTCTAACCTTTGTTTTTTTCAGTGAATTGCTAAGGTTTTTATTACATAAAGTACTCTTTTATTACCATAAGTAAAGTCAACCCCTGTCACGCATGGCCTTCTGCTGTGTGTGGCAGGGGGTCGGCGACAGGGTTTGGTTGTGCACGGTCAGCATTGGCAGCAGGACCTGGCCACAGACCAAGCCCTGCTGCCAACCTTCCCTACAGGCATCCAACACCCCTCTGCATCCAACACCCCTCTGCATCCAACACCCAACACTCTATATATAAAGCTGATCTATCATCTTTCTCCATAAAGTACCAATCATTTTAACCAAATGTATATTTCAATAATGCACATAACGAAATGCTTATTATTATTGATTGCTAAAAATATTTAATAAAGTTTTATTAAACCACATGTCTGTGACTTTCTTTTTCCATAGTTTTTATTATTGCATTTTGGTGGGGGAAAATGTCAAAGTAATTGGTAGATGGTAATGGAGATATATTGTTTTTTCTTTAAAAATGTGAAAGTAAATGGTAGACGGTAATGGAGATATGTTTTTTCTTTAATAAAAAAATAAACATGTCTCTTAGTCTACATTTTAACATTTTACACCCAAAAAATGCAATTATAAAAATAACTACATACAAGCTGTGCATTTTATGAAATAATGCTTCAGACCACATAAAATGCAACCATACACCCACTCCCTAAGTGGCACTACAGTCCCAGCTGTAGAGCAAACACTCCAGTCTGGGTAAATACTTTTAAAATAGATGGTAAGTTCTCCTGGTTTCAATGACTGAGAAGAGGTATACTTTTTTCTAGTGTTGCTGAGAGGCTGCAAAACTCCCTGCAGCCTCCCACAACATTAAACATTTTTTTGGGTGATGACCCTGTCCCACATAGGGACATCATCAAAAATAAAATATATGTAAATAGCCCTCCTAGGGCATTATGGGGTGCTGCTTGAGGAGGAGTAAATAATTTATGCTTATATATTATTCACTTTTTTCAAAAAGTATTTCCTTATTGCCATTTTTAAAACATAGTGTAGTAACTGACTCCACGCAGGTTGGTGATGTTGAGATAGATTTATTGTAAGTAGATGGGAGATTAGTAGTACATCAGTATATAGCCCCACCAGGAGTGTCCAGCTAGGCACTCAGCCCTACTCCAACTGTTCAATCGTCGCCAAATAAATGTAGTAACTGACTCCACGCAGGTTGGTGATGTTGAGATAGATTTATTGTAGATAGATGGGAGATTAGTAGTACATCAGTATATAGCCCCACCAGGAGTGTCCAGCTAGGCACTCAGCCCTACTCCAACTGACAGCTTCATAGAACAACACTCCAAATGACATCACACCAGAGTGTTCTACAGATGGAGTAGTGGGAAATATGCATACACTCAATATACAGGATATTACACATAGTAAGTACATGAATACAGAAAACGTAACTTCAAAATGTAGAGTAAGGTGTCCCAGTGGTGCATTGCCTCTCATCAATAACAGTACCCTGAAATGGGTAACCAACACATCTGTGTTGCCATGAGTGGTGTCACATGCCTTTTAAGTCAACAAAACATAGCATCATGACCAGCAAACAATCAAAATTAGTTTTGTATCATAAGAGGATAAACCCCATCACGCTCAACTCAGTGTCCCTCAGAATTACCATATCGCCCCTGTCTCGGGCTTCAAAATCATAGAGTAGAGTCCGTTGTCTACTTTTCACTGACTATCCCTTCACCCTCCAAGGGCTGAATTTCCCATGAATCATGTCTGTGTGTCATTAGTCTCAGGCGAGTTATTATCTGCATATTTCTCGTACCAGAGAATGCATCAGCATCGTCAGCAGTCAGGTCCCGAATCATGACCCCCAGGCGAGTAAGTCATCTGGCAGTCGGTTGTCTAGGGAACTCTTTTCATAAGGGCACTTTTTTAAAATAATGTATTTTTTTCTGGGTGGGCTTGTCTGACCTGTGGCACCCACTATATTTTTTATAGAGGTTGCAGGGCAGCTCCCTGCAGATCTAGAAAGACAGATAGCCCTCCAGTGACAGAGCCGGAGTCTGGGGATGGATTGGCCAGCGGGAGCATGAGCGGCTCCCGAGGTCCAGACTGTCTCCACCCCGGGTCTGGTCTCTGTGAAAACATAGACCACTCAGAGAATTTAGAGTCAAAACTTCCTATACCTAACCCTATTAGATCTGCGAACGCTGCATCAAACCAGAAGGTACTGGTGAGACAAAACGGGAACTTACCGAATAATGAGGCAACAAGGGTCTTATCCTGGAATATTGCAGGTTTGATCAGTAAACTGGATGATCCTGATTGGGGAACCTTCATTGAAAGTTTTGGAATCTGCATGTTCCAGAAGACCTGGGCAAGAAGTGAGGCTCACAAGTCTGGCTATGCAAGTTTCAGCATTCCCGCAATCTCAGGGGGAAAAGGAAGATTAACAACATGGGTGGGAGTCCATCTGGGCTGCTCAGCAACTCAAATTGACTCAGGGTCCAGTGACATCTTAAGTGTCCTGCTGAGGTTTGCCACAAAACCCCCTGTTGTTTTAATTAATGTATATTCACGACCAACTTCTAAGGGCAGTGAATCTAATACAGTGGAAGAGCTAACTAGTTTTCTAGGCTCTATTGACACTAACCAGATGATCATAGTTGGTGGGGACTTCAACTGTCAGTTCGAGCCATTAGAGGGGTTATCCCCTGACAGTTTACTTGATAAGGATCACTTCTTAGAAATCCCAGAATCAAGATGTCCTCAAAGAAAAAAATATACCCCCTTGGTGATCCAGATGAGTTGTCTCTCACTAAGGCATTCTCTTCGAGCTTGCAATGGGAGATCCTCATTTGAATCATCAAATAGTTATACATTTTACAGCAAAAATCGTGGGTTCATATCAGATTACATCTTTATTAATACTCATTTCTGGGATAGAATGTTGGACTTCAAAATAATCCCCCGCCATGATAGTGACTGTTAGGAAGGCGATCCTAGGGGGAGGCAGAAGTTGTCTGGCCGACCACCCCGAGACCCACCTCTTCTTCTGGAGTTGGCCGAGCGCGATCGAGAGGCCTCCTGGCGAGGTTCCTCTCCTAGAATCGTACAGCCGAGCAATCACACCACTACAAATGGACACCACACAAGGATAGATTCTTAGAGTTTTTATCAGCAATCAAGGCAGGTTCTTTCAGCAATATGTACAAACGGATCGAGGGATCCTTAATGTCTCGGTAACCGGGGGAATAGGGTAGCGGGCCAGTCTTAGTACCAGCCTGGCACAGGGGTACCCTACACTCAGCTCTCGGTCCTCGAGCTGGGGGGATTCCGCAAGGTCGAGCCGCGACGTCGTCAACAGGGCTCCTAGATAGTTCAGTGGGGTTGGGCAGCGGCAGCGGCAGCGCCAGCAGGCTCCGAAGGTGGTCCAGCGAGGTCGGGCCGTGGCAGCGCCAGCAGGGCTCCGAAGATGGATTAGCGAGGTCGGGCCGCGGCTGCGCCAGCAGGGCTCCGAAGATGGTTTAGCGAGGTCGGGCCACGGCAGCGCCAGCAGGGCTCCGAAGAGGGGTTCAGTGAGGTCGGGCCGCGGTAGCGCCAGCAGGGCTCCAAAGAGCGGTGCAGTGAGGTTGGGCAGCGGCAGCGCCAGCAGGGCTTCGAGGTTTCAGGGTTCAAAGTAACGAGTTCTTCTCAGGGTCAGCCGCGATTCCACCTGCAGGGCTCTCGACTCCAGGATACAACTCCTGACCCAGTCCAGAGCTGCCCCAGATATACGTCTGGAGTCCTTTGATGTCTGGACCCTCGCGCCTGGGGGGTCAGAGGGGCCGGGATGAGAGTGTCCAGACACCCCACAGGGGAGTGGAGCCAGCGCCCAGGGAGGCCGGAGGGCGATCGAAACCAGGCGTCCGAGGACGGCTGGAGGGCCATCAAAACTCTCCTCCTCCTTGATCCGTCAAGTGGCCGTTTTACCACCTGGTCGGATCTTGGTGCCTCGATGTCGGGGCTCCGCTAGGACCGCGGTCGCGGTTGGGCCGAGGCCACGGAGCCGGACGTGGAGGGTCCAAGATGGAGTCAGGGCCTGAGCTGGTGGCCCGGGATAGGGGTCGGACCAGCAGAGAGGGGCGAGTAGGTCGCCGTGTTCCGGAGGGGGAGAGCCGGGGGTCGCCAGGAGCGGCGGCTCTCGTGAAGGTTGGAGGGGGGTAGCTTCAGGCCGGAGGACAGGGGTTGATGTCGTCCAGGGCCTGCCATGTGGGAGGAGCGGGACCACGCCACGAGGCCGGGTCCAACAGTGACCATTCTGCATTAGTAGTAGAACTACAAGCTCTTAGCACGGGTGGTCTGCCCTCTATAGATAACCCCACCGATTCCAGGGTGGTGACCTCGAATTGCAGGTCCAGCTGTCCAGGTTACAAGAGAGCAAGGAAGCGTTGGTTGGCTCAGATATGCAGGAACCTGGGCAATAGGCGCTGCCTCGAAGTCTTTAGGATATTGAAAACTGACTCGAGCATCCCAATAGTGTATTCGGTCGCAGGCTTTTTGCTCTCAATGTGGTGCACTAGAAGGGTCTACCTGACTTCTAGAAATGAACTATTGACTACTCTGCCCTGTAGGCTCATTCTCAGCATAATTGCTTTTTATAGCCGTAATGTTTTTAATTAAATAATTTCTGTTTTTATTTGTCATCTTTTTTAGCTAATTTATATATTTATTGCACTGCGCACTTACAACAAATCTCCCGCAAAGTTTCGCCTACCCTTATAGCCAAAATCTCATTGTATTGTCTAACAGGAAATTATGCTCCCACCAAGTACCGGGTTTTATCTTTTCTTTTATATTCAAGATAGTCAGCATACGTATTTTATTTTGTCATGTAAATGTTCACTGTGTGTATCCTATTTCCTTGTTATGTAAATGTATATCTTGTGCTGCACTTTTTAGGTCATTCTGACCGAAATAAAGTCTTCGGGCACCACACAGCTTTATAGTTCTAGAGGCTGCGGGGTGAGTCGCAGGGTCCCGCGCCCTCAGGCTCTCTGCCCTCGCAGAGACCTGTATTTTAGTTTGGTGTCCCTGTGTTTCTAGTTGGGGGATTCAGGGGGAGCCCCAGGTACCCTGCAGCCCTGCCAACTCCCCTGCTTGCACCCATCGTGGGGTGGAAGCCAGTCAATGCATTTCTTCTCCTACTGGTTGGGAGCAGCTTTGTGCTCCTGTCCGGGGAAATAAATGGTGTCCTGAGGGGTTGGGGACCCCAGGACACCATCACTGAACTCGCTCTGGGGGATTGTATGGTTCAGGGAGGGGGCACGCTCTCCCCCTCTTTATTTAAAGTAGGACCCCAGGCTGTTGGGTCAACAGGGCCTTTCCTGGCTTGCAGAGCAGGGCTGTGTGCCGCACCCCTTGATTTAAATTATTGGCCCAGGAGATGGGGTTAGCCAGGGCCTCTTGTAGGCATTTGGAGGGGAACCACACACTCCCTACCCTTAAACTATATATCACGCCTCACCCCTGTGTCCTGCCTCACTTCATTACGGCTTTAATAGAAACGGGTGGGGCCCGTGCTTTTAAAAATAAATTTTTATCACAGATTTTTGGACCCTCTGCGAATTTGTGGTAAAATGAAAACATTTTGGGTCCGAGGACTAGGGGGTACAATGCCCCCTTAGGTCTTTTTTGTGTTTTTTGAGAACTCTGAACTGAGTCCCAAGTCCTTAGATGGCTGCCACCACTTCCTGGTTGAAGTGGTGCCAGCCAATCAGATCTCAGGATGAGTTCTGTCGGCTCTGCCGATCCTCCGCTGTGTGATATATGCAATTTTTTTGCCTATAAATGTTTCCAAAACTAATGAACAGATTTATGGTAGCATAAACGGGTCGAGGTAGAGGTTCAGGCATCCGAGTTCTCCAAGATAGAGCTAGAGGAATCCCTGGGATAATCACAGAATGCTGCCGCTGCATCCAGGCCTGACAGGCATCCACTTCAAATTTGTTCCAGAGGTGGGCCTGTCACCACCAAAGGAGGCCCACTCAGATTCCTCTGGGAGTGGCAACGACAATGACTGGGCCTCCCCTCACATCTCTTTTGTCTATCCCCAGGGGTGACTGTATGCGTGGGAGAGGTTCAAGCTTCCACCAAGTCCCAGGTATCAGAAGGGTTGGTCAAAAAATGAGCTTTGTTATCCAAGATGATCTTAAGCTTAACTGGGAAGAGCATGGAATACGTAATCTCTATCTCTTGCAGTTTAACTCTCAAGAAAGAAGCTTGCTGTCTTTGAACTACCAGAGTGTAGTCTGGCAAGATCAATATTCACAGATTTGACCTTCAGGAGCGGGTCCAAATGTCTTCCTTTTCTGAGGATGGCGTCCCGGTCCTTGAAGTGAAGGACTTTTGCCACTATTCGGCATGAAGACGCTCCCACTCGGGTCATCAGGCTGGTACACTATGGGCCCTCTCAATAGAGAAAAATGATGTGAGGTCCTGGGGTGGACAACAGATATTTTAACTAGTATTTCAACATGCTGGATCATTCACTGCCCTCCGGGACACTCACAGCTCTAATATTACTGCGCCTGACTCGCCCTTCAGCATACTTGGATCAAATATGTAATGAAATGCTGTTTTAATCTCTTTTGGAATCCGGATATTGCTATCCTGATTCCAATGTCATCAAGTTTCGTGACTCAGCCGCTCAGGTTGTTTGTGTTTTGTATGTAGTCCATTCAGTCTCTAAACACAAAGAGCAGTGCTATTTCTTTAAACATTTTATATTCTTTTTTTAAGGATACATATCATTACAAAGAGTACCTTCACCTTGCAAGGACGGTTCATGAGAAATATTAGAGTATTATACTTGGAAATGGTGTAGAGGTGTCAAGGGAGTCACTCAACAGACAGACACATGGTTTTCCTCCAGATGATGATTTGTGGCTTTGTTTATGACTGAGTTTGCTTTCATTCACCCTCCTGCAGGCATTCACCTGAGATGGCCTAGTAACCCAGATAAACACTGTTAGACCTTGCACAATTGGCGCGGGTCTCCCTTCCATTTTTACTGTTGCCTCATGTGTTTTTGCTGGTGTTAGATGCTTTGGGCACTGTGCCACTGCTGTCCAGTGCCACAGTGCGAGTGCTCCCTACTTTAAATTGATGTATTGATTAGTGGTTCCATGATTGGATGTTTGGTTTACTTGTCAGACCCTTGTGCAGTGCCCTGAGTGTGCCCAGGGCGTGTAAATCCAAATGGTGCTAGTGGTCTTGCAGCACTGGTTGTGCCACCCACAGAAGCGGCCTTGTAAAATGTGTCTAAGGTCTGCCATTGCAGAGCCTGCGTGCTATCTGGTACTGTCAAGCTGACTGGGCAAGTGAACCCACTTGCCAGTCCCTAAACATTCCCTTGACTTCATATTAGTCACCCCTATGGTAGGCCTATGGAGCAGGGTGCATTGTAAGTATAAGGTAGGACAAGCCCTGATGTGTGTGGCATGTCCTAATAGTGAATTACGTTTTTCACTACTGCAAGGCTACCTGTTCTCCATAGGCCAGAATGGGCTGCTAGATTATTACATGTTTATAATCCTAGCAGACTCAGAGAACATGGTAGAAATTCGAGTTTCGTATGCCTGGACTCAGAATAATAAAATACATCTTTTAATGAAGTTTATTTTAGTATTCTGTGTTTGCAAATACCACTTTTAGAAAGTAGGTATTTGCTTGCCTAACCATTTGAGCCTGGCTCTGCGAGGTTGTGTATCCCTTTGTCTGGTTTTGTGAGTGACAGGGCTGGGGGATTCCAAGAGACAAGCTTGAGCAGCCCGGTGGTGAATAGGGAGATCTGCATCTAGATGGGAGGGAGGAGTTGCATCTGGGACCTGCATAGGGCTGGGCCTTCCCTCGACAATGCTGGCTCCACCTTCTGTGGTGCGTCTGATGTCTCTGCCCTGCACACTGAGAGAAGAGAAGGAAGACTGTCAACAAAGTGCTCCAGGACTGCACTTGCCTTCCACAATGCTGGCTCCACCTCCTGTGGGGCGTCTGATGTGCCTGCCCTGCGCTGTGAAAGGAAAGGAGAAGTCTGGTAAACAGAGTGCTTCAGAACTGGCTTGAACTGGGCACAGGCCCCTCTCACCTCTGAGAACAAAGGATTTAGGGGTATAAGTATTGGGACCCTGATCCCATGAATTTAGTTCACTTCTGGACTTACAAGACGAAACTTCTGCTGAGGAGAAGGAACCTGTAGAAACTGAGGAGAGAATATTCCCAAGCTGTAGTGCTGCTTAGGGGCTAGGCCTGCAGTGGTTACCTGACTGCCAAAGAGAGGAGAAAGAACTTTGTGGACTTTTCTTTCAACTTGTGCAAAAGATCTCTAAGGGCCTGGAAGAGAGCTTGCCCCCTGACCGAAGTCCTAGGACCAGTGGACTTCACCAGCCTTTGTGAATTGGTGGTGGAAACGCTGTTTCAGTGGCTACAGAGGCAGGGAGCTGTGACCGACTCTCATGACCGGACAGGTGTCCTGTAGGCACCGCATCAAGCAACGTCTGCCTCGAACAACGCAAGCTGCACTCACCGAGTCCGTCCTGACGCTGTCACCGAGCCGTAGCCTGCATCACGACTGGTGGACACCGTGACGTGCAGCACCTCGCTAAACCGACTCGTACTGGTCTGACCGAAGAGGTCCCTGCTGCTAACTCCGAGTCCTGTGACCTCACCGGAGTTGGGCACCGCCTCGCACACCTTGCGACGCACCGCCTGACTCGCACCGCTGTCCGGACTGATCGACGCCAGCTCCCGAACTACGGCTCTGTCGCTGCACCGCAAGCTGCAAGAACCGCATCGAAGCACCGTCTCATCCTGCAACGCAAGCCTTGGATCCACCGACTCTGTCAACGGGCCGCTGCCTGCACTGCATCAAAGGACAACGCGTCCTGCAACTCTTCCTTTCTGCACCGTGACGAACACCAGAACTGACTGGCACATCCATGCCCGCCGCCTCAAGTAAAAATTTCTGTGACTGAGTCTTTTGACATTTGAGTGGGCCCGTACCCACGCGGTCAGCTGGATTTGCTAGACTCTGTGTTATTTTCAACAACGCTGTAGCCGACCCAGGCTACCGACTCACCCAGAACCTTGATTTAAGCCGTTTTACAAGAACTCTTAAAATCTAATAGTACTGTGGATTCTTTTTGTCGTTTATTGGTCTTGTGGTAACTCTATATAAAATATACTTATTTTTTATATAAAACCTGGTGTGAGGTCCTTTTGTAGTGTTGTCACTGGGTGACTGTATGTGGTCACAAATGCTTATCTTACAACGCCTCTGAAATAAAGCCTTACTGCTCGTGCCAAGCTACCAAGGGGGTGAGCAGGGGTTATTTTAGGATTGTAATCCCCTTATCCTGACTAGAGGAGAGGGTCCCTATTTGTCACAAGTACCTACCTGTGCCAACTAGTGACCCCCAATTGTAACAAACACCCTGTGGGCCCTATTTTCAGAACACTGTAGCATAGCTTCACAGCCTTCATTATAGGAGCTGGGAACATCTTGGGCACTTTTATATAAATAAATGGTTGATACCCGACTTTCAGGGGGAGGGTCTGTTTCTGATGGCTGTTGCACACTCTAGCATAAGTACTGCTTTGAGGCCATAGAACTAGCTCTAAGGAAAGGCTGTGAACCTTTCACTGAGTTTCTGTCTGTCTTTGGTGACTCGCCGGCGCATCTTTAACTTTATTGGGTTACAAATTGTTTGGATGGAACAGAGAGAGCTCTCATTCACAGCCCTTTCTCTTCTACAATTCAGAAAAGGGGGTGGTGATGAACAGAGTGTCTGAATTAAGCAGACCACTCTTACCCAGTCCAAAGATCAGGGCTTGATCCATCACCGTTATTTAGCTCACTGCACCATCCCAGCTCAGAACCTGGCTATATGCAAATCAGTCTGTCCCTGGCCCAGTGCATCATGGGAACAGGGCAGACTGAACTACCAAGCCAATTCTTCACCAGAAAGGAGACAAGCTTCCGGGGACCGGTTTCTGACATTTCAGCCGTCGTCTGCCCGGCTTGCTTGAATCCTGATGGTGCCGTGAGCAAGGGACTCATGTCTGAGTATACCCTGCCACACCTATAGTGGCCAAAAACGATTCAGAAAAGGGGGTGGTGATGAACAGAGTGTCTGAATTAAGCAGACCACTCTTACCCAGTCCAAAGATCAGGGCTTTATCCATCATCGTTATTTAGCTCACTGCACCATCCCAACTCAGAACCTGGCTATATGCAAATCAGTCTGTCCCTGGCCCAGTGCATCATGGGAACATGGCAGACTGAACTACCAAGCCAATTCTTCACCAGAAAGGAGACAAGCTTCCGGGGACCGGTTTCTGGTATTTCAGCCGTCGTCGGTCCGGCTTGCTTGAATCCTGATGGTGCAGTGAGCAAGGGACTCATGTCTGAGTATACCCTGCCACACCTATAGTGGCCAAAAACGATTCAGAAAAGGGGGTGGTGATGAACAGAGTGTCTGAATTAAGCAGACCACTCTTACCCAGTCCAAAGATCAGGGCTTGATCCATCACCGTTATTTAGCTCACTGCACCATCCCAGCTCAGAACCTGGCTATATGCAAATCAGTCTGTCCCTGGCCCAGTGCATCATGAGAACAGGGCAGACTGAACTACCAAGCCAATTCTTCACCAGAAAGGAGACAAGCTTCCGGGGACCGGTTTCTGGCGTTTCAGCCGTCGTCGGCCCGGCTTGCTTGAATCCTGATGGTGCAGTGAGCAAGGGACTCATGTCTGAGTATACCCTGCCACACCTATAGTGGCCAAAAACGATTCAGAAAAGGGGGTGGTGATGAACAGAGTGTCTGAATTAAGCAGACCACTCTTACCCAGTTCAAAGATCAGGGCTTGATCCATCACCGTTATTTAGCTCACTGCACCATCCCAGCTCAGAACCTGGCTATATGCAAATCAGTCTGTCCCTGGCCCAGTGCATCATGGTAACAGGGCAGACTGAACTACCAAGCCAATTCTTCACCAGAAAGGAGACAAGCTTCCGGGGACCGGTTTCTGGCATTTCAGCCATCGGCGGCCCGGCTTGCTTGAATCCTGATGGTGCAGTGAGCAAGGGACTCATGTCTGAGTATACCCTGCCACACCTATATTGGGCAAAAACGATTCAGAAAAGGGGGTGGTGATGAACAGAGTGTCTGAATTAAGCAGACCACTCTTACCCAGTCCAAAGATCAGGGCTTGATCCATCACCGTTATTTAGCTCACTGCACCATCCCAGCTCAGAACTTGGCTATATGCAAATCAGTCTGTCCCTGGCCCAGTGCATCATGGGAACAGGGCAGACTGAACTACCAAGCCAATTCTCATCCACAGTCGAGGCAATTTCCGAGATTTTATGTTTTATCCTTCTTATTATGTTCTTCTCTCTAGTCCCAATTCAAAATGCCCCATTTCTTTGCTATTGCTGTGGGAAACAGCTCTCAGTGTAGACTGGGCTGCGTCACACTGGCATTTGGTGGCCCACTTGTTTAATTGCTGATTTTTCATCTGTGAACGCCACCCTAAAATTTCCAATGAATACTGCTGGATTTTTAAACTTACCCTCTTAGCCTATTGCCCTCACGCCTTACTTTTTCAAGCAGTGTTTGCACGCTTCTTTTAGTAATTAGATTTGCATGTGCGTCCCTCACATAGGTGTAAAATCATTTTATACTTGACAAAAGACTTAAGCAAATCCTGTACATCCCTTCCTCCTACTCTCTACATTTTCATGGAAAATGGACTACAGAATGGGTGTTTATGTGTGACATTTCCTTGCTTTCTGGCCTATGTGCTTATGTGTGACATTTCCAGTTTATGGCCTGGGTGCTTATATGTGACATTTCCACGGTTTATGGCCTGGATGCCTATGTGTGACATTTGTGACAAAGTGACTCATTCAAGTGTATTGCATGATTTTATTCAATTTTTCAATTTAGAGTGTTTTCAGACCATTTGGTTTTATTTTGTCACATAAGATAGGTAAAAGTTGTGTCTTTGAACTCATGTCACACAATTAGACTCTGCTAAAAATGGCCTACCCCTATTTTGTCTTTTCCCCAAATTGGCGGATAGAGCACTGAAATGTTTCATGTGTCCCTTTTCAATGCATTAGTAATTTTAGCTAATTAATTCCAAAATTGTGTTTTAAATGCACTTTTGATTTAATCTTTTCCAACATTTTTACATGTCAGGGGAATCTCCTATCAAAACCTTACCTGGAAGAAGGCTCTCTTGCTAAAATTCAGACCGGGTATTACATCTGACTTTCAGCAGTGCCTATTGAGGATGTGAGCAGAGCCAATAGAGTAGGTAGGTGGAGCCAGTGGAGGAATGTAGGAGGAGCCAGGGGAAAGTATGTGGCCTCCAACACATATTTGGGCACCTAGACTTCATATTTTACAAATTAAGCCCGGAGGATATACCTTTAAAAGTTTACTCACATAAAAGCACTTGAACAATGAAGACAAATTTACTTTGTTTTTGCTTTGAAATATCTCAGAAGAAATAGCAAAGTTGTCAGTAAGATTTCTTGGGAGAAAAAACTCTAGACATAGTTCTTGATAAAACAGGGGACAAGGTTTCTATGGTACCAGCATGGATGTCTGTATGTCTCAGTCAGGCTGAGTAATTCTGCAAACCCTGTGGCCAGTTTTTATATACATTTTGATTACTAACATTTTGAGAATATCAGTCTGTTTCTTTTGAATAAGGAAAACTCATATTATTCATGATCACTCCATGTTTACTATTCTTTTTGCCCTAAGCTACTTATTTCTTTATGTATTCTTTAATATATTTTCTTGTGTGAAAGGCAGTTTTTGATGCTGGAAGCACCTGTTAAATAAATTCAAATTCAATTTCGCCTCACACACGTAGTCTCTCCCCTCTCTCAAATATTGCTCTCCCTAATAAACCCCATTGTTACATGCCCTTATGCAGCTGCTCCCTGCTCTCCCATACTCCGTAACCTCCCTTATACTCTGTCTTCCCTCTTTCTTGCCCCTCTTTTCTCAGCACCTTTTTTAACACTGACTTTCACTTTTCTCTCCGTATCTCACACAGACGTACACAAGCCATTGGCTATATAAAGGTCAAATCCAAATGATCATTTTCAGACTTACAGGGGTGAAAATAAAGCTATGTTTCAAATTAGGCAATATCATTTTAGGACTGCTGGACGCTGGGTTGGTGGTACTTCACGTCTAATGGAATTAGGGAGGGCTGTTTGTAGTACGTCTGTTCCTTTGGGGGTGATGTTTGATCGGTCAGTCTGGTAGACATTATGTTAGCTTTATCTGTTTCAGCTATATGTTTTGGGGATGTACCTGCGTTTGGTACTCCTGATTCAGTTCTTTTGTATCTCTAGTGGTCCATGCTTTCGCCTGGAGAAGTCTTCGTAGACCTCCCATGGGTCTGTCCTTTGGCCTCCCTGTAGGTTTCTACTGCACTTCCAATTCCTTTTGCAGGTTTTGGGTTATTTGGGTTGAGCTAGTGGCTTGGAACATTGCCTGGATCCAGTGGAGGAAATATTACTTATCCACTTTTCTTGATTATCTCATTCCTGGGACAAGGATGTGGAGAACAGAAGAGTGATGAAGATTACCTGAAAAAAATGGGCATTTCCAACTGTCTTTGTTTTTTTGAAGCAATATGGGGTTGGCACCCTCGGTTATAGCCAAATTGCCAACCATTTGTGCAGTTGATGTAAGCAGTATACTTTGAACAGATTTAATATCACTTTCATAGTAGTAAACATGGAGCAAGATATAATCTAAGCCGATTTTTCAGGTGGCAGAACTGGAGGTTCTGATGACCTCTTTGTCTGGCCAAAGCATACTCTACTTATGTTGGGTGCCTTTTAGCAAAAGAAAAGGCTTGTGGTCATAAGTTCTGTAGCTATCCGGACTGAAGCTGTACATGTGTCGAGGACATGCTTTCTGCAGCAGAGTGCTGGCAATGAACTATAATTCCCAGTTACCACCCCCAAGGAATTGGGTTGGTTGGAAGGTTCAACTGAACACTGAAGGGCATGATTATGGGTCTTGACGAACCCATGAGGCGTAAGTGGGACGTCCTCTTACCATGCCTGTTGTTAGGTGCCACAGAAATCTCTAGGGTTCAGTCCCCCAGTTTATCTGGGCACCCGGTCAGAGGACCTCTGAGTTTGGTCAAGGAAGGCTGGGAGCAATCTCCCAGAAAACCTCCCAGGATGTATATAGCTACATGCTGGCCTTCAGGAACCAGACTAGGCGTTTCAGGCAACTCGCTGAGGCGAATCTGGAAGCCAAACTGAAGAGGAGCCAATTGTGACTCCGTCAAGCTGCACAGCCGTGCCTTCAAATAAGTCCAATAAATCAAACTCATGTTATACTTCAATTAATCCATATTTACTCCATTTTTATCAATCTGTAATGTCCTTTGTTTCCTTCGATTTATTTTACTCATTTCATTTCTTCGTCAACGTTTTTCCACAACAACACAGGAGAAAAGTATTTCCACAGGTCACAATTTATTCAAGAACACCCAATGCATTTCAGGATTACCTTTCGTCTGGGGTTATACTCAGCCATAAATAAAATCCAACTTCAAAGTTACTGTACATAAGCATCAATCCAAGTGTAAGGCGTCATCTCTC
This sequence comes from Lissotriton vulgaris, assembly GCF_964263255.1. NCBI lineage: Eukaryota > Metazoa > Chordata > Amphibia > Caudata > Salamandridae > Lissotriton > Lissotriton vulgaris. The sequence continues at coordinate 108,032,451 of NC_141686.1, forward strand.
AGTGCTGTCTACTACAATAATAAAACCTTGTTCCGCGTTCCACTGCTCATTTTTTAAACTCCAAAACTCGGTAACAATACCCACCTCAATTAAATACATCACATAGCTCCCTTTTTGATGTTGAAAACGTAACCGTTAATATAACTTACTTGTTAATAGATTGGCAATAGCATCCTTTGGGGAAACTTTAAAGTACATCATGACCCCCAGTTTCCTCCTCAGCCCTCCATTTTATCTCTGTTCCAGTGTAAACAATCGAAGAATTAAATCCCATACCCCGCTTACCGTGACAAGTGTTCGTTAGCTATTTAAAAGCATTATTATAATCCACTCTTTGCATTTTTTCAAAACTTTCCCGTACCGTCTCTGGAAGCCAGCCAGGAGGAGATGAAGCGGTGGTACGACCAGAATGCCACTTTGATAGAGCTTCAACCTGGTCAGAAAGTGTGGGTCATGGCCCCAGTGGAGCCCTGTGCGCTCCAAGATAAGTGGACCGGACCATTTGAGGTTGTGGAGCGCAAGAGTCCAGTTACCTACTTGGTGGACTTGCGGTCTCCCAGGAACGCCTTGAGGGTCCTGCATGTCAACCGCCTTAAGCCCCATTTAGAGAGGTCTAAAGTGGGCATGTTCTGGACGATAGATGCTGGAATGGAAGAGGAGACTGAGCCTCTTCCTGACCTCCTGGTGGCCACAGGGCAAGATGGGTCAATGAATGGTGTTAACCTCTCTTCCACCCTGACCCCTGGGCAACAGAATGACTGCCGCCAGTTGCTGGGACAATTTTCTGATCTGTTCTCCCTGGTTCCTAGTATCACAGATTGGAGCGTCCATGATGTGGATACAAGAGACCGCTTACCTGTGAAGCACAAGTCTTACAGAGTAACTGACAGGGTAAGGGCTTGCATCAAAGAGGATGTCTCAAAGATGCTTGCACTAGAGGTGATTGAGTCCTCGAGCAGTCCTTGGACCATCCCCGTAGTCTTGGTCCCAAAGGCTGCGCCGCCAGGTGCCACACCCGAACTCCGGTTCTGTGTAGACTACCGAGGGCTCAATTCGGTCACGAAGACCGAAACGCACCCCATCCCCAGAGCTGATGAGCTCATTGATCGGTTAGGGGCTGCACGGTACCTCAGCACGTTTGACTTAACGTCTGGGTACTGGCACATCGCCTTGACTGATGGGGCAAAGGAGAGGTCAGGATTCTCCACACCAGATGGGCATTTCCAGTTCCGTGTTATGCCCTTTGCGAAGAAGAATGCCCCTGCCACCTTTCAGAGGTTGTTCAATCAGGTGTTGGTTGGACTGGATGAGTTCAGTGCCGCCTACTTGGATGACATTGCAGTGTTCAGTGTCACTTGGGAAGAACATCTGCGCCACCTCTGGGAAGTGTTGTTCGCACTGCGGAAGACAGGCCTCACGATCAAGGCGAGTAAGTGCCAGACCGTGCAGGGTTCTGTGGTGTACTTGGGACACCAAGTTGGGAGCGGCCAGGTGACGCCCCTATAACCCAAGATTGAAACCATCCTGGCTTGGGAACCCCCCAAAACCCAGACAGAGGTGAGGGCCTTTTTAGGACTCACAGGGTACTACAGGAGGTTTGTCAAGGGGGATGGAAACATTGTTGCACCCTTGACAGAGCTGACATTCAGGATGCAGCCCAAGAAAATGATTTGGACTGACACCTGTCAGAAAGCTTTTGAGGCCCTGAAAGCTTCCATGTGCACGGCACCCGTGCTCCTGGCACCCAACTTCTCCAAGGAGTTCATCGTTCAAACAGACGCTTCAGAGCATGGTGTGGGGGCTGTTTTGTCACAGATGAATGAAGTGGGCCTAGATCAACCTGTAGCCTTCATCAGTAGGAAGTTACTTTCTCAGGAACAGAAGTGGAGTGCTATTGAGCGTGAGCCATTTGCTGTGGTCTGTGAACTGAAGAAGTTGAGACCATACCTGTTTGGGACTCACTTCCGGGTTCAGACAGACCACAGGCCCTTCAGATGTTTGATGCAGATGAGGGGTGAGAATCCAAAGCTGTTGAAGTGGTCCATTTCCCTGCAGGGTATGGACTTTACGGTGGAACACCGCCCTGGTACAGAACACTCCAACGCTGATGGTCTGTCCAGATTTTTCTGCCTTAGTGATGAGAACTCCCATGAGGTAGGGGAGTTCTCCTCACATTTCAGCTGGAGGGGACACTTGTTAGACCTGGCACCATTGGCGTGAATCTCCCTTCCATTTTTACTGTTGCCTCATGTGTTTTTACTGGTTTTAGATGCTTTGGGCACTGTGCCACTGCTGTCCAGTGCCACAGTGCGAGTGCTCCCTACTGTAAATTGATGTATTGATTAGTGGTTCCATGATTGGATGTTTGGTTTACTTTTCAGACCCTAGTATAGTGCACTGAGCGTGCCCAGTGCGTGTAAATCGAAATGCTGCTAGTGGGCTTGCAGCACTGGTTGGGCCACCCACAGAAGCGGCCTTGTAAAATGTGTCTAAGGTCTGCCATTGCAGAGCCTGCGTGCAGTCTGGTACTGTCATGATGACTGGGCAAGTGCACCCACTTGCCAGTCCCTAATCCTTCCCTTGACTTCAAATGAGTCACCCCTATGGTAAGCCCAAGGGCAGGGTGCATTGTAAGTATAAGGTAGAACAAGCCCGGATGTGTGTGGCATGTCCTAATAGTGAATTACAGCCATTTTCGTTTTTCACTATTGCAAGGCTACCTGTTCTCCATAGGCCAGAATGGGCTGCTAGATTATTACATGTTTATAATCCTAGCAGACTCAGAGAGAATATGTTAGAAATTCAAGCTCAAGACCTGGCTCTTCGAGCAGTAGCAAACCCACCTCCCCCCCCCAGCGCCTTGAGACCCTATGGGTGAGTAGCGCGCTTTACAAATTCCTTGATTGATTGATTGATTGAGTTTAGTATGCCTGTACTCAGAATAATAAAATACATCTTTTAGTGAAGTTTATTTTAGTATTCTGTGTTTGCAAATACCACTTTTAGAAAGTAGGTATTTGCTTGCCTAACCATTTGAGCCTGGCTCTGCGAGGTTGGGTATTCCTTCGTCTGGTTTTGTGAGTGACAGGGCTGGGGGATTCCAAGAGACAGGCTGGGGCAGTCCGGTGGTGAATAGGGAGATCTGCATCTAGATGTGAGGGAGGAGTTGCATCTGGGACCTGAATAGGTTTGGGCCTTCCCTCGACAATGCTGGCTCCACCTCCTGTGGTGCGTCTGATGTCTCTGCCCTAAACACTGAAAGAAGAGAAGGAAGACTGTCAACAAAGTGCTCCAGGACTGTACTTGCCTTCCATAATGCTGGCTCCACCTCCTATGGGGTGTCTGATGTGCCTGCCCTGCGCTGTGAAAGGAAAGGAGAAGTCTGGTAAACAGAGTGCTGGAGAACTGCAGTGTCCACCACATCCTTTGGGGGTGATGTTTGATCGGTCAGTATGGTAGACATCATGTTAGCTTTATCTGTTTCATGTATATGTTTTGGCGATGTACCTGCTTTTGGTACTCCTGATTCAGGTCTTTTGCATCTCTAGTGGTCCATGCTTTCGCCTGGAGAGGTCTAACTGGTCTTCCTATGGGTCTGTCCTTTGGCCTCCTTGTAGGTTTCTATTGCACTCCCACTTCCTTTTGCAGGTTTTGGGTAATTTGGGTTGAGCTAGTAGCTTGGAAAATTGCCTGGATCCAGTGGAGGAAATATTACTTATCCACTTTTCTTGATTGTCTCATGCCTGGGACAAGGATGAGGAGAACAGAAGAGTGATGAATATTACCTGAAAAAAATGGGGCATTTCCGTCTGTCTTTGTTTTTTTGTAGCAATATGGGGTTGGCACCCTCAGTTATTGGCAAGTTGCCAACCACCTGTGCAGTTGTTGTAAGCAGTATACTTTGAACAGATTTAATAACACTTTCATAGTAGTAAACATGGAGCAAGATATAATCTAAGCCGATTTTTCAGGAGGCAGAACTGGAGGGTCTGATGACCTCTTTGTCTGGCCAAAGCATACTCTACTCATGCTGGGTGCCTTTTAGCAAAAAAAAAAGGCTTGTTGTCATAAGTGCTGTAGCTATCCGGACTGAAGCTGTACATGTGTGGAGGACATGTTTTCTGCAGCAGATTGCTGGCAATGACTTTTTTTTCCCGAGAGACAGCAGCCATCTTGGATTATCGGGTATAATTTTGCTTGGAGTTCATGGTGTTCTTTGACAGGCAATTGTGCTATAATGTTGATGGAGCTGGGACCTTACTACATGAATTCCACATTTCCTTCGCAGAGACCTTTTGCTTGTATTGTTTGTACTGACCATTGGATCGCAGAGAAGTACCATGAAGTTGTGTTGTTGATGAAAGATTTTACAAAGGGACTACAGAGAAGTAGAGAATTAGATTGTGTCATTGATTAAAATGATATTTGAACTATTTGTAGTATTTTCTTTAGTATTTGGCTGAGCCAATAGGACTGGAGTTGTTTTCTACCACAGTACTCTAAAGAAACAGGGATGACTGTTGACGTGGATCATTGAATATGTGTTCACAAACGTCAAATATATCACATTCGAGTTTTAGTAAGCATATACCATTGCTTAAAGTAGAGAACAACAGGATATTAACAGGTATCTTTCAAGTTTTTCAACAACGGTAAAAACTATAACTCATCTTCCACAGGAGAGTGTGTAGTGTGAGGTAATTGAAATTTTTATGGTCAAGTATGTCCCCTAACGTGTACCCCAACGTTTCCATGTACGTGCTTAAAGTACATGTAATTTCCCTCCATGACCGAATATGAAGACGCAAATACATTTGCGTCCAAAGTTAACATGTCCTCTACCAGATCCACCTTGAATGGATCGATAATTCAGTTTCTAAACATGCCATGCCAACGTCTTTACATGGTATACTTGTACGTTTTTCTGGCTCTGCCGAGCTAGGCCCTGATTTCTGACTTCGAACCACTTCTGTCTCTGCCTCTGAAAGCTGCAGCATGGAGATGCATCCCTGACCTCTGCCTTACTTCCTGCCAAGCGAAGCGGTGCCTGGCTCAGCCCAGCCTGCCTGCCAAAACAGTATTTTGCCTTCAAGTTATCAGTTCAGCCTCCTCGAAAACACATTCCAGTCTAGTGATATAGGTAAACATATTCCCGGCTGCAGAGCAAAGGGCCAAGCCTTCCTGTCTCCTTCACGTAATTCATTGCTCCCGTTACCATGGTAGGCCCATGGCCCCGCGCATTACACTTAGACACGTATGCATTTAGTATAGTATAGCCTCTGCTCGAGAGACCTTTTACTTCAGATTAAATATCCTCCAAACACAAGATATCAGATATGTTATAGGAACAGGTCGATCTGACATGCCAGACTTCTGTCTCCTCTACTAGTGCTAAAGTCAAGCTCCCAGCTCTTCCTAGTCCCACGTCAATCACACGTCATACTAATTGCGCGCGCACCCATGTCAAAGGTTTCTGCTGACCCTGCAGAAATTCTCTATGCCTCCGCCCACCTATGACACTTTCTGTGACGTTTCCAGCACACACCTCCGTGTACGCCCTTGTACACGCCTTCTTGCTACACACATGTGTTCTTATCTTATTCTTTTCACTTGTCACGCCTACTGTATCCATCACCATTGTACAGTTTTACTATATATATTGTGTACTGTTAATAAAACGTTGACATCTTTGCCATCATTATATATCCCTTCCTGAACCCTTGTGATGATGGATCTGATCTCCACTGGCTCGAGCCATTCTTAATTAAAGCCCGTATGACTCAGATACCACGGACTCTGCCTCTCATTTGATTGAGCTATTCTTTTACTTGTCATTATTATACGGAAAAATTGCACGGTAATTTTATTTACCACATAATTTGGCGCCCGAATAGGAACCCCTCCCCCACCCCACGCGCCGGCGATGCGTCGCAGGCCTTGACCCCTCTACAGCCGTGACGGACTCCTATGCGCATCTGCAGGTTTTCCTGTATCTCCCTCAGGCCCACGGAGGAGACGGAGACTGCGGTCAGCATCCAGACGAGGCGGTGAGGAGTGCGGAGGATCCCGACCAGAGCCCAGCCGAGAGAGCAAGGTCCGAGGTGTTCAGAGGCCCACCTGTTTCCGAAGCATCGAGGCGCATGCGTAGTGCGTAGCAGTAAACAGACGTCGTAGCAGTCCAGTCCAGTCTAGTCCAGAGTCCGAGGCCTTCCGTTCTTGCTTCCCGGTGAGTACCGTTGCTGGGGACGCATCTAGACAGGTGCATTAATTTGTGTCCGGTCAAGACGGGTCTGGGTACACAGATCCGGTCTGTACTGTTTTAGCAGTGCATCTGTACTGTTTAGCAGTGCATCTAGTAATTCAGTGATTCAGTATTTTAAGCCTTCTAGCATTATTTCTCGAGATTTCCAGTATTGTGTTTTCTATGTACTAGACAGAATCTGTTCGAAACGTTTCAATGTATTTTAATGTCGTGGTGTGAATGATTGTTTGCTGTTCATTACTGTGTTTATTGTGTTCACGCCCGAATCACTCCGATCATGCCTCTGTTTTCAAAATTACGTCAGATAGGAACTAGGAAAGGGATACTCGAAGAAGCAGTTCCCGTCCCACCTAGGGACACTCCAGGATATTTTATGTACCATAAACATGGCTTAGATGCCATACTGTACTTAGACTTATGGGTGGACTATACTAAAGACTTGGAAGAGAAATATAGATGGCCTGTTATAGGGACATGGGATGCTGAGTGCATCATGAGAATAGAAGAAGCACTGTGGAAAAAGAAAGCCAGACAATCACAGAAAGATGCCATAGAATTGTGGCGTAAAGAATCGCATAGAAGGACAGAGAAAGAAATCAGAAAAGCAGAGAAAAGTAGAGAAGAATCTGAAAAAGCTAGAGAAAAGGAGTTATTAGAAGAAGGCGAACAAGTCAGATTAGAACAACTGGACCGTCAAAGAAATGCACTGATTACAGGCCTATATCCAGTTCTTGCCGAGGGCCTGCCCAAGGCGACCCCGGAAGTACCCCGTAACTTGCCGCCACCATTGGTTCCGACTAAAGTACGTCACAAACAGACTGCAGCAGACATATTCCTTTCTTCTTATTTAGATGGCGTAGCTCCAGCATATACTAATGTACCCGTACCACCCGTTAATAATGTACAGCAGCATGTTCCGGCTGATCAAGCCACGACCCCTCCACGCCAAGACTTGCTTCCCGCACCTGCTGTCACTTCCCCTTCTACTGCTGCTGCTACTGGTCCCCCTACTATTGGTCCTCTCAATCCTTTTGCGACAGACGCAACCCAGAGTCAGTCCTCCCCGTTACATGTACCTTTCCCTCCCGCCATGACGTCAGGTCATGCCCATGGTTCTGCCTCAGGAGGTGCCACAGGAGGTCACTTTCACACCCCGCCACAGTTACAACGAGTGACAATGAGAGAATTAGCAACACAGCGTACTCCGAAAGCAATGACATATGAAAAGCTTAAACAGTATCTTACGGATTGTAGATATGATCCAGTACCTGGCAAGAGAGGAGACATGATGTTAGCCTCGTTACGTCTACGACGTGTTACAGATTATTTGGTGTTGTTACCAGATATGACAGACTATCTAGACAAGATATATCATTTTATTAGAACTGGGGAGAAACCTGAATGTATTCGTGAAGCCATGGCATATCAGAAAGTAGAGACACAAGGTTTATTGTTACGATTCTTAATTAATTGTTTGATAAGAGAACAAGATCAGCCAGGTGTTGTTCAAGAAGAGATGGATGTCCTGATAAAATGGGGTCAAAATATTGCAGATTGTAAACATGACAAACAGACTTGTATAGATGCCATGTCCAGAAAGATCCGTAAAGAAATAGTAGCAATACATAACAGACGGAAGGCTGAAAAGGAAGCCGAGTCGGACAAGAATGACTCCTCGGAGGAGGAGGAAGAAGCAGAGACTCCAGTAGAGATAGAGGATAAAATAGCGTACGTAGGTAGAGTGAAACTCCCTAAACAGTATTCTTTTGATAGACCTTTTGACAGACCCATACGTCTAGAAAACAAGAAACGTTTCCTTTCCCCCATACCAGAACAATGTTCTCTTGAACATATATTCCAACAGACTGATATACTACTGAAAGAAAGAATAGGTTATCATGAACTTAATACCATGCGTGATCAGGAACTAGCCCGGTTAGCAGTCCAGTGGGCTGGGAACGACAGTATGTATAAAGACGATTCAGTAGCACAAACGTTTTTGAGCCTTTCCCCAGACGAACAGCGACTAGCCGGTATATACATGACCCAACATCTCATTACATTATATGAAAATCAGAACTCAGATCCAGGTCCATTGTATAATATGTTGCAAGACTTACTTCTGAAAAGGTGGAGAGGCCTAGGAACCGATTTGATTAATGTGATTCTTGAACAACGTCACAAATACAGAACATTCCTGACTCCACATTTTGTTTCTGTCCCACCACCAGTAATACAGGAATATCACCTAGACAGACAGAATCCCTTACGAGAAGTTCATCCCGTCCAAACGACTCCAGGGGGTGCGCTTCAATGCGTATTCGTATATACACCCTTAAGTAAAATGGAATTATTGGAAATGAAGAAAATAGTACCTTGTCACGATAAAGACCCTGCTGGGTTCCACCGTGAATTAAAAGACATGTTACTGATGGGAGACTACACATATCCCGATATTATGAAAATGTTAAAAGTACTGTTACCAGCTGGTATTTACGAGAAACTGAAAGAGAAAGAGTGGGAGGTGGGAGATAAGAAGATTAACTGGACTGAATTAGAGGACGAAGAAAAGGGACGTACCCCAGGTTTAGGTCTTGGGGACAAAACTAAAGCATTACCAGGATTACTAGTACAAGTTTTGCCTAGATTATTGACGGTTAAAAAAGAGGACTGGGATGCAATCTCAGCCTGTAAACAGAAACAAGACGAAGACACTAGTGATTTTTATTCCAGTTCGAGAAATGTTTTATTATTAATAGTGGCCTGAAAACAAGTAGCGAGTCATACCCACATCTTTTTGTGACCAAACTAGTCGAGAATTCCTTACCCCAGGTTAAGAACCGTGTACTGAAAGTTGAAAGTACATGGCAAGCAAATACGCCTTCCCAAATGTTACAAATGTTACAGTACCACCAGAACAGAATTAGAGAGGAACATGATCATGAACAGAGACGTATAAAGGACACGAAAATGAAAGTTTTAGTGGCTCAGTCAGTTCCAGCGGATGGTCAGAAGAGGGGTAACACGCAGAACTCACAGACTAGTCATTCTGCAGCTCCTGTTAAAGGGACCTGCAACTATTGTAAACAGCCAGGTCACTATATAAATGAATGTACTGTTCTGAAACACAATATAGCTACAGGTAAAACGAAAGAAAGACCGCGTCCACCTAGACAGGATCAGGTTCAGCAAAATATTCCGCAGAATGTGCAGCCTTCGCAGATTCCACAACAGACCGTAGTGGTACCCCAACCCCAACCCATTGCCGCAACACAACATGTCACACAACAGATGTACCAGTATGCACAGTCAGATTACCCCGATTATCAACAGTATACATGAAATAGCCTAGAGAGGGAGGTTGGCTTGCCCCTTATCGAGGGTCCTGTAGATCAAGAGGGTCCTTATGTACATAGTCAGGTCTTAGGTAAGGACAGAAAGTTTTTGATTGACACAGGGGCAAGCAGAACTACCATTAGTCATGACGAGGTTCCAGGGGCACCCCTCTCAGGCTCACAGAACGTTTCCCTTGGATTTTCAGGAAAGCCTATTGTTAATGAAGTATCGAAACCAGTTCCCCTTGCAGTTGGTCCATTGTCTCGTACTACAGATTTGTTACTTACGAAATCATGTCCAGAAAACTTGCTTGGTATCAAAACACTGAAAGCTCTAGGAGCTGTAATTTGTTGTTCTCCGGAAGGAGTGCGGTTATTCCTACGTGATTTTAAGGGACATTATGTGTTGAGAGATTTTGATCCCAGATTACAGAATGTACCAGAACATTTATGGGCACAAGGTCCAACTGATGTAGGTTGTATGCACATTACACCATACCGTGTTACTCTCAAACAAGGAGTTGTACTACCCCGAATCCGACAATACAAGTTACCACCTGATGCTGTAGTGGCTTTACTGAAAATCATTGACGAGCTTATTGCACAAGGAGTGGTTGTAGAAACCGACTCAAATGTTTGTAATTCCCCTATCATTCCGATTCTTAAACAAACTGATCCGAATGCACCACCAGTCTATCGATTGGTGATCGATCTTCGAGAATTAAACAAATGTATCATACCACAATATCCAGTGGTCCCAGACATTTCGTCATTATTGACAGCTATTGATTCAGAAGCAGCGTTCTTTACTGTAATCGATCTCAAGAACGCCTTCTTTAGTGTCCCCATTCATCCGGAAAGCCAGTACCTTTTCGGATTCTGTTTAAATGGCCGAAGCTTCAAATTTGCACGCGCTCCTCAAGGATTCACAGAAAGCCCTAGCATCTATAGCCAAGCACTGAAACGACAACTTGACAGTATTCACATGCCTACTGACACTGCCCTACTCCAATACGTCGACGATCTACTGATCACGGCCAGAACGGAACGAGATTGTGAACGTGCATCACTGACAGTCCTATATTTTCTGGCAGACAAGGGACACAAAGTGTCTCCTTCGAAGCTGCAATTCTGTGCCCAGCAAGTGGTATACCTTGGGCACTTGCTGTCCAAGTGGGGTAGGCAGCTAACACCTGATCGTATCCAGTTAATTGCACATCTTCCACAACCCAAGACACAAAAGGAAGTGCGAGCCTTTATTGGACTCACTTCTTACTGCAGACAATGGATTCCTCAATATGCATATCTAGCTAAGCCACTCATCCAGTTGACAACACAGGAGGCAGCCTCTTCGACTGTCCTCCCTTGGACTCAGGAACATACACAAACATTTGACGAATTAAAGAAAGCCTTATGTCAAGCACCTGTTTTAGCGACACCATGTTACAACAAACCTTTTACACTTTTTGTCACGGAACGCGATGGCACAGCGTTGTCGGTTCTCACTCAGGTTCAGGCAGACAAACACAGACCGTGTGCTTATTTTTCGAGTACATTGGATCCAGTAGCCCAGGCTTTGCCTGCATGTTTAAAATCAGTTGCAGCAACAGCTCTAGCAATAAGACAAAGTGATTCCATAGTATTAGGACATCAGTTGACAGTACAGGTTCCACACTCCGTGGAAGTTCTCCTAAACAGAACACAGACTCAGCACTTGACTATAGCACGACTGACAGGTTATGAATTGACATTGTTTCAACTACACATAGAGATCAGACGCTGCAATACGCTAAACCTGCTACACTTTTACCGTCAAACACAACAGACCCCACTCCACATGACTGTGTGGAAGTCATTAACACAATCACGAAACCCAGACAAGACCTGACAGACATTGCATTACCCGACCCAGACCTGACACTTTATGTGGATGGTTCATGTATGAGAACAAGCATAGGAGAGTTAGTGGCCGCATATGCAGTGACCACTGAAACTGAAGTCATAGAAACACATCGCATTGACACCCTGTCAGCTCAAGCAGCAGAGCTCATCGCTCTGACCCAAGCCTGTATACGGGCCAAGAACCTTAAAGTAAACATATACACAGATTCACGTTATGCATTTGGAGTCGTACACGACTTCGGTGTTCTCTGGCAAGAGAGAGGTTTCTTGACCTCTCACAGAGCCAAGATCCAGCATGGTCCCCTCATTCAAGCTCTGTTAGAAGCAATACATTTGCCTACAGCCATAGCCATCATGAAGTGCAAAGCACATACCAAAGTCACCGACACTATTTCCCAGGGTAACGACCTGGCAGATCGTACAGCCAAATACACTGCTCAGACAGATATTCCGACTGACATGACAAAGACTGGTCCGACTACACTGACACATTGCCTGACAGTTAAGGATCCCATTCTAGATGTACTCGATATACAGACACATGCCACACCAGACGAAATGAAGAAATGGATTGAACAAGGAGGGGTCCAAACAGATCAGGGATGGATGACGAAGGGAAAAGCCACATGGTTTCTCCCCGACTCTATGGTTCAAGTTATCATTAATACAGCACATAGTCCAGCACATTTAGGTGAGAAAGCCATGTTAGACAGTTTGCAGAACCTCTGGTTCAACAAGCATTTACGAGCAGCAGCGAAACAGAAAGTGCGTACCTGCATGATCTGTTGTCAGTTCAATCCAGGAAAAGGTATTCCCGTGGAACAAGGTGGATTTCATCCTCCTGACCATCCTTTTGAAGTCCTCCAGATGGAATATATCCAGATGGACAGATGCCGAGGATTCAAGTATGTCCTCGTAGTTGTATGTGCCCTATCCAGATGGACAGAAGCATATCCAGTCCCAGATTATACTGCCATAACCACTGTCAAGCAGTTGGTTCGTGAATTTGTCCCACGGTACGGTTTGCCCCGTGTCGTGTACTCTGATAATGGACAGCCATTCTCGTCCGAGCTTATGAAGCAGGTGTCACTCCTGTTAGGGTACCAATGGAAGTTCCACTGTGTTCGACATCCCGAGGCAGCTGGTCTCGTGGAGAGACACAATCAGACTTTGAAAACCCGTTTTACTAAAGTATGTGCAGAAAAAGGTGTAGATTGGATGGTAGCTTTGCCAGTTGCCCTCTTTTACATGCGAATGGTAGCTCATTCTAGGACAGGGCTATCCCCGTATGAGGTGGACTTCGGTAGGCCTCCTAATATGTGGGGGACGCCTATGCCCCGTAAAATTACAGATGTTGACAGTTCTATGCTGACAGATTACCTTGCTTCCTTGATGTCTGCACTACTATCATGTCGTTCACAGGTCGCGGCAGCCTTCCCAGACAACACCGAGGTGAAACCACATGAACTTGTTCCCGGTAACATCGTCGTGGTCCGCAATTTTGACAGATCAAGCCCTCTGGAGCCCCGCTGGAAGGACCCTAAAATCGTTTTGATGACCACAAGGACTGCAGTTAAAGTCGAGGGAAGGAAAGGGTGGCTGCATTCGAGCCACGTGAAGAAGATTTATGGACTTCCGCCAAAAACTGTTTCCCAGGACTGCCGCATTCCAGACACTGATACTAAACTCCCCCTGTTAGAGAAAACTCCGCACCAGGAGTACAAGTCAAAGTTGAGGTCTAGTAAGTCAGACAGTTTAATTGTTTAAGTCCCCCTCGGGTGAAGCGGTTAGACAGGTTCCTGACATGTATAAGATAGACCCCACTAGTGAGAGAGATAGACAGGAGATCAAGAAACGAAAATATTGTAAAAGTCTCCGAAGTCGTTGCATTTCAACATTACTTATTATGTTTTTTCTGAGTCTTACGATAATCTGCATAAGTTGGATATTACATATATTCTTTCCCGTTGCACATTCTTTTTCTAATAACACTGCAGAGCACACGTTTAGTGTTCTGCCCCCACATGAATTATCTTATCGACTTGCGCTGCGCAACAACACATTCATCCGTATGTTACACCATTCTCACCAGACCAGCAATGCTACTAATTGTTGGATATGTGGCCGACTCCCTCCCTATCAGAACTACAAGGGAGCTCTGCCCCTCTTTCCTTATCCGTTTACACATAATGGTTCCTGTGATGCATGGTTTAGTTTAATATCCTCTTTAGACACTGAATCCAGAGTTTCCCAGGGTAATTGGATATGGGGGAATCTGAATACAGTCATGAATAAAGCATGTTTCCCAGACGAGGAAGGTCTTCCACAAAGGACAGGGACCGATCTAGAAAATGAAGTGTATGGATTAGGTAATTTTACACTTGACCTCATGATTCTGAATGTTCAGTCCGAGACTAATCCAGACTTGCCATCAATATCAGTCTTACCAGTAAAGGGTGATTTGTGTGTCAGAAAGAAGGGATCAGTACATATGGGACACAGTGAATGTAATACTGTAGTAGAGTTTAATGACCAAGGCAAGTCTACTTTCAAAGCTTCCCGACATTCCTATTTCATTTGTGGTCAGACAGCTTATATACGTTTACCTCTAGACTGGGATGGTACTTGTTTTATTGCATTCCTATTGCCACCTGTATTTCTAGCCCCATCTGATTATCACAGGAATTCCCGCCTCATTCACGTTAGACCAAAGAGAGGTCTCCCAATTGTCGATCAGACTGAAACTACATTAGAACAATACATAGATTTCAATAAAGGATTTTTTCCATACATAGGTACAGTCTCAAATAGTAAACTAATACGCAAGTTAACTAGAATCCTCGAAGCAGTAGTGAATGAGACTACTTCTGCTTTAGGTAACTTAACAGAGGAACAGTCTGCTATGAGACTTGTTGTTCTTCAGAACCGCCTTGTCCTTGACGTCATCCTGGCTGATAGGGGCGGGGCTTGTAGAGTCATCGGATCCAGTTGTTGTGTGTTTATTCCTAATAACGCACCATCAGTATACAAGGCTATAACCAGGCTTCATGAAATAGCTCATCAGCTACACCAGAACCCAGGCACCTGGACTTGGTCCGGTTGGCTCTGGAGTGTAATATCAGCCTGGGGATGGAAGTTATTGTCATTCCTAGGAATCGCACTGCTCATAGTATTCAGTTGTTGTTTATGCCTACAATGTGGGCCAGCGATTTGCGGCTTGTGTGCCACAGCCTGCTTTCCACATCCAAGTTCACGTTCCAGTTCCCATATGAGGAAAGATGAGCAGATGATGTTATATGAACAGATAGATGGTCTCATGAAAATAGATATATCCTGAAGGGAACGTAGGGGACAAGGAGGGAATGAGGTAATTGAAATTTTTATGGTCAAGTATGTCCCCTAACGTGTACCCCAACGTTTCCATGTACGTGCTTAAAGTACATGTAATTTCCCTCCATGACCGAATATGAAGACGCAAATACATTTGCGTCCAACGTTAACATGTCCTCTACCAGATCCACCTTGAATGGATCGATAATTCAGTTTCTAAACATGCCATGCCAACGTCTTTACATGGTATACTTGTACGTTTTCCTGGCTCTGCCGAGCTAGGCCCTGATTTCTGACTTCGAACCACTTCTGTCTCTGCCTCTGAAAGCTGCAGCATGGAGATGCATCCCTGACCTCTGCCTTACTTCCTGCCAAGCGAAGCGGTGCCTGGCTCAGCCCGGCCTGCCTGCCAAAACAGTATTTTGCCTTCAAGTTATCAGTTCAGCCTCCTCGAAAACACATTCCAGTCTAGTGATATAGGTAAACATATTCCCGGCTGCAGAGCAAAGGGCCAAGCCTTCCTGTCTCCTTCACGTAATTCATTGCTCCCGTTACCATGGTAGGCCCATGGCCCCGCGCATTACACTTAGACACGTATGCATTTAGTATAGTATAGCCTCTGCTCGAGAGACCTTTTACTTCAGATTAAATATCCTCCAAACACAAGATATCAGATATGTTATAGGAACAGGTCGATCTGACATGCCAGACTTCTGTCTCCTCTACTAGTGCTAAAGTCAAGCTCCCAG
Source organism: Lissotriton vulgaris (assembly GCF_964263255.1). Classification (NCBI taxonomy): domain Eukaryota; kingdom Metazoa; phylum Chordata; class Amphibia; order Caudata; family Salamandridae; genus Lissotriton; species Lissotriton vulgaris. Next base: position 108,048,029 of record NC_141686.1, read on the forward strand.
CTCTTCCTAGTCCCACGTCAATCACACGTCATACTAATTGCGCGCGCACCCATGTCAAAGGTTTCTGCTGACCCTGCAGAAATTCTCTAGGCCTCCGCCCACCTATGACACTTTCTGTGACGTTTCCAGCACACACCTCCGTGTACGCCCTTGTACACGCCTTCTTGCTACGCACATGTGTTCTTATCTTATTCTTTTCACTTGTCACGCCTACTGTATCCATCACCATTGTACAGTTTTACTATATATATTGTGTACTGTTAATAAAACGTTGACATCTTTGCCATCATTATATATCCCTTCCTGAACCCTTGTGATGATGGATCTGATCTCCACTGGCTCGAGCCATTCTTAATTAAAGCCCGTATGACTCAGATACCACGGACTCTGCCTCTCATTTGATTGAGCTATTCTTTTACTTGTCATTAATTATACGGAAAAATTGCACGGTAATTTTATTTACCACAAGTGGCAGCATCTACAGTAATTATTCAAAGGTGCACATGTATATTTGACACACTTATGTTTGTATTTGAGGACTTCCCAATTCTGCATCGAGGGACATCGAGTTGGTTACACAGCGGTCAGGGATATACAACTGCAATTGTGTTTAGTTTTCTGAACAACAAGACTCTTAAGATATCTCTTTGCCTTACATGTATTTAAAATCCCCTGGATCTCATTGACCAGCCACGTGCTGAGGCAGAAGTGGCAGAGTCCTGTGTCTCTATTTTCTCTCTTGTCTTATCCCATTTTCCCACTTCTACTGCTGGCCCTCATGTATGTGGCCATTGGTGAGGGTGGTGAGACACGAAAAAGCATTACACCCAAGCAACACCCATTTGAGCAATAAGAAACCTTAAGAAGTCACTGAATTAAATAAAGTGCACTAACGGCAGGCAGCCGATAACTGAGCAGAGCAGAGTCAGACTGCGTGAATGCACAGTTCTTAGACTCAGTACACTACAGGCCGGGGGCGCAGGCAGCTCAGAATGATAGAAGCATTCATTTTATTTATTAATAAGAGCCATGGCAAGTTAGGTGAACTACTGGTGCTGCGGGCTCAGGCTGGCAGACACACTTACCTCAAGTTTCGAGGCAAGCTGTTGAATGCAATTGGCAGGCCCCATGACAGCAACGACTCGTGCAGTGGACCACTCCACAGTGGAAATGATTCTAACTCAGCTGAGCCCTGCATGCACTGTCTCAGCCACGGGAACCGTTAGGGTTGGGTCACGTCGCGGGATATCAGGGGCGTAGTAGCAGCACCCTATGTTATTGTTGAAATGCTTGTCTCGTTCGCATGTGTAGTGGGTTCTTCATCATGCTATGTTATTGTTCATGTTAAAGGAACAGGATCTATTGAACAAACACCAAGAAAAGCAAGTTGACAATACAATATGGGTTTATTACAATACTGTAGTGAGGATCAGTCACTACAGGAGAGATCAGTTCACCTCGGAGGAGATACAATTTGATGTCTCTAGTTTTAGCTCATCATCAGTTCTATTTATTCTTCCAAACCACAAAGGAAAAGGTCACAAGTTGACTATTGACGTAAGCAATGTTCACATAGGACATACAGGATAGCATCAGTAGGTGTAGCAATTTCTCGAAAACAGAAGCACATGTAGGTGGGCCTAGTCTTGCATGATGAGCGTGGAAACCCCCCTGTGGTTTTCGGTTCTTGAAATCTCAGCAGAAGCGTACACATTTGTGTCAGTATGTACTAAGGCAGGATGTGTACCTGGTATTTCTTCCTGTGTACGTGTTCAAGCTTAAAGGAATAAGAAACCACAGCGCTTCTGAGGAAGCAGGCTCTTATGTGTTTGGTACATTTTGGCCCGTCTCTCTAGTAGATGGAGCATGTGGAAACCTATTTTTGCAGTTTCTACTGGTTTTCCTGAGTCCAGAAGTAGGCAAGATCTATGCTTCATGCAGTAGCTCAAATTGCTCACTGCAAGCTATTTCCTGACATTTCAATAAACTGGGTGACCTGATTAGTTCAGCTAAACACATTGTCTTTTGTGGAATGGTATTGTTGAACTATTTCTCACAGAGGCCTGTGTTCCTAATGAGACATAAAACTGCTTCTGACTTCAAACCTTTGCATGTAAGTTACAGGCCTCAGCTCCGTATGCGTTTGTATATAATGTATCCTATTTTTCCCTACATCATTCCCCCCTCTAGTTGATTCTTCAACTACATCTTTTTCTAACCTTCTATCCTCAAAGGGAATCTCTCTCTCGCTCTCTCTCTCTCTCTCTCTCTCTCTCTCTCTCTATATATATATATATATATATATATATATATATATATATATATATATATATATAGATATATATGGATATATATCTTTGGTCTAAAGCATCCGTGGTGCATTTCCAAACCAAAAATGTCCCTCTTATGCTAGCTGTCATCCTTTTGCAACATGCTAGTATCACCTGAAATATAAGGCACGTCAACATGAACACATCAATTAGACGCAACAAGGCGTTGAACACCCTGATCTCCTGGACGGCACCCATTCAAAACAGCCCTCAAGAACCGCTCATCCAGTGCACCCCCTCTTGAACCATCTTCTTGTGTAGATCATGCAATGTCTGTATGGCCTCAGCCAATGTCCCATTGTCCTCTTGCACACACACCCCTCATGGCTGCTGTTAACAACTTTATGCTGGTTCTACTTCAAAAGCAAGTGCGCGAGCTCACAGAGGGCTTGCAAACCACATTTGGGCCTAGCCATGCCTTCTCCACTCCCCCCCAGGTCAACCCTCCGAAGGCAACCCCTAGTGACTGCTAACATGCTATTTATGACCACGTGTCATTGAACAGTCTGTATTCCTGTGGTACTGTTTCCCCAAACTGCAGTGCCATAGTATTCTGAAGCTCTTTTCTTCAGCTGACGGTGAAACAAAGTCTCTTAGACAGTGCGTGGGACGGTCATACAAATTGGAGAAGTACATTGCTGGTATCACCAGGGAGAGTGTGTGTGTACAGTCACAGATGCCATTGCATTTTGGGGTCAGGTGCACATGGAGCTGGGTCCCATACTGACAAAAATGATCCATCAGGCTTACAGTGCCCTCCTGCATGTTTTCGTCATCCACAGTGGTGTTGCAGTTGAGGTTACTTCAGACCATTACTGTCGTATTTCCTCTGAAACAAAGAGAAAACGGTTTCATTTTATTTCTGTTCTAGGGTGTGTTTAAAATCCTGTCCCTGTAGATCCCTGTATGTTTGCTTCCCATATTAGCTGAAATTGTCCTATTATGTTACCAAATCTTAAAGGGCCCCTTGTCCCTGCCATTCTACAATGATATAGCTCTATATGTGAACTTGGCTCCTGTATGTCATTTGTGGGCAAATACTGATCCTGTTACATTGAGTACTGGCCTACCTGTTCAATGAGGGGGTAGAGATTTAGCCAAATAATTACCACATTCGGATGGTGTTTAAGTTACCTCTAAAATACCCTGGTCTACAATCCCTTTTTTCCGCTTTGGCCAATTTCTCTTATGGCCTACTTTCTTCATTCTTGATATCTGATCTCTTTTCTCTAGTCTATCTGTAAAGGTCTGTAGTACTTTAGGGATGGTAGCAAATCTAGTTGTTTTAACTTGCACAGTAATGGAGCTAAGATGTATTGGTTGCAGCTGTGCTTTTATTGTACATGAAAAAGGTGCAAAAGACAGTGAATAAAGGCTTGGGAATACCTCTTTAGGGTGACGCAATTTATCTACGACAGAAACATTGAGGATGAGGGAGCACACATAATAACTAGTGTTAGATGTGGATGTACCTATGCTGTGCATGTGTTAGTATCTGGTACCACATCTCTTCAAACAAAGCAATGTGGAGAGGAAAATGGGCAGTATAATTTTCAACAGTTCTAAGCATACACATGAGAGCTGATGTAGGATAAAAGAAATAGAAGAAATAGAAATAGACAAGAGCTAAAAAGCATCAATATTAGCGCACTGAGAAGGACAAATAAAACGAAAGCACACAACTTAAAGTAAGTGTCTCTTGTTGAAGCGGTGGAAGGAGGCTTTTCTCCGGTTGCATATCCTGTTCTCCCCCTTCTTTTTCTTGTTTGGTGTCCAAAGGGATGGATGGCACAGCCAGGGCCAGGCGGATGTTGGAGTGAGAAATAAATCCATTGTTTGTGGCTGCAAATGTTTAACTGCAGTAACTGCTGTTAGAATCTCGCCACTGGTGAAACAATTCCTGATGCAAAATAGAGTTCCCAAATGCAATGGTTTCTGTTGGTCATGCACTAGAGGGGCGTCATCTGTAGGGACGTTGACACGCATGGCAGCTACAGTGTACCCTGTTTAGTAACAAACCATGACACTTGTGTTAGGTGAGTCAAATAAACAGACATTTCAATGTGTACTACTTAAAGTGCACTCTCTGTCTGTCACCTATTCATCATTCTCCTTGTCATTATCTGATGTGGTGTCAAAAGGTGGTCTGACCCTAGGGTGTTTCTCGAGGTGCAAAGTGCTAGTGGGAGACAGTACAACCATTTATTTTCCAATTTTACACACAGTTTACTTATTTTGTTTTTAAGATGTCACTGACGCACACCAGGATGTTGTTACCTTGGGGGTGGTAAGCTAACAAGAGTTTGTGTATCATTCCCAACAAAGTGGTGAGGTGGGAGAAGATATAATTGACAGAAATGTATGTGCCAATATCTGATCTGATAGCTTCAGGAATGCCCCACTGGAGCATCACCTCATGGAACAGAATATTAGCAGCAAACTTGGCATCACAATGGACATGAGTTCTTACTTCATCACTGGTGGGGCCCAGTTAAAAAATGTTTGTTGGTGATCCCCAATGATCACCTCTGCCACTGATCCACTTACTACCACTTCCAACAGTGCCCCTCAAATCTCCATAACACTCACTCTCATATGCATTTAATTAGTTATGTAGTGCCACTCGTACCAGGGTAGGGTGTTAAAACACTCCACACCACACCTACATTACATAGAGACAACCAGTCACACGTGTAAATCAATTTATAAGAAATGTTTTATAAGACAAAGAAGTACAAGGTGTAGGAGTTACATGTCATCCATACTGATAGGCAGTATAGTTTAAGAGTGCTTGACCTGAAGAAGCACAAACTCAGCGTTTAAACCCTAACACCATGGTTGGTAGTTCTCTTTATTAATAAGAATTTATGTCTACGTTTTCCAACATTAGAAAAATAAAAGACTGAACAAAAAATATATCACTCTAATCTATATGTACCCTGTAGTATCTCTACAGCTCTTTGATGACCGTCAATAGTTTACTGCTATATATTATGAGTTGAGACTATAAAACTGTAAGTAACAAAAGGATCTTCTAGAAAAAACAGTAACCCACTGATGTATTTACATCGCATGCACTTTGTGATTTGCTAGAGGCAAGAAATGCTAGCAAGTACTTTTAAAACAATAATATACTTGAACCCGGCACCCCCACCCGAATTCCAGAGCCCAGTGTGGTGGTACCGGTCGCACTGCCCTACAGTTTGCCCTGATCCCAGTGGAGGGCTCTCGATGTCGAAGTATTGTGGATACTATTGCTTTGAAGGTGGGGTTTCATGAACCCTGCTGGCACACAATACAGGTGTATACATATATTGTGGTCATGTCATGTAAGTTGCAAACAAACCAATCCTGGTGTATTTGGAGAGACATGTCTCTAGCAGTGAGCCAAGGGAAATGTAGCTGGTTTAGGGCTATAAGAAGCAATGCTTAGATATCTTTCTATATCTTTGTGGAGAAGTGTGGCTCACTGGTTAGAGCGGCAGACTATGAAGCAGAGATCAGGCCTGGGACCAGGGTTCAAGTCCCGACGCGGCAGCGACTTGGGCTCAATGTCCGTGGACTCGATAATTCTCGCCTCGGTGCCTACTCTAATCATGGGTCCCACGCTGCAACTCTGGGCAATTGCTTGCTTAATCTCCACAACGGCCCCAACAACACTGGGATGCCTGGCTTCACTTTGGGGGTTCCCAGGAGGAGCATCTCACAGGGAGAGCCAGGAAGGGTTATACAGCGCCGGGACGCCCCGTTGCGGGGGCAGCTGTGCGCTTTACAAGTATACTACATATACATCAGGGGTCTCCAAACCGGTCCTGGAGGGCCGGATCCATGCCAGATTTTTAAAATTACTACATGTATCTCAATGGGGATATCCAAAAAATCTGGCATGGATCCGGCCCTCCAGGAACGGTTTGGAGACCCCTGATTTACATCTTTAAAATCTGTTCCTGTCTGTATGCATCCAGTTGGCCTGAAGGTGACAATGTTTTACTAGCTAACAAAACTATGTATATGTGTTGCAAAGGGACCATTTTGCACTGTTGTGGTGATATAGGCTGATTCAAAGTATATTGTTATTGCTTCCCTTCCTCTTGTTTAAGCGCTGGCACGAACACTATTAGTTCAGCAGCCTGACTTAAGTAATGAGGTGACAGTGTTATTCGGTCTGGTATCAGTAAAATATCTGAAGAGCCATGCTTCATGGCTTTGACCATTACTGCATCTGTGTGTCTCATTCCTGTGGAAACCCAGCTACAAAATATACAACGATGCCTGGCATGGGGTCTTCTTGTGTTTGGCTACACTCATCTGGAGTATATGTGTCCAGTCATTGATATCATCGCCTGTATCTGAAAGGGAGTATGCAAAGAAGGCAGCTGTGTTGTCTTTATGACACTTATCTACCTTGATGTGAGTCAACTGAGGAGGACATTGGTTTTCTCTCAATGTCCCCTCTTCTGCTTTGTTATCATTAGGACCCTCTGGATTTGGCCATTTTCTGGGTCTCCCACTTGTCTCTCCTGGGCTTTTGCATGTACTACTTGTTTCTGTAAATGGCTTTTCTTTACACTGCCTTTGAGTCTGCCTCTGATCCTTTTGTGAATGGGAGAACTGGCAGGCTCCTGACTTTTCTTTGTACTGCACTTAGGTCTGCCCCTGGGTCTCTTTTGAGTGTGAGTACTGGCAGATTTCTGAGGTCCTGGGTATGTGTGGTGTTAGACCTGTCTGACTTTTCGCGTAGTCCCTTCAATTTATTATTTATTTTGTCCCCTTTTTGCCCCTCATGCCTTTATTTATTTTTGTGTCCACTAGCTTTTTCAAGGTGTTGGTGTAGGGGATAGATAGGTGCTTTTTCACCCTCATAGTTTTTCACCTCAGGCCTAGAGGCCTTTCCTGACAGGAATTCTCTTGGAGTCACAAAATGGTGGCTACCAACTGTCCCAACTGCCATGCCTGGAACCTGTCCCATAGGATAGAGTAGGGCATTCCAGAACCTTCTGGTCCCTTCTGGACCTCTGAGGGTCAGCCTATAAAAGGCGGAATGCTGGTCAGCCATTTTGTCTTACCAGAGAGCTGGAGGACAGGCTGTAGCAGAAGGTGGGGGGAGGTTAGTCAAACGGTTGACCTCCTAGACTAGGACGCTGCCTTATTGATCCACCACTCTACCCCCCCTTGGGTTACTTGTCTTGTCCCCGCTGTTTAGGATTACTGGAGACCCTGGGCGCCTGACCAACCCCAAGTCTGGAAGTATGGGGATGTGAAAAGGAGAAGGAGACTGCAGCACTGTGGAGTGCAGTCCTCTGCCCAGTGGAAAGACTTTAGAGAGACTATTGCTGAGAGTTGCTCAGACGGAGAGGGGTTAATCTTTGTGGTCCCCCCCTTGTTCAGCTCTTCAATTGAATTCTGCCCCCGGTTGCCGGAATTTCCCCCTGGTGACAAAACCCCACAGCGCCCCTCCTCCTACCTGTCGTGGCCGATTGCTGGCTGAGGAGAGTGGCGAGCGCTGAGGGAGCGGAGGCAGAGAGAAGACGAGCTGGTCTGCTCCTGAGTTGGCGCGTGGTGAGCAGCGCAGATTCAGAGCCGTGGCCGCCGGTCCTGAGGTGAGGAGCGGTCCTGGTGGTGTCCTCATTGATTTCGGAGGGGGCGGAGTGACAGGGAAGCGTCGGCGGAGGAGCGCGGGCTCCAGCGGGAAGACACTTTCCCCCCGCGCATGCCCCGTTAAGCCGCCCGGCTCTGGGAGGCGGAGCCAGCTAGCGAAGAGAAGCGGAAGCAGCGCTCGTTAGCGTCTGTCAGACCTGCTAGCGCCAGCCCTGGGGTTGGGTGGCCAGTAGCGGAGGAAACCAGCGGCGACTCCGGTTTACCTGTGAGACATTCCCCGGTCGTCTCCGCGCCTGCCTTGAGAACAGCTAGCTGGGCGGGTGGAAACCGCCTCAACAGTTGCCGATTGGGACCTCGGCCGAACCGCTTGACAGTGCAGAGCCTATGGCACAGTAAGGAGAGTGTGGGGAGAAGGGGGAGGTCTGAGTCCTGAGGATTAATCGCCCTGAGAGACGGAGGAGTGGGGTTCTGAAAGAGGACTCCCTGTGTAGAGGAGAGTTAATACTAGTGCATGACAAAGAGGTCTAGATTCACTAATCATTTTTCCCTCTACTGTGTCCTAGAAGGTGGGGGTGAAACTTGATGATACAAACCACATTGCTTACAGGTCTGAGAAAAGACAGCTACTAAACTAGAATCTGGGATTAGCGCCACTGCCAATGTTGTGCTGAGAGTACCTGCTGATTAAGTAGGAGTATAAGTTCCTCATAGAGGCTGCTGGCGCATATGTAAAAGTCTTGTATATCTGAAACCTCTCATTGGATGTGTACCTTTTTGGTGGTTAGAGGTGCTGAGGGGGAAAAGTATAGAGTCTCATAGAAGTCAAATCTAACCAATTTTGGTGTCTAATGTAATGTACTGTTGATGCTGATTAATGATATAAGTTAGCACTTCTAAAAGTATTATTATTAATTTCATGACAAACTGTATGTACTAAGCTGTGATTTCTAAAGACAAAAGAGCATAGAATATTTTTATAAACAAGCTCGTATTTTTCCAAACATTGGTGTAGTGTCATTTTTTTGGGTGATATTGCGTTGATTTACTGCTGGGTGGTTTGCAACCTTTACACTTGTGCCTCTAGTGATTGTGTCTTACCCTAGGCCAGGCTACCCTAGGTGACCTGACATACTTAGGTTCCAACAAGTTGGTGTCTAGCGGTGGGATCCTGACTGTGGTTGCAGCTACTCAGTAGTAATTGAATGTAATTCACTAGCCTACACCAGGAGTTTTCTCCTAGCGGCCCTCCTAATTTTTACTTTTGTTTTTCCAAATTTGTTCCTGGTGGTGGGGTGGAGGTGGCTTTAGGTTGCCCTTGCAACTCTAATTTCCTTGTGTGTATAACCTGGTATTGCCTATTTCAAAATGGAGTTTGCACTAGAAAAACTAGATACCTATTCTGTGGCTCAGCTGAAAGATTTCTGCCAACAAATGGGGGTATTTTTTAAGCATGGTGCCAGGAAGGGGGAACTCCAAACCAGTCTAAGGGCTTGGGTGGAGGCACACAAAGAAGGGAAGGAGGAGGATGAAGGGACAGACCGGGACACGGTTGTGGAGATAGAAGGCTTATTCCACTCAGAGGGGGAAAACCTACTCCCAGGACCAGTGTCCTACTCCCGGAGGGGCAGTAGTGTCTCCGGGGGAAGCCTGACTGAAGCCGAGCTCACTGACAGGAGGGAAATGAGACAATTAAAATGGGAGTTGGCTAAGCTGGAGCAGGAGAAGGAGGAGGCGGAGGATGGCTCACGAGTTCAGGCTGAAGGAGTTAGAACTCCAGAACCTGCGACGGGGGTCCTCTCCTGTAATGAATGGTGGCAGCGAATCTAAAGAGACAGCCAGGGAGTCCAGACCCTATTTACCAAAAGACCTCATTGCTAGCTTTAGTCAGGGAGATGACATAGCCAAGTGGTTGGCTGCCTATGAGGTCTCCTTAAGAGCCCATGGGGTGCAGGAGAAGCACTGGGGGGGTGGTTTGTATAAGTACATGCCTCCTGCTGGTCGGGACACCTTGCTGGCCCTGGAACCAGAGGAGCAAACCAACTACCCCACCATGAAGCTAGCATTGGTAAGGAAGTTTGGGCTTACCCCTGAGAAATATCGCCAGAAGTTCAGGGGGAGCCACAAGTTAAGCACCCAGAACTGGGTGGACTTCCTTGATTACGCAAGAAAGGCCGTAGAGGGCTGGGTCAAGGGCAGTGAGGGGAAAGATTATGAGGGGTTGTATGATCTATTTTTGAAGGAGCACCTCCTCGAGAAATGCTTTCCCGAGCTGCGCCAACACCTGGTGGACAGCAAGCTGACCAATCCCCGGAAGCTTGCAGAGGAGGCGGACATCTGGGCAAGTACCCGGGTGTCCTCAAAGGGGACTGGAGGGGATTCCCAAAAGGCCGGACAGGGCGCCCCCCAGAAGAAGGAGGGGGGAGATAAAAAGAGGGAGTTCTCTAAAGGTCCCCAAAACAATTTCCAAGGAAAGGGAACAGGTTTCACCCCTAAGGCAAACCCGCCCAGAAACCCTTATCCTGGCCAAAGCCAGCAGCCAAGGGTTCTCCACTGTTTTGAGTGTGGTGGTGTCGGACATTATAAGGGAGATGTCAGATGCCCAAAGAGACCACCCCCTCCCACCGGAGGAAAACCACCGGGAGTAGCTAGTGTAGCGCTCGGGGAGGAGTTGCCCTTAGATAAGGGGGGTGAGTGGGCGGGTATCACCTTAGTGTCCCTGGGAGAACGGGAGATGGTTCCTAAGATCCAGGTGCCCCCAAATACTGCTAAGTATGGGCAATGGGTCACCATCAATGGCCAGAGAGGGGAGGCTCTGAGAGATACAGGAGCCAGTATGACTATGGTGAGAAGTCAACTGGTGTCTCCAGAGCAGGTGGTTCCCCATGTACTCCACCCCGCCGTGATGGCTGACGGCAGAATGGGCCACTATCCAGTGGCTGAGGTTCCCTTTGAGTGGGAAGGGGTTGCAGGTTCACTTCGAGTTGCCGTAAGCCCTGCCGTGCCAGTTGATTGTCTGCTGGGGAATGATATGGAGCACAACGCTTGGAGACAGGTGGAATACCGGACGCACTCTGCGATGCTGGGTACACCTGACTGTGCGAGCACACGTTCTGCGACTGCCCGGAGAGGGAGTTCGCCTGGGTTGGAGCCTGGAACAATGGCCCAACCCGCTGCCAAAAAGGGACAGACCCTAAGTCAGGAAGAGCCTGCTTCGGCTTCCACACCCCATGTGACAGATCGGCCACCTGCGGTGGTGGACCAGGAGTCCGTGTAGGGGGAAGTAGACTCTCTGGAGGATTTACCCATCCCTGCTGAGTGGCATGTGGAGGGAGGTCCTACCAGAGAGGAATTCTGTAGGGGGCAGAGGGAGTGCCCTACCCTTGAGGGACTGAGGCGACAGGCCGAAGCCCAGGCAGCAGGTGATGTTACGGGACACTACCATATTTACTGGGAGGATGGACTCCTCTACAGTGAACCCAAGGTACCCTTACCTGGTTCATCAAGGGCCTTGGTAGTCCCGCAACAATACCGAGCCTTTCTGCTGGAATTGGCTCATGCTATACCCTTGGCAGGACACTTAGGTCAGGACAAGACCTTTGCTCGGCTTGTCCTCCACTTCTACTGGCCTCAGATGAAAGTGGCGTCCAACACTTACTGTCGGACATGTGTATCCTGCCAGGCCAGTGGGAAAACAGGGGTGAAGCTGAAGGCTCCCCTGGAACCACTTCCAGTCGTTAGCACCCCCTTTGAAAGGGTGGGCATCGACATTGTAGGGCCTTTAGATCCACCAACAACAGCTGGTCACAGGTTCATCCTGGTTCTGGTGGATCATGCCACACGGTACCCAGAGGCAATTCCTCTGAGGACAGTCACCGCACCTGTGGTGGCTAGAGCCCTAAAGGGGATCTTTACCCGAGTGGGATTCCCCAAAGAAGTTGTGTCTGACAGGGGGACCAACTTTATGCCAGCTTACATGCGGGCAATGTGGAAGGAGTGTGGAGTGACCTACCGGTTCACCACTCCTTATCACCCCCAGTCGAATGGACTGGTTGAGAGGTTCAACAAAACCTTGAAGGGCATGATCAAAAGTCTGCCCGAAAGCCTGCGGAGGAAATGGGACGTCCTCCTACCCTGTTTGCTATTCTCTTACAGGGAAGTGCCACAGGAGGGAGTTGGCTTCAGCCCCTTTGAACTTCTGTATGGGCACCCTGTACACGGTCCTCTCAGCCTGGTGAAGGATGGTTGGGAAAAGTCTCCCTGGAAACCCCCCCAGGATGTGGTGAGCTACATGCTGGCCTTCAGGAGCCAAATGGCGAAGTTGTGGAAGCAAGCTTCTGACAACTTGGAGGCCAGCCAGGCAGTCATGAAAGAGTGGTATGACCACAATGCTCACCAGGTGGAATTGGAGCCTGGCCAGAAAGTGTGGGTGATGGAACCTGGAGAGCTTAGTGCCCTCCAGGATCGCTGGACAGGCCCATTTGAAGTGTTGGAAAAGAAGGGTAAGGCCACATACCTGGTGGACCTTAAGACCCCTCGACAGCCCCTACGGGTGCTGCATGCCAACCGACTCAAACCCCACCATGAGAGGCCCGAGGTCATTTTAATGATGGTGACTGATGGGGAAGAGGAAGCGGAAAGCGAACCTCTCCCAGAATTGTTCTCGTCTCAGGAGAAGGATGGGTCAGTGGAGGGGGTGATTCTCTCTCCCACTCTAACTCCTGAACAGCGGGAGGACTGCCGCCAGATACTGGAGCAGTACTCTACGTTGTTCTCCCTTGTCCCGGGAAGGACTCACCTGTGTACCCATGATGTGGACACAGGGGACAGCCCACCAGTGAAGTCGAAGACCTACCGGCTGTCCGACAAGGTGAAGGCTAGCATCCATGGAGAGGTTGCCAAGATGCTAGAGCTGGGAGTTATAGAACCTTCCAACAGTCCTTGGTCCAGTCCGCTGGTGCTAGTGCCAAAAGCCGCTCCACCAGGCACCACACCAGAACTGAGGTTCTGTGTGGATTACCGGGGACTGAACTCAGTTACAAAGACTGATGCTCATCCGATCCCTAGGGCGGATGAATTAATTGACCGGCTAGGAGCTGCCCAATATCTAAGTACCTTTGACCTCACTTCAGGGTACTGGCAGATCTCCTTGACAGATGGAGCAAAGGAAAGGTCAGCCTTCTCCACGCCTGAGGGACACTTCCAATTTTGAGTGATGCCCTTTGGGCTCAAAAATGCCCCCGCCACATTTCAGCGGCTGGTGAATCAGGTCCTCTCTGGAATGGAGAGTTTCTCTGCTGCTTACCTGGATGACATTGCTGTCTTCAGTAGCAGTTGGGAGGACCATTTGCAACATTTGCAAGCAGTTCTCCAGGCCCTGAAACAAGCTGGATTGACAATCAAGGCCATCAAATGCCAGATTGGGCAGGGGTCGGTTGTGTACCTTGGACACTTGGTGGGTAGGGGGACAGTGCAGCCCCTGCAGGCAAAGATTGAGGCAATCATGGCCTGGGAACCCCCCAAGACACAGACTGAGGTCCGAGCTTTTCTGGGCCTCACAGGCTACTACCGTCGCTTTGTGAAGGGGTATGGCACTATTGTAGCGCCTCTCACAGAGCTCACCTCTAAGAAACAACCTCGACGGGTAGTTTGGATGAACGCTTGTCAGCAAGCTTTTGAGAAACTGAAGCAGGCAATGTGTGCAGCACCGGTCCTGAGGGCCCCAGACTTCTCCAAGGAGTTCATTGTCCAGACAGATGCATCAGAACATGGCATTGGGGCAGTGTTATTGCAACTGAATGAAGAGGGCCTGGATCAGCCTGTGGTATTCCTATCCAGGAGACTGCTTCCCCGGGAACAGAAGTGGAGTGCAATTGAGAGGGAAGCTTTTGCAGTGGTGTGGGCTCTGAAGAAGCTGCGACTATACCTGTTTGGCTCGCACTTCCTGGTTCAGACTGACCACCGGCCCCTTCGTTGGCTAATGCAGATGAAGGGGGAGAATCCCAAGCTGTTGAGGTGGTCCATCTCCCTATAGGGAATGGACTTCCGGGTGGAACATCGACCTGGAGTTGACCACGCCAATGCAGACGGTCTCTCTAGGTATTTCCGCCTTAGTGATGAGGACTCCCAAGGGGTTGGGTAGTTCTCCCCACTTTCAGCTGGGGGGGACGCGTGTTAGACCTGTCTGACTTTTTGCGTAGTCCCTCCAATTTATTATTTATTTTGTCCCCTTTTTGCACCTCATGCCTTTATTTATTTTTGTGTCCACTAGATTTTTCAAGGTGTTGGTCTAGGGGATAGGTGCTTTTTCACCCTCATAGTTTTTCACCTCAGGCCTAGAGGCCTTTTCCTGACAGGAATTCCCTTGGAGTCACAAAATGGTGGCTACCAACTGTCCCAACTGCCATACCTGGAACCTGTTCCATAGGATAGAGTAGGGCATTCCAGAACCTTCTGGTCCCTTCTGGACCTCTGAGAGTCAGCCTATAAAAGGCGGAATGCTGGTCAGCCATTTTGTCTTACCAGAGAGAGTCAGCTGGAGGACAGGCTGTAGCAGAAGGTGGGGGGAGGTTAGTCAAAGGGTTGACCTCCTAGACTAGGACGCTGCCTTATTGATCCACCACTCTACCCCCCTTGGGTTACTTGTCTTGTCCCCGCTGTTTAGGATTACTGGCGACCCTGGGCGCCTGACCAACCCCAAGTCTGGAAGTATTGTGATGCGAAAATGAGAAGGAGACTGCAGCACTGTGGAGTGCAGTCCTCTGCCCAGTGGAAAGACTTTAGAGAGACTATTGCTGAGAGTTGCTCAGATGGAGAGGGGTTAATCTTTGTGGTCCCCCCCTTGTTCAGCTCTTCAATTGAATTCTGCCCCCGGTTGCCGGAATTTCCCCCTGGTGACAAAACCCCACAGCGCCCCTCCTCCTACCTGTTGTGGCCGATTGCTGGCTGAGGAGAGTGGCGAGCGCTGAGGGAGCGGAGGCAGAGAGAAGACGAGCTGGTCTGCTCCTGAGTTGGCGCGTGGTGAGCAGCGCAGATTCGGAGCCGTGGCCGCCGGTCCTGAGGTGAGGAGCGGTCCTGGTGGTGTCCTCATTGATTTCGGAGGGGGCGGAGTGACAGGGAAGCGTCGGCGGAGGAGCGCGGGCTCCAGCGGGAAGACACTTTCCCCCGCGCATGCCCCGTTAAGCCGCCCGGCTCTGGGAGGCGGAGCCAGCTAGTGAAGAGAAGCGGAAGCGGCGCTCGTTAGCGTCCGTCAGACCTGCTAGCGCCAGCCCTGGGGTTGGGTGGCCAGTAGCGGAGGAAACCAGCGGCGACTCCGGTTTACCTGTGAGACATTCCCCGGTCCTCCCTGTGCCTGCCTTGAGAACAGCTAGCTGGGCGGGTGGAAACCGCCTCAACAGTTGCCGATTGGGACCTCAGCCGAACCGCTTGACAGTGCAGATCCTATGGCACAGTAAGGAGAGTGTGGGGAGAAGGGGGAGGACTGAGTCCTGAGGATTAATCGCCCTGAGAGATGGAGGAGTGGGGTTCTGAAAGAGGACTCCCTGTGTAGAGGAGAGTTAATACTAGTGCATGACAAAGAGGTCTAGATTCACTAATCGTTTTTCCCTCTACTGTGTCCTAGAAGGTGGGGGTGAAACTTGATGATACAAACCACATTGCTTGCAGGTCTGAGAAAAGACAGCTACTAAACTAGAATCTGGGATTAGCGCCACTGCCAATGTTGTGCTGAGAGTACCTGCTGATTAAGTAGGAGTATAAGTTCCTCATAGAGGCTGCTGGTGCATATGTAAAAGTCTTGTATATCTGAAACCTCTCATTGGATGTGTACCTTTTTGGTGGTTAGAGGTGCTGAGGGAGAAAAGTATAGAGTCTCATAGAAGTCAAATCTAACCAATTTTGGTGTCTAATGTAATGTACTGTTGATGCTGATTAATGATATAAGTTAGCTGTATGTACTAAGCTGTGATTTCTAAAGACAAAAGAGCATAGAATATTTTTATAAACAAGCTCGTATTTTTCCAAACATTGGTGTAGTGTCATTTTTTTGGGTGATATTGCGTTGATTTACTGCAGGGTGGTTTGCAACCTTTACACTTGTGCCTCTAGTGATTGTGTCTTACCCTAGGCCAGGCTACCCTATGTGACCTGACATACTTAGGTTCCAACATGTGGTATTTAGTAGCCTTGTGCCATTCTGTACAATTGTTTCCTATCTGGTCTCTGTTTTCAGGGTATACCTTAACCAGGCATTCTAGAGGGGACCCCATTGCACTTTGGAGGATCTTGTCTTTATGTTTGAATATAGAGGTTACACTGGACAATGCATCAATATCTATTCCATTAATAAATCGTCCACCTCTCTTTCCCCAATCTCTAAAACCACCCTGCCTCTGACAGATAGGTAGGCCTGTACCGTTAACACCTGAATTTATTCAAACTGTTGATATTCCTAAATTCCTAAATTCTTTCATATGATCATATCCTTCTATTTATTTCTCATTATCCTGGAGATCCACCCGTCTCCTACTCCTTGCATACTTTCCATTAATACAAGCTGTTCTTCTTTTTCAACGTACTTATTCTCATGCATTCTTTTAAATAATCCAGTTTCTTTTGGCTGATGAACCTTTAAGCAGAGACCAGTCTAACATCTTAGACTCTCTATACATTTAGGTAAGTGAGAAAACTATTTTATTTTACTTTTATATTTATATTAAAATGTGATTGCAATGTGCGATAAGAGAATAGTCTCAAAAATTGACTGTATACCCTCAAGATATTCATCTATGTCCCTGTAGGCTGTTCTAAAACGTTTCAAACTATTTCTTTGGGACACCTATCTAATCTTTTAAAGTATCTAATGTTATTACATCAATATATGTTATCCTTATACCTAAATGTAATGTGTCAATTCCTAGGCACTCAAGGATTTCTCCCATGAAGGGATTATTAGGTGGTACTAGCATTGGTAGTCTACTGGGGTCAGTGCCATTAAAAAAACCTACAACCTTACTGTTACAAAGATGGGCAAATAATTCAGGGACCTGTTGTGATTAACTATCTGTGTACCCTTGAGAAATCTGTCTAAATAAAATCCTTTTCTAGAATTCTACAATATTTCTCAAAAAGTAGGAAATCCTAACAACATAACATAAACAGCATAAAACTACAACATGACATTAATCTGTGACCACACTTCTATTCACATTTACATAGACATTTAAATATACTATAAAGCTGTTAATCTACTCCAAAAGATACTTACTAGGGCAAAAACTACTACTACTGGTCGCTTTTCCTGGACTCACAAAAGGACAACTATCACTTCCTGTAACTACAAACTGTCACTTACAGACTTAAGGTATGGGATGACTTGAGTGTTTTGGCTTTCAGAACATATGCCAACTATTCAGCCCCAAGTGCTACTCTACCCTGACCACTTTTGACTACCTATAGTCAGGTCCCCTAGTACCTTCCGACTTACCACCGAAAAGCTAGTCCTTATTATTGTGTCAATATACAACCATGCATGCATTTCCCCACATATGAATAATAACAAAATAATAACATAAAACATATTCTACTGTCAACATGCCACCTGCAAGTTAAAAGGGACGACATTCGCACTGTTTCGCCTTTTAAGAATGCCAACTCCCATGTCCTACCCGTCCCAGAAAAATGAGAACACTTTATAACAGGCGTCTTCTTAACTTCTTTTAGTTGTGCAAATCATTCCAAGAGGACAGGAGGTATTTCAGGATATGGCAGCAGGTGAGAAGAACTGAAAGTTCTGGCTCAGCTCACCAAAATGTTCAAGGAAAATAAATATATTGAACAAACACCAAGAAAGGCAAGTTGGCAATACAATATGTTTATATTTTTTTACAATTCTGTAGTGATGATCAGTCACTACAGGAGAGATCAGTTAAACTCAGAGGAGATACAACTTGATGTTTCTTAATTTAGCTTGAAGTCAGCTCTATTTATTCTTCCAAACCGCAAAGGAGAAGGTCACAAGTTGACCATTGACATACGCAATTTTCACACCAGACATACAGGATAGCATCAGTGGATGTAGCAATTTCTTCAAAACAGAAGCACATGTAGGTGGGCCTAGCCTCACATGATGAGCGTGGAAACCCCCCTGTGGGTTTCGGTTCTCAGAAGAATCTCAGCGGAGCAAAGATATCTATATTTAACTGCACAACGCGTGGTTATGTCCTGCTCAATGCTTATTGGCCAAGAGTATCTGACCTTTTGTATGTGGTTTCTTCCATTAAGCCATCTAGCCAGTTAGGTTTGAAGTTGTGGTTACTGCAGAAGCGAGTGACCAGCTATCAGACTTGTAGGTGTGGTCTCGGCAGAAGCGTACACATGTGCATCAGTATGTACTAAGGAAGGATGTGTACCTGGTAATTCTTCTTATGTACATGTTCAAGTTTAAAGGTGTAAGATACCGCTGTGCTTCAGAGGAAGCTGGCTCTTATGCGATTGGTGCATTTTGGCCCCTCTCTCTAGCAGATGGAAATTGTGGAAACCTATTTTTGCAGTTTCTACGCTTAAGCGCTACTGGTTTTCCTGAGTCAGGAAGAAGACCAGATCTATGCTTCATGCAGTAGCCCAACTAGCTGACCGCAATCTATTTCCTGACATTTAAACAAACTGTGCGACCTGAATAATTCAGCTAAACACATTGTCTTTTGTGGCATGGTATTTTTTAATTATTTCTCGCAGAGGCCCGTGTTCCTACTAAGGCCTAAAACCTCTTCTAACTTCAAACCTTTGCCTGGAAGTTACAGGCCTCAGCTCTTTGTGTGTTTGTATATAATGTATTCTATTTTTCCCTACATCATTTGTAATGTGACTCGCACGTGCTGCGGACGTTGAGGGAGGATTGTAACTTTAACGAATTAGTTGAACGTCTGAACCAGCAGAATGCGACGCAGCGCATCGTAAGCTATTTGAATTGTGGAATAAAGCTACCTTTTTGCAGTTTCTCTTCAAGTTCATTGCATTTGGCGACTGATTTCCTTCTTCGGCCATTGTTGAATCAACACGTTGGTGCTGTTCAGATTTTTGCCTGGGTTTTACGGGGTTCTGTTTTTCCGCTGGAGCTCACTTCATTGCAGAAACGACTCCAACACCCGCCGCCAATGGTCACTTGGTCACATGACTCAGGTCACATGCTTCATTAGCGTTGGGTGAGCTGCAATACCATTGCTGTATGCAGCCAAATCTTTCAGCCCTGCCAAGTACCATGCATCAGGTGTTAGACTAACAAATGTGCCTTTGAGTTGATCAGTCTAAACTAGTAGCTGAAAAACACATTCACACAGTTTCAACAACCAAGTGTCGTCATAATGGAGGCCAGAAGTGAATCAGTATGTAAATCATAAAGGTGGCATTGTTTACGTTAAAAAGCAGTGCTTGTTGGGAAAGGGATACATATTTGAAATAAATGTATTCTTTTATTGGAAGCAGGATATTTGATTCGGCAATGAGAAGGGGCTATGAATCTTGGAATCATCAATCTCAGAGTTCTCAGCTGGTTATGACACACGCCCAATCCACACAGCACTCTAATGTGTCTTGCATGCTTGTGGTGCTTTGTTGGGTGGTTAGAATAGTGATGCTTTTGTAACAG
The DNA here is from genome assembly GCF_964263255.1 of Lissotriton vulgaris. Lineage (NCBI taxonomy): Eukaryota > Metazoa > Chordata > Amphibia > Caudata > Salamandridae > Lissotriton > Lissotriton vulgaris. Next base: position 108,067,598 of record NC_141686.1, read on the forward strand.
TTTCCTTCTGCTTGTTTCCTTTCAGTAACACATGCGTGTTTTCCCATGACATCGAGTCTGATGCCAACAAGGCTGTGCTGAAGGCCCACAAGATCAGCAACCTTAAAAAAAAGGACCTGCAAGTTCTGCTGCTGCTGAACGACCACGCCTTCCTGCCTGAGGTAAGATGTGCCAGAGAAAGCCAAGCTTGTTACTCTATGCTGCACACTGGTCGGTACATCCATGGAACTCTGTACCACCTGATTCTAAGTGAGTTTGGCTTAGGGAATTCACTATTGCAAATCACTTGCTAATTAATTCAATGTTCAGGAATTCTTAGGTTCACCCTTCGACATTACAGGCCATGTTACTCTTAAATACATTTATTCAGGGATTTGTAATTATAGGAAGTTCAATTATGAATCATGTGGACTTAGCGAAACTTTTCCATGTGCATTTTCTGCACAGACCAGTGCATTTCATTTGGGAAGTGTTTATCTTGCGAGACTGACAGCAGCAGTGACCTGAGTCATTGCAGACCAATGACTGTGATGTCAGTAGGAAATGCTAAGGGAGTTGTAATTGTTTTGAACGTGGAGTTACAGTTGAAATCTGGGGAACTAATGAGTATGGGACTGAGTCAAGTCAAGTCAAGTCAAAAGATTTATATAGCGCGCTACATACCCAGAGGGTCTCAAGGCGCTTGAAGAAGGGTGGGGAGTTACTTGTCAAATATCCATGTTTTGAGTTGCTTTCTGAATGCTAGGTGGTTCTGAGTAAGGCGAAGGTGAGTGGGGAGTGAGTTCCAAGTTTTAGCTGCTAGGTAGGAGAAGGATCTACCTCCCATGGTGGTTTTGTTGATGCGAGGTACAGTGGCAAGGGCTTGGTTGGAGGATCGTAGCTGGCGGGAGGGGGTGTAGAAGGATAGTCGTGTGTTGAGGCATTCGGGTCCTATTTCGTAGAGTGCTTTGTGTGCGTGGGTTAGGAGCCGGAAAGTAATCCTCTTATTGACGGGGAGCCAGTGGAGGTTTTTCAGGTGATCAGAGATGTGTTCTTTACGCGGGATGTCTAATATGAGCCTGGCTGAGGCGTTCTGGATGCGTTGTAGTTTTTTCTGGAGTTTTGCGGTGATGCCGGCGTAGAGGGTGTTTCCGTAGTCCAGTCGGCTCGTGACCAGAGCGTGGGTGACTGTTTTTCTAGTTTCGGTAGGGATCCAGCGAAATGTTTTTTTGAGCATGCGAAGAATGTTGAAGCAAGATGAAGAAACGGCGTTGACTTGTCCGTTCATCGAGAGTGAGGCATCCAGGATGACGCCCAGGTTCCGTGCGTGGTCCGTCGGGATGGGTGCTTTTCCAAGGGCCTCTGGCCACCAAGAGTCGTCCCAGGCGGAGGGGGAGGTACCTAAGATGAGGACTTCTGTTTTGTCTGAGTTCAGTTTCAGACGGCTGTGCTTCATCCATTCGGCTACTTCTTTCATTCCTTCGTGTAGGTTGGTTTTGGCCGTGTTAGGGTCTCTGGTGAGTGATAGGATCAGTTGAGTGTCGTCGGCGTAGGAGATGATGTTGAGGTTATGTTGGCGTGCGATGGCCGCGAGGGGGCTCATGTAAACGTTGAAGAGGGTGGGACTGAGTGAGGACCCTTGGGGTACGCCGCAGATGACTTCAGTGGCCTCTGATTTGAATGGTGGAAGGCGGACTCTCTGTGTTCTTCCGGAGAGGAATGAGGTGATCCATTCCAGTGCTTTTCCTTGGATTCCGATGTTTTTGAGGCGCTGTAGAAGGGTGCTATGGCAGACCGTGTTGAAGGCTGCGGAGAGGTCGAGGAGAATGAGGGCGACTGTGTCTCCATTGTCCAGTAGAGTTCGAATGTTGTCTGTTGCTGCGATGAGGGCGGTTTCGGTGCTAGGCTTGGCTCGGAAGCCGGATTGTGAAGAGTCGAGCTTTCTCGATGACTTTGGCCGGGAATGGAAGGAGTGAGATAGGGCGATAGTTTTTGAGTTCGGTGGGGTCAGCTGTAGGTTTCTTCAGGAGGGCGCTGAGTTCGGCATGTTTCCAGCTTTCCGGGAAGGTTGCGGAGTTGAGGGAGCAGTTGATGACATCTCGGAGGTGCGGTGCAATAATGGAGTCTGCTTTGTTAAAGATGTGGTGAGGGCAGGGGTCTGTGGGGGATCCTGAATGGATAGAGTTCATCAGACGGATGGTGTCCTCAGTGGAGATTGGCTTCCATTCATTGAGGATGTTCAGGGGGGGTGGGGGTCCTGCAGTGGATTGGGTGGGTTGGTCTCCGGGTTGGTTGTCGAAGCTGTTGTGGATGTCTGCAATTTTGTTGTTGGAAGAATGAGGCTAGGGAGTCGCAGAGGGCTTGAGAGGGGGTGATGTCGTTGGAGTTGGCTGAGGGGTTGGTAAATTCCTTGACGATGTTGAATAATTCCTTGCTGTTGTGGGCATTGTTATCTAGACGGTCCTTGAAGGCTGTTTTCTTGGCGTTTCGGATTAGTTGGTGGTGTATACGGGTGGCGTTTATGAAGGCGTCTTTGGTGCTGGTGGTTGGGTCTTTTTTCCAGGCCTTCTCGAGGGAGCGACAGAGTTTCTTGGATTTCTTAAGGTCATCGTTGAACCAGGAGGCCTTCTTGCTGCCTAGTTTTATTTGTCGTTTTTTCAGTGGTGCTAGGATGTCGGCGCTGTTGGATAACCATTGGGTGAGGTTGGTGGCTGCTTGGTCTGGGTTTGAGGAGTGGGCGGGGGGTTTTGAAGAAGCGATGAGGAGATCTGGTCGATGGTGATTTTGTTCCAGTTTCTTTGCAGAGTGGGATGGTGGTGGTTGTTGGATGTGGGCTTGTTGTAGGTGAAGTGAACTCAGCTGTGGTCAGTCCAAAGGAGAGCTGTGGTGTGGCTGAAGGAGACATGTTTGCTGGAGGTGAAGATAGGGTCAAGTGTGTGACCTGCGATGTGGGTGGAGGTAGAGACAAGTTGTTTAAGTCAGAGGTTTGCGAGGTTGTCCAAAAGGGTGGTGGTGTTGCGGTCGTTGTTCTTTTCAAGGTGAAAGTTGAGGTCTCCCAAAAGGATGTAGTCCTCGGAGGGGAGTGCGTGTGGAGTGATGAAGTCCGTGATGTCTTCACTAAATTGTGCGCGGGGTCCTGGTGGCCTGTAAAGGAGGGTGCCTCTGAGTGTGGTCTTGGGGTCGATGTGGATCTGGAAGTGAAGGTGTTCAGAGTTGGCGAGATTGACGTCTGAGCTGGTTGAGATGCGGATGGATTTCTTATGGACGATAGCGATGCCTCCTCCTGTGTGTCCGGTACGGTCCTTGCGAATGATCTTATAGCCTTCCGGAATGGCAATGGTGATGTCTGGGGCTGAAGAGGCATTCATCCATGTTTCTGTTAGGAAGGCGACGTCCGGAGAGATGGTGTCGAGTAGATTCCAGAGGTCGATGGCGTGTCTGTGGACCGAGCGAATGTTGAGCAGGATGCATTGTAGGTGGTTGGGATCGGATATCTGTTGTGTGTTCATAGATGAAGAGTTGTTATTGGTGCCGTCGAACTTGCAGGAGTAGCAGGAAAAGGGTCCATGGGTGTGTCCAGGAGCGGCTTGGACGCAGATGGGGGAGCAGCCAGGGTTAAGGGCTAGGAGGGTGGTGGCATCGTACGTAATGCGGGAGGGCTGGGCAATGCGAGGGCCAGGGGGTCTGGTGCTGGGCGCGGTCCAGGCGCGGACAGGCGTAGACGGGCTTACCTTTGGCGCACCTTCGGCGCGACTGGGGCGCGAACGCTGCGCGTGGACGCTGCGCGCAAATGCAGCGGTCATATATGGATGGTGAAGGGGGGAGGGGCGAGGGCGGCTCAGCTGGGAGGCGGGGCGGGCTCAAGGGAACGAAGCACAACAACAACAAAAACAAAATGGAGGGGAGGGCAGAGCAGGGCGCCGGGGGATATCGCAGAAATAATGTGCAGGTCAATATCAGAGCAAGCCAACAGAGCAGCGACCAAGCAATCTAAACGCTAGTATATTCCTGGCGCTATTAAAACAAAACTTTGTCACAATGCAGCTTCACGATACGATACCACGTCTCAGCACAGAGACAGGGGAGCGACCACTCAAGGCAGGAGCGAAGAATGGATCACAGCGCTGCGAGGTCAGGGGACGCTGTATATTGGTAGTGGGAGGGCGGCTCAGCTGGGAGGCGGGGCGGGCTCAAGGGAACGGAGCACAACAACAACAAAAACAAAATGGAGGGGAGGGCAGAGCAGGGCGCCGGGGGAAATCGCAGAAATAATGCGCAGGTCAATATCAGAGCAAGCCAGCAGAGCAGCGACCAAGCAATCTAAACGCTAGTATATTCCTGGCGCTATTAAAACAAATCTTTGTCACAATGCAGCTTCACGATACGATACCACGTCTCAGCACAGAGACAGGGGAGCGACCACTCAAGGCAGGAGCGAAGAATGGATCAGATCTCTGAAAAAGCCTTTCTCATATGAAGCCCTATTGGTAGTTAATGTAACAAGGCTACAGAGGTTCTTCACACACTTCTCATGAGAAGGACCCCAGGCTTCTAGTGTAAAGGGTTCTCCCTTACCTTGCCATGCATTGGTCAGGTGTAGGCTCTGTAGGTGCCTCCCAGATTTCTGCTGCTGCTTCCTCCTGCCGCTTCAGCAATTCTGCAGTAGAACTTAGTGTCGTCGTCAGCATTTTCTTTTTTCCCCTGCATGCTACGGCTCAACTGACCGGCACTAGGGTTTCTGGGGTAAAACTTTAATGCATGCAGGTATGTCGGTAATGCTGCATGCAGGGAGGCATTCTTAGTACCATGGCATTGTACACATCAATCTATTTTCTTTAATATGTTTTGATCTATAAACAAATCCTGAAATTAATAGAATATTTCTATGTTTACTGCTGGTGATTTTTGCTGTGTTTCATTATTTATTTATCCCCTATCCAAGATAGCTGAACTGCTCCCTGGATTGCATCACATCCTATTTTGATTTGTGGATTCTCTCTCCTTTCTCCAGTTCCTACTTCATTACTCCTTGCTTTTCGCTCTGCTGCTTAGTTTGATAGTTGGAAGGTTATTTGGTCTCCAGTTTTTTCCTTTCTACTGGATATTATTTTTCTGGGGCAACTCTAGACTTTCAGTCATATCCTAGTTTGTTTCTGGAGATCGTAACTCAATCCCACAGACTGAGAAGATACTTCATCCTTTGCCGATAAGACATGCTCTTGGCACCTGGACTTATGGCCAAAAGCTGCTAGAGTTATTCAGTATGCAAGACTTGAAAAGTGGCCACCAAAACTATTCCATCTAGGTATGATTGCCGATTAGTAGAGCTCGCACAAGTCATGGGAGTGGAACCCTTGTCAAGCATTCAAAAAGTAGGGATTAGGCAGGATAGTACGCTAAGCCTAAGCTTATCAGTTGTAAACTTTAAATCGGCAGAATAATGAATACCCTCATGACGTGGAACATTGCAGGATTAGGCTCTAAGGTGGGATCCCCTGAGTGGCACGCTTTTTTTGAGAGGTTTGATGTCTGCTTGTTCCATGAGACCTGGTCAGAAACCCCTTTTTTTGTGCCGGATATTTGAATTTTTATATCCCAGCTGCTAAGGGTCCACAAGCGAGACCATCAGCAGGCCTGACAATGTGGGTGAAGCAAGATAGGGGGCTGAGCACTCAAATTATCCCAACCAACAGGCAGTTAGACTGTCTAGGGGTACTAGAGGGATTGTAGTATTGTACAACTTGTACGTGCGGTGCTCAAGGGGGAAAAAGTCAGGTGTTTTAGCGGCACTTCACGATCTTCTGTAGAGTAATCAGTCATGCTTACCTTTGATTATTGTGGGGGATTTTAATACAACGTTTGAGCCACTTAAATGAGGAGGGTAACCATTCAGATGAGGGAGATCTAAGAAGGGGTGTCCCAAAGTTGGAGTTAGAGCCAATAAAAAAAAGTCTGATGTGGCGATCCATATAAATTCAATATGTATGGAAAATGGTTTACGGGCACTGAATGGCCGTACAAAGTCCGATAAACTGGGGGCTGTTACATTTAACGGTTACAGTGCCAGTAGGATAGATTATGTGCTGGTCAGCCTAGTACTGTGACACACAGTGAGGGATATGATAATACAAGACAGATTGGAAAGTGATCATCATCCTCTTTGTGTGGAAATAGACCTGTTTGGTTATAAGTCTTGTAATGGAACAGCAGATAGTTATATATCTAAGGATGTGGTACCATCAAATGATCAAAGAAGACTAAAATGGACCAAATTAAAAGAACTACCCGTAGTGCTGACTAGCATTGATAATTGATTTATGGTAATCAATAATAAGTGCAACAGTAGTGAAAACATTGGATAGCGTAGGGGTAAATATTACTATTCCCACTCCAGAGAGTGCAACAGTAGGGCAAACAGTGGAAGCGTAGGCGTAAAAATTACTATTCCCACTCAAGAGAGTGCAACAGTAGGGAAAGCGTTGGATACCGTAGGGGTAAAAACTACTATTCGCACTCCAGTGAGTGCAACAGTAGAGAAATCATTGGATAGCGTAGGGGTAAAAATGACTATTCTTACACCAGTGAGTGCAACAGTAGGGAAAGCGTTGGATAGCGTAGGGGCAAAAATTACTATTCCCACTCCAGAGAGTGCAACAGTAGGGACAGCGTTGGATAGCGTAGGCGTAAACATTACTATTCCCACTCCAGGGAGTGGAACAGTAGGGAAAGCGTTGGATACCTTAGGGGTAAGAATTACTATTCCCACTCCAGTGAGTGCAACAGTAGGGAAAACGTTGGATAGCGTAGGGGTAAAAATTACTATTCCCACTCCAGTGAGTGCAACAGTAGGGAAAGAAATGATTTATTATCAAAATAAGATGACATTAATTATCAATATCGATAAAAAAAATAATTAAAAATAATGACCAATTAATTACCAATTAAATGGTAATTAATAATGAGTGCAACAGTAGTGAAAACGTTGGTTAGCGTAGGGGTAAATATTACTATTCCCACTCCGAAGAGTGTAACAGTAGGGAAAACATTGGATAGCGTAGGCATAAAAATTACTATGCCCACTCCAGAGAGTGCAACAGTAGGGAAAGCGTTGGATACCGTAGGGGTAAAAATTACTATTGGTACTCCAGTGAGTGCAACAGTAGAGAAATCATTGGATAGCGTATGGCTAAACATTACTATTCTTACTCAAGTGAGTGCAACAGTAGGGAAAGCGTTGGATAGCGTAGGGGCAAAAATTACTATTCCCACTCCAGGGAGTGCAACAGTAAGGACAGCATTGGATAGCGTAGGGGTAAAAATTACTATTCCCACTCCAGGGAGTGCAACAGTAGGGAAAGCGTTGGATACCATAGGGGTAAAAATTACTATTCCAACTCCAGTGAATGCAACAGTAGGGAAAGCATTGGATAGCGGGGGGGGGGTAAAAATTACTATTCCCACTCCAGAGAGTGCAACAGTAGGGAAAGAGTTGGATACCGTAGGGGTAAAAATTACTATTCCCACTCCAAACAGTGCAACAGTAGGGAAAGCGTTGGATGAGGGGGGGGGAGGGGGTAAAAATTACTTTCCCCACTCTAGTGAGTGCAACAGTAGGGAAAGCGCTGGATAGCATAGGGGCAAACATTACTATTTCCACTCCAGAGAGTGCAACAGTAGGGAAAACGTTGGATAGCGTAGGGGTAAAAATTACTATTCCCACTCCAAACAGTGCAACAGTAGGGAAAGCGTTGGATAGCGGGGGGGGGGTAAAAATGACTATTTCCACTCCAGAGAGTGCAACAGTAGTGAAAGCGTTGGATAGCGTAGGGGTGAAAATTACTATTCCCACTCCAGGAAGTGCAACAGTAGGGAAAACGTTAGATAGCATAGTGGTCAAAATTACTATTCCCACTCCAGAGAGTGCAACAGTAGGGAAAGAAATTATTTAATATTAAAATAAGATTACATTAATTATCAATACCAATGAAACATTAATTAAAAATAATGACCAAGTAATAACAATTAATTACCAATTAAAAAACATTATTACCAATTAATAAATTAATTACCAATACATAATTAATTATCAATTAATTATCAATAAATATAAATAAATAAATAAAATAACTTTATTACAATTAAATTACTTCCCACCCAATTTCCCTATAAAATCACAACCCGCTCCTAATAATAAAAAATACAATTAACATAATTATCAACTAATACATAAAAAATAATTACCAATTTATAAAAATGAATTACCAATTAATAAACATTATTTACAATTAATAATTATTTATCAAATAATTAATTATCAATACATATAAATATAATGTAATATTTAATTTACCATAATTAAATTACTTCCCACCCTTTTCCCCTATAAACCCACAACCCCCTCCTAATAATAAAAAATACAATTAACAAAATGATCAATTAATCAATTAATACAAATTAGTTACCAATTTATAAAATGTAATTACCAATTAATAATTAATTATCAATCAATTAATTATCAATACATATAAATAAAAATGTATATTTAATTTAATATAATTAAATTACTTCCCACCCTATTCCCCTATAAACCCACAACCCATTATAGAATTAAATTATGCAAAAATGTAATTACATACCATTCATTACTTAAAAAAATTAAACATACATTAGAAAAATAATACATAACTTTAACACATATACTACCATACATAACACTAAAAAAATGTGATATTATGGGAATCTATATTATAAAATTCGATATTATGGGAATCTATATTATAAAATTCGATATTATGGAATTCGATACTTCCTACCTCAATTTCGATATTCTGTCTATCTATATTTTGATAATTCGATATTCTGTCCATTCTATATTTTTGATTCGATATACTGTCCTTTCGATATTTTGGAATCGATATTTAGGGTGTTCACCATGCTTAACATTTGTAATGCTCCCAAAACTGTGAAATGCTTCAGAATGTTTGGCATTGATTGTCTGTCAATCCATATGTTCTAGCTCAAATCCCTAATGTCCACACAAATTCTATTATTTTTACTTTATTCCTTGGGCACCAAAGCCCCTGGTGCAAGCCACTTGGAGGCCTCAATTTGTTCAATCACTCCCAACTTATTCAACTTATGCAACTCCTCTCCCAGTGAGTCTAACATCAAATTGATTAATTTATGTACTACCGGTCGCACTCCTATTTTTCAACACTATCGTCTGTTTAAATCCACCAAATTATCCCAAGTTCTTTTCGGAGCACCTGGGAAAAGTATAAACTGAACCTTAAGCCTCATTCAATCATAAAATCAACTGTATTCATTTGAAACTATTGTGGTACCTGGTTCCCTTTGATGCTTCCAACCGAGGGCTTGATGTCCCCTCTTGGCTTTATGTACCTTAACAATGGTCTCTTTTCCTCTGAATCTATTCAGCATGCATGTAAAATTGGTTCTTGTTTTTCCATAACCACCAGCACTGATATTCAGCTTACAAACTCACATGATACAATGTCACACTCCGGCATGATACGTTCACCTTGACCACATGCTCCAACAACTTCTTCAGTCTCTGTGACTTGTAACACAACCTTCTTCGCGTTCACTATTATTCTGTTCACCATTTTGTGCTAATAATAAGTTTTTACCACCAGGATCCTTCACTACTGCTACTTCAGCCTCACATATGTTCTCATTCCTCATTTATTGCACCCACCGGATGTGTGCTCCAACATTTTTACAATTGTAATGGCTTTCTTCAAAACTATGTTCATTGCTAGCGATTTTCTCAGATCTTGAGATGCTTAGTGCATCAACCATACCATCAAATATACAAACTCACATGTTCTTTCCATGTTCCTCAGTCATGCTCCATAATTCTCCACTCTATCAGTCTTTCCTTGTTATCATGCATACATTATTTGCCTTTCCAGTGCAACACTGATTTGAGAACCAAATTGTCCCTCTAGGATCCTTACAGAAATTCCATTCACATCACAAGACTCATTATCGCCATTTCCCAGTGTAGTTCCTCAATACTCTCATAGATATTTCTCCCCTTGAAGATTAGTTTATGTATATGTACACCCTGTTTTCTTGCAAGTTGGAATTTCTCTCACCCTCTGGCAATCTAGTTTGAATCAAATACATTTTTCTATTGTTTCCAGTGCAATAATGGTTCACTAGCTTCAGAAATGAACAGTGGTGGCTGTGACATACTGGCAGCAGTCATTAGTAAGTTAATATAATAAGTTAAAGAAAAATAAAATAGTTATCTTATATAACGAACTAACACAACAATATACAATAACAATGCAATAATATGCTTAACTTCCTAGAGTGATTTCAAGTATATGGCAGTGATTCATATTCATTGAGTGTCTCAGGATATTAATTAGCTGAATAGCACTCTTCAAAATCAGATTTCCAGAGTTTACAAAAGTTATCTTACTAACACTGCTTTCAGTCCTATGTGTCTTGTGCACTTTTGCTCTTCAAGCTAAATTTAGAATCAGAACTGCTCTGCCGTGAAATGTCATTGCAAACAGTTGGCTCATAAAATGAGTCACTTTGTACCAGGAAATTGTAATTCAAAGTAAAGTGTACTGATATCCTGGTGTGGGTTGAAGTCTTTCTTCCCATTCCGGATACACCTTAGCAGTACTTTACATTATTGAGCAAGCTACGTTAAGCCATCTGATTTAAATACAAAGACTCATCTGCACAAATATATCCGCGCAGAACTCCAGTGCGGTGTTGGCCTAATTCAAATAGCTGCTGTGTACAACTCCATGCAGCGTAATGCATCACACATTCTCTTGATATTCAGGAATATGGGCATTTTCTGTCTCACATTACGGTGATAGATGCAAAATGATGCAAAGACATCACTGATTCAAGTACAATTTTGTTCATCTCAACTTAGAGTTGTTCCACACAATTTGCAGGATCTTCTCAGTGTGCATTGAAAATGTCAAATTAACAACCTGAGACACCTCTGTGATACCTGAAGATTCCAGTTCATGGTGCACTGTCACTTTACCATTTTACTATATAAATTCATGGGTGGTGGTGCAATTATATTTGTCCTCTTCAGAGGCTGATTGTGTTGGGTTGTCACCATCTGTTGTGTTTTGCCCTCTCCTCACAGGAAGAAAAGAGGTTCACAGCACTGATAGGAGGCAGAGGTTTATTCGGCATAAAGAGACAGACTGCCAATGACCAGACAGCTGAACAGTTTTCTTCAACTGATTGCTGAACATTCTAGTTCTTTAACATCAAAAGAACAAACGGCTGACCAGGGTTAAGCACATCAAATTCATATGTACAGTCTATTTAGGGATGGTGCAATTGCTTCCAGCTCCCGCCGTCCGAGGATGAGATAATGGGAGAATGTTCACGAATAAGGAAGGTGCACTCAATACAAAGTCAATCAATCAGGCCAAGTTTGTCCAAAATTGCTTCTTTTATTAAGTTAATCATAAAAACTGGCACACAGCCAATGATTTTCTTTCCCAGTTGCCAGAGGGAACTTCGTCAGGGCTGTAACTATTATAAACAAACATCACATAAAAAAAGAAAAACACAACAACAATATTAACAACATCACAAACTTGACATTAGTTAAACATAAATACTTTGCACCAAAAAGATAAAAAAACAACTCATAATTCCAAGAGAAAAAGTCAGTCAAATAATAATATGCTCAAAGACCAGACAAATGGCTAAGATAGATGAACACATAGGTATAAACAGAGCAATACCATCATACAGTGAAATTATACATGACTAGAGGAAACAACACACAGTTATATCGAAAAAACCCAGACAGGAAGAATAAGTATGAAAGAGTTACCACAGTAGCAAGATAACATACTGGTAGGAGAGATTAGTTATTCTCACCTCAGAAATATCCGGCTTAGGAATCAGTATATAGTATGTTATAGGAAGATATACAGTTCCAAAACGCGATAAACATCCAATCAGAAATAGGCATATATTGTAAGATCTATAATAGAAAGGAAATGTAAACACAAATACCTTCTCATGCGTAGCAGCAAAGGGTGCTTAATCATAAGTACCACAATATCGGTAAAAAACAGCATGCTCTTATTAGAAATACAGAGAGGGGAACTCCTCAGAAGAACCCTCTAAGAGTTCTAAGGTACCACCATCGCCCCTCTAACCAAAGAGTGGAGGCTCAAAAAGCATCACAACTCTTTCATATATCCCAGACTTACCTCAAATCAAGAAAGCACTAGGTCCATAGTATCAAGTATAGATAAAAACACACAAGTCCATGGGTGGCTCCTTCTTCAGGGAACTTTATAATAAATGGTTCATGATGTGAGGCCTGTTAAGAAGCTAATCAATAAAAAAACATTGCAGACTGTGTATATCGATAATATAAAAGGAGACAGAGACATTAGTCTATATTCGATCAAGAAAGCCCTAAACCACCACCGCAGAGATATTTCACCCATTTAAAATGTGCGGTACAACAGCACTATGAATGGTAGAAGGCCACCGGATTACGCATGCCAAATTGGCAAAAAACAAATTGCAAGAAATGGGAAACCATTGCATACAAAAGTGCACACATAATATGCATTCAGTAATATCTCTAAGTATCAAAGACATGTGTCAAAGTAAAAAGAGCAGGTACCACAGAGCAAAACATGCAAGAGGCGCAAATTACGAGAAGCGAGAAACTATCGCATCAAACAGTGCACACTAAGGGGCCGATTATGATGGCGGACGGACCTGAGTCCGTCCGCCACCATAGAGAAGGAGGGACAGTCCGCAGGGGCAGCGGCGGTCCCTCCATGCAGATTAGGATGTGACCGCCAGGGTGGCGGTCACATCCTCTATTTTTAACATTGCGGCGGGTGCAGCTTCAAGCTGCACCCGCCGCAATGTTAAAAATGCATGTATTACATTTACATGCACATAGAGGCAGGCACCGCTTTGTGCCTGCCGCTTTGTGCCTGTAAATGTTGGGGGGTACCATAGGTACCCCCCATGTGCACCCCCCACCCCCCGACACCCTGGGGGCCCGCAACGGGCCCCCAAAAGCCAAAGTCCACATGCTTTTCCACGGCGGAAAAGCAGCCGCGGAAAAGCATGTCTCCTTGCAAATCCTAATTTGGCTGACGGTGTCTTGCAGACACCGTCACCAAATAGCCCTCCCCTCCCCGCGGATCAGTGGCGGACGGACCTGCAGTCCGCCGCTGGTCATCCACAATCCCACCGCCATCCTAATCCGGTGGTGGGTGTTCTATGTGGCTGCAGCGGTGAATCCGCATACTCCGGGACGGCGGTGGCTTCCGCCGGCCCGGAGTATGCCGATTCACCGCAATCATAATGAGGCCCATAGTGTGTATACAGTCACATCTCCAAGTGTGAAGGACATATGTGCATACAGTAATATCTCTAAATATCAAGGACATTTGTCACAGAAAAAGTAGCAGGTGCCGCAGAGCCAAACACGTGAGTGGCACACATTACGAGAAACGTGAATCCATCGCATCAAACAGTGCCGCGTTTTTAAAACTTCGTGGTAAACGATGTTTACCAACACAATCGCATCAAACAGTGCACACATGATGTGCATACAGTCACAACCAGAAAATCAGGAACCCACTATGAAGGGTTCAGAGACCTAGTTGGTGTGTATGGTTACTGCCAATTTTGTCAGTGTGTACCAAAATGAGAAAGAAACATTTCTTTCTAGAGTCCCCTCACTCACCGGGGTTTCCCCACGGTGACATGCTTCATCATTGGGGCCATCCCAGTTCTCTACGAAAAGGGGCGTGCTGCGACTAGCGGACTACGCAGGAGCACTATTTTTGTGAAACGGCTATGTGGGGTGTAAAGTGTTGTGGTGGTGGAGTGGGTGTGTGATTAAAAATACCGTGCTAGTGGGCCTCAACAATTTATTCTGCTCCTAGTTTGGTATGTTAAAATGGGGTAACACTGTATTCTAACCTTAAATTTGGGCTAGATCAGTGTTCTGTGGTCTACATGTTTCAAGCTCCCCAAGCTTTTCATCAGGACCATACAGGGTCCAGCCCTGTATTTTCCACTCCTATATTTAAATAAATAGGTTGTTTTTCAAAAATAGTTGTTGTACTATGCGCTGTTAATGGTTAAACATGCGTTTTTATACATACGATTTGTATCCTATTCGTATTTCTGTAAAAGAGAATGACATTTGGTTAGTGGCAAACATCCCCCCTAAAGAGCAAGGGGATCACACATGCAGCTCACTTTGTCTAGGGCGTGAGTGTGCCTTGTGCACCATATCGGTGCGTGCAGGCTTTCAAAACCAGTGCAAATATAAAAGAACTGTGAAAAAAGTGGTTTCTGTGAATTCACACATATAAATGACACAGGACTTAATGTGACTATAGACAAGACACACAACATATATACACAAAATATTGTCATGACAAAGGGCATATTTACATGTATGAGTGCTAAGTTACACTTCATGGTCTCAGGCGAGGGCAGGATCGCCTCGTGGAAACATTGCTGTGAAGTTTTGAGATGATAGTTACATTTCTTTCTCATCTACAATTGTGCGTTTTTATCATGAAGAGTAAAAACCCTCCAAAGAGTTGAAACACCAGTATTATTTCGCGATGTTCTACTTACTGCCTATCGGCAAACCCGCTCGGTACTACCTGTTCGATCCTCACCCGACCGCATATTGATGCTGGAAGGGTACGCCGGTGTATTTAGAATCACCGCGCTTCCGGGTTCAGAGCGTTTACGAAGACTAGACCGTTCCATATGCGGCGGCCATCTTGAATGTATGTCGATGGAGTGGGCGCGAGTGTGATGTAAAATCTTTTGTGGAATTCGTATTTGGCCAGGCTTTTGAAAACTGAGTTTTTTCCAGTAATACCCCAATGTTAAGCTTTCGTTTCATATAATTTAGAACACAGTTTCAGAAAAATTAAAGAATCATTATTTATTTCGGATAATTGATCAGAAAAGTAGTTGAACCCATCAGGTTAAGGTTATTTGAGGTTTGGGTTCTGTGATAGTAGTATATTACTTTCCTTTACAGCTATATGGGTTTGCTTACTGTTTTTGGATAAAGTTCAGAAGGTTTAATAGATTTTATGAATGGTCAGAGAGATTCAGGGAGAATAATAGACCTTCATGGTTTATTGTTGTTTTCTGTGGATCACGCTAGATTCTAAATGCGCCCCATGGGATTTCATCGTTGAGCCCAAGGTTGTCAGTGTGTAATCGGAACACCCATCTCTGTTCTCGTTCATGGAGAATTCTATCAAGGCTGTCCTTGTTTTTTACTGTTTCCAACACCACCCAAGTTAGGTCATTGGGTGTGTGGTTCTGCTCGATGAAGTGGGTAGTCATCCTGGTGGTGGCTCGTTTGCACCTGATGTTGCTCCTATGTTCCACTATGCGGGTACTGACCTTCCTCGTGGTCATACCTACATAGTGTAAGTTACATGTGCATGTTATTAGATACACCACTCCACTGGTGTTGCAATTAGAGAAACCTCTTAGTTCCCATTTTGTAGCGTTGTTGAAGGTTACAGTTTTTGTTGCAGATGTTAAGTGACAGACACTGCAATTGTTACAGGGAAAATGTCCACTTGGTAGTGGTTGGGTTCTTATTGTCTGGTTTGTAAGTATGGGGCGAGTGTGAACCAGGAAATCTTTCAAGTTTTTCCCCCGGCGGTGGCTGAACATAGGAGTAGGTATGGTCAATCCTCCACTGTTGACCATAGGCCAATGTTTTTTGATTATTTTGGCCACTGTGTCTGATACTTGGTTGAATGTGGTAATGCAGATTGGTCTGGTGTTTTCTGATTCTGTTTTTTCTTTTGGTTCTAAAAGGGCATCCCTGTTATTTTTTCCAGCCCGTTTTTTGGCTTCCTTAATCAGTTTGCTAGGATATTTCCTGTTTTTCAGCTAGTTACTCAGATCTTCTGCTTGGATCAAGTAATCATCTTTGGGGCTACAATTCCTTCGTAATCGTAGGAATTGCCCGAAAGGAAGATTCTGTCTGAGGTGGCGAGGATGAAAACTGTCATATGCTAAGAGACAGTTACGTGATGTCTCTTTGAAGTGGGTTGTTGTGACAAGTTTACCTGATTCAGCATGTATGTTCAAATCCAAGAACACTAAATTGGTCTTACTCATTGAGCATGTGAAATTCAGGAAGGGATCTTGTGTGTTAAGCCATGTCAAAAAGGTTTTAGCTTCTTCCTCTGTACCTTGCCAAATTAAGAAAATGTCGTCGATGTAACGTTTCCATTCCAAAATATGGTGTCTGTAGGGGTTTCTCTCATTCAGAATTTTGTTCTTCTCCAATTGATGAACATACAGGCCCGCTATACTCGGCGCAAAAGTGCTGTCCACGCTGGTCCTGTGTTGTTGTTTGTACAGTGTGGTTTCGAAACGGAAAAAATTCTCAGACAGTGCTAGTTGGCAACATTCCATCACCACATGTCGTGGGGTGTGGAATTCCCATTCACTCTCAAACAGTACTTCTTCCAGTATTTGTAATGTCTCTGTGTGTGGCAAACTAGTATATAAACTTTCCACATCCAGGCTGATGAGAATACTGGATGTGGGGTCAAAGGCTAGATCTTTGAGGAGGCAGAGTACATCCTTGGTGTCCCTAAGGTAAGTGTCAGTATTCTGGACCAAAGGTCTTAGGAAAGCGTCAGCGAATTGTGATAGGGGTTCCAAAATTGAACCTATCCCAGAGACTATCGGTCTCCCTGGTGGATTTTCTAGTCTCTTGTGAATTTTGGGGATAGTATAGAAGTATGGTATAGTAGGTTTCTTGTTTGTCAGAAACTCTATTTCTTTTTTACTTAACCAATCATTGGCCTGACATTCCTCAGTTAGGTAGGCAATTGAAATTCATAGTCGTTCTGTAGGGTCCTCATTGAGTATGACATAGTTTCTCGTGTCTCCTAAAAGGCAAAGGCATTCCCTTCTGTAATCAGTCGTGTCCTGTAGGACTATTGCCCCGCCTTTGTCGGCTGGCTTGATGGTGATGAGGTCATTTTTTGATAGTTCTTGTATTGCTGTTAGCTCTGCCTTGCTGGTATTGTGAAATACTTTTACTGTGCGTGGGTCCAATTCTTGCACCTCCTTCATAACTGCTTTCTCAAAAGCTAATATTTCAACTGGTAAGCTGTGGGCCGGTGGAACAAAATTTGACTTTTTTTGCAGTCCTGTGTCGCTCTTTGGTCGTTCTTCAGGTTTTTTGTCTTTAAAGAATACCTGTAGTTTGATTTTTCTGAGGAATTCTTTCAGTTCACAGCAAAGTTTGAATTTGTCTGTGATTGGGGTTGGTACGAAACCTAAACCCTTGTTCAATACTTGGATCTGTATATCTGTCAGGGTTATGGAAGACAAATTGACCACTAGATCGGGTTGTTGCTCGTGGTTGGCTCTGGTGGTCCTTTGCTCTGTGTGTGGCGTCCTGTTGTCGCTACTGGTTCTGCCCATTGTACTCCCTGGTTGGGTTTGTTCTTTTCTCGTTGAGCCTAGCGGCCTCTCCCTAAAAAAGGTTTTCCCTGGTTACCTTGATTGCCTTGGTTATTTCCCCAATTTTAGAAGTTGGGTTGATGGTACATGGGTGGGCCATAGAAGAAGGGTGGGGGTGGAGGACCGTAATTGTATGGATCTTGATACATTGGCCACATAGGTGCCGGGTTTCCTCTATAGTTCCTCATGTTTGCTCTTCCTCGTTTTGGTCTTCTGTTAGGGGTGGTGTTGTAATTATTTGTTCCCCCTAATGATGGCAGAGTACCTACAAGTCTTCTTCTATGGCCCACCCATGTACCATCAACCAAACTACCAAAATAATCAAAAAACATTGGCCTATGGTCAACAGTGGAGGATTGACCATACCTACTCCTATGTTCAGCCACCGCCGGGGGAAAAACTTGAAAGATTTCCTGGTTCACACTCGCCTCATACTTACAAACCAGACAATAAGAACCCAACCACTACCAAGTGGACATTTTCCCTGTAACAATTGCAGTGTCTGTCACTTAACATCTGCAACAAAAACTGTAACCTTCAACAACGCTACAAAATGGGAACTAAGAGGTTTCTCTAATTGCATCACCAGTGGAGTGGTGTATCTAATAACATGCACATGTAACTTACACTATGTAGGTATGACCACGAGGAAGGTCAGTACCCGCATAGTGGAACATAGGAGCAACATCAGGTGCAAACGAGCCACCACCAGGATGACTACCCACTTCATCGAGCAGTACCACACCCCCAATGACTTAACTTGGGTGGTGTTGGAAACAGTAAAAAACAAGGACAACCTTGATAGAATTCTCCATGAACGAGAACAGAGATGGGTGTTCCGATTACACACTGACACCCTTGGGCTCAACAATGAAATCCCATGGGGCGCATTTAGAATCTAGCGTGATCCACAGAAAACAACAATAAACCATGGAGGTCTATTATTCTCCCTGAATCTCTCTGACCATTCATAAAATCTATTAAACCTTCTGAACTATATCCAAAAACAGTAAGCAAACCCATATAGCTG
This sequence comes from Lissotriton vulgaris, assembly GCF_964263255.1. Classification (NCBI taxonomy): domain Eukaryota; kingdom Metazoa; phylum Chordata; class Amphibia; order Caudata; family Salamandridae; genus Lissotriton; species Lissotriton vulgaris. The sequence continues at coordinate 108,086,151 of NC_141686.1, forward strand.
TAAAGGAAAGTAATATACTACTATCACAGAACCCAAAACTCAAATAACCTTAACCTGATGGGTTCAACTACTTTTCCGATCCACTATCCAAAATAAATAATGATTCTTTAATTTTTCTGAAACTGTGTTCTAAATTATATGAAACGAAAGCTTAACATTGGGGTATTACCGGAAAAAACTCAGTTTTCAAAAGCCTGGCCAAATACGAATTCCACAAAAGATTTTACATCACACTCGCGCCCACTCCATCGACATACATTCAAGATGGCCGCCGCATATGGAACGGTCTAGTCTTCGTAAACGCTCTGAACCCGGAAGCGCGGTGATTTTAAATACAACGGCGTACCCTTCCAGCATCAATATGCGGTCGGGTGAGGATCGAACAGGTAGTACCGAGCGGGTTTGCCGATAGGAAGTAAGTAGAACATCGCGAAATAATACTGGTGTTTCAACTCTTTGGAGGGTTTTTACTCTTCATGATAAAAACGCACAATTGTAGATGAGAAAGAAATGTAACTATCATCTCAAAACTTCACAGCAATGTTTCCACGAGGCGATCCTGCCCTCGCCTGAGACCATGAAGTGTAACTTAGCACTCATACATGTAAATATGCCCTTTGCCATGACAATATTTTGTGTATATATGTTGTGTGTCTTGTCTATAGTCACATTAAGTCCTGTGTCATTTACATGTGTGAATTCACAAAAACCACTTTTTTCACAGTTCTTTTATATTTGCACTGGTTTTGAAAGCCTGCACGCACCGATATGGTGCACAAGGCACACTCACGCCCTAGACAAAGTGAGCTGCATGTGTGATCCCCTTGCTCTTTAGGGGGGATGTTTGCCACTAACCAAATGTCATTCTCTTTTACAGAAATACGAATAGGATACAAATCGTATGTATAAAAACGCATGTTTAACCATTAACAGCGCATAGTACAACAACTATTTTTGAAAAACAACCTATTTATTTAAATATAGGAGTGGAAAATACAGGGCTGGACCCTGTATGGTCCTGATGAAAAGCTTGGGGAGCTTGAAACATGTCGACCACAGAACACTGATCTAGCCCAAATTTAAGGTTAGAATACAGTGTTACCCCATTTTAACATACCAAACTAGGAGCAGAATAAATTGTTGAGGCCCACTAGCACGGTATTTTTAATCACACACCCACTCCACCACCACAACACTTTACACCACACATAGCCGTTTCACAAAAATAGTGCTCCTGCGTAGTCCGCTAGTCGCAGCACGCCCCTTTTCGTAGAGAACTGGGATGGCCCCAATGATGAAGCATGTCACCGTGGGGAAACCCCGGTGAGTGAGGGGACTCTAGAAAGAAATTTTTCTTTCTCATTTTGGTACACACTGACAAAATTGGCAGTAACCATACACACCAACTAGGTCTCTGAACCCTTCATAGTGGGTTCCTGATTTCCTGATACTGACTTGAGGCCGACCTAGTTTGGCTTAACCTCCTTCTCCCCCCTATTCCTTGTTTGCATACAGTCACAACTCCAAGTTTGAGGGGCATATGTCACATAAAGAGAAACCGGCACCACAGAGCCAAACACGTAAGCAGCACTGGTTATGATGCTTGTATAGCAGTCATATATACATTTCAAAATTAAGAGCATAGGCAGGCAAACAGTGAATGGAAGGCACACTATCAGAATATAAACATCTCGTAAACATAACATGACAAAAACAGCTTGTAGGGCATGTGTGATTAAAACGGAGTCGAAAGGCAAGTACGATTTCGTTGGCAGCACCGAGTCGTTTGCCTATGTTGCAAGGACTCCACAATACGTAGCATTTAAGCATGCAAATCTTACATTGACAATTGAAACACAAACGGCATCACAAGGTGATTGGCGCTTGGGAACAGGTAGACATGCAGAGCACTCATTAAACAAATGCAACTGAGCCCTTGAAAACAAATAATGCGGGCTGACCAACACGTCCCCCCAGGGGACCCTCATAAGAGGGCAGCCCCTTTAGTGCCACAAGATGGCACACTTGACAGCCTAGTGTCCGGTGACCCCTTCAGGGTCCCGTGCGTCACTTCTGTCCGAGGCGGGGGAAGGGGGGATGTACATATGCCTCCCCCGCCCACCTGGGGCCTCTTTGTCCCTCACCCTGATGCCGAGGGCAGCTGCTGCTTCGAGGTTGCGTTGCACCACAAGGTTAGTCCAATGTGGGCCTTGTTTAACCCCCCCTCCTCCCCGGCCCAGGTAGGGGCCCCCACCGTGCGGGCATCGCCCGTGATGGGCACTGTCTCAGCTCCAGCCCCGGCCTTGCCCCGTTCAGTCAACTTTGATGTGACTGTGGGTCTTCGGGGGTTAAGGAGCGGGACGGGGGTCAGGGCGGGAAGGGTGAGGTCCCACTGGCAGCAGCTGCCTCAGGCCTAGTTGCAAGGCTGAGGCCTTGCTCGTGGGAGAGGGCATTCTTTCACAGAGCCTTTAGGCCCATAAAGGTAGTGCTTTACAATTTCTGTAAATTGTTCGACCTCAGCACCTCCCCACGCGCCTAAGTCGTGGCTCTCTCTGGGGGGTTAGGCCTCTTTCTACAGCGCATTGAGGCCCTTAAGGGTAGCACTTTGCAATTGCTTAAGGGTAGCGCTTTTCAAATAAGGCCAATTTTACGGCCTCCCCATCTCCCTATTTCTTTATTTGCCAGGAACAAAGGTCTGGGTGATTGGCCACTCTAGTGTCTGCAGATTGGCACAGTGGGCTGAATGCAGGAAGTGGAGGAATGGCTTTTCCAACACCGAGATAACTTGGCTGGGGTACCCTGGCATGCGATGGAATGGGTTGTTGGGCACATTACAGCAGGCACTGGGTGGAGTCACCCGTCCCCCCAATGTGCTAGGTATACACCTGGGGGGGGAACGACCTGACGGCCCTGGGCAAAAGAACATTGCTTCAAAACATGAAGGCCACATTTTGCAAATGAATCAACCAGTTAGGGACATGTGAACTGTGGTGGTCAGAGATCAATCCAGGGTTCCTGTGGCAGGGAGCCAGATCAGGGCAAGCTATGGAGGCTGCGCGCAGGAGAGTCAATAGCGCGATGCAAAAATTCACCAGACAAATGGGGTTTGGCTTCATAAGACAAGGGTTGCTTCATGCTAAATCCACAGGGTGTTTCGAGGACAATGGGGTACATCTCTCCAGAGTAGGCATGGACTTGTTCCTCCTGGACCTAGGTAAGGCCCTGGAAGTAGCAGGATGTAAGTAGGGGTGCCGGCCTTGGTGGGGGGCCCTGGTTGCGACTGTAGCCACACTCAGAGTTACAGGGTGATCCAGAGGGGGAAAGGTACTCAGGGGTACCCTCTTCAGGAGTACAAAGGGTGCTGAGGGCTAGTATCCCCAGGAAGTCTGCGCGGTGGACCCTGGGGTGCGACATAGGGGAGGGGCGTGAGTAATAGGGTGGACCGATGGTTTACCGAAAGTGGGAGGGGCTATCCCCATACCACAACCGCTAAGCACCGATTGGCTAAGGCCACGATGCAAGTTGGCCTATCAGGTGGTAAGCCGCGAGGAGTGGCAAGTCTTTGGATCGCCTGTAAGATAACCCAATATGTTGGCATATTTGGTATGCTAATAAACCTGCAGCAATGTTTCCCACAAAAAGTTGTCTTGTCCGCTTATTTATGTGACATGTATGTTGCTGCAGGAGGGCTGTTGAGTGTGGCCGATATTGGCACTAATCATCTGGCAATGCGCACAATAGTGCGTTTCCCCATTCTAGCAAAGCCTACCTTTACGGAGCGAAAAGTTCAAGTCACCACATAGTAACCGGCATAGCTGTGGTGAGAGCGGAGGAGCCATTATTTGAAGCCAACACAACCCTGCGTCACCCAGCACCATCAGGTCACATGAACGTCGAGAGATAATAAACATAGAAAAAGGGCAACATGAAAGGCGAAAAAGAACTTTCGCCTTTCATGTTGCACTTCAAACTTATTTTAGATCTGTGTAAACTAGTCGTAAAAATTAATTAAAAAGCAGATTCAGGGGAGGAGCCAGGTCGCGGACCAAGATGGCTGCTCGGGTTCCCAGCTCCGCCGGCCGCGGTCCCCTGCCACCACTTCCAGCTCCCTAGCCAGCGCCTTTGTTGCGTTCCCGTACGGCGGAGATGAAGCGGCGCAGATCCATGCGCGCCCGAGTGCTCTGGCGGCTTCCTAGCCGAAGAAGTGCCGTCTCGAAGTTTGCGGCCTGCTCCCGCCTGAAGCCGGGGTCTAGGGTACCGAAACGCCCGGCCCCGAACACAACAACAGCGGCAGGGTGTGTGGCGGAAGTGCCGGTCTGGGAAGATGGAGACCTTAATTTACCTGATTTTGACGGCGATTCCCACACAGCTTCACAGCAATGCTGAGACTTGATTTGCTGCTCCTCTGCAGACTCCTGAAGTAACGTCCCCCCCCATCTGGTCACTCTTGGATGTGTGCCCCGTGCAAATTATATCGAGCCCGACGGCGGTGAGTGTCTCCCAATACCCTTGCTGGGACTAGTTGCCCGCTATTTGCTTAGCGACCTCGGGACACTCTCCGCCTAGTGGGGTATGCTCCGTGTGGGAGCGCCTTGCACGCAATTGCGCCTGATGGGATCTCGGTACCGATCCTTAACTGCTCTGCAGGGGCCGCATAAATGACGCAATTGGACAGCTAGAGCGGATCGGCCTGGTGCGATGGAGCCTCGCTGGTTGCGATGACTGCCGCTACTGGGGGAGAAATGGCGGACCGTCAAAGGGGGGATGTTGTGGCGGCCATTGCCTACTTACAACTCGCACAGCAAACCCAGCTAGAGACCGTGGGGAGAGACCTGTATGCTGTTGTGCGTTGGGGTCATCCAGGTGAAGCGACTTCTGCCCTGATATACGCAGTGCTGGATGTTGTGAGACATTTTGAATGTTGGCGCCGGCTCATGGGTGCCCCCGGGACTTGGTGGTCTCGGGGCTAGATGGCAATGTCCTATGGGCCCACGCTCGACAGAGGGATAGTGGTGCTGTGTGTTATACACCAATTATAGCGGAGGCCGCAGATCCGATGATGGTGTCATTTTTTGGAGCATTACCCTGTTCAAATGATTAACTGCTTGACAGCGGCGGGTAGCGGTGGCACTATGACAAGTCCCTTTCCCTTTGTTCTGGATTGATGTTGAGTAGTGAGCGCCATCTCTCACGCTCCCTGATGGCCCCTAGATAGTTGGATAACTACGTCCTTCGAGCGACATCGTTGTGTATTACCGTACCTCCGGATGACATCCTCTTCCCGATCTGGTACTTTGACCCACCTACACCTGTAACAGAGAGACTGGGTTGTAACCATAAATTGGACCGGACGGGCCTGGGTTGAGTATTGTAATGCTACTTTCATTGTGGGCCGATGCGGGACTTTTCACCCATGTCATGATGGCGCTGACGATAGACTGGCAAAGACTGAACCCACTCATAACACTTTACTGTATTGCATTTCGGCTTTCTGTATGGAGTGGGTATCTCCTGTGGTGGTGGGGGGGTGGGTGGGCGTGGGCTGTGGACCTGTCCTGGTGTCCTCTTCCGTTCTCTTTCTTTTCTTTTTTCTTTTTTCCTTCCTTTAGATTTTCTACTTTAGTCGAGCTATAGCTCTCTTCCGCTTTCTTCTAAATTTCGGGTTCATATAACAGGCGACAGGCACGCTGCTGAGGGGGAGGCCGTAGCCATAGGCAGGGGTGCAGGGTGGGGGGTTTGGGGAGGGGTATTACTGTTCTTCTTTTTTCTTTTTTCGTTTCTAGGGCCCCTTTTTAGGTCGAGCAGACCTTACTCTCAATGCGTGAGCATTGAGAGTGTCTGCTTCAGACCTTTTGTCGCCCGTTATTGGGAATGAGGACACCAATCTGTTACGAGCGTTTTTCCTCGCAGTTTTCACCGCGGGAGCGCGCGTCTGACCTGCGCATGCGCAGAGTACCCGCGCATGCGCAGAGTAACTCACAGCCCTTGCTCACACAGACGCAGGCAGGCAGCCCCCACCCCTCTGCATGCACGCACGCACACACAGGCGAGCGCATGCACACGCAGGCACACACATACAGGCACACAGACACTCGCTCACACACACACACCCCCCTCCCCCACAGTCACACACACACACATACATACAAAGCCCGCCCGCCCGCACTCGCGCGCGCACATGCTTCCCCCCCCCCGCACTCGCGCGCGCACATGCTTTTCCCCCGCCGCCCCCCCCCCCCACTCAGCAACCCACTCACCGGCTTCTTCGTGCGGCGGCTCTCCTCAGCTGCAGGGCCCGGCAGCAGGACTCTTCTTCCCTCCTTCGGCACCGGGGCGCAGGGTAGGCTCCTGCCTGCTCCGGTGCTCCAAACACGGCTCCGTCCAATCGCGGCTCTTCCGTGGGAGGCGGGGTAGGCTCCCGCCCTCCTACTTCCTGTTTCCTGTTGTCGCGCCGGCCTGCCTGACTTCCTGGTCGCAGGCCGGCAGAGTGACGGCGGTGATTTGCGGTATTTATTTATTTAGTTATTTATGCATTTTTATATAGCGCGGACTTTACCCGAAGGCGGTATTTATTTATTTATTTTTTTTGGACGCTGCGTGCTGTCCCGCACCACCTCCTGCTGCATTTCCTGCTAGTCGGCGCCCGTTGCCATTGACAATTCTTTTGCATGTCCTATGTGAAAGCTGCAGTATTTGTCTTTGGTCAGTATTTGACTTTACTGAACACTGTTTTTACGTCAAGAATCCACTTGATAACATTGCACACGTGTTTTGTATTTTAAATTTGCTTACTCTAGCTGCATTCCTCGCAAACAGCATGCACGCATTTAAAACTAGTTATCAAACTATATTTCTTGAGAAATAATATTTTGTAAAAGAACAAGCCCGGTTGATACATGTTTTTTTATTCCCCATCATCAGCGCATCAGACCCGCCCCATCCTGACAGTGCGGAATCAACTGTTGCGTGTCTTATCTTGCACTCTTTCTGCCTGCAGTAATTGTCAGTGAAACTATCAGATTTTTTTCCAGCGTTTCCTTCTTGACGCTACTGAGTCAGAATTGCATTTGGACTTGCGATTGCATTATGTGAAAGTTGTCCTGTAAGTCCCTGTTTAGCCTAGCAGTGTACGTTTGTTTCAAGATGAGTTTGCATGTTATAGAGACAAATGCTATAGGTGTCACGTTTGCGAAAGTTAAAACTATTGGCATTGTAAATGACAAAGCTATTAATTTCGCAATTTTCAAAACCAACACATAAATAAAATATTTGTCATTTACAATACCAATAGCTCAAACTTTCCTAATGCGAGACCTATTGCATTGCAAATGCTTGTTTCTTACTTGTTAATCTTGGCTTTCCCTTTACTCCTAATTTTTTCCCCTTCCTTTTTGGGTACCAAGCGATAGGTTGTGCACTGTACGTTCCTCTGGTTCGAATTACGAGGGTGGATGCTTCTTGAAACAGATTTAAGATGCAGCGGGCATGTACTGCATTGGCGTGCAAATTGTACTGTTTTATTGTCTATCCTGTTTATTACGCATTAGTGTCAACGCCCTGCCTTTATTAGTCCTGCCTGCGAAGATCCTGATTACTAACAGCCCTTGCAATGATGATTGTTCGACTGTACGGCGTCTGATCCTGTTTTTTTTCCTAAACCTTAAAAAGAAACCTCTTTAATCCTGGTACCTATATGGTACGGTCACTATCCTGAGCTGCAATCGGGCAATTGTGAGACAGACTGATGAGTACTTGTGGCGTTTACTGATTTACTGCCCGTGATTGTAACTGTTTTGTGTATCAATGAAGGTTTACCAAAAATAAAAAAAATAAAAAAAGCAGATTCAGATTTGTCATGTTAAAAAAGAAAATCTAAGATTTTACACAAAACCTCATTCAAGTACTATCTCCTGGAAATTGCAGAATCAGAGAAAATTGTGGTATTTTTTCTATACGATGGCACACTTTGTAATGTCACACTCCAAGAGCAGGAAATACACACAGTGCCGTCATGTTCTTCGGTGCTGCACTAAAAGTAAATAATGAAAATTTATGGTTAGACAAGTTATGGTTACTCTTAGTGGTAGACAGCCTATCTTGTAGGATTCATATAATTGTACGGCAGACAACACATTTGGCACAATTCCACATTCATTCTTTTCTGGGCTGAAAAGAGGTGTCCAAACACTAGACTTTCCATTACGCAATCTTTCCTTGATGGGGAGAAAAAAGACCTTGCATTCTGTTACTCTTTAAGCTGTGAAGGTTTGCCTCTGCTAGTTATCTACATGTGGGTTGATTTGTAGGGTATTCAGTCCATGAAAATGCAGGCTACAGATCTCCAGCCAGAAAATAAATATTAGCAAATTCAATAGATCTAGGTTTAATGTGGTAAAGCCAGCAAACACAGGCATGCAAAAATGATTTTTTCATCCAGTAGCATATTAAGGCCAGACGTATAGCTTGTCAAAGCCTTGTGGTGGTGGTGTTCCTGTATTTATTGTGTGGTATTAGTACCAGTGACAGACTAGTGCTATTGATAATGGTGAAGGTGTGTGGTAATGATAGTAATGTGATATTGGTGTTTATACTGGTACTGTGGTGGTGGTACCAATGGCAATGGTGATATTGTTAGTGGGGGTGGTGTGATATTGGTGTTAGTATTATTTAGGTGGTGTTAGTGGTGGTATTGGTATTTTTCGTGGTTCTATAGGTTGCGGGATTGTTGTGGCAGTGGTGATATTGGTGGCATTTGTGGTGGTTGTATTGTGAGTGGTAGGTGTTGTGGTATTGGTGATGGTGATATTCTTGGTGGTATTGTTGAACGGAGAAAGAGGAATGCATGTGCAAAGCGCAAATGTACTTCCAGGCAATGAGTGTTAAAGGGCTTGACCTTCAATCCTGTATACACAAATACACTTACTGGCAACCAGTGTTTTGGATGTATATGAATAGGGAAATAAAGTCAGCACTGTGATGGCGAGGAGGCATTTAGGTTCCCTTTGTGCCCCAAAAAAGTATACATAGGCAATTGTTAGAACCGGCTGTCTCTAGTTGGCAGAGGTATACACTTCTGACAAATAGGGACACTCCTTTTCTAGTCAGGGCAAGGGGATCACACCCTTCGATAACCCCTGCTCACCCCCTTGGTAGCTTGGCAGAGCAGAACAGGCTTATCTCAGAGGCTGTGTGTTAAGCAATTATGACCACATACAGTAATACAGTGAATACACTACAAATGGACACGACACTGTAGTATTATAAAAATAAGTATTTTTATATAAGACTTAGCACAAGACCAAATAACGGCAAAACTGTACACAATCGGAATAAATACGTTCGGGAAGGAAAAAGGATAGTTCAAAGGTAGTTTCTTCTTTAGCACAAGAGTCTTTAGTATCAAGCAATTCTTCTTCTTGGAAACACAGTTCTTTAGCAACAGGGTAACTCACACGGGAGCTACACAACGCTGGGGCAAAGATAATCCACAGGTTCGGCGTCGACCGCGAAGAGCGCTGCGTTGGGCCTGGAGTCACACGGACCCCCAACAACACAGTACCTTAGGAAAATGAAGCACACGATGATCAGCGGCGTCGAGCAATCCGGCGTCGCGTCTCCGGTGTCGATCAGGCCTCAGCAGGCGTTGTCGATGATGCAGTTGCACAGAGTGAGCAGCGCTCACAGCGTCGAAGGGCACACGGTTGATGCGATCAGCAGCGGGGCAGACACGAGGTCCTCTGGAGTTAGAGCCGTACTCCTACTCACTGGCGTTGCTGCTGGCGTCGGTTGGGCCCAGCGTCCGGTCGTCGTGATGCTGTTCTTTTCAGAGGTGCTGGATTCAAACTTCCAGCGGATAGCACTTTTTAGCAGGTGAAGTCTTTTGGCCCTGTGACTTCGGCAGGAGACTGGCACTCTTCCAGTCCTTGGAGATTTTCTTAGCAAGCGTGAGAGTACACACCCAGTTCCTCTCTCCTGGTTCCTTGGCAAAAATAAAGAAGCACTGCAGGATTCCCCCAACAACAGCACACCGGCAGAAGGGGTAAGCAGTCCTTTAGATCAGCAGGCTTCTTGTCCTTGGTTACAGGGTTCCTTGTCAGAAGTGATCTAAATTCTTGGTTTAGGGGTCCTCCTCTTATACCCCTTTTCGTCTTTGATCCCTTTGTCTATGCCGGGGATTTCCCAACACCCTGGGTCTGTGGTGGGTGGAGCTAGGCAGTGGCACCTGGCCTATTCATTGCACCGGGCCGGGTCCTCAGACGCCCCGCAGGAGGTGGAGCCAGCATTGACACCGGCAGGAGCAGAGCTATCGTCCTCCTGGCAGGAGGTGGGGCCAGGATCGTCCAGGGCAGGCACAGAGCCATCAGTCGCTTGGCAGGAGGTGGGGCCAGGATCGTCCAGGGCAGGCACAGAGCCATCAGTCGCTTGGCAGGAGGTGGAGCCAGCATTGTATCAGGCAAGGCAGGCTATCAACAACTACTCTCCCCCTACTCTCAACGTAATGTCCCACTCATCCCACACTGACTCATCCAGACCTCTTGGAGCCACCCAGCTCCTGTCACACACACGCAAGACCAGCAGAGACCAGATATGGTTAGATAAGAAAATAGACACTTTCTAAAAGTACTATTTTCGAACCCAGAGTCCAAAAACCATCCACACCAACGGATGCGTAATTAAACCCAGAGTTCAGGGATACCAAACTCGATATTGCACCATGCTCCCCGAGCCAGCTAGGATCATAGCGTTAACCATCCCGGCGGCCCATTCTATCCAACGGAGAGCAGGCTACCTTGCAATAGTGAAGCCCTAAGATGGCGGCACTTCACTATCAGGAAAGACCAACTTGGTTAGGCTTGTCCTACCTTACACTTACAATGCACCCTGCCCATGGGCCTACCATAGGGGTGACTAACATGAAGTTAAGGGAAGGTTGGAGGGGCTGGCAAGTAGGTATACCTGCGCAGCCGACGTGACAGTGCAAGACTGCACGTGGGTCTCGCAATGACCGACCCGTAGACATTCTTTTACAAGGCCGCTCCTGTGGGTGGCACAACACGTGCTGCAAGCCCACGAGCGGCATTTGCGTTTACAAGCCCCGGCACTCCTGGTGCACTAGACTAGGGACTGACAGTAAACCAAATAAGGCCAAACATGGATACCATAGATACATCAATTTAACAGAGGGAGCACTTGCGCTATGGCACTGATCAGCAGTGACACGGCGCCCAAAGCATATACCAGCAAAACATCGTAAAACAGTAGAGGCAAACAGAAAAATGGAGGAGAGACTCAAGCCAATGATGTCAGGTCTAACACGTGTCCCCTCCAGCTGAAATGTGGGGAGAACTACCCTTAACCTAGGGAGTCCTCATCACTAAGGCGGAAAAATCTGGACAGACCATCAGCATTGGCGTGATCTGTACCAGGGCGGTGTTCCACCGTAAAGTCCATCCCCTGTAGAGCAATGGACCACCTCAACAGTTTCGGATTCTCACCCCTCATTTGCATCAACCATCTGAGGGGCCTGTGGTCTGTCTGAACCCGGAAGTGAGTCCCGAACAGGTAGGGTCTTAACTTCTTCAGCGCCCAGACCACAGCAAATGCTTCTCTTTCTATCGCACTCCACCTCGTTTCCCTGGGAAGTAACCTCCTACTGATGAAGGCTACAGGCAAGTCTCGGCCCTCTTCATTCACCTGAGCTAGAACAGCCCCCACGCCATGCTCTGAAGCGTCCGTCTGAACAATGAATTCTCTTGAAAAGTCGGGTGCCTGGAGTATAGGTGCTGTGCACATTGCAGTTTTCAGGGTGTCAAAGGCCGTTTGACAGGCATCAGTCCAGATCACGTTTCGTGGCTGCTTCCTGGAAGTCAGCGAAGTCAAGGGGTGCACAATGTTACCGTAATCCTTGACAAACCTCCTGTAGTAACCCGTGAGTCCTAAGAAGGCTCTCACCTGTGTTTGGGTTTTGGGCGGTGCCCAAGCCAGGATGGTATCAATCTTGGGTTGCAGGGGGGCAACCTTGCCGCTCCCTACTTGGTGCCCCAAGTACACCACAGAACCCTGCCCAATCTGGCACTTACTGGCCTTGATTGTGAGGCCTGCTCTGCGCAGGGCCAACAACACTTCCTGGAGGTGGCGCAAGTGTTCCTCCCAGCTGGCGCTGAACACTGCGATGTCGTCCAGGTAGGCGGCACTGAAATCCTCCAGTCCAGCCAAGACCTGGTTGACCAACCTCTGGAAGGTGGCAGGGGCATTCTTCATCCCAAAGGGCATCACCCGGAACTGGTATAGCCCATCTGGTGTGGAGAACGCTGACCTCTCTTTTGCCCCATCAGTCAAGGCGATCTGCCAGTACCCAGACGTTAAGTCAAACGTACTAAGGTACCGGGCAGCCCCCAACCGATCGATGAGCTCATCAGCTCTGGGGATGGGGTGCGCGTCAGTCTTCGTGACCGAATTGAGTCCTCGGTAATCCACGCAGAACCGGAGTTCTGGTGAAGCACCAGGCGCTGCAGCCTTCGGGACCAAGACCACTGGGCTGGCCCAAGGACTGCTAGAGGACTCAATCACCCCTAACGCGAACATTTTGGAGACCTCCTCCTTAATGTACGATCTGACCTTGTCAGTCACCCTGTAAGCCTTGTGCTTCACAGGAGGGCTGTCTCCGGTGTCGACGTCATGGACACACCAATGCGTGACACCCGGAACCAAGGAAAACAGATCCGGGAATTGTCCCAACAGGTGGCGACAATCCTGTTTCTGCTCAAGGGTCAGTGTGTCAGAGAGGACCACACCATCCACTGACCCGTCTTGCTCTTTAGCATACAGGAGGTCAGGAAGAGGCTCACTCTCCTCCTCCGTTCCATCATCTGTGGCTAAGAGCATGCCCACTTCGGACCTTTCTAAGTGGGGCTTCAAACGGTTGACATGCAGGACCCGCAAGGGGTTCCTGGGAGATTTCAAGTCCACCAAGTAGGTGACATCGCTCTTCTTCTCCACAACCTTAAACGGTCCAGTCCACCTGTCCTTGAGCGCACAAGGTTCCACAGGGGACATGACCCACACTTCCTGACCAGGCTGAAGCTCTACCAGAGTGGCATTCCGGTCGTACCATCGCTTCATCTCCTCCTGGCTGGCCTCCAGATTTGCCTGAGCAATTTCTCTGAAGCGCCGAGTCTGGTTCCGAAAGGCCAGCATGTAGCTGTATACATCCTGGGGAGGTTTCCTGGGAGATTGCTCCCAGCCTTCCTTGACCAGACTCAAAGGCCCTCTTACCGGGTGACCGTATAAGAGCTCAAAGGGGCTGAACCCTAGAGCCTTCTGCGGCACCTCACGGTAAGCAAACAACAGGCATGGCAAGAGGACGTCCCATTTCCGCCTCATTGGTTCTTCAAGACCCATGATCATGCCTTTCAGGGTCCGGTTGAATCTCTCAACCAGCCCATTTCCTTGAGGGTGGTAAGGAGTGGTGAACTTGTAGGTTACCCCACACTCCTTCCACAGAGACTTCATATAGTTCGAAATGAAGTTGGTGCCTCGGTCTGACACCACCTCTCTGGGGAACCCCATCCGGGAGAAAACACCCATCAGTGCCCGTCCCACCACGGGGGCCGTCACTGTCCTGAGAGGGATGGCTTCCGGGTACCTTGTGGCATGGTCCACCAAGACCAGGATGAACCTGTTGCCTAGGGCTGTCTTGGGGTCCAGGGGCCCAACAATGTCAATACCCACCCGGTCAAAGGGGGTGCTGACCACTGGAAAAGGTTGGAGGGGAGCCTTCTGCTTCCTTCCGCTTTTCCCACTTGCCTGGCAAGTGCGACAAGTCTTACAATGGATGTCTACATCCCTACGCATCTGAGGCCAATAAAAATGGGTGACAAGCCTGTCATAGGTCTTGTCCTGCCCCAGATGTCCAGCTAACGGTACGTCATGAGCCAAACCCAGTAGGAAGGCTCTGAAGCGCTGGGGTACCACCAGCACACGGGCTGACCCAGGCTCAGCAGCCTTAGGCTCGCTATACAGGAGGTCGTTCTCCCAGTACACAAAATGTGACCCTGACTGATCACCTGAGGATTGGGCTGAGGCCTGCTGCCTCATGCCCACAAGAGAAGGGCACACTTTCTGTTCCGCACAGAATTCCTCCCTGGAGGGACCACCATCCTGCTGCCAATGGGTCAGCTCGGGCAGATCTCCCAGTTCGGCAATTTGTTCCCCTGTGGGCTCCAGGGCATCCCCCTCAGGGTCTACCTCCTTCTGGACCACGGGAACAACGGGGGCCGGTTTCCCGCGCCTCCTGCCTCTTCTCTTCACAGCTGGGTCCTGGGCCGTACTTTCAGGCTCCGGGACCCCATCAACACCCTTACTCGCTGTCATGGATCGAGTGGTTGCACACACCCACTCTGGCACACCCAACATTTTCAAATGCGCTGCTCGCTCCACCTTAGCCCAAGGGGAGTCTTCCAAATCATTGCCCAGGAGACAGTCGACAGGCATGGCGGGCCTCACAGCAACCTGAAGAGTACCTGAAACTCCCCCCCATTCAAAGGAAACCTGAGCCACCTCACACTCTTTCTGGGAGTTATCGGCAGCTATCACGGGGTAGACTGCGTGGGGAACCACCTGCTCTCTGGACACCAAGTGACACTTGGCAGCTGTCACACTCGCTCCGGTGTCTCTGAGAGCTTCCACTCTCTGGCCATTAATGGTCACCCACTGCCTATATTTACTAGTGTTACTAGGCAGAGGGGGTGGAGGGACCATTTGCATGTCTCCTAGCGAGACCAGGGACATTTCTGCGGGACCCCTCCCACCATGGACAACCATCTCCTCCCCTCCCAAGGCTACACTTGCCAACTGACGAGGGGGTGCACGCGGCGGTGCATTCGAATCCTTCTTGGGACACTGGGGGTCATAAAACCGGTGTCCCACCTGCCCACAACCGTAGCAGGTTAGGGGGCCCCTATGAACAGGTTTACCCGTCGGGGCCCCTGACTTCTTCTCAGGGGGAGGCTGGGAACCTTTCCCTTGGTTCCCTTGGGGATTACTTTGGGGCCCTTTCTGAGACTCCTTCTGTTTTCCCTTGTCCCCCCCACTCTTCTGCTGGGGACCCTGCCCACCTTTGGCTGAGTCTCCCACTGGACCCTTGTGGACCCTGGTACTGACCCAGCGGTCCGCCTCCTCAGCAAGTTTTCTAGGGTTAGATATCTTGCTATCAATCTGGTGCTGGCGCAGCTCTGGAAAACAGTTATTAGACAAGTGCTCCCACGCAAACAAATCATAAAGAGCTTCATAACTTTCCACTTTGCTGCCCTTTACCCAACCATCCATGGCTCTGCAAAAATAAGACACATATTCAACCCACGTCGTACTAGGCAACTTCTTACATTCTCTAAAAGCTTGTCTGTACTGCTCGGGGGTTAAACCATATCGCAACATTAAAGCATCTTTCATATGAGCATACGACATCCTATCCGCAGCAGGCATGTCTAACAGGGTATCTCTTCCCTCATTCACAAAGCGACCCCACAACCCCGCTCCCCAATTCTTCTCAGGCACCTGGTGGGCCAACAATGCTAACTCATATGCTTTAAACCATTGACCAATATCTTCATTCTTATTGTAATCTTTGATCACATCTTTCGGGAAGTAAAACTTACTTTCTGCAGGCTCGGATGGGATGCTGCCACCAGAGGGATTCAACTCTAACTTTTTAGCTTGGATATCCAGTTCCCTCAACCTGGCTTCACGCTCCAAAGCTAACTTCTCTCGTTCAAACTCTAACTTTTTGATCTCTAAATCAGCTTCCCTTCTACCTCTTGCATTTTCTAACTCCAACTGCCCATTTATCTTTAGCCTTGCCATCTCCATGTTGTAAGCTCGTTCTTTCGCCCTTTCTTCTCTTTCTTCAGGGGAAAGACCTTTGGAGGAAACACTGCTTCCGGGAGAGGGCACAGGTCCATTCACTGGCACCTCCTCATCCCCTTCCTCTGTGGGTACCACCACCACATCAGAGGGATTTCTGGATTCCCACCAGGCCTGTAATGCTTTATAAAAATCATCTTTTCTCGAGAGGCCGGTGGTAGGAACTTCAAACTGGTTGCAAAAGTGTTTCAGCTCATCTTTCTTGTATCTTTTGAGCTTACTCCTCTCGAACTCTTCAACAACAACGATAGCAGGGGCAGTGACTCCGTTGTCACTCATGGTTAAAACTGGCAGTGTTCAGAAAATCAAGTTTCAGGAAAGCGGAGAACAAAAATAGGATCCTTCCGAATCAGATTGTGACTGCGTTACGGTCTGCTTTCACTACGTAGCGCACACTAATCACTGTACATGGGTCATAAATGCAAGGTCCAAATCCCACCGCTGCCACCAATGTTAGAACCGGCTGTCTCTAGTTGGCAGAGGTATACACTTCTGACAAATAGGGACACTCCTTTTCTAGTCAGGGCAAGGGGATCACACCCTTCGATAACCCCTGCTCACCCCCTTGGTAGCTTGGCAGAGCAGAACAGGCTTATCTCAGAGGCTGTGTGTTAAGCAATTATGACCACATACAGTAATACAGTGAATACACTACAAATGGACACGACACTGTAGTATTATAAAAATAAGTATTTTTATATAAGATTTAGCACAAGACCAAATAACGGCAAAACTGTACACAATCGGAATAAATACGTTCGGGAAGGAAAAAGGATAGTTCAAAGGTAGTTTCTTCTTTAGCACAAGAGTCTTTAGTATCAAGCAATTCTTCTTCTTGGAAACACAGTTCTTTAGCAACAGGGTAACTCACACGGGAGCTACACAACGCTGGGGCAAAGATAATCCACAGGTTCGGCGTCGACCGCGAGGAGCGCTGCGTCGGGCCTGGAGTCACATGGACCCCCAACAACACAGTACCTTAGGAAAATGAAGCACACGATGATCAGCGGCGTCGAGCAATCCGGCGTCGCGTCTCCGGTGTCGATCAGGCCTCAGCAGGCGTTGTCGATGATGCAGTTGCACAGAGTGAGCAGCGCTCACGGCGTCGAAGGGCACACGGTTGATGCGATCAGCAGCGGGGCAGACACGAGGTCCTCTGGAGTTAGAGCCGTACTCCTACTCACTGGCGTTGCTGCTGGTGTCGGTTGGGCCCAGCGTCCGGTCGTCGTGATGCTGTTCTTTTCAGAGGTGCTGGATTCAAACTTCCAGCGGATAGCACTTTTTAGCAGGTGAAGTCTTTTGGCCCTGTGACTTCGGCAGGAGACTGGCACTCTTCCAGTCCTTGGAGATTTTCTTAGCAAGCGTGAGAGTACACACCCAGTTCCTCTCTCCTGGTTCCTTGGCAAAAATAAAGAAGCACTGCAGGATTCCCCCAACAACAGCACACCGGCAGAAGGGGTAAGCAGTCCTTTAGATCAGCAGGCTTCTTGTCCTTGGTTACAGGGTTCCTTGTCAGAAGTGATCTAAATTCTTGGTTTAGGGGTCCTCCTCTTATACCCCTTTTCGTCTTTGATCCCTTTGTCTATGCCGGGGATTTCCCAACACCCTGGGTCTGTGGTGGGTGGAGCTAGGCAGTGGCACCTGGCCTATTCATTGCGCCGGGCCGGGTCCTCAGACGCCCCGCAGGAGGTGGAGCCAGCATTGACACCGGCAGGAGCAGAGCTATCGTCCTCCTGGCAGGAGGTGGGGCCAGGATCGTCCAGGGCAGGCACAGAGCCATCAGTCGCTTGGCAGGAGGTGGGGCCAGGATCGTCCAGGGCAGGCACAGAGCCATCAGTCGCTTGGCAGGAGGTGGAGCCAGCATTGTATCAGGCAAGGCAGGCTATCAACAACTACTCTCCCCCTACTCTCAACGTAATGTCCCACTCATCCCACACTGACTCATCCAGACCTCTTGGAGCCACCCAGCTCCTGTCACACACACGCAAGACCAGCAGAGACCAGATATGGTTAGATAAGAAAATAGACACTTTCTAAAAGTACTATTTTCGAACCCAGAGTCCAAAAACCATCCACACCAACGGATGCGTAATTAAACCCCGAGTTCAGGGATACCAAACTCGATATTGCACCATGCTCCCCGAGCCAGCTAGGATCATAGCGTTAACCATCCCGGCGGCCCATTCTATCCAACGGAGAGCAGGCTACCTTGCAATAGTGAAGCCCTAAGATGGCGGCACTTCACTATCAGGACAGACCAACTTGGTCAGGCTTGTCCTA
Source organism: Lissotriton vulgaris (assembly GCF_964263255.1). Classification (NCBI taxonomy): domain Eukaryota; kingdom Metazoa; phylum Chordata; class Amphibia; order Caudata; family Salamandridae; genus Lissotriton; species Lissotriton vulgaris. The sequence goes on from NC_141686.1 coordinate 108,104,352, forward strand.
CCTTACACTTACAATGCACCCTGCCCATGGGCCTACCATAGGGGTGACTAACATGAAGTTAAGGGAAGGTTGGAGGGGCTGGCAAGTAGGTATACCTGCGCAGCCGACGTGACAGTGCAAGACTGCACGTGGGTCTCGCAATGACCGACCCGTAGACATTCTTTTACAAGGCCGCTCCTGTGGGTGGCACAACACGTGCTGCAAGCCCACGAGCGGCATTTGCGTTTACAAGCCTGGTTTACTCCTGGTGCACTAGACTAGGGACTGACAGTAAACCAAATAAGGCCAAACATGGATACCATAGATACATCAATTTAACAGAGGGCGCACTTGCGCTATGGCACTGATCAGCAGTGACACGGCGCCCAAAGCATATACCAGCAAAACATCGTAAAACAGTAGAGGCAAACAGAAAAATGGAGGAGAGACTCAAGCCAATGATGTCAGGTCTAACAGCAATGCTTCCAGTTAAAACTATTTTTTAAACTTTCAAATGGTAATGGTTTCCCTTTTAAAGCAAAGTTGTAGGATTAATCTGAAGAAACATTATTGACCCCTTTTTTAGTACTTTAAATCAAATTACCTTTCATACATGAAAGGTAAGTAACTCGTATATAATGAGAAGTTAAAAGGTGCATGCTGATGTTTTTACTTCTACAGTACAGTAACAAGAGGATGTCTTTGATTAGAAGGAGGAGAGAAGGGATTTATTAGGATATGGGAGTAACATGACAGTGTTTTATAAGGAATAAAACACTGTCCACTTTAGGTAAAAAGGATATTGCACATCACCTAAATGTTCCTTGACCTTATAAACGTTGGCTTGATTACTGTAGTTGGACACATATCTCATTGGTGACTTGCAATATATTTATAACATACAAATATAAATAATTTATGTACAGGCATGAAACTTTGGAAAGGTGTAAAGATTAAAAAATACAAATGCAAACCTAAGTTTTATGCTATAATTCTCTTAAAAAACTGAGGTTCAAAGGTGTTTAATTTTATTTGAACATTAGTACACCATATTTTAATGGTCTCCTATTAAACATTTTGCTTTCCCATAAAATGATTAAAAAAGGATTATTTTGTAAAGACTTCTGTGATCCAGCGTAGCTAAAACATGCATAGCTTGTGGTTTGTTACACCTTTTTGCACTCACAATAAGGATAGCCAAGTGGATGTATTTGATTGTAACCAAATTATGGATTGAATCCCTATGTCTGAGCAAAGAAAATCAAAGATTAGGGGTCAGTTTTATTTCTGAATGCAGGGCAGACTGGTCCTTCTGCCACTTGTGCTTTCGCCGTTGGGCTGGAGGTTAGAGGACTGTTTTAGAGCAGATTGGGCAGACATTACCCAGCCATGCCAAAATGGCCACATTCTATTCACGTCCTCTTACAGTGCGAGGGCTGATTTAAACTTTTTTTCCCTGGGCTGATTTCGGTTTCCTCTTCGCCCGTTTATTAAGATGCCAGCATTTTCATAAGAGTGAAAAGTGCCAAAGTTAAAATCCACGATTCATGATATGGGCATTGTGATTCACAGTTGGAACTGGAAATTCCAATACTTCTTTTGCAAATCATTGAAGTCATAAGGGAAGAAAACAGAAGGGGCTTTCACACAGTAGTGCATTGCAAGCTAATTAATTACAAGGTAAAAATCCAATGGCTGCCTTCTCAGCACAGATGGTACGCATTCACAAATGGAAGCTGTCTATAAACACACAAGTTTGGAGGCATACAACTTACCCACATTTAGAATAACCTATTTCTTCCTAAATTGCAATTGAGTTTGTCTTCCCTATTTATTTGTGTACACTTTGCAACTTCTCTTTGTCTTATAATTTGCCAATATTTATTTACTTTAATATCGACTGCAGAGGGCAGAATTATTTATAAATAGGCTTATCAGTTGTAATTTAATAAGATCCCACAGAAAAAATAAAAAAGGGCACTTTTGGCCATCTCAGTCCCAACTGGTCCCCATCATGGTGGCCTTCATCATTTGGAACTTTGCCAAAACCAGCCACAAAAGTGAGAAATCTGGGCGTCATTTTTGACGACAAATTAAATTTCATGGCCCATGCCAATCAAACGGCTAGTACAGCATTTTTTAAATTACGCTTGATAAGGAAGATTCTCCCTTTTCTTCCAAAAAATGTAGGCAAAACTTTGGTCAGTTCCCTGGTCCTATCAGCATTGGATTACTGTAATGGACTGTTTTCCAATGCCCAAGTTAGGGTCATCAAGAAAATGCAAACAATTCAAAACGCTGCAGCCAGACTTCTTTCAGATACTCCCAGATTCAAGCCAATAGCCGAGACCTTAAGAAGTTTTCACTGGCTCCCTGTTAGGAATAGAATTACATTTAAAACGTTATGTATTGTCTACAAATCGCTACATCATCAAGCACCCCAATTTTTTAGAGACCACCTTGTTCATTACGCTCCCCCGCGAACACTTCGTTCAACAACACAGAATGATTTGGTGGTACCTCGGACCAAGCTGGTCAACTGGGGAGACAGACGATTCCTGGTCACTGCCCCAAAGCTGTGGAACACTCTCCCGCAATCTATAAGATCCTGCCCAACCCTCATCTCTTTCAGGAAGAAACTGAAAACTTGGTTATTTAGTCTCTAATAATTTAACAGAGTAGCACAGGAGAGCAAACATATGTACAGCGCCGAGACGCCTGCGGGCAATTGTTCGCGCTTAACAAATGTTAAAAATAAATAAATAAATAAGACCAAAAAGTTAAATCAACCCTCTCTATGGTATTTATATAATGAATATGTATTTTCCTCCCAGTTAAATGTTTAAGATGTTATCTTATAACAGGTTGTTTCAATCTTTCTACTAAGTTAAAAATTATCATCTACCTTTATTTAACATAATATTAGCATATTTGTATGTGACAATGGAGTCATTATAAACACTCTTTAACTCTCTTATTTCACAAGTCTTCAAGATTCATCTTATATTACTTATATTTAATCTATTCTGGACCTCAGTTTCAAAACTCAAATGTACATTTTAAAATAGGTTTCCTAATTGTTTTCTAGAAATTGTTTGACAGCTCCTACTGTGCGTGGTGCACCCACCAAATCCGTTCTTAAATGTGCCACAGAGGGCGGCATTCTGGCCTAGGTTTCATTGCCACCCCATTGTTAGAGTGGCATGAAGGTCTGCTATCTCTTGCAAGCCTATGTCCCTGCTTGTGTTGTTGAATGCATCACAGCCAAAGCCATTAATAGGCCTGAGAAGGTTCATATGAGCTCCATTATGTCTGCATAGTTCATTGTACACAACATGGAGTTAAGAATATAGATTATGTCTAATCTAAAGATTAGATCCCCCAGGGCCGGCTCCTGCAATGTCCCGGGGTGCCCACCCCCGGGACATTGCCGTTTGCTATGGCTAGGCGGGAGCATGGCTCCCGCCCTGCCATAGCAAACACTGCTTTGCTTCTTGAAAGCGACAGTAGGAAACCTGCTCTCGCTTCCAAGAAGCAAAGCAGAATTGCTTATGGCCAAGGACCCTTACCCAAAAGCAATTTCGGCTCCCGCAGGAGACGGGGAGCCAGCAGGGACCGTGGGGGCTTTGGGCTCCCCCCACGGTCCCCAACTTGAGGGCCGGCCCGGGGGATGGGGTCTCAGGGAAGGGGGACATACGGGCCCCCTCCCTTTGTAATTAAAAAAAAAAATGAAAATACGGCTGGGTCCTGGAGGATGGGATCCCCGGGGCCAAAATTGGCCTCAGGAGGGGGCCACGCGGCCCCACCTCCCACAAAAAAACAGGCTGGCCATGCCTCAGGGAATGGGGTACCCTGGGCTTAAAGTGGCCTCAGGGGGCATGTTTGCAGAGTGGTGTAAAAAGGGGGCATGGCCTCGGACCACTGTCAGCATTACAGCTGTGTGGGACTTACTATAGATAACAGGAGGGCTAGTTGGCCCCCAGGAAGCCTCAGTAGGCAAGGGGACTTCATCTCCCAACCAAGAGCCTGCCAAGAGGCGCGTTTGCAGAGTGGTAGAGAAAAGGGGCATGGCCTGTGTCCACCTCGCAGTAATTCCACTGTGTGGGGCTTACTGGAGGTAACAGGTAGGCTAGTTGGCCCCTAAGGATCCCCACAAGCGAAGGGGAGTTCATCCCCCAATCATGAACGTGCCAGGATGTGCGTTTGCAGATTGGTGGGCAAAGGGGGCGATGCCTGCTATGAGAATTTAGCAATCCTATTGTGTGGGGCTTACTGGAGAAAATTGGTGGGGTATTTGGCCCCCAAAGATGTCCTTGAGGTACGACTACCCCTTCTGTTACCTCCAGTAATATCCACACAGTGGGACTGCTAACAGGTCTTCAGAGGCCATGGCCCCCTTCCTCCACCACTCTGCCAACGGTCTTCCTGGTACACTACCGGTTGGGGGATGAAGTCCATTTTACTCCTGAGGGAGTTTGGCGGCCAAGTAGCCATCCTGATACCTCCTGTAAGTCCTAAGTAGCGGAATTCCTGAGTGCTGATTGGAGGCCCAGCCCCCTTTCTCCACCACTCTGAAAACGCGACTACCAGTTAAAGAAGCATTTGTAATATAATAGGCCTCGCATTTGCAAGAGTTAGAGCTATTAGCGTTGTACATCTAAAAGTGTTTTATTAATGTTTCTTGGAGTGGAGTGGATGTAGATTGTGTGTTGTGGAATTATGTGGTATGTTGTGCAGTGAAATTATGTGGGTAGAAAGTATGTGGTATTTAGTGTATAGAAATTATGTAGAGTGTTATGGAGAGTAGTTTTGTGGTATGGTATTCTGTGTTGTGGACTGGTAACCTCAGGTTTAGTCTTCCTCGGGTCCATAGAAGCTAAACTATGAACTCAATGAGACAAAAAAAGAAGGAGTCGCTGAGGATCACTTCTGGACCTAGTCAGAGGTATGAGCAGGGCCACTGGAATTATGCAACTGTTTGGCTGCACCAACTTTCGCACAATTACACGTTTTCCCCATTAGCCACACAATTCATCATCTGCTGCCTAATCTGCAGATTTGAACAAAAAAAGCCTTGTTTGTAGCTTAAATGGCTCAAACGTTACAAAAATGCAGCAACAAGTGTTACAGCATGGTGGAAGGTACTTGGTAAACCTAGAATGGTCACCTGTTACTTATTACTAAATGTGGGTGTTAAATTGGTATTAATGGTGTGCAAGCCACTCTTGTTTCTTTCTACACCTCTCTTGCCTCTTTCTCCATTTCTGTTGCTTCTTTCTGCACATATCTTTCTTTTTCTACACTTGTCTTGCCTCTTTCTGCACATCTCTTCTACTTTCTGCACCTATTTTGCATCTTTCTGCCCCTCCGTTGCCTCTTTCTGTACCTCTCTTGCCTCTTTCTGCACCCTCCTTCTTTCTGCACCCCACTTGCATCTATCTGCACCTGTTCCTTCTTTCTGTACTTTTTTGTTACTTTCTGTACCTCTCTTGCTTCTTTCTGCACCCTCTTGCCTCTTTCTCCATCCCTCTTCCCTCTTTCTGCACCTGTCCTTTTTTTCTGCACCTCTCTTGTCTCTTTCTTCACCCCTCTTCCCTCTTTCTGGACCCATGTTGCTTCTTTTTGCACCTCTCTTGCTTCTTTCGGCACCCCTTGTGCCTCTTTCTGTACCTCTTTTGCATCTTTCTGCACTACTTTTGCTTCTTTCTGCACCACTCATGCTTCTTTCTGCACATCATTCCCTCTTTCTGCACCCCTCTTGCCTCTTTCTGCACCCCTGTTCTTTCTTTCTGCTCTTCTTTTGTTTCTTTCTGCACCCCTTTTGCTCGTTCTCCACCCGTTACCCCTTTTTGCATCTCTGTTGCTTCTTTCAGCACTTCTCTTGCCACTTTTTCCACCCTCGTCCCTCTTTTTGCACCTGTTGCTTCTATCTGCACTTCTCTTACTTCTTTCTGCAACCCTTGTACCTCTTTCTGCACCCCTCTTCCCTCTTACTGCTCCCCTCTCGCCTCTTTCTGCACCTCTGTTCCTTCATTCTGCATTTCTTTTATTTATTTCTGCAACTCTCTTGCTTCTTTCTGTATCCCTCTTGCCTATTTCTCCTCCCCACTTCCCCGTTTCTGTATCTCTGTTGCCTCTTTCTCCACCCCTCCTCTCCCTTTCTGCATCCCTGTTGCTTCTTTCTGCACTTCTCTTGCCTCTTTCTGTACCTCTGTCCCTTCTTTCTGCAACCCTTGTGCCTCTTTCTGTACCTCTCTTCCCTCTTTCTGCACCTGTTACTTCGTTCTACACTTCTTTTGATCTTTCTGCACCTTTCTTGCGTCTTTCAGCACCCCTTTAGTCTCTTACTGCACCCTTCTTCCCTCTTTGTGCATCTCTCTTGTCTCTTTCTGTACCTCTCTTGACTCTTTCTGCACCCCTCTAGCTTCTTTCCGCATCTCTTTTGCCTCTTTCTGTAGCCCTCTTGCCTCTTTCTGCACCTCTGTTGCTTCTTTCTGCACCTCTGTTGCTTTATTCAGATATTCTCTTGCCTCTTTCTGCATTTCTCTTGCTGTTTCAGCACTTCTCTTGGCTCTTTCTGCACCTTTCTTGTTTCTTTCTGCACCTCACTTGCTTCTTTCTGCGCCACTCTCACCTCTTTCTGCACCCTATTCCCTCTATGTACAACTCTCTTGCTTCTTTCAACACCTCTCTTCCCTCTTTCTGCAGCACTCTTGCCTCTTTCTGTACCTCTGTTGCGTCTTTCTGTACTTCTATTGCCTCTTTCTGCACCCTTCGAGCCTCTTTCAACATCTCTGTTGCTTCTTTCTTCACTTCTCTTCCTTCTTTCTGCACCCCTTGTGCCTCTTTCTGTACCTCTGTTGTTTCTTACTGCACTGCTCTTGCTTCTTTCTGCACCTCTCTTGCTAATTTCTGTATCCCTCTTGCCTCCTTCTATACCCCTCTTGCCTCCTTCTGGACTGCTGTTGCTTTTTTTTGTACTTCTCTTCCTCTTTCTGCACCCCTCTTGCCTCTTTTTGTACCTCTGTTGTTTCTGTCTATATTTCTTTTGCTTCTTTCTGCACTTCTCCTGCTTCTTTCTGCACCCCTCTTGCTTCTTTCTATATCAGGTTTGCTTCTTTGTGCACCTCTCCTGCCTCTTTCTGTACCTCTATTGCCTTTTTCTGCAGTTCTCTTTCCTCTTTCTGCACCTCTTTTGCTTCTTTCCTCTTTCCATACCCCTCTTGCCTCTTTCTGCACCTCTGTTGGTTCTTTTTGCACTGCTCTTGCTTCTTTTTGCACCTCTGCTGCAAATTTCTGCATCCCTCTTGCCTCTTTCTGTACCCCTCTGCCCTCTTTCTGCACCTCTCTTGCCTCTGTCTGCACACCTGTTCCCTCTTTCTGCACCCCTTTTGCCTGTTTCTATAATTCTCCTACCTCTTTCTGCAGTTTTCTTGCCTCTTTTTGCAGTTCTCTTCCCTCCTTCTGCACCTCACTTGCCTCTTTCTGCACTTCTCTTGCTTCTTTCTGTACTCTTCTTCTGCACATCTCTTGCCTCTTTCTGTACCATTCTTCCCTTTTCTGCATGTCTCTTGGTTCTTTCTGCACTCCTCTTGCCTCTTTCTGTACCCCTCTTGCCTATTTCTGCACCTATTATGCTTCTTTCTGCACTTCTCTTGCCTCTTTCTGTCCTACTCTTACTTCTTTCTGCACCCTTCTTGCCTCTTTCGGCACCTCTGTTGCTTCTTTCTGTACCTCTGAGTTAGAGGTAGTTTGAATACCCCTGCCCTATTATGTACTAATGCATTAAAGTTAAATGTAAAAGTTTTATAAAGCGGTCTTAGACCAGTCGGTTTCTTGGCGCTGAGGACGGAAGTGCGAGGGAAGCAGGGAAGCAGCCTACTCGGCAAAAACTTACAAGAAGAGCCAGGTCTTCAAAGCCCTGCGGAAGTCCATGTAAGAAGCAGTGATCCTAATGCTGAAGGGTAGAGAATTCCAGAAGGAGGGGGCCAAGAAGGAGAAACTCATACCGCCATGCTTCTTCCTTCTGCACTGGGGAATACACAAAAGGTGTTTAGAAGAAGACCGAAGGTCACGGGTGGGAACGTAGGCCTTAAGTTTGGCGGCTGTAAAGGCAGGAGCTGTGCCGGCTAAAGCCTTAAAGATCAAACAGCCGAGTTTAAAAAAAGAGCGTTCAGAGGAAGGTACCAATTTAATGCTTTTAAGAGTGGGGTGACATGGTAGTGTTTGGGGAATTTGTAGACTAACCTGGCAGCCTTGTTCTGGATTAGTTGGAGGCGGCGAAGCTCGTATGCCGGAATACCGACGTATAGAGCATTTCCGTAATCCAGACGTGATATGACCATGGCTAGCAAGATAAGTTTCAGTGCTGCATTAGAAAAGAAACAAGAGATTTTACGTATAATACGTAACTTAAGAAAGCAAGATTAAACCACCGCACTGATTTGAGAATGCATGGAAAGATCACGACTGACTCTAATACCAAGACTTTTTGACAGAAGCTGAGGGAGAGGGAGGGAGGCCAAGAGAAGAGGGCCAGAAAGAAGAGGACCAGGGACTGGAGGCACCACCAGTAAGCACTAGCTCGGTCTTGTCAGGATTGAGCTTAAGCTGGTTAAAATTCATCCAGTCACTGATAATAGTCATAACTGATTGAAAGTTGAAAACGGAAGAAGAAGAGGAAGAAATATTGAAAATAAGTTGGAGGTTATCGGCGTAGTTAAACACCGTGACATCCACTTTTTGAAGAGCAGAGATGAGAGGAAGAATATACAGATTGAAAAGAAGAGGAGAAAGAGAAGAACCTTGGGGGACATCACAAGTGATATGGCAGGCAGCAGCAGAGAAGCCGGCCAACTGAACGGCCTGCTGGTGATTCTCCAAAAACTAGGAGATCCAAGCCAGAAAGGATCCCCGAAGGCCATCGCCTTTGACACGATTGATCAGGATGGTGTGATCGACCGTGTCAAAGGCGGCTGACAGGTCCAGGAAAACCAAGGCCTGAGAAGAGTTGGCATCAGCTCCGCATCTAAGTTCATCCAACACAGAGAGGATGACAGACTCTGTAGAATGCGCAGGACGGAAGCCTGCCTGATGGGGGTCTAAAAAACGCGTATTCTCGATGAAGGAGCTAAGGCAAGCTGTAACATGACTCTCCAAGATTTTCCCTAAAAAAGGAAGCAAGTAAATGAGGCGAGAATTGAAGGGAGAGGACGGATCGGCCCCTGCCTTCTTCAAGATGGGAATAATTTTAGCAGATTTGAAGAGGTCAGGGACCGCCCCCAATGAGAGGGAATTGTTAAGAAGTGACAAAGGGGGATCCGGACAGATAGAAAATACCTCTTTTATTAGGTGAGCAGGACAACTGTCGGAAGGGGAGCCAGACTTGACTTTGGTGAGTAAGGAAAAGAAAATTTCCCTAGATATATGGGGGAGTTGTTCTAGACAATAAGGATTAGGGGCAAGATCAGGGCATGAGAAGTTAGGTGAGGGAAGAGGGATATTTGCTTTGATTGTGCTGATTTTGTCAATGAAGTACTTATTGAGAGAGTTACAGAGGACTTGAGAGGGGGAAGGCTTAAGGGTGGCTCTTGCAGAAGTGGACAGGTCATGGACGATCGAAAAAATATCTTTAGGCTTATTAACTGAAAGAAGAATGTTTGAGGTGAAATAATGCGATTTAGCCTGAAGAATAGATTTCTTATAGTCATAGTTAAAATAGGGCAGCACCTAAGCCTCCAATGTCGTTCAGCCTGCCTAAGAGCCAACTTTTTAGATTTTAAATCGGGGGTAAACCATCTATTGGAATCATGAAGGCAGCACGTCCTGAGACGTTTTAGAGGAGCCAACTGATCGCAGGCTGAGGAAAGCCAGTTATTAATGACTATGGCCTGGGAATGAGGGGAAAGGTCGAGTAGGTTAGGACGTGAAGATGAGAGGGAGGAGCAGAGGAGGGGTATGTCCACTCGTCTCCAATTTCAAGCCCAGGTGTTAGAAAGAAGCAGGGGTTTACTAGGCTCTACAAGGTCGAAGGAAAATGAGATAAAGGAGTGGTCAGACCAAGGACATGGGCTAATAGTAGGAGTAGGAATGTGCAAGTTAATTGACCAGACCTGGTCCAAGATGTGACCATGAATATGAGTCGGGGAGTGTAAGTACTGAGAGAGATTCAGATTACAGAGCAGGTCAGTGAATTCTTTAGAGTGAGGGTCTTCCCGTGGGTCAGAGGGCCAGAAGTTGAAGTCACCCAACACCAATAAGCGTGAGTTAGTTACAACCAGCGTAGCTAACAGTTCTTCGACTGCCTGAAGAAAAAGGGGCATGGACTGTGGTGGACGATAAAAAAGGGCGCATGTTAAAAGAGCAATGGTGGAGGTAGAACAAAGGACGAGAAAGTCGTTTAGTGGGAAAAGGCATAGGCAGAAACTGATAATTGGAATGAATAACTATTGCAATGCCACCTCCGGCTTTCACATCTAGGCGGTCTGAGCGTAGAATATAATAAGGGTCAGGGGGTGCCTTACAGGGGAGGTCATGTCAATCACAGGCATACCCCAGCCCATAGTGTGGCCTAGTGTATGTAGGTGTTTTCACTGTATTCTAAGTGTCTTTCAGCATAGCACTGGCCCCGGGCTTGGTTAGTCAGCGTCAGTTACCAGCAGCACAAGTAAGCAAAAAGTTGGGGGCACAGGATGACTTTGCAACAAGGCCTCTTTCTGCACCTCTCTTGGTTCTTTCTGCATATCTCTTGCTTCGTTCTGTACTTTTCTTCATCTTTCTGGACTTCTGTTGCATCTTTCTGCATTTCGCTTGCTTTTTTGTATGCCTTTCTTCTTCTTTATGCACATGCCTACCTCTATGGGCATAGTTAGAGATTAGCATTTAAAAAAACCTTTGAAATTCATTAAAAAAACATATGCTTCGGGGTGTTATAGTTAGAAATTAGCATTTAAAAAACCTTTGAAATTCACTGAAAACCATAGGTTTCAGGGACGTTTAGTTAGAAATAAGCATTTAAAAAACCTTTGAAATTCAATGAAAAAAACATAGGTTTCAGGGACACACTAACCCATACAGCCACTGACTCACCCACTCACGCATCCATGCAGGCAGTCACACACACCCTTAGCCACCCACACAGACACTCAGACACCCGTAGAGGTACTCAAACAACCAATCACTCACCCATATAGAAACTCACATGCCCACTCACACATCCATACAGCCACTTAGACACGAACTGATAGACAGATACAAACATTCACACAACCAGTCACTCACCCAGACATTCACTGAGACAACTAATCACTCATTGTACAGTCAGTCCTACTAACCTGTGTTTAAAATTTTATATATATCTTCCAAAATTACCGCCCCATAATTGCCGTTTTGACAGAAGAGGCAAGCCACAGCCCAATTCCTTAGAGCGTGATAATTTTATTATACAGCAAAAATGCCCGACGCGTTGAAAAAAGTTATACTGGAGTGGCATACACTGTAGAGGTGTAGAGTAGAGTAAATGTAAATGTAAATGTACAGGAATTTATATAGCGCAAATCACCAACCGGTCTCTAAGCACTTGCTTAGGGAACCCGTCCTGGTATTCCCCTGTGAGATAACCCCAGCAGGGTATCCGCAAGGTGAAAGCCAGGCATCCCGCCGCGAGGGGCCGTTGTGGAGATTAAGCAAGCTAATGCCCAGAGTCGCAGAGTGTGAACCCGTGAATCGAGTAGGCACCGGAGCGAGAATTGTCGAGTCCATGGACATTTTAGGACTCAAGACCCCGCCGAGCCGGGAATTGAACCCTGGTCCCGGGCTGACCTCTGCTTCCAGGTCTGCCTCCTCTAACCAGTGAGCCACACTTCTCCACTATACAGTGGAACGGCAGTCAGTGGAATACCGCCCAGAGGTGGGTAGAAGAGTGGAGTAAATAACAAACAATGAAAAAAGGGTATAAGGGAAATTTAAAGACCTGCCCAGAATAAAATCCCCACAATTACAAAGCTAACAACAAGAGAAACTGGGGGTCTATATGGGAGCTACTAGTACTCCAAAAATCTACAAACTCCTTACTAAGTGAGTTGGTGCTAACAGGGCTTAATAAGTTCTACTACCTACGAAAAACAGGACAATACCTAAAAAATGGACATACTTAGATTGTTGGTAGGACCCATACAGAGAAATGTTGGATTCCCATCAAAATTAAATGTAGATCAAATATTCTAATTTGGTCATCCAAAGTGGGATGGTGTGTCCCTTGATCAACGGGACTCGTCCATTCCCTACTCATTTGGGTCAAACCCTCAATCACTGTAGTGACCATGAGCTAGCGATCGTGATGGGAGCATGTGCAGTGCAAAAAACATAAAGTGGTGAGTTAAAAAAGGGTAAAGAAACAATGTAAAAGAACTTTAATAAGGTTGTTCTTCCCCCTACTAAAACCAAGAACAGTGCAAAGAAAGCAGTCTAAACAAATAACTGCATATATTAGGCCAACATGTTTCAGCCGATAGGAACAGGATTCCACGGCTTTCTTCAGGGATAAAGTTCTAAACATTTGCTACTGCAAAAAAGTGAAACATTAATCAAAACCTTTTTCAAAGGATATGTATAGATTATCCAGTTTCTTGTTCCTCTGTATCAACTGGTGTGTCTTACATCTATAGAAAAACAAAGAAATATATTTAAAAAAGTATGTCGTATTTAGAGAGCGGGGCCTCTTTCTTCCTGAGCTGGGTTCCAGGAGAGGTGAGGTATACTCCCTGTCAATCATCAATCAGGAGTTTGTTAAAGCGCGACTACTCACCCGTAAGGGTCTCAAGGCGCTAGGGGTGGGGGTGCAGGTTCCATTCCATCAAGGAGGGGGTCTGTCGAAGAGCCAGGTTTTGAGGTTTCTTGCGAAGATGGGGAGCAATGTTGTCTGTCTGAGGTGGAGCGGAAGGGCGTTCCATGCTTTGGCCACGAGGAAGGAGAAGGAGCGGCCTCCCGATCTGGCCTTTCTGGTGCGGGGGACCACGGCGTAGGAAAGCTGGGCTGATCGTAGGGTCCTTTGGGGTGCGTGGAATTTGAGTCGGCTGTTCAGGTATGCTGGTCCGGTGCCTTGGAGGGCCTTGTGTGCGTGGGTGAGCATCTTAAAGGTGATTCTCGCCTCGACGGGGAGCCAGTGGAGTGTGCGCAGGTGCTGGGAGATGTGGCAGTGTTTTGGCAGGTTGAGGACCAGTCTTGCGGTGGCGTTCTGTAGCTTGCGGATGAGGTTTTTGTTTATTCCGGCGTAGAGTGCGTTGCCGTAGTCGAGTCTGCTGGTGACCAGGGCGTGAGTGACTGTCTTTCGGTGTTCGAGGGGGATGCATTTGAAGGTGTTACGAAGGAGGCGGAGGGTGTGGAAGCAGGAAGATGAGACAGAGTTGATCTGGTGGTCCATTTTGAGCTCGGAGTCCAGGATGATTCCCAGGTTGCGTGCGTGGTCTGTGGGGGTTGGGGGTTTCCGAGGGCGGTAGGCCACCAGGTGTCGCTCCAGGCGTCGGGGTTTGGGCCCATGATGAGTACTTCTGTTTTGTTGGTGTTTAGTTGTAGGCAGCTGTTTTTCATCCATTCGGCAACGGCTTCCTTGCCTTCTCGAAAGTTGCGTCTGGCGGTGTTGGGCTCGTTGGATAGGGAGAGGATGAGCTGGGTGTCGTTTGCGTATGACACGATGTTGAGTCCGTAGGTTCTGACGATGGGGGCAAGTGGAGCCATGTAGACGTTGAAGAGCGTCGGGCTGAGGGAGGAGCCCTGGGGGACTCCGCAGGTGGTAGGTGTGGGGTCCGAGAGGAAAGGGGGGAGTCTGACCCGCTGCATCCTGCCGGAGAGGAAGGAGCAGATCCAGTCGAGGGCCTTGACCTGGATTCCTGCATCGTAGAGTCTGCGTATTAGGGTGCGGTGGGAGACTGTGTCGAACGCCGCTGATAGGTCGAGGAGGATGAGGGCTACTGTAAAACTCGGGTGAGTAACATTGGTAAAGTATATTGGCTCACTTGTAAGGAGCCAAAGACAGGATTTTCTCTCTAAATACGACATACTTTTTTTATGAAACATGTTGGCCTGGTGGTCTGGGGACAGCAGACCACCATATCCATGATTGCTTTTAAATAAAGCAATATTTATTTTTTAAATGCAGCTCGTTTTCCTTAAAGGAAAAGGGGTTGCGTTTAAAAAAAGAAAAACCTTTTTTAGAGACGGCAGTCAAGTCAAGTCAAGTCAGAAAATTTATATAGCGCACTACATACCCAGAGGGTCTCAAGGCGCTAAGGAAGGGGAGGAGGATTACTTGTCAAATATCCACGTTTTAAGTTGCTTTCTGAATGCTAGGTGGTTCTGGGTAAGGCGAAGGTAAGTGGGGAGTGAGTTCCATGTTTTAGCAGCCAGGTATGAGAAGGATCTGCCTCCCATGGTGGTCTTGTTGATGCGAGGTACAGTGGCGAGGGCTTGGCTGGAAGAACGTAGTTGGCGGGAGGGGGTGTAGAAGGACAGTCGTGAGTTGAGGCATTCTGGTCCGATGTCGTAGAGTGATTTGTGTGCGTGGGTTAGCAGTCGGAAAGTGATTCTCTTGTTGACGGGTAGCCAGTAGAGGTCTTTCAGGTGACCAGAGATGTGTTCGTTGCGTGGGATGTCTAATATGATTCTGGCTGAGGCGTTTTGGATTCGTTGGAGTTTCTTCTGGAGTTTAGCGGTAGTACCTGCGTAGAGGGTGTTTCCGTAGTCCAGTCGGCTCGTGACCAGAGCATGGGTGACTGTTTTCCTGGTTTCGGTGGGGATCCAGCGAAATGTTTTTTTGAGCATGCGAAGAATGTTGAAGCAGGATGAGGATACGGCGCTGACTTGTCTGTTCATTGAAAGTGAAGAATCCAGGATAACGCCTAGGTTCCGTGCGTGGTCTGTCGGGATGGGTGCTTTTCCAAGGGCTTCCGACCACCAGGAGTCGTCCCATGCAGAGGGGGATGTACCTAGGATGAGGACTTCTGTTTTATCTGAGTTCAGTTTCAGACGGCTGTGTTTCATCCATTCAGCAACTTCTTTCATTCCTTCGTGTAGGTTAGTTTTGGCGGTGCTGGGGTCCTTGGTGAGAGAAAGGATTAGTTGAGTGTCATCCGCGTAAGAGATGATGTTGAGGTTGTGTTGGCGGGCGATGGCCGCGAGGGGGCTCATGTATACGTTGAAGAGGGTGGGGCTGAGTGAGGATCCTTGTGGTATGCCACAGATGACTTCGGTGGCCTCGGACTTGAATGGTGGAAGGCGGACTCTCTGGGTTCTTCCGGTGAGGAACGAGGTGATCCATTCCAGTGCTTTTCCTTGTATTCCGATGTTGCTGAGGCGTTGTAAAAGGGTGCTGTGGCAGACTGTGTCGAATGCTGCAGAGAGGTCGAGGAGGATGAGGGCGACTGTGTCTCCATTGCCCAGTAGGGTTCGAATGTCGTCTGTTGCTGCGATGAGGGCGGTCTCAGTGCTGTGTTTTGCTCGGAAGCCAGATTGTGAGGAGTCGAGGGATTTGTTGGCTTCGAGGAAAGCGGCGAGCTGGTTGTTGACAGCTTTCTCGATTACTTTGGGAAGACAAAAAAAAAAAAGAAATGGCCTGGCCCCAAGAGATGGGGTCCGCGGGGGCCAAAAGGATCAAGGAAATTAGGGCCACACAGCCTCACTTTCTAAAAACATGAAAAGATCAGAAGTCAGCAACTCCCTGAAGGCCCCGCCCCCTTTCCCCTTTCCCCACTACTTTGCAAACGAGCCTCCTGTGCTCATGGTTGGGGGATGAAGTCCCCTCCACTCCTGAGGGTCTTTAGGGGCCAACTAGCCCACCTGTTACCTCCAGTAAGCCCCACATAGTGGGATTGCTGAGAGGTGGTTGGAGACCATGCCCCTTTTTACAGCTGTTTGGTACTAGAGGTAACAGGACGGTTGGTTGGCCCCCAGGAACCCTCAAGCTGCAAGGGGACTTCATCCCCCAACCAAGAGAGCACCAGGAGGTGCATTTGCAGAGTGTTGGTGAAAAAAGAGTGTGTGTCCTGCAACCAACTCTCAGCAATCCCACTGTGTGGGGCTTACTGGAGGTAACAGGTAGGCTAGGACCCCCAGCAGTGAAGGGGACTTCATCCCCCAACCAAGAGCGCACCAGGAGGCATGTTTACAGACTGTTAGAGAAAGAGGGCGTGGCCTGCTATCAGAACTCTGCAATTCTGCTTTGTGGGTCTTGCTGGAGGTAGCAGGAGGGGTAGTTGGCCCAAAAGGACATCCTTGGGCCAGCTACCCCTCTTGTTACCTTCAGTTAGTTCCACACAGTGGGATTGCTAAGAGGTCTTCGGAGCCCATGCCCCCCTTTCTCCACCACTTTGCAAATGCACCTCCTGGTGCACTACTTGTTAGGGGTTGATGTCCCCTTTACTCCAGAAGGAACTTGGGGACCAAAAAGCCCTCCTGGTAGCTCCTGTAAGTCCTACGCAGTGGAATTCCTGAGAGCTGGTTGGAGGCCCAGCCCCCTTTCTCCACCACTTTGCAAACGTGACTGCTAGTTAAAAACCTTAGAAATTCACTGGAAAAACACCGGTGTTATAGTTAGGCTGACATTCACTTGTACAAAACCTGTGACACCCCCGTAATGCATTGCTGATGATGTCACATATTACATCACTCATGACGTGGTCAGTGACATCACTCATGACATCACTGATGACATCATCCATATAATGATGAACCTACTCACACCCCAATATAACCTTTCATACACCCACTCCAAATTTCAGACTATCATTCTCAAAACCATAGACACACCAATACCAGTAAGTACATACCCACTCACTGATTCATAGGTCTACACACACATCCACTAACTCACACATACAACACCTCATACACGCAGTCACTCACCAATACAGCCACTGATATATATACTCATATACCCATACAGACACTCACACACCACCACTTACCTGTAGAGCGACTCACATCCCCAGTCACTCACCCAAAGAGTCAATCACACTGCCACTTACTCACCTATACAGTTATACACACACCACCTTACTTATTCATATAGATTCTATCATATACTTACTCTCTTATACAATCGCTGACACAAGCACACACTCATCCATACAGCCACACTCACTAACACATACAGTCACTTATAAACTCCAACACTCACATTTACTGCCTTTCACATATGCATTTACTCACCCATATACCACTGAGACATCCATTCACTCACCAACACAGCCATGCACACACTCACTAACCCATACAGCCCCTCGCAAATGCACTCCTGAACCCATACACCCAGTGAATCAACCACTCACACATCCGTGCAGGGAGTCACACACACACTTTACCCTCCCACACAAACACTCAGACACCCATACAGGTACTCAGACAATCAATCAATAACCCATATAGACACTCATGTAGCTACTGACCAACCCATGCAGCTACTTAAACACCAACTTACAGACTGATACAGATATACACACAGATTAGTTACTCACCCATACATTCACTGAAACACGTATAATCACTCACTTCGACAGTCAGTCACACACCCACTGAATCGTCAGTGATGTCATCAGTGATGTTACTGACCATGTCATGAGTGATTTAATATGGGACGTCATCAGCAGTGCATTACGGGGGCGCGAGACTATAACTGCTGAATTTCAGAGGTTCTGTTACATCTGAAATGTCAGCCTAACTATAACGTTCCTGTAACCTGTGTTTTTTCTGTGAATTTCTATCTATCTATCTGTCTATCTATCTATCTATCTATCTATCTATCTATCTATCTATCTATCTATCTATCTATCTATCTATCTATCTATCTATCTATCTATCTATCTATCTATCTATCTATCTATCTATCTATCTCCCTCTATCTATCCATCCATCCATATATATCACACTTATTGACCACTCCAGCAGGTTCACGTAATGAAATAGTTGTAGTTGATGGAGTGGGTGCAATACTTTTTTAGTTAGTCAATTTCTCAACCATGTTAGAGTGGTACAACACCAGTGTATGTATTGTTTAAAAACTCACCAAGCTGTCTATTCATAAGGCTGGTGACCAGGCCAATACTTTGTGTTGTGTACAGAATATACACATTATATATAATGTATTTCTGTTCGATATAGTGGGTGTGATTTTTGTAGGCCTATAATTTGAGCAGGATATAGTGACATACAACCCTATACACCCCTCGTTCAAGATATTATAGAAGAAGAATACGGTCTCGGATAAGATCCTAGTTCAGATACTGATGTCACTGTCACTATGTTTTAGATTTTTATTATGTCACTGTCATGGCCTGACGGTATATCTGTGTTTTACTTATTAGAGACAAGTTTTTTAATTCTCTCCTACTAAAGGTTTGCAAGCAGTACCAGAATGCGAGGAAAGACGCCTTCTGCGCAAAGGGTGCAAGCTGCAAAGGACTCCATGTCTGTGGATTCTTTGCCCGGGGCACGTGTCGGAATTCCAAATGCAGTCGATCTCACAACCTGTTGGATCCCAACAACATGCAAGTGCTGCAGACTCATGGGCTGACCGGGGAAATTGCCCAAAACATCCAGCTGATGCGCATTCACCAATGCAATGAGGCTCAAAAAGAGACTGAGAAAATCAACAATATAGGTAAGGAAGCAAGAAAAGAGAACCACTGGTTACAAGGTGTTCTGGAAATTATCACATCTTTCTTTGCAATACCATACCGTCCATATAAACATTTACCCTGTAAGCTCAGCAACTGATTTATATCCTCTATCCTTTTATAGTGCTGCATGGCTAAGTCAGTAAAACTCTCTCCTAGTTGCCTAGAGAGACTCTCCTTCAAAAGCCACTTCCTAATGGCCTAATTTCCTAATATGCTTCCATCCATTTCTGCAGCACTCTTCTCTCAGCCTCAAAGCTGGCTCGCCACTCTCTAGAGTCACGTCTTCTGAATATTTATGTTTACTGAGTCATCTGCACATTACCTTGGTGCCCACCAACTTCTATCTCCCAAGCCAGCCAATATCACTGTCCATAAGTTTAAGATTCTCCCATCTCAGAACATACCTGTTTTGTGGGGTATCTCTTTTACAAATCGAATCCAGCAGTAGGTCAGAGGCTGGTGAGGAAATGGAAAAACATCAATGGTGATAAGATGGTGGCACATCTGTCAGCAAATTATCCTCAGACCCGGTTAGTTGATAATCCTGATGCCCTCTGTGATAACCTAGAGGAGAGGCTTCGTAGCGCGGTCGACCATGTGGCGCCAGCACGCAGGGTCAATCTAGCGAATAGAGGACGGAGGTCCCCTTGGTATAACGACGCCCTAAGGGAGAAAAAGAGGGTCGTGCGCAAGACGGAGAGAGCCTGGCGTAAAGCCTATGATACGAAGGCGAGAAGCGTCTATCTGCTTGAACTAGCGAATTATAAGCAGGCAATTACAGCTAGGAAGGCAGAATTCTATGAAGAAAGGATCATCACAGCGACAAACC
The DNA here is from genome assembly GCF_964263255.1 of Lissotriton vulgaris. Taxonomy (NCBI): domain Eukaryota; kingdom Metazoa; phylum Chordata; class Amphibia; order Caudata; family Salamandridae; genus Lissotriton; species Lissotriton vulgaris. Next base: position 108,123,828 of record NC_141686.1, read on the forward strand.
CTCAAAAAGAAGTTTTCCGAGTCCTAAATGAACTTAAAAAAGTGAAAGAACAGAGGCCGGAGTTCACTCTAGAGGACTGCCAGAGATTTCAGAATTTTTTCACCAGCAAAATTGCGGATCTTAATTCGGAAATTGCCTGTACCCCCATACATGCTTGCCCTCCACTGGCCACGTCGGCCAAAAAGCCGGTGGCTAGACCTCTGGAGCTTCTTCCCCCCATTATGAAGGAGGACCTGCCCAGGCTTATCGGGAGAGTGAAGTCGGGTTCCCAGGCAGACCCTTGTCCCCCTGACGTTTTCAAACTGGCCATGCCAGGAATAGAAGAGGAGGTATCGAATCTCTTGAACTCCTCTCTAGCATTAGGAAAGGTTCCTAATGCCTTTAAGGAAGCAAGGTTGATCCCTCTGCTGAAAAAGCCTGGGGCAGATGTGAAATGCCTAAAAAATTTTAGGCCTATCTCCCAGATCCCTTTCCTGGCCAAGGTGTTGGAACAGCACGTTCTGGCCGCCCTCTCGGACCATCTAGAAGGGAATGGCCTGCTGGAACCAAACCAATCAGGGTTCCGTGCAAACCACAGCACGGAACTGGTCATGCTGTCCATCATAGACGAGCTCCGAACTAGGGCAGATAAGAGGATACCCGGCGCCCTGGTGCTGTTAGACCTCTCTGCGGCGTTTGACACCGTCAGTCACAAACAACTGTTGACGCGGATGAGAGACTTCGGCATCCGGGGCACAGCCCATGCCTGGTTTGCTTCTTTCTTACAAGGGAGAATACAAAGAGTTCAGTTGGGAGAATTACTCTCCACGGCATCACCAATCTCTTGTGGAGTGCCACAGGGGTCGGCTTTGTCGCCCCTGTTATTTAATATATACCTTCAACCACTGATTGGACTCCTGAATCAGATGGATTGTCAGGTATATAACTACGCCGATGACACCCAAATCATTATCCAAATGGATGATGGGGCACCAGCTAATCTGCAAGCCATCTTGAAGCAGACAGCTAACTGGATGTCACTGAATTCTTTAAAAATCAATCCGGAGAAAACGGAAGTTCTACCTGTTACCATCGCCGGCAACCCGTGGCATGATGGACTCTGGCCGAGGGAACTTGGACCGCCCCCGGAGCCGGCAGTGGCTGTAAAAAGCCTTGGCATTTATGTGGATGACAAGCTCTCCATGCGGAAACAGGTCACCACGGTGGTAGGAACTTGTGTTGGCATGTTGCGTCAACTTAGGAAGATCGCGCCATTACTGTCCCATTCTACCCTGCGAAGGGCGGTCTCTGCTATGATCCTGGCAAGACTGGATTATGGTAACTCGCTCTATTTGGGCTTACCTCAAAAACTTCTGGACAAACTGCAGATGGTGATGAATGATGCCGCCAGGCTCATTCACAAGAAACCCAGGAGCACGCATGTGTCCCCACTCATGCGTGAGTTACATTGGCTCCCAGTAAGGCAGAGGGTGCTTTTTAAAGGGTTATGCATTGCACATAAATCCCTTTATGGTAAGGCACCAAGTTACATCAAGACCCGCCTGACCCCATACACACCGTCCAGGGTGTTAAGATCTGCCGAAGCAACTATGCTCACGCAACCCCGGTTCAGATTGGCGACAGTGGGCGGTCGTGCCATCTCCAATACCCTTCCAGGGGTCTGGAACAGTCTACCGGTGGACTTGCGCAAAGAACCCAATTTGCTGACCTTTCGGAAGAGGCTGAAGACGGTTCTGTTCCAGAAAGCTTGGGGAGGGCTATAAATCGCCTGTAGTGTTTCTTTTGGTTCCTGTGGTGTTTATTGGACAAGCGCTTAGAGACCCCGGGGTTATATAGCGCTATATAAATCGAAATAAATAAATAAATAAATAATAAAATAAGTGATGATTTGCACATTTTGCTGCTAGAGTACTTCCCAAACACAAAGAGAGGCTAATTTTTAAGCCTTTCTAAGGCTTTCTTCACTTTTGGAATTGCCTTTCTGCAAGCTGGTGCTAAATATAGTAAACAATTTTTAATAGAGACAACATGTTTTCAGTGTGTTTAATGAATGGCTTGCAAAGATGCATTGCTCAAGGGTGGGAAGCATTAAAAGTATTGGGACGTTCCTATCTCATGTATAGGCCTTGTGCAACTTCCAGGCTGCTTTACAGCTTCTTCAGCACACTGCAAGAAGGAGGCAAAGCTGGGCAGCAGGCTGTTTTGAAGAGTTGGGTTTCAGCCATTCTGGGAACTTCAGCGCGTTATATTCAAGCACCAGTGCTATAGTTTGAAAATGTCAGGCTTCTTAGCCTTATCTCGCCACCTGTTACTGGAAGTCCTGGCAAGGAATACGAGGTTATGGCAAAACAGTAATTTATGGAGGATGCATAGTGTTTTTACTTGAGGTCATTCCTTGACTGCGCGACAGTACAGGGCCCACAGATTAGTCTGATGTGGTTGGATCAGCTTATACCTAAAATGATTTACGTTCTGGGCTCTCTGTAATCCTATGTGGTCCACAGACACAGCAGTTACTGTGAATGCCATGTTGAGTGTAGAGCACATCCTATGTGTGAACCCATTTGTGATAACTGAGTAGTAAAACATTTAATTCACAGCATACAGTTTTTTCAGTTGGTCTTTAAATTAGCTAAACAGTTAAGCATCCCTCCAGCCATAGTTGAAGACATGTTGAGAAGGAACTCTGGGCAGCAGCAAACATTCACAAGCAACAAGGACTGAATGGCTTGTTGCCATTTCTGAAGGGGTTGGGATGTCGTCCGTATGTTCTCCGGGTTACTTCTAGCTCAAAAGACATCCCAACTCCTTCGGAAACGGCAACAAGCCGACAACCAAGGACAAGCGGATTGGCTTGCCTTTATTTATCCGTCCGCATACCCGGCGGCGGACCCTGATACCCGCAACACATCCACTGGACGCTTGAAAAAGCGCTTTCATCTTGTGTCTATTATAACTCACACCCGATTAGGACCGGGTTGGAATTATCACCGGTCCCACGATACCACGCTCAACCTAACTTCGACAGCCCTGGGTCTACCCCGATATTGACGAAACACGTGTCGGCTGGTTTTTTGTGAAATCAATACTCTCACCAAATAAATAAAAAACAAACAAGACAATAACATAGGAGTTTGATCTTATCCTTTCATCGAATGTTACTACACCGTACCTATGAACTAAATCAGGTTGTGTGCGCTTGACTTTGCTTACATTTACACAGAAGGTAGAGCTCTTCTCTCACTTCTTTTCTCAGAGATTAGGGTTATCTCTGACCAAGAAGCACCAACCACCCAAACCTCTTAATCACCCTCCAACCACTACCTGTAGAGCGCCATCGAATTTCTGAACTTTTCCCTAACCCTTCGCTGAACTTCATTTGCATATCTGTAGGAGTTGCAGTCAAAAGATAGAATAAGCATGGCTACAAGATGTTCCTGTGTAACACCACAATATTTGATAGCAAAGGCTGAATCGAAAGAGGCCATAGTGCTTGCTTGAAAGTGATCTTTCGGAAAGGAAGAGAGCCATGATCAGCCTATGCCACTGCCAGCAAGAACACTTAGGGCCCGATGTAGTTGGTCCATTACCGGTCAGTAAACCCGAAAATCAGTAAATTTCAGGTTTACCGACCGGTATTGAGCCATTTGCTATGTAGGGGAAATTCGGTAAATACCGAATCGGTATTTACTGATTCTGTATTTACCGAATCATCATTTACAGATTCGGTTTTTACCGAATCGGTAAATGACAATGTAGGAAGCACTTTGAAGAGTGCTTCTTTGCTTTAAGGATTCGTTATTTACCCCCAACTATTAGTTGGTTGTAAATAACGAATACCTCTGTAAATGCAAATCTGTGCATTTACACCAGTGCCATGTGGCAGACATACATGCCCTCAGGGCATGTATGTGTGCTACATGTGCACACAAGCACTATTCAGGGGTGCAACAGGGTGTCAATGTGCCACCCTGCCATCCTTGACTCTTTCCCTATTTTACCAAATCGGTATTTACCGATTCAGTAATTCACATTCATTCCTATGGGCCTCCAGGTCCTTAGGAATGAATATGAATTACCCAGTAAACACCAAATCTTAACGATTCGGTAATACTTATTGAATTTTTCCCTACATAGCATTTACCGATTCTAAAATACCGAATCGGTAAAATTCAGTATTTTAGAATCGGTAAATGTGCTTTACCTACATCTAGCCCTAAGTGACTTATTACGAGTTCTGTGGTCCGTGGACTGCCGTACCCACTGTCCGACCGCTGCGAGCTCTGCGGTTCATCCGCTGTATTCTGAGTTAGGAGTGCTGCCTTTGCAGAGACCGTGGCTACACCAACGGTACCACAAGCACACTACCGACCGCCGGGACCGCTGTCGGGGGAAGGCACCATCTGTAGGGCGATACAGAGGAGCAACACTGCCATCTGTATTGGCTTTTCCAGGATCCGCGGTGGTCAGATCGCATCTAAATGTCGGCAGTAATGAAGGATTTGGGGTGAATACTCACCCCTTTCCTGCTCTTTCCAGCAGATTTTGACATGGATCCCTTTCTCCAGGTCCCCCTACACAGGAGCATCTTCCCAACGAGGACTACAACCCCGTCTAAGGTGATATACAGGTAAGTGCTTTTTGTTCTATATGCCAATTGCTGGGACTGCCCTCATATGGCTCGAACTCCATCAATAGGTAGGTGGTATTTTTCCATAAGTATCATGCATATGTGTGTATTTGACACATATGCAGTTAAAATGTACACACATGCATCAGCAGTTATGGAAATATATTCATCACAGCCACAAGACAGCCGCAGCCACACTGCAGTCCCCATTGTTAATATGACGGTCGGAAGACTGCCAGTGCTGCTGTCTTCTCACAGTCGCGGCACTTCGGCGTTCAGACCACGAAACTCATAAGGCTTTTTATCTATCCAATAGGATGGGATGGGATAATGTGGCAAAGGCAGCAGAAAGATGTAGGAGAATAAGAGTTTATGAGCCTCCTCTGTCCAGAATCCTTTTGATGTAATTGGTGGCAGGGAGCAACACTGTTGTCAGTGCTCAGACCAGGCCGGACACAGGACTGGTGATCATTGTGCAAGTAGTGCTCTTTATTATAAGCAGAAAGTTGTTCGTTGACAAAGATCTCAGTCATGTAAGCCATATCAACAGGAGAAGAGAAATTAGACCATAGTTTGATATCACCAAAGGGTCAGAAGGAGGTTTTATTAAAAGACTGACAACAAGGTCACTTTTCCATGAAGCAGAAACAGTTTCAGAGAAATTACAAGCCCTGTTGAGAACTACTGCAAGGGCAGGGGCAATGACTTGTGCAATTGTAGCTGGGCAAGGATCGAATGTGGAGCCGCAAGACATAGATTTGAGTTTGGCAAACATTTCAGATGGGCTTACTGTAGTGAGGGAAATAAGAAAATCATTAGAAGGATTGGCAGACGTTTGCTTCCTATATGGCGCTAATGCAGCGGTGGTCTGGGGAGGAAGGGGATTTACAATCAGAAGAATTGTGTTCAGAAAGAATTCAGAGATTTAAAAATGGGAACAATGGGCCAGATTCACAAAAGTAATCTGAGACAAAATTCTAACTTTACGACTTTCAGTATTCACAAAGGGCATTTAGGAGTAGTAAAGTTAGGAATTCTAACTTTACTACTCCTAAATGCCCTTTGTGAGGGGGCATGGCCAAGATGGCGGCGAGATAGGACGTGTTTTCCTATCCCTCCAGCGCCGCCAGCCATCAGCTTTGTTCAATCACCCTCCCTGATGTCCATCTGTGCTTACCAGTGACTGAGGCGCAGCATGCTTCTGTCCTGACTCCGGAGATGGGCTCCTTTTTTGCTTCCCTGGTGGCTTTCTCCGAGATTTGGTCTGCCGGAACCCGTGAGGGCCATGTGTGGTGGGGAGCTTGCGGAGCGGCTGTAACTTTGAGGCGCTGATGGGAGAGTGTTGAAGCCGGGTCATCGCTGGTGTGCTGCCCCGTGATCTGAGTGCCGGCCTGCAGTAGTTGTTGGCACGTACGGGCTGAGGAGTTGAGGAATGCCACAGAGTGTCAGCCATTTTGTGTCCCTGAGAGCGGCAAGTCGGCCTCCCCATGTGCGGCTGCGGGCGGCCGAGTGAACTGCGGCTCTGCTATCACCGGAGGGCTGTGGGCGCCAAGACGAAACGCTGTGCTGGTGAAAATGAGGGACCATCCGGATCGGCCCGGCAGCTAGAGAAGCCCAGTGGCGCCCTGCCCGGCGAAATGGCCGCCTTCCTGCAGCGGTTGAGGTGAGGAGTACCGGGGCGATGAGCTGACGCCCGTGGTGGTGCTCGGTCAGCGTGCTGGTGGATGGAGGTGACACTGCTTGCGGGCAGGAGGTGGGGGCTGTCTGCTCCTGCGAGTCCCCCCGTTGGTTTAGTGTACAAGTGCCTGCTGCGGCTGAGAGCGTGTGCTGGGAACGGAAGCTAGAGTGTGGAGCTCAGCCTCTGGCCCTGGTTGCAGTGAGGGCACGCGACCGTAACGATTTCGCCACAGCAGTGACGGGCATGGGGATACCCTTAGCGGTGCCCGTACAGAGCGTCTGCTGAGGCCTGGTGCCGTGGCATACTACCCATGAGTAACAGCGAGGCCTGTCATCGGCCCGTAGTTCGGGGGGCGGAGGTTGTTGTTGTGGTCGGACTTAACCAGCCCCGCCTCCCAGCTCAGCCGCCCTCCCACTGACTACTTCCAGCGCTCAGCTCCATCGTAGCGCTGTGACTCGCTCTTCTCTGCCGAGGCGAGTGGTCGCTCCCCAGTGTCTGTGACGACACGTGGTATTGTTGTGCAGCGCCTCATTGTAATTTGCTGATATCTGCCTGCTTGACGCATTTGCGCTTTGGAAACGTGCTAGATTGCCGCTTTTGCTCTGTTTCTTGCATTTTGACTGCCTGTGTAACTTTGGCTGTGCTGCGCGTTATCCCCCAGCGCCCCGCTTCCATTTTGATTGTTGTTGTGGTCGGACTTAACCCGCCCCGCCTCCCAGCTCAGCCGCCCTCCCACTGACTACTTCCAGCGCTCAGCTCCATCGTAGCGCTGTGACTCGCTCTTCTCTGCCGAGGCGAGTGGTCGCTCCCCAGTGTCTGTGACGACACGTGGTATTGTTGTGCAGCGCCTCATTGTAATTTGCTGATATCTGCCTGCTTGACGCATTTGCGCTTTGGAAACGTGCTAGATTGCCGCTTTTGCTCTATTTCTTGCATTTTGACTGCCTGTGTAACTTTGGCTGTGCTGCGCGTTATCCCCCAGCGCCCCGCTTCCATTTTGATTGTTGTTGTGGTCGGACTTAACCCGCCCCGCCTCCCAGCTCAGCCGCCCTCGCCCCTCCCCCTCCTCTATCCATATATGACAGCTGTTCCAGCGCGCAGCGTTTACGCGCAGCGACCGCGCCCAACCCGCGCCGAAGGTGCGCCAAAGGTAAGCCCGTCTACGCCCGTCCGCGCCTGGACCGCGCCCAGCGCCATACCCCCTGGCCCCGTCCCTCCCAGCCCCCCCGCATTACCTACGATGCCGCCACCCTCCTAGCCCTTAACCCCGGTCGCGCCCCCAACTGCGTCCAAGCAGCTCCCGGACACACTCATGGCCCTTTCTCTTGCTACTCCTGCAAATTCAGCGGCTCCGACAACCACTCCACTACGACCACTCCACAGACTACCGACCCCAACCACCTACAATGCATCCTTCTCAACACCCGCTCAGTCCACAGACACGCCATTGACCTCTGGAATCTACTAGACACCATCTCTCCAGACGTCGCCTTCCTTACAGAAACTTGGATGAACGCTTCCTCCGCCCCAGACATCACCATTGCCATCCCTGAAGACTATAAGATCACACGCAAGGACCGTACCGGCCACACAGGAGGAGGAATCGCTATCGTCCATAAGAAATCAATCCGCATCTCAACCAGCTCTGACACCAACCTCGCTAACTCCGAACACCTTCACTTCCAGATCCACATCGACCCCAAGACCACACTCAGAGGCACCCTCCTCTACAGACCACCAGGACCCCGCGCAAAATTCAGTGAAGACATCACGGACTTCATCACTCCACACGCGCTCCCCTCCAAAGATTACATCCTTCTGGGAGACCTCAACTTTCACCTTGAAAAGAACAACGACCGCAACACCACCACCCTCTTGGACAACCTCGCCAACCTCGGACTTAAACAACTGGTCACTTCCCCCACCCACATCGCAGGTCACACACTCGACCCCATCTTCACCTCCAGCAAACATGTCTCCTTCAGCCACACTACGGAGCTCCTCTGGACTGACCACAGCTGCGTCCACTTTACTTACAACAAGCCGAAACCCACCAACCACCTCCAACCAACTCTGCAAAGAAACTGGAGCAAAATCACCACCGACCAAATCTCCGCATCACTTCTTCTAAACACCCCAGCCCACTCTTCTAACCCAAACCAAGCCGCCGCCAACCTCACCCTATGGCTATCCAATACCGCCGACACCCTAGCACCACTGAAAAAACGTCAAAGCAAACCTGGCAGCAAGAAGGCCTCATGGTTCAACGATGACCTTAAGAAGTCCAAGAAACTCTGCCGCTCCCTTGAAAAAACCTGGAAAAAAGACCCAACCACTAGCACCAAGGACGCCTTCAAAAACGCCACCCGCATTCACCACCAACTGATCCGAAAGGCCAAGAAAACAGCATTCAAGGATCGACTTGACAACAACGCCCACAACAGCAAAGAACTTTTCAACATCGTCAAGGAATTTTCCAATCCCTCGGCCAACTCCAACGACATCACCCCCTCTCAAGCCCTCTGCAACTCCCTAGCCTCATTCTTCCACAACAAGATTGCAGACATCCACAACAGCTTCGACAACCAACCAGGAGACCAACCCACCCAACCATCTGCTGAACATTCTCCCCCCGTGAACACCCTTAACGTCTGGATCCCAATCTCCACTGAGGACACAATCCGCCTGATGAATTCCATCCACTCAGGATCCCCCACAGACCCTTGCCCTCACCACATCTTCAACAAAGCAGACTCCGTCATAGCACCGCACCTCCGAGACGTCATCAACTGCTCCTTCAACTCCGCCACCTTCCCGGAAGACTGGAAACACGCTGAACTCACCGCCCTGCTGAAAAAACCCACAGCGGACCCCACCGAACTCAAAAATTACCGCCCCATTTCGCTCCTTCCATTCCCGGCCAAAGTCATCGAGAAAGCTGTCAACATCCAGCTCGCCGCTTTCCTCGAAGCCAACAAATCCCTCGACTCCTCACAATCCGGCTTCCGAGCAAAACACAGCACTGAGACCGCCCTCATCGCAGCAACAGACGACATTCGAACTCTACTGGACAATGGAGACACAGTCGCCCTCATCCTCCTCGACCTCTCTGCAGCATTCGACACAGTCTGCCACAGCACCCTTCTACAACGCCTCCACAAGATCGGAATACAAGGAAAAGCACTTGAATGGATCACCTCGTTCCTCACCGGAAGAACTCAGAGAGTCCGCCTTCCACCATTCAAGTCCGAGGCCACTGAAGTCATCTGTGGTGTTCCACAAGGATCCTCACTCAGCCCCACCCTATTCAACGTATACATGAGCCCCCTCGCGGCCATCGCCCGCCAACACAACCTCAACATCATCTCTTACGCGGATGACACTCAGCTAATCCTTTCTCTCACCAATGACCCCAGCACCGCCAAAACTAACCTACACGAAGGAATGAAAGAAGTTGCCGAATGGATGAAACAAAGCCGTCTGAAACTGAACTCAGACAAAACAGAAGTCCTCATCCTAGGTACATCCCCCTCTGCATGGGACGACTCTTGGTGGCCGGAAGCCCTAGGAAAAGCACCCATCCCGACAGACCACGCACGGAACCTAGGCGTCATCCTGGATTCTTCACTCTCAATGAACAGACAAGTCAGCGCCGTATCCTCTTCCTGCTTCAACATCCTTCGCATGCTCAAAAAAACATTTCGCTGGATCCCCACCGAAACTAGGAAAACAGTCACCCATGCTCTGGTCACGAGCCGACTGGACTACGGAAACACCCTCTACGCAGGTACTACCGCTAAACTCCAAAAGAAACTTCAACGAATCCAAAACGCCTCAGCCAGGATCATATTGGACATCCCGCGCAACGAACACATCTCTAGTCACCTGAAAGACCTCCACTGGCTACCCGTCAATAAGAGAATCACTTTCCGACTACTAACCCACGCACACAAGTCACTCTATGACATCGGACCAGATTGCCTCAACTCACGACTGTCCGTCTACACCCCCTCCCGCCAACTGCGCTCCTCCAACCAAGCCCTCGCCACTGTACCTCGCATCAACAAGACCACCATGGGAGGCAGATCCTTCTCATACCTGGCTGCTAAAACATGGAACTCACTCCCCGCTTACCTTCGCCTTACCCAGAACCACCTAGCATTCAGAAAGCAACTTAAAACGTGGATATTTGACAAATAATCCTCCTCCCCTCTCTAAGCGCCTTGAGACCCTCTGGGTATGTAGTGCGCTATATAAATTCTCTGACTTGACTTGACTGACTTGAGGTTAGCACACTGGGACTGTGATCTGGCTTTAATGATATGTAGTAGTCCTGACCCCCCTTGCAAAACACTGTGGGCATAGCAGGTGTGCTGCCAAACATAGTGGATAATTGAGAGGTCCTCCTGCATATCCCATGTATGACCCTAGCTCCTAGTAGGGTACGGATATAAATAGCAACTGTGCCTGCCTCCCAACTCTGTGGGGCTGACCCTCAGCTCGGTGGAGGGAGATTGACGTGACGGATCTGGAACTACCTAAACTGGCCTGTGCTGGGACTACCCTCCCCTGTCAAGGCACAGGGATCATATCATAGTTGCAGGGAAGGCATAGCTAGTAGCTGACGGGAGCCTCCTATGCTCTCTGTTCAGGCCCCTGATTCTGGTTGGATGCGACACTAGGTACTGCCTGTGCCTACTCTTCTGCTCTACGGCGTGCTGCAATAGCAACACCCCTTATGATCAGCATCTCTCCTCAGCGCTCTGCACCGTCCTCCTGTGCTCAAGCTTACATAGTGAAAGTGGCCTGATAAGCGGCTTGCCTGCGCAATTTTGGTCCCTCGAGGCAGACTCTACGCAGTAGTGCAGCAAGGACTTTAACCCTACTCCCCCTTCTGACTAGTCTGCTGACAGTTCGTCTGGAAAAGACGGCCCTGATTGGGGCCGTAGTGGGTTTTTTCATTGCTTCAGTTGGAGAGTGCCTTATAACAGGCTGCAACCGGCTTGCAGCACCATGTCCTCAGCCAGAGGCAGAAAAGACAAGCCCCTGAAAGATCTTTTGCAAAAGGCGGCGGGCCGCACCGTCTCTCAACCAGATGTCAAGACGTCTCAGGTGGAAGATGAAGATGCGTCGCAACCAAGGCTTTTATGGTTGAGTTGTTCACAGCCATTAAGGAGGATATACAGGAGCTATGCTCCCAACTCTCAACGGATCTTCAAGAAGTTCGGCGGGATGTTGACGCCATGGGAGAACGAGTTGCGACTTTGGAGGAACATGACCTGGGAAGGGAGGATAACCTACACCAACTTCAGCAAGAGATGCTACGTCTCAAAGATCAGAATTTGGATCTACAGGCGCATGCAGAGGATCTGGAGAACTGCTCCAGACGTAACAACATCTGGATACGGGCAGTTCCGTGGAAAGAAGAGGGGGGACGACCTTCGTGCTTATATTAACACCCTGTTTCAGCAGATCCTCGGGGACGAAGAAAACCAGGAGATCCAAATAGACCGAGTCCACCGGGTGGGTCTTCCACAAGGTGCTAAGGGCCCCCCTAGACATCCTTGTCAGTGTGCATGATTTCCAACTTAAAGAACGAATCCTCGGCAAAGCCAGAGATCTCCATCTGGTGCAATTCCGAGATCAACAGCCCGTACTCTATCAGGACTTAGCTGCCTCCACACTGGTTAAACACAGATAGTTTAAGCCTATCACCAGCCATCTCCGTGAACAGGGCATTCCTTACTCGTGGGGTCATCCATTCCGCCTCATATTCAAATTCAATGTCAAACTCCTGCAGATCCGCTCCCTAGAAGACACCTATGCCATCTTGGGCTTGGACCAGCCCCCTGCTCCGCCTGAGACTGACCACCCTCCGCCTCAGCGACGCCAGCGTTCCTCGGAGTAGCAGAGAGTCGGGAGATCGTCGCCTAGCTCCAAGCCGGATGTATCTGCTAGAAAGCTTGGGAAAGAGGCAGCCCTATCGTCGGTGTCCCATGTGACCGACAATTCTGACATTCATTGATCCTCACAGTTTGGCATCCTTCTGGGTTCAGTTACTGGCGCTGGATGGAGGGGGTCATACGACAGCGAGCAGTGACTCCGCTCTCTGACATACAGAGAGATTGCTCAGTACAACATGACTTATATGCCCCAAACGAGCTGCAAGAACCCTATATCCGCCTCGCCCTGGCTGAGGTTCTTGCCTCTCCGGATATGGCGCTTCTGGTGGGAGGTGATTTCAATGTGGTAATGGACCCAGAGTTGGATAGGTGGGCACAGAGATCTACACATACAGGCACGTTATCGCAGGATGGAGCGCAGTGGTTGGCTGATTGTGGATTGAGTGATATGTGGGGTGTCCAGCACCCTTGTGAGCGCAACTACACTTACTTTTCAGCTGCACACAAAACATATGCGCGGTTGGATCATTTTTTAGCCTCCTCCTTTCTCCTCCCTCATCTGCACACTGCGGACATCACTCCCTGCTCCCTCTCAGACCATGCCCTCATCTCCGTTCTACTCATGTCGAGCTGCTCTCGCTCAGCGCCGCCCGGTTGGCATCTTCGCGACTTACTTCTTCATTCGGAGGAGGTCACCAAGCGAATCCGAGATACTATAGTTCACTATTTCTTGGAGAACGACCAGCTTGACACTCTTCTGGCCGCGGTATGGGAGGCACTGAAACTCGGAGTACGGGGTGAATTTATTGCGATTGGGGCATCCTATGCGCGGTTGGGTAAAGAGAAGTATGCAGAGCTAGAAAAGGAGGTAGGTGAACTAGAGGCAGATCATAACCAAACGGGTGCGCCGAGAGTCTGGGGGGAGTTGGAATCAAAGCGACGCATGCTAAAACATCTGGACCTAGATATAGCTGAACATGCTCTTCTGAGGTTGCGGCACAAATTCTAACTAAGTGGGGACAAATGGGGGTGGATGCTAGCGCATAGGCTCCGGGCACAAGCTCAGAAATTGACGATTCAATCCATCCGGGACCTGAATGCGGTGGAACATAACACGGATGCCCTCATTGTTGACACCTTCCGTCAGTTCTATCAAACCCTCTATGTGAGGAAGACGCCCGCTTACACACCCCAGGGGACTATCTAAATTCCTGCGGTATTACCCCCTTGCTTAGGTCGTCGGCTGACAACTTGGATTCAGCCATACGCATCGAAGAGGTCATTTCGGCGGTGGCACGGTGACAGGTCGCTAAGTCACCGGGGCCAGATGGCTTTCCGGCGCCGTGTTATAACTCATTCAGACCCCTCCATGAGTATCGATTGGAGGAGTCCTGGGATATTACGCTAAGTGAAGTCGAAACTGCAATAGTAAAACTCCCACCCAGGGGATTTATTTCGGTCTCAACCGAAAATTTGGGCACCATACTTGGGTGTTCTTTTTAATGCAATATTAAAGGGCATTGATCCGCCAGACACCTGGCGTGGAGCAGAGATAGTTCCTATCCATAAAAATGGTTGTCCACTAACGCCGTCTAACTACAGGCCTATCAGCTTGATAGACACCACACAAAAACTGATGGGTAGGAGGTGGATAGAGGAAAACAAGATTCTGAGTACTCTGCAGGCTGGGTTTAGGCTGGGTACTTCAACCCTTGATCAGATATTTAGACTCCAGGTATTGTTTTGGAAAACAGTGAGTGTGGAGCGTGGCAGCCTCTACCTAATCTTTGTTGACCTGAGGGCTGCATTCGATCTAGTGCCGAGGGACAAGCTGTGGAGAGTATTATTTGATCTGGGTTTACCTACTTATTTATTGGATGTACTATTGGATGTACTAATTAGACTCCATACCGATAACTATGCAAAAGTCAGGTGTGGGAAGTACGGAGAATTGGCGTCCCGCTTCCCAGTGAAAATGGGGGTGCGCCAGGGGTGTGTCTGGCCCCCACCTTATTCTGCCATTATATAAATGGGCTAATAGACCACCTGCGCGAAGTGAAGAATAATGATGCCCCTAGGCTAGCCTCAGGTCGAGTGCCCGCGCTGATGTTTGCGGACGACTCTTTGTTGTTGTCCAAAACATCAACGGGTATCCAACGAACCTTGGATGGCTTTGCTGCATTCTGTGCTCTGCGAGGTTTAGAAATAAACTTAGACAAGGCTAAGTTTATGATTTTTAATCCCCCAAGACAGACCCATCCAAATCCACTCTTGAATGTAATTTCTTTGGAGCGAGTTAGGACCTTTGAGTACCTAGGCATCACTTTGACAGAACATCTTGACCGGGATATCCAGTCAGCAAAGGCGGCTCTTAGGTTATCACAAGTGGCTGGGGGAATTGGTAAAGTGCACAGAATATCTGAATTTAAGCCAGCTGTCCCGGTCATAGAAATGTACAAACTTCAGGCTAGAACGGCTTCTATGAATGGGGCGGAATTATGGGGACATCAAAGTACAGCCAGCCTCATGAAGGTTGAACATACCTTCATGAGGAATCTATTGAGTCTACCAGCCAGTACACCGCTTGTTCCTCAACGCATGGACCTGGGGCTAAATTCTATAGAGGAGGAGGTAGCACTACGGCCCTTGATGTATTGGAAAAGACTATGGTCAATGCCTGAATTAGTCACCTATAAAAAAGAATTCCTGGAGGTGAGGGCTACGTTAAGGATTAAGAACATTCCATGGCTCTCACATACTAAGGCAGTTAGTACCAGGATTGGTTTACCAGAGTTGTGGGATAAGCCTGAAGAAACTTGTCCAGGTTTATCCAAGACAGAGTTGGTCCACCACTTTAGGTACCACAATCTACTAGTTCTCCATAGTTGCACTACAGTGGGAAGACTAACAGTAGAGTTTCTCCAAGTAAAAATAGAACCTAAAAAGGAGGATTTTTTGGATCTAATCTATCCCCCACTGGCGAGAAAACTCTACTTGCAATTCAGGATTGGCAGTCTCCCACTCAGGGCATTATATATATATATATTATCATCAATGGCTCTTGCAGCAAAGACGCACTCACAGCAGGTAGGTGATTCCCTTTATTGAGTGGTTGGGAGAGTAATACAGCATCCGTTATTTTCTTCTGCCTGCCAACGCGTTTCAATGCTCTTTGCATCTTCTTCCAGGGCTGAGCTGAAAACCGGCATTGTGAAAGGTCTGTCCCAATCTGCCTCCCTCTTTAGTAGAATTGGTTGCAGGTTCGAGTCCGCTTGGTAACACGTGACTCTTTGCAGTGATTTATGGGACTAGTAGTACATGACCAATAAAATACTCCCAGTGAGTTCCGTTTCAATCTCATATTTATGCAGAGTCACAGTGGTAATTCTGTGACATTTCAAGCACTTCAGTGTGCCCCGGCATGCTGTGTTCCCTCCATAGTTTAAACCCAACTGCTGTGCCTTCATCCAAACAGAATTTGAGTTGTTTGGGCGGCCCCTGTCTCCGACGGCTCCCTCCTTCCTTCTCAGGTGGTGCTTCTCCTCCCAACGAACCTGTCGGGTTCTTATATTATCATCAATGGCTCTTGCAGCAGAGGCGCACTCACAGCAGGTAAGTGATTCCCTTTATTGAGCGATTGGGAGAGTAATACAGCATCCGTTATTTTCTTCTGCCTGCCAACGCGTTTCAATGCTCTTTGCATCTTCTTCCAGGGCTGAGCTGAAAACCGGCATTGTGAAAGGTCTGTCCCAATCTGCCTCCCTCTTTAGTAGAATTGGTTGCAGGTTTGAGTCCGCTTGGTAACACGTGACTCCTTGCAGTGATTTATGGGACTAGTAGTACATGACCAATAAAATACTCCCAGTGAGTTCAGTTTCAATCTCATATTTATGCAGAGTCACAGTGGTAATTCTGTGACATTTCAAGCACTTCAGGGTGCACCGGCATGCTGTGTTCCCTCCATAGTTTAAATGAACTGCTGTGCCTTCATCCAAACAGAATTGCGTTGTTTGGGCGGCCCTTGTCTCCAACGGCTCCCTCCTTCCTTCTCAGGTGGTGCTTCTCCTCCCGACGAAGCTGTCGGGTTCTTATATTATCATCAATGGCTCTTGCAGCAGAGGCGCACTCACAGCAGGTAGGTGATTCCCTTTATTGAGCGATTGGGAGAGTAATACAGCATCCGTTATTTTCTTCTGCCTGCCAACGCGTTTCAAGGCTCTTTGCATCTTCTTCCAAGGCTGAGCTGAAAACCGGCATTGTGAAAGGTCTGTCCCAATCTGCCTCCCTCTTTAGTAGAATTGGTTGCAGGTTCGAGTCCGCTTGGTAACACGTGACTCCTTGCAGTGATTTATGGGACTAGTAGTACATGACCAATAAAATACTCCCAGTGAGTTCCGTTTCAATCTCATATTTATGCAGAGTCACAGTGGTAATTCTGTGACATTTCAAGCACTTCAGTGTGCCCCGGCATGCTGTGTTCCCTCCATAGTTTAAACGCAACTGCTGTGCCTTCATCCAAACAGAATTGCGTTGTTTGGGCGGCCCCTGTCTCCGACGGCTCCCAGCAAAGACACACTCACAGCGGGTAGGTGATTCCCTTTATTGAGCGATTGGCAGAGTAATACAGCATCCGTTATTTTCTTCTGCCTGCCAACGCGTTTCAATGCTCTTTGCATCTTCTTCCAGGGATGAGCTGAAAACCGGCAATGTGAAAGGTCTGTCCCAATCTGCCTCCCTCTTTAGTAGAATTGGTTGCAGGTTCGAGTCCGCTTGGTAACACCTAGGTTTGATGTGAGGGCTATAAAAGGGCCCCGCGGGACAAAAAAAAAATTCTATTTGCCGGGGAGGGGGGGGTGCCGGTACGCGCACCAGGGAGCGGACCGGGGAGCATACCATGGGTAAAAAAAGAATGACAGGGTTTTTAAAAAATCTAGCCTTTTTTTATAAATTGGAGGTAGTTCTAAAAAGAACTGTTTTTTTTCTTCTTTTTGTTGTTTTATATTTTTTTTAATGTTTTTTTGAACATTTTGTACTTTTTTTGGCTTTGATGAACTATTTTATATATATATTTTTTTTTATGGGGAGAAACAAAAAACAGGGAATTGTAAATGGCTCAACTGGAGCAAAAAAAAAAACCACAAGTCAGGTGTGGGAAGTACGGAGAATTGGCGTCCCGTTTCCCAGTGAAAAAGGGGGTGCGCCAGGGGTGTGTCTGGCCCCCACCTTATTCTGCCATTATATAAATGGGCTAATAGACCACCTGCGCGAAGTGAAGGATAATGATGCCCCTAGGCTAGCCTCAGGTCGAGTGCCCGCGCTGATGTTTGCGGACGACTCTTTGTTGTTGTCCAAAACATCAACGGGTATCCAACGAATCTTGGATGGCTTTGCTGCATTCTGTGCTCTGCGAGGTTTAGAAATAAACTTAGACAAGGCTAAGTTTATGATTTTTAATCCCCCAAGACAGACCCGTCCAAATCCACTCTTGAATGTAATTTCTTTGGAGCGAGTTAGGACCTTTGAGTACCTAGGCATCACTTTGACAGAACATCTTGACCGGGATATCCAGTCAGCAAAGGCGGCTCTTAGGTTATCACAAGTGGCTGGGGAATTGGTAAAGTGCACAGAATATCTGAATTTAAGCCAGCTGTCCCGGTCATAGAAATGTACAAACTTCAGGCTAGAACGGCTTCTATGAATGGGGCGGAATTATGGGGACATCAAAGTACAACCAGCCTCTTGAAGGTTGAACATACCTTCATGAGGAATCTATTGAGTCTACCAGCCAGTACACCGCTTGTTCCTCAACGCATGGACCTGGGGCTAAATCCTATAGATGAGGAGGTAGCACTACGGCCCTTGATGTATTGGAAAAGACTATGGTCAATGCCTGAATTAGTCACCTATAAAAAAGAATTCCTGGAGGTGAGGGCTACGTTAAGGATTAGGAACATTTCATGGCTCTCACATATTAAGGCAGTTAGTACCAGGATTGGTTTACCAGAGTTGTGGGATAAGCCTGAAGAAACTTGTCCAGGGGTATCCAAGACAGAGTTGGTCCACCACTTTAGGTACCACAATCTACTAGTTCTCCATAGTTGCACTACAGTGGGAAGACTAACAGTAGAGTTTCTCCAAGTAAAAATAGAACCTAAAAAGGAGGATTTTTTGGATCTAATATATCCCCCACTGCCGAGAAAACTCTACTTGCAATTCAGGATTGGCAGTCTCCCGCTCAGGGCATTCTCCAGCAAATGGGCCAATAATGAGAATCACGTGTGCCCGGCATGTAATTATATCCTAGAAGATGAACTCCATGTTCTGTTTTTTTGCCCTGCCTATCAGGTTACAAGGAAATGTTAGCTGATACCACTTTGTAGAAACCTAGGTTCCAGTCAATTTGCTCAAGCACTTAGGGTTCTAAAATATGACATCCATCCCCCAATTGTCTTTGCGGTATCGCGGTTCCTAATTGGTATGTGGCACAGACGTAGAACATTTTTGTAAAGATCATCTGTAACTATATTACTGTATTTAATGCTCATCATGATAACTACTTAGGGCTCGATTCACAGAAGTAACTTAAGACAAAATTCTAAACGTACTACTTTTGGTATTCACAGAAGTTAAGATTTTGTCTTAAGTTTGTCTTAAGACAGACTTAAGACAAAATCCTAACTTAAGTCTGTCTTAGGTCTGTCTTAAGTCTGTCTTAAGACAAACTTAAGACAATATCCTAACTTCTGTGAATACCAAAAGTAGTAAGTTTGGGATTTTGTCTTAAGTTAGTTCTGTGAATCGGGGCCTTAATGTTTCATTCGATTTTAGATGCTTGAATTTTATTGGATATATATTTATTGTTTTACTTATTCAATGTGCAATGTATGTATTTTATCTGCACTTTTATGGTCCGCGGTGACCGAAATAAAGTTATTGATGATGATAAATCATTCTGTGTGGAGCTGGCTCCCTTTTTAACAAGGTTTTTTAATTCCTTCCTCGACACTGGGGAAGTGACGCCTTCAATGTCTGAGGCAGATATCTCGGTAATCCTGAAACCAGGAAAGGAGCCTAAAGACTGTGGCTCGTATCGACCCATCTCGCTCCTTAATATCAATGCAAAGTTATTTGCAAGTATTTTGGCAGCATGACTTAGCCCCCTTATGAACAGCCTTATAGACCCGGATCAGCCCGGATCAAACGGGGGAAACATACTCAAAAACTCTGGACCTTTTAGAGTTTTGGAAATTGAAAGTTTTTAAATAGAGAGAGTATGTGTTCCAAGTTAGGATGCTATATAGGGTTGAATCCAGTAGTCATTGATGCAAGTTTCCACTCAAGAAGAAAGAGGGTCGATCCAATTTTTAAGAAGATAGATTTTTATTGATGCAAGAATTGAACATTGACAGCCGACACGTGTTTCGCCCTCTGTGGCAAATTGCGCCAGGGCTTTCTCAAGGCTGTGAAGATAAGAATGGTGTGTTTAAATAAGGATAATGGTAGTGACAAGAGATCCCAACCGAGAGAAGTGAAGTGTAGGAAAGAAAAACGAAAAAAGTCACAGAAAAGAGTGGATGAAGAGTGAAGTCAAACCAATATAGAAGTGTTCTCTTTTAGTAATGATGTTAGTTATACTAAGAGACACAAGAGCAAGGTGCAAATTTAAAACTTAATAGGTGAAATATAAGAAAATAGTAATTTTAACAGATCACACTTTGATCAAGTCAAGATGGCATGTTTGATCTTTTTTTGCGAATTAAAGAGAGGTTTTTTCGAGTTTTCTGAACATTTTTTATTTTTTTTGTATTTTTTAAGGGGAGAAACAAAAAACAGGGAATTCTAAAGGGCTCAACAGGAGCACAAAAAAAAGCGGAAAAAATTAATGTTTCCTTGAGCACTTGTGGTTATCCCAAGCACTGTTAATAAGTGTGATGCATTTCTATCCATATCATATTGTTTGTCTACAAAAAATACAAACCATTTTAAAATTGGCAAGCTTTGTTTGTATGGTGGAGCACATCTCCCTAACTTCCGGTCCTGATGGGGTGGAAACATTAGTTTGGGAGGTGCTGGCAGAAGATTGGACAGGGTTTCTGGCCAGTTCCCTGACCTCTGCCCTAGCATAGTTATTTGGATGCTTCCGTTGCATATGCCTGATCATGGTGTGGTTGCCAAAGGAGTATTTTTTGTTGGGATTCCCCCTTGACAGCTCATGATGACATATTAAGCAGGTTGCCTTAGGCGCATTTACTTTTTTTTTGTCGTTGGGGATTGAAAAAAATTGCCAGATGATGTGCTCTTTAGGTTTGTAGGTAATATTGTCCTCTGGGATGAATCTCCTCTCCTCCTCCTCCTCATCCTCATCCTCATCCTCTTCTTGATCTCCACCACTGTGAAGTTGTGGTGGTCCTTGTGGTGGTGGTGGTGGTGGTGGTCCAGAAGATCCAGCAGCTGCAGCTAATGTAGCCATTTTCTACTGAAATAACTGCAGTTCTATCTCTCTCAAAGCACAAAGGCAGAATGAGGAAAAAAGGTGGGGTCTTTCATCATTTGGAAAAGAAAACTGTTCTGAACCAATGAAAAGTGTTATTTTTAGGTCACATGACCTGGCCGTACATCATTAGGAAACCAAAAGTGAAATGAACCAATAAAAAGTTTTATTTTCAGGTCACATGACCTGAGGCGCTTACGCTACGCGCCCCGGGCCGCGCCCGTAGTCGCGCCCCAGAGCGCGCCCGGGGGCGCGTAGCGTAAGCGCGTCAGGACGTTGCACGATTGTATGAACTCGCGTGCTCTCAGGTGCGCTTACGCAGTGCGTCATATGATGCATCACGCGGTTACACGAAACGTCACGATGTTGTTTTCGTACGCCAGAATAGCGCTAACGGGACGCTCACCGGTACGCGCCACGAGGCGTTTACCCGTGCGTTCACCGGTGCGCGCCCCGTGAGTGCTCCGGGGCAAAAAAAAAATATATATTACATAATTATACAATATAAAATTCGTTATCAAATTTTTTACTTTTTATACCTATAGAGAAATGCTATTAACAAACCATTGAAATTCACTGAAAAAACCATAGGTTTCACACCAGTTATAGTTAGGAATTAGCATTTAAAAAACCTATTAAATTCACTGAAAAAACCATAGGTTTGACACCAGTTATAGTTAGCTGGAAATTTTACTGACATAAAACCATTGAAATTCCCACGTTATAGTTAGTTGGACTCACTATAACTTGCGCGTGTAATGCACTGCTGATGACATCACATATTACATCACTCATGACATGGTCAGTGACATAACTATATATATATATATATATATATTATCATCAATGGCTCTTGCAGCAAAGACGCACTCACAGCAGGTAGGTGATTCCCTTTATTGAGCGATTGGGAGAGTAATACAGCATCCGTTATTTTCTTCTGCCTGCCAACGCGTTTCAATGCTCTTTGCATCTTCTTCCAGGGCTGAGCTGAAAACCGGCATTGTGAAAGGTCTGTCCCAATCTGCCTCCCTTTTTAGTAGAATTGGTTGCAGGTTCGAGTCCGCTTGGTAACACGTGACTCCTTGCAGTGATTTATGGGACTAGTAGTACTTGACCAATAAAATACTCCCAGTGAGTTCCGTTTCAATCTCATATTTATGCAGAGTCACAGTGGTAATTCTGTGACATTTCAAGTACTTCAGTGTGCCCCGGCATGCTGTGTTCCCTCCATAGTTTAAAGGCAACTGCTGTGCCTTCATCCAAACAGAATTGCGTTGTTTGTGCGGCCCCTGTCTCCGACGGCTCCCTCCTTCCTTCTCAGGTGGTGCTTCTCCTCCCAACGAAGCTGTCGGGTTCTTATATTATCATCAATGGCTCTTGCAGCAGAGGCGCACTCACAGCAGGTAGGTGATTCCCTTTATTGAGCGATTGGGAGAGTAATACAGTATACGATATTTTCTTCTGCCCGCCAAGGCGTTTCAATGCTCTTTGCATCTTCTTCCAGGGCTGAGCTGAAAACCGGCATTGTGAACACAGCATGCCGGCGCACACTGAAGTGCTTGAAATGTCACAGAACTACCACTGTGACTCTGCATAAATATGAGACTGAAACGGAAGAAGAAGAGAGCAGGAGGCTCTCGAAACGCGTTTGGCAAGGATTAAGTAAGGAAGTAACTTGCTGTTGTGAAAAGCTGCCATGCAAGCCTTCATTAAACCGACTGTTATTTTTACCTCTTGTGGCTGTCTTCGATTGGGTTTCCTGTTCTCGTGGTGAATTATAGGCGGCTGTTTCCCGGTCGCGAGGACGGCCCACCACTACAGCTGTGGGTCCTGAGCAGGCTCCAGTGGGAGTCTCTCGAGCAAGGAAGAAGTACCGAGCTGTTGCCTTTACAGGAAGACACTCGCTTGGGCGCTATGTGAGGCTACAAAGCTGGGCAGCTTTCAGACAGTTTGGCAACATCAGCCCACTTGGGAATAATTTTGTTTCACTGAATAAACAGCGCGATAGCCCACATGGGATACCAATATGAACTACAAATTCCAGAAGGTCGTGGTGTCGGCCACGCCCCCTTTTGGAGACAATGATTAACTCGAATGCATCTGCACCAGCGCTGATTTATTTTAACACACGCCACTGAAGAAGAGAGCAGGAGGCTCTCGAAACGCGTTTGGCAAGGATTAAGTAAGGAAGTAACTTGCTGTTGTGAAAAGCTGCCATGCAAGCCTTCATTAAACCGACTGTTATTTTTACCTCTTGTGGCTATCTTCGAATGGGTTTCCTGATCTCGTGGTGAATTATAGGCGGCTGTTTCCCGGTCTCGAGGACGGCCCACCACTACAGCTGTGGGTCCTGAGCAGGCTCCAGTGGGAGTCTCTCGAGCAAGGAAGAAGTACCGAGCTGTTGCCTTTACAGGAAGACACTCGCTTGGGCGCTATGTGAGGCTACAAAGCTGGGCAGCTTTCAGACAGTTTGGCAACATCAGCCCACTTGGGAATAATTTTGTTTCACTGAATAAACAGCGCGATAGCCTACATGGGATACCAACATGAGCTACAAATTCCAGAAGGTCGTGGTGTCGGCCACGCCCCCTTTTGGAGACAGTGATTAACTCGAATGCATCTGCACCAGCGCTGATTTATTTTAACACAAGCCACTGAAGAAGAGAGCAGGAGGCTCTCGAAACGCGTTTGGCAAGGATTAAGTAAGGAAGTAACTTGCTGTTGTGAAAAGCTGCCATGCAAGCCTTCATTAAACCTACTGTTATTTTTACCTCTTGTGGCTGTCTTCGAATGGGTTTCCTGTTCTCGTGGTGAAATATATATATATATCTTACTCTCTCTCTCTCTCTCTCTCTCTCTATATATATATATATACAGAGAAAGAGTCCATGAAAAAAAGGCTAAAAAAAAAAAAAAAAAAAAAAGGCTAACAAGCTACGAAAAGAAGATCCAATTAAGAAAACAACAGAAATTTGAACGTGATGCTCGTGACTACGAGCAGGGAAGAATTTTGACCTTTGCACGCAAGTACGACGCGCCTCGCCGAGCTCTTAAGGCTAGACGGCAGAAACCAACAGTGCAACAAGAAACCTCTGAATCTGAGGTGACCAGTGCAGAGCAATCTGAAGACGAGGCACAGAATCGAGCACAACAAGGCGCACAAGCTGAAGAATCGGCTTCTTTTCACGAGGAATGCGATCTAATCCGCTCCAACTGGCTAAGGGGAGGGAAGAAGCGCCCCCCGGAAATTACCAAAGAAAAAAGCGGAGACGCATCACAAGACGCGGCGGGAGGAAGCGGAGAAGGGGAAATCAGGAAACAGAGGTCGCGGCAAAACAGGTCCAAGAGGAACTGATGGAAGATCTCAACATCATTAACCTCTCAGATAGAGTACTTAATAAGGACGAAGAAAATGTCCTTAAGTTAGGACTCTCTTTCTGCCCTACAGGCCGCTATGAATATGTGCAGACACGCATAGACCTATTCCTATTCATCCGCAAACTTAAACTTTGGAAATATTTCAAACAGAAAGCACTGAAGGAGAAGGCACAAGGTCCACCAAGGGAATCTGCTACAACTCAAATTGATCCCACGGAAATGAGTATCAACGACTTGGAAGGCCTAGCGGTGCTTGAAGACCTTTTGGAAGAAGGACTAAGTCAAATCGCTCCTCCAACTGACACTGTCGGGAGAGGCATGTCCATGGGCATAACCCAGATTGGAGAACCAAGCCACTTCAAGCCAACCTCCCGCTTTCTCCCACAGACACCAATGGATGCTTTGGATATCTTTTCAGACGCCGTTAACCAGGACCTACAAAAGCTTTCGCAAACTGAAGAAGCACGGAAGAAGGATATACATTGGAATCTGTCGTTCCAACAACGTAGAGCAATTATGAATCTACAACAAGATGACTCTATAGTAATAAAGCCCTCAGATAAGGGCGGGAACGTTGTTATCCTCAATCGTGAACAGTATTGCAAGGAAGCTCTCTCTCAATTACAAGATTGTAATAACTATATGCCGGCAACGGAACAAGAGTATCAGGAGAGTATCCGGAATTACCACTCCCTAGTTGATCAATGGTATGGAAAGGGCATACTAAACAGGGAGGAATACTCATCACCTCCCCAAGATTCATAAACACTCCACGCAACCACCAGGGAGGCCCATCGTGTCATCCATAGGTGGGCCAACTGAGAATATGTCGAAATTTATCGACTCATTTCTGGCACCTTGGGTTACCGAACTGAGCTCCTATACTAAGGACTCTAAGGATTTCTTGAGGCAGATACAAAACGTGGAGTGGGAGGAGGATTTCTTGATGATCACTATGGACATCTCGAGCCTCTACACGAGCATCAGTCATCATGATGGTATTGCAGCTGTTAAGACATTCCTGAATCTGCGACCCGCCCGCTACTTGCAACACAGCCAGATGATTTTGGACTTCATATCATTTTGCTTGAATAACAATATTTTTGTTTTTCAGAACCAACGATATAGGCAAGTAAGAGGGACTGCGATGGGAACCTGCTTCGCCCCCAGCTACGCGAACCTTTTCGTGGGCTGGTGGGAGAAGCAGGTGGCCTGGGCAGACGACAAAACCCCTTGGGTGGAGAAGGTGATATGCTGGAGGAGGTATATCGACGACCTCTTCCTTATTTGGGAGGGGTCGGAACACTCAGCTATGGATTATATTAAGATTCTGAACCAGAATGACCTTAACCTGCATTTCACCTGTACAATAAGCAAGAGTGAGGTTAACTATTTAGATCTCAGAGTTTTCGTTGATGCAGGCAAAATCCAGACCGCCCTCTTTAGAAAAGAGACGGCGGGTAACTCTGTCCTCCACGGACGCAGCAGCCACCCGACCTCCCTGGTTAAAAGTATCCCCTACGGGGAACTGTTGAGGATCAAGCGCAACAGTTCTCTGGAGAGAGATTACACAGAGGCCGCTCAACAAAGTGTGAAACGCTTTAAATCCCGCGGCTACTCTGTATCTACCCTCCTTCAAGCTGAGAAAAAAGCAGAGAAAGTCAACAGAGATACCCTCCTACAGGATAAGAAGATAGGCAGCCCTAAAGAAGGAAGTGGTATCATTAGATTGATCACCAACTATTCAGTGGCAGCTAATAAGGTTAGAGCCATCATGGCTAAGAATTGGGGGATCTTAAAATCTGATAATGTAATCGGAAAAGATCTACAACAACACCCCATGATTACCTTCAGGAGATTAAGATCTTTAAAAGACACACTAGTCACTAGCCACCTATCAAAGGGCAGAACTAAAGGAGAACTGCAGTCGATGCATGGCTCGTACCCGTGCGGGAAATGCAAAGCCTGCAGTAACAGCCAGAGGGTATTGAGCTACCAAGTGCCACACAGGGACTCAAAAATCAAAATCAACAAGTTTATTACTTGTTCCACCACATTCGTGGTATACTGTCTGAAGTGCCCCTGCGGACGGATGTACGTAGGAAGCACCACGAAAGCAGTAAAGTTGAGAATCTTGGAGCACCAACGAGCCATTGCGAATAAGGATGAGAATTATCCAATGGCCCGGCATTTTGCTAGCCACCACAACAGTGACAGGACAAAACTCAGCTTTTTCAGCTTAGACTGCATCCCTCAAGATGTTAGGGGTGGAGACTTAAAGAGGCGACTTAGACGTCTGGAGTCTCGGTATATTATCGACCTCCAAACGAAGTCACCAGGAGGACTCAATGCAGGGGAGGAGTTACTATCACACCTATGAACACTTCTACTTGTTTCTGAACCACGTTACTGTCTGTAGTAATTTTCTTCGTTCACTTTACATAAGGCGTAGTTATCATTTGGTTTCAGAAGAACAACACCCCCCCACTCCACACCCCTTTCCGTCAGTTAGGGTTTATGTTGTGTGGTTTGTTAATATTGGTATTTGTGTGCATGGCCATCCAGGCCTCAATTATTACCATAGACTAAGAACTTATGGGGATTGTGTTATCTCTACTGTATATCAATAACAAGATATGATGAGGAAAGCAATGATTATATTTTTACTGTAGTAGGAATTTGTGTTTAATTAGCCCATCCAGGGCTCAATCAGTTACTAACACGATTATAGAATGTTTATGAATTTTCAGTTCATTTACTTTCATTGCTTGTAAAGGATAATGTGAAATGTAAATTGTAAATAGCGCAATTTCATCGTTATAAGATGGCGCTTTCATTTGACCTTTTGAACCTTTCTTTGTTTCAATGAATTCTGCCTTATCTATTGCTGCACTGCCGACGCCAGCTGACACTGACGAAGGCAAGTGCTGAAACGCGTCTGATCCTATTCTTTTTTTGCGCTAAATAAACCGGACTTGGTTTATACCTGCTGCGAGTGCCGTCTTGTTGCTTTCTGCTGCCGGTCCCGGTAGCAGAGTTGCGGAGCTTGAAATATATATATATATATATATATATATATATATATATATATATATATATGTGGAGACAGTCCCTCTCGCAGAAAGAAGGACTCAGAGGCCTGAAGGGGTTTTCAGAGAAGCCAGCTCGCTTTATTTCATCTTATAGGCAGTGGCAGCGGGCGAATGCATTTCGGCGTAGTCAGCCTTCTTCCCGGCCCAGCACTGAGCACACCTAATAGTCCACCTGTTAAAAATGCTTCCCAGCAAACGCTGCTCCTCCCCCTAATGGTGTCGCCACACCCATAGTAGTTCAGTGTCAATGAGTAAACTACAGCTCCCAGAAGGCACTGTACTGTCCAGCCTGGGCGGGTGGTGTGGAGGAGTGAGGCAGAACGGTAGGTCCGCGCTGGTACAGGTAGGCTGTGTGTTGTTCCTCCAGACGAACAGCCATGGCTGACTTCCTTGGTCCCCTTACACTGCAACAACCAGCCTCATGGAGCAAACGACAGGGCATATATATATATATATATATATATTCAGCTCAGCTTCAGATTTATAATCTCCAAAGAACTGCACTCGTGGAAACCAAAGGGTTGCAGTGCTCACACCAGTTTAATCACACTCGTAAACAGACAGACGCGTTTCAGCGGTATGCCTTCCTCAGTGTCAGTTACACTGCGAGGACCTGCCGGGGATATAGCGTCCATGCCAACAACGACATGGTAGATGGACTACATCGTTCTCACGGGCGCGCCATCTTGGAACATGCAATTACAGTTCACAATAGGGTGTATTTTGCCCAGGGGAAACAAAGTAAATCAAGCCGTGGATCGGCATAGAACCCCGTGTATCCACATCCGGGGTGATGTGGGGTACTTAGAATAAGAACCCTCTAAGTAATTCCCCAGTCCATCTTGCCATGAATTGGCAGGTGCTCCAGTGATTCATATGTACAGTGTCCTTAACCCACCAATAAACTTATTAAACTATAATGAGCAAATAATGCATCTGTAAGTTACATTGCTATTAATGTTCATATTGCTGTACATCAGTTCATGAAGAAATTTCAGGAAAACCTCATATTGCTTATTTCCCTAGGTGAACTGCCAGTTCTTCCCCATGGTTCAGCCCGCCTGGACTTTTGGTCATGAGGTCGATTATATACCTTGATTCCAGGCGTCTCAGAGTTTTTTGCCTGTCTCCTTCCCTTGGGTTTTCAGCTACAAAATCTATGCCAAAGTACCGCAATTTGGTCCTGTCCCTTTGGTGAACCAAGTCAAAATGTCTTGCGACTGGATATGCCGGATCTGCCTTGTCTATTGCCCTTTGGTGCTCGAGTACCCTGATTTTCAATTGGTGGATCGTACTTCCAATATATCTCAATCCGCATGGGCAGATAAGGCAATAGACCGCATAATTAGTGCTACAGGTCAGAAATTTCTTGATGGATTTCGTGATGTTTGCTCCCGGGATGTCATAGTTTCGCACTCTCTTGCATCCCGCACAGGCCTTGCATTTTCCGCAAGGAAAAAATCCACCCATCTCTGCAATTTTACCTGTTCTTGGGGTCACATTCTTGAAGTGGCTTCTCACAAGGGAGTCTCTTAATGATCTTGCTTTGCGGTATGTAATCAAGGGTTTTGTTGGAATTTCATCCTTCAGGATCGGGTCTGTCTCTAGAATGTGCCAGTTTTTTTGCATAATTCTTCTCAGTCCCATAGAATCACTGGTATATGGTGTAATCAAACGAAATTTACCCTCGTCTTTGGTTTGTTCATTAGGTACTTTTGGTTTTAGGAGATCTTCCCTTTTTATTTTTCTTACTTTCTTCAGGGTTTTATTCAAAGAGTCCAGATCGTATCCTCTCCTTGTGAACCTTTCTATGCAACCTGCCGCTGCTGTTTCAAAGTCCTTCTCTCTGCTGCTATTTCTTCTCATCCTGAGAAGTTCCCCGTACGGGATACTTTGTATCAGCCTCTTCGGATGGTTGCTGTCGGCCCGCAGGATGGAATTGCCTGCCGTCGCTTTGCGATACAGTGATGTATGTAACTGGTTATTCTCAACTTCCACTCTCAGGTCCAAGTATTCAGCTGTTGTTGTACTGATGGATCCTGAGAAGTGTAGATTGCAGTTGTTATCGTTCAGCACTCTTATATATTGCTGTGCCCCCTCCATCGTCCCTTGCCACACGATGAAGAGGTCATCGATGTACCTAAACCACTGTATTACTTTCTCTGTTCCTTGTCCTTCAGTCTGAAGGACCATGGGCACCCGCTCCTCCCACCAGCCGACGAACAAGTTCGCGTAGCTGGGAGCGAAGCAGGTGCCCATCGCGGTCCCAGAGACCTGTGTGTATAGCTGATCATTGAACAGGAAGATGTTGCTAGTTAAACAGAATTCAATGAATTCCAGCAACATACGATTGTGCAGAGCGAATCTGGCAGGTCTCTTGTTCAGAAAGTGTTCCACTGCTGTTAAGCCTAAATCATGTCTGATGTTGGTATATAGGCTAGTTATATCAAGCACAATCATCAGGTATGTTGGATCCCATGTTATTTCAGAGATTTTCGTGAGGAAGTCTTTAGTGTCCTTAACGTGAGAATTAAGTTTAGTTACCAAGGGGAATAGATAGTTGTCAATGAATTTTGACATATTTTCAGTTAGTCCATTTATGGATGATACTATTGGCCTTCCCGGGGGCTCCTTTGCGTTTTTATGAAGCTTCGGTAAATGATAGAAGGTTGGGATCGTGGGATTGTTACTTCTTAGATACAGGTTTTCGTCACTTCCCAGCATCGATTTTTTGTACCACTTATTAACCAGATCATCATACCTCCTAATGCCCTCTTTATAGTGTTTGTCGTCTGTTTGGCGATAGTATTGCACATCTGATAGTTGTCGTAGTGCCTCCTTTTGGTAATATTCACGTTTTAAAAGCACAACATTTCCCCCCTTATCCGAGGGCTTGATTATTATGTTCTCCTCTTTCTCCAGGGTATGCAAAGCCTCCCTTTCTTGTGGGGTAATGTTATCTCTCCTGGTCGACGTCTCCCGTTTACCCCTTAGGGTTATCAGATCTTTTAAAACTGTCTCTGAAAAAGCGTCTATCGCATCCCAGGGCATTATCGGGCAGAACGTGGACCTTGGCTTCATGTTGCTTTCCTCTCTCTCCTGATCAATTTCATTTGCGAGAGCTCTGTTAATCATGGTGTCCTCCTGTGATGGTTGTGTTTCTCTTTCCAGTCTTAGATTTTCAAGAGTCTCTATCCCTCTCAGATCTTCGCAGGATAGGATATCAGTGGCTGTTAGTCTTTTCTGTACAAGTTTCGGTCCCTTTGTACTGATTCTGATTTTATGGTATTTGTATAACTTGAGTTTTCTCACGAAAGCATGTAGATCGATCCTCATCTGCGTATATTCACTCTTGTTGGTAGGACAAAAGCTTAAGCCTCTGCTTAGTAGGTTGTGTTCTACTTCAGTTAACCTTCTATCTGTTAGGTTAACCACAGTGAGGTCGTCTGCGTGATTCATGTTCACTTTTTGTTCGGTTTTCGCTTGTTCCTCCATCTTTGTGCCCTTCCTCTTCCTCCCGCCTCCGGCTCTTCTTGTTCTTCTTCTTTACTTTGTTTCCCCTGGGCAAAATACACCCTATTGTGAACTGTAATTGCATGTTCCAAGATGGCGCGCCCGTGAGAACGATGTAGTCCATCTAGGAGGACACCATGATTAACAGAGCTCTCGCAAATGAAATTGATCAGGAGAGAGAGGAAAGCAACATGAAGCCAAGGTCCACGTTCTGCCCGATAATGCCCTGGGATGCGATAGACGCTTTTTCAGAGACAGTTTTAAAAGATCTGATAACCCTAAGGGGTAAACGGGAGACGTCGACCAGGAGAGATAACATTACCCCACAAGAAAGGGAGGCTTTGCATACCCTGGAGAAAGAGGAGAACATAATAATCAAGCCCTCGGATAAGGGGGGAAATGTTGTGCTTTTAAAACGTGAATATTACCAAAAGGAGGCACTACGACAACTATCAGATGTGCAATACTATCGCCAAACAGACGACAAACACTATAAAGAGGGCATTAGGAGGTATGATGATCTGGTTAATAAGTGGTACAAAAAATCGATGCTGGGAAGTGACGAAAACCTGTATCTAAGAAGTAACAATCCCACGATCCCAACCTTCTATCATTTACCGAAGCTTCATAAAAACGCAAAGGAGCCCCCGGGAAGGCCAATAGTATCATCCATAAATGGACTAACTGAAAATATGTCAAAATTCATTGACAACTATCTATTCCCCTTGGTAACTAAACTTAATTCTCACGTTAAGGACACTAAAGACTTCCTCACGAAAATCTCTGAAATAACATGGGATCCAACATACCTGATGATTGTGCTTGATATAACTAGCCTATATACCAACATCAGACATGATTTAGGCTTAACAGCAGTGGAACACTTTCTGAACAAGAGACCTGCCAGATTCGCTCTGCACAATCGTATGTTGCTGGAATTCATTGAATTCTGTTTAACTAGCAACATCTTCCTGTTCAATGATCAGCTATACACACAGGTCTCTGGGACCGCGATGGGCACCTGCTTCGCTCCCAGCTACGCGAACTTGTTCGTCGGCTGGTGGGAGGAGCGGGTGCCCATGGTCCTTCAGACTGAAGGACAAGGAACAGAGAAAGTAATACAGTGGTTTAGGTACATCGATGACCTCTTCATCGTGTGGCAAGGGACGATGGAGGGGGCACAGCAATATATAAGAGTGCTGAACGATAACAACTGCAATCTACACTTCTCAGGATCCATCAGTACAACAACAGCTGAATACTTGGACCTGAGAGTGGAAGTTGAGAATAACCAGTTACATACATCACTGTATCGCAAAGCGACGGCAGGCAATTCCATCCTGCGGGCCGACAGCAACCATCCGAAGAGGCTGATACAAAGTATCCCGTACGGGGAACTTCTCAGGATGAGAAGAAATAGCAGCAGAGAGAAGGACTTTGAAACAGCAGCGGCAGGTTGCATAGAAAGGTTCACAAGGAGAGGATACGATCTGGACTCTTTGAATAAAACCCTGAAGAAAGTAAGAAAAATAAAAAGGGAAGATCTCCTAAAACCAAAAGTACCTAATGAACAAACCAAAGACGAGGGTAAATTTCGTTTGATTACACCATATACCAGTGATTCTATGGGACTGAGAAGAATTATGCAAAAAAACTGGCACATTCTAGAGACAGACCCGATCCTGAAGGATGAAATTCCAACAAAACCCTTGATTACATACCGCAAAGCAAGATCATTAAGAGACTCCCTTGTGAGAAGCCACTTCAAGAATGTGACCCCAAGAACAGGTAAAATTGCAGAGATGGGTGGATTTTTTCCTTGCGGAAAATGCAAGGCCTGTGCGGGATGCAAGAGAGTGCGAAACTATGACATCCCGGGAGCAAACATCACGAAATCCATCAAGAAATTTCTGACCTGTAGCACTAATTATGCGGTCTATTGCCTTATCTGCCCATGCGGATTGAGATATATTGGAAGTACGATCCACCAATTGAAAATCAGGGTACTCGAGCACCAAAGGGCAATAGACAAGGCAGATCCGGCATATCCAGTCGCAAGACATTTTGACTTGGTTCACCAAAGGGACAGGACCAAATTGCGGTACTTTGGCATAGATTTTGTAGCTGAAAACCCAAGGGAAGGAGACAGGCAAAAAACTCTGAGACGCCTGGAATCAAGGTATATAATCGACCTCATGACCAAAAGTCCAGGCGGGCTGAACCATGGGGAAGAACTGGCAGTTCACCTAGGGAAATAAGCAATATGAGGTTTTCCTGAAATTTCTTCATGAACTGATGTACAGCAATATGAACATTAATAGCAATGTAACTTACAGATGCATTATTTGCTCATTATAGTTTAATAAGTTTATTGGTGGGTTAAGGACACTGTACATATGAATCACTGGAGCACCTGCCAATTCATGGCAAGATGGACTGGGGAATTACTTAGAGGGTTCTTATTCTAAGTACCCCACATCACCCCGGATGTGGATACACGGGGTTCTATGCCGATCCACGGCTTGATTTACTTTGTTTCCCCTGGGCAAAATACACCCTATTGTGAACTGTAATTGCATGTTCCAAGATGGCGCGCCCGTGAGAACGATGTAGTCCATCTACCATGTCGTTGTTGGCATGGACGCTATATCCCCGGCAGGTCCTCGCAGTGTAACTGACACTGAGGAAGGCATACCGCTGAAACGCGTCTGTCTGTTTACGAGTGTGATTAAACTGGTGTGAGCACTGCAACCCTTTGGTTTCCACGAGTGCAGTTCTTTGGAGATTATAAATCTGAAGCTGAGCTGAATACTTTGCGGGTACCCATTACCGCAAACTGCACCCGCCCGCGAGTGCCCCGACTACATAGTGGGACAAGGAGCGCCATATATATATATATATATATATATATATATATATATATATATATATATATATATATATATATATATATATATATCCAAATCCAATGCTCACCTCTTTGACAAATGAGCGGGACACATGCTCCGGGTTAGACAAGGGGATTTAATCGACGTGGCAAGCACAATTGGTTTGTCCTACAAGTCTGTGAAACGCTGTAAAATGCAGGCAGACGCGTTTCTGGCCTAAGTGGGCCGTCTTCAGTGCCGGTCTCACAGACCGCCGTGCATCCCTGGATTTGGATCGGTCACCGCTTCCATGAAGTAGTTCCGTAGCTCCTCCTCCCGGCTGCAGGTGTGTGCTAATTGCTGATTCCTGTAGGTGAACAGCATGATGGTCGGCGTAGTCCCGCGTGGTGCCTAGTACAGTGACTGGTTACCAAGCACCTCTAGGATGCCCCCTTTGTTGGCGTGGAACAACTCTACCACCACACAGCACCTCGGTAAGTTGATTCCGTCGTACCCCTTGTCGTCCCCTTAGTCAGGCAGCACAATGCCGCCTCCTCTCTCCCCTTGCGATATTCCTCGCCAGCTGGCAAATTACACGCATGGGGGGGCGCCGCATTTAGCACTTGCCGTACTATATCCAAAGTTTGTTTGCTGAAACAATGCGGAGCACCAGAACGAGAGGGCGTGCCCCCACCCGGTCTTCAGCAAAACCGGATAAATATCCAAATCCAATGCTCACCTCTTTGACAAATGAGCGGGACACATGCTCCGGGTTAGACAAGGGGATTTAATCGACGTGGCAAGCACAATTGGTTTGTCCTACAAGTCTGTGAAACGCTGTAAAATGCAGGCAGACGCGTTTCTGGCCTAAGTGGGCCGTCTTCAGTGCCGGTCTCACAGACCGCCGTGCATCCCTGGATTTGGATCGGTCACCGCTTCCATGAAGTAGTTCCGTAGCTCCTCCTCCCGGCTGCAGGTGTGTGCTAATTGCTGATTCCTGTAGGTGAACAGCATGATGGTCGGCGTAGTCCCGCGTGGTGCCTAGTACAGTGACTGGTTACCAAGCACCTCTAGGATGCCCCCTTTGTTGGCGTGGAACAACTCTACCACCACACAGCACCTCGGTAAGTTGATTCCGTCGTACCCCTTGTCGTCCCTTTAGTCAGGCAGCACAATGCCGCCTCCTCTCTCCCCTTGCGATATTCCTCGCCAGCTGGCAAATTACACGCATGGGGGGGCGCCGCATTTAGCACTTGCCGTACTATATCCAAAGTTTGTTTGCTGAAACAATGCGGAGCACCAGAACGAGAGGGCGTGCCCCCACCCGGTCTTCAGCAAAACCGGATAAATATCCAAATCCAATGCTCACCTCTTTGACAAATGAGCGGGACACATGCTCCGGGTTAGACAAGGGGATTTAATCGACGTGGCAAGCACAATTGGTTTGTCCTACAAGTCTGTGAAACGCTGTAAAATGCAGGCAGACGCGTTTCTGGCCTAAGTGGGCCGTCTTCAGTGCCGGTCTCACAGACCGCCGTGCATCCCTGGATTTGGATCGGTCACCGCTTCCATGAAGTAGTTCCGTAGCTCCTCCTCCCGGCTGCAGGTGTGTGCTAATTGCTGATTCCTGTAGGTGAACAGCATGATGGTCGGCGTAGTCCCGCGTGGTGCCTAGTACAGTGACTGGTTACCAAGCACCTCTAGGATGCCCCCTTTGTTGGCGTGGAACAACTCTACCACCACACAGCACCTCGGTAAGTTGATTCCGTCGTACCCCTTGTCGTCCCCTTAGTCAGGCAGCACAATGCCGCCTCCTCTCTCCCCTTGCGATATTCCTCGCCAGCTGGCAAATTACACGCATGGGGGGGCGCCGCATTTAGCACTTGCCGTACTATATCCAAAGTTTGTTTGCTGAAACAATGCGGAGCACCAGAACGAGAGG
The DNA here is from genome assembly GCF_964263255.1 of Lissotriton vulgaris. Lineage (NCBI taxonomy): Eukaryota > Metazoa > Chordata > Amphibia > Caudata > Salamandridae > Lissotriton > Lissotriton vulgaris. The sequence continues at coordinate 108,159,322 of NC_141686.1, forward strand.
GCGTGCCCCCACCCGGTCTTCAGCAAAACCGGATAAATATCCAAATCCAATGCTCACCTCTTTGACAAATGAGCGGGACACATGCTCCGGGTTAGACAAGGGGATTTAATCGACGTGGCAAGCACAATTGGTTTGTCCTACAAGTCTGTGAAACGCTGTAAAATGCAGGCAGACGCGTTTCTGGCCTAAGTGGGCCGTCTTCAGTGCCGGTCTCACAGACCGCCGTGCATCCCTGGATTTGGATCGGTCACCGCTTCCATGAAGTAGTTCCGTAGCTCCTCCTCCCGGCTGCAGGTGTGTGCTAATTGCTGATTCCTGTAGGTGAACAGCATGATGGTCGGCGTAGTCCCGCGTGGTGCCTAGTACAGTGACTGGTTACCAAGCACCTCTAGGATGCCCCCTTTGTTGGCGTGGAACAACTCTACCACCACACAGCACCTCGGTAAGTTGATTCCGTCGTACCCCTTGTCGTCCCCTTAGTCAGGCAGCACAATGCCGCCTCCTCTCTCCCCTTGCGATATTCCTCGCCAGCTGGCAAATTACACGCATGGGGGGGCGCCGCATTTAGCACTTGCCGTACTATATCCAAAGTTTGTTTGCTGAAACAATGCGGAGCACCAGAACGAGAGGGCGTGCCCCCACCCGGTCTTCAGCAAAACCGGATAAATATCCAAATCCAATGCTCACCTCTTTGACAAATGAGCGGGACACATGCTCCGGGTTAGACAAGGGGATTTAATCGACGTGGCAAGCACAATTGGTTTGTCCTACAAGTCTGTGAAACGCTGTAAAATGCAGGCAGACGCGTTTCTGGCCTAAGTGGGCCGTCTTCAGTGCCGGTCTCACAGACCGCCGTGCATCCCTGGATTTGGATCGGTCACCGCTTCCATGAAGTAGTTCCGTAGCTCCTCCTCCCGGCTGCAGGTGTGTGCTAATTGCTGATTCCTGTAGGTGAACAGCATGATGGTCGGCGTAGTCCCGCGTGGTGCCTAGTACAGTGACTGGTTACCAAGCACCTCTAGGATGCCCCCTTTGTTGGCGTGGAACAACTCTACCACCACACAGCACCTCGGTAAGTTGATTCCGTCGTACATCTTGTCGTCCCCTTAGTCAGGCAGCACAATGCCGCCTCCTCTCTCCCCTTGCGATCTCTTCAGCAATGAAAACAACACGATCTACGCGTTTCAGTGCTCCTAGCACCTTGCTCACGATCACTTTCTCAAGTTTTTGTTACACATTTAAAGCAACCTCAGTGTTTGATGTTACATCACATCCTGTTCTTAGTAGCTAGGCATTGTGGTATTTGTGGTTTTTAAAAAAATTATTTATAAAAAAGGTCTCCAAGTGAAATTAAACCATTTGACAAGAGAAATCAAAAGAAATCAATCAACATTTTGCTTTTGTACTTTTGATAATATTGGCTGACATTGTGATTTTTCGCCAACTCTAGTCCCTTTCCATCCCTCTAGTGGGATTAGTTAACTGTTTGTTGATAAGGTTCCCTTATGTTTTGCCACTGCGTTGGCTCTGTCCTTATGTACTGTGGCTCTCACGTGTTCCATTATTCGTTTTTTTAGTTCTCCTTTGGTGCTACCTACGTACATAAGGGGGCATGGACATTCTATTCCGTAGACTACGCGGCAAAACATATGGAGCTAAAGCACAATGGAGATTGGCTAAAATTGAAATTCTTTGGAATAGAAACTGTCCCAAAGAACATACGTGGAGGAGATCGCGAAAAAATTCTGAGACAAAAAGAGTCACGCCACATCCTAAATTTCAGAACTTTAAGTCCGCACGGCCTGAACCAATCAGAAGAGTTATATATTCATCTCTAATATGGACAAATGAGAAACATATACAAGTGAACTGGTGAGATTGAAAATCATTTCAAAACAAGACTTGATAATCCAAAAATAAGGGAACCTTATCAATAAATAGTTGACTAATCCCACTAGAGGGATGGAAAGGGACAAGTGTTGACAAAAATAATGGCGAAAAATTATAATGTCAGCTAATATTATTATATGTGTTATAATGAAAGTTTAAGACCAAAAATAAGGGAACCTTATCAACAAACAGTTAACTAATCCCACTAGAGGGATGGAAAGGGACTAGAGTTGGCGACTATGGTATGAATTCCATATACCACAATCACTTCTGAAACAACATGCAAGATATCTACAAAGGAGACGGTGTATATTAAATTTTAGACTCTGCATTGGTACCTACATGTTGCTACTTAAATAAAAAAAAACACAAAAAAACAACAAAAAGAACAATCAATAAACATACAATATTTTAAAAGTCTATCATTCTTTTTTCCCCATAGTACGCTCCCCGGACCGCTTCCCGGTGCGTGTACCGGGCGCTCCACGCGGGGCCCTTTTAAAGCCCCCACATCAAACCTAGGGGGTCAGGGAGGATCTACTCTGCCCCCTTATGGTCATTTCCCCCTTTGTTTTGGCCACCTCTTGTGTCTCGATCCTACCAAGACACAAGATGGCGGCCTCTCCGGACTGGTTAGAATGTTTACAGACACCCGAGAGCCAATCAGCTTTCGGCGCTCAAGTCGCGTAGCGCGCCCGGAGCGCTCCCCGGTGCGCGTACCGGGGCGCGCTTACAGATATATATATTTTTTTGAACCTAAAATACTCAAAATCCACTAGAGCACATATCTTGAGACCTAGCAAAGGCACATCGGACTACCAGTCCCTACAATTTTGCCAAGTTTCATAGAAATCCATTCAGCCGTTCGAGCTAAAAGTGAGTCCAACCGCCCTATGGAAAACTCAATGTTAAAAACACGTTTTGGGACCCCCCTTTTTTCTCGGCCCCCACTTCATGAAACCCCCCCAAACTTTCAGGGGACGCTCAGAAACAAAATATGCCATTTTCCTGAAAATTTCAACCAATTCCGTCCATCAACGCCAAAGTTATTCAACATAGAATTTGCAGAAATCCCTATTCAAAAAAATCCTACCTATATATACCTACTGGCGACCGCCAGTAGGTAATATATATATATATATATATATATATATATATATATATTACCTACTGGCGGTCGCCAGTAGGTAGTTATAGTTAGGATTATTTTCAATAGGGAAATCGCAACATTCTATTGTGAATAACTTTGGCCCCGGTTGAGGAATCTGCCTGAAAATTTCCTCAAATTTGCCTCGCGGCGCTTCGGTCCTTCCCTGAAAGTTTGGGGGGGATTCGTCAAGCGGGGGCAGAGAAAAAAGGGGGTCCCAAAACGTGTTTTCCCATGTTAATTTCCATAGGGCGGTCGACCTCACTTTTAGCCCGAACGGCTGAATAGATTTCCACGAAACTTGGCAAAATTGTAGGGACTGGTAGCCCGATGTGCCTTTGCTATGTCTCAAGATATGTGCTCCAGTGGATTTTGAGTAAATTAGGTTAAAAAAAATATATATATCTATAAGCGTGCCCCGGTACGCGCACCGTGGCGCTAACCAGCGCGCTACGCGAGTTCGCGCGTGGAAAGCTGATTGGCTCTCGGGTGTCTTTCAACTTTCCAAACAGTCTGGAGTGGCCGCCATCTTGTGTCTCGGTAGGATCGAGACACAAGAGGTGGCAAAAACAAAGGGGGAAATGACCATAAGGGGGCCGAGTAGACCCCCCCTGACCACCTAGGTTTGATGTGGGGGGCTATAAAAGGGCCCTGCGGGACAAAAAAAAAAAAAAAAAATTCGATTTGCGCGGGGGGAGCGCCCGGTACACGCACCTGGGAGCAGACCGGGGAGTGTACCATGGGGAAAAAAAGAATGACAGAGTTTTTAAAAAATGTAGCCTTTTTTTATAAATTGGAGGTAGTTCTAAAAAGAACTGTTTTTTTCTTCTTTTTGTTGTTTTATATTTTTTTTAATGTTTTTTTGAACATTCTGTACTTTTTTTGGCTTTGATGAACTATTTTATATTTTTTTTGTTATTTTTCTGGGGAGAAACAAAAAACAGGGAATTGTAAACGGCTCAACTGGAGCAAAAAAAAATCAGGAAAAAATTATTGTTTTTTGGGGCAATTGTTGTTGTCACCAGCACGGTTGATGAGCTTTATGCTTTGCTCACCATAGGTGATGGTCTTACCACAAAATATACAAGAGATCTTGTATTCCCCAAACTGTGGTTGTATGTTTGGGACCATCTCCCTTGTCTCTGGTCCCGATGGAGTGGGTTGCTTTCGTTTGGAGGTGCTGGGTGAAGATTGGGGAGGGTTGCTGGCCAGTTCTCTCACCTCTGCCGCAGCATAGTTATTGGGATGCTTGCGCTGCATGTGCCGAATCATGGTGTTATTGCCAAATGAGTATTTTTTATTAGGGTTGCCCCTTGAAAGTTCAATGCCACAGATTTGGCAAGCCACCTTTGGCGCATTCACTTTCTTCTTGCCCTCAGGGATGGAAAAAAACTCCCATACAATGTGCTGCTTTGGCCTATATGGGGTATTGTCTTCTGGTAGGAATGTCCTACTCCCCTCCTCCTCCTCCGCCTCTTCTTCATCTCCACCACTGTGGTGTTGTGGTGTTCCTCTTGGTGGTGGTGGTGGTGCAGATGCTCCAGCTGCTGCTGCTACTTTAGCCATTTTAAAGTACAAAATATTAGTTACAGAACTCCAAACAGGTCTTCCTCAGTCAAAGGACAAAGTCAGAATAAGGAAAAAAGGTGGGGGCTTTCATCCTTTGGAAAAAAAAACTGTCCTGAACCAATGAAAAGTGTTATTTTCAGGTCACATGACCCGGGCTTTCATCATTTGGAAACCAAAACTGTTCTGCACCAATAAAAAGTGTTATTTTCAGGTCACATGACCGTACGCGCTTATGCTACGCGCCCCCGGGCGCGTCGCGTAAGCGCGTTGGATGCTTACGTTGCGCGATCGTATTCGCTCGAGTGCTTCCGGGTGCGCTTACGCCTTGCGTATCACGAGGACACGACTACGCGATACGTCATGATGATGTTTTCGTTCGCGGCAATAGCGCTAATGGGACGCTCACCGGTGAGCGCCGGAAAACTGCGCTTTCCGGTGCGCTCAGGGCAAAAAAAAAACCCCAAAAAAATAGTATAATATAAATATACAATATAGGATTCATTATAAAAAATATTACATTTCATAGGTTTGAGGCCCTATATATAGTTAGGAATTAGAATTTTAAAAACCTATGAAATTCACTGAAAAAACCATAGGTTTCACACCAGTTATTGTTAGGAATTAGCATTTAAAAAACCTATTAAATTCACTGAAAAAACCATAGGTTTCACACCAGTTATAGTTAGCTGGAAATTTTACTGACATAAAACCATTGAAATTCCCACGTTATAGTTAGTTGGACTCACTATAACTTGCGCGCCTGCAATGCACTGCTGATGACGTCACATATTACATCACTCATGACATGGTCAGTGACATCACTCATGACATCACTGATGACACCATCCAGTGAATGTGTGTCTTTCTGAAAAATCAATATGTTTGCATATTTCAATATATTTCCTTAAATGCCTGCATCACATTTTAAAAGGGATTAAAGGTCCAAGATGGCGGATTGACACCCCCAGAGCGGAGGAGCGCTGAATGGGTTCGGGCTCGCGTGCTTGTTATGCCGTGTATGAAGTGACTGACCTTGGACTATTGGCTTCTATTTCTATCTATCGATTCCGAAACGCTGGTACTGGCAGTGATTGCTACTATCTACGGCGCTAGAGCGGACCCCCCGTAACCTACAACTTCTTTACAACGGATTTGGTGAAGGTGTTGCGGAACCGCGGAGTGCTGGATTAGAGCTTACCTGAATGCTGCAACTTCGGCTGATTGAGAGCCGATTGCGGAGCTTGCTTTGCTCCGCTCGATTACCGCGTCTGACCCCTGAGTCCACGAGGGGTTGGTCGGCGGTTAACTGGTTCGGCCTGCGGCTTTTTCGGCGGTTCTCCTCCTCGCCAACAACGATAACAAGTCACTTTGGAATGGCGCCGAAACTCCCCGCACGGAACACCCGAACCACGGCAACAACCGGGAAACAAATGCTAGCGCCGGTGCCAGCCCTGTTAACGACCGTCACCTCCAATGATCCAGTCTCCATGGGAAAGTCTGCTAACAATGCACCGGCTCCTGTTCTGGATATGGACAAACAAAATACTGGTAGGCAAGAGAAGCTGGGAGTAAATGTGGGTGGCTCTAAAACTAACGCTGAAGATAATATGTTACCAAATATGGGAGTTCAATCAATACTGCCTGAGACAACGTGTAACATTGTCAATGTAGAGTACCAGAACAATGTTACTTTAAACAACTCTCCCTTGACAAAAGTAAATGAAATCGAACTTGAAACTAACACTGGCTTAGCTGCTGGCTCTCTTGTCCCGACTAGTCAAGCCACAAGCTATCAAGCTACAAACTCGGTAACTAATATTGGTATAAATCCCACCCAGTCTGAAACTCTATTAACGGAAAATATTTCAACTAATCAACTGTTATCTACTATTTGAACTGTAATTTCAGCTGATAAGGGAGTGGTAGGGGCTGAGGGATGTGATAATGTCGATGGAATCGAGACAGATGAGGAGTATGTTGACCTTTATGATCATGGGAATAACACACCATCAGGATCAATTAAAGACACAGATAAAGCTATCAACATTAAAAAGCTTAGAGGCAAAGCTAAGAATAAAGCCAAAAAGATTATAAGCAAATAAGCCAAGTACTATGAAAGCAATAGCAGAAAATAACCCTATCAGACAATGGGTGCAAGCTAAGGGCGGTGTTAAATCAATGGCTATGAGACTTTCAGGTAATAGTCCTAGTGATCTGGGTATTGTAATTGAAGATGCAAATGCTTCTAACTCTATGGTGGACGTACCTGGATCAAAGGGTTCTAACCAACGGCCAATTGAAGTACTCACTGCAGCCCAGAATATTGAAAACGCGATGGCTCTAATGGAAGGACATGATCTATATGGCTCTGGTAAAGAATCTTTAGAACCGTTAGAAGAAAACTTTTCCTCTTCATTACCAATTTTGCAACTGTCCTCCTCATTACCAATAATATCAATAACATCCACGGGCAATACCCCTACACTCTCATCTAATAACAATAATTCAATGCAAGATACAGCTAGTATTGTTAGAGTAACAATGGGTGGCACCGAATCACTCTTCTACCTTATCAGCAGATTGGATTCCTCAAGGAGAGGTATCCGCATCCTTCCAGGCGATACTACAGCTATTAAATGAACAGAAACAGGAAGCAAAGATTCACTATCAGCAGATGAGGGAAGACAGTAATAAGATTCAAGCCTCTCTGCAAGAGATGTCACGTAAATTGGGGGCTGTCTCCCAAGATATGGAGGAACTACAACAAAGAGTGGTTCTAACAGAGGAAAAGTTGCATTGCTCTGAAATTGCTGTGAATAAACACGCTTCTCAACTACTTCAGATGCAAGCTAAACTTGAAGACTTAGAAAATAGACAACGGAGACAGAACATACGTGTTTTTGGTATTGCGGAGGGATCCGAGGGAGCTGATCCTAGAGCATTTATTGCCCAATTGTTTCAAAAGGCTTTTCCTGATTTATCAGATTGGGATTGGGACTCCCAGATCCAACGTGCTCATAGGCTACCCCTAGTTCAAAGGAATAAGAGTGGTAAATTTCCTCGACCAATTTTGACATATATAGGTAATTATCTGCTTCGCCAAGTCATATCAATAAAGCACGGCCAAATACTCCAGTCACCATTGATTCAGTTATATTTTTTGTTAGATCTGATTTAAGTAAACTTTCTCTGGAACAACGCTGGAAATTAAACAATTTATTGATCCAATTAAGGAGTTGGGATGTCAAGCTTTTTTACAGGAACCAGCAAAACTGAAAGTAATCAAAAATGGCCGGTCTTATTTTTTCTTGGAAGTGAACGAGGTTGAATCTGCTATAGCTACTTGGAGATTGGAAAAATGAACTGGATATTGACTAATGTTATGCTCGCATACTTTACCCCTTCTTTCTGGATTTTGCGACTTTTTGCTCTATTGTCATTCACTCTAGTTTATTACTAGACTGATTTGTTTTTTCTGGCTGGGTGGTAATAGGTTACTTTAGATATTGATTACTATTAAGCACGGCTCTTTTGATTATTTTGAATGCCTGGACCCTATAAGCGGCTAAATCCGCTTGTTGGCTGCCAGTATAGCGGCAGCCGGTCTAAGGGGGGGACCTGCAGGTAACTATTGGGTGGGGGGCGGTTGGTGTAGAGGGTGGGGTGGGGAAGAGGAAGATATGTTTTGGGGTAAAAAATGCATCAAAGGACACAAAATCTACAAAAATAAGAAGAATTATAAAGTTGATTTGATTTGCTATAGAGGTCATATAGATAGGGACATATACTATTTGAAATGCAAGAAATAAAATGCTTAGTTTGGAACGTTTCGGGCTTAAACATTAGAATAAAGAGGAGCCGTGTGTATGAGGAGCTTAAGATGTACAACCCTCAAATTGTGGTAATTACTGAAACCCATATAGCTTACAAAGAGAAACACCTGCTTAAGCAACTAGGATATGATATTATAGTTCGTACTGAATGTAATGCTTCAATCTAGGGGGTGGCGATTTTAAAGCACAAAGGCTTAAAGGGTGAGATACTCAAGAAACTAAGTGATAAAGCTGGCAGATGGGCCATTGCTCAGATAAAGCTGGAAGGTAGAAAATATACAATATGTGGGGTTTATGCGTCAAATCAAGATGAGCCAACAATTTTTGATCAGATTAATATGGAACTGTTAAAATGGGAAGGGGAATATATTGTACTGGGCAATTTTAATTGTATTATGAATTACAACTTAGACACTACTAGGAAAAATTCCTTCCAGAGAATGAGGAAAACTAGAGCTGCAATTTTGGATCTAGCGGCTATTCATTTCCTGAAGGATGCTTGGAGATGCTTAACTTCTAAATTAGCCTGCTATACATATTATTCTGCAGCTCATAAGCTATGCTCACGTATAGATATGATTTGGGTTTCAGACTCTATCCTCAGTAATTGTTCGATGGCTATATATCCAAGGGTAACCTCGGACCATAACCCGATCTCTCTAACTTTTGAGGTTACAGCTGAAGAGTTTTCTCCTCGTCTTTTCTCATTTCCAAGATATCTGCTCACTGATTATGGGTTTGTGAATCAACTTAAAGACCACATAAAAGAATTCATTGATATAAATATACAATCTAGTCATCCCTTGATAGTCTGGGATGCTTGTAAAGCTAGCATACGCAGATTCACACAACAATATATCTGGCGACAAAATAAAGAACGTCGAAATCTAAATGAGAAAAGGCTTGGAGAAATTCATGATATTGAACTCCAGTTGTCAGAAGCTCTCTCTCAACTTTAAACTAATTGAACTTAAAGCTGCATTAAAGGATCTTCTCAGGGCTAAGAGCATTAGCAAATTAAAAAAATGTCAATATTGATCAATATGAAAACGGTGATAAAATTGGTAAACTTATGGCCTATAAAGTTGCTGAAGATCGTTCACAGAATACGGTTAAAGAAAATAAAGGGGATAATAATCAATTATTTTGTGACTCTAAATCAATATTACTACAATTTTCCTCTTTTTATCAAGCTCTATATACACCAGAAACTACAATTTCGGATGACAGTATTAAAAATTATATAGAGCTAAATATGGTTAAAGCATTAGAGCCGGAACAATCTGCACAACTAGAGGTAGACATTACAGCAATAGAAATTAGGGATGCTATTAATTCCCTAGCAACAGGGAAAGGTGTAGGGGAGGATTCTATTCCTTTGGAACTATATAAATGCTGTACCGAAGATTTAACACCATTATTAACTGATGTGATCTGTGCTATAGGTAATAGGCAACAAGCACCCAAATCTTGGAATCTAACTCAACTTATCTTCTTTTTTAAAAAGGGTAAAGTACCTCAAGAGAGAGGATCATACAGACCAATTTCGCTTATCAACAGCGATGCTAAAATCTTTGCCAAAATATTGGCTACTAGGCTTGCGCCAGTCATGTCTTGGCTTGTCTCTTTTCAGCAACATGGATTCATTCCAAAACGGGACACTACAGCGCATATTAATATGGCCATTTCTGCACGGACTCAGTCCGCCCCACTCGGTATGATTTTACTAGATGCAGAAAAAGCATTTGACCGAGTGGGGTGGGGCTATTTATGGGTGGCTTTACAAGCATTTGGCATTAAAGCCCAATTTTTGAGATGGATTCAATCTCTCTATGATAATCCTACAGGCAAAGTATCTTATATGGGAAAATGCTCTCCTATGTTCCGAATTTAGAGGGGGACAAGACAGGGGTGTCCTTTTTCACCCCTGCTTTTTGCTTTAGGTATGGAACCTTTCTTAATTGCACTTCAACGTCAGGCCCTAATTAATCCTTTCTTTAATGGCCTAAATAAACTTGACATTACTGTATATGCGGATGACGTAGCAGTGTTCTCCTCGGATGTGCCTCAAGCCCTGAAAGGTATTATAATAGAAGCAGGTATATATGGCTCAGTCTCTGGTTATAGACTTAACACCACCAAAACTCAAATTGTTACGAATTATCATCTGCTTGTCCCCACTCCAGGAATTTGCGGTGTCGCAACGTATCTTGGTGTCAAAATTTCTTCGGATATTGATTCAATTGTAGCATTAAATTATGAAACATTATTAAAAGAGACTGCTATGCAATTTAAGAAATGGCCTAAATTACCACTTAGTATCATCGGCCGAATAAATCTAATTAAAATGAAAATCTTGCCTAAATATTTATATTTATTTCGAGCAATTCCCCTACGCGTAAACAATTCTTATTTTCTTAGAATAGAGGGAATTATTAGTAGTTTTATATGGGGATATAAAAAAGCCAGACGAGCCGTCTCCTCACTTAAACTTCCTTTTAGTCAAGGAGGATTGGCTCTCCCGGATTTCAAGCTCTATTATTGGTCGGCTATCTTGATTAGTTTTCGTAGCCTAACAGTTCTCGATAAGTGTTTGTATTTTCATAAATTTTTACTTGGACAAGATGCTAATATGTTCATTTACAGACTAAATGACCCTAACTATTTCAAAAGGGTTAAATTCAAGACGGTCCGAGATACCGTTAATATCTGGCGTTCCATCATGGTTAAATGTAATGTTTCTCATTTACATTATAAAACACCTCTGTGGGGTAATCCAGGTTTTCCTTTAATTTTTCATGATTCAACTTGCCGATTATTCTTAGACTCTGGTATTAAACTCTTGGGAGATTTATATGATCATCAAGGATTTATGGCGTTTGAAATAATGAAGCAATGTTATAATTTACCAGAACTGGCTAGGTTTAAATATTATCAGATTAAAGACTATTTAGTGAAGAAATTAGAACTTACTATGGTAATAGATTCTGATGTATGGGACTGTATTTATAGAGAATCAGACAAAGCCATGATTAGCATAGGATATAAGATTTTTTCTGACTTTAACACTAGCAACATCATAAAACTAACTGAGAAATGGAATAGAACACTGGCTTTGAATGTACCATCTGATCTAATTAATTTATCTCTTAAAAGCTTAAATGCATCAGTTCACTCTTCTAGTCTTAAACTGCAAATGTTTAAAACTGTATGTCAATTATACCATACCCCCGAGAGAATTCTTAAATGGGCAAGGAATAATAATTATAGTGAACGTACAAAATGCCCTAAATGTGATCTAAGTGGTGCTGATATTGTTCACATGTTTTTATCTTGCCCTCATTTCAGTGAATATTGGGATGGAATACTCAAGGTGGTTTCCGACAGACTTGCTCAACCTATTTTACTATCACCAATTGATGTGTTGGTGATTATATGCGGGGGTATTAGTGCATTTAATGATTTGTTGAACATTTTAGTTACTTGTGCAAGACTTATTATTGCTAGAGCTTGGATTCAGAAAAACCCACCAACTGTTATGGAATGGTGGAGCCTAGTTAAGGAAACATATAATATGGAGTTTACCCTTGCTGCCTAAAAGGGCCTCCAGGCTAAACGAAAAATTGACAGAATCTGGGGATTATTTATGTCTCAACAATAGTATATTTTACTTATCGATTTTTCCTTTTTTTATTCTGTATGAGCTCTCTATTGCCTATGATTTATGGAATGTTTAATGTTCATTCTTTGATTTTACTGAAATCTGTGTAGATTGATTTTGTTTATCATGGCTTTTCTCTGTGTGTTCCTTTGATGCAAAAAAATGTTTTAAAATAAAAAAAGGCGTTTCAGAGCATTCATTGTAAAATGTATTTAGTCAATGAATCATTTATGATTAATAAAAGTGCCAGTGCCCCTTATTATTATTGACAATTGTATGTAGTGCAGGTGCTTTTTTTCAACGTACAGTACTAGATATTATAAAGTGCTAACGCATTATCCACTTCTCCATTACTTTTCCTTATGTTTCTTTGGCAGATACTAAACATGCCAGTGCTCATCATTGATCTTAATAATTATAAAGTGCAAATGCTTTTTCACTCACAGTACTGAATATTGTAAAGTGCTATTGTGCCTCAGTTGCCTTTTTGTTTGCTTCAGCAATTATAGAAAGTGCAAGTGCTTATTTTTTCACAGTACTAAATCATAGAAAAAGGTGCTCTATCCATACCTTCATTTCTTTACTAGAAGTGCAAGTGCATCACAGTATATTAATCCTATAAAAAACCAAGAATAGAGCCATATACTTATCTATAAACTCCATATTTTTTCTCCCTGAAGCATAGTTCTAATAAATATATTCTTGTTAAAATCACAATAAATATATAAATATCCTTCATTCTTAAAAAACAGCATGGGGAAAAATATGGAGGATCACTATTCTCCATCTCATCATAGATGAATATCCTGCCTCTCTAAAGTGCATATGCATATTTTTATAGTCTTGTACACAATACTATCCACATAACTTTGCTATACTGCAAAAATTCTTCAAACATTTTAAAATAATTGCATTTGTTCAACGTACTGTTTCGTTTTTATCAACTTTAAACTTTCATCATTCCTTTATATCTTGTCTGTTTCGTCCCATGCCTATTTCATATAGCAAAATGTAAAAACTAATTTTTCATTTCTTATGTGCAGCAATTTTCTCTCATCTCCAATATCATCTTTTATTTAATTCAGACAGGTGTACAGATCCTCATCAATATTTAGTCCATAGGGCTCTTTACTATTAAATTCTAAGATAAAATTGGTTTCAAGTCTCCTAAGTTCTTTTTTCCTGTCTCCCCCTCTCTTCTTTTTAGAAATTTCTGCTACACAGCTATACTGCAAGCTAGAGGGATTACTTTGATGGTATGTTTTTTAAAGTGCCTTGCAATTGGATATGTTCTGTCCTTAGTAATGTTCGCTCTACGGTGCTGTAGAATTAGTTGATATACAGGTAGAGTTGTACTTCCTATATATACCTTTAGACATGGGCATTGTAACAAGTACACCACAAAGCTAAATCTACATGTTAACCGCAACAGTTTTGGTAAAAAATGTCTTAAAATGCGTGCGGTTCAACCCATGTTGGCACGCCTTACATTTAATATTTTGAAAAACGGGGACCCCTACGGAACAGTAACATATTTTGCTAGCTGTAGGGCAATATTATCTGAAACGGTAAACAATAAGCTAGACACAAGATCCAAAACAATTATAAACAATAACCAAAGCCAGGTCTTAGTTAAGACAAAAACAGTGCAAAACCACAATATTACTTTATTAATAAGTCTGACAACAATTTCTCTTTTGATGTAACAATCTTTTCATTTTTATTTATCCTCTTTTTGTTTTATATCCAGTGTGTATATCTTTTAATATCACTTATTTTGATAATTTCTTTTTTTATGTACATATATATCAAAAACCATACATTTTTTAAGCATTCATACATACACTAATATTATATACAGTTAAACCTAAGGATGGGGTAACAAGCAGTGGAAGTCTGACTGTCGATGTCAAGAGAAGAGAAACACGATGCGTGTTTCGGCACAAAGCCTTCGTCAGGCAAAACCCGTCTCAACTTTTTCTAGAAAAATATATAAATAATACACACAATCAATATAATTACATAATTTTTCTGACCTGGCTTGACATTTCTGATACTCATTTGAGCTTTTAATGCTTCAATTAATTCCATAACTTTGTCCATAAAAGCCTAAAGTGATATTTTCCACATGTGTACTCCATGTGTGACATGAAACATAATTATTTCTACCACTCAGTCACCAAGATAAGCGTGAAAAGAACAACCATAGATTTACCAAAAGGAAGATCCAAGAACGTAGTTTTTCACCCGTGAATAGATAAAAAAGACCAAGTTAAGAGGGGTATAAGGCAAGAAATATACTGATGAGCAAGTTCTCACTATAGTTTATAAAAAGGTAGAGTGCTGATACATCAGCAACCTTAGATATCACCATGACTAGATGGTCTAACGTCTGATTGACACTCTATCTATGTTCATTCACTGTACATAGTAAAAAATGAGATACCTATTATTTTTCTTGGAATCTCAAGTAATATAACTGAGTTCATGATATGTTAAAGGTTTCGGCTAATCAAAAGAGAAAGGATCACTTGTCCTGCTCAACCTTGAGTGTGCAGGACTAGCAAAAGGTGTCCCAATAAAAAGACCCTCATGCACGTGATGGGTGTGGTGGGTTCAAAGCGGTATATCTTGGTTCTCCGCTTATATATCACGTGTGTGCATAATCATTAGGTCTAGTTTCGTTATGCAGCCTCCACCCGGAGGTATTTTACCCAAGGTTGGTGCAGTAGTGAGCCAGAGATAAAAATTGCTAAAAAACCAAAAACTCAGAAAAAAGAAACTTTATTCGGTCTGGTTTTGGGTCTGGTAAACTCTATTGTAGTGCATCTTATAGACTTAAAAATGAGTAATAGTTGCACTTACAGTAATGGAATTAGAAAAAAAGGGGGGGTGATTAAAAATAGGTCGACATGTTTCTGCCTTGGTTGCCTGGATTCTAGGACTTACGGGCATTCATCAGGACCGTAGGTGAATAAAGTGAAGGACTATGTAAATAAACAAAGTGCTCAAAATGTGAGAAAGGAGAAAGGTTATTAACCTGTTCCTATGTTTGGAGGTCTTATGGTACCTGTAACGAGTAAAAACAAGTTTGCAACACTCATACAGGGAGGTGGGAGTGGGGGAACACACGTTAAGCAAATATTGCTTCTCATATCTATCAATTGATAGGCTTTAAACAACTATAAAATGACAATACTTTACATGACCGGTTATCGTTTGTGGCAATGTCAACTCTCTCTTGTACTATCCTTACTCATGCAGTTGGCTATAGCATGCTTCTAGGTGAATCAGCATGCACGTTTTGTAGACGAGCGTGGATGTCACTCGGATTGTGTAGCAATACCTGTGCTCATATAGGTTGCTATTGATTGTGGTTGTATCTATTTTATTAACTTATTCCGCTGTGAAGTGCACTCAAATGGCTTGGTGAGTGGGGTAGATCTTACTTGGCAGTGCGTATTTCCTTAGGTGAAACATTGAGCTAAAATGTGGGATATACAGTGTGGTACACAGTATTTAAATTTACATGCGTGTGGGGAGGAGGGCGGCATTAATAACACCGGCGTTTACTAAGTCCTCTCTTTACCTCGCGCAATTACTATGCACACTCCCTTCGGTGGTAGAGCTCTTGAAATGGGCTACGGGGAGGAAAAAGAGGGATCGGAAAATTAGAAGGGGCACAGTTTAATACTTGCGGTTTTGTAGAGGGCGTATTCGCGGTGTTTCCTCACATTACCTATTGCGCCCGTTCCTCAGCTTCCCTGTGTATGCGCTGTGCTGTTCTTACCGAACCGGAAGCAGTTGGTGTTGCTTCCGGGTCGTATTAATGGGCGTTAGCTGTGTAGCTGGTGAACTCCTATTGGTCTGATCCTTTTGTTTATGTAACCATAGTGATCAAGTGTGTTGATCTCGGTTTTGCGCTACTGTTAGAAAAGGTACTGGTTTAGGTAATCTGTATTTGTCAATCGCCTGTTTATTTGGTTTATCAAAGTGCGAAGAGCTGTAAATAAATACGTTATGGCAT
The DNA here is from genome assembly GCF_964263255.1 of Lissotriton vulgaris. Taxonomy (NCBI): domain Eukaryota; kingdom Metazoa; phylum Chordata; class Amphibia; order Caudata; family Salamandridae; genus Lissotriton; species Lissotriton vulgaris. The sequence goes on from NC_141686.1 coordinate 108,175,449, forward strand.
TTATGGGCTGCTTCCTCCTTTCGTTGGTGTTCCATTATACTTCTCATTAGGGCACAATTCTGTTTTTTCATAAGGGAGAGTGTAATGGTTACCATTAGGGTTTCGTATTGTGATTAATGACAGATCTTGTGTGGCTTATTACAGGGTAATCACTTTCTTGCCAAAGACAGCCAAGGTATATTGTCATTCAGTCCTTCGCTGTCAGTCTTGAGTCTATGTACCCATCTCTGTTCTTTTTCGAATAGGATTCTCTCCGCATTATGATCTTTATTCGGTAAGGTTTCAAGAATCACCCATTGTAGATCAAATACAGTATGGCCCTTCTTCAGATAATGAGAGGCCATTTTCGTGGTACTCTTTTTACATTTCACGTTGCTTCTATGCTCACAAATTCTCTGCTTTGCTCTCCTGCACGTCATCCCAATGTAATTTAATTTGCACGGGCATGTGATCATGTATACAACATGTGTCGTGTTACAGTTGGTGTGGTTGTTCAATGTCCATTTGAAGTTTGGTAAGAGCTGTATTTCTTTTGTTGGTCTTGTGAGACCACAGACTGAGCACGAGCCACATGGATAATGGCCTGTCACTTTTGGGTTGCCCCACAGAGAAACATTATCTCTTGGTGTTTTTGGGGCTGGTCTTGTATGAACTAGAATGTCTTTTAGGTTTCTGCTCCTTTTATTTGCAAATCTAGGCTTTGGCCAAGTTAGGTTGCCTGATGTCAGTATACGCCAATTTTTATTGACAATTTTTTTGATGTTGTTTGTCATAGGGCTGTATGTGGTTACACATGTTAAGGTTTCTTCTTGCGGAGTCTTTGGGATGCTGTCCAGAAGTGCCTCTCTATTCTGGTTCCTAGCCCGTTTCTTACAGTTAGTAATGATCTTTTTTGGGTAATCTCGAGCTTCTAGTTTTTTACAAAGATCGTTGGCCTGTGATTTATATTCTGAAATGTTGCTGCAGTTACGCCGTAACCTGAGGAACTGGCTGTAGGGTAAGTTCTCTCGTAAAGGTCTTGGGTGAAAGCTCTTAAAGGACAAAAGACTGTTTTTGGCAGTTGTTTTGAAAAAGGTCCTAGTTTGGAGGGTGTTAGCTTCAGCATAGATGGTCACATCTAAGAAGTCAATGCTCGTTTTGTCTGCAGAGTATGTGAACTGTAGGCAGGTATCCTGTTGATTCAACCATTTGTGGAAATCTGACAAGGTTACTTGGTCCCCCTTCCAAATGACAAAAATGTCATCAATGTATTTTTTCCAAAACAGTATACATTGATGATAAGGATTGTTGGTTTGGTTCAAGATATATGTATCTTCAAAAGTACTCACATACAGCCCTGCCACGCTGGGGGCAAAAGTACTGCCCATCGAAGTACCGTGGCATTGCAAATAAAGGGTGTCTCTGTATTGAAAGATGTTCTCCATGAGAGCCAGTCGGCAACATTCTAGAACAAAATGTCTGGGAGTTTTGTACGTCCAGGTGGTGTTGAAAAGTATGTTTTCAAGAGTTTCCATAGTTTTCTCCTGTGGTAAGCTGGTATACAGGCTTTCTACATCAAACCCTGCCAGAAGCATGGTGTCTGGTGAGTAATCAATGTGTTGTAGGTGGTTCAAAAGGTCCCTAGTATCTTTAAGATACGTGGGGGTTTTCTGCACAAGTGGTCGCAGGTACTGATCTGCAAACTCTGAAAGGGGTTCAAGAATCGAACCTATACCGGACACAATTGGGCGTCCATGCTTCTGGCAGGGTTTGACGTAGAAAGCCTGTTTGCCAATAGGCAAAAATATTAACGCTCAATTTCTCACTTTTATAATTTTTATGTGTATTGCTCTTAGTCACAGTAAGTGTCCCTTCATTCATATTGTATATGTTGGGGAATATATCTCTGTTTATGAATATGTTATTTTAACTTTATTCCTATTCACAGTAGACACTTTCTCTGTCTCACTTTGTCCAATCTAAACTCCTAGATCTTATGTTTAACATTTGTTAATATGTGTATATGTTTCAATTATATAAAGGGTATTCAACAGATGATGTTTATTATGGGTTTCAGTCTCACATTCATGATACCATACTTATAAATGTATGGTTGACAGTTCAAACCCGTTCATTATACATCTAATGTGCATTACTTTCATGTACCTGTGCCCATGGTATTTCTTGGTTCAGGCCTCTTTTATATGTATCCAGAGAAAATATTCAAAATACTTCTCTTTTTTTGCGGATATATTCACTACTTTGATTCTGTTTCGGTGTAATGGATTCCACAATGAACCATTTTATATCATTTTCAGTGTGGTTCATTTGAACAAAGTGTTCTACTAGTGGTGCAGACATCGTTTTAGTTCAGATTGCAGAGCGATGCTCTATAAGCCGAGTATTAAAATGTTGTGATGTTTCACCAATATAGCCAAGGGAACATGGGCAAAGTAAGACATAAATGCCATTTTTTGTTTTGCAATTTGTCATCTGTTTAACTTTGACAGACTTTCCATTAAGATCGATACTGTCTTGTTCCATGGCTAAGGGAAACTTTTACACGTGCCACATTTGAAATTTCCTATGACAGGCCTGTTCCCTGCAATGCTTCTCTTCCATTGGCTGTTTAACAGGGTGCATACAAGATCTTACAATTAGATCTTTCAAATTCTTATTTTTAGGGTAGGCAAATAAGGGTTTAGGGATTTTATCTCCAGGGTCCTTGCCAGCATTCAAAATAGGCCAACTGGATGAAATGATCTGTCTTATTTTGGCATTTATCATTGAATGTCTTGTCACAAATACTAGCGTTGAGGATTCAAGTTTTCTTTTTCCTGTCAAGAGATGTTGTCTATTGTAGAATTTTTCTCTCTTATAAGAGTTCCTGACTAGTCTTCGCGGATATCCCCGGGCCAAAATTTTTTCTTTCATTTCATTCGCTCGTATTTCAAAATCCGCAATTGTACTACAGTTTCTACGGACCCGTAGAAATTATCCAAAGGGAATACTGGTAATCTGTGCATTAGGATGAAAATTATTATATAGCAAAAGTGTGTTACGCGCTCTAGGTTTTGTAAACAAATCTACTAATAGTTTTTCATCAAGATGTTTAATGGAAATATCCAAAACTTCAATTTGGTTGTTACTTATGGCAGATGTGAATCGTAGGTTTGAGTCGCATAGATTTAACCATGTGAGAAATTCATGTAAAGTTTTTCGTATGGGCAGACAGTATGTCTGCCCATACGAAAAAATGTAATCAATGAAGCGTGACAGTTTCCAAACAGATTCCAAAAATGGCGCAACTTCATTGTAGATATGGATATGTTCGAATCTAGCCATATATAAATTTGCCACCGTTGGGGCGCAAGATGCGCCCATACTAACGCCCTTTGCTTGTTGGAATAGCTTTCCGTTGAATTCAAAAAAGTTTTCTTCCAACACTATTTTGAGACAATTGATGATAAACTTCTTGTTACAATCAATGCTCATAAGTTCAACGTACCAATCTACTGCCTGTATTGCTCCTTCAATAGGTTTATGGCTATATAAGCTTTCCACATCAAGTGTTACTAGCCATTGTTGCTGTGAATTACGCCTTACATTTAAAACATTTTTTAAAACCCATCTTTTGTTGGAGCCAAGTAGCGGTTCGTTTTTTCCTTTCCTGAAACTCGCTCTTTACCATCAGATCTTTCAATGATTTTGATTTCCTAAACGTCATATCTGGATGTTTGCTCATTTTCGGGCCCAAAATTGGATCATCTCTCACCATATGCCAGTGTTTATTTAAGATTGATCTGATATCTTTCAGTGTTAAAAGTTGCTGTAAAAATCTGACCATCCCATCCCTTGTTCAATTTCTTCACCTAGGTTTTCATTGGTTCAAATAACACTTGTTGTCTTTCTAGATGTCTTGCTTTCATGGTTGCCCCATTAATGACACTAGCTGAATAACCCTTTGGATAAATCTAGTAGGCATTTCCTGTTCTATTTTAGAGTGTTCACCCCAGACCACTGCACGCTCTTCTAGCCCTAAAGAATTCCCCAAAAGGTATACTCCTTATTAATGGTGCAGGGTGAGAACTATGAGCGTGAAGGATGGTGTTCCCATATGTCGGTTTTCTAAAAACAGTGGTCTCAAATTTATCAACCTGTGGGGTAACCCTAACATCCAGGAACTCTATAAAAGCTAAACTGCAATGCCCACAAACTTCAAAATCAGGGTATTCTGGTTCAGGTCATTTATTTCTTCATCTTCCGTGCCCTGCCACAGCAGGAAAACGTTGTCTGTAAACCTGACCCACAGTAATATATGATCGGACCACTGTTCCAGGGGGGGGGCCCTGAGCACCTGCTCCTCCCACCAGCCAAGATGTAAATTGTCGTGGTGCTGGGGGTATAGCAGGTGCCCATCGCCGTCCCCTGCTCCTGCTGGAACAATTCATCACCGAACAAAAATATGTTCTTTGTTAGACACCATTTCATTAGTTCCAAAGTCATTGAATTCTGTTTCGCAAATCTTTTAGATATCCTATTTAAGAAATACTCAGTTGCTTTAAGGCCATTCCTATGTCTTATGCTTGTGTACAATGTGGCAATGTCTAGGGTCACCAAAACCATATTATTCTTGTCCCAACGTACATCATATATACACTTTACAAAATCTGTTGAGTTGAGTCTTTAATTCACAATGTTAGTGTCCGTACAATAGGATTCAAAAAGTAGTCTATATATTTTGAAGCGTTCTCAAATAGGCTGCCAAATGAGGAAATAATAGGTCTCCTTGGTGGATTAGTGGTGCTTTTATGCACCTTTGGGAGCATATAGAACACTGGTAAGACAGGTTTTTCTTTCTTAATAAACTTAAACTCATCCTAACTGAGTAGCTCATCCTATTTTCATACTTCCAACTTTGTATAAAATTGTTCCTTCATTCTCTCATAATGCACCATGTTGATTCGGGAATAGCATTCACTGTTATTTAGCTTCCTTTTTATACAGCTATCGCCCCCACAGAACAACAATTCCCCCCTTATCTGAGGGTTTGACCAGTATACCATCCTCTTTCTGTATTTTTGAACTGTTTTATGCAGATCTTGAATTACATTCTCCCATAAGATATCCAAATTATCTTGTGCTCCCTGTGGTGTAAATTTAGAAGGTAAACGAAATGGGGTGTGATCTTCTCTCCCTAATGTCTCGGAATTGGCTTCCCCTGATTCAGCATTTCCCATTGCTTCATTAATATTCACTACTTCTTGACTGTCATTATTCAATAGTGCCATTAGATCTCCCAAGACAGGTGCATCATTCACAGGTAAACCACTGAGGTCATTGTGTGCATTTGGACGGGCTATCCCTCCAGAAGAGGTCTGAGGATTCCGGTTCATATATATTTTAGACAGCTTCAACTTTCTAATAAACCGGTATAGGTCCATCCTACTGTTTGGAAACTCACAGTTATTGCCATCACAGTAGCTGAGTCCAAGTTCTAACACAGATTGATCCTCTTTAGTTAAAACAATTGTACTTAAATTGATCACTTTCTTACTATTATTTATTTCTTCATTGATTTCTTCTCTTGTGAGCGCATGGATCTGTTTGTTTGCCTTTCTGACGCTCCTCCTGTAACCTTCTCCTCCTCTTCTCTGTTTCCTCTTCCTCTGCTTTTTCCCATCCCCCGGACCCTTGTTATGCGATGATCGGTTTGTTGTTCCAATTACATAAAACGGTATTTGTCTGTGACCACAAGTCTTACATCTTTTGTCCCTCTTCTCCCTTGGTCATCCTGTTTTTGTTCTGAGCCCGTGTCTGAGCTTACTTCGCTCTGTGACATCACTTGTTATTCCATTGTTCCACTCTGGATTTTTTCTCTTCTGATAGAATAATACTTCTTAGCGAAAGTTTAAATCCGCCCTGATTCATAATCGAGGCGGTCGCGAATAAACTTTGTTGCTTTTCTTTCTTTAATACACTTTTCGTATTTATCCAGTCTGATTTTCCTGTCACTTTTAAGTACATTTACTCCAGATTGTTCATCGCATTTTTCAAAAATTGCATTTAATTCCTTTATTTTTTTCACTATTTCCTGTCTTTCCAGTTCTGCATATTTAACCAAAATATTTATCATATTTGTGGAGCTTGTTGCACTATTTTCTGCCCATTCAGATAACATCTCAGCTTGAGGATTTTCATATGTGGGGGAAATCATTATTTGCAATCGCTGCGGGACTCTCTCCACCTGCAGATAATGGCGCAATGATGTCACTTCCCACCATCATGAGATTTCCCTTTTCTTTAGCTTCTCAAATTCATGGAGATGTTTTTCCAAGTCATTTAATCCAGAAGGGGCAGCCGCCCCTCTATCACGCTGCACTGGTAGGCTACTTCATCAAAAGGTTTCAAGGCTTCCTGTTGCCTCGCTGCACATTTCTCATCACTCATTTTTCCCCACTTGGTGACTCTCCTCTAATGCAGGTAGTGGCGTTATAAAACATGAGTTTGCACTTTGTAGCGTTGCCACTCCCCAACCTGGCTCCCGTTGCACTTTTCTCCCGCCTCACTTACCAGAGTTAGCCGCAAGCAGTTCCCTTAGTTTTTGTGATCCTCCGACCGCCGGTCCCGAGTTCGCCCTTGCGAAACAACCACTTCTTCATGCTTCAGGTGGTATTCTAGTGCAGCACAACTGGGGGCACGCCTGTCTCCATTGATTCTTTGTTTGCTTGGCGTTTGTCCTGGCGTGCTTCTTGAACACCGGTGGTGCTGGAAACGAAACTTCCGCTGCGTGTTTCAACAGCTTCGCGCTGCCTTGTTCACAATGTAAACAAATCATCCATTTCAGTTAAAATAGGCATTTAGAACATGGGTGACAGACTAAACACAAACACAGAATAAGTACTATGCAATAAACGCCGCCATCTTAAAACATTTGGTTCAAAGACAACTAACTTTCAAAATGTGGCATGTTACAATATTGAAAACTTACCAACATTTTAAAATGCTTATTTAGGAGAATATGTTTATATATATTATCGCTCCACTCCTTACATCCAAAACATTTCCACAATCGCGGGGGTGTTTCAAAAAGATTTTATTCCCAATTGACCAATTGATCAGCAACAGACGCGTTTCGGCGGAAAACCTTTTTCGATGTGGAAGTTACAGTTAGGATTGCTTTTCCATAGACAAGGCATTTTTGGGTTTGCTAATACCTTTGGTACAGTTTCATGAATCTTGACAAAACTCTCCATAGAAAAAGCAAATTTACTTTAGCTCCTTCCTGGAAAGTTTAGAGGTGATACGTCAAGTGGGGGCTGTGAAAAAAGGGAGGTCAAAAAAGCAAGAGCAGCCCCCTCCCAGAGCCTGTAATGGTCCCAGGGACCCCATCCCCCAGGGCCGGCTCACTTGCTGTGTCCAGGGGAGCCCCCCCCCCCCCCCCCCCCCCCCCCCCGCCGGGACACAGTGGTTTCCCTGCCTCCACCGGCACAGGCAGGAAACTTGTGTTTTCTCCCATCTGGAAGGAGCATTTTTAGATATCCCGCCAAACAGGAGAAAACACAAAGTCTGTTCCCAGCAGGAAGGAGCTTTAAAAATGCCCTGGTCAGCTGGGAACAGACTTGTATTCTGTTTCCCAGCCTGCACTGATGCAGGCAAGGAAATAGTACAACAGACAGATCCTGCCCGGAGGGAGCAGCATAAAAAGCTGCTCCCTCCAGGCAGGAGCAAGGCCGACTCACGCACCATGCAGTGAGATGGCTGAGGCCGCAGGGGCCTTGGGGCTGGTCCACAGCCCCAAACATTGTGCTTGGTGTGTTCTCCAGGTGGGCACCCACTTTTAAATAATGGAGGTGTTGCAGGCATTCTGCACATACATAGAACTATGCACATGATTATGGGACCTCAGTGCATAGGGGCTGTGCCTTACTACCACCTTAGTGCCAATGAATCCAGGACCGACTAGCTATAAAGTTTCACTTCCTCTCCTACTCAAAAATGGAGAAACAAATAATTAGACACCCCAGAACACAACACTCCTGGATTTCTTAGGAATCGGGGTAAAAAGACTTTTTGCTCACATTCTTGTACCTGTCCACAATAAGATCTGACAGAGACACGAAAATAGTTTTAAACATTTATTTCAACTAACGTGCTCTAAGATGCAGTATACGTGCCACAACAAGCATAAACATGCATATTACCAATATTGTTAGCATTGCAATAAGGCCATACATCATAAAGGGAGACATTAAGTATCTCTAAATCGAGAAACTGTCTTATAGGTTTAATGAACCAGTATGGGTATATAGATATCTGGAGGTTTAGAGAGGGCCAGAGGCAAGACTTCTCATTCAGGAACTTTAAGTACAGACATAAATCTAGAATAGATTTCATCCTTACCAGTAGAGCTTTGGTTGATGACATCACCTTAATACACTATACCCCAATACATCTCTCTGATCATTCAGTAATGAAGCTTGAATTAAAAATGGGCGTGGCACCTCCTACAAGAATGTGGTCCTTTGACAGGTCACTACTCTCATCAATAGAGGATATAGAATTTTTACAGTCAGAAGCACGTTACTTCTTCAACACTAATACTGGTACAGCCTCAGCAGGAACTGTATGGGACGCATTCAAATGTACACTAAGAGGCCTCGTAATGAATAAGGCAGCCTATAGAAGAAGACAGTATATAGAGGAAGTAACCTCTATCGAGGATAACATTTTGACAGTTCAGACTGACATCGACAGAATTGGGTTAATAGATAACCAGGACCTTTCCTTAAAACATGCAGAGTTGGATAGATTAAAGAATACCTTATCGGCAATTCTAGAGAAACGTATCTTGCAGAAATGGGAGGCAAGTAAGCTCTCTCATTTCCAATATGGTTAAGGGGCTGGGAAATTACTTGCCTGGAAAATAAAATCAGATCGGGCCCGAAACAACATTCCCTCCGTTACATCAGCGAGGGGTACCTTTTCCAGGGACGAAGATATTAGAGACATTTTTAGAACCTTCTTTCAATCTATATACCAAGATGACCTTAATGTTACTCAGAACGACATCATGAGTTGGTTGGAAGGTATCTCCCTACCATCTTTAACATCAGAACAGAGCTGCTCCTTGGAAGAGGAAATAAGTATTGCAGAGGTAGAGGAGGCTATAAGGGGAGCAAAGGGTGGAAAGGCTGCAGGCACTGATGGTCTACCATGCGAAATATATAAACAATTGATCTCAGAGTTGTCTCCAGTCCTAGTAACCTTATATAATCAAATCCTAAGAGATGGTGCATTGCCACCTGAATCCTGGGATAATGCCTCTATAACCCTTATCTTGAAGCCTGGCAAACCTTCCTCAGATTGTGGTTCATATCGGCCTATTTCCATCTTAAATGCCGATTACAAAATCTTCGCCACAATATTGGCCAATCGGCTGGGCCGGGTAGCGCCGGATAATATATATCCTTATCAAAAAGGATTTATAAAAGGGAGACAGCTATGTGAGCTCACCTATGAACTACTAGGCTCCATAGATATAGCTATAAAAGAGGCTACGCCTGTGTCTGTCCTCACGTTGGATGCTACCAAGGCCTTCGACAGGGTGAATTGGCTATACCTGTCGGAGGCCTTGAGGAAGTTCAACGTTGGAGATAGATTCCGTAGAGCGATAAATCTGCTATATCGTTGCCCGTCTGCTTCACTTCTGATAAACGGGGGCCTAACGGAGCCATTCAGGGTTACGAGAGGAACCAGACAGGGGTGTCCCCTATCTCCCCTCCTTTTTGATGTATACATCGAACCCTTTGCCCAAACCTTAAGAGACAATACACTCATTAAACCTTTTACTTTCGGTGGCTGGGATAAAAAGGTGGCACTTTATGCGGACGATATTATGATTTTCACTACAAACTATGATGAAGCATATCCAGAGATAATCGATTTGGCTGTCAAATTCGGTAAAGTCTCAGGGTATGAGATTAATGCCTCAAAGACAGAGTCAATGTCCTGGAATATTAATACAACAGGTAACAACGTAACATCTAAAACTCAACTACGTTACCTGGGGATAAACATAGTCAAAGATATCAACTTAATTGCTTCATTAAACTTTGCCAAAATAGCAGCAGAGTGCCGAAAACTTATGAGAGACTGGTCACATCTTCTGCTCACTGTTTTAGGCAAAGTTAACTTGGTGAAGATGAGTATTTTGCCGAAGATTTCTTTTCTGTTCAATTCAATTCCACTTTTTTTTGACTCAAAGTTAATTTCAAAACTACAGAGCGCGATTACTAGTTTTATTGTGAATAGCAAGAGCCCTAGAATCTCTTGGAAAAAAATCAGACGTCGTAGGGAGAAGGGAGGGCTGGCTGGACCAGATCTTCAGGTCTACGCATGGGCGTTCCAGCTCTCGCACACACGTATGATGCTCAAAACTCCTACAGCGACAGGGATGGGCCGTTTGTTCTCTGCACTATTGGACTGTGAAAAAGTAGGCCAAACTGGTTTTTTGTTTAAATTTGGAGAACCTAAATTCTTTAAAAAAATAAAATTGAAAGTTTTACAAGGGATTGCATCTACTTGGTACAAAGTGAGGCAAGCGACCAAAGTGGGCTACTACTCAGGGAAGGCTCCTATATGGAACTTACCCGTTCCCCCTCCATGGACAACGAATGCACTTACTAATCCACTAAGAGTAGCTGGTATCAATATTTGGGAAGATCTGTTTATGGATGGGTCTTTGCTTCCATGGGACTACTTAATTAACAAAGTTGGACCAAGTCTGTCGAGATTTAAATACATTCAGATCTCTAGCTGGTCACAATCATATAAAGAGCAGCCAGCACGGATTAGTAGTCTACTTATAGGTGGTAATAGTGATTTGGTGACTTGCCTATTAGATAGCCCTGTGGCAAAGAAAGAAATATCACGTTGGTATAAAAAAATTATTGATGAAATGGATACCAACTTTCACTTACCGACATCATTATGGGCTGAATCAATGCCAGGCATCGATGTGGATGAGCTTTGGACCGCCTCTTGCGCAGCACTTAGGGACCTAGTTAAACCTGCGTGGCTTCGCAGGAACCACCTTTTTACAATACATAGGGCATACTATTCCCCACAGAGGCTGACAAAGTTCTCTTTAATGGGCCCGGTCTTATGCCCAAGATGCGGGTTCATCGCAGCATCAGACATTCACATGTTTTACGAATGTCCAAATCTATCCGCTTTTTGGGAAGCTATTGGTAATAAGTTATCCCAGTCCTTGGGTGAACACATCTCCATAGACCTCGCTCTTGTCATCTTTGGCCTTAGAAGCAAAGCCCGCAATGCCGCAACTAATCTGCTATTTTATGCCATCCTGGCGGCACGTAGGGAGATATGCAGACACTGGAAAGATGCCCAACCACCTACAGTCCACGAATGGCGAGCATCACTTCTTCAGATTTCCAAACTCGACCTTGCCAGGGCAGGAAATCCCAGTAGGAGAGCTTTCTGGACTATGCTTGGGTAGTAGCGACAAGCCTGTTTTTTTTTTTTTTTCCCCAGGTCCTATGATTAATGCGCGCATTGCCTACCCTTCTTTCCTTGACCAAGTGTCATGGCGTTATGGGGGCTTCGGTAACTCGGGCACTATCTACTAGAATACAGCCCTAAGCAAGATCTTGTGTGGCTTGTGTGAATTGTGCTGTTGGGAATTGGTATTCCCCCCTCCCTAATAAAATCTCCCGCCAGCTATATGCTGAGATAGCACAAAACACAACCTTACTTTTTTTATTGCTCTGTGGCTTTTTTTTAGTTTTGATAGATTGGAGCCATGCACGCAAATGAGGATAAAGAAAAAAAAGGGAAAAGAAAAGGAAAAAAGAAAAGGAAAGAAAAAAAGAAAAAAAGAAAGAAAAAAAAAGAAGAAAAAAAAAGAAAAAATAAATAAAATAAAGGGAGACGTCAAGATACAAAGACTATGAGAAAGGACTACAGTGCTGTCGTGACCGGGTTTTTGTTCTATTTCTGAGTGATGGTGACTTTAGCTTGCTACCATCCTAGATCCCTATTCTTAGCTTGTTGTGGTCCTTTTCAGGCCTCTTTTCAGACCTAGAAGCATAAACTAGAGGATAGCCGCTTTATATGATGATAGATCCCTTATTTCTGACTCTAATCCATCTATTGCCTATTGGCTTTGTCATAATTATGTGTCCTTTCGTCATTTTCAGGCCTGAATACCTATAGTAGAGGGTGGATCCTGTAGTTCTGACTTTATATTACCTATTGGTAGGGTTTGTGTATGTACTTTGATAGAGCTATGTGTCTATTTCATCCTTTTCGGGCCTACAAGGCCCAGAACCAGAGAGACTCAATTTTGCTTTCTGCCTCTGCTGACTGAGGAGCTCGCAGGGTAAAGGTAATGTTTATAGTTAAGCCTGTTGTGCGCTAGAGAAAAGCCAGCGGAGACTGGTTCTTATCGAAGAAATGTGTTTGTCTCTTGGGTCCAGACGTAACATGCAGATGGCCACTGCGGTTGCGCGGAGAGCCTTGGAGCTGGCACAAGAATTCGGTGGGAGGCAGCTTTCTGTTGGAAATTTCCATGAGTAGAGAACACTCTATATTATCGAAGTGCAGAGAGGCAGAGTTGTCAGATGGATCTTGGATGGTAGAAGTCAGATGGTTTTTGGAGCGGAAGAGAGCAGTCAGAGATGATCTATGGAGTTGGAACTGTCAGCTGGAGCTGCCAGTTTGTCAGAATGTATTGAAGCCGTTGCCAGTCAGATGGAAGAGTTGGAGATGCCAGTTGGAGCTTTTGGAGCAGTTGGAGCCAGTGGAGTGAAGCCGTGGTGACAGAGGGAGAGAGCCCTGATTCCACCAGAGAGAGAGAAACATTCCTTTCTTATAAGGTGAGGTATTCTAAACTAGTTTGCTTTACACTTAATCATTCACTTTCCTTTACTTCCTAGGCTATATTCCCTACTGTATTGTTGCACTGATTAATCCCTTTTCTTTTAGCGGTGTGCAGTCCTGTTATAATTCATTATTTCCCTTTTCAGCTATCTGCAGTTCCTGTCAGCTACATGTCGATGTGTTAGTAATTTGATCCATTTTAATAAAGAGACCCCGCAGATCTGTGTATTCCTTAGATGTGTATATTTCCCTTCACCTTTCAGGCTATGCCTAGATTGCTAGTTATTGTGATGTTATAATTTGCTATTGTGTAATAAAGGGACCCCAGTTCTTAGTGAACAGCTGTGCAGGTGTTATTTCTTCATGATAAGACTAACCTTTCTTCTAGCCAGATGCTGTTATGTGGACGGATGTGTTTCCCGTCCAGGTAGGTGGTAACTGATCAAGGGAGCAAGGAGCGCCTAAATCAGGGAATAACCTTTGCATATAGTAATTACATTTGGTTGTTATCTTCTAGGACAGAGCTAACCCTTCTTTTTACCCAAATGCTGATTGGAGAAGGATGTGACATTCCCTTCCCTGCAGATAATTGAGCATGGAAGATTGTGTGTAAATCAGGTCAGGAGATAACCTCTGAATGCTACAATTTGGCCATTCTTGTGTGAGAGGATTGGATCTCCTATTCGCCACATAAGGGATAATATTGTGTATGAGACACCCTCAGTAGATATTAGACATATAGAGAAACTTCCCAAGAGAGAGAGAGAGAGCAGTGAAGGCATTCATAGGACAGAGATTGCCGCTAGAGAGAGTGGCATTAGTGAGAGCATTGATTGTGGTCAATGTGTATCCGCACCAGATTGTGACGGAAGTGAGAGCATCGGGAGGAGACGATGTTTAAACCCACCGGATTGTGGCTTGCGTGAGCACCGATTGTGGTCGGTGTGTAATGGTAGATGCATTAGAACTGCTCTCCACCATGAGGAAGAGAGTAGCATAGTCTGGGCTAGATTGCCGTGAGACTATAAGGTGAGATCATAGGATGTGACATGGAATTCCTTAGTAATCAGTGAGTATTCCTAGTAATCCTATAGATTTGGTGGTGTTTTTGATGATATAAGCTTGTATATTGCTTATTCCCCATCCCCAGGAAGGTACCTAGGTACTGTGGTAAGTAGGCTCTGGGGAGGGAGATGGTTACGTTTCGGCTGGATTGGTGGTGTCTTGGTGAGCTGGTGATATCTGGTCTGAAAATCCGGTCGTTACAAGTGCCTATGCTCCCTCCACTTGGTAAGAAGAAGTATTATTATATAATAGATCTCTGGGCTTTGTCAGCAGACCCCATACCTCAGGCCATAGATCGTATTCCTACATAACAGGTGCGTGGTGCTGTTCTCTGTGGAAAGGACCCTCTTCAAGTGTGTGTTACTTAAGCATTCATCCCTATAATATCAAAGTACAAGTCTGCAGCAGCTGCATCGGTATGTTTTCTCTAGGTGTTAGGGCCTGACCACAACAGAATAACAAGGGGCATTGTTTATCGACCTTGCTTACAGTGTTCAAACTAAACTTCAGGAACAGACAGAGAACGAGCACAATAGAGTTCTCATGTGAAAGGCAAAACCAGAGTTGTGCAAAAATAAAGGCATGTAGTAACATGCACAAAATCAGAATCATGGCTACCACGCACATGCTAATTTAAAGGTGTCCACAATGTCCCTAACAATCACCACGTGACAGAGGCCCTGGGGGTATGGGATTCCCAGGGCCCAAATCAGCTTGGGAAGGGTTCCGCACGACACCACAACCCTTTTAAAAAAGGTCCCCCCTGAGGATGGGATACCCAGGGCCAAACTACACACGGGGAGGAGGGCTGTATGGACCCCCTCCCCTTTTAGATAAGGCACGGCCCAAGCGGAGTTTATATTTAATTATTCATTTTATGTATTTATAAAGCACCTGAATCACCCCCGAAGGGGTATCTCTGCACTTATGGACAGGCATAAAGGTGCCGGTGCTATGTGAGGTGTCTAAAACAAGAATATTTTCAGGGACTTTCTTTTTTTTTAAATGTCTAAATACTTTATTGATTTCCATAAGAAAGATACAAAGAGTAAAACCGTATCAGGGTTAGCATATCATATATGTAAAGCAAAAATATAACGTGTATAAAAGCATACAATAAGGTTATTACTCCTATGAGAGTATCAAGAGGTTAACTCAAGTGATCAGTAGTTAAAGAAGAAAGAGAAGCTGAAAGAAAGAAAAAAGAAAAGAGAAAGAGGAGAAGGCAAAAAGGAAAACAAAGATTAGACAAGTGGTATCATATACATCCTGAATTCTAAGCAGTTGTGGGCACAAGAGCAGTTTGATATTTCTAAAGTACAGATGATCTGGGCACCGCCCCAGTGTGATGGGGAGCGAATTCCATATCCGAGGTGCAAATTACGAAAAGGCTTTCCCCCCTGTTCTGGACTTATTAATCCAGGGAACTTTAAGGAGGGATTTGGAACTCGATCGGAGGGGTATATTGGCAAAGTTTCTCCTCAAGATATGCTGGACCATTACCACACTCTACCTTGTGGACAATGCAGCAAACCTTGATTGTTATTCGTTTTAGCACTGGAAGCCAGTGGAGCTGCCGCAAGAACAGACTTCAAGATGATCTGTACGGGATGTTAAGTACCAACCTTGCCGCTTTATTTTGGACTACCTGTAAGCAGTCTAACGAGACCTCGTTAGCCGAGATTAATAAAGCATTACAGTAGTCGAGGCAACTCAAAACTAGCCTCTGAATAGGCGTCCTCCTTGTGTGGTCTGGGAGGAAAGGAAATACTCGTCTCAGCAGACTCATCACATGAAAGCATGAGCTCACCGTATGGGTCACCTGCTCCTTCATAAAAGGCTTAGGGAGGTGAGTCGTGTGGCTGCATGCCTCCCTCCATTTATCAATATCGTGGCCCGGGGGATGGGTTCCCTGGAACCTATTAAGGCGTGGGGAGGGAGGTGACACATCCCTTCACCTTTTTTATTAAATTTGACTCCAGGGAATGGGGTTCCTGGAGCCCAAAAAGGCTTGGCGGGAGGCCACTTTCCCCCTCTCCTTTTATTTACATCTTTATCCCGGTGATGAGGTCCCTGGGGCCTAATTAGGCTCAGGGAGGTGTGCCACAAGCGCCCTCCCTTTATGAATTATCTGACCGTGGGGGTAGGGTGGCCACAAGCGTCCTCCCCTATTTTTAATAAATGTGGCACTTGGCCCAAGAAGGCTCAGAGAGGGGGCCAGCATTCCCCCCCTCCTCTTTACAATTGACTTTAGCCCCAGGAGTTGGGGTCTCTGGGGCCTGATAAGGCTCTGTGAGGCGGACTGTGCAGCCCTCTGTGCGTGCAGGTTTATTAAGGACTAGGCGTGCCGCCCTATTTTGCACGACTTGAAGTTTGGAGAATAGATGTTCCCTCATCCCTACCAGCAGGACGTTTCCAAAGTCAAGCATGCTGACTAGGAGTGCCTGTAACAGGACCTTTCTGGTGGAGAGCGGAATCCAGGGGAAAATCTTCTTTAGCATGTGGCGTAGCCCGAAGCACTTGCCAGATAACGTTTTCAGATGCTGCTCCATGGAAAGTTTGGAGTCGATTAGTATGCCCACATTTTTTGCCCAAGATTTAGGTGGGGGAGCTTCTCCTAGTCCTACTGGCCACCAATCCTCATTCCATAACTGCTCGGCGTTCCCGAACAGTAAGATCTCAGTTTTGTTTGAATTTAATTGCAGGAAGTTCTTTTTCATCCATACTGCAATTTTAGTCATACATGATTTGAATCTATCTCTAGTTACTCCTGAGTCCTTCTCTATAGGGACAATAATCTGCGTGTCATCGGCATAAGAGATCGTATGAAAAGCACATGATTTTATAACGGAGACCAAGGACGACACGTAGATATTGAACAGTGTGGGACTTAATACAGAGCCCTGAGGAACTCCCTTATCCACAATTATGGTCCTGGACACCACAGTGTCCAGTTGTACACATTGAGATCTTTCAGAGAGAAAGCTCTGTATCCAGTCCAGCGCTCTCCCAGTGACTCCAATCTCCCGCAGTTTATCTAACAAGATCCTGTGAGAGATGGTGTCAAAAGCCGCTGATAGATCCAAGAGAACCAGCATGGTGGGGGTCTCTTCGTCTAACAGCAGCCTGATCGTATCTGACACCTCAGTTAGTGCAGACTCTGTGCTGAAACCTGCCTGGAAGCCTGACTGTGAGGGATCAAGGAGGTTGTTCTGTTCCAGATAATCTGGGAGTTGACGATTCACCATAGACTCCATAATTTCTTTGCATAATGGCAGAAGAGAAATGGGCCTGTAGTTTTGAAGGTCCCCATGGTCAGCCAAGGGTTTCTGTGGCAGAGGTTTAATAAACACCTTTTTCCATTTGAGTGGGAAAGAGGCAGATGATAAGGACAAACTACAAATTTCCTTTATAGGGTTAGCCAGTTCCGAACCCAGGTCAGACATGATATGAGGAGGAGCCACTTCACCCGGAGAGCCTGATTTGCTATGTTTTAATGACGAGTGAACTTGCTCCCTCGTTATGGGGCGAAGTACTCCAATTTAGAGTGACAAGGCTTGTCTGGCCCCGGAACTTCTACCATGCACTCCGAGTTTGAAATAAAGGAGTTATAGATATTATCTATTTTGCTGGTAAAATACACGGCAAGCTCCTCGCAAAATTCTTGCGAAGGGGGGCATACATAGTTGCTAGCTCTAGGGGTGGTAAATTCCTTGAGAACTCTAAAGAGTTTTTTAGAGGAGCCCTTCGCTTCATCAATTCGAGAGCCTAGATGTAATCGTCTGGCTGTATTACAATTTCTGTGACTTTGTTTTCCTCTATTTACATTCTCTTACTCTACATGCAGCTTTCTCTAATTACAAACTATCAGAATACCAAGGTGCAGGGGTGGGTTTTTGTTTTGATAGGGGCGATAATATTGAAGACCCTACTCATCTCTGGCTCAAGAGTGTTTATGGCTTTGTTAACATCTTTGCACTCCTCAAGAGATGGAGGAGAGAACGTTAACCCAAATGTAATAGGAGGTGTTTTCCGCCATTGTCTGCGGGTGACTTTACATCCTTGGGCTTGAACTACACTTCTATGAATAGGGAAAGAGAAACTTAATGCCATATGATCGGACCAACTCACTACCTGAGGTGGTTCAGTGATGAGGATTGACTTATTAGTAAAAATATTGTCCAAAGTATGGCCTGCTATATGAGTTGGCTTATAGATCTTAGGTGAAAGACCTAACGTATCCATGGACGCCAAGAGATCTCCTGTGTCGCTGTTGGTGATACTATCGAAGAGAAAGTTAAAATCTCCGACAATAAAAAAATGTTTTGCCTGTAGAACATAGGGGGCAAGAGTTTCCAGTAGCGTAGTGCAAACTACTGCCCCTGTCACCTTTTTACAGCAAGCAAATTCCAAAGAGAAAACCAGCAACTCCAAATTAGGAGTGGAAATAGTGTCCAAAATGTTTAAGTTCAGAGTGGTGCGAGTGGCTATCGCCAACCCTCCTCCTCTCTTCCCTTCTCTGTCCAACCTTACTACAGTGTATTCTGAGGGGAATGCGATTACTAGGTGCAGAATGTGTCTGAAGCCAGGTTTCAGTAAATAAGCACATATCGGGCTTATGAACATCTAACAGGTCCCAATTTTCAGAGGCATGCTTGGATATGGACCTCGCATTGACATATAGGCAATTAATGGTGGAGTCCCGGCCCTTTATAATCTGGGCTTTATCTAGCTTGAGTTAAAGGTCTAATTGTGAGTAAGTCGGGAGATTTCTAGTGAGGCCTAAAGATATTCGTTCTTGGCCTACACTCCATTTACAATGAGGGCAGCGACTGGGCAGATCTCCATTATCTAAAGAAATCCTGCCTGTACAGCTCAGACTGTGCACAGAGGCCCTTACCTTAAACAGTTCCTCCTTAGAGTAAGTCAGAGGCGACATCATAATGTCTTACGCGGAGGGCAGAGGTTCCTTCCAGCTGGCAGCGTCCAGGCGCAGACGGGCGCAGACGGATGTATGACGTTACAACGCATACTTTTACCACGCATACCTTTACAACGCGGTATTTACAACGAATACCGTTACAACGCATAGCGCTTAGAGGTGCTGGATAGTGGTAAGTATAATTTTCTATTCCAACTCCAGTCCCCGTGGACACTAGGGAAGGTGTTGGATAGAAAATTAAACTTATTCCCTATCCTAGAGCGCCCCCCAGCGCAATGCGTTGTAATGGTATGCGTGGTAATGCCTGCGTTCTAATGGTAGTCTGTTGTAAAAACTTTGTTGTAAATGTTGTATACCGGCGCAGACAGGCTTGCCTTTGGCGCGCCAGCTGCGCACGTCTGCTGTGCGCTCGTTTGTGTGGTAATTGTATGCGTTTTAGGAGTCCAAGCACTAGAGCGCTGACTGCCCAAAGATGGCGTTCAACTTCTTTGTCACTCGGGGGGGGGGGGGGGTTACCTCTCTCCACTCAAACGGCTATTAGCAAAACCGCAGTGGACCGGAGAGACCCTTGCTACCCAATGCCAAACACAACACCAACAGAGTGAGTGCTTCCAAACAACTTTAAAAAAGACAATAATTAGACTTTCAATGTTAAAAGAGTATTGCAAATTCGACTATTAAAACAAATGTTCAGTACGAATGCATTCAAAAAGAAAGAAGGCACTAGCAATATGAGGCCCTGCAGCTCCGCTGCACGCTCGTATGTGAAGTAGGTTTATGCGTTTTAGGCGGCCAAACACTAGAGCACTGACTGCCCAAAGATGGCGCCCGACTTCTGTGCCACTCTGGGGGGAGGGCAGGGGGGGGTTACCTCTCTCCACTCAAACGGCTATTAACAAAACCGAGGTGGACCGGAAAGACCCTTGCATCCCAATGCCCAACACAACACCAACAGAGTAAGTGCTTCCAAAAAACTTTAAAAAAGACAATAATTAGACTTTCAATGTTAAAAGAGTATTGCAAATCTGACTATTAAAACAAATGTTCAGTACGAATGCATGCAAAAATAAAGACGGCACTAGCAATATGAGGCGCCTGCAGCTAAAGCTAAAGAGTGTAAGTGTTTACCAAACGCATGTGCATCTAATGTATCATGGGTGTGTAGAGGTATTGCGCACATTTTAAATGTTTGTATTCTCATTATAAATCTTTGTATTGATGATTAACTCCAACAGGGCAAAGATTCTACATAGTAGATACAAAGGGCCCGATTCACAGAACTAACTTAAGACAAAATCCTAAACTTACTACTTTTGGTATTCACAGAAGTTAGGATTTTGTCTTAAGTTTGTTTTAAGACCGACTTAAGACAGACTTAAGACAAAATCCTAACTTAAGTCTGTCTTAAGTCTGTCTTAAGACAAACTTAAGACAAAATCCTAACTTCAGTGAATACCAAAAGTAATAAGTTTAGGATTCTGTCTTAAGTTAGTTCTGTGAATCGGGCCCTCAGTATTGTAGGCAGCAAAGGATTATTAGGCTGTTGAGGGCCTCCAGTGTCACCTGTTTACCTAAAATGAGGACCATATTCCTATCTTACTGCTCATCGCATATAGGAAGAGAAGCAACAACATGTCCATCTAATGTTGTCACTCTGAGATGGGAGGTGTGTAGTTTGACTGCTCTCTCCAGTAACTTTGAGGTGATAGCAGGATCATAAGAATATCTCACATGAAAAAGGTCTAGGGATGCTTTCTTTTAGGAAGGGGAGTGATAACTCCAACTAATTTCATCGTGTTAGAAAGGAATCACTCCTTTCAACTCAGGATCAGATTACAGAAATATTTTTAATAAAGTATTATTGGACAATTGCTGTGAGCGTAGTGAGTATTGGTAAGATCAGTAGATTTCAAAACTCCTTATGAATTCGAAAGGGTTCCTTCTGAAGGTTGAATGCAGTAAGAACCTGGTGAAATTAGTCATATTTAATATAACCCTAGTCATAGAACCATAAAGTCTTAGAACCAAACGTGTTTCTCATGAGTCTCCATGCTGTAGCTAGAGCTCAATGATTGCTCTGTTGAGCATTCCTAATATTTGAGAAAACCAAGGGAGCACATATTGTTAGGAATTTTACATTTTCTGAGAAATGTAAGGTTTGAGGCTTCTAATCAACATCAATTTTATTCAACAATGTTTGGCACTGATTGGGCAAGGCCTTCTTCCTACGGCCTTGCCTGATCAGTTACCAGCAATAGAATCAGTTCCCAGGGGGTGATCTCTAATTTTTCCCATGACATTCTTTTTCCTGATTCTAGTTAATTTCCCTAAAACATGTGCATTTTTATCAAGGCACAATACACTTTCTCACTTATTGTTTCAATCATAACCATAATGTTTTATCTCTTAACTATTTGACACAATGTACTTCTTTTTCTTCATTCCTACCACTTTCACAAGGTTTCTCACTTAAGCTCGACCAGGCTTCCATTCAGGGAGCTAAGGGCATCTAGGAAGACATGATTTGATTCTATTTGCAAATAGATAGCTGTTGTTGGGTGTTGTTTAAGTTCAGGTAAAGCACATTAACCACTAACCCGAAAATTACGCAGGGCCCAGTTAATTGCGATATGTGCAATAATTAAATATGTGCAGTAATTCCATCTACCGCACATATGGCAATTAAGAGTTTTGTTATCAATATCAGTAGGTCAAACCTGATAATATTTATATGAGGAAAAATGCCCAGTATGTAATGCAATTAACATAAAAATCCGCATTTTATTTCCCAAACACTTGTTATCGGGTGGTATTTATTGCACCTGTTGAATACCAACTCGGAAGAGTCTGATTTTATTCAATGCAATACATAATCACACCAATATCTTGGCCTCTTGTAATGAAGGCCTCTCTGTCTTGTCCAAGTTTTGTGATCCAGACACATCGTCTCATTGAAATGCAATTCAGACAGAATATCGAATCAAAAATATCATCATACAGAAATATCGTTTTACAGGAATATAATGTGCAAGAATATCATTGTCAAGAATATCGATTTTAAGATATGTAATATCGATTTTGACAATATCAAAATTGCTCCTGCGTTGCACTGATTTCGCGCCTGCGCGGCGTGTTCTATTGAGCGGGCGGGGCTGTGACGGAACCAATCCGTCACAAGCACAGCGCGTTGCGTCTGCGGCTCGTGACGGAGTGGTTCCGTCATGAGCATGGTGGCGCAGCGCGGCCCCCCTCCCCCCTAGAGCTGCGGCGGAGTTACCGCCGCAGCCAAGGGGTTAATATAGTTGAATTTTTTTTTCCGTTTTTAAATGTAATATAAACATCTTTTTCTAATTTTAGTACCGCCCGCTGGGCTGTGGAGTTCATAGGGGTACAGTGTGTGTAATAAATAAATTATAATTAATTCATAATATTTTTGTTTCTCAACATTAATTGTTTGATTGATAATTATTTATGTTAATTGTGGTGCGTGTTGTGGGTTTTCTAGGGGTGTAGAGTAAAAAGTAAATTATTAAAAATGTATTATTAATACATTTTTTAATATTCATTTAATTGCTAAATATTTATTTTAATTGTATAAATAATTTTTCTTCACATTAACTTTTAAATGTGCGTTTTGGGTTTTGTATGGGTATAGGGTGAAACGTAATTTAATTAAAATGAACTAACAATTCATTTTAATTATTATTATTTGTTTCATTTCTAATTATTTATGTTAATTGTATAATTATTTATTATTGAAATTAAAATTTAGGTGTGAGTTGTGGGATTTGTAGGGGTATAGGGTGGGAAGTAGATTAATTATAATTATTTAAGAATTAATGTTTACTTATTATTAATATTTTATTGCTAAATATTTATGTACATTGTGTAATACATTATTTTGTATATTTTTGGGGGGATTGTGTTGCTGTTTTTGTATGGGTAAAGGGTGTGTAGGAAATTAAGTATATTAATATATGCCGAGACTCACTCTCCTGACCCGCCCTTACGAACGTACTGATGATCAGAGTTGCTCTGGATTCAACCACATGCAGTAAGCCTATTTCTTCCTCTGTGGGGGACAGGGGCAGTCTCCTTGCTCAGGCAGGGCTCCGACGGCTTCTCCTCTGTCCTCCGGCCTCCTCGAATACAAAGCCTCCCTCGTCTTGGTTGTAGCAGCGGTTTCGGATCACAGGTAATGTGACCTCTGGCCTCAGTGTGTCCAGGAGCCCCTCCTGGCATATGTGGTCGCTCTAACGAGTCTCATTGCCTGGTCGTGCTGGCCTCAGGTTGACTCTTCAGCAGTCTCTCCTGGCATACTGTTTTGAGGCAACTTTCACACACAGCTGATGGCCCGATCGATGCAGCACTGTCCCTATTGCACTGTGGCTCTTTCTGGCATATAGGGTCACTAAACTTTACAATGCAGCACAGGGGCAACTAGCCAGTCTATGCAGCACTGTCCTTGATGCACGGTGGCTCCTTCCGGCATACGGGGTACCCAACTTCACAACGCGGCACACAGGCAATGGCCCGATCGGTGCGGCACAGCTCCTCACACTTCACTCAGTAGCCCCACACATCTGGGCTCTTCTCATGATCTCGCTTCCTCTAACATGCTCCTCACCCTCACAGGCACACCGGTCTTGGCGAGCAGGTACTGGTGTTTGAGGAGGCTCCAGGGCGGCTGGTCTTGGTTTCCCTGGGTGATGTCCCCTCACCCAGCAGGGAGATTAGCAGGCTAGACCCCTAATCCTGTTCATTTTTTATTTTGTAACATCGTTTTTATTGCAGTACCAAAATAATTGCATAGACAACATATTGATGAATAGCAGAGCAACATAGCAGTAAGGCACATAATCATTCCGCCCCCCCTAACATGCTATTCATGTCTCCAGGTAGAAGACTGAGCAACAAACATAATGAGTCCATTTCCTGCTTCATTGTCCAATGTCCATAGCCATAAACACAGGAAGACGTGGACTGCTTTTAAATTTTCGCCCCTCCCCCACCCCCTATCGACCAACTCCCCACACTCCCGAACACCCCCCCCCCCCCGTGGCGGCGCTATGGTAGAATCCTAGAGAAAAATAAGGTCTGGTGTGTGCAAGGAGGAGTTAAACATTCGCTAAAGGTGTGCTCCCAGGTGCGCTAATGGGGTCGGCCGCTTCGGAGTCCGCATCCTCTCCTTCCTCCTCATCATTATCATCCCGGAGTGTCTGTACCATCATTTCCCATGCTGTTGCCCTCTCCATGCTGTTGCCCTCTCCATGGCTTTCTCATCATCAAATCTGCAAAGAAAACCTTCTATGTCAATGCCATTAAAGAAGCCAGTCAGAAACAAAAAACCTTATTTTCAATAGTAAAATCATTCACCCAGCCCAAAGCTCTCCAACCCGAAATCCCCCCATCCCAAGACCTCTGCGATAAAATCTCAGACTATTTTGATGAAAAAATCGCCTCCATCCAAATGAACTCCCCCCCCCCCCACAAACCCATCAAGGGCCCCCTATCCCTGACAAATCTGAACCCCCAGTTGGGAGTCTCAAACATTTCACCCCTGTTACTCTAGCCCAAACCAGAGAAGTCATTCTATCTTGTAAATCTGGCTCCCCCTCTGACCCATTCCCTCCCAAGATTCTTCACCAACTCATTGACGTTGTTAACCCTGTCATCAATGACATAGTCAACTCGTCACTCAGCACCGGATCTGTCCCCCGCATATGGAAAAGGGGCACTGTTAAACCGCTCATGAAGAAAGTTAACAAATCACCGGTGGACCTGACCAATCTCCGCCCGATCACCCTTCTCCCTGCCTTGGGAAAAATAACAGAACAGTTGGTCTACAAAGAACTTAAGATCTACTTGGAAGCCCACAACATACTTCACCCCCAACAGTCTGGTTTCCGTCCCAAACACTCAACTGAGACCGCTCTGATCGAACTGTCAGATACCATAAAAACGCTGCAAGATCAGAGGAAGAAGGCTATTCCTATACTTCTAGACCTCACAGCAGCGTTCGACACCATCTCCCACTCTATCCTCATCAACCGACTGATGGACATAGGGATTTCAGATACAGCCCTACTATGGATAAAATCATTCCTCAGCGACAGAGTCCAAAGTGTCGCTCTTGGTCCCTTTCAGTCCAAAGAAAAAAAGGTCACCTCCGGAGTACCCCAAGGGTCCATCCTAAGTCCCCTCCTTTTTAATATTTACCTCATCCCACTCCTTTCCCTGATCGAATCATACGACATACCGGTTACCTCGTATGCCGATGATACGCAGCTGATTGTACCCCTTGAGGATAGCTCAACCAAAGCTGAGCTCAATCTCAAAAACTGTTTAACTGCGGTCTTCCACTGGATGGACACTAACCATCTCAGATGTAACTCTAGCAAAACAGAGATCCTCCCCATCGGAAAGAACACCTTCTTTTGCCCAGCCCACTGGTGGCCGGACAACTCTGTTGCCCCTCCGCAGACCGTAACAACAGCTAGAAACCTCGATGTTACTTTCGACTCGGACCTATCATTCTACCAGCACGCAAAGAATGTTGCCGGCAGATGCTTCGGCATAATCAAATCACTCAGAAAGTTTTTCGACTTTCTCCCTCTTGAGGCCAGAAAAACAGTATCAGTGGCCCTCATAATTTCTTGCCTTGATTATTGTAACGGCCTACTGGCAGGGACAAAAAAGTCCACACAAACCAAACTCCAAAGCATCCTTCATACTGCTGCCCGACTGGTCCTGAAATTACCCCGCAAATCTTCTGCCTCTGCAGCCCTAAAAAGCCTGCATTGGCTCCCCCTCCATAAAAGAATTCTTTTCAAAATACTCACCATTGCCTTTCGAGCGTTCAATAAGACTGGTCCAAAATATCTTACCAGACGCTTTCCCCGCTACATACCGAGTCGTTCCCTCCGTTCTGCCCAAGACAATCTCATGTCTCCCGCCAGTTACAACTTGAAGACTAAAGGTGGAAAAACTTTAAATTCCCTGGCCATCAAAGCCTGGAACAGCATGCCCAAACATTTGAGACAACAGGTCCTGGAGAAACCTTTCAGGAAACTTCTTAAGACTTGGATCTTTAACCTCCCTGATGACTGGACTAAAGCTGCCATCTAGCTCGCCCTCTGCCATTAACGACTAGGCCATCAGGATGTTTCAGCGCCATGATGCTCCCTCCGGAGCGACCGTTGCGCTCTATAAATACCCCTTCAAAATTCAAATTCAAATTCAAATTCAAAAATCATCAGTCCTCCTAGCCATCTGGTATCGTAAAGTGATTTCACAGGCTGCCCACCTCAGACACTCACCATACCAGCGCTTGTATGTGGGCCCCACTTTCGATTTCCAATTCCTGGTTATTTCCCTCTTCGCCAATATCAGCCCCATATCTATGAATTTGCTGGTTGTCTTATTTTTGGATGTGTGTGGAAACCAGTGCAGCACCCCCACCGCTTTGGTGTACTGTATCTCCTTATCCGTGGCGTTATTTAAAGCCCTCCCAACCTCCTGCCAGTATTCCCCCAAGGTAGGGCAATCCCACAGCATGTGTCCCAGATCCGCCCCCAGTGTGTTGCACCTAGGACAGGCCGCCTGTTCCACTCCAAAGTACTGCCGTAGTTTCCCTGGCGTGAGGTATGCCCGATGAATAATATAGAAATGTGTGAGTTGGAATCTAGCGTTTCTCGTGCTCTTCCGCGCCCTCCGCAATAGTTGACCCCAAGTGGCGTCAGGAATCTCCATTTGGAGGTCCAGTTCCCACTTAGCTTTTAGAGCTGTGAGCGGCTGCAAGGCCTCCCGCAACATTCTGGAATACAGACAGGTTACCGCCTTAAAGGTTCCGGCCGCCATCATCGCATATTGGCACGCCATGGAGGTCGCAGGTTCCTGCAATCCCTCTCCCCAATGGTCTTGCATGGCGCCTGTTATCGCCGCATGCAACAAATAATCGCCTCGTGGGAGGTCGAACCGCTCCTGTAGCTCTTGAAACGGAAGCAATGCACCGTCTTCATACAAATCGCCCAGCATCTGAACCCCAGCCTCTTCCCAACCTAGCAATCTCGACCAGTCTCCACCATGAGGCAGGGCTGTGACCATTCCTAGTGGGATCTCCGGAGCATACATGCGGCGGATTCCCGCTCGTTTGCGCGCCCGGTTCCAGCAAAGTCGGAACGTCTGCTCTTCCACTGTCAGATCTTTGAGCAATAACTTCTGATGCAGGGTGATATACGCCAGCACATGCCGCAGAGTGCCCTCATCTCTAGAATGCTCCGGGCCTCGATACACCCTCGCAACCTCCTGTGTGAAAGTCTGCAGTTGAGCCGCCAGGTAATAGCATTCGAAATCAGGCACCGCCATGCCTCCCTCATCTTTGGGTCGCAAGAGGGTATCCAGTGCTATTCGCCGCCGACCCGTGCCCCATAAAAACGCTATGACCAGCGATCTCAGGCGCCGAAAGACTGAGCCCGGCACCCATTTCGGGAGAGTTCTAAAATAATATAATAGCCTAGGCAGTGCCACCATCTTAAGCAAGGAGACCCGACCCGCCAGTGAGAGTGGGAGAGTAGCCCAGAAATCCATACACCCTTTCAAGGCATTAATACAACGAGTGATAATACCATCCAACATATCTGCTGGGGTGTGGTATACATAAACGCCGAGGTAGTGCAGGCAATGAGGTTCCCATTGGAGTTCCTGCGCCGTGAGGGGGCACGGCTCTCCCCGTCTCAGCGGGTACAGCCAAGATTTGGGCCAATTGACCTTCAGGCCCGACATCCGCCCGAATAGTTCCAGCAATTGTCTCGCTTCCAGCAACTCCTCCTCCGCATCGGCCAAGAACATCAACAAGTCGTTCGCATACAACGAGATGACATGCGGCCTGGCCCTGTAGACCAACCCCTTATAGTAGCGGCCTGACCTGGCCTCCGCCGCAAAAGGCTCCATTGCCAACACGAACAAAAGGGGGGAAAGGGAGCACCCCTGCCTAGTGCCGCGTCGTACCGGATAGTGATTCGAGATCAGTGAACCCACTCTAACTCTAGCCGTGGCTTCCGTATAAAGGACTTTGGTCCAGCTAATATAGCCCTCCCCTAGTCCGAAACGCCTCATCACTTCATACAGATATTCCCATTCAAGACTATCGAAGGCTTTCTCGATGTCTATGGAGAGCACGAATGGAGTAGTCCCCTCCGATAACCGAGCCCCCAACAGCCTAGTCAGCCTGCGAATATTGTGGGTAGTATTTCGCGTTGGGATGAAGCCGCACTGATCTTTATGAATCAGGCCCGTCATGTGAGTCAACAATCTATTCGCCAGGATTTTGCTCAGTATCTTGTAATCCGTCGTGAGCATAGATAATGGACGGTAAGATGAGAGGGCATCACTCGCTCTACCAGGTTTTAGCAACGGGATCATTGATCGCGGGTCAACTGGTCTACCTCGCGACTGCGTCTCGTTGTAGACCAGTTGCAGTTGTGGGGCCAGGTACTCCAAGTATTTGCTATAAAACTCTATTGGCAGACCGTCAAGCCCTGGGGTTTTATTCCTGGCCATCTGTTTTACCGCACTCCCTATCTCTCCGACCGTTATAGGCCGACCCAGCTCCTCTGCTTCCGATTACTCTAGCTGTGGTAGCTGCAACCCTCCAAGGAAGGTTTCCAATTCTTCCGCCCCACCCGTCAGCCCGCTGTCATACAGACCCTCATAATATGCTCTGAACCTATCCAGGATCCCGGCTTGGGTGTGGCAAAGCCCGCCCCCCTCCTCCTGATCCGCCATGATTGGAGCACCCCGCCTGAGCGGGTTGGCAAGCCACGCCAGCATCGACCCTGCTTTATCGCCCTCCGCATGCGCTCTCGTCAGATATACCTTGTGGTCGAAGCTACGCAACCGCTCTAACTCCACCGCCAGCGCTTCTCTGGCGCCACTAACCCCCTCTTGGAGCTCAGGATGATTCGGGCGCTCTCTCTCCTTCTCCCTCAACCGCCGCACCGCTCTTTCAAGATCATCCAACAAAGTCTTACGAGCACCTGCAGCGCTCCCGATACAGTGACCCCTGATCACCACCTTAAACGCATCCCACTCCACAGCCCTAGTGGAGGCAGAGCCACTATTCTCCTCAAAATAACGTGTCACTCGCTCCCCCAGGGCCTCCCTAAAAAGCAAATCATCCAAAGTATCAGGTTGCAGCCGCCATGTTGGGACACAGTTGATTTCCACCATCCAATTCAGGGACAACAACAGAAGGTTGTGGTCCGACAACGTGCGAGGCAAATATTCCGCGCTGCCCACTGCTGAGAGCATATGCGAAGAGCACAGAAACACATCCAACCTAACATGTAGGTCATGTAAAGTAGAATGAAAGGAGTAGTCCCTCGTGGTAGGGTGCAGTGCCCTCCAGGTGTCCCCCAGGTCCCAGCTCTCCTGCCAATCTAGTCGGCGTTTCGCTACCCTGTGTACTCGGGAGGCGTGCAATGGGGGATGGGATCTATCCAAATCAGTATCCACCACCGAATTGAAATCTCCTCCCATGACCATCGGCCCTGCCAAATAACTCGCCAGTTTGCCCGAAAGCCTTGTCAGGAAAGCAGGCAAATCTACATTCGGAGCATACACACTACAAAGAGACACTATCCGGCCCCTAAGTCTCCCCTCCAAAGCCACAAATCTACCCTCTGGATCTACTACTTTTTTAGTGACCTGGAAGGGAACCCCTGCCCGTATCCAAATCAATGCCCCCCTCGCAAAGGCCGAATACGTTGTGTTGAATAGCTGCCCCCTCCACCGCCTCTGTAACGCTATTCCCTCCTGCTTGGTGAGGTGCGTCTCTTGAAGAAAAGCTATATGCACACCCCTACGTTTCAGATATGCATGGACCTTGTGTCTACGCACCATGGTATGGAGACCCCGCACATTCCAGGTCACACATTTCAAAGCCCCCGTATTAGCCATACCCCCCTGCTCCCGCAGACAGAACAATAACAGCCATCGACCATGCGCTTGCGCCAACATAATGCTGCCCCCCCCTCCCACTCCAAACAAATGAACCCCACATCCCCCCGAAACCAACCTGAGCATCCCCAACTACTCTCAGTTCCCGCCCCCTCAGGACAGGCCCCCCCGCAATTGGAAGTGAACCCATCCAAACTGTCACAACTAAATATCCCCTCAAAGAAAGGCACTAATACTCGCAGTCTCCACTGCGATGACCGTAAGGGCCAGTGGGGCGCGGGCCAATGCCGAAGGAGTTCGTCAAAACAAATCAGTCCCGCATATCCCGCCCCAAGATCCCCCCATGAAAGACGAAGTCCCATAACGTGGTAAACTGCGCACACGGGCACAATGCCCCAGTGTCTGACCATCAGGTCGCTCCTCAAGTCCAGCGTTTCATGCCTCGAGTATCTCCCCAGATGTTTGAGGCGTGACGATGGGGCCCTTGGCTCCTCCGAATTCCGAGAGTTCCGTCTCCGATCCCGTGCCCTGCTCCTCCGAGCTCGTGGCCTTCCCGGACTGGCTCCTTGCCATGCCAGAGAGGTCCACCCCCGCCTGTAGGGCTGCCTTCCTCTCTGTCTCCGTCTGTGACACTGATGGTTTCCCAGTTCTCCGCCGATTTTTGCGAATACGTTGCGACTTCCTGATCGACTGGTTCTCTCTAGCCTCCTCTGCCCTGGCCCTAGCTCCGTCCGTACCAGCCTTGTACGTGTCCCACCAGGCCCAAGCGTCCGCCGAGGTAGTAAAGAAAAGCGATCTGTCGTCCACCACTACTCTCAACTTCGCTGGAAAGAGAAGGGAGTATTTTATGCCCTCCCCACGGAGCTCACGCTTGAGCGACAGGAAATTGGCCCTGAGTCTTTGGGTCTCAAAGGTGTAGTCCGGGAACAGGGTGACTCTGTTATTGTCAACTTGAAAGGGTCCTGCTTCCCTCGCCCTCTGTAGTAGCCAGTCTCGATCTCTGTAGTGAAGTAGCTTAATAACCACCGGGCGAGGCGGCAGGCCCGGGGCCGGAGGTCGGGCTGGAACCCTGTGGGCCCGCTCCAGGGAAAAGAAAGGAGATAGTCCCTCTGGCGCCCCTTCGGTGCGTAGCCAATTATCGAGGTAGCCCACCATGTCATCGCCCTCAATTTTTTCCGGAAGGCCCACGAGGCGAACATTGTTGCGCCTACTCCTATTTTCCGCATCCTCGGCCCTCCTCTCCAACACCTTCAGCCTGTCCAAAGCATCCGCCATCTGTGCTTTCACCGCTGCGTGGTCCGGGGCCAAGTCCTGAATAGATATCTCCATATTCTTAACTCTGTCTTTAAGCTTGTCATGGTCCGCTTTCAGGAGACCTAAGCCTGTCGCCTACTGTGCGATGTCCTGTTGCAGGGCGTCTTTCGTGGTCGTGATGGCCTCTAGTATACGGTCCTGCATGCGCTGGAGACCAGAGTGGTCTTGATCCGCTCCATCCATTGTTTCCGATTCAGCCGCTCCGTCCCCCTTCCCTTTTGGTTTCACCATCCTGGCTGCGGTAGGCACTGGCTCCCAGGACCCCTTTTGTTCTCCTCGCTGTCTCCGCACAGCAGGACCTCGACCCCGGATAGCCCCCGGGCGTAGGATCAGGGATCTAAGACACCTGCAGGGCTCTGGACGCTGCTCTGATCGCACCCGTGGGGTCAGTTCCCGGAAGTCCTCTGCCACAACGGGGTCTTGAGGTGCCAGTCTATGCGCGGAGAGTCGGGGACGTCGTCACAAAGCCGCCGCCATTTTGGGGTCTCCTCAGAGAATAAGCTTGCGGTCGTGTGACCCCGTAACTCGCCACCAGAGCGAGGAAAGGTCACCTGTGACTGCCGATAAGGTTAGGGGAGGCCCTCCGGTCTGGTAATCACCGCTAGTATCGGATCAACAGGAGAATCAGGCCTCAAACCACCTCCGCCTACTGCCACAATTGTCCAGGCCTCAGGACGCCATCTTAGATCGATGGCTATCACACCCGATGCATTTACTCAAGGTCGATTTTCAGGACGAGGAACAACTCCAGGTTGTCTACTCTGAAAGCCGCTGCCTCCATGATGTCTTTAAATCACGGATTTCCCAAGTTTTACTGGAATTCGCGTGGAGAATCAGGATGATATCTGGGATCGGGCGCGGAGCTCCGGGCTCACGCAGCCTACCTCCTCGGCATCCAAGCCACGCCCCCCCCCCCCTAATCCTTGACATAGGCAGAAGTCTTGCAAAGCTTCCCTTCCTCATGCAACATGACTGCCTGCTCGGAAAATGAAAAAGTATGGGGTCTCAGACTCCCCTTCTTACAGTCCGTTTCCAGACACAAAATGTGATTTAGGGTCCGGGCCTTTGAAGTTTTATGCTGGGCTTCTGCTTCTCTGAAATGGCATGACTTTGAAGCTGATTAACCCAAAAAAAGATTCATGGCAGTGACCAGAGTTCCCACCTGGATGTCAGCCATTGTGAGCTGTGCATCAAAGGTTAATCCTGGGTTCTCAGGCATACCCCTTATGGTGCTCTTATCAGCCCCATCTCCCTCTTCCTGAGATGTGTCCAGGCCCCTTCCTTGTAATTTGTAAGTAAATCAAAGAGCCCTTGGAAATGCACAGTGAGAGCCAGGCTCCCCCTCACCCTGTGTTTGTCCCACCCAGCTTACAGGCATACAGTAATTTTGTCTGGGGAGATTCCTCTGCTCCTCATGTTTTCAACAGACAGGCCAGGGCTTCCCAATATGAAATTCAAGGTTGTCCTTGTAATGTACCAGTGCAGCCACTTCTGCACTAGGTATACATTGGCAGCACACTCCTTTAGTTAGATTTGTTGTGCCCATGTACCATGCAAGCACCAGCATTAACACATGCGGCACACACACTAAGTCTGTGCACACTGTCCAATACTACAGTCTTTCTGTACTACACCAGAAATTGTCACTTTAAACACCCTGTGCCAGCACACACACATTTACCATGTGAATCCAGTTCCACACTACACCTTATCCATAGTGTATATCTTGCATGCGCACGTCAATACAAATATGTTACAAAAAAATCTTGAATGCTCATATGCACTCAGCACGTTTCCACCACCAGATTAACCTGATGTAGGCCAAGGGTGAATTAAACAGACAGCAGCAGAACTTTTAAAAAGGTCAGTGAGCCTTTAGGCCTCACTCCCGTGACACAGGCCAAACCTGACCTGGTCACTAATACTGATCATTACTCAGTATCCTGCCACCACTGCAATTGTGGGACCATTAAGAACAAGCTGGCTATAGTATGTGCCGCCACACATTTAAAATGGCTGAATGCTCTTCATCTTGTTCTCATGGGAATTAGAAGCATTCTATATACAAAGACTGATCTTTCACCCCATGAAGTGTTAATGGGCAGAGCTATGAGAATTTCATTCATCCCTTCAGCAACACTTGTGTCACTAAATAATAAAGTATTAGATTACTGCAAGGGTCTGGTGAAATATGTCTTTCATCAGGTGAATTTGGTAACAGCACCAACAGAAAAAACTCGGTGACATCTACTACAACCAGAAGCCTGGGTTCTGTTGAAGAAGTATGTCTGCAAGAGCCTCCTTGAACCCAGGTGGAAAGGGCCACGTCAAGTCGTGCTTGTGACTAACACCACCTTAAAGCATCCTGCAGTGGATCCATGTAGCTCAGACGAGAAGAGCGAAGATGGTGGATGAAAAGGTGGTGACAACAACCACTGATTCACAGAGCTAAGATCAAGTTTGCAGTGTGGATCCAGAGGGGGAAGATGTTGGAGAAGTTGCCAATGAAGCTGATGAGAGTGAAAATCTTGGTATTAGTACAGTTTCAAATTGAGAATCAGAGTGAAGAACTGTTGCAAAGTCACAGTCAGTAGTAAGCTAAAATCTCACATCCAGTTTGTGAAAAACGTCAGCTAAAAAAATGAGAGTCCCAAGAACCCACAATGGAAAGAAGCAATTTACAGTGAGTCGAGTTACTGATGCTGATCACAGTACACGTTTGACTGTGAGTGAAGAGGATACAGGAGTACTTATAAGTGAAGAAACAAAAGATTGAAAGAGTGCATTGAAGACAAATGAATTAAGGCAGTGAAGAGAACTTGCAAAAAGAGACACTGGGAGATTGAAAGATCAGAGTCTATCAAAGAAGAACCAGAGTTGAAAGAAATCAAATATAAAAATAGTAACAGTGGCCTGTTGCCAAAGGACAAACGAGAAAGAGAATCTCAGACAGAAAGTACTTATCACCTGAGTGGACATATCTGTGTTGGAAGAAGAGTCAAATTTGGATGTATATGGGCTGACAAACTGTTGAAAAATCATCTATGAAAGTGAACTAAAATAAAAGTACCCACCTTGAACTTTTGCAGGTCCTGATAGTGGTGAAATTCTGAAATTATTTCAACCTTGCCAGATGAATAAATAGAAACCTGAACAAAAAAAAAAAACAAAAAAATAGCAAGCTTTGAATTTTGATTTTGATTATTGCAAAAAAAATACGTTTTTGTTGAAAAAAAACATATTTTGAAGACTGTTTTTGAATCCTGAATTTGCTTTTAATTATCACTTTTGATCTCAATTATCATAACTTATGTTTAGTGAAATATTAATGAAGTGATATTAATGGCTTTAATTGACCTACTGATGTGCCTGATTTCTCTATTAGGATATGCTTCACCACAAATTGAATTGACTACAGGACATAATAAATTCAGTAGGGCTATTGAATTTTTATAATAAATCTTTGAATTTCCTAAGACCAATCTAGAGCTCACTTATTAAGTCGGTCCTTACTTTAGTGACTCTATTTTGATATGCTGATTTGCACCTTATCTAGGGACACATTTCCTCATGAAATTGAAGTTTTACACCGTCCCCTATCCACCCACCCATGGGCGTGTTATTAAGGTGTTTCATGGGGTGTAAGAATGTTAGGGTTACCCCGCACCCACAAAAACATAAAATTGTAGATTAGTGAAAAGTTAATGAAGGGAATGTTTTTCACCTTGGGGTTCTGAGTAACAACTTGAGCTTTGTACTCAATATCACTCATAACCCCTTAGTGAAAAATAACAGCGTAATTCACTGTAACCCCTCAATAATTCAGCATGTGTCTAATATCTCAGAGTATTGTTGTGGTTCACCTCTGATGTAGGAGTAATCTTCATCAGGACTGTTGAGAGGCTGGTGGGTCACATTTTGAATGTGAATTCAGAACGCCAATACAATTGAATCAACTTATTTGAGGGCACATGCTTTTTAATTGGAAAGAGCAAAAGTATTAAGCAATCAATTCCACACATACAAGTAAACAAACAATTCAAATGTTTATGTTTTATGTTATAAATACATAAATGGCTTCATAAAGCAGTTGAATTATCCTTGACATACCTTTAAAATGAAACTGTTAGGGCATCATTACGATATCAGTGGGGCAACCACCGACAGCCCTTCGGTGGCGGTCCCTCCATCAGACAACCCTTCGGGCCGACCGCCGCATTACAATGCAGGTGGTAGGACCCTTGACTATCGAGAGACGGACCGCTACCTCTGACAGGATCTACTCATCCCAACAAGGCGGTGGTCGGGATTGTGATCCTGAATGGAGGGGGTGCCTGCGCAGGCACCACCGTCAGGATTACGACTTCCCTTTCACACAGCCTTTTCATGGTGGTCCGACTGACAAGAAAAGGCTGTTGGCAAGGGACTTTGGGGGCCCAAAGCTGGGACTGTCCCCCATGAGCCACAGCTAAGTGGCCATGTGCCCCCCCCCCCCCCCCCCCCACACATCTATGCACCATGGCCGGCTCTAGGGCAGTGCAACCAGTGCCACCACAACGGGTGCTGGCTCCCAGGTGGTGCTGTGTTTGCAAGTTTATTATGTTTTTAAAGCACCTGCTACCACTTTCCTTTCCTCCAGCAATTACCGGGCATCACAAAAATGTCAAGATTACTCCTGTGATTAACGTTCTTCCTAGACAGAAATCGGAGTTTAGTGTAGTAGCGGTTTTGACTTATGTGAATTTAGTGCAGAGGGTTAAGATGCCTGCTGCAAACAAAGTGTACCATGTAGATTATAGATTGCTTATAATGTAAATAGGTCAGCAGGTTACTGCTTTTAAAAGAGATATCCTTTTGTTACCAGCAACTTATAACTTAAAGTCTAAATATAAAATAGTGAGCTATTAACTTTCATCATAGAACTGCATACACACTGCAAAGTATACATTAGAGTATAGATTAATGTTGCAAAAAGGGTTCATTTGGGTAGAAATCAATTCTCATTATTAAAGAAAACTCCCAACTATGCTGTTTCTTTTTCAACTCTGAGTTAGTGCTTCTCCACACCAAGCACTCCTAAACTATACTGCCCATCAGTATGGATGACATGTCACTTCTACACCTTGTAGTCCTCTGACTTAAGTAACAATTCCTATATACTGATTTACACGTATATGATTGATTGTCTCTGTGTAATGTGTGTGTGATGTAAAGTGCTCTGTCACCCTTTATTGGTATGAGTGGCGCTATATAACTAATTCAATGCATCTGAGAGAGAGTGGTTATGGAGACTTGGTCACTGTTAAAGGGTGCCAGCGAGAGAATATGTGGTGGAGGTGGTCATTGGGGGTGCCAACTAACATTGTCGCACTGGGCGCCACCAGTGCTAAAGCTGGCCCTGCCATGCATCATGTGCCAAGCACCACATGGTGCTATGGATGTGCACAAAGTGCCTTTTTCTACTTCAGCTTGTGTTATGGCCCTGATCCTGGACTGCAGCACAAACCACAGTAGAGGAAGTCAGTTTCTGACTGCCTACACAGCATTCTTATCATAATATGGCAGGTGGGACCCCCGACTTCTTGTCAGGCAGTCTTATTCCCAGTGAAATACCTGCATTTGTAAAGCGCACAGCTATCTCCGGAGAGGTGTCTCGGCGCTGAGGGCTGTTAGAAAGATTAAGCGAGGTATTGTGCATAGTCACATGGTGCTGGGCTAACCTGCCACCGGCACCGGGGATCGAACCGTGAACCCTGTGGTCTGGAGTCAGCCTCCTGGCCGCTGCGCCACACCTCTTCCACTTCGTCCGACCGCCCACCATTGTAATTAGCCTGTAGTTTCCATTATACGAAAAAATCCAAAGCTCTCTGCACTGGCCCCAAACATTAGGCACATCTGACTAGCAAACTATCAGAGGCTTATAATTCTCCCTTTTGGAATATATATAGTAATGCAGCATATTGGGGAGGGATATCGCCAAACCGCATCTTTCTCCTACACCTCTCATTGTCAAACACTCTCCAAAAATGCAAATTGGGTGGTGAGTGGAGGAAACCAAACGCATCCCAAATATTTACTCTTGCAAGAGTACAGATTGGCTTATGTGCTTCGAACAGACATACTCGCTCCTTTTGAAGTGAAATGTAACCTTCAGAAAACATTTACCCTACTCCAGACATCCAACAACTCAAACACTGTATGCAACTCACGCAGCTCACCTTAACCAAGACAGAATTTGTTGTTTGCAATGAGCAACAAACCTGGCTCAATGACATGAACCTTGATGGCTTTAATATCCAATTCCCCTAATCAGCAGTTCACTTGTAAGTGTACCAACATTAGCCTCAATAAACACATTGCAAAAAAAAATACCTTGATACCAGCTCTCTTCTAAAGAAGGTGAAACCATTTTCTCTAGAAACAAACTTCACAACTACTGTTCCCTCGCATCTACATCGGGATAACGCCTCATCCATAACCTTCCAAATGACACACTTTAGCTCCTACACAAAGAGACATGATCACATCTCCCCATCCTGATGGAACCCCTTGAGTCCTCTTGCCTGCGTGCACTTCTTCCAAATCAGCTTTATTATTTACAAAGCTATCGCAACTAGCACCCCCCCCCCGTTTATCTTGCAGACACGCCCACTATCTCTGGTGGCTCTTGGCACACCTGCAGCCAGTCCAACATCAGACTAGAGACTGGCCTGATGTAGGTAAATCTCATTTACCGACTCTAAAATACCGAATTTTACCGATTCGGTATTCTAGATTCGGTAAATGAGATGTAGGAAATAATTCGGTAATTTTGACCGAATCGGTATGATTCAGTAATTACTGAATCGGTATTTACTGATTCGGTAATTGACATTGATTCATATGGGTCTTGAGGCCCATAGGAATCAATGTCAATTACCGAATCGGTTAATACCGATGCGGTAAAATTACTGAATTGTCAAGGGGGACAGGGTGTCACTTTGACACCCTGTTGCACCCCTGATCCTGGCATGCCCTTAGGGCATGTATGTGTGCCACATCGCACAGGTGTACATGCACAGATGTGCATGTACACAGGAATTCGTTATTTACCACCAAATATTATTTAGTGGTAAATAACAAATTCTTAAGGGCCTGTGGCACTGTTTTCAGTGCCACCTACATCTAGATTTACCGATTCGGTAAATTTACCGATTCGGTATTTTACTGAATCGGTAAATTTACCGATTCTGTAAATATTAGGCCCCCTACGTATCAAAAACCAAATACCGGTCGGTAACGGCCGAAATCGGCCGTTACCGACTGGTATTTGGTGTCCTACATCTGGCCCTAAGAAGAGTAAAAATGAAAAAAACAAGACAGCAGGCTTTTTCTATCTATGAGTTTGAGTTTGAGTTTGAGTTTAAATCATTCATAAAGCGCGCGTACACCTGGCGGTTTCATGGCGCTGTGGTTTACTGAACCTCAGAGAACAGGAAGGTCAGGAGGGAATAAGGAGGATTTATAGTGGGAAAGCTTGTAGAAAGAGAAAGGTTTTTAACGCCTTTCGGAAGTGAGAGTATTGAGTGGAGGATCTGAGGTGGGCCGGTAGAGAGTTCCAGAAGGTAGGGGCGAGTGTGGAGAATTTTGAGCCGCCCCACTTTTTAGGCCTAAAGCGGGGAACTGTCAGCAGATGTTGGGAAGATGAGCGCAGTTCCCGAGCGGGGGCATAGATTTAATTTCCGTGGAGATAAAGGCAGGGGCGGAACCGACCCGAGCCTGAAAAGTGATACAGCCCATCTTGAACTGGGAACGTTCCCGGATGGGGAGCAAGTGCAGGGACTTTAGGAGTAGGGTGACGTGATGGACTTTGGCCAAGTTGTAGACTAGGCGGGCGGCCTAGATCTATGTTCCCATGATCTGAAAGAACTTCACCATATTCACAAGGACTGCCTTAAATCTTCTCCAATTTATTTAGGAAACACTTTAATACACACCTATTTAAAGAACAACTCAACACAATGCAGTAACAATCCACTAACCACCTACCACTCCTAATAATAGTTGACAGCATTCTTACCATTGAACCTGGAAAGCGCTGCGCTGATTTTTGGCTAATTGGCGCTATACAAAAACCACATACATCACATTTCTTCGTTTAGGTTATTTTAGATCGTTTTACACTAATCTAAGTATTACTATGACTAACAATCTATATGACTCTGTGGTACATTTAAACTTTTAAGTCTTCAAAACTATTAAATTGCTTCTGGAGTAGTGTGTGCTAGGAGAGTTAAAGACCAATCCATAGGGTTTTTTCATGGCACCTCTAGCTTTTTCGCAGGTGGTGACAACGTGCAACACTGTACTACTGAACAGAAGTCACTAAGACCTGGGCTGCAGTTTAGCAGAATCAGTCCTAGCCGGCGTTTCAAGGAAGTGGGACTCTTGGGAGTACAGTAAAATCCGAATGCAATTCTTGTAGGGCATGTTTGGAACAGCGAAGAAGGGGTTGCAGAATTGTATAAGCAGCGGAACAGTGTCTGTTTAAGGCATGATGAATTCATTTTTTTAATTCATTTATGTATCGTTTTATATAGCACATGCAAGTCTGCCAAAGTGCAGGACTAGAAAATATAGACATGGTCAAGTTCAGCACAAAAATTGACTAAAATAATGAAAATTGTTGCATTTGAGGAGGAAGGATCATGAGACACATCAGTGATTACATTTCTATTTCATGAAAGAGTTACTGAGTAAAAGAGAGCAAAAACAAGATGTGGGCAAGACCAGGTTCTGGGCATCAAGACTCAGGGGTAAAGTGAAGGGCAAAGCATTCAAGTTTGAAGTTGAAAGATGGCAAGAACATCATGGTCCGAATAGGAGTCATGATGGCAGTCCATATCCTGAGGGATGAATAAAGCATGTTGTACACATTCATCTCCTCTAACTGTCTGAATGTTGCAGTCTTGGTGCTCTGGGGGTTTTCTATCAATAATTCTATATTCGCCTTTAGCTTTGATAGTTTTGTATTCTTTCTCATTACAGCGTCACAAAAGGAAGCTTCTCAAATGGTCTCAGCTCCAGGTGAACAAAATGATCCAAACGAGATTTGCCTCTATCACATCTGGAAGTTCTGCAGAAACCAAAGTGAGTGCTTTGGGTCCACATTCTTCTTGCAGGGAGTGGTGCCTAGTGGAGAAAAATCAAGGGCAGCCTGTTTCTCAGCTGTTTTCACTACATAGTGAAGGATGCTTAGCAACAATTTGATCCTCACTGTTGTTTCCACAAGCTACTTGAACTCCAAAGATTATGTGATGTTAGATCACTGGAAGACAGAACTCCCAGTGGAGACACTGGTACCATCTGGGTCCTAGTATTAGTATTTGTTTATTGCACAGTTAATAAAAACTCACAATTTTACACAAAAATTAAAAATAGAGATTAAAAGTCTTTTGACTATGTAAAACTTTTCCTGGCAAAAAGATGTTACACTTTAATAAAATCTCAAAGAGTCTATAGTCAGGTAGTGGGTCTTCCTATTGATCACTGCTATTTTTTAGTTGGAGTTCTTGTAGTTATAAGGCAGTTGCAGGATCTCTATTCCCCTGATTTAAATAATTTTCGCTCAGTAATCTTTATAGTTTTGTTAAGGGTCGTTTGAGAAGTCTGCCTTTATCCCAGTGCGGTTGGTTGTTCGCGTCCTTATACTGTTTCATTTAATTTTTTGGCCACTATTTCAAAATATTTAACTGTTCTACAGTTTAGCTGGGTCTCGTTGGGGTTGAAGCAGAGCATTACTGCTTGCCTGCATGATCTTACACCCTTCTGGTTCCATAGGGGCTGGAGCATTGACCGCCTTACATCCACTAAAGCTTT
The DNA here is from genome assembly GCF_964263255.1 of Lissotriton vulgaris. Taxonomy (NCBI): domain Eukaryota; kingdom Metazoa; phylum Chordata; class Amphibia; order Caudata; family Salamandridae; genus Lissotriton; species Lissotriton vulgaris. The sequence continues at coordinate 108,216,469 of NC_141686.1, forward strand.
ACAGATGCATATAATATGTATAAGATCCTCCTTTGCAGATTGACAAAGGCGACATGCGTTTGATGGATCAGGCCTTTTCCAAGGTTCCAGGTGATGTGCTATGGGTATGTTGCCTAAGCGCATATTTAAGAACTATCTTTTTATTTTTTGTGTAAGGCCCCTTGATAGGTATTCTTGTGGCTTTATGGCTCCATACCCTTCGAGCACTACCCATCCGTGTGCTCTCCTGGTCAGGGTGGCTCTGTCCTCGAGTGAAGAGACCAGTTTTGTGACCTTTGTCACAGTTTTCTTGAAAGTCCCAAAGTCCGTCCTTGTTTCCCAAAGCATGTTTAATCCTAGGCTCTCCAATGAGTTTGTTAGGTATGCCCTTGCTGGGGAGATTTCTTTGGCGTGAAGCTCAGTCCATAAGTTCGCATTTAACGATCCTTGCTCCGATTCTTTGATTTTGCGCCAACTTTTTACATATTGTCCTTTCCTCTCCACAGATTGTTTCAATAGTCCGAATTCAAGACGAATTTGAGCAGGCGAGGAGTTTTTAGGGAGATGGAAAATTGCCCTGTATGCACGGCTGATAGTTTTGTCCAAAGTGCTTGCATCTTTACCCCGCATTGATTCGCTGCCATAGGAGAGCATTGGCAGTAGGCGAGCTTTTATTACCTGTAGAAGTGGCGCTAATGTCCTAATAGTTGCAGGAACCTTGTGTCTCCACACTTTAATGTCCTTCTCAACACCATGGCTGCAGGCAGGCTTTATCTAACGGATAGTGCTCTGTGGCTCTCAGAGGAATATGTGATTTAGATAAATAGACTTACATTTATAAACACTGCTGCTCTTGGTTGAAACACCAGTACCATCTAAATGTTTCCTGCAGTGGTAAGTGTCCACTTTCCAAAATAACTAAGACTGCACAACCTCCCTTTTTAATGAACGATGATGATGACTTTGTTACCATACCAGCGGAGATGGTGCTGCAAGACCTATTGTTGACAGCAATGCGTGGGATTGTTCTGTGGATGTAGAGTATTTACTAGTTTCAACAACCAACATGGACTCAAAACAGCAGCAGATATTGATATAAATCTCCAGTGTTCTTAACGATATCTATGTGATTGTTAGCCTTTTGCAGATTTGACTATCCGTACTGCCAGTAGCCATTGTGTACTTGAAGTGAAGGAACTCTGAGGAATTGTTATGTTGGCTTCTTGTCAATGCTGACTGCACAGCTAAACCTCTCCTCTTCACCCCCCATAGTGGTTGCGCCAAAGGTCTGCACACCACCACTCTTCTTTCTCCATGTCCCTAACTGCTTCCTTCTTTTCTTCACTCAGATAAATGCGCCCAGGTGCACTACTATCTGCCCTATCGCTGGCAGGTATTGGAGGGAACAGGAGAATGGAAAGACCTTCCATCGATGGAGGATATTGAGAAAGCCTACTGCGACCCAAACAACACCAGGTACTGATATTCTTTAATGCTACCTGGTGAAATTTCTAGTTTTGGTGCAAGATTCATTTTTCAGAATGTTCAGTTTGTGTACTTTTTTAGTATGACATATCCACTTTGTGAGTTGCAGATTGAAGCTTGAGCATATTGTGTGATGGAAGGAGATCTGGCGGTCAGTGGTCTTGTATTGTTAGTGATTTTTGGAAGCCTCAAAATCAATCAATCAATCAAAGACATTTATAGAGCGCACTACTTACCCGTAGGGTCTCAAGGCGTTTGGGGGGCGGGGGGTGCCGTTACTGCTCGAACAGCCAGGTCTTGAGCTTCTTCCTGAAGGAAAGGTGGTCTTGGGTCAAGCGCAGGTCGGTCGGGAGGGAGTTCCAGGTCTTGGCGGCCAGGTAGGAGAAGGACCTTCCTCCTGTTGTCGCTCTTCGGATGCGGGGGACGGCGGCGAGGGCGTGGCTGGCTGATCGGAGGTGGCGTTTGGGAGCGTAGAAGTTGATTCGGTTGTTGAGGTAGCTCGGGCCTTGATCGTGTAGGCCTTTGTGTGCGTGGGTGAGGAGACGGAAGGTGATTCTTTTGTTGACGGGGAGCCAATGCAGGTCTCTCAGATGTCTGGAGATGTGGCTGTTTCGTGGGATGTCGAGGATGAGTCTGGCTGAGGCGTTCTGGATCCGCTGGAGTCTCTTCTGGAGCTTGGCGGTGGTTCCGGCGTAGAGGGCGTTGCCGTAGTCCAGTCGGCTGGTGACGAGGGCCTGGGTGACAGTCTTCCTGGTCTCCGTGGGGATCCACCAGAAGATCTTCCGTAGCATGCGCAGGATGTTGAAGCACGACGAGGAGACGGCGTTGACTTGTCTGGTCATGGAGAGGGAGGAGTCCAGGATGAAGCCCAGGTTGCGTGCGTGGTCCGTCGGTTTGGGTGCGGTGCCTAGGGCGGGGGGCCACCAGGAGTCATCCCAGGCGGGGGGCGAGGAGCCCAGGATGAGGACCTCCGTCTTGTCTGAGTTCAGTTTCAGGCGGCTGGTCGTCATCCACTCGGCTACATCTTTCATCCCTTCGTGCAGGTTGGCTCTGGCGGCGGCGGGGTCGTTGGTCAGGGAGAGGATCAGCTGGGTGTCGTCGGCGTAGGAGATTATGTTGAGGTTGTGTTGGCGTGCGATGGCCGCGAGGGGGCTCATGTAGACGTTGAGGAGGGTGGGGCTCAGCGAGGATCCTTGAGGGACGCCGCAGATGACTTCGGTGGCCTCTGACTTGTACGGTGGTAGGCGGACTCTCTGTGTTCTTCCGTCGAGGAAGGAGACGATCCATTCCAGTGCCTTCTCCTGGATTCCGACGTTGCTGAGGCGCTGCACTAGGGTGCGGTGGCAGACAGTGTTGAATGCCGCGGAGAGGTCTAGGAGGATAAGGGCCGCTGTTTCTCCGTTGTCCATCAGGGCTCGGATGTCGTCGGTGGCGGCGATGAGGGCGGTCTCGGTGCTGTGGTTTGCTCGGAAGCCAGACTGTGAGGGGTCGAGGGATCCATTCGTCTCGAGGAAGGCGGCCAGCTGTTTGTTGACGGTCTTCTCGATGACTTTGGCTGGAAACGGGAGGAGCTAGATGGGGCGGTAATTCTTGAGTTCGGTGGGGTCCGCTGTAGGTTTCTTGAGTAGAGCGCTGAGTTCGGCGTGCTTCCAGCTCTCAGGGAAGGTGGCGGTGTCGAAGGAGGTGTTGATAATGTCCCGCAGGTGGGGTGCGATGACAGCGTCGGCCTTGTTGAAGACGTGGTGAGGGCAGGGGTCGGTCGGAGATCCGGAGTGGACGGAGTTCATCATGCGGACGATGTCTTCGGTGCTGATCGGAGTCCAGGCGCGGAGGGTGGTGGTGGGCGGCGTTGCTGTGGTCGTGGCGTGCGTCGGTTGAATGCTGAAGCTGTTGTGTATGTCTGCGATCTTGTTGTGGAAGTAGGAGGCGAGGGAGTTGCAGAGGTCTTGCGATGGGGTGATGTAGTTGTTTCCGGCGTTGGGGTTGGAGAGCTCCTGAGATGGGGATTTTCAGAAGAAGTGTTTCATCTAAATACTTGTTTAAACAGAAGGGCTGATGGTTCTCAGATGCATGAGTAGAAGCTTTCATCTAGACATGGTACATAAGCAGAATGAATGGTTGTAAGATTAGTGAGCCAGTGGATGGGATGCTTCATCTAGATACATGGTACATAGACAAAGTGAATTGTTTGTAGATATGTGAGTTATTAGTTAGGCTGCTTCATGTACATTCTTTAGTGCACAGACAGTGTGAGTGGTTAACAAATGTCATAAGTTTGCATCCGGACACTGTTGAGTAGCTGTGCGCTCTGCAAATCCCTTTTTAACATAACATAACATAACATAACATAACATAACATAACATAACATAACATAACATAACATAACATAACATACCATAACATAACATAACATAACATAACATAACATAACATAACATAACATAACATAACATAACATAACATCATCTCTTGAAGGGATTGCTCCTAATTATTTTTCAAATGAATTACCAAGATCTCTTCCAGAGCTGTTGGATGTGTATAAACATAAATATATTCTCTGAGTCCCAGTCAGTAGGTGCTTTAGCTCATCCTACTAGCTTTTTGTAAACTTGATTGGCCCTCTCAAATTTGGCCAATGATCTCTTAATGACAAACATCATAAAGGGGCATAGTCATACTCCTCCATTTCTTGCATCCCAGTTATTCAACAGTCACCTGACATTGCTGGAGATGGTCAAACATTGCTAGCCGCCTGATTCCCATTGTCTGTCTCTAAGTGCATATTATGTGGCTCTGAACAGATCATGCTCTCTTCTGCTTCTGTCTCTGGCTTGAAATGTGTTACCACTGGCAGCACTGTCCTTCTGCCCCTTGTCTGAGGAGTCATAAAGACAATGACAGAAGCACAAACTAAGCATGCCTCTAAGACCCTTCTTCATGTAGTTTACACTATTTGCCTCTTCCTCGGCCAACAGCAGAAAATAGGCAGCAACCAGAAGGCTGCTGAGGGGAGTCATAGAGTGCTAATGCGGAGAAGTGTGGCTCACTGGTTAAAGGAGGCATACCCTGAAGCAGAAGTCAGACCCGGGACCAGGGTTCAATTCCCGACGCGGCAGACGCGGCAGGGTCTGAGCCCAAGTGTCCACGGACTCGATTATTCTCACTTCGGTGCCTACTCGAATCACGGGTTCACACTCTGCAACTTTGGGCAATAGCTTCCTTAATCTCCACTACGGCCCCCCCGCGGCGGGATGCCTGGCTTTCACCTTGGGGATGACCAGTACGGGTTATCTCACAGGGAAAAGCCAGGATGGGTTCCCAATGCAAGCGCCGAGATGCCCAAGGGTAAGTTGAGCGCTATATAAGAACACACATACATAATGTCAGTTTGGTTGCCCCATGCATTTTGGAGATTCAAAAACAACGCTTTTATAGTCACTGTAAAAAGCAAACCTTCAGAGTAACCGAATTCTCACTAAATATCAGCAACTCTTAATCATGGGAATAGATCACACGCAGCACAGTGGGATAAAAACCTTTGTGTAGATGGGTGTTTTGGTCAGATCCTAATAACCATGCCTCTTGTTGGGCTCATCTGGCCTGATTCTCATACCCTTGCGGTTAGTGTTTATTGGAAATTACCATCTTTTGTGGGTTATTTCCCCATATTTTTGCATTCACTATCCTATTTGTGCTGAACCCTTTTTTGTTGGCTTTAGGACTCTGTACACTTTACTCCTGCTACGTAGTGCTAAAGTGCATGTGCGCTCCCTTTTAAACATGGTAAAATTGTCAAACACCTAATTGGCACATTAAATTTACTTATAAGCTCCTAGTATATGGTACTATGTGTGCCTAGAGCCTATAAATTAAAGGCTACATGTGTGCTGCAGCACTCATTGTATCATTCACTAGAGTAGCACTATGTGTGTAGTTTTAAACTCCCATTTTGGCCTGACAAAATAAACCTTTTGCCAGACCTAAACATTATTTTGTAATACGTATAACCCACCCCTATGGGAGGACCTAACAGCTCAGAGGGCAGGATGCATGGAATTTAAAAAGCAGGAAATGTATGTTTCATGTTTTTCATGTCCTGGCAGTAAAAATACCCCAAAGCCATTTATCACTGTGGCAAGGCTGGCCTCCCATAGATTAACACTAGTCTATTTTAGGAGGATCACTACTGTGCCTGCTTGCCCTTTGTTTCACTAGCCAAGCTGGAGCCAAACCCAGGGGAAAGGGATGATCTAATCAGAGCTAGTTTTAGAGATCAACAGAGGAGTTGCATCCCTAGAACCTGAAATCAGAACACTCCCGAACTTGAGAATATTCAGAGGGTCGTCTGAAGACAGAAAATTGGACCTGCTTGCTTTAAACCCAATACACAGAATTGTCTTTCAGCTGTCAGTTAGCTGGCCTCCTATTTTAGTTACAGGGACACAATAAGGTTCCTGAGGCCTAACTTCCTTTCCAGCTGACTGACCCAGTTGGACTTGACCTGGTCCCCTCTGCTGGCTTCTGTGGGAGTAAGTCCTGACCTCCAAGTGCTGTCCATAAGGCTGAAGTCAGTGTGTACTTCTCCATGCTTAACTGGATGTTCCACTGGATCCACTGGATCTGATGCAGCGCCCTGCAAAGCTGTACAGCTCCGATCTGAAGGTTTCATCGTAGCAAACACCTAGCGTCGCAAAGCCCCCCAAAGTCATGCCATGCAGCTCACCACTGAGTTCCCTCACTTAATCCATTGGCTTCACCTGATCCAACGCAGAAGCAATGCGGATTGATGCAAAGTCTCACAGAGCTGCAACATGCAACTCACCGGATCCAACTGTGATTGACTCAGAGACCCACAATGCTGTGCAGCTCCTGACTAACAGACTGTTCACATTCATAGTAGAGCAACGCAGAATGATGCAGAGACCCGCAGAATCATGCCACACTGTACTTGCATGAAAGTCAGATGGTAAGAATTCTAGGGGACCTCCTTTATTTTTCTAAGAATTCTAGTGGACCTATCCTGGCCCTGTAGTCAGCCCACACTCCATTGTAGTCAGCACGAATTTGCAACTTTGTCCCAGTCCCGCGTAACCAGATACCCCCAGTTGGCACTTCAAGGCTTTTGAAACAATTTTTACCTTAAACATTAAAAGCTCATAACTCTGGTTCTACTGATTAATTGTTTGTCGTTTTGGTGTCATTATATGTATTAAAATACCCTCCATTTTTCTACCTTGGCTTGGGATTCTTCTTTTGTTGTGGTTTCACTTTATTACTTTTTGACTCCTGCATAACTACTTTACACATTGCCTCTAAGTTAAGCCTGACCGCTTGTCTGCCTTAGAATCAGAGGGTTAAGCACAGATTTGTTTAGTGACTTTTGTGGTTCACCCTGACCACAATTGTGATTACTATTAGGAATTGGTTCTCACCCCCTTCAACCAATAATCCAATTTCTTAAAGTGCTCTTAAGAGATGCTCTTGTATGCAGAAGCCATGCTCTTGCCCAATAAATAAGACCTTGAATAGAGAAGTGGCAGTGTTGGCCCCTGCCCATGGAACATGCAGAGGATTGCTTAGATGGCCCTCTGATTGATAGAGAGCGTCATGCTTTCGGTAGACGGTGAGGCATTCGGATGCATCCCCATGGGTAAAAATGTAGAAGTTGTCTTGCTGCAGAGTTTTGGTTACTTTGCCATTTAAAAAGTAGAAGGTGTAGAGCACCTAGCTACAGCCACTTCCAACAGCTACTTGTGGCATGACAGACAGTAGTTTTCTCTGTTTGGCGCTGGAAGATACGTCTAGGTCTACACATAATTTAGAGGGTGCTTCTTGTGACTTGATACTCTTGAGGCATATAGGAAAGTTGTTAGTTTCTTATTTTGTTTGACACCAATATTGGGGCCTCAAATAGGCCTGGGTGGTAAATTCCACTCCACTCGTGGAATTTTGGCAATTCCACGTTCTATAGAGAACGCAGAATTGCCGAAAATTCTGCAATCCGCGGCGTAGCAGAATTTTTTCCTAGTTTGCGCTTCCAAAATGGGAGTTCACGTGCGCGGGAGCGACTTACCGGGATCCTTGCGTTAGCCGGCAAGTTTTTATATCAGTTTGTGTACGGCCGCGCGATCCTTTGAGAGTGTGCAATCACAAACACGTCAGTCGGACGCGCAACCGGACATCCACGTACACGAACAGGAAACACGCATCGTGAGCGGGCGGGACAAGTGAAACAAGATGGCCGTAACCGCATGGGCAAGTTCGTGAAATACTTTGCCCTGAGCACCCAAACAGCAAAAATGCACCGCAAATGGGTGGAACAAGCAATTCTGCGCTGTTGTGAACATTTTAGAATCAAGCGAAATTTACTGATTCATGCCCTTATATAGGTACAATTCACATTGCCCTTATATAGGCATAGAAATCATGCCCATACTTGGTCATAACCCATCCAGTCCAAATACAGGCATGGTTACTTCCACTAGTTCCAAAAAGCCACAACGATTTCTTGGAAAACTCGGCTTCAGCAGTCAGGGACATCCCCTTACTTGAATATTGATTTGTCCTAGAAATCATGGTGTTTTCAAAGAACTACCATTCCCTTGCGGTTCTTTGGTACATTATTATGTCCAACTTTACGTCAAACCAGGCACCTTCAAGGTATAAATATGCCTACACTTGCCCTAGCAAACACACGGTGGTTCAAAGCAGCTCGACTATCTACTTGCCCGACGCAGCTCGCTACAGCAAGTGCCGAAGGAGGCCGACCCTCCAGCTGACACACTGACAGAGAAACTGTCCTTTCTCTTGCAGAGAATCCAGCTCCTGTGTTTCCAAGTTCCCCTTGCGGGTGTTGGGAAATCGAGCCCCGAGACAGAGATACCAGACCTCCGATATTCTAAAATCAAGGTACGGAGCTGATTAGACCCTAAGAGAACTCTTGGTTAGGTTCTTGGCAAAAACAAACTAAACCTATGCTACACCTTAATTACTTCTTCCCTCGTACTAGACTTAGGTTAGGTACATTTGGGGTAGGCGTATTTTAGAAGCACCAGTTGAGTAATTTTTAGCCTTTGTTATTTATGTATGTATTTATCTATGGTCTAGGAACCATACAATACTTTTACAGTATTATTTTATATTACTCTTCATACTGTACGCATTATACTTTGCAACCAGTATTACGATCGTAGCAGTTCATTTTACCTGTCTGAGAAAGATGACTGTTCTATAAACCTTTTTATTGAAAACGCCCGTCTCTCTATTTCTCTACACCTCTGTTGAAACGAAGCATGCACGATTGACTGAGTAAAATATCTATCTATTGTTTCCACAACTCTGAAGATTAGTTTTATTCTTAGGGAAACAATGTTGTAATGTTTATGCGGTTGTCAGAAACTAATCCCTTCTTGTTTATTCGAGAAAGTTTCTAGTGGCCTCTGAGCTAGCTGGCACTCACAATTAAGTCTAATATATTCGATAGAGACCTAGTCGACATAAGATCTACGTCAAATCTATAGGATATATTATTTCAATGCACAGAGCCTATTGGGAATATAGGAACTACACTACAGCGCTGCTCACGTAGATTGCTTACCGTTTCGTGGAACTTTGCTTAATGCGACTACACAAATTCCGCCTACCCCTAGTCTCAAGCTCCTAGGACCAGTTGGTAATAGGTTGGAAATGTATTCACAGACTTGTAATTGCGTTTTCAGAAAGTCAAGTGTCAGATGGTTGTTCAACATCCATGCCATATGGACATGGAGACAGCGGTCAAAGCTTGTTGAGTCTAGAAGGCTGATGTGGCAGAGGGTTTGTTCATTCTGTGTCTATGGAGAAAGGTGTTGATACCTGAGGGCCTAGTTCATTCATCTTTTCAAGATGTAGGATGTGTGCGTCATCAGTGTAATTTAGTTGGCTGCGTTAAAGGAACTGATCAGAATTGGTAGAGGTGTGAGTCAGAACTTAAAATGAGTGCTGCAGTACTCCAGTTCAAGGTACTTCATCAAATACTGAGCTCCTCTAATCTCAAATGTAGAGTCTGTCAGTGGACAGTGTCAAAAGCAGAAATTGAAGTCCAGATATTGAAAAGGGCTTCACAAGCCAGATGTCCATGGGTGTTATGAAGAAGACCATCCTCTACACCCGGGCCTGCAAAAGAGGTGATAATAAAGATAGCAAACATTCAGGCCTCAGAAGATACACTCTGATCTTACGGATGTCTGTGTTAAGCTGCAGATCATCAGTTACCCCTCCCCAGAAGAGGCTGTAACCTGATACAAAGATCTACTTACCTCTCTGTACTGTGCAACCACTTGCCTGATGCATGTTTTTATTCTATTCCTTCTGCAATAGTTTGGGACATCAGAACATCGATTTTCAGAGCATGACATCCTCACTGAAGCCAGTTCAGCGGCTCTCAACAGCCTCCTCCGTGACCAAACCATCGGATTACATCCTCACCACCGAGTGGATCTGGTACTGGAAGAACGAACACGGGCAATGGATCGAATATGGCAAGCACGTGAGTTTACCTGCTGTAAATATAAGGATCCCCCTCTCATCCCCAGTGGTGCTGAGGAGGGGTCCTGACCGGTGGTGCCACATCACCAAAGTGATATGGGATGTCAATACATTTGTTTTTTCAAAGCAAGTGGTGAATATTGGGGAAATTACAGGTGCTAGCCACCCTTTTCTAACACATCATATCCAAAACATGAGTTTGTCATGATATTTATACACCTTTAATGAATGCATGTTCTATGTCTAAAGGGTCTCAGTGTTGGTCAACTTAAAGTCTTACTGAGCTAAAAACTAGATCTTAAATATTTGATGGAGTTACTGTTTTGCCTGAAAATGTCTCATCAGAAATGTGTGTGCCCGGATAAACCCGGGGTGCACAAGAGATTTACTCAGAGTGGGTCTTCATACCCTGACTTTCTCTGTGCTCCTTGCCAAGACTCACTCAGAGCTGGGCTGCTTAAAAAATGTCTATCTTGGATAAGCACTGTGTTCTTGTTAATCTCACTGCCCTTCATTGTCATTTCTTTATAAGCGATACTCACACTCATATTCTCTCCTATTGAGACCCAGAAGTCACAGCTTTAATAATAACATCTGGCTTAGCTGACTAAAGGTTCGGTTTACCATCTATTTAAAGTAGGTGGTAACTATGTGCTTTAATCCACATAGAATTAAACCAGACATATTTGGGAATGGCAGTGAAATAAGATGCAGGAACTGTTTCATAGAAGATGAAGCGTTTCTTAGAATAATTCTCCACCCACTGCATGGAGCGGCCTCCTAGTCTGCTGATGGAAAGGCAACTGAATAGATGCTATTCGAACCCCAATCAGCGACCACTCCACGTGTGAGCCACATTCAAAAGATACACCGTCATATGGTTCTAACGTATCTCGCGCTAGCCGCGCGAAGCATTATAACCAATACTACACCTTCCACTTGCAAAAAGAAACAAGAAAAAGTCATATCACAATGTTAAAGCATATGTTAACAAAACATTTTCTAAACAAAACATTTAAATGATGTGACGAAACTCGAAACACTATAATCTCAATATCTCATGAAATCCTGAAACCTTTTTGGCGTCTTGATGACACAGCCCCTGGTTGAACTACCAACATCCGTACTAGTATCGAGCTGAGACGGGGCATCATCTTGAGGTGGAGTAGATCGGACAGAGGATCCCTCCGATTTCAAACATTGTCCCCGATCAAGGCCGTCTTCACTATTTTTTCTACTATGATTCATGTTCTCAGCTTGCTCAGAGGACACTTTTACTAGCTGACTTTTGTTCCACCATCCTTTATTTCCCACGAAAGAAGCCCCCTTGCTGACCTTAATCGCCTGTTCAGGCATCAAAAATGTTGGCTTTCCTTTCTTTATCTTGACTGGTCTCTTAATAAAAACCCAGTCCCCGACGACAACAACATCCTCACAATTCAAACGACATTTCTTGTCAACATTTTTTTTCACGAGAATCTGTTTCATGAATACCCTGTCGAATACTGCCTACAAGTTCATTTTGTCTTCACCAGACATCTCACTCAACCATGTTGGAAACCGAGGGGTATGTACTTCTCTGCCTCTCAACAAGGTAAAAGGAGATACTCTAGTGGTACAGTGTAATTCCAGAACTTTTGTTCGATAAACTCCCCCACATCTAAGCCAGACGCTAATGCAGTCTGGATTCCTTCTTTTACAACTTTGTTCCCTCTTTTCACCAAACCATTAGATGTGGGACAGTACAATGCAACTTTTAAGTGTTTTATGTCTGACTTACTCATAAATCTGCAAATTTTCTCTGAAACAAAATGTGTGCCATTGTCTGTAACAATATTTATTGAGCCCTTTCTAACAAAAATATCTTATTTAAAAATGTGATGGTAGACTCAGTATCTGGCGTCTCTACAAAACTGTAAAACATCCATTTAGAAAAATAATCGATGGCTAAAATTACATATTTCATTATGTGATTGAGTACAGAATACGGTCCAGAAAAATCTAGGCTTACTTTTTCCCATGGTGCACTAGGGAACTCCGTTAGGTGTAAAGGTGTATTTAAAGTCCGCCAATATTTGTCAGAAAGGAGACATTCAGGACAATTGTCAATCACATTTTAACTTGATTATCCAAAGAGGGCCACCAGTAATGCTGTTTTATCTTCATTCCGATCTTGGTAGATCCAAGATGCCCGAAGTGTGCCCTGTTAATAAAAGAACAGTGTAACTCAGTTGGCGGTGCAAATCTGTCCCCCTGACGCACTATACCACTTTCAACAGACAATTCACCAGACACCTGGGTGAAAATTCTCAACTCACCATTCAAGCATCTTGGGTCAGGCCAGCTGAGGGTTGTATATTCAATCACTTTTTTCAAAACAACGTTATTCTCACAAGCTACCTTCCAAGCATCCTCGGTTAACACAGAATCGTACTTGTGCACAGCGTCTACTAAAGCCACACACTCGATGTCCTCCATCAACAAATCCTCCTCGTCATCCTTATCCATAAGCATTTGGATAAACAGTCAACCCTGAGATTTTTCTGCCCCTGAATATCTTTAACAGTAAAATTATATTCTTGGAGTTTTGACCCCCAGTCTCATGAGTCTAGCAGACATGCAGTTGTTGTTGACCTTACTGATAATAAAAACCAAGGGTTTATGATTCGTAAACAATTTAAAACTTCGTCCCCAAATATACATCTTAAACTTTTGAACAGCCCACACGCATGTCAATGCTTCTCTCTCTATTGTACTGTACTGCTGTTTGAATTGTTTAAGTGAGCTTGATGCGAACGCCACAGTGTGCTCCTGACCATCCACTCTCTCTCTGTACCGCTCCAAGCCCGTAAACCCTGGCATCCACGGTTATAAGAGAAACACTATCATCCCTGAATGCATGCAAAGATTGAGCAGATACAATCAATTTGTTTCACTTTTCCAATTCCTCGGTCCATTTCAATATTTGACCCTTTCTAAGCAATACCCGTAAAGGTTCTACTGTTTGAGCATAACAAGGAACAAATCTGGCATAATATTCAGCCATGCCGAGAAATGAGCATAATGCATCCTTGTCTGTCGGTGCTTTTGCCTCTTCAATTGCCCTTAGTACTGAAAATGTTGGTTTAATTTCATGACATGGCCTAAATATTCTAACTCTTGTACAGCAAATTAACACTTATCTGCCCTCACTGTCATCTCTCTAGTCTTCAGAATAGACAGCATTTGTCGTAAAATGGAGTTATGTTCTTCGAAAGATTTAGCATAGATCAGTATATCATCCAAATATGCTTGTACTCCTTTAATATTATGAAATAATGTGTCCGTATGTTTCTGAAATATGCTACCAGCTTATGCGAGGTCGAAAGGTAGGCAAAAAAATGTTTAGGCCCCAAAAGGAGTCACAAATGTGGTCAGGTCTTGCGACTCAACAGACAAAGCCACTTGATGGTAGGCTGTTCTAAGATCAATCAAAGAAAGACACTTTGCTGCCCCAAGGTTTGCCAACAACTCATGGATTCTGGGCAGTGGGTGGCAATCCACTATTATGTTTTTATCAAGAGCTCGCAAATCCGCACTAAGTCTGATCTCACCTGACCTCTTGCGTGCTACCACAATGGGAGCCACCCACTGAGATTAATCTGGGCTTTTAATGATGCCCTGCGCAGATACACTTTGTAACATACACTTCAGTTCCTCCCTGACACTCATGGGAACGGAACGTACTTTATGCACCACAGGCTGGGCATCAGGGGCATCAGGTACTAATCTTATGTGGTGTTCCATTCCTTTGACCAGACCAACTTGCTCACTAAACACAGATTTGAATTCAGAAAATACATCTTTCAATATATCACCCTCAACTTCCGGTTTAGTGCACTCCACTTGACAAACAGGCAATTCCCCCACTTTGATTGGATTTTCCTCCCCAGGGCCTAAATACAGACCCATGAGAGCCAAATCTTTCCAGCCGATAATGTTTTTCCCATTTTTGGCCACATAAACCTTGGTTTCAGTTTCTCTTCCTGAACATTGTACCACTCCCAAGAAATACCTAATCATGTTGATATCCTTCTCTCCGAAAGCTTTAGGATTAACGTCGGACTGTAATTACTTAACCCTCTTTTTCCAAAAATCTGTGAATCTGGTGTCCCTTAAAATGGTAATTGGTGAACCAGAACCGGTCATTACTGATGTATGTTATCGATCGAAGCCGAACACAAAGGACCCTGTTCGAGGCATATGAGCTGCAGATCTCACTCTTAGCATTAGATCGCCATCTGGTGTTGGGCTCAGATGTTTGAAGGTTGTCTTGGAAGAAGTCTTTGTAGCCATGAGATAGGTGACTCCTCTCTTGGACGATAGTGTGCATGGCAATTGACTCCATCCTTAGATTGTTTTTTTCCGCCATATGGTTCGGATGCAACTTTTGCGCTCTGGTTCGAAATCTATATTTCAAACTACTTCGACGTGAAAAGCTTCCACAACTCTTCGGATTGACCTCGAACATCTTAAACTTCGCCTATCCATGCTGTGAGGCCTACGGCTAATGGAAAGGATGCCATTAAAGAAATGCCACCAGTGTGGAGCAAAATTCCAGCACAGTGACCATCACAAGGTCTGCATTCTGTGCCTATCACCTGAACACGACGTATCCAGCTGTCCAGCCTGTGCAACCTTTCGATCGAAGAAGACCATTCAGGTTCGAAGGGCTCATCGACACATCATGCAGAGATCAGCTCCCGAACCAGTGTACATCTTCGACGAAGGCCCAGATGTCCCAGAAGAAGATTCCGAAGATCTCCAAATCATATCAGAGGCAGAAGACTCGGACGACCCCATCACCCATGGCCAACGTACTACTGCCCCTACCCTGACCCCACCACCAAAATCGAAGGCAATGGTCAAACCGAAAACTCACTTCAGAATCCCTGCCTTCGAGCCCGTCTCCGAAGAAAAAAGAAAGGCCTTCCGATAGCTCGGGACCAAGCATTCCGCACGTACCAATCCCACCGGCACCTTCGGCACTGAAACCAAAAGAAGTCTCGACTCGGAAATCAGTTCCGACGCCTCCCACCTCTAAGGACAAATCGGGCACGAAAAACTCCAAGTCCGCGGATAAACCGGCTTCGAAATTTCAAAGCCTAAAGATCCTAGTTCGGCTGCAAAACCAAAAGCCTCAGAACCAAAAGCTAAGTCTAAGGACTATATCAAGCCTCCTAAGGCGAAAGACAAAAGTCAACACCAACCCCGCTCGGAACCAAAAAAATTGGCACCAATAGCTCTTCCTGAGGAAGAGGAGCTTTTTCATCAGGAAAAAGATTTAAATTGATCCAGAAACAGGACATGTCGGATATATGATGTTACAACGCGGACTTTTACTCCGCATACCGTTACAACGCGGTTTTTACAACGCGGATACTGTAACAACGCATGTATTTACAACGCATTTTTTTACAACGCAGGTACCTTTACAACGCAGACCATTACAACGTAAGTATTGGTAAGTATATGTTAATATTAATAATATAATAGTAACTTAATTTTAAAAATATAATTTAATGTAATTTTAAATAATTTAATTTCCGTTAATTATTTTAAATTTAAATTAATATTACTTTATTTTTACCATGTACCCCTGTACCCCAGAAACTGAAAACTGACCCTAAACCCCAAAAATAAATTAAAGTAATTTTATGAAATATAATTTAAATTAATTAATGAAAATAAAAAAATATAACTTTATTTTTACCCTGTACCCCTGTACCCCAAAAACTCAAAACTGACCCTCAACCCCAAAAATAATGCAATGTAATTTAATTTAATTTATTTACTATTAAATAATTTAATTTAAAATTAAATTTAATTTATTTTTACCCTGTACCCCAAAAACTGAAAACTGACCCTGAACCCTAAAAATACCCCTTTACCCAAAAACTGAAAACTGACCCTGAACCCTAAAAATACCCCTTTACCCAAAAACTGAAAACTGACCCTGAACCCTAAAAATACCCCTTTACCCAAAAACTGAAAACTGACCCTAAACCCTAAAAATACCCCTTTACCCAAAAACTGAAAACTGACCCTGAACCCTAAAAATACCCCTTTACCCAAAAACTGAAAACTGACCCTGAACCCTAAAAATACCCCTTTACCCAAAAACTGAAAACTGACCCTGAACCCTAAAAATACCCCTTTACCCAAAAACTGAAAACTGACCCTGAACCCTAAAAATACCCCTTTACCCAAAAACTGAAAACTGACCCTGAACCCTAAAAATACCCCTTTACCCAAAAACTGAAAACTGACCCTGAACCCTAAAAATACCCCTTTACCCAAAAACTGAAAACTGACCCTGAACCCTAAAAATACCCCTTTACCCAAAAACTAAAAACTGGCCCTGAACCCTAAAAATACCCCTTTACCCAAAAACTGAAAACTGACCCTGAACCCTAAAAATACCCCTTTACCCAAAAACTGAAAACTGACCCTGAACCCTAAAAATACCCCTTTACCCAAAAACTGAAAACTGACCCTGAACCCTAAAAATACCCCTTTACCTAAAAACTGAAAACTGACCCTAACCCCTAAAAATACCCCTTTACCCCAAACATATAACATTTAAAAAATAACTATATACTTACCAATACTTACGTTGTAATGGTATGCGTTGTAAAGGTACCTGCGTTGTAAAAACATGAGTTGTAACAGTATCCGCGTTGTAATGGATGCGTTGTAACAGTAGTGCGTTGTAAAAAATGCGTTGTAACAGGTGCACACCGGACATGTCACCACTGTGCCATATAGGAAGAGGAAGTTGGACACAGACGTTTCGGTCTTCTATCGTGCGAATCCTTTGGACCATCTTCAGAACAACACAATCTGCATTTAGCAATGACCCCCTAAGAGAACACAATGCATATTATTACTTTTGTGTTGACCATCCACATTTAAATGCAGTGATTCAAGATAACCTGTGTAAAATATATGAAGAACAACATATCAACATGATTGAGTACACTAATAACAAGCCATTATTTAATTCACATCTCAGACTTATTTCTCTTCAAACAAGAAAGAAACATGAAAGAAATATCACATGAGTATAGATGATCTAATACTCATTATTTACTTCCAACAACTGGTAAGACAACCATTTTGTCTCAATAGAAGAGAGATACTTCATGATTTAAACGACAACAAGCCTAATCTGAATTACTTTTTTGCAGAGATTTCTTTGTATTGTGCAAAGGGAGATGCTTCACATTTTAAACAAACATGAGTTAAAAACAGATTTCTTACTTACAAAACCTGGTCAATGGTTCAGACCTTGGCAGTGTGGCATAGACTGGTGTTCCTGATTGTATTCTAAAACCAAATCAATTCATTAATCTGCTGTTATGTATCATTTTAGGACCCTATTGTAAGTTTCCCGATTCATGCCCTTATATAGGTATAAATCACCATATCCTTATATAGGCATAGAAATCATAACCATATTTAGGCATAGCTCAATCAGTCCAAATACGGCAGGGCTACTTTCACTAATTCCAAAAATCCACAACGATTTCTTGGAAAAACCCGCCTTCAGCAGTCAGGGACTTCCCCTTTCTTGAGTATTGATTTATCCAATAACTCATGGAGTTTTCAAAGAACTGAGACTCTTTTTTTTTTAAATATTTTTTTTTTTGGTGTAAGATTTTTATTGACAGTTATCATCCAAGTAACAGCAGTACATTTAGGCAGTAAGCATGTCGTAAGGTAAGGCAACATTTTGTACTTCACACAGCTATTCAGCCGACAACCCTCCGGTCCGGCAGCGAATGTTGAAGATGATACGGTAGGTCAACAGGATGTAGTGTTCGGAGCCATGAAATCTTACATTTTCAAGTCCATTTTTTCATTTTTGTAAAAGAGAAACCAAACCAAACTTAAAGGCTCATTTGTATTGAATAGTCACAAAAGCAACCAGAAAAAAGGCTGTCAATAAAGTATGCCGATCCCAATCACCCAGGTAAATACCCCTCCCCCCCCCAAGCACTTATGTGAAATGAAATCCCCATCAACAAGGTTACAGTTCCGATCCCACCCCAGAGCACCCTTCAGGTCAATCAATCATTTCCTCCTCATCGTCCGAATCTTCGTCATCATCCTCCTGCAGCGGTTCACACAGGTCCCCTCTATATCTATTCCACGCCTCCCATACCTTGTTCCATTTCTTTGGGTTGGCTCTCATTTTATATACAGTTCTTTCAGTTAGCATCAATTTGTCCATGGTCTTGCACCACAACGCCAAAGTAGGTACTCCCGTCACCCCCCATCTTTGCGCTACATCGCGCTTGGCCACCATTGTACCAATTGTGACCCACTGCTGTTGTCTAAGGTTAAGGTCAGTGCCCTCCCATATATTCAAGAGACAGAGGCGCGGCTCCGGTGTGAGGGAGGTATCAAGGGCCTGGGATACTGTACGCATGACCTGTTGCCAATATCTGACAATGAGAGGGCAATCCCACAGTGTATGTAATAACGTGCCGTCTTCCCCGCATCCCCTGAGACAGTGAGGGGTGTCAGCCCTATGTATTCTGTGGAGGGTGGTCCTCGTGTAATATACTCTGTGCAGTACTTTTAACTGTATGAGTCGGAACCTAGCCGATACCCCTGCCTCCCTTGGAGACGCCATAGCAGCATTCCAATCCGTGTCATCCATAGCTCCCAACTCATCCTCCCACTTTTCTCGCAGTTTCTGCAAGGGGTCTGGGAGATTATTGAGCAGTTTGCGATATGTGAGTGAGGTGGCCCGTGTCTGCAAAAAGTCCGTAAGAAGCCGGTCTTCCAGGGGTGAGGACTCCGGGACAGTGGTCCCTGGTTCCAACACCGCCAGCAGAGCGTGCCTGATTTGAATGTATCTGTATGTTTCAGTGGGGCCTAGGGCATACTGCTGTTGTAGTTGCGCAAAGGGAATCACCCCTGAGGACGTCCAAAGATCCCCCACCGTTGAAATGCCTATATTATCCCACTGGGTGAATCCCTTACTGGACCTAAGGCAGCCCAGTTTTTTGGTGTCCCAAAGCGGGGTAAGTTTCGTGATGACCCCCTTCCATTTCAGCCGAGTAAGCGCCTTGTACCATAAGGTAACTGTATGTTTAGTAGGGCCAATCAGTCCTTTGAGGAGACTTGGGTTATATAAAGGGGCTAACAGACTTTGCGTTCCCAGTTGGGCCCTATCAGCCAGATAAGCCGGGTCATCGTGTGGTGCGTGGAGCCATTGGTTGAGTACCTTGAGTTGAGATGCCCAGTAGTAAAGTTGTATATTTGGTAGCGCTATTCCCCCATCGTACCAACCACGGTTGAGTTTGAGGTGAGCAATTCTCGGAGGACGCTCACCCCATAGCAGGGTAGTGACAACTGCGGTGACTTTATGGAAATAGGAGGGCGGAATTACATCTGGGGTATTTTCCAGAACATACAGGAGGCGTGGAAGTGCCATCATTTTAAACAGGGCAGCACGTCCCAAGAGCGTGAGTGGCAGGGATGACCAATGTCGTGCGTCTGCCTTCAAGCGAAGGAGGGGGGGTGCCAGGTTCCGGTCGTAGAACACGGCCGTGTCGTTGGTGACATGAATGCCCAAGTATTTAAAGGAGACATCGGTCAATACTAGAGGACAGTGTTCAGGGAGGGCTGGCATAGGGCCCTTTAGGACATAAAGGACCGATTTCGTCCAGTTAATAGTATAGCCGGAGGCTGAGCCATGTTTATCGCAAAGTGCCAGTAATATCGGAACACTCGATTCGGGGGCAGATAAGTAGACCAACATATCATCGGCATATAATGATACTCTGTCTTCCCAGGCCTCCGTCCATTTAATACCTTTCAGTAGTGGTGTCTTTCTAATAACAGTAGCGAGTGGTTCAAGGACCAGCGCGAAAAGTAACGGGGATAGGGGGCAGCCCTAACGAGTCCCACGCGCCAGAGGAATCGCTCGGGAGATGTGGCCATTGGCCGCCACGTGGGCTACTGGGTCCGTGTAGAGAAGTCGAACCCACGATAAAAATTTCGGTCCGAGCCCATCCGGGTCAGAACTGCAAACAGGTAGTGCCACTCTACCATGTCAAAAGCCATTCTGGCGTCTAACGACAAAATGGCCGCCGGTTCTTTCAGTGAATGTGCTCGAGCCAGTGCGCCGTGCACTCTACGGAGATTCAGTGCCGTACTCCTATGCGGCATAAAGCCGGATTGATCTGGGTGGATCAACTGGGAGAGATGCGGAGTCAGCCTATTAGCAATCAATTTCGCCAAGATCTTCGCCTCTGCGTTAATTAGCGAGATCGGACGATAAGACGTACAATCCTCAGGAGGTCTGTCCGGTTTTGGGATAGCTACTATCGTCGCCAAGCGCTGGTCTAAAGGCAGCGTTCCGGTCTCACGGCAGTTCTCAAACATGGCCAACAGTGGTGGGCCCAGTGCATCCGACATCGTTTGAAACCATTCGATCGGTATCCCATTGGGGCCCAACGCTCTACCTGTACGCAGCGCACCTATTGCCATACGGAGCTCCTCCACCGTGAGGTCCGCTTCCAGCTCAGTCACCGCCTCCGGCGACAGCGTCTCTACTTCCACACCCTGGAGAGCTAGCTCCGCCGCCTCTGCCGTGACCACCAGCTCTGGAGTATATACCTCCTGGAAGTGGTCCGCTAAGAGGTCAACAATTTTGGGAGGGTGTGTATGACACGTCCCCTCTCGGTCCCGCAATTGTAGGATGTGCCTGCCACCATCCCGTTTCTTGTCTAACCAGGCCAGTAATTTATTGGCCTTATCGCCCACATCATAAACCCTGCTCGCAGTCGACTCTATATGTTCTAACACCCGTCGACGGAGAAAGTCGTCATGCCTTTGCTGGCAGAGAGACAGTGCGTGTCGAGTGTCGTCCGACGGTACGTTCATATAAGCTACGTAAGCCTGTTCTAACTGCAGTTCCAACTCTACCAGTTCCTGTTTTTGCCTACGTTTATGATCGGTTATAGCCGCGATCGCCTGGCCCCTCAACACTGTCTTATACGCCTCCCATAGTATCGTCGGGGAGGACACCGAGCCGGAATTCTCCTGGAAGTAATGCTTGGTAGTGGTTTTAAGGGATTTTCGAACTGGAGGGAGTTTAAGATAACCGGGGTAAATGGGATAAAGCCTTTTGCGGGCCATGGTTGTGCAGGACAGTGTAGCGGTCAAGGGGGAATGGTCTGATATACCCCGGGGCGTAATCTGCACGTCAGCAAATGTGAGTCTGCCACCCCCCAGCGTGAGAAAGTAGTCAATGCGAGACAGGCAATCATGAGTGGATGAATAGTAGGAATAGTGGCGATCAGTAGGGTGGCGCTGTCTCCAAATATCAACCAGACCCTGTGCCTCCAGGAAGTCCCTGAATTTCGTTGGGCCAGCGGGGAGGGAGTGAACCGGGAATCTATCCATGTCAGTATTGGCCAGTGCATTGAAGTCTCCGCCCACCACCAGGTCCCCTTCCGGAAGTTCCAAAAGAAATTTGCCCAGGTCCGGAAATGCCGATGAGTGTAACGCTGGTGGGATGTACGCAGACACCACATTAATGGGCACACCTTCCCATTGCCCACACACTGCCGCGAAGCGGCCATGCTTGTCTGTTTTTGTGGAGTGATGTATAAAACGCGATGTTCTTTTCACCCAAACACCCGTCCCCCGGGACCCTGAAGTGAAGTCTGAATGTACTACCATGCGATACCCTCTCCTATCCAGAGCTTTAGTGGCTGCCCCCATCAAGTGTGTTTCCTGAAGAAGGGGGATGTCACAGTTCAGTCGCCTAATACATTGCAAGACCAGTCCCCTCTTCACTTTATCCCTCAACCCCCGAACATTCCACGACATTATCTGCAGCGATGGCACAAGCCCCACCCCAGTGTCAGGTGTTACGTTATTAGGTCGTGGGAGGTTCGCCATTGTGTAAACGCGTGTGTAAGTTGGTATTCCATGGGGTGGGACAGAGCCATAGTGACTGAAGAATATCCCTGCCCTGCGCAACTATTCGCATGTCGGTGCCTTCGTAGTGCTAGAGGATCAGAGGTGGTACACCCGGTGTAAGGAATGCGGTCATGTGTGACTATTAGCAATTTTAAGATGATGAATAGAGCCAAACAATTCAAACAAGCAAACCAACGAAACCCCCCCCGTTCCCAATACCCCCACCCACCCTGCTTCCCTGCTACACGGACTCCAAACTGCCCGCCACCCCAATTTAGCAGAGTGCTTAGACCAATCCCACAAAAAACACACAGTTACTTGCTCGTTGGGGGTGAGGAGTACATCAATGCCTCGTACACGCCGAGTGTTCATGAGTCCTCCTCCTGATTCAGGTCATCAGTGTCTCTTACTGGCGAGCTTCTGCCACTGTTCGTACCGGCTTCCCCAGCGTCATCTCGGTCAGGTTGATGTGAGCCATTCTTAGTCCGTCCAGGACGGCGAGAGTGGGAGGCAGGACGCCAGCCGTCCAGCCAGTCTCGTGCAGTTCCAGGGTCGTCGAAAAACCAGGTCCTGTTCTCCGCCACCACCCGGAGCCTGGACGGAAAAATCATGGAGTAAGGGAGTTCTCGCTTCCTAAGTTCCTTTTTAACGTCCAGGAAGGTCTTCCGCCGCCTGGCCACCTCCGCCGTATAATCCGGGAAGAACGCCACCGCTGAGTTGAGGATTTTCACCGGCGGTGAAACTCGCGCCGCCTGAAGGATGACATCCCGGTCGCGGTAGTTAAACAGTCTTGCTAGGATTGGCCTAGGCGAGGCCCCTGGCTTAGGTTGACCCCCCGGAACTCTGTGTGCCCGCTCGACTGAAAAGAAGGCCGACAGACCTTTAGGTTGAAGGTGTGTTTTAATGAGGTCCTCCACATACAAATCCATCGCTCTCGTGCCCTCAGACTGCGGAACGCCAAGAATGCGTACATTGTTCCGCCTGGAACGGCCCTCCTGGTCGTCAAGCTTATCCTTCAGGAGCTTGTTTTCCGCCATGACCGCTTCCATGGCCGTCTGCAGTTCCGAAACATCCTCTACTAGCGATTTCGTGACCAGTTCCAGTGAGCCTACTTTTTCGGCCATCTTGGGGAGATCTGCTCGGATAAGGGTGATTTCGGTCGAGATAGAGCCCACCGTCGTTTGGACCTGCGAGAGAGCCTTCATGACATCTTCCAACGTCGCCTTCTTCGTCCCCGCAGGCTCGCCTGGTTTTACGGAGGAATGTTTCCCATCCGCCGGAGGGGAAGCTGTTCTGTCGTTCGTGAATCGGTCGATACGAGTCTGGGTTGTACCGCCTTTAACACCTTTCCCGGCCATAGTTCGGTCACGGAGAAAATACAGTCCGCCGGCACAATGGGGTACTAGAAGGAACCACCGTCACAGCACGGCCCTCAGTTTAGTGCGAAGATGGGCTTTCGCTGCAATGAGGGAGACGCCCCGATGATCCTCACGGGGCAGATGGCAAGATAGTATTCTGATGGTTGTCTTGAAAATCCTCGGGCACCCCCCTCTATTAACCTCCGTCGGTTATGGCAAACAGTCTGTCCCCGGGCAGGGAACTCGCCGCGGCCGTCACTCGGGGTGGTCCTCCAGCACCGACCACTTCCTGTCTGCGGTAGCTGAACAGGCTGCACTTCCGGTCGGCCTCAGTCGCCACTAGAGTTCCCGGAGGTGGGCCTATACTTCGGCCGGATCAGCACTCGACGATAACTCCGTCATCCAATCCTCGATTTCTGTCCGGGTACCTGCCTCCAGATCCGCCCGGTCTCGGGCATTCGGTGCCGCCGTCTGAGGTAAGAATTAGCCACGGATTCTCGTACGGATAGATGGAGAGGCCGCTTCCCTGCCGGAGCTAGTCCTCTATGCTGCCGCCATGTTCGGCTGCCAGCCACGCCCCCCCAAGAACTGAGACTCTTTGATGACGTTATTATGTCTAACTATACGTCAAACCCGGCACCTTCAAGGAATAAATATGCCCACACTCGCCCAAGCAAACACACAATGGTTTGGAGCAGTTCGACTATCTACTTGCCCGACGCGCCCTGCAACAGCAAGTGCTGAAGGAAGCCGACCCTCCAGCAGACGCACTGAGAGAGACGCTGTCAATTCTCCTGCCGGGAAATCCAGCTCCAGTGTTTTCACAATAGATTCACGAATGGGAACTACATCCATAAGTTCTTCTACCATTTTTGCACAGGTGGGGCCAACCAGACAGAGATCTGTTCGCCACACACGACAACGCAAAATGCCCAACCTTCGCCGCCAGGTTTCCACACCCACTGTCCTAGGGCAATGCAATATGGTTGAACTGGTCAGGCAGATTTGCGTACTCTTTTCCGCCACTCCCACTGATTCCACTAGTGGTACGCAAGCTCCAACAACAGTCTCTCAAACTAATCTTAGTAGCTCCCACATGGGCACGCCAACCGTGGTTCACAACACTGCTCGAACGCTCACTAGTTCCGCACCAAAGACTGTGCCTGTCCCCATCTCTGCTTCCACAGTTGCAGTATATAGGAGAGAGCACAAAATCCTCAAATGTAAAGAAGGAGAGAAAGAAAAAAAAAAAGAAAAAAAAAATAAAATGAGAAAAATACATAAAACATCATATCTCCATATGATCATAGAGAACCCCCCAAATGAGCCTACCCATTTTACGCTTTCTTGCTCCGTTAACAGAATAAAGACTCCATTCCAAATTAAACAGTTTATACAGTTTGGCCCGCCAGAATTCAAATGCTGGAGGCTCCGGTTGCAGCCAATCTGATGTGATACATAACCGTGCAGCAGTCATTGCAACAAATAAAAAATATCTATGTTTAAACAGGGGAGTCCCCTTTTCAACAGCTTGACCCATCCCCAATAGCATAAGAGCGGGAGAAATCCTAAGCGTGGTCCGTAACATTTTTGATAGGAACTTTTCAATACCATGCAGAAAAGGAGACAATTTAACACAATTGTAAAATATATGAAGACTATCTGCATTATCGCTCCCGCATCTAAAACATTTTCCGTCATATCGGGTACTCCACTTAAGCATACGGTCCGGGGTATAATACAAGCTAAATACTGTTTTAAAAACTGTGCTTTTAAATTGGCTGAGAGAAGGTCTTCGCCAGAAGTGATAATAGCATTTTCTACTGAAAGATCTTCTTCTCCAATTTTAAGTGCCAATATATATTATGTTTCTCAATATCATCTAGTCTAATTGATAATAATATTTGATATAATCCCCTGATTTTCTCCTGGCATCGAACCGCCTCAACCAAATCATTAGGTGTTAGGGCCATGTGTTTTCGCCTAAGGAAGTCGCAAATTTAGAGATATTTAAAAAATTGGGAGTTAGGTAAATCATATTTCCTCGCAAGATGTTCATAGAGCGGGATCAAACCCCCAGCTTCATAAAAATCTCCAATTTGCACAATGCCCTTACATTGCCAATCCCTGGCTACCCTGCCCCAAAATATTGAAGGGAGCAATTTAATAGCATTTGTAGGAATATAGTAAATTAATCCCTCCAAGGCCAATGTTTTACGTAACCTCTTTCACACTTTGAATGGAGCTTCCAGAACTTTAAACCGGGTCCTTTTGTAGTAATTGCCTTCAATCTCTTTAAATAAACATCTACTAACCTCAGTTCCTAAAATTAACTGAAATATAGATGGTGCTTCAGCTATATTACCAATTTGCTCCCCAGACAATGTTATACGCATTCTATGCAAAAAACAATCATAATAACAAAGAACAAAATCTGGTATGGCCCGACCACCTCTTTCTATTGGAAGTGTCATCAATCTCATAGCCCGGCGCGGTTTACCAGGAGCCCAGAGAAATTTAGAGCATAAAGATTGTAACTGTTGCAAATGACTATGGGGTATCTCCAGAGGGATAGATCTGAATAGATATAATACTTTAGATAGAATACTAATTTTTATAATATTCCCTCTTCCAATTATAGTAAAATGTAGACGTCCCCATCTGTCAAAGGATTGTCTTATGTTCTGTAATAAGGACGACCAATTTACTTCTACTATGTCTTTTATTGACTTTTTAATTTTAATGCCCAAATATGTGACTTCAGAGACTAGTCTAGGATCATATATTAAAATATTATCAATGCATAAAACTTGTGTTTTTGAAACATTGAGTTTATACCCAGAGACCTGGCCGAACTCAGATGCCATCCGCTCAATCTCCAAGAGGGCCATAGACGGATCAACAGACGTCACAGCTATGTCATCCGCATACGCGAAGACTGCATGCGGAATATCCTGAACAAAAAAAGGTCTTATTAACTGACTATTAGATAACATTTCAATAAAAGGGTTTATATATAAGGTAAGTAAAGGGGAGCAAGGGCATCCTTGCCTTGTTCCTCTTGGTATTTTAACTATCTCAGATCTCATACCAATGGCAGCGATTCTAGCGAATGGAGAAGCATACAGCACCTGTATTGCCATTATAAAACCTTTCCCAAAACCTGCCCGGTTCATCACTTTCCAAAGATAGTGCCACTCCACACGATCAAACGCCTTCTCAGCGTCTAATAAAATTAACCTGAGTTTCCGTTTCTCGTCTTGAGCAATATCAAAAAGAGTGATGACTTTATTAATATGTGTAACAGTACCCCTATCAGGAATAAATCCATGTTGGTTTACGGAAACTAGAGAAGTTATAACTTTTGCAATGCAGTTGGCCAGAATTTTTTAATACATTTTACTATCGCTATTAAGTAAAGAGATCGGGCAATATCAGCCGGGCAGCTCTGGAGGTTACCCTTCTTATTAAAAACCACTATGGTGGCTTCATCCCATGATTTAGGTGAAATCCCTATTTGCACTGCCCTAAATGTTTCAAGCATTATATGTTTCAACTGACCCAATAAAAGCTTATAAATCTCTCCTGGGATAAGATCGGGACCGGCCGCCTTCCCTGATGCTAGGCTTTTCACTGTAGTTTCTAATTCTTCCACCGTAAGAGGACTATCCAAAAACTCTATCTCGCTGGGGTCTAATTGATTAAAACTACCCTCAGGTATTACTAAATCGACTGCCTCATCCTGCCCTTGCTGTGTGTAAAGCTCTGTATAAAACTGATGAAAAATAGCTAAAATCTTTTTCGAGTCCTTGCACAATTCTCCTGTAGAATTTATTAGGCCCACGATACGACACAAGGTTTCCTGCATACACAGTCTTAACGCAAGACACCTCCCTGTTGCTTCCCCATACTCGTGGCATTGCTTTTTATATGCCAGGTATTTCCTCGTGGTCTCAATATTCCAGACCCCAGTAATTTTCGCACGACACCTAGCAACTTCATCTTCAAAATCCGAGATGTTCCCCCGATCTATTATCCCTTGAATCTCTTGAGTCAACCTCTCTTCCGCTACTCTTAGAGCGGAATAAAGGTCTCGCATTTCTACTTTAAGTTTCTATTGATGAGAAATACATAGCTCAAGACTTCACCTCTAAAACAAGCCTTAAACGAATCCCATACAATATCCATACGGGCAGAGTGTGCATTAATATCAAAATATTCTATAATCCATTTTGACATGTGTCCCTTAAATTGATCATCTGCACATAATTTACGATCAAATGTGAAGCCTCTACTTATACGATCTATCTGTAAAGCTGGTATTTCTAAAACAACAGGAGCATGATCAGAAGATATCCTAGGGAATAATTGCATAGTCACCCCAGTTACCAAAGATGAAGGCATAAAAAAATAATCCAATCGTGCCATTTTTTTATGGGGAAAAGAATAGAAGGTGTAACCTGAGTTTGTAGGATGCAAACTACTCCAAACATCCACTAAACCGTGATCTTCAAAAAAATTATACAGAGCCTGAAAACTATATAGGATGTAAACCACAAGTCTTTAACCCGTGGTTTACATCCTATATAGTTTTGAGGTGCTCTTGTAATTTCTTGAGAGGTTAAATTGATATTAATATCTCCACATACAATCAGGGAGTTACCCATGCCGCCAATTCTAAGTTCAAACCCTCCAAAGTCGATGCCTCATCTAAATTGGATCCATAAATGGAGCATAATGTGAATAGAGAACCACCCATTTCTAGTTCTACTATGGCCTAGCGGCCCAATTTCTCTGTGAGACATCGTCCTATTGAGCAGAAATTTGGTTTGATTAATATCATGACTCCTCGGATCGGTGATGACTGTTGTGAAGCGGCGAAAAAAGAATACCCAAAGGTCAGCTACTAGATGTCGGTTACTCCAGGACAAATGTGTCTCCTGGAGACATACTACATCAGGCTGTATATGCCGAAGGTTCGAGGCATGTGGGCTGCTGAATTCATATCTCTGCATAGATCGCCGCCTAGTGTTGGGTCTGGATGATTGCACATTGTTGTCCTGGAAGAGTCTTCGAAGTATCACGAGATAGGTGGCTCCTCCCCTGGACTGCAGTGCTCATGGGTATCGACTCCATCCTCAGATTGTTTTTTTCCGCCATTGGGTTCGGATGTCTTTGAATTCCCTCTTGTCGGAATCGATAAAAAACTTTCTTAAGACCAAAAGGTCTTTAGTCTAAGACGTCGGTATAGTCTTGCGTTCGGTCTTGGTTCTTCCAGCTCGGTCCCGGGCCGGATTCCCTACCCCCGCGTGCTTTCGACGCGGAAGGCCCAGTCGACGCTTCAGACCCTATCGACGGTTCATCATGGACCGTAGTTCATTTAAAAGATGTCCCGTCTGCAACTTGAAGTATCCCCACATCGACGTCCACCCGGTGTGCAACAAGTGTCTGTCGCCGGACCATGATGAAGCCAAGTGTATGGCTTGTTCCCGCTTCAGGTCCAAGAAGACGCTTAAGCTTCGACGAGCTGAACGCCAGGAGGCCCAGCATGCTGCACTGGCGCCTGTGGACATCTTCGATGCAGGGGATGTCGAGGAAGAATCTGTCCAGGACGTTAGTGAGTCGAACCCCGCGTTGGACGTCGACTACGACTACGACGCGGATGCTGAGATGTTCGAGGCCGAAGAAGTCATCGACGAGGTAGGAGACGACGACGGGGCCCTCGGGGCCATGGAGGATAGCTCGGACGAAAAGCTTCCTCAAACTGACTCTGGGGCCGTGCCAATTCATAAGGCTCAGGTCGAGGGATCGCCATTAGGCCTTACCCAAGATCTTACAATGGGTTCTACGGCCCCGCCTTCGGGCTCGGCCACGGACATTGCTGCTGAGCCGCACCCTGGCAAATCGAAACCGAAAGTGAAACCTATGGTCTCGACACAAGAAACTGCGCAGGTGCCGTCCTCGAAACCGAAAGTGCGCATCGCTTTGGTCGGATCCAAGGCCTCGGAGCCCTCGGCGCCGAAGAAGCAGAAGGGTGCTGTCGAGCCGAAGGCTCAAGTCAAGGGCGTCGAGACAAAGTCTGCCGCGCCGAAGACAAAAGTCAAGGTGGTCGAGCCGAGCGCGTCGACGCCGAAGACGGTCGACACCGGGAAAGGACTCGGCGACCCGAAGAAAGCTCTCGGTGACCCGAAGAAAGGACTAAATGACCCGAAGGTTCTCGTGACTCCGCGTCAACAGGACAGGGCCAAAAGCGGCGCACCCCCAGAGTCTACTCCTAGTGAGGCCTCGAAGGATTCCGTCGAACCGGCGCGTCCATCCGCCGCTTTCACCAAGAAGGTGACGGACTCCCTACAGCGCATCAGGGACAAGATCTTATCGGTCGGACCGAAGGATCCTCCGCCTCCGGAGCCGGTTGAGAAACCTCATAAGGCGCCCACGCCCATTTATTTTACGTTGCCGCTGAAGACGGCGCCGAAGGCTTTCGCTCCTAAGGCGGTCGCCAGCGTCCCCGAGAAGGTTTCCTCGGCGCCAAAGTCGTCAACGGTGGTCCCCGGCCCACAGCCTCAAAGACCTTCAGTGGACGAGCATCAGGAACACTTCATTGATGCCGAAACGGGCAGACTTTCCCTCCACAAGCGGAAAATTGCCCCAGAACGTCCAATGTAGTCCTACAAGATTTCTCTCAAGAAAAAGAAGGACTCTGCTTTAACTCCTGTCTTGGTGGAACCACTTTCTCCACAGACTCATAATGTTTCGCCCACTTACTCTGATGTGGACGCTGGGGAGGGCGATGATGAGGATGAGTACAGCTATCCTGTCTATACAGACCCTGAGGATACCAACGAGCCCTGGGCCGCTGGTGCTGACCCAGGTGATCCTCAATCAGGACAAGACCCTCAACTATTTTCTGCGAAAACGTCTCCTACAGAAGACTCTGCAGCTTTCAATGCCTGTTGATGTCGACTTCCTTTTTGATACCTTCTCAGTCTCAAAGAGAACTGTCAAAACTCTGCCTATGCTGAAAGGTGTTTTGAAACATGCTGGCGAGATCTTTAAAGAGCCTACCAGGGCGAGGGTGATAAACCCTAGGATTGAAAAGAAATATAAGTCAGCGCCTACTGATCCTACCTACATCAAAGGACAGTTGCCCCTGGACTCCCTTGTCGTCTCGAATGCCCGGAAGAGGGCTAATTCTCAGACTACGGGTGATGCTCCTCCCCCAGACAAAGAATCTAAGGTCTTTGAGGCATCGGGGAAGAGGGTAGCAGCACAGGCAGCCAACATCTGGCGCATTTCGAATACACAAGCGCTTCTGGCGAGGTATGACCGGGCACACTATGACACGCTGGAGACCCTGTTGCAGCACCTGCCTGATGAATACAAAGAGGCAGCTGAGATGCTTATTCAGGAAGGGAAGCTGATCTCTAATGCTTCGATTAAGTGCACTCTGGACGCGGCTGACACCGCAGCCAGGGCTGTCAACACTAGTGTTATGCTACGACGACATGCCTGGCTGAGAATCTCTGGATTTAGGCCGGAAATACAAACCACCATCCTTAATCAAACAGTGACTCCAGATCACCTGTTTGGCCCGGAGGTTGACACCACCTTAGAAAAAATTAAAAAGGACACGGAAACTGCTAAATCCATGGGTGCCTTACAGTCCCAGCAGTTTCGGGGTGGGTCTTTTCGTCGCTCAAGCACTAGAGGCGTTTTCAGGGGCCAGCTCTCCCAATCCACGCAGTACTACAAAGGCAACACTCAGTCCACATACACCAACAAGAGTCGAGGTAGATATCGTGGATATCGTGATATCGTAACAGCGCCAAGGGCAGAGGTCGTGGAAACAACAACTCCAGATCCTCTGCCACCAACAAACAGTGACGCCTTGTCACTGCCCCCCGACCACACAACACCGGTCGGGGGGAGACTCCAGCAGTTCCTGCCAGTCTGGAAAACCATCACCACAGACAGGTGGGTCAGAAAACTTATACAATATGGTTATTGTCTGGAGTTAACATCCACTCCACCCAACATACCCCTAAGACACCGTCCTATGTCTGCCGAGCATTTGCACTTATTGCGGCAGGAGGTCATCGTCATGCTGCAAAAAGGAGCAATAGAGCTCGTGCCTGTGCAGGAAAGAGGCACAGGGGTCTACTCCCTGTACTTCTTAATACCAAAAAAGGACGGGTCCCTCAGGCCCATGCTGGACCTCAGGCCACTCAACCACTACATCCTGTCTGAGCGCTTCCATATGCTGACCCTTCAGCAAGTGCTCCCGTTGCTCAGTCAGGGGTATTTTCTCGCAACTTTAGACCTAAAGGATGCGTACTTTCACATTCCACTGCACCCTTCACACAGGAAGTACCTCCAGTTCACCATTCAAAACCAGCACTACCAGTTCAAGGTTTTGCCTTTCGGAGTCACCACGATTTACAAAAAGGGGGTGGTGATGAACAGAGTGTCTGAGTTAAACAGACCACTCTTACCCAGTCCAAAGATCAGGGCTTGATCCATCACCGTTATTTATCTCACTGCCCCATCCCAGCTCAGAACCTGGCTATATGCAAATCAGTCTGTCCCTGGCCCAGTGCATCATGGGAACAGGGCAGACTAAACTACCAAGCCAATTCTTCACCAGAAAGGAGACAAGCTACCGGGGACCGGTTTCTGGCATTTCAGCCTTCTTCGGCCCGGCTTGCTTGAATCCTGATGGAGCAGTGAGAAAGGGACTCATGTCACCACGGCACCCAGGGTGTTTACAAAGTGCCTGGCGACAGTGGCGGCGCACCTAAGGAGACAGAACATCCATGTCTACCCTTATCTGGACGACTGGCTCATACAGGCGAAGTCAGCCCAGCAGTGTGCCGCCCCCATGTCCCACACCATTCACCTCCTTCACGATCTTGGATTCTCACTGAATTACCCAAAATCCCACCTCCAACCCGCCCACATACGGCAGTATCTGGGTGCGACCATAAACACTCTGGCAGCCACAGCACAGCCGAATTCAGTGAGGGTCAGCAGCATTCAATCGCTGATACAGAAGTTGAGACCTCAGCACTCGCTTCCAGCAAGAGTGTTCATGCAGTTGATAGGCATGATGGCCTCCTGCATCTCCATAGTCCCGCACGCAAGACTACATATGCGTCCGCTTCAGGAGTGCTTGGCACGTCAGTGGACTCAGGCTCACGGGCAGTTGAAAGACCTAGTGTTGGTGAGCGGTCGGGCATACAACTCTCTGCATTGGTGGAATCCACGAAACCTTTGCAAGGGACGGCCGTTCCAAGAGCCTGTGCCACAGATCATCCTAACGACGGACGCTTCTCTCCAGGGATGGGGAGCTCATGTACTCCATTACACTGTGCAGGGACTATGGACACCACAGCAAAGGAAGATGCACATCAATGTTCTGGAACTGATGGCGATCTTCATTGCACTAAAAGCCTTCAAAGTACATCTGTGCAACAAGGTCGTGTTGATCCGGACGGACAACATGACAGCCATGTACTACATTCAAAAGCAGGGAGGAACACACTCTCCACAGCTGTCTCATCTGGCTCAGAGCATGTGTAAGTGGGCCATTCAGAGGAACATCTTCCTCATGGCAGAACACCTCCCAGGCAAGAAAAATCAGATGGCGGACCTGCTCAGCAGGTACAACCACCAAATGCATGAATGGGAGATACACCCATCAGTACTCCAACCCTACTTCCAAAGGTGGGGTCATCCAGAGATAGACCTGTTCGCCACAAGGGAGAACGCAAAATGCCAAAGCTTCGCCGCCAGGTTCCCACATCCACAGTCGCAGGGCAATGCGATATGGATGAACGGGTCAGGCAAATTTGCGTACGCTTTTCCCCCAGCACCTCTGATACCGCTGGCGGCACGCAAGCTCAGGCAGCACTCGATGACTCTCATCCTGGTTGCTCCAACGTGTGCTCCCCAACCATGGTACACCACGTTTCTGGAACTGTCCGTGGTACCGCATCAGAGGCTACGCCTCACACCCACCCTTCTGACGCAGAGCCATGGCGACATTCAGCATCCAGATCCGCAACAGCTCAACCTGGCGATCTGGCTCCTGAGGTCTTAGAGTTTGGCTACCTAAACTTGCCTCCTGACTGTATGGACATCATCCGGGAGGCGAGGAAGCCCACCACAAGAGCATGCTATGCGGCAAAGTGGAACCGGTTTGTCATTTATTGTGTAGACCACAACATTAACCCGCTAGATGCATCTATTCAGAACATCATTTGTTATCTTTTCCATTTGTACAAATGTAATCTGGCCTATGCTTCCATTCGCATACATCTATCCGCAATGGCCGCTTATCTCCAGAACAGGCAGCACCTCTCACTTTTCAGGGTGCCTACCATTAAAGCCTTTCTAGAAGGACTCAAACGAGTCATTCTTCCGCGGACTCCACAAGCTCCGGAGTAAAACCTCAATGTAGTTCTCACCCGGCTGATGGGTCCTCCCTTTGAACCACTGCATTCCTACGAGATTCAATTCTAGACGTGGAAAGTGGCTTTCCTTATAGCAATTACATCGCTGCGGCGAGTTAGTGAGCTCCAAGCACTAACTATCCAAGAGCCATTTATTCAAATTCATTCCAACAGGGTGGTGCTTCGCACTAACCCTAAATTCCTTCCTAAGGTAGTGTCTCAATTCCATATTAACCAGACTATTGAATTGCCTGTTTTCTTCCAAAATCCTGAGTCATTGGCGGAGAGAATGCTCCACACCCTTGACGTCAAAAGGGCCCTGATGTATTACATCGATAGGACCAAGGACTTTAGGAAGACTAAACAACTCTTTGTTGCCTTTGCGCCACAACACAAAGGTAACCCCATTTCCAAAGCTGGTATAGCTAGGTGGATCGTTAAACGTACTCAGATCTGCTATCTGAAAGCCAAGCGTACTCTCACCATTCCACCAAGGGCCCACTCCACCAGAAAGTTGGGGGCCTCCATGGCTTTCCTTGGAAATATTCCTTTGGAAGATATATGTAGAGCAGCCACATGGTCTACCACACACACATTTACAAAACATTATTGTGTTGATGTGCACTCCAAACAGCAGGCAGCTGTAGAGCAGGCTGTTCTAAAAACACTTTTCCAAACAGCTGCAGCTGGCACGGGCGGCCGCCGTTAAAAAATGGAGGGACTGCTATGTATTCCATGCACAGATATGAATTCAGCAGCCCACATGCCTCGAACCGAATATGCTACTTACCAGTATGCATCTGTTCTTGGCATGTAGGGCTGCTGACATTCATATCGCCCGCCCTCCTCCCCGGCGCCTGTAGCAGCTGCAGGATTCACATATACTTCTAGCATGGTCATCATTCACTTAGTTTCACTCCATCTTGGCCACAATGGCTAAAAACAATCTGAGGATGGAGTCGATGCCCATGCGCACTGTAGTCCAGGGGAGGAGCCACCTATCTCGTGATACTTCGAAGACTCTTCCAGGACAACAATGTGCAATCATCGGGACCCAACACTAGGCGGCGATCTATGCACAGATATGAATGTCAGCAGCCCTACATGCCAAGAACAGATGCATACTGGTAAGTAGCATATTCGTTCTACGGCTACCCTCTTCCTTTTGTTAGACATTTAGAGAACACATTTTAATCCCCCTGAACACACTAATAATAAGGAATAAATAGCATACACGACTGAAAATTAATTACCATTTTACCATAAACTTTCTGATTGTTTGGAAGCATTTTATCCATTCTGTCACTCATCTCTCTTACTCCAACTGTGGTTTTTACCCCATTTTCACCCCACCTCAGTGCCCTTACCCCAGAAACCCCCCACCCCTACTCCACCCTAACCTTCCTCCTCCCCTTCTCCTTACCGAGGCTTTAGAACTTATACTCCTGTAGATGTAAAGCTTCCCGTCCTTCCCCTGCCTTCTCTCACAAGAATATACATTAAAAAAAACATAATATTACAATTTACTAATTTAGGAGAAGCAAAAATATTAGCAATACCGTGATACCTCTAGCTACTCCAACATGACATATTAAACCTAAATGGAATTCAAAAACTCTTTTGTGGGCGTGTCACTTGTGAAAAACCGGGTGCGTTCCTGAAAAATGACTTTTAGCTTGGCGGGTTTCATTAAATAAGCTTGAGCCCCCTTGGCCTGAAATTGAGTAATCAACTGACGAAGCTGTCAGCGGCTCTCCATTGTATATCGACAATACTCAAAAAAACTCAAACCCCACCCCACCCCAACCCTTTTTTTATTAGGATGTGCCAGCAAAAAAACCTCCTCTCTAGCTAAGAAACTATTGAAAGAGATCAAAAAAGATCTAGGCTTAACCTCAGCCTGACCTGCCCGGGACGGATATTAAAAGGGAATCTGCGCGCTCTTTCAATTTCTCGGTCCCAATATCATTTAGTACGTTCAGGAAAGGCATTTTTAAAAAGTTCGACTATAAACTTGCGAGGATCCTGTCCCACTTTCCCTTCTGGAATCTGCATCAGTCTCAAATTATTACGTCCAGCCTGGTTTTCGAAGTCAGCCATTTTCCATTGTGTATCTTCTTTAATATTGCGTAGTGATTCTGTCATTGCCTTCTGTTGAGCCAGTTCATCCTCCAAATTTGATATCCGTGTCTCTGCCTCGGTGAACCTTGAAGCAAAATCAGCCTGAGATTTAACCAACCGTTGCACCGAATTCTGCAGCTTGTGACATGAGTTTTGCACCCTGATGGGACATAATGGCCTGATATATCACTGATAGAATGAAATCTTCATCAG
Source organism: Lissotriton vulgaris (assembly GCF_964263255.1). NCBI lineage: Eukaryota > Metazoa > Chordata > Amphibia > Caudata > Salamandridae > Lissotriton > Lissotriton vulgaris. The sequence goes on from NC_141686.1 coordinate 108,252,588, forward strand.
TATATTCTTTTTGCCCATTATTGAAGGAATATAATTGTTCAACTTCTACGCCCCCAGTTGCATCACCTTTTTTCCGCACTGCGTGGGGGCTACCATCAGTAAAGTCCCCAGAGTCCTCCAAACAGATACTACTGTGGGCGCTGTCATCAGCCATATTCATCTGCCTAGAGTACTGCAGCACCAGATCTTCACACGAAGAAGTAGAGTGTTCTGAGAGAGAGTAACCCAGGTAGCACGCCACAGACTATAATTGTGATTTAATTTTGGATCTACACAGCTGTACAAGTCCTTTCTCCATTTTTTGAAGAGAGCAAAAATCCCCAGATTCACCATCGAGTGTATGTGCTGGTGCTGATGTATGTGCTGGTCCCTGTATTTGCACTTCCCCTTGTTGCGCCTGTTGGGTCTGGGTCTGGGGCTTAGCACCTTGTTCTACATCCTTTAAAACAATATCTTCATCACCGGTTGTAATGGCTGGATTTTCTGTTTAGATGGGATCAGCCCCCAGGGGCCCCTGTGACCCAGCCAAAACGTACTCACCTTCCCTTCTTAGATCGTATTTACACTGAGTAGATATAACGATGAATATACAGGTCGCACCTAAGAATGGGGAATGACAATATACATATATGGATTTTCTACAATATCTTATTCACATCAGTTGGCCTCGCGGTCGCCCCGACCCAGACCGTTCTACCCTAGGGCAGATCTGACACACAATCCGGCGTGTCTACACACGGGCCTGCAGAACCCAATGCTCCCTTTTCCAAATCGTTCGCGATCCTGCGAAACCTACACGACAGTGTCCCTCCTGTCGCTCTCATTTAGTCTTATACCACAATCCGGTGGCTTTACACGGCGGTATCCCTCCCGTCGCTCTCATTAACGCCGCATATCAACGACGACCACATTCCTATGAAACATTATTAGGATGATATCTCAGCAGTCTACTTAGGATAAAACTAAAATAATAACTTTGGATATGGATTCAGATTGTATAGTGTACTCCGTGCTTACGACATCAAAGGTCCACTCACTCCCTCTTTATTTGATAACTATTCGTCTGATCGGGATTTCTCATCCGTTCGTCTAAACAGTGCTCAACTAGGAGCATCATTTACCAAGATTGAACACAAGCACCAGGTACACGATAATTCTATATGAATTAGGGTATTTATTGACAATAAACATAAATCACATTACTAGGCAGCATTACATTTGCAAAGGGAATAAAAGATAAAGATTAGAGTGCACGCACTATAAGAATCGGTCGGACTTCACCTGGTTAATGGGAAATCGGGACTCGGCAGTCATCTAGGCTCCTGTCTCGTCTCTGGGTCCTGGCTCGCCTTGCAGTCACCCTCAGCCGTCACAAGTACACGTCTGCACCGATAGGCTCAAACTCGTCTGCTCTCCCTCAGGACCTCGGAACCTTGCTGTTAATTAGCTACCGTCTCTCTCTCTCTGCATTAGTGCGCTCCGCGCCACTTCTCGTTCAGTCTATTTTCAGAGAGTTTCGGTCTTAAATCTTTCTCCGACTTCAAAGATGGCGACTCGTCCACCATGAAAATGAATAATGGTAGAGATGCTAACGGCTAGATGCCGCCTACGGACTAACTGACAAAAAGACTAACACCTTCGCTAATATCAAAGCCCGTTCCTTCATGGAAATTCACGGCCAGTAACCTGCCGCCCACCAAATTCTTGTACCTCCCCGTACCAAGGACACTTTCCCAGCCGGCCGGCCTGAAGTTGTGTCTTCGGAGTGGAGAAAAATACATTCCTTCGATAAGGGTCAGCCTGAACCGGTTCTCTCCAAGCGAACAACAGCTTGAAACTAAAACATCACTCTTAACCTAGAAAGCCTTCTCGAGCTACCAGGCAGAAAGCAAAATGGAGTCTGTCTCGCTTAAGGCCTACGGAGCCCATAATATGCATAGCTCCATGAGAAACAGATCGGCATGTTAGCAAATGAGTAAATCATGACTAATACTTATATATCTAACCCCTCACTTAAATTCATAAGCCCTACTCTAAGGGAAATGGCACGAAAATGCCCTTATATCTGTAAGACAGGGTCCCTATCTATCGGCCTAATCCCTATGCTATGAGGGTGATAGACTGGAGTCACTCTCCATCATTCTTCTTCTCCAGAGAGCTGGCAGAAAGACAGCCATAACATTACACCCCTTGATTCCAGTCTATTAACCACAAACTAAATGGAACTAACGTCAGTAGACGAATAATATGAAACAAAACTAACTGATCTATGAGCCTTAGTAAGTCTAAAATATTGTAGCAGGGAAGGAATACACTGAATAAAGCAACAAATCACTATAAGGATGCAGACAGTAATAATAACCCCTCCCAAAATTTGTCGTAAAAAATGCATGTCAGGGAGCCAATTAAAAAGCCAGTCAAAGAAACCCTGATCTATGTGTTCTCTAATTTCTGCAGTCAAGTCGTGGAGTTTATTAATATGGGACTGGATATCTTTAGAATGGTCAGACAAATTAAAACAGCATAGACCTTCAAATTCAGAGCAGTCATGCCCGTGTTTCAGCAACAAATAATCGATAGCGGCACGATTCTGCAAAATAGCTCTACGTTCACCTTGGGAATCTAATAATAAATCGGACAGAACAGTAGAAGTTTGGTTGATCGATTTGACCATCCAGCAGGCCATCTTGCCGATTGTTTTGGCATTATAAACGGCCAATGCAGGAACACCAATAATAGAAAAAGCTAAACCAAGATATTCTGATCTGGAATAAAGATGAACAGAGGAATCACAATCTTCATGCAATGACATGGAATCTCGAACAATACGGGAATGTGAAGGAGGATGTGAAGAAAACATTAGCAAACTTAATCTAGTGATGGCACACGGGCCACCAGAAATATTCGCAGGAATATAGGGCCAAGATGAATTCCCGCATGAAAAGAGCCATCCAGCCGGTAACAACATTGAACGATAATGGCTAGTGGCAACAACTAAACTCTTGCAAGTCATATTGTTCTTCACTGAAAAACATGAATTAGGAAGTCTTTTCATACATAACAAACGCTGGTGAAATGAAAAAGTAGTAGCGGCTTGGAGTTTCAACCGCAAACATTCAGAGATGGCTTTAGGATTGCAGGTCATCATAAAACAAAGGTCACCAGGGGTAATATTAAAAGTAGTGATTCTGGAATTAATAAGGACATCCTGGTCCGGAAGAAGAGTACATGAGGGACAATATTCATGGGCCAAGAAGTCGCCCCAAAATGACATTAGGTCGGGCATTGGATATATTAAATACATGACGAAGTGTATCAGTAGATGCAGGGACAGCAACCAGACAGGTCGACAAAATGTCAGTGACAGACTTCATGGGGGTAAGGCAAAAATGCGGAGAGTTCGTCACTCGCTTAGCGAGTGTGATCCAGAAATTTGAAGATTTCTGCCACGCGGATCGCGCGGCTCTTGTTATCCCATCACTCGGCGTCGGTAGATCCTCTCCTCTCCCGGCGTAGCAAGCCAAAAGGAGTCCAACGACGACACATCCTGCAGCAGCAGTCCAAAGAATGATCTGAAAGAATACAAACACAGGCCTTAATCATTCTCGTAAATAACATTTGTCAGCTGGGACAGCTTCCCAGCCATCTTGCCCTGGCTTCATCACCAAAACGGTGTTGTCATGACCGGTCGCAATAATATCAGCCTGTTCAGGAGGATTTTTAGGCGATTGCACCCATATTTTAGCTCCAGGAAGATCAGAGGATCCGAAGCCTTTTTGTCCACGCACAGTTAGCAACGTTGGGGCAGAGCCTTTTTTGATCTCACCACTGAAGACAGGCATAATCAGTAACTGAGCAACACGGTCAGACTTTTTGATAAACAAATCCGTCTCACTGCTATTAAGCAAGAGAACCTTAATCTCTCCCTGATAATCACTGTCGATCACTCCTCCGAGTACTTGAACACCTTTCAGGGCCAGGCCAGATCTAGGGGCAATTAATCCAAAACTACCGGCAGGTATAGAGACACCAATGCCAGTTTCAACAATGATTCGATCTTTTCCTGGGAAGTGTGCATCATTTAATGCATGCAGGTCGAGGCCTGCGGAACCTGGGGTTGCTCTACATGGAGCCATAGCACCGGGGGTAATTTCCCAATATGTGACAGTAGTTCCAACAGAATTAGGTTGCGCATCAACATGTGGAGGAAACAAACGCATCAAAGGAGATTCAGCATGTAATAAAGGACGATTGTTTAAAATCAATAAAGCCTGAAGTAGGACATCTCTCCACTGGCTGTAACGGTCATCAGTCAACTTGCGCAACTGTTCTTTCAACAAGCCATTCATTCTCTCAATCAGTCCTGAAGCTTGTGGATAATATGGAATATGAAACACCCAATCGATATTGTTCTCCATACAGAATTCCTGCACCAATCTTCCACGAAAGTGGGATGCATTGTCTGATTGAATTTGGAATGGGACACCATAATACAGAATGATTAGCTCCAGGGTTTTAATTGTATTCACTTGGGTAGCATTCTTGCAAGGGAAAGCGACCAAAAGGCCACTATAAGTATCAACCACTGTACAAATATATTGACAATTTCTGCTCATAGGAAGCGGGCCAATATAATCAATCTGCCAAATTTGGGCGGGCAATTTACCTCGATGTAAGTGGCCTCGAACAATTTGAGGCACCTCTTTCTTTCTAGAATGCTGGCAAATGGGACAATGTAGAATGGCATCTTTAATCAAAGAAAAGGGAATATGAATTCCTCTATCAGCAGCCCACCTGTTAGTGGCTTTTTCTCCAAAATGTCCTGCTTTCTGATGGGCCCATTTCGCCAATCCCGCCAAATCAGAATCTTGCATGTCAACCACTGCCTCAGAAATTTTAGACTTGTCATCTGCAATGTTATGGAAAAATTTGTCAAGGGAATCGATTGGAGTATGAGCATCCACGTGAAAGATTGTTACAGTACTCTGCGGAAGCAATTCCCAAATTTCTTGCCACAATTCTTTACCCCATAACTCCTTGGAATGCAATTCCCAATTATGCGAGTGCCATGTAGGCAACCACACCGCTAGTCCATTTGCAGTGGACCAAGAATCAGTGAAAATATGACATGTACCTGGTAACTCTTGTTTCAAAACTTGGTAAACTGCATAGAGTTCAGCATATTGACTACTCTTACCGTCTCCAGTGGTGCTCAATAATTTCTGTGTAATCGGGTTATAGGAGACAGCTTTCCAATGTCTCTTGTCACCAATGAACTTCGCAGAACCATCCGTAAACCACACATGTTTTCTATCCTCCACGGACAGATCATCAAATGATTTACCCCACTTCACGGGAGACTCCTGCACTACGGGAACCGAACACTCACTTTCAGCCTCATTGGAGGGCGCCTGCGCCACTCGCTCATGTAAAACCGCCACACCTTTCGGACCCACACGTGCCCTGTCCTGAATGTACCATTTCCACTTAATCACACTAGCCTCCTGAGCATGTCCAATTCGATGGGACTTCGGCGAACTCAAAACCCACTGCATGATGGGAATCTCAGGCCTCAAAATCACAGCATGGCCTAAAGTCAATTGCTCGGTATCCACCAGAGCCCAATAACAAGCAAGCAACTGTTTTTCAAAAGGTGAGTAACGCTCACCAGCCTCTGGTAACTTTTTGGTCCAAAAACCTAATGGCACTTTTTGTCTGCCTTGCTTTTGCCACAAACTCCAATTAGCATACAGACCTTCCACGGATACATTCAAATCCACATTACCTTCACTCACGGGCCACAAATCCAAAGCATACTGAATAGCTTCTTTAGCCAAATTAAAAGCAGTCTGTTGAGGTTCACCCCATTCAAACGCATTCTTTTTACGAGTGACTCGGTACAGTGGAGCCAAGATCTGACTTAGATGGGGAATATGCTGACGCCAAAAGCCAAACAAGCCAATGAAACATTGAGCCTCTTTCCTGTTTCTGGGAACAGCAAAATCAAGTATTTTCCGTTTAACCTGTGGAATCACCTCTCTGTGACCCTCATGCCAATTAATTCCTAAGAATTTCACAGCTTGGGATGGAGTTTGTAATTTGTCAGGATTAATTTCCCAGCCTTTTGCTCGCAAACAGTCAATGATCTGATCTAAATGAGACTGTACTTGGTCTTGCGTTTCACCTTGAATCAAAATGTCGTCAATATAATGACAAACTTGAACTTGTGGAATCGTGGGCACTTCAGATAAATGTTCCGCCACCAGCCGGTGACAGATCGTAGGACTATGTACATAGCCTTGAGGAAGACTCCGGAACGTCATTTGACGTCCATTCCATGTAAAACTGAATTGTTCTTGACATTCGGGGGCAATTGGAATCGAAAAGAATGCATTAGCAATATCGATAGAAGCATACCATGTACCTGGATGCTTTTGAATTCTCTCAATCAGTGTAACAATGTCAGGCACTGCAACAGTCAATTTAGGTGTATGTTTGTTCAATTCTCGATAATCAACAGTCATGCGCCAAGAGTTGTCACTTTTGCGCACGGGCCAAACAGGATTATTCCAAGCAGATGTGACCGGAGTAATGACTCCCGCGTCAACCAAATCCTGAATCGTAGCTGTAATTTCTTCATGACCACCTGGGATACGATATTGTTTCTGAGAAATCACTTTCGTTGCTAAAGGGATCTTAATAGGTGGCATGCGTAAACGGCCAACCCGTACGGGTCTGGTCGAAATGTACTGCCTAGTACCAAACTGATAGTAACCATCATCCAAATGCAAAGTCATACCTTTCAAGATGTCAATTCCAATAATGTATTCCAAAAGTGGCACAACCAACACAGAGTATTCTCTACGAGGAATCCTACCAATTTTAATTTCAAGTGCAGTTTGAACTGCGGGTGTTTCCTTACCACCCAACCCGGTAATTGTGAAAGACTGTCCATGAAATTTTCTTGACTTACCATGAATTAAAGTGGCCTCCGCCCCAGTATCAACTAACGCTCGGGCCCTTTGGATATTACGATGTTTCCAAAAAATCTCAATATCTACATATGGTCTGTAATCTCTGTGGGCCCACCTGCGTACCGGAGCTTGACCTATTTCCTAGTCATTTTTCCCGCGTTCCGTTAACCAAGACAGATCAGGGTAAATGTTTTCAGTTTTCTTCGGTATCAGAATTTCTTGTGCATATCCGTCTCCAGTACGAAACGGATTAGTGTCAGGCTCAAAAAGTTGTGAGTTACGGTCGGAGAGTCTGTTACGATCCTCCCTCCTTCGTACATCAGGGGAAAAACTCCTTGCATCTCTACGTCTGTTAGAACCACGATCATCTCTTCCCCTTTCACGATCATCCTCTCTCCCCCTCCCATCACTACGACGGGGGGAATCACCACGTTCCTGGCGCCGATCATCACGGCGATCAAAATTCACACGTCGTCTCTCATCACCACTGTCATCCGAACCACGATCATAATCATTCTTTCGCACACGACGGGCACCTTCCTTCCGATCCAAACCACGCTTACGAAACATATCCCATAGGATATTATTAGGTTCACCATCGATCTCTTCCCTTTTGACACCATCAGCAATGAGAGCAAGAAACATGTCACGTCTAGAGAACTTATAGTCCCCACCAGTACGACCCTCAGGTCGGGATTGTCTTTCAGGTTTAAACCATTCACCCAGCTCACCAAGCTTACGAACAGACTCAAGCACAGCAGACAAAGGATTGCCAGTTTGGTTAATCAATAATGTCATCATGACCTGCTTGTAAGCAACAGGAGAAGTACGTATAATGCGGTTACGCACGGAAGATGTTAACAAACCATCCAATAACCTGTCAGCAGTACTAAGGAAGATACACGTTTTCATGACTTCTTCCTTTAAACGTTGCGACGCATCGCGCAGAGTGTACCACGGTTTTTCATCAGAGGGCCAATCAGACTCTGTTGGATATTTATGATTACAGCCATCAGACGCAAGCTGAAGCAAAGAAGTCTGGACATTACCATTAAAATTCCGAAAATGGTCCTGAATAGTAGAATCAGAACTCAAAGAACAAAATCGTAAGCAATCAACAGCATCGAGCATAATACCGGAAGCGCCAAGCTCATACAGACGCACCATCCAAGTAAGCAAGGCCTCACCAGGCCGTTGTTTAAATCGTTGCAGGATGTCACTAATCTCCTGCTGAGTAAAATCTTCAATACAGTCAAGAGGGATACCACCCGGATTACCAGGGGCTTGTTGTAATTTCCGTCGAAAGATCGGGTGAGCAGACACTGCGGGAAGAGCTTCCGAGGAAGCCCGCATCTTAGGTTTAACCGAACAATCAGGGCAGGCTACGTCATCCGCACGGGAAGAACGAGCACGGTCACCATCGGTAGTCAAATCAATGCACGAGGCAGATTTACAATCACGTCCGGAGCGAGAAGACTCGCGCTTGTCACCCTCCTCTGCCGAGGAGTCAGAAGTATGAGAATCCCAGATATTACCGTCCCATTCATCAGGGTTCCAATCCATTCCAGCTTTTGCTACAACCATACGCACTTTGTGTGAAGACACACGTCCACGCCGATGTTTATACTTATATCGTGCAATACGGACCGCAGCCCTTTCGGCAATGGTCTGATATGTTTCAAGTTTATCGGCAAGCAATTTATTTTGACAACGCAACAAAGTGTGCGCATTTTGCAACTCGACACACTGTCCTTCCGAGTCTTTAAACTGTTTCTGTAGTCGCACAAACCTCTCATGCAATATTCTGTATGCATTAAGAACAATCCACCCTCTGCGTCCTAAAATAGGAAGCTCATCACCCTTCACCACTGGCGCTTTCTGTAGGCACGAAATCACATCAGCAGGCTCCGCCTGCTCCAAGAATGAAGACCAATTTTCACTTAAACCAGTAGAATCAGCCCACTCACGGGCCAAAGCCTCGTAAGGCGTAGACTCCCAGCCGGGAATCTGGATCGGTAATTTAAAAACCGACTGTGATTTTTTAGCAAACATAATGACACGCAAAAAATTATATACAAAATTATAAACAAAATTTTATACGTAGAAGCCGAGCGCAAACCAACGAGATGAAAAAAACACAATGCACACAGACTTCGTAAACAGTTCGTGACGCCAGATGTAATGGCTGGATTTTCTGTTTAGATGGGATCAGCCCCCAGGGGCCCCTGTGACCCAGCCAAAACGTACTCACCTTCCCTTCTTAGATCGTATTTACACTGAGTAGATATAACGATGAATATACAGGTCGCACCTAAGAATGGGGAATGACAATATACATATATGGATTTTCTACAATATCTTATTCACATCAGTTGGCCTCGCGGTCGCCCCGACCCAGACCGTTCTACCCTAGGGCAGATCTGACACACAATCCGGCGTGTCTACACACGGGCCTGCAGAACCCAATGCTCCCTTTTCCAAATCGTTCGCGATCCTGCGAAACCTACACGACAGTGTCCCTCCTGTCGCTCTCATTTAGTCTTATACCACAATCCGGTGGCTTTACACGGCGGTATCCCTCCCGTCGCTCTCATTAACGCCGCATATCAACGACGACCACATTCCTATGAAACATTATTAGGATGATATCTCAGCAGTCTACTTAGGATAAAACTAAAATAATAACTTTGGATATGGATTCAGATTGTATAGTGTACTCCGTGCTTACGACATCAAAGGTCCACTCACTCCCTCTTTATTTGATAACTATTCGTCTGATCGGGATTTCTCATCCGTTCGTCTAAACAGTGCTCAACTAGGAGCATCATTTACCAAGATTGAACACAAGCACCAGGTACACGATAATTCTATATGAATTAGGGTATTTATTGACAATAAACATAAATCACATTACTAGGCAGCATTACATTTGCAAAGGGAATAAAAGATAAAGATTAGAGTGCACGCACTATAAGAATCGGTCGGACTTCACCTGGTTAATGGGAAATCGGGACTCGGCAGTCATCTAGGCTCCTGTCTCGTCTCTGGGTCCTGGCTCGCCTTGCAGTCACCCTCAGCCGTCACAAGTACACGTCTGCACCGATAGGCTCAAACTCGTCTGCTCTCCCTCAGGACCTCGGAACCTTGCTGTTAATTAGCTACCGTCTCTCTCTCTCTGCATTAGTGCGCTCCGCGCCACTTCTCGTTCAGTCTATTTTCAGAGAGTTTCGGTCTTAAATCTTTCTCCGACTTCAAAGATGGCGACTCGTCCACCATGAAAATGAATAATGGTAGAGATGCTAACGGCTAGATGCCGCCTACGGACTAACTGACAAAAAGACTAACACCTTCGCTAATATCAAAGCCCGTTCCTTCATGGAAATTCACGGCCAGTAACCTGCCGCCCACCAAATTCTTGTACCTCCCCGTACCAAGGACACTTTCCCAGCCGGCCGGCCTGAAGTTGTGTCTTCGGAGTGGAGAAAAATACATTCCTTCGATAAGGGTCAGCCTGAACCGGTTCTCTCCAAGCGAACAACAGCTTGAAACTAAAACATCACTCTTAACCTAGAAAGCCTTCTCGAGCTACCAGGCAGAAAGCAAAATGGAGTCTGTCTCGCTTAAGGCCTACGGAGCCCATAATATGCATAGCTCCATGAGAAACAGATCGGCATGTTAGCAAATGAGTAAATCATGACTAATACTTATATATCTAACCCCTCACTTAAATTCATAAGCCCTACTCTAAGGGAAATGGCACGAAAATGCCCTTATATCTGTAAGACAGGGTCCCTATCTATCGGCCTAATCCCTATGCTATGAGGGTGATAGACTGGAGTCACTCTCCATCATTCTTCTTCTCCAGAGAGCTGGCAGAAAGACAGCCATAACACCGGTGCCACTCAGAATCTGAGAAGTACTCAAATGCTCATTAACCTCTAAGCCAGTGGTGACTATTGGTAAAGTTATTTCAGCAGTGACAGTATTATTATACCACAATAACTCTCTGTTTTCAGTGGTATCCCCTCCCTCTGCAATTGGCTCTGTGGTCTTCACTGGACAAGCATTCAATATTACTTGCTTCCCTTCCAGAGCGGCGAGTATCTTTTCCCCCCTCCGTTTCTCTTTAGAAGCTGAAAATATTGCAGGAATAGTTCTATTATCCCCCACATTTGTTTTACCTTTAATCGTCTCCACTTCTGGGTTTTTAATAGCGGTGGTGGCATTTTTGTCAGCTTTCTCAGTCACCGTCTCGCCATTATCGCTCTCTTGACCTCGAGGTTTGCCGCGGACTCCCTTCGGCGGCATGACTGAAGGGCAAACTACTTTGGTGTTCTTCCTAGCAGAATCAGCCCAGGTGTAGTCACTCGCAGCCTCTCTCACAGCCTCCCTCGGCCGAACAGTCACAGCAGTGCCCGCCCACCAAGTGCGCTGGCAACTGGTGATTCCTTTCACGAACGCCACAAACACTTCCAGCATTGGCCGTCCCCGCACTAGCACAAACAGTAGAAACAGCCTTCAGCGAAGACGTGCTCACGGAAAAAACCCTTCCCACAAGTAAGGAGTTTTAAATGCAGTATCCAGAAAGTCTTTTTATCTTTCAAGACTAATTTCTCTCCTTTCTAAGTGACAATACTTGCTTCTCCGTCCACTCGTGCGGACGCCATCTTTGCCTCCTGTCCCCATCCCTGCTAACGCAGAAACATGGAGAGATCAGACATCCAGATCCAAGTCAGCTGAATCTAGCGATCTGGTTCCTGAAGTCCTAGAGTTTGGTTACCTTAACCTACCACCAGACTGTATGAACATCATTAAAGAAGCCAGACCAACTACTAGAGCTTGCTATGCTGCAAAATGGAAAAAATTGCCATTTACTGCACCAATAATCATATTGATCCACTGGATGCTTCCATACAGAATATCATTTGCTATCTACTGCATTTACAAAAAAGTAATCTAGCATATTAATCGCTGCATACTTACAGAACAGACAACACTTGTCACTATTTAGAGTCCCTGCAATAAAGCTTTTATGAAAGGACTAAAAAGAATCATTCTTCCTAGGTTACCACCCTCTCCCTTGTGGAACCTAAATATTGTTCTTACCAGGCTCATGGGACCCCCATTTGAACCTTTACACAAATGCGAAGTATGGTTCCTCACATAGAAAACAGCTTTCCTGGTTGCCATTACCTCTCTTTTAAGAGTTAGTGAGATTCAAGCTTTCACTATACAGGAACCATTCTTACAATTACATTGTAACAAAGTGGTCCTCAGAACAAACTCAAAATTCCTTCCTAAAGTCATCACTCCATTTCATCTTAATCAATCAGTGGAGTTGCCAGTGTTTTTTCAAAACCCAGACTCAGTAGCAGAAAGAGCTCTACACACCCTAGATGTTAAAAGAGCCCTTTTTTATTACATTGACAGAACCAAATCCTTTCTCAAAACAAAACAATTGTTTGTAGCTTTCTCCCCACCGCATGAAAGGAAATCCCATCTCTAAAGCTGGAATTGCAAGGTGGATCGTAAAAATGTATCCAAATGTGCTACCAAAAAGCTAAGCGCACATTTATAATTCCCCCTAGAGCGCACTCCACACGCAAGCCAGGAGCCTCTATGGTTTCTTAGGGAACACTCCCCTAGAAGACATCTGTAGAGCAGCAACATAGTCTACAACACACACCTTCACTAAATACTATTGTTTTGACGTGCAAGCCAAGCAGCAAGCTGCTGAAGGCCAAGCTGTTCTTAAGACTCTCTTTCAGAATAGTGTAACCAATACAGATGACCACCGCTAAGGGAGATACTGCTGTATAGTCTATGCTAAGTGTGAGATCTGCAGCTCATATTCCTCGAACGGAAAATGCTACTTACCAGTATGCATCTGTTCTTGGCATGTAGAGCTGCAGATTCTCACACGCCCACCCGCCTCCCCGGGACCCGTATCTGTTCCAGTTCTATCTTACTTAGATATACACACATGGACATCTTTTTCTTTCTACTAACTCCATCATTTCCCATCATGGTGAAAAACAATCTAAGGATGGAGTCGATGCCCATGTGCACTATCGTCCAAGGGAGGAGTCACCCATCTTGTGACTACAAAGACTTCTTCCAAGACAACAACAACCTGCAAACATCGGAGCCCAACACCAGATGGCGATCTAATGCTAAGTGTGAGAATCTGCAGCCCTACATGCCAAGAACAGATGCATACTGCTAAGTAGCAATTTCCATTCGTAACCAACAGCATCAATAGTTACCAGGTTGTTTTCGGAAAGTCTATTCCACTCTGACCAAATGATTGCTGGTCTACCTGGTTTGCTTAAGAATGGAGTTGGTTGAGTAATTTGTTGTGCATTGGTCATGGCAGTACAATGGCAAAAATATCTTTAGTAAATCTATACTACTACTAGCAGCCCGCCCCAGCGTTGCCTGGGGCAGAAAGGGGCTGGGGGCAGCATTTGAGGCTTGCGTGCACTTCTGCCCCCGGCCCCCTCCCGGCCCGGCCCGGCCCCCTCCCGTCCCGGCCCCCTCCCGCCCGTGTCCCGGAGAGCCTGATCCTTACCTGAGCCGCCGGTCCCGCTCCAGGTGCCCCGCCCGCACAGGCCGCCACTCACCAGGCGCCCCGCCCGCACAGGCCACCACTCACCAGGCGCCCCGCTCGCACAGGCCGCCACTCTCCAGGCGTCCGCCCGCACAGGCCGCCACTCTCCAGGCGCCCCGCCCGCACAGGCCGCCACTCTCGAGGCGCCCCGCCCGCACAGGCCGCCACTCTCGAGGCGCCCTGCCCGCACAGGCCGCCATTCGATGCGCCCTGCCCGCACAGGCCGCCACTCTGAAGGACTGGGTTCTTTAAGACCCAGCGGTGCCAGGGCACAACACCTGAAACCTTCGTGGGTAACCTGCTCCGGCGTACGAATCACAGAGACACGGGACACTTCCTTCGACGTCAAAGATTCAAGGTTTATTTGCTGCAGGGAACACAGAAGTCACGACAAGTACACCACGTGCAACTTGGGGAGACTGCTTCAAATTGGTTCTGTGGATCGCTCCTTTTATACAGTTTTTACCCATAAGACAACATGACACACAAAAGTTTACAACCCGGTTCTCACCATTATCCCCCAGAGGGGTCGCTTTGGTCACTTTGAAACACATGAGGTCCGGAACATAAGTGCGGAAACATTTGGCGGTTCCCAACTGTAAAAACCCATCTTCCCACCATTAGCGAATTCCAATCAGCAGTAAAACGGATCGAAATAGGAACAAGGACAGGTGTAGAGGAAGACAGAGACAGTGGGGAGATCGGAAAGGGTGTAAAAGGGGAGGTATCGGGAAACACGAGATACAGGCATCAAAGGGACGTGCCTAATGAGATGCACGGCTGAGACAATAAGTCCGTGCGGCAAGATGAGCCTCGAGCGGCGCCATCTGCTTTACAGTAGCATCCCCCTCGTCATAAAGACACTCACAAAGAACATGTGTCTTCCGCAAATATCTTGGGAGTCCCAGGGTCGCGAAGCGGACAACGTCCGTTCGCTGGCTACTTGAGGGCAAGAGACAAAATGGATGCCATATCTAAGATGGAACCTGTGGGTACAGATGAAAAACCCACATAACAAACGAACGGTTTAAGTTAGCACAGCGAAACTGCGCACACTTACTAAACTCGTCATTTGCGGTTCATAGATACCAGACTCGACCATATTCATATGAGTCGAAAACACCACTTACAATTGTCACGGAACCTCAGACGCTCCTTTTGCCCTCATGTAGGCAAGCACTAGTCGGAGTCATATTCGATATTCATCAGACCATCGAGATGTTGCTGTAGCATAGCTCTGTCCAACCGAGTCCCCTTGGTAACAGATGGTTGTCTCATACACGTTGTAGCACAGAGGCCACATAAGGCAGGACCACACTGCACACAAAGGCAACACGTGAACAGGAACACCACAACGACTCCGATGATCATCAGAATCTTCCAACCCCAAGTCGACATCAGGCCCCAAAACCACCCAAGTAGCGTCCAATCCCCTACATCCACGTGTATGGATTCGGAGATCTTATGCAACCTCGAGATGGCTTGATAGACAGTAGGAGCATTATCTGGAATAAAAATGCAGCAGCTCGAATGGATCACCTTACATACCCCACCTCGATCTGCTAAGATGACATCTAAAACCATACGGTTTTGTAACGTCATAAGTCTATCCGCCTGAAGTTCTGTGGTGATATTACCAAGGGCACTGGCAGTAATATTAGCTGTCGATTCTACCACTCGAGTCAACTGTCTCAGGTTCCTACTATTAACCATAGGTCCCCAAAACGGGAGGAAACCCTTGAAAAAGTCTCCTGCCTCTTGACCGGCAGTATCCTCTTCGCTAATTACGCCTCGTACAACTCTAGTCTTATGATAATCGGCATCTACAGTAAACGTCGGAGGCAACAAATTTGCAATGAAGCATGAGCCCATGAAGTCAGCGGGCAACCATGCGTATGCACGATCATAGCAGATAAAGTATGTACCCTTGGCAGCCAGAAACACAGGGGACGAGACCATCGGCAGTATGTAATTTTCAGTGCAAGCACTTGCTCCAAGTCGGGCTTGCGATCTTCGGCCACGACCCATGAGACAAAAATTACCAGTGTGGGGTACGACCCATATCGGAGGCGAGCTTTTAAGCTGCTTTTCGCTAGTGAACGCACTATATTCACCTCTACTTAGGACCCTATAGGCCTGTATCTCTTCTTCAGGGATAAGCGAGGGATCATAGATATCACTATCTAAATCCTCTATTGCTATCGACAAAGGTTTTTGATACGAGGTAGGACCAGAGTAGGGGGAACGCGGTTCTCGAATGGGGTGGAAACCCAGTGCGCTTCGAAACATTGTTTGAAATGCTCGAGCTGACCCTTGGGAACTATACGGTAACACCAGATATGGAATTCCCTTATCCGTAGTATGTGGCATCAACCCACACACCCAACAATTAGTAGTGTTAACCACTAACTGATGCTGATGAAGGAGCTGAATAAAGGAATTGTTGCGGAATTCTACACGTCTAGCCTGTTCGTGTTCCGGTAACATGTGAAAGGAATGGGGAGAAACAGTGGAGGTAAGTTTAGGGTCAGGAGTAGGAGTAGGTGTAGCAGAAGGTAAGAAGTAAGACATCGTATAATACACCCCACCCGCCAATAATGCAGAAGCAGTCAAGAACAATACAAACAGTTGGAATATAAAACATTTGGTACGACTGAGTTGCTGCAGCTTGAATCTATGAACCTGAGCTCCCTCCAAATCATTCAGCTTCAAGAATGCCATTCCCTACGACCGTCCGCAACGTTTCTTGACGCACTTCGTTCTGTGTAGCAATAGTCAATCCCCAGGAGTTCCCAGGAACCGACGGCCTTCAACCTAGCGTCAAGACCTACTATCCAGAAGGAAGTACGCGCGCGGCCCTACGGCCTTCAATGCACAGTATGTATATATGCAAATAACAAAGTCTCTCAGCTGTGGAAGCAAAAAAAAAGTACAAGGAATGAAGCTCAATATATATATATACAAAATAATCACAGTAATATGAATGTTCAAAACTGATCACAGAAAACGGGATAATGCAGTTATCAATACAACAAAGCAGGATCTTTTTATTTGTCCTTAGTGCGAGATCGCAAAAAGTATCGGGTTTTCCCAGGACGTGTCTGCTCGTCAAACAAAGGATCCGTTGAAGAGACAGCGTCCTGCTGATCAGTTGAGTGTTCCGGTCTTGAGTCTTTTGATGCCAAATGTTCAACAGTGTCTTTCTGCTGCGCTGAGGATTCTCCAACAGGCTGTGCGTCGCTAAAAGGCACAAACGCCGGCAATGTTTCTGTTTCAGACGACGCAATGCCTCTCCTTACCCACGGGTCTGCCGGCAAAGGAATGGGGACTCTTTTGGTGTGGGTGGCATGCACCCAATTCTTACGTCCCTCGAGACGAACGGCAGTCCTCGTGGCCAGGAGCACTTGATAGGGTCCAGTAAACCTCGGGTCCAGGTTATTCTTGCGTGAAAAATTTCTCGTCACCACCCAATCTCCGGGCTGGAGCTGGTGGCCTGGACCCTCCGTCTGCGTCGGCAACGCGTCGTAAACCTGTTGGTGAATTAACCTCAGTTTAGCAGTCAAGTCATGAAGATAGTCGATCAACATTGGGTACTCAAGATCAGAGAACATTCCTGGCCTAGGAACCCCCCACACATTCGCAGGACGGCCGAACACTATTTCATAGGGACTAAGCCCTACTCGGGAGTGTACAGTCGCCCTAGTTGACAGTAATGCTAAAGGTAAAGCGTCAGGCCACGAAAGACCAGTCGTAGCCTGAATCTTCGCTAACTTTAGTTTAAGGGTGCCGTTGTACCCTTCAACCAATCCAGCTGACTGGGGATGATTGGCGCTGTGGAATTTCTGATTAATTCCAAGGCCCTTACACACACTCTTCATCACACTACCCACAAACTCACTTCCGTTATCTGACCACACGACTCTAGGCATTCCATACCGAGGAAAATATTCCTTCAGTAGGATTTTCGCGGTAGACAAAGCAGTATTGTCTTTGAGGGGATAGGCCTCGATCCATCGGGAGAATGCGCAAACCACAACTAAAACATACTTCAGGTTATTGCATCGCTCCATATGGATGAAGTCCAATTGAATCACCTCAAAGGGACATGAAGGGGGAGCAAAACTGCCAGGAGGAGTTGGGGTTCCTTTGCCAGGATTGTACATCATACACACCATACAATTCTTCACCAAACGTTCAGCACATTTCGTAATGCCATCATTCTTCCACACCGAAGACAACAATTTACAAATACCTTTCGCGCTAATATGTGCTAACCCATGCGCCATTGTCACAACGGCCAGCACATACGCATTAGGCAACAACCATCTTTTCTGATCCGACAAATCAATCCAACAACCTTTCGCATCCAACTTTCCCGTACTTTCTTTCCACTTCATTTTTTCAGTCTCGGTGGCCTCATTCTGAATTGCTTTCACACTCTCGATAGTGTCCTCACACATACTCGATTCTGTAGGCCACCTAACCGAACTCGTCACATACATCCGAGTGCTAAGGTTCCGGGCAGTCTCCTTAGCAATCTCATCCGCAAACGCATTACCACGACCAACATCATCCGTCACCTTACGATGCGCACTACATTTAACAATCGCAACTTGCGTAGGCAAAGTCAATGCATCCAAAAGATCATTCACAAGCTGGCCATGCTGTATCTTCGTACCGTGCGACGTCAAGAAACCTCTCTCTCTCCACAATCATCCAAAGCTATGAGCGACGCCAAAAGCATATTGGCTGTCGGTAAACACATTCACACGTTTCCCTTTCGCTAACACACACGCTCTAGTAAGAGCAATCAATTCTGCAGCTTGGGCAGAATTCTGATTCAACCTCGCAGTCTCAACAACAGTATTCATGGTCACAACAGCATAAGCAGTAGTCACATCGCCATTCGGCAACTTAAAACATGACCCATCCACATACAAAGTACCATCCGGATCTTCCAATGGGGTGTTTTTAAGGTCCACTCGACCTTTTGTTTCTTCTTCGGTCCTCAAGTAGCAATCATGTTCTGCTACTTCATCTGACTCTGTGCTAATTGGTAACAAAGTTGCCGGGTTCAAAACATTACAACGTTTTATTTGAATGTGGCTTGCCAATAATGTCAACTCGTACCCAGACAACCTCGCACTCGTCAAGTGCTGAGTTTTCGTTCGATTCAAAAGAGTATCGACTGCATGCGGAACCATCACCGTAAGCATATTATCCATGACCAATCCTGCTGATTGTCGGATGGAGACCGCAGCTGCCGCTGTTGCTCGTAAACAACTCGGCAATGCTCTAGCTACTGGGTCCAAGGTCGAGGAAAAATATGCACATGGACGCTGCTTACCACCAAAAGGTTGCGTTAAGACACTCAAAGCACAACCTTCTCTCTCGTGAACATATAACGTAAACGGCTTACTGTAGTCAGGGGTACCTAACACAGGAGCCGAACACAATGAATCACGCAGTTCAGAAAAACTTTTCTGACATTCTTCCGTCCATGGTAAGGGAGTTGAAACATCCTTGCACGTAAGAGCCACCAATGGTTTCGCTAGCAATGAGAAATTAGGAATCCATTGCCTGCAGTACGACGTGATACCTAGAAAGGCACGCACATCTCTTTGGGTTTTTGGCACAGCCATTCGCGCAATTGCTGCAATTCTCTCTGGGGTCAACCTCCTTCCCTCCTTTGACAATAAGTGACCTAGATAGGTTACTTCTTGACAACAATATTGGAGTTTAGAAGGGGACACCTTATGATTCAACTCACAGAGATGTTGCAGCAACGACACCGTAGCAATCTTGCAAATGTCCTGAGTGTCAGCAGCCACCAATAAGTCGTCGACGTATTGGATCAAGGCCGCACCAACCGGCAACCTAAACGCATCCAGTTGACCCTTCAAGGCTTGGCTGTAAATAGATGGACTTTCACAGTAGCCCTGAGGAGCGCGTTTGAACCGGAAGCTACGTCCACCAAGAGAGAAACCGAAAAGGTCCCTGCTCTCCTCGGCAATCGGGATGCTGAAAAACGCATTCTTCAAGTCAATCACCGAAAACCATGATGCAGAAGCTGGAATCAGAGTCAGTAGCGCCGTGATGTCAGGCACAACGGGAAATTGAGGAACCACAATTTTATTCACCTCCCGTAAATCGATAACAAAGCGATAAACAGGCGGTTTTGAAGGATCAGTACGTTTAAGAATGGGCAGCACAGGGCTGTTGCACACGTTTCCCCGAGTCTCTTCAATAACATCTTTCTCGATCAAATCATAGATGATCGCTAACAGTGCTCGTTCACCATCAAGGGAGATACGATATTGGGGAATACGTGGCAGTCGCACATTCGATTTCAACTGTACAACATAAGGGGAGATATCAAGTAGGCCCACATCATTTGGACCTGTTGCCCACAAAGACGCAGGAAGAGAACTCAATTCCGGTGGGAGCTTATCGAGGGACAAATACATAGGAGAGACAACCCTCTCTCCTAACGTAAGCTTTACACCCGCAGGAGAACAATACAAAGTCGCGTACAAACGTTTAAGCAAATCCAGGCCCAAAAGATTTTCACCACAACCCGTAGTCAAAATCAACGGAGCTTCTAGCTCACGTGGCCCAATTTTTAGGGGCAAAGGGCGTGAAACTGGATTGCTAACAGGGGCGCCAGAGAATCCAACGGAAACATTTGTTAAGCCAGACAAAGGTGCGCCAGGGAGTTTCGAATGCATGATAGAACTTTTCGCTGCACCAGTGTCCAACAGAAAAGGCTCAACGACGCCCGATGTAGCAACTGCGACGTAAGGCCCTCTCTGATCAACCGGAACTGATACCACTCCCTCTCCTTGTCTTTGGCTGTCCTAGTAATTACTGTCGTCAGTTCCCTGATCGACGTAATAATCGTCTACATTGTACTGTGCAGATCGTCCTTGCGATGATCCACGTTGATCGAAACAATTATTAGAATTGGATGAGTTGTCTGAGCGATCATTCTGGGCACCACAACCTCTACCACGTGATGCCTGCTGTGAAGCACCACGACCCCCTCTAGAGGAGTTACCACTATTACGTTCATTCAAAACAGGACAATTGAATTTAATGTGTCCCTCCTGTCTACAATAAGCACATTGATTGTACCCTAACGAGGATCTTTGGGAGGAGGAGTCATTACGAGTTTGGGATCTGTTCGATTGCGGCTGCGATCTATTCTGTTGTGAATTATTCTGATTCGAACGTGGAGGATACGCTTGCTGAAGCAACACTTTAGTTTTGAGCTCTTTCGTCTTTTTATCAGCACGGTCATTCTCCTCCTTCTCCCTATTCTCATAATATTGCGCCGTAGCCAATATCTGAGCCGAAGTAGAAACGGCCCATGCACTTTCCGAATTCTTTAACTTATTGCTCAGATCGGGCAATAAATTCGAAACAAATTTATCCACAAACAATCTTTGACCACCCTCAGTACCCATATCCTGTCCACTATGATCAATGAATGCTTCTTCGAACCTCGTAAAGAAGTCGGAAACACTCTCATCTTTCTTCTGTTTACAGGCTGACAATTTGTCCCAGTTTACCCTCATAGCTGGCATAAGAGTTTTCATTAATGTTATTATTCTTTGAGGAAGAGCAGTAATCAACTGGTCGGGTTTAGTAGCAGCCACTTGTCCGGCATCTGCCGCTACAATAGCAGCCCAATCACCGCCTAATTCATTCGGATGATTCTCCTGCCGAATCTTAGCCCATACCGGTTGCGGTACGACATTGCCGAACAACATATCGATATCGGCAAGATTCATTACCGTAGCATCTACGAGCTGTGATAATTCTTTGTAATACCCTGTAGGATTTTTGGGTGGATCAGGCAAAGATTGCTTCACCTGTAGCACTTCCGATCGTTTCCATGGGAGGTGTATCCACACTCTCTGGAAATGCGCCACTGTCGCAGGGTTAGCATTAGGATCAGCTGGTACCCAAACCGGCGGAACTTCACGCATAGGATATTGGCCAGACTCGTCTGGTTGTTTTTCAATATCCTCAACGAACAATGCATGAGGTATCGGAGCGGGACGAAGAGATAGCAACCGCTCAACAGCACGTCGAACGTTGGTATCCACTATCAGCCCATTTGCGAACTGAAGCTGGAGATCAGACAGAGCGGCGAGCACCTCATCAGGCGCATCGGCCGCTATTTGATCATAAAGGAACTTACACATTTCATTAAACACATATCTCTGGGTTGGTATATTAAATTGACAAAATGTATCAAGAACAACACGGGGTGGACATCTAAGAGGATTTACCATCCAACCCATCGCCATATTATATAGCGCAACGCGTTCTCTGTTTCCAGGAAGCTGACTACGTCTCTGAGGACCATCGGAACCAGCGGACCCATGAACAGGTCCGAGCGAATGAAAGAAGCTAGCCGCAAGAGGAGAATTACGACTACGAGTAGAGGGAGAAGCATACGATACAGGACTAACAAGAGAAGGAGTAGAAACAGTAGCAACAGCAGAGGTTAACAAAATAGGAGCAGTAGCAGGAGCAGTAGCGGGAGCAGGAGTATGTGGAAGCGGAGGAGCAGTAGGGATAGCAACAGACAAAGGAGCAGGAACAGTCGGAAGGGCAGGTACAGGTTGAGGAACAGTCGGAGGAAGAATAGGCGGAAGGATAGGTACGGCAGGGACCACAGGAACTGCGGTACCCTGTACGTACGGAGGTGGTGACTTCATAAGATAAGACATTAAAGAATCCTCAACTGGCTCTTCCTTCTTTTCCGGCTCCGTAGGCAAAGCAGGATAACATTTATCTACGGTCATACGCTGTAGTCTATCAAACACTTCCTTATCCTTAACCTCCTTATCTCGCTGGAATTGCTCTGCTTTCTTCACTATGGTAGCAACATTATCTCGCTGATTACGTTTAGTCTGTCTGATTTCTTTCTGTCGGGCTTCTTTACGCCACAACCGAAAGGCATCAAACATGGCCGGCCTTGACTTTCTTTCGAACAATTTAATCTCTAGATTATCTAAGATCGGGGCCTCGAAGCTACCATGAGGTGGCCAACGAAGGTCGCCGTCCTTCTTCGTGTATTTAATCCAGTAATCGTTAAAGGTAATTGGGCCTAGCCCATGCTTACTATAGAGCTCATAAGTGGGAGTTCCAACCGGAGGTATCGGACACGAGTCCTCCAGTCGGGAATCCGTACCACAAAGTCTGAAACAACTAAACAAAGTACTACGACCAGGCATCTTGCACACTAGTCGAGTTTCACAAACTTCAAGGGTTACGGGATTTACCAAGTCCCAGCAAAGAACAAAACCCTCGGTTTTTGGCGGCTGCAGTCGTCAAACAACACAACAAAGTACGCTAGCAAAGTGTCACCGACAAAAACACTCACACAGCGTTTAACAACAAAAACACTCGCTAAAGTGTCAACAACCAAGAACTCTGGGAGCGACCCACAAATACTTAACTCAAAAATCGATGGCGTCACCAGGAAGGCCCGTCAATCGTCTCGCTATACCAAGGTCTACGCCAGGCGCCAAAACAGGTCTACAGTCAGGGCAGCAGTCCGTCGCAGCCGTCCGGAGGCGGGAATCTTCGCGGGAAAAGTCTTCGGGCCACTTATTTCGACAACAGGATCGATGAAGCGGAGTGCACCTTCCCTCGGAGATTTCACACGGAGTTCCTCACGATCGTCGGGCTTGGACCGGTACCACTGATGCAGCCCCACATTGGGCGCCAACTGAAGGACTGGGTTCTTTAAGACCCAGCGGTGCCAGGGCACAACACCTGAAACCTTCGTGGGTAACCTGCTCCGGCGTACGAATCACAGAGACACGGGACACTTCCTTCGACGTCAAAGATTCAAGGTTTATTTGCTGCAGGGAACACAGAAGTCACGACAAGTTCACCACGTGCAACTTGGGGAGACTGCTTCAAATTGGTTCTGTGGATCGCTCCTTTTATACAGTTTTTACCCATAAGACAACATGACACACAAAAGTTTACAACCCGGTTCTCACCATTATCCCCCAGAGGGGTCGCTTTGGTCACTTTGAAACACATGAGGTCCGGAACATAAGTGCGGAAACATTTGGCGGTTCCCAACTGTAAAAACCCATCTTCCCACCATTAGCGAATTCCAATCAGCAGTAAAACGGATCGAAATAGGAACAAGGACAGGTGTAGAGGAAGACGGAGACAGTGGGGAGATCGGAAAGGGTGTAAAAGGGGAGGTATCGGGAAACACGAGATACAGGCATCAAAGGGACGTGCCTAATGAGATGCACGGCTGAGACAATAAGTCCGTGCGGCAAGATGAGCCTCGAGCGGCGCCATCTGCTTTACAGTAGCATCCCCCTCGTCATAAAGACACTCACAAAGAACATGTGTCTTCCGCAAATATCTTGGGAGTCCCAGGGTCGCGAAGCGGACAACGTCCGTTCGCTGGCTACTTGAGGGCAAGAGACAAAATGGATGCCATATCTAAGATGGAACCTGTGGGTACAGATGAAAAACCCACATAACAAACGAACGGTTTAAGTTAGCACAGCGAAACTGCGCACACTTACTAAACTCGTCATTTGCGGTTCATAGATACCAGACTCGACCATATTCATATGAGTCGAAAACACCACTTACAATTGTCACGGAACCTCAACTCTCCATGCGCCCCGCCCGCACAGGCCGCCACTTCGCCCAGCAGCAAGCAGGGCCGCAGCAGTCCTCCCAGCAGGTCGCAATCTTCGGCGCCATTTCCGGAAGTGTTACCAGGGAGCGCAAACGCAAATGATGTCATCACGCAGACGTCGCGGACGGCGCTATTTGCAAGGGACTACTTTATTTTTATTTCAACATTTTTTAAACAACGTATATTTTTTATTTTTAATAGCCTATGTCCTTCTGCTTGCCCTGAGGTTTTCAAAGATGTCTTGGGTGTTTTGATTGGTGGTGTACTTTTCGAGTTTACCTGGCTCAAAGGTTTGTGTTCTCTCTTTATAATAGTAGTATAGAAGATATAGATAAAATCTACCAGTCACAGAATGCAAAGCAAAAACCTGGACTGGATCAGTTACTGTTGCATGAATAGGCTGTGTGGAGTGTTGAGCTTGCAATCTAATCGAGTAGTTGGAGGCTCCAGTAGGGCTTCCCCTACCAATGTTGGCACTTTCTGAGATTAAGCACACTGGAAAGTGTCAGCGGAGTGCATTGGGATGGCGCACATTCACGACAACATTGCATGCTCCCAATTTAAATTACAACCTGTGGTAAGTCACCTATGTCGATAAGACTTCAAGAAAGCCAGATTTGTCAACAGGTGCGTGGAGGCACAGGAGTGGGTTCAAGTTGTGGAGCTGGAAAGGGAGGAGGAGAACATATAGCATCTGTAGAGAGCCATCCGGCCTCTATATCACACTGTTGTCACCTGTAGCACTCCTCTGGGCAGGCGCAGTCTGAGGATATAAATAAAGGGGTGTAAGGCTGCACAGGGTTTTTGCCGGCAGAGAATCTTTGTGTGCAAGTTGTTGTTGTTGTGCCACACACGGGAGGCCTGTGAAGCAGAGATGGGGAGTGAGCAAAGCCACCCCGCTACACTGTCAGCGAGGCCAGTACGGACCCATGCTGCCACAAGGACCGTCAAGAGTGCGAGGCCCAACACTGCACCAGCCTTGCCGTGCATGCTGGAGCCAGGCGCCCCAGATTCTCCGGCACTCCCAGCAGGCTTACCTGCAGCTCCTGGGGCCCACGCTGTTATGTCTGCCTAGTCTGGTGGCTGCAAGTCCCCTCGTCTGCCGCGGTAGGTGCAGGGCTCGAGTCGGGGCACCACGAGGGTGGACGGCGTCCCCCCACTTATTTTACTGGGTGGACGCCATCCCCCTGCCCAAAAGCTGTGAAGAAGAAACTTTCATACACGCCCCTTCGATGCAATGTAATACATTTACACATCCCAAGAGAGCCGTCGGAGTTTCTGGCACCCGCACTGTACGTGCCCGCCCGCTCCCCAAGGGGGGTCAATCTGCGTGTTTTTGTTATGGGTCCCCTGGTCCGTAACTTACTTACATACCTATTCACACGAATCGATCACCAATCATCTGCAGGTGACTCTGAGGTCTACTGTAACACTTTGGCTATTTGAAGGTTGAAATGCGTGACATCAAGACTGATTGGAAACCATTTCTTTTCACTCGGAGACTCCACCAGTTTCTTTTCTAAGCGGGTACTAATTCCGATAGCGACCTTCACACCTGCGAGCGCTAAGAGGCGCTTTCAGCAGCAGTTAACACTTTATCGGCCGCCCAAGAGGGCTACACGTTTGCGCAAGTTACTTGTTCTGGAACTTGCAGGTTTTTTGAAAGTTGTGAACAAACATAACATTGGTTGGGGGTTACATACATGTTATGTTATGTTATGTTAACTGGATTTATTACGCGCGCAGCTGCCCCAGCAAAGGGGCGTCCTGGCGCGTGGACAAAAGCCAGGGGACCGAAACTAAGAAAACACAACAACAACAGAACTAGGGTGCCAAGGGGAAAAGGAAGGTTTTTACCGCCTTCCTGAAAGCGAGGAGCCCCTCGATGGCCCGGATATGGACAGGCAATGAATTCCATAGCTTAGCAGCAAGGACTTGAAAGGAACGTCCGCCAGCCCTGGATCTCTTAAAGCGGGGAATTGTGGCAAGATGTAAAGCAGAGGACCTCAGAGTGCGAGTAGGCACATAGGGAGAGATGAGTTGCTGGAGAATGGGAGGGGAAGAGAATTTAAGGATTTTAAAAGTCAAAATCAGAGTTTTAAATTTAATTCTCTGTGCCACTGGGAGCCAATGGAGGTTATAGATAGTTCTCCTAGCTGAGCAGAATTTGGGCAAGCCAACCAGAGCCCTGGCGGCAGCGTTCTGAACACGTTGGAGGCGGGAGAGCTCAGCCTGGTTGACTCCAAGAAAAAGGGAGTTGGCGTAGTCCAATTTGGACAAGATCATGGCTTGCACGATAAGTTGGCGAGTGGGAGCGTCAAAAAATTTAAAAGTGGACCGAAGCTGACGCAGAATCCCAAAACAAGATGCAGCAGTCTTTTTTGTGTGGGTGAAAAAACTCAACTGGGAGTCAAACCACACCCCGAGGTTTTTTACTTCAGTAACGGGGGTAGGAGTGGAGCCGAGCTCTTGAGGCCACCAGCTATCGCCCCACAGATGAATTTGTTTTCCCACAATGAGCACCTCGGTTTTCTTAGCGTTCAATTGCAGGAAATTGTCATTCATCCACTGGGCCACGGATATAAGTCCCTCGCGGAACTTGGCTGCTTCGAGATCGGAAGCCCCACTAAGTGCAACCGCCAGCTGAGTGTCGTCTGCGTAGGACACGATGGAAAGGTTCCCACGCATGGCGACATCAGCTAGCGGCTGGACATAAAGATTAAATAAGGTGGGGCTTAAAGCCGATCCCTGTGGAACTCCCTGGGCAATCGCATGTGGTTTGGATTCGAAGGGGGGACGGAAAAATTAGACGCAAAGGGCAAAACAGAACAAAGCATTCGTTTTCTGTCACCACGGAAGGAAATACATTTGCCAGCCACAGCGCCACCACACACATTCCATGCTGTCAGCCCTGCAAAGCACAACCACCATGGCCAAGGGTGCTGCATTGGGCACGTGGACACTTCTGCCCAGCTTTCTGCCTTCTATTTACAGATCCCAACCCTCCAGGTGACATTATACTTATGGCCAAATGTCTCTAAAGTCATTAAGGGGGGCTCTAATACGGAAGGGAAGGAATTTGACATAATGTGCCAGACATTGATTGGTACTGCTAAACAATACACAAATTGAATTCTAAAAGTCTCAGTAACGAAATCTAACATGTAAAGAACACAGTTTAATAAAGTGAACTTCGATGGACCCCCTTACCCATGCATTTGCTGTATTTCCCCCCCCCAAAATTAATTGTTCTCCAGAGTCGCTGTCGCAGACTTCCATGTATGAAAATGAGTAAGGAAGGAAAAAATATCTGCCGTGCTATATATCCATTCATGGGACTTGCCTTTACAAACATGTGCCCTTCGGCATTTTCTGGAGAAATGTTTTTCAAATGAACTCACTGGAATAAGACACCCAGATAAAAGCGATTTAGAAATAGAAAGCACAAACTGTCTGCCCAGTATCTGAAGCAATGCAGCGATACAATGGCAATATTAGCCAACTTTGTCTTTAATTTAATTTTACCAACTGGTCGTTCTAAAATGTCCTAGGTCCAGGTGCGAGCTGTTCACCCAGTTCCTGCATTATCAGAATTGTAGCCCTAGCGATCTCGTTGTAAAATTGGACTATTACATGTCCTAAAATGCAAAGAGAAAACGTGGACTGGACCAGCTACTCGTGCATGGGCCTGGGTGACGCAAGAACCCTGCCTCTGCCAGTGACACTCCCCCCACGAATGGCCAATCCAATCACATAAATTAAAGTAAACTGCTTTATTATCAATGACGTTACATTCCACAGTGGGTTAATGGCGTGTAAGGCTGCACAGGGTCTTTGCCGGCAGAGAATCTTTGTGTGCAAGTTGTTGTTGTGTCACACACCGGAGGCCTGTGCAGCAGAGATGGGGAGTGAGCAAAGCCACCCCGCTACACTGTCTGCTCGGCCAGTACGGACCCATGCTGCCACGAGGACCGTCAAGAGTGCGAGGCCCAACACTGCACCAGCCTTGCCGTGCATGCTGGAGCCAGGCGCCCCAGATTCTCCGGCACTCCCAGCAGGCTTACCTGCAGCTCCTGGGGCCCACGCTGTTATGTCTGCCTAGTCTGGTGGCTGCAAGTCCCCTCGTCTGCAGCGGTAGGTGCCACCCCACCAAGTCTGACTGCAGTCTCGCTCCAGCCCTCCCCAGCACGCTTGTCTGCAGCCGGCTGCCACCTCTTCAGCACCCCACAGCCCAAGATCAGCCAAGGCGGGGCCCCTTGCGTGTCTCTCTCCTGCTCCGGCTGGAGGTCTGCAGCGTGCTGCGAGGCCAGGAAAGGAAATCCCTGACGCGGGTCTCAGCCACGTGGTTTCCCGCAGAATGCGGCCAGGACTGATGTTGGTTCAGGTAAGTGCACGCAAATGATGTCATCACGCAGACATCGCGGCCGGCGCTACTTGCAAGGAACTACTTTATTTTTCTTTCAAAATTTTTTAAACAACGTATATTTTTTATTTTTAATAGCCTATGTCCTTCTGCTTGCCCTGAGGTTTTCAAAGATGTCTTGGGTGTTTTGATTGGTGGTGTACTTTTCGAGTTTACCTGGCTCAAAGGTTTGTGTTCTCTCTTTATAATAGTAGTATAGATTATAAAGGAAGAACTTTGAACCTTTGAGGCGGGTAAACTCAGGAACGACAGCGCCAATCCACACATCTGATACATCGTTGTAATCGTGAGGGTGTGCAGATGGACATAGGCTATATAAACGTAATAAATATACGTTATTTAAAAAATGTACCGAAAAAAAGTAGTCCCTTGGAAGAAGCGCCAGCCGCGACGTGTGTGCTGACGTGAGGAGCGCAGGGAGGAATGGCGTCCAGGAGCGCGAGGAGGACCGGCGGACATGGCGCTGGGAGTAGCGGTGAGGAGCAGCGGACAAGCGGTGAAGAGCGGCGGACAGGCGGTGAGGAGCGGCGGACAGTCAGGGAGGAGCGGCGGACAGGCGGGGAGGAGCGGTGAGCGGCGGATGAGGTAGGTTATTTATTCATTTATTTAGAAGCAGTGAGCGGCGGAAAAATGAAGCAAAAATGACAATCGTGAGCAAGAGGAAGCAAACGGAGCATTACAAAAGTGAGCCAAACGGTGCATTACAGGAGGAAAAAGTTGCGTGTGCAGGTTACAAAAGCATACAAAGTAAACATAGAGGTATAATACGGCAATACAGGAAGATAAAGTGACTTGTGCAGGTTACAAAAGCGAACAAAGTAAACATAGAGGTATAATACTGCAATATATGGAGGAAGGCTCCGGGAGACCCACGGACAACGTCGGGGCGGGCGGGGGCCCTGAAGCCTAATTGCTCCCGGACAACGTTGGGACGGGCTGCTAATAGTATATAAGTTAATGATATGCACGTCACCGAAATGTAACACGTCTGAATACTTTAAATGTGAAATTGGTGAGCGTGCCACCAAAACATGAACTATAAATACTGAGAAATAATTTTGCCTTGTATAAATGAGCCTAACTCTAAAAGGATTATTGGTGTGTGTGCCGCCGAAACGCTGAGATGGCAACACGCTGACCAAAACTTTATATTTTTGTGTTGTTTTCCTGGGGCCGGGAGGTACGTGCTGTAACAGGCCCAATCCAAGATGGCCACCACGTCACGTAGTGACGCCACAGCGTCAACGCTGTAGTTGGCCCAATCCAAGATGGCCGCTACATCGCGTAGTGACGTCGGCGTGTCAATTCCGAGATCACTGATGCTGACCTGCAGCACGCGAGCTCATGCCACAGTCAGGTTGCGGAGATGAGCGAAGCTCCAGAAGAAAAGAAAGGCACATACCTCCGAATATGCTCTGACAACTACCAAAGAGCACGTAGACCTGCAATGCTGTTTGAGTTCGTCGATCTCCTTAACTTGAGTCGGTAAGGACTGAACACGGCAATCCGTGATTTCTTTCATTAGGCAGCAGGCAATCCAAGGCGTGGGTTGGTGGTGGAGCCCCCGTCGTCGCCAGATGAAATAAGATGCAGGAACCGTTTCATAGACGATTAAGCGTTTATTAGAAAAATTCTCCACTCACTGCACGGAGCGAACTCCTAGTACGGTGATCGAACTGCAACTGAACAGATGCCATTCGAACCCCAACCAGCGACCACTGCATGTGTGAGCTACATTCAAAAGATACACAATGATATGGTTCTTTAATGCATCTCGAGCTAGCCGTGTGATGCATTATTACCAATACTACAGGTAAGTAGAATTCTGCTTATTAAAACCGGGTCCAGACAGTAATCCCCCATTCCATAGGGATTAGCTAGTAATAGCAGGTATTCCATGAAGTTAATCTGTCTGGTAATTGCAATGTCAGCCACCCGGGATTTTATCATGGAAATCCTCTAGGCTTGTATTGTTCCTGACCTATGATATACAAAATATTACGCTTTGGACCTGCTGTGATGTCTTACAATTTGATGCTACAAAGCACACTGATTTGTTGATCTGCACTTGTGTTAGTTTAAAAAAAAATGAGGTTTTAATTTGGGATACATATGCAACTTTTGACCTTTCTGAAGAAAATGCAATCCCTTATTAAGATATGAAGAGCCAACATGTCTCACTTCAACTCCAAATGAGATTTATAGTTTTAAAGTATTTCTAAAATTTATAAAAAGAAGCACGTATGTTTTTACATCTCAGGTTAGAAAAGCATTTTGAAATTAGTTTCTCTGTACTGGACCACCTCCTTCCTCTCCAGCAGAACACAGAGCGTCCGCCTCCCCCCCTTCCGCTCTGAAGCCACCGAGATCATCTACGGTATACCCCAAGGCTCATCCCTCAGCCCAACGTTGTTCAAAGTCTACATGGCACCACTCTCCCACGTCGCACGACGGCACAAATTCAACCTCATCTCCTACACCAATTACACCCAGCTGATCCTCTCCCTCACCAAAGACCCCCACACCGCCAAACCCAACCTCCACAAAGGAATAAAGGCCGTTGCCGACTGGATGAGAAACAGCCGACTGAAGCTGAGCTCGGACAATACGGAGGTCCTCATCCTCGGATCCACCCCCTCAGCATGGGGGATACTCCTGGTAGCCGACTGCACTAGGAGCACACCCTGCACCCACCAACCACGCACGCAACCTAGGGGTCATCCTCGACTCCACCCTCTCCATGACGAAGCAGGTCCACTCTGTCTCCTCCTCCTTCAACACCCTCCGCATGCTTCGCAGGATCTTCAAGTGGATCCCCACCGAAACTAGAAGGACGGACACCCAGGCCCTCGTCAGCAGTAGACTGGGCTACAGCAACGCACTCTACGTAGGAGCCCCGGCCAAACTCCTGAAACGACTCCAACACATCCAGAACGCCTCTGCACGCCTGATCCTCGACATCCCTCGCCGCAGCCACATCACTCCCCACCTGAGAGACCTGCACTGGATCCCCATCAACAAGAGGATAACCTTCAAACTCCTCACCCACGCACACAAGGCACTCCACAACACCGGTCCAGCGTACCTCAACAGCCAACTCAGCTTCTACACCCCCACCCGCCAGCTCCGCTCCCTAGACTGCAGCCTCGCCACCATCCCCTGCATCCAAAGAGTGACCGCCGGCGGCAGATCATTCTCCCACCTTGCCGCCAAGACATGGAACACCCTCCCCATCCGCCTGCGGCAGACCAAAGACCTCCTCACCTTCAGGTGACTCCTCACGACCTGGCTTTTCGAACAGTAGCAGCGTCCCCCCCTAGCGCCTTGAGACCCTCATGGGTATGTAGTGCGCTTTAGAAATGCCATGATGGATTGATTGTTTGATTGATTCTGTTAATCTTCTTATGTGCCTAAGTCAGAGTGTTATTAGTTTAAAATTACAAAATGCTGTTAGACCCAACTAAACACAGATTTGCATGATAAACGAATAACAGTAGTTCTTTGACATTGTTCTGAATGTATGGTTTAGTTATACATGACAATTGAATTTCCAAGTTAATGTGTCTAAAAGTGCAGCAAATAATTATCGAACCTATCTTCTGTGCAATGAGGGTTGCTGCAGCAGTTACTGTAACCCTAATTCCAACAACACAGCCCTTTCTTAGTGCTTTATGTGAGCCGGTGCTTGCAGTTGTTGGCACTGACATTCCTATATGGGGATCAGGACTTATTTTTCATGGACATGCTGTTATCCACAGCAAGCGAGGGATAGAAGAAAGATGAAAACAATAGGAAAACAATGAGAAAATGGAGGAGCAGCACTGAAAAAGAACCTACAAGGGTGAAGTAAAGCAACAGGAAGTCTAGGGAGTAGGAGGAAGGATGGATGAGGTGGAAACAAGACTAGATATTCTTGTTTTTAAATTACACTGGCACTCAATAGCACTGTGCACCTGTCTTTTTAAAAATTCAGCACTGTTCTTCCATCTGATGGTCTGGAAGGAAACTGATGGCCTTCCTCATTTAGTGGACAGTCAGTAAACAATATAAAATAAGTTAAAAACTGAAGTTCCACAGACATGAGTGTCCCTTGCAATAAGTTACTGTGGTCTCATGCATGTATGTTCATGGCTAGCGTTCCAGGTAAGTTGTTTTATGCACTCTGTTCTCCAAAGGAAAGAGTATATAAAAATACTTCTGCGCATCAGTTCTTTATGTATTGTATTCTTTTGCAGGGTGGAAAGGAGGCAGCAACACTTACTTCAAAGGACCTGGAAACTACTTACAACACTGATAAAAAAGCTGTTGTGAACTTTGAAGCTGGTTCTCAAAAGTACGAAATCCATTTTCAAGGTACTGTGATATTTTTCATTTTTTATACTCCTATCACTCTCATACGCTATGCTTGTTGTTGCTTTTTTGTGGGATCTGAGGGGACTCAGACTGCTTTGCCCCAAGGAGCAGGAGGGGCCAGGATACTGCTCCATTCCTTCCATTGTCTCCCGGGCTAAATAGCACCAAGGGACTTCCTGCAGTGCAGGGCATGTCCTGGTGAAGCCTGGGCCAAGGGCGAGCCCATCCTGTGCCTGTCATCTCTAGGAAGGGTCGGGCGGGGCCACCCCACTTAGTTTGACGGTGTGATATTAGTGGCCATTCCTGACTCATGCATTGGGACCTTTAAAATATACAGTGGGTTTGGAATGAGTCTGATGAGCATCATGGAGCATTAACATACCCTAGCAACGTGACACGAGATGTGGTTCAGTAAGAGTTTGTACGTGAGATGTAAATGTAAATGTATTGGCATTTATATAGCGCACTACTTACCCGTAGGGTCCCAAGGCGCTTCGACCGCTGCGAAACCCTTCCTAGCTTCCCTGAGAGATGGTCCCTTAATGGGTATCTCCAGGGTGAGGCCAGGCATCCCCGGCGGTCTGGTGGGGCCGTTAGTGAAGATGAGGCAAGCTAATACCCAGAGTTGCCGAGTGTGATCGCTGATCAGAGTGGGCACCGAGGCGAGAGAATTATCGAGTCCGCCGACCCTGGTCCAGAAATCTGCCGCGCCGGGAATCGAACCGTGGTCCCGGGCCATGCTCTGCTCTCGGGTCTGCCGCCTCTAACCAGTGAGCCACACTACTTCACCAGATGTAAATGTAAATGTAAATGTGCTGGACTTGTAAAGCGCACAGCTGCCCGTAAGCGTCCCAGCGCTTGCTTAGGGAACCCGTCCTGGTATTCCCCTGTGAGAAACCACGGCAGGGTGTCCACAAGGTGAAAGCCAGGCATCCCGCCACGAGGGGCCGTAGTGGAGATTAAGCAAGCTATTGCCCAGAGTCGCAGAGTGTGACCCTGTGAGTTGAGTAGGCACCAGAGCGAGAATTGTCGAGTCTGTGGAATTTTGAGCCCGAGACCCGCCGAGGCAGGGAATCGAACCCTGGTCCATGGTCGATCTCAGCTTCCGGGTCTGCCGCCTCTAACCACTGAGCCACGCTTCTCCTGAGAGATAGTCTTATTTGGATTATACCGCTTGCCCCAAGCAAATTCAACCTAAACATTAAAGCATGGTGGCATACAAAATAACAATAATAAAAATAAATTATAAAAGTAAAATAAATAAAAATAATTACTAGTTGTGCCCCATAACAAGAAAACTGCAGCTTGGTGGTCCTATTGCACGACATGAAAACATTTCCCACAGAGGATCAAAAGAAACACAACACACTTCAACCCATACACCTTACATGGTGTAGCGTGCCCCTAGAAGGCTAGCATTTCAATAGCAGTAAATCTATACTACTATTATAAAGGAAGAACTTTGAACCTTTGAGGCGGGTAAACTCAGGAACCACAGCACCAATTCACACACACCCGCTACATTGTTGTAATTGTCAGGGTGTGCAGATGGACATAGGCTATATAAATTAAAAAAATATAAGTTATTTAAATAATTTAGGATAAAAAAAAAGTAGTCCCATGGAAGTAGCGCCGGCCGCGACGTGCGTGCTGACATCAGGAGCGCGGGGAGGAGCGGCGTCCAGGAGCGTGAGGAGGAGCGGCGGACATGAGCGCGGGGAGGAGCGGCAGACAGGGTGGGAGGAGCGGAGAGGAGCGGCGGACAGGCGGGGAGGAGCGGCGAGGAGCGGCGGACCGGTGAACTCAGGAGCGCGGTGAGGTGCGGCGGATGAGGTAAGGCTCAGAGGGACCCACGGACAATATCGGGCGGGTGGGGGCCGGGGCGGGCAGGGGCTCTAAAACCTGATTGCTCCCGGACAAGGTCGGGACAGGCTGCTAGTACTATATAAATGTTGCAGTACAATGCATTAAATTTCATGGGCACTTTTCAGACCTGCTTCTTCCTGCTACTGGTGAATCCAGGCTTATTCAAAGCACCACTGCCTGCCTGGCCTGGGGTCTGCACAGAAGAGAAGAGACCAAGGGCCATATGTAGGTAATTGCCATTTACCGTTTCTAAAATACCGCATTTTACCGATTCGGTATTTCAGAATCGGTAAATAGTATGTAGCAAAAAATTCTGTAAATATTACTGAATCGGTAATATTCGGTATTTTAGAATCAGTATTTACTGATTCGGTAATTCCCATTCATTCCTATGGGCCTCAATGGGAATACCGATTTGGTAATAGGGGGAACACATTCAAGGGTGGCAGGGTGTCACATTGACACCCTGTTGCACCCCTGAATCGTGCATGTGTGCACATGTGGCACACATGCATGCCCTAAGGGCAAGTATTTCTGCCACATGGCACAGTTTAAAAAGCACAAAAATGTTTTTTTAGGGTTTTCAATATTTACCACCAACTTGTAGTTGGTGGTAAATAACGAATCCTTAAAGCACCTAAGCACTCTTAATTCCAATTACCGAATCGGTAAATACCGATTCAGTAATAGGGGGAACACATTCAAGGGTGGCAGGGTGGCATATTGACACCCTGTTGCCCTGTTGCACACCTGAATCGTGCATGTGTGCACATGTGGAACACATGCATGCCCTAATGGCATGTATCTCTGCCACATGGCACAGTTAAAAAAGCACAAAAATGTATATAATAAGGTTTTCGATATTTACCACAAACTTGT